>NC_056036.1:15528934-18508165 GCF_004379255.2 Salvia splendens | reverse complement strand
TTCTTGGGGAATCAACGACGGAATCGGCAATGTAGATGAAATAGGGGTCAAGGGTTGCGTAGTGGTCACTGGCATGGTTGCCGCATGAGTTGCTCCGGCTCCGCTCCCTTGCCCTCTACCTTGGTTAAAATACTCTAACTCCGCTGCCCAATTCCTATTCGGATCCGTCAATCGGAGAAACTCCGCCATTGCATCCAGAGAGACCATCGGCGGGGCTTGTTGTGTTGGCGCGGGACGTTGTGGGTTTAGTGGTGGTGGTATTTCAAGGTTTCCTTCCTCACTGGTTTTCTTTGAGGGCGGTTTGATTTTGGTAGCAAATGCTTTCTTCCCCATGGCTGAAAATTAGGGCTTGTAAAGAGTGGAATTTGGTCTTGATATCTGGGAGAAAATGGAAGAAAATGAGGGTTTGTGAGGGATAAAGTTTGGGACGGTCGTTTAATTTAGGCGAGAGATAGCAGTTGCAAGTGGTTACAACCGGCTATAGGGAGTTGCCGGTCGCGACGCTTGGACGGAAGGCGGTTAGGAATGCTGGCCCCTGATTGGCTATCGCGTCTGCTCTCTCTGCTCCACGCCACTCCAGCCGCTGCCACCCTGCAAAAGCTGCATAAGTCTTAATTCAAAATTTCGTCTTTTCTCGAAACCTACCATTACTTGCCTAATAAGGGAAATAATTCAAATGGGCTCTTAAATTAGAATTGAAATAGCACCAAATAGGTAGTCTCTTGGTCAATGTGTACTCCAAATTAAATTTAAGGCCCGAAAATATTTTTGGATTTTCTTAGAAATTATCTAACATGCAAAGACTAATTACGTATTTACAATATTTACACCTTTCTTGGGTAATTTGGAATCCTACTTGGCCAGTATACGCAGAAAATTATCAAAATGGAACTAGCCATGTGGAATTCCAAATTCCTATCTTACTGATCAGTATGAAACCGATGTAAGTGTTGCAGTGGAATTTCGTCCACTACACCCACTTCGCTATTATCCCTGAATATTTTCAACCTATGTCCATTTACTATGAAAGGTTCCGAGTTAGGAAAACTCCCTGAAATTTCTACTGCTCCATTGGATCTGAGTGCAGTTATGATGTAAGGTCCTGTCCATTTGGACTTGAGTTTCCCTGGCATAAGCTTCAATCTTGACTGGAAGAGTAGTACTTTCTGGCCAACGTGGAGCTCCTTAGTTCTCAGATTTCGATCATGCCACAGTTTGGTTCGCTCCTTGTACCACATGGCTGAATCGAATGACTCCAATCTAAGTTCCTCAAGCTCCTGCAGCTGCAGCTTCCTTTCCTCTTCGCAGGCTGTAGCATCCATATTCACTTTCTGTACTGCCCAGTATGCTCGATGCTCGATCCCAACCGGTAAATGGCACATCTTCCCAAAAACGATCCGGTAAGGGGACATGCCTATGGGGGTTTTGTAGGCTGTTCGATACGCCCAGAGAGCATCCTCTAACCTCACACTCCAGTCTTTCCTCGAAGTGTTCACAGTCTTCTCCAAAATCTTCTTTATCTCACGGTTAGAGATCTCAGCTTGACCATTGGCTTGCGGATGGTACGGGCTGGAAAGTCTATGGTGCACACCGTATTTCTTCATTAAGGCTTCAATTGTGCGATTATAGAAGTGTGTACCTTGATCTGATATGATCGCCCTTGGAACCTCCGAACCGGCTGAAGATATGACTCTTTAAGAACTTGGCCACCTCCTTTGCTTCACACGTACTTGTGGCCTAGGCTTCTACCCATTTGGAGACGTAATCTACCGCGACTAGGATATACAGATTGCCATAGGACGAAGGAAAAGGCCCCATGAAATCCATTCCCCATATGTCGAATAGCTCGCAAACTATTATGGGTACCTGCGGCATTTCGTCCCGGGCAGATATTCCACCGGTCAGTTGGCAACGCTCGCAACTTCTGCAGAACTCGTACGCATCTTTGTTGAGTGTTGGCCAATAAAAGCTGTTATCCATAATCTTCCTTGCCGTCTTCTTGGATCCGAAATGTCCTCCGCATGCTAACGAATGGCAGTGGGTTAGAACATCCCGCTGCTCCCAGTCAGAAATGCACCTTCTTATCACTTGATCGGATCCTACCCTCCATAGGTAGGGGTCGTCCCAAAAGTAGTATTTTGCTTCACTCTTGATCTTCATTCTTTGTGCCTTGGTAACACTTGGTGCTTCTGGAAGTTCTCCAGTTACTAGGTAGTTGGCCAGGTCCGCATACCATGGCTCCTGCCCTACCTTCTCCTTTCCTTTTGCTGTATCATTCTGACCAGTAAGTTTGTACACTTCTTCCCAATCAATTTTCCTGGGCGCAAAAATCACCTCACATAAATGTTCCTCTGGAAACTTATCATGCACTTCGTCACTGTTTCCATCTTGCATTATTCTGCTCAAATGGTCTGCCACCTTGTTCTCGACTCCTCTCTTATCTTCCACCTCCCAATCAAATTCTTGTAACAAGAGTACCCATCGGATCAAGCGTGGTTTGGATTCCTTCTTGGCAATCAGATACTTAATGGCTGCATGGTCAGTATATACTATGACCTTGGATCCCAACAAATATGGCCGAAACTTCTCGAAAGAATACACCACTGCCAGCATCTCCTTTTCAGTGGTATCGTAATTCCGCTGGGCTTGATTCAAAGTCTTGGACGCATAAAAAATTACGTACCTCTTCCCATCGATCTTCTGACCCAGCACGGCCCCTACCGCAAAGTCGCTGGCGTCGCACATTACTTCGAAAGGATGGTCCCAGTCAGGAGCCCGTATGATAGGTGCGGATATCAGCTTTTCCTTGAGAAGATTGAAAGCAGCCTTGCATTGCTCATCAAAAACGAACTCCACGTCATTTTGAAGTAGCCTGGTAAGGGGTTGGGCGATTTTGGAGAAATCCTTAATAAATCGTCGATAAAATCCGGCATGCCCCAGAAAACCCCTAATCCCCTTCTGATCAGTAGGGAACGGTAATTTAGATATAACGTCCACCTTTGCTCGATCCACCTGGATTCCCCTTTCCGAGACCACGTTTCCCAGAACAATCCCTTCGGTGACCATAAAATGGCACTTCTCAAAGTTCAAAACCAAACTCTTCGCTTGACATCTCTCAAGAACTATATCCAAATGATGAAGGCAAGAATCGAACGAGTCTCCGTAGACCGTAAAGTCATCCATGAATATCTCTATGCAATCCTCAATCAAATCAGAAAATATGCTCATCATGCAACGTTGAAACGTACCTGGAGCGTTGCATAGGCCGAAAGGCATGCGCCGGTATGCATAAGTTCCGAATGGGCAAGTGAAGGTGGTCTTATCCTGGTCTTCAGGATCCACGTAGATTTGGAAATATCCGCTGTACCCATCCAAGAAGCAAAAGTACTTCTTCCCAGCGAGTCGCTCCAACATCTGGTCGATAAAAGGCAGAGGGAAGTGATCCTTCCTTGTTGCATTGTTCAGCTTGCGGTAATCGATGCACATTCGCCAACCCGTGACTAGCCTCGTTGGAATCAACTCATTCCTCTCATTTTGGACGACTTGGATTCCCGACTTCTTTGGAACCATGTGGATCGGGCTGACCCACTCACTGTCTGGCACTGAATAGATAATCCCTAGCGACAACAACTTCAAGATTTCCTTCAATATTTCCTCTCGCATGTTAGGGTTTACTTTCCTTTGGGCATCTCGATGTGCCTTTGCTCCCTCTTCCAGCCTAATATGGTGCATGCAGACGTCGGGGCTAATTCCAACTAAATCTGTAAGACTCCATCCAATCGCCTTCTTGTTCTTGCTCAGCACGGTCAGTAGCCTAGCTTCTTGTTCCTTCGTAAGGCTGCTGCTGATGATCACTGGATAGGAGTTCTCACCTCCGAGGAAGGCATACTTCAAATTCGAGGGTAACTTATTCAGCTCAACTTGGGGTGGAAGTGTATCTTCGGTTAGGGGGTTTTTCTCGGACTCTTCCCCTTTTTCTAAATCTCCTTCTGATGGTTCTTCTATACTGACTGGTAGCTGAGCCCCTGCGGCTCCTATGAACTCCGACTTTTGACAAAAATCCTTGATTGCTCCTTCAATTTCTTCATCGGTCAACCCCTGGCTACTGATCAGATCACACCATGCAGCAGCTTCTACGTCAGCCTGTTCATAAACATCTAAAGCCTGGAGTCTCTCCTGCAATAGTTCGGTCTCAAGAAAATCTTGGACTAAAGGGTCAATCACATCAACATAGCATAGATTTTCAGAATCAATAGGTTTCTTCATGGCATCATTTATATCAAAGGTAAACTTCTCCCCATGAAAATCAATGCAAATAGTCCCCTCAGCCATATCCACGATCGTCTTGGCCGTTCTCAAAAATGGTCTTCCTAACAAGACTCCACTAGACTCCCTCGCTTCATGCTCACTCATTTTGATCACATAAAAATCAGCAGGGTATGTAAAATCATGCACTCTAACTAATACATTCTCTAAAACTCCCTCCGGACTTATGCACGACCTATCAGCCAGTTGGATCAATACTCTAGTACTTGACAGCCTCACTCCCTTCAACCGGTTATAGATAAACAATGGCATGACATTTATAGACGCCCCCAAATCACACATTGCATGTTCGACCTTCACATCTCCAACAGTTATTGGTAAGGTAAACATACCTGGGTCGGCTCTCTTGGGTGGTAACGTCTCTTGCACTATTGCTGACGCTATCCCTTCCACCATAATCTTGTCATCTTTCTGGGCTCTCCCGGCTATGAAGTCCTTTATGAATTTCCCAAGAGGGGGTAGTTTCACGGCTTGGAGAAATGGTATGGTGACATCCAACTTCCCAAAAATCGACAAATAGTCAACCGGGTTCTCTTTCTTCCTCTTTGTAACAAATCGGAATGGGAATGGTTTCTCCCCTTTTTTCTCATCTACTTGTCCCTTAGCAACCTTCTTGGAGTCTTTCCGGGGTAGTTCCTGAGTCTGGGCTTCCATTCTGGGCTCTTCCTCTCGATGAGGTTCCTTCCTGGTCAGTAGGGTTTCGGGTTCATCTCCTACAATTGGTGTAGCATCCAAGAAGAATGGATCCTGCATCTGAGGCATAGGCCTCCCTAGTTCATCCGCTGAAACGGTATCGCCTCCTATCTTCGTTCCGTTAGATCCTCCACTAGGTCGTTTGGGTTGAGGCGCGTCATAAGTAGTTCCGGTCCGCAACGTAACCTTACTCACATTTGCCTTGTCGGGCATTTGGACTGTAGATGGGAGTTTACCTGCATTTCCCTTCAAATCCCCCACCGAACTGGCCAGTTGGGCTAACTGCCTATTCATCATATCCATGTTCGCCTTATGTTCTTTCTGGGCATTTTGCATCCCCTGCACGACCTCGTTATGGGATTGCAAGTCTCCTTTGATGCTCTGTTGTGACGCTAGCATTTCACCCATCATGTCCTGAACGGACCTCCTTGGCCTGTTCGGATTTTGGAAATGATTCGGCCCTTGGTGTTGATAGTTCTGGAAGTTTTGCTGGCCTTGATTAGGCGGGTATTGGTTATACTGGGCAGGAGGGACGTACTGATCTTGAGGATATTGATTCTGGTGCTGGGCTTGAAACTGATTTTGGTTCTGATGGTGTTGGGGTGCATGATTTGGCTGATTTTGGAAACTGTGGAAGTTTCTCTGGTGGGGTGGTACATAAACAGGATTCGGGTTTTGGCTTTGTGGGCTTTGATTTTGGGTTTGTTGGTTTCTTCCTGACCAGTTGGGCTGGTAGTCTGGGTTTGCTAGTCCACGGTTAGGGTTTTGGTTTGGATTGGGGTTATACTGGTTCTGTCCTTGGTTCTGATTTTGGCCCCCGTCTCCCTATCGAAAGTTTGGATGATCCCTCCATGGTGCATCCCGTTGTCTACCCTGAATCCAATGCCCACTGGAATTGAAGTACCCCGCAGCATTGACCTGTTCCATATTCACGTAGTCACTAGGTTGTTCATAGTTCGGTCCTTGATTTCCCTGTTCTGCACCTTTGTAATTCCCAGCTGGGGGAGGTGGTGGGGTGCTTTTCTCGATCGCACTCAGAAGTGACTTCTTCAGCTCATCCATCTTCAAGTCCATTCTCTGCTCCAGTTTATTTTCCTGATCAGTAGACGAGACAACAGCAGCCCGCTCTCGGTTGTATCCTTCCCTTGAATGGTCATACTCTTTCTTTGCATTCAGTAGCTTCCTTAGGACTCTCTTCGCTTCGCTGACCCGTAATTGTGTGAAGCTTCCTCCTGACGATGAATTTGCTAGATCCTTGGTTACCGCGTTCATACCTTCGTAGAAAGTATGATGCACTTCAATGTCCGCCATGCGATGGTTGGGACATGATTCCAAAAGACCCATGTATCTTGCCCAATAATCGCTCAAGGGTTCATCATACCCTTGCTTCACATTAGTTATTTCCCTTTTCAGCGCGCTTGTCTTTGATGACGGGAAAAACTCGCCTAGGAATGCTGACTTGAAATCGGCCCAAGTCTCAATGGAGTTGGGGGGCAGGCGCATGAACCAGGTGTTGGCTTCCCCTTGAGCACAAATGGCAAGGCCTTCAACCTATAATCATCCTCATTCGCTCCTGCTGGTCTCCTCTGCGCCCTACAAATTTTACAAAACTCATGCAGAAACTCATACGGCCCTTCATAGCTCTTCCCACAGTATGTAGGCAGAATCGCGATCACATGAGGCTTCACATCGCAGGCGGTTTGCCCTGGAGTGACGACTATGGCTTGCGGTGGTTCTCCCTCGGTGTGCGCGTTAAGGGTACCGATCTCTGGATCCTCATCTCCGTTGGCGGCCATCTGAACTGGAATGCCTTCCAACAGTGGTATCTCCTCTGGTATTGGTCCTTCTATGTTGTATTGCTCTTCGTCGCTACTCGAACCTAAGTCAGATAAAGCCGTCGACAACCCGGATCGAGTGGTTACGAGTATCGATCCTCGCTGAAGTATCTTCGGCCTCCACTGGTCAGGAGCCGAACTGCTTCTCATAAACTGAAAAGAAAAGAAAAAAGAAAAAAAAGAAAGGTTATGCACAATATATACATCGAAGTATCACTCACAGTAATTGCAAATAACGCTATCCATCCCCGGCAACGGCGCCATTTGAAAGGACCTGGGTGCGTAGGTGTCGTTCAAGCAAGGATATATCCTACTGATCAGGATAGAGATCCTAACTAACCTAGACCTTGGTTTCAAAGATTCCTCACTTCTACTGATCAGTATAGTGGTGGTAAGGGTCGAATCCCACAGAGATGGTGCGTTCTTAAACTACCGCGGTGACAATTGGAAGATTTGGTTAGCTACCACGCTTGGGTTGAGTTTCTACCTAGGCTGGAACTTAAAGGAGGTGTTCTACTAGTCAGACGGTAAGGAAAACACTTGGAATGTAACTGTGTACGTGGAATGCGGAGACAATTTTGTAACAGAAAATATTTGGAAGGTACGGGTTTCTATTTTGGGCTAAACAGAATATTCAGAGTGTAGTGGAAGTTTGATGACTAGGCTGACAGGGCTTAACTAAAAGTGAAGGACAAAAGCAAAAGCATCTCGAAAAGTAAGTGGTCCCCTCCAATTGAAATAGACATCATCTTCTTCAACAAACACTTCCAAAATTCAGATAACAATTCCAGATTCAACACGGAAAACTCAGATTAACAACTCACAAACACAGATCCAAAACTAAGAAATCAAATCTGAAATCAAACACTGAAACTGGACTTCTGCATACTGGTCAACATGAAAGAACGATTCAGAAATTAAAACTAAGCTTTGCATGCAACGATCTACTTTCCGATCAAACAGTACTTGTTTATCTATCCTAAAGAAATTTGTTACGTAAACGGAATTGAGAGATTCAGCACTTTAAACACCGAGAAACTTTAGATCTAAGCTAACTAGGCAAGGGAATAAAGAAACACCACAATAAACGAAACGGAAATCAACTTCATAGCATAAACACGTTCGGATCTTCAACAAAGTACATCAAAAGCAGAAAATATCCAAAGGCAAACAAGATCCAACGTAAGGAAAGTGAGAAATTTAAAACTACGAAAGCAATGTAAAAGTGTTTTGCCACTCCGGGCGATGAGACTCTAAACTACGATCTTGCTGGCTGGAATGGACGATGACTGGAATTTTGGGAACATCTGAACGTCAAGTGATCATGGCTACGGCGAGGCAAGAAGCGGGACACGGCTGAAAGACTGAAACTACCGAGAAAAATTTCTACCTAAAGATGGTGGTGAATGAGTGAATGTGTATCTCTCTCTCTCCAATTTGGCTTCCTTTTATAGGGAGGCTACCCTTGATTTTAGGGTAAATCCTCGTTGCAATTTGACTTCTTTGCCCTTAATTGTGGGTAATCCGTCCCAGCTATCCGTCTTCTCCATCTCAAGCCGTTTTAGCACGAATACTGATCAGTATGAGATCATGCTGGCGCCTCCTTCACCTGAACATTCCGAAACTTCCCTACTGGCTAGAATGCTTAACCTGCAGACTTTAAACAACTGTTTTGCAAATATAATCAATTAAGCACATCATACTGACCCGTAACCAAGGCCTAGAATACGACTTATCAGTCGCCCTTCTAACTAAGCTATCTAACTAAGCTAGAGAATTAAACTAAACTAAGCTAGAGAGCTGGACTACGCTAGATAACTATGCTAAACTAAACTAGGCAGAAAGTAAAGTGTCTCCCCTTTTCTTGTGGTGGCACACCCTCTATTTATAAGCTCGATTCGGCCTCCAGCTGGATAAAGATCTTGTCAGGGAATATTCACTCATTCTGAGAATGAGCGACTCATTGATTGCTACGTGCTGTTCTTCTAGAATGTCGACGCTTTTTGGTAACAAATTCGTGACTCAGCTTCGTCCTTGCGTCTCATATTCCAGCACGTGTCCCCTTCTAGAACGTCGTCCTTGATAACAGAATGGTGCGTTGTATCCGGCTCATTTCCTCACGTGTTCTTCTTCCAGAAGCCCGTGGTCCCCTCCTAACTGCTTGATCGCTCCCCTTGATCAACTCTCCCGATTCTGAGCCTTTTATCGCCTTTGTACTTGCTTGATCAGGTCGGCCTTGAAGCCTTGGTCAAGTGGTAATTCTGCACATTTAACACTTGTTTTGCGCGATAAACCGATCAAGTAGCATGTATTTCACCCATAAACCGATGCATGAAATAGGTCCTATCACATGCCAATAGCAAAGCAAATATCAGGCCTCGTACAAAGCATAGCATACATGAGACTTCCAACTGCCAAAGCATATGGAATTCTTCTCATTGCTTGTATCTCAGACGGCGTTTTGGGGCACATCTCTTCAGATAGATGGATGCCATGTCTAAAAGGTAAGAAACATTTCTTGGCGTCCTGCATGCTAAAGCGACTAAGTACTGTTTCGATGTAAGGTTCTTGAGATAAGCACAACATCTTCTTTTCTCGATTCTAAAGAACCTTGATCCCGAGAATGTGTCCCGCGTCTCTCATATCCTTCATCTCAAACTGGTTTGACAACCATGTTCGTACTGATGACAACATCTTTTTATTGTTTCCAATTAGAAGAATGTCATCTACATATAAAACTAAGAACACTACATTCCCCTTTTCAACCTTCTTGTACACACAGCTTTCACTTGGGCATTTTTCGAATCCAAACTTGCAAACAGTTTGATCGAAACACTGGTTCCATGATCTAGATGCTTGCTTAAGGCCATAAATGGCCTTCTTAAGCTTCCAAACCATGTGTTCCTTGCCCTTTATGGCATAACCTTTGGGTTGTTCCATGTAGATGGTCTCCTCAAGACCGCCATTTAGAAACGCAGTCTTAACGTCCATCTGCCATACATCTCAATCCATATAAGCTGCTATAGACAATAGTATCCGGATCGATTTGAGCATGGCCACTGGGGAGAAAGTCTCGTCGTAATCGACATCTTTCTTTTGGGTATACCCCTTAGCCACTAGTCCTGCCTTGAAGACTTTAACTCGTCCATCGGGTCCACGTTTACGTTTATATATCCACTTGCTCCCAAAGACAGTACAGCCTTCGGGTAGGACGGACAAATCGTAGACGTCTTTGTCTATCATAGATTGTAGTTCCGAATCCATTGCTTTCACTCATTCGCAATGATCGACATCTGTCTGCGCTTCCGCAAAGTTCCAGGGATCTAATACATTGTTGTCTGATGAGTGATCCATAGATTCCCCCAAACCAATGTATCCTTCGGGCTCATGTGAGACCCTCCCACTGCGGCGCGGCACTACAATTCTTAGAATAGAAGTTGAAGTTTCTGGAATTGTTTGTACACTTGGTACTCGTTCTTGGTTAATGGAATTTGTGACAAAAATTAGCTCATCAAGAGCCACTTCACTGTTGGGTTTATGATTCATTACATAGTCTTCCTCTAAGAATATGGCGTGAGTGCTCACAATAACTTTCTTATCTCGGAGACTAAAGAATTCATAAGTTTTCGTTCCTCTGGTCTACCCTATAAACAAACATACCTCCGTCCTTGATCCTAGCTTAGTTGGATCCTTTTCCAATACATGAGCCGGGAAACCCCAAATCTTGAGATGTGCTAGATTGGGCTTGCGCCCAGTCCATAACTCATAAGGAGTACAAGGTACGGATTTTGACGGTAAATTGTCTAAAATATGGCTTGCAGAAAGCAAGGCATGTCCCCAAAACGAAGTAGGTAGCCGTGCATAACTCATCATCGATCGGACCATGTTCAATAAGGTCATGTTCCTTCTTTCAGCCACGCCGTTCTGCTGGGGCGTGCCCGGCGCAGTCAGTTGGGATTCAATTCCCGACTCTGACAAGTAGTCCAAAAACTCAGCACTGAGGTACTCGCCTCCACGATCAGATCGTAGGCTTTTTATACTCTTACCATGATACTTCTCCACAAGAGTCTTAAAGTCCTTGAACTTATCAAAAGACTCTGACTTGTGGCGCATCAAATAGACGTATCCAATTTTCGAGAAGTCATCAATAAATGTGATGAAGTATCGAAAACCACCTCTTGCCTCAGTAGACATTGGACCACATACATCGGAATGAACGAGCTCAAGTACTTCCTTGGCCCTATTGCCCTTAGCCTGAAAAGGCTCTTGGTCATCTTGCATTCTAAGCATGACTCACACTTATGAAAAGGTTCCTCCTCTAGATCTTTAATAAGATCTTGTTGGACAAGAGAATGGATCCTCCTTTCATTGGCATGACCAAGTTTAAGGTGCCATTAGTACGTTTCGTTCATTGAACTTGAAGATTCCTTTCGTTTCTTTGAAATTTTCGATGTTGTATTGAGTTCTGATTCGCGATTATTAAATTGTGTAGATGTGATTGTGTACAAATTGTTTTCCATGATACCACGACAGATATAAGAACCATCTTTCTTAATAACGAAATCGTCATTAAAAGAAATCGAATATCCATCAAAAACTAATTTAGAAACTGAAATTAAATTTCTTCTAAAAGAAGGTATCAACAAAACATTCTTCAAAATCAAAAATCTATCACTACTAAAACGCAAATAAATGTCTCCCACTGCTACGGCCGCCAGTTTTGTAGCGTCGCCCAGCTGGACCTCAATCTCACGATCACGTAGTCGTCTTGTCACCTGCATTAAGTCAGGATCAAAACAAATATGATCAGTGGTTCCAGTGTCAATAACCCAAGTGCAAGTAGACTTCGAAGCCAAACAAGACTCGACTACTAAAGCTTGGTGCATACCTGTAGCCTTGCCCTTTTTAGGACAATCTGGCTTCCAATGCCCCTTCTCTCCGCACTTGAAACACTTTCCTGTGGCTTTCTTGTTTGCCCTCTTCTTCTTTCCCTTAGCTATCTTGGCCGGTCCTGAGTTCGGTGCCTGCCTTTTTCCCGTGCTAAGCTTTAAGCCTGAGGAACGAGCCGCCGAAGTCATCATGGCCGCCTTAGCCTGGACCATAAGGTCCTCTGCCGACTGAAGTTCAGTCAACAGCTCTGCCAAGGTGTAGTTCCTTTTGTTCATCTCGAAGTTGAGCTTGAACTGCTGGAAGCTAGGGGGAAGACTTTAAAGGATAATAGTCACCTGGGACTCGGGATCGATCGTCCCTCCCAAGACCTCAATTTGGTTGAGGTGGCCCATCATCTCGAGAACATGGTCCCTCACAGACGAGCCTTCCTTCATAGTCTTCGACATGATACTCCGAAAGGCTTGAGACTTAGCCGTTCGATTCTGAGTACCAAAAAGATTCTTGAGATTCTGCATGATCTCGGCGGCAGTTTCCATGGCTGAATGCTGATGCTTGAGTACTGATGACATAGATGCCAACATAAGCACTTATCCATCTCATCCGCCTTATGCCACCGTCTGTGTGCATCTCTGACTCCTGCCGCAGCGTTAGCTGGTGGCACTGGAGGTCGCGGGGTTGTGAGTACAAAGATGTACTCATCTGCTGTGAGAACGATGTCCAAATTTTGTTTCCATTCTATGTAATTTTGGCCCTCGAGTTTGTTTTCTTTAATTATTGCAAAAGAGGATTGAACGACATATTGACGATTTGATTTGCACTACAACACAAAATATCTACCATTCGTCATAAACTTATGTAAGAAGTTTGATTATATTAACGATAAAACTTTTCAAAATCTTACAACAGTAAAATTAAAATTTTGTATCCTCCAGAGGAAGTTAATACGCATTAAAATCTTACAATTTTTACTGGTCACAACACCGACGAATAGTCCAGAGACCACAGAGTGGCATGGCCGCATAATGTTGCCTAAGCAAGACCACCTCTTTAGCATTACAGAGTCTCATTTCCACAACACACTCCCATAACAATGCTTATGTACTACTAACAAGATCAAGCTATCCCATAAATCCTGTGTGAACTTCTGAATCTCGCAGTTTCTTAGGATTATTGTCCCCACAGAGCAGGTGGCGATAATATTGGAAACCACATTCTAGTTCATACTATTTATATTTGAGAAGTCTGCCCTCATGAACTTGCTATTTTCTTAGGATTATCGTCCCCACAAAGCAGGTGGCGATAATATTAGAAAAAGGCTTCATAAATTGCAGTCCAATTGATGGAGACCATATACAAACGTTGAGTTCGTAATTATAGCTTATATATTTGGGTTATTGTTTTTCTTTAATTATCCTTAGCCTATAGGCAGATAAAAGCTTAATTAAATTCTGTTGGTATTTAATTTACTGGATAATTAAATCTTTAGTTTTATGTTGTTATCTTCCTTTAGGAAACTATTATTCTAGAATTTAATTCTTATTCATGTCTACTATAAGGTATATCTAAAATAAACAAATTATTTAATCCTTAATAAGATATGAAAAATAAATTCAAATTATTTCTTTGTTCAAGATTAGGAAGAGATATTTTATTATTTAATGTATTCATACATATCTATCCTTATTAGGATCTTAGATATATATAAATATTAGGAAACTATTAAATTATTCTCATCCATATCATCTAGGAATCAAAATAATATTATTTATTTCCATAGATATAGAAAATAATAAAAATATTCCTTAAATCTAGATAAATCTTCCAAAAAGATTTTATTTCTATTAAATAATAATATTTTAATGATATCTTTTAATAAAATAATTAAATAATCATTAAAATAATCCTTCATCGTTATCTCGTCGTACGAGGTTCGCACGAACGATGAACGATGAAAATCCGACGAGTTCTTCGTCAGACCACGACGCACGCAGCGTCTCGGCCACCGGCGCGCAGGTGGCGCGCCTGCGTCTCGGCCCGTCGAGCAATTGGGTGTCGCCTCCGTCTCGGCCAGCGGCGAGCACCCGTCTCGGTCGTGTCGACCGTCAGGTGCCGACGCGTCTCGGCCCAGCATTCCATCGGGCGGCTCGAGCTCTTGGCCAGCAGAGAGCACGGTGGCGCGCCTGCTCTCGGCCAGCTCCGACCGCCTGTCTCGGCATTTCGATGCGCCGGGTGGCGCGCGCTCCCGGCCAGCGGCTCGCGCGACAGCGCAGCTGCTCTCGGCCAGCGCCGCCATCCGTCTCGACCCTTCCGCCTAGGGTTCTCGGCTTGGTGGCTCAGCACCTCGGCATGTTCTCGGTCGAACTGCCGTGCCACGCCTTCTGCCGTCTCGATCTAGACGCGAGCTCCGTCTGGGGCGTGCGGTCTCGGCCAGCGGCATGCACGAGCCCATACTCGTCTGCATGTCGCCCCGTGATCGCGGTTCCCTGGCTCCCACTGTCTCGACTACCCTACCTCGATCGTGCGTGGTGCGATCCGTCTCGGTGCGAGCGCCGACGGATTGCACGTCTCGTACGATCGAGCAATTCAAGTTCTTTGATTCGATAGTTCTTGAGTTCATCATGCAATAAATTAAACAAAACACCAAGAACATGCTTCGCAATCAAATAATACATGCATACATGAATTTCGCGAAATTTAAATCCAAATAATCAGAGCCAAATACTGGCTCTGATACCAATTGAAGGGGTTGACAGCGGAAGCGTGCAAGAGATCCGATCACATAATTTGGTCTATTTAGCAGATTATCTAGACAAAATCTATTCACGTAATTATCACATGTATCATGCTCATAACTTGAATTAAAACATGCTTTAGCATATAAAAGCCCTAAAACATGTTCACTACGGAATTAGCCAGTTTACCTCGTTGATTCAATCAAGAATCGATGATGGCTTGCTCCGTCTCCACGTGAAGATCTTCAGTACTCGACCTCTGATCTTCTGACTGGTGTCCTGGACTGTATACTGATATTTGTGTGGGCAAATCTCACTAGAATACTAGGGCTTGAATAACGAAGACAGAACTCAGCTCACGGAGGATGCAAAATTTCAAACTCTCTCTTTCTCTGAGGGGGACGAAAATTCTGAGCAATAATAATAATTATGTTTTTTGTTATTCTCCTATTTATAAAGTCACATATTCAGGGATCTAAGGAAGAATTTGGACATAGCCTCACCCAATTAGCTTTTTACTAATTAAATTGAACCCACAATTTAATATAAGCTTATATTGGAATATTACAAGCAGCCACTACAGAAGTAATATTGCACTGTCTTTCCAAATCTGAAATTACAAGTATTCCGGGTTTCCTTTTATTTGTTTAGTTCATTTCCCGCGCTTAAGATAGAAACATTAATTAATTAATTAATGTCTGCTATGGACTTAATTAATTAACATATTTTATTCTCCAAGAGTGGACTTAGCAAGAAACTCTTTTTTATTATTCATAGAGTAATTAAACTCCAACTAGCTAGGTTCCAAATAATAAAACCTCGTTTCGAGCTCCTCTTGTGGATGTTATCAAACGAGACTCTCCTCGCGCACGATTCAACATAATAGCAATCCTAGCACCGCTAGACAATGATCACCACTACCCAATATACCTGGATCGTTGGGTGACGAAAAATTCGCACCTTTGGTAAGTCAAAGTAGTAGATACTCAATATCGTATGCTCAATGCTAATGTACATTGATTAAGAAATTAATTATCAAGACCTCGTCTTTCAGTAGATAGCATAAAGACTCGTCTTGCTGTTAGATCCATTCAGTGCTATACCACACCAACGTCGTCATATTTCAATAAGGCTTAGAAATAATCAGACTGACATTGCAACCTTTCACGATAGGTAGTCTAGGTCTATCTGGGTTGTGAAATTCTTATTTTTCTTTGTTCAGAACTGACCGCGTACCTTAAATTGAGCACAGCCCACAACCGGTCTACTAGAACAAAGACTTAGACTTATGTTATGTTCGCTTATACATTTAAATATGCAATAAACATCAATTAAATGTAAAACATAACAACATTATGACAAAATTAATCTGTTGCATTCATTGGAAAATAATTATTAGAGTTTTACAGTATTCAATCACTCGAAAGGTGATTTCTAGTATACAAACCCTAACACTACACACAAACATAAAATAACACCATGCTTCCCCGGCAACGGCGCCATTTTGGAAGGCCTCGCGATTGCGACTTTCCTTTTTGATTCAAGTTATATGGAAGAGATAACTGAACCGGATGGATCAGTTAGCAAATGTCGTTGCCACTTGATCAAGTTGATCTCGCTTTCGCACGCCACCAATGTAATTTATAAACTCCCAATCTCGCACTACTTTAACAGTAAAGCGGCAAGTTTGGGGTCGATCCCACAGAGAAGCTAGTGTATCAAGTGTGTGAGTAGTGAACAGGGGGTTGGCTGCTGCCACGCTTTAACTTTTGGGAGTTTTTAACTACTAATTTTCACTTAGACAGAAAAGTGACTAACTACTTGATCAAGAGAAATTTAACTACTGGGTCAAGTGAATTTCAGATTGGATTGAAAATTAACTACTTAGAACAATAAGCATAATGATGAAAACGAAAGCAACTTTGATTAAAACTAAAACTCAGAACAGTACAGCGTGAAATTTAAACTAAGCTAACACTTCGGAACTACGAAAGCAAGTAAACCGAGAAGATCCTCGGCGGGAAACTTAAGAATACGCCGACATAGATCAAGTATTCTGCAGCGCTTCTTTAATCATACTTTCTAACTAAGCATTACTTTATCTAAGCTATCTAGAGAACTGAACTAAATAGAGAGCTAAACTAAACTAAACTAAACTAAACTAAAGACGGAAAGTAAATGATCGGATTCTTTTTGCGTGGTGGCACATCCTCTATTTATAGGCTCGGCACGACCTCCAGCTGGATAACGATCTTGGCAGGGAATATTCGCTCATGCTGAGAGTGAGCGACTCGTTGATTGCTATGTGCTCTCCTTCTAGAATGACGACGCTTTTCTGTAACAGATTCATGACTCAGCTCTGTCCTTGCGTCTCATATATTAGCACGTGTCCCCTTCTAGAACGTTGTCCTTGCTAACAGAATGATGCGCACCATCCAGCTCATTGCCTTACATGTCCTTCTTCTGGAAGCCAGTGGTCCCCTCCTTGACTGCTTGATTACTCCCCTTGATCAACTCCCCTGCTTTCTGGCCTTTTTCGCCTATTGTACTTGCTTGATCAGTTTGGCCTGGTTGCCTTGGTCAAGCGGCATTTCTGCACATTTAACACTTGCTTTGCGCGATAAAACCGATCAAGTAGCGTACATTTTACCCCTAAACCGATGCATGAAATGAGCCTTATCATGGGTCATTTCTTTTTTTTAGCAAAAAATTTTATTCTCTCTCACTTTATTATCTATTTCTCTATCATGCTATATTCTTTATTAATTTGTTACATGTTTTGCACAAAATAAACGCTTCAACTACCTTGTGGTGAAGGAATATCATTTTTGCTCTGCCACAATCAAGGCAAACATAGAAAATTATTCTAGTAGAAGCTCCAATGTATATATGTTTTGTTTAATTTATACATCATCTCTCTATCCTATTAAATATGAAATATTTACTTTTCATATTTTATACTCCCTCTGTTTTTTAAAGATAACAACTCTTTCTATTTTAGTCCGTTCTTTAAAAATAGCAACTTTCAAACTTTCTATTTTAGGAAATCTCTATACCCCTATACATCAATTTATTTACCACTTATACCATTACAATTAACAACTTAAAGTGGACCTCATGATCCACAAACATTAATTCCATTACTTTTTTTCCCCCTCTCTTACTTTACCGATTTTTCTCTCCCACTCTCTTACTTTACCAAATTGTGCATTAAAACTCGTGTCGTTTCTAACCTCCCTATTTTTAAAAAACGGAGGGAGTATAAATAAGATAATACTTCTATTTCAGCAATTTTAAATATTAGTTTTAGGTGTGATCGTATGCTAAAATTAAGGAATGAAAAACCGTGAAACCAAGCCGGAACCGCAAAAAATCGGCGGTTCGGAACCGTGAGAAACCGTAAAAAAACCGTCGGAAAACTGTCGGTTCGGAACCGAAACCGAAACCAGTGGTTTTGGAACCGGGACCGTAACCGTGAAACACCCTCGCGGTTCGATTCCGGTTCGGCAATTTCCAAAACCGGAACCGGCGGTTCCGAATAGTAACCGCTGGTTCCGGAACCGTGGACACCTCTACTTACATGATTGCATTATTGCATAACCTAGACGTGGTTATCTGTTACTCTATTAAATATCAGTTTCATTTGATCCATTAAAATTTGTGCTTCTAAACAGGTCAAGCCAATTAAGGTGGTAGAATTTGGATGCCGGAAGAAATTGCCAATATAGCCTCAAAGTTTGAACTAGTTCAGGTATAGTTTAATATTTATTCACAGAAATAAAGTTAAAAAGTGGTAATTATTTTTGCAGGTATCGAGTAAAAAAGAGGTATGTTCAAAACTAAAAATGGAGAACCTAGAATGACGATACAAAAACGGTTTTAAAATAGAGTCAATAATAAATAATTAAAACAGCAAAATCAACATATTGATAAAGTAAACTCTTTATCCAATAGAGTTACATGAGAACTACAGCAGACAAGTACAAAAAAACAGACGTAAAAGAAGCAGCATACATTCTAACATTATTTGTCATCCTTGTCCAGCGTCAAAGGCATCTACAAAACCACACAGAAAAAAAAATTATGATTTTCATCATCCGAAGTAATGGAGTATGTTTAAGAGATAAAAAGGTAGTTGGATTTATTAATTGTAAAGAGAGATTTATTAAAAATAAAAATGCGTCGAGACGAACTAAAAAGAAAAGTGTGTCATCTAAAATGGTATGACATGTCCACGTCATATTTTCTAACTGACTATTAAGCTACGTTGAAATTCTCACGATTATTTCATAATTTTATGGAAATTCATTTCTTTCATTCCATCCTGTAATCTTTGATCGACTAATTAATTTGAAATAAATCGGCCATTGAATTATTTAATTCTTTACTCAAGATATCCCCCTCGAATAAATTTGCCATAGAATCAAGCAGTATAACTTACATTTTCTGGATGAAGGTAATTCCATTGTTGACTCTTAGGAAAAAAAACAAAAATCAAATTAAGACATGGAGTAATTAAATTGATCAAAATTTTGGACTTTGTCAATATATATTTTGTTTGTAAACATTGGTCCTTATTGGAACGACTTTGCTTAACACACTCTTCTAATTATTATTTTTAGCATAAGTTGACGAGAAAAAAGAGTTGAGCATCTGATATAGTACGAATTACTTTATCTTGTATATGCTCAATAGCATATAATAATATACTTACTACTCTAATTCTTATACAAATTCTGTTCACCCTAAAATCCCATCATGGATAGAAACAAGCCAGGAAAAAAAGGAAGATGAATGATTTTGTATTTGTAAAAAAAGTTTGAGAAGTAGTGCAATGAATTATGCTACATGATCAATGAACTTACTATTTAGAGGACGATCCGATAATGCGCGGGGTTTCGTTGGTCTGTGGAGCTCCAGACGAGGTTGTGCCGGCAACTATATTGTTGCACAACAGCTTATTAGCAGCACTGCTGTTGTTACCTTTGTCTTTGGCTCTTTGGGAAAGATTGAGCTACAATGGATTCACTCTTTGGTTTCCCACCCTTAGCCTTAGTGGCTTCATTTGCCTTTGCATTTTCCTTTGCCTCACTTTTCCCCCCAAAACCTAACTCTTTTGCTGCCCCCCACATTTTGTGATCCTATCAAGTTTTGATATTTCTATCTCATTTTGATTGGCTATTTATAGCTAATCAAGTTCAATTATATATACATATATATTTAATTCATTACTACAATAGTCAGAATAGCGGGAATGTGTGTGGAAGTGGAATTATACATCTTCGTCAATCGTCATACGTGTGTGTGTTTGTCCTATTGTGACACCTACCTCTATGTTGAATTCGTGACCCTACTACTTGCAATCAAATTAAATTATAAAGATAAAAACTAATACAACGAATTTTTTTAACAATATACTCCCTTTGTCACTCTAAATATTCACCTTTTTTTTTATTTCTCATCAAAATATTTACTTTAATTTCTCTATTCTCTCTTCTTAAAATATTTAATTATATTTTTCATTCAACTTTATCACATTAAAATCTCGTGTCATTTAAGAATATGGTCGTGACTAAGGGAGTACAAACTAGAAAAGTACTCCCTCCTTCCCATTAAATATGCAACATTTGCTTTTCGGCACATGATTTTATGTAGTGTTGTTTTGTGAGTTAATGAAGAGAGAGTAAAGTAATAGAGAAGAAAAGATAGAGATAGTATTGTTTCCATTTTTAGAAACGTTTCTTTTTTAATGGAGCAAACTAAAAAGGAAAACGTTTCATTTCTAATGAGACATATGGAGTAAAAAATAAAACCATAGATACTATATTAGTACTAAAATGTGGTCTTGATTTATAAAGTTCAACTTAATTTTCTGGAATTCAACTTATTTAAGAACAACAAAATGCCTAATAAAATGTGTTCTTGATTTATAAAGTTCAACTTAATTTTCTGGAATTCAACTTATTTAAGAACAACAAAATGCATGAATATCCAACTATAAATCACAATATATAGAATAACATTCATATGTGGGCTCGGCGCTATTAAGTTGTGCCTACGGCTAGACCAACGTTTAATATTTTCATGAAACTCTTTTAAATTACATGGTGAAGATTAATTTGAATGGTTGGGATTTGATGCTATCTTATTTAGGGGTGGGTAGGTACGGTATACCTTACCGAAACCACCATACCGTATACCTTACCGTAAATACGGTATGCGAAAAAATCATACCTTTACCTTACCAAAGTTTTCGGTATACCGAACTTCGGTATACCTTATTTTCGGTATGACGAATTTCCTTACCGATACCGTACCTCATTTTCGGTATACCTTACCGAAGTTCGGTATACCTGACTTTCAACATCAATTAAAATAGAAAATTAGAGTTTTTAGAATATTATTTATATTTTATAATTTTTAAAATAAATTAAATATAATTTATTCATAATTATATTTATATTTCACAATAGATTTTATAATTTAAAAATATATAAAATATATTTTATATATAATTTTGCTTATATTTTTGTGGTATATACCTTAGTTTACGGTATATACCTTAATTTACGGTATATACCGAATTTCGGTATGGAGCGGTATACCGCGGTATTTGAAAATCCATACCGTTACCTTACCGAAATTTTTCGGTAAGGTATCATACCGTACCGAAAGTCACGGTATACCAAAAATTCGGTATTTTCGATATTTTTTCGGTACGATAAGGCCGGTATTTCGGTATTTCGGTATTTTTCCCCAGCCCTAATCTTATTAACCTCCTTTTATTTATTGATTGATTGATTTTTGTTTGTCATTAAAAGGATACAACATGAGCTATATATCTATGACACCAGTTAGGAATAATGATTTTTTATCATTTAATCTATTGTCTTCATTGTTTGGGTCGGGATCCTCTACTGTGCTATTTAGCACACCAGTTAGAGGCTGATGTTATTAAATAGCACAGCAGAGGATCCCCACCCGTGTCTACATTATGGGTATGAAATGTGAGTCAGTGTATCAGTAATTATATCGCATTTATAGATAAACAAGCAAGTAGATTTGAGAGAGGAATATGAATCAACAAGTGTTTGACCACTCGATTGGAAATTAATTTTTAAATAATTGTTTACCCCATCACATTAGATTTATATAGAAATTGCCAAAAACCAGATTAAATGTACTTCCTTTTCAACCTGTCCACCAACTTTTGTTTATCATTTCATTTGTGTGTATAGGCTATTTGTTTGTAACAAATATCAAAAGTCCTTCGTTCACATGCATTGATGTGGATGGTTCGTTCATTATTATTATTAGTATATCATTATCTTCTGTTTATATCTCTATCTCCATATGGTGTTTGACTGAGCTAAGCTCAGTTTTTAAGCTTTTGTAAGTTATTCCAAAAGTTCATAAATTGTAGTATAAGAATTTAGATAACTGAGCTAACAAGGTTGGCGAAGGAGTTATAAATCAGAGAGATAAAAACCGAATTAGAGATAAAATAAAACAAAGATAGTAAAACTTCAATTATGTGTGTGTATATATTAAAAATAAGAAATCAGATTCGAATTATTTTTGCAAAAACAATATATGTTAAAATTATAAGTTTGAGTTAATGAAATTTATTTTGGGGAATTTTATTTTGCTAAAAAAACGTCAATCGTGATCTTATTTGGAATTGTACATTGATTTTAAAATATCAAATTTTGTTTGCTTTTCTACGTACACAAGTAAACCTATTTACGTTATCACTTCATGGTTTTTTTACATTTCATCACTTTTTCCATGGTAGAATTGTACATTGATTTTTATGTTCTTATATTGTACATTGATTTTTATGTTCTTATATTGTACATTGATTTTTATGTTTTATATTGTTGACCAACTAAATATAGCTGGAAATATTGACATTCTAAACTGATGGTGTTTCAAAGTGGTTCAAAGATATTGTCATGACTATATCAATAATTGTCACCTTTTTCCTTCTGCAAAAATTATGAATCAAAGTACTAATCGAAATCGAGAAGGTCATTTTGATTATTTGTTGATAATACACAAAGCAAATTATTATTATCAATTAAATATTAGTGTAAAAATAATGAGAAACCATTCATGTTTGCGAAATTGCATAAAATAAATACTATAGTTACTCACGGTGACCTTTACCTTTTTATATATCTAGAATATTTTATTTTAATCTTTCTATGCATTGATCCTTTAGTTTTTACAACATTTTCTCTAAAATCAAAATAAGATATGAACTTAACCACTAAACTACATATATTCTTCAACAAGAATTTTAAAAATAGCACAGGTATATGTAGTATTAATTTACTTTTTACATTAAAAAACAAACTTATACAGTACTACCATATTATTACATTGAGTCGGTTTCATAAGGAACATTGAATCTAGCCAGCCACGTCCAATTTAAATTCCAAAGACTATGTGATGTGAAATTTAAAATTCTACTAGAAATTTAGAAATAATTACAAATCCGAAACATTAAAACGTTGGATAAATTCGAAAACATTCTGGATTCCCAAGTGAGTGAAATTTACAAACATATAATTTTGGATTTTCGAGTGGAAATTTATAAACATATATTTTTGGATTTTCGAGTGTTCTAACTGAACAGTTTAGAGCACTAAAACAGAAAATAAGTCGAAGCATGAAAACATTAGGCTTGGTAAAGCTCACGCACGCAGCTGCCCTCCCACCCAATCTTGGGTTGTGTGCAGCGACGATCGCATGATTTTAATATTGTGGGTTCAAACTATTAATTGTTGTTTATTTTTAGTGTCAACGATGCCAGAAACAGCTCTGGCTTGAACAACACGTAAATAACGAGAGATACAATATTTGAGAATGAACAATATAAATTAAAGATACATAAGATGACAATGTCGATGACAAAATAAATGAAGAATAGATTTTTTTTAATGAAAAATAATTTTGTAATTAATCTACCAATATTATACTATAATATATATGCATATTTGTGGAGCTAATAAATTATTTTGTATTCTTAAAGATCATTACTACAATGAGAATCGGGAAGAATTAATGTGAAATAGATTATATTTATGGGACATAATTTATGATCTTACAGTAACAAGATTTACACAAATTAGAAAGAAGTAAAAATTACACAAAATTTATAGTACAAAAAATTAAATATATATATATATAGAGAGTTGTGATCAATGTCGAACCCTTCTTAAAGACCGAACTAGAGACCAAATTATGACCATCCATTTTCTTAATCTTGTGGTTAGGATTAATTTATAATTAATTTAATATTTTTTTCAATAAAACTTTTTTAAAAAATTTTGTAAAAATTTTTAAAATTTTTTTTAAATTTTTTTTTATTCAATAAAAACTTGCCGGAGTAAATAATGAACTATATTCACTAAATAATGCACTAAATGAATATATGTTATGAAGTAATTTTAACATGTTATTGAAATACATTAATGATATAAAAAATTTTAGTGTTAAACGTTAAGCTGTAGTAATGAACTATATTCAATAAATAATGAACCAAATGAACGTTAATAATGAAGTAAATATGACATTTTATTGAAATACAAACTGTAGTAATGAACTTATTACTTCATTCAGTTAGTTTATTACTCCATTCTATTAGTTTATTATTTCATCCAGTCATGTTATTACTTCATTCCATTAGTTTATTACTTCATAATGTGTAATGACATAATTATCTTTAAATTGAAGTAAATTCAGTATGTAATGAATACGAAAAATTAATTCATAACATACGTTCATTTAGTTCATTATTTAGTTAATGTAGTTCATTATTTACTCCAGCAAGTTTTTATTGAATAAAAAAAATTTAAGAAAATTAAAAAAAAATAAAAAAAATTAACAAAAAATAAAAATAAAAATAAAAATATTTAATAAAATATTTAATAAAATATTAAATTAATTGTAAATTAATCCTAACCACAAGATTAAGAAAATGGAGGGTCCTAATTTGGTCGCTAGTTCGGTCTTTAAAACTGGATTTGTGAATAATGGGACTCTATATATATATATAGGGGAGTGTTATATTGCTAACTCAATAAGTTAACTACAATTAAATAATAGTCATTAGATATTCAAATTAAGGGCCTAGATCATCAGCTCCAGAATGTTAATACGATCAACAAAACAGTGAATTAAGGTCATTTTACAACAAAATAGTTGTAATTAACTTTTGAAAAATATCACATAACTTTAAAACGCATATAAAAGCATCCACAACCGTGCTCTTGCCAACGAGCACGGTTGTAGGCCCGGCCCCACTTTTTATGCCTGCTCTTAGGCAAGAGCACAACACCCACATCCGTCCTCTTCCGCAAGTACGAGCACAAGGGTCCCACCATTCCATTATTCAATTTAAATAAAAATATTTTCATAAAATTAAAATACATTAAAAATACCCAAAATAATATTACAAAATACATTAAAAATTAAAAATTACATAATTAAAATCCTAAAAAATAAAAATTACATAATTAAAATCCTAAAAAATAAAAATTACATAATTAAAATCCTAAAAATTAAAAATTACATAATTAAACTCCTACAAATTAAAAATTACATAATTAAACTCCTAAAATAAAAAAAAAACCCACTACTCATGGCCGAATTTCGCCCAAATGGATGATGAATGTGTGTATTTATAGATAATTTTGGGATTAATTTTTTTAAAAAAAAATTCAAAAAAATGATAATAAAATCTGTATATTTTTGGGAATCCAAAAATATTTTTTTTAATTTTTGGTATTATTTTCAATTTTTTAAAAAAAGAAAAAAAAAAGAAAATACCAACGGCCAATAGAAACGCGCCACGTCGCTCTGCTCACTGGCACGGACGTGCTCTTAGCTAAGAGCACGTCCGTGCCAGCGGCAAGAGCGCAGCGGCGGACAAGCATGTCCTTGCCAGCGGCAAGGACGGACGGACGGCGTGTTGCCACCGTTGTGGATGCTCTAACTTTCTCGATTTAAATTATTTTTTCGCACAACATATATCAAATTAAAGATAATTTCATAAGGATTCGAACGAGATCTCACTTGCATATGTTCCGATGTCAAAATTTGAAAAAAAAAATCAGAAATTTTCATAAATTTCGTTAAGAGCTTTATATCAATACACGACTCATAATATGTCAATACAATGCTTGTACAATGTCAATATGAAATTGTATTGACATTGTCAGGCCATCCACAATGGGGCGCCCTATGGCGCACCACGTCATCAATTTTATCCTCCTACCCCCTATCTGCAATGGGGCGCCTAAGGCGCGCCCTATATGTTTTACTATTGTTTTGTTAATTAATTTAAGTGTTTTCAAATATATATTGCAAACTATAGGGCACCCACAATGGGGCGCCCGATGGCGTCCATCGTCATCGGGCGCGGACGATGGCGCCATTGTGGGTGCCTGCCATCGGGAGCGCCCGAAGCCCACGCCCGATACATCGTCCGCGGCGTATAACGCGGACGATGACCATCGTCCGCGCCATCGTCCGCGCCATTGTGGGCGCGGCGGACGATAGGCGCGGACGATGGCACGCATTTTACTTAAAAAATGCATATGCCGGGGTTCGAACCCAGGTCTATTGCTTGAAAAGACAATAATCCTAACCATTGGGCTACACACACTAGTTGAGATATCTTGAAAACTAAATTATTTTATACATTTATTAAGATGAAAATGTGATAAAAATTAAATTTTATAAAATGTATGTAATTTTTATAACATGTTTTTTTCTAATTTTAAATCCAATTACATTACTAATAATGTGACTCTACTCTTGACTAACTCATAAGCATATGAACATTAATTTTTATAAATGTATGAACATTAATTTTTATAACTGTATTAATTTTTATAAATGAAATGGAGTTTTTTCCCAATTTTTGTAGTTATTTAAATATTTAAATAAAAGAAAATGCATAGGGCGCGCCATAGGGCGCGCTTTAGGGCGCCCCACTGCAGGTGGGGGGTAGGAGGATAAATCTGATGACGTGGCGCGCCATAGGGCGCGCCTTAGGGCGCCCCACTGCTAATGGCCTTAAAACCAGAACGAGTAACTAAAAACAGGCGAAGATTGCATTAATTACACAAAAGTTACACGATTCAAGTTGGCTAATCTACGCAATTCCCAACTTCCGGCGCAGCTCATCGATCAACCCCCGGAGATATTCGGCTTCGGCGGGGTCCGTACACTTCTTGAGGGCCTTGTGCGTCTGCAACAACGTCTTCGCCATCGAGGCCGTTGCCAACGACTCATACGTGGCGGCCGTCCGGCTCGGGGTCGGGATCGGGACCGGGATCGGCGATGGGCGGCGGCGGTCGAGGATGATGTCGCCTTGACGCCTATGGGACGCAGGGAGGACATCGCTGCTCGTGTAACCACCAGCTTCGGTGGCCTTCGTACGGCCGGGGGTGTACTCTTCACAATTGCCCGGAGGTGGCAACTTTTCCGCGCGGTGCCGGATCCGTTTCTTTTTGGCGGGGGCGGAAGCGGGGCGGCGGCCTCGATGACGGCGCAGCGGGAGGGGGCGACTGGTCGATTTGGAGATGGCTCCATGTCATCCAAACCGTACGATTCCGTACTGAATTCGGGATCGTACTGCGTGTTGGCGTCGAACGGCCGATATTCGTCGGGTTCTGTACCCGGCCAACGCGCCTCACCAAACATCCGACTATTGGGACTTGAATCCATTTCGTAGTAAATGTGAGTTTTGAGAGTGGAATCGTGAAATGAAATGTTACAAATGAAGGTGGGGTTGGGGTATTTATACAAAAAATCAAAAACGCGTGCCATCGTCCGCCGAGCCCACAATGGGGCGCCTGTTGGCGCGGACGATAGGCCATCGTCCGCACTTCTTCCGCGGACGATGCATCGGGCGTGGGCGTAGGGCGCGGACGTTGGCGGGCACCCATAATGGAGGCATCGTCCGCACCCGAGGACGATGGCCACTATCGGGCGTGCCACCGGGCGCCCCATTGTGGGTACCCTCATGTCTTTGTGTTGATGTACTTCATACAATGTATTAACATTGTGTTTCTAAATCCTAAATTTGATAGCTGTTATTATCTTTTTAATATTAAAAAATGAAAAATGAAATTACACACGGCAAATTGTAAACCACAAGATTTCTAAAATCCTATGGTCTTAAATTAGTTGTAGTTAGCAATTAAATGATGAGTTAGAAATTGATCACTCCCACGTATATATATATATATATATATATATATATATATATATATATATATATATATATATATATATATATGGGTGCGTTATAATGATAACTCATATTTATATGATAACCCTATAACTAAATCTCCACCACATGTTTTTAAAATATGTGGTCTAGATTTAATCTAACAAAACTATCATTTTATCAAATAAAACTATCATATTTCGGATATATTAAGGGAAAATTATCATTTCGACTACAACCTAACCAACGTAGAGAGTGATTCATCGGCGGTGGAAGCCAGATTATCTGCTGTGGTTAGGGCTGGGGATTTTGGAGTTGGGATCGTGGAAGTCGTCGAAATCGGAAACGTCATCGGGCAGATTGAGGGCCGCGGCATCGGAGAGATCGTCCTGGGAGAGGACAAGAATGAATGGGCGGGCGAGAGAAGCGGCGGCGGGCAGAATGAGAAACAGAAGAGCGCAGCTCAGCTGCTGGGTTTTTCGGCAGAACATTTCCAAACACCGTCACCGAGTAGTACTTTGGGCTTTACGAATTGTTCCTAATCTATGACCATCCTTTTTGTATTCTCTCTTCAAAGAGTTCTCTTATGTTTATTTTCGTTGCTTTGTAAATTTTTTTCATTTTGGATTTTGTGATGTAAAAACCTTTTGGGGCTGCATCATGGAGAAGAAGAAGAGGCAAAACTGGTGGTTGTAATAGTGGTTTCGAATATAATCACCCAAGATTATCATTTTATCAGTCAGAAGTATCATTTTATCTACTGTGAGTGTCATTTTGTCATTTTATAGGTCAGAAGTATCATTTTATCTGCTGCAAGTATCATTTTGTCATTTTATAGGTCAGAAGTATCATTTTATCTGCTGTGAGTATCATTTTATCATGTTATCAACTCAGAGTATCATTCTATTTGGCTAAACTATCATTTTATCAACTCAGAGTATCATTCTATCCGGCAAAACTATCATTTTATCAACTCAGAGTATCATTCTATCCGGCAAAACTATCATTTTATCAACTCAGAGTATCATTCTATCTGGCAAAATGACATATTTACCCTCTGCACCTTTTTTATGAAGTAAATCTAAGTTTGAATCTCAGCCACAAGATTAGAAAATATGTGTGGTCCAGGT
The DNA here is from genome assembly GCF_004379255.2 of Salvia splendens. Taxonomy (NCBI): domain Eukaryota; kingdom Viridiplantae; phylum Streptophyta; class Magnoliopsida; order Lamiales; family Lamiaceae; genus Salvia; species Salvia splendens. The sequence goes on along the minus strand of NC_056036.1, from coordinate 18,479,313 downwards.
TTGGTTATAGGGTTATCACATAAATTGGGGGTTATCATATGATCAAAACTATATATATATATATATATATATATATATATATATATATATATATATATATATATATATATATAGGGATGTATTCATTTCTTTTTTGTATCTTTTGTTCTTTGTTCTTTTTAATCTCAGCCCCACGATTTTGTCATCCGACGGTTAGATTGGTGCCACGTGTCATTTAATAATGCAGATTTTCAGTTGAATAATGCACACCGACTAATAATGCACCATTATAGTGTAATAATGCAGATATTCAGTTGAATAATGCACACCGACTAATAATGCACCATTATAGTGTAATAATGCAGATCATCTGGACCGTTGATGAATGAGATCTAACGGCACATATTAAGAAGAATAAAGGATCTAAGGAATGAATAGGAGAATAACGCTCACTTATATATATATATATATAGGGGTGTGATAAAATACAAACTCTCTAAAATACAAACTATACAAACTTTAATCATACTCACTTAATACAATTAATCAACGGTTAATATAAGAGATTTTTCTAATGTCAACATTTTGACATCGAAAAATCAGAATTTGGACACCCCCGTCGACAGAATTTGTACACTCCGTACATCCCCCCGGTGACATAATTTGTACATTCTGTTGACATCGACCCCCGGTGACAGAATTTGTACAGTCCGTTGACATAATTTGTACACTCCGGTGACAGAATTTGTACACTCCGGTGACATAGTTTGTATAGTTTGTATTTTAAAGAGTTTGTATTTGATCATAACCCTATATATATATATATATATATATATATATATATATAGTTATATAGTTGTGATTAATTGAGATTTTTTAGCCTAATTGAAAATTGAGATGCATTATCAGCCACTCATTTAATATTTGCCACATGGAAAATATTTTTAGATTAATTAATTATGAAAGGGCAGAATGGTAATTTCATGATACATTTTATTCAATAAATACTTTTTTAATTTTAATTTTTTATGTTTTTTTTATTTTTTAATATTTAAAAAAAAAATTGTCAACTACATATACTCCCTTCGTCCCACTTTAGGAGTCCCGGTTGAGTTCGGCACGGGTTTTAAGAAATGTAAAGGAAAGTTGGTGAAAAAAGATAGTGGAATGTGGGTCCTACTCTTTTAGTGGAATATTTCAACCGGGACTCCTAAAGTGGGATACCAAAAAATGATAAACCGGGACTCCTAAAGTGGGACGGAGGGAGTACAATTCATGTCAACTACACACATATAATGTCAACTACATATAGAATTTATGTCAATTATAGACATATAATGTCAACTATGTGTACAATCATGTCAATTACATATATAATCTATATCAACTACATATATCTACATAGGGACATGATCAGATCAATAAGTGAAATTCTGTCAAAAATCAAAGCAAATCTCAGTCATTGGATCTTGTGATGTAACCGTTAGATTAATGTCGCATGTCATCTATTAATGTAGATTATTAGTCTAATAATGTAACTTAGCTAATAATGTACTATTTTAGTAAAATAATGTAGCATTTTTGTCTAATAATGTAGTTTGACTAATAATGTAACATCTTAGTCTAATAATGTTGCTTATCACAACCATCCAATCTATGGATCCAAAGGCTGAGATTTGCTCTGATTTTTTACAGAATTTCACTTATTGACCATAGTGCACCCCTATCTACTTATATTATATGTAAAATGTTGTTGTTGACATAAATAAAATAGGTCGTTGACATGAAAATATTTGTTGTTGGCATTAATTATTTGTAAAATGTTGTTGTTGACATAAATAACGTTTGTTGTTGACATCGGAGTTGACATAATGTTTCTGCAGTTGACATCGAGCGAAAATGACAATTATGCCATCTACTTGACATAATGTCTCTGTAGTTGACATTGCGCGAAAATTGTAGTAATGATGACATAAAATGATCTTAACATGACCTCAAACCCGAATTTTATAATATGACCTAAAACTATTTTATAATGACCATTAGATTGTCAAATCTAATGGTCAGGATTTGGTCTGGATTTTGTATTGAAATCAATTTTTGTATTAATCATTTTCATATATATATATATATATATATATATATATATATATATATATATATATATAGGGTTTTGATCCATGCAAAAGCATTCTTAATACAAAAATGCAGAACCAAGCATACAAAAGTCATTTTTAGGTCATTGTAAGCTTATTTTTACGTCATTATAGTAAGGATGACATGAAATGGTCTTAACATGACCTCAAATCCAAAGTTTATAATATGACCTAAAACTGCTTTACAATGACCCTCCGTGTTTTTGTTTAATTATTGACCATTGGATTGTCAAATCTCATGGTCAGGATTTGGTCTGGATTTTGTATTGAGATCAAGTTTTGTATTGATCATTTTCCTATATATATATATATATATATATATATATAGGTTTTTGATCAAAATAAGTATCACTTTAGATCAAGAAATGAAGGCCAAATTTAGACCATAGGATTGGATATTTTAATCTTGAGATGGAAAGATCTAACGACTCAATTATTTTCGCAAGTCATATTTATTTATTCCCTTATAATACCAAAAGGTTAATATTGTCATTCAAGTTCATTAGATTGTTATTCCAATCCCTATAATCATGCACGTCTATCTTTTTTCCATTCTCATTTTCCTTGCGTGATTGATTGGGGAGTTAATAATCATTTCTTCAACTCCTACCATTTTTACATCTTCTTCAACAAATCTCGTGTGTATTGATAATAATATTCTACAATCCGTCGCCACTTTATTTCATCGGTAATTTATGTTCATATCAGTTTTTCATCTTCTAAATAATTTCATCAATCGGTATTCATTGTTTTATATGTAAATTAAGTTTTGTAATTTTTTTTCCACGATTTTGTTATCAATCTGTGGTGGGTTTTTTTGTGCTTTAGGTCAAATGCACCGTTTCTCCACAAATGGAAACCGTAGCAGATCCATCTTCGCTTGAAGACAATCAGTCAATCTCCGATGACGTGCTTGAAAGCAGAGGTTCTGTTGTGAAATTTAAAGAGAAAGAAAAGCGGAGATCTAGAAGATATTCTGAAGTTTGAACTCAATTCAGTTTAATTTTCATTTTGTACACCATATACTTGCATTGTCCATTTGCTTGATATGAACAATTATTGTTTGCTTTTTTAGCTATGACCAGTTGATCAGAGTTGTATGACATACATTACCTCTGATTGTACTCATTTTGATCAGATTTGTATGACTTATTTTGGTACTCTATAGTATTATATAATGACTCGAATATTGGATTATTATGACACAAATTACCCATAAGATGAAATGGTAAAGTAATTTTGTTGTTATTGTTAAAATGACTCAATGTCCATTTAGTATGACGTATCTAAAACCTGGACGTATTCCGTTGTACGAAATTCAATCTAAGTCCATATGTAGATAACAATATTTTGAAATGACCCAAATATACACTTAGTATGACACAAAGTGTAAACATTATGTCATGGTTTGATATTTCGACCATACAAATCAAGGGGATTGCAATACCCTTAAAGGTCTTAAAACGATTCGATTTTTAGTCAAACGGCTGATGTACTATTCAATATTTGCACTACAACCAAAACATTGTTTACGTAATTTCAAAGTAGGATTTGATGTACACAAAACTCGACATGAATACAAAATCATACATAGAGTATGTTTATGTCATTGTAAGTGTAGTTTTCCGTCATGTTAATATTGGATGATCCAAAATGAAAAGGGCTTGTTTAGGTCATAGTTAGTGTATTTTTCGGTCATTTTAAGAATGACCTTCTTGTCGACGGTCATAGATGCACTCTCCCATTTCATTCGAACTCCTCTCAGTTGCTGGATCTGTTGTTTTAGAAGGAAAACACCAACAAGAAAGGTGTGTTAAACGAAAATTCAACTGTAATCTCAAACAATATGAACAGATATTTTAAACAAAATACTTTTTATTGTGGTTGGTTCGGTAGCTTCTTCTTCACAGCAATCCTTATTGTGGTTGGTGCGGTAGCTTCTACTTAACAGCATACCAAAACAAGATAAATTTGCGTTAGTTTCGATTGCACATTCTGGAAGTCTAATGAATTATGAACACTAACTAACCTTTTCTTCATACTTCGATATTCCAGCCGAACGAGTGTTCACCATTGTCGGTGAGAGGATTGTTGTTGATTTGAGTAGCGATGTAGACTAGATAGGGTTTTTGGACGCCGATTCGTGTTTTGTTGGAATGGTGGATTTGGGGGGATTGGATCGAATTATGCTTGATTTGGGGAATAAATGACTGAAATTTTATTCTCTCTCACTTAATAAATGGCATTGGAAACAAAACCACATTGTAGAGTGTGTGTATAGTTTAGTAATCCCATTAAATCCGCCCATATGAAACAATTCCACTAATTTGATTTTTCGAAAATACCCTTCACATGACTCAAATTGATCTTACTATGACACAAATTTCACATAATATAAAACAGATCATGGCCATTCATTTACAGATCTGACGACCGATTTTTGGGCTGTATTTTGGTACTTAAGGCCATTCTTTAGATAGATTAAAACCCTATATATATATATATATATATATATATAGGGGTGCATTATAATGATAACCTCAATTTCCGTAATAACCCTATAACTAAATCTGGACCACACATTTTTAAAATCACGTGGTCTAGATTCAAACTTAGATTTACTTCATAAAAAAACGCGGGGGTAAATATGTCATTTCGCTCATGATAAAATTTACGTATCCAAATTTCGCTCATTTAATTTCTGAATTTCGCTCATTTTATCATTTTATCAGTCAGTCAAAAGTATCATTTTATCAACTCAGAGTATCATTCTATCCGGCAAAACTATCATTCTATGCAATAAATCTATCATTTTATCAGCCAGTCAAAAGTATCATTTTATCAACTCAGAGTATCATTCTATTCGACAAAACTATCATTCTATGCAATAAACCTAACATATATCATTTTATCATTTTATCATTCAGTCAAAAGTATCATTTTATCAACTCAGAGTATCATTCTATCCGGCAAAACTATCATTTTATGCAATAAACCTAATATAATCGGCACAATACATAATATACAAACCTACAAAGCAGTAAACGTATCATTTTATCAACTCAGAGTGACATTTTTATAAGGTTACTGTCATTTTATCCGCTTAGATTATCATTTTATCAGGTAAAAGTATCATTTTATTAAACAAAAATGTCATTTTATACACCAAAAATACCTATCATTCTATCGGCTGAAAGTATCATTCTACCCGGCAAAACTATCATTCTATCGGCTAAAAGTATCATTCTATCCGGCAAAACTATCATTTTATGCAGTAAACCTAACATTTATAAGCTAAAAGTATCATTTTATCAACTCAGAGTATCATTCTATTCGGCAAAACTATCATTCTATGCAATAAACCTATCATTTTATCATTTTATCAGTCAGTCAAAAGTATCATTTTATCAACTCAGAGTATCATTCTATCCGGCAAAACTATCATTCTATGCAATAAACCTATCATTTTATCAGTCAGTCAAAAGTATCATGTTATCAACTCAGAGTATCATTCTATTCGGCAAAACTATCATTCTATGCAATAAACCTATCATTTTATCATTTTACGTGATATTTGGCGAAATTCAGAAATTAAATGAGGGAAATGACAGTTTTACCCCCGCACTTTTTTTATGAAGTAAATCTAAGTTTGAATCTCAAAACTATCATTCTATGCAATAAACCTATCATTTTATCATTTTACGTGATATTTGGCAAAATTCAGAAATTAAATGAGAGAAATGACAGTTTTACCCCGCGCTTTTTTTTATGAAGTAAATCTAAGTTTGAATCTCAACCGCATGATTAGAAATATGTGTGGTCTAGATTTGGTTATAGGGTTATTACGATATTTAGGGATTATCATATGATCACAACTCTATATATATATATATATATATATATATATAGTTTTATAATAAAATATGATTGGAATAAGTTAGTGGAATGTGAGGCCTATTTACCATTTATAGTAAAAAAATAAAATAGAACTCTTATTATGAGAAGGACTAAAATGGCAAAATAAGATTCTTAATGACAAAGGCTATTATATACTCCTAAAAAAACAAAGAAAAACCTAGAGAAAACGTAGCTACACGTCCGCACCTGGGCCCAGGCCCACCACCAATGCAGCTTCCAGCATGTGGTTGGGCCTAAAGTTTAGGCCACTTTTGGGCCTTTCTTATATTATTTTCAAAATATATGGCCATCAATCCTTTAATGTAATAGAGTTAAATAAAATTTGAAGTTAGAGGGCTAAAATTTGGATTTTGCGAGGCAAAGGTAGAGTAGTTATAACTAATTTTGATAAGCGGTATTTTAGATCATCTTTTGCTCATGTTTTTATAGTAATCAATCAATAATCATGCGTTCCGTAGTTTCACCTTAACTTTAATAGACATTGATAACCACATTCACTTTTCATTATTGATTTCATTGTTTTGCTTATATGAGAACAATATAAAGTAGTACTATTTCTAATGAAATCATTTGAAGTTTTTTTTATTTCTATAGATTTAGCTAAGAGAGTTTTATGGAGTAGTATATTAACTCTAAGCCCAGTTCCCGAACAGAACCAATTTATGAAAGCCCAACTACAAAAACAGGCCCTATTTCTCAAAATAATAATAATAATAATAATAATAATAATAATAATAATAATAGCAATAACAATAACAATAACAATAACAATAACAATAACAATAACAATAACAATAACAATAATAAAGATAATAATAGGAATAGGAATAGGAATAGGAATAGGAATAAAAATAAGAGCGATAATTTTAAAGAGCAAGTATTCCTCCTCATCCATCCATTGGAAATCAAAATATCATTGTTTCTCTCTCCTCCACTTATCTACCACACACAGCACTCGCGCAACACTCATTCTGTGTGATTCTGAGTATTCGCCATGGCCGGAGTCCTAGAAACCCTAATCATACCACGCGCCTCCGCTCTCCCCTCCGCCCCCGTCCGATTTCCCCAGCTGAGGGGTCTCAAGATGCTACGAACTCGCTCCTCCGCAAATCTGAGGACCACTCACAAATTTGCTCCACCTCGCACTAGAATCGTTTGCGAGGCGCAAGACACAGCAGCTCTTGGAGGTCTGTTTTGTTGATTTTATGCACTTAATAGACGAAACAACTTCATTTTTAATTGAATTAGTATCTTGTAAAACTGCAAACACTTCTTTCCCCCTTAGGTTTTAATTCCCCGTGCTTAATTTAGTGTTTCGATGTATTAATTCCAGAATCTGAGCTCAATTTTCCTTTCTCTAATGGTTAAAAGAATTGATTATACTCGAAGAATGTAAAATTAGCAGAATGCAAAAACATTAGCTGGCTCTATTGAAGATTGACAGAGATATATAAAAATAGTGCAGGCTAATCTATTGTTTACAAGCATACATTTAAAAGCTGGGGATATTATAAGGCTGTTGATAATTTCTGCAATTTAGGATATATCCAATTTGAAAGAGGTAGGATTGGAGAAATACTAGTGATGAAGATGAATTTGTTATGCAATTACCCTCTTTAACCTGTTACTACTCGTGTATTGTTTGTATCCATTGGCTTGTTCTACCTAAATGATAAACTCATTGAAGTGTGAACATTTGTTAGATTATTCGTTGCAGTTGTGTTGCACATTGTGGAAATGAATAGGAATTTGTCAAAAAAAGAATCATGTTGTTTTGTTTGGAAATCGAAATCGTCCACCTTATGAAATGGCTTATCATTAGTTTCTTAGAAACTGCAGTGGCTGCTGTTACTGATCCGGACTGGCAATCTAATGTGATCGAATGTGAGTTGCCTGTTCTTGTTGAATTCTGGGCACCGTGGTGTGGGCCATGCCGAATGATTCACCCTGTCATCGACAAACTGGCCAAGGACTATGCTGGGAAGCTCAAATGCTACAAGGTCAACACCGATGATTGCTCATCCATTGCAACACAGTATGGGATCCGGAGTATTCCCACTGTCATAATCTTCAAGAACGGGGAGAAGAAAGAAGCAGTCATCGGTGCTGTTCCAGAATCGACGCTGACAACTTGCATAGAAAAATACTTGTAGAACTGTAAGTGCACATGTATGTATCTCTTCTCAGAATTCAAGCGCTTTCTTTTACTTGCCGAGAATCACTGTAACAAACCTTATGAAAATGATGTATAGTTGATGCAGATTTGAAGCACCATTCATATTTGTATTATTGGCTTCTTAAATCCTCTTGTAGGTGTTTGGGTGATTACCTGTTCTTGCCTTTCAATTCTCATATTAGTATACGTAGACATCTGCTGATGACTTTTAACATTCTATTGATTCCTTTATTTGAGAAGTAACAGTTACATTATGAGGGAAAATTTAAAGAGTAAAGGTTTTGGCTGGTGAAATTATGCAACTGTAGTAAGTGAGCTCCTTGATTCTGCTTCTTGATAATGACTTGGACATTTATCTTGTCGGAGGAAAATAAATATAGTTAAATCGATGCAAAACGAAAGCTAATTAGAGTTGATATAAATTCTATTATACTTGGGATCTTCGCTTAAATCTTTCACGTGATTTAAATTTCAAATAAATAACTTTCATCCATATCAATTCAATAATGCATTTTTAGAGCATCCCCATCCGTGCTCTTGCCAACGAGCACGGATGTGGGCCCGGACCCACTTTTATAGAGCACAACATCCACATTCGTGCTCTTCCGAAAGGACAAGCTCAAGGGTCACATGATTCTATTATTCAATTTAAATAAAAACATTTCTACAAAATTAAAATGCATTAAAAATATCTGAAATACTATTACAAATTATAAAAAAATTAAAAATTACATAATTAAAATCCTAAAATTAAAAAGTACATAATTAAAATCCTAAAAATTAAAAATTACATAATTAAATTCATAAAATTAAAAAAAAACCCACTACTCGTGGCCGAATTTCGCCCAAATGTGTTTGATTAGGTCTTCTTGTAGCTCAATGTGGGCTCGGGTATCGCGCTTTGTGTTCCTTGTTTCGATCCTCTCGCCCACCGTCGTATGCACACCTCGGCGTGGGAGAGACCTCGCGGTTGAGCTTCCGGCTTCATCCTCGTCGTAAAAGCTAGCCGTCATCGGTCCTTCGTCAGCTATAATCATGTTGTGCAAGATAATACACGTGTACATGATATTTTTCACGTACCACAGCCGAGACGGGGCCTTTACAATGTTGAATCAGGCTTGAAGGACCCCAAAAGCTCTTTCGACGTCTTTCCGAGCGGACTCTTGACGCTGCGCAAAAAGAACCCGTCTCGGGTCTTGCGGGTTGCTGAGCGTCTTCACGAAAGTCGACCATCTTGGGTAGATATCATCGGCGAGATAGTAACCCATGTGGTATGCATTTCTGTTGACAGTGAAGTCGATCGCCGTTGCTACACCATTCAAAACATCATTGAAGAGTGGTGAAGAATAGAGCACGTTCAAGTCGTTGTTGGATCCGGCAATACCAAAATATGCATGCCAAATCCATAGGCGGTAGTCGGCGACCGCTTCAAGGATAAGTGTTGCCCCTTCCAAGCAGTCGGGCAATTCTTCCACCTCCAATGCATGCAGTCAATACTGCCAAGCATACCGGGAAAACCATGGACTGTTTCGTGAAGACGAAGCAACCGTTAGCAATCATCGGTGGTGAGTGCCCGAAGGAATTCCTCACCGAAAGCTGAACGAACGCCGCCGCAAAAAATTTAAGGCAAAGGATTCCAGTTGACTCACCGACATGCAAATACTCGTCGAAGAGGTCAGCCGTTTGCCCAGTAGTAAGTTGTCGGATGGCACACGCACACTTCTGCAACGCCGAGAGACTTTGCCGACCAGTTGCGTCTGTACTTGTTTGAAAGTATTCAATAGGGCGGATAATGGGTTGACAATACGCATAAACAAGTGTTTTGACATGCGAAAACAACGCCGAAAGTAATCTTCCGGAAACCGCGGCTGGTCGGAAACATAGTCGGCAACAAGCCTTTCGTTGGCCCCCTCCCGATCACGATGGATGTAGCGGCGAGTTGATCTAGTTGGTCGAGGAGGAGGGGCGGAGTATTCGCGATAACATAGGCTTCATAGACGGCACGATATTGTTCATAGTATTCTTGTTCTTCGCGCTCCGCTTCCGCAATGAGATTGGTGAAATCCATTTAAGAGGGTTTAAGTGAGAGAGGAAGATGTAGATAAGTTGTATGAAAAAATATGAATGAGAGATGAATGGCAAATGATTTGATGTGAAAAATGGATGCTAAATGTATATATTTATAGATGATTTAGGAATAAAAAAATCAAAAAAATTCCAGAAAAAACGGTAAAAAACGGCCATATTTTTGGGAATCTGAGAATATTTTTTTAAAATTTTTGGTATTATTTTCGATTTAAAAAAAATGAATTTCCAACGGAAATGCCGTTGGCCAATCAGAACGCGCCATGTCAGCTGCTCGCTGGCACGGACGTGCTCGATGCATCGAGCAGCGGCGGACAGTGGGTGCCGTGCCGCTGGCACGGACGGACGCCGTCCTTCAACCGCTGCGGATGCTCTTAAGCTCAACTAAGCTTATTTAGGTTAGATTTTCAAGTAAGTGAGCCGATCTTTATTTGCTGGTACTAGACACGACTCGTCTACACTCACTTCATGAACACATCCATCCTTCATGAAAAATAAAGTTGTACAGTATATTATAAAAAAAATTGTCAGGATATTTTTTCGATTGTTTGGCAAAGACATAGTGGTATGCTTGATTTCAATAGCTGAAGTACAAATCTGGTAGTATAATTACTTTCGACAAGCTTAAAAAAAGTGAAACATCCAAGTAATCATCAATGACTTTGCTTTTTAAAATGTGCAGTGGGGGCATAGCACTAAGGTTAGCATTGAATTATATTAGGGTTAGGGGGAATCTATTAAGAAATTATGAAAATTAAACAAAGCTACAGTAGATTATGAGAGCAATAACCATAAAAAAACATCGAGGCCAACAACTCAATGGAAATACTAGTAGCATACACTAGAAACTGAGTCTCGAACTAACCGTCAACCGGCGTCTTCATCTTCCTGTCAGGTGTTGTCGAGGAGTTCTGTGTTTGGGCCTGACCAAACACAGATCTGCATCACCAACGAGAATCAGATTAAGACACATCATACAACCATAGATCTCCCTCTCTTGTATTAGAGCATTAGGCAGATCACATATCTATTGAGTTACAGCCCTATAAACTGAGAGCAAACATGGCTAAAATATAGTCCTTCTGATTGTTCATTAAACCAGACAGATGGTTCTCTGAAATTAGTAGCTTCTACAAATAGACAATAGAATTGTAAAAGGTTTATATAAATGAGAAAGATGCAACTCACCCACAGGTTGAACATTTCTTCTGATGCTTGCAGAATATAGATAAACATACCGAACAAATGTAGCCCATATCAATTGTGTTTTTGTGGCAGAAACACCTGGATGAACAACATGAGTAAAAGGTAAACGAACGGCCTTCAGAAATTAATCTAATGAACAACATGGATGCAAGAGGTACAAGGACCGAAGATTCTAGATAGGAGCATCTATTAAGGAAAACCAAAATATAAATTTGCATACTTTATTGTGGGCAGTTTCCATACGGCATATGGAAAACCATGAAAGTAATACGAGGAGTGGGTTTTAACTAACATCCCTGGAGATGGAATTAAAGAAAAATAGACTATGAAAGATGAAAATTATATGTACAAGACATAAAGTAACTTACGATGCACGAAAGTCTACTCCAGCAGGCTTAGGAAGTTGTAAAAAGCAACGAGAATGCAAATCAGTAGCAAACACAGTCTGCATGTGACAAAAGTCTCACTTTGGTTAGTTTAAGAATATGGTAGAAAAACATCTGGAGCCTGCAAATCTATTCTTTGAATTCCACAGATCTTACAATCAACAAATTGGTTAACATAAGTCTGAGTTAGATTTTTCTTACTCTAGCCAACAAAAAAAATCCAAGCTAGAGAATTATATTTCCGACAACAAGAACATAGCAAGATACTGATGTGTTTATTATTTCACATATGCCAATATGGAAATGTAATTACCGAAAGATACTGAAATAGGCCATCGAATATCTGCGGCTTCAGATATACACCACCAGTTATATAAGAAGCCTGTCGAAAATTATGCATGTTATTAACCAAAATGCCAAAGAGAAGCTCAGCATTATCATTTTATAATTACATAAATTAACAAATAAATTGATATCATTAAATAGATACGCTACCTGCTGCAGGAAAGCAGAGTGTTGAGCTCCCAGCACGCATGAATCTATAGGAACCTGAAAGAGGATAGATGTAGAGAAAATTGGCCAATGATCTAAGAGATATTTTTGGTTATTGCATTGTTGGGTGATGAAAATCAAGGCCAATGCACAGAGATGAATAAAGGTATGATGGATAGCTTATGATACTTGATATTTGTACATCTGATCATGCTTGCCTGAATTACGCTGGTTTCCTTTTATCTATCGAACATGTACCTAAGGTAATAGGCTTGTACAGTTTTTTCAATCAGCATCGATGAGTACTTCTGTTAGGAAACCCCATGCAAGGTTTAGGCAAAAAGAGCATAAGAATAACCCCCCACTTGGGCTTCTTTAAATTCTTAGGTAAACCTACTGCCATCGTGCAAGTATATTACTTAAAAGAATACCATATGATATAGAATTTCTACACTACCATGATTTAGGTATCAATGGCATCCATATTTCAGGGGACTGATGAAGCTTCTACATCAAATTCAACGTTATGCTCAATGCTAATGACGTAAGATTGTTCCTTATGGCCAAGAATATGAAAAGTAATGGTGGTAGGTTTTTCTGTTAAAAAAACATTAGATATTGACACAGTCAACCTGTAGTTGGCCTTGATTTTCATCAGCAAGCAATACAATAACCATAGAAACAGATGGATTCTAATGATCCACAGTAAACCCATGAAAGATGACAAAATTACATAGAATAGACGAAAGATCCAAATACAATTTGCTTCTCTTGCTCTTCATATAGCAAAAGAAAATTTCTTTATTACCTGATCACATGTTGATTAAATTAAGAAAGCATTTATTAAATGAAAACTGAGAATAGAAAACTTAAGACCGACTTTTACCATCGATCGCTGAGCAGAGAAAATTGAATTCATGATAGCTACATATCTGCAGGGAACAAAGAGTCAGCGCAGGGACTAACAAAGGCAAAAGTACTCTTTTTAGATCCATTAAGGAAAAAATAAGTACATACTGTCCAGGTCCATCTGGAGATCCATGTAAGCATAATATCTGCAATAGTAATTTTTACTTAAGACTTTAGAAATTACGTAAGATTTTACGAAACTAGGAAATGAATACAAGATCTCAGTGCAGAAAAAAGGACTAGTGCAAACATAAATCATTCAAAGAACTAATGATGGTGCGTTTACAAGGCATTCAGATACTGGTCAGGTTGAGGAAGGATAAGGGATGTGAGGCATTGGACAGGGAGAAGTTACTACAGGGTGAAATGTGACTATTGCTGTCAAGATTGACAGCTCACCTTATATGTAGTCCAACTAGAGTTTGAACAGGTTAATCATGATTTTTAGTATTTTTTGGTTTCCAATAAGAAAAATGCGTTGCAGAGTGAAATAAAAGCTAAAGGGCTTATTACTTCGTCAATTTTTTTAGTTTTTTATCCTTCTCAATCAATATTACAATATGTCTTCAGTAGCTACTCCATCGTACACTTACCCGTGGCTGAGGATGAAGTGGCACTGTTCGAAAGACCCTCTGAATATCTATTTAGTCTAAAAGTCATGGGAATCAAATAATACAATAATACAATATTAAAATAGACAACCACTACAAGAGAACATTAGCATAATTGAGCTGAACATCCATGCATCTCAAAGCAATGAAAAGGAAGAATAGGATACAGCAAAGCGCCATTGAGAGGGAACCAGATAGAAGTGAGAACCCTGGGCCATCCACAGACTCTTCACGACATATTTCCTGGTCATTGTCCACAAACTCCTCCAATTTATGCAGTAAGTCCTCTGCCCGTTTATTTTGGTTCTGTGGGTCTGATGAATCAAATATGTAACCACAAGAATTATAACCAGCTGCAATGACAACCACTTGATTCATCTTATTCAGCAGAAGTATAGAATTCAAAAATGCAAGTACCTGCATAGAAAAATATCCCATTACCTGCTTTACCTATTGAAATACAGCATTAAACTATGAATTTTGTCATAGAACTAGAAGCGAAGAAGCTACACTAAATAAAAAAAATGGATTTAAAAAAGCTGCAAAGGAAACTCCATTTATATTTTGAATTTGAAAATAAAGCACAAACCATGATTTTGTTTTCATGAACTGATGAAACTACACTCGGTAAAGGAAATTACATGAGTCAAGAACTTGGAGAAGGGTAGCGTGGATTGAGCCGAGTTCCAAAAGAATGGGTTCGTGTCAATTAGTACCATTAACAAACTCACATCATCTGCAAAATCCAAATTGCTTATCACAATAAGGTCAGATATGAACATGAAAACTGAATGAATACATACTTCATAAACAATGCGAATGATTTCCTGATACACAGATAGAAGAAAAGAGGACCTGCATAAAGCTTGGATGAGACAGGAGTCATCTTCCCTCTGTTATCTGAAATTCAATGTAGGAGCAACAATGAAGCTTCTAGCAAATGAAATTTTTAAAAAATAAATCATATGAAAATCAATCACAAGCTGCGTATTTGTGAAGTTCGGTAGTGCTTTGAAGATGAAATTTAATTAAGGCTCACATTTAGGGCTTTAGGAAGTGGGGAAGATGGAAGCAAATTAACCTTCAATAGCGACTGTGGCGGCGGCCAGTAGCTATTGACGATGGCCGAAGCGCAAATCAGGTTCAGACGGCGGCGATTACGCAGAGACGACGATCACTACGGCGGCAACCGGTGGCCGTGTACAACGAGCAAGGGGTAGTTTAGAGGCAAAAATATAATCAAATTTTTTTTGGAGTTTTTATTTCTTTTACTGATGAATTTTATACATAAAATTTATTTTTTTATGCATATAAAATTGAAGTTTTCAACCACTTTTGATACATTTTAATTTCTTATTTTAAAATTTAGTTTAAATTTTTATATACTTTCAAAATTGTTAAAGTTGAAATTAATTAATATAAATCAGATAGCAGACTTGAAGTACTAATTAATTGATATTTTTATCTTAACGCGTGAAATAAGAAGCCACAATTTATAATTTTTGGTTTGGGCGGACAATCATAATTATATCTTTAGTGGGTGATAATAATATTTAAGTTTTGGCTTATTTAAATTATAAATTAATGTGGCCCAAATTTAATCATTCATAGATCTCTGATCTGCTCAACAAACAACTTTATATAAAAGGGGACAAGCCCAGAAAATAGAGAAATAGTCAGCGCATAATCAAGTTCAAACGACATAATTAAAGTGATGATTGAATTCAGTTCCTGGACTTTACGATTTGTGTATTGCATTAATTGGTTTATTATGTAATTATATGTGTAATTAAACAATCATCTAGAATAGATCTGATTCCTTAAATTTTAAATTCCAGTGTTTGTTTCCGTTTTTAATCAAAATCCTGAAACAAGGAAAGTTAGTACAACTTTCCAGCATTCTGAATCCTAACTTTTCTTAGTTATTCTTTTTCCCAGTTTTAGGATTCTTACATATTTAATGCAATATAGTATAGTTTCATCATCATCATCATCATCATCATCATTTATTACAATGTTTTAAAATAATTTAAAAATATAAACCATACTTAATTTCAGGATAATAAATAACTATAATTCAAATTATCATAATTATAACTATATTATTAATATTTATATTTAATTTTTATTATCATAATAATAATAATTTATTTAATAATTAAATATAATAATAATTATATAATAATATAATAATTATTACTCTATAAATTAGTAATTAACAATAAAATTGTAGTAAAATTTTAAATTATAAAATTTATTCAATTAAATATTTAGTAAATATAATAATAATAATAATAATAATAATCTTATTTATTATTATATTATTATATATTATGATGTATAATCCATATTTAAACTATCCATCGTAATAATAAATAAAATAATATAATTATTATCATTTGTAATTAATAATTTATTAAATAATATGTATTATTATTTTTTATAAATAAAAACTGATAAGTATATTTTTGTTTTGTGTTTAAATCAAATATAAACTTTAAAATCTTGATATTTTCCAAACACGGGAAAGTAAAGTTATTAGGAATCATATTCCCGGGATTCATTTTCTCATGAATCATTTTCCTTGCCAACTTTACTTTCCCGCCAACCAAACATGGCCCAAAGGCGTGATAAGATATGTCTTTGGAAGTACTGCACGACTTATTTAAAGACAAAATTGCTCAACAAATTCCTAAAAGTAGGTAGCCCTCCAACGCTCTTCCTTTAATATAAAACAAATAACTGTAATCAATTACTAAGCCACTGTGCACAATGAGTGATTTCTACAATTTAACAAAATAATAACATAAACAAAATAAATCAGCCACTAACATAAGATGTATTAGTGGTTCCTAAAGTTGAGCACTAATCTTAACACTCTTCCTTAGTCCAAACTTCCGATTATAAACACCTACGGCATCATAAAAAAAATCAACTTAGACTTTGCCAAGATCTTTGTGAGAATATCAACCACTTGACCATTGGTGCAAACTCCCTCTTGCTTATCTCTTGATTCATATTTTTCTCACGGATTAAGTGATGTCAGACCTCAATATAAGACCTCAATATACTTTCGTTCGAGCATGAAAAAAGTAGATTTGAAGCAAGCTTTATTGCACTTTCATTGTCACACTTGTTCTGCACATGATAGTCATGGTTACAGTATCCCGAGGTTAACCACTAATCATTAAGTCTCTATCTCAATCGGCATCTACAAACTCACTCAGCAAGAAGTCAATACTACTCTTGTACAGAAGCCTATGACTTAAAGTTCCTTTCACATATCGTAAAGACCCTTGCAACATCTAAATGCCTTGGGTTTTGCAAAAATTGAGCAACAAATCCAACGAGTATGAAATTTTTAATTTTGTGATAGTCAAGTAAATTAAACTCCCAATAAGTTGTCAAAACTTCTTAGCGTCCTTCAATGGCTTTCCTTTATCTTTCTTCAACTTGAGATTTGGTTCCATAGATTGAATTATTTTTATTGAAAAAACTTCCCATTAC
Source organism: Salvia splendens (assembly GCF_004379255.2). Classification (NCBI taxonomy): domain Eukaryota; kingdom Viridiplantae; phylum Streptophyta; class Magnoliopsida; order Lamiales; family Lamiaceae; genus Salvia; species Salvia splendens. The sequence goes on along the minus strand of NC_056036.1, from coordinate 18,461,888 downwards.
AACCAATTACAATTTATTTGTAGGCAAGATGGAAAAAGCTTTATTACATTTAAGTTGACAAGTTAACGATTTTAAAATAGAAAGCCAAAAGTCATAAAAACACATTCATTATAGCAGACAGGATTACTCATTTTCACTCCCTGCAAACTATTTATGCAATCTAGAGTAAAGACTAACGAAAATGTGATAATCATATCACATACTCAACTCCGTACAATGGAGATACATACAAAACACATGTCCTATAATAATGATGTGGCGATTAGTCTCCCTTCTTATCCAAAAAATCTACTATATTTTTACTTCAATATTCTAAATAGTAGAATTAACTAACTTTAATTTGTTTTGAATATATACTAAGTATAGTAGTTTATTATCTAAGTTTAAATTTGATACATCACTTTCGAGCTATCCCCTAATTTCTTTTAAATAAAAAAATCCAATAAATCGAAAGTTTATACTCCCTTGTTCCCATAAAAATATGTGCACTTTCCATTTTCACCCGTCCCACGAAATATGTGCATTGCATTTTTAAAAAGTTATATCAATTTAATCATGTAGGTCTCACTATCATCTCTCTTACTTTACCATTTCATTTTCCTCATCTCTCTCACTCATCAATTTTATCTTAATTCCCATATCATACTCATTTCCCATGGTTTTATGAGACGGAGGGAATATTTTAGTTTAAAAATTATGGAAAAAAACAAAAAAAAAATGAAAGTTGATATATTTTACAAACAAATAACGCTTAATATATTTATCCGAACTTTAATTCATTGAATGGATCCATACTATGGTGGAGATGTTCAATTACTATTTTTATGGAGTAGTACCTTTTAATGATTCATATGAAGTGGATAAATCTAGGCTTTACCAATAACCTTTTTTATACCTAGTCCCTTGAAGAATGAATGAATGAATATGTAACATGCCACCTTGATTAGAAGAGTTGTTAGTCAACTGCCATTTCATTTGTGAAAACGGTTTGCGCCGCAAAGTTAGCATCATGTCGTTTCTCACACAACCACACTGCACTTTAACTCTCTTCCCAATCTTATCTAAAAAAAACCATGTTTTTTTGTTTTGCACTCACACCTCATTCTATGTGTATTCATTTGCTTTTTTATCATTCTATGTGTATTCATTTGCTTTTTTATCTTGTGTTCTATTATTCTTTTTAATCTCAGCCCCATGATTTTGTCATCCGACGGTTAGATTGATGCCACGTGTCATTTAATAATGCAGATTTTCAGTTGAATAATGCACACCGACTAATAATGCACCATTATAATATAATATTGCAGACAGGCCCGTCCCTTGGCCCGTGCGGCCTGTGCGACCGCACAGGGCCCCCAATTTTCAGGGGCATCTGAAATATTTCAGCCCATATACATGTATTCCTATTTTTTCAGCCCAACAAAGCTATTTCTCTTGTATAGCAACGCCCAGGCCTTTTTCTAGCACCGTGACTCCAATTCTGATCGGTTTCTTTTCCCGATCGTAGACATGGGAGCCGCCTGTTCGTGTTCGGTGTTCCTCATCGACAAACGCCGCAACAGGGACCAGCTCACCAGAGCCATCGTTGATCGCTTCTGCAGCGCCTGCCATCGTCGGCCATTGCGATTGGGAGCAGCGCAAACGCATCAATTTGTCTTTTTTCTATAGTATATTTCTTTAAAATGCATTGTCTTTTTTTCTTTAATTATCATATAGCTTTAAAATGCATTGTCTTTTTTTCTGTAGTGGTAGGCCTCATTTTAGATTTTTGCACAGGGCCTCTGATTTTGTCGGGACGGCCCTGATTGCAGATTTTCAGTTGAATAATACACACCGACTAATAATGCACCATAATAGCGTAATAATGCAGATTATCACAACCATCCAATTCAAGGATCCAAGGGCTGTGATCTGATTGAAGCTTGGAATGAAAAACTGCGAAGGACCTTAACACACCCATATATATATATATATATATATACATATACATATATATATATACATATATATATATATATATATATATATATTATAAGTGACAAAAATTAAGTTCAACTATTTGCAGACTGCTCAAAGAATGAGTTGTAATGCACCAATTTATTATTCAAAGTTCCAAAGCTCCAAATTATTTTTTTCTAATTTTATAACCAACAATTATTTTACAAAAATAACTTTATTGTATTTTATATTTTTAATACATACACTTTAAAGTTTTAACTTATATAGCTTAATTATATACATACTTTCACAACTTATAAGCTCTTATAATGATTGTTGTTCGGTTTAATATGTTTAACCCAAAACTTAGCTTTGGGATATAATATCATAAGATTAGTCATAACTTATAAATATTGATCTTTGCTGTTTAACAAAATTATTCCAATTAATATTGGAATATTAATTATTTTAAATATATTTTATTTCAATTTTATCTAGAATAACCTGACTAGCCATACTAGCGTCTTTTCGTTCGTATGTTTCCACCACCTAGCAAGTTAATTAAGGAAAATAAATGAAATGATAATAGACGGTACGAGAAAATACTCGGTGGATCTTCCATACCAAGGTGACATTATGAGGTGGTATACCCAACCAATTAATCTTTGACAAATGGAAATTTTAGTAAACATAATTTTAGTAACCATTATGAGTTGTGTACTCATGCCAACTAATAGAGTTATTTTTAGAAGATATTTATGGAGTAAAACACTTTTATAAGATATTGCATCATCTTAAGATAAGAAAATATTTTTTTCCTTCTATATATAAATATATTACATACTTATACAGTTATAACTTAATTTTATATTTATATTAGATTAGTAAGTAAAAATATGACCGTTTAATACACTAAAAATAGAAAAATGAAATTATCGTCATGATTTTTATTTGTGTACATTTTATATCACATATATATGTATATTTACATGTAACTATATAAGAAAAAGAAAATTATAACCATAAAATTTTAGTATAATTTTCTCTGGAAAGAGAGTCCCAAATAAATATTTTAGTAACAATAGTATTAGTAGGAGTACTGTTTAAAATTTTATAGTTATAATTTATTTTTTCTTGTATATTTATATTTAAATACATATATAATATAAAATGTACGTACACAAATAAAAAGCATGACTATAATTTCATTTTTCTATTTTTAGTGTATTTAAAAGGTTATAATTTTACTTAGTAATTTAATATAAAAATAAAATTATAACTATAAGTATGTAAATTTATTTAACACCATATAGGAGGAAAAAATATTTTCAATTTTGATATTTTAAGATTATGCAATACTATTTTATGAAAGTGGTATAATAAATATCTTCTAAAAATAACTCCTTTAGTTGGCATGTCTAAATGGATGCGAACTATTTATGTTTCCATTTGTCAAAGATTAATTGGTTGGGTACACCACCTCATAATGACACATTGGTATGGAAGGTTCACTGAATATTTTTTCGAGAGGATACCTCGTTTTCTACACATATTAAGGTTCAGATTTTGCTATAAATTCATCGATTATCTTTTTTTAGTGCGTGTTCTAAATATAGGGTGTTCTCCTGATTTAGAATCCCCAAGCTCCATGACTACTCCTATACAAAAAGTCAGAGAGTGAACAAGAGTTGCAAGCATATATATGAATTACCCTTACTTTATTAGTATGGGGTCTTTTGAGAGGTACATCAATAGCAGAACCGTGAAGACTCTACCCAAAACAAATAACATCGTACTAATGTAGAATTCGAACATGCACAGTCTATCACCAACACACATGAAACACAACTCATTAATTCACGGTTCGTATGATATGTCATGCTCCTATATTTGATTAATTGGAGGCCGTTTGGGTTGACCTTATATTTAATTTATATCAATATTATAATATGTTTAGTTGTTTAGTCTATACATGGAATGACGACTTATTTAATTTCCACCAACATTACGTAATAATCTTAGTTGTTTAGTTCTTTATTTTTCTATCGGTTGTACATGATGATCTCTAATTAAAAAAATAAAAATTACAACAAACTAGAAATAATTTATTTATTTATTACTACTACTATTTAAGTATTAATTATGACTTTTCTCATATTTATTTAAATTGTGATACGATTAAGATTGAATGCCTGATTAGGGTCAAATAACTAAAAATAATATTATATGATTTATATAATTCGAATTTGGAATTTATTAGGTTTTGAAAATACTGAATCTGAAATCAACCGAATTCAATATTTTTGGTTAGCTTGATTTAATTTCCCATTTTCGGATATTTTGTTCATTCTTATGAAATACAGTAAAACTCAACCTATATAAGAGATGTTAGTGGAATAAATATGAGCTTCGAATTTACTTTGCATGTACACGATGTATATTTGCTGACCACATGATCTAATTAAATCGTATTTGTACATTTAAAGTTTTCAAACTATACTATACTCCATATGCATAATGTCATCAAATACATACTAGAGATTTAAGCTTGCCTATGGGAATGGGAATGCAATGTATATAACCTGAAACATGCATCCTGATTGAGATACATCATGTAATACAAAAGTTAAGTATATGTGGCTGTGCAATCCGTGTATCATAATTATTTGGAGTAATAGTATAAGCTTTGTAGATATTTCAATTTAATTATTTTGATTAGTCCTTTTCATTTCCATAACATAGATAAAAGAATTAATTAGTTGTGTTAAATAAATATACTAAATCAGTGGAGCGGAGTGATTGACGGAGAGCGTGAAAGAAAGGCGCGTGCATTCGAAGCAAGGCACATGCTCCGGCAAATAATTATCCAGTGCAACGCGGTGTAGGTGAGCCATTTCCCAATCAGCTCTCTATATAGGTTATATCCACACTCGCATCGATTTCCCGTTTCCATCAAACCGCCAATTGTTTCTGCTTCTCCCTCCTCTCTTTCCCTCTCTTCCTGTAAAAATTAACCTGCTGTATCTGCTTCTCGCTCTACATTCCGCTCTTCCTTCATTTTGGTAAGGTTTGTTACGGGAATTTGTTTAGGTTTCTTCCGTTTTGCAGAATTGTTCGTGTTTACCTTATTTTTTTTAGATCTCAAGCATTTCATTTTTTCCAATTTTTTAATTATTGTTTTAATTGAAGGTGGGCGAATTTTGTGGTAAAACAAAGTGAATGGATACCTTTGTTTCTCAATTAGGCTTCGCCTTTTATCCGTGGTTTTGTTTTTGTGTGATTAGTTATGAAATTCATTGACCGTTACTGTTTTTGACCGATATAATCTGGTAGATTTCTGGGGAATGCTTCAATTTTACCAAACGTTAAGAATTATATATTTGAATTGTCATCCAACCAACATCGTGCATTGTCTCTGGAATGGATTGGAACGGAATGTTTTAGTTTTTAGTTTGTTTATTTAATTTCACTTTGGAATTTTCTAATTTGAATGGAGATTGTTTGAGAATTTTGAAGGATTGAGAGTCTTGGAATGGAGAGGATTTTGTTTGAAATGGCTGATGTGGTAGTAAAAAGACAAGTGTTTCTTTACACCTTTTAGGGAAAATTTTTAGAAAAGGTGCTGGACAATTTGTTTTATAAAAACGAGAGATTGTTTCATTTTAAAGTGAAATGCTGAATTGAAAGAGAGTTATCTAAATGGAACATATGGGAGTTTAAAGCTGTGTTTTAAGTTTCTTGGATCACCATCTTCTTTTCTTCTAAAATTGTACATTTGTCATTTCTTTTCTTGAAATATCTAGTTTGCACTTTTTGATTGACACCATCGACTATAAAATCCTTACCATTCTAGTGGCACAAGATCAGCTTTTATCTAATCTGTTTGAAAGCTGTTGAGTGTCTGTTTGGCTATATCCAGAAAGACTAAATTCTCAATCTTGGACCCATCATCTATTATTTTCTATTTAATTAACCAAATAAAAGCCTGTGATAGTTCATGAGATGCCCCACCCCAGGCTGGAAACATTGCATGTCTTGTTCTTTTCCTGGAAGTATCATTGGACTTGGCCATTTTATCTGTTAAAAAATCTCCAACATGTTAATTCCACTTTTCTTTGTATTCTTTCATGTTTTGTGTGATTATAAACATAATTTCTTTTGACTTGAGATGCTACCAAATTGTTTTTCTTTGATATTTATATATGAAAAAGCATTCCTTTTCCTAATATATTTTGTTACATGTATGTAGTTATCAGTCATGGCTTATGAGCAAAGCTTTAGGTCCCCAACCATGCATTTGGGATCTGAGGGCGATGCCTCATACAAACAAAAATGGAATTCTGTTTCACAGGTGGCCGAAAACCCAAATGGGGGGTTTGATTGCAACATATGTCTAGAGTCGTGTCACGAACCTGTGGTAACTCTGTGCGGTCACCTGTACTGCTGGCCATGCATATTTAAATGGCTCCATGTTCAGAGGTCGTCGTTTGAGTCAGATGAGCGGCCTAGATGTCCGGTCTGCAAGTCATTCATCACTAATGCTTCTTTGGTCCCCCTCTACGGTCGAGGCAGGTCTCCATCCGAGTCTGAAGCCAAGAAGTGGCAGTTGGATGCAACTGTACCTCCCAGGCCACCAGCACTCGGGTTGAATACCTTGCTTGCTACTTCACCATCAGTTTCTTCCGATTTGAATCTGCAAAACACTCCAAACCCGTTTCATCAGGAGAATCAACAGCAGTACTTCCCCAATCCATTTGGCAACTATTCTTCGATCCCTCCCCCCACTACGACCAGCTTCTTTAGCCCGACAATCAGCATGGTCAGTGAAATAGTGTTTTCTGGAATGTTTGGGAGCACAGACACCAACTTGTTTGCTTATCCGTATACAAATTCTTACCCCTTAATAGGAAACGGTAGCCCGAGGTTGAGAAGGCACGAAATTGAGCTGGACAAGTCGCTGAACAGACTGTCTATCTTTCTTTTCTGGTGCATTGTTCTGTGCCTTGTCTTATTTTAAGTTTGTAATTCTAGAATCAAGTGTTGTATAGCTGTGTATAGATATGTACGCTCAGTAGAGTACATATGAGCGTGTTAGAGATGTTGATGATGATGATGAACGAGTGGGTATATCCTTTTGTACATGATTATTTTCTTGTTATGAACAGGAATCAAACTCACAATTATCTTTTAGAGAGATTTTTCCTTGTTATGTTTGTTTATTGAGTGAACTATCCTAATAGTCACTAATCTTGTCGAAAAATGCATCAATGATTCCTGTAAAAATTTTATAGCATTTTTGGTCCCTAAAAATTACATTGTTGGTACCTGCCGCTGCCGGGGTCTTTTATACCTCTCTGCATTTGAAAAATCCCCTAAATGCCATGGAGGGCATTTTTGGTCTTTGAAAAATTACAATTTTTTACCTTTTCAATCTTGCAATTTTTTTGGACATATATAAAATCACATTTCCCTTTTTTACATTTCTAGTACTAGTTAATTTATATTTTTATAACATAAAACATTTTCTTTTCAATTATAATTCACTTAAATTTTTTCAATAATTACTTGAATAACGTATAAATTGAGCTAGATAATAAAAAAATTACTTTAGTTTACTTTAATAATTTTATTAAAAATGTTACTTGCAAGAGTTCGCTTTAATTTACGTTAGATATAATTTCACTTAAATTTTAATTATTATATTTAAAAAATATATTTTCACTATACTATATTTTAATTAACGTAATTACAATATTTATTTTTCACTTAAGTATAGTAACATTTAAATATTTAACTAACATTTTTTAAGTAATTCATTATAATATTTTTCCTTCTCAAATGTAAAAATAAATCCCACATGCAAAATGAATTTTCTGTAATTCACTTTAATATTTTATTAAAAGAAGTTACTATTTAATTTAAATTTTTTTCTGTATAGATTGAGTTTTATAATAAATAATATTTAATTTTGAAAAGAAATAAAGTATAATTAAACTATTTAAGTTGTAGTATTTATTTTTAAACACATAATGACAATAAACTATTTTAAGTAACTAAAATTGCAAAATAGTATACTAGTATTTACGGTCCAAAATGCCCTCAAACATTAAAAATTCACATTTTTGGTGCCTGGGATTATTTTAGTCTTATCGTACTAAAAATGCTATAAAATTTTTTGAAGGACCATTTATATATTTTTCGACAAGATCAGGGACTATTAGGGTAGTTCACTCTTGTTTATTTGGGTCCTCTGGTTAGGGTCGTGTGTGGTGATGTTCAACTGTAAATTTTGTCAATGATTTTGTCGTGTAAATTCCTTCAAGTTTGGACCAAACACCGATTATGTAATTTTTGAAATTTTAATAATTTATTTTTACCATTAAAAATATCAAAATTTTAAATAAATATTCTTTAATCACCCATAACAAATACTAGTAGTATTATTTTTCATTTTGGGTCGAAATAGTAGTACGTACTTTCTATTTTTATTAAGTTTCTTTCTCTAATAAGTTAAGCCGTATTCTGATATAATTATTTTCTGATACAATTAGCTATATGAATTAGATTATCTAGTAATTATTTTTATCAGAAATAAACTATATTTTCTTATGTGATTAGATGTCGTTATACAATTATATTTTCTTATGTAATTAGTTACTATGAGATACTATTTTTTTGATATAATTTCTAGTACTATTACTTTTGTCCACCCAAAACAGTCTTAATAGTGGAACACATTTTTTAATGAAAACTTAGTAGAGTACGAGATATGAAGAAAAAAAGATAATTAAAGTGTTATTATTGGAAAATAATACACCCATTGAAAAAGAAATTTTGTAGTTGTAGACAGAATAGTATGATTACAGATTACAGAATCTATTAATCAAAAACACTGATCTACAAGACATGTACAAACTATCAATTCATATTCAACTGATAGTGCGCACCATTACACACTTTGAATCACTATTCCTACAACAAATGTACAAAGGTCTAAAAAATTTAATGCAAACTACTATACTACATATAACAGAAATCTTGATACTGTTTTGTTTCTCCTTGTGTTCTGGGAAAAACATGATCTTGTCAACATAATCTAGGATCTACTTGTTCTTTCCTTTCCATCTCCCTCACACTGTTCATAATGTCTTGGATCTTATTTCCGAGAGATCGATTGTGTTCCTCGATGTGTTCGAATACCATTTCCAAATGCCTTTTGTATGTAGCAACCTTCTTTTTCTCGGTAGCCAGCTGCTGCGATAGTTCCCGGATTTTATCATGCTCGTTGGGGTATTGATCGTAAATGAGGTCCTTACGGCCTTTACCGGGAGTCAGAGCGTGACTATGCTCCTTGACGAATTTTGTAACTGTCCATTTACCCGAACTCCCTTTTCTAACTAAAACCATGGCTCTGCAACCGACCCTCGTCTCTGCCCTTTGGCGCACCATCTTCTCCCGTTTCTCACCCATCCTGAAGCCCTCTCTGTTGCAAACCAGTGCCCGACCAATGGCAGTTCCATCACGCCTTGATCGAGAAAGCTTGCTGACACGGATGACAAAACCAACTCTGGTGGCGTACGAGTTGTAAAAAGCATGTGCTGCAGCTTCAGACTCAAACTCTTGGCCGACATATGGTTCATCGGTAGGGGTGATGCAATCAACATCCTGCAACTCAAACAATTCCATCTCGGAGGAATCTTCGTCCACTTTAATATTTAGTCCGCGATGGAGCACCCCGTCTGCAGAACTCCTGACAATCGCATCCGTTCCACCTTGGTAATCGGTAGAGCTTCCTACTACCTCGCCATTTACATCACCATTTATCTCACAATCCATCAAAATCTTGAGCAATCAATAACTAGGTCCTACCTACTTCAAGATCCATAACTGCAAATTAGGATCGCCTTCAGTCCAATTCTGCGATCCATCCCAAACTTTGGACTTCTATCCACATATAAACACTAAGGGCGGTTCGGTTTGCAAGATTATATCTCGAGATTAAATATATATTCTGGTGACTGTTTGAATCCTAGATGGATAATCATGTGATAATTAGTGATAGTAGTAACCTCCTCCAACTAATCCTTACTACATCTCATGATTATTCTGTCTAACAAACTGATCAGCCTCTTAGTATACTAAAGCCATCTATAATTTATTTGATGCCAATTTCAGAATATAATTGTATTTACACAGTTGAAAAACCCTAAACATACAATAGAATTCCAAACAAAAAAGGAGTAACAAAATCAAATCAAATCAAATGTTTGCAATCGGCGAGATTACATATAAAAAATCTCAATTTCAATAAACAAAAACAAACAGAAAGGAAAATGAGAGGATTCAGCAGATAGCGCTAATCGACGGAGAAGGAAGCGTACCGGAGGGATTGGCGTAGCCGCCGCTGACTTCGAGGAGGCGAAGTGGGGCCGGCACCACCAGAGAGAGAGTTAGGATTTTTCATTTTTACGAGATGGGGTGAGTATAAAATTTATGAGTATTGAAAATTTTCCTCAAATTTCTCATTTTTCACTTATCATTAATGCATTCTTTTTATCTTGGTATTTTGATGACTGAAACATAATCAGAAAAAAAAATCCAATCCTACTCTTTTCAAGTTCGATACAGAATAAGTTCACCTTGAAAGGTTCGAGAGAGAGTGTTGACAGGTAAGAGAAAAATAAATACTCTCTCCGCCCACGATTAAGAGTCCTATTTTTGCATTTCTATTCGTCTTAGAATAAAAGTCCCATCATTTTTACTATAAATGATAAAATATCCCACATTCCAATATTCATTTTAAACTAATATATGGAGTACAAATAAGATTTATATAATTTACTAACTTTTTTCCATACATTTATTTTAATATTTCTTAAAATCCATTAAGAAAGAAATGAGACTCTTATATAAGTAGTATAAGAAATATATTGAAGTTACTATATAAATATAACGGACTACTGCTAAAATCTATTCCTACCCAATGTATTTCTATCAATATTAAAAATGATGACTAACTTCTATTGAGAATCTCATTGGTAGTATTTTAAATATTAGTATTTCTTTGTTCCATAAAAATATGGATATTTAGGATGGTATGAGAATTAATCCACAATTAATAAAGTAAGAAAGTTAGAAAGAAAAAATAATTATAGTATTGTTAGTAGAGAATAAGCTCCACGAGAAGAAAGTTACCAAAAATAGAATGAGATATATTTATGGAACATCCTAAAATGGGAAAATGCCCTTATTTTTATGAGATCGAATGAAAACATCCTATTCCTATAATACTATCAATCTAGTTCAATGTGTTATTTTTCTTTTTCTTTTATTCAACTTCATATTTTTATCAGAGATCAAAGAAACAGCTGAGCGTAAAACTTGGAATTCTAAACTGTCACTACGATTATTATCGTGTCGACACGATAACGACAAAAAAAAAAAAACTGTCACTACGATTATGTGATTTTTTTTTGCTGCTGGAAAATAAATATCAGGCTGAAAATCTATAGAGAATCAGAGATATTGTATTGTATACTCATTAAAATTTTGCAGATAAAAAGAAAAAGGAAAGAAAGCATGAGTTTAAACTATTCATTCACTCTATAAGATTTGAAGATTTCTGGTACAACAATGAGTTTAATTAAACTATTCATTCACTCTATAAGCTTTGAAGATTTCTATTACAACACATCCTGCTTGTTCACATCTGCTTTAATCTACCAAAGTTATATTACAACTACTGCCTGTAGAAGTATTAACAATCCGTTTTCATCCTAGCGCGGCATGGAGGAAGATCTTGGTGCCGTTTCTTGCAGAATTCTGTAAGAAACCGAGGAAGAAACAGAAGCAGAGGGGCGAAGGAGAGGCGTACCAACACGAGTTGAAGCCTCATTAGCAGATGGTGGGGATTGATCATCGTTGATGGAAACTGTGGTTTGTTGCAGCTCGATTTCTGCAGCTGACTTAGGGGCGAATCGGGGACTATCTATCAACTGATGGTCGTCATCTTCCTCGGCTGACATGACTGTGCTAGTATCTGTGTGAATGGTTGAATCGTCTGTGAAGACGCCCATTTTTCTCCTCCTCCGAGCTGCCTTTCCCCATCCGTGGATCGTCTCTCGTATGTTGTGTGGGATCATGGCAGCCTTGTAATTCGTTCCCATCTTAATAATGAAAAGAAACAACACATCAGAAGAGAGCATTATGACATAGCGAAACATAGATTCGTGTCATTGAGGATTTAAGCGTCGTTCACCTGAGTTACTAATGCATAGAGTGGCAGGGTGCTGTAGCTGCACAAGAATTGCCCTGCAAATCTGGAGAAAAAGAAAGAAGTTTATCGACTTCGGATCATCTTCGGGGGAAGGGTTTTAAGTTGGCATGTAACACTAAGGCGTACCCAACAAATAGTCGTAAATAGACTAGTAAGTGGTTCCTTATGAAGCAAGAATTGTAGCCAAACTGCCACTGCACATATAAAGAAAACAAATGAGAGAATTTCCTCAATAATGATGATGTGTCGTGATTAACTAAAAGTTAAGCTTATTACAACTTGTGACATTTGAAGGAAAACCATAGTTTGATGCATGATAATTCGGACTATTAATGCTAGACATTCCAACTTTTAAAGGACTTGGATCCAATATCATCACACCCTCGTCATCCTTCCACGTCAAATTCTTCCACTCCATATTGAAAGATTTTAGGTGGACTACAAAATCAATAAACCGAAACAAGAAAGGAGGACGTACCCAGAACCAGAAGAATGACGCGAGCTCAAATGCGTTCTGCCAGAGTGTTAATGTATATATCATTAGTTTAAATTTACGTTGTAACAGGACCATAACATACACACAATTCACTAGTAAAATTCCTGTAAAAACGGCAAACCTGGAATAGGATAAAATGAATCAAGGACAGCAAAAGTTCTGGCTTCTTGAACCAAAACAGTTCATCTCGGGGTCTAAACTTAGGTCCGTTAAAGCTCCCTGTTATACCCGCACTCTCTAATGCCAAGGTTGCTATGATGTGTTGCAGCTTTGTGCCAACAAGTAGAACAAGCTGCAATTCAACACAATGCGTTTTTTTAAATGAAGTGGTCTCATTATTTTTGTCCCGTTTCAGCATGTAACGTATTGAGCAAAAAAATTAGTTCTAAGCTACAATCTCGAATATATGTTTCCAAAGATTAGAAGCATCATATGTTTTTGTTTTGCAACTTACAGTGACAGGAATAAGTGCAATCCAGAAGTATAGATTGGATCCTGCGATAAAAGTTAACAGCAGAAGAATCAATGAGTCAAAGGCGTATACATAAACATTACAAAAGCGAATTGGACTGGGATATGATGGAAAACAGGTAGTATTATGTTCTACATGTAACTGAGTTCGATGAAAAACCAACTGGATCAACTATCTTTTTCTAGTTACGATACAGTTTCACCGGAAATTGACATGGGCCAATCTAATAATTTCCTAGAGAGAGAGAGAGAGTTAACATAGAAGCTTTTAATTAACTAACCTTTTACATTGAACAGCATAAAAGCTACAACAAATCCCCAGAGTGGAGCACTGCACAAGAAAAAGAAAGGGGTGTCAAAATGCTTACACAATGACCAGAGTGTAAAAGGTAGGCGCTTGAAATTCGGTTAATCTAGTATAGAACTTTTGCCTTTGTTTAAGAAGAATGAGCACAATGTTCATGTAATGGAACATTGTTAAAATTATTAATAATAGGAGAATAGTCCGAATTTGAAATGATAATTTTCCTTACCTGACACCAACTATCCTTTGAAATTCTTCTTCCATAGAACGAATCATATAGCTGTGGAAATCATATGTTGATGTGAGGTTGTGGTTCTGCCATATATAAGACATAGAAACGTAAACACTAAGCTTAATATGTCCAATTATGTCAAAACTTAAATTGATGCAAAACCAACAGAAAAAAGCACAGTAAAGTGGTTGAGGCAAATCCATGTACGGGAGAAACAGATAGATTAAATAATTATTTATCCATATCATTGATCAAATAACTTGTTGGTTGTTTATCTTGTGGGTTGCATTTCTCTATGGAAAGTTGACAAAGTAATTATATGGCATGTAAAAGAGAACCAAGAGATCAAGTATGACTATATCCACAACCATTGCTTTCATGAATATCAATGGCATCCCTACAGATAGGCATTTCTACATTCTAAGTTTGCAATACGATTCATCCTAGTTATACATTGGATTCGATTAACTGTTACTCTATTAGGTCAGAATTAGTTTGCAATTAGTTCTTCTGACTAGTCGTTGTAGTTGGAAACAAAATGTGAAGTGATGGAAGTTTTTCGTGGAGAATAATGCTTTTGAACATAAATCATACGGAGTAGGAGTACATGTTTTGATGTTTTCCAATTTAGAGAATAATGAAATAACTAGATGGTCACATACCGTAATAAATCCTTGTCGAAGGGTGAGATAATCAGCACGAACAACTGAACGCCCAAACTGGCGGAAGAAGCATGTCTGGATATACATCAATAGTATCTAATCAGATTAAAGTTGTATCTAGTCTCTCATAAAACATTATCTTATAACATCATCTAGTTAGAACGAATATTTGTTAATGAATGGAAAATAAGAAGTTAGCTACTGAAATAAAGAAAAGTTCACATACGCAAATAGGTATGGTATCGTCAGTAAATCATTTAAGATTATGCAATAATTGTAATTCGCGTTACACAAAAATAGTAATGAACTCTTCATATGCAAGATTGCAGTGAACTTACCACCCAAACGAGAAAGTTGTTCCTCTGCATAGGAGTTGATGTATGGACTCTCACAAAAGTTGATTGTCTTTGCATTGTCATTGCTCTGGTTTTTTCTGCACAGATGAAAATGCACAAGGAAATATTAGAGATACAGACTCGGTGATACTCAAATTGTGCTTCTTATTGAATTTTCTATTTTAGTTCACTTCTAGAGGAAGCCTAGGTAATAGTTTTGATGCTATCATTCTGCGAAGGGGAAGTATTGAATAGATTCTTCAGTAAGCTTTTAGATGAGAATCGCTTCTGTTAATAGTAATTCTGATATCATCCGGTGTTACAGTTCTTTAATATCACACAATTCTCCTCTAAACTTTTACATGAGTAATCATTCAACATGGTATGATAGCCGGGCCACAGAAACAGAATCTGCTCAAAACGCATTGCCTACCAGTATATTTAAGAGATTCTAATAAAAGTGAGGATTCTTACTGAAGTAGTATTAGATATTGTTAAATTATTTTCCTCTCTAAAAGCTTAAGCTTTTCTATGAGAGTGTCAGAAATTCATTTGTTGTTCTGGCATGACTTCATTTCTTGGACAGACTATTTCCACCTACTTGAGGTGTGCGCCAACTCAAAGTAATGTATTCACAGCTTAGTCTCAAAAACCTTGAGATATTAAGCAGAAGATAGCAGAATTGGCAAAAGACTTCATTAGTAAAATCTATCCTCGAATTCTTCTAAAATCCATGTCCTCTTAAACAAATTCATTTGTAAAAAAGTGGATGTTAAACTTCAGTATAAACAAACTATTCTGGATTAGTATTTACCACTTAATGAATTATGCCTGTCCAAGTGAGCCTCATCCTCCCACGCCCTCCAACTGTGAATCTAGCAGAAATATTAAGCAACAACGATTAGAACTCTTAAAGGGGAAAACAAGGTCATGGATATTCATCAACTTAATAAAAAGAATAACATAGTAGAATCACATAACTAGATAACAGGGTCGAAATAAACTTAGAAATACCATATATGAAAATTTTCAGTAGTAAATAAACCGAATTATCAAAGTACTACCTTCACAATTGCTAACAACATCGTTAAGCAGCTGTAAGATATGTGTGTGATAGCCATAACAAAAATGAACCTATGGAGCTGCTCAAGTCCTTCATATGATACAAAAGGTTCATAGTTCTGCACGAGAATATAGAGATATGAATAGACTAACCATGTGACAACCACGGGGAAACAACGAGAGTCCCTATTCTGACTCATGATTTTATGATGAAAACTGACCTCTGAGCAAGTATTCTGATTTAGACCCATCAATACTCTCCTGTGTGAGCGATGACCAAAGAAGGCCATCAAAAGTCCACGCTCCTGTAAATGATTATCTTCTGTATCCTCATCGACTTCTTTCCTAGTGCACGGGGCAAACACACTATCGTAGAACTTGGACGGGATGCAAATGTTTGATATAATGCTCGATGTTGCTGTGAGGAGAAGGGATATGAACCCGAGAAGCATCAACTCTGTGAAAGCACATTGTCAATACGTGAGGGAAGGAATGGAGAAGAACAGATATTGCAACAATATAGAAGCAACAAAAGCAAAGTCCAGCACAAAAAAATGGCTCTAATTGTACATAATAACAAGACTCTCAACAGAGAATTGCATGAACTCGGCATATTACCTTCCTTCATTTTCTCAACAGCAGCAAGCAAAGGCTTCCGATCAGTCTTCTTCAACCACTGAAAGTGAAATTATTAGAATGCATAAGCTCAAGGAAATATGACATTCAATTGTAGACAGAGCGGGAGCCAAACATTCCTACTTTTTTGACGTTTTTTTATATTCATAACTAGTATCAACACAAATAAGATCGTAGTAACAAGAACACTATAACTAAAAGCTACTATTTCCTCAATTTGTAGAAGATTTCAAGAGTAAACTCAGAATAAATGGAAAACATTGTCTCCATTGAACCGCCGAATGATCCAAATCATCAATTGCAGAAATCAAAACAAAAGCAAACAGAGAAATCCTTGTATTCTGCATTTATGAATGATCCAAACAAGAAACCTGGCAAAACAAGAAGCAAACAAAATGGCACTCACAATTCCCAAGCGGTGAATGGATCGCTCCACGAGCAGTGAAACGGCAACAAATATGGTCAAAACAGAAGCCACAGACCATGTTGGAGTCAGAGCCAAAGACCTCAGATCCTTCTCATTTTCTGAGGCTTCGGATTCAGACATTCTCGAAGCTCAGACCTCAAAATCCAAACTCAACCCCTCAATTAGACTCTAGACCTCAACAAAACCCAAAATAAAAAATCCAAAATTTGTTTCAAAACTCACACTAATCTTAAAAAAAAACGCGTAGTGATGAAACCATAAATGCAGCCGCTGCTTCCGGAATGAAGAAGATGCAAAGTGGTTGAGCTAATACTTTAATCTATGCCCGAAAGACGGTGGAATTGGAATATACTAGTAGAAAATCAACATTTGACTGAGATAGGACTCTCTTTTCATTTTTCAACATGGGAAGACAAAGCAAGATTTCATTTTTTTGTCACCAACAAGAAAAGGAAGAGCAGAAATTGATCCGGAAGAAGACGAGACAAGAAAGTTCTTCTTTTGAAAATAAAAAAATGTGTTGGAATAGTTAAATCAGAGTGAATCAAATGAGTGGGCTGGCTGATGGCTGGCGCTGGAGTTGTAAAAAGTTTCTAAAAATTCCTTCATTCGGGCATAAAGAGGTGTGAGCTCTTGTCTATCTCCTTCCTACCTTCTCTCTGTCTCACCCTCTCTCTAGAAATTAGCATCAAGCTCGACTACATGCAAGATGCAATGTCGGGACTGGGGACCGCGTGATTGATGGGCCAAGATTACGGCAACCATAGGGAGTAATTAGTAATAATCTTCACCACCTCTGATTTTTCACCTAATCTTTCTTCCCCAGCATAGCTACTTTGATACAAATGCCACAAGAAAATTATGGCAACCATTAATGAAGTAATGTGGTCGCCGTGGCATTTTTGTAAATAATTATAAAAGTCAATGTAATAAATTATTAGTAATAGTTAATGCTAAGCGTGATTTTATGTAAGGATAAAGCTATGTGGCCATAATGTGGCTGGCCATAAATGGCATTTAAGTGAATATATGTATTTTTAGATATTAATAATTTAATTGTATCATTTAATGCTTAATTCAATTGACAATATTACCCTTAGCCTTAGTCTTTAATTGTAGTTTCTTTTTAATTCATTTATTCCATTCTTTTTAGTGTAATTTGTTACTCAACTTTTTTACTACTTTATTTTTATTTTTATTATAATTGTATCATCTTAATGGAGGAATAGTTATTTTAATTTAGTTATTACTGTACTCCATAATATATAATCAATAAGATAATGATGAAGTTATCTAATACTATAGTAGTAATATGCTTAAATTTTTTTATACTTTTTTCAAATGAATTTAAGGTTATTTGAAACTATCAATTCAATATAAAATTAATTAAAACATCTATTTTAACTCTATATCGATCCAACATTTGAATATCAACTCAATTTAATCTTCACATAGAAAATTGAATTAAGAATAAGTTGATTTAATAAGAGATCAATCAAAACTTCCCTGGTAAAAGTTATAGGACTCATTACTTTAATAAGTTGCTTAAAAGTCAAACGTCATTTTTTCCATTTTTTCTATAACTAAAAATGAATAAAAAACACAACAACATTTGAATTTATAGTAGAATATATTTCTTGACTAGCAAGCATATTGTGACACAATACTACAATGTATACACTAAATAGTATATATACACCTCTATATCATGAAGTATTACAAAAATCTATTATAATATTTATGTACAATAAATTATATTATAAATTTATATACTATAAATTATAAATATTATACATATATAATAAATTAATTTATAGTATCGAAATATCACATTAAATTTTTAATATTGAAGTACACTTCTTCGAAAAATATTAAATAATATTTTTATTAATACTAATATTTATACTATACTTGAATATTATGATTAAATGTATTTTAAATAAAAAAGTAGTTAAAATTTTTTTTAGTTATTAATTAAAAGAATTTATCCAATTATGGGAAGATTAAATAATTGTTGTTGTGTAAATTTCATTATCAATGCATGTCTTTAATTACGATAGATTATGTTGTTAGAATTAAATATTACTAGTGTAGTTGAAATTGATTAAAATTATAAATTTATTTTCGTAATTATCATTTTGGGATTAATTCAGTTAATGTAAATTGAAAAAAAAGAGAATTTGAATTATATACTTAAATTGAGAATTTGTTTATAACATAAAGACTCCTTGCAATTTTGTCGTATAAGTATATTGTGTCACTTAATAATATTTATAAATATAATGTCCTTACAATTTATTTTACTTCTACATAAGTAGTATTTAATATTTAAGGGTATATTAGTCTTTAAAAAATTGCTACTCTCTAGATGCATAAATTTCATGAACTGTACATTAATTACACAAAATTTTAATAATTTTTTAATATTATGGCTGGCCATAATGTGGCCATTTAGCACTACTCTTTATGTAATTGCCCTTTTCCCACTCTTTTGAAAACTATTACTATTATTTCACTATTGGGACTTGAATCCATTTCGTAGTAATTATGTAAATGTAATAAGTTTCGAAAGTGAAATCGTGAAATGAAATTACAAATGAACTCTATTTATAAAAAAACGAAACCGCGTGCAATTGTCCGCGTCGATCGTCCGCGTAGCCCACAGTGGGTCGGACGATGGCGCGGACGATGGCCTATCGTCCGCGCCCATCGTCCGCGTAGGCCGCAATGGGGCGGACTATGGCACGGACGATGGGCATCGTCCGCGCTATACTCCGCGCCCTTAGAGCATTAGCAATGGGGCGCCCTATGGCGCGCCACGTCAGCAGTTTTATCCCCCTACCTCCCCACCTGCAGTGGGGCGCCCTATGGCGCGCCACATCATCATTTTATTGTTTTGTTTAATTAATTTAACTGTTTTCAAATAACAAGTAACGAGTAAATAAAAAACGGTCTAAATAACAAACGGCGAAGTTTTAATTAAAAAAAGTTACATCATTGAACTAATAAAAAAAACTAAGTCGGACCAATTCTCAACTTCCGACGCAGCTCATCGAGTAACGCCCGGAGATATTCAGCTTCGTCGGGGTCGGTACACTTCTTGAGGGCCCTGTGCGTCTGCAACATCGTCCTTGCCATCGACGTTGTTGCTAATGACTCAAACGCGGTGGCCGTCTGGGTCGGGAGCTCGATCGGGACCGGAGCTTGGGTTACAGCGGTCGACGATGAGGTTGCGGTCGCCTTTCCCTTGGCCTTCGCAGCCTTGACGCCGGAAGGACACCGGTATGCCGGAACTCCCTTCATCCACGTACGTCCGGTTGAGGTCAACCGGGTGGTTTCCGCTGCCGCTGCTCGTGTAATCACCAGCTTCAGTGGTCTTCGTCCTCTTCGGTGCACCAGTGTGCAGAATTCCACCTTGGAACTTCTGCTTGTCCCTCAAGAGCGCCCAGATGGCCTCGTGCTTGAAGTCACCGTACATCGACCGGTACGACAACAGCGCTTTAGCGCTGATACGATCCCATATCTTAGGAACAATTATTTAGTAATCTTTTGATTCACCAAATCCTTCCATATATTTGTTATCTTGGTTAATAAGTTAGGGTATAGTATTTGAGTATTATAAATAGGGATAGATGGTTATTATTTGCATTCATTCAGTAAATCAATAAAATCGTTACGTGTCCAACAACGTGTTGAGAAATTCTCTTTCACTAAGATCTCGCGCTGCCCGACGGAGAGGAATTCCCGCGCACAGCCGGTTCTTTGCTACCGCTGATCCTTCGCTAGGACGCCGGAGAAACGGGATACGACGTAGGGTCGTATCATCTGGTGCTTTCATCCTGTGTAACTCATGAAACGATTTAACAACAACGGAAGGGAGCGCTGGGGTGCTTCTCGCCCGGATACCTTCCCGAACGGATCTTCCCGTCGCCAACACCCTGTTGGCTGCCGCGATCCCACCAATTACCAACGCCAGCAGTTTGACGAAAGTGAATTCGAGAGTAGACCCATGGACGAGATGCGTCCCGATGATTCGGTTGGCAACAAACTGGATCGATTGATGGATAGGATGGATAAATTAGATGCTTGGAGAGGGGAGACGGACCGGCGGTTTGAGGATTTGGAACTTGCAATCCCGCGCGTGTTCAGCCAGCCGCTTGCCTGCGATGACGACGATGAATGGGAGTATGAGGATTATCGTCGCAAACGTAATTGGAATAGTAATCACCACATGGGATCGGTCCAAACCCGTCGCACCACCTGTTGGTATCCTCCCGTGGATCGACCACGACCGAGTTGCCAGTTGTACGACCCACCACAGTCACGGAGGCCCCCTTGGGAACCACTGCATCGCCGTGCATCGCGAGAATATTCGGACTCCTCAAATGTACCGTCGTGGCAGCCGCGCTTCACCAACGTGGAGTCCTCATCAATATATGGGCAGCCGCACTTCCCCAACAGGGATTCCTCATATGTACCGCCGAGGCAATACAAGACCTCGACTATTAGGCAACCCACCTATTCGTCGGACGTACCACCACGAAATCCCCCAGAAATGGATCGTTTGAAGCTTTTCGACAGCGACGGCATTTCTTCAGACGACGACCTGTCCAAAATTGAAATCAACCAGGAATTTGCCAAAAACAAGAAGCGAAAGGAACTGCATAGGTACGAAGCGCTCAAGAAGCAGGGCAGAGTCGACTCGTCGGCCTCGGATTCAGAGGAATCGTCGTATGGAGAGGAGGAGTTGAAGAAACCGAGTAAGAAGACTGACGCCAAATTTTTTTGAGGTGTTGATTAAGGTGAAAAATCAAGACCCGATTTTGAGGGAGCAAGATGCGAAATTGTTCGAATCCGATGACGAGGATAGTGATGAAGAGGAGGATACTGCAAGTATGAAGAAGGGGAAGCCAATGTATTTGAAAGACATCGTTTCGAAGCAATTGATTAAGGCGGGTCCAGAGCTAAGTGATGAAGAGGATGGAAGTGGGGATGGTGGAGAGAACAATAAGTTGAAGAGTTATTCGCACGAGCAGAAGGAGCTGAGGAAGCAGATTGTGAAATCTCTGGAGGAGGGGAAATCGGATGATAATAAGAAGCTGCCACATGAAGGATTTATGAAGTGCTTGCTAGCCACAAAGACATTTAACATCGGGCTAAACATGCCGGCAAATCCTGTTGTCTTCACGAATGTTCAGGAATTTGATGGGGATTACTATGTCAGGAGACATTTGCCTATTTGGCGTGTGTTCGATCCAGGAGGAGACGCCTCAACAAAGCTTTTACTTCCGACTATCGTCGTTGCTTCGTAATTTCCACCTTGAGGACAAGGCGGATTTCAACCGTGGGGGAGTTGATACGATCCCATATCTTAGGAACAATTATTTAGTAATCTTTTGATTCACCAAATCCTTCCATATATTTGTTATCTTGGTCAATAAGTTAGGGTATAGTATTTGAGTATTATAAATAGGGATAGATGGTTATTATTTGCATTCATTCAGTAAATCAATAAAATCGTTACGTGTCCAACAACGTGTTGAGAAATTCTCTTTCACTAAGATCTCGCGCTGCCCGACGGAGAGGAATTCCCGCGCACAGCCGGTTCTTTGCTACCGCTGATCCTTCGCTAGGACGCCGGAGAAACGGGATACGACGTAGGGTCGTATCAAGCGCGCACGTCGCTCAAGCTCTAGCCGCTCCCCTGTGACCGCGTGAACTTCTCGAACTCCGCCGCGTACAAGTTCACTTGCTTCTTGACTTGATCACAATGCTTGCGGAGTTGTTCACGCTTGCGCTTGTACGCGGTCGGCGGCTTGACCGAATTGTAGAGGTCCGCGATGCGTTCCCAGTACGCGATCTGTCGCTGGTTGTTCGCGAATATCGGATCTTCCGATATATCTACCCAACACCGGGCCAAGGTGAGGGTTTCGTCGTCGTTGTAGTTCGTACGACCGGGGGCGTACTCATCGCTATCACCGGGAGGCGGCAACTTCTGCGCCCGCTGCCGGTTCCGCTTCTTTCTGGCTGGGGCGGAAGCGGTCGCGGCGGGGTCGGGATCGGCCGCTGCGGTTGGGCGGTGCGGAGACGGCTCCATGTCAGACAACCCATACGATTCCGTACTGAAATCGGGATCGTAATGTGTGTTGGTGTCGAACGAACGATAATCGTCGGGTTCTGTACCCGGCCAATGCGCCCATGCGCTAAACGTAGGACTATTGGGGCTTGAATCCATTTCGTAGTAATTATGTAAATGTAAGTTTCGAAAATGAAATCGAGTGAAATGAAATGTTACAAATGAACGGTATTTATAAAAAAACGAAACCGCGTGCCATCGTCCGCGGTTGATCGTCCGCGACCTCCACAATGGGGCTGACAATGGCGCAGACGATGGCCATCGTCCGCGACAGCCGCAATGGGGCGGACGATGGCGCAGACGATGGCCATCGTCCGCGCTATCCTCCGTGACCGAAGTATAGGGCGCGACTATCGTCCGCGCCCTATGGCGCGCACCCGCAATGGGTGCGGACGATGGATGGCGCGGACGATGCGCGCCATTGGGCGTGCCATCGTCCGCCCATTGCGGATGCCCTTAGTATAGGGCGCGACGATCGTCCGCGGCCTATGTCACGCACCTGCAATGGGGCGGACGATGGTGGGCGCGGACGATGCGTGCCATCGTCCGCCCCATTGCGGATGGCCTAATAGGGTGAGTTTGGCCATAAATTTGTAATGATATATTAGTAGCATTGTATTATCATTATTATATAGTTGTTTCATTGTATGAAAAACATTTAAATTTTTGTTACGAATACATACTATAGGCTATATTAATAAGACCAATAACAATAGTATTAAAAATACAAAATCATATTATTATATAATTGCTAATATATAGTATATTACAACATGGTGCCATGTAATATTATGTGCTAGTATATTACGGTCGCAATTATCCTATTATTATTTTAGGTTTGACATGAGTTTTAATGCAAAATTGATAAAGTAAGAGAGAGGTAGAGAGAAAAAAGAAATTAAAGTATTGTTATTAGGAATGAGTCCCACACTCATTAGTTTTCAAAATTGGAAAGAGAATATTTTTGGGGGCGGACTAAAAAGGAAAGAATGCATATTCTTATAGGACGGAGAAAGTACTAGTTACTACTACATCCGTCTAATGCTATTAACATTTTTTTGGCTCATCCTAAACTACTTCCACTATTTCTATTTTAATAAGAGTTAATTAAATATTTTCTTATTAAGTGTCCCCTTACTACACTTAAGTTACTAATTTAATTACACAAATTTATTTTAAAGATTTCAATTAATCTCCTACCATCAATTTTATACTAGTATATTATTTAACAATAATATATTTTCAATATATACTTTTAATATTGAAACAATCTTTCCTCAAAATATTTTAATTAATTTTATATAAAATAATTTTATAGTATAATGTTTACATTTATTTATTTAGAATTAGTGTTAAATATAATATAGTTTAAATTATTTCATTTGTAAGTGAATCTAAATACGAATAATAGAATTCTAATATCATATATATATTTATATTCTAATTTAAAAGTAGTTATATAAAAAATATTAAATAATAATATATAAAATATAAATAAAAGTAAAATAAAAATAGAAAAACCGGAAAGAAATATGACACAAAAGAAACGTACACTTACACTATTCAATATTTCCAAGATAAATATTCCCTATTTAATTTTACCCTACTCCCTAAATATGTACAAGGGTAAATTAGTCTTAAAAAATTGATACTTTTAAGATGAACAAGTTTCAATAAAATTAGCATTAAATGTAAAGATTTTTATTAATATTTTATTTTTATGACGGGTCACATTATGGCTATTTAACATCACTCTATAATAAAATGAAAATATGTGAGGTAACACTAGAAGGTTTAGGTACTTAGGTTTCTGAACCCTAAACCCTTGTCTAGAAATGTCAACTTTTTCTAGTTTGCTAAACATTGGGATATCCGTTTTATATGGAGGAGGAAATATTTTCTTTTATCAACTAATTTTGTCAAACTCTCGTTTTAGGTCTATGAACTTTGAAAATATCATTTGATGTTCATCAATTATGAGTTAATATCAATCGAAGTACTTTTTTACTATTTTCAAGTTTTTTCGGACGAAAATACCCTCAATACCTTGAAGGATATATATTTTTAATAAATTTATCACATACTCATATTTTTTTTAAAATATCTTTGTTATATATTTTTGACAAATTTTTTAAATATAATTTGACCTTCAATATCATTTAATTATGTGACAGGCAAGAAAAGTTCCTTCTTCAACTTTTTATAATTAAAGAATTTTAAAATATTTTTGAGGTATGGATACTCCTAAAAATGAATGTCATAGTCAATAGAAGATACTCGAATAAGAAGGAACTTTTCTTGCATGTCACAGAATTAAATGATTCAAATTATATTTAGAATTTACGAAAAATATATAGTAAAGATATTTATTAAAAAAATATGATTATGTGATAAGTTTATTAAAAATATGTACCCTTCAAGGTATTGAGGGTATTTTCGTCTGAAAAAAAACTTGGAAATAGTAAAAAGTACTTTGATTGATATTAACTCATAGTTGACAGACTTCAAATGATATTTTCAAAGTTCACGGACTTAAAATGAGAGTTTGACAAAGTTTGTGGACCAAAAATATGCTCCCTTTATATAGAAATAGACATAGATAATCATAATTCAATACTATGCTTATCTACATCTGGATACATATGATGTCAAATACTCTCTCCGTTCCATAGTAGTAGAGTCATTTTGCCATTTTCATACGTTCCATAGTAGGGGAGTCATTTTCCTTTTTAGTAAAAGTCAACCTATTTCCTCTCACATACTTTACTCTCTCTTACTTTATTCTTTCTTCATCTCTCTACCTTTTTCATTTCCTACTTTATTCTTTCTTTACTTAATCACTTAACAAAATTTTTCTTAAATCGCGTGCCGAAAAGAAAACACATCTACTACTATAGAACGAAAGGAATATAAATTTTGCCATAGAAATTTTGAATGCAGTTTATAATGATAAAACATCTCCATGTATATTTAGAGGATTAATCTTGTCAAGATATAAAACATATCTATCCTAAAATATATCAAGCTCCACAATAGAGACTATGAACTCTTAAGTAATCATATGTTCTTGATGACTTGATCTCTATATTGCCTCATTTAGCTTCCCCTAACCCTTGTCTTCAAGTTACGAGGTTTATTGAATGCATTACTTCAATTTCGCAAAAGTTAACACTTTAGTAAACATGTATTTCCTATATCTACCATTAAATGTTTCATATTTCTTTTTATCGGTCCATCATTAATTGTCTCATTTCACTTTTATTATTTTTGATTAATGGACCATACATTTCATTAACTCATTTTATTCATATTTTGATATAAAACTAGTATATAAAGTAGTATGATTCACCTTCCATTAACTCTTTTTACCCAATTTACTTTATAAAGTCAAATAATTTCTTAAAACTCATGTCGATTAAATATGAGATATTTAATCCTAGATGGAAGGAGTATAATGAATTCTTACTTTCAAGTATCTTTTCAAGTTAGATTTAATCCTAGACTTTTATATTCAATATGTGTAAAATGTAATGATAATTTAACTTCACATGTTTTTTTTAGATAAAATGTTAGATTTATTGAAAATAGCATTTGACTGTCAAAATAAAATATGCAATTTTTGTTCTCCTTAAAAAATTTATCTAATAAACTATGTAACTATTCCATTTCCTTACTTGCATTTGTCATAACTACATTTCATCCTATTATCTATGTAATAGTAGATAAATTAATCTATCTATACATGTATAAAAGGCGAGTTTTGACCATATTTTGATATATTTAAAAGCTATAGGATAAATTTTAATATTTATAAAATACTATGTAGTAATAGTTATAGTGTGGAATTTGTATGTGGCCGTTATAGTTATAATTTCGTCCCTTTATGTTTATGAAACTATATTAATGTGGCTGTTACAATTGTGGTTGACCCTTCTTATTAGTTTGACAACGTGTTATGCTGTTAGAATGTACTACATTAGATGACTCCGTAGAATGTAACTCTCATCATCTCATGAATATTTATTTAAATATTTTAATAAGCACTTCGGGAGCATTTAACAAATTTTATAATCTCTATTCTTATAATTTTATAATTTATGATATTTTAATTCCATGATCTCTCGTATCCTAATTTTGTGCCTTATAAAAGGCATAGAGTTGTAGATGAATTACACACCAACAAAAGCATTCTCTATTCTCTCTCAAGTTCTCAACATTTTATTGTATATTTTAGGAACAATGCATTGCTCAATTTTTGGAACTCCATCAAGTTCATCGGTCCCTAGCGGGTTTGAGATGTTATATACGTTAGGAGGAAGTCGTTTCATCTTTGAGGATAATACGTCAATTCGAGAGCACTAACCGTGATGTAATTTGTCTTGCGGAAAGAGGGTTTTTTTCGACCAGACTTATAGTTCGGCTTATTTTATAATTTTCATTGTAGTTTCCATTTCATTTATTGTTGTTTTTTTCTTTATTACAATAGTTAGAGTACCGCGTGTATATGGTTTGAAAATTTTTATCCTAATAATTTTTACAATTCTTAGAGATAGAAGAATTGTAACATCCTTAACTCGAAACATGCATAATATTTATCTTCATCTTTACACAATTTATTATTTTTATATATTTATATTGTCACTTGCGCTATAATTATATTAAGTGGTGTCACAAAAAATAATATTTTATCACTTATGATGAATTAATAAGTGGTGCATAATATGTATAATCAAGTTGATTAAACAATTAGTTATTCAAACAAAATAAAATAGTCTACTACCAAATTTTGATTTACTAATAATACTATTGTTGAAACTAGGATTTAGCAGTTAATTATTCTGGGATACAACAGATTTTATATAGAGAATCTAATTATCTTATCTATAGGTGATCATGCTCAATAAAATATATTATATTAAATATATTTTACAAAAAGAATATTTGCAGTATTGAGAATTGCAAAGTAGTATAAAAAATAGTATAGATGTTTCATGTTCCAAGACATTTTAAAAGTGCAATAAATAAAGAAAACATTTAATTCAACCAATTAATATAATGTTTTTTTTGTGTAGTTTATCATTTGAATTTTGTTATGTCATAATTTTGACGTTTTGAATATTATGAGTTATAGATTTATTATTTGTTAAAAGTGTGATGATTTACATATTTTTAGTAGAGAAATATGAATGATTGTTTTAAACATATTTTTTAAAAAGTGCCCGCAATTGGTATAGTCTCTTCATCGTTGTCCAAATAATTGTGTTTGTCTTGATTCCATTTCCAATATATTTAATTTTATGTTTTTAGGTGTAAAATGAATTTAGGAGCATATATTTATTGAATTGTTATTATATAGTATATTTTTCTATTTTTATATTTTAATTAATCCATTAACAATTTAAAAATGTATGACAAAAAAATATTCTGTCGTGCATCGCACCGTGGGTTAACACTAGTTACTTCTAAAACTTAAAAGTCAAAGCAATAACAGCACCTTCATAGGTTGTAATATCTGGATAAAATGTTCCTTACCTCCTCAGTTAATAAGTAGGGGTGGGTCGATACGAGATATCGTATCGAAAACGTTTTATCGTATATCGTATAAAAAATATCGATATGAAAGAATTTCATATCGTTATCGTATCGAAAGTTTCTATATATCGAACTTTCGATATGGATAATATCAATATCGTTATCGTATCGATATTTCGATATATTGTACCGATATTCGATATATCGATATATCGAATATATATTCGAATATTCGATATAAAACGATATATCGAAAATATCGATATATATATCGTATATTCGATATAAAACAATATATCTAAAATATCGATATATATCGTATATTCGATATAAAACGATATATCGCGATATAAGGAAATTCATATCGTTATCGTATCGAAAACTTACGATACGGTATCGTTTCGTATCGAAAATTACGATATATCAAAAATCCGATATTTTTTTGATATTTTTCAATACGATACGAGCGATATAACATTTTTCCGATATTTTTCCCCAGCCCTATTAATAAGTAATCCAATGTAATCCTTCTAGGGGTGGCACGGTACGGTATACCACACCGAGAATGTCATACCGCATACCGAACCGGAAATTGCGGTATGAGAAAATGTCATACCTATACCTTACCAAATTTTTCGTGCGGTATACAGAAAATTCGGTATGATTATTTCCGATACCGTTACCATACCGTCTATGCGGTATACCGTACTTTTGCGTTATACCGAAATAAGGTATGACATACCGAGTACGGTATACCAAAATAAGGTATGACATACCGTAATACTTGTGTGACATAACAAAAAAATTCTATTATAGCCAAATATTTAAAATAAAATTTCACCTATTTAAATAATGTCCAAAAGATTAAAACTACACCACAATCAAATCTACACAGTGGACTTGATTTGCATCTGTGTGTGTGTGTGTGTTTGGGGTTGGGGGCGGTTGAACTAAAATATGAAAGTAGGGTTAGGGATTTTAACATATTAACTATTTTTTTATATAAATTTTAAATACAACATATATATCGAATTTATGGTAAATATCGTAAATGCGGTATATTGCGGTATAGGAAAATATATACCTTTACCGTACTGAAATCTATCGGTACGGTATCATACCGTACCGCAACTTGCGGTATACCGCAAATTCGGTATTTTCGGTATTTTTTCAATACGATGAGTGTGGTATTTCGGTGTTACGGTATATTTAGCCAACCTTAATCCTTCAATCCACCGTTTAATGAACCAATATTAACCTGGCACGAATTTTAAGAAATTGCATAACTTTGTAAAAAAAGTCAATGGAGGAGATAAGTGGAATGTGAGACTCATTTTTAATACTTCATCCGTCTCACGTTACTTGAGGCGTTTCTTTTTGGCACAGATTTTTAAAAGTTGTGTTTAGTGACTTAAATAAAGTAGATGAGAGAATAAAGTAAGAGAGAGAAGAGATAGTAAAGTAGAAAAAATAATAAAGTAGGTGAGATTAGATGTTATGTTTTTTGGTAAAAAGAGAAATAACTCAAGTAACTTGGGACATCCCAATATGGAATACGACTCAAGTAACTTGGGACAGAAGGAGTATTAGTTTTATAATGGATTATGAGTAGATAAAGTTAGTGGAATATGAGACCAGCATACTAAACGTAAAAAAAAATAGTTCTTTAAATCGTGAACAATCCAAAATGGCAAAACGACTCTTTAAATGGTAGACCTAAGAACATCCCCATCCATGCTCCTGAACCCACTTTTATTAATTTTTTACTCCCTGCTCTTTGGCAAAAGCACAACACCCACATTCATACTCTTCCGCAAGAGCATGCTCAAGGTCTCACCATTCTATTATTTAATTTAAATACATCAATTACTAAAAACATTTTCACAATATTAAATGCATTAATAATACGCGAAATACTATTACAAATTACTAAAAATTAAAAGTTACATAATTAAAATCCTAAAAATTAAAAATATCCTAAAAATTGAGATTGAGAGAGTTGTTTGGTATAGTGTCATTTTTTGTGTGTTTGAAATGAGAGTATTTTTAAATGAAAGCATGAATTTTAGGGTAAAAATAATGAAAAAATAAAGTAAAAGTGTGGAAAAAATGGATATATTTTATTAGGAAGTGGGATTTTTTTTATTAAATCATAATTTTTCAGATTTTTTCAATTTTTTTTAAAAAAATAAAGAATGCAACGGTCAACCAGAGCATGCCACGTCGGCTGCTCGTGCTCTTACCGTTGGCACGGACTTGCTCTATGCATCGAGCAGGGCCGTGCCATTGGCAAGAGCACAGCGGTGAGCAGGGGTCTGCTCTTACCGACGGCACGGACGCCGTCCTTACGCAAGAGCACCGATGGACATGCTGTAAAAAGTAATGCCTGGATAAAATGTTTCCCACCTCATTAGTTATTTTACTCCATTTTCATTGTTATTCCTAACTAAACCAGTGCAGGGCATGGTGGCTAACACCCAAATCCCTTGTCATAGAAACAATTTCGAATAGTTGTAGTTTATATAGTTTCGACTCCACTATTGCCGCTATAATCAATAATATTTGTTGCAAAAGTGGGAAACATAAAATTACTAATTGATTAAGCAGATTGCCTATTATTTCCCTCAACCACAAACACAAATTCGATCAATAACTATAAATGTTGAATACAATATTAATAAGTAGGGATAATAGACATTAAGAGTACAAATTTTAGTTAAATTTATGATCACTCTAACATAAAATATTAAATCACAATGCTTTATTCTTTTTCAATTGTTCCATCTTTGTATAAAGTAATAAAACAATATTTTTGATGATACTCAAAACAACTTATTTCATTAAAATATAAAAATAAAGAAAAAGAAATTATACTTACTTTAATAAACTAATATTGTTTTGAAGATGCCCAAACATGTTATATACAAAAAGGATAATTGAAAAAAAAATTCATTAAAATTATGGGACTCGCCAAAATATATCAAATTTTATGATTTAAATAATTATTGTCACAATAAAATATTTCATTGACTATACTCTTTATAATTTTTAAAATTTGAATTCGGGCTAAAATTAATGTTCCATTTATTTACAAAAAATAGTCTCAAAACTTTGTAATTTAAATAAATTATTATCTCAATAAAATATTACATTGAATACAAATTTGAATCTACACCAAAATTTAGTAGGAGTATTCTATATGATCACAATAAAATAGTCTTAATATTATTTTTCAGTGAACTAAGCATAGGAGTAGTATTTATATTTGATCATGAAACTTTTTAAGCATTTTTTATTTCTCTTTTCCATTTTATTCACTTTTTTTCCTACTAAATCTTGTAAAGTACTACAATCAACCAATTTTGAAAGACAGAAAAGACTAAGAGCATCCACAACCGTGCTCTTGCCAGCGACATGGTTGTGGGCCCGACCCCACTTTTTCTACCTGCTCTCTGGCACGAGCACAACACCCACAACTGTGCTCTTCCGCAAGGACGAGCACAATTAATTTAAAATTCAATTACACAAAAACATTTCCATAATACTAAAATTCATTAAAAAACCACAATAAATATTACAAATTACAAATAAAATAAAAAAGACATAATTAAAATCCTAAAAATTAAAAATTACATAATTAAAATACTAAAAATTAAAAATTACATAATTAAACTCCTAAAAATTAAAAATTACATGATTATGGGCTAATATTACCCGATGAAGACTACGCATCCGGCGGCACCAACCCCAATTATTTTTTGAGGCCCAATATCATGTCCTCGTGCGTTTGAAGTTGCGTGGGGGTCATAGTTGACCTATCTGCCATATTGAGTTGGGCCAAAAGGGCCCACAACGAGTTGTTCGGGGGTGGAGGTGGAACATAGGGTGCGGGTTCGGGGGCGGGGGCCGATGGAGTCGCGGAGCGCCGGCGGTTGGCCGCCGCCTTCTTCCTTCCTTGCGGTCGGCGTTGGGAACCGCTTGATCCGGCGTCGGGGCTACCCAAGTTAGCTCCGGCGAGTTGGCTAGCCACTTCTTCGGAGCCGGAGTCGGATAGGGATACCGACCTTGACCGTTTGGAGGAGCCGCTCGAGAAGATGTTACGCCTCCCATATACCTCGGGTGGAACCGCGTTTCCTGCCAAACGTTGAGCTACTTGAACGACTTACTGCTCAAGGATTGGTAGGTGCTCAGCGCGGCAGTGATGATGTCGATCTCGCTCCGGCCGCTCCCGGCATTCCGCGACTCCTGGAGGAAATAGCCATTGAACTTGCCAATTTATTCGTTGGCTCGGCCGATGCAGTTGCGCACCATACTCTCGTTGCGCTCGATCGTTCCCGACGGCCGGTTTGCATTGTACCAGCGAGAGACGCGCCACCAAAAGTAATCGCCGGATTGGTTCGTGCCAACCGCCGCATCTTCGGAGATTTCGAAGTACGCCTTGAACAATTTATCCATCTCCGCCGGAGTGTACGATGTTCGGACACCGCTACGAGTAGGAGCCGGCGGAGTTTGGGAGGGGGCGATCGACCTAGGCTCCGGTGTCCACCCGTATCGCCCTTCGGAGGCACCTTGGTCGTCTATTGGGTATGGCCGGTAGCCACCCAGAACGGCCGAATCTTGGGTGAGAGGAGGGGCCGAATATTCCGTTTCCGGACTAGGAAACGGTTGTGCACCAAACCATTCGGAGTTCCTACCGTGAGAGGGCGGGTTGTCATCGCCTTGGCCGGACATTGTTAGGGTATGAGAAAATGAAGATGAAAATAGATATGAGAGAATGAAGATGTGAATGGATATTGGAGAATGAAGATGAGAATTGTGTAGTTTGATGTGAATTTTTGGGTGTGAAAGTGAGATTATTTATAGATGAAAGTGTGTATTTTTGGGGGAAAAAAATAAAAAAAATAAAAAAGTGTAAAAAACGGTAATAAACGGTTATAATTTTTTTGGGAAGTGAATTTTTTTTATATTTTTTTATCAGTTTTTTTTAATTAAAAACTGATTTTAAATTAAAATAAAAACATTTAAAGGCAACGGCATAGCCGTTGCCCAATCGCCGCGCGACACGTCAGCTGCTCGCTGGCGCGAGCGCAGCGGCGGCTAGACACATCCGTTCCAGCGGCGCTGACGGCGGTGGCGACGGCCGCCACAGTTGCGGATGCTCTAAAGAGCATTAAAGATGTTGCTAAATAAAATCAGCGTTTCAAATTTGTAATGCTCTTTGAATCCTGTAAGGTTGTTCTGTTCCACCTAAATCTCCAGTTTAAGCAAATTTCCTTCTTCGCACCGCACCAATTGATTCGATATGGAGTTCCGAAGAGATCGCAAATCCGCCGTGGATCGTGCTGCCGCCTTCTTCGGGGGCGGGGGCCGATGGAGTCGCGGAGCGCCGGCGGTTGGCCGCCGCCTTCTTCCTTCCTTGCGGTCGGCGTTGGGAACCGCTTGGTCCGGCGTCGGGGCTACCCAAGTTAGCTCCGGCGAGTTGGCTAGCCACTTCTTCGGAGCCGGAGTCGGATAGGGATACCGACCTTGACCGTTTGGAGGAGCCGCTCGAGAAGATGTTACGCCTCCCATATACCTCGGGTGGAACCGCGTTTCCTGCCAAACGTTGAGCTACTTGAACGACTTACTGCTCAAGGATTGGTAGGTGCTCAGCGCGGCAGTGATGATGTCGATCTCGCTCCGGCCTCTCCCGGCATTCCGCGACTCCTGGAGGAAATAGCCATTGAACTTGCCAATTTATTCGTTGGCTCGGCCGATGCAGTTGCGCACCATACTCTCGTTGCGCTCGATCGTTCCCGACGGCCGGTTTGCATTGTACCAGCGAGAGACGCGCCACCAAAAGTAATCGCCGGATTGGTTCGTGCCAACCGCCGCATCTTCGGAGATTTCGAAGTACGCCTTGAACAATTTATCCATCTCCGCCGGAGTGTACGATGTTCGGACACCGCTACGAGTAGGAGCCGGCGGAGTTTGGGAGGGGGCGATCGACCTAGGCTCCGGTGTCCACCCGTATCGCCCTTCGGAGGCACCTTGGTCATCTATTGGGTATGGCCGGTAGCCACCCAGAACGGCCGAATGTTGGGTGAGAGGAGGGGCCGAATATTCCGTTTCCGGACTAGGAAACGGTTGTGCACCAAACCATTCGGAGTTCCTACCGTGAGAGGGCGGGTTGTCATCGCCTTGGCCGGACATTGTTAGGGTATGAGAAAATGAAGATGAAAATAGATATGAGAGAATGAAGATGTGAATGGATATTGGAGAATGAAGATGAGAATTGTGTAGTTTGATGTGAATTTTTGGGTGCGAAAGTGAGATTATTTATAGATGAAAGTGTGTATTTTTGGGGGGAAAAAATAAAAAAAAATAAAAAAAGTGTAAAAAACCGGTAATAAACGGTTATAATTTTTTGGGAAGTGAATTTTTTTTATATTTTTTTATCGGTTTTTTTTAATTAAAAACCGATTTTAAATTAAAAAAAAACATTTAAAGGCAACGGCATAGCCGTTGCCCAATCGCCGCGCGACACGTCAGCTGCTCGCTGGCGCGAGCGCAGCGGCGGCTAGACACATCCGTTCCAGCGGCGCTGACGGCGGTGGCGACGGCCGCCACAGTTGCGGATGCTCTAAAGAGCATTAAAGATGTTGCTAAATAAAATCAGCGTTTCAAATTTGTAATGCTCTTTGAATCCTGTAAGGTTGTTCTGTTCCACCTAAATCTACAGTTTAAGCAAATTTCCTTCTTCGCACCAATTGATTCGATATGGAGTTCCGAAGAGATCGCAAATCCGCCGTGGATCGTGCTGCCATGGACCGAGTTCTCAAAGCTGCCCGCTCTTCCGGTTCCCTCAACCTCTCAAACCGCTCTCTCAAGTTCGATTTCCGCCTTTCCAATTTTCGCTTTCGATCTCACTGCATTTTGTTACCTAATCTAATCGATTCCCCCCGCATTTTGTGTGCTGGGCTTGCTGATTACAGAGAAGTGCCGGATGAGGTTTACAAAATTTTGGATGCGGTCGGTGGAGATGAGAAGTGGTGGGAGGTACTGTACTAAATCGCTCGTGGATTGCACATTCTTCCATGCCGTATTTATAGACCTGCGATTTATGGGTGTTGTGGTGTGCTTGCAGACTGTGGAGCTTCAGAAGCTTATTTTAGCTCATAATGATATTGAATTGCTGAAGGAAGATTTGAGAAATTTGACTTCGTTAGTGGTGCTTAATCTAAGTCATAACAAGCTTACGCAGCTCCCTGCAGCTATTGGAGAGTATGTTTTTTTTACCCTTTTTAAATATGCAACTATTTTGAATCAATCCACGCTTAAGCTGAGAACAAAACTTGGATTCATTGCCAGGCTTCAGATGCTTAAGACATTAGATGTGACGTCTAATTTGCTAGTGGAAATACCTGAAGAAATTGGATCAGTTGCTTCGCTGGTGAAGTATGTGTTCTAAGTTTTTCCTTGTCTCCTTACCTTTTATAGGATTTTTTTTATCGTTTTTGGGCCAATATAGTAACCATAACTATTTTTTCTAGCACTTTCCTGCTTTCCATCTTTGTCATTGTCACATATGTTACTGCTGTAATAATACGAAGCTGTTCTCACATGAACTTGATCACGTTTTTGAACTTGTGATTTGTGAATTCTATGGCACCATGCTTGATGCATACTATACTATGCAGGTTTGATTGTTCGAATAACCGACTTAGCTCTCTTCCCAGTTCCCTTGGGCATTGTACATATTTGTCAGAATTGAAGGTGAGTACTTTTTGTGCATGCTATTTTTGTACACATGTACTGCGTATTATGATGTTTCTTCTTCTTGACATTAAATGATGCTTGCTAGCTTTTATAAGGCATGATCAAGCTTTAAATTTATTTGATATCCCAACTGTCAATGCTCGTGAGCCAATATGGAATATTTTCATTCCATCTGCCACTAATCTTTAATGTAACTGATCACCTATTAACGTGTTACTAGCACTAACTTTGAAGGATTGTGGCTAGATTGAAAAAAATTGGTCTCTTATATCTTTAAATATCCAACTGTTAGGTCCCACTAATTGTGTTAACACACTAAGCACACAGACTGCAGTTTGTTGTTGCTTCTGACGCCTTTAATATTCGAATAACTCCAATTTGGTAAGGGATTTTGTTATTGCTTTTCTATGCTACCACAGGCACCTTGTGTTGTTACATTTTCGGATGACCAACTTGTTTAAAATTCCATCAAGGTCTTATGCCGCCTCGTCGTGTATAGGCTTAAAAATTTTCCCCTCCTTCCCTTTCTTTAGAAGGAAAGCATTAGAAAAAGTAAACTATGATTATGCTACCAAATATTATGTGGTCTTGAACTTGAAATATGGCCTTATATGCTTTATTATAGCCCTGACATATTGAAATTGAAATGGCTATATGTTTGCAATTTCAGCTTTTTACTGAAGTATGTAACGTCTGAGATACGTGTCTACGTGTAGTTAAGGATGACCTTCCCTCTCTCAGTACCTTCACTAGCTTCCCTTTGTCACTATATCCCTATCAACTCAAGAAACTTAGGTTCTTTATGAAATTTGGTAATTTCCTGATGTCATTTGCTTTTCTATTTTTGGTTATCCTCTCGAAAGGCATCAAACAATATGATTTCCAGCTTGCCGGATGAGCTAGCAAATTGTTCAAAATTAACGAAGTTGGATGTAGAGGTACCGAGAGCAATGCCCAGATTATTTCATGGATCTTTATGTTCTCTCCATCTCCTCATATGTCAATTAAGATTGGTAACTCTTGATGTCATGTTATTGATCTGTTTGGCAGGGCAATAAGCTAGTATCGCTGTCACATAAATTGATTGCATCATGCCCTATGCTTATGGAACTTAATGCATGTAATATCTCATGCTCAAAGTCTCAAACTTAGCTGTTATCTAGTTTCTTGCCATCCATTAAAGTACACTGAAGGTTTTCTACTTTTTTACTTGTTAAAGCTAAAAATATACTCACTGGCCTGCCGGAGAGTATTGGATGCCTTGCACGTGTAATTAGGCTGGACCTTCACCAAAATAGTGAGAAATTTTTATTTTCACTATTGTCTATTGTTTTTGTTTTCTTATTATCATGATATCATCCGAATTCTAGTTGTCATGTTCATGTGTATTTATGCTTCTATATTCTGCAGGAATTTCCTCGATCCCATCATCAATTAAGGGATGCTCATCCCTTGTAGAGTTATATTTGGGGTTGGTTCAATTGCTAGTCACATACATAATTCGATTGGTATTCAAGGCTATCCCTTGGCTGCAATTTGTATTTTAATTTATTCATCATCTTTTGTCTTGGTTTTGTGTCTTATTATAGGAACAATGCACTGTCTTCATTGCCTGTGGAAATCGGATCATTGACTCAGCTGGGGACATTTGATCTGCAGTCAAACCTGGTAGTTACCCAAAATTACAATTAAAGTTTCTGAAGCATAAATTTCTATGAAATCTCAGTTATGATCCTGTATTACTGCTTGATTGGGTTTAATCAGATTATTAACTTTTTTGTTCTTGCAAATGTCAAAGATTAAGTTTATTTACTTGTCCAGTTGCTGTCATTGTCTCTTTTTTGGATGCAGTTGAAAGAATATCCTGTGGAGGCTTGCAGTTTGCACCTCTCTGTTCTTGACCTGTCAAATAATTCACTTTCTGGTTTGCCTTCTGAGATTGGTAAGATTTTGTTGTTCTCTTGCATCCCCATATTCTGTGCACTTGCAAATGTTGGTTGTATTTTTTTATCCTATCTGTGGATCTGTCTGAGGAGGACATCTGCTACTATTGGTTAGTATGATAACTCTTCACTTTCATGTGGGGTGCTGTCTTTCGAGGTGGGTTGTGAAAGCCCTTGTGGAAGAAAAGTGTGGTAGTTTTGATGAAAGGGGCAATAAATGAAATTATTTGATTCGTATGCTGCTAACCGTAATTCCTGACAGTTAACATTCTGAATCTAATTTGAGTTATTAGTGATTTAACAGAATATTTGATGTAGTTTTTTATTTTAATCCTGCATCTGGACAGCTTAGCTGAAGCTCATACTATATTTTTGATTTCAAAGTATTCTTTTACTAGTGTTTGTTAGGAACCATGTAAATATCTTTTTATGGTCTAAGATCAGATCAGTTATACATGCTTACATGCATATGATCTAACATGAGCTATGGTGTCAATTCTAGGCTTGATGACAACACTGCGGAAACTTTTACTTGCTGGTAATCCACTGCGAACACTTCGGAGGTCAGACCTGCTCTGTTCTGATTTAGTCCTATTGGTTTAGGTCTTGACTAAAAAACTTATTCTCATTCAGCTCATTGGTAAATGGACCTACGACCGCTCTGTTGAAGTATCTTCGAAGTAGGCTCCCAAAAGATGAAGGTGAAGTTGGTTTGTGAAATTGTCTGCGACCATATGTATTTTGCATGAGTACAACTATACAAATGGACACCCACACAACAGAAACCTTTGCCATGTATATATAATAGATTTCCTAGCTGGATACAGAGATTGTTAAGAGAAAGGAAGCGAATGGAGATGGATGGTATTGGTTGAATTCAAATGAATGGAATATGGAATAAATATTAATAAACAGTCCTCTTATGAGGCCAATCCTCTAACGGGGCCCTACGGTAAATTATCATCCTTGAACTAAACTCAAGATCCAACATCCCTCTCAAACCTCAAGGGACTTATTTATAGAACTATCAATATACTAAGGAAATAAAGATAATATTAAAATATAGACTTTATGCCCACATTTTAAGATAGACTTCTAGACTTCCAGCTCTTGATGCGTATTAGAGATACAGACCCACAAATTTTGAATGATTTCTAACTTCAAATTCTGTATCATGCCTGTAATTTCCTATTAATCTGCTGCAACCTGGCCTGTTCATGTCTGACTATATACATCATTTTTGTGTGTAGAGTCTGCATCAACTTCAGCTGCGAAACATGATCCTTTTGCTATGGCCGCTCAGTCATCTCTAATTTCAAAGGTAATCTCCATGAAGTATAGGTGACGATATCCAAATTGATACTCCCTTCGTCCCACCGAAGGTGACCCACTTCCCCTTTTGATTTGTCCCAACCAATGACCCACTACTAAAAATAGAAACACCTTTATCTCTACTTTATTCCGTTTCTCTTACTTTATTCTATCCACTTAACACACAAAAATAAAGTTGCATAAAATCCCGTGCCACCTAAGGAAGGGGTCATCTTCCTTGGGACAGAGGGAGTATTTAGTTCTGTCGTATGCAAGCATCAGGATATAGTTAATGCACTGCTGGACCATCTAAAATTGTGGTTATTCTGGTAATTGAAATCAATGATTTGCAACATTATTACTTTTCAGGAACTCTCATTAGCTGGGCTAAGTTTGAGTGCTGTGCCATCAGAAATATTGAAGTCAAGGAATATTACGAAAGTCAATCTCACAGGGAATTCAATAGAAGAGTTACCCTTGGAGCTTGGATCCTGTGTCTCCATTGAGGTAAAGATAGATTATATTCTTTTGCACATAAAGACGACCTCAGTGGATGAAAAAGAAAAAATAGCATCTTCTCTAAGTTGTGACACGCTGACACGTTTGTGTAGTTATTCTTCTTGAGTCTTATTTTGCGTCTATATTGGTTTGGAGATGTGATGGATGACTATGCATGTAGTAAGTGCTACACTGCTAATACTGGAGTATATTGACCAAACACATTGTATTTGCAGGCTCTGATTCTGACTAAGAACAAGATCAAAGAGTGGCCTACCACTGTGTTGTCTTCTCTTCCTAGACTTTTGTGCTTGAAACTGGATGGTAATCCACTAAAAAAGGTAAAAAAGATTTTTACAGATTCTCTACAGTTCCACAATTTTGTTTTGGTTTTGTTCATTATGCTTCGACTCCCTTTTCTCGGGGGTTGTTTTATGTCAGACACCTTTTTGTAAGACACTAAATTTGGTCAATCTTGGCATGTTAAATATACTTTAGCTTATAAAATACTCACACTTCAACATTTTAAAGCTAAATTACCAATGTCGACTTCAACCAATAAATGTCATTCATTGTCTGTACTTCATCCTTGGTATTGTTTTGTCCATATTGTTGATGAACTGGTTAATTAGGATTAGTCTAGGTCTAGGACTAAATGATTTAAAGATGTCTTGAAGGGGCATGTGACGGGTCATAATTTTCAACTTACTCAACTAGAGGTCTTCGGAGTAGCTTAGTAGCTTCTCTTAGGTCTGTCATTTTTCTTGTTTTCTGCACGTAGGTTTCCCCAAATGTAAAAGAAGCTGGGGCAGGAGCAACCATTTCCTATCATAATTTTCTTGTGTAACCTTATATGTTACTCCCTCCGTTCCATGTTAATAGAGTCATTTTTCTATTTTGGGAAGTTCCAAGTTAATAGAGTCATTTCTAGTTTTGGCAAAAAGTAATTTCCCCTTTTACTTTATTCTCTCTTCATCTCTCTTACTTTATTCTCTCTTACTTTTTTCACCATCCTTTTAACACACTATTCTTAAACTCCATGCCGAAAAGAAATGCCTCTATTAAGAAGGAACGGAGGGAGTACTACGTAACTCCTTACGTCATTAGATTCATTTATTTATTATGACCCTTTACTTTTTGTTGAACAGATCCCCTCAGATGGCTTTCAAGCAGTATCCAAAATCCGGATTCTGGATCTAAGTGGTGCTGCTGGTGCACTTCCAGAAGACCCAACATTTTCTAGCTTACCGGAGCTGGAGGAGCTTTACCTGAGGTTTGTTTTAAAGATAGGTTCCACAAGTTCCTTCTTCTGAATGTCAAAACTTGTTGGCACTTACCACATGATGGGGCAGGCGGATGCAGATACCAGCTTTTCCTTTGGAAATAATGACTTTACAGAAGTTACATATACTGGACTTGAGCCAGAATTCCCTTCAAAAAATTCCAGAGGTGCTCTCACTCTCCCTCAACCACATACACACACATAAAATTTTTAAGTTTAAAATTTATAGATATCGTTGCAAATTAGTTGTCCATTTTTGC
Organism: Salvia splendens; assembly: GCF_004379255.2. Taxonomy (NCBI): domain Eukaryota; kingdom Viridiplantae; phylum Streptophyta; class Magnoliopsida; order Lamiales; family Lamiaceae; genus Salvia; species Salvia splendens. Next base: position 18,420,329 of record NC_056036.1, on the reverse strand, counting down.
TTGAATATTTTATTTGATGCATTAGATCTCTCCCTTATCAAATATCAACTGAATGATGATGGTCCCATTTGGCATCATTTAGATGTTTAATGATTCTTGCAAACTTGTCGGGAAACTCGGGCCTGTTGTAGTATGGCATGCAATGACTGTGCGTCTAGAGTGCACATTTGAGCTAGTAGAGTCAACTAATAATGAAATGAGAATTTTTAATGGGTAATGAAGTGATTATTCTTAGGATAATCTTTTATTGATGTAGTAAATGGAAATAGAATGTAAATATCAAGAAAATAACATGGCATTGGGATCCCTCCCTTGCCCCAAGGATTCCCGTCAGACCTAATCGCCTGCCAGTCACTAAATTTGCTCCATGAGCCAAACATCTATGATATACTTTACTAGTTAGTAATAGTACTAATTAATATGATCAAAATAAGCTAATAAAATCATGTCAATTTTTTTGGGCAAGTGGTTGATTTTGTTCCATTGTTTGGGGCATTCACCTGTCAATATCTTATCGTTTAGGTAATTACCATTTAGTACCCATCGTTTCATTTTAGGAATAAAAATGTCTGCAGAAGTTTTTGGTGATCGAAACATCGACATAACAACTGAAATTACACGTCGATTGGGTGTCCAGTGTAATTTGGGTAATCAACGTGTAATTTCATTTATCAACATGTAATTTCAGGTACGCATATTCTGATCGCCAAAAACTTTTTGCATAACATTTTATTCCACAAAATGAAACTATGAGTGTTAGTATATGGTAATTACCTAAACGGTGAAACATATTCGGGTAAACGCCCCCCAAACAATGGGACAAAATCACCCTGTACCCTATTTTTTTTAAAAGCATCACAATAAAAAAACCAAACAAATGATTTAATTGATCTTATTTCTTTTCTTGTTAATAAATGAATGATTTTATTGCCATATTAAAATATTCGTATCCTATCAATCACTCTAGGATATTGGTTGATGTTTTACGTTATGCCTCAATCCTCATTCATTATAAATGAAAACTAGTAGTATAAAGTGTGTGTGAGTTGGCCACGCGGTAGAGAGGTTAATAATGCCCGAGGCCCTAAGGTCTCGGGTTCGAGTCCTCCGTGGCGTGGCCTTTAAATTTATGTTCATTTAACCATAAAAAAAAGAAAACAAGTAGTATAAAGAAATATCAATTGTTAAGGCATAATTACATCTGATACATGACTTTAACATGTATTTTAGGTTTGCACACGGCTTCAGAAAATTGCTGCACCTTAAGCACAACCTTTATAATTTTTGTAATTACAACACTAGCTTCAAATTGGGTAAAGTTAAAACTGACGTGGTTGTTGGAGAAATACACATGAACAGGTTGTCTACCCTCTTGAAAAGACGCCCTATTAACAAACAAAACTACTATGAAAACTCAATTTTTAACTATGTATGACAGTATGAAGCACTTTTACCAACTACCTAGTCATCTGTGATAATTCAGAATTCTTAAAAGTAGAACTTTTAGTTCTCTGCTAATAACAGTATAACTCAAACTAAAAAAAGATCTGTACAGAAGGGATCAATCTGATTTACAAATTACAGTTACTTCCCAGCAGTTGTATGCTGTTGAGAAAACTGAAGCAATAAAATTCCATTACTCTTTGATTTAGGATTTTATTCTCAGTTTGAAAATCTAATAACCTTTTAGCTGTTACAGTAGTATAACAGGATATGGCTAAAAGCCATTATGTTGATGCATCACACAGGAATTCTTTCACAATTTTCTTTTCTGTTATAGTTTGGTGTAATTATTGCTATACGCGAATTGATTTAATGGCTGGCATCACTAGTTACAGTTATTTGTCACATGGGAAATAATACTTCCTTACCATGGCTCGTTCTACCTACTTTCAACAGAAACCTATACAGATTTAATTGTTCATCATAGTGTTATTGAGTCCATTCAGTCATACTAACTGCAACTTCCATTTTTTACAGAGCATCAAGGATCTTTCATCTCTTATAGAGCTTAACCTATCAGACAACAATATTTCTTCTCTTCCACCAAATTTGGTTGGTGCACAACTTTCTTCTTTGATTCCATTTTACTGTTCTGTGTTTCCCTTCAATTCCTCAGTAACTATCTTTGTCATTAGTGCTATTGCAACACAATATTTTGCTGTCCTCTTAATACTTATTATTTGAAGTTATTGGTTTTCCTCATGTTACAACTTTTCATCTTTTTACTGAAAATGTATGAAAGATGGATGGAGTCAGAATTGATTTGAAAAACCCTGATACTGGAAACGCTTGTTTAGTGTTGCCCACATTTCCTCTTTCATGCAAAATGAGTTTTTATTTATTTATTTGGTTATTATACTATATATTATCATGTGTGTGCGTGCTAATTGTTTGTTTGGAATTTGATTATGCAGGGTTTGCTCGAACCCAGTCTGCAGGTCTTAAAAGTTGATGGAAACCCATTGAGAAGGTACATCACATCTTATCTTGAATTTATGGAATTCAATGTTGTTAGTAAATCACAGTACTCAAGCATGAAGAACATAGTAAGCCTTAGTAATTATGCTGCCAGATTTATTTTCTGAGAGAGGACAACTACAAATGCATGTCAGATATAAATAAAATGGGGCACAACTGCTAAATAACAGAAAAATATGGGAAGCATTTGGCTTGATAACTTTAATATTTTTAAAGCATTTCTCACAAGCTTGAAGACATTAGACAGCACAGAATGGCCCATTTGAGTAATGTCTGGTCTCATCTGCTTGTGCAGTATCCGAAGGCCAATTTTGGACCGAGGAACAAAAGCAATCCTGAACTATTTGAAGGATAGAATTGTCCCGCAGTAAAAAGTATGTATTTCATCGACCACAGTAGCGAACTTGAGGTTCCCGTAGAGTCCCATAAACTCTGAAAATCCTTCTACTGTTTTTCAATTGTTTGTTTGTTTGTTGGTGTGTTTTTATGTACATTTACTATTTTCTGGTGTATCAAAGCATTCCGTTAAGCTGGAATCATGTCCCAGTTAAGGTTCAAACTTGCAGTTTCGAGCTCCTAAAATTGTTGTTGTAATGTAGTATTAGTATTGTTCATATTCCTACTTCACATTCTTTATCGACGAGTCAAGTGATTAGAGGGGCACAAGTTCGTAAAATTTGTGCTGTAGCAAAGCCACTTTTATATATATATATATATATATATATATATATATATATATATATATATATATATATATATATATATATGGTTTTGATCTATGCAAAACTAGATTTAAATACAGAAACGCAGAACAATATCATACGTAGGACACTTTTATGTCATAGTTAGTTAATTTTTAGGTCATGCTAACAAAATATGACCTAAAATGATCTTAGCATGACATTAAACCCAAATATTATAATATGACTTAAAATTGCTTAATCCTTCCGTGTTTTTGGTTAATTATTGATCATTAGATCATCAAATCCTAGGGCCAAGATTTGGACTGCATTTCTGGATTTAAATGCATTTTTATTTTGATCAGCTCCCTCCCTAGATATATATATATATATATATATATATATATAGGGATGTATTCATTTCCTTTTCTCATATTTTCTCCTTTTTCCTTCTTGATCTCAACCGTTTATTTTCTCCATCCAATGGCCGAAAATTGGGGAATTAAATTTTACTTTTTAATAATGTTTAATACGCAGGAGGGTATAATAGAGAATCAATTAGTAGGTGGTTATGGAAATATCCATGATTTACGCCATTCATGATCTTGCCTTTTATTTTTTCACACGCAGTTAGACGCATTTTTGCCTGCTTCCATCTTTGCAAATTTAATAAAATTTGTGCGACGTTGCAATTGTTGACTCTCGTTTGCCGGATTCTAGGGCGTTCCACATCAAATAACGGCGTTGCTGCAATCGTTTTCCCGTCAAATATGGAAGAAGGTAATTCAATTGTTTTGTTCTCCATGTGCGTGTAGATGTATAGGTATAGGAGGTATGAATAATAATTCAGAACCGTAAATCTGACTGTGCTGCTTATTGGGCACGTATTGAGTGTGTGTTGATATATTGGGAAATATATTTGGGCCGGTTTCAGTTGTCTTCCGTTACGGTTCTTGGCATGGTTTAGCTCTCGGCTTCTCCGTTTTAAACGATACAAGTAATGAACAATTTGATGAAGTCTAATGAAAAATTTTCTCTATATAATTCACAATAAGTGTGCTGCGCTGTATAGGGTATAAATATCGGGTTATAGTATTGATGTTTATCACACGTGTGTTGTGTCCCGTTAGGGTTTAATAATCCTAGGGGCTAGGGTATATTACCAACTCGTTAATAAAAACATATAAGAGTAGCTTGAGGTCGACACTGCATTAATCTCGTAAGATTCCACTGTACATATTGCACTTTCTAAAGTTTGTTTAAATAATGCACCCAATGAGTATTTGTAATGCATTGGAATTGCTGTATAATGCATAATAAATCAACTAAATATGGCTTCAAAAATATAGGGTTTAGGTTAAACGAATATTTGAAGGACCGCGAGTATGCCTTATTCCTTTAGGTCTTAAATATAGGTTAGTAGTTTTGATGTTGTGCACACGTTTCATGTTTCACGTAGGGGTTAATAAGCCTAGGGGGTAGGCTATAGTACGTGCACATAAAAAACAATGTTCAAGAATAATGAGCGTTTGACGTATGCATAAATCACGTAATTGTCGAATGTAAATATCGTACCAATTACATTATGTAAAATCGTCCATTAATTGTCAGCATACTACATTGCAAAGTTTTACTTTTATGGTGACCCCTTTTCCCCCTATTCTGTACAGTGGTTGTTGTACCTGAATGTTCTCCCGAGTTGAAGCCTGTGGTTGGTCAGAAATTCCAATCCTTGGACTTTGCTTTCGCTTGCTACGAGGTATATGCTCGAGCTGTTGGATTTGAAACGCGCAAACAAGCTATGAGGAAGGTTGACGATGTCACGACGTGGTATCGTGTTGTATGCAATAGGGAAGGAAGGAAGAAGGGTGATGAGGACGACCAGTTGAATGCCCGTTCTGGTTTCACTATAAAGCGTAGGAAGTTATCTAAGCGGTGTGGTTGCATGGCTAGCATATCGTTTAGGTTTTTCTCGAAAGATTGCTTGTCAGGTTACATAATTGAGGAGTTCAGTGAGAGTCATAACCATCACATGGTTGAAACGGAACATCAGCATTTCATGATGAGTAATCGCAAGTTGGATGATGTACATCATAAATTCATCCTCGATTGTGCCAAGGCTAATATAGGACCCACGCTCACATTTAAGGTGTTGAAGGAAATTCTTGGTGGGTTTGACCTAGTTGGTTGCATTGTTGGGGATATCAGGAATGCCTCACGGGACATCAAAGCATACGCACAGGGATTTGATGTGCAAATGGTGTTGGATGATATGGCTAAGAAGAAGGAGTTGTCTGAGGCGTTCACCTATCACTACGAAGTTAACGAATCCGACCAGTTGGTTGCCCTCTTTTGGTGCGACGGTTTGATGAAGCAAAATTACCACATGTTTGGTGATATTGTCAGCTTCGACTCCACGTACAACACAAACAGGTTGAAACTAACTACTGTGTTGTTTACCTTGTAGTTTAGTGATATGTTCTCTATCGTGTGCATTATTACTTTACCTCAATGCATTATGCACCACCACAGTTTGCATTATTCAAGTCAACAATTGCATTATGATCTGTTTACATTCTCTGATGCCATGTTTACACGATTTATTCAGGTACTGTATGATCTTCACCCCTTTCACTGGAAAGGATAATCATGGTAGTCCTGTGACATTTGCGGCCGGATTGGTGTGCAGCGAGAAAACCGGGGCTTTTGCTTGGTTGTTCAGACATTTTGTAGATTGTATGGGTGTAGCACCCAGGATGATTGTGACCGATCAAGATTTGGGTATGAGGTCAGCGATTGAAGAGGTCCTAGTTGGCACACGTCACCGTTGGTGTATGTGGCATATAATGCATAAGCTAGCTGTCAAGGTTCCAAACAGATTGTTGCGGGACGACGAGTTCAAAAAGGAATTTAACGCTTGTGTTTGGTCGGACCTACTTGAGCCGGGCGAATTCGAGGAGGAGTGGAATAGATTGATCGAACATCATCACCTTGAGGACATCGACTGGTTCAACACATTGTATGCGTATAGGAAGTACTGGATCCCGGCGTATTTCAGGGATTTTCCTATGGGATCAATGATTAGGACTACGTCCATATCTGAATCAGAGAACAGTTTTTACAAAAATTTTCTGAAGCCCCGAGCTAACATAGCCGAATTCTACTTGAATTTCAACCATGCCATAGAATTCCAGCGGAACACTAGAACAGCTTTGGACTACCACGATGCCACTGCCATACCTATACTAGCAACTACTCTGCCCTTCGAGAAACATGCTTCTACGTTGTTTACCGATAGTATGTTCAAGAAAATACAACAGGAAATTGTGGAGGGTAATGACAGATGTCGTGTGCTGGGTTTTATGTCCGGAGAAACGGTTGACACATACAAGCTTGGTGATAGCAAGCGTAATGCATACGTTGTTCGTCATGACAAGACTGATGATACTTACTCGTGCGAATGCAAAATGTTTGGTCGCCATGGTTATTTGTGCAGTCATATATTTTTCTTGTTTCGGAACAATGAGGTGAAAAAAATCCCGGATAACTACTGTGACAACCGATGGATGAAGACTCCCTTAGCCAAGGCTGTACATGGCGAGTTGCAGGATCCCGTGCATACCCAGTCCTCCTCTGACGATAGGCAAACTGTGTCTAAGCAGGCGATTTCGATGTTTTATGGTTTTCTTAGACGGTTTGAGACCGACATCGATGTATTACGTGCATTTGTAGGTGGCGTCGAAGAACTTGGTACCTCTCTTGAAAATGGTACTCCGGCAACCTCAGCTGTTGAGAAGAGGCGTATGGTTGAAGAGTTTTATGGAATGGTAAGGCCTGAATCTGTTGCGGTTCATCCCCCGGATGTCGTGAAGACGAAGGGTCACGCCAGCAGCTCTGCAAGTCGTCTGATTTCAATGAGAGAGAAGGCAATAAAGGATGCGACAAGGCCTCTTAGACGGTGCAAGGCGTGCGATGAGATGGGTCATCACGACTCCAGGAATTGTCCACTGCTTAAAGAGATGACGATGGAGAAAGATGCACGCAAGGGTAAAAGAACAGCTTGAGTTATGTTATTTAAACAGCGCATCACAGCTGTTGTTTGGTCTCTATTAGTATTGTTGTTCAAATTTGTTGACGTACTGTTATATGTGAAACAGTTGGTTGCTGCAGTAGTAGAATTTGTTGGTTAATTATTGGATTATATATAAGTCAGAGTACTGTATATATGTGTGTTGTTAACTCAATGACGCCATGGATACTTGTTTTCCCTAATGCCTGCAAAATAATGAGCATGCGTTGATACTTAATGCACGATTTTAGTTAAATAATGCACATAAAATGTGTCTAAACACGTGCATTATTTGTCTTATGCCGTGCATTATATACTGTATTGTTTTGCATATCGTGGAATACATTAAGGATCCTTTAAGTAAATGCACAACATCAAAACAGTAAGCCACACAGAATTTGTTGATGCATACCGCACTCTTGTAATTAACAAATGTGCCTTTTCTACTCTCCGTACCTATATCCCCCTTTCCAAAAACACTGCATCCAATAACATACGTAATGCCAATTTTTTTTTGGCGTATATGGACGGTGATGCTTGACTAATATATTATACCAATTTCAAAAGCAGCGCCACAAAACTAAACGAGTTGTAGATGCTTCACGTTAAGAAAGTCGTGAATCAAATAACATATTTTACACCCCCTAGCGTATGGTACTGTAGAATGTATTTGGGCATTGTTAGATGTACAAGATGCACAATTTTTCGTGTTTTTTACATTATGTGGAATGTAATATGCATTATTACTAAATAATGCAATCATCTTTAACAATAATGCAGAAATAAATAAAAGTAATGCACGTATTATAAGCTTGAATAATTACTTGTAATCCATTCATACTACATATTCCCAAAACCATTGTCAACTATTAACACGCATCTTAATGGTGCAAAAAACTTTAGTATCAAATTCACAAAACAACCACCAAGTCAATGATTTCATTAACCCCCATCGACCTATATGCAAAACCATCACTCGCTACAGCCCATAATTTTCCACCCACTTCTCGAAGTTGAACTTTGCAGGTCTCTCCTTCCAATACTTTGTCGCTTTATTTTGGTTTGCAGAACCTCGGGTGTTGTGCGCACAGGTAAGGAGCGTCCGTGCAATCTTGATTCTACACATCTCTAAGCCTTTTGTTCCTTTTGCACTCAGCCCGCAATCCCAATCCTTTTCTTTCTCCCCAAAGTACGTTTCCATGTGGCGCATTACGTACACACCGTTCTCCATTGTGACCACGTTGTTCCTCCACGGCATTGAGACCACATTAGTAGTGCAGCTTCGTACGAGATCAGCCATTTTTGTTTCTTTGCATTTGTCCAGTGCAGCACCCACGAACTTCCTCTGCAACAAATAGACATTGTCTTTTACACTATGCTTATTGAAGTTTGTTGTGCTAATACACATCAAAACCGATTAAGAACATTACGTACCAGCAGAGAGGGTGTGTGTCCATATTTGTCGCTGAACGTTGCATGAGATTCAGCAAGGCTGTGGTCTATTATATTCATCTTTCCATCCGTGACATCAAAACAGACCACGTACTGATGTCGTTCACCCCAGATCGGGAAGAATAACTACGTAATGAAGAACAAATTAAAATATCTTCTATTCTTTACTATACAACTGAATATCAGCCATAAAATTTTGAAATAAAACTCACCATGTCGATCTTATCCAACTTGTTGTATCCTGCTCCAAGTGCGTCCTCGAAAAAAATAGTCCAGAAGGAAGCAAATTGCCTCTCCTCATCCCATCCTGTGGGTGTGTCTACCGTTGACTGTGTCTGCATTTTTTTTTGGAAACACAGTTGCTTACTTTGCAGTTGTACGTATATTGAGTAAACGTTTTACACAAATGATAAACTCACGCATGGCCTTGTGGAGAAAAATATTCTTGCAACCGTATCTGGCGCCTTCAGTTTCTCCATGTTATTCAAGTAAGAGCTCCACGTGTCTACAATGCCGGGACTTACTGATTTGAACGGTGCTAACGAAAGGAACTCACTCTGCTCGGTCTGCTTGAAATGGTCATCGTACGCAATAGCTTCCCTGCATGGCAATAAAACAATGAAACACAATCACTCTCTTATATAACAAAGGTTGTTTTCCCAAGATACATATCGTCTAACATAATGCTAAATATACTCCGAATAATGCAACCAACTGACCATGTAATGCGTGGCTCACATCAAATAATGCATTCATATGTTACAGAAATAATATAGTTTAACAGAATACCCCTTTTTACAACATGATACAGAACAAATAAACAAACCTGTTATACGCATGCGTCTCCGCTGTGCAAAGGACCCAGTAGTAAAGTTCTTTGTCATTGAGGTTGGCCTTTGCTGTTAGTTTACCAGCCCGCTCGTTGAACGGTGACCGCAAGGCCAGACTGGCTTTCTTCACTCGGGCTGTGTCCACCTTGCCAGCCTCCTTCAAAAAAAACCTTTGTATCTCAAATTTTATTCAATACACATAAAATGAATCACTTTTATTCCCATACCACTGTTTCAGTCTCATCAGGTATGACCTGGTTCTCCTTGGCTTTCCCACGCACAGCAGCATTAAGTACAGACACCTCTTCACCGATCGCACCCGTCCTATTCCCACCGATGACTATCCCCATCTGCCTAGGCTGGGTAGGTGGCTGATTGTGCCAATCCAATTTATGAATGCGACATCAATATATTATTACAGGTTATGAACAAATCAAGACAATGAAGTTAAATGTCGTTGTTAAATAATGCATACTTTACAGTAATGAAACATAAACATTGAGTAATTCACGGGATTCATAGATTGTGCACACCTTAGCTCTCTCCTCTGCCAAGCCTACATTGCGTTTTGCCTTCACAGATCTTGGTATTCCCACCTTTCCACTTCCACCTTTCCTGTTCACAGTTGGCACACGAACCGTCTCTCCTATTGCAACAATCTCCTACAGAATACAGCCAACAATTACATCAACTCCGACACGTTAAAAACCTGCAGCTTAGAAAAGGTACAGCTACTAACGGAGACTATAGTCTCGCTACGCAATCCCCCGATACATTCCATGTCAGTCTCTGCAGCTGCTGTGTTGCCTTCTGTTCGGACTGGAAGTCCGGCGGGTTCACCTACTGGATCAGGCATGGATGAGCATCCCTGCTTCTTTTCAATTCCCGGCTCATCCACAGTCTGTTCAAAACTGGCTGTAGCACCAGGTTGGGGAGCGTCAGCTCCTTCGCCGCTCATGCTTCAACTTGTGTTGGTTGTGTTGCAAAAGGGTCAGGGCATTCAAATCCATCTAAAACAAACGATGGCCTTGTACATTTTGTAGTTATAGTCTTCTTCTTGTCGTAAGCAGCCATCATCTTTTCCAGCTCATCTATCCACTCCTGACTGTACTCTTCCTCATCAACCCTTGCCTGGGTCAGCCTAGCTGTGATGTCGTCATCTCCAACCTCCTCTTGCTCTGGAATGCCCAATATTTTTCTGCCAATTTGGCTTCCCACGCGTAAACAATCATCATCAAGGAGTTCCACGGGTATACTTATGAAATCATCGACCCACGCCGAGACTGCATGGGCCAACAAAGAACTCGAAGCGACAAACTTGTCTCGAAACATCTTTGCTCTGTGCTTGCTCCTTGAGGAGCCATCGCCTTGAGCCACCATTGCTCGCACACATAACTCCTCGGCTGCCACCAAACTTTCCTTATCTATACGGGGTTCTAACCTCCCTGTCCCGAATTGGTCTCGCTCAATGTCCTCCCGTTGCTTAAGTGTCTCGCACGTCCATCCTTTGATTGTTGGCCACGCACGGATGACGCGCCGCCGGATGTGTACCACACGATCAACATAACAGCACTGTCATTATTAGGAAATATAAATTAGTGGTCGGTAATGCAGTCTAGACCATATATAATGCATGCTATGTGTGGTTATAATGAATAATAAATCGAACAGATTATCCGAGTAGAAGTTGGATTGAATCCAAAAAGAATACCAAGGACAAGGTTTTTTAGTTTCATATTCACTTACCACAAGAAAATGAATTGGGCCGGAGAACAACAAAGATTGTCCATTTGCCCAGCTTGGGTGTGTGGCCTCAAGGACGGACAGAACGTACCCACACCAGTTCAGATTTCTAATGTCATCTACCTTGTCGATGAAATGAAGAATTTTGGGTTTGCAGTGGCCGTCACTCGGAGTCTCTATTAATGCATTTTCTAGTAGGAACATGAAGAGCTTCTTGAACTCGTCTCCCCCATCGACCTCAGCCATCATGAGTTGTGCAATGTCCTTGGGTGTCAGCTTAAAGCGACCCTTTTGACACCTCTCTGCCACGATGTCATTGAAGGCAAAATTTGATTGTTTATCCTCGGGCCTTGTGATTTGTTTAGGGCCACGTGGGAACCCCAACGTCAAGTGGACATCTTCCTCGTCTAGTGTGAGGTAGTCCCCGCCCGCCAGCTTAATTTGGCATCGTGCAAGATGAAGGGCGTTCAACACCCAGTAAGCAAGATATCCTGGGATCTCCTTGATGTCAAAATCAAGAACCCCCGCAAATCCAATTTCTGTCACCGACCTTCTCTGCCTAGGATTCAACTGCTTCAAGCAGTTGAGAAATTCAGATGGCGTACGACGACAGTAGAGTCGATCACTTTTTCGCCCAGTAGGCTGCTTCGGCTCCACCTCCTTTCTAGAAATACTTGGGCCAACATCAGCCAACCTATCTCTGAATTTTTTTGCTAACGCTACTGGTAGAATGTCGTCCACTGCTTCGTCTATATCGTCCCTAAGCTGCTTGTCTGATACTACCAAACAAATCAACAAATTAGAAAAGTTTCACCAATTTAAAATTCAGCATCATATGACAGAGAAGGTTTGACGCATCCATCAATAAAGACTCTGCTTCAGAAAAAACATATAATGCAAAAAGTATTTCCTATAATGCGTTGGGCAAAGCAAATAATGAACTTACTACCATAATATCACATATTTATCCATATAATCATCAACCTGGAGCTTTGCTTGTAATGTGAGTCAAATAACAAATACAATCAACAAATCTGTTGTGCTTCATATTCTCCTCATTATACTCTTTTATAATGCAACTAAAATACGAAATAATGCAACCATACTACGAAATAATGCATTTTGTACACCGAAAAATGCATCCATATTACACCAAATAACTAGTGACCAATATCAAAAATACATTACATCTTCATAATGCACTATATATGATATATAATGCGCAGTACCCGATATATAATGCACATTATAACATAAATAATGCATAACATAACCATGTGCATACTGTGACCGAGTCACAACACGTATTAATGCATATTATCCATACAATAATGCAGAATTCATGAAGCATAATGCACTGTCCACAATAGATAATGCAAACATTTGATTGTGCCTAAGTGCAGTGCTTAAAAAACAACCACCCCAATAATGCAGATGTAATACACACAAAGACTAGTATACCATCTCAAGGTCAACCACAAACTACACCAAATGCATAAATACGGATTCATAATGCACCTCCCCCACCAAACAATAACAATATGTACACTTTGACAGAGTTGCTAACGCCACAGAATCAGTACCCGTATTACTACATCATATCAAAAGCATAATGCAAACATTTGGTTACATAATGCATAGAACAACATATATAATTCATAAGTACAATACTACCTGAATCTAGTCAGTTATAATCAGCACAGCCTACATAATGCATCATATAAAGCACATAATGCCACCTACATATAGCCACACTGCATTACGCAAACATGGAATAATCGTACCACAAAATCAACATATAACATATTGAATTCCAAAAGCAGCGCCACAAATTTACCTGCAACTTGGGATGGTTGTGAATGGGGACGTCCTCGCTTAGGCATATTCTATCTATCTGGCAATAACGAAATCAAAATTAAAAACAAACAATGCTCGCAGAACCAGATTAAATGAAACCCATTCGGATACAGAGCAATGTAATCACAAACTATAGGACACAGTCGGCCATCAAAATTCCTGCTTTTACACCCAAATCTATAAATTCCGGTGTGAATTTATTGTTATGCCACATTTGTCGCTGTTTCACGGTACAAGTGTCGCACAAACGCAATTAATTAAGCACAGAAACATACCCTGATGCCGGTAGGGTTTCGCTGTTACGAACGCCGGCGGTCGCGCGATGTAATTGTGACTATTGCGGTGGATTACTCTAACCGGTTGCAATTTTTCCACAGATCTAGGGTTTGGGAGAGTCGATAGTGGCGACAGTGGATATTTAGCAGATTTGGTGTCCGGCGTTTAATGACGAGAATGAAGAGTAGGAAGTTTCAAATCTCGTTAATTGCGGCCTTTCCAAATTCTGGCGGTTTTAGTATTGAACAATTACTATTTAGCCTTGTAATGCACATACAAAGGTGCCATAATGCAACACGGATACACATTGGAATAGCCAATCTGGACCGTTGGTTTAGTAGATCTGACGCCTCAGAATGAGAAGAAGAAAGGATATTTTGGTTGAAAAGGAGAATAACAGGACCCTATATATATATATATATATATATATATATATATATATATATATATATATATATATATATATATAGGTTAGTGATTAAGATATAACTAATTTTAAGTGTATAACTAGAGAACAAATCTCAGTCACACATCTTAATGGAACAAATATTATTTATTTTAATAATATAAAATAGGCCAAGGGTATTTTTGGAAATTACATTATGAATTTCATTAGCTCATACGCGATTCATCACTATTTCAGAAATATTAAGGCGGAATACTTAGATCTGAACAGAAATTGGACGAAAATGAAAAATAGAAATGGCGTGAAAGGTAGAGTTGAGACGAAGAGAGAAGCGAAGGCTCCGGCGGTGGGGAAACCTGCGAATGGCGTGTGGCGGAGGCCGTCGCCGCACGAGATGCATTACACGGCGAATAGAGCGCAGGCGGAGGAGATGAAGAAGAAGACGTTTCTGCCGTACTGGCAACGCTTGTTTGGGTGCCTAGAGTTCAGCTCCAAGAGCTATGGCGCCTTCACTGGATTTACCAGAAAACTTAATCCAATTTCATCTGGTTGAGATCGATCCACTTCAAACAATAATTATTATCAAATCTTTGAATTGTGGAGATTTAATATAGAGTATGTGTGGGATGTTTAAATTTCCTATTCTATAGAAAAGAAAAAAGAAAACATTGCTGCTATAATCACATTTATTTGTGATTTTTGTTCCAATTGATTTCCCATGAATGTATGTAGCTTGATTTATTTAATCCAAATTTGCTGAATCAAATATAATGAAAGCTAAAAGCTTGTATCCTCATTATTGAATGAATAAATAATACTGAACTATTGATTTATTTATTATTTTCAAATAATATTGATTTATTTATTGTTTTCAAATAATATTCATCAAATAATATTCTTCTCAAATCTGTATTAAATGAAAAATACAGATTCAATATCGATTTGTGAAATTATGAATCCTCATTCAAAAAGCATAAGACATTTCCATGTGTAACTTATTGGATAAATTCGATGTTGATTTTACGGAAACAAATGTCAACCAACTATTTGCTTCTAATGTTTCACATCACTATTAGCATGATTTTACTTCACTATTGTTAACAAAACACATCACTATTAGCATGATTTTACTTCACTGTTGTTAACAAAACACATCACTCTTATTCTGATTTTACTTCACTCTTGTTTACAAAACACATCACTCTTATTGTGATTTTACTTCACTCTTGTTTACAAAACACATCACTTTTATTGTGATTTTACTTCACTCTTGTTTACAAAACACATCACTCTTATTCTGATTTCACTTCACTCTTGTTTACAAAACGCATCACTCTTATTCTGATTTCACTTCACTCTTGTTTACAAAACACATCACTCTTATTCTGATTTCACTTCACTCTTGTTTACAAAACACATCACTCTTATTGTGATTTCACTTCACTCTTGTTTACAAAACACATCACTCTTATTTTGATTTTACTTCACCCTTGTTTACAAAACACATCACTCTTAGCATGATTTTACTTCACCATTGTTTACAAAACACATCACTCTTAGCATGATTTTACTTCACTCTTGTTTACAAAACACATCACTCTTAGCATGATTTTACTTCACTCTTGTTTACAAAACACATCACTATTGCAAAAAAATCAAAGAAACACTTAACAGAATATAAACTAATTATTTATTAATTCACATAACAGAAATGGAAAGATAAGAACGAATACATCTAAATATCAAAATGAGAATAATGTGCATCAAAAAATAAAAGAATAATAGTAGCAGTGATGAATATTAAAGAAAAAGAGAATCGAAGTAGCAGAAACGATGAGCGCGTCGATCATCAATTGAAGAGGCGATAAGAAGCTTAACGACAATCGAAATCGCACTCGTCGGCTCATAAGCCTTTGATGCCGTGCTGTTCGAACTCAATGGAATTTTGAGATCGCAATCGATATTCGGCTTCACTGTGGTGGATTTCACGAACGCAAACTTCATCCTGATGCGCAGATACGACGAAGGCAACGACGATGGCGATTGCTTGAATGCGGTTTGATTTCTAGAACAGAGAAGAAGAGAAGTGAAGACGCTCGGTTGAAGACGCGGTTTGCAATTGAATTCAATTTTTTTCGATCTACCCTCATGTTGGAGTTAATTCAATTGGTATGCAATGACCATAGTACCCCTGCATTTTTATTATAGAGTAAATTTGTGATTAAAGGAACTAATATCTCCTTAAATTTGAAAATTAATGCTAGCCATTGATTTTTTTGATCTTGTGACTATGATTTGTTCTCTAGTTATTTGGTTAAGGGGTATTTGCCATAGATCACTACTCTATTTATATATATATATAGAGTTGTGATCATATGATAACCCCCAAATCACGTAATAACTCTATAACCAAATCTGAACCACACATATTTTCTAATCTTGTGGCTGAGATTCAAACTTAGATTTACTTCATAAAAAAGGAGCAGAGGGTAAATATGTCATTTCCCTCATTTAATTTCTGAATTTCGCTCCATTCTTTCACTCTCTCTCAGTTCGATTCTCTCTTCTCAGCGATTTTATTTCCATATTTCTCGCCTATTTTATTTACATAGGCTCCAGATTTTCTTCCGATTTGGTTCATTATTCCATACTCTCCAGATTTTGTTTCCATATTTCTCGCATAATTGTGACCGGGAAGATGTTTTTAATTTTGCATATAAGTTGATAAAATGATACTTTAACCAGACAAAATAAAATATTATGCATTGCCGATTATGTGTTAACATGATACTTTTGGCTTATAAATGTTAGGTTTACTGCATAGAACGATAGTTTTGCCGGATAGAATGATACTCGCAGCATATAATATGCCAATAACCTGATAAAATGATAAAATGATACTCGCAGCAGATAAAATGATACTTCTGACCTATAAAATGACAAAATGATAGTTGCAGCAGATAGAATGATACTCTGAGTTGATAAAATGATAGTTTTGCCGGATAGAATGATACTCTGAGTTGATAAAATGATAGTTTTACTGATTTGTAGGTATGTACATTCATGTTTGTGATGATGCTTTGAAGCCAATGATTGGTATGAAATTCAATACATTAGTAGAAGCAACTGATTTCTATCCCTGGTATCATTTTATAATTTAAAACTATCATTTTATCCCCTGAAACTATCATTTTATAATTTAAAACAATAATTCATCATGGAATAAGGTATGAATTGATGATACAAAACCAACTATGAAGTAAATTCATCATGCTGTCATATGTAACTCTAATTCTACACTAAAAAACTATACAATCTAAAAAAAACGAGAATCTCTGGCAAAATGATAAAATCGAGCAAAAACAAAAGTGAAACATGTAATAAACTTCATCCAGCCTTCCTTCGATGATGCTTGAGCGTTTTCCTTTGACATATTCCAGAATTTGGATGATTTTTCCTTCGAAACTGAAGAAGCAAGGGTTTGAAATGCGATTCGGAGGGTTTGAGTGTGAGAGAAATTGAATGCAGTGTTTAATTCACGTTTTCTTCTTACCAGCCCAATTTTATAACGAAATGACAATTTTACCCTTAATATATCCGAAATATGATAGTTTTATTTGATAAAATGATAGTTTTGTTAGATTAAATCCAGACCACATATTTTTAAAATGTGTGGTGGAGATTTAGTTATAGGGTTATCACACAAATTGAAGTTATCATCGAAGGAAGGCTGGATAAAGTTTATTACTTGTTTCACTTTTGTTTTTGCTCGATTTTATCATTTTGCCAGAGATTACAAGAATTGATGTTTTGATCCAAGAATTGATGCTAGAAGATTACAAGTCTTCAATACTGGAGGGGCAACAATTTTAATAGAAAAATGATTTATTTAGAAAAGTTTTTATGTTTAGCTGTTCTTGTCATGATCCATGTTAATAGAGTCATATTCCTTTTTGCGACGTTCCAATATATTAGAGTCAATTTTATATTAAAAAAAACAATCTACTCTCTTATCTTTTCATCTCTCTTACTTTATCTTCTTTCTTACTTTATTCTCCCGGCTTTGCATAGTACTTCTTAATATCTATGCTGAAAAGATATTCATATATTAATATGGATCGGAGGGAGTATAAATTGGCTCGGTCCAAGCTTGATTTTCGACCTTAGATGATTGCAATGTTCACCTCAACCTTCTCATTTACTATGTGACCCCACCGACGTTGCAGTAAGATGAGGATTTGGATTCCCTATCGTAGAGAGAAGCACCGTGGGGGATATTGTTTCTCACATTCCATTATTTTATCCATAAATAGAACATTCTTTTTCTATAAAATAATGAGATGTGACGCAAAACATTCTATCAGTGGCAGAGCCACGTGAGAACAAGGGGTACCACTGTGCCCCAAATTTATAATTATAACGCATTTAGATATACCCATTAACAATTCTCCCACCTGGTCCAGCTGTAATCAACACCCCTTCCCCCGGCAAGAGGCCCGAGTTCGAGACTGTCTCCTATGTGTACTTTTTTATTCAAATCTATCCTTTTAAATATTCTAATATGGATTTCAAAATAGGCCATCTAATGCACACATCTTTATTCTTTTTGTTTTATTATATCATGCATTTTTATATTTTTCATTCTTCTGTTTATTTAATATCCTAATAGATTTGAAACCTACACAATTCACATATATACTTATTATTCTATTATTTCAATTTTTTAAAGCATTTTTTATAACTTCGTCGTTTTAGCTTTTTAAAAATATTTTAATGCATTTGAAACCTACATAATACACACATATTTATTCTTTCTGTTTTTCAATCGTTAAAAGAATATTTTATATCTTCATCATATTAGCTTTTTGAAAATATTCTAATGTATTTTAATTCCATTCGTTACGGTTTAACATATAATTAGTTTCTATCTTTCTAATTCTCTTCTAATACACATCTTTGTGATGTTTTCAATAATAAAAATAAAATCTGAGGAAAAAAATTAAAGAAAATAAAAAGATCGGTTAAAGTTCGAGGCTTTGAAGTGCTATAATTATTTATCTTACCCCGAATGAAAAATCCTGGATCCGCCACTGCATCCCATGCCGTGCTTCTATCCACATCAGAGGATCCAAATCCGTACAATGAAGTGGATTATACTTGAAACTTTAAATTTTTAAGTTTTTTATTTAACAGGAAAAGGTGAACAAGCTTCATAAAATTACCCTCTTTTAAAGATTAGTTTGAGAGACGGGATCTTTCCAATGATACCATATTTTTTTTATATTCGTTTTCATGGCTATAGTTCTCAACCCCCAATTCACCAAATTTAAAGGGGAAAGTAATACTGGCAAGGGCACCCACAGTGGGCGGACGAGGCGCGCCATCGTTCGCCACTGTGGGTGTGCGGACGATGGACGATGCGTCGTTCTCGCCCGACAGATAGTTCGCGGAGGAAGCACGGACGATAGGGCATCGTCAGCGCCATCGTCCGCCCACTGTGGGCGACGCGGACGATGGCGCGGACGATGCAACGCGTTTTTTTTTTTTTAAAATTCTAAAAATTCATTTATATAAATACCCCCTACCCCACCTTCATTTGTAACATTTTCATCCGCCCACTATGGGCGACGCGGACGATGGCGCGGAAGTTGGGGCTTTTGTAGAGTAGTCAACTTTTTTTATTTATTTCTAACTCGTGTAATTTTTTTTAATCAATGTAGTATTTGCGATTTTTTAGTTAATCGTTGTGTTTTTTAATTAGTTTGCATTTATATATTTGAAAACATTTAAACTAATTAACAAAACAATAGTAAAACCTTTAGAGCGCCCCTTAGGGCGCTCCACTGCATGTGAAAGGATAGAAGGATAAAATGCTGATGTGACGGTGTATAAGGCGGGCTTTAGGGCGCCCATTGCTGATGCCCTAAACATCAATTAGTAGAAGTGGGTGCAACTCGCCTGTTTTGCTAAACATCAATTAGTAGAAGTGGGTGCAACTCGCCTGTTTTGCTATTTTTATACTTCAACTATGGAAAGTACAATAATGAATTCAATGACATCAACCCAAACACATACATTGATAAATAGAATCCTATAGCTAGCAACAGATAATCCTTAGCTAATCTAATGATATTATCAATTAATTCATTAACGACCAATTAATATTGATCGTAGAATATTACATCAGTCACTGTCCAACTTCCGAACCAATCACCCATGCTAGGTTATATTTCGAATATATATTGAACGTGCACCTTTTAAACTACCCACTTGCATAAATCTCCTTTTAAGGTTACTTCCTCCGTCCCTAATAATTCGTCACCATTTGATCCGCCACGAGTTTTAAAAAATGTAATAGAAAGTGAGTTGAAAAACTTGATAGCATGTGGGTCCTATTTTTATAAATTAGTTTTATAATAAAATGTGAATGTGAATAAGTTACTGAAATGCACTATTATAATTGGTAAAAGTGAAATGTAACAAATTTTAAGGGACGAATGTAAAAAGAAATACGTGACAAATTTTCAGGGAAGAATTGAGTAATTTAGTATCAAACCTACGATTTACGATTCAATCTTAATCTTTAGACTTACTTGGTACACATCTGCCTACTCTTCACTAAGAAATGATCCAAGAAAGGGAAAGTGCAAAAAAGCGTACAAAAGTATTCGTACAAATTTATTTTGGATGGCTAATGATTGCAACACGTACATGACGACATTCAATATAAAATCACAACTTAAATAGGAAAACCTCAACTTGATGTATAAAAACATTTATTCATTAAAACAAAAACAAAAACAAAAACAAAAACAAAAACAAAAGGGCTAGAGCCGCATATTCACAATAAGCTCTTCAGATTACTGATCATCATGACTCCAAAAAAAAAAAAAAATATCAGATAAGAGAATCGAAATGTTCCCTAAAAACATGAAGCATGTTAGCAAAGGTGACGATCCCTCCGACGCTGCAATCGTCTTCCATCACCCACACATAGCTCACGCGGCACGTGATCGCCTGAATCATCACCGCCACCAGAGAGCTTCCGCGGTGGCACACCACCGCCTCCGCCCGCCGTCCCATCGCCATCCCTGCATTGCTTGTTGCCGCCACCATGATCTCCTTCACCATCCCCTTCAGCTTCCTCTCCTTCAATTTCTCCTCCACAACCCTCACCATCTCCTCCGTCGGCCCGCCGCACTCCACGTACGCCATCAGATCCCCCGCCGAGAGCGTCAACACGGCCGCCGCCGCGGTCTCGTCGCAGCACGACAGCGCCAGGGGGGAGATCTCCCCGATCAACCCCCCCTCCTCGTCCACCACCGCCACCGACGTCTGCTCCGCTAATGAGCGCGAAATCGCTCCGATTGCGGAGGCGGCGGCGCAATTGTACTCGACGGAGAGGAAATTGGGGGTGATCACACCTAGGGTTTCGATTGGCAACGTCGCGATGGGGGAAAAGAGGCCGATTGAGCTGAGGAGGAACCTCACCACGTCCTCCTGCGTCAACCAGCAGAATTCGTGGATGGCGGTTGCTGATGATCTCTTCCTCCTCGAACTTGAAATGCTGCTCCGTATCGGCACCACCAGATTCTGAGCTCCTTGGATCATCAAATCAATCGCTTCCAGTAAGCTGCAAAACAGTACCAAATTAAGCTAGGGTCAAAATTGAAATTGAAATTGAAATTCAACTGTAGTACCTAGCGGAGGGATCGATGTGTGTGACGCGGCTAGTGGAGTGAGAGAGGAGAAGAGAGAGGGGTTGGTTGAGAGAGGAGGCCGGGGATGAGGCGTTCTCCTTTTTGCAGAGGTAGCAAATGATATCGGCAATGCAAATTTTGGCGACGCAAACGCAGTTGGAATCGAGATTCGAAATTTTGTGGTCGCAGGTCCAGACGCTGAGGAAGGTGTCGGGGGAGGATTTGAGGGCGGCGAGGGCGGTGGCGATGGTGGCGGAGGAGAAGAGGGAGCGGAGAGGGGGCTTGCCGAGGCAGAGATCAGCCACCTGGTAAGCGGACAAACTGATAGCCATGCAAAATGAGAGGGGAGAAGGCGCAGATATCGAGATTGAAGATGAATCGAGAATTGAAGTGGAAGAGTGGAAGTGGTGATGATGGAGAAGTGCAAGGAGCTGCGTGTGCATTTATGGCGGCCTCGTGTGTACACATTAGTATTAAATTATTATTATTATAATTATTATTATAATTATAATTACAATTATAATGCCATGTAGTAAATCCTTGTGCTGTCCAGCCTGTCGCGCGACAAACTTTCTGGACACTGTTTTTTTTACTTCGGCCTTATCGAGTGAGGTTCAGGATAACTCAGATGTATTGAATGTATTTCTCCGTTTTCAAATGAGGTTTATCGAGTGAGGTCCAGGATAACTTTCTGGACACTGTTTTTCTCCGTTTAGGATGCAAACTTAGAGCATCCACCAGTACCGACGTGGCCCGAACCCACTTTTATTACTTTTTTTACTCGCTGCTCTTCTCAAGAGCACAACACCCACATTCATGTTTTTCCACAAGGACATGTTCAATTTAAATACTTCAATTACTAAAAACATTTCCATAATATTAAAATACATTAAAAATATCCGATACCATTACAAATTACTAAAAAATTTAAAATTACATAATTAAAATCATAAAAATAAAAAATTACATAATTAAATTCATAAAATTAAAAAAACCCACTACTCGTGGCCGAATTTCACCCAAATGTGTTTGATTAGGTCTTCTTGTAGCTCAGTGTGGGTTCTGGTATCACGCATTGTGTGTCTTGTTTCAATCATCTCGCCTACCGTCGTATGCACACCTCGGCGTGGGGGAGACCTCGCAGTTGAACTTCCGGCTTCATCATCGTCATAAAAGTTAGCCGTCCTCGGTCCTTCGTCAGCTATATTTATGTTGTGCAAGATAATAAGCGTGTACATGATGTCGGCGATATTCTTAACGTACCACAGCCGAGACGGGGCCTTCACAATGTTGAATCGGGCTTGAAGGACCCCAAAAGCTCTTTCGACGTCTTTCCGAGCAGACTCTTGACGCTGCGCAAAAAGAACCCGTCTCGGGTCTTGCGGATTGCTGAACGTCTTCACGAAAGTAGACCACTTTGGGTAGATACCATCGGCGAGATAGTAACCCATGTGGTATGCATTTCCGTTGACGGTGAAGTTGATCGCCGGTGCTACGCCATTCAAAACATCATTGAAGAGTGGTGATGAATAGAGAACGTTCAAGTCGTTGTTGGATCCGAAAACACCGAAATATGCATGCCAAATCCATAGGCGGTAGTCGGCGACCGCTTCAAGGATAAGCGTTGGGCCTCCGCCTTTGTGGCCGCTTAAGTATTGCCACCTCCAAGCAGTCGGGCAATTCTTCCACTTCCAATGCATGCAGTCAATGCTGCCAAGCATACCGGGAAAATCGTGGACTATTTCGTGAAGATGAAGCAGCCGTTGACAATCTTCGATGGTGGGTGCCCGAAGGAATTCCTCACCGAAAGCAGAACGAATGTCGTCGCAGAAATTTTTGAGGCATAAGATTCCAGTTGACTCACCCACATGCAAATACTCGTCGAAGAGGTCAGTCGTTTTCCCAGTAGCAAGTTGTCGGATGACACAAGTACACTTCTGCAACACCGAGAGACTTTGCTGACCGGTTGCTTCTCTACTTGACTGAAAGTATTCAACACGGGCGGATAATGTGTTGACAATACTCATAAACAACCGTTTTGACATGCGAAAACGGCGCCGGAAGTAATCTTCCGGAAACCGCGGCTAGTCGGAAAAATAGTCGGCAACGAGCCTTTCGTTATCTCCCTCCCGGTCACGAGGTATGTAGCAACGAATTGATCTAGTTGGTCAAGGAGGAGGGGCGGGGGCGGTGGCGGCGACATAGGCTTCATAGGCGTCACGATATTGTTCATAGTATTCTTGTTCTTCGCGCTCCGCTTCAGCCATGATATCGGTGAAATCCATTTTTAGAGAGAGTTTGAGTGAGAGAGGAAGATGTAGAGGAAGATGTAGATGAGTTGTATGAAAAAGGATGAATGAGAGATAATTTGATGTGAAAAATGAATGATGAATGTGTGTATTTATAGATGATTTTGGGGTTTTAAAAAATTATAAAAAAATTCAAAAAAATTAAAAAAAAAAACGGTAATAAAACGGCTATATTTTTGGGAATCTGAAAATATTTTTTTTTTAATTTTTGGTATTATTTTCGGTATTATTTTCAATTTTTTTAAAAAAATAAATAAAATTCCAACGGATAATCCATTGACGAGCTCGATGCATCGAGCAACGGACGCCGTCCATCCCAGCGAGCACCGCTGCGGATGCTCTTACAACATTGAAGAATGTAGGGATGTCAATCGGGCCAGCCCACCGGGTTTCGGGCCAACCCTATTCGGGTTGCGGGTCAATCGGGTGCGGGCTAATCGGGTTGTTATTTTTTCGGGTTATAAACGTTCAGCCCTAACCCTAAAAGCTCGGGTTTCTGGCTAGCCCATCGGGTTAATCGGGTTGCTACCGATAAAATTAACATGCGATCAATCCAATAAATAATGGTGAAAATTAGTTATATTTATAAAATGTAAAATATTTAATTATGATAAATTTGAGATATATGCGTAAACTCAAATATTAACATGATCAAATACTAATATTTGAGATTTATGCCACATAAAACATAAACATCAAGAAATTTTAAAGCATGTTTAGAAATTTAAATATATTTTTTTAGTGAATTTGAAGTTTCTAATTCATTTATCTATTATTATATTAATAAAAACTTAATATATAATTTATATATTTAATATATAAAATGGAAAGTAATTTTTTCAGTAATCTGTATTATAAAATAATCAATGAAGTGTCAAATTAGAGTCAAACAAATAGAACAATATAAATTTTATCGGGTTTCCGGGCCAGCCCATCGGGTTTTCGGGTCTGGCCCTAACGGGTTGCGGGTTAATCGGGTGCGGGCTAATCGGGCTGTAATTTTATCAGGCTGGAAATTTTCAGCCCTAACCCTACAAATTTGGCGGGCTATTCGGGTCAGCCTACGGGTTGCGGGCTAAATTGACATCCCTAAAAGAATGATACTCCCTATAGAAATATATCATTTAGGACTGACACAAGTTTTAATGTGTAAGTGGTAAAGTAAGTGAAAATCAAAAGTAGTTGTAAATGCGATCAACGATCCGAACATGTACAAGTGTGAATCAGTTAGATAAGATTTAATTTTACTGTTTTTTTAATTGGATATATTCGACTAATTTTTAAATAGTATTGGGTATGAGTTTTGGTTTAAGATTTGAATTTTTCAAAAAAGCTAATCTTTGAAAATATCAGATTAATTAATTAATAAATTTTGGCAAACAACCAGAAGGTTTCTATTGTCGTACGTGCTTTCAAGTGTGTAATCAAATATGGTTTGAGTGATATTAATTGATTCTATAATCTTAAATTATGGTTATATTTTACGCGTTACCAAAATCCTTCAAATTTGTATAATTTTGACTCCACCCACTTGGCCTTGTCCTACACCTATGTAGTTTAGTAAGGAGATGTGAATGTGAATTTGATTATATGAATAAATAATTAATTTTATGTAGCAACATGCCATGCCAAATAACGTTTAGTACCTTATTGCAATATGTCCCTAAATCAAAGATGAGAAATATCTGAGTAGCATTTAATTGATTTCGAAAAGCATAATAATGCGAGCTAGCAGATAAAAGCCCTTTAAAAGGGAGAAGAGGAAGAAGAATCAATATATAATGTTTGTCTCGTTTGAAATTGACATTTGACTTTATCATACACTCATTATTATTCATAAAATTGTGTTTAATTAAAGTTTTCACCAATCCCAACACATTAAATAATTATCATGTGAAAACAAACCACTAGTTTGGTTGTCACTGATACAACAACCAAGTTTTGAACAAGAATTGCACCAACTCATCACAAACTTTAAATTCTTTAAATCGTACTACTATACATTAATTTGTGTCTTTGACCAATCAAGAAATGCTTTTGTATGCTAATTTAGAAATAGTTGTTGGACATTTATAGAGTGAACCAATCTAGCTCTAAATGTCTAAAGTTCTTATGTACCCAATTATCTAGTAACATAGTAACTAGGGATGTCAATCGGGCCAACCCGTTCGGGTTGTCGGGCCATTCGGGTACGGGCTATTCGGGTTATAATTTTTTCGGGTTATAAAAGTTCGACCCTAACCCTAACCCTTCGGGTTTCGGGCTAACCCACCGGGTTATTCGGGTTAATACGTATTTTTAATTCTTTTAATATTTTCAAACAATAATACGTATTTTAAATTTTCTTTAATTATATACATATTTTTAATTAATCATTCAACAATGAAATACATATTTTTAATTTTCTTTAATATTTATAAAAAAGATTAAGTTATTTAAATTTAAATAACTTATTCATTACATAATTATTTACAAAATATCTATAAATAGTATGTTTATGTTTATGTATTTAAAACATAAATCAACACTTTGTTTCAAAATTCAAACATAAATCAATTCGTAAAAATTAAATAAATCTATCCTAATCTAAAGTGTAAGTTTGATGAAAAGTCCTTAATGCCCTTTTTGGAGGGAAATTGGAAAGATGAGGTGTCTTCTATTCAAAAATAATTTTTAAAGGCAAAAACAATTGGACAAATAATAGCCCAATAAAATGTTAACTTCTTGAAGAAGTTTTAAAATACATTTAAATATTGCACTACCATTAAATTTTTTTTAATTAAGTTATTAAATTTATATATTAATTAGACTTATATTTGAGTTAAATTGGAATTGTGTTACAGAGTTTAGTTTGCCTTCCATTTATTTAGGTTAAAATTAAGATTTAATCATTTATTGCAATACTTTTTCTCCGAATTAATTCACAAGCTAAACGACAACACATATATGTAATGCTTACAATTTCCATCCTATATTTACTCAATTAAAGTTTTTAGTTCTTATATTTTAATTCGCCTCTAATTAAACAATACTACTAAGTTTATAGATTAAACTAAGGAATAAGATGACATTATATATATTTAAAATTAAATCTAACTTATAAATATAAATAGTAGTGTCAATTCTCACATTATTCAAAACAAACAAGATGCATAAATATTATCGTTATTTTAAGTGATAGTAGTAATTTACTTTTTATACGTATATGTGGCGGAAAGTAAGAAATTTATTCTTTCCAGTATAAAAAATTCATTTAGTCTTTGACAATGTATATCAAGTTATGCTATGGTCTGAAATTAAAAGAAATAAATAAACAGTCAACTAAAATGTGATTATTGGATAATACAAATTTTCTAACTTAACTTCTCAAAGAAGTTTTAAATTTATATGATTTAAATTATTCATATATTTAATGTGGATATGTTTAATATTCCATATATTTTTTTCAAATTAATTTTTAATAAATTAAGCTATTAAATTTATATATTAATTTGCCTTTTATTTGGATTAATGACTTGCATAGCACTTTCAATAAACATCTTTACTCACACATATTTTCTTTATTTGTATATCTTATTCTAATTAATTCATACTCTTATATCATTAGTCACCCATCTCATTTTTGTCATTAATTTTATTGTTTTTATTTCACTTATATTATAAATTAAAATTGCATAAATGTTTCATTCACTGTGGAGTAGTAAATTCTTCATTTTGAGTGAGACAAGATAAGAACATTTCTGTTTTTTTAAATCTCCATATTGCTTTCAATTCTTATTTTATATATATTTATTATATTTTATATTCATTATTTGAAGCTCTTATGTCCCGTGCATAGCTCGGGTGTTAATACTAGTTTTTCATAACGTGAGAGGTGCATCGTAGATGTAACAAAAATATTTTGAATTGTTAAAGAGTGAATTATCAAGATGCTAGCTAATTGGAGTAACTCTAAGTTTTCTTGAATTATGATTGGTCAAATTTAATTTATTCCAGCTGTAAATAAGTCAAATAATAATTTATCTTTGTTTTAAGAATCATCAAAGTACGCATAATTCAATGAGGAAGCGGCGTCAAAACACTTTGCACTATTATATTAGAAATATACTAAAAGAAAGCTTTTATATACGAGTATTTACGAATCCATGAACCACATGGTGATTTTTTTCGTGATCTTATATAGTCGTTGACGTATTTGGATTTTGCATGGTTTTAGAGGGTTATTTTGGATGATTTTGATTATATTTCTATATTTTGGTATGTTTATATGTTTGTTGAGAAATGATAGAAAATTGATTAGAAAATGTACACAAAATATGTGGATTTGCAACAGCCTTATTTGAGTCAATGTTTCTCGCAATTTTGAAGTCTGATAAACCTCTAATACATATCATTCTCTTCGTCTTCGAAAGAGCTTCGCGTGGATATATTACACGCCTCAATCAGAGCTTTGTAGAGAAAGTTATGACCGTTACAAAAACTGCCCGCTGTGCAGAAGCCTTCAACCCGACGGGCCAACCCGTAACCCGAACGGGTCAGCCCGCCTAACCCGACAACCCGAATGGGTCAGCCCGAATGGCCCGATTTTAAATTCGGGCTGCGAAATTACAACCCTAACCCTGTATTTTTATCGGGTTATTCGGGTCGTCCCGCGGGTTCGGGTTACATTGACATCCCTAATAGTAACTTCTATGTTTCTTGTGGAGAGTTTGTTACTTTTCATTTAAGACACAACCATCAACGCTGAAAGCTTGCTCAATAGTGAAAGTGGAAGCAGAAACGGCGAAAATATCTTTCACCATTGTTGTGAGTATGGAAACTCTGTCACCGTTGACCACCAGTGAAGGACGCCAATTTGTTGGTTTGGAGGACCCGCGTCACTAAAAATAGAGAGTGATTCCAAGTATATCTCTACTCATTAGTAGCTATAATCCTAGTAGTAATGTTGTATAGATCTTGTGATTGTTCAGCTACGTCTAGATCAACAAAACTACTACAATTTGTTTAAAATCCAAAATCATATGGTTCGACACGAGAATTTTGTCCTTGGTGAGAATTGTTATACTCCCTCCGTCCGTCACTAGGAGTCCTAGTTCACTTTTACTATAAATGGTACGTAGAACCCACATTCAAAACTTAAATAATTATTGAGCTATTACTTGTGTAGTGTGTGGTGCCGAAAATATCCTAAATGTAATTAATGGTTTGTTCACTGTCCAACTATTATCAGCAATTTGTACTGTAATACCCATATAAACTTTTGATTGAGCATTTTTGTCTAGGTACTTACTGTTAAATAATAAATCGAGCCATAAAAGTTTTACTTAAGCAGATAGAAATAATAATTTGCAAGAATAAGCACTTAAGCAAAAAAAAGAAGGGAATTTGGAGTATTGGAAAGAGAATTCCTTGTTACCACAATAATAGATTGAGGAGAAGTAAAAATGAATGGGAGTGTATAGATAAAAATGGAAGGAGAAATTGCCGGTTTTGAAAAAAAAATCTAAAAAATTCAAAAAATCCAAAAAATCACATTACAACCTTTTTCTCATCAAAATTATCGGTTTTGGTTAGAAACCGCCAGTTAACATCTGCGTTAATTTTCTGACAAAAACCGCTAATATGGCAAAAATTCGTCACCTTTTTTGCAGACTACGTCGGTTTCTATTTAATGATATTTTGAATCGTGGACCAAGTGATCGATGACACTGTTACAATTGAACCTCTTGCATCCAATTTCGAGTCTTGTACCTAGATTTAGCGGTTCAAAATTGACGATTATTCATCGGTCTGGTTTAAACACTCACCTGGTCTATCTTAATTTACCATTTTGTAGATTGCAAGTGAACAATTTTATTTTCACTGTCATTTATAAAATAATTGATTGAAAATATATGCTGTCAGGGTCTTATCACGTCTCTGTGATAATTTTTTAAAGGTTTGTACTTTTAATTAGAATTATCAATTATTAATGTCTTAAAATGTTAATAATGCAAAATTTAAAGGGTAATTTATTCAACTTATTACAATAATTGGTTTTGTTTGACAATGAAACTATTACCATGTGCAAAAACAACCCCATTCACGTTGCCTGTAAATTAGTTTGGTGACAAACACTGTGAACGCGTTAATTAAATAGCAACTAATCCATTTTATTTGATTTAATTATTTTTAACTATACAAACCTTTTATATGCGGGACCACGTTATTCATGAATCATTACAAAAGTATAAAAGGACTAGATATATAGTACAAGCACGTTGCATGTGATATTATATGCAAGTTATAAAATGTCAGTCAAATATGCCTTTAATTGTTAATTCCATAATTTATTTTTTAACAAAGAAAAATTTGGTTAGTGGGTTTGGAAATGAAATAGTTTGAACGGTAAGTTAACTGCTTTGATCCGCTTCTTTGACGAGCTGAAGCAAGACTTGCTTATTCTACGCCTTCTCCCTGGATTGAAGTGATACCCTTTCCCGCCTCTCGATTGCTACTCGTTGTTTGTTTGATTACAGGTTCAATGGTTTCCCTCTCCTTTCTTGATTTTTTGTTGCTTGACTACACTTTTTTGGGTATTGTGTTATGTCGTGCCTACGTGTGTCTTGGTTGTCTTTTTTGTTTTATTTTGTTCTGTTTGAGTACACTGTATTGTCTGGAGCAGCTCATTTGAGATAGGTTTTTTGTGAGCTCCTTATGGTTCGTGGTTGCTTTTCAGCTCACCATGCCTTAATAAGTGTATATGAAATTAAAATGACAGTAGTGTTTTGTTAGTCAATGATTTCCTTCCTCACACTAATTAACGCAATCCAGAAAACTCATATAGCTTATGATATATGACTATAAAGAAAACATTCTCATTATGATAATATTGGAATATTTTTCAATTATAGATTGTGAATTTCTACTGATGATATATCTTACTTAATTATATAACGAATGCAGACCTATTTAAGATTAGGGGTGGGTCGGTACGGTATACCGTACCGACCGTGCCATACCGCATACCGTACCGGAAAGTACGGTATGACAAAATTCAATACCGATACCGTACCGAATTTTCGGTATACCGGAAATTCGGTATGATATTTTTTGATACCGTTACCATACCGTTATTACGGTATACCGTAATAACGGTATGGTAACGGTAACGGTATACCGAAAAATAATTGGTTTCTTGATGTGTTCATTTACTAATTGGTTTCTCGATTGTTCATTATTTTTTGCTATCGGTAATTCGTCCATCACTCTATTCAATTTTATATTTTGGTTAGCATGTTATCAAGTATCATATTATATTTGTTGTTGCCGATGATGTTGATCTTTAAGTATCTTTTAATATATATTTATGGATTATTTTGATTACATATATTTAGAATTTTATCCCATAATCGTGGTTAATGATAAAATGAAGGTACTTATTGATTATTTTTGGCTATTTAGACCAATAGTAGTAATAATTGGTCTTATAAATAAAATCTCCAAATAGATTTACAAGTGTAATGAAATAAAGATTCAATTTTTCCCCCTAGACTTTAATTTCAATCTATCATTATAAACATGCATACAAATTCTCAAAAATATTAACAAGGCACGGTCTTCCTTTGATTTGAATAAATTTTTAAAATACTAGCAAATATTATTTTTTTAATGTGAAAATACTAAAATTCAACATATATCAAAATTTGGCTCATTTGTTGGTTATGATGAATATATTTTAAAGTTAAGGGTTTAGGATTTAGGTTTCAAGGTTTGGGTTTTTAGTGTATAGGGTCGCTATATTGCAATGAAATGAATCTCGACTAGAAAGTGCTCACCAGTGCAATATTAAATTATTGCAACGTAAACTTGCTCCTACAGTTATAACTCAACAGTTAATTCATATTTTCACAGATTTAAAATGCTTTTTAATTTTAAGTCTAATATTTAAATGTCAAGACAGTTTATTAAAATGTCAACACAAATATGTGTTGAAATTTTAATGTGATCGTATTGACATTTTTAAGAAAAGGTAGCATTTAAACACACTCATGTGTCTATGTGGGGTTAATGTGATTGAAAAAGTATAATCCAAAGTAAGAGGATGTCGAATATTCTTTTGTTTATCATTTCACAACTTTTATTTCGCAAAATGAAATAAATATGAAGAAATTAAAATGACCCGTGCATCGCACGGGTGTGACACTAGTTAGTAATTTAAATTGGACATTTATTTCTCTTTAAGAATTAAGAATGACTTATCAGTATCCTATTTATTCATCCTTCAATTTAAGTAGTATATAAAATAAGATAACATACAATGAATTAAACACTAATTAAACGATTTGATTCATTTTCAACTGCACATATTTTTAATTGACATTTTATGAAGTGGGACGAAGAATAAAACAAAATTTTTAATTACTTTGTATATTTGGAATATGACATTACACAAAGAATCATATACTAAATGGTGTGAGTTAATACAAATTCTTTCAAATGTGCTCTGTTGAAACATATTCCCGATATCGTATTTCCAATCTTCTTTCGGTGTTATGTGCTATTGTGTTTATTATATTTAATGGGATGAGATGATAAAAAAATAATTCAGGTTAATTTTGAATTTGTTTGAATAAATTATCATTTGAATGTTTAATTTTATTGTATTAATTGATGTATTATTTTTTTTAATATAATATATATATAAATGTAATATATATATTACAACATATTTAATATTAATATATATATATATATATATATATATATATATAATAATCTATCGGTATACCGGTATACCACGGTATACCGGTATACCGTGGATTCGGTATACCGCGGTATAGAAAAATTGGTACCGTTACCGTACCGAAACACTGCGGTACGGTATCATACCGTACCGGAAACTACGGTATACCGAAAAATCGGTATTTTCGGTATTTTTCCGGTACGGTAAGTCCGGTATTACGGTATAATTTCCCACCCCTAATTAAGATCGAATCTTGAAGATAATGAAATTTAACTTTTTAAGTACAATTAGTTTTCACTACAAATATAGCTATTTTATACGTTCAGATACAAATATATATGGAATGTAATGCATGTATAAAATTTTTCGTTTCCCAACTAGTTCGAAACCTAAATGATTTTAACTTTAACTCATATATTAATTAAATGAGAATGAATGTCCTTTTATTGTACAATATTTGAGTAATTCATGAATCAAAGTGCTAATCGGGTACAGACGAATAAGAGATGGAGTTACCAAGAGGTAATACTTCAAATTAAATGTCTTATAAAGATATGATCATCACTAAACGAAAATAACAACTTTTTTGTTTAGAGTACTTCCTCCGTTCTTACGTAGATGATTCCTTTTTTAGGTTTTACTATTATAGCTTAGTCATCTTCTTTTGTGACAAAATTACTTTAATCTCTTTTCATCTCTCTATTTTTTATTATTATTTTTTTTTCTTTTTTACTTAACTCATTTAAAATATATTTTTTTTCAATTTTGTATCAAAAAATGTCACTATGAAGGAAGTAGTATTTTGTTGTTAAATTATAAAGATTCCCAGAATGGAAGCGAAAAGGTACCAAAATGATGGGATGGGCATGGCCCCATCATCAATATTTAGTTTCGGATTTAATAAATACGTACAGCTCAGAATCAGAAAATCTGTACTCCACTTTTCATGATGATTATGATAAGTGAGCAAACTCCAATAATAAGTTGTACTCCCTCCGTCCTGGACTACTCGCACATTTCTTTTTTGGCACGGAAATTAAGGAATAAGTGTATAGAAAAGTCAACAATTGCGGCTGTAGGTGATAATTTTTACTAAAAATGGAAAGAGTGCAAATAACTTGGGACGCCCAGAAAGGAAATAATTGCAAGTAGTCCGGGACGGAGGGAGTATTATGAGACATGCTCTACTTTATCTCTTTTGCTTCTACGATTAATTATGTACTACAACTTCATTCTTTATCCCTATCTCCTTTTTTATCTCCTCACACTCAACATAAGTACTAGGAGTATTTTTTTTTTACAATATGTGACAAGGCAGTTTTAAATTTGCCATATACTCACTCCTATTTCTTTCTTAAGGGATTTGAAATTACATTTACAGTCGCTTATCTTAGCTGGTGATTGCTTATCTAACTATTACAGCACCAAACATATCACATGTTATATACGTTATTAAAAGCACCTATTAACAAACAAGAATCTTCCATATATTGACCAAATATCACATGCTTGCCACGATACATTTTATCATTGAAATGGTGGCCAAAGTTTGGACGTTTAAGTACCAAACATGACATTGAAAAGCACACAATTATGGGCCTTACACCTATCAATCTATCTATATCTATATATTGAAAAACACTAAGCAACAAACTAAGCTCATGAACATCTAAATTATTTACTGACATTGTTATCATATGAAAACACTTCCTCCTCTCAAGCTATTGAGTTGAATCAACTAATTTGATGTGCTACTCATGGCTTTAAGTTATCTGCTTCAGAAAAATGAAGATGTCAACACTAACACTTGTTAGCAAGGAAGAAATCATCGAATATCAAGTATAATTACGGAAGCATATTACCTGGACATTTGAAAAGAATAAGAATTAATACTATCGTAGATGCATCATAACATAGCATATATAAAATCCGAACCATAGATGAAAACCCAAAAAAAAAAGATTAAATATAGTACAATTTTTCATTTGTTATTACATTACATATGATATGGTTACCATTTAAAAATGATAATAATGTGATTAGAAAGTTTCTAGAAGCCAGATATAGTTATCCATCTCATTAAATGTAGTCAGAATTTGTCGTTGATGGAAAAAAATAAATAACTATTAAAATTCGTAATATTATATATGAAGTTCAAAGTTTATAAAAAATAACAAAATTTTCAAAAGTTGCAAGATACTATCCCAAAACTAATGAAAACCTATTGGGTAATAATTTTAAAAAAGAATGGTACAGAGCCAACTTATCATCATCATCATCATCATGTGTCATCGTAAAAGTTATAGAACATGCATAATATACAAAAATCAAATAAAGGCATCATAATTGAATCAGATTTTAATTCAGATTTAGCAGTGAAAATCTGATTTAGAGCTTTGTGGTGGTAACGAGATTGTATACGGCCATGGGCAGTCAGGCAGAGATAGAGAGAGACGCTCAAAAAGAGAGATCAATCTTTCAAAATCATACTTTTCCTATTTCCTTATAATTATATCTAATACAATAATTTAATAATTAGGAATTAGGTTACTTGGATCAGGATTGACGAATAGACTATTAAAATGTGTTTCGCTTTTTTTTTTCTTTCGATAAAATGTTTGCTTCAATAATTTTTACTATAATTATTTATATTTTAAGTTGCTTTTGTATTACTAGCTCATCATACTTTGACTGAAGCTTTTGTGTTATATCCAAAAAAATAGAAGTTAGGAATAGAATTAATTACCCACCATATAATTGTGTATAAGTGATAAAATTGGATTGAGACAAAGTGAGTTTGGAGGGTATGTTGGGCCGGAATAGTATAGCCATTATTGCCCAATTTGAAGCACCTAGTTTTAATATTGGGCCATATCCATTTATTGCCCTACCTACCATCAATTGGAGAGTGAGTATATTTATGTCTCCATTTTTCTTTCTGAATTTGAAACTTATTAGTACTAAAAGTATAAGGGTTGTTAAAATATTGTGAAATTGTGCCCTTGCAAATTATATTGTGAATGGTTGAGCTAAGTATTTTTTTTAGAGCAGTTGGAGCAAGAAGTGAGAGAGCCGTTGTAATCTCACATATATTGGCTCCGTCACTGATGTTTTGCATAGAGAGATAACACACAATACACACACTCAACTTGAGGGTTTTGAGCTGTAGCAGTTTGAGATTAGTTTAGAGCATTCGATTTGTACGTTCTTCAGAGTTTGATTCAATAAACTTCATTAGTCTTCTCCTTTTGCCGAACCACGTAATCGTTCAAGTCTGCTTTACATTCCTTGTTCGTGTGCGTGCAATCGGTGGCTAAATCCTAACAAATATGTTCTCAAGTCCAATAATTTAATTTGACTTTAAAGTGGCAAAAATTTGTCCTCCCTGTTTGGATTCAATAAATGCAGAATTTGTCCCAAAAACTAAGGGGGGCTCTGCTTTGGACAATAATAATAAACACACAACTTCATATCATATCATAGTATTAGCAGTGCTCTCTCTTTCTCTCAAGTTAATATTTGTTGAATTCGTGATGGAGTACGTGGCAGGGCCCCTATGCTTTTGTACAATAATAAATAAACATTAATGCAATGTAAATTTAGGCAGCAACACTAGTTTATTACTAGTATTTATGAAAGTATTAAAATATCAGACAAGTAGTAAAGTAGGCTATAATAATAATAAGGGTAGTGATTTAGAGACATAATGTCTCCATGCCATAATACCCTTATGGCATTTTGACATAGATATATTTTTTATTATGACTACTTTACCCAATATCATGTTAAATGGATACAAATCTAATTAAGGAATATTAAATCAAATTAAATATCTTTATCTAAATGCATATTTATTGATTTGATTAGAGATAAACTACAATCATGCTCGAAACTTTTTATATGTTTACACATCATTTTTTTCATGTTAATTTTATACTATTTTATTTATTTAAAAATCATGAATTTAGATTATAAATTAGTTACTATAGTAGTAATTAACAAAATACATACTAAATTATTATTTAATAATAAAATAATTTGATAGCTTCATCTATTATTATTTTTTCAAATAAATTTTTATATAATCAGTTGATAATTTAATTATGAGTTATTTTCTTTTTTATGTTATACTTTCATAGCCGGTTTTATTATTTTTTTTGTTAAATTTCTTATTCAAATTTGAATTGTATGATTAAATAATAGTAGTAGTTATTATGATGAATCATTTATTTGCGTTATCTTTTGTATTTTTGTATTAATTTTCTTAACTTTTATCACATGTAATATTTGTTTTCGACTCTATAAAATTATGCTTAGAAAGCTAACTTTATAACGTTTCAAAAATAAAAAATTATTGTATTTTTTAATACGAAAATAATTGGATGAATCAACTTTTCTCATTTTAGATTATTTAATATAACGTACATCAACTAATTATATTAAGAATTAAGAAAATGAAGAATCATAAGCTCCATTAATAATATCTTTTTTTAGTTAGTAATTTTAAACTAAAATTTATAAAACTAATTTGTAAAGAAATCCAATATTTTTTATTTGGTAGTAAAATTGTACTACTCTATATTTTAAAATTTTCTTTAAATAAATGCAATAAAAGGGGAATAGATAAAAAAATATTATCCAGTCATATTTTAAAATCGTATATATGATTCACGTGTTTATTAAATGCATGCATAATATATGCATAATCTACATTTATATCCTTAAATAGGTTATAGGTGTAATAAATAAACAAATTAGTATAGGGGTAGTAAAGTAAACACATAAAATAAAATTTTAATTAAAAATACCACATAATATATAATTACCATTTTAACCTCATTATGTCTTAGACATTATGTCTCCAAAACATTATTCTAATAATAATAATAATAATAACGACGACGACGGCTAAATCTATGCAGATATATTATGGAGAACCACATTAAAAAATATAATAAATTAATAACTTTATTTAATGTTTATGTATTTTGACAAAATAACTTAAGGATTTGTTTTCCAAATGTTATACAAGTTGTCAACATAAAGTGAGAGTGCACGCTAGGTAAAAAAAATTGTCTAATTGCTTATGTTTTGGCCTATTGGAATTTTAACTGATTTTGGTTTCAATTTGCTCATTAAGTGTCTCAATTGATCTATAATTGGGTATTCAAACGATCTTTAATAGTCGTATAAATAAACTGCTGATGGTTTCTGTCGATTATGAGTTGAATAATTATGAATTTCAATTGACCATTCAATTAATGATTTCAATTGATTTTTGATATAACTGAATTATTGAAGATTTCAATTGATTTTTTTTATCATGGACTACACTCCGTGTCAAAATTTTATTTTATAAATCATTCATGATTTTAGTTTATTTTAAATATTTCAGTTCAGCTTTAATATCAAATTTATTTTTCATTAAAGAATAAAATATTTTTCTATATATACTTTTAATACTCAAATAATTTTTTCTCAAAAATATTAATATAATTTTATATAAAATAATTGTACTATAATGTTTACATCTATTTTATATATAAGTTATTTAAATATTAATGTTAAACATACATTAAATTTTTCCTTCATAAGTAGAACTTTTATATCCGATATTTATATTTTGATTTTAAAACTGGTTATATACATTAAATCATTAAAAAAATACTGCATATATAAAACAATAAATAAAAGTAAAAAAAAAGAAATAAAGCAAACATAAAAGAAATGACTAGGAGTTATGCAGTGACAGACGCATGATTTTGATGGTGGGGGGTCCAAACCAGTGTTCCTAGGTACTACAGTATTTTTTGTGTCGACGAATTAGAAAATCAATTACGAAAGATAGAGATATGTGTAAGGTGATTGTTGATAGATGCAACGCCAACGTAAAAAAATAACTTTGTCGAAAAATAGAGTTTTATAAAATAAATAAAATAAAATATAAATTATTGAACGAAAGAAAGACTTGAATTGAATTCTAAATCGTAGCAATGTACAAATGTAGAACAAAAAAGTGATACTATAAATAAGAACACATAAAATAGAAAATAGAGAAATCAATGTAAAATTTAAGAAAAAAATTTAGTAATTGCTCTTATAGTGAGAAGCATAAGGGAAAATAAATAAGAAAAATAAGGGAAAATAAAGATGTAGGAAGAATCAATAAAAAAGGGCTAAAAATTTAAATAAGGCGGTTGGGTTTTGCTGGGAATCAATCTCTCACCTGTAACTTGTCATGGCCGAGAAGAAGCCTACTGCGCTACTGAGTTATTTAACAATATGGAGTAGTAGTTAATATAGTATCGGGGTGTTCGGTTTGCAAGATTGTATACTAGGGTTAAATTAGTAGTGTGTTTGGTTCATGAAATTTAGTCCCCCAACTCAATCCTAGATTATATCTTGGTATTATTTTATCTAGGAAACCGAACGCCACCATAATATATACTCATTTGTAAAATGGCCGGGGTTCCATGAGTCCCCCATGACAAATTTAATAAATAAAGTAATCGGATAGTGATTGAGAAAAAAGAATTACAATAATGTGAGTAATCAACAAAATAATTACAATAACGTGAGATTAATGATAATGCGGAACGTGCTAATGATTTATTTAGCAGCAGACACATCTCGTGGCTTTATTCCTAACAGCCTGTTTACTATCTAAGACTAATTTATTTTCTCAAAGAAAGTGCCAATTAATTTATGCTAGAGACAAATTATTAGGTGCGAGTAATTAATTGAAATTATTGAATTGAAGTGAATTTGGAAACTTTGTTGTTGGTTTACATATTTTCCCAAATCTATCATTGCATACACAGGCTGTGAATTGATACAAGTATTCATTATTCAACTGCGTTACGAATTCAATAGACATTCTAAGTTAGGTTTTGGTCTATTTAAGTTATTAATTTATTTCAACCACCTGATGTGTAGATGCTATAGAGTATTAATTGACATCTTTTTTCTTAGAAACTGACCAAACCAATCGAATTCATAAATTACATAAAAATTGAAATTTGATATATTTATTTGTTTTAACTAATAATTTTAATAAATGAAAGGAAACAACATGTCAGCAGTGCTCATAAATAATGTGCAACATATTAATCTTCTACATAATGGAGTATATATTATCCGAATATGATTCGAATAGATCTTGCCCATTTACAAACATTCAAACTAAAAAAATTTATACTATAAAAAGAAATATTTTCACCCTAAAAAAATGTAGTAGATGTTGCTTTTTTACATTTGTTAACCAAATGGTCCAAATTCTAAACCGCGACATTTGCGAATAAAATGGTCCAAAAATGAAGAAATGCAGAAGATGAGAAACAAGGCCCCTAGACAACAAGTAACATACTAGGGAGTATTTAGTATTAAATAACCATTCGTGCATTGTGGTCCATAACTTCAAATTAATCATCTAAATAGAAACTTTATAAATCTTCTTGTAGGAAAAAAAATTGAATCTTAATACAGAAATGCAGCTCAAATTGTGGCCTGAAGATTAGATAATCTGATGTCAATAATTAACCAAAAACACGAAGGATTATTATTAATCAATTTTAGGTCATTTTATAAAATTCAGGTTTGATGTCATTTTCAGATTATTTTAGGTCATCATTTTATTAAAATGACCTAAACATAAACTAACAATGACATAAAAATACCATCCGCATGATTTCGTTCTGCATTTTTATATTAAGATCTAATTTTGCACAGATAACAATCCTCTTAGAGTGTGTTTGAATTGGAATTTTATTTTTCTTGGTTTTCTATCCCGCTGCAGTTAACTTCTTTCAATCTTATTAATATGCGATATGGTTTTCGACAACAGTAAAAAATTGTTTACAAAAATAGTGGTAATGTTTATATTTCTTGAACGGTATGTGCAAAAAAGAGGAAGACAGGGATGCATAAATTAGTAGCCCATATATTTGGATGATCCATATTGTATACAAACGAAAATAAAGAATTGGTAAAGAATTTGGATTGATATAACAATATCCTTAAATCTACACTTACCGATTATGGTGTAAATAAATCGGTTTCTAAACTGAATGCTGTAACCATCTTTTCTTCTTCTTTACTCCCAACACCATGCAATGCAACCCACCTTTAATTTGGCTCCTTCCCTTCCCACATTAAAATGAAAAATTGAAAAATCATAAAAAAGAAGACTCGCTAATATTACATCCTCTCCGAATATCTGTACAAATTGTTGCAAACTTCACAGATTTTCAAACTCCATTTCCGCGCCTAAATTCGAATGGGCAATCCGAAATTCTGGAAAGTCTTTATTTCTCCTCTGAGGCCTGCACTTACTATCACCATACCCCAAGCCGACCTGTTCTGCTGAAGCCCGTTCAACAACTCCACGCTTACACGGTTCTTAGTAGCTGACACGAGTTTCTCCTCGGGCCACG
The DNA here is from genome assembly GCF_004379255.2 of Salvia splendens. Classification (NCBI taxonomy): domain Eukaryota; kingdom Viridiplantae; phylum Streptophyta; class Magnoliopsida; order Lamiales; family Lamiaceae; genus Salvia; species Salvia splendens. The sequence continues at coordinate 18,379,369 of NC_056036.1, read as the reverse complement.
TCACTGTGATTCTATCGAATAGGTAGCTGTTTGCTCCACTTGAAAGAGATTCATTGAGTGGGCTGTTGCTGCACCCTGATGGTAAGGGCGACCCTTCACTGCCATTCGTTTCTCCAACTGGTGTAGTCGGATGATACTCATTTAAATCCTCAAAGTGATCATTCGTGCCATTCGCCACTCTGCCACAGTTATCTTGAAGGTTCCACGGGTCGGACAAGAGCCCAGGCCAAGGGATTGCTGCAGATACATCTTGACAGTGGAAAAGCTCATATGCTCGAGTCACCTTAACACCTTTACTTCTGTTAGGTCGGGATTCACCCTCGTGTCTCCAAACGTAAACATATGAATCTTCACTGGCAGAGACCACGTATTTTCCATTAGAAGTAAGGGATGCAGAAATTTGGCTGTTTGCATTATGGAACCCTGTCAAAGTGTCACCATAATAAATGGCTATAAGAGAGACCCAAACACAATTGCCTCGGGAAGAAAATAGAGACGTAACATAAAACACCAAACAAGAGTGACACCTCGAGGCCACTAGGTTAGCTCTTAGGTTCAATTCAGAGTAATACATTAAAAATACAAGGCCTCCACAAAATCAACATATAATCAGTGTCCAGCTAGATTATATGCCCTTCGTATCCTTATGTTCAGATATCCAACAAATGTGACATAAACCATATTCTAAATTTATTTGCAGAAAATTGGTGGAGAACTTCTGTAACTCACTGTGACATAAAAATGAGTTCTTATAGCGCCAACATAATGTAATTCCCCACCAAATTCTCTGGCCTATTCTGACAGAAGTCTGAGGTTCTACGTGATTTTACTCATTTCAATATTGCATTCCCTAGATATTACAGGGGAGCAAGAAGCTGTATTTCCTTCATTTCTCGAAACAGAAAATGACAGTACACGAGTTAGACAAGTAAGCCAGAGGAGCCGACTAAATTGTGTCATCAATATTTAGATTGTAATAATATCACTACCAACAAGTGTAACCTGTATAACTGTGTAATTAAGATTCATAGGTCTTATATTGTATTGAGAAGAGAAACAATAGTGCAAACTTCCCAGGAATGATAAACGTAAAACTCCACCCACACAATTGCCCTTCGTTCGTTATTTTCACCTAGGAGAGACCAACTCTAATGCAGGGTTCAAACTATAAGAGTTGTGTCAAAAAATTGCTATCCCCAGCTTAACTTAAAAATCAAATGTGTTTCACAACACATAAAATAACGAAATATACCTTTGAACTTGTGAACTAGATCGACACCATCTATGACTCGAACTCTGGAATCAGCCGATGTGACAATGACCTCTGATGTGCTTCCAGGTGCAAACTGTGCAAAAAGAAAACTATCAGCATTCAGAGATTCAGAAGAAAATCTAATTATCTGAAATGTAGGACCACGTCAAAGAAAACACGAAAAAGATCTGCTACCGTAAAGTAGATATGAGCTGAGATTCAACAACCAGACTATGTACGAGTATGTAGGCCGCATTAACTGGTGTTTTGAAGTAGTTTACCTGGAAACCAGTTATTTTTTTGTGATGAGACTTCTTCTTTTTATTCTGTAGATTGATCTGGCTTTTCTGCAGCAATCTATTTTCTAGAAAAGGAAGTGTAGCATGTATAAATAATTAAACATTATTACCAGCAGAAGCTTAATTTTCTAAAGAATTTTTCTTACCTGATGTGTTGTATAACCGACAGCTACCTTTGTATGAACCAACAAGTGCCCCCTATCAAAGTTTCACAAACATAAATGAGAACACTGTTCTGTTTCAGGGGGCTTCCCCTGAATATAAATTGAAAAAGTAAGCCTGTTTTGTGACTCACCTGTCCATCAGGTGTGTAACAAGCTGCAGTAACCATTTCATGCAAATCATTCCAATCAACAACTTTGCGATCAGGAATGCTCCAGATTCGCACCTTAGCATCTAAGGATCCACTGATGAAATATCTATCATCAACTGGATTAAACTGGATGCATGTTACTGTGTCATGGAAAAATGAGAAAACATGTCGATAGATGAACCATAGTTTATGTTCTTATGTATATATAGATGTACCAACTACCAACAGAAACTTCTATAATATCAATACGAAAGACTGAAACAATGATGCAGGACACTAAATCTCAACAAGCAGCAATCAAGATGCTAAACAGGCAAACAAGTGATTAATTTTACAATCAATGGACAGGAAACTGAATCCTTAAACCACTCCCTAAATGCCTTGCCAGATCATCGTTAAAATAAAAGTCCAAACTCAACCACAATTCTACATTATAAAGTGAATTTACCGTGCACGCATTTACACCCTAACTTCAGACCAGAGAGATAGACATCTATACACCCCCCCCAAGTGATCAACATGATTTCTTGCATTTACTTATTAGCCTATGAAACCATCATTTCCCAGTGAGATTATGCCAATCACAGAATAATAACGCAACTGGGCAACAACCTTACATCATATTTACATATCTATGATTCTATGTTAATTTTTTTTTAAAAGAATTCATTTCATTTGCCCAAGTTCTTAGAAACAACTACTTTAAAGTAAATCCTCAGCATTATGTGTATATCAGCCTTTTAAATGATCATGCAATTCTGGATTGATAAATAATAGGATTCAATTCATGGATTCCTTCTTGAAATACTTTTTTATTTTATAAAATGATTTTCTTCCAAAGCATATTCTTTATTTAACATACATTTAACTTTGACCAGACATAAACTCATCCCAAGTCCCAACTGCCATCTTCTGGCAATATTTCCAGCCTAATGCAATATACCATGCACAACATGAATATATTAGTTCTATGACTACCAGCACAGCACCTGTCTGAATTACCTAAATTGGCATCTGAAATGGCAAATACACGACATTTTCCCCCCCGCCAACATACCCAAATATTACTCACTTTTCTAAATGCTAGACAAAGAATTCCATGAGCAAAGTAACAATGTTCGAGCAATTTACCATAGTCACTGTGTGAGAAGATCTTTAAACAAGATTTGCTAGATAAATCCCATAGCCGCACCGTTTTATCCATTGAAGATGAAAGCAGTTGCTGGAGATGACAAAGAAGAGTATGACTTTACCAAGCTAGATTCAAATTAATGAAAATAACAAACTTCATAAAACTAACATTACAAAAATATTGTTCCTTGAAAAAGATGGTCAACCAATGTAAAAGGGTTTCTTGTCTCTTAATAAATGAGCAAGCATACCCCCCCCCCCCATCACTACTCTAATAACATAAGAAATAGTCAAAATATCTTTAACAAAAAATTTCCATTTCATTTAGATCATATGCAAGAGCAGTCCGATTTAACACTTTCTACAAACCGCATCACAGGTGCAACCAAGGTACATATCGTCAAATCAAAATACACCAAGTCTACATCATCAGACAAATCAAAGTAAGCAAGTCTAAATTAACTACTTATTCTATTGTTTTTTTATTTTTTATTTTATTCAGGTAGAGGCTATAAGGGGATTAGGTATCACATCATGGGTCACTTCAATTGCAGAGATTTAGTAACTTTCTCAAAGTAGTTCAACTATTGCTATTAGAACTAGGTAAATGTGCAGGACGCAAGGCGGCGGAATGAGATAATTTAAAACCAGACATACATGATTAATAATATTTCTATGGCCTAGTATAAAACATTCTTCTCCTTGCTAAACCCCCAAGCAATATATTTCCTTCCCTTCGTTATTGGACTTTTCATTAGAAAGAAGCAGAGAGTGCATTATCTCTCCCTCTCTGATAATAGTAATACACTATTCAATTCTTATGGTGGCTAGTACTTGATAATACCACCACTGACAATATATGATGACCATTGGTTATAATTTAATAGTGTGAAATCCAGTGGTGTTCATGTGATAGTAAAATGCAAAGAAGATACATTTCTCAGAGTTCTAGGCTTGTGGAAGACCACATGAAATAAAATAAATATAGAAAAAATGCAGGAATGCTAACTGACCTGAGATTTGGACCATGATAGGTCCAGTACATCATCTAAATGTCCTTGAAATGAACATATAGGTTTCTCCAAGAGGGAAAACACTGTCTCAGGCACCACAATCTGCTCAAGACTCATGGATTTCCTACTTACAGACGACCTCCCTCTTCTCTTCTTCTCGTAATGACCTTCTAAATTCGGTGAGACAGATGACTCTGGAGATCCATTGGCTAGAAGCAGAAGATTGAAATTCCCATCTTCCGATCTGTCAAAGAGGAAATCTCCTTTCCTTTCTGCTTCCACAACTTGCCACACATGAATCACACAGTCCTCGCCAGCACTAGCCAGATATTTCCCATCCAAGCTAAACTTAATAGCCCATATTGAACCACTATGAGCCTGTATCTCCTGGCTCTTGTACATAGCCGTGAGCTCTTTGACAGACTTCCCATACTGCCTAACTCGAACTTTTTCTGGCCCATGAAAGGATACATCCTGGCTGTCATCCGTGGCGGAGCTTGATCTCCTCCCACCCTTCTCAGAAGACGTATCCCTCTCATCACTACTACGTCGATCCTTATGTCCAGTAACAGAACTCGCCACACTCTTTATGCTTTTCAGCCAACTCGCCCTCTTCTTCGACTTAGATGCAGTGCCGAAGTTCCCATCAGAATGTAGATCCGACCCTTCCTTGTTCCCATCCTCAACATTCTGTCTCCTCATCAGTTCTTGTACAATTGGCGAAGTCCCAACACACATTTCGGATGAGAACTCCTCCATGGTCAACTGGCGCCCTGTTCCTAATTCCTTGATCTTCTTCCAAGTCCCATCCTCCTTCACCTCCTTCACCACAAACTCCTTCCCATTGTCAAGATTTTTAATCATACACAAGGCATTCGCCTCATCAACCCCATTACTCTCCAAACCCCCATTCAACTCCCCACTCTTCGGAATGGCCAACGAAATACCAGAGCTCCCATTACAGTTACAATCGGCTCTAATTTTCACTTTGGGGGGTTTATTCGGAGAAACCGTACTGCTCACCGACGACCGATTACTACTCGCCGATCTCTCCATACGACAATGCGTCTCAATACTCCCCTCACTATCATTAATTACACGTAAAACACACTCACCTGTCACCGAATTGCTGGAACAAACTTCCCCCTCGCTCGAATTACACTCCCCGGCCGACTTCGATCTCACCATTGCAGACGACCTAGCATCCCGATCGGCACCACCACCAACGATTTTGATATCATCGTGAACACGAGGGTTAGACGCCTCGAGAATGGGGTTCAATCGATCGGAGGAGAAGGAATGCGAGGGGCGGTGGCGGAGGTCTCGATTGAGCCCCATCTGGCTGAGGAGGCGGATGCGGCGCTCCTCGACGGAGGCCGGCTGGGAGATCCAGAGGTCGTAGTTCCGGGAGAGGCCCCTGGGGAAGTTAAGGAGCGCGCCATTGGAGGAATTGGGGTCGGGATCGTAGTCGTCGTCGGATGCGGAAGGGGAGCAGGAGCAGGAAGTGTTGGAGGAAGAGAGCAAGCGGTCGAGCGAGTCGTGGAAGCGCTCCTCGTCTTCTTCCTCTTCTTCCCCGGCTTTGCTCATCGATTCCGGTTCACATTGCCCGATCCGTCATCGACCGGGGCCGGTCCACGCCGAGCGAATCACAAATCCCCCTCTCTAGTAGACACGTCGGCGTGTGGAAAGAGAGATTGTGATTGGGGAGTGGATGATTGCGTGGGGAAACGGAGAGATCGGACAATATTGGAAGAAGAGGGGTTTAGGCGCGTTGGGGAACTCAGATCCGATGATGGATGAGAGAGAGAGAGTGTAGAGAGGGAGAGGGAGAGAAACGGTGTCGTGTAGTGATGTAAGAGCATCTCCAATGGTCGGCGTCACCACCGGAGCGCCGATTTTTCGCCCACGCCGGTTTGACGCCGAACCATTGGAACCGGCGTGGGCGAAATCGGCGTCAAAATCGGCGTCGCCATGCCGATTCCCGCGCTGACGCCGGTTCCCACGCCGATCCTCACGGGCGCCATTGTGGCTCCCGGATCGGCGCCAAACCGGCGTCGGATTTAAATATTTTTTTTTTTTTTCGCAAAACACAATATATACGCGCGTTGAACCTCATTTTCATTCGCACCACTTGTTTTAACGAGTACTCTCTCTCTACCTTACTTTCTGTACAAGATCAATAACGAGCAATGGAGAACAACTACGAAGGTACTCCAGTTAATCCCGGGGGATGGTCTCAGACTCCCCCGGCTCCCGGTGTAGGGTCTCAGACGCCCCCGACTCCCGGGGCAGGGTCCCATACTTCCCCGGCTCCTGGGGGAGGTGGTTGGCCTCCAATGAGCGGGTACTACAACGTGTACCCGTGGCAGCAGATGATTCCGGGGTGGGCACCCGGCATGCAGCCCCCTATGCAGATGATGCCGGGGTGGGCACCCGGCATGCAGCCACCGGCGCAGCAGATGATGCCACCGGCGCAACATATGATTCCACAGTCGCAGGCGACGCACGGGGGGGACAACGCCTATCGGCCGACTTTTGATTTTTCCACCGGTTCTTCGCACACATCGACCCCAACGGATGCACAGTATTCGGAGACCTTCTCCTTAGCGGACTTGGGTTTTGATATTAACGACGTTTCTGAAACTCTCATTCAAAGCCAGGGAGTAGGGCGGGGTAAGAAGAAGGGCAAGGCGAAGAAGGTCGGCGAGTCGTCGCAGCCCCGCGCCGAAATCCGGGGCCGGAGGAAGTGGACGGACGCGGAGAACGTTGCGGTTGCCAAGGCGTGGGTGAGTGTTTGCGACGATCCTCTCGTTTCAAACAACCAGAGGATCGTCAACTTGTGGGCGAAGATAGCTGCAGCCTACAGGGCATTTTGCCCTGAAGGGAGACCGTGCACCGGGGAGGAGGTCCGGAAGTGCTGGGACCGAATCAGGGCTGGCGTCTCTCGATTTTCGGGTTTGTACGCCAACGCCCTCCGCATGCAGACCAGTGGCCAAACAGAGGAAGACTGCAGGAGGATTGCGGAAAGAGCCTACCCCGATCCGGATAAGAAGTACTATGAGTTCACCTACTGGAACTGCTACGTTGTGCTCAACGAGTCGGAGAAATTCCGGGCAGGCGTCGACGCTGGCTGGCCGAAGAGGCAGAGACTGAACTATACCGGAGATTATAGCGGCAGCAGCGGTGGTTCGTCAGACCTCCCCGAGACGGCCCAGGAGGTCCCGACTCCTCGGTCGTTCGGTCGCCGACCTCGCCCGGTTGGGCAAAGGCGGGCGCAGCAGGTTGCGAGGGGGGGCACACCGAGTTCCCAGGATGTCCATTCGGCATCCCCCCTCGGCAGGTCTACCGAGGAGCTCAAATTCTTCGCGCGCCAACAAACGCGCGCTCAAATGGTGAAGACCTTAGCCGACTTCCAAGCGGCGGTGGACCCCGAGGTGAAGGATTTTCTTCGCGTATTGCTCCAGAGCCAGCGTGAAGAACTGGAGGCGATGAGGAGGGACACCGGCGGGAATAGCCGCGGTGTAGGTGGCGACGGAGGCGGCGGCGACGGCAGTGAAGAAGCGTTGGGCGACGACGGAGACGAGGACGGCGGCGATGAGTGATTTTGTTTTACTTTTTTAAATTGTTGTACTTTTTTTAAATTGTTGTACTTTTTTTAAATTGTTGTAATTTTTTTAAATTGTTGTACTTTTTTTTAAAAGTAATGTACTTTTTAAATTTTAATATTATTATTCGAATTTTCCGTATTTGTCTCGTAAATTAAATTATGTATGTTGATACAATTGTAAATTAAATTATATAATTGTTATTAGTGATGTGGATAGGTAGTGTGAAGGCTATTTGATGGCTATTTGATGTCCAGTTGATGTGGCAAGCTGATGTGGCAGGAGAATTGTAGTGCTGATGATGTGGCAGTGTGAAGGCTATTTGACGGCTATTTGACGTCCGCCAGCATTGGAGATGCTCTAATGTGGGTTTGTTTGATTGTGTGAGGTATTTTTCTAGGGAGGAAATTGAATTAAATAATAAATGGGGCCTCCATTTGCATCTTATTTTGCTCATTAGCGTATTTATTTTTATATTAATATACGCAAACATATAGTAGGCCGCCCTCTGGTGTCATAATAATTGACTTCATCTTGCAGCTAGAGCATTCACAATTGTGCGGACTTTTCGGCGGACTTCTTAAAAATACCTCTTATCATATTATAAGGACCCCTCACTGTATTGCCACGTCATAAGGACATTTCATTGTATAATGTCGGAAATCTTCAAGGACATCCCGACGAACATCCACAATAATAAAAATTCACAAATTCACAAATATGCAATTTACGGAATTAAAATTTCGATACAAATAAGGGAAAAATGCAACGATTTTATTTTTAAAAAAAGCATACATATTTAAATAAAAAAAGTACATAGTTAAAAAAAACCATCCCAAACCAAAAAACGATTCAAACAAAGTACATGTTATGCCTTGAATCTCTATAGTTTGCTGCTAGCCGAACGGGGGTCTCGCTGATAATACATCCCGACGGTATGATATGTTTTTGTTTTAGGCCTTCATTTTCGACGATAATACATGCGTTAGAGTTTTTAAAAAAACGTATATATAGAGTTTGCAACGAGCCGTATATATAGAGTTTAAAAAAATCGGGACGTCCGTCGTGGCACCGCAATGGCGGACGTCGCCAGAAAGCCGCGAATGTGCTGTGTCCTCAGCGGACGTCCGCATCCGCCCCTCCCTCGCCTAATGGCGGACATCCCGCGCAGACGTCCGACACGCCGGTCCGACGTCCGGCGGGACATCCTCCATCGCGGATGCTCTTATGTGTATTTCTTTTTAATCAAATTATACAAAATGTATGTTTAGATAATTAATCATTTTGAGATAAGGTGTATATTCACATCTAAAATCTACCATCATTTTAATGAAGGGAACACCCCTTAAGGGTGTCCACAATGGGGGAGCCGCGGCCCGCGGCTCGGCGCGCGGCCCCCCATTGCAAAGGCCGAGAGCCGGGGCGGAGAGGCGAGAAGCGTGGCTGAGCCGCGGCCGCGGCCTTCACGCGGCTGAGCCGTGTGAGCCGCGGCCCTCCCATTGCAAGCGCCGAGAATCGCGGCTGGGCCGCGGAAATTATTATTATTATTTATTTTAATTTTCGAAATTTTGTGTCTTGTACGTTGAGCGAGCTTTTGGTGTACTGGTGCCCGGCTCGACAATGGCACGAAAATGATGTCGCAGACATCATGACTGCATGTATCATATTGCACAATATGATAATAGATGACGAAGGATTTGCTGCAGAGCGATGGACACCCGAAGAAGGTGCTAGTACGAGCTCGGGTATTGCCATGGAGCCCATACAGATGGGTGTACCACGTAGTAATGAATACTTGATCCAGAGGTACACCGATATGCGGAGCCAAATATCGCATGATTTACTGCAGGTTGATATGGTTGAAGAGGTCTGGAACCATAGAAGGGGCGCTGCAGAGTGATTTGGGTTTCCGGCTTGTTGTTTTTAAATTATGTCACTTTCGTTGTATAATTTTCCTATTTCAATATAATACAACGAAGTTATTGTTACATTTTTTCTAGGTTGTGAATTTTCTAATTTACAATCCACATTATTTTACTTTAATTAAATTTATAAATATCATAAATTTAAAACTAATAAAATTTATTAGACTTAAATTAAAAAATAATATTAAAAAAATAAACAAATTAGTTTTTTTTTAAAGAGGGCCACATTTGGTGGCCCTTGTTATTTTTGATAGTTTTGTTGACTTTACCATTACGTAAGCCACATGAGAGCCACGAATGGTGGCCGGGCCACAAATGGTGGCCTTCAAGGGCCACCATTGTGGACACTCTAAATGTGATGCTTACTTTTTGCATGAGAAAAGCAACTGTTAATACCGTTGGCATTGCAATGCAAATGTCAATGCTGATTCTGACATTTTTAGTGGAATCAATAGTTTTGCATTTGTATAATGTATGGCCATTTTATTATATTAGTATAAATGTATAACCCTATATTAGTATTATGCAATTATTATCTCAAATTTCAAATACAAAATTTAAAATATATAGTAGTTCCTATCAAAATAAAATGAGTCAAATTTTGTGTATATTTTTTTTTGTCATTTTTGTGACTGATTATTCTCTATAGATTCGTGATCACGATAATATTAATGAGATAAGGTTATGCACGCCCCTATATACGTAACTGTTAAAGTAGTCAAGTAAATAGGAGTATGAATTTTATTAATATCAATAACATTTTAGGACTTAATATTAGAAAATATTTTTATTTTGTAATATATACTCCATATAATTTAGATATGGAACGCAGTGTTCACTTATAAATTGCTAATAAAAGTTTTGACTTACTAAATTGGCTACATTGTTCAAAGGCAATATCTATATTATGAAAATAAATCTAAATATTTACCTAATATCATTGGGGGTATTCGGGAGTGTTGGTTTATCAGGAAAATTATGTTGACTTGTCATGTTTTAGGAAATAACAAGAAAAATTATTAGGATCTTAAACTTATAATATTCGATTAAATTCGATATTGACTTAATGATGATAATTTTTTTATTTAAATAATAATAATAAATTATATTAAGTTTTGTTAGATAAGTTAAAAAATTAAATATCATTATTATATTATCATTTTAATAATTAGATCAACCTTTCCATAAGTTATTAGTTTATGACATAATAATATATTAATAATTAGTAATAACTAGTACTATAATTATTTATTGGTATTATAGTTAGTTATTAAATTATAATAATAGAATAAAAACAATAACAAAAATTGTTTATTATTATGATCCAATTTAATTCATTATATTTATAATTATCTTAATAGATTATTAATTATTAATATAATAATAAAAATGTATAATAATAATAATTACTATTATTATTATAATTATAGTTATTTATTACTCCATCTGTCCCATGTGACATAGTATTTCTTTTGGACATGTGTTTTTAGGCAGTGGTGTTTGGTGGTTAAATGAAGACAGCATAAAGTAGAAGTGAGAAAAAAAGTTGGCGAGAGGATAAAGTAAGAGAGAGATAGAGTGTTTTTTGCCATAAAAAGAAATGTGTCACTTATAATGGGACGACCCTAAAAGGAAAATGCCTCACTTATATTGAGACAGAGGGAATATTATTATATATGATTCGTAATTTTAAAATATATTATGTTTTGCTTAATTAATTATTAATTTATATAATAGCTATATTATTATCACCTAAATATGTAAACATTCTAAACAAAGGAAAAATAAATAGTACTCCCTTCGTCCCTTTGTAGTAGGAGCATTTCTTTCGGCACGAGATTTTAAGAAAAATTATATATGTTAAATGAGTGAAGTAAATGGATAATAAAATAGGAAAGGAAATAGGTAGTGATGAAAAGAGAGTAAATTAAGAGGGAAGAAATGTTATTATTTTTTACCAAAAAAGGAAATGACTCAGTTGTAATGGGACAATCATAAAAGGAATACGACTCAGCTATAGATGGACGGAGGAAGTACCTAGAAAAAGTTGATGAACAAGAATCTTGTGAAGTTGCATTACTTTCTTTCCTTGTTTTTAGGATTTTAACTGCTTTCCATTCTCATTAAACAAACATAAAAATTTAAAAATCAAGAAAACTGATTACTTTATCAGACAGAATATTGGTAAACAAACATGCCATTAGTAAGTACTATTTTTTTATAAATTAAGTGGATCTATAATGGTTCATCATTTATCCTTAGATGATTCAGACCTCTAACCTCTTACCAACGAAGTTGACATCATCGTCGTACCATTAATTGAAAAACATAATAGTAAAAGTTTTTATGGATGATTTCTTTGTTTTTTAAAATTCTTTTGATTAGTGTTGATAGACCAATTTTTGTCATCTACTTTAAGTCTTTTTGTATGCTTAATCGATGAAAAATCAACACTTATGGTGTGTATTTTGTAAGTAATGGAGGCTTGGGTCCGAAGAGTATGCAAAGAAGGTGAAATATGGAAAACAAAAGGAAAATGAGCAAAAAAGTGCACCAGTTGGAAGGATGGTGATGAAGTAACCTCTAGAACTCAAGCTGCCTAGTTTGGTGGATTGAACACACTTCCATGCCACCTTTTCAAGGCTTAAAGGGTTGAATTTCTTTTGTTACCACACTCCAAAATCGTCTCTTGGACTTTAGAAAGCTGGAACCAGCCTTCCTTGAAGAAAAGAAGAAGTCCACATCCCAAAAATTTGAAGGCTTATGAAAAAAAAATCTTTTGACCATATTCTATCATCAACGACTCTTTAGTTTAGTTTAGTTTAGTTTTATTCTCTCTATATCATAATTTCTCTCTTTCTTTAAAGAGAATTTCGTTCCCTATCCAGCCTCAACACTTATTCACCACGTTGAAGTAGTTTCAGAAGTTTGCAGTACTTCCTGCGTCCCAAGATAAACAAGCCACATTCCTTTTTAGAGATGTCTCTGTTGGTTGAAAATTGACTGTGATACAAAGATACACTAACCGGACGTACTACAACACAACGAAGAATGGAGAAATTAAACGGAAATAAACTGAATTGAAATTACAAAGAAGAATTCGAAACAATAAACCGTAAAGATGTAAGCCGAGTCGAGGAGTCCTCTTTCCGCAAGACGAGATACGCCCCGGTAGTGCTCTCGGATTGGCGTGTCGTCCCCAAAGATAAAACGGCTTCGTCTCTGAAGTAGCAGCACCGCTAGCAGCAGAGCTCCGACGAACGGGAGTAAGGCGGGGGCAGAGCTTCGACGGGAAGATTATGCAGAGAGGGAGAGAGCGTTTATGCAAGAATGCTTGAGTTTGTTGTATGTGCAATCGTATGCAATGCATGGAGTGATTGCCTATTTATAGGCCAAGTCCACTCATTGGGCATTAATGGAGTCAACAACCATTATGTGTGCCATGATGGCTTGACTGTAACCGCCGAGGGTTAATGACTGGTGCACTAGCCATTGGGAGCTGAAGAGACACGACGCATCTGGATACACTACACGACGGGATACACCATGGACCGTCGGGGTCATCGGGGACCTTTTGTCTCCCGTTATGCGTCGGGGTCCAGCGGGGACATGACGTGGACCAGGACAACCATGAGTCGGGGTCCGTCGGGGATAGCGTGGAGTTTGAGGTGGTCTAAAAAGAACAAGCGGGTCTTGAACCACGCTCAACGACCAGCTCTAAAGAGCAGCCCAAAGACCACCCAAAGACCAATTGCAAAGGCACAAGGCACACGACACCCGGTGCGCGGCTCGCGGGCAGGAGGAGGCGCGCGCGTGTGGGATCTGTCATCCATCTTATTCCACGATAATTATTACACATAATAATTCATCTTATTAAATACTTCATCAAAGAAGTTTATCATCCCTGATGTGGGATATTAACATTCAGTTAATTAATCCCTTAGTTTTTCTGATAGCTCATTTCTAGCTTTATTGTGACCAACTTTAATATATTATTTCTCACTAATCGGGAATCGGATTTGAGAAAATGAATCTACTCGGAACGTAGATCGACGCTATTGCATTTAATTTCACAAAATTAAATGTCTTGTAACATTTATTATTAGTCAAAGTCATTTGACCAAGCATGATTCCAACAGTCTCACTATAAGCGAGCCATTTTCCCCTTTTTAGTAAAAAATTATCTCTCTCACTTTATTATCCATCTATTTTATTTTCTATTTACTTCTCTAATTTTTTCTCTCTCATACTTTACTCTATTTACTTTAACTCTTTAAATATCAAATTTTTAAATCTTGTGCCCAAAAGAAGTGTTTCGCTTATCTTGGGACGGAGAGAGTAGTTATTTCTCTAGTTTCTTGCTATTAACTTCTTGTGGTACTTTTACTAGCATCATGACTCTAAGTTAAGAGGGGTGTTGAAATGGGTACCCGGTATCCGACTGGATTTTGCGGGTACCCGCTCCCAAAAATTCAGATTTTATACTACCCGCATCTGACCCTTGAGGCTATAAGGGTATCCTTGAAGGGGTTGGCAGTGGAAGCGTGCATCCAAATAAATCAGATAACGAAATCGATCTATTTAGTAGATTATTTAGACAAATTCTATTCGCACAATTATCACATGTATCATGCTCATAACTCAAATAAATCATGCTTTAAGAATAATTGAAACCTAAAATATGTTTTTCTACGGATTAGCTATTTTACCTTGATGATTCTTCAAAGAATCGAAGATAGCTAGCGTTTTCTACACGTGAAAATCTTGAATACTAAACCACAGATCTTCTGACTGATTCTCGGACTGTAAACTGATATCAGAGTGGGCTGATCTCACCAGAATACTAGGACTTAAATAAAGAAGACAGAAACTGATCTCAGGGAGGAGAGCTGAGAGGAAATTTTCGTCCTCTTCAGAGAAGGAGGGGGGACAAAATTTTATGAAGAAAATTAAGTATCTTTTCTGTCACCTTTATTCTCCTATTTATATTAAGTCACATATTGGGCCAGACATGGATCTATGGAAGGTTTTGGATATAGGCTCCCCCAATTTGCTTTTTCCTAATTAAATTGAACCCCAATTTAATATAAGCTTTTAATTGGAATATTACGAGCAGCCACTGGAGAAGTAATATTGAACTCGCCATCCAAATCCAAAATTATAAGTAATACGGGTTGCCATTGTTTGTCATTTATTTCCCGCGCCTAAGATAGAAACATCCATTGATTAATTAGTGTCTGCTATAGACTTAATTAATTAACATCTTATTAATTCCAAAAGTGTACTCAGCAAGAAACACTTATTTATTATTCATAGAGTAATCAAACTCTAACTAGTTAGGTTCCGAATAATAAAGCCTTATTTCGAGCTCCTCTTGAGGACGTTATCAAACGAGACTCACCTCACGCACGATTCAACATAATAGCAATCAGCACCGTTAGATATAAATCACCACTACCCAATATACCAGGATTATTGGATTGCGAAAAACACACACCATTTGGTAAGTCAAAGTAGTGCATAATCAATACCGTATGTTCAATGCTAACGTAAATTGATTAAGAAACAAATAATTATCAAGACCTCGTCTTTCAGTAGATAGCATAAAGACTTGTCTCGCTGTTAGATCCAATTCAGTGATCTAACACACCAATGTCATCTTATTTAAGTAAGGCTTAGAAATATGCGGACTGACATTGCAACATTTCACGATAGGTAGTCTAAGCCTATCTGGGTTGTGAAATTCTTTTTTTTTTGTTCAGAACTGACCGTGTTACCTTAAAGTGGACGACGCTCACAGTCGGTCTACTAAAACAAAGACTTAGACTTTGTTAAGCTACTTATACATTTAAACATGCAATAAACATTCATTAAATGTAAAACATAACAACATTATAACAAAAATAATTTGTTTTATTCCTTGGAAAATAAAATAAGAGTTTTTACAATATTCAATCACTTGAAAAGTGATTTCTAGTATACAAACTCTAACAATCCTGACCCGCATTGGTTACCCGCACGGGTACCCACACCCGCGGCATTTGCATTAACCAAGACATGGGTTAATTCATATGCATACATATGGCTTCTCTTGCATTGTCTAATCTTTATTTCTAATAATTCATAAATGGCTCAATCACTAAGGTAACGATGAATTGAAGTTCTATAAAATAATTCGGACAAACAAAGCACTCCACATAAGTAGCTAACAAATGGCGATGACGACATTAATTATTTCCATTTTGTTTAGAATTTTTTGTAATCCAATAGTCTCAAGCCTCCAAGATGGACATATTACAAAATAAGCCACTGAAATCAAGCAAAATCTTGATTCTTGACCTACCAAAGGTAAACCAGCTACACACCTAGCACAACTAAGAAAACAAACAAACTAACTAGGCAAATTACCAAAATCAAAGTCTATCATTAAAAGAATACTCCTTTCGTTCCATAGCAGTGAATTTTATCATTTTGGTACGTTCCATAGTAGTTAAGTCATTTTCATTTTTAGTAGTAAAAGTCAACATATTTATTCTCTCTCTATCTCTCTGTTTTTTTCATTTCCTACTTTATTCTTTCTTTACTTAACTTACTTAACACAAATTTTTCTTAAATTGCGTGTCGAAAAGAAACGCTTCCATTATCGCAAAACTGAGGGAGTACCTAATAAGATGACACGAAACAAAGTCAAGGTAGAGGTTGAGAGCCACAAAAACTACATTTTCAAGGTTGCTTGCATATGAGTTACAACCCGATGCATGATCAACTGCAACTTTATCCTTTCTCCTAGATAATCAAGGAGAATCAGAATTAACTCAAGGCATCCAGTTAGGGTTAGGGTGAAACTGTTAGTTTAAATTTACTTTCTTTTTTGACCATTTTCCCGCTTCATTTATTTTGTCAAGAACTTGATCCGGCGAGAAGGGAAATTCATAACAAAAACCTTTCGGAGCCAAAACAGTTTCCTTTTTCTCAAACTCTCAATATGGGTTCAAAGTTCAAACCTTGAAAAATTACTATTCCCTCCGTCCAAAAAAAAAACTTTAAAGGCATTTTTTAATACATTAGAGCATGCGCAGCGGTGGCGTCCGTCGCCACCGCCGTCCGCGCCGCTGGCACGGACGCCATCCGCCGCCGCTGCGCTCGCGCCGCTGGCACGGCGCTGCTCGATGTATCGAGCACGTCCGTGCCAGCGGACGCACACGTGGCGCGCTCCCATTCGTCAACGGCATAGCCGTTGTGTTTAAACATTTATTATTTTTTTTTTAAAAAATCAGTATTTAATTATAAATAATGATAAAAAATAAAAAAAAAATTTCCAAATCCCAAAAATATGGCCGTTTTTTCCCGTTTTTTCTGAATTTTTTGATTTTTTTTATTTTTTTCCCAAAATCATCTATAAATACACACATTCATCACTCATTTATCACATCAATTCATCTCTCATTCATCTCTCATTCATAATTCTTATACAAACTATCAACACATTCAACCTCCACTCAAAACATCAAATGGATTTCACTCATCTCATGACGGAAGCGGAGCGCGAAGAACAAGAATACTACGAACAACATCGTGCCGCTTACGAAGCATATGTCGCGGCGAATACCCCCGCTCATCCTCCTCAACGCACTAGATCAAATCGCCGCTACATCCATCGTGACCGGGAGGGAGCCCACGAAAGGCTCGTTGCCGACTACTTTGCCGACCATCCGCGGTTTCCGGCAGATTACTTCAGGCGCCGTTTTCGCATGTCAAAGCGCTTGTTCATGCGAATTGTCAACACATTGTCCGCACGTGTTGAATACTTTCAAACAGGTGTAGATGCAGCCAGCCGGCAAAGTATCACGGCGTTGCAGAAGTGTACGTGTGCCATCGGACAACTCGCTACTGGGCAAACGGCCGACATCTTCGACGAGTATTTGCATATCGGTGAGTCCACTAGAATCCTTTGTTTAAAGAATTTTTGCGAGGGCGTTTCGTTCTGCTTTTGGGGATGAATTCCTTCGGGCACCCACCACCGATGATTGCCAACGGTTGCTTCGTCTTCACGAATCAGTCCATGGCTTTCCCGGAATGCTTGGCATCATTGACTGCATGCATTGGAGGTGGAAGAATTGCCCGACTGCTTGGAGGGGACAACACTTAAGTGGTCACAAAGGCGGCGGCCCAACACTTATCCTTGAGGCGGTCACCGACTATCGCCTATGGATTTGGT
The DNA here is from genome assembly GCF_004379255.2 of Salvia splendens. Classification (NCBI taxonomy): domain Eukaryota; kingdom Viridiplantae; phylum Streptophyta; class Magnoliopsida; order Lamiales; family Lamiaceae; genus Salvia; species Salvia splendens. The sequence continues at coordinate 18,361,613 of NC_056036.1, read as the reverse complement.
ATGCATATTTCGGCGTTGCCGGATCCAACAACGACTTGAACGTGCTCTATTCTTCACCACTCTTCAATGATGTGATGAATGGTGTAGCACCGGCGATCGACTTCACCATCAATGGAAATACATACAGCATGGGTTACTATCTCGCCGATGGTATCTACCCAAGGTGGTCGACGTTCGTGAAGACGCTCCACAACCCGCACGACCCGAAAGAGCGTCAAGAGTCAGCGCGGAAGGACGTCGAAAGAGCCTTCGGGGTCCTTCAAGCTCGATTTAACATTGTGAAGGCCCCGGCTCGGCTGTGGTACGTGAATAATATCACCGACATCATGTTCACGTGTATTATATTACACAACATGATTATAGCCGACGAAGGGCCGAGGGCGGCTAGCTTCTACGACGAGGACGAAGCTGGAAGCTCAACAGCGAGGTCTCCCCCACCCCGAGGCGAGCATACGACGGTTGGCCAGAGGATCGAGACAAGACACACAATGCGCGATACTCGAATCCACAATCAACTACAAGAAGACCTAATCAACCACATGTGGGCAAAATTCGGCGACGAGTAGTGGTTTTTTTAATTTTTAGGATTTTAATTATGTAATTTTTCATTTTTAGGATTTTAATTATGTAATGTTTAATTTTATTTGTCATTTGTAATATTTATTGTGGTTTTTAAATGAATTTTAATATTATGGAAATGTTATTGTTTAATTGAATTTTAAATTAATTGTGCTCGTCCTTGCGGAAGAGCACATTTGTGGGTGTTATGCTCTTGCCAGAGAGCAGACATGAATAGTACCGCCCGGGCCCACAACCGTGCCGCTGGCAAGAGCACGGTTGTGGATGCTCTAAAGGTGGTGTTTGGTTTCCAAGATAAAATAGTACCAAGATATAACTATGATTAAGTTGTGAAATTATTTTAGTTGGAGGGGGTTGACTATGACTAATTATTCAATGATTATCTATATAGGATTGAGTTGTGGGACTTAATCTCAAGAACCAAACACCAAACACATTTAAACCTGAGATACAGTCATGCAAACCGAACAAACCTAAGGACGCTAATTTGTGTTTCAAAATATATCACCAACGATTTAAAAAGTGTCCTTATTGTTGGTGTCCCAACTGAAATTAAGCGTCATAAAACACAAATATTTAGGTTAATTTGTCCTTAATTTAGGGACACTTTCTTTTGCGTCCTAAATTGTTGTTATTTTTTAAAACTTTCCAACGCAAGTGATTGCGTCTCAATTTTTTTGTCCCTAAAAGAATTAGTTTTTTGTAGTGCACATTTGTGAACGGTAGGAGTTTTAATGATAAATTGGTAAAATAAGATAGATGGAGAGAAAAAGTGGAAAAAAGTATGAGAGAGAAACTTTTTATTTTTAGAAATGAGACTAATTGTGAATATTCAAATAACAAAATGACATTATTTATCGTCAACGGAGGGAGGATATTTCAAATAGACAACGTGGTGATGCAGAACATTAACATTCGTATTTTCATATCAAACCTTGGAGTGAATTCATTCATGAAGCAAAATTCATGCATGCAATTGTGCTAGTGAATAGGCAACATCTCTCCAAACAGTACATGCAATTGCGTAGGGTAAAAAATCAATCAACATTTTTAAAAATAATTCAAAAATACCCTGTTAGGATAAAGATATTACTATTTCTTAAAATCATTACAATTAAAAATATTCAAACATTGAATATAAACTTATGTATGTCTTATAGTTTTTAGTTTTGATTATGATCGAGCTTGTTTTAATCCAAAATTGTTAAAACAAGAAAGGAATAAGAAAAAATTAAAATATTACTCATAGACTCATCTCAATAGAGAAAAAAAAAATTATCATAAACAAAACTCCTAATGAATAATTTTTATAGACATGGTATTAAAGTTAAATAAGAGAAAACATTTTCTTAGGAGAGAAGGTCGATCATTATTTCATAAAATTTGATATGTTTGTTGACATTTGACAAAGTAGATATGTCAAACAATGTGCATACCAGATTAACAGAATATCATATGATTGACCTGATTAAATACTAGTGACTACAGTATAAACTTTTTGGTCGGCCTCTCTCGTATCATCCAAATAATTCACTACTTATTTTTCTATTAATAAAATACTTTTAATTTTTTGGTGAAAATAGGTAATGAAATATTTGTGGTTTAGAAATGAAGAACATCTCATCACGACCAAATTTACGACCACGTATTCATGGCTCAAGCATTTGCAGAATTATGTATACTTTTTGCCCAAATCTCGTTTTTCTTTTCTTTTTTTGGTGTGAAAATTGTGAGCCTTAAATTTTGATTGCAAGCTTTATTCGACAACTTCATTAACATACCGTCTTGTTTGTCAGATCAACTTTATTCATTAAATATTATTTTGCTGTTTAAACTTTGTTTTATCGTTATTGTTTTTTCAGATTATAAAATTTTCGTGTCCAAACCTTTTCAAAGTCATAAGACTAAAGTCCAATTTGGTCTCTTACTATAAAATTCTTTTTGGTCTCATACATTAAGTTTGTGACCTTTTGATCCATAACATATTGTTTTGGTATATTTTAGTCCCAAACAAGGTCACAAACTTAATGTATGGAACCCGGAAAGAATTTTATGGAAAATGTACGAGACTAAAATTGGACTTTAGTCCTAGATTATAATTAAGTTATTAAATTGATCAAACATTTTGACTGTCAATTTTACCAGAAAATGGTTATTTTAGACCAAAATAATATGTTAAAGACCAAAATTGAACTTTAGTCAAGTTATAATTGGTTCTATGTATTTGTTTCTTGACAACTTTAACTGCGAATTAGAGTTAATTTTCGTTATGGTTCTAAATCTGGCCCACTTTTGCTCTTCGCAACAATAATTAAGGAGTGTGTATGAGTTGGCTAAGTGGTAGAGATGTTAATGTTGGAGGCCAAAGGTCTCAGTCGAGTCCTTCGTGGCGCGCCTTTAAATTTAAATTCATTTATCCATTAAATAAGTATTAAGGATTAATTTAATTAAAGAGTTCGTATAAAATATTTTTTTGTATTCATGTCCTTACTTCTCCTAATTAACATATTAATCTAACAAAAATCGGAACACAACCCTTTTCAACTATTAGAACTGTATTCCACTTAAAACTTCATAGTCTTTACCCTATTTAGAATAACCGCTGGTGAATATTTTATTATGCACTATTCATAATCTTTTACCGGTATATATTACTTGTTTGCTAAAGCATGGTTATAAATATAAAATTATAGTACTACTAATATATAGAGGCATGGTATGCTGTAATTAGAAGCTTGCTCATTGTTAACTGTCTTGATTTTCTTTTAGTTTCTTTCTGTAATTTTAAAGGCCTTTGATTAAAAATTCAATCAATTACGTGTTAGCGATTTGATTAGTTCCAGAAAGGCCACGTGGCTTGACTCCTAACATTCTTTTAACAGTGGTGCGCCTCCATGAAGTGGAAATGCAAGAACAAATTATAGTAGTATTAAGAGCATTAGCAATGGGGCACCCTATGGCGCGCCACGTCAGCAGTTTTATCCTCCTACCTCCCCACCTGTAGTGGGGCGCCTAAGGCGCGCCACATCATCATTTTATTGTTTTGTTTAATTAATTTAACAGTTTTCAAACAACAAGTAACGAGTAAATAAAAAACAGTCTAAATAACAAACGGCGAAGTTTTATAAAAAAAGTTACATCATTGAACTAATAAAAAAAAAAAACTAAGTCGGACCAATTCCCAACTTCCGACGCAGCTCATCGAGTAACGCCCGGAGATATTCGGCTTCATCGGGGTCGGTACACTTCTTGAGGGCCCTGTGCGTCTGCAACATCGTCCTTGCCATCGACGCTGTTGCTAACGACTCAAAAGCGGTGGCCGTCTGGGTCGGGAGCTCTACCGGGACCGGAGCTTGGGTTGCAGCGGTCGACGATGAGGTCGCGGTCTCCTTCCCCTTGGCCTTCGCAGCCTTGACGCCGGGAGGACGCCGGACGGACACCGGTGTGCCGGAACTCCCTTCATACACGTACGTCCGGTTGAGGTCAACCGGGTGATTGCCGCTGCCGCTTCTCGTGTAATCACCAGCTTCAGTGGTCTTCGTCCTCTTCGGCGCACCAGTGTGCAGAATTCCACCTTGGAACTTCTGCTTGTCCCTCAAGAGCGCCCAGATGGCCTCGTGCTTGAAGTCACCGTACATCGACCGGTACGACAACAACGCTTTAGCGCGCACGTCGCTCCCCTGTGACCGCGTGAACTTCTCGAACTCCGCCGCGGTTGATCGTCCGCGACCTCCACAATGGGGCGGACGATGGCGCGGACGATGGTCCGCGGCCATCGTCCGCGACAGCCGCAATGGGGCGGACGATGGCCATCGTCCACGCTATCCTCCGCGACCGAAGTATAGGGCGCGACTATCGTCCGCACCCTATGGCGCGCACCCGCAATGGGTGTGGACGATGGATGGCGCGGACGATGCGCGCCATCGGGCGTGCCATCGTCCGCCCATTGCGGATGCCCTAAAGCAAAATTCAAATTTAGAAGCGTCTTAACAAGTAACAACAACTCACTCTTAGAGGCTAATGGGCCTATAATATACATGGATTTTGGGCCCATGAGTAAATTATAAATATGTAATAGTAGTAGTAAATTAGTTTTCAAACTTAAAACTAGGGAGGTCAATCGGTCGACCTAGCAGGGCCATGAGTATATTATAAATATGTAGTAGTAGTAAATTAGTTTTCAAACTTAAAAGTTAAAAGTAAATTAGTTTTCAAACTTAAAACTAGGGAGGTCAATCGGTCGACCTAGCAGGGCCATGAGTATATTATAAATATGTAGTAGTAGTAAATTAGTTTTCAAACTTAAAAGTTAAAAGTATACGAAAAATGAGCAAAAGATTTTTCTCCATTTATCCCATTAAAAATGTTTTACTTTTTTTTTGAATAAAATAAATCATCGTCAATACATCTAACTAGTTTTTCATTCTCTTCATTATTACTCCAATTATACTTTTTCCGTTTTACATTATTATATTATACTCCATCCGTTCCATAAAAATATATGCATTTGAAATGACAGAAAATTAATGCACAATTGATAAAATAAGATGTAGGAGGAGAAAAGTAATTAAAGTAGTGTAAGTGGATAGCATGACCCACATTATTATTAGTGTTTAGTGAGTTGTAATGATGGGTCACAATGATATAAGTTGTAAATAAATTTGTATATATGAGTAATGGGTTGTAGACAATTTTTCATATTTTTATAAGAAGGATGAGAAATTGGAAGTACACATGGAACGGAGTCAGTAGCATATTTTATTTTTCCACTTAACACCATCTCCCCAAATCATGTATTATTCCACAAGTGTGATCTCTTTTGAGAGATATAAGTGTATCTCAGAGTAGTTAATGCTACATTATTTACTTTAGGTGTGACCTTGATGTAATTTTACTTTTTTTTATCTTTTTGAAATTGTATTATCATATGATATTTTTTTTGTCCACGCTCTATATAATAAACGGATTATTAGTTTCGTTTCAAGTTAAGATCGTCTTTAATGGTACTTCAAAATTTAAAATTGGTAGATAATTAGCTTTAATAATACTCTAAATTCTATTCCATTTTAGATTTTTGAGTATAATATGTGTATATTTATTATTGAATTTACACTAAAACAAACTCAAATCACTTTTTCAAATTTTGTAAGTAAAAAAATATACTAATAGATAGAGAATATTCTTATAAATTTGAGTTTAATATAAATAAATAAGTAAATTTGTTATTATATGATATTTATATTAAAAGGGTTTATGTGTAATAGTGTATAAACTATGGGTTTGAAGTGTCATATAGTAAAAAAAACACTTGCTACAATTTATAGTTGCCATGAAGTATATCGTTGCATTTGTTAGGGGAGAGGGGATGTTGATGTATGAACATGAAGCATGACAGATACATTAAAAAATTAGGAAAAATAAAATGCATGTGTGCATCATCACGCAATAGTCGGTGAAAAGGTCTTGATTAAAAATGTCAATGCACCGACAGCCTAATTCTTTCTACAATATGAGTATTTAGTATTTAGTATTCAAATGAAATCCATGCCCAATCCAATTAAATACTTTTGTATTGAAGTAGATTTGTCATATATTCTGTTCTACCGTGTTACTATGAAATAAGATTTAACTTTTTTATTTCATTTATCGTATAAGTTCATTCATGCCTATTGCTAATACTATAGTCTACTACATACATAGAAGGTTTTCCTAGAGTCGAAACACTCGAATTTTAATAAAGATATTTTTGGCACACATAATTGAAATTAAATTAGAATTAAAAATTTTCCAGTACCAAATTAGAAGAAATTGAATTATACTCTCTACGCTCCATAAAAATATGTACACTTTCTATTTTCATCCGTCTCATAAAAATATGAGCATTTGCATTTATGAAAAGTTATCTCAATTTATTACCTTATACAGCAAGTTATATACAACTTATACCACCATTAATACACTAATAATAATGAGATCTCACTATTCACTAACACTACTTTAACTACATCTCCTATCATTTCTCTTACTTTACCAATTTTGTCATAATTCTCGTGTCATATCATATGCGCATATTTTTATGCAACGGATGGAATAAGAATATGTACACATACACAACACACATCGCATATACACACATAGTGTGTGTTTCTATGTGTATGTGGAGTATGTGTAGTATGTGTATATGCAATATGTGTAGTGTGTGCACTGTGTGTATTTTTTGTATAGTATGTGTAATGTATGGTGGATATATAATGGAAATATCTAATTTTATACTACCAATTTGTAATTTCAATAACTACCTATAATATGAAATTTAAATTGTAAAATTGAGACATTTAAAATTATAATTCAATTTTAAAATATCAAATATTGAATTTAAAATTAATGACTCCAATTCCATTGTACAAAAAGTGATAGTCCCATTGGTATTATGGGGGAATAATAAGGATAAAATGACCAACTCGCTCACCATCTCACAACTGCATGAACGTTAGAATCACTAAACTAGAATAAACTATTCTTCCCATTCCTCTTATTATAAACTATTTCAGATTATCATGAATATATTTTCTTTTATCTGAGATATGATGGAGTAATATAGATCCAGTTTTGGGCAACATACGCGGTTGACATTTTCTTGGATATTTTTCTTCTCGATCGATCTTCATCTTATATTTTGCTCTCCTTTTTCTATTAAAATTATTTTTACCTCTGGGTGTCTAAATGTGACTATAATTGGAGAGAGATTTATAGAGATGATTAAGGAAGACGAGAATTAGAAGAAATTAAATTGGAGTCATAGAAAATCCCGTTACACATTAAAGGCAAAAAATGAAGTAAAAGACCGTAAGCGAGTCTAAATATTGTTAACCACTTAAAATGAGTGAGAGCGATATCGAGAGGAACAAGTTGGGAATGAACTGAATTAGAGAGTGTGGAGATTTAAAAGAGTTATAAATGCAAAGGCATATAAGGGCACTCCAGGGGAGTTGGATCCCCTGCTGTCCTCCAACTACAACAGAGGCTGCTAGACGTCTCCAAACCGAACCGGCCCGGAACCGTCGCCGGCGGTTCCGAACCGGAACCGGAACCGTCACCGGCGGTTCGAACCGGCACCGGAACCGCCGGAACCGCCGGGCCGGTTCCGGTTCCTCATTTTATGCAAACCGTAACCGGCGGGTCGGAACCGCCGGTTCCGGCGAAACCGGCGGTTCCGAACCGGCGGTTCGGCGGTTTCCGACACAATTTCAGGCCTACTCCCTAGCCTTTTCACAATTTCAGGGTTAAACCGGCGGTTCCGGGCCTAAACCGGCGGTTTCCCACCGCAATTTTCAAAATTTGAAAATTCAAACGGTCCGTAAACCGCCTGTTCCACCGAAAACCGGCGGTTTCGGCGGCGAACCGGCGGTTTCGGCGTTATTTTTCAAAATTTGATTTTTTTTTTAAATTTTTAATCACAATTTTCCCCTATAAATACCCCCTCCTCTTCCATTTCTACTCACCCCATTCTTGTGTTAATAAGAATTTCTCTCTCAATCTCAATTTCTCTATTCTCCATCCTCATTCTCTCAAGTTGTGTACGTTGTTTGCGCTCATAATTTACTCACGTTGTTCTTGTTCACGTTATCATATAGTCATATTCACATAAACACTACTATCTATTCTCTACTTCCAATTTCCATAATATCATGTCTTCATCTCGTCGTGGTGGTGATCGGGGCAAGGGCATTGCTCAAGATCAAAGTGACTCTCGGCGTCGTCGTGCCCCTTCTAGAGCACAAGTTGCGGAGGAGGTGGGAAGGCGAGCCGCTCTTCGATTACAAGTAAGTTCTAAACTTCTAAATTAATATTGTTTGCTTGCCAAAGTTTTGGATCCAAAGTGGAAACTAGTTGGTACTTTCAAAATTTTAGAATTTTATTACAACAGTTTAGCTTCTATTGATCTTGAACCACTCCGAGCTTTGCAAACTGACGACGACGACAACTACATAAACCTTGCCCAAATATTCCAAATAAACCTCCCCCACCTCCCAAGCCTCCAAAGAAATTTTGAGTTCGACTTGCGGGCTCTCTTTCACGATTACGAAGTCAAGTACAACACTACCCACCAAGTTCGACCTAGACCCCCCCGTCAAACACAGAACTTTGGCTTCTTCCAAGTTGATGACCCCGACACCCAATCCCAATTGGCGGACCTATACGCCTTCAGCAGCGGAGGAAGGACGGCACATTCGGTAAGTGAGTTAGATTTATATTTAGACTCACACTTTTCATTCAATGAGGAAGAAGGAGGTCCCGTTCCCCAACAAATCGACGTCCTAGATTGGTGGTCTTCACACGAGAAAGATTTTCCCATCCTTGCATCAATGGCCAAGGAGATCTTTTCGGTTCCGGCTTCCACTGTCGCCGTCGAGTCCGCCTTTAGTGTTGGAGGCAACGTCTTGGACGACCGAAGAAGTAGGCTCACCGGACAAAACATGGAAGCCACCATGTTACTTGATGATTGGTGCACCGCCGAAATTAGAGACCAAGAACCGGATTGGGACAAACTAGTAGTACAACCCGACCAAGACTACTTCCCCGACGAAGAAGAGTAGGCGCCAATACTTCCGATCAAGCCAAATAGGTAAGCAAGGTAAGAGAACTACGTGGACTTTGATTCCAAAATGCAATTGAGCATTGAGGATATGTAGGCATCTCAACTTATATTTCAACTTAAATTTTAAATTTAAGTTTAAATTTAAGTTGAGCTCAAGTCCTTTTCCTTTATTTCTTTTTTCTCCCTTTTATTTCGAATATGTAATTTTGTAAATTGTAATGAAGACTTTAAGTCTTTTGTAATTTATAATTTTGAAGTTGTAATTTCTAATTTTTATGTTGTAATTTGTAAATTTTAACTTGTAATTTGTAATTTTAAAGTTGTAATTTGTAATTTTGAAATTGTAATTTGTATCAATAAAATTACATTTGTACATCGCTTCATTCTAATGTTATTTACGCAAGTTTTTTTACATTTTAAACTTGAATTACAATTTACAAAATGCAAAAAAAAAAAAAAAAAAATCGGATAAACCGCCGAACCGCCGAACCGCCGAACCGGCCCGGAACCGGGTAACAACCGACGGTTAGGCCGGTTCAAGTGAACCGGCGGTTCACGGTTCATAAACCGGAACCGTGCGGTCTTCGACGGGCCGGTTCCGGTTCCAACAAATCTTGAATGGTTCGGAACCGGCGGTTCACGAACCGTGGTGACGTCTAGAGGCTGCCGTATACACATAAACATATATTTTATTAATAAAAAAATTCCACTCTCTCTTCTGCTGTGAAAAATATCACAGCAGAGGATAGTTGTGCTTAAAACGTAAAATAATACTACTAATGAAACGCATATCAGTGCATTTTTTAATTACTTGAACTGATTCAAATCACCACTACACAGACCACCTCATGTGGGCCACTCTCTCCCATATACTCTAATTGTTGGTTTTTAGAATTACAAGAGATAAAAGTCGTACGTAATACAATCCAAAAAAGGAATACAAAAGAACAAACTGAAACAAAATTACAAGATGGAAATCGAAACAGTGAACCGTAAAGAGTATTTTAGCCGAGTCGAGGAGTCCTTTTTCCGCAAGACGAGATCCCCATATAGTACTCTCGGATTGACGTTTCGTCCCCAAAGATAAAACGACTACGTCTTTGGTGAAGCGGTACCGCTATCAGCAGAGTTCCGACGAACTGGATGGAGGAGAGGGCAGAACTTCGACAGAAAGACAATGCACAGAGAGAGATGAAGCTTATGAATGCAGAATGTTTGAGTGTTTGGGTCGAACCCAAGCACCGAGCCCCACGACCAGACCCAAAGAACAGTCCAAAGACTAATTGCCAAGATCCAAGGACACGGACACGGGCACGGGCTCGAGCTCGAGGCTCGCGGCGCGGCGGGCGGCGGCGCGCGCCTTTGGGTTCTATAGCCCATATTAGTCCACTATAATTATTACATGGAATAATTCTTCTTATTAAATACTTGATTAATAAGGTTGTAACTTCCAATGTGAGATAATTAACTCTCTTAATTATTCTCATGGCTTCTCTCATAGCTCATTTAACTAGTTTGCAATTTTGCACAACTTTAATCCATTATTTCTCACTCACAGGGAATCGGATTTGAGAAAATGAATATACCATAGTCATCTACTCCGAAGGTAGATCAATGATATATCAATTAATTTCACAAAATTAAATGTCTCATTGAAATTATAATTGGTCAAAATCCTTTGACCGCTCATAGTTTCCAAGACAAATTTAGCCATTTTTGCTTTAAGACAAATTTCACATTTCTCTTGGGTATTCATTTCATTTGCCTTTAGTAAATCTAAATTTACTTATCTTTTAATGGAATTTTGATTTACATGTCCCAATCTACAATGACACAAGTTTGAACACTCGATCAAGTTAGAGGAAGTAGATGCTTTATTATTATTAGCCAATGTCTTTGGGACAAGGAGTATAGCCACACTAAGCTTGAAAAGTCCATCGGTTACATAATATTTTCCGAGGGACTTCCCAAACTTGTACAAAACAAATCTATCAGATTCAAATACAAGTTTAAACCCCTTATTCACTAGTATTGATCATGACACTAGGTTCTTGCGGATGTCTGGGACGTGTAACACATCCTTCAAGGTGATTGTGACGCCGGACGTCATCATGAGGATCGCATTTTCAATGCCGAGGACTTCGGACGATGCTTGATTCCCCATGTTGATCTTTCTCCCTTCAACAGTAGTGTAGGAGGCAAACTTGCTTTTGTCGGAACAGACATGAGCAGTAGGGTCGGTGTCAATGTACCAGCCACCCTTGTTATCCAAAAGGTTCACTTCTTTGGTGACCACAACAACGTCACTTTCATCCCATTCCTTGAACTCCTTCTCAACGACGTGGGCAGCCGGCTTCTTCTTCTTGCTGCGGCAGTCTTTGGCAAAGTGACCAGGTTTTCCACATTTGTAGCAATCGCCTTCAAACTTCTTTCCAGGCTGCTTGCCCTTCCCTTTGTCCTTTTCACTTGGACGACTTGGGCGAGGGGCGTTTGTTGGAGGGACCGCCCTGCTCCAACAGGTAGACTTTTGCAACAAGTCGGCTATAGCCTTTAGCCTTTTGATCACTTTTGCGCACGTCTGCTTCAATGCGCAGTTTCACGATCAAATCTTCAAGGGTCATCCTTTTTCGTTTGTGCTTGAGGTAGCTCTTGAAGTCCTTCCAACTAGGAGGAAACTTCTCAATGATCGTGCATCTTGTAAAGTTGTTGGGCAAGGTCATCCCTTTAACCACGAGTGCGTGGATGAGCATTTGGAACTCTTAAACCTGTTCCATGATGGGTCGAGAGTTGACCATTTTGTAGTCCAAAAATTTGTCTACTACAAAATTTTCAGTACCTGCATTATCTATGCTATACTTCTTTTCTAGAGTTTCCCACATCTCTTTTGATGTGGTTACAATAGAGTATACATTGTACAAACTATCATCTAAAGCACTTAGAATGAAATTTTTACAAAGATAATCTCTTATCTGCCAAGCTTCATAGTCCACCATGACTTCGATCCTTGTTTCTTGATCACTTGGTGCCGGCAGCTCGTTTTCCGTGAGGAAGTTGGCGACGCCCAATGTTGTTAAGTAGAATAACATCTTTTGGTACCACCTTTTGAAGTCAGATCCTCCAAACTTTGATGGCTTCTCGGCAGGTGGCATCATTCTTGGTGCCAAATGTGTCGCGCTTGGTCCATGAAAGAAACCAATCCCGTTGCCCCCGAAGGGACCAACATTTTGGTTGGGCATAGAGCCCCCACCATTCATGTTGGGCATAGAGCCCGCCATGGTTGTACCGGACCCGAAGGAACCAACACCCGTGTTGAACTCGAAGGGCTCAACACCAGATCCATTAAATGATCATATGGACCACTAAAAGTGGAATCAATCGATCCACTCAAGGTAGATCCACCAATGAGCCTAAAGGGGTTTGTGAACCCCAATGGGGTTGTTGATGAAGAGGTAGTGAACCCGGGGGTGGGAATCATCATCGGATTCGACGAAGTGTTGACCGGTGCAGTGGTCGACATGGTGGAGGGAGTTGCACAGCCGGTGGTGGCAGCGGTGGTGTTGAATTCAGTCGACATCTCCAGCAAAGGTCTTAAGTTTCGAAAGTCTTAGTTTCAGTTAAGTCCAAATTCCTTCAAAGGCAAGTTATCTCGTCTTGCGATTGTTGGTTTTTGGAATTACAAGAGATAAAAGCCGGGAGTAATACAACCCAAAAAAGGAATACAGAATAACAAACTGAAACAAAATTACAAGATGGAAATCGAAACAGTAAATCGTAAAGAGTATTTTAGCCGAGTCGAGGAGTCCTCTTTTCGCAAGACGAGATACGCCCCGGTAGTGCTCTCGGATTGGCGTTTCGTCCCTAAAGATAAAACGGCTACGTCTCTGGCGAAGCAGCACCGCTATCAGCAGAGCTCCGGCGAACTGGATAGAGGAGAGAGTAGAGCTTTGACAGAAAGACAATGCACAGAGAGAGATAGAGCTTATGAATGCAGAATGCTTGAGTGTTTGGTGTATGAAATGCATGGAATGACAAGCCTATTTATAGGCTCAGTCCACTGCAGGGGTCAACAGCCATGATGGTTGTCATCATTGCAAGACCGTAACCGCCGACCATTACAAGGCGTTACGAGAGCTGGAGAGGCTTTACCGCGTCAAACTGACAAGGTGTCACCCCGCTTGGCTCGCTGACATGGAAACGGTGGTGGTCTAAAAAGAACTAGACCAACCTTGGGTCGAACCCAAGCACCGAGCCCCACGACCAGGCCCAAAGAACAGTCCACGGGCACGAGCTCGAGGCTCGCGGCGTGACGAACAGCGGCGTGGGCGTGTGGGTTCTATAGCCCATCTTAGTCCACTATAATTATTACATGGAATAATTCTTCTTATTAAATACTTGATTAATAAGGTTGTAACTTCCAATGTGGGATAATTGACTCTCTTAATTAATCTCATGACTTCTCTCGTAACTCATTTAATTAGTTTGCAATTTTGCACAACTTAAATCCATTATTTCTCACTCACCGGGAATTGGATTTGAGAAAATGAATATACCACAGTCATCTAATCCGAACGTAGATCGACGCTATATCATTTAATTTCAAAAAATTAAATGTCTCGTTGAAATTATAATTGGTCAAAATCCTTTGACCGGGCATAGATTCCAACACTAATAATATTTATATAATTACATAAAAGTATGTTTTAATGGAGTATATTTTTCACTAATTATTACACCTTCGAACAATTTTGTATTATCGTTATTCATAACAATATATGTAAAAAACGCAGCAATAAGGGTTTCGAATGCAGACTTGAGCTAGTTTCCAGTTTACTTATTTTTTTTCTCCCCCATTCCTAATCAGCCTAAAGCAAATTTATTTATAGAATTTATATATATAATATACACAAAAGTTGGTTCCAATATTCTTTTGTCACTAATTACTTAAATGATTTACATTATTGATATTGGTGTAATTTTATAAAACTAAGTATTATTGATATAAAAATATATTATCATAACAATTATATTCCATATGTAAAGAATTTTATTCAGCATAAAAATCAACAATGAATATTTATTAAGTTAAAAAATAAAGTTGATTTATAGAAATTAAGATATGACTAAGATATGAGAAAATATTAAAAGTTTAAATGACTAGAATAGATTATTTTATCTCCTTTAATATTAAATTATAAAATAGATATATATAACGTGGGAGTAAACTCGGATACTATTACAAATTTTTAATCCGTACACCTGAATTTTGAATTTCATATACCATGATTATGGAGTACTTACATGCATATATTGTAATGGCCACCATTTAATTAGCTTAACTTTTAAGATATTTATCAAACTACGAATGAATGCCATTTTCTAGTTACTTTAATTTCGAGAAATATACAACCCTAATGTTCGGTTACTCGATTAATGACTAACTTCGATCTAGAAATGAAGGAAATGAGCAAGGTTTGAATAAAAAAAATGAATACGTGTTCGTACATTCCTTTGAGTAAATAAAATACAATGTTATTATACTCCAAGCTATGACTTAGCTTCAAAAAAATAATAATAAAGAAAATAATACATAGGAATATCAAAAGGAAAACGCCTTGAATCTTTTATTCACGAGCCCAAAACCACACCCCTGCGGGCCGGGCCCAAACGAACTGTCGACCCAGAGCACTGGGCCCACTTCGCAGCACAACAGCCGGATCATTTCCCAACTGGCAAGACCACAGCAAATGTTAAGATTTATGAAGAGGAGAAAGAGAGAAACTTTTAGTAAGAGGAAGGAGACAACATTACCTTTCAAGGATGAAAAGCAAGTCTTGCCTAGAGTGGCAAGTGAGCTCCTGCATTGTCTTCCACTTCAACCGAGACCTGCTCAAACAAAACAAAGGAAATTAAATGAATTTGCAAGATACCAAGACTCAACTCTATCCAAACAAAGAAACGAGACACACCTACTTTAGTGAAAAGAGGCCAAACAATCCCAAAGGAGCATGGGACAGCCTGCAGCACTCCTAAACCCCAACCGATCTCTGCAGCCTTTGATTGTACATTCTGCAATACCAACAATCCACATTTTCAAGAGTCCTATTTTCCTAGTACACCATCAGATTTCAGTTAAAGACTGCTGCAAAATCCTAAGAGTGTCCACAGTGGGGGAGCCGCGGCCCGTGGCTCGGGTGCGCAGCCCCCACTGCAGAGAGCCACGACGGGCGGCTAGGAGCCGAGAGCCGAGAGGGAGCCGCGGCCCATCACTGCAGCGGGCCGAGAGCCGCAGCCCGGCCACCGAAAAATATATATATATTTTTTGCTTCTTTTTTTATAAATACACACCATTTTCCTCAATTTTTCTACCCCAATTCAAACACCACTCTTTCCAATCTATTTCAATTCAACTTCTGAAATATGGTACTATAGAGGGAGCGCCGCATAGTGATATAGGTTTTCAGATTGTTTTTAAACTAGAAAAATTTCATTGTATAATTTTCCCCTTTTAATATAATACAACGAAGTTCTTGTTAAACTTTTTTTGGTTAGGTTGTGCAATTTTTTTTATTTACAATCTAAATTGTTTTATTTTAATTAAAATTATAAATATCATAAATTATAGTCTAATAAAATTTATTATAGTTAAATTAAAAAATATCATTAAAAAAAGCAAACAAATTAATTTTTATTTTAGAGTGAGCCACATTTCATGGCCCTTGTTATTTACCATTGTGGAGAGCCCAGGAGAGCCACATTTGTTAGCCGGGCAAACTTTGGTGGCCCTTGAGGGCTACCATTGTGGCCACTCTGAAAGAGAGGATTTGCAGCAGGAAAGGAAATATAGTAGCCCCTTTAACGGCACCAAGTACATCAAGGCTGGCCTAAAAAATCCTCCCTCACACACATCGAACGCCCCTTCCACATAGTTGAGCTTTACACAACAAAATTTTGAGAGTAAGAGAGCAACAAGTGGTGTAAATCCAGCAAGAGGGTCCCTTTCAAGACAACTGCAACTTGTAACAAGTAAAACACAACAACACCTCTATGCATCATGTCTAGGCAAACACAGTAGATAGCCGAGATCAAGGACTTAGAGCATCCACAATCGTGCTCTTGCCAGCGGCACGGTTGTGGGCCCGATCCCACTTTTTCTGCCTGCTCTCTGGCAAGAGCACAACACCCACAGCTGTGCTCTTCCGCAAGAACGAACACAATTAATTTAAAATTCAATTACACAAAAACATTTCTATAATACTAAAATTCATTAAAAAACCACAATAAATATTACAAATTACAAATAAAATAAAAAAGATATAATTAAAATCCTAAAAATTAAAAATTACATAATTAAAATCCTAAAAATTAAAAATTACATAATTAAACTCTTAAAAATAAAAAATTACATGATTATTGGCTAATATTACTTAAGGAAGACTACACATCCGGCGGCACCAACCCCAATTGTTTTTTGAGACCCAATATCATGTCCTCGTGCGTTTGAAGTTGCGTGGGGGTCATAGTTGACCTATCGACCATATTGAATTGGGCCAAAAGGGCCCACAACAAGTTGTTCGGGGGTGGAGGTGGAACATAGGGTGCGGGTTCGGGGGCGGGGGCCGATGGAGTCGCGGAGCGCCGGCAGTCGGCCGCCGCCTTCTTCCTTCCTTGCGGTCGGCGTTGGGAACCGCTTGGTCCGGCGTCGGGGCTACCCAAGTTAGCTCCGGCGAGTTGACTAGCCACTTCTTCGGAGCCGGAGTCGGATAGGGATACCGACCTTGACCGTTTGGAGGAGCCGCTAGAGGAGGATGTTACGCCTCCCATATACCTCGGGTGAAACCGCGTTTCCTGCCAAACGTTGAGGTACTTGAACGACTTTCAGTTCAAGGACTGGTAGGTGCTCAGCGCGGCAGTGATGATGTCGACCTCGCTCCGGCCGCTCCCGGCATTCCGCGACTCCTGGAGGAAATAACCATTGAACTTGCCAATTTATTCGTTGGCTCGGCCGATGCAGTTGCGCACCATACTCTCGTTGCACTCGATCGTTCCCGGCGGCCGGTTTGCATTGTACCGGCGAGAGACGCGCCACCAAAAGTGATCGCCGGATTGGTTCGTGCCAACCGCTACATCTTCGGAGATTTCAAAGTACGCCTTGAACAATTTATCCATCTCCGCCGGAGTGTACGGTGTGCGGACACCGGCGCAAGTAGGAGGAGTCGGAGTTTGGGAAGGGGCGGTCGACCTAGGCTCCGGTGTCCACCCGTATCGCCCTTCGGAGGCACCTTGGTCGTCGATTGGGTATGGCCGGTAGCCACCCGGAACGGCCGAATCTTGGGTGAGAGGAGGGGCCGAATATTCCGTTTCCGGACTAGGAAACGGTTATCCCCCCGAACCATTGGGGGTTCCAACCGTGAGAAGGCGGGTTGTCATCGCCTTGGCCGGACATTGTTAGGGTATGAGAGAATGAAGATGAAAATGGATATGAGAGAATGAAGATGAGAATGGATATTGGAGAATAAAGATGAGAATTGTGTAGTTTGATGTGAATTTTTTGGTGTGAAAGTGAGTATTTATAGATGAAAGTATGTATTTTTGGGGGGAAAAAAATTTAAAAAAAGTGTAAAAAACATTTATAATTTTTCTGAGAAGTGAATTTTTTTTTATTTTTTCTCGATTTTTTAATTAAAAACCGATTTTAAATAATTTTTTTTTAAAGGCAACGGCTATGTTGTTGCCCAATCCCGTGCCGCCACGTCAGCTGCTCGCTGGCGTGGCGCTGGCGCGGCGCTGCTCGATGCTCTACGGCGAGCGGCGCGAGTGCAGCGACGGCGGTGCTTCGCCTTGCCAGCGGCGCGGACGGCGGTGGCGACCGTCGCCACCGTTGCGGATGCTCTTAGGATGAACAAATCACAGTAGCCTCAACAATCAACACATGCCCAAAAATATTCCGTAGACTGATTCTTAGGCTTAATGACATCAACAGTAAGTCCCAAAAAAAATGATTAATTCGAACAAAGAGCCGAATTAGAACGGGGAAAGGAGCGTAGAGACTTAGCAACTGGTCGTCGAGACGGAGTGGCTCACTGACAGGGCCGCAGCCGACGGTGGTGTTGACTGTCAGCGTAGGCGACGCCTATTCGCTATTCCGACGGTACAGATCGCCGAGCCACCGGTGAGACGCCGCGACGTCGCTGACCACCGGGAGGACACAGGCGCTGGTGACAGCGGTTCCACCGAAAGGGCGACGCCCCCTCCTCTGCTTCGACGGCGCAGAGACGACGAGGGAGGCGGCAGACGGAGGCGTCGGCAGGGGTTTAGCCAGCTCCGAGCCTAGCTCGACGGAGGGAGACCCGACGGAGGAGGCTACACAGCCGCGGCGTCGGCTGGGGAAGAAGGCGGTGCCGCGTGGAGAAGGAGTCACGGAGGCGGCGACGGTTGGGCTGTTAGGACGGACGAACGACGCCGGCTATAGCGCGAACTTCAAACCGCTGGAGTCGCAGGCACGGGAGACGCGAAACGCCTGCCGGAGGAAGGGACGGCAGAAGGAGAGGACGCCTCCGTGAGGCGCGACAAGGGAGGCTGCCCTGTGATGTCGACGAGAGGAAGGAGAGAGATTCAAATTGGGGATTTTGAAAGGGGTTTGACCGAATTGGGAGCATTTTTTTGTTGGGCTGTTTCTTTTCTTTTCTTGCTGGCCCATAAAGAATTTAAAGTGGTAGTGGGCTAAAACTTTAATTAAGTAGGAATTGAGCCTTTAATTTTAAATAAATGAATGGAGTGGTTCTTTAAGTTTTGGGCCTGCTATGTTGATTTTATTCACGGGCCCTCCTAATGTGTTTCCCGATCAAATAATTGATGGCCGCTACTAAATCCCGCAATGACAAAATTTAATTCCCGGATTTTATTTTAGGGCTCAAATATGTAATGTTAAGAAATAGTACGCTAATAAATTCCAAAATGATTAATAGACCTAGTATCTACCTTAATGCTTAAATAATATTTGCATAGGAGCTACTAAATCCCGCAATGACAAAATTTAATTCCCGGATTTTATTTTAGGGCTCAAATATGTAATGTTAAGAAATAGTACGCTAATAAATTCCAAAATGATTAATAGACCTAGTATCTACCTTAATGCTTAAATAATATTTGCATAGGAGCTACTAAATCCCGCAATGACAAAATTTAATTCCCGGATTTTATTTTAGTGCTCAAATATGTAATGTTAAGAAATAGTACGCTAATAAATTCCAAAATGATTAATAGACCTAGTATCTACCTTAATGCTTAAATAATATTTGCATAGGAGATAATGCCCTCTTGACTATATAATTTTGTGAGTCTCCACATAATTAAATATCTCGAATTAATTAATGCTCAAGGACTTTCTAGGAAATAAGGAAAGAGGAATAAAATGATCATGCACTTACGATGCATACACGACAAATTATTTAGATTCTTAAGCCTATTTTAAGTATACTTTATTTTCTAAAGGGACGTCATCGCACGTCAAGTAAGACCAAGTCGAGGAACTTTCAATTAAGGAATTAAGCTCTGAGGTGGGCATTCTTTTCAAAACGTGATTTTAGTATGAATATGTGAATCCTTTCTAAATACGTTTGTCATGCCATGTTTTGTTTTTACGATTACCTATCTGCTTGGCTATGCCAATCATGTTAAATCGAATTCGGGTCCCAATAGGGCCGTAAACCCTACTCGGACTAGTGTACACATATGGGGATCGTGTGTTAACTTTCGAGTTGGCCGGTCCAGCGACCGTCGTGAAATGTGACTACATTCCCGGTTCACATACGATCAGATATGGTATTTATGTTTATGTGATTGCGCAATCAATTTTATGAAATGAAAGGAATTTAGTGACCCGGGCCTTTTAAAATGAAAACCCCGTGTTCACTCAACTATGGCTGACAAATAAAATAGAACTATTTTTGGCACTGCGCACACTGATTATATCAAGTACTCAGCCCTGCATGTTTCTTTTCTAACGTGCAGGTTGAACGTGGTTGAGGCGACGAAGGTGTTGGGAAGAGATCGTTAATAAGTAGTTAGGTAGCCCAAAGTAGTATGTCCTCATACATACTATTTTGTCTTGGAACCTTCTGCTGCATTAGAATTTTGTTCTAGGAACTTATGAATTTGGCTTTGTTACTCTAATTTGATCTGACTTTGTACCCATTCGCCTTCGAGACTATTCCCTCGAGTTAATTATTTCCTTTATAATGAGTTCATGATTGATGAAATTGTTTTAGTTACAAAATAGCTACGCTCACTAGTACTAGGGAGTTGTGGTCGTGACATATATTCAAATATTATATGTGAGAGAGCGGGGCCCAGCGGTAGTGTTATTTGATTTAGTTTTGCTTCGGGTAATTAATTAAAGGGGAAAAGGGAATAAAACTAAAATCTGCACTGTATGCATTTCATTTGTACTCCCTCCGTCCCCAAAGAGTATGAACTTTGGGTTCAGCATGAGTTTTAATGCATTATTCGTAAAGTAAGAGATAGATAGATAGATAGAGAAAGTTTTTTAAGTATTGTTAGTGGAGAATGAGTCTCGCCTTATTAGAGAGAAGAGAGTTTCCAAAATTGAAAGTTCATACTCTTTGGGGATGGACGAAAAAGGAAATAGTGCATACTCTTTGGGGACGAAGGGAGTAATATTTTGCGTTTTAAGCACAGCATCCTCTGCTGTGATATTTTCCACAGCAGAGGATCCACCCCCAGGCACTCCAACCTCGCCCCAACTAGGGATGAACATTCGGATTAGTTCAGTTTTTTACCTAAACCAAACTGAACCAAACATAAACAGAGTTTGTTTTAGATATAAGTATATTTCAATATATATGCAATTTTAAAAATAAATTCATTTTTTGGCTCTTTCAGTTTTTATACATCCAACCTGAAATAAACTGAATTTTACTAAAAATTTAAACTAAATAAAAAAAAACTAAGGGCGTGTTCACTTTCCAAGAATTGAGTAATTCTTAGCCCAATTCTGCCAATTATGGTTGTTCACCTTCCACTAATTAATTGGAGGAAGCATGAGATTTAATGAGAGGCTCGGCCTATTCATACGAAATGGGCAAGAATTGAAGTCTTGGATAATAAGATTTGTTTGTGCATTGGGCTCTCCACCAAGAATTAGACTTGATTTTACACATTTACCCCACTTTTCCACCTTACTACCTTCTCTCTCGCTCTTTCGTCGACTAAATTAGGGCAAAATAACTTCCGTCTGCGAAGGTCGACGAGGAGACTATTCCAAAAATTAAGTCGCCGGTGTGGTTTGACAAAGGTTTCATAACTTCGATCAACTCTGCGAAGTCGACATTCCCCCTCCAAATCGGTTGCAAATTTTCAATTTTTTTCGATTTAGCCCTTGCCTCTATGTTGTCTCATGGTCGACAGTTTGCAGCGCCGCGCTATTTCGTTGTTGCTGAAAGGATCAAATCGGATATTCGATTTTCGAGTATTTTGCTCACCCCTAGCCTCGCCGCCCCATGCGCACCCAACATGTTCCCCCTGCTCACCCCAACCGCCTCTAGGCGATAACAGCGACACCTCAAGTGTCCCGCGCCCCTAACATGATTTTAACAACACTGATTACAAGTACACTGTGATCTAATAACACAAAGAAAGAGAGAAGGGCACACACTATATCCACACTGAAGAAAACAAAATTGTACATAGATGAACAAATGGGAACAACATATTAGTACTATGTAGCAGTAGCACAGCTAAACTAATATATGAATCCCTAAAGCAAGATGAGTACCAAAGAACAAAATATTATGCATCAAATCCACCAATTCTGCAGCTAAATGACTACATCAGTGAAGCTCACTTAAAGGCTGCCATGCCGACCGAGGCGTCTCCACCGTGAGCCCTAAAATGATAATCTAAGCGGATAAAATGACAGTAACCTTATAAAAATGATACTCTGAGTTGATAAAATGATACGTTTACTGCTTTGTAGGTTTGTATATTATGTATTGTGCCGATTATATTAGGTTTATTGCATAGAATGATAGTTTTGCCGGATAGAATGATACTCTGAGTTGATAAAATGATACTTTTGACTGACTGATAAAATGATAAAATGATAAAATGATATATGTTAGGTTTATTGCATAGAATGATAGTTTTGCCGGATAGAATGATACTCTGAGTTGATAAAATGATACTTTTGATTGACTGATAAAATGATAGGTTTATTGCATAGAATGATAGTTTTGCCGGATAGAATGATACTCTGAGTTGATAAAATGATACTTTTGACTGACTGATAAAATGATAAAATGATATATGTTAGGTGTATTGCATAGAATGATAGTTTTGCCGGATAGAATGATACTCTGAGTTGATAAAATGATACTTTTGACTGACTGATAAAATGATAAAATGAGCGAAATTCAGAAATTAAATGAGCGAAATTTGGATACGTAAATTTTATCATGAGCGAAATGACATATTTACCCCTGCGTTTTTTTTATGAAGTAAATCTAAGTTTGAATCTAGACCACGTGATTTTAAAAATGTATGGTCCAGATTTAGTTATAGGGTTATTACGGAAATTGAGGTTATCATTATAATGCACCCCTATATATATATATATATATATTAAACAACCTGGATAACTCATAACTATTTACAAATATGCATGTCTAACAAAATTTTTGGAAGTAAAAGAAACATTACACTTTCTAGACATGCCACGTCTAGCATATTCAAAAGAATTACCCAAATGGAAAAGCGTTGGCTAGTTTGATCCTTTAATCTGCAAGGGGAAAAAGAAAGGAGTGAGCTTTAACAAGCCCAGTAGTATACCTATATTAGAGCTTAATTTTCGGAGTTAAGCAAACGTTATGCAACCTATATATTTATAAAATTTATTACCATGAATTTTTCTCTCTAGAATCAACATCCTTAAATCCATATATATATGCTTACTTTAAAAAAAACAATACATATGACCTCTATATCGTCCCCTTTATATCATCCTCTCTTGATTTTCTGGGACTTACCGAAGTCATAATCATATATCACTTCATTAAAATATCCAGAAATATACAATTATAGTATATAGGTCATCACTCACACAGTTTTAACACATGTATACTCACCAGATCTATACAGATTTATTCTTTACCAACACCAACATTCATATAGTCACCATTGATCTCAATAAATTTACCACATAATTAGTAATCACATATCCATTCATAAATATATAAGACAAAATTCAATAAAAAAAAAGCTAGCTTGACTTCAGATAACCACACTAATTATTCAATTACACTCAAAGAATACAGTACAATCTTATTCAAATATCAACACATATACGGATAACAGATCACTGGTACTTTCACATATACGAACAAACATAGCCCCTTAAGTGCTTAGTGACATACTAGGGTACGCGGACCAGATCAGAAACATATGCGGATTTTTTCCTCGAGAGGACTCCGCACAGACCACCCATTTAGGGTGTAGACAGAGATCACCCATGACGGTGCATATAAGAGATATCAGATAGATCAGATGCCAGATAACAAACGATCCTCGCTTCGGTTATCCATAAGACGAGAGATCACAGAAAATGCAGCGCTGCTGTCCTATGGCATGCCAATTGTACCCACAGAACATACTCAAGCACTGGGCATAAGCATAGTAAAAAACACACATTTTTCATCGAAATACTTATTTCAAATAATCTCTAATATTACACATTAGCAACTTCTTGTCACACCACATCATATCAAATTAACATATTAAGTTCCAACTATCTCAATACCTTCACATATCCGGAATTCACATACTTCACGTCATAAGCAACATAAACAGATTAAATATTGAATCGCTGATTAACACAAAATATTATATATGCAATCACATGGACTTAATTCAGGAATTAAGACATAATGTAAAATATACTACCTCAAAATCCAAACCGACTTTGACCCATGAAACTTTATATTCCTTCCTCTTTTCCTTGTCCTTGTTATTTCCTGACAGAATGGGGGCAGTCCCTTACAAAAATCATTATAAATTCACTTGAACTCGGTTGAAGCTGAATTTTGGTCACATGGCAGAAGACACACAAAACTTTGTTCAGCTAAAATTTGGTGAGAAAATGAGGTCGTTACTTGGCTAAACTGGAGTCGAAAAATGCTGCCAGAACATGACATAGTAGCTATCTCTATGGTTTCTTTCACTTCAGCACGATTTCTACTTGTATATTTCAAGCACATACTATCTAAGATAATTCAACTATTACTATATACTCTAACCATCCCATTAATTTCATTAGGATTCCGTGATCAAGTCCTTCTAATTAATTCTCAAATTTTCAATAGCTCATTTTCATATTCCATGTATAGATATCTAATTCATCATAAACCACAACTTAAATGAAATATGCGAAACTCCTCAGCTAATTTCCAGACCAAAGGCTGTCCCAAATTTTCCCTACCAGAATCACACATATCCCCACAAGAACAGATATTCTTCATGTAACAGTGTGAATTCTAAAGTCAAGCCAAGGTAGCAATACAAATAAACCTAAGTTATATTAAGAATTCTAAGCTAACACTTTATATATATATTAATATCACATTGTTCTTCCAATTCACCTCCCCAAAGATGTCTATGATAACAATTTTCCATCAGAACTTTAGAATTTCACCCGATTTGCTTAATTTCGAAATGGGAAACACTTGAGCATAAACCCTAGCTTTCAATTAAAGATGAAAATTGGACAAATAAGAGGTGAAAAGAGGTTGCTTACACAAAATGGAGTCAAGTCTTGTCTAAAGATGCCGGAAAATAGAGATGGCGTCGCCGGAAACCGTCGGGCAGAAGCAACGCAGAAAGGGAAGGAGTCCGACGTGTGTTTGAGCAGCGAAGCGGAGTTGAGACAGAGAGAGAAATTGAGAAGAAGAAGAAGAAGAGTCAGCTGGGGCAGTCGCGGAGGGAGAAGACGGCGTCGCTGAGTGTGTGCGTGAAAATAGGGGTAATTCTTTTTTAGTTCTAGGCTATATTTAACATTCCACAAGTGGTACGCTGAAACGAGGTGTTCAGGGCGCTTAGGTGTCGTTCAAGCAAGGATATATCCTACTGGTCAGGATAGAGATCCTAACTAAGCCTAGACCCTGGTTTCAAAAATTCCTCAACCCACTTCTACTGATCAGTATAGTGGTGGTAAGGGTCGAATCCCACAGAGATGGTGCGTTAAAACTATTGTGGTGATATTCTGGATGGTTTGGTTAGCTACCACGCTCGGGTTGAGTCTCTACCTAGGCAAGAACTTAAAGGTAATTTCCTACTGACTAGAATGGGGAAAGAAGTGTAGGGGTGCAGCTGTGTACGTGGAAATAGGGGGACATTTTTATAACAGAAAATATTTGGAAGGTACGAGATTCTATTTTGGGCTAGACAGAATATTCAGAGGGTAGTGGTAGTCATGGTGACTAGGCTGACAGATCTGCAGGTTATAACTAAAAGTAAAGGACAAAAGCAAAAAGCATCTAAAAAGCAAAGTGGTCCCCAACATTAGACATGGACATCATCTTCTTCAACAACACAAACTAAAATCAGAAGATAATTCCAGATTCAACACGGAAACACAGTTTATCGATTCACAAACACAGATCTACAAATAAGAACACCAAATCTGAAATCAAAACACAGAAAATGCAACTCCGTGTACTGGTCAGCAGGAAAACAGAAACGAACTCAAACAAGACTTCACATGCAGCGATTCACTCACGATCAATAGTTCCATATTTAACTAAAGGAATTTTGACGGAAACAAAGAAAGGAAAGTTTCAGCACTTAAACACCAAGGAACCTTAGATCTAAGCTAACTAGGCGGAATAAGAAGGAAAAGAAATCAACACCATAACTGAAACGGAAATCAACTTCATATCATAAACACGTTCGGATCTTCCACAAGTACTTCAAAAACAGAAAATATCCAAAAGCAACAAAGATCCAACGTAAGGAGAGCAAGTAAATTAAACTACGAAAGCGAATAAAAGATTGTTTTGCCACTCCGGGCGATGAAACTTCTAAACTAAGATCTGGCTGGCTGGAAGGAAGGTTTGGAACTCCGGGAACATCTAAAACTTCAAGTGACCATGGCAGTGGCGAGGAACAAGATTCTGGACTGGGCTGAAGGACTGAACTCCGAGAAAATTCTACCTAAGAGTGATGATGATGAATTCGTTGATGATGATTCTCTCTCCAAGTGGCTTCCTTTTATAGGGAGGCTTACCCTTGATTTTTAGGGTAAGACCTTGCAGTGAGATGACTTCTTTGCCCTTAATTGTGATTGAGCAGTCCCAGCTATCCTCCTTCTCCATCTCGAGCCATTTTTGCATGTATACTGGTCAGTACGTAATCGTCTTGACGTCCTTTTCACTTGAAGTGTCTGAAACTCTGCCTACTGGCTAGAACGCTTACTCTGCACGCTTAAGCAACTAGTTTTGCAGATATAATTCAATTATGCACATCATACTGACCCGTAACCTAGGCCTAGAATACGACTTATCAAACTGCTCACACTTACCACATGCTTGTCCTCAAGCGTGAAGAACAAACAAAAAGGAATAAGTCGAATTCTAGCCTGGTTACTCCCCTGACCGACTCTACCTAAACTAGACTCTATACTACAACGACGCAAAGAAAAACACTTGGTCTAACACAGAAAAAACACACAAACAAGAATAAACACTAAAAGAATAAGATTGAGCTATATTTTCAACCATCCCTCACCTCGGGATCTGGTGCAATCCGGCCTTAGACAGCCTTGAACTTCTGCCACCCCCCATTCCTTCCTGGTCAGTATATCCGCTTGTCAAGATCGCCCAAACTCTCGGCCAAACACTAGATTCACTCAGTCTCTCATACCTCACCAGGAATGTTAGGACCGCATTCTCTCAATATGCTCAACCACGCTTGCTTCGGACTTGGATCTCACGTGCAGCTACTGAAGGGCTTAAAGGCTTGTAATGGGGCTATTGGGTTGCAGTGTTTTGGGATGGATGTTCCTAAGGCTCTAAGTTTTCAAAATTCCTATTTTATTGATGTGGGGGAGGAACTGTGTGCATTAGGCTTCTGATCAGTTGCTTCTTAGCTGGCGCTTCTGGCTTGGGTCTCCAACTGGTCAGTATCATCTTGTGGCTTTGCCACCCTTATTCCTTCTCTTTTTTTCTGTGGTCAAGTTTCTGACCAATTTTCTCCACATTCTTCTTTCTCTTTTTCCTTTGTGGCTTCGCCACCCTTATACCTTTTTTTTTTGGACCCGGGATAACTCCCTGGTCGATTTTCTTCCGAACCTTCTTGCCCAGCTGGAGTCTGCTTTCTTGTACATCTTTCTGGCCAGTAAGCTTCATTCGCCTCACGCCTTGCACACACACAGCCCCAGTGGCTAGGGGTATTTATCTGGGTAACAGAGTTGGGAAAAGAGGTTCTAAGGGTGGGTTTTTTTTTTTTTTTTTTTTTTTTGTGGGGGGGTTTTCCTACTGCCTTCAGTGTTTGCTACCCGTGGTCACTTCATCCTAGGCAATTTGTGGCAGCCTCTCTTTCTTTTCAATATTTGTGGAAAGTGGTTCCACTTTAAGCTTATAACTCACATTTTAAGAGGCTTTCGCGTTTGGCTCTAAGTATGGGCTCTTTTCTCATACTCACATCATCTATCCTGACTAGGAGGTACTAGGGAATGTGGTTTTGGTTTTCCAGCATGTCTTATTTCCCTCAGTTCCCTTCACCTTCAGCTCAAGACGGTTGAGTTTTAAGCCCAATCAACACACAAATTAAAAAAAACTATACTTAACAGGACACTAACACAAGCACAAAGACTACACATATATACATACTCATCATACTGGTCATTGCGTCCCCCCTCCCACTTCACAAGTGTCTGCCCTCAGATAGGGCTGTGAAGTGGAAAAGGTAATGGCCAGTATGATGGACACATAGACAAACAGACAAAAACAACAAATTAACACTAAAACTTCTCACACTTAGACTATGGAATAGGATAAGTGGGAGAGTTTGAAAACCTAAACAGACCAACAAAACACACATGTATACAAAACTCCTCACACTTAGGCCGTGCAACGGGCTAAGTGTGAGCCGGCATGCTTACGAAAAACAGAAAACATAAACACATGCGCCAAAAGACAAACCCTTAACTTCTCACACTTAGACTATAGAATAGGCTAAGTGTTATGAATGGGGTTTGCGCACAAACAGAAAGTATACTACCTAGACACACAAAACACAATTAAAAACTAAAAGCAAAAAAAAAAAGAAAATAGAAAGAAAAACTAACTGGTCAGATGGGGGTGGTGGTCACTTGTTCCTCCTGCTCCTTCGTGGGGCAGGTTGTGGTGCAGGTGGTTCTATCGGTTTCTCCTCCTCCCTCTCGGCTTGCTGGTTCCCAGAATCTGCCGACTCTTCGGCTTCTCCTTCCTCGTGTTCCTTCTCTGCTTCCTTTGTCTCGGGTAATTCCTCCTCGGATACTCGTGGTTCCTTAACTCGGCCTCCATGGCCCCTTGGTGCAACAGCTTGTTCCTTCCTCAGGCTTGTGACTTCATTCAATAACTCATCCATCACGGATGCCATTCTGCCCATCTCCGTTATCAGTTTCTGGTTCTCATCTCCAAGCCTAGTAACAATCGTCTCCAATGCTTCTTGCCTCTGACGCTGTCTCGTCTGCCCCGCAGACTCCTTCAACAGTCTTTCCATTACTGCTGCCAATTTCATCACTTCTGCTTTCAATTGTTGATTTTCTTCCTTCACCTCTTCCATCGCTTCCTCGATCTTCCCTTGACGCTGTTCCTGGTCCGGTGCCGGTGCTTCATGAGCTGCTGCCAACCGAGCAGTGGGTGTAGCTTCCTCTCCCATTGCGTAGAAGTGTGGCACGCCTTGCATCATGTATACCGCATTCGTCCGGACGAATAGCGGGGTATCAAACAATCCTGGGGTGTCCACCATCGTCAAGGGGGTTAAGTCTTCGTCCTCTGAAATGGTGATGTTGTTTCTCACAAAGACTCCCAAGATATGGCAAAGGGAAATATTCCGAGTTGGGTGGGTAGCGATGAGGTGACATGTGTATGCAGTCTAGAACCCTAAGTGCAACTTCTTGCCTCTCTTGGCACACCACATAAGATACAATTCCGTCATCGATGTTCGGACTGCCGAATTCGACTGTCCTAAAAGGTTGTAACCCAAGAAGAGTTGAACCAGGCGTAGATTAGGATCGTTGAGATGAATAGATCGGGAGATAGTGGACTGAAACTGTCCTGCCCCGGGGTGAGTAAGCTCTTCCCAAGCTACCTGGGGCTCAAAGTCCACATGCCTGCGGGGAATCCCCCTCTCCCTATCTCTCCACTCGGGCCCTATGGCCTCCTCCAAACTGCATATCCCTAGCCGAACAGTCCATTCAATCAAATTCATCCTAATATCTCCTCCAAATACTCTGAAACTGATACACTCTACATCCAAATCCGTTGTGACCTTGAATCGAAAGGTCGTGAAAAATTCTTTGGCCAAATCGACCGGAACATTCAAATTCTCATTTCTTAATAGCCATTCAAAACCCAATTCATGGAAAAGGGCGAGAAACGATTCCCGAACCTTTACATCATCTAACGAGGGGAGATGAATTACCTTTCCAGACTTAACCTTCTTGCCTTTTGCGTTCTTGGTGCGATAGATGGATTGGAGCTCCTTGGAGTAAAAAAATTGCATCCCCTCCACCACGTCATCTGTGAGCTCCACCGTCCAACGCTTATATCGGAGTGGTTCTGCAGGTGGATGCAATAGTTCCCGATGATCGTTGGGGAGTTGCTGCTCCTTGTACTCCTCATCTTCCATGGTCGTATCGCTACCGGATTCAGATTCTTCACTGATCTCATATTCACTGTCACTCTGTGTTTGCCGGTTTGATGGGGGCCTCTGGTCAGCCTCAGTGATCACTATGCCTGTGTTCACGGTACGCGGTTTTTTGGTACTCAGCTTGTTCTTCACAACGGCTTTTCCTTTCTTTTTTCTTTCTATCTGGTACCTGGCTTCCTCCTCAGCTTGGAGTAAGGCCTCGTCCTTCTTAGATCCAGCATGCCTTCCTGACTCTGATGTGAGGTTTGGTCCCCCAGCCATTCCTTCCGTTGTTGTGCCCGGTTCGTTCTGTACTGGAGACACCCCTGTGTCTTCCTGATCAGTAGCTTGAACAAGTTCACCTTCAGCCTTTTTCGGAGTGGCTCGCTCTTCCTCGCTTGCGATCTCTATGGGGTACTCCGCCGTGTTCGGTTTGGCCCTGCTAGAGGCCCACTTACCTAAACAACGTTGTGATACCCTCTGCGGCTTGGGTGAGTCTGCCTTGGGGTCTGCTTTCACCACCAGTTTTCGCTTGACCGGAATCGGTTTTACAACCTGAGGTGCCACTGGGGTGGGTGCCTCTACTTCCGGCTCTGCTGTCTCTGTTCCTGCATCCTTGGCTTCCGTAGACGCAGTACCTTCCTCTTCTACTTGTACTCTATCATCCCCGACTTTCACTTGGGGGTCTACTGGTTCTTTTTCTTTACTCGGTACCTCCCCTTCCCCTCCTACCAACGGGAAAGGTCGGCCTTCCGGTATGGTTCCTGATGTGGCTTTCTCCCTGTTTCCTACTGCCCCCAATGCGAGGTCTAGACCCTCAGCCATTGGTGCAGTGTCCTGTTCTCTCCGGTTGACCCTGTTCAGAATCGAGTCAAATTCTTCGTCTGTCATGAGGCCTTGTTTCCTAGCCGATTCATTCAAATCTATTTCCGGCCTTCTCACTTCTTGCAATACCGGCTCCTCCTCGGGCGTCCTCTTTGTACCTTCGCTCCCCAGAGTCGTCTTGCCTGGACTCGACTTTTTCTTACGCTCCTCAGAGTCGGAGTCGTAATGTGCGGCGATAGCGTCGAGTTCTGCTGATTCCGGTACTGAATCTGCTGCATGACTTACCGACGCAGGCGGAGCTTCCCTGGATGTGGTTCCGGCTCCCCCCGTTTGACCAAAACCAGTCAATGCCGCCGTCCAGTCCCTAGTTGGGTCCTGTTGGCGAAGAAATTCCATCATGGCATCCAAGGAAACCATGGGCGATGGCTGAGCGACGGGTGCTGGTGGGGCTGGCTGTGGTCGTGCCTCCGGGGTTTCTCGGCGGCTGGGTTTGTTTTTCTTGGCGAATGCCTTCTTACCCATGAGTGGAAATCTGCGATTTAGTGGTGAAAAGGTAGGGTTGAGAGTTGGGGTTGAGAATGATGTTTCCGCGAGAGAGATGGACAAGAATTTCTTGAAAGCGAATTGAAAATGAGGGTTTGTGAGGGGAAAGTGTTGGGACGGTCAATTTAATTCGGGTGAGAGAGAGCAGTTGCAGGTGGTTGTAACCGGTTATCAGGGGTAGCCGGTCGCGATGTTTCAGACGGGAAGGGCGGTTGAGGTTGCTGGCCTTTGATTGGTCCGCGCGTCTTTTCCTCCTGCTCACGCGCCATTTCTCCTGCTGTCACCCTGCAAAAGCTGCACAAGCTTTAATTCAAATTTTCGTCCTCTCCATAATTTCTCCTATACTTACCTAAAAAAGAAACTAATTTAAATGGGCACTTAAATAAAATTTTGAAATAGCACCAGATAAGTAATCCCTTGGTCAATGTGCACTTCAAATTAAAATTAAGGCCCGAAAATATTTTTGGGTTTTTAGGAATTGTCTAGCGTGCAAATATTAATTACGTATTTACAATATTTACAACTTCCTTAGGTAATTTGGAATTCAACTTGGCCAATATATGTAAACTATTTTCAAAGGGAAATTGGCCGCGCGGAATTCCAAATTCCTATCTTACTGATCAGTATGAAACCGATGTAAGTGGCTGTAGTGGAATTTTATCCACTACACCCACCTCGCTATTATCCCTGAATATTTTCTACCTATGCCCATTTACTATGAAAGGTTCAGAGTTAGAAAAACTCCCTGAAATTTCTACTGCCCCATTAGATCGGAGTGCAGTTATGATGTAAGGTCCTGTCCATTTGGACTTGAGTTTCCCTGGCATAAGCTTCAATCTTGACTGGAAGAGTAGTACTTTCTGGCCAACATGGAGCTCCTTAGTCCTCAGATTTCGATCATGCCATAATTTAGTTCGTTCTTTGTACCACATGGCGGAGTCGAATGACTCCAATCTAAGTTCCTCAAGCTCCTGCAGTTGCAACTTCCTTTCCTCTTCACAGGCTGTAGCATCCATATTCATTTTCTGTACTGCCCAGTATGCTCGATGCTCGATCCCAACTGGTAAGTGGCACATCTTCCTAAAAACAATCCGGTAAGGGGACATGCCTATGGGGGTCTTGTAGGCTGTTCGATACGCCCAGAGAGCATCCTCTAACCTTACACTCCAATCCTTCCTAGAAGTGTTCACCGTCTTCTCCAAAATTTTCTTTATCTCGCGGTTAGAGATTTCTGCTTGACCATTTGCTTGCGGATGGTAAGGGCTGGATAGTCTATGGTGCACACCGTATTTCTTCATCAAGGCTTCAATTGTGCGATTACAGAAGTGTGTACCTTGATCGGATATGATCGCCCTGGGTACACCGAATCGGCTGAAGATATGACTCTTTAAGAACTTGGCCACTTCCTTGGCTTCACACGTGCTTGTGGCCTTGGCTTCTACCCATTTGGAGACGTAGTCTACAGCAACTAGGATATACAGATTCCCATAGGATGAAGGAAAAGGCCCCATGAAATCCATTCCCCATATGTCGAATAACTCGCAAACTATTACGGGTACCTGCGGCATTTCATCCCGGGCAGATATTCCACCGGTCAGTTGGCAACGCTCACAACTTCTGCAAAACTCGTACGCATCTTTGTTGAGGGTTGGCCAATAAAAACCGCTATCCAAAATCTTCCTTGCCGTCTTCTTGGACCCGAAATGTCCTCTGCATGCTAATGAATTGCAGTGGGTTAAAACATCCCGCTGCTCCCAGTCAGGAATGCACCTCCTTATCACTTGATCGGACCCTACCCTCCACAAATAGGGGTCGTCCCAAAAGTAGTATTTCGCTTCACTCTTGATCTTCATTCTTTGGGCTTTGGTAACACTCGGCACTTCTGGAAGCTCTCCAGTCACTAGGTAGTTGGCCAGGTCCGCATACCATGGTTCCTGCCCTACCTTCTCTTTTCCTTTCGCTGTATCATTCTGACCAGTAAGTTTCAACACTTCTTCCCAATCAATTTTTCTAGGCACAAAAATCACTTCACACAAATGTTCCTCTGGAAATTTATCGTGCACTTCGTCACCGTTTCCATCTTGTACTATTCTGCTCAAATGGTCTGCCACCTTGTTCTCGACTCCTCGCTTATCTTCTACCTCCCAGTCAAATTCTTGTAGCAAGAGTACCCATCGGATCAAGCGTGGTTTGGATTTCTTCTTGGCAATCAGATACTTAATCGCCGCATGGTCAGTATACACTATGACTTTGGATCCCAACAAATATGGCCTGAACTTCTCGAAGGAATACACCACTGCCAGCATCTCCTTTTCAGTGGTATCGTAATTCCGCTGGGCTTGATTTAAAGTCTTGGACGCATAAAAAATTACGTACCTCTTCCCGTCGATCTTCTGACCCAGCACGGCTCCTACCGTAAAATCACTGGCGTCGCACATTACTTCGAAAGGATGGTTCCAGTCAGGAGCCCTTATGATAGGTGCGGATATCAACTTTTCCTTGAGAAGGTTGAAAGCAGCCTTGCATTGCTCATCAAAGATGAATTCCACGTCATTCTGAAGTAATCTAGTAAGGGGCTGGGCGATCTTGGAGAAATCCTTGATAAATCTTCGATAAAATCCGGCGTGCCCCAGAAAACCCCTTATTCCCTTCTGATCAGTAGGGAATGGTAATTTGGATATAACATCTACCTTGGCTCGATCCACTTGGATACCTCTCTCTGAGACCACGTGTCCTAAAACTATCCCTTCGGCGACCATAAAATGGCACTTTTCGAAGTTCAAAACCAAACTCTTTGCTTGACATCTCTCCAAAACTATATCCAAATGGTGAAGGCAAGAGTCGAACGAGTCTCCGTAAACCGTGAAATCATCCATGAATATCTCTATGCAATCCTCAATCAAATCGGAAAATATGCTCATCATACATCGTTGAAACGTACCTGGAGCGTTGCACAGGCCGAAAGGCATGCGACAGTATGCATAGGTTCCAAACGGGCAAGTGAAAGTGGTCTTGTCCTGGTCCTCAGGATCTACGTAAATTTGGAAATAACCGCTGTACCCATCTAGAAAGCAGAAAAACTTCTTCCCAGCTAATCTCTCCAACATTTGGTCGATGAACGGCAGGGGAAAATGGTCCTTCCTGGTCGCATTGTTCAGCTTACGGTAATCGATGCACATTCGCCAACCCGTGACTAGCCTCGTTGGGATCAGCTCATTCCTTTCATTCTGAACTACTTGGATGCCCGACTTCTTTGGGACCATGTGGATCGGGCTGACCCACTCACTATCCGGTACTGAATAGATAATCCCTAGCGACAACAACTTCAAGATCTCCTTCAATATCTCTTCTCGCATG
Organism: Salvia splendens; assembly: GCF_004379255.2. NCBI lineage: Eukaryota > Viridiplantae > Streptophyta > Magnoliopsida > Lamiales > Lamiaceae > Salvia > Salvia splendens. The sequence goes on along the minus strand of NC_056036.1, from coordinate 18,326,809 downwards.
TTAGGGTTTACCTTCCTTTGAGCATCTCGATGTGCCTTCGCTCCTTCCTCCAACCTAATGTGGTGCATGCAGACGTCGGGGCTAATTCCCACTAAATCTGTAAGACTCCAACCAATCGCCTTCTTGTTCTTGCTCAGCACAGTCAGTAGCCCAGCCTCTTGTTCCTTCGTAAGGCTGCTACTGATGATCACTGGATATGAGTTCTCCTCTCCGAGGAAGGCATACTTCAAATTCAGTGGCAACTTCTTCAGCTCAACTTGAGGCGGAAGTGTGTCTTCGGGTAGAGGGTTTTTCTCAATCTCTCATTCTTTTTCTAAATCTCCCTCCGATGGTTCTTCTATACTGGCTGGTAGCTGAACCCCTGCGCTCCAATGAACTCCGATTTCAGACAGAATTCCTTGATTGCTACTTCTATTTCTTCATCAGTCAACCCTTGGCTACTGATCAGATCACACCATGCAGCAGCTTCGACGTCAGCCTGCTCATAAGCATCTAACGCTTGGAGTTTCTCCTGCAATAGTTCGGTCTCAAGAAAATCTTGGACAAGGGGGTCAATCACATCAACATAACACAAATTCTCAGAATCAATCGGTTTCTTCATGGCTTCATTGATATCAAAAGTGAATTTCTCTCCATGAAAATCAATGCAAATTGTCCCCTCGGCCATGTCCACTATTGTCTTAGCCGTTCTAAAAAATGGCCTTCCTAACAACACTCCACTAGATTCCCTAGCTTCATGCTCACTCATTTTGATCACATAAAAATCAGCAGGATATGTAAAATCATGCACTCTCACTAACACATTTTCTAAAACTCCCTCAGGACTTATGCACGACCTATCAGCCAGTTGGATCAATACCCTAGTATTCGACAATCTAACTCCCTTCAATCGGTTATAGATAGACAATGGCATGACATTTATGGATGCCCCCAAATCACACATTGTATGTTTGACCTTCACATCTCCTATAACTATAGGCAAAGTGAACATACCTGGATCGGCTCTCTTGGGTGGTAACTTCTCTTGCACTATTGCTGACGCTATCCCTTCCACCATAATCTTGCCATCCTTCTGGGCTCTCCCGGCTATGAAGTCCTTAATGAATTTCCCTAGAGGGGGTAGCTTCACGGCTTGGAGGAATGGTATGGTGACATCCAACTTCTCAAAAATCGACAAGTAGTCAACCGGGTTCTCTTTTTTCCTCTTTGTAACAAATCAGAATGGGAATGGTTTCTCCCCTTTTTTCTCCTCTACTGGTTCCTCAGCAACCTTCTTGGAGTTTTTCTTGGGTAGTTCCTGGGTCTGAGCCTCCATTCTGGGCTCTACCTCTTGAGGAGGTTCCTTCCTGGTCAGTAGGGTGTCGGGTTCACCTCGTACACTTAGTGTATCATCCAAGAAGAATGGATCTTTCATCCGAGGCATAGTTCTCCCTAATTCTTCCGCTGAAATGGTATCACCTCCTATCTTCGTTCCATTAGATCCTCCACCAGGTTGTTTCGGTTGAGTCGCGTCATAAGTGGTTCCTGACCTCAACGTAACCTTACTCACATTTGCCTTTTCGGGCATTTGGACTGTAGATGGGAGTTTCCCTGCATTTCCCTTCAAATCACCCACCGAACTGGCCAGTTGAGCTAACTGCCTATTCATCATATCCATGTTCGCCTTATGTTCCTTCTGGGCGTTTTGCATCCCCTGCACGACCTCATTATGGGATTGCAATTCTCCTTTGATGCTCTGTTGTGATGCTAGCATTTCACCCATCATGTCCTCAACGGATCTCCTTGACCTGCTCGAGTTTTGGAAATGACTTGGCCCTTGGTGTTGATAGTTCTGGGAGTTTTGCTGGCTTTGATTAGGCGGGTACTGGTTATACTGGGCAGGAGGGGTGTACTGATCTTGAGGATATTGATTCTGGTGCTGGCCTTGGAATTGATTTTGGTTCTGATGGTTTTGGGGGCCTGGGTTTGGCTGATTTTGGAAGTTTTGGAAGTTTCTCTGGTGGGGTGGCACATAGACAGGGTTCGGGTTCAGGTTTTGTGGGTGTTTTGGTTTTGGGATTGTTGGTTTCTTCCTGACCAGTTGGGCTGGTAGTCTGGGTTTGCTGGTCCACGATTAGGGTTTTGGTTCGTATGAGGGTTATACTGGTTCTGACCTTGGTTCTGATTTTGGCTCCCGTCACCCCATCGGAAGTTTGGATGATCCCTCCATGGTGCATCCCGTTGCCTACCTTGAATCCAATGCCCACTAGAATTGAAGTACCCCGCAGCATTAACTTGCTCCATATTCCCGAAGTCATTAGGCTGATCATAGTTCGGTCCTTGATTTCTCTGCTCTGCACCCTTGTAATTCTCAGCTGGGGAAGGTGGTGGAGTGCTCTTCTCGATCGCACTCAGAAGTGACTTCTTCAGCTCATCCATTTTCAAATCCATTTTCTACTCCAGTGTATTGTTCTGATCAGTAACCGAGGCAACAGCAGCCCGCTCTCGATTGTATCCTTCCCTTGAATGGTCATACTCTTTTTTTGCATTCAGCAGCTTCCTTAGGACTCTCTTTGCTTCGCTAACCCGCAATTGCGTGAAGCTTCCTCCTGACGATGAATTTGCCAGGTCCTTGGTTACCGCGTTCATGCCTTCGTAGAAAGTATGATGTACTTCAATGTCCGCCATGCGATGGTTGGGACATGATTCCAAAAGACCCATGTATCTTGCCCAATAATCACTCAAAGGCTCATCATACCCTTGCTTCACATTAGTTATTTCCCTCTTCAGCGCGCTTGTCTTGGATGACGGAAAAAACTCGCCCAGAAATGCTGACTTGAAATCGGCCCAAGTCTCAATAGAGTTGGGGGGCAGGCGCATGAACCAGATGTTAGCTTCCCCCTTTAGCACAAATGGCAAAGCCTTCAGCCTATAATCATCCTCCGTCGCTCCTGCTGGTCTCCTCTGCGCCCTACAAATTTTGCAAAACTCATGAAGAAATTCATACGGCCCTTCATAGCTCTTCCCACAGTATGTAGGCAGGATTGCGATCACATGAGGTTTCACATCGCAGGCGGTTTGCCCTGGAGTAACGACTATGGCTTGCGGGGGCTCTCCTTCAGTATGTGCGTTTAGCGTCCCGATCTCCGGGTCCTCATCTCCTTGGTTGGCCATTTCCCTTGGGTTGCCTTCCAACAGTGGTATCTCTTCTGGTATCGGTCCCTCTATGGTGCCCTTCTCTTCGTCACTACTCGTCCCTAGGTCAGACAAGGTGGTCGACAGGCCAGAACGAGTGGTTACGAGTATAGATCCTCGCTGAAGTATCTTCGGTCTCCCCTGGTCAGGAGCCGAACTGCTTCTCATAAACTGAAATGAAAAGAAAAGAAAAAGAAGATTATGCACAATATATACGCCAAAGTATCACACACAAAAGTAACTAGTAACGCCATCCATCCCCGGCAACGGCGCCATTTGAAACGAGGTGTTCAGGGCGCTTAGGTGTCGTTCAAGCAAGGATATATCCTACTGGTCAGGATAGAGATCCTAACTAAGCCTAGACCCTGGTTTCAAAAATTCCTCAACCCACTTCTACTGATCAGTATAGTGGTGGTAAGGGTCGAATCCCACAGAGATGGTGCGTTAAAACTATTGTGGTGATATTCTGGATGGTTTGGTTAGCTACCACGCTCAGGTTGAGTCTCTACCTAGGCAAGAACTTAAAGGTAATTTCCTACTGACTAGAATGGGGAAAGAAGTGTAGGGGTGCAGCTGTGTACGTGGAAATAGGGGGACATTTTTATAACAGAAAATATTTGGAAGGTACGAGATTCTATTTTGGGCTAGACAGAATATTCAGAGGGTAGTGGTAGTCATGGTGACTAGGCTGACAGATCTGCAGGTTATAACTAAAAGTAAAGGACAAAAGCAAAAAGCATCTAAAAAGCAAAGTGGTCTCCAACATTAGACATGGACATCATCTTCTTCAACAACACAAACTAAAATCAGAAGATAATTCCAGATTCAACACGGAAACACAGTTTATCGATTCACAAACACAGATCTACAAATAAGAACACCAAATCTGAAATCAAAACACAGAAAATGCAACTCCGTGTACTGGTCAGCAGGAAAACAGAAACGAACTCAAACAAGACTTCACATGCAGCGATTCACTCACGATCAATAGTTCCATATTTAACTAAAGGAATTTTGACGGAAACAAAGAAAGGAAAGTTTCAGCACTTAAACACCAAGGAACCTTAGATCTAAGCTAACTAGGCGGAATAAGAAGGAAAAGAAATCAACACCATAACTGAAACGGAAATCAACTTCATATCATAAACACGTTCGGATCTTCCACAAGTACTTCAAAAACAGAAAATATCCAAAAGCAACAAAGATCCAACGTAAGGAGAGCAAGTAAATTAAACTACGAAAGCGAATAAAAGATTGTTTTGCCACTCCGGGCGATGAAACTTCTAAACTAAGATCTGGCTGGCTAGAAGGAAGGTTTGGAACTCCGGGAACATCTAAAACTTCAAGTGACCATGGCAGTGGCGAGGAACGAGATTCTGGACTGGGCTGAAGGACTGAACTCCGAGAAAATTCTACCTAAGAGTGATGATGATGAATTCGTTGATGATGATTCTCTCTCCAAGTGGCTTCCTTTTATAGGGAGGCTTACCCTTGATTTTTAGGGTAAGACCTTGCAGTGAGATGACTTCTTTGCCCTTAATTGTGATTGAGCAGTCCCAGCTATCCTCCTTCTCCATCTCGAGCCATTTTTGCATGTATACTGGTCAGTACGTAATCGTCTTGACGCCCTTTTCACTTGAAGTGTCTGAAACTCTGCCTACTGGCTAGAACGCTTACCCTGCACGCTTAAGCAACTAGTTTTGCAGGATATAATTCAATTATGCACATCATACTGACCCGTAACCTAGGCCTAGAATACGACTTATCATATGCTCAGATGGATCATGTATGCATGTAATAACACCATGTATCCTCGGCAACGGCGCCATTTTGGTGGCTTCGAAAGGTGGTACGCGCAGATGGATCAAGCTATATATAAGATAACCGAACCGAGTGGATCAGTTAGCAAATGTCGTTGCCACTTGATCAAGGCGTTCTCTCTCGTTCACCCAAATATATTTATAACTCCCAGACGTCCACTATTTTAACAATAAAGCGGCAGGTACGGGGTCGATCCCATGAAGAAACCGGTGCGTTGAGTGTGTGAATAGTGAATAGGGGTCGGCTGCTGCCACGCTTTAAATTAGGTGTTTTAACTATTGGATTAAGCTAGGCGGAAAGTAAACTAACTACTGGATCAAGGGACTCATCATGCTGGAAAATAACTGACGGATTAAGTAAGCGATAATCTCAAATAAAGACCTAACTACCTAAAGATGCTTCGGCACTACAAATCACTCTGTCATTCAACATAGTTAAACACAAGATCGAGAATTTTAAAGTTGAAGCTAAACTGGGACAGTAAACAAGATCCGGAAACAAAATAACTTCGATTTTTAAAAAAGATTTCAAACTTAGAACTGGAGAGTGCGGAATACAAGCTAGAGTCTACGAAACAAAATGAAATTTAACTAAGCTAACAAGTTCAGAAAACAAGAAGGTAGGAAAGCGAATAAAGCCGAGAAGCTCTCGGTTGGAACTTGAGACAATGCCGAACATATATTGATTTCTCTGTCACGCTCCCTTCGGTCGCTCTCTTCTAACTAACCATTGCGATTATCTAACTAAGCTATCTTGGGAACTGGCGAAAACTTAGAACTGGAAACTAGACTAAAAAGAAAACTAAACTAGAAGCAGAAGGAAGATCATATTTTTAATGGCACTGCATCCTCTATTTATAAGCTCATCGCATCAATCTCCAGCTAGGATAACAATTTGGCAGCGAATATTCATCCTTACTGGGATTGAGCGCCTCATCGATTGATACGTGCCCTTATTCTAGAATGCAGCGGTTCTTCAATAACGGAATGGGGATTCGGCTTCGTCCTTGCGTCTTACGCATCAACACGCGCCCCCCTTCTAGAATGCAGTACTTGATGATCGCTATCCAGTGCATCAACCCCATGTGTCTTTCTTCTGGAAAGCAGTGGTCCCCCGTCTAACGGCTTGATTACCCCCTTGATCAACTCTCCCGATTTTTGGCCTTTTTCACCTTCTGTGCCTGCTTGATCAGCTTCGCCTTGTTGCCTTTGGTCAAGCGACATTCCTGCACAATTAACACTTGCTTTGCGCGATAAACTGATCAAGTAGCATACATTTTACCCTTAAACCGATGCATGAAATAGGCCTTATCAAACTGCTCACACTTAAAACATACTTGTCCTCAAGTATAAAGAAAAAGAAAAGAAAAAGATAAGGCAAATTTCAGGCATGGTTTACTCGTTTCAAGAAAGTGAAAGAAAATGAAAAGAAAGAAACAAGACTCAAAACAAAAACACATATTCACATAGATGCATATAACCGAATAAACTTCCAACAATCATACCTGAAGTCGAGGTCAATCCATTCGCTAGCGGTTTATGTTTCTTCCCTTTCGCGTTTACTTGATCAAGGTGTCAGTTTGTCAAGATAGCTCAATTTAAACCAACTGTTGGATTCACTGAGTCACTCATTTCTCACCAGAGATGTTAGGAATGTTCACTCAGTAATTGCCACACATTTAATACCTCGAATCGGACTGCACAAGATAATTCCTTAAGGTCTTTGTTTCGGTTGTAATGGGGCTTAGGGGAAGTAATGTGTTAGGGTAGGGTCCTAGGGGTTCTAAGTTAAAATTTCAAAAATATAAACTGAAAAAGAAAAGCACATGAGTCAAGGGACCAAGATCTGAACCACTCTTCTAGGTCAGGCTAGGTTGTTATTTTGACTCTTGATGTTTCATTTGGTCAAGCTGCAACCCTTAGCCTTTATCTTTCGGCTTATTTTCTAATTCTCGACTACAGCGTCAGGTTACAGACTTTCGCCTGCCCTCTCTTTTTTACCTTTCTCAACTTTTTTCAACAACTTTTCTCTCTCTTTTTTTTCGAACTGATCAATCTAACCGATCAACCTGACTGACTAACTTGCCCAACCCGGCTACCCTTTTATTTCGGCTTTTCTATTAGCATCCCTTTTTTTTGAAACAATCCATCTCTCGACCCCTTTTTCTCATGTGTTACAAAATTTAAAAATTTGATTTTAAGGCTTCAAGAGACGGGTGAAAGTGTATATGGCTCAGCGTGGCTTTCTAGGGGGTGCCCTTTCTAATGAGGCGGGTTCGTGAAACGAAGGAAGAAATGACTCAATTGGTTAAGTCCTAATGCCTTTAGTCATTAGTACTTGTGCAATTTTCATCTAAATATTAAAAAGTAGCCTCTCGTATTTTTTTCTTTGTAAAAATAGTAGAAAGTGTTCTACTTTGGCTTATAACTCACATATAGAGAGACTTTCACAGAAGGTTTTAAAATTGAGCATTTCCATCATACTTACGTCATTCAAACTGATCAAGTTAGGCAATCTTGTTTCAAATGTAAACATACTGTATCCTTTTTCTTACTCTTTTCCAGGCATTCATATCTTTCATATATCCAATTCATGCATACTGCCCTAATTATTTATATCTGATATTTTTGCATTTTTTTTATAAGTTGACATGAACGATTCAATTAGGCTAACCCCCCCCACTGCGTATTAGCTCGCCCTCGAGCGACTTGATGCAAGAGAAAATAGGTTAGGCAACGGCACAAACGGACAAACCAAGGAAAACTTCTCACACTTAGACCAGACATTGGGCTAAGTGGGAGATAGTGCCAAAAAATCAAAGCATGTCGAAAAATAGAAAAACATGAACAAAAACACATAGGCAGTCAAAAACGAGTTGGGTGAGGGGTATACTACTTCTTCAGAGAATGCATAAACTTCTCACACTTAGACTCGACAAAGGTCTAAGTGTGAGATGGATCAAAGTATTTATACAGACCAAAGTCAAATTGAAAATAGAAATTGTTTTGAATGGAACGAGTTGGGTGAGGGGTATACTACTTCTTCAGAGAGGGTTGAACGGAGAGAAATAGAGGGATGCCTGGAAGAGGTACGCCGGACTGGAGGAGAGCTTGTAGAGGGAGGTGGTGGTTGCCTGGCAGTGGTTTGATTGCGGACTGCCTCCAGCAACCTGGTCAGCATGACCAAGTGGGCGTGGGAATTCTCCACCAGCTGCGTCAACATTTGCTCCACACGGAGCTTCCATCCATTTTAACCTTGTGTATCTTCCTCTTGCTCCGTCCTCGGAGTGGGCACCAAATCCATCCTTGGCCACTGTTGCTTGCCAGGGCTCGTTGGGCGTTCAACAGGCCTCATCCTCTCCTCTGGCTGACCTTTTTGTTGTACCCGCCGGCTAGTGGCATAGAAGCGGAACTTCCCTCCTTGCGTCTTCTCAAGTACCTGTATTCTAAAAAAGAAATCCATGTCAAATAGTTCAGGGCTGGGGCAAAGAAGGGTACGCCCGACACACTCCACATTCCAGTTTTTCCTCAGATAGGCTCCAAGGAGGTGGCAGACGTTTAAATGGCGGGCTGGGCTGGTAGCAATCTGATTAATGGAGTAGGCCAGCCAGAAGCCAAGATGGACCTTCCTCTGCTCTCTCATGCTCCACATGAAGTAGAGCTCGACCAGGGTTATGATCGCCATCATGTTGGCTTGACCAAGGAGGTTGCACCCGAGGTAGACCTGGACTAGGCGGAGGGCTGGATCAGCAATGTGATTTCCTCTGGATTCAGAGGCTTTGAAAGCTGGGGCGCATCCATTGCATAAGGCCTTTCAGACGGCCTACTGATCGAAGTCGGGCTTCCTGTGAGGAAGGCCGATATCACGCCCAAACCACTCCCCGTTGGCCACTTGGGCTTCAGTGTAGAGTCCCATCCCGATGGAGAACTCGTTTAGGCTCATCTCTTGGTCGCGGCCAAATACCCTGAAGGAGACGCTCTTGGCCTCCAGGTTCGAGCTTCCAGTAAACCGGAAAGACGTGAAGAACTCCTTGGCCAAAACCTCTGGCACGGGAGTCTCGTCAACCTCCAACAACCACTCAAATCCAATGTCAGTAATGTACTTTACAAACTTCTCCTCAACCCGAATCTTCACCAGGGATAGTTTGTAGAGCATCTTCCCCGCATTCAGCCTCTTCTGGTTGGTCACCCGCTGGTTGACCTCCTCCTGCCATTTGGGGTTGTCAAACTCAAACATTTGCTGGAGGAGGTCTGCGGTCAGGACCACAGTGTGTTTGGAGTAGTCGGTGGCAGGAGGTGTTGCAGGCCTTCCTTGTTGCCTCCTAGACGTCCGAGTCCAGCGCAACTCTCGGCCGTCTGTGTCGCTGCCCTCATCTCCTTCTCGTGGCGGTGGGGAGGCAGGCTGGTAGGCGTCAACGATCACAATCCCCACGCTGGCAGGGCGTATCTTCTTAGGAAGAGGGTGAGCTATCTCCTTCCCCTTCCTCTTTCTTTCTTTCTCAGCTCTCACATGCTGTCCTCAACAGCCTTACTTTCATCAACAGCCTCACAAGCCCCTTGGTTCATTTGCCCCTCCTCATCTACCAGGCGCCGCACGACGCGAGGCCTCTGCTCCACTGGCTCCTCCTCCGTTCTTGACTGGTTGGCCTTCAAGGCCTCTGCTTCCTCCAGAAGTTGGTCCATCGTCATCCTTCGCGTTCTGCGGCGTAGCGGCTCCTCCATATTTTCTGGCTCATCCTCCACATTTCGAAGGATATTCCAGTCAGCCTCCCTCTACTGAAGTAGACTGTCGCTGGGAAGCGGCTGAAAATCCTCTATCTCCTCGTCGTCGATCACGACGACCTCTATCGAGTGCGGCCCGTGGACGGAAGTAGAACCGCCACCGCTTGCTGGTGACGGGATGTCGGGGGCAGGTGTGCCCTCCTCTGGCCTAGGATTTTCGGCGATGGGCTGCTCATAAGCCTCCCCCCTTCTTCCTCATCTAAGGCGTCCCCCTCCGCCACAACTTAGCACCGCCGCTCCATTTCCTACAGTGGATCCGACTGTTATGAGGAGACTGTGATAGTCGGTGTGGAAGGGCCGGGGGTTTCTAGTACTGTTTTGGCCGGGGACGAGGGTCGTCAGTCACCACTGCTGGTGCCGGCCCTTGAGGATGAGGATGAAGTGCTGAGTTGAGTGATCTTCATTTTTTTGGTGATGGTTGTGGGTGAAATGATAACTTGGGAAAGGGTTCTATAGTTTTGCGGGGAATGGATGAGAGCAAATACATTGTACTGTAGGCGGTTGGGAAAAAGTGAAATACGGTTCAGAAAGCTGCCTTTTATACCGAGATCCCGACTATTGAGATCCCTGCGACGCTTCGAGTACAAGCGCGTTTTTTTCAGAGCGACGACTGGCTTAGCTTCCCCAATACGCTTCCTCTCTCCAATACGACTTTTCAATGCAGCAGGTAGCGCTCTCCGACACCTTTTCAATGAGTGCATGCGTCCTGTCATCACCCTGCCCTGGTCAATCCAACCACTGTAATCCACCAATTAAATTCAAATTCCAACTGATCAAGTGGACATTTAATTCCAGATGAATACTTAAATATTAACCACTTAATCAGTTTCTTCCTTTTTTCCAACTTTTAATTTCCTAAGAGTTTAAAATAATAATATGAAAAATATTTACACTAACTACCAAGGACTTGACTGAGTGCCCTTAGGACGTCACTTGATCAGTTTGTAAGTTTAGAATTATGTTGCTTGATCAAGCAGACTACCCAAAAGTACTTAGTCACTCCTTATACCTGCTCTTACTGGAGAGAGTTGGGCATGAGCAGTGGAATGTCGTCCACCACGCACGCCTCAGCGCCATCTCTGAAGGGCTTCACCCTATGCCCATTCACCAAAAATGAAGACGTATCAGGATCGCTTCCTTGGAGTTCGATTGCTCCATTTGCTCGTATGGCGATGATGGTATAGGGGCCTATCAACCTTGACCGCAACTTCCCAAGCATCAGCTTAAGCCTTGATTGGAAAAGCAGCACCTTCTGTCCCACCTTAAGCTCCTTCTTGCGAAGGTTCTTGTCATGCCACATTTTTGTCTTCTCTTTATACCACATGGCAGAGTCGTAAGCGTCAAAGCGGAGCTCTTCAAGCTCCTGTAGCTGTAACTTCCTTTCTCCAGCACAAGTCTCAGCGTTCAAGTTCATCTCTTTAATTGCCCAGAAAGCCTGATGCTCGACTCCCACAGACAAATGGCACATCTTCCCGAATACCAGACGATAGGGGGACATTCCAATTGGCGTCTTGAAAGTAGTTTTGTAAGCCCAGAGCGCGTCCTCCTGTCGACAGCTCTAATATTTCCTTGTGGGGTTCACCGTCTTTTCCAAGATAGCCTTGATCTCTTTGTTAGATACTTCAGCCTGGCTATTTGACTGAGGGTGGTAAGGTGTGGATAGTCGGTGGTGGACGCCATATTTCCTCATTAAGGCTTCAATAGTCTTGTTGATGAAATGAGTCCCTTGATCAGAGATGATGGCCTGCGGTACCCCGTACCGGGTAAAGATGTTTGATTTTAAGAACTTGGCCACCTCCCTAGACTCACACGTCCTTGTCGCCTTTGCTTCTATCCATTTGGACACATAGTCCACTGCCACCAGAATGTAGAGATTGCCTTCAGATGAAGGGAATGGCCCCATGAAATCCATTCCCCATACATCGAATATCTCGCATACTATTATGGGGATCTGTGGCATCTCATCTCTTGCAAAAATTCCTCTAGTCAGCTAGCATCTTGGGCATCTCTTGCAGAACTCGTAGGCGTATTTATGGATGGAGGGCCAGTAAAAACCACTGTCAAGCACTTTCCGCGCTGTATTCTTTGAACCAAAGTGACCGCCACAAGCTAGTGTGTGGCAGTGGACCAATACGTCCTCTTGTTACCAATCTGGTATGCAGCGTCGGATGACTTGATCCGCCCCCATCTTCCACAAATACGGATCATCCCAATAGAAGTATTGGGAGTCACTTTTGAGCTTCTGCTTTTGTGCTCTCGTGGCTTCATCATTTCCGGGCAGCTCGTCCGTCACTAGATAGTTGGCCATGTCCGCAAACCATGGCTCCTTCTACCTGTGATGGATCTCTTTTCCTTGGTCTGCTTGATCAATCTGTTCTGCTTGGTTGATCCACTGAAGTTCAGATGTTTCCTTGATTAGATATAAATGCTCCTCAGGGAAAGCATCAGAGATAGCTTCCCCATTATCTTCTTGCATAATCCGGCTCAAGTGATCAGCCACTCTATTCTCGCTTCCCTTCTTGTCGACCACCTCCCAGTCGAACTCTTGTAATAGGAGGACCCATCTGATCAGACGCGGTTTAGACTCCTTCTTCACCAGGAGGTATTTGATCGTCGCGTGGTCGGTATAGACAATAACTTTCGAGCCCAGCAGGTAGGGTCTGAACTTCTCGAAGGCATAGACTACTGACAGCATCTCCTTCTCGGTCGTATCGTAATTCTTCTGTGCTTGATTGAGAGTCTTTGAAGCGTATAAGATAACATAACTTTTTCCGTCGATCTTTTGACCCAAGACCGCCCCCACTGCATAGTCGCTTGCATCGCACATCACCTCGAAAGGGTGACTCCAGTCGGGAGCTGATCAGTCTGTCCTTCAATACCTGGAAAGCGGCTTTGCAAGCATCAGAAAATTTGAACTCCACATCACTCTGGAGCAGCCTTGTCAAAGGTTGGGCTATCTTCGCAAAATCTTTGATAAATCGTCTATAAAAGTCAGCATGACCCAAGAAGGTTCTGGTCTCTTTTTGATATGTCGGGTACGAGAGTTTCGCTATAACTGCCACCTTTGCTTGATCCACTTCTATCCCTCTGCTTGACACAACGTGGCCTAGGACTATTCCTTCGGTAACCATGAAATGTCATTTTTCAAAATTCAGAACCAAGTCCTTCTGCCGGCACATTTCTAGTACTCTGTTAGGCTATATAGCCCCTGATCAAATGTGTCCCCATAGACGGTTAAATCGTCCATGAAGATCTCTATGCAGTCTTCCAACAAATTAGAGAAGATGCTCATCATGCATCTTTGGAAAGTGCCCGGGGCATTGCAGAGGCCAAATGGCATCCTTCTGTAAGCGTAGGTGCCGAAAGGGCAGGTGAACGTGGTCTTCTCTTGGTCCTATGGATTTACCGCGATCTGGAAGTAGCCACTGTACCCATCAAGGAAACTGAAATATTGCTTCCCCGCTAATTTCTCAATCATCTGGTCAATGAATGACAAAGGGAAGTGATCCTTCTCCGTGGCTGCATTCAGCTTCCTGTAGTCGATGCGCATTCTCCACCCAGTGACTGGCCGTGTTGGGATCAACTCATTTTTCTCATTTTTTACAACTTGTATTCCTCCCTTCTTCGGTACCATATGTACTGGGCTGACCCAGTTACTATCAGGGATGGAGTATATGATTACTATGGAGACTAGCTTGACTATCTCCTTGAGCACCTCTTCCCTCATGTTGGGGTTGAGTTTGCGTTGCTGGTCATGGTGCGGTTTAGCTCCTTCCTCCAATCGGATGTGGTGGATGCACAAGTCTGGGTTGATGCCCACCAGATCTGTCAGCTTTCATCCTATGGCTTTCTGGTTGCGCTTTAGTACTTCCAGCAATCTGTCTTCCTGCCCCTGGTTAACTGACTGTTGATGATAACTGGCATTGTTTCGTCTTCCCCCAGATAGGCGTACTTCAAATATGCTGGAAGGGGCTTTAACTCCTTCGTGGGTTTCGGCACTTCAGTAGGCAGTGGATTTTCTTCTACTTCTTTTCTCAGTGACTTGCCTTGATCAGGCAGCTTTTCGAGGCTAGACACTTGAGCCTTCCCGCTAGTACAGGAATATCTGGAGGAGGAATTCCTACAGAGGCAGTTCACTGACTCCGCTGCAGATGAAGAGGTTGAGAGAGAAGTCACCGTATGGTATGAAGCCATGAGCGTCGGCGAAATGGATGATCAAGCCATCGCGAAAACAATGATGGATCATATATCCATGTAATAACACCATGTATCCCCGGCAACAGCGCCATTTTGGTGGCTTCGAAAGGTGGTACGCGCAGATGGATCAAGCTATATATAAGAAAACCGAACTGAGTAGATCAGTTAGCAAATGTCGTTGCCACTTGATCAAGGCATTCTCTCTCATTCACCCAAATATATTTATAACTCCCAGACGTGCACTACTTTAACAATAAAGCGGCAAGTACATGGTCGATCCCACAGAGAAACCAGTGCGTTGAGTGTGTGAATAGTGAACAGGGGTCGGCTGCTGCCACGCTTTAAATTAGGAGTTTTAACTATTGGATTAAACTAGGCGGAAAGTAAACTAACTACTGGATCAAGGGACTCATCATGCAGGAAAATAACTGACGGATCAAGTAAGCGATAATCTCAAATAAAGACCTAAATACCTAAAGATGCTTCGGCACTACAAATCACTTTGTCATTCAACATAGTTAAACACAAGATCGAGAATTTTAAAGTTGAAGCTAAACTGGGACAGTAAACAAGATCCGGAAACAAAATAACTTCGATTTTTTAAAAAGATTTCAAACTTGGAACTGGAGAGTGCGGAATACAAGCTAGAGTCTACGAAACAAAGTGAAATTTAACTAAGCTAAAAAGTTCAGAAAATAAGAAAGTAGGAAAGCGAATAAAGCCGAGAAGCTCTCGGTCGGAACTTGAGACAACGCCGAATAGATATTGATTTCTCTGTCGCGCTCCCTTCGGTCGCTCTCTTCTAACTAACCATTGCGATTATCTAACTAAGCTATCATCCACTCCTACACTTAGTTAGCAATCTCTCTTCGGTAGATCAATCCTTCAGCATTATCCTTCATATTCTCGTTCCTCGCCGACAGCCATGGTCACCTGAAGCTCATCAGTTCCAGTCAGCACGTTCCGTAGCGTTAACAGTTTCATCGCCCGGAGTGGCAAACAATCTTTATTTGCTTTCTTAGTTAATCGCACTTTGTTTTCTTACATTGGATTTGTTGCACTTTCAATATTTGCTTACTTTGCAGTCTTAGTTGTGATCCAAACGTTTCTATGATATGAAGTTGTTTTTGTGCATCGGTTCTTGTTGATCTCGTTCTTTTCTGCCTAGATAGCTTAAATCCAGTAGTTACGGTAATTTCCAGTGTTGAATCACATGTTTTCATTTCTGTAGTTAATCTGCCTGAGTTTGCAAGTCTAGATAGCTGTTAGATTTTAGATCTGAAATGGTTAAGTGTGAAAGCCTAGTTTACGTGATTTCTGCCACCTTGCATGTCACCCAGTAAGCGTAATTTCAGTTTCGTAAGTTTAATCTTTTGATTTGGAGTTTTAATTATTAGATCTGTTCTTGTGAAGTTGTTATTCTGCATTTCTCGTTCATAGAATCTGAGTTGTTTGATTTGTGTTCATACTTGTTGGAGAAGACAATGTCCACATCCAAATTTGGGACCACTTTTACTTTTTAGCTACTTTTGCTTTTGTCCTTTACTTTTCTTTACTTTTCAGCTGTCCCTTTTCAGATCTGTAGGCCTAGTCACCTAACTACCTCTTTTCCTCTGATATTCCGTTTAGCCTTTTATAGTAAACTCGTACTTTCCATATATTTCCTGAAACCTATGCTCCCCACTTTCCACGTACACAGTTACATGTCAATCATCTTTCTCTCCGCCTCCTAGTCAGTAGAGTAACATCTTAAGTTCCAGCCTAAGTAAAGTCTCAACCCAAAGCATGGTAGCTAACCAAACCTTTCCAGAATTTCACCACAATTCCCAAAGCGCATTCATCTCTGTGGGATTCGACCCTTACGTCCACTATACTAGTCAGTAGAAGTGGGTTGAGGAATTATTGATACCAGGTTCAGGCATAGCTGGGGTTCCATCCTGATCACTAGGATACATCATGTGCTCGACACGACACCTGACACACACCTGCTCTTTCACATTGTCTCTTTGGTACCAGTATGAGTTATATATGTACTGGGGTTGACAGTGATGAAAGTGTGATGTTTATGTTCATTGAGGCTCTAAATTCTACTCGTCATATTGAATTATTTCTTGAGTATTCGTCTGTTGGAAATTTAGAAATCCCACCAGTTGTTGATTATGGTGTTGGATCATCTACGAGGGTTGAACATGTGAGCTTTGATTGTGGTATGAATGAGCAAGCAGATGTTGTAGATGCTGCTGATGTTGGAATGAATAATCAAGTGAATGTTCAAGATAATGTTGATGTTGATGTTGTACGAAGAGACATTGATCCACCATTGGCGTCATCATCATCTGATGCTATTTGAAGTGATGATTATCCAGGTGATGTTTCTAGTGATGAGGAGATAGTGTGTAAACCCGTCGTGCAAGGTTAACAACCACTTCCAGAATACGTTCACAGTGGGTTGAAATATTTTCGCAGACTACCGAGTGGTCCTTCTGGGGTACCTGATGTTGGTAATGAACACAGTACTATGTACTAGGATGAAGCACACCCGTATCGGATTAATTTGGGAATAAAATTTGATAGCAAGCTGCATGTTAAGACTGCTATTACTACGTGGAGTCTGAGGCAACACCGACAATTTAGGGTGGTTGAGAGCAAATTAAGAAGGTGGCATGTCGTATGCAAATTGATGTAACTGGTGCGTGTTTTCCCAATTATTACCCTCCTTACCACGCAGATCATTTTTACCCAAATGATCGGCATTTTTTAGCATCCTATCTACGAATTGAGGAATATCCTGGTACCGATTAAACTGTTTGCGCACTCGTCCATCCTCATGTGCCTCGACATAGGCCCAACAAACCAAGTAAGTGTCGCATAAGGAGCATCCATTCACAACACTACAGTAGTCAGACAGTATGCAATCTACATATGGTGTTCACAGAAACTACGAACCAGCAATGTAAACGCCAAATTAACTTCATAATAAATTCATAAATTAAGTCAACATTAAAATAAAATTCACCTGGTCAGATCTAATCAAGGATATTTGATCACGGTAATGCTCAACCGAAAATCTAGGAGCATTTCCTATTTGCGTAGTTCCTTTCCACCTATAAATAAAATTGATGTAAAAAAATAACCCACGATACATAAACAAATAAATATTTAAATATATACCTTGCGCCACATGGCGTATATGGCTCGTGCACGAGCGCTCCTATGAACGACGACCTCAATGTGGGCATTCTTTCCCACGCCCATAGCTGCAGAAGCATCATAGGCCCGCCCAACTCTTTCCTGTTATCCATGGAAGCCTCGCACAGATAATGATACAGGTACGATAAAGCCGCACTTCCCCAACTAATATTCTACACCTCGTCCGGATCCTCAAATGCATTCAACCAAATAAAAGAAACCTTACACCCCGTGGTGTCTGGTAGAATGAGTCATCCTAACAAAATTAGGGCATGGATACGTTCCCTTTGGATGTATACATATGTAGGTAGGTCATCACCCAAAGGTATCCTCGTTTGGTTGATCAGAGCGGTCATCAGCAAACCGCCTTGCTTTGTCTCTGTGTTTGTATCTGATATCCATCCGAACAAATCTCGGCACTTGCTAGGCCAATCGGTATATCCGACATGATGGTCACGGCCTGTGAAAATGCGACCATCCGCTCTCAAGCCCCAAATGGCTTGCATGTCTTCTAAGGTTATCGTCGCCTCTCCAATTGGTAGATGGAAAGTGTGCGTCTCCGGCCTCCAACGCTCAATCAAAGTCGTGATAAGCTCATTGTCGACCTTGATCGACTTCCCACAATCCATCACGCCTTTGAAACCAAATATGTCAAGCCAATACCTCACATTGTCATGAATATCCACGTCCCATGTCTTACTTTCCGTCCGTCGAACTTTGAAAAGTTGTGTTGTGCCATCTTTCAGTAGTTTATTTGAAATGTGTTTTTTCTGAAGATATAGCACTGACGGATCTTCAGGTCCATATAATAACTGTCCACTAGAACTTGAAGTTTCCATCTAATCTAATAACATATTCACAAAACAAGAATTACAAACTCACATTTAAAATACAAATAACATATAAATTCAAATTCATCATCAAAACAACAAAATATTATAAACCAAATGATTCACTCCTAATCCATTAATATCCAATCATATACTATATATTAGAAACTCCAATTCATCACAATTCATGATTTATAAGGCCTAATTTACATATAACTACTAAATTAGAAATTCACAATTCATTCCACTTCAATGTATATATAACTTGTAAATTATTATCATAATCAAAATAAGTAGTCATTGCAAAAATTACCCAATATAATCAAGCCAATGAAGGTTAAATACAAGATACATTTCAACCCCTACTCTCTTCTCCAATAACAACCAAAATCACAACACCAATAATCTCAAACATATCAAAAACTATATAATAGAATGAATTTCACTAATAAAATCATTACAATTAACAAAACAACAAAAGATCGGCCAATATTGAACAAATTGTTATAAACCCTAATTTATAAAATTGGGTGAAACCTACACAAAATATGCAAATAAACAACAAATAAGGGGGGAATGTTGAAAGATTGAAGAAAACTTACCGGAATCGCCAAGAAATCGCCTGAGTTTCACGTCTGCCTCTTTCTCTCACGCAGAATGTGAGCTACTACCTTTGTTCCGTCTGTTTTGTTCAAATTAGAGACGCATAAGCCTCATGCGTTTTACCCTAAGACGAGTGACGGTCATGCGTTGCATAATAAAATTAAAAAAAAGCGACGCATGTGCAGGATGCGTTTTACTTGAAGACGCATGACCTTCATGCGTCTTCTAAAAAAATTAAAAAATTGAACGATGCATGTCTTTCATGCGTCTTCCTATAAAACGCATCAAGGTCATGCATTTATTAACGGGCAACGGATGAGTGTCATGCGTCTCTTCCAAAGCTGGAATAAAAAAAATCCAGTACACTTATGGAATGTTAAATATAGCCTAGAACTAAAAAAGAATTACCCCGTAAAAATGGCGGTGTGGGTGTCAGTGAAGCTGTAGAAAATGTGAGAGGGAGATGACTCCCGTAAGTTCCAGAAGGGAGAATATGTATAAAAATCTTAATTCACTTTTTTTTCTCCATTCTTTTTATATATAAAAAAATCTTTCTTATTCTTAATTTCATTTTTCTTTTATTCTATTTCAAAAACAAATCCTATACCTACAACTTATATATTGAAGTTTAAAAATTCATATAAACACATTTTGGATCTTTTTATTTTACAAACACCCCGACACACTAAACTTCACTCACTGATACTTCTAATTTAATTATGGACTTCTATTGCATTTTAACTAATTTTCAAATTTACGAAATTTCAGGTCGTTACAACCCTACTCCCTCCGTCCCGGCTAAGTGATACGCTTGGATTTTGCACTGTTTGAAGGCCCTTATTTGGTCTATTTTGAGTGTCAAAGTTCCATTACACGTCCATTAATTGCATATTTTATCTATTTTGGTATTTTTACGTGTTTTGTGAGAAATGTGCATATTCGAGCCTAAAAAGATAGCTAAAAGTCAAAGTTGGAAATCTGGAGCTTTCGAGACGTCCAGCGGTCCGCTGCAACTCAGCCAGTGACCGCTGGCGACCACCAACCGCTGAGCCAATAGTGGTCCGCTCTGAGAAAGTTGTGCATGAAAAGAGGAACACGCCCAGCGACCGCTGGAGTGTGCGCAGCGACCGCTCCAAGTGATCCAGAAGCTACGGGACGATTGACAACGACCGCTATGACAAAGTGCAGCGACCGATGTTCGAGAGGCACAGGCTTCGGATCAACCCAGAGCGACTGCTGGCCAAGGTGCAGTGGACCGCTGGGAAAACCCGGCGCACAGATTTGACCTACTTTCCCTCCAAGATTTACCATACTTGCCAATTTTCACCTTATTTGTTGATGGGCGATTTTATGGCTATAAATACCCCCTCAAACCTCTTCAACAAGGATCTTCTTTTTGCAAAATAATTCCAGTGCATAAATCTGAGAGTTCTTCATAGTGCAAGGGTTTGAAGAAGGAATCAAGAGAAGATCAAGGCTACAAGGATTCAACCTTTGGGTTTTATTTGCTTTAGTTCTTATGTTCTTTATGACTTCCCTACAAACTATGTTTTTAGCTTATTCTATCATATGTAACTAAACTCATAGGATTCTAGGGATGTGTTAGTAACTACTTTGGCTATACAATTCCATTTTTCTATTTAATATCCGTTTTGTTCTTACTTCATTTCTTCCCTAAGTAATTGGATAATGATTCACGTTTGAGTGACACATTCTGTGATGATTTAATATAACTTGCTACATAATCGTGAGAGGAGGTTGAAAAGTTAGATCCACTTAGTAGACACTACAATTAACTTCCCTTAAAACGACACTATTAATTGAGAGTGAAGACTTTTCAAGAGTCTTAGGAGCTTTTAGGAGTTACTGATCTAAGATTGACAACCCTAGTGTAAGTAATCTACGTTTGTATCGCATGAGCATAAGTTAGGCGACTCGTCCTACTGAAGTAAGAATTGTGCTAGGGTATTGTAGTAGGAATTTGTATAACCTTAATTGTGAACGCAAATCCCTGGAATTCCCTTATCTCATATATCTATCGCTGTGTTTTATTTGCAAAAGTTGTTTATTTCCGCATTCATTCTGTTTTTATTTTCAAAAATTCAAAATTCTCTCGGTTTTCTAAATAGTGAAAGACACTTAGTAGAAGATAGCCAATTTGTGATTGCTTTCCCTTTGTTCGATATCCGGTATTGACATTTAGCTATACTATTCTTACCTTGTATACTTGCAGGTATTTTTACTGCTAATAAAAAGTGCATCAAGTTTTTGGCGCCGTTACCGGGGAAAACATTCACTACATGATTGATATCTTCAAAAGGACGAATTTGCTAATTTGGATTTTACTGCTTTCATTTTTTATTTTTATTTTTATTTCTTTTTGTTTTTTTTAATCTAATGGATTTCTTTGCAGAAATGGAGGGTATTATGAAGAGCACTACAACCCCGACCAAGGGGGGATACTATTATACTGACTGCTCTGATTATTCATATGCCGCACAAGAGTATTACGATAATGAAAATTTTGAAACATGTGCAGGTATGACAGAACAACCCCGCTCCAAAAGGGATGAATTACTAGAAATTTGTATCATTGAAGTCTAAGATAATAGGAAAGTGACGAATCATAGATTGATAAATCTAGAGAGAAACACTGGCCTTCTGGAGCAAGATTGGCAAATCTTGCCGCACAAGTGGGAGAGTTGGAATTCAACATGGGAATTTTGGCCACCGCAATAGGAAACAAACATACTTCAGGAACATTTCCCAGCCTACCAGAGATCAATCCAAAGGGAATCTGCCATGTTGTGCAACTACGCAGTAGGACCACATACCAGCCTCCACAAGCAGCAGATATAGAGAGGACAAGGAAAGAAAGAGAAAGTGAACAGACTGATCCCATGCCATCTGCCGATCAAACCCAGCGGTCTGCTGGGAACCTCTCAGCTAGTCGAGTCAGGACCAGACTTAGATGCAAAACCAACGCCAACAGCCACTGCACCACCTCACAGCGGTCCGCTGCAGAACAGTCAATCCCCAGAACCACAGTTCTCCAGCACTGCCGTCGTCCCTTATCCCCAGCGATTGACGAGCAAAAAACTAGACGCCCAGTTTGCCAAATTCCTGGAGGTTATGAGCAAGGTCCACATCAACATACCACTAGTGGAGGCGTTATGCCCAACTACGCCAAATTTTTGAAAGATGTGGTCGCTAAGAAAATGAAATAGGGGAAGTATGAGACGGTTGGTCTAACCGAAAGCTACAGTGCTATAATTCAAAAAGGACTATCCACTAAACACAAGGATCCAGAGAGTTTTACTTTGTCTTGTGTTTTGGGAAATAATGTAGAAGGTAAAGCTTTATGTGATCTTGGAGCAAGTATAAATTTAATGTCTTTATCTTTCTACAGGAAGCTTGATATTGACAATATCCGCCCTACATCAATCACAATGCAAATGGTGGATAGGAGCACAGTAACACCACGGGGGATCCTGGAAGATGTTTTGGTAAGAGTAGGTGTATTCATTTTTACTACTGATTTCATTGTTTTGGACATGCAGTAGGACAAGAAGATACCTTTGATACTTGGGAGACCATTTTTAGCTACCGGGGGAACTATGATAGATGTGCAGAAGGAGGAACTTACGTTGCGAATGAATAATGAAAGTATCACCTTCAACATCTATGACGCTTTGAAATTCCATGGGAAAGACGGAGCGGAAGGCTATCAAGAGTGTAGTGTCATCCATGTAGTCACGGATTGCGTAGGAGAAGTGGAAGTCACTTACCACCGAACTCAAGATCCATTAGAGTCTTGTCTAATTAATTCTTTCACCCCTACTACTGATTTATCTAACTGCGAGGCTAATGTTTGTGCTATGATTGCATAACTCAAGGTTGTTCCTGAAAGAATTTCTCAGAAGGGAAATACATTTTTGCCGTTACGCGCCCCCAAAGAAGAGGAAGAAATGAAGAAAGCATTAGGGAAACCACGAGGACTGCCAAAAGTAGAATTGAAGCCACTCCTCGAGCACCTCAGGTACGCATTTTGGGAAAGGACAACACTTACCCTGTTGTGGTTTCCGCTGCTTTGACCGAGAAAGAGTAAGAGAAGTTATTGTGTGTGCTAAACAAGTATATGTCAGCTATAGGATGGTCTATTGGTGATCTAAAAGGGATTAGCCCAACCACATGCATGCATATGATTTTACTTAAAGAAGGGCATAAGCCTCGTGTGCAAAATCAACGTAGACTGAACCCTATCATGCAAGATGTAGTAAGAAACGAAGTTATTAAGTTGCTAGATGCATGGATAATTTATGCTATATCTGACATTGAATGAGTAAGTCCTACGCAAGTGGTAGATAAGAAAGGGGGGACGACTGTAGTGCCCGGTAAGGATGGTGAGATGATTGCCACGAGAGTAGCCACGGGATGGAGAGTTTGCATTGATTATAGGATGTTAAATGCAACCACTAGGAAAGATCACTTCCCGTTGCCTTTTATTGATCAAATACTTGATAAATTACTTGCCCTTATGGGATATATGCTTATAGGAAGATGCCTTTTGGATTGTGTAATGCTCCTGCTACTTTCCAATGATGTATGATGACCATTTTTTATGATTTGATTGAGAATGTGATGGAGGTCTTCATGGATGATTTTTCTGTTTATGGGAAATCTTATGATCATTGTCTTGACAATTTGGCTAAGGTTTTGCAGAGATGTGTAGAAACTAACCTTATTCTTAATTGAGAGAAATGTCACTTCATGGTGAAAGAATGTATAGTTCTTGGTCAGAAAGTGTCTTCTGCAGGAATAGAAGTTGATAGAGCCAAGATTGCGGCCATTGAGAGACTGCCACCCCCATCCAGCGAGAAGGCAGTGAGAAGTTTCCTAGGGCATGCCGGATTCTATAAATGATTCATCAAGGATTTCTCTAAAGTTTCTAAGCCTCTTTGTAAATTACTTGAAAAAGATGTAAAATTTAATTTTACTTCTGAATGTTTGCAGGATTTTGAAAACTTGAAGAAAGCTTTAGTGAGTGTTCCCATTCTCATCACCCCCGATTAGAGCCAACCATTTGAGATCATGTGTGATGCAAGCGACATTGCTGTTGGTTCCGTATTGGGCAGAAAAGAGACAAAAATTTTAGGGTCATTTATTATGCTAGTAGAACTCTAGATTCTGCACAAGCTAATTACACAACCACAGAAAGAGAGATGCTTGATATAGTTCATTCTTTTGATAAATTTAGAGCTTATCTTGTTGGGACTAAGACTATTGTGCACCCTGATCATGCAACTATTAGGCATTTGTTCGTGAAGAAGGACGCAAAACCCCAGCTCATAAGATGGATTCTATTACTGCAAGAATTTGATGTGGAGATACGCGATAGGAAGGGCTGTGAGAATGTAGTGGCCGACCACTTGTCTCGATTGGAGCACCTTGTGGAGGGAGAAGATCTATCATGAGAAATCAACGAGAACTTTCCCGGCGAGCATCTACTCTTTACTCAAGCCACTTTTCCATGGTATGCTGACATTGTCAATTATTTAGTGGCCAAGGTACATCCTCTTACTCCTTACCAAAAGAAGAAATTTTATAGAGATGTGAGGTCTTATGTGTGGGATGAGCCATATTTATTCAAGAGATGTGCAGATACTATACTTAGAAGGTGTGTACCCCAAGAAAAGTTGGATGCCATAGTGGAGAGATGTCATTCATCACCAACAGGAGGACATTTCGATGTGCAAAGGACTGCCATCAAAATCCTTCAAAGTGGTTTTTATTGGTCGGCGATTTATAGTGACTCCGCCAGTTTTGTGCTCCAATGCAATGAATGCCAACGCACGGGGGAATATCCAAGAAGAAGGAGATGCCTATGAACATCATCATTGAGGTAGAACTGTCTGATGTATGAGGGATAGATTTTATGGGACCATTCCCAAAATCAGGGGAGTACCAATATATTTTACTTGCAGTTGAATATGTTTCTAGATGGGTGGAAGCGATTCCTACCAAAACAAATGATTCTAAATTTGTGACTGCTTTTGTGAGGAAAAATATTTTTAGTAGGTTTGGTACACCCCGCACTCTCATAAGTGATGGAGGATCTCACTTCAACAATATGTGGCTAGACAACGTATTGGACAAGTATGGAGTCAAGCATAGAGTCTCCTCTACTTATCATCCCCAAGCCAATGGGCAGACCGAGCTTGCAAATAGGGAGATCAAGTCTGTTCTATAGAAAACAGTAAGCACTAATAGGAAGCATTGAGCACTCCATTTGGATGATGCGTAGTGGGCATATCGCACCGCATACAAATCTCCTATAGGTATGTCTCCTTACCAATTAGTCTTTGGAAAATCATGTCATTTGTCTTTTGAGTTGGAGCATAGGTACTATGGGCGGTGAAGAAGCAAAATCAATACTTCCAAAAGGCCGGAGAAGTGAGCCGCATGTTCCTCAATGAGATGGGAAAATTCGAGACTCTGTCTTTTCCCCGGAAAGTGATAGTTCTTCTAACTACATAGAAAGGATAAAAGCTTACCATCATAAAATGATCAGTCCAAGAGAGCTCACATTGGGGATGTAGTTTTGTTGCACAATTCGAGACTCTGTCTTTTCCCCGGAAAGTGTAGGTCGAAATGGACCGGCCCCTACATGATCAAGAAAATTTATGATAGTGGGACGGTTGAATTATTAGCCCTGGATGGAACATTGTTTCAAGCCAATGATCACTATGTGAAGAAATTCTATAGCTCAGACAAGGTGATAGAAGAAGATGAAGTTGCACTAGAAGAACCTCCCAAAGAGTAAAAAGGGGTAAAGTCAAGCTAATGACTAAAAGAGCGCTTGTTGGAAGGCAACCCAGCCATTTATTTCCAGTTTTTCTTTAAGTTTTTAAGTTGTGTTTTAGTTTAATTTTGTTTTTGTCTTGATTGAATTTTCCGCAGGTTCTGGACTCTTCCCAGCGACCGTTGTGGTGCATTCAGCGGGCCGCTAGGCACTCATTACGTTCCGACTCTTCGCCAGCGACCGCTGGAGGGCCCCCAGCGACCGTTGCCCATTTACAGTTTTCCAGCGCAATTTTTTAATTTTTTTTATTTTTTTTTGCCCCGTCCAGCCTCCGCGTGAAAATTTGAAGGTATTTTTACAGTTTTCATAGTTTACTCACGTCCCTACCGACTCTACAAACTTATTTTACACTTTGTTGTAAAAACGTTTGGGGGGATGAAGTGGTGGACTGTAAATTTAGGTTTTTAGTTTAAGTTTTTGCTTTTGTTTTTAAAAAACCCGAAGGTGAATCCATGTCATGAACTTAGCAAGAAGAACTTAGAAACACACATGCTTAAGTTAAATCTATGGAATTGAACTGATTAAGTCCTGAAACCTAATAGATCAACTAAACTAAACAAGCATAAAACAAAGACATATTAAACTGATCAAATGGACTGACACACTAAAAGTATTTCTGCAAAGAGTAAGCGGGACCACTGAAAATTACGACGCACTACAATGAAGCTGGAACAATGGAAAAGGTGACAGAGACGGTTACGCTAACAACTACGACCTTCTTCTACAATCAACCAAAAACAAATTAGCTAAGCAACTACGACCGATCTGAACAGAGTATCTAGCATAAAACAGGAAACATGACAAATCTAACCAGATCCATGCAATTCAAGCGAAAAGAAAACAAATCAACAGAGAACTGCTCATGCACCATGCAACTTGACATCTCAAACTCAGATCCAAACGTAAACTAACCAAAATCAGGCAGATCTAAACATCTAACACAAATCGGAAAGCTATCTAAACAATCGGTGAAAATCAAACAGAGCTCAAACCAAACAAAACGAGCTCTAACTCAAAAAACATCAGGTCCAAACCAGCGTTCATCAAAAACTCCATTTCATAAACAAACTTCAAAAACACCAGCTCAAATCCAAAATTACAACAACAAACTCAAACATCAAACGATAAGAACCACTTGCATATGAATTATTTAAGAGCGAAACGCAAAAACAACGATAGATTCAGAGATTAAACCTGAAAACTAAGTAAACAATGTATCAACTCCTTAGGATAACATAAACGAACAAAAGTTTCTTCTAAGTTTAAGACTCCCTTCTTCCTTGACGAGGAAGAAGAAAGGGATGTCGTGATAGACTTCTCCTTCTTGTTGCTGATATCCTTCTTGTTCCATGCTAACTTGTGGTGTGGAATGACGATATGTGGTGAAATGGTGATATGTGTGTCTTTGTAATGTCCTCCTCTTCTTCCACATTTCTTCTCTTATTTATAGGGCGGCTTTGGGGCACAATTCCATGGGGTAAGCTCCTCATGATTTGACATTAATGCCCTTGCATATGAAGGTATTCTTCTTTCTCTCTCCTATGACTCATCCTTCGTTGCTTCCTTATTTCGACTCATCTTGATCAACTCGTACAGCTGCCAGGTCCAGTCACTCCGTCTGCCTTTAGTTGATCAGTTTGCTTCAGTTCTGGGCAATTTTTTCCGCTGCTTTTCCCACTTGATCAAGTCGCCCCAATGCTTAGCCGCTCTGATGCTTTTCAGCTCCTACACACTTAATTTACCACTTTTTCAAACATTAATGCCCCGATTAGAGTAACAACCATCATTAAACCATGTTTGAAACGAGCTTTATCAGTGTTAAAGTTTTGTTTTTTGTTAAAAAATTAAACTGATCACTTGTAGTGGGATAACCCAAAAGGGAAAGTTGATCACTTGTGGTGGGGCGGAGGGAGTATATAAAAGTGAGACTATATTCCACTAACGTTTTTAAATCAATTTCCATTACATTTCTTAAAACCCTGCCCAGTCAAAGTGTGACAAAATTTATGAGACGAAGGGAGTAATATAAAAAAGTAGGACCCACATTCCACTAACCTTTTCGATCCACTTTCTATTATAATTCTTAAAACCCGTGGCAGGTCAAATGGTGACAAATTATTACGGACGTATGGAGTATACTGTTTTGATTAGTTTGTCTGTGAGTAACTTAACAATAGAATTCTAGGGATTTAAGGTGAACTCTTTATGTTTATTTATTTTACTCAATTTTAATAGGATAATGTTGATGGGGGTTGGCAGCGGAAGCACAAATAAATCAGAGAAAAAGATCTATTTAGTAGATTATTCAGACAAATTCTATTCGCGTAATTATCACATGTATCATACTCATAACTTGAATTAAAACATGCTTTTGATTAATTGAAACCTAAAACATGCTTTTCTACGGAGACGGAAATTATACCTTCTTGATTCTCTAAAGAACCGAAGATGGCTTGCTACTTCTCCACATGATGATCTTCAATACTCTACCACAAATCTTCTAACTGGTTCCCGAACTGTATTCTGAAATCAGTGTGGGCTTATCTTATCAAAACACTAGGACTTAAATAAAGAAGACAGAATTCCCACTTAGTGTAGGAGAGGGAAAATTTCGACCTCCACAGAGAAAGAGAGAGGGAAGAAAACTTTGATAAAAATAATTGTATTTCTGTCTCTCTTTTATTCTCATATTTATATTAAGTTCATATTTGGGCCCAGTCAGGAATCTATGGAGGTTTGGATGTGACCTCACCTAATTAGCTTTACTAATTAAATTGATCCCACAATTTAATATAAGCTTATATTGGAATATTATTATCAGTCACTACATAATAATATTGCACTGTCCATCCAAATCCAAAATTACAAGTAATATGGATTTCCATTTTGTTTAAATGTTTATTTCCCGCGTTTAAGATAGAAATGTCCATTAATTAATTATTGTCTGCTATAGACGTAATTAATTAACTCCTTATTAATTCCAAGAGTGGACTTAGCAATGAACACTTATTTATTATTCATAGAATAATTAAATTCCAACTAGCTAGGTTCCGAATAATAAAACCATGTTTCGAGCTCCTCTTGAGGACATTATCAAACGAGACTCACCTCGTGCGCGTTCCAACATAATAGCAATCCTAGCACCGCTAGACATTAATCACCATTACCCAAGATATCAGAATTATTGGGTTGTGAAAAATTCGCACCATTTGATAAGTCAAAGTAGTGCATAATCAATACCGTATGCTCAATGCTAACATATGTTGATTAAGAAATAGTTATTTATCAAGACCTCATCTTTCAGTAGATAGCATAAAGACATGTCTTGTTGTTAGATCCGTTCAGTGTTATACCACACCAATGTCATCTTATTTCAGTAAGGCTTAGAAATATGCGGACTGACATTGCAACCTTTCACAATAGATAGTCAATGCCTATCTAGGTTGTGAAATTATGGTTTTTCTTTGTTCAGGACTGATGGTGTTACCTTAAAATGGACGTCGCCTACAACCGGTCTACTAAAACAAAGAGTTTGACTTGTTACGTTTCTTATAACATTTAAATATGTAAAAACAACCATTAAATGTAAAACATAACATCATTATGATAAAAATAATCTGTTTTATACCTTGGAAAATAAAATAAGAGTTATTACAGTATTCAATCACTCGAAAGGTGATTTCAAGTATAAAAAACTCTAACAAATGTTTCTTATTATTTAATAACAAATTTATGTACTCCCATCTCATAGAAATATGTCCTATTTTCTTTTTCGTTAGTTCCATAAAAATAGTCTATATCATATGTAGAAACTTTTTCTCATTCTCTTTTACTTTATCATTTATGGTTTCCCACATCCAGTAACACTATTTCAATTACATTTTCTCCTACTTTACAAATTACACATTAAAACTCATGTGGTCCTCATATGGCCTATTTCTGTAGAACGAAGGGAGTAGGATTTATGGAATGGTACCATGGGCAAACAGGTTTCTATGAAAAAATAAATCACGTCTACTAAGAATCAAACTTGAGTCCCTATATTAATATAACTTGTACTCATCCACTGCGCCACAACCACCACATTGATATCTTTTTATCAATATATAGTTAATTCGTCAATGTTTGGGGTACAGTTGTACCCCCTTGTTTTACATTGGCTCCTCCACTGGAAGTAGGGATCTCTCTTTTCTGCGCACCATAGCTTCCATATTTATACTCCATGTAGAAAATGCGAGGGGTTTGTATAATAAAAGATGCTTCGAGCGTACATGCCTTTGTACAGTCAGCTTGTGCATGTATACGAGAAACGCCATGTCTACTTGTTTACCTAATTATGAGTATAAATAATATAATATAATGGTTTATTTATTGCAATATAAATAAACAAGTTTAAGGCTTCTTATTAAGAAGGTTAAAATGGGGGAATCTGATGATTTCTCATGGGTTCTCCTGTAGGGGACTTGACCGAATCTAATAAGAAGAAAAACGAGTTCACAACTTAGATAGGCCTTGACTACCAATTGGTATGGTTCAGTAGTGTTTGTGATAATTCTCTCTTACCTAAGAAGATATTAGTAACACTAGTGTGGTAAAGCTCTGAAAGGATCAACACGAAATGTATTCTTTGTTGCTATCTACTGAAAGAATATATTTCAGAGAATTCAGTACTCCTTAGTCTATGAAAATAATATTGATATTGTTTATTTAGTCAGACGCCACTTTGACTTATCAATATGTGAGAGTTTTTCGTAACTCTATCATGATATCTTAGGTGGTAGTAATTGAATAACATGAAAATATTAGAATATTATTTCATAGAATTCGTGTGCCCAGTGTGGTATGATTAATCCCCAAGAAGTGTTTGAAAAAGAAATTTATTATTCAGAAAACTGTGCAGTTGGAATTTTATTCCATGAATAATAAATAAAGTTTCAAACTAGAAAAACTCTTTGGAGAATTAATTTAATTCAAGTCACATAGCGGACAAAGAATTAAATTAATGGATTAAGATAATCTTAAATGCGGGAAATAAAATAAAATGGAACCCAAGTTCTTCGTAATTTGGTGATTTAGATGGGAGTTCAATATTATTCTTTAGTGAATAAAATAATATTCTATTGGATAATATATTAAATATGGGTTAATTGATTTAATAAGTTTATTGTCTATTGGGCTAGCACAACATCTAATCACTCCATGGATCCTCATTCTAGCCCAACAAATCCACCTTATAAATAGTGAAGGGATGTGGAAACCCTAGTACACA
The DNA here is from genome assembly GCF_004379255.2 of Salvia splendens. Taxonomy (NCBI): domain Eukaryota; kingdom Viridiplantae; phylum Streptophyta; class Magnoliopsida; order Lamiales; family Lamiaceae; genus Salvia; species Salvia splendens. The sequence goes on along the minus strand of NC_056036.1, from coordinate 18,296,083 downwards.
ATACACGTAGGGAGATCTCCAAACCCTAGCCGCCACTCACTTGGCTTCTCTCTCCCCCTTGTCTCGATTTTTGAGCCTCTCCATATGGAGATCAAGGGTTTTGGTTCTTGTCTTGTCTTGTTCATTCTAATTCATAAAATTGAATCAAGTAAGTGGTTTTGTGTACTGGTCTCCCAAGATCCCATCAAATCATTATTGATTCTTCAAGATACGCCCACCCGGATGAATAATAAAGGACGTGGGAATAGAATGGAAGATTCGTGGTCAAGAAACCAAGGATTACCGGGAGATGCATCTAGCAGCGACAATCCTTTAATGGATAAAGGGGTAACAATCAAATCTACGTCTAATAGCATGTTAATGTGTGTTTTTTATGTGTTTTCTATAGATCTAATTAAATTTGCATGAAATTGGAATCGCATACATAATCACCTAAATAGAGTTGTAAGGAACTGTTTGTTTTCCGTGTCTTCCGCTGCGGTAACCCCAACAGAAAATATGTCAAAATAATTAAAATATGCATTTGAGCTATTTCATACTCGACCGGATGGAACTTAAGGATGAAATCCTATCCGGTCAGGTAGACATATCTAGAGTCAACCTATCAGACCCGGTCGAGTGGTTTTTTGGAAGCAAATCCTGCCCGTTCAGGTACAGCTCTTTGTTCATTTTCCAACCGAATGGGTGTAGTTTCAAGCACAACTCCTACCCAGTTGGTTAAGAGCCTTTGACTTCGGCTTTATACTATCTAGGTATTTATTCTTCCTCCGGTTTTAGCTTTTTCACCTATTTCTTCACATAAACTCATCAAAGAATCAAATGAACTCTAATTTCCTACAAAAAAAATACGATTTTATTATCGATACATCTAAAGTTATGAACTTTGTTGCCATTGTTGGAATCGTGCTTGGTCAAATGATTTTTGACTAATAATAAATATTACAAGACATTTAATTTTGTGAAATTAAATGCAATAACGTCGATCTACGTTCCGAGTGGATGACCGTAGTATATTCATTTTCTCAAATCCGATTCCCGGTGGGTGAGAAATAATATATTAAAGTTGGTCACAATAAAGCTAGAAATGAGCTATGTGAAAAGACTAAGAGATTAATTAACTAAGTGTTAATTATCCCACATCGGGGATGATAGACTTCTTTGATGAAGTATTTAATCAGATGAATTATTATGTGTAATAATTATCGTGGAATAAGACGGGTGACAGAGCCCCCACGCGCGCTCCGCTGCCCGTGTCATGTGACCCGTGCCCCGTGTCCCTGGTGCCTTGTGCCTTGGATCTTGGCAATTGGTCTTTGGGTGGTCTTTGGGCTGTTCTTTGGAGCTGGTCGTTGAGCGTGGTTCGAGCCCCGCTTGTTCTTTTTAGACCACCCCAAACTCCACGCTATCCCCGACGGGTCTGGTCCACGTCATGGTCCCGCTGGACCCCGACGCATGACGGGAGACAAAAGGTTCCCGTTGGACCCCGACGCATGACGGGAGACAAAAGGTCCCCGCTGGACCCCGACTCACAACGGGAGTCAAAAGGTCCCCGCTGGACCCCGACGCATAACGGGAGACAAAAGGTCTCCGATGGACCCCGACGGTCCATGGTGTATCCCGTCTGTAGAATGTCCAGGTGTGTCTTGTCTCTTCAGCTCCCACTGGCTAGTGCACCAGTAAATAACCCCCGACGGTTACGGTCAAGCCATCATGGCACACAAAATGGTTGTTGACTCCATCAATGCCCTGCAGGTGGACTTGGCCTATAAATAGGCATGCATCCATTACATTCTAGACATAGAATACACAAGCATTCCTGCATACACGCTCTCTCCCTCTCTGCATATCTTCCCGTCGAAGCTCTGCCCCCCCTTACTCCCGTTCGCCGGAGCTCTGTTGCTAGCGGTGCTACTACTTCAGAGACGAAGCCGTTTTATCTTTGGGGACGACACGCCAAACCGAGAGCACTACCAGGGCGTATCTCGTCTTGCGGAAAGAGGACTCCTCGACTCGGCTTACCGCTTTCCACATATATTTTCCCGTGTAATTGTTTTAGTTTTTCCGTGTAATTTTTCTTTGTTTATTTTCATTGTAATTTTCGCCCGGCAAGACTTGTATCTCATTTCGACAACAGCCATATCATGGGGAAATTATAAAAAATTTAAAAGTTATGATGTTATATTTGAGTTTCAAAAGTTATGAATTGATTAGAAAACAACAAAAAAAGTTATTGTGAAATTATGTGGCCATCTTTTAATAGATTGGCCCATTTGAATTAAATTGAGGCCCAATACTTACCTATGAGTCGCTAGGTGGATGCCATGTCCTTGCTCCACTCGGATTTCCATTCATGTCTGTCTGATTGAGGATTGTGCTTGTTGTGTGAAGGAATTATGTCTCCCAGCCTATCATAGTCATGTATTATTCCAATATTTTCTTTTCACTCTCTAAGGCGGTTTCTCTCCCTTGTGTTTTTTTTATCTTTCGCTCTCTTGATGCACAACTTATTAGCACTAAAAATAATTTTAAGTATGCTGGTAATTCTAGTATAGCTAAAGATAAACATAGGGTATCGAATCAGAAGAACTTATATGCAAATGATTACTACAAGCAAGTGTCATATATTATTCAAATAAATGAGGTTTTTGGATTGGTTTTCTATAAATAAAACAAAATAAATAAAATTAAGATAATAGACAAGATATTGAATTTTGGGGAATTGATTTCATTGACTCTTTAGTTATTCTAATTATTTAGTCCTATATTTATTGGATTCAAACTTTACTAGGATTTCTTCTCTATCGTGTATCAATACTCGTATCACAAATATTGTATGAACACATAAGATAAACCAATCAAAACTATCACCGATCGGTGATTCATACCAATCAAGGTAACGACCAGTAAGTTGAATAAAAGCTCAGAAATAATCAAGCAAAACGAATTATGAACATTAAAGTTTAAAACATTACTAAGCATTACATAAAAGTCAAATACTATTAATCTCTAAAATTCTACTCCCTCCGTCCCGGCTAAGATGACACATTCATTGGCTGACACGGGATTTTAAGAGTTATTGGTTAATGTGTTTAATTAGAGAGAGAAAAGGTGGGTGTAAGTATTAAAATAGAGAGGGAAAGAAAGATGAATATTTTAATAGGAGTGAGAAAAAGTGGTTGGGTGTATGAATTGGAGAGAGAAATTTTCCAAAAAAAAAATGTGTCATCTTATTTGGGTCAAACTAAAAAGGAAAATGTGTCATCTAAGTGGGAAGAAAAGAGTATTGTTTAGCAATCCATAGACAAATAAACTAAAACAATTATCAAATAACAAAATATGTAATACAAACTAGGGAAACTTCGTCGGTTGGACTCCAATGTCTTCGATTTTCTTGTCTTGATCATCAAAGCTCCTATGCAACATGAAAAAATTAAAGCACAATTAGACCCTAATAATTCCCACATTCTTAGGTCTACCTTGTTTGGGATGTTAACTATAGTGTCATCAATCCGAATCTAGCTCAAGGATCCTCTCTTGATTCCTCGACATGCTAATAAATCAACAAGATGTGTCACTCAACTTGAAGAATCATACACAGAATTGAACGAAGTAAAAATAAGTCTTGTATATCAAAAATATGAATTAAATAAACATGACGAGTTACTTTCTAATCCCCAGAATTCAACAAATTAGTTACCCATAGACGAGGTAACACAATCCATGGTAAAATAAGAAAAATAAAAACTATCAATGACAAAACCCAACGGTAGAATCTTGATGGCTTTAGTATTTTCTTTATTCTCTTGCTCCAATCTCCAAGTTCGGAATTATGTATGAATATTTGGTGATGAATCTTTTGGAGAGGGAATTCTTAGGTCTCTTCTTCAATGATAAAGTGTGAGGAGTATTTATAGTCTCTTGGGTGTGTTCCTCCATAAGAGAAATAGGGCAAACTGCATCCCCCGCCTGAATTCAGCAGGTTGCTGATTTCATCTCAACAGGTCGTTGAAAGGCTTCTGGACTCTTGGCATTCTTCTCAGCAGACTGTTGACACCATCTCAGCGGTCGTCGGTCGTAACATCGATGCGTGCACAAATTCTGAGACAGACCACTGGCTTCTCGTCGACTGCTGGTCTACTCGGTGGCCCCTGACTCTTTCTCAGTGGACCGCTGACTAGGTCCGTTTTCTCCAGTCTTCGTTTCTGTCCTTTTTCTGTCATTTTCTACGTCTATTTTGCATATTTCTTACGAAACACGCCAAAATATCATAGTGTATAAAATATGCAATTTGAGAACATATTTTGCATGATTGACATTTAAAACAAGCCAAATATAGACCAATAAAACATGCAAAATTCATGTTTATCAATTGAGTTTAGATATGAGTATTGGTGTCGGGTCTTTATTATCCCGTGCCCTATGTTTTGTATTCTAGTTTGTTACGTGAGAGATTAACTATTTCTCACATAGTGACCTAGCTAAAAGAAGTCTTGGTTTTATTGTGAACTTTGGTGGTCTAATCCTTACCATTATAATTTTAACGGTAATTTTTCCTAGTTATTTTAGAGATGCTCCGATCGTGGACAACCGAGGTGGTCATATCAGATACCGTCCTCTTTATGTTCGATTGCTCGCTCTTGCACCATGATATACTGACTTGTCAAACCAATGACATCAACACCAAATTCAAATAAAATCCAAAATGATTGATAGGTACCAATAAATATATGTTGTTTAATTTATAATTTAGTATATTTTATAAATTACGAAAATGAATTTGTAAGGTTAAACTTTTACTATCTTATGCCCACAAGACCCGCCACGCTATTTGAAGAGGTTAAGAACATATTCCTACGGACCGCTCCATTATCTGAAAAAGGGAAGAATTCAAACAATTTGAGCCCTTTTTAGTATACTACATTTTCAATTAATTTCTTAAGATAATAAAATTCTGGTATTAATTTATCTGTTATTGTTGTCAATTTGTTTTAGTGCGACTTGCACCCGTCACCAGTATTGGGTTTGAGGTACTTTTTATCCATTTAATGTGGAAAAAACAAATATTTATTTTTTGACTTATTCAACTATACTTGTTGTATAATTTACTAAAGAGAATGTTAGTCTCCAATATCAAACTGAGGAAAATGGAACGAGCTCCAATATATGTTTGTCTCACAAGTTTCCCGTCTTTAATCTGGTCTTCATATTAAGATAGTTTAAAATCGATCATGTATATTTGATAAAAAAAATTGATTCTACATATTAGGTGTGGTGTGATATTTCTAGTCTTAAACAATACGTTTTTGTCTATATTTAATATTTTTGTAAAAGATTAACGATCAATCGTATTTTGGGCTTATTGATAAGTTAAATATGGACCAAAATATATTGTCTATGACCAAAAGGCAAAAGCTAACACATTTCATTGTTAATTTTTTATGAAACTAAAAAATAAGAACCAAAACATATTGTTTAGAATCAAAAGTCAAATACTCCAGTTTTACCATTTTTAATCATTTAAATACTAATATTGTGGACCCTATAATCCAATAACATTATTTCTTATTATATTTTACTTTATCAATTTTATACTTAAAATTTGTGTCATACACAATTATATCTATTTTCGGTCAGCTAGGTAGTATTAATATGATAACTTTTATGGATAAGGATTAAGGACACATTCTTTTAGCCACAATTCTTAAAGAAAAACTACCCCACGCGTACTCGTATTCCTCTAATTAAATGACTTGAATCGCCGGTCAATCAAATAAAACACGATATAAATAAGCTTCTTTTGAAATATAATTCTTACAATTGTATTTTACTCGGGAAACAAGAAAAAATGAGATCTACTCTGATTAAATTCCAGTGGACTCATTCTTGAATCACACGGTAAACAGTAGTTTTCCCAAGTAATTTTATTCGTCAAAATTCAATGTCACATTTTCCAAACCCCTTCACCTATAAATTACTAACCACAAAACAAACATTCATCACAAAAAAAAAAGAAGAAACATCAACATGCCTCGTTCTTCAATAGTGATGAACTTAGTGAAGACAAAGAAGAAGGAGAAGGTAGTCAAAGCGAGAGCGTACGACGTGTTCATCAACCACAGAGGCACCGACACGAAGCGCACGGTGGCGACGCTGCTGTACGACCATCTATCCGGGCTTCGGGTGCGCCCGTTTCTGGACAGCAAGGACATGAAGGCGGGCGACAAGCTGTTTGACAAGATCGGCAGTGCGATAGGCGGCTGCAAGATCGGGTTGGCCGTCTTCTCGCCTCGCTATTGCGATTCCTACTTCTGCTTGCACGAGCTCGCATTGATGATGGACCTCAACAAGAAGGTTATCCCCATTTTCTGCGACATCAAGCCCTCGCAGCTACGCCTCGTGGACGACGGCACCATGTCGCCCAAGGAGGTCGCGAGGTTCGGCCTCGCCTTGGAGGAGGCCAAGGGCACTGTCGGCCTCGACTTCGACTCCCGTCAAGGGTTAGTTCATTAGTACTCCCTCTGTTATGTTAGTGTTGGCACATTTTTTTCTCATTTTTTAAAAAATGATACTAATAAAAAGTTAGAGGAGAGGAGATTAACGTAAGAGAGAGAATAACGTAGTTAAGATTCTTCTCTACATTATTCTCCCTTACACTATTTTAATTATTTATTACTCCATCGTCTCAACTAAGTTGAATCATATTCCTTATTGTGACGTCCCAATAAAGTTGAGTAATTTCCTTTTTAATAAAAAATAATACATCTAGTCACTCTTGTTTTACTCTATCACCTACCTTACTCTATCTATCTCTTCTACTTTTTTCTTCTCTTCTCTTCTCTTCTATTTTATTTTATTATCATTTAACTCATTCAACATAATTTCTTAATTTCCGTGTCATAAAGAAGTGACCCAACTTAGTTGGGACGGAGGGAGTATAATTTTTCCATAGTGCGATAAAGAAACGTGTGAACGCTAATGGAACTGAGAAATTACTCTCACTAGTATTAACACCCGAGCTATGCACGGGACATAAGAGTATCAAATAATGAATATAAAATATAATAAATATATAGAAAATAAGAATTGAAAGCAATAGGGAGATTTAAAAAAACAGAAATGTACTTATCTTGTCTCACTCAAAATGAAGAATTTACTACTCCTCAGTGAATGAAACATTTATGCAATTTTAATTTATAATCTAAGTGAAGTAAAAACAATAAAATTAATGAAAAAAATAAGATGTGTGACTAATGATCTAAGAGTATGAATTAATTAGAATAAGATATACAAATAAAGAAAATATGTGTGAGTAAAGATGTTTATTGAAAGTGCTATGCAAGTCATTAATCCAAATAAAAGGTAAATTAATATATAAATTTAATAGCTTAATTATTAAAAATTAATTTGAAAAAAATATATGGAATATTAAACATATCCACATTAAATATATGAATAATTTAAATCATATAAATTTAAAACTTCTTTGAGAAGTCAAGTTAGAAAATTTGTATTATCCAATAATCACATTTTAGTTGACTGTTTATTTATTTCTTTTAATTTCAGACCATAGCATAACTTGATATACATTGTCAAAGACTAAATGAATTTTTTATATTGGAAAGAATAAATTTCTTACTTCCCGCCACATATACGTATAAAAAGTAAATTACTACTATCACTTAAAATAACGATAATATTTTATGCATCTTGTTTGTTTTGAATAATGTGAGAATTTACACTACTCTTTATATTAAGAAGTTATACAAACTTTATAAGTCAGATTTAATTTTAAATATATATAATGTCATCTTATTCCTTAGTTTAATCTGTAAACTTAGTAGTATTGTTTAATTAGAGGCGAATTAAAATATAAGAACTAAAAACTTTAATTGAGTAAATATAGGATGGAAATTGTAAGCATTACATATATGTGTTGTCGTTTAGCTTATGAATTAATTCGGAGAAAAAGTATTGCAATAAATGATTAAATCTCAATTTTAAGCTAAATAAATGGAAGGCAAACTAAACTCTCAAACACAATTCCAATTTAACTCAAATATAAGTCTAATTAATATATAAATTTAATAACTTAATTATAAAAAAAAATTTAATGGTAGTGCACTATTTAAATGTGTTTTAAAACTTCTTCAAGAAGTTAGCATTTTATTGGGCTATTATTTGTCCAATTGTTTTTTCCTTAAAAAATTATTTTTGAATAGAAGACACCTCATCTTTTCAATTTCCCTCCAAAAGGGGCATTAAGGACTTTTCATCAAACTTGCACTTTAGATTATGATAGATTACAAAAAAGCTCCATTTTGAAACCTCCAACTTTTATCCACAGTAGTGAAATTATGTATTTTGTTTATCTCACTAGAATAATTTGGCAGTAATTGGTCGGACGTGGTGAAAAATGCAGCAAATATTGTGATGGAAAGCCTGGCAGAAATTGAAGATGATGAGCTCGATCAAGATAACAATTTCTCTTTTTACAAAATCCCAACTTTTGCTGCTCAAAATTGAGCAATTCAAAATTTCTTTTTATTGTTTATTCATGGTCACTAATTCTGTAAATTCATCAAATAAGATCTTAGTTATTATATTCAAAATAATAAATTTACCTACGATCTTTTAGTTTAATTTGTTTTAGGTTGTTTATTGAAATTTATTGCTAACCTTTTATCCGTTTTGTTGATTATACCTATGCCATCAAGAATAAAATAAAAAAAATATCACACCCAAAAACTGCAAAAATGAATAGAGCAACTCCGACCTTTACACTAAACTCAAACTCATTTTAGTATATATTTTCACACTAAATATTGATTTTACTCTAACCATTTACATTAAACTCAAACCCAAAATAATATTCCCCACTCAGTTACCTTTTATACTTTTCAATAATACCTATATATTTATCTAAATTATACACTAATCCTATGAAACTTTGTCAATAACTTAAATTAAATTAGATAATATAATAATATTTTTTAATTAATATAACTATATATGAAATCTATTATTTATTAAATAAAAAAATCACATAATTTAGAAAATTTAAATACAATAAAAATACTATAAAAAATATTACAACGTATACATAAAATAACTAAAATTCAAAATTAATATTGATTTAAAAAATACTACAAGTATATAAAACATAATAGTATATTTAGTTTGATATTAGGCATTATGCATAATATTAGTTTTAGATTAAAGATTAGGTATCGTTTTAATTATTCAAGTTTAACTATTGTTTGTTACATTTAATAGTATATTTAGTTTGATATTAGGCATTAGGCATAATATTAGTTTTAGATTAAAGATTTTGTCAATTTTTAAACTAAAATAAACCAATCCTTAATATTAAAAATTAAAACCTGCCAAATTATGTAGTAATTTACTACAGCATAACTAATCAGTATTAATACGCATTAATTAATATTTTTATATGTTAATTTAGAAAAAAAACGTGTAGCATATTTTATTTATCAATAAAATGTGTATTATACTAATATGGGTCAGCCCACTAATTAATTACTAACTAAATATTAATTAAATCAAATTAGGTTATTTTCATATCTTCTTATCTTAGCCGCTAGAACCTTACGCTTCCTATAAGTTATATATATATATATATTTTAACTTCTCTTTCCTTCCCTTTTCCTATTCAGATAAATATAAAATCTGAAATGTGTTTTGATATAGTTTTAGTGTAAATCTAAAGACATATATATTACTTTAAAAAAATTTTGCAGTATCATTATAGATATTTTTCTACTGTATTTTAAGTTTTGCAGTACTATTGGAGATGGTCTTGTGTTTCAAAAAAAAAATGTAAAAGGAGCACCACATTAGTACTAAATCTGCAAGGACATGTTATATCTGCAAATTCTGCAAATTTATTACTGTGTATGCACGTTAGGCCATCACTAACGCTGTGGGCCAGACCGTACTTGGGTTCCGGCCCGCGGCTTCGCGCGTTGGAGGGAGCAGGTTTCGGCCTGGGCCGCGCCCGGTGATGCAGTCGCGTCCCGGGGCCGTGCCCAGGGTCTAGTCCGGCTATGCGTTGGAGGTGCCCGGGCCGTGCCCCAACAAGTCTTGGCCCGGCGCTGGAGGTGTTTCGGGCCCCAATTTTCTGATTTTTTTAGTTTGGAAGAGGAAGAAGAGGGAGATGGGAGAGGAAGAACAGGGAGGAAGAGGGAGAGGGGTGACGGAAGAGGAACTGATTATTTTTTATGTTTTCATTTTTTTTTAATTTATAGTATAATTTATAATTATATATTGAAAATTTATTATTTTCGAATTAAAAATAAATTTCTCATGTTATAATGGCTAAACGTTTTCAATTTTTACAAGCAAAATAGGTTGGAGTCGTGAATAGTGCAATTTAATAGTTGGAGCTTGGATGTAGCCTGCAGGGTTAGAGGTGGGACTCAAATTTAGGGAAATGATGACGTGGAGGGGACTTGAGGCCTAAATCCAGGTCGGGGTAGTGGATGCTCTTATTTCCCAAATATCAAAAATAAATTCAACCAAAACACAATTACAATTACAATGGAATAATACTCTTGTAGTTACCTTTCCAGAAATAAAAATTACACCAATAACATACCCACAATAGAGAATAGGTCACAACTGGAAAAACCAACTATAAGCCGTTTTTTTTATGTAGAATGCAACTAGGTTTTGGGAATTTTTATATGGGTTGAACTAGGGTTTAAATTTTTGCTTCAAATTGAGAAAATAGAAAGAGAATATGGAATGAAATTATGGAAGATGATGTGTTTCAAGAGATATTAAGGGCATTAGCGATAAGAACCCAAAAATCAGCCTCAATTCATTTTTCCTCACGTCAACATTTTTAATTTTAGCCCCAACATATACAACAATTTAGCTCTAAAATCAGTCACAACTTATTTAAATCATGTTTCATATTTGTTCTTTTAATTTTTCATTTTGAAAATAAATAACATGGATTAGAATGCTAATACGATTTTAAAACACTATATTGATAATATTTTTTTAATTTAAATTACTACATTAAACTTCTATTGTTATGCGCATGATAAGTAGAGAAGAATGGAGGTATTTTGAGATAGAATAATGTATTAAATATAAAAAATTAGAAAAAAATTGATTTCATCCGCGGCTAAAACGGCATGCAATAAGGCCGAAAAACAGTTGCAACGGCGGGCATCCGCTGCAGCTGTTTTCCTCGGCCGGCCGCAAAAAATAGACCCTGCAATAAGGCCAAAACTTCGCTGCATGCAGCGACATACTTAGATTTTGCATGGTTTTGGAGGGTAGGCGTGCATGATTTTGATCACATTTTGTATATTATTATGCGTGATTGTGTCTACTTCTCTATTATGTTGGTATTCTGACTATTTTGTGAAATATGTGTAGAAAAGGTACAAAATATGTGGATGTGCAGCAGCCTTAGTTCGAGACAATCTTTCTGAAAATGTTGATGTCCAATCAGTGCTTAATTCATATCATTCTCTTTGTCTATGAAAGATCTTCGCGTGGGTATCTTGAACATTGCCCAGAGCAGTTAAAAGGTGATAGAAATTAGGCAGAAATTCAAGGAAGGAAAGAAACTTGCTTTGTGAAGCTAAATCTCTTCTATTCCTTGTAGGATGTAATTCTTACCATGTCTAAACCTTTTTCAAGCAATATATAACCCATAACCTGTAAATGTGATAAAATCAGAGTATAAGGGAGAAGGTGGAGCTGAGAAGCATTCGATCTACTAAAGCTTGGCTCCGGAAGGTGATGAGCGTTGGAGTTATAGTTAAAGTCACATTAACTTTGACTTGCCGTTGGAGGTCAACGATCAAGAATTAAAAGCTGGAAGTTTGTTACATTCTTGTGCTTTCTCTGTTTCTGTTGTATCAATTCATATATAAGAATCAACACGCACACACACATTCATTCAGTCACACCCTCATTTGTTCACTTTGGATTTTAGATAGCATCTTGCGGTTATTGTGTCTTGCTCATTGTGAAAGAGAGTTGGATTAAGTGTTTTGTACGATCTTGATAGTGTGGTGAATAAAGGTTTTGTTTTGTTTGTTAGCCATATCTCAAATTTAACCAAAATCGAAAATTAAGACCATTTAAATTTCGATTTTAAAAACACATAAATGGTGAATTAACCAAATCTAGATTGGCTCTGATACCAAGAACTGTCAGCCATATCTCAACTTTAATGATTTCGATAATGAAATCTAATTCTAGATTTGAATTAATTCAACCATAACATTTATACTATAAAGTGGGGATAGAATCACCAACCTCCGTCCATGCTTATTAATTTGATGTAGGGTTGGATCCACTATTTGATGTTTCCCCTTAAGCTGCTATTGTTGTTTATCCTTTCCTTGGCCTCAAGCTTTGATGATTCTTTTGAAGAAATAAAGAATCGAAACTTTAAATATATAAATACTGTAAGAATATATGTGTATAAACAATTGCCGAGAGTATGCAAATTTTTTTGAGTGTATTTTTCATCTACCTGCATGAGGCCTTTTATAGATGCACACGTACTGCATGGGAATGAATGTGACTATTCATTTATTACTTCAAAATTGACCAACCGATTTCTTTCCCAAAAGGTGTGTCAATTCGCATCAGTAACTACTAGGCATGCACAACAGTTCCGAACCGCCGATTCCGGTTCATGAACCGGCGGTTCACGGGTCATCATACGCATGAAGCGGAACCGGCCCGCCAAGGGTCCCGGCGGTTCCGGTTCCGGTTCAAAAACCGCCGGTTCACCAGGCGGTTCAAAACCACCGGTTTTTGGCCTGAACCGCCGGTTCAGGTTCATGAACCGGCGGTTCAACCGAAATTAAAAAAATATATTTTTTATTTATAAAAATTGATTTTTATATTTAAAATCAATTTTTACAAACAAATGAATACAAGAACTTCGTAATAGCCCATATATATTTGATGGGATTGCGAATTTAAGAAACCATTCTTGGTTGTTTCTCTTTTATAGAGACATCTTTGAATGTTTTATTTTCCACTTTCGACATGGGACAAACTAATTCTTGGTTGTTTCTCTTTTATAGAGACATCCTTGAATGTTTTATGTTCCACTTTCGATGTGGGACAAAATCATTCTTGGTTGTTTCTCTTTTATAGAGACATCCTTGAATGTTTTATGTTCCACTTTCGATGTGGGACAAAATCATTCTTGGTTGTTTCTCTTTTATAGAGACATCCTTGTATGTTTTATGTTCCACTTTCGATGTGGGACAAAATCATTCTTGGTTGTTTCTCTTTTATAGAGACATCCTTGAATATTTTATGTTCCACTTTCGATGTGGGACAAACTCATTCTTGGTTGTTTCTATTTTATAGAGACATCATTGAATGTTTTATGTTCCACTTTTGATGTGGGTCAAACTCATTCTTGGTTGTTTCTATTTTATAGAGACATCCTTGAATGTTTTATGTTCCACTTTCGATGTGGGACAAAATATGTTGAAGTTCTTTCTTTTATAACTACATGTTTAGAGCATTCATTCATCTTTTTCTAATGTGGGATACAAAACTTTCTTTTGTCTTCTACTTTTCTTCATGTTTTGTATGTTATATATAAACAAAATTATTATTCAAATATATTCTTGATTGATAAAAATATAGAATTATTGAGAAATATGATTTGTATATAGAAAATATTTATTTGTATAATAATTATTGGTTAGGTTTATACAATTTGTATAAGAATTATTCTTTTAATGTGTATAATAATATTTATTAGTTAACATATACATAAATTTATAAACATAAGCAAATCATTAATGATAAATAACTAATGAATAATAATTTATGTAATAATATTCGTTATTATTACATAAACTATTATGTCCAATATTAAGTATTGATATTTTATAAACATATACATAAATAACTAATGAAATAGAATAATTTTCTTTGACCATAAATACATAAATTTATTATAGAATAATATAGGACATAATAGTTTATAAATACATAAATAATATTGGACATATCGCATATATACAAAGAAAAAATATATATAGTAATTCCCACTAGAGTGATCACAAAAATCCAAATGGTTGATGATCAAAGCAAATTATTCTATTCATAGGAATCGGTTGGCCCTTGATTGGAAGATAAAATATCAATACTTAATAGGACATAATAGTTTATGTAATAATAACAAATATTATTACATAAACTATTATTCATTAGTTATTTATCATTAATGATTTGCTTATGTTTGTAAATTTATGTATATGTTAACTAATAAATAATATTATACACATTGACAGAATAATTCTTATACAAATTGTATAAACCTAACAATAATTATTATACAAATAAATATTTTCTATATACAAATCATATTTCTCAATAATTCTATATTTTTATCAATCAAGAATATATTTGAATAATAATTTTGTTTATATATAGCATACAAAACATGAAGAAAAGTAGAAGACAAAAGAAAGTTTTGTATCCCACATTAGAAAAAGATGAATGAATGCTCTAAACATGTAGTTATAAAAGAAAGTACTTCAACATATTTTGTCCCATATCGAAAGTGGAACATAAAACATTCTAGCCCATTAAATATAAAAATCAATTTTTATAAATAATTTTTTTAAAAAAATTCGGTTGACCGGCGGTTCAAACCGTCGGTTCACGGTTCACAATTCGCCGACCTTGAACCGGCCCGTGTTAACCGGCAACCCTCCGGACGGTTCAAGCCGCCGGTTCCGGTTCCGGTTCATGAACCGGCTGGCCCGAACCGGCGGTTAACCGCTGGGCCGGTTTGGTTTGTGCATGTCTAGTAACTACCATTAATTTAATAACAACCATCCATTGAATTTATTTACTTATGCATATATACGCATAAGTCATTATAATTCAATATATATAACCATCATGCACATAAATCAATAAAATTTAATGTGTATATATATTACTGTCACATCACATTCTTTATGCACGTAACATATACATTAATGTAATATATATAATAAATCCATATATATATATATATATATATATATATATTTGTATATCATTTCGTGTACATCTTCACACATATACTACACATTTATATATTATTATAATTAAGAGGCAAGAGAGGAGGGTTATCAATACACCCGATTCTAATTCTTTAATTAAAACCGATCCATCACGGTGTCATCTTTAATATTAGAATCCCTCTTAGCTTTTAATATTATGAACTTGAACTTTAATTTTAAACCAATAGATACATAGGTCACATAAGAATATAAATATTCTTACATTCTCCCACTTGACCTTTGTATTGTCTTTATGATTTAATAACTATAATGCACACTTTTATATCAAGTTCAAAATATACTTTAAAATACCATGATAAAATTAGAATTAATCGAATCATGGCGGTCACACATCATTAAGCGACATGATCCCTTCCATGCATCACACACCAATTCCAACTTCACATTGTCCTTTCATTGAGATGAACATTTATTCTCAATTTATCATATGTTATCCACAACCATAATTGTATACAAACTATAATGATAACATATTCAATAAACAGAAACATAACTTTTATTGAATTCAAAGTGTCTTACACTTTACAAGCATAATACAACTAAAATAGCAAGGCTTTATCTATAATACCCATACGCTCTACATGGCCAATAAACATTTTGGGTGGTAGTCCTTTAGTTAACGGATCCGCTACCATCATATCCGTCCTAATATGCTCAAAGAACACTCTTTGTTTCTGTACTTCTTCTTTAACAGATAAGTATTTTAACTCCATGTGTTTAGCCCCTTTCGAGTACTTATCATTCTTTGAAAAGAAGACAGCTGCGGCCTAGCTATAGAGTCGACAATTTTAAGCCCCGAAATAAAGTTCCGCAACCACAATCCGTGAACAGTGGCCTCAAAGCATGCAACAAATTCGGCCTCCATAGTGGAAGTAGCAATGACAGACTGCTTTCCACTTTTCCATGATACTACTCCCTCGGCTAAAAGGAACAAATAGCCAAACGTTGACTTTCTACTATCAACGCATCCGGCATAGTCTGAATCTGAATATACAATTACCTCGAGATGATCGGATTTTCTATATGTAAGCATGTGCTCTTTGGTACCTTGTAAGTACCTGAGGACTTTCTTTGCAGCCTTCCAGTGATCCATTCTGGGATTACTTTGATATCGACCCAACATACCAACCGCAGAGGTGATATCCGGTCGCGTACATGTTTGAACATAGTTCAAACTCCCAACCACTGATGCATATGGAATTCTTTCCATTTCCTTACGCTCCAATTCATTTTTCGGACATTGAATTTTACTAAACTTGTCTCCCTTCTGAATTGGAGCAATTCCTGCAGAGCATTTTTCCATTCTATATCTCTCTAATACTTTATTTATATAACCTTTCTGAGACGAGCTTAACAATCCTTGTGATTTATCCCGGAATATCTCTATTCCGATCACATAAGATGCCTCACCCATATCCTTCATTTCGAAGTTCAAAGATAGATATTTCTTTACATCATGTAATAGACTCATGTCATTTGTGGCTAGCAAAATGTCATCAACATATAGGACTAATATAATAAACTTGCTCCCACTGATTTTAATATAGATACATCGATCAACGATGATTTCTGCAAAACCATATGACACAATGATATCATTGAACTTTATATACCATTGTCTAGAAGCTTGTTTGAGTCCATATATTGACTTTCTCAACTTACATACTAAACCTTCTTTTCCTTCTATCATAAATCCTTTGGGCTGTTTCATGTATACCTCCTCTTCAAATACTCAATTTAGGAAGGCCGTCTTTACATCCATTTGGTGAAGCTCTAAATCATAATGAGCCACCAAAGCCAACACAATTCTTAAAGAATCCTTCTTTGAAACTGGAGAGAAGGTTTCTTTGTAGTCAATGCCATCCTTTTGAGTGAAACCTTTGGCAACAAGGCGAGCCTTGTACCTTTCAATGTCACCTTTCGAATCACGTTTTGTTTTAAAGATCCATTTACAACCAATGGCTTTAAAACCTGTAGGCAATTCTACTAAGTCCCAAACATTGTTATCGCCCATAGATTTCATCTCTTCCCTTGCTGCATTTAACCAATTTTCAGAATTGTTACTTTCCATGGCTTGTTGGAATGAGATTGGGTCTTCATCAATGCTCAAGTCACATTCACTTTCAACAGAATATACCACATAGTCATCCGATATGGCCACTGATCGCCTTAAAGGTTCTATTGGTTCGTTATTCTGTTCTTGAATTATGACTGGTTCATCTTCAATCTCAACAAGTGGGTTATGCACTTCATGTTGTTCAATATGAACAACAACTTTAGGTGCAACAATAGGTGGATGAACAACTTTGTCTTGAATTTCATTAAAGTCCACTTTACGAGGTTCACCACTCCCACTAGTTTCATTGTTTTCAATGAACCTAGCATTTCCCGTCTCAACTATTCTCGTACTATGGTTAGGACAATAGAATGTATATCCCTTTGACTTATCTGGATAGCCAATGAAGAATCCACTGACCGTCTTTAAATTCAGCTTCTTTTCATGTGGATTATACAACTTTACTTCTGCAGGGCAACCCCAAATACATATATGTCGTAAACTCGGTTTCCTTCCCGTCCACAGTTCAAAAGGGGTCTTTGGAACTGCCTTACTAGGAATCCGATTAAGCATATACGTTGCAGTCTTTAATGCATAAATCCATAACGAAAGAGGCAAATTACATCCACTTAACATGCATCTAACCATATCCAAAAGAGTACAATTCTGCCTTTCCGCTACACCATTCTGTTGCGGAGTGTCGGGCATTGTATACTGTGCACAAATGCCCTTACTTTCGAGGTACTTTGCAAATGGGCCCGGACATTGTCCAGACTCATTAAATTTTCCGTAGAATTCACCACATCTATCTGATCTCACAACCTTAACTTTTCTATCCAATTGTCTTTCCACTTCATCTATGAATATCTTTAAGACATTCACCGATTCAGCCTTTTCACACAATAGATATATATAACCATACCGTGAGAAATCATCAATAAAGGTGATAAAATAATTTCTACCATCCCACGAAGGTGCATCAAAAGGACCACATATATCAGTATGAATTAACTCAAAAAGTTGAGAACTCCTTGTGGCTGATTTCTTTACTATGTGTTTAGTTTCCTTCCCCTTTATGCAATCTATACACATATCTAGATCACTAAAATCCAATGAATGAAGAATTTCATTCTTTACCAACCTCATTATCCTTCCTTTGGATATGTGACCTAGTCTTTGATGCCACAAGTATGCCGAACATTCACTTGACATACTACGTTTTATGCCTCTACTTTCAATATTAAACAAGGATTCAGAAAACTTTGCATCAAGATTGACACTATAGAGTGAATCAAACAAAGTACCACTTCCATAGAAGTAATCATTTCTGTACAATGTGAATACACTATTTACAAACTTGATTTTAAAACCTAATCTATCCAACCGACTAACAGATATAAGATTTCTAGCACAATCTGGTACATAGAGACATTCCTTAAGATCTATATAACATCATGTGTCTAAGATCAATCTGTAGGTCCCGACGCCTTTAATTTGTGCCTTCATCCTGTTTCCCATGAACAAGTATTGTTCACTTCCTTTTATAGGCTGGATCGTACTGAATCCCTGTTCAATGTGAGACACATGAGTAGTAGCACCAGAATCTAACCACCAAGTATTATTAGGCACTTCATTAAGATTCGATTCAAACCATGCCTTTCTTTTCAGACAATCCTTCTTGAAGTGTCCCGTTTCTCTACAGAAGAAACACTTCCTTTCCTTCTGAATCTTCTTTTCGGGGCCTTTAGGTAAAGAAGAATCTTTACGTTTGTCATTTTTACTTGTCTTTCCCTTACTGGTGCTTGCTCCTCCATGACCCATTAGATTCACAACTTGGACACCCATCTTCTTTAGTCTCCCTTCCTCTTGTACTAACATGGCCTTTAGCTCTTTAAGGTCCTATTTATCTTTTATGGTGTTATAATTCACCTGGAACTGGCCAAATTCATTAGGAAGAGAGTTTATGATGAATTGAACCAAGAACTATTCGTGAACCTCCATTCCCAAGGTAGAGAGCCTTGCTGCCAAGTTTGACATGTGTGTTACATGATCGTGAATAGGTTGGGACCAGTCAAACTTTCTTGTAGTGAGCTCACTCATTAGGCTCCCTACAATTGACTTGTCGGCCAATTCCGATTGTGAACACTCCTTTATCTTTTCTATGAATTCCCTTGCACTCTCTGTCTTAGGCATAGATGGCTTAAAACTTTCTGCCATCGTCATCCTCATAAGATTGAGACTTAGCCTGTTAGAGCGCTCCCAAGTCTCATATCGAGACTTGTCCGTTTCGGAGCTTTCTTCTGTAATGGCTGCAGGCTCATCTTCCGTAAGTATGGCATGGTCAAGTGACATAACACCTAGTGAAAACCGGATCTGTTCTGACCATTCACCATAGTTCTGCCCATTGAACTTTACGACAGAGTTTGCAGATGCATATATATTAGACGAAGCTGCAACATTTATACATGCTTACAATTAGTGCTTTGAACTTTAAACACCGATTCAGATAACTGTAATACTTTAAATAACATGCATTCAAGTAACCTTTGGACAATACTTAAAATACACATACTTTCAACGATCCTAAAAAAATTCTTTAATAATTAATCAAATAAGCATGTTGCCTTTGGGTATACATACAACATAAGACACATAGTAGACATGATTAATCCCTTTCGTATTATTAAATGTATACAATGATCCACCTTTGGGTGATCTCCAAGTATATAAATAATAATATAATTGATCAATCAAACTTTAATGTCATTTATAGCATCTCTTTAATCATGATCAATTAACTAACATTCATCATGCTCAATAATTAAATGCAATATAACAAGACCACTTTGGTGATTAACAAGTCATATATCATTTAAATATTGAAATCTTTAATGGGTAGAAAACATTATATTGTTTTATCATTTCATAAAACAATACCCAACGCATAAGCGGAAGCAAATTTAACCAAAATCGAAAATTAAGACCATTTAAATTTCGATTTTAAAAACACATAAATGGTGAATTAACCAAATCTAGATTGGCTCTGATACCAAGAACTGTCAGCCATATCTCAACTTTAATGATTTCGATAATGAAATCTAATTCTAGATTTGAATTAATTCAACCATAACATTTATACTATAAAGTGGGGATAGAATCACCAACCTCCGTCCATGCTTATTAATTTGATGTAGGGTTGGATCCACTATTTGATGTTTCCCCTTAAGCTGCTATTGATGTTTATCCTCTCCTTGGCCTCAAGCTTTGATGATTCTTTTGATGAAATAAAGAATCAAAACTTTAAATATATAAATACTGTAAGAATATATGTGTATAAACAATTGTCGAGAGTATGCAAATTGCTTTGAGTGTATTTTTCATCTGCCTGCATGAGGCCTTTTATAGATGCACACGTACTGCATGGGAATGGATGTGACTATTCATTTATTACTTCAAAATTGACCAACCGATTTCTTTCCCAAAAGGTGTGTCAATTCGCATCAGTAACTACCATTAATTTAATAACAACCGTCCATTGAATTTATTTACTTATGCATATATACGCATAAGGCATTACAATTCAATATATATAACCATCATGCACATAAATCAATACAATTTAATGTGTATATATATTACTGTCACATCACATTCTTTATGCACGTAACATATACATTAATGTAATATATATAATAAATCCATATATATATTTGTATATCATTTCGTGTACATCTTCACACATATACTACACATTTATATATTATTATAATTAAGAGGCAAGAGAGGAGGGTTATCAATACACCCGATTCTAATTCTTTAATTGAAACCGATCCATCACGGTGTCATCTTTAATATTAGAATCCCTCTTAGCTTTTAATATTATGAACTTGAACTTTAATTTTAAACCAATAGATACATAGGTCACATAAGAATATAAATATTCTTACATTGTTGTCCGCGGGTATAGATCACATTGATCAAACACGCAATTCTTCGGTGTGCTTTACACTCATCGCTTCTTGGTTGTTCGTTTGTGCGAGTTCAAATCTTAACAACTGGCGTAGTCTGTGGGAATCGGGGCAATGGAGGACAAGTTCACAGGCCGCAACGACTTAAGCTTGTGGCGAAACAAGATGAAGGCAATTCTTGTGCAGCAGGGTTTGGTGGGAGCCTTGAAACCGGCATCAGATGAAAAGGCTGGTACTGCAACCGATGGGAAAGCAGTGTTGAAGAACTAGGAAATGCTTGATCGAGTGCATAGCGAGATCATCCTCTGCCTAGGAGATAAAGTACTTCGTGAAGTGGCCAAAGAGAAATATGATGTCGATTTGTGGTCCAAGTTGGAGAGTCTAAATATTTGGCCAATTAATAGGTTGTTTATGAAACAAAAATTATACACCTGTTGGTTTCTTGAAGATGGAGGAATCGATGAACAACTTGAAGAGATCAACAAGGCCATCGATGACCTCGAAAACATAAAAAATGCAGTAATTTTAATTATTATACTTTTACTATCGTAATAAATTAAGAATGAACAATCCGATAGAGTTAACAATTGGTATAAGCTAAAACAAATCCTCAACAACGGTAAAAGCTTAAGGACTCGTTTTGTATCGTGGATGGGATATAACATGATTGTTAAGTTGGGATAAAATTTTTGGGCCAAAAGTATGATAATGTATGGATAAAGTTTTTATAGTGTTGTTTTATAGATTTGATAATTGTGAGAGTAATATTTATGTAAGATGGAAAATGACAGAATTACCCTTGACAAATATACATCTCTTTGAATTGAATGGTCCTATTTTATGATTCGTCGGCCGAAATCCAAAGTCTAGAATGATCAAATCAACCTAAACTTCAGAGCATCCAAAATCAAATATTAATATTTATATTCAATGTACCCTAGAATATCAATCAGGCCATCCACAACGCTGTCACTATACTGTCCCTTAACCGTCCCTTAAATTACTATTCGCAGGCCCCACTGTACTTTTTTACTCCATCCCTTAACTAAGGGACGGAACCTGCAACCTTCCGTCCCTTAACCGTCCCTTAAATTACTATTCATTCAATTTCATTTTTTATTTTTATTTCCAACCAAATTCAATTAAAAAACACACTTCATTAAAAATAAAATAAAATTACAATATAAAAAAAATACAACTTAAAATTCAAAAAAATAAAAAAAGACATAAATAAAATCCTAAAAAAATAAAAATGACATAATTTAAAATACAATTTTATAGAAAATAAAAAAAACTACTCCGTCGGCGAATCATCCTCCGGAGGAGGCGGTTGAGGTGCACCGAAGCCTTGAGGAGGCGGAATGCCAAGTTGTGACGCCATAAACGTAACTCCGTTAAGCCAGGCTTGGTATTGGGTGGGCGTAAAGCGGGAAGTGTCCGCCATTGTGGCGGTCATGTACATAGACATAAGGGTGTTCGAGGGTCCCCCCGAGCCCGCCTGGCTTGATTCGGCTCGGCCCCTTCTCCCTCTAGCCGCCTTCGCCGCAATTCTCCCTTGCGGCCGACGGCGCCCACGGGAGGATCTTCCAGCATCGTCTGTCGGGCTCTCCTCCTCCTGCGAGGCAAACTCTTGTGGCCCGCTGTCCGAACCGCCCTCACCAGACGAGTATTGGCCACTCGCCGTGTGCTTCGTGCGATTTGAGGTTGAGCCCGAGGTGGACCGCACACCGCCGGCCCACCTTTTCTCGTCCCTGACGACCTCCCAAACATCGGCATATTTGAATTGTTTGCAGGTGTCTTCGAAGTAGACCCGCAAAGCCGATCTCAGAATGTCAGCTCCCGTGGCTCCGCTTTGGTACTGAGCCGCTTCATGCTTGTAGATGGCGCAGAATCCTTTGACCTCTCTCTCGACTCGATCAAAGTGAGCGCGGAGCATCTTATATGTGCTGCGGCGGGACCCCTTCGGCTTAATCTGGTGGTAGGCCTCGGTGACCTTTTCCCAGAAGCACTTCCGGGGTTGTTGATTCCCGACGATGGCATCGTACGAGACTCTGATCCAGGCGTTGTACACCGCCAACGTTTCTTTGGGGTCGTACGGATGTCGGCCTAGATCCTCCTCCTCCTCCTCCGCCTCCGCCTTGGAACTTCCCCCGCCTCGGCCTTCTTCCGGAGAGGGTTGAACCGGATAATCCTCCCGACTCTGGGAGAGTCCCTGCCAATACCGCGGGGCGGAGGGACGAGTGTATGCATCCACATCAAAATTGGGTAGTTGGTACCCCCCGGCGTCGACGAACCCTGGGTGCCCTACGTCGACGAACCGGAACCACCCAATGTGTTGTACATGTTCCCCCAGTCGTCAAACGCGTTGAGATCCCATGAGCCGGAGCCGCCACCGCCGGAGTTTCCATCGCCGGACATTTTGTGATGAGATGTTAGATGAAAATTGGAGAGAAATGGAGATGATTTGGGAAGAATAGATGTGTAGTTGTGGGTGAAATGAGGATGAATTAGAAGTATTTATAGAGTACAAAAATAAAAAAATAAATAATAAATAAAAAGGAAAAACGGCTATTAACGGTAATATTACCGTTTTTCACATTTTTATTTATTTATTTTTATTTATTTAATCCAAATTTTTTAAAAAAATGAATTATTGCGTCAGCGTGATAATGCCCACTCGCGGGACGGCGAGTGGGCGTCACGCATGACCTGGGAGCGCGCCACATCGCCTCAGCGCGTGCCGAGCCGTCCCGCATTTCGTCACGGCGGAACGGGACTGGTGACGGGACGAGACGCTGCAACGCGTCCCGCCCCGGTTCCGTCACGCATGAACGGAATACGGGCCACCCGCGTAACGCGTTGCGGGTGGACTCATAGCCAGCATGAGTAGCATCGAGAACTTCATAAAAATTAGAAGAGAAATGAACCCAATATTTGAAATACAAGAACTTGAACTCCAAATTTCAAGCAAATACCATCTTCATCATGAATTTCAACCCAGAAATCAGACCCATTAAAATCGACATAGAATCCATCAAAGATCGATACAAGACCAAAATTTTCGACCGAGAATCATAAAAAAAACCGACAAAATTTTTGTTTCAAAGGAGGCTCAGATCTATAAATTCATCTTCATAGCTGCCGATTTCCCAAATTCGACGACCACCACCACTACCGCCAGGTCGCGAACGACGACTGCCATGGCGAGGGCGAGGGTGGGGAAAGACGTGAATGCGAGTCGAGAATAGAGAGTGGTGCCAGAGAGAGAGTGTCGCCACTATCGCCGTCTCGTGGATGGCGGCGGGCATGGCATAGTGAGTGGTCGTCGATGTAGATGAGAAGGGTTTATGTTCAGAAATTGTACAACGGAGAAAGAGAGTTTGGAAAAAATGGAGAGAAATCTACCTCAAACAGTAAATATATAGTGAAAATGTTCACGCGGGCTTGGACATGCCGCCGACTTTTTTCGGAACGCGTCTTAATTTTATCCCAGCTATATAGGGTACTTTACGTTTAAAATAACGTAAATGTACCCATTTTGTTATCTATTCCATATATGGGGAAAATGCCACCCACATTGGCGTGTTTATAAGTGAAGACGCCACCCGCATTGGCGTTTTACAATTAAGAACCGTATAGCGTCGTATTGTAGTGAAATACAGTATTTATTAAAACACGCCAATGTGGAGGGCGTGTTTAAAGTAGAAACGACAACTTCGGTGGCATTTTTTAAAATAACACGCCAACTTAGATGGCGTGTTTATGAACATAGAAACGCCAACTTCGGTGGCGTGTTTTATAATAAAACGCCAACGACGATGGCGTAACTCAATTGAAAAATGCCAATTTGGTTGACGGGTTTTTACAGAACAATATATCAGCTATCCTCCCCCAAATCGTGAAACTCACACCACACAGCTCGCGATTTCATCCAAAGCAGCGCCTCTTTGTCGCGATTTCGCCCTCTTCTCCGTGATTTCGCTCTCCGTCCATCAATCGGTGCTATTCTTCCCCATTTTCGTATACTTTTCGGTTAGTATGCTTATCTTTTACATTATTAGAGTAATTGTTGGATAGTTAGTTAGGGTTTGTAATGGGTTGTGAGTTGAGTTGAAATATCTTTTAGCATATTGGCTTGATTAGTATTATTGTGGATTAATAGTTGCGATGTTGGTGTTTAGTTAGGATTTATGTTTGATTAAAATTTGGGCAATTTTATCACCTAAACCCTAGTGTTGTTTTAGCTTAAAATTTGGGCAATTTGATTTGTTTATATGGGTTTTAAAGTGGTGTTTAGCTTGATGTATGTTGTTTAGTTAGAATTGGTAAATATGTGTAGGTGATTTGAGTTATAATGTTGTGTAATGTTGTGGAGGGGAATTTGTGTATTTCTGTATTGTGCATTATTTGATATTGGTATTCCATTTTGTGATATTGACTTAAATAGTATCCAAGTATTGAAATTATTTCATTTGAATTGTGAATGTTGTGTAGGTGAACTATGGCATCATCTTCAAGTGCTCGCCGAAGACTCTTGTGTGGTCCTGAGGACCCCTCCGTATTATATCTGCAGACACAACATGTCTCTAATAACATATGGGCAGGAGTGCCATCAGAAGACGTACGCTGCAGAAGATACGAAGGAATCATATGGGATGTTCCCATACATCCTCGTGTTTTGGCGGTTATAGACGGGATGGGGTTCGGCGGGATGTTAAGGTGTGGTAAACCGAAAGACATTGACCACCATCTTATCACCGCATTGATTGAACGTTGGAGGCCAGAGACTCACACGTTTCACTTTCCAGTCGGTAAAGCGACTGTGACCTTAGAAGACGTGGAGGTCTTATGGGGCCTCAAAACTGACGGTGATGCTCTGACGGGTTACATCCCCACTAAGGATGTCAACTATTGGAAGGACGTTTGTCTGGATTTTCTTGGCTTTATTCCAGATGCAGTTGATTTGAAAGAAATGACATGGAAGCAGACAAGCTTATCTAATCAACTGAGGATTGAGTTGGGTGGTGATGAACAAGACCAGTACATATACAATCAACGTGCTCGTGTGTATTGTCTGCTGTTACTTAGTCGTCTGTTGATCCCGAACGCCTCCGGTAATAAAATTCCATTCTTCTACCTTCTATTTTTGATGGATGTAGAACAATGTGGTAGATATAGTTGTGGTGGTGCGACTGTTGCATGCTTGTACCACAATCTATGTGAAGCTGCACTTGGTAAGAGGACCGATGTCGGGGGAGCTCTTACTTTGTTACAGCTATAGGCTTGGGAGAGAATCCCAATTATTAGACCGAAGATGCTAAATCTCGTGCCCATAGACTACGTACCACGTGCAATCGCGTAAGTTGTTCACTAATTACTTTTTTAAGCATATTTTTTATTAATTTCCGTGTTATTCGCTCATAATTTCATTTTTATAGATGGACTGGTCCGGCCTCTTATGTAAGAGCACCCGGACATTGCATTGAAACTTTTAGAGATCAGTTCTCCAGAATGCACGTCAATCAAGTAATTTATGTAACCTAAATTGTTGTTTGTTTGTTGTTTTGATTGAACTTATTTTGACTAAATTTGTTTCATATCTAGTTTATTTGGATGTCGTATGACGCGCGAAATCTGCCGAATGTTTGTGTTGCGGGTCGTCCTATATGGACGTCGATCACAACACTTATTTGCTGGAATATGGTTGAGCCACATTGTCCACAGCGAGTGTTGCGACAATTAGGGATTGTCCAACCGTATATCCCGCTTGTCGATCGGTTCCATGGAACTGATTTTGCGAAACAGGATCGACGTGGCAAATCTGGCCGGAATTGGGCAGAGTGGCACGCCAATCATATACAGGCATGGGATAATAGGGAGAACATGGTGTGGAGTGATTTGGAGTACTCAATGGAGCCTACTGCCACCTTTGAATATATGAATTGGTTTAGCCAAATAACTGTGGTGTTGAAGTGTCGCAGAGTTTGTTATGAGTTTTTTTGTATGTTGTGAAAATGCGATGCTAGGTCGAGACACCAAGTCCTATGAATCCACTAGATCACTTGGTCTAGGAACTCAATGTAACAAGGAATACTCTGTCGTTGTACACACAAACTCCCCTTCAAAGATCCCTCAACCCGAATACTATAAATTAGTATAGAGAAGCAGGGGTCGATCCCACGAAGATAGATACGTAAGAAAGCATTTAGAGACTCTCCACTAAGCGGCTGCTGCCACGCAAACAGTGTTGAGGTATAACTACTACTAGACCTAGGCAGGAAATATAAACGCTAGACCTAGGAAGCTGTAAACATGCTGAGATCAAACATCATCAAGACTTCGGTATATTAAGCTTACTTCCTAGACCGTGTAAATGACTACCTAATTTAGCTAGACAGAGATCAACCAACAGTGGGGACCATGACCCAGAAATAGCAAGTACGGCAGAAAAGCTGCAAATAACTGACTGAGAAAATAACTAACTACGGCATGCTTTTCTTCAACAGATTTAAACACGAAGATGAAGGAAACAGAGCACATTCCCAGATTCGAACAGAATGTAAAAGTTTGGTCGTCGAAAACTTACGACAAACCGGAAATAACGCAGATCTACATATACTAGACGAAGTGAAATGAAAACACGAAGACTAGGCATCAAAATAAACCAACTCTGCTCAGATCTCACGTTGAACGCTTAATCCAGTTCGGATCCAAGCAATCCGAAACCAACAACAACTAGATTCCACTCCATAACTTCCGATCTAACAGATCTACTCCGATCAACTCCAATTTCCAGCATTCGCACACAACTTAGCAACAACACCAAACTTAAATCTCCGATTCAACCACCAGCAAACTCCGATCACCCAGATTCAACCATTAACCTGCATAAGTTCAGAAAATAATTGCGAAACGTATCCAACACAGGCAAACTAACGCAAACTCCAGAAAATCTCGACAACCAAATCAATACCAACGTCATAATAGAAAATGAAACTTGCATTAAACACATAAATATTCGGTGAAATCGGAAGGCCGAGCTTCGAACACCGAAGCTCGGTAAAATATGAAATACAAAAGCAGTAAAGTGGATCTTGTTTCTTCGCCCTCAACAAGATGGTGTTACAACCCAACAACAAATGAATGGAAGCTAAAGGTGAACCCAAGTGCGAAACCCCTAAATTTTTCTCTAAGAACTCAAGTGTATAGAAAAGTGAACTAGCTGCAGACTGTTAGTGAGGCCTTCACCGAGAAGGTCCCTCCAGAATGCATGCATCCTTCCTTTTATAGACACGGACATAATCTTCTAGAACCTTCGTAGAAATCTCCATTCTACCCTTCAGTTCTGAGATTTACTCCGTCTTGCAATTTCTTTC
Source organism: Salvia splendens (assembly GCF_004379255.2). NCBI lineage: Eukaryota > Viridiplantae > Streptophyta > Magnoliopsida > Lamiales > Lamiaceae > Salvia > Salvia splendens. The sequence continues at coordinate 18,267,588 of NC_056036.1, read as the reverse complement.
ACAACGTTCACTTATTCGCCAGTTTCCTCGGGCGTGTGATTGCCTCCTTCTTTTCCTGGACCTAGCGAATTTCTTCTATGCCGGCGAATCCGGTGTCTCCTTCTCTGTCTCGGGACTGCCTTCTTCACGATCATCGGTCTAGTAGAGGATGGGATAGTTAAGGGCTTCGACGCCTGAGGGGGTTTCTGAACAGATATACTTCCTGGACCCGGTGATTTGGAAACGCTGCCAGGTCCAGAAAGTGACTTCGTTGCGTCAGGGAATCTCTCACGAAACCACTTCGTCATCATCATCATTAGTGAGACGGCTTCTGCCATCCTATCAGTGTGCCGGGATGATGTTGCCACAAGGTCAGTAATACGCCCCTTGAGGGCCAGACCTCCTCTCTGACCTTCCCGACTTCCATTCTCATCTCGTCTACCTCCGTTCTCACTCCTACGATATCTTTCCGTACTCTCTCAACCTCGACGTTATCCCTTCCTTTACCCCGGAGGGCCAGAATTTTCTCTCTAACCATTTTAATTTCTGATCTCATCCATCCTACCTCCGTCCTTATTTCTTCCACTTCAATCTGGGCTCCTGCCCCCATACTTGCTTTTACGTCCACCACATCCGGCTCCTGTTTCGCCTGCGCCTCTGACTTGCCAACATCGTAAAAACATACCTCATTTCCATGCGTGATTAGCAGCCCTTTGTTGAAGAAGTAATCCATATTGAAAACCTCCGGGGGTAGATACATGTCCACATCTCGGCAAGCTTTGTTGATCTTCATGATCACGTTGCGCTGCAGATAAGCACCTAGGAGATGGCATGTGTATAAGTGCCTGGAAGGGTTGGCAATTACTTGGTGACAAGCTTGGGCAAGCCAATAGCCTAGATGGACACGGACCCCCTTGGCCATACACCAAGTAAAATAAAGGTCGAGGGTTGTCAAGGCGTTGTTGGCGGTGCCCATCAGGTTATAGGTAACGAACGTCTGGGCAAATCGCAGGATTCTGTCCTCGATGTGGTGGGCTTTCGAAAAGCTGGTCTTAATTTGACCCACCCTTGGGTGGGTAACAAACTCCCAAGCACTCTGCGTCTTGAAACCGGGTGTGAATTTAGGTGGACCTACCATTCTCCCGTTCCACAAACCTCTGTCATCCTGTGTACGTGTCAGCAAACCCATCCGGAGAGTCCACTCTCTGATGCTCATCTCGTGCTCTTCATTGAAGAGGCGGAAGTTAATGGAGTCAGCATCCAAGTCAGTGGTGGACTTAAACCGGAAGGCCGAAAAGAATTCCCGTGCTAAAGCTATCGGAACCTCAAAGGTGATGTGCTTGAGCAGCCAGTCAAAACCGATTGCATCTATGTATTCCCGAAATTCATCGTTGGATGCAAACTCCTTGAGCTCCTCTGGGTCATACATCTTCCCGGACTTAGCATACTTTCCCACGACACTCTTCTCTTTGTACGTCGCTACACGTTTTGGGTCAGTGAACTTTCTCACCGCGTCCAGTAATTCCTTGGTAATCCAGATTTCTGTAGGCTCAAAATTGAGCTCCTCTTCTTGTTCATCTTCGGAGTCTCTGGACCCAGCAGCGTATGGTACCTTAGCAGGTGGAGGAAGAGAGGGTTCAACGGACTTCCCTTTTGCTTTCTTGGTCGAGGAAGGAACAACCTGTTTTCCCTTCCTCTTTCTCTCGGTCGCGTGGCGGCTTTCCTTCTCTTCACTCTCCCCACTGCTAGGTTTGGGAGAGTTGTCTTTTTCCTCCGCTGCGGCCTCTTGACCCAGCGCTTCCTTTCCTGTATCGTCAACTTCATCTAACAAGCTCCGGCGGGCTCGTCTACGGGCATCCCTTGCATTTGCCGGTGAAATTTTCCCCTCTGGGACATCTGTCAAATCCACGATTAACTTTACCTTGTCACCTACAGGTTCTTGTACATTTTCAGAGTCGAGGGCTTCTCCCTCCTCAGTCAACAAGGGGGTTGCCCCCGTGATGTAAATAGGGGTTTCCACCCCAACCGAACCTTCCTCATCATGGGTCTCAGTACCCACAGCTCTTTCGGGGTCTTCCCCTCACTTACGTTCTCAGAGACATGGGCCTCACTGCCCCCAAATACTTCCAGAGTTTCTCCCTCCACAGCCTTCTCGGAAATTAGGGCTTCGTCGCCCTCCATCTGCTCTAGGGTTCTCTCCTCCGAAACACTCTCACAAACACCAGGGATCTCCCCCTCTTCGAACTTCTCAGCAACAGGGGTTTCCCCCTCAACGAACGAATCTAACCTCGGGTCGCTTCCAGCCAACAGTTCCAACCCCGCTGCCAGATCTGCCTCCTCTCCTCGTATTTCTGCGGTGGTTGTTTCTGCGATAGCGGTGGCGGGTTCTGCAATGGCATGAACGGCCTCTGGTTGGGGTGGTAAAGCCTTTGAAATTTTTGGTGGTGGTGGTGCGGCAGATGTTGAAACGGCTGGTGTGGTTTTTCCCAACGTGGCGGCGAACATGGCGAACACCTTCATCGCCTCCTCTGGCCCCCCAAGCTTCTGTAATAAGTCGGCCATGAACGCCGCCGCGTTAGAATCGTCGGATCCTGAAGTTCTTCCTGTGTTCGTAATGTTGTCCATGGCAGACTCTGTAGAATTTTATCAAGAACTCGGAAGAAAATTTCTCCGATTAGGGTTAGAGAGAGAGAAAATTTGAGAGAAATTTGGGGATTTTTTTCCTTTTTTCATTGTAGAGAGAGAGTGTGTTATGGAAAATAAAAGGAGATATACGGTTTTAACTTGTAGGTATGAGAGAGGACGGTTTGCAGGCAGCTGCAGGTGTGACGCTAGCAACCGTACGCCTCCCCATAAAGTTACCTTTTGAAATTCGAACCGGTGCTAACTCCTTCCAAAATTTTACTCCTCAACTCCCTGACCCATGTGAATATCTCTGCAATACCATAGTTAGAAAAATGTCAAACTAAAAATGAAACGCCAGACTCCCAGGTCAAGGATATGACAGTATAAAAATTCCCCTAAGGAGTCTGGTATTCCAAAAAATATTTTTGGAAGATTATTTTTTTCTGATTTGTTTGGGTTTTCTTGATTTAAAGAAATCGATTAAATATTTACAAATTTTGTTTCCAAGTGCCCTCAAGATTCCCTAGGTCAATGTATATATAAAACCTTCTTAGTCACCTGACCCAGGAATTCTCTTAGAACACTTCATTCCCAGACCGGTTAGGCGATATCAGGGAGTGCGCGTAGCGGCACTTCGTCCACTACACACATCTCCGAGTTATCCCTGAATACCTTCACCCTATGACCATTGACAAGAAAAGGGGTAGACTCTGAAGCACTTCCCTGGATCTCTACTGCTCCATTTGCACGAAGACTCACAACAGTGTACGGTCCAGTCCATTTGGACTTCAGCTTACCAGGCATTAACTTGAGCCGGGATTGGAACAGGAGAACTTTCTGCCCAACTTGCAGTTCCTTGGTCCGGAGATTCTTGTCATGCCAGAGTCTCGTCTTTTCTTTGTATCACATTGCCGATTCATATGACTCCAGCCTTAGCTCTTCCAACTCCTGTAGCTGCAATTTTCTCTCTTCTTCGCAGGATTGGGATCTCATGTTTATCTCCTTGACCGCCCAATATGCTCGGTGTTCTACTCCCAAGGGCAAGTGGCACATTTAGCCAAACACAAGCCTGTAGGGTGACATCCCAATAGGCGTCTTGTATGCTGCCCTGTAAGCCCATAGTGCATCTCCAAGCCTCTTGCTCCAGTCCTTCCTAGACGGATTAACCGTTTTCTCCAGTATCGCTTTTATCTCCCTGTTGGAGACCTCCGCTTGCCCATTTGATTGAGGATGGTACGGTGTGGAAAGGCGGTGGTGAACTCCGTACTTTCTCATTAGAGCTTCAATAGTCCGGTTACGAAAATGCGTCCCATTGTCAGATATTATAGCTCTGGGCACTCCGTACTTGTTAAAGATGTTAGCTCTAAGAAATTTCGCTACCTCTTTAGCTTCACAAGATGTGGTCGTCTTGGCCTCTATCCATTTCGAAACATAATCAACTGCCACAAGTATGTATGTATTCCCGTATGAAGACGGAAATGGACCCATGAAGTCCATCCCCTAGACATCGAAGATCTCACAGACAATCACTGGGACTTGCGGCATTTCGTCTCTCCTGGAGATTCCCCCTGTCTGTTGACACCTTTCACAATTCTGACAGAACTCGAATGCATCCTTGTGCAATGTAGGCCAGTAAAAACCGCTATCTAACACCTTCCTTGCAATTTTCCTAGATCCAAAATGACCTCCACACGCTAGGGCATGGCAATGATTCAGTACATCCCTTTGTTCCCACTCCAGGATACACCTCCGGATTACTTGGTCAGCTCCCATTTTCCACAAATATGGGTCGTCCCAAAAATAATACTTGGCTTCGCTTTTAAGCTTCATCCTTTGGGCCCGGAAAATTTCCTATGAAATGGGCACCTCTCCAGTAACCAAGTAATTTGCCAGGTCTGCGAACCATGGCTCATTGTTTATACGACATTTTCCTTTCTCAGAATCTCCTGGTCCTGTTAACGCCATGATCTCTTCCCAACTGATAGGTCTAGAAAATTCTTTCATATAGTACAAATGTTCCTCGGGGAATGTATCCGATATTGCTTCCTCGGTCTCCCCTTGGAAGATGCGACTTAGGTGATCAGCCACCTTGTTCTCAGTTCCTTTCTTGTCCTTAACCTCCCAATCAAATTCTTGCAGCAGTAATACCCAACGGATTAATCTTGGTTTGGACTCCTTCTTCGCCAGCAGGTACTTAACAGCTGCGTGGTCTGTGAAAACTATCACCTTCGACCCTAGCAAGTACGGGCGAAACTTCTCAAATGAGTATACTACCGCCAGCATCTCTTTTTCAGTGGTGTCGTAGTTCTTCTGGGCTTGATTTAGCGTTTTCGAAGCATAGAAAATCACGTAGCTTTTTCCATCCACTCTTTGACCTAGCACTGCTCCCACTGCGTAGTCACTTGCGTCGCACATTATTTCAAATGGCAAACTCCAATCCGGTGCTCTGATAATGGGAGCAGAAACTAATCTATCCTTTAACAACTGAAAAGCTTTCTTGCACTCCTCATTGAATACAAAATCAACATCGTTATGCAACAAGTGAGTGAGTGGTTGAGCAATCCTTGCGAAATCCTTTATAAACCTCCTATAGAATCCTGCGTGCCCTAGGAATCCTCTCACTTCTTTCTGATTCGTCGAGTAAGGCAGTTTTGAGATAACATCGATTTTTGTTTGATCTACATGTATGCCTCTTTCTGATACCACATGCCCTAGGACAATTCCCTCAGGGACCATAAAGTGACATTTCTCGAAATTCAAAACCAAATGCTTTTCCTGGCACCTCCTCAGCACTATATCCAAACTTGCCAAACATGAGTCAAATGAATTCCCGTACACAGTGAAGTCGTCCATAAAAATCTCGATGCAATCCTCTAGGAGGTCCTAGAAGATACTCATCATACACCGCTGAAAAGTGTCTGGCGCATTGCACAGACCAAACGGCATTCTTCTGTAAGCATGCGTTCCAAAGGGACACGTGAAAGTTGTCTTCTCCTGGTCCTCGGGATCCACGTAGATTTGAAAATACCCACTATATCCGTCCAGGAAATAGAAATATTGCTTGCCCGCCAACCTCTCCAATATCTGGTCAATGAAAGGTAACGGGAAGTGATCCTTCTTAGTAGCCTCGTTCAGCTTCCGGTAGTCAATACACATCCTCCACCCAGTAACAAGTCGAGTGGGGACCAACTCATTCTTATCGTTCTTGACCACCTGTATTCCCGACTTCTTTGGTACCATATGTACTGGACTAACCCATTCACTGTCTGGTATGGAATAAATGATTCCTAGGGATAGTAGCTTTAATACTTCCTTCAGCACCTCTTCCCTCATGTTCGGATTCAACTTGCGTTGCGGGTCCCTACAGGCTTTTGCTCCTTCTTCTAGCCTAATATGATGCATGCACAGATCTGGACTGATTCCTACCAAGTCAGATAGTGTTCACCCAATAGCCTTCTTGTTCCTCTGAATTACCTTCAACAATTTCTCTTCTTGTCCCTCGGTCAAGCTGTTGTTAATAATCACCGGAAAATTTTCATTCTCCTCTAGATACGCATACTTGAGCCCAATTGGAAGTGTTTTCAACTCTTTCTTGGGGACATCCTTTTCTTGGGGTAAGGGATTTTTCTCTGTCGACTCAATTGTTATTCCCTTCGTAGACTCAGTAGAACCTTCCATGCTTGTCACATAAGGTGTCCTCCTTGATCTAGCTAGCTCCGAGTTCGTGCAGAATTCCAGAATCGCTTCAGCTAGTTCATCATCTGACAACTCACTCATCTTCATGGCTTCACACCAACTGGCTACTTCTCTATCAATGGCATGACTCATCTCGGAATTCTCGATCTGTACCTGCATTAATTCTGTCTCAAGATACTCCTGGACTAAGGGGTTAATAACATCTATAGCATGCAAATTTTCAACATCAAGAGGTTTCTTCATTGCCTCATCGATGTTGAATGTATATTTCTCCCCATTGTAATCAAGGCAGATGGTGCCATCAAAGACATCAATGATAGTCTTAGCGGTACGTAGGAAAGGTCTCCCTAAAAGTACTCCGCCAGACTCTGTAGACTCACTATCACTCATTTTAATCACATGAAAATCAGTTGGGTACAAGAAGTCATGTACCTTTACTATCACGTTCTCAAGCACTCCCTCAGGACAAATGCATGACCTGTCTGCCAATTGGATCACAACTTTCGTGTCCACCATGCCTACCCCTACTAACTTCTTGTATATAGACAGTGGTAACACATTTATGGATGCACCCAAGTCACACATAGCATGCTCGATTTTTACATCACCAATAGAGATGGGCAAATTAAACATACCTGGGTCATTGCGTTTCGAAGGCACCCTCCTCTTTTGAATCACCGCGGAGACGTTCTCGCCTATTAAAATTTTTCCACTGGGGCTAGCCTTCTCAGCTATAAATTCCTTGATGAACTTTTTAAACACCGGCAATTTCAAAGCCTGTAAGAATGGTAGATTAATCTCCAGCTTCCCAAAAATATCCATGAAATCTACCGGCTCTTCCTTCTTCTTCTTGGCTTCCTCCCGGTTTTGGAAAGGTTTCGGTCGCTTCCCTTCTCCTGTAGAACTTTCAGCCGAGAACTCTCCAGTTTCCTCCCCTAGTGCCTCGTTCTCCAACTCCGGCTCTGGATCGAGGAAGAATGGTTCAGTTGACCTAGGCAAGGATCTCTCCAAGTCTCGTACCTTAAGGTCATCCTTGAGAAAGGAATTATCGCCCTCCAAGTTCATGTTGCCATCCTTGGAATCTGTCGCTTCCTTCGTTCTTACCACTGGCCCCTCATATCCTCTCCCGGATCTCAAGGTAATCTGACTTATATTCGCTCTATCAGGTGGCCTTACTGAGGCGGGAATCATCCCTTCATTTCCCCTCATATCACTCAAAGAGGTGGCTATTTGGGATAATTGCTTTGCCAGCATATCCATTGCTGCCTTTTGCTCCTGCTGAGCGTCTTGAAGCTTGTGCACTACGTCATTGTTCGATTGCAGGTTGTTTTGCATATGTTGCTGAGAACTGACGAGGTCGTGCACCATATCATCGATACTCTTTGGTGGCTTTGGTGGCTGACTGGGCCCTGGTCCTATACTCAGAGTCGGTCCACTCACTTGATTCTGACGAGCGTTTCCTTGACCTCCTGAAGAGTTGTTGTACTGATTTCCTGGACCTTGGTAATTGTTTTGAAAATTCCTTTGGTGCGGTGGTACATAAGAGTTCCCTTGATTGTTCTGATTTCTGTTTCCCCAGCTCGAGTGGTCTCCTTGGTTCCGATTGATCCAGTTGCCCTGCCCTTTTTGGTTCCTTCCTGACCAGTTACCTTGTCTCTCAGGCTGAGGTGCAAACTGTTGATTCTGTTGTGGTGCTGGCTGGTTCTGTTCGTTGTCGGTCCATCTGAAATTTGGATGGTTCCTCCAGGGTGCATCTCTCTGTCTCCCTGGATTCCAGCTCCCATCGGGATTCCAACTTCCCATTGCATTGACTTGGGTCTGATAATCTCCTTCTTGGGTCCTGTAATATTGCTGAATTTGATTATCTCCTGAACCAGGAGATTTCTCCTTCCCTTGTGAAGCTAGTGGAATTGTCTTTTCAATCGCATTCAAAAGAGCCTTCTCGAGCCTGTCAATCCTTGCTTCTACTTTATCATCTTCTTGCTCTCTTATGGCATTCACCGATCCTCTTCTCACTGCATTCCTATGGTTATCGTACGCCTTCTTAGCGTCGATCAACTTCCCCAGGATTTCTCTTGCTTCACTTCCCCTCTTTCTTGTGAAATTCCCCCCACTCGAGGAATTCATTAAGTCCTTCGACTCAGGAGTCGCCCCTTCGTAAAACAGAGAGTAGGTCTCTGCCTCTATCATTCGGTGATTCGGGCATGCATCCAACAACCCCTTGAATCTCGACCAATACTGACTCAAAGATTCGTCGTAATCCTGCTTACACTCTAATATTTCTTTTTTCAGTGCATTCGTCTTGTTGGATGGGAAGAAATAATCTAAGAATTTTAACTTGAAATCCCTCCATGTGCGGATAGAATCCGGGGGGCAACCTCAATAACCACGTGTTGGCTTCCCCCTTCAAGGCAAACGGAATTGCACGTAGGCGATAATCCTCCTCTGTTGCATCATTCGGCCTCTTCTGAATACCACACAACTTACTGAATTCATTTAAGAACTCGTACGGACACTCATTTCTACGCCCAGAGAACGTTGGCAAGATGCCGAGTACGTTTGTCTTGATCTCAATAGTCCTCTGGCGTGGATTCATCACTATAGCTTGAGCTGATTCTCCATCTAAATGGGCGGTTAACGAACCGATCTCTGGATCTGGATCTACTACTTGCGTCATGACTACTTTCTCTGTTTCTGACTCTATTTCCGACTCTGTTGGTGACTTGGGATCCTCCCTTCCGGATGAACTCCAATCCTCTTCACTTTCCGAACCGAACGGAAATGGATCTCCCGTAGATAACCCTGATCTGGTGGTGACCGTGGATGCTGCGTCCTTGATCTGCCAAATAAATCTATCGTCCCTCCACCCAGATGAGTTACTCCAGAATCCAGTCCGCGAGCCTCTGCTCATAAACTGAAAAGAAAAGAAAAATAAATCAAAACTATGTACGCCAAAAACCTCTAAAAACAATCACAAAATACGTCATCCATCTCCGGCAACAGCGCCATTTGAAGTGTCGCAGAGTATGTTATGTGTTTTTTTGTTTGTTGTGAAAATGCGATGCTAGGTCGAGACACCAAGTCCTATGAATCCACTAGATCACTTGGTCTATGAACTCAATGTAACAAGGAATACTCTGTCGTTGTACACACAAACTCCCCTTCAAAGATCCCTCAACCCGAATACTATAAATTAGTATAGAGAAGCAGGGGTCGATCCCACGAAGATGGATACGTAAGAAAGCATTTAGAGACTCTCCACTAAGCGGTTGTTGCCACGCAAACAGTGTTGAGGTATAACTACTACTAGACCTAGGCAGGAAATATAAACTCTAGACCTAGGAAGCTGTAAACATGCTGAGATCAAACATCATCAAGACTTCGGTATATTAAGCTTACTTCCAAGACCGTGTAAACGACTACCTAATTTAGCCAGACAGAGATCAACCAACAGTGGGGACCATGACCCAGAAATAGCAAGTACGGCAGAAAAGCTGCAAATAACTGACTGAGAAAATAACTAACTACGGCATGCTTTTCTTCAATAGATTTAAACACGAAGATGAAGGAAACAGAGCACATTCCCAGATTCGAACAGAATGTAAAAGTTTGGTCGTCGGAAACTTACGACAAACCGGAAATAACGCAGATCTACATATACTAGACGAAGCGAAATGAAAACACGAAGACTAGTCATCAAAATAAACTAACTCTGCTCAGATCTCACGTCGAATGCTTAATCCACTTCGGATCTAAGCAATCCGAAACCAACAACAACTAGATTCCACTCCATAACTTCCGATCTAACAGATCTACTCCGATCAACTCCAATTTCCAGCATTCGCACACAACTTAGCAACAACACCAAACTTAAATCTCCGATTCAACAACCAGCAAACTCCGATCACCCAGATTCAACCATTAACGTGCATAAGTTCAGAAAACAATTGCGAAACGCATCCAACACAGGCAAACTAACGTAAACTCTAGAAAATCTCGACAACCAAATCAGAAATCAACACCAACGTCATAATAGAAAATGAAACTTGCATTAAACACAGAAATATTCGGCGAAATCGGAAGGCTGAGCTTCGAACAACGAAGCTCGGTGAAATACGAAATACGAAAGCAGTAAAGTGGAGCTTGTTTCTTCGCCCTCAACAGGACGGTGTTACAACCCAGCAACAAATGTATGGAAGCTAAAGGTGAACCCAAGTGCGAAACCCCTGAATTTTTCTCTAAGAACCCAAGTGTATAGAAAAGTGAACTAGCTGCGGACTGTTAGTGAGGCCTCCACCGAGAAGGTCCCTCCAGAATGCATGCATCCTTCCTTTTATAGACACGGACATAATCTTCTAGAACCTTCGTAAAAATCTCCATTCTACCCTTCAGTTCTGAGATTTACTCCGTCTTGCAATTTCTTTCACAACGTTCACTTATTCGCCAGTTTCCTCGGACGTGTGATTGTCTCCTTCTTTTCCTGGACCTGGCGAATTTCTTCTATACACCTGGCTTAAAACATGTGTTAGACCCAGCAAATTCACGGATTTATCCCCTAGACCTATGCATGAAATTAGCCTTATCAGGTGTATTTAACCAAACCTGGCGTGCATGCTGAAGAGGGCTTCCACGAAACGACATCTTCTCATAACTTCGCGGTAAGTTGCAAAAACTATTAATTATTTCAATTCATATTATGATATGTAATTAACTTTGAAAATTGTAGGTGGAGACGCTTCACAACATACGCCACTTTCTAAGTGGCCGAGATATGTCAGAACATCCGGCTTTGGAAACTATTTCGATGATGGTTGAAGATGGACTGCGGATATCCGGTGAGGCTGAGCTTATGGACTACCTTCCTTCACAGCGCTCTGCAATGGACATGGACGTCCCCGTGAGGCAAAAGGGAAAATGACGAACCAAGAAGAAAACTGCCTGCGAAGAGTCGTCATCTCAGTTAGTACATGACTCCGATGACGATTTTGTGGATCCACCTCCACCTAGATCTGCAGTTCGAGGCTGACATTCTGTCAGCCACACCGGTGGTACAGGAGAAGATATTGGCCTCAGTGATGTCCACGCTTCTCCACCGCGGTCGTCTGTGCGAGATGATTTTTTTGGGGTGGATCTAGAGAACGATGTTGTTCAAGATACTCCTCCCTCTAGGATCCCAAGATCTACATCCAGAATTGGGAAGGGGATACGTGCTTGTTTATGCGGAAACGGCGAGATGATTAAACTAAACCCCAACTATTTGTATTTGATGATGCAATTGATATTCGTGTTTTTTCATTGAGTTGAACTCTTTATATTAGTAATTTGATACATCCTCTTTTTAAACTTATTTATGTTGATAATTTGATACATCCTCTTGTTATACTTATTTATCGGGATGAAAAACGGAAACTTGCAATTTCATTCAACCAGTCTGACCAAAGACGCCGTCAAATTTGGCGTGTTATATAGTGTGACCAAAAACGCCAATCTCAATGACGTGTATAACTTGGAGAATTCTTGTTCTTTTTTTCCAGGACGGAAGGCAACATTCTGTATAGACTCGCCGACGGAGTTGGCGTTTTATAAAACACGCCAACATGGTTGGGGTTTTTTAGGAAAACACGCCAATCGCAATGGCGTGTATACCTTGGTAGAATTTTTGGTCTTTTTTCCCACGACGGAATGCAACATTCTGTCTAGTTGGCGTGTTTATGTTAAACACGCCAATGACCTTAACGTTTTTTAACTTAAACACGCCAATTCCATAGGCGTCTATAACTATTAAACACGCCAACGTTGTTGGCGTTTTATCACGTAATACGCTAACCTAGTTGGTGTGTTTTAACTTAACTGTATTAGGAGAAAATACGCGCAAAATACGAAGGCATTGTAAAACGCCAACTGTGTTGGCGTCTTTACGTATAGACACGTCAGTACCATTGGCGTTTTTAGTTATAGACACGCCAGTTTCATTGGCGTTTTTCCCATACATGGAATAGATAACAAAATGGGTACATTTTCGTTATTTTAAAGGCAAACTCGCCTAGAAACCCGATTTTCTCTTTGGATGGTGCCCGAGAATAGAGAGTGGTGCCCGAGAGAGAGTGTCGCCACTATCGCCGGCTCGTGGATGGCGGCGGGCATGGCATAGTGAGTGATCGTCGATGTAGATGAGAAGGGTTTATGTTCAGAAATTGTACAACGGAGAGAGAGAGTTTGGAAAAAATGGAGAGAAATCCACCTCAAACAGTAAATAAATAGTGAAAATGTTCACGCGGGCATGGATATGCCGCCGACTTTTTTCGGAACGCGGCTTAATTTTATCCCAGCTATATAACAATGGAATAGCCCTGATTATAAAATATTTCTATGTCTATCCGGTCCAAAAAACACGGCGAGCAAATATCTGGCGACATAATTGGAAAATAAAGCATGCAGTTTAAATTCCAAAACATTTTCACTTATCATTTTTAAAAACTTTTTACTTTATGCACTTATCATAAGTATAAAATAAACTTTTAACTTCTCCTAATTTATAACCTGCATAAAAATTAATAAATCCAAATACTAATAAATTCTATTATTAATGGTATAATAACTTTTAAAATTGAAAACGGAATATTGCTATTTAATTGTCTACCTTATGAACAAACCTAATGAACATTACTAATAAATTGGAAACGGCTGCAATTTATCTATTACTTTATTTAAGTTTTAATATAATTTTATAATATTTTTAATGATATTTTTGTTATTTTTTTTAAACTCCTCTTTTATATATGTAATTTCAAGTGTAAAAAAATTCGGGTCATAAATTTTCAACCCTAATCCTAACCCGCCGGTTTTGGGTTAACCCATCGGGCTATTTTGGCCTAAAACTTTCAAAAATGTAATTAAAATTTTCCTCTATAAAATGATTTTAAATTCTAATTAATTTTTCTTAGTTTTAGAATCATATAAGATCTTCAAAGTGTCATAGTTTTCTTCAATAGTAGTAGAAGAGCCTTTCATCTCGATCAATTACAACATAAACAAAGATAAATTAAAACTAAATCAATCAATTTGAATTAAAGCTTGTGTTCGTATCATTATTTTGGCATTGTTCATAATTAATTCTTTATGAAAAATAAAAATCATATCTTAAAAATATAAAAAACCCCTAAAACTTAATATTTTTTAATTAAAAGTTGCAACCCGTCCGGACCAACCCGTTTAACCCGTCAACCCATTCGGGCCAACCCGCTTAGCCCGTTTTGTATTCAGGTTATAAAATAACAGCCCTAACCCATTAATATTACCGGGCTATTCGAGCCAACCCACGTGTTTCGGGTTGGATTGACATCCCTACAAGTACCAACAAATAGATGGATTTTAATTGATATATTTTTGTAATTTTAGACATAATACATGGTTTCATTTACTATTAAAAAACGACATAAAGTTAAGCTAAATATGTCATACCAATCAATATAAAATAATTAGACTTTAAAGAATTGGCTCTAAACTAAATATTTGTTTTACCCTTTTAAACTATTGACCATTAGTATTTAAGAAAATTCAATTTACTTTTTTTTTATTGAGAAATGGAATGCACCATATCATCATTAATGTGATTACAATCCACTTTTTTTTTAATTTGGAAATGCAATTAGACTATAGTAGTCTTCACATATCAATCATTTAATATTTTAAAATTTTCCAACATTTAGCTTTTATATATAGTATAGATAGATAGTATGTCACGATAATTTTAATATAAAAGGTTTCCTTCCATAACTTCAGGATATACTACCATAACTACCTTAGCTAAAATAGACAATTATACATGTTATATTTAAATTAAATGAAATTATTATCATGCTTTGGTGCCATTAGATCATTAAATTCAATAGATAACATTGATTTTAGTTTTTGTTTTAATTTTGGTTCTCATTTGATGATTACAACACTTTCTATATAAAGTACATATTTTAAAAATATGGCGTATGATATTTTCATCAAATTTCAATTTTTATATATTAATCACTATCTATATTTTAAATATATGGCGTATGATATTTGCAAAATTTATTTTTATCGTAAGTGTTAATCTGAAGTATTATGTAGTAATATTAAAACTAGTAAACTTATTACTGAAAAATTGTGTAACGCAAAAGATTGTAGAACAAATTAAAAATCTCATTTGTGAATGATCAACTCGGTTAGTATATGTTCATATGCATGCATTCTACACGCGGCAGTATATAATATTTAATGCTAGAACATAATTTTGAAACAGCATGATCCTTCAGGCAAGTTTTGAAGGGGAAATGATGAGTGGTCAAAGCTCGCATACAAAAATGCGAGATGGGTGTCTGCTCCGCCTGTTTTACGACAATTAGGCGCTCTCATCTAAACCAATCTGATCCCTCTTGCCGTGCTGTGAAGTGTAATAAAAAAAAAAAAAAAACATAATTTTGAAACAAATACTGCTAAAAGTTTTTATATTTAATACTAGCATAAATATGACACAAATTTCGATTCAAAGATTGTTCGATAAATACGTGTGAGCATACGTAAATAGTTCATCGTGAAATTCAATTCACTAACAAAAATCTTCGAAATAGTGGATATGCATTTCTAATAGAAAAATGAATGATTTTCTCTCTCTCTTACTATATTAATGTTTCAATATACTTATATAGTAAAAGCAAATAGTGTCACTCGGCTTCTTAACGAAAAAAAAGTAATGTTTGAATTAATTGATTCTTTAATTTTGGGACCAGTTAACACAAAACACACTTTAGACGACACGAAGTGTTCACTTTAATAGAGAACTTTGTACTGTATCGGATTCCAATTACTCTAATTATTACACACGCACTATGTCATATTCATATAAAACACTCTAGCAATATAGTTCAATGACAATTTTTCTTTTGTAATATCGAGTAATTAGGGGACATATCTAGATCATCGAACTAGTGTATAAGAATGATATATTTGGCAAGTCAAACTCCAATATATGACTAAAATCTCTTTTAAATATCAGAAATAATGGTGTAAGTTCGTGATATGGTATAACTTATTTATAACTTAACTAGTGTTTGGCTTTGAATTAATCGATGACAATATTTTCTCTACACAAAAACATACACATACATAAAAATCTCAATATAACTATTGTCCTGTATTAATTGTCCACTTTTATCATTTTCGTTCATCCCATATTAATTATTCACTTTCACTTTTTTTACCATAAATAATAAATAAACCTCATGTTTCACTAACTCATTACATCGCATTTTATTATAAAACTAGTACTCCCTCTGTTCAATTAGAAATGAAACGTGTTCCTTTTTTGGTTTATCCCATTAAAAATGAAACGTTTCTGAAAATGGAAACAATATTCTATCTACTTTTTCTTCTCTCTTCATTAACTCACAAAACAACACTACATAAAATCTCGTGCCGAAAAGCAAATGTTGCATATTTAATGGGACGGAGGGAGTATATAAAAGTGAAACTCATATTTCATTAATTTTTTCAACCCACTATCCTTTACATTTCTTAAAATCTGCACCGGAACCAAAATGAATCAAAGTATATTTTTAGTCTATTCATTGCAATAATATCATACATGATCCATATTTTTGTCTTTTTTTATTGTGAAACTGCCACTTTTAATGCACTTATTCATTCATTTCTGTTGTACTTTTCCAAAAGAAATTGTTAACATATTCATGGTAAATGAAAATGAATGAATCAAAATAACGATTCTTTCTCAAAAAAACATAAATAATCTTTATAGCATGAAGGATATTTTAGTCCCAAAAGTATTTTGAATAATATTATATCAATATACAAGAAAGTGAATAGAGAGCAGATATAAGTGCAATCTGGTTGAGTAAAAATATTTATACATAGATTTAAAATTTAAAATAAAATGAAGCAAAGATATGGGTGGAAATGGAATGGGCTTGCGAGTAGGGCAAGCTGTGAATTCGTAAATGTAGGAATGAAAGTTATAGATTGATTTTGGAAGAAGCCAAATATTGTTATATGTAGATACATTGAGAGAGGGAAACCAGGAGATGAATCAGGTGATGAGAGAGAGAGAGTTAATAAAAGCTGCGGAGAGAAGGAAGAAAGTGGAGTAATAGATTGAGATAGCGACCGCCCAGCTATCCAATTGCATGACATATTCATCTACGCAATTCCCCACTCTTCCACCATTTCAATTTCCCCCCAATTTATGACTCCTCCTCCTCCTCCTCCTTCTTACTCCCTTACGCAACTCTCATTCAATTCCCCCTCTATTTATACCCCTTCTCATGCCTCCTCTTCTCCCCATTTAACCTACCGATCTCTCTTTTCGGCTTCGCACACCCGGAGATGGCGGACCTCGAATCCCAGCATCCAATCTCTCCGGCCATCTTCATCCCCGTCACTCTCAAGGTATCCGATTTCAATCATGCATGCATTCTCACGTTCAATTTTGCTATCTCATTATCTCTATCAATTTAGGTTTTTTCTGGTTTTTATGAATTTGGGGGAATCGTAATTCAGTTTAATTTACTAAATTAGGACTTATTATTATTCGGAATTTCGTTGATTCGATTCAAATGCAGTTCGATGAGGTGGTTTACCGGATCAAAATCGAGGCGGCGGGAGGCCTGTTGAAGAAGAAAGCGAAATCGGAGGAGAGACTAATACTGAAAGGAGTCTCCGGCAGCCTATTTCCGGGGGAAATGCTGGCAATGCTGGGGCCCTCGGGCAGCGGCAAGACCACGCTCCTCACTGCCCTCGGCGGCCGGCTAGGCGGAGATCTCGCCGGAACCATCAACTACAACGGGAAGCCCTTCTCCAACGCGATGAAGCGCAACACCGGTTTCGTCACCCAAGACGACGTCCTCTACCCTCACCTCACCGTCACCGAGACGCTCGTCTACACGGCCCTCCTCCGCCTGCCCGGGACCCTGACGAAGGCCGACAAGGCCCAGCACGCGGAGGGCGTGATTGCGCAGCTTGGGCTGTCGAGGTGTCGGAATAGCATCATTGGCGGGCCGTTCCTGAGAGGGGTCTCGGGCGGGGAGAGGAAACGTGTCAGCATTGGGCAGGAGATGCTTATTAACCCGAGCTTGTTGTTCCTGGATGAGCCAACGTCGGGTTTGGACTCAACTACTGCGCAGAAGATCGTTTCCACACTGTGGGAGCTCGCGAATGGGGGCCGGACAGTAGTGATGACTATTCACCAGCCCTCGAGTAGGCTTTTTTACATGTTTCATAAGGTGCTCTTGTTGTCGGAAGGGAACCCTTTGTATTTCGGCAAAGGAGACGGCGTTTTGGACTATTTTTCCAGTGTGGGTTTTACTCCGAGTGTTGCCATGAATCCGGCCGATTTCTTGCTGGATCTTGCAAATGGTGAGTGTTTTTTTTCGATAGGATTAGCGAGTGTCTGAGTCGTTGAATATGTTGCATTTCTTTATAGGAGTTGCAACTGCGGATACGAATGAAGATCAAGCCGCGATTAAGCAGAGCCTTGTGAATGCTTATCAATCGCAGTTATCAGCAGCTGTGAAGTCGGAGCTTGCTGCGGATGGTAGTCTTCACATTCCAACGAATGATCGGAAGCTTAGGCGTTGGTCGAATACATGGTTGGATCAGTTCTCAGTCTTGTTTCGGAGAGGAATCAAGGAAAGGAAGCATGAGTCTTTCTCAACAATCAAGATTGTGCAAGTTTTGGTGGTTGCTATTCTAGCTGGACTCCTTTGGTGGCAATCCGACATCGATCATTTGCAAGACCAGGTAACAATTGAGGGCTAGATTTTTTCGATTTTGGGTTTTAGGTTTGATGATGGAGGCTTTGGTGTTGGATTAACCCTCATTTGATTGATAATGTAGGTCGGGCTCTTCTTCTTCTACTCGGGTTTTTGGGGGTTCTACCCGCTATTCCAGGCTATCTTCACGTTCCCTCAAGAACGCATGATGCTAACGAAAGAGCGAGCGTCAGGCATGTACCGTCTCTCGTCCTACTTCATGGCCTTAACCCTAGGCGACTTGCCCATGGAGCTAGTCCTCCCGACCGTCTTCTATGCCATAACCTACTGGATGGCGGGGCTCAAGCACACAGCCTGGGCCTTCTTCTCGGGCTTGTTTGTGCTCCTCTACAGCGTGCTATGCTCTCAGGGGCTCGGGCTGGCCATAGGAGCAGCAGTGATGGACCAGAAGTCCGCTACCATACTTGGATCCGTAATCATGCTCACCTTCCTACTGGCCAGCGGCTATTACGTGCAGCACGTCCCCGTCTTCATATCATGGATCAAATACATATCCATCAGCCAGTACACCTTCAAGCTCCTGCTCGGGTCGCAGTATGAGAATGATCAGACGTATCATTGTGGTCCGAATCAGACTTGCCTTGTTAGGGATTTTCCGGCCATAAAAGCGGTAGGGATTGGCGGGAATGGGAGCGTTGCGTCGGTGGTAGCCATGGCTGTGATGCTCTTGCTATATAGGCTTATAGCTTATGTTGCTCTCATGAGAGTTGGTGTCACCAGGAACTAGGCCTTTCAAAAATGCATCACATTTGCACCATTATTAGAAGAGCTGATTTGATTAAATAAATAAAGTAACCCTCTTTGTCAATTTTTGAGGTCTAGTAGCATGTTTATTGGCTCGGATTTATATGTTTAGATGTGGAATTGAAGAGTGAAAATTTTGCCTCTTTTATTTCACTCAAAGTTGTGAACTTTTAACGAAGTCCTTTTCTTTAATTTGGAGAAGATCAGATGTGCTGAAAGATAATGTGAGGCCCTATTCTAATGGTGTACTGGTGTTTATGCTAAGTAGTATATGCCAATTTGCTAAAAATTTGCTTTTGAAATAAACATACGATTCTTAAATCTGGAGAGCGTATGTCTCCAACTTTTGTGTCCAACTTCCATTTTAGATTGACGAAAATAACTGTTCGTTTATCAATGAAGATAAGATTGCATTGGAATTTTCCTACTCGCTCACACTTTTGTGTCCCACCTTGACTTGTCACGGATTTTAAGAAATATATGTAAAAGAAAATGAGTTTAAAAAAATGACTAGTGTGTGAGTTCTCTTTTTATATATTATTATTAGTTTTATAACCAAATTAAAGTAAAATAGAATTAGTGGAATATGAGATTTATTACTAAAAATAGAATTAAAAATGAGGTGAGACAATGAATCAGGGATAAGAAAAAAAATGAGACATATAATTTGGGACATAGAGGGTAAATAAAATAAGTAATCCATTGAACTTGATATTTACAATTTGATACGCACAAAAATCTGTGGACGACCATAAATGCGTACCAGTTTTATGATTTCCCAAAAAATTATATAAATTGTGTATACTGGAATTTAATGCATGAATAAGGTATACAACAGTTTAACCAATTACCAAAATTATTTTAATGATAAATTATGAATTCTAAATATTCTATTAGAACATAAGCAATGTTAGTCTCAAAATCCAGTCACTAACCCCTTTTTTTTAAGTGTCACGCCAACTTTTAAAATTCCGGCCTCAAAATCCATAATGTAGTCAGCCCCAACATTTAACATAATTTTTAATTATTTAAATAATTGAATCTTAACTGAAAGCTACATTAATTGAAATTGAAAAATAAATACTTATATAAAATGCAATAAAAAATTATAAAATATTATGTAAAATCTAAATTAAATCCTGAAAAAAATAGAGAAATGAGTGTATAAGTTTTTGTATAAAAATAGATAGAAAATGGGTATTTATAGATAGAATTGAGATATATTCTCTCAGTCCCACTCTAAGTGAAACATTTTTAATTTGGCACGAGATTTTATATAGTGGTGTAATTTTCATGTCATCGCTCTCTTTTGCGGCCAGTGTACATCCTTGATCGGGTTCACCCAGTGGATCACTGGGTTATACTACTTCACCGTTTTGACTCCAATTTTAGTACCTTGTATTCTCGACCTATTTTATGTCCTTAGTATGAAAACTTAATAGAATTATCAAAGTACCAATTTATAGAACTATAGACATTTTTAGCTATCAATTCATATCAAGTCTAACCCCTAAAAACATGCAAAATTCATGTTGATCTAAACCTCCATAGTTTTAACTCATATAAGGTTATGTAAAAGTTATTACTCCCTCCGTCTCACTCAAGATGGCGACATTCTTGAGTGGCACGGGATTTTAGGAAATGTTATTAGGTGGAATAAAGTAGAGGGGAAAAAGGTATTTGAATATTTTAATGAGGAGAAGGGAGATAGGGGGTTATTTTCAAAATTGGAAAGTGGTCATCTTTGATTGGGACAAACAAATAAGGAAATGTGGTCATCTTGAATGGGACGAGGGGAGTACTAAAAAATAGAAATTCATTGATCTCTACTTTATTCATTTCTTTTACTTTATTCTCTTCACTTAACACACAAAATAAAATTGCATAAAATTACGTATTGGGATCATCTTCCTTAGCACGGAGAAAATATTAAAATACTTATAAGCTACTTATAATTTATGCATCAATTTAGTAGACGTTCAAAAGTCTATCCAAAATAATTTACCGATGAGATTTTCAGCATGTGTGATGTCCGGTGGTAATTTGTCAATAAAATCAAGCACTAACTTGAGTATTCAAATTTTACCTTCATTGGTAATTTTTGGGTTTTAATTTGGTACATATATATTGGCGCTCAATATTTGTGCGCTGAAAATATGACTTGATTTTATATTACAAGCATTTTTCGTGGCTTCTTCAAACATCGCATTACTTTAATGGATGTCTAATTTTTTTTATTATAAAAGAAACCTTTATCTTTTACTTTTCCTATCATTTAACTGAGATGGCCAATTATCTCAATCCATAAGAAGACAGAATTAACTAAGGGCTATCCGTTGCAAGAATCTTCTCAATGCTTTCATACAAACAACCTATAACGCAGTTAGATTACTATGACAAGTTAACATAATTTAATTAACTTTTGACTTATGAGTATAGTTATAAAAGAAAGTAACGAAATCCACAATATTTATCATCATCGAATTAGTGATATCCCCGACCACCACGTATCCAAAAGAAAACATGATAAAATAGCACAATCATCGCCAATCCACCAAACAAGCTCTCAAAAATGAATTGAAATAAAAATAAAATGAAAAAGAAATCAACCTTTTGACCAAAATCTTGACAGCTCAGCACTAAGTTAAGGAGGTTGTAGAGTGAAAGAAACCACCAAACAAAATGCTCACAAACGTCCAAAACAGCGCTACACTCCAAAACGAACACGTGTCTGACATGCCCTCGTGACTTTTTTTTTACCGGAAATACAGAAAAAATAAAAAGGAAAATAATATTCGGCCATAAAGTGATGCTTATCAATTATCAGAATGTCCACGTGGACTCGACCCATTCCCACGTGGTTTTCACACACTCATACGACGTCGAATCTTTTAACTAAGAGCATCCACAATAACGCCTAACGCACCGCCTAGCCGAGCACCGGCGCTAGGCGATCTATTGCAGCCGCCTAGCGGATTTCGCGAAAAAAAACCGCCTAGCGCTCGGCGGTTCCGTGGCGCTAGGCGGTCCGCTAGGCGCTATTGCAGCGTCCGGATCGCCTAGTGCACAGCCTAGCGCGAATTTTTAATTTTTTTTTGTTTCTGAAACACTATATATACGCGACTTGCCCGTCATTTTCATTCGCACCACTTGTATTAACGAGTACTCTCTCTATCTTAATTTCTGTACAAGATCAACACCTAGAAATGAGTAACGCCGGTGGTAGTGGTGGGAGTGGTGGGGATGCTGAGGAGTACGAGCGTATAATGAACGAAGCGCTAGATGCCTATACGAACCGTGAGATTGATCAATGGATGCAGAGGGCCTTGCAGCCGGCGGTACCTCGACCTCGACCAGTGGTACACCGCCGAGCGGTGATTGATCGTGATCACGTAGCTGCACATCAGCGCCTATACGAAGACTACTTCGCACAGGAGCCGCGGTTCAACGCCAACCTTTTCAGGTGCCGTTTTAGGATGCGCAGGTCCCTGTTTATGCGTAGTGTTAACGGATTAGAGCAACGATATCTGTATTTCCGCTTTAGGCATGATGCGGCTGGCAGACCCGTCCACACTCCTATTCAAAATTGCACTGCGGCAATCCGGCAGTTGGCCTACGGAGGCGCTGCAGACATGTGGGACGAGTACCTCCACATCGGTGAGACGACTGCCCTGGAGTGTATGAAGTATTTCAGTCAGGGCGTGATTGAAATATTCGGTGATCAGTACCTTCGAAGCCCTACCCCCGATGACTGCCGGGATCTGCTGCGGATGCACGGGGAACAGCATGGGTTCCCAGGGATGTTAGGCAGCATAGATTGTATGCATTGGGAGTGGAAGAACTGCCCCGCCGCCTGGAAGGGGATGTACACTACAGGCTACAAGGGAAATAATTCAACGATGATCCTCGAGGCCGTAGCTGATTACCGGCTGTGGATTTGGCATGCGTATTTTGGGATAGCTGGTTCGAACAACGACCTCAACGTCCTCAACTCGTCGCCACTTTTCAACGAGCAGTGTCAGGGTGTCGGTCCGGCCATCAGTTTTGTCGCCAACGACAACCGACATGATATGGGCTACTACTTGGCGGATGGGATATACCCTAGGTGGCCCGTCTTTGTGAAGACGATCCGATGCCCAGGAGATGAGAAGAAGGCCTACTTTGCGGCACGGCAGGAGTCGGCGCGCAAGGACGTGGAACGCGCATTTGGTGTGCTCCAGGCTCGATGGGCGGCAGTTAAGGGGCCAACGAGTTTGTGGCACGTCGACTGCATTGCTGATATAATGTACGCATGTATAATCATGCACAACATGATTGTCGAAGATGAAGGTGGACAACTGACTGATTGGGCCAACGACGATAATGAAGCTGGTCCAAGCCACGGCGTTGCCGCCCCTAACGTACGGAGTGGGGTACCCCACGATGAAGACGGCCGCCTCCAAGCACATGCCGACATGCGCCAAACGGAGGCTCATATTCGACTCCAAAAGGATTTAATTGAAGAGTTATGGGCACGGAGGACTGCACGACGTTAGTTTTTTTTTAATTATGTAATTTTTTTAAATTAATGTACTTTTTAAATTTTATTAATATTAGTGAATTTTCTCGTTTTTGTGTCGTAAATTTAATTCTGTATATTGTGTGATTGTTAATTATTTCATTTTGTACATATTTGTTAATAGTGATGTGGATAGTATGTGGCTAGGCTATGGCTGAGCTATTGCTGGGCTATTTGCTTGTTTTGATGATGTGGCAGGAGGATTGTTAGTGCTGATCATGTGGCAGTGGCTAGGCTATGGCTGGGCTATTGCTGGGCTATTCCTATTGTGGATGGCCTAAAGGATATAACGGGTATAAAAAGACTCGGAAAATGACATCAATAAAAAGTCTCCTTATATATATTGAATTAATGCAACTCATTACACTCTCTTTATGGGAAAAGATAAATGTATTTAATTTCCCACATTCATAATGACTATGATATCCTAGATTATGAATTACTTTGCTGTGATTATTAACCCACCGACATATATTGGCATATTCTTTTTATAATTCTTTATCGATTCGCTAGCATATGCAGTGACCTACAATATTTAGGAACAAATCTAGATTTGATCTGTATTTTTAGGATTATATATATTCTAGATGTTATCCGTTTTTTTCTCTATATATTTCCAAATTCCAAATATGCAGGGATGTGAGTATGCGCATTTGTAATTTTGTCTCATGAATGATACATGTGCTATGGCGGTATAAGTTTAAAAAATTCAGATGACTAAACCGAAAAAATGATTTTTTTGATAAAATGATAAATACTAGTACTATATGAATAGAAAAATTATCAAGTGTCAATGCTGTAATTGATGGACCTAGGATTGGAATATAGAAAGGGCTGAATTATAGAAAGTAACTATAATATTTTAATATTTTTATGTCCCATAAAAATACGTACATTTTCTATTTTTATAGAAAATTTTTTATAGAAAAAAATATATTGTGAATGTGTTAGTAAATTGTGGGGTTCATATTATAAAACAATGTGTGGTTAATATGTTGTCTTAAACTTTCCATATTTAGAATTAGTCAAATTTTGGTGGACTATCCAAAGTGATAAAACTAGTCTATTTTTTTTATAGAGGTGGTACGGAGTATTACTTTTCAAATAGTCTAAAGTTAGTTAAAACACTTTATCCTCTCTTCTAATTAGTTTGAAACTTTTAAATTGCAATTTTCTAAAATCAATTTAAATACTTCCTCCATCCCTCAAGATGTCCAATTTTTTTTAATTTGTCTTATTCAAGACATCCATTTTCTATATTTAGAATTAAATTCTTCTCCCATCTCTTCTCATTAAAATATCAACTGATTTTTTCTCTCTACTTACTTCAACTAACAATTTCTCCTAAAATCTCGTACTAATTAAAAATATAAATATTTTGAGTGGGACGAAAAAATAGTAAATACTTTATTATTTTCAAAACTTATTTGCGAAGCCAATGACTTTGTATTGTATGGACAATTATGTTGACCAATCACTTTTACTCTACTGTTTATTCTAAACAATATTCATATTTTTCTCTAAAAACACAATCTTATAAATAATGTAAAACTCTCTCTTTATATTATTCCCTCTGTTTCCTTTCCTTTTTAGTAAATGAATCCTATGATCCGTTAATACTAATTTTATTTTATTTTTTCTTTTTTTATTTTGATCTATTTTTTTAATTACTCTTATTTTATTAATTTTATATTAAAACTCATTTAATTTTCAAAGTTCCTACTTTAGAAATGGAGAGGGAGTGTATGGGATAATCCACAAATCTGTCTTGAACAGATATTCGTTAAAATTATATAGTCAACATTATATTTTCCATGTGTTTTTTTTTTTTGAAAAAATTGCGGCCACAAAAAATGACGGCGTGGTGATTCGAATATACTCTAAGTTGCACGTTCACGCACCTGGACTACCATAGGATAAGGTCGGCCATTTGATACCGCCCAACACCTTTTACGTGGCACGTTTTAAACGGTGCTCCCGTAGGCCCCACCTAACACTAAATCACAACCCCAAACCACCCCATATTATATATACACACCCGCCTCCTCTCATTTCCGGAGGAATAAAAAGGAAATCTCATTTCTTCAAAGCATAAACCAAAAAAAAAAAACAAATAAAACAATAGGGAGTAATTTTTTTCATCACTGTTTGATTTGAATGGGCGTCGGAGAAAGTGACCCGCGCTCGCAGCTTAGTCTTCCGCCGGGATTTCGGTTTTTTCCGACTGACGAGGAGCTTCTCGCGCAGTATCTCTGCCGTAAAGTCGCCGGCCACCACTTCCCGCTGCAGATTATCGGAGATGTCGATCTCTACAAATTCGATCCGTGGGATCTTCCAAGTAAGTAATTATGTGCAAGTGCTTGATTACGCTTCCTTGTAAAATCTAAACGACGTGGTTTTGTGATTTTAGGTAAGGCTTTGTTTGGGGAGAAAGAATGGTATTTCTTCAGCCCAAGAGACAGGAAATATCCCAACGGTTCGCGGCCGAATCGGGTCGCCGGTTCGGGCTACTGGAAAGCCACCGGCACCGATAAAATCATCACAACTGAAGGAAGGAAAGTCGGAATCAAAAAAGCCCTAGTTTTCTACATCGGAAAAGCTCCAAAAGGAACCAAGACAAATTGGATTATGCATGAATACCGCCTCGCTGAATCTACCACAAAAAAAGGCAGCTCCAAGGTTGGATCATTTTATAATAAATTAATTTCTTAAATTCATCGATTATTCTAAATCGTTTTTCTCTTTCAGCTCGATGACTGGGTATTGTGTCGGATATACAAGAAGAATTCAAACAAGGAATACAGCCACGATTCGTCGCAATACGACGACGTGCTGGATTCTCTGCCTGATCAAAAGCTGAATCTTCAGCGCTTGAGCTCAGGGAATTTCGATTGGGCCACGTTGGCCGGGCTAGACCCGGCGTGGCCCGAACTCTTTCAGGCCCATCCCCCTAGTCTAAATGACACGTATGCCCCTGCTGATTTCATGGACCTCACCGGGTCGAATCAGTTTGGCGGGTTCGGGTTTAGGCAATAGGGGAAATGGGTCATGCCTTGGGCTGTATTTTGTGTTAGGGTAGATTTAAGGGAAACATCATTATTGTTCATTTCTTTTTTCCTTTTTTCTACTTTTTGGTATAGGGCAGGAATTTATCTCATTTTATTAAGCTTTATTTTGTTCATTAGCTAGAGCACAAATAATGCTGTGTAGCATGTATTCATAACAAGACACACAATAAAATTTTCTAATGATCAAAAGCAGTGCTGCTTGGAGATGTGTTTTCAAATTCTGTCATAAATACGAAGAGCTTTTTTTGTAAATGAAAACGAGGTTGATTTAAAATATGAAGACCAAATATACATATTCAGCCAAATAATATTACTTGTTTCAATTATAGTAGTGTAGCTTAATAAACTGATTACTTTTTATTTATTAATATTGATTATGTTATAATATATTATAATTATTTTATCTCCAAATAAGATTTGTAATGATAGTACTTTTGATTTAAATTTAGTTTTTTAATTATTACCTGATTGTATATACAATAATTTCATAATTTCAACTTACAATTTATTTTATTGTGCTTTCTTATCTATAGTTTTTGTGAAGCACGATAATTTATATTGAAAACTAATTAATGTTACACTATATTATAAGTAAAAGACTTAAGAAAGTATTTTAGACTCAAACCGAGTTTTGTATTTATCAATTGATCATTAGATATCTTCGAACTTACGGTAATTTCGATTTATATCATTAAAATTTAGTTAGAATCAAATATTTCATAATTTATTATCAAATATTTTATAATTGCAACAGATCACTATTTATAAAATATACCTTAATAATTTGTTTTTTTTTTAATCTAACATAGGTCAACAATTTGACACCCTAATTGTCGACTTTAGTTAGCTAGATCGGACATAAATTCAATGTATTAGATATAATTTTTTAATTATTAATTTGTTGGAATAGATACTACTATTATTATAGTGAATTACTATAACAAGAAGAATGTGTTAAAAGTCGAACACAATAAAATAAAGGCACGAGGAAAATGCCAAAATGCTAAATGAGTATGGTCCATGTATGCCGACTATAGTTTTTGTCCAAACGCTAATATCGAAAAAACTTGCGGCTCATACTCATCAAGTCCAATATTACAATTCAACACGTGACGCTTGTTTATTTTGATTATTGCTATATGAGAATAAATCTTGTTTTTTTTTTTGCTCAAGAAAAATATCCAAAGTTTAACCATACATTCGCTTTTTTCTATGTTATTCAACTTAATGATTACATAAGATACACAACTTTTATGTGAAGTATAAATTCAATAAAATTTGGCTTAGATCTCTCTAAATACAATTGCTCGGTTGCTGTGGTTGTGAATTGTGATGGTGTTTTTAATCCAACCTGCCATAATAAAATATTTCATTCACATAAAAAACAGTCTCGAATAAAGTTTTTTATTTGTCCATCGAAATTGGCCTCATACTAAAAATAAAAGTTACTCATAATTTATTACTTAATTTTAATCTTTCTCTCTTTTACTTTATTCATAATTTTCTCTTTCTCTCACTTACTTTTGCTCAAATGAATCAAATATAATTTCAAAAAAATTGTAAAACAAAAACAGGAAAATTAAGATAATATAAGTCCACGTTTAAATCTGATTTATATTTAAAGTTAAGAGAATTTCGAAAAAAATTGTTAAACAAAAACAGGAAAATTAAGATAATACTTACAAGTCCACGTTTAAATCTGATTTATATTTAAAGTCAAGAGAAATTCGAAAAAAATTGTAAAACAAAAACAGGAAAATTAAGATAATATAAGTCCACGTTTAAATCTGATTTATATTTAAAGTCAAGAGAATTTGAAAGCATACAATTTTTCTACATATTCTACTTTATACTATTTTTAATGTAAAATTGATAAAGTAAAAGACAGACCAAGTATAAAAATTGATGAAGTATTGTAAATAAGAAGAAGACAAGCCTCATTAGAGAGAAAAACCTAATGTAAATAGATGAAAATAATGTTGATAGACGAACGAAAATTGAAAAATAAAACTTCCACCCGTCTCATAAAAATAGACACTCTTTCCATTTTGTTGCGTCTCATAAAAGCAGTCACTTCTTATTCGCTAATTTTTTTTCTCTCTTTCTCTAAAGAGGTGAATCTCATTTTCCACTAATAATATTTTAATTATTATTTTTTATTTTTTTTATCAATTATGCATTAAAATAATACTGTTTCAAAAATATCTATTTTTATGAGATGGTGAGAGCATGTATTTTATGATGAGAGCAAAGGGAGTATCAGATTGAGCCCAACTTCAAAGCAATGGAAAGTTCATCTGTCCCACTATAGGCCCAAATTAAAAAATGCAATAATTTTCCCTCATTTTGGCCCATTTGACAATTCTAATGCAAAATTCAAAAATTTTACTTAAGTAGCATCAATTCCCAAGTTCAATATGATACTCCATAAATTACGTTACAATTCCACATTTTGATGGACTTGACATATACCCAAAATTAACTGATAGCATGAGAATATTTGACAATGTTATACTTTGAGGAAGTTCTTTTCGTGAACAGTGTAATAAAAAAAACATAGATTGTTGATGTGTCATTTTAGATTTAAACAAAATATAAATGAATAGGAAACTCCTTTATCCTTGGAGTTATGTTCTGAGTTATCCATCTTAGAAATGTCCCTAGCTGGTCAACTACGAATGAGTTATAGGATTTTATTAACATATTATAATAAGGTTAGTGACAATCGATTGTTGTGGGTTGTGCCTTTGGAGTTCATGAGGTCAAGTGTTCACTAGCTAGCCCCTTTTATCTTTCGGTAGCATAAATGTTTGACACACGTAATCGAGCAGAATATGCTCATTCAATACTGATCAAATAAATAGACATGAAACTAAATTTCGATAGGAATTATTTTAAAAAATCATAGAAAAAATCTCTGCGTTCATGGATTAAGATCTTTCACTTCCCTCTTTGTCTCATCATTCATAATCATGTCTTAAGGTATATCTGAAGCAAAGCACTTATCAAAATATTAGCTTAGTGACATTGATGATAAAGAAAACAAGTAAAAAGAAAGACTAGCCGATCACCTTTATTAAGTTTACCAACACTGGAAGAGGAGAAAATCTAATTTGTTATGTTAAGAGTTTAAACCAGTACTTATTTTGTAGCAAGTAGAAAACCTAAATTTTATCTTTAATGTTATCGTTTCTTGCAAAATTTATGACAATGTTTGTTAGTGTGTACAAGGTGTTAAAATTATCCAAATTCCAGGTATGAGTATTGCTCATGATTCACCTTATGTAAATGGGTCTATTATATAGAATATGTGTATTTTATATTGCGATTTAGTTGCAAAAATATGGGATAAGATTAAATTTATATGAATCAATACACGGTTGACATAACATGAAGGCATATTATAGTCTTTGGTGTTGAATTTAGGGCTGGGTAAAAATACCGAAATACCGCCCTTACCGTATCGAAAAAATACCGAAAATACCGGATTTTCGGTATACCGCAATTCTCGGTAAGGTAACATACCTTACCGATTTATTTCGGTACGGTAACGGTATGAATTTCATATACCGAGGTATACCGAAAATACGGTATATACCGTAATTTTAGGTATATACCGAAAATATGGTATATACCGATATCAATATATGCCAAATTATATCAAGTAAATTCATACTTTTACCAAACAAATAAATATTTACATATAGAAATCAAATCTTGCCTCATTATAGTTGTCGGGTAATCATGTAAATATAAAATCAAATAAACTCAATTAGGAAAACTTGATATCGTTGAATTAATTAGTTTCAAACAAATATAAGATTTTAGTTAAATTAGTTCCAAACAAATATCGTTGAACGTTATGTGATTGCATGGAGTTTAATTGTTGCAGTTTTTTTATTGAATATGTTTGAGTTTGAATATATTTCATGTTTTCTAAGTATTTTTGAAATTTTATTTTCATTTGTGTTTGTATTTAGAATTATTTACAAAATAATGATATTTTGGTATGTCGTATTGTAGTCCGATATACCGTAAAACTCTGGTATATCGCAAAAGTACGGTATACCGAATTTAGACATGACATACTGAAAATAAGGTACGGTATCGATATTGAAATTTATCATACCGAAAATAAGTATACCGAAGTTTGGTATACCGAAAATTTTGGTAAGGTAAAGATATGACTTTTTCTCATATCAAATTATTGGTAAGGTATACGGTATGATGGTTTCGGTAAGGTATACCGTACCTACTCACCCCTAGTTGAATTTACATATGTAGGTACGAAGGAAAGTCTGGTGCATATGTTTAATGAGGCTAAAAATTTGGGCATCTTGAATTATTTGTTGAGTTTGCACATGTGAGAATTTAAAAATAATTGATTTATCTTTTCTCCAAAAAGGGCAATCGAAAGGAAGGAAAACTCAAGGCAGATGGCAATTCCATGATGTTGGAAAGCATGCGAGTTGTGCTTCGAGTCTAACACACTAGTGTGGGTTTTATATCCTACACGTTAAGAGAGGATAACAACCAAATTACTATTAAAGATTACGGATTGCATAGTAATCTTTTAAAACTTGCACTGTAATTTGCTTCAAGTTATTGTCTTGACATAAATGATTTATTTTATGATATCTATTTGTTTAGCTATATCACATATGAGGTGCACATAGTCAACCGACGGCCTCCCTAAAGTTGACAGATTAAGTGTCCATAGAAGGTGGCCACTTTTACTAGAACATGAATGTTCATATATAACAGATTGCAGAAAAACTTAGTTTGATCAGACAAACTTTATCTATACACTAAGTGATCGTTCGGTTCAAGAGATATCTCACGACTTCTCATCTCCCCCCTCTTTAATCCGCTGTTCGGTTCCATTTCCCCCCTGAAACTCGGCCCGAGACTATTCAATCTTGGCCCGTCGCAACGGTCATTTTTTACACTTATCTCACGACTGACCCCAACCCCTACGACAAAATTTATCTCAGATATCTTCTCTCTGATTTCACCCAATTACTCCATCGCCACCCCTCAGTGGCGCTGATTCTCTCTGATTTTGTGTGTATGTGTGCGTGTGTGTGATATCTATGTTGTGAGTAAGTACCAATTCTTGTTTGTGTGCCGTCATTTCTCTCTGATTTTGGGGATGGGTGTCACGACTGTATTTTACTAAGGATAGTAAAACACAATTAATCGTGATTAGGGGTGAAAATTTCAAAGAAAAGGTACATGGACTATTCATGTAATTACGAAGTATCTCAAAGGGAATACTTGAATAGGATACGCTCTATCAATAAGATTCGAGTTAAAGGTTTATACAATACGATTTATTCACCGTCAGAATCTCAAGGGAAAACATAATTTATTTTGCTTGAATAGCACATCGGAAACAATTGAACGCAGTTCCACATATGAAGATATGAACCTCCGAGAGTACTGTATAAACACAAAGTAAGCCCCACTTGGATCAGCACCCTCCACTCCATCACAGCTCAACCTACACATTTAGAAATACATGCAAGACTGAGTACCTTTGTACTCAATGAACACATTGCAAAAAGATACAATTTTACATTTAAAGTATTGTCAAGCCATCAATCACAATAATACTCAGGGGTTTTTCATAAAAGTCCGAGCTTACCAAATTGTCATACGTAAAAGTTTGATTGCGCAATTTAAGTTCTTTCAGTAATTCATCATATCTGAAACATCTTGTGACGGAAAAGTGGTCAGTTTCCACGGTCACAGGACCGGCCACGTGTACACTAGTCTGAGTGGGTACTCTTCCCTTGCTGGACCCGAATTCGATTTATAAATTTGGCATAGCACATTTGGTATAACCAAAACAAATAGGCATCATCACATAAAATAAATCATTTATGGCAAGACAACATCATTTGCAAAAATAAATATTATCTCAAATATACTTCATATTTTTATCCATATTTGTATGTAGGATAGAAAAGTTCACCTCGTATGCTTCCAAACTCCGTAAAATAATATTAACTCTCTTAAAGTTAAATTCCTTGCGATGGACCTTGTCCAATTAAAATATTAATTTATTTAGCTTCAAGGAAGTAAATAAAAGCGCATATCCAACAAGGGATGTATTCATATCCTTACACTGAATATTGCTAAAACCCAAAACCAATCTTAAACCATTGATTCTTGTCATCTAATGGCTGAAATTTGTGACACATGACTTGTATTTATTTATTTTATTTAATCAAAAAGGGCATTGTTGGGAGTGATTATTTTGAACGGTTATTTCACCACATCAATTATCTCCATTAAATTTGGTAATTATATTTTCTGATTTATTCTCCATAATTAATTCTTCTCTCCTCCATCTTTACTGTTTACATTGCTGCAAATCACAAAATTCAACTGCAATTCGTCTGCTACAATTTTCAGAAGTTACTATCGATTTCCATGAATCGTCTTACAATTCAACTGCAATTCGTCTACTACAATTCGCCTGCTATAATTTTGAGAAGTTAATATCGATTTCCATGAATCGTCTTACAATTCAACTGCAATTCCTCTGCTACAATTTTCGGAAGTTACTATCGATTTCCATGAATCATCTTACAATTCAATTGCGATTCGTCAGCTAAAATTTGTTTCCATGAATAGATACGAAATTTTCAGTTTTTACAATATGTGTTCGTTTTTATAATGTACAACTTGTGTTTGTGTAATGTACATAACCCGAGTCATGGTCAATTCAATAGATTACATAAAACAATGTATGAATTTTGTACTTTAATGTAGATTTACTTATGTCATGATGTAGATTACTTAATCGCTAATATTCGTAGAATTCATATTGTTTGTAATGTACAAATAAAGTGATTTAATGTATATTTCACTATCTAGTAATGTAGATTTTTATTTGTTTGCTAGGGGCTGGAAGTTAATTCCAATCCCCAAGAGTTTCGTAGTCCATGGGGCTAGGGTGTAGTACCGACTCACTAACAAAACATTGACCAAAGGAAGGGAGTTATAGTCATTCCCCTAGGGTTTAACAATCCACTAGTGAATGACTACAGTAGTTATGTATTTTATGTACATCATTCGTTTAGGCAGTAAATGACTACATGATGTACGAACGAGGCTTCGTAATGTACGAACGACTTAGTTTAATGTACAAAAGGCTTAGTTTAATGTCTTGTAGCACGTTGCATCCATATCATTTGGGTTTAGCAATCTATCGGGCTAGG
The DNA here is from genome assembly GCF_004379255.2 of Salvia splendens. Classification (NCBI taxonomy): domain Eukaryota; kingdom Viridiplantae; phylum Streptophyta; class Magnoliopsida; order Lamiales; family Lamiaceae; genus Salvia; species Salvia splendens. Next base: position 18,233,870 of record NC_056036.1, on the reverse strand, counting down.
TTGTAGTACCGACAGACTAACGAAAACATCACAAGTGCAGGGAGATAACTCTTTTCCCCTAGGGTTTAACAATCCGTTTGGCTAGGGCATATTACCAACACTTTCCTATAATTTTCTGTTTTTATCCTTTGGTTTTGGTTTCATACAAAACTTGATGTACGAATATGGTTTTATAATGTACGAAAGACTTAGTTTAATGGACGAAAGAATTATTTTAATGTCGATGTTAATGTATGAAAATGGTATTTGAATGTATGAATCCCAGACATTAATGTAAATAAATTACTGAATAATGTATGTACATATATAGCTACATCTTGTTGCAATGAATGATATTTTAAAGTCATGTACAATTGTGCATGTATAATGTATCATGGGTTGGGGAAGGTTGCATGTCCTCAAAGTCTTCATCACAAAGATTTTTTGGGCACTTTGTACCTATTCAAAAATATTGACATTGAGGAGATTAGACTACAAGCAATATCAAACCAAAATTGTAACATCCTTGGCTCGAATTATGCTTCATTTTATATATTTGCATATAAATTATTTATGTAAAATAGATATATTAAGCGAGTATGATAATTTTTAATAAATGGTGACTAGTATGATAATTTTTAGCATATATATAATACTATGTATTTATATGTACCGAATAAAATATGTATATAAATTATAAATTTGGTGAAGTAATCGAATACTTCATATCTATTATAAATATGTATGTATATTATGTTCAAGTAGATATATGTATCTTAACTATTAAAGTACTCCATAATTTAGACAAGCAAATACATGCAAAAGAAAATGAAGAAAGAATAGTTACGTGTGTATGCATTGAACATTATTTTATAATTAAAATAGTGATAGGTGTTACAACAGTAGGTATATGCGTGGCCAAATTCCTTAGTCATCACTTTTCATTAATAAAAATAAAATAAGTCGGCCATTTTGTTTGAATCTATGTTAAAATGGATCACATCAGTTTATATATAATAGTTATGTTGCGTATTAGGAGAGGAGGGGGGGAAAAGAAATAAGGAGGATTACAGATAATAGAGATACACAAGTTGGGGAGAATAAACACAAATAGAAACAGAAAAAGAAGAAGAAAACAAAAGAAGGGGAAGTCTGAAGAAATACAAGGAGATATTACAGCAGAAAGATTTTAGCGGAAGAAAAATAAAAGGATTAAGGATGTAGCCAGTGAAACTAGGGTTAAACTACTTATTATATCCAGTGGAACTAGGGTTAAACTACTTATTATAATTATAATTGTGTGTATAAATCAAAATTTAATTTTATATATTTTACGTGGTTGATTGTTATGTGTTAAATTGAAGTGAATTTGAATTATATAATGTGAGACTGAAATGATTATGTGTTATTTGATATTGATGGTGTAAAATGATTTGGATATGTGATTTGTATAAGGGATATGTTTATCTATAGTATTGGAATTATTTGATGGAATATAATATGGAAATGTAGTTGATAGAAAATGGATATGTTTTACATATGGTATTGAAAGTACATTAATCATATGATTAAAGAGGATCTGTGATGGTCTTGCCTGGATCTGAAATCACAATGGACATATTGGGACCTTCGGGTCAATCATATTGGGACCTTCGGGTCAATCATATTGGGACCTACGGGTCAAATCACAGTGGGACCTCCGGGTCGAATCATATTGGGACATTCGGGTCAAATCATATTGGCATATTGGAAATACCGGGCAGATACATGCTTGATTTGTCACAGAATAATAAACTGGACAGAGAGGCATATGCATATGGATCTGAAATTGCTTATGATATTTGACGTCATTTATATGTGCGGGTTTAGAATATTTGTAAATAAGCTTAGTAAATGATGGATTTTGCAATTATAGTATTTTGAATGGTGAAATGATTTATATGTGTTTTCTTTACTTTAATATGTATTTGTTTATTATAAATATATCAGAAGGGTTGGGGTATGACAAAAGTATTAGGAGATTACGCTATAAGCAACATCAAACAAAATTACATCAGATAATAATATAGATAATAAATTGTACGTAATGTATAGAATATGTTCACCAATGTAACTCAAACTACCATAACACATATTAATGTAGCAGTCTATCAAGGACTAATCTAATGTTTTCCATCAATGTACTTCTAAAAAACTATCCATATAATAATGTACAAGTTCAGAGGTAGATAATGTACATCCGGAATTGTATAATGTAGCAGTTTATATCAAATAATGAACAACAAGGTTTTGTTAGTGAGTCGGTACTATACCCTAGCCCATATGGATTGCTAAACCCTTTGGGGGATGGATTTAACTTTCCCAACACGTCAAACTCATTATAATCTATATTAATAAGAATGTGACATATACATTAAACAATCATAATCGTACACTAAATTCACATAAGTATTCACGATGGTTGTTTGATAATCGTACATTAAATAACCATAATCGTATATTACCGAATAAATGTACCAATTTGTGTGAATAATGTACACGACATTTACAGTTTACAGATTCAATTTTGTACATATAATCACAGAACCTACAACCAATCCAAACAAGTACATCCAACACAATAAAGACGACGACGAATGAAATAATTTATAGTATGAAAACGCAATCGACATCCAACTATGAAGCACCTACATTTTCTGGAAAAAATCGACAACCAAATCGACGGCTCAATCTCGTAGAAATCAAATTTACAATTAAAATGAAAAAAAGGAAACTTCCTCTGTTATAATGTAATCACTGAATGAAAATCAATTTCATCGTTTTCAACACACAACATAGTGAATCGCGTCGAAAAATTATCTGTGTTTCGAAGCTAAAACTATTGTCAACTGGGTCGGCCCAGCTCGGCCCACCAGTGAAAAGAATAGGACTTGGGCTGGGCTCATCAGTTGAGATGGGCTCCAATTTGGCCATTTTGTAAACCCAGGCCCAGTCTAGGCCCAGGACCATCCGAAGCCCATCCCAAGCCCAGGACCAGCCCAAGACCAGCCCAGGCCCGGGCCCATCAGAGACACACCTTCTATAATTAGTTTTTTAATGTAAATAGGTGATTAATCACTAATAATAGTATATTTCTCTATTTATGTATGTCATCTTGTGCACGAGACATGTTAATTTTGTCTATATCATTCCAATATTTTGGATGTCTCCGAATGGACTCAAACAGTAATAGTTTAATATTCAATCTTGATTACATCTATTTTTTTTATCAATGATGTAAAAAAGATGATTCTGAAGTTTAACTTTAAGAATATTACGTATTCAAACCTTAATATATGATGATAATTATAGAATTCTTTAAATTTGTTAGTTAGTTCATATAGTTGTAGCTTTAAAAATACAACATCAACTCATATGTCATCATCTACTAACAAAACAAAACAAACAATATTGGTTATTCCTTTAGTTATACACTTACTTTTAAATAGAATAAAGAACATGAAAAATATTGTTGACACAAAGTCAATAAATAAATTTAAACACATTATTAAATTTAGATTTAGTTAATGTGATATAAAAATACAAGTTATATGTTTTATTTTTGCATATAATACATTTAGGATATCTTTAAAATAGTTAAACAAAAAATTTAAACAAAGCCCAGCCCAGCTCGAGCCCACGTGGCAAGTGGGCCTGGGCCGGGCCGAGCTTAGCAAAATTAGAAAAAGCCCATCCCAGCCCAGCCCAGCCCGCCTCAGACATGGGCCTGGGCCGGACTGGGCCTCAAATAGGCAGGCCTCGGCGGGTCTGGGCCGGCTCGGCCCACTAGACATCTCTAGCTAAAACCATCGATCGAGTTCAGAAACAACCGATTCAAGATGGAGGCTTCATTTTCGCAGCCTTAATCGACCAAACAAGAGATAGCCTCGGTTTTCTTCACGACCGTATAAACTTAGCTTGATCAGACAAACGTTATCAATACACTAAGTGGTCGTTCTGTTCAAGAGATATCTCACGACTTCTCATCTCATTCCTCTTTAATCCGCTATTCGGTTTCATTTTCCCCCGAGACTTGGCTCGAGACAATTCAATCTTGGCCCATCGCAACGGTCATTTTTCATGTTTTCCTTATACGTTTTCTTTTTGTGGCTTTTACAGACTTTTGCAATAATTTGTCACTATGAATATGAGTCCAGATACTGATTTTAAGCCTAGAATTGGTATGGAATTTGATAACTTAGATGATGCTTGGATTATGTGGGTTCAATACGGAGGAAAAGCTGGATTCGGAGTTAGGAAATACTCCTTCCGTCTGTGAAATGTTGTCCAATTTTGCCATTTCAGTCCATCCATGAAATGTTGTCCACTTTGCTTTTTTTTCATTTTTGGTAAATGGACCCTACTTTCCACCAACTCATTTCACTCACATTCTATTATAAAACTAATATATAAATGTAGGGTCTACGTTCCACTAACTTTTTTCACTCATTTTTCTTCACATTTCTTAAAATCCGCACCAAGTCAAACATGGACAACATTTTGCGGACGGAGGGAGTATTATTTTAACAAATGCAAAAAAACTGATCGAACAACTTCATATAAATATGTTTGTTGTAAGGAGTGCGTCAAGAAGACAAAAGATATTCATTGAGAAAAAATCCTCGTCTTGAGACTCGAACAAATTGTAAAGTAAGAAATGGTATGTATAAAGTAAACAGGTTTATTGAAGAGCATAATCATCCCCTTCATCTCCCTGAGACAGTACATATGTTATCTTCTCAACGTCTCATTACAAAAGTTCAAGCACATGAGATAGATTTGGTAGATGATGTTGGGCTCAATCAGAAATCGTCTTTTAATTTGATGAGTAGACAAGCTGGAGGAAGAGATGGCATTGGTTACAAAGAAGCATGGTAAATGGTGAAGTTGATTATCTAATGAAATACTTTCAAGATCAGCTATCCAATAATCCATCATTCTATCATGCGAATCAAAAGGATAAGGAAGAGCAGATAACTAATGTTTTCTGGGCGGATGGAAGAATGTTGATTGACTATAAGTACTTTAGTTATGTTGTGTCATTAGATACCACTTATTGTATTAATCGTGATAATAGGTCCTTTGCCGTGTTCTCAGCGATGTTGTGTCATTAGATACCATTTATTGTACTAATCGTGATAATAGGCCAATTTCCGTGTTCTCGGGTTTCAATCATCATAGAAGAGTTGTGATCTTCGGTGCATCACTTTTGTAAGATGAAACAATAGTGTCATTGAAATGGTTGCTTGAAACTTTTTTGGATGCACACAAACACAAAAGGCCTCTAACTGTCTTTACCGACCTAGATCAAGCTATGGCAAAAGCTTTGCACGAGGTAATGCCAGAGACATTTCATGGATTATGCACATGACACTTAATGCAAAATGGAATCAAACACTTGGAAAATCTTATGAACGAAGGATCGTGTTTTTTGACATATTTTAAAAGGTGTATGTATGGCTTTGAGGATGAGACCAAGTTTGAGGAGGCTTGGAGTAACTTATTGACACAGTGTAATCTCCTTGACAGCATGTGGTTGAAACATATGTACAGTGTGAAGGCGAAGTGGGCATGTTGCTATATAAAACCTTCACCCTTGGTATGAGAACCACACAACTTAGTGAAAGTGTCAATTCTAGTATCAAAATTGTACGATGCCCAACTTAAACATTGCACAATTTTTAAAGAATTTTGAGCATTGTCGTGGAGGATAAACAGTATAGCAAACTAAAGTGTGATTTTGAGGCACACCAAAAATTGCCCTGGTTGAGGTTGGACAGTTCCCCCATGTTACAACAACTTTCTATGATCTATATGATAAGACTCGTTTCATGCATAGTTTTATTGGTGGTTAATATACTGATTTGGGGAGACAATACAGGAAAAAGTGGAGTTTTGGTGTGCAGGATCGAAAATCGGCTAAGTGGCAGATGTGCCTTGATCAAGTGGAAACAGAAGGAAAAATGACCTGGAAGTGGAGCAAGCTGATCAAGAGGGCGAAAGATGAAGCAACTATGTCAAACAGCCTTGCGGATTGATCAAGAGAACCTAGTTACGATGGAGCTGCAAAGGATGAGTTAGAGGAGAGAGAATGTGGAATTGTCTTCTTCTGCAAGGGTATTGATGCCAAATCATTGAGGGTATGCCCTAGGGGTTGGAGCAGAAGTCGTCCTATAAAAAGAGGTGGAACATGAAGAAAAATCATCATCGATCATCGAGCCTAAAATTCTCGACACTCACACTCAGTTCAAGATTCTACACCGAGGAGAGACAGCAGCCATGGAGAAAGGAAGTTAGATAGATGGAGGAGCATCATTCTACGGGAGCAACACTCTCTTCTTCCTCACTTGGAGGAAGAGAGCTTAGTTTAGGAAGAAGTTACAGTCATTCATGTGTTCTTAAGCTCCGAGGAGCCGCTTCAATCATTTCATCTATGTTTTCGTTCGAGATACACGTTTTGAATCTACTGTTAATTTCAAGTTTTCTTAGTTAAATCTCTGTTGCAAGTTTGTTTGTTGTTGAATCTTTAAATCTGAGTTTTGATTTGCTGTTTTGATTCTGAATTTCTGGAAAATGTTTGGTGCAATGAAGTTTTCTGTTGGATGTTTGTTTAGATCTGAAGTTTCAGAGTTTGATTTTGTTTTGTTCGTTGTTAGTTATGTTTGATTGTCGTTCGATTGCTTAGATCTAGGTTTGTAGTGTCTTAATCAACATTGATATCTTAGATTTAGTTGTTTGGTGTTTGATTTACGTTGGATATAAGTTTGTGTATGTCAGCTTTGCATGGAATAGAGTAATTATTGTTTGATCTGCTGTTTTCTTGGTTGAATTGCTTGGATCTAGTGTTAATTTGTTGATTTCCTGTTTTTCACTACATGCTCTGTTTCCGATCTGCCATAGTTGATTTGTTAGTTCAGCTTGTTTGTTTGGGGAAGAAGACGTCTGTAGTTAGTTAGTGTAGCAGGTCTCTGTCACCTTTAGCGTTTGTTGCTTTTCATTTCAGCTTTATTTGCAGCATATTTATTTGGAAGTGGTCCCGTTACTTTTCTGATGTTCACAGTATACTTTCCGCTTTTGTCAGATCTGATTGATCAGTCATTAGAGCTAGTAGTCCAGTCATGTTTTCTCGTAATTAAATCTAGTTGATCAGTTAGATAAGTTTATCTTCAGTTCGTTCAGTCAAGTAGATAGAACTTTTTTTTAAATTAACTCCTATACGAAGGAGGACAGAGGCTCTGGACCAAGTAGATAGAACTTAAACCACTTAGTTTGCGTGGCAGCAACCATTCCAAAATGTCCACGGCACATGCCGAAGCACCTTCATCTCTGTGGGATTCGACCCTTACTTCCCTTTACTAATTAATAGTATTGTGGGTTAAGGGTTTGAAGGTTCCCTGTTCTGGTTCGCACACCCGACGACACGTAGATCGTTTTAGGAGTCACCTTGATCAGTTGGTCGATGTCTTCTTGATCAGTCTGCGATATTTTGTAAACATGTACAAGCCATACACAAACTAGAACAACTTTCAGTATACTCCATCTGTATTTGATCTATTCAAGAATGAGTTCATCTTGTTTGCAGCTGCATACATAGAGCATAAAGATGAGTCAGGATCATTATTCGAATATGACATCAGACTAATCAATCATGATGGAGAATGAAGGGTGACCTATGATCCTAATACAAAGATGATTCATTGTAGTTGCCGAAGGTTTGAGATGATAGGATTAATATGTTGTCATTTTGTGAAAGTGTTTGATGTGTTAGATGTGAAGTTGCTTCCTTAAATGATGGACAATAGAAGCTAGAACTGGTGTAGTGCACGCCAATAAGGACCACCTATAACATTCCCTACTACATCCCCTACTACACACACAAACATGATAAGTGATGGTGGGTCCATCACTCATGTTTGTGTGTATATAGTAGGGGGTGTTATAGGTGATCCTAAGGGAGTGCTCGACTATGTAAGCAATGAAGTTGAAGAAAATTCTAAAATGCTTATAAGGTTGGCTAATGAAGTTTTTATTCACCAATCAACCTTCTCCTTGGTGCATGAAACAATGTCTGGTCTCTATGAAAAGGTAATGGAAATGCGTCCAAAAGAAGATGACCAAATCGGAACAATGCGTAGATTTCCTCAGTTGTCTCTCCTATATGGTATCAAAAGGATTCAAGAAAAAGTTGGTTCAAAAGGTTCGAAACGGTTGAAGAGTTTGGTAGAACTTCAACCAAAATGAAGGAAACCAAATCATAAAGTACAAGTAAGTAGAATTATTATACGGTTATAGATTTGAAAATGAGTTAACTAATTACATACTATTTTACAATAACCGTAGGTTGTTGGAGCACAAAATTCATTGCATGTTGCTAGTTCGGCACTTCCAACATTCGATGCATGCCTTGAAAGGACTAGAAATTATTTGAGTTTCACGGAATTGTTAATGGTAGTGACTACGTATACTATACAACTTTTGGGTGTAATTTGTTGCAATTTATATTTTTTTTGTTTTTTAATGTAGGCACCATTAGATCAAACTTTTTATTCTGTCGTTGGAACACATTCCACTAGAACAATAAGCTTAACTTCGAGACGGTAGCCTCTTTTATTCTTCAAACCCACATTTTATGAGCATTGACATACAAAATTCGTCATCTTTACACAAAAAATTCAATATTGATTGATAAATTTACAACTCTCATAAATTTTCAATTGAGAATGAGTCATTAAATTTTAATAAACTACCAATTAATCGAGTTATTAAGTTGATGTACCATAATACTCAAATATATTAGATTCAATCTTACTGGTACACGTGTATTTTACAAGTTGGTAAACGTGTATTTTACAAATTGTATGGTGTTCAAGTTAATGTGTGATGAGTGACCATACTTGTGAAAGTAAAAAGCGCTCCTGTGTCCCGGCGGACTTTTCTGCGGAATTTCCAAAAACACCTCCTGCCACGTCATAAGGACTTCTCATTGCACTGTCACGTAATACGGACTTCCCACTGCACAATGGCGGAATTCCCCTGCGGAATTCCCGACGGAATTCCCACATTAAAAAAATCACAAATTCACAAATTAAACACTTTTCAGAAGTAAGCAATTTACGTAATTAAAATTTTGACGAAAATAAGGAAAAAATTCCATTAAAATAAGAAAAGTACATTTCACAAAATAAAAAAAATACATTTCAATAATTAAAAACTACATCAACGACGACTCCTACGCTGCCACACTTCTTCAATAATATCGTTCTGGAGTCGAACGTGGGCTTGTTTTTGGCGCATGTCGGCAAATGCACGGACTCGATCGACGTCATCATGGGGAATCCCCATGCGTACATTGCTAGTGGCCACGCCGTGGCTTGGACCCGCAGCATCAGCATCAGCATCATCATTGGCCCAATCCGTCAGGGTAGGACTTTCATCTTCGACGATCATGTTACGCATGATAATACATGCGTACATGATGTCGGCGACGCTGTCAACGTACCACAGCCGTGATGGACCCTTCACTGCAGCCCATCGAGCCTGGAGCACACCAAATGCCCACTCCACATCCTTGCGCGCTGCCTCCTGACGTTGCGCAAAGTATACTTTCTTAGCATCCGTTGGGCATCTGATCGTATTCACAAAGACGGGCCACATCGGGTATATCCCATCCGCTAAATAATAGCCCATGTTGTGCTGGTTGTCGTTGGCGACGAAGTTGGCGGCCGGACCGACGCCCATGCACTGGTCGTTGAAAAGGGGCGACGACTGAAGGACGTTGATGTCGTTGTTCGACCCGGCTACTCCAAAATAGGCATGTCATATCCACAACCGGTAGTCAGCTACCGCTTCAAGGATCATCGTAGGATTCTTGGCCTTGAAACCGGTAGTGTACATCCCTTTCCATGCAGCGGGGCAGTTCTTCCATTCCCAGTGCATACAATCTATGCTGCCCAGCATCCCCGGGAAGCCTTGCTGAGCCCCGCGCATATCCAGCAGAGCCTGACAATCTTCGGGGGTAGGCTTCCGAAGATACCTATCCCCGAATATCTCCCTAACGCCCTGACAAAAATACTCGTCGAACATGTCCGCCGCACCTCCGTACGCCAACTGCCTGAGTGCGACAGTGCACTTTTGAATCGGTGTGTGGCCGGGTTTACCCGCTGCATCCTCCCGCACCCTGAAATACCCGTAGCGACGCTCCAAAGCGCCAACGATACGCATAAACAGCGGCCGCTGCATCCTAAACCGTCGCTGGAATAGGGTCTCCCCAAACCGTGGCTCCGGCGCAAAGTAGTTCTCGTACAACCGACGGTGGGCAGCGAGGTGGTCGCGGGGTACTATAGTGAGACGGTGGATGGGTCGAGGCACCGCCGGCGCCGAGGCCTCTTGTTCCTTCCTCGCCGCGGCATCCCGCACACGTGCCCAAATCGGAGCCATTACATCTTCATGATAGCCACTACCACTACCAGCCATTACTATTATATAAAAGAAATTTAGAGAGAGAAACTTGTTAAAACAAGTGGTGCGAAATGAAACGAAGTTCAACGAGCGGTATATATAGACATTAAAAAAACGAAATAAAGCGGAATTCCGCGGGAGTCGACGCAATGGCGGACGTCCCCGCGGAATTTCGCGGGAGTCGACGCAATGGCGGACGTCCCCGCGGATTCCGCTTAACGCCCGGACCTGCGACGTCCTCAGCCCAATTCCGTATCCGTGGCGGGCACGCCTAGCGGCGGACGTCAGCAACGAAATTCCGGGACGTCCGTGGAAATTCCGCGTGGAAGTCCGCCATTGCGGATGCTCTTGGTAGAGCGAGTTGGATTGATAACAAAATAAAACGTGTTTTTCCTCCAAAATGAAAATCCATGGATCCCAAGTTGGATCGGAGCAGAGCTGCAAGCAAATCTGCTGACCGCGATTAAATCGGCAGCTGCAAAAGAGTTTCCCCATCTCTCACCGTGCTCACGTTTCCTCTACTGACGCTCTCTCGCTCTCCGATCTCCACTCACTCATGCTCTCCGCAGATCGCTGAAGATATGGCGACCTTTTTGCCTCAGTTTCAGAGTATCAAATCATCATTTGCTCACATCGTTCTCTCCGGTAACTCCATTTTCAATTTTGCTATCTTCTCGCTGCCGCCTTGTTTTTGTTTGTTTGTTTGTTTGTTTGTTGGGGTTTTGATTGTCTCTGGGGCTTAATTGCGCCTTTTTAAGAGTTAATTGCCTGCTCATTGTTAGATATATTGATTGCATTGATCTATGTACGAGATTATAGCATTTTGATCCAGTTGAAGAAGAATTGCTTTGTATGGTGACTATTTTTGTGTTTTTCTTTCCTGGCGCTGTTTCTGCCGTTACGATGGATCATTTTAATTCGAATAGTTAAATGTTCTAATTTGAGTAGTGAAGAAACCAGCATAAGTTTGAATTAACTATCAGAATTAGCTATTGCAGATTGATACCTTGAATTATGTTGTATGTCAAATGTTTTGGATATAGAAAGCTAACAAACAGCCTATGTGCTGAAGTCGGCATGATTCTTCAGTATAGGCCATAGATTGTGAGTTTTTGTTTATACAAAGCAATGTTGCGCATGTAATCAGTTGTGTACTTGTTATGAAGCGTTTTGCTAATTGTTGATGGTAGTTTACTAGTATTGTTTTATTTTGTTTTAGTTGAGGATGTAAGTGATTTGTGGCCTACCATCAAGAAGGGCTTTGAAGAGAGGTTGCCTTTCAAAAGGGCATCTCTTAACAACAAGACCCGCAATCCTGTGCTTGTTGATGAACTACCTGCTGAATTTATACTGACAACGGATGCAAGACTGCGTAGTAGGTTTCCTCAAGAGCAGTCGTTGTTTTGGTTCCGGGAGCCGTATGCAACTATTGTTCTTGTTACTTGTGAGGTAAGAATTTTGGCATCTCGAGATATGTTGAAGTTAATTACTCTATCACCCCACTTGCTGGGACTTCTATTCTCTGTGGGCTAACTGTTTTCATCTTTCTCCTTATTCATTTGTATGCTTTTTTTTCAATGTGCAAATCTTTCCTGCACTTGTAGGATCTTGACGAGTTCAAGAACATTCTTAAACCACGAGTCAAATTAATAGTTCAAAATGATGAACGAGAATGGTTTATTGTTTATGTGTCTAAAGCACCAGCTCACAACGATCAGGCCACCAAGATGGCCAAAAAAGTACATGCGAAACTTGAAGTTGATTTCAGTTCCAAAAAGAGGGAAAGGTTAGACTTCTACTGGAATCATGTTGTTTCTTTAGCTTTATGCTGGTGCAAATGTTGTGAAATTCTATATTTTAACTGATAGTGGAATTAGAACTGTAACATAATGTATCTGTTTTCTCATGCTGGCTACAATTTTGTGAGTAGAAAGGATCAAGTGAATACAAATCAAAATTTCTTACAGTCATAGACAGGCAATCCTGATTTGACAGTCTCTCAATTGCTTCATATAGGTGCTGCAAATTGGATATTCATGGACCTGATCCAAGTTTCTGGGATGATTTGGAGGCTAAAATTATGGAATGCATCAGAAATACACTTGATAGACGTATTCAGTTTTATGAAGAAGAAATTCGAAAGCTCAGCGAACAGAGATTCATGCCGGTTTGGAACTTCTTCAATTTTTTCATTCTGAAGGTACTTTTCTCGTTACTGATTTTTTAAAGTTATTTTTGTAAATCAGTATTCAGTTAAAAGCCCATTCAGAAATTATAGTGTAAGCTCACTGCCTTGCTACTTAGGAACTATCTATACTTTTTTACTTTTTCTTGAAAATATAGTTGTATATTCCTTTTCCAAAGCGCTAACAACATCAGAGACAGGCCCAGACAAACCCCTTTCCCAGGCAATTGTGGCTTTGACCAAGAACAAAGAAAATAGAATAAAATCCCTCATCTAGTACTCACAAGATTAGAAATTTACCTAAGATCTGATACTGATTCAGGGCAATTACATTGGAGAAAGCCTTGTGATTGCTTGAGGGATACTTTTAATGATGATACTAGACAGATAGTTAAGTGTGAAGCTGCATAACTGAATTGCTGAATATAAACAAATGAGGTCCTGCATAAATTGCTAATTGACAATAGCTCAAAGATACATGTATTATATCCAGTAGTATTGCTTCTTAATTTTTGGGAGAGAAAGAATTTCCATATCTCATTCCTAGAAGTAAAAGGTATACATAGCACATATGAGGAACTTTTGGTTACATGGGATTGGAAAGCATGCAAAAGATTATAGCACTGTGGGGTGGGACTACTGACATCTAGTCTTAAAGTAAGAAACAATTGATATCTAGGTGAATGATACAGAGGGGCCTGATTTTGGGTCCAGTCTTTAGTTTCTAAAAGTGTGGCATGAAGCCTTAATAGGGAATGTTGATTTTTCTGAACTAATTATTGCCCTTATTTGATCACTTCCTTTTTTATCCTGTTATAAAGTGCCACAAAATACCACCAAAATGTTTCTTGATTCTGCAACGACCACTATACATAGATATTTTTTTAAAGCTATGTGCAAATTTCTGATTCCTTTGGCCCTTTTCAGATCAACTTAACTCAATCTTGTAAAGTTTGTGAGGCCTCTTGTCATATACTATTAATACTAATGATATTCCCCTCTATGACAGGAAAGTTTGGCTTTTATGTTTGAAGTTGCTCATCTCCATGAAGATGCTTTGCGTGAATATGATGAGCTTGAACTCTGTTATTTGGAAACAGGTGCTTCACAAATGTCCTATCTTACTTTTTAATGTTTTTGGAATTCAAGATGATTAGAACAAAAAAAAGTTCAGATTGTATTTGTGTAATTGGTGCTCATCATTGTTCTTTTGCTTTTCTGAATGAAACAATTCATTTTTTAAATTAAAGATGAAACTGTTGATTTATTTCATGGAAAAAGGGGCTTTGGTGGGTGGAAGGAGGCTGTTGACATGCTGGTTGCTGTATTTTTTTAAATTTCATTTCACTGTCCTGCATTCCAGTTAACATGGCAGGAAAGCAGAGGGACTTTGGAGGAGTGGAGAAGGGAGATGATCAGGCTACACTGCTTGACTCTGGGAAAAAAGCATTAGCACAGATTGTTCAAGATGACTCTTTTAGGGAGTTCGAGTTCAGGCAGTATTTATTTGCCTGTCAAGCAAAGGTATGGACGTTGTTGTATATGTACTTAAGTCTGTTTTCAATATGTATCATGTATGCCATGATGATCTGTCATAATACAGGCTTCCCTTTCAATTATTTTGTTTTCTTCTACTGTTCTACAATATTTAAGATAAAAAATTATGTTGGTGAAATCTAAGGGAAGTGGCTGTTCCATATGAGTTGAACATTTTGCTTTTCTCGGTTTCTCCAGAGAAATATTTTGCTTCTTTAATTATATTTTGCTCGAACCTTCACATATGCTCTAAAATGGTTTCCTCGACTTCAGCTTCTCTTCAAATTAAAGCGCCCATTTGAGGTTGCATCAAGGGGTTATTCGTTCATAATCAGCTTCTCAGGAGCATTGGCGTTGCATGAGGTATTAGCATTAAGTTCTGATGGCTTTTTTTATCTTAAGAAACTATGTTGGATTTTTCATCTTTTGTATTTTTGGTTTTCTCAGAGTATGTTGCCATTTTGTATGCGTGAAGTCTGGGTGATCACAGCTTGCTTGGCATTAATTGGTGCAACTACTTCTAACTACAAAGATGGACTAGCAACACCTGATGTTGAAAAGGAGTTTTACCGTGTCCAAGGGGAGTTACATACTTTATGCCATACAAAGGTCATAATACAATTTCACAAGAATAATTTTAGATTACTGAAAAGTGTATAGCATCATCCTGTTTCCTTGCCAATACAAGTGCAGAGAATGCATATTTTCCTGGAGATAGGTCATGAAATGCTGATATTTGTTAGGATAGTAGGCTTTGAGATACTGTTTTAATTCGGTTTGAACATTATTACCCCTTTCTCCCACCTGTCAGGAGAGGGACGTATCATATTTATTTTCCCAGTTGTTGACCAGAGTAAAGGTAGTTCTCAGTTGACATAATTTATTTTTGCGGCAGTTTATGCGGCTAGGGCATTTAGTTGGTTATGGATCAGATATTGAAAGAAGTCCTGTTAACAGGTAAGCACTCGATTTTACTGTAATCTTGTACTGGTTCTTTGTATCCTTCCCCAGAAAAACTAGATCTAGCAGTATTTAGTTGTTATTCTGTGAAAGATCTTATTGATATGAACTTTTACAGAAATCATATAGTTGGTAATGTTGGCAAAACTGCAAAAGGAAAGTTTTCTGCCTGGAGAACCTTAGTCAATCTGTTAATCACCATAAAGAATTCTACATTTTCCTGCACACTGCTATAACTCTTGTATTTTCCTTGTAGTGCTTCACTCAGCATGTTGCCTTGGCCTAAGCCAGCAGTTTGGCCACCACTTCCACCTGATGCTTCATCTGAGGTGCTTGCAAAAGAAAAGGTAAGTCTGAACAATAACAATGGAATGTTGCATAGCGAAAACTATTAAACAAAATGCTTTCAGTATATCTTTTAATTAGCTTAGTCGGAGGGTTTTTAAAGAGGCATTATCTGATACGATAATCATGTTGCTAAATGGTTGTGCTTTAATAAGGATTTATCATATGATTTTATTTTTGTCAACATTCAAACTACCAACAGAACCGAATTCACAATTTTCATTGCAAAATGTCTTAGCTTCACTTTTTCCCTCTTCACTAATTGCTTAGCTTCATAATTGGAGATACTTCCTGCATACCCATCTTCAAGATGTATGCATTAATATTATTGGTACATATTTATTGATATAATCATGAAAATGCATGTAATAGCTATATTCTACACTGGTTGTGCAGATGATTCTCCAAGAATCTCCACGACTTAAGCACTTCGGCATTCAGAGGAAGCCCCTTCCTTTGGAACCGTCTGTTCTTTTGCGCGAGGCAAATCGTCGTAGAGCATCTCTTTCAGCTGGAAATATGTCTGACTTGTTTGACGGCCGTCCTAGTTCTGGTGATGGGTAATGAAACTTTCTGGTTTGCATAGATTCAGCTATACACATTTCATAGGCAATGCAAACAAAGCTTGCCTTATAACCTTTGTCTGAGCTAGACTAAAAACAATCAAATACTAGTAAATACCACTTCTACCCATTTTGATCTGATCAAGTTACGTTACAAACAAGAAAATGACCTAAACAGATATTAAAAAAAATGATTATAAGCTAAGCCAGATTTCTGTTTGGTTCGGGTATCTAGCTATAGAGATTCTTCCAAGGAAAATCAAAACAGTGCTTAACACCAAAAATTCCTGATTCAGTTACAAAAAATTGTTCTGAATATACATACACTATCTGTTTGGAAGTACTCATGATGCTGCTATCACTTGAGAATACTGGAGAAAGTTTATAGGTTTTGAAGGATACGGAGATAATTCATGCCTACAAAATCATGGGTAGAATAGATAGATGCCGAACACTTGAGTTATACATTATAAAAAGGTTTTGATAGACCGACTTGGGAGTTGGGCCTTTATACTCTTGGGTTTTTGTTGGTCTTTTAAATGGTTTCTTTCTCACTGGTGGGACATTTAGTCTCACTTGTATGCAAATTAATGGAGACAACCTTGCTCAATTTTGTAAATATGACATGGTAGAATTCATTAGTTATGGGATGTACTTCAGTAAATATAAATATAATAAGGGAAAGATTTTTTTAATTGAATAAGCAAAAGACCTTTCTGAGTTCTTATTCTCTGCTTACAGTTGTCCTGTCTGGTAAACTGAACTTCTACAAAATAGTAGGGGCTGTATATACTGTTACTTTTATTTAGTTGTGTATGGATATGCATGCATATAACTGCATTAAAATGGAAAATTTTCTTGATTCCTCTCAGACCTCTGTTAGACAGTTCAGGAACTCCATCCGCGGTGCAAAAAATGAGCAGTGTTTCCATGTCAAGGACCTTGTCTTCACCTGGAAACTTTGATGGTTCAATTGACCGGCCTATGAAACTTGCAGAGATATTTGTTGCTTCTGAGCATGCTTTAAGGAATACAATTTCTGATGCAGAGTTGTGGAAATGTTTATCCTCTGTTGAAGAATTTGAGGTAATTGATTTTCATGTCTCTACATTCTAATGAAGTTCTCTCAAATTATTGTCAACGTCAAGTGGTTAACTAGTACAATATATAGCATAGATGTCTACACTTAAAATCTGATCTCGATAGATTGGATTACTCCGTGTCAATGACTCAATTGTGAACCTCATCTGCAGGTCTGGTTGATAACCTTATGATTTGATATCTGAACAAAATTGTAATTGGATCTATGGTTGGAACTTAAGACTTGTAGAGGGCATCTATGGTACCGTATCCTATAGTATTTAATGAGGGAGCTTATGAAAAATGAGATTTTATACCTTATTAAGCTCTTTCTAAGAATAGAGCTGTTGAATTACTTCTTAGAAACATCATAAGCTCGTTTAGCTGTTTTATCTGAATGGTTGATAGATTGTTCGCAAGAAGTCTGAACGTATGATTTTGGAGCTTACTATTGTTTTATAAAGCATAAGAAAATGATCTCTAAATGAACTTTGGAAGTAGAAGCACTGTTATCAAGAGTAACTGGGGTTGTTTGATTGGTAACTCTTCTTAGAGAACACTTTTTTCTTTAATTAATAGTAGTCCGTAATTGTTAAAGTTTATTCCTTTACTGACCTATGTTAAGTTACCTCTACTGTGTTATAATTTCTCCAGAGCTATGTGTTACTATCATTTCATCAAATATCTGTTTGATTTTCATTTTCCAGAAAAAATATCTAGATCTGTGCAAGGGTGCTGCAGACAGTTATCATCGTTCTTGGTGGAAGAGACATGGAGTTGTCCTTGATGGTGAAATTGCAGCTGTGCACCATAAGCATGAAAATTATGATCTTGCAGCAAATTTGTATGAGAAAGTTTGTGCTCTTTATGCGGGTGAAGGATGGGAGAACTTGCTGGCAGAAGTTCTTCCAAATTTGGCCGAGTGTCAAAAGATCTTGAATGATCAAGCTGGCTACTTATCTTCTTGTGTGAAATTGTTGTCCTTAGATCAAGGGTTGTTCTTACCCAAGGAACGACAAGCATTTCAGTCTGAAGTTGTCCGTCTTGCTCATAGTGAAATGGAGCATCCTGTGCCACTAGATGTCTCCTCCTTAATAACATTTTCAAGCAATCAGGGACCTCCTCTAGAGCTTTGTGATGGGGACCCTGGCACACTCACAGTTGCTCTATGGAGTGGGTTTCCAGATGATATTACTCTTGAATCACTTAGTGTTATGCTTACAGCTACCAATAGTACTGATGAGGGTGCTAAGGTACACTTTCCTTGTGATCATCAAACTTCCTCCATGCCATGTTTCCACACCTGCATCGTTTGCTTAGAAAGGGTAACCCAAGCTTCTTATGTATTCAGGCAATAAAGAGCTCCGAAGCTATTGTGCTAAGGCCCGGCAGGAACAATATTACTGTTTCTTTGCCCCCACAGAAACCAGGTTCCTATGTGTTGGGGGCTCTCACAGGACAGATTGGTCAATTAAGATTTAGATCACATAGTTTCTCGAAAGGTGGGCCTGCAGACACTGATGATTTTATGAGTTTTGAAAAGCCAACAAGACCTGTCTTGAAGGTATTATGTGTGTACTGTGTAGGTCTTTTTTCATGAGTTGAGCTACACATTCTGCTGAGCTGGTGATATAGAATTTTACATGTGATGATGGCACATTAATTTACATATCATACTGTGTGTTGTGCATAGTAAGAATAGAGGTTTCTAACTTTATTATTTATATAGGTGGCCAGACCAAGGTCTCTGGTTGATCTTGCGGCTGCTGTTTCATCCGCTTTACTGATGAATGAAACACAGTGGGTTGGGATAATTGTTAAACCAATAAACTATTCCCTTAATGGTGCTGTACTGCACATAGACACCGGCCCTGGCTTGAGCATTGCAGAGAAGCATGAAATCGAAATTGAGAAGCATGAATTTGGGGCAAATAACACTGACCACTCGGATAGTCCACCTGACAAGCATTCTCCAGTATCTGCTGACGTTAAACAATTGAGCCTAGAAGATGGCAAGATCAATTTGCCTGACTGGACAAGCAATATAACTTCAGTCTTATGGATTCCATTAAAGGCCATCAGTCATCGCTTAGCTGAGGGGACTCCTGCAGGTTGGTATCACAAAAGTTTTGATACCTCGAACTTTAAAAGATTTATGGTTTAATGCTTTGAGTAACTATTTCATTTTTTTGTTCTTTCCAGGTACAGTTCCTCAGAGACAAAGTATTGTGGATGGATTGAGGACGATTGCTCTGAGACTTGATTTTGGAGTTTCTCATAACCAGACATTTGAGAAGTACCAGCCTTTTTATTTTATTTTTACTGTAGTTTTCTTCTGAATCCTACTTTTAGTAGTAACTCAAGACTGAAATAAATAGGATTACATCACAGGACAGTAGCTGTGCATTTTACGGATCCTTTCCATGTGACTACACGCGTTGCAGACAAATGCAGTGATGGTACTTTGCTCTTGCAGGTATATACGCTGCAATTTCACTGTGCAACTTTACAATGCACACTCTTCAAATTACTCTACAGTTTTCTTTCTTTTCTTTTCATTTTTTAGTGTAACAAATAGTTGTTTAAGTTTTGGCATAATATTACAGCTTTAACAAGTTTTCACCTGATCATCTGATATCCTGTCCTTATAACCCCCAACCCCGGTTTCCCCTAACAAAATAAACAAATAAATAAAATGAAACAGATGGCGGGGAATAAGAAACGGAAGGAATTGTCTGAAGATAAATCAGAACAGAAAAGATCTACAAAATTACTAGAACCAGAAAATGTGAAAAATCATGTACATGTTGAAGTTCACATGAAGCTAAACTCTGAATCTTAACGATATATCGACCAATCCCATCAGTGGAATCGGTCAGTACCTTCTAATTGTTGGTTCCCTTCTCCTCCCATCTTTCTCAGGTAATTTTGCAGTCACAGGTGAAAGCTTCGCTGACCGTCTCTGATGCTTGGCTAGATCTTCAGGATGGCTTTGCTCATACTGGAAAAGGTGATGGGAGACCGGTGTCTAAGTTCTTTCCTCTTATTGTTTCTTCTAAATCAAGAGCTGGAATTCTGTTTAGCATCTGCGTGGTAGATACACCAGCCAAAGGTAGGCCCAGCTTTCTGGTTAAGTTCTCTCATTTCTTGCTTCATTCTTTCATATCTGCCACTTTTAAAGCATTTTCTTACTGATAACTGAAATAGGCTCGCATATAATCTATGCATAATATCCATAGATAAGTGTAGCTATACTTCTATTATGAACTGGTGCATTCTCGTCTATTCATTTTTAATTTATTCTTTAACAGAGAAATGCTATGTGTTTGTATCTAATTAGTTAATCTTACTTTCGCAGATGGAGAGGAATCGGATCCAACCAGTGTATTAAATATCAGATATACAATATCTGGTAACAGAAATCTTGGAGCTCATAGCCCCGTAACTAATGAACTTACTGGACCTGAAAATGAAACAGACCCTTTGACCTTTAGGAGCGCTCTTGTTTTACAAAGACCAGTACTTGACCCTTGCTTTGCAGTTGGTTTCCTTCCTCTTCCTTCAAATGGTCTCCGAGTTGGGCAACTTGTTACCATGAACTGGAGAGTTGAAAGGTTGAAGGACTCGGGCAAGGACGTGGATTCTGATGACCTTGTACGTAATTTTACTTTCTGTTCTGTGTTTCAATATTCTATCAGTTCAAAATGAGTATTCTCAAGTTTGGAATGATGACTAGAGCTGTCCAAGTTAGATTCACCGTGGCTGAATGGCACGGTCTCTAGGACAATTGACACAAGAATTGCTAATTATAGACCATAATGATGTAGATGGTCGGGGAATATCATGTTCCCACTAATTCAAAGAATCTATTACACAGTCAGGAACCATTGACTGTGTACTATTCGCATTGCATTCATACTCGTAAATCATTATTTTTCCTGTGTGGCAGGATGAAGTGTTGTATGAAGTCAATGTTAATTCAGAAAACTGGATGGTAGCTGGAAGAAAAAGAGGATATACATCACTCTCCACAAAACAAGGTAAGTAACGCCGTCTGACTGTCAGTAGCCATCTCCTATTAAGCTATGGACACTTAACAATTCATGATATTCTAACAGGTTCCAGAATAGTGATCTCAATATTATGCCTTCCTCTTGTTGCTGGATATGTCCGGCCACCTCAACTCGGATTGCCGGATGTCGACAAGGTAAATATAAGTTGCAACCCACCGGGGCCGCATTTGGTATGCGTCTTACCTCCGGCCTTCAGCTCGTCTTACTGTGTACCAGCAGCCTGATCTCGTGCTGCGTCTGTTTTAACGTACAGTAATTTGCTGCGGATTTTGTTCGAATGTGACATTTTTGTAGGAGTGATTTTTTCTCTTTTCCTCTTTTATTATTGTAACGATTTCACTAGTCAGGTAACACTATCATTTTCATGATTTTATATAGTTTGAGGATTTTCGCCATTCATGTATAATAGCGTTCTTGGTATTTGACATCAACGCATGACGATGTTCTACTTAACTAAAATGATAATTTTGTTATTTCTTTGAGTGAAACATGTGTAATAGACTCACTTAGAATAGTGTTTCTCGCGCCGTAGCTTATTATTGGTGAGCCCAATTAGATACTTGAAAGTTGTAATTTTTTATGCTAGACTAAATTAAAGGTCATATATTGACAAAAATAACAAAATTAAGGTCACATAGTAAAATGAACATTTGATTGGTTACCACACCGAACTCCATTGCATCACTCGGATTGGTGGGGTGGGGGTGCACCGTTGGAGCCATACCAGAGGCAATACGTGGCGTAATACTGCATTGACCTATTTTTTTAATTTAAAATTATAACTTTTTACATTCTTATTCGATTTTTGTCTATAAATATGAAACTAAACTATTGCAATTCATCGTCATTTATAATTTCATCTCTACATTTCGATGAATCCTCAGGGGAAAGATGATACTTCTGATATCGAGGATGTTGTTCAATTATTGGCACACCCGACTGTATGGTGGAAAGACAGATGCAACAGATGGCTGTAGTTTCAATGCCTTAGCGACCTAGGTCGTATGTACCGCGAGAACGGGAGAAGTTGTTGCATGCCTCGTCCAGGACTATTTTGCCTACGAGCACCAGTGGTGTCCATCTTTGTTTAGGTGTTAGTTTTGCATGCGCAGATCGTTGTTTTTTCGCATTGCTAACACTTTGACAGAGTATGAGGAGTATTTCCGGTAACGCCCCAATGAAATCGGCAGCTTGCATGCAACAGTTCTCAAGACCTATTTAACAAGTGCCTCCAAGTTGCTAAGTCCACAAGTCATTAGTGCGTGAATAAATTTTATTGCAATCATCGAGGATTTTCGCGACACTTGTTTGAGAAGGCCGACCGTGCATGACGTCTAATTCTTGATGAATTTGCATGAGATGGTATGTGGTTTCCTTAGCAGCATGCCCGATAGCATAGATTGCATGCATTTTTATGGAAGATTGTTCGTTGGCAGAAGACGTGCCTACACTGGTGACACACATTTGAAGTTGATTCTCGAAGTAGTAGCTCGCCAATGTTTATGGATCTGACATGCATACTTTATTTTGACTAAGTTGAACAAAAATATCAACTTCTTGAACCAATCACCTTTGTTTAACAAAGTAAGCGTCGACAAAATATTGGCCTTAGAATTCACTACCAATCGTCAAATATACAGTATAGGCTACTTGGTGGATAACATCTATTCACGGTATAAGTGTTGGTTTTGCATGTGCAGATCGTTGTTTTTCGCATTGCTAACACTTTGATAGAGCATGAGGAGTATTTCCAGTAACGCCCCAACGAAATTGGAAGTGATGGACTCTCGATATTGCAGAAGTGCACGACATAGATTCAGCAGCTTGCATGCAACAGTTCTCAAGACCTATTTAACAAGTGTCTCCAAGTTGCTAAGTCCACAAGTCATTAGCGCGTGAATAAATTTTATTGCAATCATCGAGGATTTTCGCGACACTTGTTTGAGAAGGCTGACCGTGCATGACGTCTAATTCTTGATGAATTTGCATGAGATGGTACGTGGTTTCCCCAGCAGCATGCTCGGTAGCATAGATTGCATGCATTTGAAATGGAAGAATTGTTCGTTGGCAGAAGACGTGCCTACACTAATGGCACACATCTGAAGTTGATTCTTGAAGTAGTTGTTCACCAATGTTTATGGATCTGGCATGCATACTTTATTGTGACTAAGTTGAACAAAAATATCAACTTCTTGAACCAATCACCTTTGGTTAACAAAGTAAGCGTCGACAAAATATTGGCCTTGGAATTCACTACCAATCGTCAAATATACTGTCACGACCGTCCTTTTTAGGGTTAATAAATGTGGGTGGTCGCGACTAATGAGACTTTAAGAAAGGATAATTTTTTAGGGTTTCAATAAAGAGTCTGACAAAGATAATTAATATTCAAATAACGAGGGAAAATCAGAGTAAATGCTTGGGTTTTAAAACCAAAGTCAACAATTATCATAATTTATAATCCAAGAGTGAAAAGGGGTTCAAAAACATGATGGAGAAAAAGTGTCATAATTCAGCGGAAGCATCTAAGAGTAAGAGTGACGCCATGTATGAAGACACGACGCCCCTCAGAGTTCAAAATAAATCCAACAATGATTTAAGGTTCGACTCAACACCCCCCCAAGTTCGTCGCCGCTCAACCTGCATATAAGAAAAACACATGCACGGCTGAGTACTATAAAATACTCAGTGGACTTATGCCGAAAATAGTTATCAAAAATATTATATTTATCATGCCAATTTAAAGTAGCCATCGGGGTTTAAGCTTTAGAAAGGCCTGAGGCACCAAAAATATTTCATCGTTCAAAATCACGACTGCGCAGTCATTTTCCCATAGACGTCAACCATATCTGCACATACATGACTTGGAATGTGGCCACAAACCAAGTCACTAGACCGGCCAACCCGTACGCTGGCACACGATCTACCATAGGTGTATACTAATCCAAGTAGGGTTTACGGGCCTATAAGGACCCGAATTTGATTTAAATAATAATGGCAATGCCATTTCAGATAGGCGCGTTAAAAACCAAAGTACGGCATGATAAACATTTTCACATTTCATTCTCATCGATAAATAGTTAGGACATTGTCCTTATTTAAAAGAAAGTCCACCTCGAGTGCTTAATCCGAAATTATATTCTTTCCCTTGCGATCACGATTCACTTGCGAGATATCACCTTTTGAAATTAAAATAACACATATATCAACACAAGGAATCAAAAATATAATTAAGATGCATACATCCGAAGGCTTGAATTATTTTTGTCGGTAAGATCACAATTTTTCCCATTAGAAACTTAGGTACGACCATTCAACTCAAAAACAAATCTGCCCAATAAAAAGTAGTACTTCCATTCACAAAATAATACATGTATACTCCCCCACTAATATTTTAAAACAATCATCAATTACTAAAAGGATTTGTGTAACACATAGTGGAGCAATAAAGAAAAGGAAACTCAACATATACTCCTAATCCCTTTTCTATCGTGTACTGTACTCCCTCTCTCTACTGTACTTTCATAAGAAAAGTCCCAAAATGAATTTGCTGAATAAAATGAGAAAATTACTAACTAAATTATCTCTCATTTCTTCCCCAAAAATTGAGTCTGTCGGACAACAAGGAAACCCCGAAATTGCAGCATCTCTCAAGAATTGAAAACACCCCAAATTTGTGGTGTCTTAAATGGGGTAAATAATTGTCAAATTGATTGAGGAATTAACAACTCATTGACTGGTTTAAATTTGCAATGGATTGCAGATTGAAGAGGAGGAGCGTAGAAGAGATTAAAGCAGATTTGGAGATTTATTTTTCTACCGCTGGATTAAGAAGGATGGAAATTTGGGCTTACATTAATCCCTTTGTATTTTATTTAAATTGTGTAGCCCATAAATTATGTTTCACGAGATCGGACTTTATTGTTTATTTATTTTTATCATATCCATTGTGAAATTGAGTCCATTAAATATTCCTCACGGAAAGGAATTATTAAAGTTTTTAATTTGTGATTACACCATCACCAATTCGAGCAAATAAATTCACCAAGCACCCGTTGTTCAAAAGCCACGTCAAGTAATCAACGAAGTCGACTCGGTCAACGCACAGTCAAAACCCTAAATCCAATTAGGTCACAAGAATATCAACTAATCATTTCACTCGCCATTTAATCCACGGACTTCAATGCATTAAAAGCATTAAATGTAAAAATTTTACGGTTCGAAAATTAGGGTTCAAAAAGTGAGGTGTTATATATACACTATAGGCTACTACTTGGTGGATAAGATCTATTCACGGTAGCTGGTGTTCGTCAAATCTATTACGTGTTCAGTGGATCCAAAGAGAGCATTGTTTTTCTCCAAAGTAGTTGGCAACAAGAATGAACGTTGAGCGGATTTTCGGTGTATTACAATCAGGTTGGACTGATCCAACACATATATGGTAGTATTGAACATGGTTCATGTACATTATGGTATATACTAAAAGCATGGTTCAAGCGGCTTGTTTATATGCAACCTTATTCCCTAGTTTTATGTGGATAAGCATACGTCACTATTGATTTTCTACAATTTTGACTTCTAAGAATTTTTCGTAGACCAAAAAATTTTGATATCTTAGGAAATTATACTTAATTTCTAGAGATGCTGTACATTTTATAGGAAGAAAATGCATAAATTTAGATATACAGTTTCACAACTTCATTATAGTTTTGCTTGCCATCAATAAAAACATAAATACCTTGATGGTAAGTTAATCATTGACATAGAGAGAAAAATACAACAACATATTGGTAGAATAGAATCCAAAAACAATTTTAAAATTAAAATTAAACAAAATACTTTTCTATAAATTAAATTACACTATTTAAAATATAAAAGTGAAATACGAACTAAGCAATAGCGTAAAAATTGGTCTCTCATGCTATTACGTAGAGATCTCTTGATAAACTTTTTTTTGCTGAAAAAGCTCTTTCCACTTAGGGTAGTAAGCCAATAGCAACCAATAAGATCAATGACAACTTGATTAGAAATAAACCAAGGTAATTTTATGCTTTCTTGTAAAAACCATCTTTTGAGCAAGATCACCTATTCTTGACACTAGCAAAAAAATTCATTTATCCGCACATCAAAAATAAAGCTTTCAAGTTGACTTTCAAACTCATTCAAAGAAACTTTAGAAAATTCTAGGTGGATAATAGCTAGCAAGGTGAAACAACTTATCTGAATCAAATGCGAAAAATGAATCTCTGGACTCGAAATTGTCACGCATTAAAGTAAGTGTGTTGACTACATCAAAACATTGATTTAACTCTTTAGCTTTCATGTCAATTACATAATAAAATAACTCGACGAACTCGTTAATAGTGGAGATTCTTCTACGTCTTCCATGTCAATCATAACTATCTCATTCTATTTGTAATACAAAACTAAGAAATTCAGTGTGCAAAATCTCCCAACTTTTTTCCTCATTACTTGCAAACAAGTTTTCGCTACTTTGACGAGATTTTTTTTCTGTTAACATATTTAATTTTTATGTAAACACTAATTTTAGATTTTTAAATTCTACTATCAAATTTTTATTTTTGTTGGGAATATTAAAATATACATTTGTAAAATGACATTTTATGTAATAGTGGCTACTGGCTAGCATTACTATATTTTTATTTCATGGTTAGAATCACTTTTGCTTTAGCAAAGTAGTTATTTTAAATTTTGCTACTTTTAGGCTTTCCCTTTTCTTTTCCCACAATAGGTGCACTATTAATTAATGCTTAATCATGGCATTTACAATCTAATTAGGTCTAGAACTTTGAAATTTTACTAATAGTACCCTCTTTTAAATTAATACACGGTACACCGACTAGATATAAATGGATTTGACATTGGATATTCAAATTACATTTTTAAAAGTACCTCTTGAAAAGGAACAGAATGCAAAATTGGGAAACCTCTTTAATACGTATGTATGTTATACGTGTATATATGAATTTGCATGCAATGAAGTGGGACTAGTCGAAAAATAAGAGTAGCTTAGTAGGTAAGCCGTTTTTCCTCCGACCGATAAGTCAAAGATATGAGTCATTATAAAGTAGATGGGGAACCATTGTTGATCATCTTTAATAAAAAAAAGGTGGGACTAGTGGAATAGTACGAGCAATACATGTGCATATTATGAATTTAATTATATGTAAGATCCGGGCTCGTCTTGTCATCGGAAGAACTGGAAAATCTCACCCTTCAACTTCAGAATAGTGCCAGAATAGTACTCCCTCCGTCCCATAATAGATGTCACACTTTCCATTTTAGTTTGTCCCACAAAAGATGTCACATTTCTTTTTTTGGAAAAAGTTATCTCTTACATTAACATAAATAATATTATTTTCTCTTTCCACTTAACACATAAAACAACACCTCCTAAAATCTTGTATCAATCCTCAAGTGTGACATCTATTATGGGATGAAGGGAGTACTATTTATCTAAAAAGAGCTCAACTATATTGTCCCACTTGGTTACCTTTTGTGCAAACAAACATTCATATCAATCTTTAGCAGCATCAATTAATGACAAGGGAAAGAGTCTTATCCTCACGTCATCGTCGTCTACTCCATTCAGCTTAACTGTCTTTGCGATCTAAAGGAATTTGGTTAGGTGGCAGTTAGCATCTTCAGTGCCCCTTCTAGCGAAAACATTGTGTTCAACTCTATTGATTAGGGACACTCTCAACTCAAAATTGTTGGCATCCAAACTAGGACCTATAGGGATATTCACCCATGATTAAACATATTCGTGACCGGAGTACCTATGTTGGCCAATTGGTTGTTTAATTGCTTTTGTTTTATATTGTTTTTTAGTTTAATTTTGTTTCGTAGGTTTGTTTTATCTCATTTTTTGGTTGCAAGCTAGGTGATTGTAAAGCGTTAACTCTTGTTTATGCATCATACTCGGTCAAGGAGAACACCGCCATCATAGAAGAGTACCGAGGGGTTTGGAAGTAGAGAGTTGTCTGGGTTATTAAAGCTCAGTCCAAGAGAATCCAATTTTCAGTTCAAGCTCGTAGGATAGTGAGTTGTCAAAAGCCGGATCTATGGAGGGAAATGAAGAAGGGATTCCAAACGATGCCTCACATGTGGAGAGGTTTGGCAATATTCTTAGATCAGGAGTTGATCACCCGGGAGATTTCGCATACGCAATGGATAATGTCAACAAACCACCACACTACATTAGTTTGGTTAATGAAGGAAATCTATTTCATGGCCGTGATGATGAAGATCCGATTTGTCATCTAAATGCCTTCTATGAATAAACAATCAATCATAGACCCCTAAATGTGAAGCATGATCGAATCAAGAGAGCTTTATTTCCCTTTTAATTAAGGGATAAAGAAAGGGAATGGTATGACTCATTGTCGGGTTACAACATAGCAACATTTAAAGAGTTGAAGTCAAAGTTTCTCATGGAATACAACTCACCCATGAAGATTGAGATGTTGAGGGAAGCCATTACATCTTTCCGATGGAAGTATGTGAAAACCTTATCATTGACCTATCGAATGTCCACCTTCTGTGGTTCACCACTCCCATCAATTTTATCATTTTCAGTGAACCTAGCATTTCTCTTCTCAATTATTATCGTACTACAGTTGGGACACTAGAATTGTACATGAACCTACATACTCTATATCGTTAATTTTGATGTCAAGTTAGACATGTCTGTCATATGGTCGTGAATTAGCTTGAGACCAATCAAACTTAATTGTAATTAGCACTCATTGGGCTTCCTACAATTGATTTATCAGTCAATTCCGTACATGAACACTCTTTAAATTTTTGTATTAATTTCCGTCCACTTTGTCTTGAGCCTGTCCTGAGCATGAACTGCAAAATTTTCTGTAATCGTCATTCTTATACGATTCAGCTCAACTTTTAGATCTCTCCCAAAATTCAGTTTTAGAGATATCATGTGTAATGGCCGAGGGATCATCTTCCGTTAGTACGACATGGTCCAATGTCATCATACCTGGTGTAAACTGAATTTGTTCGGACCATTCTACATGATTTTGTCAATTAAACTTTATGACATGCATGCAAATTTATTGAGGCAACAATATTTATACACACTTATCTATTATTGCTTAAAGTATTTAATACAGATTCATATTTAGTAAAATAAACTTCACAATAATATGCATTTCAAGTAACATTTGAATAATATTTAAACACGAGTACTTTCAGCAATGCTAAATGCACACATTAACAATGAATCAAATTATAAACTCTTATCAAATACTTTCGTCGTCCCAATAAATATGAAACATTTAATTTTTGGTACGAGGTTTTATGCAGTGTTACTTTGTAAGTTAATAAAGAGAAAGTAAAGTAAGAGAAAGGAAAAACTAGAGATAGTGTTGTTTCCATTTAGGAAACATTTCATTCTTAATTGGATATCCCAATATGAAAAATGTTTCAGTTTTAGTTAGACCGAAGGAGTAAGTATTTTGGCTTTTGGAATATATTGATATATTCTATAGACAATGTATCGTAGATTTTTAATTAATCCCCTTTGTATTATTAACTATATCCAACATTTCACTTTTTGGGTGACTCCGAGAATATAGTCAAAAAATAATTGACCAGTCAAATATTTATGTCAATGGAGTATCACCCAAGAATATAGTTGATAAAATAATTGACCAGTCAAATATTTTTGTCATTTATAGCATTTCTAAAACTATGATCAATAATATACTTATTTTATTTTCAATTATTAAATATAATATAACAAAATCAATTTGATGACTAACATGTAATATAGTACAATTCATATATTGAATTTTTTAATGGATAAAATAATCTATCTATATTGTATTAATAATTTACGCCAAAACAATAAAATAAGAGGAAGAAATTAATCAACATGATTTTTAGAATTCGAAAATCCAACGCCATTCGATTTCGATTATGAAACACATAACTGTGAATTAAACAAATCTAATTAATTTTAATTTCAACTGTAAGTCATATCTTTACATTTTAATTATTTCCATAATAAAATTGAGTTCTATATTTGATTTGATTTAATTTAATTTAATCCAACCCTATCTGATAAACAAGGATGCGATAGCAATACTAATCTTCACCGTCTTCAAGATAAGAAATCTTAGCCATCAAACAACACGTCCAAAATACATACCTATCCCATTCGCATATAGGTATATACTACATCTGTCCGCAAATAGGAGTCCTGTTTTACCATTTTAGTCCGTCCGCGAATAAGAGTCCTGGTTCATTATTACTATAAATGGTAAGAGGTCCTCACATTCCACTAACTCATTCATTCCACTCACATATCATTTAAAACTAATATATACAAGTGAGACTTATATTCCACTAACTTTCTTCCACCCACTTTTCTTAATATTTCTTAAAACTCGTGGCGAATGGAAATGAGACTCCTATTTGCGGACGGAGGGAGTAGATAATATATAGTCTGTCAAATAAGCGGGATTATAAGATTTGAACATTCGGCAACCATTCATTTGGAGTAATTAGGATTTAATTAAGATTTACTAATTTGCCGACTGGTCAAAAGGGATTGAGACATAATCATTAGACCTTCTTCCAAAAAAAATAGACTAATTCAATGATCCACTAAAATTTTTATATTAATATACTCAAATTGAAATTTACAGAATCTCGCGAGATAAGAATATAAAGTTTCTTATTTAAAACCTCTATTGCTATTTACAATCTGAAATTACAAACTTATTTAAATTTCACCAAAAATCTATTTCAAAAATATGTCCAACTCATTTTCTAATTCGCTCCAAAAATACGAACAATTCTATATCTGTATATGACTTAATTCGTTTCAACGTAATGAATGAAAATATAAAGAGTAACATGATTTAAGAGTGTCCACAATGGGGGAGCCGCGACCCGCGGCTCGGTGCGCGGCCCCCCATTGCAGAGAGCCGGGGGGCGGGGCGCAGGGCCGAGAGCCGAGGGCGAGCCGCGGCCGCGGCCTTCACGCGGCTGAGCCGTGTGAGCCGCGACCCTCCACTGCAGCGGGCCGCCATTCGCGGCTGGGCCGCGGAATTTAATTTATTTTTTTTTAAATTTCGAAAATTATGTATAAAATACTACACTTCCATTCCATTTTTCCAACTCCATTTTACTTCCATTTTCCTCCAATCTTTCCAATATTTCTTTCCAATTTCGATTCAACATCGCAACTATGGATTCCGACGATGAACAATTCCAACAAACGGTAGATCTGGAGTTCCAAAACCTTGTTGCAGCGGTGCAACGTAAAGCCGACGAGGCGGAAGATGCGGCAGAGGCGGCGGCGGCGGCGGTGGCAGTCCCTCGGCCATTCTATCATCGGCGGTATTTCGACCGTGATCATGCCGGGGCTGACCGCCGGTTGATGGAAGACTACTTCAACGAGAACGCCGTTATCCGCCAGAGGTTTTCCATAGGCGATTCAAAATGTCGCAAAATCTCTCCATATAGCGACGTGTTTGGCGCAGCGGTTCAAGTGCTTCAACTTGCGATATGATGCCACCGGTCGACCCGGCTTGTCGACATACCAGAAGTGTACGATGGCAATTAGGCAGCTTGCCTATGCCGGGCCCGCTGACATGTTCGACGAATACCTACAGATGGGCGAAACGACTGCCCTACAGACGTTGAGGCAGTTTTGCAGGGGCATTAAGGATATCTTCAAAGGGGAGTATCTACGGAAGCCATCGGCCGATGATTGCCAGAGATTGATTGATATGCACGGGACTGCACATCATTTTCCAGGGATGTTGGGGATCATCGATTGCATGCACTGGGAGTGGAGGAACTGTCCGGTGGCTTGGAAGGGACAGTTCACTTCTGGTTTCAAAGGCAGACATCCCACGATGATTCCTATTTTAAATTAGAAAATTTTCGTTGTATAATTTTCCTATTTTAATATAATACAACGAAGTTCTTGTTACATTTTGGTTTTAGGTTGTGAATTTTTTTATTTACAATCCAAATTATTTTATTTTAATTAAATTTATAAATATCATAAATTTAAAGTCTAATACAATTTAATATAGTTAAATTAAAAATAACATTAAAAAGAAAACAAATTAATTTTTTTTTATAGAGGGCCACATTTGATGGTCCTTGTTAATTTTGTTACTTTACCATTACGGAGGGCCACATGAGAGCCACGAATGGTGGCCGGCCACATTTGGTGGCCTTCAAGGGCCATCATTGTGATACTCTAAGGCACTCCAGAATTCTGGTATTGGCTTATATGCTGCAAAAGATTTGGTAAATATTCAATTAATTCAGAAAGTCACTAATGGCATAAAATGAATTGTCTTTCTTCAATGTGTACCACTATATCATCCATAGATAGAAACAGACCGTGACTAGATAATGACTCATGGAGATATTTTATTCAACATATTATTTATTTTTCATAATATAAGTCAAAACCAAGGAAAGTATTGCATATAAGTCCAAAAGTTTAATTAATTGTTTCCGTTGAAATAGTTGCTGCAGAGTTTATTATATTCAAAAGGCAATGTAATATAAGTCATACAGAGTTTAAATTAGTACTAATAGTACCTAATTTTGAATCATTTACGATAATATCAAAACCTATTGATTGTTGACATAACATATAGATGAAATCCTCAGACTATGAGACTATAAAATTGAGTAATTATTATTTTATGAATTACTACTATGCAAGAGGCTATATGAAGTTGGTTGCCTTTTCACAGAGTGATACAAACAAATGACATAAATGTTGTGTTACTATAAAATTTATTACTACTAATATTTATTTAATTTTCAAATCCGTATCAAATTCGAAATGTGTATGGGGACCTAAATCATCGCTCACTACAAACTTAAGCTAGATTTTAAGACATGTATAAATTAAAATATGATCAAAACCTATAAGGTTTTAAGTTATTGTTGCTTTTTACGTAAAAAAATGTCTACAGTATTTACCAGAAAAAATGTCGATAATGGTGCAACATGGCATGATGGATAATGGATTTAATTTTAAAACAAACTATATATTGGCGTTATTTCGTTTTCAAAGTCGTACGATGTTGACCCACCACCAACCCCCATAACATGTTACTCAATTATTATCTCTTAAACCCCATTTAATTTCTTTTCTCAACCTCACAAATTTCTAAACTATATTAATTACTAGTGAAATGTATATATCACCAATTTTGTAAGTGTATAAGCTTTATATCTTCAAAGATAAAACATGACTTTTCTAGCTATTTTGAAACAACAACACAAATGTCCCTCATGATCCCACCGTATATTCTAACTTATTCAAATTATTAACTTTTAAATTATCCCACATTTTCATGAGTAAATAAATAAAAAAAATTTAAAGACATGTCACGGTAAACTTGAATCTTAGGTTAAAAAATAAAATAAATTGAAGAAAAAAATATAGAAAAAAAAATTAAAAAACGATTTTAAAAAATTAAAATGGAGTCGGCGCACGCAATAGACGCAGATCTCGCGCCCATCTCGCTCGGCCGAGCCCGCTCCTCCGGCTGCCGCCCTTCGGCGGTCCGCCTCCAATATGCGTCGATCGAAGGGCGGCCAGTCGGCACCCCGAGCGTACCGATTGGTGCCCGGTGCCCCTATTATCAATGCTCTAACCTTCTATTTGTTAGCCACATTTTTATAGCCAAAATTCAAACCCACTAAACCTTTGGGAGAACAAATGACATTCTAAGATTTATTATTTATTTTATTCCTTTTTAGACTATTCTACACAAACTCATCATTTGAATTGTAAAATTTCTCCATTTCTAATCCAAACATTGTCACTTTATAGCTTAGGGAAGAAAATAGGTTAAGTTAACTACATGTGTTTTCTATTAATATCTCATGGCCTACACACTAATCCATGCCTAATAGGCTATTAATATATGTGTACTTAGCCTCTTCGTTTCTTTTATCTCCACTAATATTAACAAAGTCAACTAATTAAACAGCTATATTTAACGTATGCGTAAATATTTGTGATTTATATCATTTTCATTTTCTCAATATTTACGATTTAGCTTTCAATAAATTTTCTATTGAAATATTAAATTTCATCCAAGTTTACTTTTGGAGTATTGCATATTTCCGCTTTTTAATTATGATCCAAAAAATAGTATGAGCAACTCATATATTGATGATACTATGTCAATTCCATACTTTTGAGTTGTTTGTAAGCCAGTTGAATGTAATGTACAAACAAATTTCGATTTAATTTATCCATATATCCTAAAATAGAAAAAAAAATAGATTAATAAATCCTCTTAGATTTAAAACAAGTACTAGTAATATATTACAGGTGCATCCAAATTTCTAAGAACACAAACATTTCTAATAGATTAATATAGCAATAAATGCCAAATTAATAAAGACATTCATTACATACGAAAACGCAAATAAACAAGAACCGTATTATTTGTTGATTGATGGACATCAATATCAGTAACTCAATTAAAGTTTTTACCCAAAATATACAACATTAAAACCAACAGTTAAGCACACCAAGATATAAAAGTAACAATTTATTTCATTTTAAAAAGGAACAACATTTTACAATTCGTAAGGGGAAATTTCTCTGTGGTCTGGTTCGACTTAGTTTCACCAGACAATTTCCAAATTGTAAAGTTGAGAAGAAGACTATATTTCTGTTACCTATAATTGTGGACTAATTAGTAGTAGTAGTAGTATATTATGATGGTGGAGTAGTAATTAATGGAATTGAAAAGTGAAATGATTTGATTTCAATTTTCAATTTTCAATTATCAATTTTCAAGAAGAGAGGTTGTTGAATCTCCAATCAAGCCTAACTTCAGCGGACCCCACAAAATGCTGAGGTGGCTTACGGAAGGAGACGATGTGGCTAGTGGCCATAAACGCTGTGACGCCCTCCGACAGCCTTATCTCGTCCATCTTCAGCTCACTCAGCCTCTGCACGTACTCCTCTGCGTGCACTAGATCCCACACCACTCCCACTCCACCTGGCTTCAACACCCTCACCAACTCCCCCAGCACCCTCATCCTCTCCGCCGCTGCTGCTGCCGTCTTCTGCCCGAACTCCTTCCCCACCTTGTGCACGAACGCTGCTGACACCACCACGTCGAAGTAACTGTCGCTGAACGGCAGCGTCCGCGGATCTCCCGGCCTGCAACCACATTTTTATTCCGTTAGACCATTTTCAAATTATATTAAAATATAAATATACTTCATCTATCCCATTAAAAATCTATGATTTCCTAAAAAATAGTATAAACAAAACCATCTTTGCTCTTTTTTTCTCTTCATTAATTTACAAAATAACGTCTGCATAAAATCTCGTGCTGCAAACCTAATGTTTCACTCCCTTTGTTTCTAAAAAGTACGAACTACTTACTTTTTAGTTTATCCTTGAAAAATATGAACTTTTTAATTTTGGAAACTTCTTTCTCTCGAATGAGGCTCATCTCATCTAACAATATTTAAAAACTTTTTCTTTATATCTCTCTTACTTTTCCAATTATGCATTAAAACTCGTAACGAATCAATTGTTCATACTTTTCAAGAATGTAGAAAGTACTATATTTATGGGGACGAAGGTACTAGTATACAATTAGCTCCAATGATATTCTAAAATCAAACTAATTTTTTTTAGTAAAAAATTATCTATTTTTAAGTTTATATTAATATAAAATAAAAAAAAATAATTTTATGAATGAAAAAAAACATAATAAGTAGAAAATAGTTAATGTAAAAAGTTAAAATAAAATTACAGAAAATTTACAATTAAATTTAATAAAAATAGTTAGAGATGCTCTTAATACTAAGCAACTTTTAAATATGACATCAGTATTATCACATTATCGCTAGGCCAACTCACCGGCAAGTGACGTATTCCTGGACGCCCTCGAGGCCGGCGGTCCGGAGGGTGTGGTTGGGGATGAGAGCGCCGCTTCGGGCCTCCGACCGGGCCGGGCTGAGGCCGACAACGTGGCCGGAGGATCCGGATTTCTTGAGCTGGAGGGCGACGGCGTTGAGGAGGATGCCGCGGCCGCAGCCGAGGTCGAGGGCGTGGCG
Organism: Salvia splendens; assembly: GCF_004379255.2. NCBI lineage: Eukaryota > Viridiplantae > Streptophyta > Magnoliopsida > Lamiales > Lamiaceae > Salvia > Salvia splendens. The sequence goes on along the minus strand of NC_056036.1, from coordinate 18,197,535 downwards.
GACGGAGGACCAGTCCGGGACGGAGGAGACGATGCGCTGCGACATCTCCCAGTGGAGGCCCACGGCGGAGTAGAGGAAGTTGGCGGCAGCGAAGAGGAGGCACACGGCGGAGAGCGCCGTGACGGAGCCAGTGAATCCGGCGGCGAATCGGGCGGCAGCGGGGCCCGGGAAGAAGTGCTGGTGCTGGAGGAGCACGCAGATTGGCTCGAAGTAGAGAAGGAAGACGACGGAGAGCGCTGCGAAGCCGACCGCGTTCACGAGGAGGAAGAGCGGCGTCTGCCAGTCGTCGACGCCGTAGATCGTGTAGATCTGAGTCCAATCCCTACCGGTTTTCCCCATCTGAGTTTCAATCAATTGGCCATCCCGTTGCCAAATTCAGATCCAAAAAAGGAGAGATTTAGATTTTAGAGAGAGAAACAAGTGAGAGTGTGATGAAAGCGGGATTGAGGGATTCTTATAGTGAAAGGGAAAGGGAAAGGGATTGTTTGAAACTCTATTCACTGAATACGCGTTTTTGCGAGGAAGAATTATTCAAAATTGGAAACGAAGTTTCAAATTTCTCTTTTCTGTTAGTAACAAACATAATTACATTACATATACTCTCTCTGTGTGTGAGTGTTTTTTAGGTTTATTAATCTATACTAATAGGAGAAGAAAAGATCTGAGATTTAATCTATAACAAATTCAGCACTCAATGTATTGTTGGACTGTCAACTCTGATTTGTTTTACATGTTCTAAATTTTAGAAATATGTGTAAGAGTTGGGACCGGCAGATATGGTTATTCGATTGTGCTATATTATCTCATTTTCTTTTTATACATGCCACACATTAATTACTAGTAATTTTTAAAACTAAACTCACTTTTAATTATTCTATGAACACCAGTATCATAATTCGATTATTCATTATATACATTTAATTACCTTTTTTGTAAATATTTTTATTTACATAAAATTATTTATGTAATAAATTATTTCTAAAACTAATAATAAATTATGGAAAATAGAAAATAATATTATTAATATACTATAGCACACAATATTTATCAAAGAGTTACACATAACTATAAAGAAATAGGAGTAAAAGAAAAATTAAGACAAACCATAAAAGAAAAGTAACAGAAGAAATAAAAAGAACGAAAGAAAAGAATAAAAGAAAACCAAAGAATATCCGTAAAATAAAAGAAAAATCAAAAGAACTTATAGAAATAGAAATTTAAAAAATGTGTCCAGTGTCTCCCTTGTATCACAATGTGCACGTTGATGCGAGCACCTAGCGCAGACAGCACATTTCATGACATTCACAATGGTTGAGCCTATCTAATGTATCATCTCATTTTACATAAATCTTCGTTGTATTACAATACTCGTCTCTTCAACGCGAGTGCTCTAGTCGGTCGAGAAAAAATATAACTTTATATTTACTTTAACCAAAAATGAAACCCTGATTTCCCCTCCCCTAGTATGATATCATCTCATATCCCACATCTACTATTTTATACAAATAGATAATGAATCATAATTTATGAACATGGTGGGGCCTATCAATTCATTCCTCAATAATACTTTTATATATATGATTAAACTATTACTTATTTGTCAAAAGAAATTTAGCTTCTTTTATTCAATCAATATTATATCAGGGTCATATAATTCATATATGAATAATAATTTAAAATCTATTAAAATAATCTTAAATATGCTAAACTTTATATTTTCTCATATCTCGTTGAAGTTATGTTTTTTTCATTTTCAACAATTTGATGGCATTAAAGTTACTTTTCCGTATGAAATAAAATTACATGCTTTGACATTTCGTACACACCAAACATTGAAAAAAAAACCTATTATTCACAAAATATAGTCTTATATTTTATTAATTTTTCTTTTTCTATTTCTTAATTTACTAATTGTATATGATACTATATATCATTCACAAATTAAACAAATTTTTGTAAACTATTTCTGTGAGTACCACGCTTGTTTAATGCATATTTAATATTTTTTATTTTATTTTGTTTTATAGTAGAACATTTAATTTGATTTTAATAGAAGAACAATAAAAATTGTATTGCCATTTTAAATTTTACAATATTTATAATAATCAAAGCTCAATTTATTCATTTTATCTCTAAATTCAAATAAACAAATAAAATAATGAATTTAAGTTAGCTTAAGAGGAAATTAGGATATCACATGGTGACTTGATGTACTTAGAGCATCCGCAACGGTGGCGCTGCTCGCCACCGCCGTCCGCGCCGCTGGCACGGACGCCACCCGCCGCTGCGCTCGCGCCGTGCCAGCGAGCAGCTGACGTGGCGCGCCCTCATAATTCGTCAACGGCATAGCCGTTGGGTGTTTAAATAAATTTTTTTTAAAAAAAATCGGTTTTTAATTAAAAAAACCGATAAAAAAAATCACTTCCCAAAAAAATTTTATCCGTTTATAACCGTTTTTTCCCACTTTTTAATTTTTTTTACCCCAAAAATACACACTTTCATCTATAAATACCCCCAATTTCACTCCCAAAAATTCACATCAAACTACACAATTCTCATCATCATTCTCTCATATCCATTCTCATCTTCAATCTCTCATATCCATTTTCATCTTCATTCTCTCATACCCTACAACATCACTATGTCCGGCCAAGGCGATAACCCTACGGGCTCCCACGGTTGGAACCCCGAATGGTTCGGTTCACAACCGTTTCCTAGTCCGGAAATGGAATATTCGGCCCCTCCTCAAACCCAAGATTCGGTCGTTCCGGGTGGCTACACTCCATACCCAATCGACGACCAAGGTGTCTCCGAAGGACGATACGGGTGGACACCGGAGCCTAGGCCGACCGCCCCCTCCCAACCTCCGCAAGCTCCTACTCGCGGCAGCGGTGTCCGCACACCGTACACGCCGGCGGAGATGGATAAATTGTTCAAGGCGTACTTCGAAATCTCCGAAGATGCGGCGGTTGGCACGAACCAATCGGGCGATCACTTTTGGTGGCGCGTATCTCGCCTGTACAATGCAAACCGGCCGCCGGGAACGATCGAGCGCAACGAGAGTATGGTGCGCAACTGCATCGACCGAGCCAACGACGAAATTGGCAAGTTCAATGGCTATTTCCTCCAGCAGTCGCGGAATGCCGGGAGCGGCCGGAGCGAGGTCGACATCATCACTGCGGCGCTGAGCACATACCAATCCATGAACGGTAAGTCGTTCAAGTACCTCAACGTTTGGCAGGAAACGCGGTTCCACCCGAGGTATCTGGGAGGCGTAACATCCTCCTCTAGCGGCTCCTCCAAACGGTCAAGGTCGGTATCCCTATCCGACTCCGGCTCCGAAGAAGTGGCTAGCCAACTCGCCGGAGCTAACTTGGGTAGCCCCGACGCCGGACCAAGCGGTTCCCAACGCCGATCGCAAGGAAGGAAGAAGGTGGCGGCCGAGCGCCGGCGCTCCGCGACTCCATCGGCTCCCGCCCCCGAACCTGCACCCTATGTTTCACCTCCACCCCCGAACAACTCGTTGTGGGCCCTTTTGGCCCAACTCAATATGGCCGATAGGTCAACTATGACCCCCACGCAACTTCAAACGCACGAGGGCATGATAGTGGGTCTCCAAAAACAATTGGGGTTGTTGCCGCCGGATGAGTAGTCTTCCTCGGGTAATATTAGCCAATAATTATGTAATTTTTAATTTTTAGTATTTTAATTATATAATTTTTAATTTTTAGGATTTTAATTATGTCCTTTTTATTTTATTTGTATTTTGTAATATTTATTGTGATTTTTTAATGAATTTTAGTATTATGGAAATGTTTATGTTTAATTGAATATTAAATTAATTGTGATCGTCCTTGCGGAAGAGCACAGTTGTGGGTGTTGTGCTCTTGCCAGAGAGCAGGCATGAATAGTACCGCCCGGGCCCACAACCGTGCCGCTGACAAGAGCACGGTTGTGGTCTTGTGGATGCTCTTAAAGATCGAAGGACAAATGGCAATTTTATTGACGAAGGCTAAGCTGCTGCTCTACTAATCAAGGGGCATATTTAGTCAGTTCTTAACCGATTCTCGGATTCTATTACTAGTACCACATTTAAACTCATAATAAATATCGAAACAAATGCAAAGTTTACAATTTTAGAGATGAATATCGCTAATAATAAATAACTACTTGTATAATAGTAATCATATCTATTAGTATTATTTATTTATTTATTATTATTATTATTATATTATAGTAACATTTACATAGTTTTATATTCTGAAATGTCAAAATCTTCATCGTAGGTTGAAATTTTATTAGTTTTTGAATTCTTTAGTTCAAATAAAACTATACTAATTAAGTATAATAAAATTAATGAAATTAAACTTTGAATATAATGAGACTAGATTTATTGGATGTTATAATTAAAAATGAAGATTTCAGGAAGTGCAAAAGAAGTAATGAGAGTGTGGCTGAAAATGAGATTTTGTTGCTGGTGTATATCCTACTACGTCGGGCAAATACTTCTGACATCATGGATTAAATCATGACACGACAATTACCTTTTTATTAAGTTACCCTAACTTATATAAATAGTACTATATGTGATATGCTATAAATCCATATAGTACATGTCAATTTTTAGGAAATTTGGTGCGGTGTTTAAATAATGTCCTCATAAATAAATTTAAAGTCTAATTATGAATATATTTAGTAAATAAGATATTTAGATGATTTCAACAAAAAAGGATACCAGCGTGTCTTTTTAAAATATGTAAGCTGTCAATTTTATATATGTTGTTTAGTTATGGAATTTTATATCACTACAACGAATTGAGTAAATAACCAATTTATTTTTCGGTGTTTTTCTCTCAATTTCATAACAAAAAATACGAGATCTCGTATTTAATCTACTACTCCCTCTGTTTCTTCATAGTTGAGGCGAAACTTTTCGGCACAGAGTTTTAAAAAGGAATGTTGAGTGTGTTAAATAAATAGATAAAAAAGCAAGAGAGATGAAAAGGTAGAGAGAATAAAGTATAAAGTGAATTAAGTAGAGAAAATAAAGTAAGATAGAAAAGTAAGTACAGAAAAAAGTTACTATATATAGAATGACTTAACTATAATGAACTTTCAGAAATGAAAAAATGACTGGAAATGAGGGAGTATTATATTTATTCCTTGGAAACATTACCCTACAAGTAGCATCGTTGTGGAAATTTTGATGCTACGACGTCGAATCAATCAACGTTAGACTTCATTTATGCTTAATCATATAGATATTATTGCGTTGAAATTTGAAATTAGGCAGATAAGATAAGGCATTCTATTATTTGTAGCATATATAAATTAAAATAAGCAAATTCACTAACCGTGTAGCAAATAGATAATTTTGTTTTCAACTAAATTAGTGTACAAAATGAATCACCGGCCTTTTTTGTTCTAACTCCCTCCATCCATGAATAGGAGTCTCGTTTTTCCATTTTAGTCCATCCGCGAACTCAATCCACTAACTCAATCCATTCACATTTTATTTATAAATAATATATACAAGTGAGACCCATATTCCATTAATTTTTTTCCACTCACTTTTCTTCATATTTCTTAAAACTCGTGCCGCATGAGACTCTTAAAACCTCTTTTTTGTTCTTACGTGAGAAGACAATGTACGGATTATTTTTTGAAATTCGTGTTAGTCGCCTTATATATTGGCTTTTCTCTAATGCAAATTGATTTTGACTTTGTCATAATTGGAAATGCTCTTTCAAATTTGCCGACTGTCGATCCTCTTATCATGCAATTAATGAACAAAATCATAAGAAACTTGGGTTTGCTTGTTCTATTGTACTAGTTTTTAGTAAAATGAAAGTCATATATTCTAGTAACATATTTTATTTATATTTTATTATAAAAATAATATCTATAAAATTGTACTCCCTCTGTCCCTCTGTAGTAGAGACGTTTCTTTTCGGCACAGCATTTAAGAAATTGTGTTAAAAGTGAGTTAAGTAATGGAGAATAAAGTAGGAAAAGAAAAAGGTAGAGAGAATAAAGTAAGAGAGAATATAGTAAGAGAGAAGAAAAGTTGGTGCTTTTGACCAAAAATAGGAAATGACTCAGTTACAGTGAAACAACCAAAAAAAGAATACGACTCAGCTACAAAGGGACAGAGGGAGTAATAGGTATTCCATATAAAATTATATTTTATGTGAGCGTCACTCACCTTTGATGCATATGTAGCCTTATTTGTTTTGTCTTATACATATAGTTTGATTCAAATACAGTAAAAATATTATTGACATTTAAAAATTTATTCATAAAAACAAAGCTCAAATTTTCTATAATCATAAATAAACTAATAAGATAACAAATCAAAGTTAGATTGTTAATATATTATAATCAAAATATATAAAGCCAAACAAAGCATTAAATTGGATGATGCTAATATAAGATGCGCAATATGCAGCATACTTATCATTTCACATAATTTTATTGACATTTCAGTATACTTTGTTGACATTTATGTATTGATATTTTAATGCCATCGTGATGATATTTTTAATACACTGCGTTATAATGAGTTAGCAACTTAAAAAATTAGCAATATAACACACCCTTATATAGGGTGGTTGTGATCAATTGAAATTTTTTAGTCTAATTGAGAATTGAGATGCATTATCAGTCACTCATTTTTATTAAATGAGTTGTCCAGAATTTGCCACATGAAAAATATTTTTAGATTAATTAATTATGAAAGGGCATAATGGTAATTTCATGGTACATTTTATTCAATAAATACTTTTTTTAATTTTGATTTTTGTTAAAAAAAATTTAAATTTTTTTTCAACTGCACACATATACTGTCAACTACATATACAATTTATGTCAACTACACACATATAATGTCAACTATGTGTACAATCCATGTCATCTGCATATATAATTCATGTTAACTACACATATAATGTCAACTACATATACAATTCATGTCAAGTATACACATATAATGTCAATTATAAGTTGTTGACATTTGATGTGCAGGCTATTGACATTTGATGTCCAGGCTATTGACGATAATATCCCTGAGTTGACATAATCTACTTGCAGTTGATATTTCGAAAATGTTGTGGATAAGTGGCTGAAAATGCATCTCAATTCTCAATTAAGCTAAAAAATCCTAACCTAACAGGACCCCTTATATACTAGTAATGTTTTCTCTTTTTTTTTTAGAATATGGAGTATATATGTTGTGAATACTTACAGATATTACTTCAAAAATTGTTAAACTACGCTCAAGAAGCTAATAAATGTAAATATGGAGAAGGAAAAATGTAAATCAACCTTTCTTTTTTTAAAGTCAATGAATATATATTGAAGGTAAGTTGCAAAACCAACCTTTCAAGATTGAAGAGCATGTTTTTTTAGAAATAATTCAAATATTTAAAGAAATAAAAAAGAAATTAAAATATATGCAAAATTCTAAGGATTGTTCGATTTACAAGATTATATCTTATGATTAAATATGTACTCATTATGTTTAGTTCAGAAGATTGAATAACATAACTTAATCTTAGATGTATAATCATGTGATAATTAGTCATAATCATCTTCCTCAAACTAAAATAATCTCATAATTTAATTTTATATGGATTATCATATGACAATTAATCATAGCAACTGAGCGGCACCTAAGTGTATAAATATCGTCATAAGAATTTTAAAAATGATATATTCTCATACCAGTATTAATTAAACAACTAATCATGCCCCAGTCTATATTACAAAAATATTCAATAATAGACATGAGCATTAGTAAAAGAATTATGTGTGTGAACAAAGACCTTCTAATGTTATTCTATATACCTTATTGCATCTATATTATCTTATTTTCCTTTACATTTATAATAAGAAGCGTCTTATTAAATATAGCTTTCATAAGGATGAGTGAATATGACAATATCGACTCTAAACGATTTCAAAGTAAAAATCAATAGTCAAATCTGATTCTATGTTGGAAACTTGGCATACATAATTAAATTAAAGTGGCCCCATATCCTTAATTAAAGGTGAAGAAAGGAAAAAAGATCCTAATTTTAAAATTACTTTTGAAAATAAAGTTAGAATATGCGTGACAGAGGTAGAAAACGCGGGGATGGCGTAAAGCCTTCCAAATGTTGACGGTGGAGCAACCAATGTTTTCTTATAGTGATTTCATTATTTAATTTTTCTTTTAATGATAAAATATATTGAGCATCCCCTTTTTTCTTTCAATTTCGATTCACAAAACGAGATATGGTTAAATATATTGAGCATCCCTTTTTTTCCTTACAATTTCGAGTAACAAAACCAGATATGGTTGTTGTAGTAACTAGTAATAAGTCATATATTTAAATCGGTTTCCACTAAAATAGACATGCATTTCATTATACTCCCTCCCCCTCGGTTCCACAAAGTTTATTTTTTAGTAGATTCCAAGTGGGACAAATTTTGAGGGACTAACGTAAATGGTAAAATGAGACAAACATTGTGGGCAGGAGGGAGTATTCCTTTAATATTTGAATAGGATAATCACATGCATTAGTTTATTCTGGTTAAATTATAAAAGAGGTAGAAAATGTGGAATGGAAGCAAATTGCCTTGATATTTATATTACTATTTGACAATGTACTATGGGAGCTTATTTTTCTTCTATAGAGGAAAAGACTATTTATTTAGTCGTAAAATGGAAAAAAATGTATTTCCATTTTAAAATAAATTCTACACACTCACCAAACACCGACTTTGTAAATATGTAAGAAATTTCAGATTAGACCAAAAAAATTGTATGTCTACGCTCATTCCTTTGACTTTATAATACTCTTTTCGTTCCATAAAAATATGCAGTACTAGAAAAATGGCCTATTACTACATCTTACTTATGGCACTTTTATAAAGCTCCCATTATACATTATCAGTCACTACATCAACCTTTCACTACGTTTTTGTTAAATACTAATACCACGATTATATATAAATGGCATAATGACACACATTTACTGACACTTTTATACAATGTGGCTTAAAATTTGTAAATCAAAATCCTCATTATAATTTTATTAAATATAAAAACCAGTTGCACTAAACATAGAACCGCTAGCTTTCCCACAATCCACAACTATTTCACTTTTCCCCCAAACATTGACGTCCCTCTCCTATCATAGTTTTTTCATTCCCTCAATTTGCCCTGCCCAATCCCACCGGAATATAAATTTCCTTCTCATATCAGAATTTTGTTGCAAAGAACATCTTTAGCATTCTAGAGAATGGATTCTCAGTGATCGCGGCTACCCGGGAGTTCGAGGTTTGATTTTTACGTAATTAAGGAAATATCTCATTTCTTATTCCATGGATTTCCTAATTGGCAGTGAGGTACTGGAGAGAAATAGGGATGTTATGTAGGTATTTCTTCTGATTTATCGTATTTTCTATAATTATTTTGTGTTGAATTGCAAATTGGTGTGTAAAATTGATAACAATCATGCTTGCATTTGCTTTAAGATTGGGCGTCTTTGTTCGTTGACCGCAAATTACTCGATTTCCCTGATTCTGTTTTATGATTTTTTGGTAGGTCTAATCATCTGAGTTACATGTTTCTAATAATGAGCTTTCTCTTAATAGCCAGAGTTCTTGTGCTGAACTTTGGTGTAATATGTGCCACAGAACCTTAAAGTTAGAAGGTTGCTTGAAAGATGCAATATGTTGCGAGAATGGAGAATATGGAGATTGAGCTTCTTGAGAAAACACTCTCTGATGATTAATGGAGTCAAATTAAACAAGATACAAAGCAAAGAGTGAGTGCAAGACTTAGAATGCTAGCAAAATTGTATTTAGCCAGTGCTCTTCTACTCAATTGTTACAATGTTGTGTTGTTTATAACTGGCAATGAGTTAGCTATGGATTCATATCTAGTTGGAGTAAAATATAATATTCTAAAATATACTTTTGTCTTGTCATTGGTCTTTATGAGATCAGTAAAGGATTATTTGTTTTCTGGTGTAGGCTTGTAGCCAATGTTATGGTCATAACTAGTTCTAGTTGGACATATACATCTTCAATTCTTCAATCTTCCCAAGTGTATGCTATACACAGTTGTGTGTATAAAGTTGAGGTTGGTGATACTCTTGATGAAGCTAATGCGATGATACCCAATACTCTATCAGTATATGAGTTTAAGGTAAGGGCCTCTTAGGCATGCACACGGTTCGAAAACCGTCGGTTCTGGTTCTGAACCGGCCTGCCAAGGTCCCCGGCGGTTCTGGTTCCGGTTCCGGTTCAAAAAACCGGCGGTTCAGGCGGCGGTTCAAAACCGCCGGTTCCAAGCCTGTTCGGCGGTTCGTAAATTTTTTTTGCATTTTTTTATTTATTTATCTATGAAATGTGCATATATAAAATTCAAAAAATCACGATGAAAATTGCAATTTTATTGAGATTACAAGTTACAACAACTACAAATCACAAAAAACTTGAAGTCTTGAAGTCTTAAACAAAAATTTTAAATACAATGAGACTACTAGTCTACAACGAAGCTAATTACAAATTACAAAAAAGACTTGAAGTTTTGAACAATAAATTTATAAGTATATATATACTCTTAGTCGGCGAAGGAGATGTTTCTACATAACAAATTTGAGGACACCTTTAGCAATTCAACCTTAAATGTTGAGTTTAGTCTAACAATTAACAATTATGCCTCTTCATTTTATGTTAGATGCTAGAAATTTTGTAATGCTCACAAGGAATCTTATCAAAAATAGAACAGGGTATAAAATCCAAGGCCATAAATCAGCAAAAGATGCTTGTATTTATTTTGTAGAATTGCTAAAGTTTAGTACTTACAGTGACTGCACTTTTTGGAATCATTTTATTAGATTTCTATGTGCTTTATTATTTAAGGATATAAAATTTTTTTGCTTCATATTAGAACCGAACTTAATTGTGAGACTTGATGTATATTTTGTTTCCTATTGCAACAGCCTTGCTCCTGTAAGTGCAGTACTGCCTAGATAATTGCACTTCATGACTCATTGGCTCTAGAAGAGTATGAATGTACTTGGCTGCAGAATACAGAAACATGAGGTACATAATGACACTCATCTTATGTGTGTGAAAGCAGCTTCTTTGTAGGTCTTGTTTCTTTGCTTGTTTATACATGCATCATGTACTACAACTCCATCTTCTGCTCTTCCCACTCAGAAGGTCTCATCACTTTTCCTACTTCATCCAATTTTTCAGTTATTTTAGGCTGATGTCTATGTTGATTAGTGCAGGTTGAAGAAAAAGTTCAAAAGTGGAGAGATTACACGAGGAAAGTTGCTTAAAGAGGACATCTGCAAGAAAAATAGAGCCACTAAAGGAGGTATGGAAGAATTACATATTGATAATTTCTCGATTACATTCAGATGCCAAATACTCTAAATTTAATTAACCAATATATTATTTGTATGACCAGTCTTGCTTTATGCTTTTTATTATGTTACTTCTATGAGGGATTAATTTTGACTTTTACTTTTCTTCCCATATTGTACTTTGACTATTGTTTTTGTTAGGATATTATGGAAATGAGGACCATAAATCCAATGTCGTGTGTATTGCATTATGCCAGTGTACCCTTTCATACGTATTTCATATATGACTTGGAATATCTATAATTTGGAGTGCTAATATTATTATTTGTTTTGTTCTTTTGACAGGTAAAGGAGGATCACATATTTAGGGAAACAAACAATATACCTACAAATGTTATGTTGTTTTGGAGAGATTAGGATTTAAATTTATGTACTAGCTAGTTTTGTTAGGGCATCCACTATAGGGGAGGCGCGCCGGCCGCCCCCATTCCGCCGTCGCCCCGTCGGCCTATAGTGCAGGCAGCGTCCGCCCCGAGGCGGACGCCATTTTTGGGTGATGCACTATTTATTAGCACTAAAAATACCTACAAGTTTACAGGGTAGATCTAGTATAGCTAAAGGTCAGTACCGGGATATCGAACACAGGGAATAAGATTGCAACTGCTATCATATACTAAGTGTCATATACTATTTAAAGACACGGATGTTTTTTTTTGTTTGATTTTATTAAACTAGACTGAAAAATAAATAAACAAATAAAAAGAAAGTATATAAACAATGATACAAAGCAGACATAGGAATGTAGAATATTATGATCCAAAGCACAATCGACTTTCTTGAATTACGGTCTCTAGAGTTATTAAGTCGGTCACTTAACTGGATTAAACCCTCTCCCGAGGTGAGAAATCCGTAGATTAGGTGTTAGAATCAAAGTCCCCTTTAAATCTCTAACATCTAACTCCTAAAATATCGTTAAGACCAATGACCTCACGTGAAACCTCAACTCTCCCGAGTTCTATTGAATTAAAGTGTGAATTATCCATTTTCCAAGTCAACTATTTCGTTTCCCGAGTACTCTAATCAACTCTAGCATGTATTCAAGAGGTAGCTAATCAATTGAATATAGAAAGCGCAAGGATAAATCAAATAACTACAAGAGCTAACAAGGAAAATCAATCGAATATCTTCACCAAAAATTCCACAATTGATGTTTAACTCATAGACAAGTAAAAACTACAAATAAAGTACGAGACATGAAAGAAATTGTTAAAACCCAAGGTTGAATCTTCAATCTTCAGTCTTCTCTTGCCTGGATCTGCAGAACTCCGCTCCAATGGAAGATGGATGAATTTAAGGGTGAAATATGGAATGAAAGAAGTGTAGAGAGGGAGAAGGATTGGAGGCTCTAAGATCAAGATTATGAATTAGGTTCAGATGTATATATAGGCTGGAAAAAGGTTTATTTTTGATAAATTTCGTGCCCTACAACAAATAGGAGAGATTTGGCTTCACAATATAATAATTTCTTTTCTTCCGTGAATTTCCGCATAAATTCCTGTCAGCTTTGACTGCACTGCGCAACGTTCGTAGAATTATCATAACTTTCTCCACAGAACTCCGATTGAGACATGCAAGATATTCATGTGAAGCTCTTTCGAAGACTAAGAGAATGGAATGTAGTAAGCACTGACTGGACTTCAAAATCGCTGGAAGAATGGGCTCGAACAGAGGCTGCTGCACTTTGGCCTTTTTTCACCTTTTTCTATCATTTATCAACAAACACGTCAAAAATACCAAATGTATAACATAATTTGCATGATTGACATTTAAAACAAGTCAAATCTAGTCCTTAAAAACATGCAAAATCTGTGTTTGTCACTGGGGCGGAAGGCCCTCCGGCGAGAAGAGTGCGAGGACGCGCCGGGCACGCCTCGCCGCTATAGGCGCGCCGGTCGGCCCCCGGAAATTAATTTTTTTATTTTTTTTATTTTCGAAAATTGTATTATAAATACCACTCCTCCACCACCCATTTTACACACATTTCAAACTCTCTCCATTAATTCACTTTCTACGTTTTCACTCTCTAAAAATGCACGGTAGAGACGACGAATCACCCGGCACTGACGAATCGGGATATGACGACTATCCTTCCCAGCCGTGGGGTTGGAGTCAAACTCCCCCCCGTGGGGATCGAGTCCAACTCCTCCTCCATCTCAGTCGTGGAGGTCGAGTCCCACGCCCCAACCTTTTCAGAGGAATTTGACCCGCTCGGCGTTTGGAGATTACCGTCCCAACCTGGACGCGCTTAACCATCCGCGGCCGGAGACCCCTTTCCAATCCAGCCAATCTCCTTTCACCGATGCAGATCAAGACGCACTGGAGATGATGATGGGTCTGCTTAGTCCGGGCGTACCGGATACGCCGGCAGCACGCTTGGATACGCTAGTTCCGACGAGAGTCGGCGGGTCCGGTGGGGCGGGTGGAAGCAGTGGCGGCGAGGGCGGCGGTAGAGGCGGCATCCGCGGTGGCAGCGGCGCCAGCAGTGGCGGTGGCAGTGGCAGCCGTCAGTGGACGGGCCACGCACTACACCAAAGCGGAGTCCATTGCTGTGGCGAGGGCGTGGGATGCCGTCACATCGGACCCCATAGTGGGCACCGATCAAACCGAGAGGAGCTTTTGGAAGCGCGTCATGTTGGCATACAACGAGTTCAAACCTCGAGGCACCAAACCGCGTGACGGGGAATAGCTCCGCAAAAAGTGGTCTAGGATTCTAAGAGCAACCAAGAGGTTCGTGGGCATATATGAGAACAACCTGCATAGTGCTGAGAGTGGCCGAAGAAAAGCCGGCGTGAAGGCGCTGTCTATGACCCAATTCAATACGGAAGGTTGGCCGAAGTTCAACATGTGGGAGGAGTATCTAGTTCTCGAGCACTGTCCGAAATTCAAGGACATCTGTGCGCAAGAGCGGGCAGGAGCTCCTGGGGCGTAGCGTACTAGACACAACATAGTCGAGGACTACAGTAGCGGCAGCGGCTCGCAATCAATCGACCTCAACGACGAGCGAGCCGAAGAGCCCTCCGCTACACACTCTAGGCGCCCACGCCCTCCGGGCCAACAAGCCTCTATCCGAAGCGCTAGAGGGGCTGCAGGTGCCTCCCGCCTCTCGTCGGCCACATCTGGATCGCGCCTCTCACATCCCGCCCCTATACCGCCATCCATGGCCACTGGTTCCTACGAGATCTTGAGGGCGAACCTAGATGTGCAGTTGATGAAACAACTGCAAGACAACTGCCGTTTCTACGAGACTGCAACTGACCCGATCACCAAGGGTATATACCACAAGCTCATGTGTCAGATCCAGAATCAGCTGGGGTTGTCTGAAGGGGGGGGGGAGCGGCAGCGGGGGAGGCGGCGGAGAAGAGGAGGAGGAATCTGATTCCTCCACCGAGTAGACAGTGGCAGTGTTTTTATTTGTATTTTTTTTAAATGTTCGTTGTATAATTTTCCCGATTCCATAATACAACGAATATTCGGTCCCAATACTTTTTTTACATTTCAGTATTACCTCCGTTTCTAATTATTTACATTTTGATAATTTTAATTACAATTGATTTAAAATAAACGAAAAATGAAATAAAATGAAAAGTTGCTAAAAAAGTGACGGGGCAATTGGAAGTGTCCGGCTTATAGCTGCGGACACTTTTTTTTGTTGGCGCGGACAAATAAACTGGGGCTGTTGACAAAAAAAGTGGCGGGGCTATTGGAAGTGTCCGGCTTATAGTAGACACCCTTAGTGCGTAGTTTAAGAAAAAAGATGACTAACACGTCATTGATTGGGATGCTTGTTCAAAGCACGTAACATTGTGATATGAGATCTTTAGACTTATTTATATTCCAATATGTCATTTTATTAGCATGAGTTTTTGTTGGATGATTAATAATAGTTTAATATGAATTTTGTATGTTTGAAGTGAATATGGATTATATATATTTTAAAGAATGTAGATTTTAATTATTTAAAGGATAAAATCTAATTTATAAATATTTGAAGGGTGAAAGTTTAAATTATAGAAATTTGTAGGTGGAAAATATAAATTACAGACAATTGTAGGGGAAATTGCAATTGTAAATATTTATAGGATGCATTTTGTAAATTTTCAGTTGTAGAAAAGTTAGTGTACTTTTAAACAACATGTTACTACTCTTTCCAATGTCATTACACAGGGATTTTCCTGACATTTTAAAGTGAAGTAATAGTGGTTCTTTCCTTACGTGTAGTCTATCATTACACCCACTCTGTGTGGCATTGGTATTAAGTGCCACTAAAGATGAAGTGTCATGTGAATACGTTTTTCCTCACATTTCCAAGTGCCATGAAAGGTAATTTTTCTAGTAGTGATGGTCAATGAATATGGCACGAGAATTAAGACAAAATTGGTAAAGTAAAAGAGAGGAGGAGAATAGTATGGTAAAGTAAGAGAGATGAGGAGAATGATAGTTAAAGTAGTGTTAGTGGATAGTGAGACCTACATTATTAAATTGATATAACTTTTCGAAAATGGAATGCACATATTTTTATGAGACAGTCGAAAATGAAAAGTGCACATATTTTTATGGGACGAACTAGTAAAAACTCTATTTAAAATTAATTAAAGTATAATGTTCTCAATCATGATAAGATTTTTTATTACCCTTAAAATATGTTTTTTAGTAGTTAGGTACCCTTAATTTTGAATAACAAGTCTATGCCTATCGCACCTCAGAATGAGAGCAAATTCTTTATTCTTTTGAAAATTGTTCCAATATCACTATCAAAGAGTTAATATAGACTTTAATACATCTTTAATTAGTGTATGATTGAATAATGTATTTTTTTTGTTGTCTTAATTAATGTATAACTAACCACATGACTCAGAAATTCGGAGTTGCACCTCATTAATTTACATGAATTTAGCTGGCCTGACACAATATTAATCCGCTAACAATAACAATTAACTATTTAAATTAATCATTTTATATTTTCGTATTTCGTCAAATGATTCTTCAGATTGCCTCGAGCTTAGCTAGAATAACAGCTCATGCACATTAATTAACGCCCTTAATATATAGTCCTACTATCAATATTGAGGAAGAGGAACACTTTATGTATTTAGCGTAATTAATATCTAAATTCGTACAGACACTGAAGGCTGAAGCTATTATGAGTTGTATTCTCACATAAGTTCTGTTAATAACACCCACTAAATGTTATTCAAGAAAAGTTCTATTCTACATAAATCTGTACTCTGTTGAATTGAAATTTATTCCAATTAGGGATGTCAATGCAGCCCGCAACCTGTGGGTCGGCCCGAATAGCCCGCCAAATTTTATAGGGTTAGGGTTTAAAATTTCTAGCCCGATAAAATTAGAAACCAATTAGCCCGCACCCGATTAACCCGCAACCCGTTAGGGCCAGAAAACCCGATAAAATTTCTATTGTTCTATTTATTTGACTCCTAATTTGATACTTTCATGTATTATTTTTAAAGTATAGATAACTAAAAAAAGTAGTTTTCAATTTCATATTAAATATACAAATTATATATTAAACTTTTATTAATATAATAATAAATAAATAAATTAGAAGCTTCTAATTCTTTAAAAAATATTTAAATTTCTAAAACATGATTTAAAATATTTAAATTTATGTTTTATTTTGTACAAATCTCAAATATTAGTATTTGATCATGTTTGTGTTTAAGTTTAAGTATATATCTCAAATTTATCATAATTAAATATTTTATATTTTATAAATATAGCTAATTTTGCCATTATTTATTGGATTAATCGCATGTTAATTTTATCGGTATCAACCCGATTAACCCGCTTGGCTAGCCCGAAACCCAAGCTTTTAGGGTTATGGTTGAACTTTTATAACCCGAAAAAATCACAACCCGATTAGTCCGCACCTGATTGGCCCGCAACCCGAGTAGGGTTGGCCCCAAACCCAGTGGGCTTGCCCGATTGACATCCCTAATTCCAATAGTACAGTAAATGTTTTTTTAACTAGACTCACTCTTGATAATATATTTTAATTATTTAACCTAATAGCCGTTTTAATTAGTTAATGGATTTTGAAAATTTTATATACATGAGAATTATTTAAATATTAGGTGCTTTGTAATTTGGCTATGGAGATTATAAATGTTGGGCTTTTGGCATTTTATTCTTAAACCTAAATGCAAAAGGGGCGAAACATGATAAGCTGTTGGACTGGATCGTGAAGAAGTATTGTGGGCCGTGAAAGTTGTTGGGCTGGTTCTGAAACACATACAAGAGTTATTTGATAGGAGAGAGATTATCTGCAATATCGAAAGCTTATTATTATTCTTGTGTCAAGTTAATTTCTATTTTGTTAACGTTTGAATATTTTTAAAAATTCTTCAATATAATTAATTTTATATTTAAACTCAAATTTTAAATATTGTAGGAAAATGAAAATCTAATACTAATAATTTTGTGGATGCTCTGAGGGCTCGTTTGCTAGATAAAAATATATAACTCCACTTTTGAATGCAAATAAAAAAGAGAAGAAAAAAAGAATGCAAAATAAAAAGGAAAGACTTGGTTAGGAAGATTTTCAGACAAATACCATAAGAGGCTGGATTGTATACAAGGAAGCAATCATCTCCGGAAAGAAAAGATTTGATTAATATTTTCTAGAAATAAGAATATATGTTTCCATATCTATTACATAATCACCTCTATATATGAGGAGGAATTGTAATCAAACACAACAAAGAGAAAAAAAAAACCCAATGTTTACGTCTCAGCCCTAAATCTCTCGATGATGCGTGCTCACTTTTCTCAAATTCAGAATGAAGATCACTAACTTTTTGGAAGGAAGTTTGTTGGATTGAACCAATGATGTTGCCGTCTGCCATGAATGGTTATCCTCCTCGCAGGGTCGACCACCAGGATTCTTGAAATAAAATCACGAACTCCAACAGATAAGTGGTTTGGAAAAGTGTACGTCACAGTCTTCATTTTGCGGAAGAGTATGGAATCCTGATGATACAAATACTTCCATACTCTTCAACAAAATAAAGACCGCAACGTAAACACTTCTGAATCACTTGTCTTCTGAAGCTCGTGATTTGATTTCACGAATTCTGGTCATCGATCCTGCAAGGATGGTAACAGTTCATGTAATATGGCAACATCCTTGGTTCAAACCAACATGACTATCCTAAAACCTAAAACTCATTAGTGATTGGAGGAGTAGCCCATGAGACTTATAGTAGTTTATGTTCTCTCTTTACACTAATATATTGCTATAGTTATTTTTGTTTCATTTGCACGTTACGCATTTCAGGTGAGATGAAGCTCGTTTTTCCTTAGCATGTCACCGCGATTTCCAGACGCCAAAGTGCGTTTCCTTGACAAGGTTGAAGAAATGAGCTTTCTTGATTTCTTATTGTAGGCGGTGGACTTTGGTCTATCAAGAATTATGTTAGTTATTTTCCCAATCTTTCAATGTTGGACATCAATCTGCTTCCAAAAGATTACATCAATCTTGGATATCAATCTGCTCCAGCAAGCTATAAGATCCACCAGCCACACTCCCTTAAACAAAATCATTACTTTATATTGTGATGAATTTTTATTGTGTACAAACATCAGACAGCTTATGAATTAAATAGATCAAACCTATTTTTATTTAATAAAATTAAGAGTTGCCGTAAATGTTGTCAACATACCATACACGACCTTACCAAATAAGGAGACATTATTAGAGGAGAAAATATGTAATTGATAGGGAGCATATTATGTAATTGATAGGGAGTATATTTCCTAGAATTAGGATGATTCTATACCATGAATATCGTGTAACAACTCCTATATTAAGGGGGAGAAATCATTCTAATGAATAGAGAAGACTACACATTGTCTCCTACTTCGACGATACTTCGACGATTAACAAATGTATGCATGCTACCATAACTTTAGCCACCTTTAGATAGATACTTTAAGTTGTTTACTTTATTTTAACAGTCCAACTCTAAAGAAAAAGGTTTTATGTTATTATATTTATTCCCATTGAAGTAAAATACCAAATCCATCTAGTTATCGCTTAATTTAAGTTTCCAGTTAATTAAATTTAGTTTGTTGTAATCTGTTCATGACATTTACTATTTTTTATTGCAGTTGCTTAAGAGCTGAAATATACTCTACCAAAATAATACTCTCTTTTCTTCGTTCTATAATAGATCTCATACACTCATACTTTCCTTTAGATTTATCCCACAAAAGTGTCATTTTTTTTTTCTCTCACTTTACTATAAACTAGTATCAAGCCCGTGCGATGCACGGATCATTTTAATTTCTTCATATTTATTTCATTATGCGAAATAAAATTTGTGAAATGATAAACAAAAGAATATTCGACATATTCTTACTTTGGATTATACTTTTTCAATCACAATAACCCCCACATGGCCACAAGAGTGCGTTTAAATGCTAACTTTTCTTTAAAATGTCAATACGATTACATTCAAATTTCAACACTTATTTGTCTTGACATTTAAATATCAGACTTAAAATTAAAAAAAGTATTTTAATTCTATGAAAATATGAATTAACCGTTGAGTTATAACTGCAGGAGTAAGTTTACATTGCAATAATTTAAGATTGCACTGGTGAGACACTTCCTAGTCGAGTTTCATTTCATTGCAATATAGTGACCCTATATACTAAAAACTCAAACCTTGAAACCTAAATCATAAACCCTTAACTTTAAAATATACTCATCATGACCAACAAATGAGTCAAATATCAATAAAATTCTCCCTCCGTCCTAGTTAAGTAAAATTATATTTCTAACCGACAAACATTTAATATTGCCTCTTCTTGTTATAAAATCAATATTTTAGTCAACGTAACTGTTCAATTATGGAGGATTACATTTATACTACATATGAAACTGTCGTATAAGATTCTAAATTTATATCTAAAATTATTATTTTAAATTTAAGTAATTGCAATGATACCCAAAATTCATAAATATTCAACCATAGAAGTATTAACATATTGTACACTATTGATTATAGTGTATATTTATTAAAAAACAATAGAAGTATTATAATACTTAGAAAAAAGCAAAATAGAAAAGGAAATTATAAAAATTGGAGTATGAAATAATTATATTTTTGAAGAAAACATTTAGCTATCACAGGCCAATACTAACAAAATTGATTTAGTTTTAATTAATTCATGAATAAATAAAAATATAAAAACTATGTAGTGTTGTTAAAAACTCAACCAAGACTTTTAAAAAGTGTTCCAAAAATTATTGCTCTTTACAACAAAAATTTATCAGTACCCGTTAGTTTATTTTTATTTGAGTGAAATATTATTTCAAAGATTGCTTATTTAATAAACTTTGTATTACATTTTATTATTTTTAATTTTTTTCAATCATTCTTGAACTTGTAAACACATTCAAGTTTATAAATATTTTTTAATTATATAGTAATAGATTCTTATTTTGTTTAAAATACACAAAAAAATAAATAAAGAACATGCAAAAATAAGGATAGATGAAAGAAAAAAGAATGCTAAAATTGTATACAATTTAATTAATAAATTGTACAGTTTTAGTAAAATCTATTAATAATATTATCATCTATATATAATTAATTTACCTAAATTAATCTATTAAATATGTTATTATCACTGTTTTTCTCTCAATTTATCATATAAATATTCCACCCAATACAGCATACGGTAAATAAATTAATACTCTATATATACATTCAAGTATTTGACCATAGTTGCTCATTTTATTTTATAATGTGCACCATTCAGGAGTCTTCATCTTCTTGTTTTTTCTCAAGTAGGTAAAATATTATTTTCAAATTATTTATCCTAGAGGTTTGCTCCCCTCTTCCATCATCTCGTAAAATGACATGCATAATTAAGCGAAATGATGATTTGTTGATCACTGTGATATTTGACAGCGATTTTTTAGTCAAGAATATGTCAAAGTAGGAAACAAATCACAGAAAAAAGAAAATCAAATAATTCGAAATTAGATTTACATTGCAACAGAAAATAGTTCTCCTCCTTCGCCAGATTACAAGATCCATCTCCAGGCTGACACGCTCTCGAAGCTTGAAACCGTCCATGTCTAGTATGTTAACGTCACTGATCACAATACTAAATCCATTCTTGCGCTCGCATAGCAATCCTTTCTCGGCAGATTATAAGAGATTGTGCAAATTGCAAGCGGTCATCCATATCCATTATCATCAGCTATACCAGAATTTATAGGAGAAAAGAAGTTGAAAGAAGTATAGAAAATTAATGGCATAAACATGTGGGAAGAAGAAGAGGAGACGGCTCACTCTCTGGTCTTCATTCTTCTCATATCCTCTGCCACTCACCCTGCTACACTCAATTGAAGGCATCTACCTCACTCTCGACACCGTCACCCTCTACCACAAATCTGATATTTTGATTGAATAAATTTGCTGGGTGAAAGAATATTTATAGAGAGAAAATAAGTTGGCTATGATAGGCATTTGTGTATAATTTATACTAAAGAAATTCAATTATTTTTATTATATATAAATATATACGTTACTAATAAGAGTGAATACAACTTTGTATTTAATGAAAGATTTTGGATCATATTATTGTGGCGCTTAATTTGTCTACATTAATGAAGGCAAAACGTGCATAATGTGAGAAAGTTGCAATCCTTTGTTAAATCAATTGAAATATAACATCAAATTTTTAGCAAATAATAAATGGCATCGATATTTGGATGAGAAAAACCCGTAACGGCCTCATCAAATTCTCCACACTCCTCTTTAATTTCTTTTTGATGTCAAACAAATTAATGTACAAAATAAAATTAAATGAAACTAACGCATCCAACAAACTTTTTATATGACTTTTGTGTATTTAATTTATAATGATTGAAATTCTTCAATGTATATATGCGTTACTCCGTAAAACGCCTGAATTAGTTTGGTGACCAATATTTTGATTTATTACAAATCTTACCTAAAATTTATAAATACTTAAATTCAAGTGCTGTAATGCTACAGTATTTGGCATTTCCTAAATACCCCACAAACTCCTTATACTCCACAATGACATTTTTTTGGCATACGCTTTATTATTACTGTTAATTAGTTTTGGATCAACAAATTATTTACTTAATTATAAAATAATTGATCATAACTGTCATGTCTCTTGAAAATTTTAACGTTTTTTATAACTTTTCCACTTTCACTCCCCGAAATTATTAATTTATTATAACAACAATAAAAACCATACACATTATAATTTCATTTAAATATTTATAATGGCACATTATAATCCCAAACTAAAATTTTAAATTCCCAAAATGCCCCCAAAACTCAACTTTTATATATGTACAGATATACTATTTTATCTTTCCACTCAACTCACGAGACAATATCTCCTAAAATCCTATGTAATCACCTAATTATGTCATCTAGGAGTAATGAAAATGAAGATTACACTGTTCTATGTCCGAGAAATAATTTGTACTGCCAATTAACGCAACAAGTTGTAGTTGGCTAATCATCCAACCATTTACTGTAATCTTTGTGGTTTTGTAGTAGATATTTATACTGTCACACATCACATGCATTATATTAATTCCATGTAAGATTGACTAACTTATAAGTAATGGCTAAAAAGCTAATGAGGTGTATAAAAATGTTTTAAAAATGATGTGTCTGAAATTTACAATTACAGAAAGCTTTGGTGGAAGAAGAAGTAGTATATATGAAGAACCTAATTTTACTGTACGCATATCTTTTGGTGTGATTTTTTTCTAATTAAAAGTATGCAGGTATACTACTTCATCAGTCCCAACTAAGATGCTATATATTTTATTTTTATTTTTTTAGTTTTTATTCCAAATAAAATGATATATTTGTATTTTTGAAAACTTTTATTCTCCAACTAATGCATTCAACTATTTTAAACTTTTCAATTAAAATATTAAACTTTCTTTCTCCTATCCATTTATTACTTACATCTACCTTTCTCTCTTGATTAAACAAATTAATTAGCAACTTACTAGTCAATGGAACTGGGCAGTATGTATATGATTTAATGACATAAATCAAAACCGAATCCCACGCCTCATTTGACAATTGGTGTCCTACTTTGTTGGAAGTCAATTCGATCATGACTTGACTAATTGCAGCATTAAATTAAAAAAAAAGTGCATGATTTGGTATGCTTATTAAAAATGGAGGAAGGAAAGGCTATGGAAAAGGGCAGATGTGGACGTAGTCACGTTGGCGTAGACAAAGTTATCATCAGTTACTGAACCAGAAACTTAAATAAATCTGGACTGAAATTTAAATAATACTACCTTCATTCCACATTAAGTGTCATATTTAGTGTGAGCACAAGTTTTAAGAAATGTAAAGAAAAGTGTATTGAATAAGGTAGTTTTATATATTAGTTTTATAATAAAATGTGAATAGAATTGGTTGATGGAATGTGGGGTCTACTTACCATTTATAAAAAAAGTGAAATATGACTCTTATTGTGGGACGGACCGAAATGGCAAAATGTGACACTTATTGTAGAACGGAGGTAGTAGTAGTAGTACTTCATTTGTCTCTTAAAATAGACCATATTTTCTATTTTGTGATGTCCCTAAAAATTAGACCAATGCTATTTAAGGAGTTTTTTTTCTGTCTAATAGAGTCACTAATAAATCTTCAATCACTTTTTCTTTCGATCTCTCTCTTACTTTAGTAATTGTGCATTAAAACTCATGTCCTTCTAAAAGTAGTCTATTTTTTAAGAACAAGCGGGATATTAATATTAAGGTTGAGATATTAATTTATATATAATACGGAGTATATTTACAATTTATAGGAGACTTTAGATAATAATAATAATAATAATAATAATAATAATAATAATAATAATAAAATAAAAATCAATAAATCTCCATTCTCATATTCACACAAATCATAAATTACAAATTAAAACCTAAATTTATAACTATTTAGTTGCAAAATTAATAAATTTAATTATAATTCCCAAATTACTATCGTAATTTATATAAATGCAATTCTAAATTAAACAAATAAAAAAGAAAAGAAAAAATAAAAAAGAGAAAAGAAAATAATGGGTGAAGTAGTTGAAAATTTAAATTTATTTTTTTGCATACCCAAAAATGGTAAAATGGAATTATTTTTCATGGACGGAAGGAGTACAGTACATGTTAATATATGTTTGTTTTCTGAATAAAAAATAAAAAGAAAAAAATATGAAAAATGGTTAAATAAGTTATGATTGATTTTGGGGCTACGTGAACTTAAAAGAGTGAACTATGTGTGGGGTTCTCACACCACAGATCCTAAGCAAAAAAATTCAACATGTTTACTAGGCGGTTGACCATCGCTGAACTGCTTGGATGCCTCGGGAATTGTCTGTCATGGTAATATGATTATGTTGTGGAGAGTTTTCTGAGCGGTTGCCTCGGCCGGACCAAGACGAGCGCTGCAGAGTGGTTTGGGCTGGCAGGCCGCGAGCTGTTGGGCAAGCGCGAACGTCTCCTGCAATGTGTTTGGATGTCTGTTAAGGATTTTCTACTTGATAGGAGATTTCAATCCCGCGATAAACAACTAGGTGAGCGTTGAATCTCCAATGGGGGAGACCTTCTGTAGATAAGACTCGAATATAGTGTGGTATGCTTCGACCGTGGACGCAGGTTAGCAAGTCGTCCCACATCATCCCCTTACAATTCTCTGGGTTGAATCGATGTTTTACAGCGAGGAGTTTTCGACGTTATCTTCCCAATAGCTCATCCAGTCAGCTGCTAGATCGTCAAACAATGCGACGACAGATAAAGTCTCTTCGCCAATGGAGTGAAACTATGATTATATAACTTTTGTATTATACGGATTCAACTTGTGTTTATACACCTTTTGTATTTTGCGGATTCAACTTGTGTTGTTATCGCTATTGATGCTCGGTTTTGAGTTTCCACATCAAAGTCAAGAGGTTTTTTTATACCAAAAGTGGATTTTCCAATACATACAATACAATTGTAGTTGCTCTGATGAAAAGGTCTATAAAAAAAAGAAAATAAATCAATTTTATGGGACAAATTAAAAAATAAAAAGAAATTACAACAAAAATTAAAATATAAAAAGAAAATATATAAACAAGTGATGGTGCATGGTCTCCTCCTCCGTGACATAACGGCGTGAAGAAGGTCCCACGCTATGCCTCCCAGCCGCGTAAAAGTGGACCAGCAAGATTGCTAATAGCCTAATACCACCTCAACTCAACACCAAAGCTAAAACCTCTCTGCTCCCAATTATTAATGCCAAAAACATAAAATTGATTTTTCAGTTTAATCAAATTAGTATTTTAAATGTAATAGAAAGATTACTTAACAAGAGAGCCCTTAATAAACTATAATATATTAATATTATAATCTTTATTTAAAATAGAAATAGTGCAAGTAGTTTGGGACAAGTTGAAATAGAATAGTCCAAGTAACATGGGACATATGGAGTAATATAAAGTTTACCGTATATTACACATTGTTACTCTAAAATCCTTACAATTGCAATGAGTGTGTATTTCTAAAACATTTTTCTTGTTAAATATACAAGTTGTCATATTATTATTGTGGGTGTGAAATCATATTTTATCAGTCTCAACCCAATAACTTTGTGCGTGTTTATGTAGGTTATCGTGTCATGCAAAAGAAATGTCAGCCCTACTATCGTCAATGATAATAAGTTATTATAGGAGTACAATATAGCTTGACAAAACACGATAGCTACTAAAAACTGATATTACACGATTAAAACCTGATATTACACAATAAAGTATGATACTCCGTAATGCACAAGTAAAACATATTTAAAATGATTAAAACTTTATCATGATTTAAATTTAAATAAAAAATTAAAGTATAATATTTTTTGTTTAATGGAGTAATAATTATTAAAATAATAATAATATTTCTTAACGGATAATCCGATTCTAATTCAACCTGAAATTATCAAATTCTTATTGCCTCGACTCTATAAGGATCCAATTCTGAAAATTGCGTGTTCATGTTGAATTAATTTCGTGTGTGTTTGTATCAGGTTATCGTATCGTGTAAAGAATTATCAGCCTTATAATTGTACTATGTGGTATATTTCAAAATTGACTTCATCTTGCAAAAAAAATAAACATTCTTCTTATTAAATATACAAGTTGTCATATTATTATTGTGGGCGTAATAATACCGTGTGGTATATTTTAAAATTGACTTCCTCCATCTTGCAAAAAGCGCCATATTATTGGGTGGAACTGTGGAATATTAGTGCTTGTTTTGTTTATGTGGTTCGCAATATTTTAAATATAAAATTTTAATATTAACCAATAGGCCTAATTTTCCATGTATGGGATGAGTAAATATTTGGTGATCCAAACAAATTGAAATGTGGTAGTAGTATATATTTGGACTTTGAATTCTTCAATTATAGTAATTAGCTTAGGCCATCCACAATAGGAATAGCCTAGCAATAGCCCGATCATAGTCTAGCCACAAACTCCTCCTGCCATATCATCAGCACTAAAAATCCTCCTGCCACATCATCAAAATAAGCAAATACCCTAGCCATAGCCTAGCCGCATCACTAATAACAATTATATAAAAATGAAATAATTAACAATCACACAATATACGAAATTTAATTTACGAGATATATACGGGAAACATTAATAATACTATTAAAATTTTAAAAAGTACAATAATTTAAAAAAAGTACAATAATTTTTAAAAATTACAATAATTAAAAAAAAGTACAATAATTCACTCCTCGTCTCTGTCGTCGTCTCCTCCGTCGCTGTCGCCACCCTCGCCTCCGCCTCCGTCGCCTCCGTCGCCACCATCTCCGCCGCCTGCGTCGCCACCGTCGCCTCCGCCTCTACTCCTGGCGGTCTCCCTCCGTGCCGCCTCCAACTCGTCCTGCATGCTCATGAGCAATGTTTGAAGCAAACTCTTCTCCACGGGGTCCACCGCCGCCCGCCATTCGGCCAGCGTCTTGACTATCTGAGCGCGCGTTTGTTGACGCGCGAAGAATTTGAGATCCGCCGTGGATTGGCCAAAGGGGGATGCCGACTGGACCTCCTGGGAACCCCCGGCGACCCCCCTCTCCTCCCGTTGAGCCCGCTTGTGCCCAACCGGGCGAGTTCGGCGAGCGAACGAACGAGGGGTCGGGACCTCCTGGGCCGTCTTGGGGAGGTCGTGGGAACCACCGCTGCTGCTGTTGAAATCACCGGTATAGTTCAGTCGTTGCTTCTTCGGCCACCCAGCGTCGACACCTACTTGGAACTTCTCGGAGTCGTTCAACACAAGATAGCAGTTCCAGTAGGTGAACTCCTTATACAACCCGGGCTGGGGGAAGGCTTTCTCCGCTATCCTCCTGTAGTCTTCCTCCGTTTGGCCACTGCTCTGCATGCGGAGGGCGTTGGCGTACAAACCCGAAAATCGAGAGACGACAACCCTGATTCGGTCCCACCCCTTCCAGCAGTCCTCCCCTTTGCGTGGCCTTCCCTCCGGGCAAAATGTCTGGTAGGCTGCTGCTATCTTGCCCCACAAGTTGACGATCCTCTGGTTGTTCGAAACGAGAGGATCGTCGCAAACACTCACCCACGCCTTGGACAGCGCGACGTTCTCCGCGTCCGTCCACCTCCTCCAGACCTGGCTATCCACACCCGGCTGCGACGACTCGCCCTTCTTCTTCGCCTTGCCCTTCTTCTTTGGGCCGCCCCGACCCCGCACTGCTCCCCCTATTTGATCGGGAGTTTCCGGAACCCCGAGCATATCGAACCCCAACTCCTCTAAGGAGAAAGACTCAAATTGCGTGAACTGCGAATCCGCTGGGGTCAATGTGTGCGAAGAAGCAGTCGAAAAATCAAAACTGGGGCAATAGACGTTTTCCTCTCACGGCGTTCCCTGCGTCGCCGGTACCCCCCCTCCCCGTCGGGGGCTGCATCGGCGTCCCCCCTAGGCATCATCTGCATCCCGGGTGCCCACCCCGGCATCATCTGCACACCGGGCTGCATCCCCGGTACCCCCTGCCACGCCGGCGTACTCCCCCCAGGTGCCATCCCGGGCATCATCCCCTGCCACGGGTACATGTTATAGTACCCTGGCATCGGACCCCATCCACCTCCCACGGGTACCGGGGGAGTTTGAGACCCGCTCGTCACTGGAGTACCTTCGTTGGTGTTCTCCATTTCTCGGTGTTGATCTTGTACAGAAATTAAGATAGAGAGAGTACTCATTAAAACAAGTGGTGCGAATGAAAATGACGTGCAAAGCGCGTATATATAGTGTTTTAAAAAAAATTGTCTAGGCGATGCGCTAGGCGATCCGGACGCTGCAATAGCGCCGAGCGGATCGCCCAGCGCATCGCCTAGCGCCACGAAATCGCCGAGCGCTATGCGGTTTTTAATTCCGAAAATGGCTGGGCGGTTGTAATGGACCGCCTAGCGCCGGCGCTCGGCTAGGCGGTGCGCTAGGCGCCATTGCGGATGGCCTTAGTACCAATGAAAATGTGGACCGCCCAGCGCACCGCCTAGCGCCGGCGCTCGGCTAGGCGGTGCGCTAGGCGCCATTGCGGATGACCTTAGTACCAATGAAAATGTGTACGGACTACCAAATTTTTATTTAATTAAATTTGTGCAATTAATATCTTTACTAACCTGATCTAATTATTTTTAAACTTCTCTTTTTCCCTCTGTAAATTGACAGCCTGGAAAGCGCTGGTGCAGCTCGCATCAAAAAAGAACCACTGCTTCTACATTTCTAGTTTTAATGGTGTCGGAAATGCGTTTCACTTTATTCCTCGTCATTGCAACACCTTTTCAGCTTCTTCGTTAAGTGAGGTAATTCCGTTGATAAAGCTTCGATTTTGTCTCTTTACTGAACTTCAAAATTTGTCACATTGTCCTTTCCATCAACAATTGTGTGCATTTATTGCCTTTCTTCTGTAATCATATGTTGCTGCGGTTATTTTCTGTAAATTTGTTTCTGCAATTTTATGTATGGCTGAGTAGATCTGCGAATCCCTAGGTTGCATCAATTTTGGCTGAGGAGAAAATTTGGGAAGTTGTGGAATTCCAATTTTGATTGAAAAATCTGTTTGGATTGGAGGAAAGCTATGGATATGGCTGTTGTAGCTGTGTTCTTTCTCTATGTTGTTGGTATCAGTGTGTCAATGGCTGCATTCACACCTGCTAATAACTACTTGCTTGCCTGTGGATCTTCACAAAATGTGATCTTTCTTGGCCAAACATATGTTCCTGATTCACTTCAATCCTCGGTTGCTTTGAAAAGCCGTGGGGATTCTTTTATTGTCACCTCCAACTCCACTGCTCCCTTCCCTATTTATCAGTCAGCTCGAGTCTTCAGGAGCACAGCGTCGTACAGATTAGATATAAAGCGACAGGGTTGGCACTGGGTTCGCCTCCACTTTTACCCTCTCCCGGGCCAGAATCTGACTTCTGCTTCCATCACTGTTGTGACTGAGGATTTTGTGCTGTTGCACAACTTCAGTTTTGATACCTACAAGGGCTCGTATCTCTTCAAAGAGTATGCGGTCAATGTGACTTCAAACAGCTTGTTGGTCACGTTCATTCCCGCAAATGGCTCTGTGGCCTTTATCAATGCCATTGAAGTTGTGTCTGTTCCGGACAGCTTGATTCCGGACCAGGCATCTGTCGCGCCATATGGTCAGTTTGATGGCCTTTCCGGGCTGGCTTTGGAGACCATCTATCGTCTGAATATGGGCGGTCCTCTGATTACTGCTCAGAATGACACTTTGAGGAGAACTTGGGAGAATGATGGGAAGTATCTCCATGTGAACAGCTCTGCCTCAAATGTTTCTGTCGACCCTTTGAATATAAAATATGGTGATGCTGTTGCACCTGAGATAGCTCCTAATTATGTCTATGCTACTGCTGAAACCATGGGAGATGCGAGTGTGTCCAATGTGAACTTCAACATCACATGGGTCCTCCAAGCTGATCCTAGTTTCTCGTATTTCTTGCGGGTGCATTTCTGTGACATTGTGAGTAAATCTCTGAATAGTCTGATATTTAATCTATACATCAATACTGATATTGCTGTGGGGAGTCTGGATCTATCGAATAAAGCAGGCAATTTGGATGTGCCGTATTACACAGATTTCGTCTCCAAAGTTCCTGAAGGTTCAGATACTCTCACATTAAGCGTTGGTCCTGACATTAATGCTGATTTCCCAAATGCCATATTGAATGGTCTTGAAGTCATGAAAATCAGCAATGAAGCTAAAAGCTTGACTGGAAGCTTGCCCGTGGATACTCTCCTTGTGCTGCCTCCCAAAAAGCATAAAACTGGTGTCATAATCGGCTCTGTGGTTGGTGCTGTGGTTACATTAATCCTTTGTGGATTGTGTTGCTTCTGCTTGGTGGCTCGTAGGTCGAAGGAAGCCAACCAGGGAAGCTCGTGGCTTCCTCTGCCCATGTATGGAAACTCTTTGACCTTGGCAAAAATGTCCACCCTTTCTCAGAAGAGTGGTACAGCCAGTTGCATCTCGTTTGGTTCCTCCAGTCTTGGCCGGTTCTTCACGTTTCAAGAAATAATGGATGCAACTAATAAATTTGATGAAGGCATGCTGCTTGGTGTTGGTGGTTTCGGAAGGGTGTACAAAGGAACTCTGGAGGATGGGACTAGGGTGGCTGTGAAGAGAGGGAATCCGAGATCCGAGCAAGGTATTGCTGAATTTAGAACTGAGATTGAAATGTTGTCCAAGCTTCGCCATCGTCACCTCGTGTCACTTATTGGCTACTGCGATGAACGGTCTGAGATGATTTTGGTGTATGAATACATGGCGAATGGGCCCCTCCGGAGCCATCTCTATGGAACAGATCTCCCACCTCTTTCATGGAAACTGCGTCTGGAGATATGCATTGGTGCAGCTAGGGGGCTTCACTACCTCCACACTGGAGCGGCTCAGAGCATTATTCATCGAGATGTGAAGACAACCAATATACTCCTAGATGAGAATTTTGTTGCAAAGGTGGCTGACTTTGGTCTGTCTAAAACTGGACCAGCTATTGATCAGACTCATGTGAGTACGGCTGTCAAAGGTAGCTTCGGATACCTTGATCCCGAGTACTTCAGGAGGCAACAGCTCACTGAGAAATCAGATGTTTACTCATTTGGTGTGGTTCTCATGGAGGTCCTCTGCACGAGACCAGCCCTGAACCCGGTTCTGCCTCGAGAGCAAGTGAATATTGCCGAGTGGGCAATGACCTGGCAAAAGAAGGGAATGCTGGACCATATCATGGACAAGAATCTTACAGGGAAGGTAAACACTGCTTCTCTCAAGAAATTCGGTGAGACAGCGGAAAAATGCCTGGCCGAGCACGGTGTTGATAGGCCTTCCATGGGAGATGTTTTGTGGAACTTGGAGTATGCTCTCCAGCTCGAGGAGACAACATCAGCCCTCATGGAGCCTGATGATAATAGCACTAACCATATCCCTGGAATTTCTTTAACACCATTGGAGCCATTTGACAACAGCTTGAACATGATTGACGGAGTTAACTCAGGAACTGACGATGATGCTGAAGATGCAGCCACCAGTGCTGTTTTCTCTCAACTAGTGAATCCCCGTGGCAGGTGAACAACGGATAATCTTGATTTCGTTTGCATCTCTGCGATGGGTCACTCTGAGTGGACTCGACTTTTGGATTCAAAGATGACCTACATACTATATACTCAAGCATACAAAGGTGATTGCAATTTATTCTATTGTTGGGATTCCCTCATTTTCCCCCCTTAATAATGTACAACACGAGTGTCTGCAGTATATAGTTTTGCTGGGGAAAATGCATGATTCCAAGTTGCGTTTGCATAGCCCTATCATATGTATCTCTATATTCAATTGGATTAATACAATTTATAGCTAGCTTCCATTTCCTTCTACAGTCATATTGTTGAAATGAATTATAAAGCAGAAAATTTTTGATTGCATACTGGTTGTTGCTGTTCAACCAATCTGCTGTAGCTAATAAGCCTAGTAATCGACTGAAACTGACCATTCCTTCAACTCTAGTCGACAGTAAAAACCAGGCCGTTGGGAGAAGAAATACTATATAAGAAAGGTGTTATTATATAGTATGGAGTTGATGATGAGAAGGCTCTTTCACTTGGGTTTTAGTGTATTTCAGAAACAGTAAATTAACAGTGAGAAACTTCAAAAAAAGAAAATCCTCAAATAGAAAATGAGTAAACTGATATGAATGTATGAGCTTATAGTTTAGACAAGACAATAGGCATCTTCTCAGACAAAAAGATGATTTTCCTATGGTTCATGAACCAATGGTTCTCTTTATAAATATTGCTGCCAAAGGTCCAAAACGAAGCCTTTGTTAGGAAAGAAAAAGGCAATGATGATAAGGGAAGAAAGAGGGCAGGTGTGGAATTGATCTTCTATGGGGGCTTTGGAGTGCTCTTCTTCCGATTCTCATCCCCA
Organism: Salvia splendens; assembly: GCF_004379255.2. Taxonomy (NCBI): domain Eukaryota; kingdom Viridiplantae; phylum Streptophyta; class Magnoliopsida; order Lamiales; family Lamiaceae; genus Salvia; species Salvia splendens. Next base: position 18,164,588 of record NC_056036.1, on the reverse strand, counting down.
ATTTGGTGACGGAGTTGCAAGGTCAGGGCTGCCTTTTATCACCACTTTAAATTTGGCCGTGGTGAGTTACACATGAATTTTCATTCTCTCACTTTCCTTTTATTGTTTGATGGAACTGAAAGATGATGCAAGTTTTTCTGTGGACATTGTTAGGTGTGACAGATATGAGGTATGAGCTAGCAGAAGGAGAAAATAGTCGAAGTCGATGAGAGCATGCATTGGATTAGGCTGCAAGTGATGGAGGGGGGTCGCATAATCGCATTGGTCTTGTGTTCATGTACTAGGAGGTTGTATAGTCGTAGCTCCTGCCCAAGATTGTCGGAAGTGCTCATTGCTCCTGCTGTGGAAGTAGAAAACAGCGTCGTCTGCCCCAATGTCGTTGCAACTTGGTGTCCTGTCTGAAAAAGTGACAAGCCTCAACTAGTTTAGGGAAGCTGTTAAAACAAAACTTACTTATTGGTGTTTAATGTGATTGGAGATACGCAGTTGATGAAGCACGCCTTCGCTACTCTTTCCTCATTCCGTGGAGGGATTATACGGTTTGGAAAATGGAAAGCCAAGCTAATCATGAATGCTTGACATAAAGCGAACAATATCATAGTAATAATGTGCCCTCCGCACATATTCTGATAGTTTTTCTTATATTTATTTAATGATAGACTTCACATTTTCCTGACTAACAGTTCTCTCGTGGATTGGCTGATACTAATGCAAAATGAACAAGTCATGTGACGTAATGAAAACTAGATAGTGTTTTCCTCATATGTGTGACCATGACTATTATGCCACTTGATGATGTAACAAAGTGAAATAATAAATAATTTATATGACGCGAATAAGAAGAATGTTATACTAACTGTTTTCCTACATAGATTGTGGATGGATTTAGGCTTCGGGAGAACATTTAATATTTAGAAGAAGTGAACAAATAATTTAGTACTCCTACTTAGTAGTTTAGAAAATGTTTGGAATTATAAGTAGGAACAATTTATAATGCGACCCAAAACTAATAATTTTGAAGACGCGTACCTATGATAACTTAGGTGCAGAACGAGTTGGAAAATGAACAACTTTTTCATCCAAATTTTAAAGTTAAAAGTGCTGTTATATGTGCTACACGACATTCCATCCACCAATAGAATATTTGTTGTTTATTGGACAATTTTTTTTACCTTTTTTCAGTTGAGAGATGGGGCTGGGGCTGGGGCTGCTTCAATTGATGTTCTATAACATTTAAAGAATTGTGTATTTGATGTTTAATTTGAGTTTTAATATATAATTGGCTAGTCGTTGGATTTTTTATTGTCTTTGAACTTTTATTTTATTTACTTGTTTCGATTATAAAATCAATACTGAAATACTGTTATATACTATAATTTGTGTTGATATATCACTATCAGTGAATGTACTAGTTATGGTTGTTTATTAGTCTTTTAAATTATTCAAATTGAAGTTAAACTTTCCACAATACAAATTTGTTAACATTTTAATTACAGTTATGCTAATAGAATGTAGTACTAGTAGGTTTGAAAGTGACGAGTAATTAATTATAAACCCACCGGCTAATAATTTCATCCCCGAATCCTCAACTACTGTTAGGTGTAACTAGTATACATATTGATTTATTACATATTCATGAAAGGATATAGATTAGATTAATATGGATTAAATAATTATAATTGGGCTATAATTATAATTAGTCCATAAGCTCAACAATCATGAAACTCTAATGACTCTTTGTCTATATAATGATTATTTATTCTCCATTGTGGGTGATGAGAAATATCGTAACATTAGAGAGAAAATACGTAAAGTTTTGTAGAGAATTCCTAGCTTTCTCTATAGAGCGATTGTACCGAGGAATTGTTCCTGCATCGGATCAGAATACACGTGGACCTCGATAGTAGTGGATTCAACTTGCAGGACACAATCGTAGAAGAAAACACAACAACAAGTAAGATTTAGTTTCGTTGTGTATTACGTGCTCAACTTGCGATAAGATTATGAATCTAGATCTGTTATTCTTGTATGCAATTTCCGCTGCGCTCATTAGATGAATACAAGAATTCCTAACAGTGGTATCAGAGCTCGGGGCTCGATTCATAATTATTTTGTGTGATAATTATTCGTGGATTAGTTTAAAAAAAAATTAAACCTATGTAATTGGTTCGCATGGAAGTCGGACTTCAACTATGCGTTGGAATTGAAATTTGATTTCTTGTGTTTAACTTTTAAAGTCAATCTCACGGTAAAAGTTTTGGAACCAACAGTGATTTTGAAACATGGAAATCAGATTTCCACAATTTGGGAAATTAAGAAAACTGAATTGCGAAAATTCTCTTGACGAAAATCCTTTTGGTAGTTTTCTTTAATCAACGTTTAATTTACAATGAAATATTAATTGGATTAATATTTTATAATTTTATATTCTAAATTAATATAAATAATTAAATCCACGTTTAATTAAAGAATAAAATTTGATTTTATTTGTTGAGCATTATTTGATATCCTATGTGATAAGCATGTTATTTGATTTATGCTTATTTATTTTAACTATAGTAGATAGAGACCGTTTTATTGTCTGGGTAGGCGGCGCCCAGTATGTGTAGTCTGTGTTATACTATGTCTGGGTAGGCGGCGCCCAGTATTTGTAGTCCGTGTTATACTATGTCTGGGTAGGCGGCGCCCAATAATTGTTTAAGATTTTAATATTGGATATTAAATTGACAATTAGTATCACAAAATTATTCCCCACAAAATATAAGTCTCGTTTTGAAACAAACGCGTCGTCCATCACAATTGTTTGATGCTCCTAGCCTTTTCGACCACGAGTTTTACGCCCTCGCGTTTACTCTAAATCTACAAGGTTTAGGCTCATTCATAGATGCATGGTTGGCATCGTGTGATGGGGTTGACTTGCTTAAATTATTTTGAGTAGCCCGCGCAACCAGAATAATTTATGGACGTATATTAATTAGATTAATAAACCAAGAATTGTAAAATTGTTGTTACAATTGGCTTGGAGGCCTACCTGGTGATATTATTGTAGTCATCAGCCCTCGCAGAGGCTGCAATAATATAGACTTGGATCTTGGACCACTAAAATTTATATTAGATATAAATTCGTATTTTATGTTTGGGGGCCATAATATATGTTAAAATTAGTGGGAGCTAATCAATACAATAGACCATTGTTTGATTAGTGATGCGAATGTGATCTTTGTATGCTTTTCTGATTTGCTTTCATTTTAATTTCTGTTCAGATAAAATGTCAAACTTGGCTTACAAATGTTTGATGGAGACAAACAAGTTGACTGGGTCAAATTTCACGGATTGGCTCCGTTGTTTGCGCTTGGTGCTAAGACATGACAAGGTTGAGTATGTCCTGGACAAACCAATCGGTGCCATCCCCGATAAGGAATCTCTTGAGTTTGCTACGTTTGACGTTGAAGCTCATCAGAAACACATTGATAATGCTTCTGATGCTCAGTGTGTCATGTTGTCATCTATGAGTTTGGAACTGCAAAGACAACATGAACACATGCTTCCATATGAAATGCTAAAGCACTTGAAGAGTTTGTATGCTTCACAAGCTCAAACTATGGAGTATGAGATACTTCGCGATCTCTTCAACTGCAAGCTTCATGATGGAAGCAAGGTTTCTGAGCATGTGCTGAAAATGATTGGTTTGATTGAGAGGTTAGCATCGATTGGAACGGTGCTCCCCCCAAATGTCTCAACAAATCTAATTTTGCAGTCTCTTCCTAGTAGTTTTGAGAATTTCATTGTGAATTTCAACATGAACAACACGAAGGTTGGGCTGCCAGAGCTGCACAATAAGCTTAAGACTTATGAGTCTTCCACTGCTAAGGTAAAATCTGTGCTCATGGTGAGCTCTTCTGCGAAGTCTTCGAAATGGAAGAATAAGCAGCAACAGAAGAAGAAAGCATCTAAGGATGCTGTTCTAAAGCCTAAGAGTGGAGGGGCCAATAAGAAGTCGAAATTATCAAAGGATGAGTGTCTTTTCTGTCATGAGAAGGGACACTGGAAGAGAGACTGCCCAAAATTCAAGGCACAAGGTGCAGAAAGTGGGAGCTCAGGTATGTTTGTCATTGAGATAAATATGTCTATGAATAATTCATAATCTTGGGTATTAGATACAACTTGTGCCTCACACATTTGTAATAATGTGCAGGGTCTAAGTGACAGCAAGAAAGTGAGACCTGGGGAAGTTGATTTGCGTGTTGGAAATGGAGCAAGAGTTGCTGCCGAATGCGTGGGAACTTATAGATTAGATCTTCCCTCAGGACATAGACTAGATTTACATAATTGTTATTTTGTTCCAGTTGTTTCAAAGAATATTATCTCCATTCCGATGTTAGACATTGAAGGTTTTTCCTTCCATTTTGCAAACAGCAGATGCTCATTTTCTTTTAATGGATTGTTTTATGGAAATGCCACTCTTGAAAATGGATTATATATGCTTGAATACAAACGAAATATTCTCAATGTGCAAAACAAAAGACCTAAGCTAAGTAATACGAATAATGCAACTTATCTTTGGCATTGCAGACTTGGTCATATTAATGAGAAAAGAATAGCAAGATTGAGAAAGTTAGACTATCTCACTTCATTTGATTTAGAATCCTGTGGAGCTTGTGAATTCTATCTCAAAGGAAAAATGACAAGTAAACCATTTTCTGGGAAAGGGGTGCGTGCCAAAGATTTGCTAGAGTTGATTCACACTGATGTGTGTGGACCGTTTCCAACTCAAGCAAGAGGTGGTTATTCGTACTTCATAACTTTTACTGATGATTTATCAAGGTGTGGATATGTGTATCTTATGAAAAATAAATCGGAGGCCTTCGATAAATTTAAAAGAGTTTAAGTGTGACGTTGAGAAACAACTTGGGAAAGGTATCAAGACTCTTCGATCAGATCGAGGAGGGGAATGCTTGAGCCGAGAATTTCTTGATTACTTGAAGTCACATGCAATGGCGGATCCAGGAACAAATTATCGTGGGGTCGAACAAGATAGTAAATATTTATATAAAATAATTGTTTAAATTAATTATTTTTATAAATATATTTTTTAATATAAATAATTCATGCGAGTATCGATATTCTTAAAACAACATACTCCACTTTCTTCGTCCCATTATAAGCGAGACTCTTCTTTTGGATACAGAATTTAAGAAAAAGACGTTTATGGAGCTAACTGAAGAAAGAATAAAATATGATCTTAGATAAAACAAAGATGCAAATAAATAATAAAGTAAGAGAGAACAATTATGTTATATTACGTATTTTGACAAAAAAAATGACATACACATAGCATAATTTTTCTGTAACATACCAAATTTTTAAAGATTTAAAAAATTGAATATGAATAATAAGGTTGAAAATTTAAATTATAAAATTAAGAGTAGAAGAAATTAAGAAATATTTACTTTATATAAGTAGGTGGTTAATTTAGATAAATTGATTTTGATATACTGTAAAAAAAATACTACTACTACTACTACTTAACATTAATTGATAAGATGAGAAAATATTTTTAATGGACTTCTAAGAATTAATTCAAATAAAGAAAATATTTCAAAGCCCATTTTACAATTAGATAACATATTTAAGATATTTAATCTTTTAAACTTAGTTAAATTTATTGATGCCGGTTTATTCTATTTCACGAGTGAATATAGGGATGAGAAAACAATAATGACATCGCCAATACCATTCCTCTTTCTCTTCGAAAACAAAAACCGCGGAAGGACTCTTCCCCTCCAACTCCTTCGTTCTCGACAACAGTCTACCCATCCGGCTGCCTCACTTCCTTCCGTTCTCTCTGATCAGTCTCCTCATCATCTCACACAGCGTGAAGACGTGAGGTGGGGGCGGAGACGTGAACGCCGTAGGGTCGGAGGCCGAAGAAAGTAGCTTTCCGGTGCACTCCGTGGCAGGTGGTGGGGTCGGCCGACCCCGCCCGACCCCACCTGGATCCGCCAGTGGTCACATGGAATCCAGTCGGACTGAACACCTCCTGGTACACCTCAAATGAATGGAGTATATGAAAGGATAAATCGAACATTATTAGATATGGTTCGATCCATGATGAGCTTCGCTAGTCTCCCTTTATTCCTATGGGGTCATGCCTTACTAACGGCTATTTACATTCTAAATAGGGTTCCTTCTAAATCAGTCGAGAAAACACCATATGAGTTATGGTGTGGCAAGAAAGCTAGTCTTAACCATATCCGGACCTGGGTTGTCCAGCTTTTGTTAAGAAAATGATGACTGATAAATTGGAAACTAAAAGTGAGAAATGTTATTTGTGGGATATCCTAAAGAAACTAAATGGTACGATTTCTAATGTCCTGAAAATCACAAGGTGATAACATCAAGGAATGTGACGTTCCTTGAAGACAGTTATGTCTGCAAGGAACAAGGTCAAAATACAGTAGATCTTGAAGAAATTCAAGAACCACAAGTTAACAATGAGGATGATGTATTGTCAAATGGTTTGAACAATAACTCAGCGGGAGTTTTTGATGAACTATTGGGAGGGGAAAATACTATTAGAGGAGACCTTAGTGGGACTCTCGAAGAACCTCCTCAAGACAATGAGATGCATCAAATACAAGATGATACAATAGTTGCATCACCTCTACCTCAAGAAGATCATAGTGATATTCCTGGGCCTACTCACAATCAGAATGAACAGCCCGAGCCAGAAGAAAACCAACTTAATAGGCCTAGAAGGATTCGTCGTGCACCTGAGAGACTGAATCTAATGGTTGAGAACCAAGATTATGAAGTTGATTTAGATGATGATGAGCCTAAGACCTATACCGAGGCGGTGTCGGACACCGATCAAGAGAAGTGACTTGAAGCCTTGATATCTGAAATGGACTCGATGTACTTCAACTTAGTCTGGGAACTAGTTGACTTGCCAGATGGGGTTTACCCCATAGGTTGCAAATGGATCTTCAAAAAGAAGAGAGATGCAGATGGCAAAGTACAAACCTACAAGGCTAGGTTAGTGGCAAAGGGTTATAGTCAGCGCGAAGGCATTGACTATGATGAAACCTTTTCGCCAGTTGCTAAGATCAAGTCCATTAGGATATTACTTGCAATTGCTGCATACTACAATTTCGACATTTGGCAAAAGGATGTCAAAACCGCATTTCTCAATGGAGAATTAGAAGGCGATGTCTATATGACACAGCCAGAAGGTTTTGTATCGAAAGAAAGGCCGAATGCAGTGTGCAAGCTAAAGAAGTCCATCTATGGACTTAAGCAAGCTTCGAGGAGTTGGAATATTTGTTTTGACAGAACAATCAAATCGTTTGGTTTTGTCAGAAGCAAAGAGGACCCATGTGTTTATAGTAAACGCGAGAATGGAAACGTTGTCTTCCTCATCATATATGTTGATGACATCTTGATTATGGGAAGCGATCGTTCCATGATGCAATCCGTGAAAGAGTGTTTGTCTAGTTCCTTTATGATAAAGGATCTAGGTGATGCTTCCTATATCCTTGGAATTAAGATCTATCGAGATAGACTAAATAGGATGTTAGGATTATCACAATCCACTTACATAGACAAGTTGCTAAGGCGCTTCTCAATGGAGAATTCTAAGAAAGGTTTTCTTCCTATGGGACATGGCATTGTATTGTCAAAGAAGGATTGTCCTTCTAATGACAAAGAAAGAGACAACATGAAAAGGATCATGTATGCTTCGGCTATAAGATCTATTATGTATGCCATGATCTCTACTAGGCCAGATGTGGCCTGTGCGCTTAGCATGACAGGCAGATTACAGCAAAATCCCGGTGAGGAACATTGGAAAACTGTTAAGACTATTCTTAAGTACCTTAGAAGGACTAAAGAATATTTCTTAGTCTATGGTGGACAACCAGAGTTATCAGTTACTGGGTACACTGATGCTAGTTTCCAAACAGACCATGACGACTATAAGTCTCAGTCTGGATATGTTTTTATCCTCAATGGTGGAGCAGTGAGTTGGAATAGTTCCAAACAAGGTACAACTGCCGATTCCACCACCGAAGCCGAGTATATTGCTGCATCTGAAGCTGCCAAAGAAGTTGTTGCTTTGTTAGAGTTCGTTAAAGAACTGGGTGTCATTCCGAGTGCCAATAGTGCAATACCTTTGTATTGTGACAACACTGGTTCTGTTGCGCAAGCAAAAGAACCCAGAGCTACGAACAGGAACAAACATGTTCCCAGAAGATATCATATGATCAGAGAAATAATTGAAAGAGCCGACATAAAATTAGAAAGAGTACCCACTGATGATAACTTGGCTGATCCTTTCACCAAACCATTATGTATAGCAAAACACAACAAGCACTTTGAGAGCTTAGATGTTATGCGTGTTGGTAGATGGCTTTGAATCAGTGGGAGTTACAGTTTTATATGTCTTAGAAACATTTTGTGTTGAGACAATATTACTTGATCACATTATATGAAAATTTTATTTTCTATGGGTTTTGTGCACTTATTGGAATAATTGTTTTAAATGTTTGATTTTATTCTAAATATTTGTTCCCTTGAATTGTGACTGTCGTTAATGGTGTGAGACATTAATGATATAGTATAATTCTAAAATAGCCCTAACCAATGATCATCAAGAATGGGATATTGGTGATATGTTATAGGTTAGCATGGGGTTTGCATCACATTCTTCGAGAATATAGTTGTTCTCACAACTATGAGATAGTAGATACTCGTGATGGACACATGGTATACTTTGGAGAGTATTGGTATACCATACTATTAAACTGTTTTGTTGAGTGTCTACAGTTTATTAGTACATGAAGTATGTAATAGTCCTTGGATCTGAGGTCATTACACATTTTGTTTGTTGAGTGGTGTGCTTTGACCTTGTACAACGCTTTGCCCCCCCTCGGAGGATTAAGACACAGACTTGTGTTGGGTACATCATAAGATAAATGGAAATGATAGTTGAGCCAAGAATGAGATTCATTCGTCGATTAGAATTTCGAGAGAACACTCAAATTCTCTATATTACTTGACCATTAAGTCATTGGCCAATGCAAAGATATATTCAATTAAAGTAATTGAATATGATCGAATGGGTCATTTAATAAAGATGAGATAAAGTGATTGAGCTATTTGGATGACACATGACAAATCTTAGGCTCAATCGGGTGATTCGTGAATGAAAGGATGTTACTATAAACTTTGTGTAAAGGCTTGTTTACCGAATTCACGTAAACGTCCTTCATATATCGAGCTACGCTGCCAACGCAGTCTAGGAGTTTTGTGCAGACTTCGATTAGATCGTCGTCGATAATGAGGGCCTAAAGGGTCACACTATAAGTGTATTTTGATCCGCTCAAGGGTACAAAGTTGGAACTGCGTATTATATCTAATGCTAGTCCAAGTGGGAGATTGAAAGGATATGAGCTAGATTAGATTAATATGGATTAAATAATTATAGTTGGGCTACAATTATAATTAGTCCATAAGCCCAACAATCATGAAACCCTAATGACTCTTTGTCTATATAATGGTTATTTATTCTCCATTGTGGGTGATGAGAAATATCGTAACATTAGAGAGAAAATACGTAAAGCTTTGTAGAGAATTCATAGCTTTCTCTATAGAGCGATCGTACCGAGGAATTGTTCCTGCATCGGATCAGAATACACGTGGACCTCGATAGTAGTGGATTCAACTTGCAGGACACAATCGTAGAAGAAAACACAACAACAAGTAAGATTTAGTTCCGTTGTGTATTAGGTGCTCAACTTGCAATATGATTATGAATCTAGATCTGTTATTCTTGTATGCAATTTCCGCTGCGCTCATTAGATGAATACAAGAATTCCTAACAATTCAATCATTAGTAGACGAGACACATTGTACATATTAACACATACTTCTACTAATGTACTCAAAGATGTTGTTCGGTTTCCAAGATAAAATAATACAAAGATACAATCTAAGATTGAGTTGTGAGATTATTTTAGTCATAGAGGGTTAGCTATGACTAATTATTATCCATCTAGGATTGAGTTGTGGGGTTGAATCTCATGAACCAAACACACTACAAGTTTAATCCCGGATACAATCTTGCAAACCGAACATCCCAAATACTACTAAAATTTTTAACTTTAATTAATTGAAGAACTTGAAATTCTTGTAAAACAAAGGGTAATAACGTTAATTTGAAATTAAGAGTAAAAGTTGTTGGAGGATCCATTCACATTAAAGTATCCATCAAATTGATTTTTACATGTATTTCAGCTTTCATGTGTGTGTAATAAATGAGTATCACTGTGTTTACTGGCGACGGATAATACTACATGTAACGGTTGCTGTTAATATACAGTCGTTTAGCAAATCATTTTTGTTTAGAACATTTATTGGAGACTACTATTTTGAAGCATGATATTTGGATATTATTATATCTCGGACTGTTTTAAAACATGTGGTGGATATTTGATACGAATACCATTAATTCACTTTGGTAGCAAATGAATTTTGGGAGTTGTTGTCTTCTCTTGTTTTATCTTGCTCTCTCTTTAATCTTTATTGAGGGTCCTTTCAATCAATTGGTAATCAGCTGCAATTCTAAAATATTCAATACATAAAACATTATAATTGCTAAATTAACATGATCATAGTCATTGTTTTGTTTTCAAATTTTACAAGATTAGTAAATTAACACCAGATTAGATTGTGAGTATAATTTTGTTGATTTGGGAGTATTATATTACAAGATTAGTAAATTTCAAGTTTTCTACATTGATTTATATCGTACAATTATAAACGCCACCACCGTCCACCAATATAATACTATATATATACAGTTACAAATATTATTTCTATTATAATCTTTTAATTTAGAGGAAAAATTAAAAAAAAATCCATTAGACATACTACACCACATAATTAAATCGGAAAATTGCAGTAATCCAGAAAAAGATAAATATACACATCTATTTAGAGACAAATAAAAAAGTCAATTGAGAAACAAACGCCGGTGTGCATTTTTTCTCTGTGATTTCCATTCTCATTCAATCCATCCCTTCGAAGAGGGAGAGGAAGAGATCGCTGCTCATTCTCTCCACCCTTCTTCTCCCCGCGGATTCGGAATCATCGCCATGAATGAGAAGGCCGGCGTATCCAAGGAGCTTAACGCCAAGCATCGGAAGGTTCCATTTCTTTTCTGGATTTCAATTTTCCATATTTTTCTTTCTTCATATTCGACCGGTGAATTTCAGCTAATCTGGATTTGTTCTACTGTTATTTACGTCGTTTTTTTTTTTTTTTGCGTTTATAGACCATTGAATCGGCTGACTCGGTTGTTTTTAGGTTGGATTGATTAGAAATACGCGTTTCTAAGGTGCTTGCGTGGTTTTTGTTTCCAGATGCGTTTGTGATAAATACTGTTCAGCTTTTGTTCGGTTTATTTTTGTAGCTTTTAGTTTGGAGATGGTGTTCTTTTGATCTCGATCTAGATTTAGATTGCTGTTTAGTTGGATATCTGTGTCTCTTTGAGGCTGGTCTGCTGATTAGTAAGATTGTGTACCTGAAACTGTATTGGTTGCAATTCAGGGATGGAATCGTGTGAATCATTGCTTGATGAGAAGAAACTTAATCTGTATTAATATTTTAGTTCTCGTTCTCTTTAGATATGAAGAGCTAATATATCTGAACAATTTTGTTTTGAGTCAAATTGGTTGTAGATTCTATTATGTACAAAAGTCAGACCAGTTTAAGTAATTATTTCTGATTAAGTTTTTGTATCGTGTAAATAGTCAGATGGAATTATGAAAACCAAAATCACGAGCTGTTATACTGGCAACAATCTAGATCTGGATGTTACTGGAGTTATAGATTTTTAAGAAATAATGTAATACATTTCAGCCTTGTGACCTTGTCATAGAAACCTTTTACAAGGGTTGTTTAATACCTATAGACAACAGTTTAGATCTGGATGTTGCAGGAGGAATAGAATTCTCAGTTTCTCACAAATAATGTAATGCATTTCAGCCTTGTCGTATAAACCTTTTACAATGGTTGCACAGTAGCTATTGAGAAGGGACTTTTTTGTACTTCTGGGGTGCCGATTCTATTATTGTCATGCTAAAATCTTTTGGTTAACTATATGTTTATTTCATGTAGAATAGAATCCGTGCCCCCCAAGCTGTTGGATTCTGTGTTTACTTGCCCCCCTCTGCTGTTTTCTCCTGTGAGTTGACATCAATTATCTCTGTTCTGTCAGATTTTGGAAGGACTTCTTAAGTTACCCGAAAATAGGGAATGCGCTGATTGCAAAAGCAAGTAAGTATTTATGCAAATTTTAAAAATATTTTTTTCTGAATCAACTAAGTATGGGAAGTAATGCAAACACGTTTCCTAAGTATATTGTGCACCTTATTCCATTTTGTAGCTGGGAAAGTATACCTTCTGTTTTCATGGATAATAACAATAACATATCATTGATTTCTTCTATTCTTATTTGGTTAATTTTCTTTTTCCTTTTGGAATGCAGAGGTCCTCGATGGGCTAGTGTGAACTTAGGCATATTCATATGCATGCAATGCTCTGGAATCCACAGAAGTCTTGGAGTGCACATATCAAAGGTGACATTTATTAATTTTCTCTTACTGGTTTACTCATGCAATAATGGCGATGTTTATTTCATTTCTAATTCTAGATGTTTTTTAGCTTTACATCGCTCTTTGTTTTGTTACCACCATCAGAGTTAAAGCACTACATGAGATCATCTGAATTATGCATCTATTTGTAAGGTGCACTTTGACAATCTTTCAATCACAGCCGTGATTTAAGCTAAATGTCAGATTTTCTAAGCATCACTAGTACAATATTTTTAGAAGAAACCAAAAACATTTAGATCTCTGTAATTGGTGATGCTGTGTCACTTTAGAATACTTGTTTGAATTGTTTCTCAACTGGTTCTTCAATTCCAATGCACTCCCTTCGTTCCATAGTAGTGGAGTCATTTTGCCATTTTGATATGATCTATAGTAGTGGAGTCATTTCCCTTTTTAGTAAAAGTCAACACATTTCCTCTCTCTTGCTTTACTCTCGCTTACTTTATTCTATCTTCATATCTCTACCTTTTTCATTTCCTACTTTATTCTTCCTTCACTTAACACAGTTTTTCTTAAATCGCGTGCCGATAAGAAACGCCTCCACTACCGCAGAACGGAGTGAATATTATTATTAAATACTAGTGATTTTTGTGTATTGGAAGTAGATAATTTGCATTGTCGTAGTTTTAGTGATCTGTTAAATTTGCACTAACCAAAAAATGAAATTGAAGGCTGCAGAGAATAAATTTACTGCATCATGAAATTATGGAATATGTTAGGACTTGTGATAAACATATAAGATAGGAAGCCCTAACTTAACCCAAAACCATGGTCAAAGGTAAAGGGTTGACTCCCTATTATATGCTATTCCACACTTTCGTGTGAAACCGATGTGGGATCGTATCAATCCATCCCTCTTTTTAAACCGGACGTCCACGGACGGCACACGCCGGGTGGCAAACCCAAAGCCACGTGCCCACCATCCCCTTTGCTGCCCTTTTCCTTCGGGCCAACATTTTTCGGTGGCAGCCCTTTGGTCACACCTACGGGTAGCCCCTTTCCGTAGGACATCCGGATCCACGTTCACCGCACCAAATTGATAAACATATAAGATAGGAAGCCCTAACTTAACCCAAAACCATGGTCAAAGGTAAAGGGTTGACTCCCTATTATATGCTATTCCACACTTTCGTGTGAAACCGATGTGGGATCGTATCAACTTGGCATTTCTTGATATTCTCCATTGGAAAAGATTGACTTATTGTCTCAGATTTGCATTTTGTAATTGGATGGCATTTTCACTGATTCATATCTAGTGAAAGTGGAGCTTTTTCCTTTGCTTTTATTTTCATCAATTTTGAAATTATGTTTTCTTTTATTTGGGAAGGTGCATTAATATAATTTAATATTTTCTTTACAGTGGCGTTATTGATTAACTCTCCCACATGCATGTTTCTAAACAATGAAACTTTTTATGAGTTGTGGCTAACCTAGTATAACAAAGATTTTTCGTCAGGCCCAATATAATTTCTCTTTTCTTTGCTGCATTGGTAATAGATATTGAATGCTACTTGTGGTTTGTTTGTTCATACGTTTTGTGTCTTTGTAGGTGAGATCTGCTACACTTGACACATGGCTTCCTGAACAGGTTGCATTTATTCACTGTAAGAATTCAATGCATGTACCTCTTTGGTGATTTTTTTTATTCTTAAAGTAATGTTTAAAATTATTCTTCCATCGTGAATGTAGCCATGGGAAATGAAAAGGCAAACAGCTACTGGGAGGCAGAGCTTCCTCCGAATTATGATAGAGTTGGGATTGAGAATTTCATTCGTGCAAAGTATGGGCTTCTTATTCTGAAGAACTTTCATTATGCACATGCATTACATATGCCAGGCAGGTACCACAAGCTGATCATGTATTTACTGTTATAATCTATTAAGGTATGAAGATAAGAGATGGGTATCAAAGGATGGGAATCTGAAGTCACCTCCTAGGAGAACTGAAGAAATAGCTTCTGTCCAGAGGCAACGACCTAGTGATAGAAGTGGGCACGGACATTTCAGCAGTACTGGCAACTCTTCTGAGAGGAAGATTGTTCCAGCACCTAGTACAAGACAAAGCATTCCTGCTGCCAGAATGAGTGTGCCTGTGCCTCCTAAAGCTGCAGAACAAGTATGTCTTCTGGCATACATTTGTTTTATTTTCTTTGGTTTCTCAGCTCTCTAGGAAGTTATGAACATATTTTTGTACATATTTTGTAATGGAGTTCACCAATATATTTCAAGCAACTAAACTCCCAAATGAGCAATGTAGCTTCCTACGAATATATGTGATCGTGGAAGGGAAGGGATAAGCTATCCAATCTTCATTGATATCCAAGAAAACAACTAGCCATCTTGTTTCTAGCTATATCTAATGTTTGGAAAAGCAATGGAAATTTGATCTCCTACACATTGTGTTTTTAAAGCTATTGTTACTGTTCCAACTGACCCCATTAATATTTCTTATTTAAAGTATCATTTATTGATGCCCTTTAATCTGTTGAAGTTTAAAATGAAGGCCCTTATTTTTCTTTCTGATAATAGGTAGCTCCAGCTCCAGCTGCAGTTACTGAGCAAGTGGTTCAGAAAGTAGAGACAGCTCCAACTGCTGAACCATCAAAGCAGGTTGAAGAGAAGATCTCTCCCCCAAAAGTTGATTATGCAACTGATCTTTTCAACATGCTTTCTATGGATGGTTCTGGTGAAACTACTACTGGAGCTTCCAGGGACGATAATACGTGGGCAGGATTTCAATGTATGTCTGAGTTATCTTGCAAATTTTGGTGTTGGATTCCAGACATGTTTTCTTCTGTCCTGTCTTTTGTGGGTTGAGGAGGGGGGAGGGGTGGCTTCAAACCTTGAAGAAATTCATACCATCTTTGTATTTTGCAATTTGGCTGTTGTTCATGTTTCTGTTTGTAACTGCAGCTGCTGATGTGTCGTCCTCAACAGAAAAGACCACTCCTGCAAAACTTGATGAAAACAAATCACAGCCTGCTTCTGGAATTGAAGATCTTTTCAAGGATTCACCACCAATTGCACCTAGTTCAACAGCAGTGAATCCCCAAAAAGATGTTAAAACTGATATTATGTCTCTTTTTGAGAAGGTATGTCTTGTGCCGGATTCTTGAGATGTATGAGTCACACACCCCTTCCAGGCACAATCAACCCTGAAAAATCCTTAAGATGAAAAAGGTTCATCTTAAATTTTCAAAAATGGAGTATAAGAAAGGCTAGAATTTTATGATGATGAATGATCTGAGAGACAACTAGACTTTCATACTGCTATTATTGCTGTCCATTGATTGACCTATCTTTTTTTCTTTGTCATGTTGCAGTCCAATATTGTTTCTCCATTCGCTGCTCACCAACAACAACTTGCTATGCTAGCTCAACAACAGTCACTTTTAATGGCTGCTGCAGCAAATGCTTCTGGATCAATGCCAAAAGCTCCTAACAACACACAAGTAGGGCTTAATGGTACCAACTTGCCCAACCAAAGTTGGCCAAATGCTGGTTACCAGTTCCCTGGAAAGATGATGACAGAAGCTCAGAAAGCTGAAATAGTGAAGTATATGCAGGTAGAAAATAAGTGATTTGTGGTGATATATCTTTAAAAGATCAATACATGGATGTACCTATGGTCTTATTTTTTATGCTCTTTTGACAGATGGGAAATATGGGACCACCTCGACCAATCGGAAATTCTTTTGCTCTCCCAACATCGAGGTATGTGCGTGAAACATATGCGAAATATTTAGTCCAACTTTTTTCTCCTGGGAACATGGTTTGGATAGAGTTTTCTTACTGTTTATCAATTATTCTGGAAGATGCATTTTGGAATATGTAACATTTACTTTTGTGAAGTTAAATAAAGTCCATATTCTTCCCACCATATACTCCAAAGATATAGGATGACATGGTGGCCATTTTACTCGTAATTTTCAATGAATGTTCAACAATGTAGCTTTCAGTAGCATGCTTTGTAAGTTTGTTTTTTTAGGAAGAAAGAATTAGTTCTAGTGCTTTATATATCTTTCAGTAGCATGCTTTTCATCATTTTTGTCTAATATATTTTGCTACGGTGGAGAATGATAAAGCCCCATATGCAATGTAATTTGTATAAAATGATCTTCTACTGCTCTCTTACTCTATTGGCTGATAATATAATGCGAACATGATATATGTACAACAATGGAACAAAAATAAACTTTCCTTATCTGCAACTAATCTAAATTACTAGCTTCCATAGATTCTCTCTTAAGTTGAATATGTAAATAATAAGCTTATTGATATGTTATACTAGACTCTAGATGAAATAGGACCTCTGCACCAAATGCAAATTCCGACTTCTATCTGAGACTTGAAGTATCTTCTCTATTTTGATTTGAAGCTCATGTTCCTTCCATGCCAGAGAAATAGAGTCATGTCACTTTGTATATTTCTAGCTGTTTTCAAATGTTCAATTAAAGTTAGGTAGTAGAAACTCATGAAGCTAACTTCTTCATGCAGCCCGTATGCAATGGGAAATAATGCATCTAGTAATGGCAGTATGCCTGTAGCTGGCCAACAGCAGAATGCATCCTCACTTTCGTCCGGCTCTTCACAATCAGGAAAAGAGTACGATTTTTCCTCTTTGACGCAAGGGTTCTTCACAAAACATTGAACATGGAAACGGCTACCATAGCACATTACTCAGTTATTCACAGAAGTAGCAGCTATTCAAGTTCTTTTTCTCCTGTATTTGGGGGTTGTAAACTATTGTAGGGGAACGACTTGAGCTTGAAGGTGTATCCGAGTAATAATTTGGTTAAAGATTGTGATATTCTTTACTAGCATATTTTGTATACTATATGTTCTTTTGAAATTTTGATCTATTGATCATGAAGAAATGACGAAACGGATTAGTGTAATACTATATGTGGAAGATTGTTTGTTCTATTCTCTTGGTGTGCTCTAATTACCTTTGCGGCTGATTGGATTTAATGACTCCTCTACTAATGTCTGAGATTGTGACTTTTTCTTCTTCTCCTTCCTTCTTTTAAGGAACTAAAAGACCTAACACAAATTTAATGCTCTATGTTATGATTAGGGGTGGGTCGATACGAGATATCGTATCGAAAACGTTGTATCGTATAACGTATTGAAAATATCGATATGAAAGAATTTCATATCGTTATCGTATTGATACCTGTATATCGAAAATTATAATTTCAAAACTTAAAATTCACACAAAAATTAATAAAACTTCAACACAATAAAATTAATAGTGTTCTTATCTCCATAATCAAAATACAACACAACCAAGTACAATTAAATGGATTTATATATATTTATAATTTTAAATTTTAATATGTATTGAATTTCAATATGTTTCTATATATACGATATATATCGTATATTCGATATAAAACGATATATCGAAAATATCGATATATATCGTATATTCGATATAAAACGATATATCGCGATATAAGGAAATTCATATCGTTATCGTATCGAAAACTTACGATATGGTATCGTATCGTATCGAAAATTACGATATATCGAAAATCCGATAATTTTTCGATATTTTTCAATATGATACGAGCGATATATCATTTTTTCGATATTTTTCCCCAGCCATAGTTATGATGTTTTTTGTTTTTTTATATGTAGTTGACTAGTAGTATAAGGAACCACAAACGCTGTATAAAAGCAGATGAATCCACAGTGGATGATGTTCTGATGTTCTGGTTCCTTCTATATACTACTCCCTCTGATTGATAGTCGTCGTACAGTCATTTTTGCATTTTGAGCGTTCCATAGTATAGGGTATTTTTTTTAGTAAAAAGTAACACATTTTCTTGCTCTTACTTTTCTCTCTCCTATTTTATTATCTTTACATTTTCCTCTCTCCTACTTTATTATTATTTTTATTTAATACTCCTTCCGTCCTACTCAAGATGTCCACCTTCTTGAGTGGCACAAGATTTTAGGAGGAATTGTTAGATGGAGTAAGTAAAAGGAAAAAAAATATTTAAATATTTTAATAAAGAAAGTGGACAGATGGATTTATTTCCAAATATAGAAAGTAAACATCTTGAGTGCGACGGAGGGAGTACATCACACTTTTTTTTCTTAATCTACATGCCAGAAAGAAATGCATCAACTACTATAGAATGGAGAGAGTACTCCATTTGTCTCAAAATAGAAGTTTTCTTTTCAGTTTGTTCTAAAAGATCACATTTCATTTTTATGAAAAAAGTTCTCTCACATTAAATATAAAAATATATTTTTGCTTTCCACTTAACATATAAAAATAACGTCTCTTAAGATCATGTGCTGATATCTATTATAGGACCGAGGAAGTAGTTTGTTTTGTTCTACATAGACACTGACATCACACTATTGTAACTAGGGAGGAGAAGAGCGCCATATCTATAAATATATACAAGCGGAATACCAAAAAATCCATTTCCCGCTCAGTTTCATGGAATATTGTTCACAATATTATAAAATTTCATTAGCATATAATATACTATATTAACGGATGATTATACACTAGTATTATAAAGAGTTGTCAAATCAGTCAAATCACACTTATATATATCCAATGGTTATTATTTCTATGACCGTTGCACAACATAAGAACAAGTGGTCTCTCCCTTAATTTATTTTATTGACCAATGTGATTAAGCCATTTGTTACAATGTCATTGGTCAATAAATATTTTATTTTATATTCAAATATTGTTTATATATTAAATGAAATATATATGTAAATTATACCAAAATTCATTATTTTTTATCTCTACAAATAGAGATCACATTTGCTATAGTTCTATTCACAGAAAAATCTCCATTTTTCTCCACATATAATCTTTCTTGTATTTTACAATTTCTCATTTTTTTAAATTTATTTACCATGGATGATGAGAATAACATGTTCTCTAATTCTAAAATTTCAAACCTTCCTAAAATTATTTTAATTGTTGAAATTTATGACTTTTGTTTATTTGTTTTTATTTTATTTTGTCATTTTTATAATTTTTTATAAATTTTTTAATAATATAATATTAATAAGAATAATAGTTATCTATCTATACATCTATACATATATAAAAGCCAAATTGTGAGAATTTTTGTTTTCCCGCTCAATTTCATGAATTTTTTTGAGTATATTGTATAAATCTTTTAGCATGTGTTATAGAAATTTAATGTAAAATGCATGACATGATAGGTTGTAATTGAATAAAGCATCATTATACATAGGATGATACAAAAAAAACGTGAAGGAGTGTTATTGATGTGATCAATAAGATGTTGTGGATGGCCTTACTCCATAAACCAATGGTCAATAAATAAATCAATGTACCAAATGGCACAATCTCATTGGTTGATGAATTTTTTTTTAATTTATATCTTTTATCTATTATATTAACTAATTACAAAAATTATAACAAAATTCATAATTTTTCATCCTCTATAAATAGAGACCACATTTGCTATATTTTTTTATCATAAAAATAGTATCATCTTTTTCCTTATATAATCCTTCTTATTTGGTATAATTTTTAATTTTGTAGTCTTCTTTGTTGTTCACTATGAATGATGATGAGAGTAATATATTCTCCGATTCTCAAAATTTCTATTACTAATTTTCATCTTATGTTTTGAGCACCAATTATGTATATTCAATTTCGTATTTCAATTATTGTAATTTATGTTGTTTATTTGTTTATTTTATAATTTTTAGTTTATCATTTATGGTGCTTTTTATCAATTTTTATTATGCAATAATAAATATTTCATGTAATAATATTATTATAAAAAATATAAAAATAAATATATAATGGTGTGGTTGGATAGTTACTAATAAAACATAAAAAATGTATAGTTGAGCTGGATGAATATTGAGCATATCTTAAAATAGTACTCCATAATTCATTCTTTTGGGTTCTCTTATGCATATATGATTCAAAAAGTAAATTGTCCATTGTACAAAACAAAAGCTTGATTGATTGACTGATTTACAATCAATCAAAGATAATAAAAAAGTCCAAAAGTTACATCAATTATATAGCTTCCTAAAGAAGTTTTAAGTAGCTTTGCACAAAACCTAAATAAAAGAAATGTATACATTGAGCCAAGCAAATGTACACATTGAGCCAATATCTGTAGCTTTTTTAATATGTGAGATAGAAATAAATCATTGGTTAATGACATAAAAATGATTAAAACACATATTTCAATACATTTTTGCAGAATTTGTCAATTCTACATGCTCCATATAAATGATTTTAAGAATTATAAATGCAGTTTTGAAAATACAACTAAAAAAATCGTACAAATTTCTTGCAAATTGGCGGAAACTCTATTTGATTTCCTCCCAAAATTTTTCCCAAAAAAACTGTTGCTTTACATATTTATAGATTATAGATCGGAGATAGATATATTATAAATTATGGATTATAGATTAGCAAGAAATTTATAATGATTTTTTTAATTGTATTTTCAAAACTGCATTTGTATTTCTTAAACCATCAGTCAATAGAATTATTTTAAAGGAACTATCTTTACATCTTCTCAACCAATAGTTAATAGCATAAAAAAGTAGATATAACTCATAAAAAAATGTGAGTGATGATGATAAATGGATGTCAACCAATGGAGTACATAAAGCTGCAAATCAATTTATAGAAAGTAATGCAAAGTGAAATACACAAATAAAAAAAAAGGATTTAGAGATAGATTAGGCATCCAATATAATCAATTTGGAGAAAGAGCTTCTCTGCATCTCAAATTGTGAAATCTGAATTAGGCAACTTTATGACATCCAAAAAAAAGAATACGACTCAACTTAATTGGGAGAGAGAAAGCATTTATTTTGTTTTAATAAAATTTTATTTCTCTTTCATAAATTTAGTGCTAATATTTAAGTTTGTGTACATTTAGATAGGTTGTGTACCGTAAAATTAAAGAACACTGTCTCAATTAAAAATACTTTTATATATATATATATATATATATATATATATATATAGGGAGATGATCAAAATAAGTATGTGTTTAAATCCAGAAATGCAGACCAAATCTCAGCCCTAGGATTAGATGATCTAATGGTCAATAATTAACCAAAAACACGGAAGGTCATAATTAAGCAATTTTAGGTCATATTATAATATTTAGATTTAATGTCATACTAAGATCGTTTTAGGTCATGCTTTGTTAGCATGACCTACAAATTACCTAATTATGACCTAAAAGTGCCATAATTATGATATTGTTCTGCGTTTCTGTATTTAAATCCAGTTTTGCATAGATCAAAACCATATATATATATATATATATATATATATATAGGGTCATGTTAAAGTCCTTTTCTATCATTAGATTTAAGTTCCAATTTGATTTGGATCATTGGATCTGCTAGATGAACGACCCGGATTTGATGATTAGTTAAGCATTCCGTAGTTCATTATTTGGTTTATTTCGTGCATTATGAGGGTGAATTAGTAATTTTATTATCTCAAATCTGAAGAATACGAGGAGCCGCGAGTTTAGCGGGATACACCCACAGCTTTCCATCTACCGCCTCATTCATCATAAACCGTATTTACTCCCACTTCTCTCTCCACAATCGTTCTCAAATTCCATCCAAACAGCAAAACCCTAGCCGCCAAAAGGGTTGTTTTCGGTGATAATTCTGAAGTTCAACCGGTTTTTCAGTCGATTTTCATTCTTCCTTGCTGTGCTGAACAATACTCCACCGCGTTCTAAGAAGAGGTAGGGTTTTCCGATTGTTAATGGACTGCTTCAATTTTCGAGTTTGAACAACCCTTTTCCAATATTCGCTAGTAACGCAACTTCCACACCACAATGCACCCGATTACCACCAATCGGCCGTATTTATTAATACAGTCTAACCCCCTTTTGTTTGGTTGAATTTCTGCGTAGATCTTAAAATGACAAAACGAGGACGACCCACCAATTCTAAGCAATCCCAGCTAGAGGGTGAGCTCCTATTTTTTTGTGCAATTCGAATTGCTTTGTATGTTTGGATTGTAATCCCACATGGTGTAACATAATTTGTACATTATTTTTGTAATTGTGTGAATTAATTCAAATACTGTATCCATTATTCGTATGGTGGTTGATTTTAATTGTATAAAATAATTCAATGTTGGCTTGTTCACAACTGTAATGGATATGCACATTATATGTGTATTTTGTTTTCCATCCAACTATCATGTACTCTGCATTATACAACTGGAGTTTGAATTTATCCAAGAATAGGAGTAACATGTATATTTGCATTCCATGTTATGATAAATGGTGTACAAAATCAGTTTGTTCATTACTTGATATAAACTCTTCATTATTTGCCAATGTGACTACATTATTTTCATATGTGAATGTAGTTTGCTCATGTCTCTTTTAACGTGTCAGATAACGAATGTAATATTTGTATATTCATTTAATCATATAGTCTATGCATTATTTTAATATGTCAATGCATTATTTTTCCTATATGTGTACATTGTGAATGTTATTGATGTGGTTTTAGATTTTGAAAGAGTAAATTGAAAATGTGTTTGTTCATTACATGTCAACATCTATTCATTATTTTACAAATGTAACTACATTATTTTAATATGTGAATGCATTATGGTCATTTCTGTTTAAAATTGGCAGATAACAAATGTGATATTTGTTTATTCATTACTTCATATAAACACTGCATTATTTTCAGAGGGTGGTCATTGTGGAGATAGTGGATGCAGAGGTGTATTTGTCATTAATAAAATTAGTTTGTTCATTAATTTGTATTCTATATATATCTTGTATCATGCATCATGCCAGTGTTAGGATTGCATTATTTGAATATGTGATTACATTATTTGCTTATGTGATTGCATTATTTGACTATGTTAATGCATTATGTTGATTTCTGTTTTAAATTGTCAAACATTAACTGGAAAATGTTCATAACTAGCCTGAATCTGTACATTATGTAGCTATTTCTATGCATTATTTATCTTGTTTTATGCATCATTTGACTGCTGTTGTACATGAGTCTAAGAGTGAATTGAATATTTTTATCTGTTCATTACTTGAGTGATTTTGTTCATCATTTGGCTATTTGAATGCATTATTTATCATATTTTATGCATCATGTGACTACCAGTAGGAATTGCCCAGAATTTCTGGGAGCGAGTATCAGAGGCCGGGACTAGTACAGCTCTGGAAGAGACGGAGGATAGGAAACCAAGGGGTAGGAACGTCGACCATCTGTAATTTAGACGAACCCCTACCGAATTTCTGAATTGTATAAAGAGTTTAACTCCACGATAGAAGGAAGTCGTCACGGAACTTGTACATGAGTCTAACAGTGAATGCAACATTTGTACATTATTTAGCTATTTCTATGCATTATTTATCATGTTTTATGCATCATTAGATTGCTATTGTACATGAGTCTAAGAATGACTGCAATATGTGTATGTTCATTACTTGATTGATTCTGTACATTATTTGGCTATTTGAATGCATTATTTATCTCGTTTTATGCATCACGTGGTTGCTGTTGTACGTACTAGACCCTAGCCCCTAGGCTTGTTAAACCCTTAGGGAAAACAAGGAATGTGCGCCAAACATCGAAACACGGCACACCTTAAATGAAACGGGGCTGGATAAATGTTCATTACATATCATAAATAATGCATTACAGAAACTAAAACCACACATTACACTACATAATATGTACATTATGTATATCTGTTTTAAAAAATGCCTACGCGCTATGCATGTGCAACCTCCGAGGAATTACTGCAGCTCGTGTATTTGGACAATGTTTTTTAGACTTAGCACATACTACACCCTAGCCCCTAAGCTTGTTAAACCCTTAGGGAAAACAAGAAACGTGGGTAAAACATCGAATCACGACACAACCTAAACTAGGGGCTAGGATAAATGTTCATTACATACCACAAACAATGTTCATTATAGAACCTAAACTAAACGGGTAAGGATAAATGTTCATTACATACCACAAACAATGCGTTACAGAAACTAAACTACGCATTATACTACACAATATGTACATTATGTATATCTGTTTTAAAATATACCCACGCGTTATGCATGTGCAACCCCAGACGAATTACTCCAGCTCGTGTATTTGAATAACGTTTTTTAGACTTAGAACATACTACACCCTAGCCCCTAGGCTTGTCAAACCCTTAGGGCAAACAAGAAACGTTCGCCAAACAACGACACACGGCACAACTTAAATTATAATATTGTCAAGGAGTTGATCGAATATTTGTTTGTTCATTACTTGGTATAAGCTGTTCATTATTAGGCGATGTGATTACATTATTTGCCTATGTGCATGCATTATGTTCATTTCTGTTTTTAATTGTCAACAGCCAAATGGAATATTTGTTTATTCATTACCTCACATAATCTCTGCATTACGTTCATATGTTAATGAATTATTTTCCTATATGCATGAATTTCTATTGGTCATTGTTGAAATAGCGGAGACAGAAGTTTTATGCTCATTAAGTAAATGATTTTGTTCATTAATTTGTATATTTGTATTCATTATATGTTATGTATCATGCATCATGTCAAAGTTTTTTTATATTGTCAAGGAGTTGATCGAATATTTGTTTGTTCATTACTTGGTATAAGCTCTTCATTAATAGCCGATGTGCTTACATTATATGCATATGTGCATGCATTATGTTCATTTCTGTTTTTAATTGTCAACAGCCAAATGGAAAATTTGTTTATTCATTACCTCATATAATCTCTGCATTACGTTCATATGTTAATGAATTATTTTCCTATATGCATGAATTGTTTTTTCTTTTGTTTTATATAGTCAAAGTGTAAAGGTATCAATTGTTACATTGTTTGTATTATAACTATATATAACTGCATTATATGAAGTATACTATACATTACCAAACACAAAGAATGCATTATATAAGCATCCTTAAACATTACATTTATAATTTCGTCCAACTATGAATTCAATATTAAACCAGACACTATACGAATGGCTCCAATTCGCGGACATACATACATGTCTTCGTCTTCATCGAAATTTCGATCGAAAACCTCGTGGTTGACGTGAGGATTTTGATTTTTCCTCTGATAATTCCTCAGCAGATCCCTCGCCACCTCCTCGACGCGGCGGTTTTGATCCATGACGGGCGCCATGAGCTCTTCGTTGATCACGCTTCTGATGCTGTTCATGTTGTTGTGATTCTTCGTGGAAACGTCGCGATTTGGTGATGATTTGTTGATGATTTCTGATTGTAGTGATTTGTGGCGGCGATCGTCGTCGACAATCACACTGACCGGATAGAATCTCACGGATCTCTTTGCGCCGGTGGAGTGGTTTCCTCTAGACGACGGCATTTTGCTGAGGCAGGATCGGGAGAACGACGAAGCGGAGGAGCAACAGCAAAACCATGAAACGTCAAAAATGTTTCAATAAACCAATACAGAAGCACAACAACAGGAAACACAAATTTGCTGATCTAAGACGATTGGGGCATTCGACTGAATTACAAATAAAAATTGACAGCAACCAAATCAATACACATAGGCGACAATTGCAGTATTACCTTCTTCCATTGATAATCGAAATTGCGAGGAGGAACCGTATGCGTAAGATTTAGATACAATAAAGCTGTTCAACACCAATAATCGGCGATTTGCAGTATGCTGATAAGGAGAAAGAATTAAACTAAATCAGGAACAAATTTACTGAGAAACTGCAATAATCCTCGACGGAGGAAATCACGCCTCATTCCATAACTAACTACAATATAGAATATCTATTTTACCCTTATCACGTTAACAAAGCATGCAATCTGATAATTATATTAAATTATTTAATCCATTGGATCAGCTTAAATACACGGTGGAGATTAAGAAGGAGATTGGATTAAATAGGTGAAAAGGATTTGAATACAATCCTATATATATATATATAGAGGATTGTGGAACCGAGCATAGAGCGGGTGGAAAACTTGTTATACTAATAGGGAAAACACAGCAAATTTAGGGGCAGCCTTTATCTATATCAATTCTAATACCTCAAAAAAACAATTCAAATTTCGAGAAACTCCACAAATATTTATTGCAATTTTCGAAATTAATAAATTCCAATTATAAAAAAATTCATTTTTTAAGTGATGGAAATAAATGAAGTGCAAGATTAAAAATAAATTTCTCAATTTTTCTGGAAAAAAACATTGATTTCGGAAGAATGAATCAATTAATGAAATCAAAATATTGAAAATATCGAATTGATTATTGAAATAGTAAAATATGTCCAAAATGAGAATTGAAATTGATTACTATTGCAAACCAACACGCCAAATTCAAAAAGGAACAACTATCATTAGTTTACATAATACTCCACTGAAGTTGAGCCACCAGGAAATATACACAATTGAAGTATTTACCATGTAAATTACGAAGACAAGGCTGACAAATTTTAAAACAAAATTCTCGTAGACAGTCACAGACACAACTGGACAATCCTCGGTGCCCAAGAACACACATATATTTACACTCTTCAGCTGCAGCTGTGATAATTCACACTAGATTCTGGGAAGAAATGAAAACATAAAGAAAGCAACGAGTGGGATTTTAGAAAAGTTGTCATTACACTAGACCATTTCGTTTTGTTTAGTTGTAAACTAGAGGAGCATTGAACAATGCTGGTTTTAACAGGGAAAGACCATACCTTTAGAGTTGTTTCCTTAATCCCATCACCACCTTTCCTCCTGGTTCCACTCGATAAAACGTAACTGCAAAAAAGTTACCATTTTCAGGATTAGAAGACACCATGGTGCTTCAGTGATGACTATACAAACTGTCTCTGGAAACTCACTTAAATTATATACTGGTGAACGAGAACAATGATATGAAATAGGTCAGCCGGATAACAAACCAAGAGAATAGGGACTAGTGTTACTTTGTCAGTGTAGTTCCAATTGATAATCATGATAGCAAGTTATGGTATTAAAGTTTTTTTCCTTCTGGCATTTAGACTTTGGCGTCCAAAAAATGAATCAAAAGTGTACCTGTATCACCTGACTGACATTTGTTCGATATCATATAATCTCTGAGCCCCTCCAGAACATAAACCCTGCTTCCAGCGTCAAGGTAATGGAACTCCCACTCGTTACCATCAATATCTTGTATTTTGATGCGTAAGCCATGCAAGCCAGAAATATCCGGGAAAAAGTTCTGTTTGAAACCAAGTTTAGCAGATGATCAATGTGACCAGAACTAATATGCAGTGCAATTGAAATGTAACTTAGAAGTTATGCTCACCTCTGCGCATCTTTTTGGTATAATAAGGCGTGCTAGTTTAAGGTCAGCAGCAGATAGTATCTTTTCAAACAGAGGGGTGACAGTAGCTTTAGGGCTTATAAAGGGTCAAGGATCATTTTCATTATTGCCAAGATAAGCAAACATAAGTTTTAGTCTTAGTATTTGACAAAAAGATCATAAAATTAAGACAGTATGGGTCAATGGGATCAGAATTTCAAAGCATTAAATGGTCCTCAGCTGAGATCAGATGCATATACATTAACTAGAATGCAGCAACAAATTTAGAATACGGTAAAAGAGGATACTTTCGGGAGATTTTCTGTAGTTCTGAATCAGTCATCCAAGGCCAGTACTGGGCTTCAACTGGGGCTTGCCCAGATGATTCCTGACGAGGATCTCTAGCTCTTACCTCAGGTTCGAGAGAGAGACATCGCTTACGTGCCTGGAGTTAGAAGTTCATAGCTCCTTTGAGTTCAGGTAAAATTATTAAGGACAATGTTCCAGTGCAGAACTAAATTAGATTCTTTCAAAGTCATTTCCAGATCAGATAAGTCTCATGCACTAAGGATGTGAATTAGAATGAATTTCAATTTTGTCGTACCAATAGAAAATTCAACCTTGAGCACTCCATGCATATCACACCACCAAAGTCCAAGAGCAAATGAGTGCCGAAAGATACGATGCATCCACAGTGAACTAGCTGTATTCAAACAATGATAGCATTAACACAGATGCTGGGGACAAACCATGTTAATTACATGTCTGATAATATAATTATAAGAGAAAAGCCAAAAAAAAAAGAAAGCAAAATGGCTGATTTTGTAGGAGCAACAGCTTGGATGAGCTGACCTTGCCACAAGATCCACAGTCCCTCCAACCATCATCATTTGAATGGAAGGTCTCGCAGAACCTTCCATCATCATATAAACAACTAAAGAAAACAAAATTAATAAGGATAAACCTTAGAAGAAAAGTATCACAATCAACATGGATTTAAATCAGGGCAATTTGGAAATGACTAATGGATAACACCACAGTTGTGTCATGTTATCACAGAAAATATCCAATCAAAGAGTTATGCAAGCTAAAAATATACTACTAATATACATAAAAAGCTCTGTTTATTTTCATGATTTGAACATTGGAGATTTCATTGATATGTCATTGAAGTGAAGTAAAAAAACAGGGGCGGGGCGGAATTGGAAAGGAAATGAATAAGAGCAAAATGCGTGTGTACTGACGCGCAGCGGGGGCAGAGTGGAGCGAAGTCGCCACTGCGGAGGCGCCAGCCGTTTCTGGAATTGGCGGGATTGAAGGTGGAATCCTGGCACTGGAAGCACGACATTCTCGACGACGAAGAAGAAGCAGCAGAAGCCATGGAATTAGAAAACCCTAGATTGAGGTTGGAATTGGGGGTGTGCAAAATTAAAATACAGTGAAGAAGCCGACAAAGATTGGGTTAATTTGTAAATAAAGGATAATTGAGCAGATTCAATTATTCATTATGAGGTATAAAACTCAATCTGATCCAAATCATCTGTTTGTTTTGACATAACATCCCATTTATTCCATCATTCTACAAGTTTCGACCAGACCAGTTCTACAGCAACATCCCATCCAAATCAAATGTCTTTGATTAAATTTCGAAGTTCAATTTCCTATTTTGAACTCAATTACGACTTCTATTCCAAATTATGTGTACTTCAGAATTTGCTTAATACATGCTCTCTGATGGATGTTTGTATTCATATCTAAGCTAATTTTCATTCGTGTGTTGTTATGATGATACCAAATTAAGGAGGGAAAAATTCACTAACTCAAACTCCAAATTAAGGAGGGAAAAATTCATTACAATCCCATGGAGGGAAAAATCCAAAATCAAATTTAAGCTAAACTATACCTATAAATACATTCACTCTACCATTACTCCAAAAACTTGAACTCCACCTACCAACAAACCAACCAAAGGTATTTATTAGGGGTGGGAAATTATACCGAAATACCGTAATACCGGACTTACCGTACCGGAAAAATACCGAAAATACCGATTTTTTGGTATACCGCAGTTTCCCGGTACGGTATGATACCGTACCGCAGTGTTTCGGTACGGTAACGGTATTATTTTTTCTATACCTTGGTATACCGCGGTATACCGAATCCACGGTATACCGGTATACCGTGGTATATCGAATATTCGGTATACCGTGGTATACCGGTATATATATATATAACTATCATTTTATGATGCAAAAGTATCATTTTATCATCCAAAAAGTCTAAACTATCATTATTAAACAAAAGTATCATTTTATCATTTGAAACTATCATTTTATCCCTTCAAACTATCATTTTATGATGCAAAAGTATCATTTTATCATCCAAAAAATCTAAACTATCATTTTAAAACAAAAGTATCATTTTATCATTTGAAACTATCATTTTATCCCCTCAAACTATCATTTTATGATGCAAAAGTATCATTTTATCATCCAAAAAATCTACAACTATCATTATTAAACAAAAGTATCATTTTATCATTTGAAACTATCATTTTATGATGCAAAAGTATCATTTTATCATCCAAAAAATCTAAAACTATCATTTTAAAACAAAAGTATCATTTTATCATTTGAAACTATCATTTTATCCTCTCAAACTATCATTTTATGATGCAAAAGTATCATTTTATCATCCAAAAGTCTAAACTATCATTTTAAAACAAAAGTATCATTCTATCATTTGAAACTATCATTTTATCCCCTCAAACTATCATTTTATGATGCAAAAGTATCATTTTATCATCCAAAAAATCTACAACTATCATTATTAAACAAAAGTATCATTTTATCATTTGAAACTATCATTTTATCCCCTCAAACTATCATTTTATGATGCAAAAGTATCATTTTATCATCCAAAAAATCTAAAACTATCATTTTAAAACAAAAATATCATTTTATCATTTGAAACTATCATTTTATCCCCTCAAACTATCATTTTATGATGCAAAAGTATCATTTTATCATCCAAAAAATCTAAAACTATCATTATTAAACAAAAGTATCATTTTATCATTTGAAACTATCATTTTATCCCCTCAAACCACTATATTACGATGCAAAAGTATCATTTTATCATCCAAAAAATCTAAACTATCATTTTAAAACAAAAGTATCATTTTATCATTTGAAACTATCATTTTATCCCCTCAAACTATCATTTTATGATGCAAAAGTATCATTTTATCATCCAAAAAATCTAAACTATCATTTTAAAACAAATGTATCATTTTATCATCTGAAACTATCATTTTATCCCCTCAAACTATCATTTTATGATACAAAAGTATCATTTTATCATCCAAAAAATCTAAACTATCATTATTAAACAAAAGTATCATTTTATCATTTGAAACAATCATTTTATCCCCTCAAACTATCATTTTATGATGCAAAAGTATCATTTTATCATCCAAAAAATCTAAAACTATCATTATTAAAAAAAATATCATTTTATCATTTGAAACTATCATTTTATCCCCTCAAACTATCATTTTATAATGCAAAAGTATCATTTATCATCCAAAATATCTAAAACTATCATTATTAAACAAAAATACTCCCTCCGTCCCCGAATAAGAGTCGCTAATTTCCTTTTTGGGCCGTCCCCCATTAAGAGTCACTCTTCATTTTTACCATAAATGGTAGTAGGTCCCACATTCCACTAACTCACTCCACTCACATTTTATTATAAAATCAATATAAAAAAGTGGGTCCCACATTCCACTAACTTTTTTCAACCAACTTTTCTTTACATTTCTTAAAACTCGTACCCGGTCAAACAACGACTCCTATTAGGGGACGGAGGGAGTATCATTTTATCATTTGAAACTATCATTTTATCCCCTCAAACTATCATTTTATGATGCAAAAGTATCATATTATCATCCAAAAAATCTAAAACTATCATTATTAAACAAAAGTGTCATTTTATCATTTGAAACTATCATTTTATCCCCTCAAACTATCATTTTAGGATGCAAAAGTATCATTTTATCATCCAAAAAATCTAAACTATCATTATTAAACAAAAGTATCATTTTATCATTTGAAACTATCTTTTTATCCCCTCAAACCATTAATTTATGATGCAAAAGTATCATTTTATCATCCAAAAAATCTAAACTATCAATTTAAAACAAAAGTATCATTTTATCATTTGAAACTATCATTTTATCCCCTCAAACTATCATTTTATGATGCAAAAGTATCATTTTATCATCCAAAAAATCTAAACTATCATTATTAAACAAAAGTATCATTTTATCATTTGAAACTATCATTTTATCCTCTCAAACTATCATTTTATGATGCAAAAGTATCATTTATCATCCAAAATATCTAAAACTATCATTATTAAACAAAAATATATGTAATCAAAATAATCCATAAATATATATTAAAAGATACCTAAAGATCAACATCATCGGCAACAACAAATATAATATGATACATGATAACATGCCAACCAAAATATAAAATTAAATAGAGTGATGGACGAATTACAGTATACCGTTACCGTTACCATACCGTTATTACGGTATACCGTACCGTGTTTCGATATACCGTTAAAAACGGTATACCGAAACACGGTACAGTATACCGTTATGGTAACCGGTATCAAAAAATATCATACCGAATTTCCGGTATACCAGAATTTCGGTATACCGATAATCGGTACGGTATCGGTATTGAATATTTTCATACCGTACTTTCCGGTACGGTATGCGGTATGGCACGGTCGGTACGGTATACCGTACCGACCTACCCCTAGTATTTATAGCTAAATTACCCTCAGAGAATTCTCATCATAGGGCAATGGAGATGGAGCAAGATATGGAGCAAGAGATAGAGCAGGAACATATTCAAGAGGCAGAACCAGAGCAAGGGCCGAGAGCCACCCTGAGTTTGAGCAGCCAAAAGAAGAACCATGTTGTGCACTTCCTTCAACATCAATGCCAAGCTGGAGCACTGCCACATGGTTCATTTCAAGAGGCAGCCAAGAGATTCAAAGTGCACAGAAGGGCAGTGAGCCGCTTATGGGGGATAGCCAAGCAGCACTTTGAAGATGGGAAACCTGTTGTCATGATGGGCAGAGCATCAGGATATACTAAGAAAACAGGTAAACTAAATTTTGATGAAGATAAGTTCAGACAATTGTCTTTTCTTGAGAGATCTTGCTATAGAAAACTTGCTTGTAAGATGGAAGTTAGCAAGACCACAGTTGATAGATGGGCAAAGAATAACCTGATAAGGCCACATACAAATGCCATAGAGCCAGCACTCACTGAAGCAAACAAAACCAGTAGAATGAGATGATGTCTTACTCATATTCAGCCAGCTATAGATGAAGGGAAGCTTCTTTATCATGCAATGCACAACACAGTTCATATTGATGAGAAATGGTTTTACATGACAAAGACTTCAAACAGATACTACCTGTTGCAGGATGAGGATGAGTCTTACAGGTCTTGCAAATCAAAAAGATTCATCACAAAAGTGATGTTCATGTGTGTTGTAAGTAGGCCACAGTTTGGCACAGATGGGCAGACCATCTTTGATGGTAAAATAGGCATACTCATTCACAGAACAAGTTCCAGCCAAAAGGAAGTCAAATAATAGGCCAAGATGGACACTGGAGGCAAAGCCTATCCCATCAGTTAACAAGGAAACAATGAGAGAATGTCTCTTGAATCAGGTATGAATATTTTTTCAACTCACATTCCTATCAGACATTGGTAATGTCATCACTTAGTCATTCATTTATTTATTCATACATAATGCACAGACACATAAACCAAGGTTAAGTGGTCAGCCAATGCAAGCAAGGAGATATATATCCAACAAGACAATGCCAAACCTCACTTAAACTCCTCTGACTCACAATTTGAGGCTCTTGTAAGTTCAGATGGATTTAAATTCCATCTAATTAGCCAACCAGCCAACTCCCCAGACACCAATGTATTGGACCTTGGCTTTTTTAGGGCCATACAATCACTACAAGGTGATAAACTAGCCACCAATATAGATGAATTATTGGGTAATGTTTGGAGTTCTTTTGAGGAACTCACACCACAAACTTTGAACATTGTTTTCTTAACATTGCAAAGCTGTCTTAGCAAGATCCTAGAAGTGCATGAGGGCAACAACTACAAAATACCCCACTTGAACAAAGAAAGGCTGAGAAGGACAGTGGGGCTTCCTACATCACTTGAAGTTGAAGAGAATCTGGTAAGGGAAAGCTTGGAGTATCTACTACTCCCTCAGAATGATGTGGGTGCCTCATATGACATAGGACATCTAATCAATGTTTTAGATTTCTAGCTAGGCCACTTGGATCATGGGGTTTACAGTATAAGCATCAAAATAGGTTGGTGTTTAGTATGTAAACTTGTTTTTTTGGTTATAGCCTTCATTTTGGGTTAGGATTACTAGGCTGCGTTCTGGGATAGGGTAACTAGGCTTGCTTACAGCTCTAGAAGCTGCATTTTGTATGAATTCCAAGTGTAAGTCATGGCTGGTGTGTGTGTGTTTTTTTTTAAAAAACCCTCAGCAAAGTTTCATCATGAGGCTTAAGCCTCCAAACCTAATACATGGGTGGCTTATAATCACACAAACTTTATCACAGAGGAGTAAAATTGTAAATCAGAGCCAACAAACCAACCAAAGACAGCAAAATTGTAAATCAAAGCCTCCAAACCATCAAAGGGCTGGCTAAGTTCACAAAAAACCAACCAATATAGAGGCATCATAGCTGAGCATGCAAAACTCTCAAAAAAACTTCATCATAAAGGAGCAAAATTGCAAATCAGAGCCTCCAAACCATCAAATGGGTGGCTAAGTTCACAAAAAACCAACCAATACAGAGGCATCATAGCTGAGCATGCAAAACTCTCAGAAAAACTACATCACAGAGGAGCAAAATTGCAAATCAGAGCCTCCAAACCATCAAAGGGGTGGCTAAGTTCTCAAAAAACCTACCAATGCAGTGAATACACAGATTATCACATGTAATTCATCAGAAAAACTTCATCATGGAGTAGCAAACAAACCAACACAACCAAGGCAACAATAACCCTCAATCAATTCAACTGAAAACAGCCTCCAAACCCTACACAGGGGGTGGCTTAAAATTGAAAAAATACTCACAGATTAGAGGAAATCTTTCATGCTAGGCAACAAGATCAACAACATTGCTTTTTCATTCTCAGTGTACTCCACCTTTGATGAAGACTGTGGTTGAGGTTCAGATGCGTCAAAGGGGAGGGATGGTGCTTGCGTTTCAGAGTCTTCATAGGGCTGAACAGTGGTGGACGTTCAGATCCGTGAAAGCCCTCCGACGGTGCCTGTGTTTTATAGTCGTCATAGGGCTGGAACGGTGGTTGACGTTCAGACCCGTCAAAGCCCTCAGACGGTGGCTGGGTTTCAGATCCGTCGAAGACCTCAGCCGGTGGGGGAATCTCAGTTTCTTCGACGACCTCGACCCGTCAACGCTCCCAAACCGTCGTGGATTTCCCGATCGGTGGTACCAATCGACCGGTCGTTCGATTTCCCACCGTGCAATGACTTCCGGTGGTGTATCAGGGACGATTAGGGTTCTGGGGAGTGTATCGACAGATGACAACGATTCAAACTCCGGCAAAGCATCCCATTCATCGGTCATGAGAAGCGAACGGTGATGGAGTAATCGTTGGATTTAGATCTGTGATTATAGTAGGAGCCGATTAGGGTTCCTTAGATTAGGAATATAGGGAGACGGGAAGGTGGAGTGAGAGAGAAATGAAAGTCAAATGAGGGGGGTTGGGGGTGGGGTTAGGGGGGTTAAGTTTTTGTTTTATTTTTTGGTTTATTTTTGTGTAGATAATGGCATTTGGGTGTAATTTTATTGAATAATGGGGTAAAATTTTATGTCCAAATATGAAAAATTCTAAATGTGACTCTTAAACTGGGACAGATTTTTATGGCAAAATGTGACTCAAAAACTGGGACGGAGAGAGTAACATTTAAAAATTTAAGTAACATTTTATCAGTAAAAAATTACTATAGTTCATTATAATATTTTTCTTCAAATTTAAAAAATTTAATTAAATTTTTTAAGTAAAATTAAATCCCACCTGCAAAAAGAATTTTCTATAATTCACTTTAATATTTTTATTTTAAAAAGTTACTATTAGATTTAATTTTTTTTTGTATCGACTGAGTTTTACAATGTATAATATTTAATTTTAAAAATAAATAAAGTATATTTAAATTATTTTAAGGCTGTATTTATTTTTAATCACATAATAACAACAAACTATTTTAAGTAACTAAAATTACAAAAATAGTATACTAGTATTTAAGGTCCAAAATGACCTCAAACATTAAAAATTCACAACTTTGGTACCTGGGTTATTTTAGTTTTATCGTACTAAAAATGCTATAAAATTTTTTTAAGGACCATTTATGTATTTTTCGACAAGATCAGGGACTATTAGGGTAGTTCACTCTAAGCTTAAAGGCTCGAGAAGTCGACTAGTCTCAAGGAGAGAGGAGGCTATAAGGGAGTTCAACAACAAATCGATTCGCCGACGTGCAAAATGCAATGAAATGGGTCACCGTAATCCTAGAAACTGTCAAATAAATGAGAAAGATGAGTGAGCATAGATCTTCTAAAACCTTGTTTTGTTCTAAATTGTCCATCTGTTAGATTTCCAAGGCATTCCATAATAACATTTTATGATCATATGTTGCATTCCATAATAACATTTTATGATCATATGTTGCATTCCATAATAACATTTTATGATCATATGTTATTGTTGAGCGAAATATGAGTTCTAATACATTTGAATATCAGTTATTAACCTGCAACATAAGTATTTCTTTATGCAAAAATAAAAATTGAGATTGAATTTAGAGTATTATTAGAGCTAATTGTCTACTCTATTTTAAGTTTTAGTGTACTATTTAGGATTCATATTTCTAATCATTTTGCTTTCTATGTGTATTCTACCATCTATGATATTTATATTTGAAAGCATGTAAAATTTCTCACTTTCTAGACAATGTTGGAAATTTATTCATTGATCTATTTCCTTCACAATAATAATTTATGATTTTACCGATATTTTTTATGCATTAAAAACCAAATTCCTATGTGCTAGAAAATCACATTATCAAGAAAAAAAAATATGGAAAATCCTAAAATATGCTAATTAATGGTTTGGAGAGTAGGAAGAAAGATCACCACATATGGATAGCTCACCGTTATTTCTCCATGAGTCGGTTTTTTCTCGTTGTATTCTATCTGTGCATAGAATTATAAGGCCACCCACAACGCTGTCTCTTATCCGTCTCTTAACCGTCTCATCTCTTAATTATTCATGGGCCCCACTGTACTTTTCGCTCAATCTCTTAACTAAGAGACAACACCTACAACCCTCCATCTCTTATCCGTCTCTTAACCATCTCATACCTTAACTATTCATTCATTTTCATTTTTTATTTTTATTTCCAACAAATTCAATTAATAAAAACACACTTCATTAAATAAAATAAAATAAAATTACAACTTCAAATTCTAAAAAAATTTAAAAAACACATAATTAAAATCCTAAAAAATATTAAAAATACATAATTTAAATTCTTCTGCGCACTCTAGTGGTTGCCAAAGTTTGCTCAAATGTGCTCCATTAGATCATCTTGGAGTTGGGCGTGGACGGTAGAATCGCGTGTCCTTGCCAGAATAGACAATCGATCTTGCATAGACGAATGCACTCCACTGCGAGGCGGACTACTTGCGGTAGAACTTCCCGGGGTTTCAGGGTCGAACCAATTTCCCGCCTCAGGTCATTCGTCGGCGACAATCATGTTGTGCAAGATTATGCACGTATACATGATGTCGACCATATTCTCCATAAACCGCGTACGAGCCGGGGCTTTTATAATGTTGAAGCGCACTTGGAGAACCCTGAACGCCCTCTCCACATCCTTGCGAGCAGGCTCTTGCTTCTGCGCAAAAAGAGCATGTTTTTCGTTCACCGGCCTGTTGAACGTCTTCACGAAGGTTGGCCACTTTGGGTAGATATCGTCGGCAGGATAGTACCCCATTTTATATCGCCGGATGTTAGCGATGAAGTTGATGGCTGGCGCTTTACCATCTAAAACTTCGGCGAAGAGGTCGGATTGGTTGAGCATGTTGACGTCGTTGTTCGATTCGGGGACCCCGAAGTACGCATGCCAAATCCATAGCCGGTAGTCGGCAACGGCCTCGAGTATAACGGTGGGGTGGGTGCCTTTGTGGCCGCTCGTGTATGACCCCCTCCACGCCATAGGGCAATTCTTCCATTGCCAATGCATGCAATCAACACTGCCAAACATCCCGGGGAATCCGTGCACTTCTTCGTGAAGGTGGAGTAGAAACTGACAATCTACAGTGCTTGGCTTCCGGAGAAATTCGTCGGTGAAGGCTGCCCGGATGCCTTTGAAGAAGTTCATCAAGCACATTCTCCCAGTGCTTTATCCAATGTGGAGGTATTCGTCGAACAAATCCACCGTTTGTCCAGTAGCAAGCTTACGGATTGCTGCAACACATTTCTACAGTGTCGTGTGGCTGGGACGGCCAACGGCGTCGAACCCTTCTTGGAAGATAGATGACTTCTACACTTGGTTCTTGGTTTTGATTTATGGCTTTTTGTTTTCCCTTTGGATTTGGCCAACCCTTGGCCATCATCCTTGTGATTATCATGTTTTTATGTTTCTTTTCTCTTTAGATCTCTCGATTATTAGATGGGTAGTACCCGGTCTGTGGGGATACCATAGTAGCTTTGTTAGCTCTTGTGATTTGTATCTCTCATGCGGACCGAGTCACTTTTGGACTTGGTTGATGTATGTTTCTTTGACGTATTGATATATACAGGTTGGGGGTCTGCCTAAACCCCCGCCGTGATGGTGTTTGAAAAAAAAACTCTTCTCGGGCTGCCAATGTATTTGCGATGTGCAGAAATAGTGGTTTCCACATGCGAAAACGGCGACGGAAGTAGGTCTCTCCCCCTACCGGGTTATCACAGAAGTAGTCGCGTACTAACCTTGCGGCGGCTTCCTCCTGGTTACGATGGATGTAAGTCCGGGATCGTCGTTGGGGCGACGCGGCTTCCTCCGCCTCCCTACGTCGATCTTCTTCAAGCGATTCTTCCATTATTCGACGCATTTGCTTAAATGGATCCATGAATGGATTAAATTTGGGAGAAGAATAAAAGAGATGATTTGAGATGAAAATTGGAGAGGAAAGAGAGATGATTTGAGAAGAATAGATGTGTGTTTGTGTGTGTGAAAGAGGTGCATTTATAGAATAAAAAAATAATTAATAAATAATTTTTTTTAAAATTACCGTTGAATGGTCATATTACCATTTTCTAATTTTAATTTTTTTTATTAAATTCGAATTTTTTAAAAAAATGATTTATTGCGTCAGCGTGACGAAGCCCACTCGCTAGCCCGCGAGTGGGCGTCACGCGTGGTGCCAGCGCGCGCCACGTCGCGCGGGCGCGTGGCGAGCTAGCGCGCCAGCCGTCTCGGTGAGACGGGCGTCTCAGCGAGACAGGGACGAGACGGGACGATGCAACGCGTCTCGCGTCCGTATCGTCTCGGAGGAATGAGATAAGAGACACCCACGGGGCGCGTTGCGGGTGCTCTAAGTAGATTAGCCCAGCTCCGCCCAGACTTGGTGAGGTCCAACCTTACCATAACTAAGAGGGTTGGGCTGACTAGACTGAGTTGGGCTAGATTTTTTTTAAAATATGGACCCAGTCCAGATCTAATTAATAAATGGACTGGATTGGGTTGCGCAAAAAATAAATATTTTTTCATGCATATATTTATTTTCTCATGTACTTTTTAATTTAATTAAATATTGCTCTCTGCCCTATTTTGTTATTTTTGTTCAATTCTCATTAATTGTCACATTTCACTTTTACTATTTTTGGTAAGTGGTTTATTATATTTCACTAACTAATTTCACCCACAATTATTATAAAATTAGTGTTCACATTTTGTTAACTTATTCCTCCTACTTTTCTTTAACACAATCAAACAAACTCTTAAAACACGTACGGATCAGTTATGAGATAATTAATGGAGACATGATAGTATAAATTGATAATAACAATAATTGGAGGATTAAATTATTTATAAGATATTCTAGTTTCACATGTAGTTTATGCATAATCGTTTGATAGATTTTATAATTATAAACAATACTCTATCAATATTTACTAAATAATATATATTCCAACTTATCTTATTACAATTATTTATGAAGAAATTGAAGGACAATTTTTGAAAATATGAATGGAAAGAAATTAGAGTATACATAATTAAAATTAGGTTAAAATTTTAATACAAAATAAAAATTTATGATAACTAGTGGTTAGCGGCGGATCTAGGGTCCTAAAACGGAGAGAGCGAAATAAGATTTATCAGAAGCTAACGAAGGGAGGGAGCCAACGTCGGAAGCTATCGCAAGGGACGACAATAGAAAATTTTGGGTGCATGGTAGCGGGTCGCCGGGAAGGGGCGGTCGCCTCCTCTTGCCCCCTGGATTCGTCACTGCTAGTGGTGAGTCTTACATAGGTTGGTCGTGATCTCAGGTGAGTTTCAGATGAATTTGAACCTAAATCTAGTTTGGGTTGAAAAACAGTTTTATTGGAGTTCGCTTCAAGCGTTAAGCCTTAACTGGAGTCCATTTTATTTTATGAGGGAACATCATTTTTGGTCCATGAACTTTGCCAAAGTATCATTTTAGGTCCGTGAACTTTGAAAATATCATTTTAGGTCCGTGAACTTTGAGTTAGTTTCATTTGAGGTACTTTTTACTATTTTCAAGTTTTTTTAGACGAAAATACCCTCAATACCTTAAAGTGTATATATATTTTTAATAAATTTATCATATATTCATATTTTTTTATAAATATCTTTACAGTATATTTTTGAAAAATTTTCTAAATATAATTTGACCTTAAATATTATCACTTAATTTTGTGACATGCAAGTAAAATTACTTCTTCAATTTTTTATATTATTTTTTTTAAAAATTGAATAAAGAACTCTCTTTAATAATAAAAAATTGAATAAAGATCTTTTTATAAATATCTTTACAATATATTTTTGACAAATTTTCTAAATATAATTTGACGTTCACTATTATCATTTAATTTTGTGACATGCAAGAAAAGATCTTTATTCAATTATTATTAAAGAAAAGTTCTTTATTCAATTTAAAAAAAATTAATATAAAAAATTGAAGAAGCAATTTTACTTGCATGTCACAAAATTAAGTGATACTATTTAAGGTCAAATTATATTTAGGAAATTTGTCAAAAATACATTGTAAAGATATTTATAAAAAATTATGAGTATATGATAAATTTATTAAAAATATATACACTTTAAGGTATTTAGGGTATTTTCGTCCAAAAAAACTTGAAAATAGTAAAAAGTACCTCAAATGATACTAACTCAAAGTTCACGGACCTAAAATGATATTTTCAAAGTTCACGGACCTAAAATAATACTTTGGCAAAGTTCGTGGACCAAAAATGATGTTCCCTCTTATTTTATTATTGGATGAACTGGGTTGGACGACTACTTGACAAGTCTCTGGACAATTAGGGGTGAATAATGGGTTGCTTAGTGGGCTATTAATGAGTCATAATTTTTTACTCTCTATATCCGACGAAGACACTTCTTTTAAGTATGAATTTTAGAAAAATATGTATTAAATGATTTTTTTCTACTTTTTTTCTCCCTGTTTCTTACAGCTTTAACTATTTAATATTATTCCTAATATTCGTGCTTAAAAATGTATCTTATAAATCACGAGACAAATGAAATATAATCTTTAGGGGTGAACCACCTATAATAGAATAAATGGAGTAGAAAATTGACTTGACCTATAAATTTTTATTATTTTATAAAAAAGAATACAGAAAATTTATATCCGGGCCAGTAGTTTTGAACTTTTATCGTAATGCAACCTTTGAATTTATATATATTTATCTATTAAATAAAAATATGAATTATATAGAGTACAACATAATAGGGGAGTAGTAGGGTGCCACCATGTTTAGAGTGACAACATCCTAGCCCTTAGATCTATAAGATGGACACCTAGGATTGAATTGATGAAATTGAGTTCAGATTGCAGTCTTATGTGTTAGATATTGCAGGCGTGTGATATTTTAGTCAATTCCTAAAAATTTAAATCATAAATGGATTTGGTAATATGTAAACTGCAAATACTACGTTGTAATACATCAATGTTTATATAGTAACATTGTGATCTGGTAAGGTAAAAAACTACCCGCGTAACACTGCAATATTCATAGAGTAACACTGCAATCTAGTAACAAATTAAAAATAAAGAATGTCTATTTTGCCCTTCAGCATTTTTTTATGTTCCAATTTGATTAAAATAGACTGCCACATAGCAGCTTGAGAATCACATGAATTTCATACTAACCCCCTAAAATAATGATATGATGTTACAATAAAAAAATGTTATTTTATTAATGCATCCCCGTCATAATATATCATATGTTGAAACGTTTTGGTATTAATTTGAGTGGACTAAGTTAAATTAAAACTGAATAATCTATTATACGTTCAAAACATTTTGGTATTGATTTGAGTGGACTAAGTTGAATAAACATGAATAAGATATTTTAAATTTTCATTACATGTCAATAGTATTAAGCATAAACAATTTTTGTGGATACCTTTTGTATGTCATTAGAAACCACAACAAATCGCAAATAAAATAATGGAAAGTAGCAACAGAATAATTTTCTGGTCCAAAAAATATAGACAAAAAAGAAAAGGAAAAACATAATACTCCATAAATAAAAGAGGCAGTTCAATTGTCACCTAACAAAAGTTGTTTATTTTTGAAAAATATCAACGGCTATATTTCACCAAATAATATCCGAGAAATCTTCAAAACCTCATCACTCTCCAGATTCCAAACCCCTCAGAAATCTCTTCTTTAAACTCTGCCAAAAATTCAAAAATCAATTGCTATTTCTCTAACGCTGCTTTTAATTGCTAGAATCTCGTGTAGAGAAGAGCTGGAAAAAGTGATTTCTGCGGCGGCGATTTTGTTCGGAGTGGAATTTGAAAGGGGGTTTGAGTGATACAGATCGGAAAACATGTTAGCTGTAGCGCCGAGCTGTATTACTCGTAGCTCGTTGGAGGAAATGCTCGAGGCTCTCCAGCGAAGAGACGAGATCGAAGCTCAGACGCCGCCGGATCTCCCTCCCGCCCTGCCGCGCCGCGCCTTTCCCCGCAATCGACTCCCTTCCGCTAAGAGGCGGCTTCCTGTGGCTGTGAGCTTTAAAGCTGAAGAAACCGCAGGGAGATTGGAATTTCGTGGCGAAATTGGGGGAATTGAGGAGACTGCTAATGATAAGGTCTGTTAATTTTTCATTTCTTAATCTGCCAAATGTTTTACGCTATTGGATCGATTCTGTCTTCGATAGACGTGAATTTGATGCGATTTGGAACAGGTTGCTTCACAGAAGGGTTTGGATGATGGCAAACACCTCCATGAAATAGCAGTCACATTGCAATCATGTAAGGCCTCCTTGATCAAAATAATTACTGTGTAAAATACACCCCTGTTCCACAATAGAAGGGGAGAAAGAGTAAAGTAAGAGAGAAAATGTTGTAGAAACTCTTCTGTACATTACTCTCTCACTTACTATACTCTCTCTCCATTTTAATTATTTATTATTATTTTTTTCAAAACGAGTGCAGAAAATGAAATGATTATGTTTCTGCTACTAATTACTGTTTTGTGAGCAGATGTTCGAGGATGGTTGGCCAGGAAGCAATTTAGTCATCTCAGGTCGATTGTAGAAACCGGCATCGCCATTTCTCAAGTTCAGGTACTACTACTGTGTTGCAATGGCTACAAAAACTTGCTCTTCTCTAAACGATGCTTCTACACGTTTCTTCAGACTCTCCCTCTAGATATGCTAGCTTTGATTGTTGGAAAACTCCAAGAGAGGGTGTTAATGGCCAAGGAAACTATTCAAATTAAGGAAAAAGAGAGTGCGGCGTTAAGAGAGCAATTGGCACAATATGAGGCACGCATCAAACAGTCGGAAGAAAAGATTAAATCCGCAGAGGAGATGTGGGAAAAACGGATTGCATCTCTACAAGTAAGTTTAAGTTTATCTGTTCTATTAGTTTGGGTAAAATAAATAGCAACAACGTCTTAACCACCACGGTGTTCATGCTCTTTAGATGGATTTGGCAAAGAGTGAGTTGGTGAAAAGGAAGGTGAGTTTTGAAGATGAGAAGCATGATATTGTAGGAGCTCCAAATGAGAAACTGGTGAAGTTGAAACGCATGGTGAAGGCATGGATGAAGGGGAACAAGGTTCGGTTGATAGGCTCGAAGACAAAGATACACTCAGTGGCCCATGGTGAAGCCGATGCTCATCCAAGGAAATGGTGGGGAAACAAAACCAAGAGATCGAACAATAATCTTAATCCAATGGCTATGTAATGTAACTATTCCATGTGGCCCGGGTTGAGATTGGGTCCGAGTTTTCGTCTCAATCAGTATTATCTATTTCTTTGAAATTTAATGTGGTGTGGTGATAGTACTTAGAGCATCCACTACGCGTCGCGCCGGCGTCCCGCGACCCGTCCCGGAGAGACGGGTCCGTCGTGCGACGCGTTGCAGCTCGCCGTCCCGTCCCGTCCCGTCCCGCACCCCATCCCGCGTCCCGTGTCGCCGAGACAAGCGACGGGCCGTCTCGCCACGCGCCTAGGCGTCGTGCGTGACGCCCACTCGCCGGCCCGTGAGTAGGCGTCGTCACGTGCTGACGCAATAAATATTTTTTTTTACAAAATTCGAATTT
The DNA here is from genome assembly GCF_004379255.2 of Salvia splendens. NCBI lineage: Eukaryota > Viridiplantae > Streptophyta > Magnoliopsida > Lamiales > Lamiaceae > Salvia > Salvia splendens. The sequence goes on along the minus strand of NC_056036.1, from coordinate 18,119,621 downwards.
TTAAAAAAAATAAATGGAAAAAATTCTAACGCTAATAATACCGTTTTTTTGTTTTTTAAATTTTTTTATTTTTTAATTAATTTTTTTATTTTATAAATACTCCTAAACTCATCCTCATTTCACACACAACTATACATCTATTCTTCCTATCATCTCAATTTCCTCTCAAATTTTCATATAATTATTGAGGGTTTAAATTGATTTAATATCAATATGCTTGCATATGACTATAGAGAAAATATTAGACAAAGCCAAAGAAATAATTTGATTATACGACGTCAATCAAGTTTAATACGCATTTGGTGAAAATTAATACTCCATGTAACCAAATATGAGTATAAATATAGGCAAATTGAGACAATAAGACTGACTACATGGTTATGTACTTATGTTTGAACACATTTTATGTGAGATTATGAGCATGCCACGCAACACACAACTGAATCCTACTCCTATTTCTTTTGTAAAATTACAAACGTCGATTAACCACAAATATAAAATGAAGGAAAAAACAATAGAGCGTGGAAGGTGTAGGTGCACAAATTTGAGTGGTTGTGAATTTTAGCGCCACAAACTGAAAATAATTGTAGAATTGCAATTTAATCTTGGTTATCATTTTCGATGTACTAATAGCACAACTTTAGCAGATGAAATTTCGTTTTAGACCTAGTATTTTAAACTCCTTTATTTGAAGTTAGAACTCTCATCTCAAATACTCTTAAGTATATACTCTATTTTTAAACTTTAATTGGAAGTATATACTCTATTTTTAAGTATATACTTCTAATTGGATATTAATTTTTAAACTTGAACTATGGATTGATAAATTTAATCCAACATTGATAACAAGGTAGTTAGGTAATATATAAACTAGTAGTTTATAAACTCTAATTGGATAGTAATTTTTAAACTTGAACTATGGATTAATAAATTTAATCCAACATTGATAATACGGTACTAGTTTATATATTACACCCTCGTAATTAATCTCAAATACTCTTAAGTATATACTCTATTTTTTAGATAGACGTCTAATCCCAGCTCCTACTTTGCAGAAGGTAACAAGGTAGTTAGGTAGGTCTAAATATGAAATCGTATTTAAGTGATGAGCTTGGATCATAGAGTTTTAAATGGTGGCTAAATAAAATTGCAAAAGTGACACAGATTGGGTATTAAATTGCAAATTATGAAGAACAAGGCAAATCCCACTTATAATCAATAACGATAAATCAAACTCTAATTATGAAATCATTGTTGTAGGTGTGTTTTTTTTTAGTCAAGACAATACCTTTGGTCTTTTATCGTCGTCTCTCAATCAAATCTTCTTTTTAACTATTTGTAGGTCTCACGCCATCGCTTACCACAAAGATACAAACGTAAAAAATTGATCTAAAATATCATAAATATTTTATATATAATTGTTCACATATAATAAGTTTTCATTTAAAATATTGTATTTGGGTCTGATTAGACAATAATACACAAAATATAAAATTTATGATTTTTTAAATCAGTTTTGATGTTTACGTGAGAAATCAGAATTAGGCTGAAGTTCGATATTAGCAACCAACATCAGTACTTTAATATATTAGTAGGTTTGAATTGGATTGGGTGGTAAATAAGTGGAATGTATTTTATTAATGTACTCCTCTCATTTCGACTACGATTGCTCCCAATTATACACGAAAAAATTTAGTACTATAAATATGTGTGCATGTTCAACCCAAAAAATAAAATACTCCTAGTACAATGTTCATGCTTTATTACTAATACTATATATATATATAGGTAGTGATCTATGGCAAACACCACTTAACCAAATAACTAGAGAACAAATCATAGCCACAAGATCAAAAAAATCAAGGGCTAGTATTAATTTTTGAATTTAATGAGATATTAGTTCCCTCAATCACAAATTTACTCCATAATAACAAGGCAGGGGTATTCTAGTAATTGCATGGCATATTGAATTAACTCCAAAATCACGTTGCAAAAATTGAATTCATTTGAAACCGCGTCTTTTTCTCTGCCGCCGCCGCAACGCCTTGGAATCACGGAAGCGAGGAATCGATCAATTCGCGCACCAGAGGCGGCGATCCTCTGGAGAAAATCGATTTGTGGCTGCAGGATTTGGTGCCGGACATTGTTAGGAACCTAAAGCAGGCGCCGCTGCTGGTGCAAATCTATTCCAGATTGGACGGCAAGGTGAGGATTGAGACGGAGAAGGCCGTGCCGGAGGTGTGGCCGGCGGCGAGAGAGGGGTGGCGAAGCGGGGAATCGAAGTCGCTGTGTCAACTGGATTGAGTTTTGAATGTATTTACGTTGCATAATTTTATATGTTCAACTGGACGACATGATAAGAGTGAAGTTTTGTAAACAAGTTGACCTTTGCATTTTTGTGGATTTTGCTCGAGCTTGTTTCTCCTAACAAGTTGGAAGTGGTAAAATTGTGCATCGTGAAACGTTGACCTTTGCATTTTTGTGGAAACAAGTTACTTATTTGCTCGAGTGAATTGATGCAAATAGCCTCATGTTATTCTGTTGCTTTATCAACTATGTAACTTGTTTCAAATACTATTTAGGATACAAGTTGGTTATTGATTGATTCTGCATCTTCAATCATTTATTGAATGTGGCAATATATTGTTGAAATTGTGAAGATCTACTTTCTTTTCTATTCATTTTCGGTGAAAATTCAACTTGTTTGGCTAAGTGTAAGGACAAGTAGGTTTTTATATTTTCTCTGTCACATCCTTGTTTATTTTTTGCTTTTAGATTTTTGGCAGTAAAGGTCTTTTACCTTTCTGTTTGTGGAGTGTGCCTTTTTAATTCCTTTCCTCCTTTTACTGCGTGATTCCATTGCAAAGCACTGCTTATCATGTGTGAAAATCAAGTAAACAAGAGTGAAGTAAAATCATGCTAAGAGTGATGTGTTTTGTAAACAAGAGTGAAGTAAAATCATGCTAAGAGTGATGTGTTTTGTAAACAAGAGTGAAGTAAAATCATGTTAAGAGTGATGTGTTTTGTAAACAAGAGTGAAGTAAAATCATAATAAGAGTGATGTGTTTTGTGAACAAAAGTGAAGTAAAATAATGATAAGAGTGATGTGTTTTGTAAACAACAGTGAAGTACGATCATGCTAAGAGTGATGTATTTTGTGAACAAAAGTGAAGTAAAATCAGAGTAAGAGTGATGTGTTTTGTGAACAAGAGTGAAGTAAAATCATAATAAGAGTGATGTGTTTTGTCAACAGGAGTGAAGTAAAATCAGAATAAGAGTGATGTGTTTTGTCAACAGGAGTGAAGTAAAATCAGAATAAGAGTGATGTGTTTTGTGAACAGGAGTGAAGTAAAATCAGAGTAAGAGTGATGTGCTTTGTGAACAAGAGTGAAGTAAAATCAGAGTAAGAGTGATGCGTTTTGTGAACAAGAGTGAAGTAAAATCAGAATAAGAGAGATGTGTTTTGTGAACAAGAGTGAAGTAAAATCAGAATAAAAAAAATAATTTTTTTACCATATTTAATTCTCCTGTTTAAGTAGTAGTAAATAACAAAATGAGTCAAATATTTTTATTACTATAAAACAAAACAAACGTCATTTCTCTTTGTTGGAGACTACATACTGTTAACTTTAAACATATGTTAAAAAATTATTACTAATACTCATTTTAGATTAAAATAGAACTCAGTTTAATAATTTCACTAATGCATGCCACATTAGTAACCAAACCTCAACCGTGTGAGTCATACGTGTATTAAGCAACCAATCAAAATTCGCCGCTGCTGTCACACTTCCAACATAAACACTAACATACTTGATTCTCCGTAAATGTAGAAAATTTGCAAGATTTTCAACTTGAAAAGCAAAGAATCTCTGAAGAAAAAAAGATGGGTGGATCGAAGACACTGTGACTTCTGTAAAATCTATCCAGTTGCGGCAGGCCCTCCATTAGACGATCAACATCGGTTCCTTCTCTTTCGCCGCTCTACGAGTATTACCTGCGAGCGACTGACGAGTGCGTCATCGCCGTCATCCGAGTTGGCGATGGCGCTCCGTGGAACTCGGTGGAGCTGAGCCACCACCCAATCATGGCGGAGATGTTTGATTATTGCCAAATATACCCTTGGCCTATTTTGAATTATTAAAATAAATAATATTTGTTCATTTAAGATGTGTGGCTGAGATTTGTTCTCTAGTTATACACTTAAGATTAGTTATATATTGATCACTACCCTATATATATATATATATATATATATATATAAATTAATTAAGAGGGTGTTGTTATACGTGCTTCACATGTTTCTAGATAGTGCGTGCCTGCAACTTGGAACCTTCGAATCCAATAAATGTTAGATCCATAAATTATGAATAAAATTTCGGTGCTGACTATGAAAAAGACTATGGAAAGTGATCAATTGCTAACTTATTATTTAATTATTAATTACAATTAATTTAAGATCATAGGATTTTAGAAAATTTGTGGTCTACAATTTGCCACGTGTAATTTTTGTTTTTATTAATTAAATCGAAAAATATAAAAAAAACTATCAAATTAGGGTTTTGGATGAAAATGTCAATATAGTGTTTCGAAAATGTCAACACAATGCTTTGAGAATGTCAACACAATGCTTTGAGAATGTCAACACATTGCTTATATTGACATTCTACATGTATTATTATATTGACATATTTTATATATCATGTTGACATTTGTTGTTGTACGAAAAAATTGGAAATTTTTGAATTTTTTTCAAATTTTGACACTGGAACATAATTTAATATATGTTGTGCGAAAAAATAATTTAAATCGAGAAAGTTATATGCGTTTTAAAGTTATGAGATATTTTTCAAAAGTTAGTTACGACTAATTTGTTGTAAATTGACTTTAATACCCTTATTGACTTTTTTTTTATCGTATTGACATTTCAGGACTGATGATCTAGACCCTAAATTTGAATTTATAATGACTATTATTTAGTTGTAGTTAGCAATTAAATATTGAGTTAGCAATATAACACTCCCCTAACTATTCCAAGACTGATGATCTAGACCCTTAATTTGAATTTATAATGACTATTATTTTGTTGTAGTTAGCAATTAAATATTGAGTTAGCAATATAACACTCCCCTAACTATTCCAGGAATGATGATCTAGACCCTTAATTTGAATTTATAATGACTATTATTTAGTTGTAGTTAGCAATTAAATATTGAGTTAGCAATATAACACTCCCATAACTATTCCAGGAATGATGATCTAGACCCTTAATTTGAATTTATAATAACTATTATTTAGTTGTAGTTAGCAATTAAATATTGAGTTAGCAATATAACACTCCACTTACTATGTTTATGTGTTTTGTTTGAGTGCCTTTTGATAAGTCGTATTCTAGGCCTTGGTTACTGGTCAGTATAACGTGCATAATTGGAATATATCTGCAAAACAGTTGCTAAAGTGTGCAGGGAAGTGTTCTAGCCAGTATGAGAATGTTAGGAGAATTCAGGTGAGAAGGGCGTCAGGATGTTTCTATCCTGACCAGTATGCATGCCAAAAAGGCTCGAGATGGAGAAGAAGGATAGCTGGGAAGATCAGCCGCAAACAAGGGGGCAAAAGAGTCATTTCATGTTTGAAGTCTACCCTAAAAATCAAGGTAGGCCTCCCTATAAAAGGAAGCCACTTGGAGAGAGAATCATCATCGACGAGTTCATCCACTCCTACACTTAGTTAGCAATCTCTCTTCGGTAGATCAATCCTTCAGCATTATCCTTCATATTCTCGTTCCTCGCCGACAGCCATGGTCACCTGAAGCTCATCAGTTCGCCGGAGTTCCACATCCTTTCTTTCCAGTCAGCGTGTTTCGTAGTGTTAACAGTTTCATCGCCCGGAGTGGCAAACAATCTTTATTTGCTTTATTAGTTAATCGCACTTTGTTTTCTTACGTTTGATTTGTTGCACTTTCAATATTTGCTTACTTTGCAGTCTTAGTTGTGATCCAAACGTTTCTTTGATATGAAGTTGTTTTTGTGCTTCGGTTCTTGTTGATCTCGTTCTTTTCTGCCTAGATAGCTTAAATCCAGTAGTTACGGTAATTTCCAGTGTTGAATCGCATGTTTTCATTTCTGTAGTTAATCTGCCTGAGTTTGCAAGTCTAGATAGCTGTTAGATTTTAGATCTGAAATGGTTAAGTGTGAAAGACTAGTTTACGTGATTTCTGCCACCTTGCATGTCACCCAGTAAGCGTAATTTCAATTTCGTTAGTTTAATCTTTTGATTTGGAGTTTTAATTATTAGATCTGTTCTTGTGAAGTTGTTATTCTGCATTTCTCGTTCATGGAATCTGAGTTGTTTGATTTGTGTTCATACTTGTTAGAGATGACAATGTCCACATCCAAATTTGGGACCACTTTTACTTTTTAGCTACTTTTGCTTTTGTCCTTTACTTTTCTTTACTTTTCAGCTGTCACTTTTTAGATCTGTAGGCCTAGTCACCTAACTACCTCTTTTCCTCTGATATTCCGTTTAGCTTTTTATAGTAAACTCGTACTTTCCATATATTTCATGAACCCTATGCTCCCCACTTTCCACGTACACAGCTACTTGTCAATCATCTTTCTCCCCGCCTCCAAGTCAGTAGAGTAACATCTTAAATTCCAGCCTAGATAAAGTCTCAACCCAAAGCGTGGTAGCTAACCAACCCTTTCCAGAATTTCACCACAATTCCCAAAGCGCATTCATCTCTGTGAGATTCGACCCTTACGTCCACTATACTAGTCAGTTGAAGTGGGTTGAGGAATTATTGATACCAGGTTCAGGCATAGCTGGGGTTCCATCCTGATCAGTAGGATACATCATGTGCTCGACATGACACCTGACACAAACCTGCTCTTTCAAATGGCGCCGTTTCCGGGGATGAATGGCGTTATTAACTGTTATTGTGTGTGAAACTTTGGCGTACATATTGTGGATAATTTTTCTATTTCTTTTTTATTTCAGTTTATGAGAAGCAGTTCGGCTCCTGACCAGTGGAGACCGAAGATACTTCAGCGAGGATCTATACTCGTAACCACTCGATCCTGTCTGTCGACAGCTTTGTCTTATTTAGGTTCGAGTAGTGACGAAGAACAAGACACCATAGAAGGAGGAATACCAGACAATCCAAGGCTACAGTTGGAAGGCAATCCAAGGAGAATGACTGACCACGATGATGACGATCCAGAGATCGGGACGCTGAATGCGCATACCGAAGGAGAACTACCGCAAGCTATAGTATTCACCCCGGGGCAGACAGCCTGTGATGTGAAGCCCCATGTTATTGCAATCCTGCCCACGTACTGTGGAAAGAGCTATGAAGGCCCTTACGAATTCCTCCATGAGTTCTGTAAGATTTGTAGGGCACAGAGAAGCCAGCAGGGGCGACCGATGATGACTATAGATTGAAGGCTTTGCCGTTCGTTCTAAAAGGGGAGGCTAACACCTGGTTCATGCGACTGCCCCCCCAATTCCATTGAGAGTTGGGCAGATTTCAAGTCGGCATTCTTAGGGGAATTCTTCCCGTCATCAAAGACGAGCGCGTTGAAGAGAGAGATCACTAGTGTGAAACAAGGGTACGATGAACCCTTGAGTGACTATTGGGCGAACGCCTCTTTGATGCATGTCCGAATCATCGTATGACCGATATTGAAATACATCATACCTTTTATGAGGGGATGAACAAGGTAACAAAGGGGACCTAGCAAACTCCTCGTCAGGAGGAAGTTTCACGCAGTTAAGGGTCAGTGAAGCTAAAACATTCATAGGGAAGTTATTGAGTGCAAAGAAGGAGTACGACAATTTAAGAGATGGTTACAGCAGAGAAAGGATTGCTAGTGCCTTGTCTACTGACCAGGAGCACAAGTTAGAGCAGAAGATGGATTTGAAAATGGACGAATTGAAGAAGACACTCCTTAGCGCGATCGAGAAGAACGCACCACCCACTTCCCCAACTAGGAACTGCAAGGGTACAGAGCAGGGAAATCTAGGACCAGGCTACCTAATGATTTCGTCAATATGGAACAAGTCAATGCTGTGGGGTACTATAATTCTAATGGGAATTGGATCCAGGAAAGGCAGCGGGATGCACCATGGAGGGACCATCCGAACTTTCGATGGGGAGACGGGAACCAAAATCAGAGCCAAGGTCAAGGTCAGAACCAATACAACCCCCACCAGAACCAGAATCCCAACCGTGGCCTAGCAAATCCTGACCACCAAGCCAACTGGTCAGGAAGGAAGCAACAAACCCATAACCAGAACTCACAAAACCAGAACCCGAACCCTGTTTATATACCACCCCACCAGAGAAACTTTCAAAATTACCAGAATTAGCCTAATCAGGGTCCACAACATCAGTAGAACCAAAACCAGTTCCAAAACCAAAACCAGAACCAATATCACCAAGACCAATACAACCCTCCTGGCCAGTATAACCACTACCCATCTAACCAGAACCAGCAAAACTTCCAAAATTACCAACCCAACCAAAACCCCCAGTATAACCATCACCAAGGACCAAATCAGTCCCAATATCCTAATAGGTCGAGGAGATCTATGGAGGACATGATGGGAGAATTGCTTGCTTCGCAGCAGGGCATCAAGGGTGAGTTGCAGTCCAATAATGAAGTAGTGCAGGGGATGCAGAATGACCTTAAGGAGCATAAAGCGAACATTGATATGATGAATAGGCAGTTGGCCAAGCTGGCAAGTTCGATGGGTGAGTTAAAAGGAAATTCAGGGAAACTCCCGTCTACAGTCCATGTGCCTGAGAAAGCAAACGTGAGCAAGGTCACATTGCGGTCCGGTACCTCCTATGAGGGGCCCAAACCAAAGAAGTCCAGTGGGGAATCAAGTGGAGCAATATTACTGAGAGACGTTGTCTCGGAAGAGGAGCTACACAAACCTCTACCCCAAATGCAAGATCCATTTTTCTTGAGTGAAGAACCGTCGAGGAACAGTGAAACCGGAAGCAGGCAGCCCAAGGTGGACTCATCTAAGGAAAAAGAACTGATGAAGGAAACTCCAGCCCAGAATGTTCCCGAGAAAGACTCCGGGAAGGCAGTCGAGGAGCTGGTCGAAGAAGAAAAAGGGAAAAAACCATTCCCTTATTGTTTCGTGACCAAGAGGAAGAAGGAAAACTCAGTGGATTACATGTCAATTTTTGGGAAGCTGGATGTCACCATACCATTCCTCCAAGCCGTGAAGCTACCCCCGCTTGGAAAATTTATCAAAGAATTTATAGCCGGGAAAGCCCAGAAGGATGGGAAGATCATGGTAGAAGGGATATCGTCAGCAATTGTGCAAGAAAAGCTACCACCCAAGAGAGCAGACCCAGGTGGCTGATAGGTCGTGTATAAGTCCTGAGGGAGCTTGTAACTATAGGAGATGTAAAAATCGAGCATGCAATGTGTGATGTTATGCCATTGTCAGTTTATAATCGGCTGAAGGGAGTACCGTTATCTAGCACTAGGGTATTACTCCAACTGGCTGATAGGTCGTGTATAAGTCCTGAGGGAGTGCTAGAGAATGTGTTGGTGAGAGTACATGATTTTACTTATCCTGCTGACTTTTACGTGATCAAGATGGGTGAGTCTGAAGCTAGGGAGTCTAGCGGTATTTTGTTAGGAAGGCCATTTCTTAGGACAACCAAGACGATTGTAGATATGGCTGAGGGAACAATTTGTATTGATTTTCATGGAGAAAAGTTTACCTTTGATATCAATGAGGCCATGAAAAAGCCTATCGATTCTGAAAATCTATGCTATATGGATGTAATTGACCCTCTAGTCCATGATTTTCTTGAGACTGAATTATTGCAGGAAAAGCTACAAGCATTGGATGTATATGGGCAGGCTGATGTAGAGGCAGCTGCATGGTGTGACCTGATCAGTAGCCAAGGGTTAACTGATGAAGAGATAGAAGGAGCTATTAAGGACTTCTGCCAGAAATCAGAATTTATTGGAGCCGCAGGGGCTAAGCTACCAGTCAGTACAGATGAACTCTTAGAGGGAAAATTCAAAAAGGAAGGGGATGCTGCAAGAAACGGCGAATGTCTATTATAATAAGGTTTACTGCTGTTAAATTTTTTCCCTTTGAAAATTTTATTTATTTTGAGAGGGGAGCTATTAGAATCTTTGAAAACATCTTCTAATTTTTCAACAAAATTATCTTCCTTCCCAGCAGACACACTTTCCCCACAAGTTGAATTGAAGAAGTTGCCAGCAACCCTGAAGTATGCCTTTCTCGGGGAGGAAAACTTATATTCGGTGATAATAAGCAGTAGCCTGACAAAGGAGCAAGAAGCAAGGCTACTGACCGTTCTAGGCAGGAACATGAAAGCAATTGGATGAAGCCTTACAAATTTGGTGGGAATAAGCCCTGACGTCTGCATGCATAATATTAGGCTAGAAGAAGGGGCGAAGGCACATCGAGATTCACAGAGAAAGGTGAATCCCAACATGCGGGAGGAAATGTTGAAGGAAATCTTGAAGTTGTTGTCATTAGGGATTATCTATTCGGTGCCCGATAGCGAGTGGGTCAGCCCTGTGCACATGGTCCCCAAGAAGTCCGGGATTCAACTGGTTCAAAATGAGAGGAATGAGCTGATACCGACAAGGCTAGTCACTGGTTGGCGGATGTGCATAGACTACTGCAAGCTGAACGCCGCGACCAGGAAAGACCACTTTCCCCTTCCGTTCATCGATCAGATGTTGGAGCGACTGGCTGGGAAGAAGTACTTTTATTTTTTGGATGGGTACAACGGGTATTTTCAGATTTACGTGAATCCTGAAGACCAGGATAAAACTACCTTCACCTGCCCGGTTGGAACCTATGCATACAGACGCATGCCGTTCGGACTTTGCAACGCTCCGAGAACATTTCAGCGATGCATGATGAGCATATTTTCTGATCTAATTGAGGAGTGTATAGAAATATTCATGGATGACTTCACAGTCTACGAAGACTCTTTCGACTCATGCCTTCATCATTTGGATGTAGTCTTGGAGAGGTGTCGAGCGAAGAGCCTAGTCTTGAATTTTGAGAAATGTCATTTCATGGTCACAGAGGGCATCGTCCTAGGGCATGTGGTGTCAGAGAGGGGTATCCAGGTGGATCAAGCCAAAGTGGACATCATTTCCAAACTACCTTTTCCTACTGACCAGAAGGAAATAAGAGGTTTTCTGGGGCACGCGGGATTTTATCACCGATTCGTTAAAGACTTCGCCAAAATTGCCCAACCCCTCACCAGACTTCTCCAAAACGAAGTAGAATTCAATTTTGAAGATCAATGCAAGGCTGCTTTCAACTTGCTCAAGGAAAAGCTGATATCCGCACCGATTATCTGGGCTCCTGACTGGGATCATCCGTTCGAAGTGATGTGTGATGCCAGCGATTATGCAGTAGGAGCGGTTCTGGGTCAGAAGATCGAGGGAAAAAGGTATGTGATCTTTTATGCATCTAAGACATTGAATCAAGCTCAAAGGAATTATGATACCACAGAGAAGGAGATGCTAGCCATGGTTTATTCATTCGAGAAGTTTCGGCAGTACTTGTTGGGGTCAAGGGTCATCGTTTATACTGATCATGCAGCCATTAAGTACCTGGTTACCAAGAAAGAATCCAAACCCCGCTTAATCCGATGGGTACTCTTGTTACAAGAGTTCGATTGGGAGGTGGAAGACAAGAAAGGGGTTGAGAATAAGGTTGCGGATCATTTGAGCAGGATAGTGCATGATGGAAATAGCGAGGAGGTGAGAGATCGATTCCCGGAATAACACTTATGTGAAGTTATTTTCACCGCCGAAAAATTGACTGGGAAGAAGCGATGAAGCTTACTGGCCAGGATGTGACAGAAAGAGGAAAGGAAAAAGTAGGGGAGGAGCCATGGTATGCGGACCTAGCCAACTACCTCGTTTCAGGGGAGCTTCCAGAAGTGCCGAACGTCACCAAAGCTCAAAGAATGAAGATCAAGAGTGTGTCGAAATACTACTTTTGGGACGACCAGTATCTTTGGAGGGTAGGAGCCGATTAAGTGATAAGAAGATGCGTTCCTGACTGGGAGCAGAGGGACGTATTGACGCATTGCCACTCTCTGGCATGTGGAGGACATTTCGGTCCCAAGAAGATGGCAAGAAAAATTCTGGATAGCGGATTTTATTGGCCAACCCTCAACAAAGATGCCTACGAGTTTTGTAGAAGTTGTGAGCGTTGTCAACTGACCGGTGGAATATCCGCGCGAGACGAAATGCCGCAAGTCCCAATCATTGTTTGTGAATTGTTCGACATATGGGGGATGGATTTCATGGGACCTTTTCCCTCGTCGTATGGGAACTTATATATCTTAGTTGCAGTTGACTACGTCTCCAAATGGGTAGAGGCCAAGGCCACGAGCACGTGTGAAGCAAGGGAGGTAGCCAAGTTCCTCAAAAGTAACATTTTCAGTCGATTCGGAGTACCAAGGGCCATAATATCTGATCAAGGCACCCACTTCTGTAACCGCACCATCGAAGCCTTGATGAAGAAGTACGGTGTTCATCACAGACTATCAAGCCCCTACCACCCGCAAGCGAACGGGCAGGCGGAGATCTCTAACCGAGAGATAAAGAAGATTCTGGAGAAGACCGTCAATCCTTCCAGGAAGGACTGGAGTATGAGGTTAGAGGATGCTCTATGGGCATATCGCACAGCCTACAAAACCCCCATAGGAATGTCCCCGTACCGAATCGTTTTTGGAAAGATGTGCCACTTACCAGTGGGAATTGAGCACCGAGCATACTGGGCAGTACAACATGTGAATATGGATGCTACAGCCTGTGAAGAGGAAAGGAAGCTGCAGCTGCAGGAGTTAGAGGAACTCAGATTGGAGTCATTTGATTCAGCCATGTGGTACAAAGAGCGAACCAAATTGTGGCATGACAGGAATCTGAGGACCAAGGATCTTCATGTTGGGCAGAAAGTACTACTCTTCTAGTCGAGGTTGAAGCTCATGCCTGGAAAACTCAAGTCGAAATGGACAGGGCCTTATGTCATCACCGCACTCCGTTCTAATGGAGCAGTGGAGATTTCAGGGAGTCTTCCTAACTCTGAACCTTTTATTGTGAATGCGCATAGGCTGAAGGTATTTAGGGCCAATAGTGATGTGACTGTAGTGGATGAGATCCCACTGCAACCACATACTCAGGTTTCATACTGACCGGTAGGATGGGGATTGGAATTCCACTGGGCTAGCTCTCTTTAGCATAATGTACATATGCTGGCAATGTAGAATTCCAATTTCCCTAAGGAAGATGTAAATACGGTACATATGAGGTAGTTAATTAATTTGAACCTTTGCATGCTAGTTAATTTAAGAAAACCCAAAAATATTTTTAGGACCTCAAATGTTAATTGGGAGTACGTACCGACCATCAGAATACCATTTTGGCGAAACTCCCCAATTTATTTAAGTGTCCTTTTTACTTTGTTTCTACTCTAGGAAAATATAGGGGGAAATCATTATAGGGCAGAATTTGAATTTGGGGCTTGCTGCAGCTTTGCAAGCGGGCAGCGACTGACAGGGCGCGTGAGCAGAAAAAGGAGGGGCGACCACCAATCAGAGAGCCAGCTTTCCCAACCGTCTCTCCCTCGAATCGGCGCTACCTAGAAACCGCCTACAGCCGGTTAAAACCCACACCTGCCCTATTCCGACCCCATTATCAAATCATCCGTCCCATTTTCAGTTCACAAACCCTCGCCTAAATTTTCTCTCTGCAAAATCTTCCGACCTTCCACAGAAAAAAAAACGAAAAAAAAACAACACCCCATTTCCACCGAAAATCGCCGATCTAAACCATGGGAAAGAAAGCCTGGGCGAAGAAAGTAAAGGGCGAGAAATCTACCGCTCACCGCAGGGAAGAAACCCCAGAAGCGCAACCGCCTGTGGAAGCGCGACCTCCGAACCCGCCATCTCCGGCGCCAGTTCCTCAGGCGCCGACAATGATTTCTTTAGACGCCATGGCGGAGTTTCTGCGACTACAAGACCCTAATCGGGACTGGACAGCGGCGTTGGCCGGTTTCAGTCAAATAGGGGGAGCAGGGGACGCGACCAGAGGAGCCCCATCTGAACCGAATGTGCAATCCACGGTACAACCAACTGTTTCCATTCCGATTTCCGCCGAAATTCCACCAGAAAGAAAATCTCCATCGGTAACCGTACCGCCAGAATCTTCGGACCTCCCAAACTCCACAACAAAGTGATTCGATGGAGGTTGACCCCATATCCGCCCATTACGATTCCGACTCAGATGAACGTGAATCGAGGAAAAGCAGGGAACAAGGGAGCCTACAGGGAGACGATGAACCAGAGAAAACTCCAGCGGTGGGGACTGTTTCTCAAGGAACGGCGAGGGAAGAGATAGATTTAAATGAGACGGCCATGAAACAAGGCCAAATGACGGATGAAGAATTCCAGGCGATTTTGGATGGAGTAAACCAGAGGGAAGGTGATACTGCCACGATGGTTGAGGATCTGAAGCTCACATCTAGGGCAGTAGGAGAAGATGAAGAAAGCAGGGCAGGAGAGAAAAAGCCAGAGTTAGTGAACCCCCAGACAGAGGCGGGGAAGAGTGATGTGCATGTGGAAGCAGAAGAAACAGAAGCAACAGCGGAGGTACCAAAACCAGTAGCACCTCCGGTGACTAAACCGAAGGCAGTCAAGAGGAAGTTGGTGTTGAAGGGCGGCCCTAGGGCAGAACAGCCGAGGCCGAAGAGGGTGTCGCAAAGATGCTTAGGGAAGTGGGCTTCCAGTAAAGCAAAGGTAACCACAGAGGCAGATCCGGTGGAAATCTTGAGTGATGAGGAAAGGGCTACTCCCACAAAACCTGGGGAGGAGTTTTTACCTACTAATGACTTAGAGGATACTGCAAGGGAAAATGAAGAGGTCTCTCCAACACCGAGTGGCCAAGGTGAAGAGGCTGACGGGATGGCTGAGGGTCTAGACCTCGCATCCAGGTCAGTAGGCCACAAAGAGACCACTCCTACTGCCCAGGATCAATTTTCAACACAAGCTGAGAAGGAACCCGGAGAAGAGAAAGACGAGGATGATGGAGAAGGAGCTAGATACCGTGAAGAGAGAAAACGGAAGGGGAAGGCCCCTATGAAGAAGAAGCCCAGCAACAAGAAGCCACGTACAGTGAACACTAGCATAGTCATTACTGAGTCAGTTCAGCGAGCCCAGGAACACCGGAGGGGACAAAGTGATAGCGAATACGCTGTCAGTGAAGAGTCAGAATCGGACAGCGATATTTCCTTGTAAAATGAGGAGTGCAGTGAGCAACAGCTTTCGCACGATCATCGGGAGCTAGTACATCCCCCGGTAGAGAGACTGAGGTACCGGTGCTGGACAGTGGACCTTACTGATGATCTGGTGGAGGAAATGAAGCTATTCGACTCGAAGGAGCTACAAAAAGTTTTCGATTGCAAGGATGAAGGGAGTAAGCAAGTGAAGAGTGGAAAGGTACTTCATATTCCTTCTTTAGATGAGTTGGGTGCCCGCGAGCAGTTTCTCTCCTATTTGCATGCGTTAGGTTTTGAGTGGTTGTTGGAGAATGGAGATCCGAGTGTCCCGGTTAGATTAGCGAAGGAGTTTTTCACGACCTTAAGGTTTAAGGTCACCACTGATCTAGATGAGGAATGTATCAGTTTTAGGCTGTTTGGCGGAGAGATACGAATGAGCTTGATTGAGTGGACCGTGCGTCTGGGAATGTACAGTTTGGAGGAAGCCATAGGGCATGAGTGGAGAAGTAGGGAGCGGGGAATTCCCCGCAGACATGTGGAATTTGAGCCCCAGGAAGCCTGGGAGAAACTTACTCACCCTGATGCAGGGCAGTTCCAGTCCACTATCTCCCGCTCCGTCCATTTCAACAACCCGATTATGCGTCTGGTACAGCTTTACCTGGATTTTAATTTGTTGGGGCAGTCGAACTCCGCGGTAAGAACATCAATGACAGAGTTATACCTTCTGTGGTGCACGAAGCGCGGAAGGAAATTACATCTAGGATTCTGGACAACGTACCAATGCCATCTAATTGCCACCCACCCAGCGAGAAACCTCACTCTCTGCCATATCTTGGGAGTGCTCGTCAGAAACAACATCATCATCACGGAGGCCGAAGACTTATCCCACCAGATCATGGTGGATCCTCCTGGTCTCTTTGATACACCTTTGTTCGTCCGAACGAACACCGTTTACATGAGGCAGGGCGTACCACGTTTCTATGCAATGGGAGAAGAAGCTATACCGACTGGGAGATCTGCAGCACATCCGGGAACACAAGATCAGGAGCAGAGATAGGAAAGGCTAGAGAAGACAGTGGAAGAGTTGGCGGAAGAGAATCGAAAAGCAAGAGCGGAGTTAAGCCGTTTGGTAACTGTGATGGAAGGAATCTTGAAAGAGTTGGGAACCGGGAAGTTGGTCCGTGAATCTGGACCGAGTGGCCACGGAGGCCGAACTAATGAACCACGAGTATCAGAAGAAGCAGAACAGAAAGAAGAAGCAGAGCAGAAAGAAGAAGCGGAACAAGAGGAAGAAGATGCCGAAGAGTCGGTAGAATCTGGGAACAAGCAGCCCGAGAATGAGGAGGAACAACCGAAAGAACCACCTGCACCACAACCTGCCCCGCGAAGGAGCAGTAGGAACAAGTGACCAACCATACTGACCAGTTAGTTTTCTTTTTATTTTCAGTTTTTAGCTTTTCGTATTTTAATTGCGTTTTGCTGTGTTTTCAGGTAGTATAATCTGTGTAGTATGTGAGCAAATCCCTTTCATAACACTTAGCCTACGCAATAGTCTAAGTGTGAGAAGTAAAGGGTTTGCTATTTTTGGCGCATGTGTTTGTGTTTTCTGTTTTATTTTTCGTATGCATGTCAACTCACACTTAGCCTATTATATAGTCTAAGTGTGAGGAGTTTGTTGTATATATATGTTTAGGTTTGATGGTTTCTGTTTAGATTTTAAACTCTCCCACTTAGCCTATTATATAGTCTAAGCGTGAGAAGTTTTTTAGTATAATTATGTCTTGTTGTGTTTTGGTATGTCTGTGTGTCAGCCATACTGGCCATTACCTTTTTCCACTTCACAGCCTCATCTGAGGGCAGACACGTGTGAAGTGGGAGGGGGGAATGCACTGGCCAGTATGCCATGTGTACATATGTGTTATTTGTGTTTAAGTGTTTGTGTAGTGTCTAGGTCTAGATTTTTATTTGATTGGGCTTAAAACTCAACTGTCTCGAACTGACGGTGAAGGGAATTGAGGGAGATAGGACATGCTGGAAAATGGAAACAACCCCCCCCCTTAGTATCTCCTAGTCAGTATAGATGATGCGAGTATGAGAGAAAAGCCCACACTTAGAGCCCAAACACAAAAGCCCTCTTAAAATGTGAGTTAAAAGCCTAAAGTGGAACCACTTTCCACTAATTCAGAAAAGAAAAGAGTGGCTGCCACAAGGTGCCTAGGGTAAAGTGACCGCGTGTAGCAACACTGAAGGCAGTAGGACCCCTCCCAAAAAAAATAAAAAATAAAAAAAATAAATAAATATTTTCTAACCCTTAGAACCTCACTTTCTAGCCATATATACCCAGATATAACCCCTAGCCCCTGGAATTGTGTGTGTGCGAGGCATAAGGCAAGGAGGCAACTGGCCAGCAGGACATACATGAAGAAAACCAACTGGAAGAAATAGAGAGGCAAGGAGAAAATGACCACGAAGAGATTCCAGGCCCCAAAAAAGATAAGAAGAAATAAGGGTGGCGAAGCCACAGAAGAAAATGAGAAAATGCGAAGAAAATGGTTGAAAATACTTGACCACAAAAAGAATGAGAAGGAATAAGGGTGGCAAAGCCACAAGACACTACTGACCAGTTGGGAAGCAACTTTGGAAAGAGTCCAGCCAAGCAGAAGTGGCAGCCGAAAGCCTGAGCGCACACAGTTCCCCCACATCAGAGTAAAGTAATGGTTTTTGAACCTTAGAGCCTTAGGAACAACCACCCCAAACACTATAACCCAATAGCCTCGTTACAAGCCTAAAAGACCTTCAGTAGCCGCACGTGAGATCTAAGTCCGAAGCATCTGTGGTTCAACGTTATGAGAGAATACAGTCCTAACATCCCCAGTGAGGAGTGAGTGACTGAGAGAATCTAGTGTTAAGCCGCGAGTGTGGGTGATCTTGACAAACGAATGTACTGACTGGGAAGGAAAGGGGGGACGGTGTAAAAATCATGGATTAAATATGCCCGGTCAATGGTTTTGACCAAAGAATAAATGTGACGAGACATTTAATTTTGTGAAATTAAATGATATAGCGTCGTTCTACATCTTACGTAGATAAATGTAGTATATTCACTTTCTCTAATCCGATTTCCGGTGAGTGAGAAATAGTGGATTAAAGTTGGGCATAATTAGCTTTTAATTAAAGCTTTAAGTGTGAGCTTAGGGAATAATTAACTAAGTGTTAATTATCCCACATTGGAGAAGTAACACATCTTTTAATGTGTTTAAATAAAGTGACTTTATGTTACTTAATAATTATAATGGATTAAGATGGGTGAAAAAGCCCACACCCGCGCACACGCGCGCGCCGCCGCCGCCGCCGCCCGCCCCGCCCGAGCCCGTGCGCGTGCTCGTGGGCGCGGGCGCGGGCCTCGGGCCTCGAGCCCGATCTCGATCTCGATCTTGGACTTGGACTTGGACTTGGACTTGGATCTTGGCAATTGGTCTTTGGGTGGTCTTTGGGCTTGGGGCTTGGCCCAAACTATTCTTTTTGGACCACCGCCGAGTCAGCAATCCAAGTGGCTTGACACGTCGTCAAGCGAGGCACAGTCACGGGTGCCACGTGAGAAATCCACACGCTCCACACACGGATGGCACACTCCTGCCACACGCCTGCAACCGACGTCGGTTACGAATTGGCCATGATGAGCCTTCAATGGCTGGTTGACCCTGCATGGTGGCCTGGCCTATAAATAGGCTAGCCATACCACTGCATTAGGATACAACACATACAAGCATTCTCTGCATAAGCTCTCTCCCTCTCTCTGCATTGTCTTTCTGTCGAAGCTCTGCTCTCTCCTCCATCCAGTTCGCCGGAGCTCTAGTGATTACGGTGCTGCATCAATAGAGACGTAGCCGTTTTACCTTTGGGGACGACACGCCAAACCGAAGAGCACTACCGGGGCGTATCTCGTCTTGCGGGAAGAGGCCTCCTCGACTCGGCTAAACTTAGTTCACGGTTCTTTGTTTCGAATTCTTACGTTGTAATTTCATTTAGTTCAGTTTCTCCTTTTCTTTCTTTTGGGTTGTATTACGCCCGGTTTTGTTATCTCTTGTAATCACCAGAAACCAACAATCGCAAGACGAGATAACTTGCCTTTGAAGGATTTTGGACTCTAAACTGAACCTAAGAACTTTCGAAACATTAACACCTTTTGCTGGAGATGTCGACGGAATCCAACACTGCTGCTGCCAACGCCACCGCCGCCATTCCCTCAACCATGGCGACCACTGGACCGATCAACACTTCATCGGTTCCCTCGATGATGCCAACTCCCGATTTCCCAGCTGCTTCATCCACTGTCCCTTGGGTTTGGGACAACCCTTACGGGGCGTCCACTGGTTCCACCTTTGGTGGTTCGGTTGGTTCCACTTTCAGTGGTTCCTTCGGGTCCTTTAATGTATCGAGTGCTGGGGCCTTCGGGTCTCACACGGGTGTTGGGACCTCGGGTCTCACACGAATGCTGGGGCCTTCGGGTCTCATGCGGGTGCTAGTCCCTTCGGGGCTGGTACGACCATGGCGGGCTCTATGCCCAACATGAATGGTGGGGGCTCTATGCCCAACCATGTTGTTGGCTCCTTCGGGGGCAACGGAATTGGTTCCTTCCAAGGACCAAGCACGGCACCTTTGGCACCAAGAATGATGCCACCTGCCGAGAAGCCACCAAAGTTTGGAGGATCTGACTTCAAGCGGTGGTACCAGAAGATGTTGTTCTACTTGACAACATTGGGCGTCGCCAACTTCCTCACGGAGAATGAGCCGCCCGCACCAAGCGACCAAGAGACTAGGCTCGAAGTCATGGCAGATTATGAAGCTTGGAGGAAAGGAGATTACCTTTGTAAAAATTTCATTCTAAGTGCTTTAGATGATAGTTTGTACAATGTATACTCCAATGTAACCACATCTAAACAAATGTGGGAAAACCTAGAAAAGAAGTATAGCATAGATAATGCTGCAGGGACGGAGCAAGTTGTAGCTTCCAAATTTATGGACTACAAAATGGTCGACTCTCGACCCGTCATGGAGCAAGTCCAAGAGCTCCAAATGATCATCCACTCATTAGTGGCTGAAGGGATGACCTTGCCCGACAAATTCCTAAGGTGCACGATCATTGACAAGCTCCCTCCAAGTTGGAAGGACTTCAAGAGTTATCTCAAGCACAAGCGAAAGCAGATGACCCTTGAAGACTTGATCGTGAAGTTGCGCATCGAGGCCGACGTGCGCAAAAGTGATCAAAAGGCTAAGGGATTCACCCCAAATGAAGCCAAGGCCAATCTGTTGGAGCGGGGCGGACCCTCCAACAAACGCCCTCGCCCAAACCGTCCAAATGACAAGGGGAAGGGAAAGCAGCCTTCAAAGAAGTTTGAAGGCGACTGCTACAAATGTGGCAAACCGGGCCACTTTGCCAAAGACTGCCGCAGCAAGAAGAAGAAGCCGGCAGCCCACGTCGTTGAGAAGGAGTTCAAGGACTGGGATGAGAACGACCTCATTGCAGTGGTCACTGAAGAGGTTAACCTTGTTGATAACAAGGGAGGCTGGTACATCGACACCGGCGCTACTGCTCATGTTTGCTCCGACAGGAGCAAGTTTGCCTCCTACACGGCTGTTGAAGGAAGGAAAATCAACATGGGGAATCAAGCATCGTCTGAAATCCTCGGCGTTGGCAACGTGATTCTCATGATGACGTCTGGCGTCACAATCACTTTGAAGGATGTGCTGCATGTCCCGGACATCCGCAAGAACCTAGTGTCAGGATCAATACTAGTTAATAAGGGGTTTAAACTTGTATTTGAGTCTGATAGGTTTGTCTTGTATAAGTTTGGAAAATCCCTCGGAAAAGGTTATGTAACCGATGGGCTTTTCAAGCTTAGTGTAGCAACTCGCAGTGTTGCAAAGCCATTGGCTAATAAGAATAAAGCATCTACTTCTTCTTATTTGATTGAGTCTTCAAATTTGTGGCATTGTAGATTGGGACATGTGAATTCAAAAGCTATTAAAAGATTAGTGAATTTAGATTTACTAAAGGCTAATGAATTGGATACCCAAGATAAATGTGAAATTTGTCTTGAAGCAAAAATGACTAAGTTGCCGTTTCACTCGGTTGAACGAAGCACAAAACCCCTTGAATTAATTCACACGGACGTATGTGATTTAAAGATGGTGCAAACAAGAGGTGGTAAAAAGTACTTTATCACTTTCATAGATGATTGCACAAGGTATTGCTACATTTATCTTTTAAGAAGTAAAGATGAAGCAATAGAAGCGTTCAAAAATTATAAGAACGAGGTTGAGAATCAACTTGGTTGTAAAATCAAAATGATTCGAAGCGATAGAGGAGGCGAATATGTAGCCCCGTTTGAGGAGTTATGCAACGCAAGTGGTATAATTCATCAAACAACTGCTCCATATTCACCACAATCTAATGGTGTTGCAGAACGCAAAAATCGAACTCTAAAAGAGATGATGAATGCACTGCTTCTAACTTCAGGATTACCACATAACATGTGGGGGGAAGCTGTTTTGACAGCCAACTATATCTTGAATAAGATCCCTATCAAAGGAAAAGATGTCACTCCTTATGAGTTGTGGAAGGGAAGGAAGCCATCCTACAAATACCTCAAAGTGTGGGGGTGTTTGGCAAATGTGATGGTTCCTCCGCCCAAAGAAGTTACAATCGGACCTAAGACGGTTGATTGCATCTTCATTGGATATGCACTTAACAGTAGTGCATATCGATTTGTTGTTCACAAGTCTGAAATATCGACTATCACAGTAGGAACAACAATTGAGTCGAGGAATGCTGTATTTCTCGAAAATACATTTCCTTGCAAAGACAAAGAAAAGGTCGTAACCAATTCTGAGACAAGAATTGAAGAAGAAGCCACTAGTTCTAAACCAGTGGAAGAAGAAGCCACTAGTTCTAAATCAGCGGATGCGGAACCTGAATCGCACAAGCGTGCAAGGCCCGATCCTAATGATACAGTACTAAGACGTGGTAATAGGGTCAGAACACCAAAAACATTTGGTCCTGACTACATTGCTTTTATGCTAGATGAAGAACCGACATCTATAAAAGTAGCTTTCGATGGCCCAGACGGGTTGCATTGGAAAGAAGCTGTTCAAAGCGAAATTGATTCAATTTTGCTAAACCACACGTGGGTGTTGGTTGATCTACCTGAAGGTGCGAAACCTCTGGGTTGTAAATGGGTACTTAAAAGAAAATTTAAGGCCGATGGAACAGTGGATAAGTATAAAGCCCGACTAGTAGTAAAGGGTTTTAAACAAAAGGAAGGACATGACTTCTTCGATACATACTCACCTGTAACGAGGATTATTCCATCTGCGTGCTTCTCGCGATTGCTGCATTGCACAATCTTGAGATACACCAAATGGACGTAAAGACTGCGTTTCTAAATGGTGAACTAGAAGATGAAATCTATATGGAACAACCTGAAGGGTTTGTAGTACCTGGACAAGAGAAAAAGGTCTGCAAACTGGTTAAATCCCTCTATGGATTGAAACAAGCGCCATTGCAATGGCACTTGAAGTTTGATAATGTGATGTTATCAAATGGGTTTAAAATCAACGAGTGTGACAAATGTGTCTACATCAAGAGCACTAATAACGGTCATGTTATAGTGTGTCTCTACGTTGATGATATGTTAATCTTGGGTAGCAACACTCAAGTAATTAACGATACAAAGGCCATGTTAAAGAGAAACTTTGACATGAAAGACATGGGTCTAGCCGATGTAATTCTTGGAATGAAGATTCTAAGAACGAATGATGGAATCATCTTAACACAATCACATTATGTTGAGAAGATATTGAATAAATTCAAAGCCTATGATGGCGCGCCGGTTAAAACTCCAATTGAACTCGACGTTCACTTGAGTAAAAACAAAGGCGAGCCCGTTGCTCAAGAAGAGTATGCACGGGTCATCGGGTGCATTATGTACTTGACTAATTGCACTCGACCTGACATTGCTTGTGCCGTGAACAAGTTAAGTCGTTACACGAGCAATCCAAGCAAAGAGCATTGGAGAGCTCTTGTGAGGGTTTTGAGATATCTAAAACATACTCAAAATCATGGGCTACTCTTCTCGAGATACCCCCCGGTACTTGAAGGGTACTGTGATGCCAATTGGATATCTGATAATAGAGACTCACTTTCGACAAGTGGATACGTCTTTACTATTGGGGGTGGTGCTGTATCGTGGAAATCCACAAAACAGACATGTATAGCCCGATCAACAATGGAATCGGAGTTCATTGCCTTGGATAAGGCTGGTGAGGAAGCCGAGTGGCTTAAGAACTTCCTTGAAGATATTCCATTTCTGTCTAAACCAGTGCCACCAGTGCTAATCCACTGCGATAGCCAAGCGGCTATTGGAAGGGCAAACAATGGTTTCTATAATGGTAAGTCTCGACATATACGTCGACGACATAACACCGTGAGACATTTGATCACAACTGGCGTGATTACAATTGACTATGTGAAGTCAATAGATAATCTAGCGGATCTGCTAACCAAAGGGTTAAACCGTGATCAAATGAATAAGTTGCTAGAGGGAATGTGTTTGAAATCCACAAACTAAAGAATTATCATAGTGGTAACCCAACCATGATGACTGGAGATCCCAAGAACTTGGTTCAAAGGGACAACTAAGCTATGAGAGTTCAAGAGAAACACTCAACTATATCTATTCCCTAAGAGCAATAGAGTGTTGGAGAACTTGCCTTGTGGTAAAGGCTAAGTCTATGACTTTTAATGATTCTTAAGGATCTCAAAGAGATGGAGTTCTCAAAGAGACCAAGTATGGAAAGGTACTTGACCAAGAATCACCTATATAAGTGCGAAGTGTGGTCGCTTCATAAAAAATACTTATGAATCCAAAGTGGTGTCCAAGACCGCAATGGACACAAAACGTGAGAACGGATGAGGTCGAGGTGTTTAAGTGTTAACACCATTGTCTCGGTGCACGCCGTGGGGGATTAGTTCAAAGCATCGCGCTACTAAGCCGCCTGTGTATCCGATGGTGTCGACTATGGAGGGTTCAAAGTCAACAACTACCTATCCTTATGCTTATATACCTCTCGAGGGTTGAGCTTGTGTCTGCATGCATATGCATTTGGCTATTTCCACTCATGTGGGGGATTGTAAAAAGCATGGATTAAATATGCCCGGTCAATGGTTTTGACCAAAGAATAAATGTGACGAGACATTTAATTTTGTGAAATTAAATGATATAGCGTCGTTCTACATCTTACGTAGATAAATGTAGTATATTCACTTTCTCTAATCCGATTTCCGGTGAGTGAGAAATAGTGGATTAAAGTTGGGCATAATTAGCTTTTAATTAAAGCTTTAAGTGTGAGCTTAGGGAATAATTAACTAAGTGTTAATTATCCCACATTGGAGAAGTAACACATCTTTTAATGTGTTTAAATAAAGTGACTTTATGTTACTTAATAATTATAGTGGATTAAGAAGGGTGAAAAAGCCCACACGCGCGCACACGCGCGCGCCGCCGCCCGCCCCGCCCGAGCCCGTGCGCGTGGGCGCGGGCGCGGGCCGCGGGCCCGATCCCGAGCCCGATCTCGATCTCGATCTCGATCTCGATCTCGATCTCGATCTTGATCTTGATCTTGATCTTGGACTTGGATCTTGGACTTGGATCTTGGCAATTGGTCTTTGGGTGGTCTTTGGGCTGCAATTGGTCTTTGGGTGGTCTTTGGGCTTGGGGCTTGGCCCAAACTATTCTTTTTGGACCACCGCCGAGTCAGCAATCCAAGTGGCTTGACACGTCGTCAAGCGAGGCACAGTCACGGGTGCCACGTGAGAAATCCACACGCTCCACACACGGATGGCACACTTCTGCCACACGCCTGTAACTGACGTCGGTTACGAATTGGCCATGATGAGCCTTCAATGGCTGGTTGACCCTGCATGGTGGCCTGGCCTATAAATAGGCTAGCCATACCACTGCATTAGGATACAACACATACAAGCATTCTCTGCATAAGCTCTCTCCCTCTCTCTGCATTGTCTTTCTGTCGAAGCTCTGCTCTCTCCTCCATCCAGTTCGCCGGAGCTCTAGTGATTGCGGTGCTGCATCAATAGAGACGTAGCCGTTTTACCTTTGGGGACGACACGCCAAACCGAAGAGCACTACCGGGGCGTATCTCGTCTTGCGGGAAGAGGCCTCCTCGACTCGGCTAAACTTAGTTCACGGTTCTTTGTTTCGAATTCTTACGTTGTAATTTCATTTAGTTCAGTTTCTCCTTTTCTTTCTTTTGGGTTGTATTACGCCCGGTTTTGTTATCTCTTGTAATCACCAGAAACCAACAGACGGAAATTCAAGGCTGTCTAAGGCCGTATTGCACTTGATCCCAAGGGGAGAGATGGTTGAAAATATAGCCCAATTGAGTTGTGTTTAAGTGTTTTTAGTTCTGTTTATGTGTATGTGTCCGTGCTTATGTGTTTTTTGCGCTATAGTTTAGGGTCTAGGTTAGGATAGAGTCGGTCAGGGGAGTAACCAAGCTAGAATTTGACTTACTTCTTTTGTTGTTCTTCACGCTTGAGGACAAGCATGTGGTAAGTGTGAGCAGTTTGATAAGTCGTATTCTAGGCCTTGGTTACTGGTCAGTATAATGTGCATAATTGGAAAATATCTGTAAAACAGTTGCTAAAGTGTGCAGGGAAGTGTTCTAGCCAGTATGGGAATGTTAGGAGAATTCAGGTGAGAAGGGCGTCAGGATGTTTCTATCCTGACCAGTATGCATGCCAAAAAGGCTCGAGATGGAGAAGAATGATAGCTGGGAAGATCAGCCGCAAGCAAGGAGGCAAAAAAGTCATTTCATGTTTGAAGTCTACCCTAAAAATCAAGGGAGGCCTCCCTATAAAAGGAAGCCACTTGGAGAGAGAATCATCATTGACGAGTTCATCCACTCCTACACTTAGTTAGCAATCTCTCTTCGATAGATCAATCCTTCAGCATTATCCTTCATATTCTCGTTCCTCGCCGACAGTCATGGTCACCTGAAGCTCATCAGTTCGCCGGAGTTCCACATCCTTTCGTTCCAATCAGCGTGTTTCGTAGTGTTAACAGTTTCATCGCCCGGAGTGGCAAACAATCTTTATTTACTTTCTTAGTTAATCGCACTTTGTTTTCTTACGTTTGATTTGTTGCACTTTCAATATTTGCTTACTTTGCAGTCTTAGTTGTGATCGAAACGTTTCTTTGATATGAAGTTGTTTTTGTGCTTCGGTTCTTGTTGATCTCGTTCTTTTCTGCCTAGATAGCTTAAATCCAGTAGTTACGGTAATTTCCAGTGTTGAATCGCATGTTTTCATTTCTGTAGTTAATCTGCCCGAGTTTGCAAGTCTAGATAGCCGTTAGATTTTAGATCTGAAATGGTTAAGTGTGGAAGACTAGTTTACGTGATTTCTACCACCTTGCATGTCACCCAGTAAGCATAATTTCAGTTTCGTTAGTTTAATCTTTTGATTTGGAGTTTTAATTATTAGATCTGTTCTTGTGAAGTTGTTATTCTGCATTTATCGTTCATGGAATCTGAGTTGTTTGATTTGTGTTCATACTTGTTGGAGAAGACAATGTCCACATCCAAATTTGGGACCACTTTTACTTTTTAGCTACTTTTGCTTTTGTCCTTTACTTTTCTTTACTTTTTAGATCTGTAGGCCTAGTCACCTAACTACCTCTTTTCCTCCGATATTCCGTTTAGCCTTTTATAGTAAACTCGTACTTTCCATATATTTCCTGAACCCTATGCTCCCCACTTTCCACGTACACAGCTACTTGTCAATCATCTTTCTCCCCGCCTCCTAGTCAGTAGAGTAACATCTTAAATTCCAGCCTAGATAAAGTCTCAACCCAAAGCGTGGTAACTAACCAACCCTTTCCAGAATTTCACCACAATTCCCAAAGCGCATTCATCTCTGTGGGATTCGACCCTTACGTCCACTATACTAGTCAGTTGAAGTGGGTTGAGGAATTATTGATACCAGGTTCAGGCATAGCTGGGGTTCCATCCTGATCAGTAGGATACATCATGTGCTCGACATGACACCTGACACAAACCTGCTCTTTCACCTTTTTTGTTAGTTAATTATCATATCCAAAGCCGAAGGGTAAAATATTTAAAAAAATTTGTGCATGGTTGACCTTCCTTTTAAAACTTATTGTTGGACCGGATGTGTTTTAACATTAGTCCTCACCCCAATTTATTAAGTCATTCTGCACATATATTTATTGGACCAAGTTTGTCTAACTATGGCTCATTATTTTACTTTCATGACCTATAGGAGAGTTAAAATCATCATTTTTGTCATGCCAAAGTTGGTGGCTCAAATGTATACATGAAAAAACATAGTACTATAATATTTGCCTCACACAGTTGATATATTTTATCCAAGTAGCATAGCTAAATTTCTAAGGTTAAGCATGGTTTATTTGGCAAAAAACTTGTGTGCATCCAAATGCATGGTGCATTTATCCTAATTAGTACTAGAATTTATCAATGTTGGATTAAAATTATTAATCCATAGTTCAAGTTCAAAAATTAATATACAATTAGAATTTATAAAGTATAATTGGAAGTTATTTAGTACATCATGGATCCAAATATGTACCAACATGTGTATCTGAAATATCATGGTGCAGATGTGAATCACTTGGAGTATAAATTAGAGAAAATTAAATGAATAAAAGCAAGCCCTTTAATAAGATTAGGTGAGGGTGAGAATGGGGAAATGACAAAAGGCACAGCTTGGCAGATGGTAAGCTCAAAATCAAAAGGCAAAGACAAGTTTAATGAAAATTAATTGATATTTGTCGATAGTGGCAAGGATATAAACACCAAATAGAGAAAATGCAGCAGAACAAACAAAATAGAAATAAACTAACAAACAAACAAACAAACAAATAGATAAATAATTGTAGTAGCCCGGATTAGGTTTAAGGCACTCAATTGATGGGGCCAATCATTTTAAAATTTTGCTGTCACTCTCCACCTTCTTCTCTCTTCAATTGCCAAGGGCCACTCTCTTATCTATCTCATTTTCAAATTATAGAACAGGTATAATATAATCTTGAAAATAATATAGTGAACTGCATAAACGACACCTACATCATTACATTTACACATTTGCAGTACCTGATAAATATTAGCATCAAAATAACAAAGAAAGAATTTGATGGAGTGTTTAACATCATTTCAGATACCTTCTGAATAATATAACCAATGCATAATTTTGCACCTGAATTCAAAAATGCTAAAAATATCCTAAAAAAATGTAGAAACACCTCAAAATATGATTACCCCTATATTCAGGAATTATATAGTAATGATATTAGAATTTATTAAAGATCGAAGAGATTAACATTCAATTGTTAAAGAACAATGACCATTTGTTTTACAGGAAAGTAAAGTTGGTAGGATGTGAAAATGAATCATTGGATTATGATTCCTAACGACTTGAAAAAATTATCAAGATTTTAAAATTTATAGTATATTATTTAAGTACTAAACTAAAAATATGGACTAGTAAATAACTTTTCATTAATAAAATAATTAATAATAATCATATAATCAATAACTTTTAAGTTATAAAAAGATTTTTAATAAATTATTAATTAAAAATATAATAATAATAATAATTCATTATTATATTTTTTTATTATAAACCTAATTTAAATAATTAGATTAAGATTTTTTAACATGTTATAATTTATAATATCGTAATAATAAATAATATAATAATAACATACTATTACTATTATAATTAGTTATTTAATGGTATCATAATTGAATATTATTCATAATTTTAAAATTTCTTTTAGTTATTAATTATAATAAATACTCAAATAATTATTTAATATTGTATGATTTATTATTTAAATAATATTATAATTATTTAGTAAATTAGTAGTTATAATTAATAATAAAAATATTAAATTTAATTATAACTATAATTATTATTATTATAATTAAGCATGGTTTATAATTTTAAATTATATTAAAAATAAATAAATAAATAAATAAATAAGAGGAGTAATATTAATAGTTGTATAAAATAATACTCTCTCCGTCCCACATTAGGAGTGCCGTTGACCTTTCTGCACTCATTTTATAAAAATGATAATAAATAGTTAAAGTGAAAAAATAGTAAACCAAGAAAGAGAATAATGTAGAAAATTAAATATTTAAATATGTAAAAATCTAAAATGGGAAAAAGAATAACAATTTTTTTACTATGATTCAAAATCATGGAAATTAAATCGCATTCCCTTATAGGATAATGACAGCAAACATGGTCTATATTTATAGTTCCCTCAAATATTTTCGACATTTGTACGGCGATTGTCTAGTACATGCAAGAAGGGAAATATTAGTACTCAATATTAAGTCAAACTTTGCCTTGGAAAGTATTATTAAAAATGGAGGTTAATTGACGTTATCCATATTTAATTAATGTTAATTTCCTTTTTTTTTCTTTTTATGAAAAGATGAATGATTGTCAAAAAAGATAGTGGACGAAAAGTAATAATAATTGAAAGTAGGCGACAAACTTTAGTCATAGATTTTTGTTTTTGAGTAGCGAACTAAAATTGAAGCAAAGACTTGTTAATTCACATAATTAATAATAAATGGCAATGTTAATTGAAAATTGTGATGGTATTTTGTCCCAAAAAAAAATTTATGATGATATTTTGTTTTACAGTGTGTCGTAATCTTGTCCGAAAAGTATTTACCATCTTCAACATAATATGTTGTCATGGCATATTGGAGTATATGATAGTACTTAGTAAACAAAAAGAAAATCATTTGTTATATTCATGTAGTACAATATCATTTTCAGAGTGCAGACAAAAATACTCGAAATACTCTTGATATAAATATAAACTAAGTAATGCTTGCATATTAGGAATATTGTTTGAATATGATTGGACTGAACCAAATCTTAGTAGTATTTGTGAATCACCTATAAAGTTAAATTCAATACAATGATAACGCTTGTCACATGGAATTCTATCATTTGTGCACCAGCCATTTTTAAAAATCAAATTTGGAAATTAACTTTGCTAATTTTTCTCTTTAAAAACATGGTACTATAAAAATAAGAGAGAAGAAAAGAGTGGGCATATACCTTAACTAATTTTTAGCCTCTATATAGAAAGGTTGTCGTATCCGAAGCCCTTCACGTTTTTATTTCCACATTAATTCAAGAAATTGTCTCTCTATGTTAATAGGCATGATTTTTAGGAATAATATTTCTCGGAGCAAATGTCATGGGTAGGTGAACCGTGAACCGTGAACCGTGAACCCCTTAATACATATAGTTCGGCCAATTTAATGGATAAATTAATGTGCATAAATGATGCTTTTAATAAAAAGGTTCATAATATATCCATTATTAAATATAATAAATACTATAAATATCCCTCAATAAATAAATAAACAAATAAATAAATGAATACTAGCACTAAACTTGTCAAATTCATGATGAAGTCCACAAATTTTTATGGTATCAATCACGTGAAATTATGCCATGAGAAAAACAATAGTGTAAACAAATACATCGCCCCACTTTATCAGTCATAGTTTATCATTTTTTAATGTCCCGTTTTAGGAGTCCCGATTGAAATATTTCATAAATGGTAATAGGCCACACATTCCACTAACATTTTTCCACTCACATTATATTATTATAAAATTAATAAATAAAAATAGGACTCAAATTCCATTATATTTTTTCACTAATTTTTCTTTACATTTTTAAAAATCCGTGCGCTCCAAATGGAATTCCTAAAGAGGGACGGAGGGAGTAAAATGAAAATCATATCAACAATATTTAATAATGTTGAGAGCGCATGTATAAATTCGAAATTTGAAAATATTATAACGTCCCTCCAAACCTAAATATGCGAGATACAAAAAAGTCAATTATTGAATTTTTAGGGTATGATCAAATTTAGATAGATAGACTTCAACGAATAACTAAAAACCAAACCTTGAAATGTCTAAATCGTCATCTAAATACTGGCGCGTGATGTGTAGGAACCATTGTGGGCCCCATCCACTAACAGTTCATTTCTGACAATTATTTTATTTTCTAACTAAATTTAAATTTCAAACTCATTTTATTCTTTGAGCGCGGATGTCCGACGGACTTCGGACCGACGTACCGAACGTCCGCGCGGGACGTCCCCCATTAGGCAGCATGCATACGGATAAGGATGTTCGCTGTGGACACCGGAGTTCCGCGGCTTTCTGGGACGTACGTCATTGCGTTGACACGGCGGACGTCCCGATTTTTTATTATTTTTTGTGGATGTCCGTCGGGATGTCTTTGAGGATGTCCATCATTTTGTAGTGGGACGTCCTTATAACGTAACAGTGCAATGAGATGTCCTTATGACGTGATAGGAGGGGTTTTTGAGAAGTCTGTCCCATCGTGGATGCTCTTATTACATTACCAAACTTCAACTGTCAGTCAGGCAATCCTTAAATCTAATTCCTGAATGTATCAAATTTCAGATAATTACAACTCGGTTTCTCGTTCTTCTACAAATTGGAAGCATCTTCATTAGACTTCGCTTTCACGGAAACAACGAATTGTGTGTGTGTTAATTTTATGCGGGAAGCTTGTCGGTTGCGGACTGCCTTTGCTTTTGCTTTCGACTTTGATTTGGTGGTTTCATGACTTCCAGTTTTTTCCACCTGAAGATGGGATCGAATTCGAACTTTTTTAGAGCAATGCAATCTCGGCAGTGAATGTTTTTGCGAGTGTGGGGTTTTTGCGAGACAAGGAAAAATGCTGTCTTTATCGACAGCGCGGAGCTCATTGGAGGAAATGCTGGACTCTCTCCGGCGAGAAGAAGAGACCCAGACGCCGAGGGACTTGCCGCCGCCGCTGCCTCCCAGGCCAAAGCCGACGTCTCGTGCTCGGCTTCCGTCGGCCAAGAGGCCGTTGCCTACGAGTAAAGAAGAAATGGAAGTGGAAGATGGGGAGAAATGCAATGGAAAACTCGGACACGTGGCACCAGGATCTGTCCGGACGGCGGCGGATGACGCCAAAGGGCGTCCCATAAAAAAGGTATACGATTTTGATCCAATTTGTATATGGTTGCAGATATTCTTTAATGCAAATGGAAATTGAAGACTTTGGGTTTTAAATGATGCAACAAATATACAGATGTTTTGATTATATTCTTAGACTTCTTTATTTTACAATTGTATTGGCATGCTTGAATTTCATCTTGATGCTTGCTGGTGACTATTTTCATGGCATAATTTGGTAAGATTTGGATTCTTTATGGACTTGGTGCTAGGCGGTTATCTAAGACGAGTCAGAGTTTTAATCTATTTTCTTACCTGCGAGCTTAGCTATATTACATTGAAATGCAACTTTTCCCGTGTCTGGTTTCTTTGGCTCCGTATAGTCTATACACCATATCAAATAGAATAGTGGGACACATGACCAAAATGTTTGGCATTTTTATCTTGCCCAAATGTTTGGCTTTTTTTGAGTTTACAAATCGAATTTTCCTCTCAGCTACTCATTGTTAGTGGTGATGTATGATTTTAGAAACTTCGTGTTTGGTGTCGGCGACATGATGACCTCTGGGAATCAGGGCAAATAAAATCAAACTCAGGGGAGAAAGCTTTGGTTCTGCTAACGGACGGAAGTGTTAGTTCATTTGATTTCTCATCTCTTCACTGCTTTTGTTGCATTTGACCAGAATATTTCACTCACTGCATTACTACTACAGGCTGTGACAGTTCCCACCCAAGACGTTCTACCAGCCAATCCGCGAATACTTGACGAAGTTGATGATCTTGCACAACTAAGTTATTTGAACGAGCCTTCTGTTCTCCACAATCTTCAGTGTAGATATTCACAAGATAGTATATATGTAATTCTCTATTTGAAATCCTTTTCGTTTTATTTGTTTATAACGATTGCCTCTAACTCTAACCTAAACAATTTTCTTGTCTTTGCTTTACGTAGAGTAAGGCAGGCCCTGTATTACTATCAGTCAATCCGTTTAAAAATGTCCACCTATATGGGGATGATATAGTTACTGCTTACAGAAAGAAGCTTTTGGACAGTCCTCATGTTTATGCTATTGCTGATGCAGCATACAATGCAATGAGAGCAGGTGCTATATAGTACCTAAAATACTCGAGAAAAATGCTTGCCTTGTTAACATATTGGTTTGGCAAGTTGCTAATGTTCACTTTCCGTTTTGCTAATTTTTTTATATTTGCAGATGAAGTAAACCAGTCTATAGTTATCAGGTTAGCTGCAGTGTTTGTAACGATCTTCTTCCTTTGCTTGCTCCATGCTGTAGCTTTGTTTCTAATAGTTTTTGTTTGATTAACTTTATAGTGGAGAAAGTGGCGCTGGAAAGACTGAGACGGCTAAGATTGCAATGCAGTATTTGGCAGCTCTTGGTGGAGGTAATGGTGGAATAGAATCTAAAGTCGTGCAAACAAGCTGTATACTGGAGGCTTTTGGTAATGCCAAAACAACCAGGAACAACAACTCCAGCCGATTTGTGAGTTCTCTCCGAATTTCTCTCCTACTACTTGAAGGGGTTCACGTGCTAGTGTTTTGCAATCAATGTAGGGAGACCTTGTCTGGTAACACCCCATATCCGTGCAGGGAAAATTAATTGAAATGAACTTCAATGCTGCTGGGAAAATATGTGGTGCTAAAATACAGACCTGTAAGCATGCTTTTAATGATCGAGTTGAACGTTGAAAAGATATTACTTTTGTGCATCTTTAGTCATATTTTTTTTCTGATGTGGCTTTCTATTTTGTGCATGTCCAATGTCAAATTCCTCGATTCTGAACAGTCCTCCTTGAAAAGGTCAGTATGCGTATCAAAATCAGTGAGTTTGTTCCCTAGTCTGCATATTTACAATGGACTGGAATTGACATTATTCCATGTTGGTTGGACCAGTCAAGAGTTGTTCAGTTGTCCGAAGGAGAGCGGTCCTATCACATTTTTTATCAGCTCTGTTCTGGTGTGCCTTCTAGTCTCCGAGGTTTGTACTCGGCTTTTCCCCAAACTTCAGTTTTCGACCTGTATCTGTTACTTCCTCTCCTACGAGAAAAGTACAAATATTTTTGGACTTGATGATGCACAACTCATTGCACTTTTTCTTGAATAAAAAAATCATTTATTGCCTAGAACACATTTATAGGTTTTCTGGAAATATTATGACCGCAAGCCATGGTTATTTTTTCAGGTAGGCTGAGGCTAAGAAGTGCTTCTGAATACAAATATCTCAATCAGAGTGAATGTTTGCAGATTCCCAACATTGATGATGCACAGAAGTTTCATCATCTTATGGTAAATGACTGGTCTTGCTTGCATATGTGATGTATATTCATTATCTGTAAAAATTTATTAATTCTGGCATATGTTTTCTCTCCTTAGGGAGCCTTAGATTCTATCAGAATATGTAAAGAAGACCAAGAACATGCCTTCGAGATGCTTGCTGCAGTTTTGTGGCTAGGAAACATATCATTTCTTGTAACTGACAATCAAAATCACATCGAGGTTGTTTCTGATGAAGGTATCTGCATATTCTAATTCATTTGCCTAATCCTCTTTTATTAGTCACCATCTTTTCAAAACTTTGGTTTTTGTTATATATTTTCCCATATATGTAGTGAGTAAAAAGCTAGGGGTGCACCTAGATGCAAAAGACATTCTACAACATCAAGATAAGGTTTATGATTATCGTTTTACTTAACAATCTGAATTAATTTCCCTATCTACAGCTGTTACAAATGCTGCTGGCTTGATGGGCTGTAGTGAGCAAGACCTGATACTTACAATGTCAACCCGGAGGGTACGAGCTGGAAAGGATGAGGTCACCAAATCTCTGACACTTGAACAGGTTCATAATTTCGAAGATCAATAATTACTTGCATATTTTACATGATGATTTGATCGCAAAACCATCACACGTATGATATGTTAAATTTCCCTCATATTTAGGCAATTGACACAAGAGATGCATTAGCAATGTTTATTTATGTGAGCTTGTTCGACTGGCTTGTGGAGCAGATGAACCTGTCACTTTCCATGGGGAAAGATAATATGGGGCGTTCAATAAACATTCTTGATATGTATGGATTTGAGTCACATAAGGTATACAATGGCTGATAGTTTCCTCAACATATACTATGGTGCAATATGTACCACTTTAAATAATTTGTTTTTACTAACCCACTTTAAATAATCTTACTTGGAGTGTTGATTGCTTTTTTGCACCAGAAGAATAGCTTTGAACAGTTTTGCATCAATTATGCTGACGAGCGGCTCCAGCAGCATTTCAATAAACATCTCTTCAAACTTGAGCAAGAAGTAAGCATCATAGATAAAAGTACTTCATACAAAATAGAGCCTGCAAGGATTAGAATTTGTGAATCTATAAGTAAATTCTTCTGCCTTAATTATCTAAATGATAAATAAGTTTTGATTGCTAATGTGCATTAAATATTTTAGCAGAACCCATTTGATTTTGGAATTTTGTTAATGATGCTGGTGAAACATATTTACACTTACAGGAGTATGAGTTAGATGGAATTGACTGGAAAAGGGTAGATTTTGAAGACAACCAAGATTGTGTGGATCTTTTTGAGAAGGTACTCAGAGTTCTAAAGCCAAATTTCTGTTAATCACTAACACATTAACCTAAATGTTAATCCTGCACCCTACTCTTTTTCTCATCTGCTAATTGTTACTATATCTGACTTTTACCTGTATTTGTTAAATATAGGAGTATAATCTACTACTCATAGTATTTAACAAATTTTGTGTCTACTTACTCTTATGTTTACAATGGTGTGCTTGAACAGACACCTATTGGATTCATATCTATATTGGATGAATTATCAAATCTTCCCAAAGCTACAGATTTAGCATTTGCCGCTAAACTCAAGCATCACTTCAGTACTAACCGTTGGTTTAAAGGAGAAAGAGGTGGAACATTCAGCATTCGACATCATGCCGGGGAGGTTAGTTTACTTGTCATTGTACTTTTGAGGAATGTCTGTACACAGCCAATAATTTAGCTAGAGCAAGTGAACCTCAAGTAGATTTAGAATTTGACTGTTGTTGTTCTGCCGTAGTACCTGTCCATATCATCGATCTTACTATGTTAGTAATCAATTAATAGTAGATTTGGAGCCACAAATAGTGTTCATGTATGATAGAAACTGTCAATTTGTACCATTTGATTCTGCCGAATATAATTATGAGAAATCCGTTAAGACTTTTTGTATTGGTGGCAGACATTTATTGATCAACTGCAACAATGGAAGGTTGATCCATACATGCTAGTTGTGCTAGTTATACACAATTGTTTGAGACCATAATGCGGGTGTCTTTGTTACTTATGATTAGAATATCCTTGTCATAGTGACAGAAAACTCTGGCTGATATATTACACATGCCACTTGATTCTGAATATAGAAATTGTTACATTTATGTTAAATAAAGTTAGTTTTGGTTTAATTATATTGATGTGAACTTTGTACCATAGGTTCTTTATGAGACGGGAAAGTTCTTGGAAAAGAATCAGGATCCTATACATTCTGAAATTATTGAGCTACTCTCATCCTGCACTGGTCGACTTCCTCAATCTTTTGCTGCTCTACTTAAGCAATCCAAGAATCGGGGTAGTGCATCGGCACAGTCAGGGATGTCAGTGTGTAGGAAGCAAAGTGTTGCCACTAAATTCAAGGTGATAAGGCTTGTTCTTTCAGTCTTCTAGAAGAAATTGATATTATTCTATCAAAGCATGATGTTTTGCCTTTTGTTAAAACAGTGGTTTTTAGTTTAATATGTTCTCTTATATTTGTACTAATTAGAAACAAGAACTTCTCACCATATATGCTCTGCTAAATTTGTTGTTACTTTTGCACACTACTGCAGGGGAAGCTGTTCAAATTAATACAACATCTAGACAGCACAAAACAACATTTTATTCGTTGCATAAGACCAAATAATAAGCAGATTCCTGGTGCATTTGAAAAAGACATTGC
Organism: Salvia splendens; assembly: GCF_004379255.2. Lineage (NCBI taxonomy): Eukaryota > Viridiplantae > Streptophyta > Magnoliopsida > Lamiales > Lamiaceae > Salvia > Salvia splendens. Next base: position 18,082,184 of record NC_056036.1, on the reverse strand, counting down.
CCTGGAGCAGCTTCGTAGCTGTGGGATTCTGCAAGTTGTCAGGATTTCTAAGTCTGGGTATCCGGTGCGGATTAGTCATCAAGAGTTTACACAGAGGTGAAGCATCGAATCTTAATATCCATTCACTCTGTGATTACTGTCTGGTGTTTTGAAGACATGCTGGTGTGAATTTCAGGTACGTTTCCCTACTCGGGGAAACTAAGGATTGTCAAGATCCGTTAAGTTTGTCAATTGCCATTCTGCAGAAGTTTGGGATCGTGCCAGAGATGTACCAAGTTGGTTATACAAAGTTATACTTTCGAAAAAGTCAGGTGATTTTGTCTGTGCTTTTAGTATCAGTTGATTTTCTAAAGCACTTCATTGGTTGTTTGTCTTCAGTATTACATCGACAACACAGCATTTGTGTGCATTGCTTCTCGAACCTGAACATCTTTTTGTATTATATTTCCTGATAAACAGATTGATGTCTTGGAAGATGTTAGAAAACAAGTTGTCCAAGGTACTCTTGAGGTGCAGAAGTGTTTCATTGGTCAGCACGCTTGCCAGGATTTCCATAAACTCAAGGAACAAGTAGTGACATTGCAATCATGTAAGGCAATCAAATGTTCTTCTCTCTATTTTCTTAACAGCTAGCTCCACCAATTTATTGAATCATCATCTTACTTGTGCACTTGGTGATTATTAAATGTATGCAGATATTCGCGGTGAAATTGCTAGAAAGGAGTATGGTGCGTTACTCGGGTCCCAAAAGCAGGTTATCCGTGGGGGGTCAGATGAGCAGTTTACGGCAGTTGCGCAAATACAGTCTGGTAAACTTCTGTTTTAGGAATAGCTGATGAGTTACAATCTGGTGCCCTCCTAATACAGTTAATTGGCTTGTGCAGTTGTTCGTGGATGGCTGGCCCGTAAACAATATAATCACCTCCGGAACTCTAAACAGTCATATGTTGAAGAGCTATCGACGGTTGTTGAAGAGCTACGGAAGCGTGTGTTGGTGGCAGAAGCGACAGTTGGACAGAAGGAAACAGAAAATATGGCTTTAAGAGAGCAGGTGGTGCAATATGAAGCGCGATGGTCTGAATATGAATCCAAGATGAAATCCATGGAGGAGATGTGGCAAAAGCAAATAACATCTCTACAAGTGAGTTTGTTTACCAAGTTATTTACAAGTAGATTGGTTGAGAGAATATTCTTTTGGTTCAAACGGAAAAAACTATTAGTCCTAATGAAGCAACGGGAAATGAAGGTTGTATTTAGTATACAGGGCCTGTGTATTTTGGGGCGATATTAAGTATATAAATGAGTATTTGAATGATTCCAGAGTCAAACGAGCTATCACTGGGTTGGGCTTGTTTATCAATCAATCGAAATTGATAAGCCTGTATTATTTCTTGGCAGATGAGCTTGGCTGCAGCCAAGAAGAGTCTTATTGCTGAAAATGCTACAAAGCCAGCAAGAAGGCTCGACGGAGCGCAGTCGCCTCAATTTTATGAATCCGAGGACACATCTAGAACTCACACGCCGGGTGATAGCTCCCCAGTCAGACGCGCCAACAATGGCGTTGATGAGTTGCCTTCTCGAGACACGAATGCAAGCCTGAACCCTGTGAGCCATCTCACCCAAGAGTTCGAGGAGAGAAGCCGTGCTTTCAATGATGCAGTTGTGGAGGTCAAGTCAGACCAGTCTCCTATACACACGATAGAGGAGTTCCGGAGGCTGAGAGACAGGTTCGAAGCATGGAAGAAGGACTACAAGGCGAGGTTGAAGGAAGCGAAGGTGAAAGTGCACAAGCTGGGGAGAATTGAAGCAGAGAAACACAGAATGAAATGGTGGGGGAGGAAAAGTAAGAGATGAAGCACCCATGAATCTGTATATATATATATCCAATTTTGCTGTTGCATTGTAAGTCTAATTCTCTCTCTTCTATTCTTGTATAGTATTAGCAATTTAATTCATGTTTACTTTCTCCTTATGTTGAAATAATGGAATAGAACTAAACATTGATGCACTGAAATACATATTAATGTACAACATTATATCTATACATTATATGCTTGATTATGATCCTGGGACAAATTTGGTGGCGTAGACCCAAGCATTGTTAGCAACAGGGTTGTCGAGATGATCCAGAAGGTTCTCAAGAGGTCCTTTTCCGGTGACAATAGCTTGCACGAAGAATCCGAACATGGAGAACATGGCTAGCCTTCCGTTCTTGATCTCCTTGACCTTCAGCTCGGCAAAGGTGACTGGGTCGTCGGCCAGGCCTAGCGGGTCGAAGTACTGGCCGCCCGGGTAGAGGTCGTTGCCCTCTCCGACTCCGTCAAGGCCGTTGATTCTGAACCCCTCGACGAGTCCCATGAGTACAACCTGGAACCCAAGAACAGCCAGAATGCTCTGAGCATGGACCAGATTCGGGTTGCCTAAATAGTCTAGCCCGCCCTCGGAGAAGATTTGTGCACCGGCCTTGAACCACACTGGCTCCTTGAAGTCCACACTCACCCATCTTTGAAGAACCTCCGGTGTGATGCATCCTAGAGCTCCAAGCATGGCCCATCTTCCATGAATAACCTTTAGCATTGGTTTCTCAAGATTAAGTTTGGAAACAACATAAATTTTAATGCAAAATTAGTAAAGTAAGAGAGAGAAATAGAAAAAGTTATGGAATTAGCGTTAGTGGATCGTGGGGTCTATTTCCTAAAATGGAAAGTTTCTGCTTTCAAATAACGCATCTAAAAGGAAAGAATTTCTATTTTTATGAAACGAAAGGGGTAAGTAAAGATTGTGTGATGGGTGAAGACTACCTCAAGCGCCCTGTTCTTGGCAAAGGCCTCGGGATCGGCGGACAAACCAGCCGTGTCCCATCCGTAGTCACCAGGGAATTCTCCGTTGAGGTAGGAAGGAGTCTGAGCCGAGAAGGGTCCCAAGTACTTAACACGGTCCGGTCCGTACCACAAGTCATTACCCTGTTGACACAATCATATCATCATTAGCAACAAACAAAATGCATAATTTTTAACATAATGTGTGTTGTTGTGATTAATACCATGGTGTATTTGGCATTGCCCATTGAGATAACATCTCTAAGAGGATTGGCATTCTTGGTTTGGCCCAAGAATGGGGTTGCTTTCACAATGGTTGTGGAGCTAGCCATTGATGCCATTTCTTTGAGATTATTTTTGTCTGTGCTTGGAGCTGAAGTTGGAGGTTGCTTTTATGTGAAGAGAGAGAGAGAGAGAGAGTGGAGAGATGAGTGGTGAAGGTTGTCTGTGAAAAAATGTGGCTGGTGGGAGTTCAAGTGCAATGCCCAGCCAATCACAAGCCCATAAAGGATTTCATGTATCTTGGCATCATATCCTCTCTATCCGAAATTTATCTATTGAAATAGGAATTTGTTTATTCATTGCCATCTCGCATAATAATTCCTAATTCATAAATGTGGCAAACTTTAGAGTATCTGCAACGGTCGAGAAAAAAAAGTACAAGTCTCGTCTCGGCGAGACGGGATGCGGGGGAGACAGTGTGACGCGTTGCAAGCGTCTCCACCCAGCGGGTGTCGCGCGGCGAGGAGGAGGGAGGCTGGCCAGCAAGATACTGGCATGTTTTACGTGGCGCGAGTGGGCATCCGTTATAGTCATTTGATAATTATTTATTTATTAATATATACAGTATTTTATAAAACTATCCCACTTCCCCAAATATAATTACTGGTTTTTCTTTTAGTATTTTTCATTTATTTTATCATCTAATTTATTCCAAAATCATGTATAAATACTGCATTCTTCACATATTTTTTCCTCACCAAAAATATTCTCCCACTCATTTCTCTCTAATTTACATTCTCAATTTAAGTATGACCGGCGATGTACTAAATAGCTCGGTTGATTGCTTTAGTCGAGCAACGTAGTAAAGGGTATTACGAGAACCTTACTGCTCCTCCTCCTGCAGAAGAAGTCGCCGCTACATCCTTCGTGGACGGGAAGAAGCCGCCCAAAGGCTCATTCGAGATTATTTTTTCGAGCAACTACGGTGAGGAGATGAATACTTCCGACTACATTTCTGGATGGTCTGAGAATTATTTTTGCTCATCGTAAATATATTGGCTGCCCGTGACGAAAATTTGATACATGAAGATACCATAGAGTGGATGAATTTCTCGGTGACAAATTTGAAAATGGTCAACCTTAATGAGAAAATATTCCATGGTCTTGACATACCAAGTTGGCAATATGATTTGGTGTGACCAACTAATAGTTTTTTTGACAAGTATTATCAATAATCATGTGCATTATGGAAACTAAGGGTGTGACTGGTTCACTGAAAAGGTTTTATTTAGTTTACAATAACACGTTTTCCCCATGATTAGGGTCAGGGATAGCAATTCTTTGTAAATTGTTGTTTGGTAAAAGATGCTTAGGGTATCCGCAACGCGTCTCGTTGCTGTCTCTATCTCGTCTCGGAGAGACGAGACGGCAGCGAGACGGCGTTGCAGGGATACGTCTCGGTCTCGTCTCGGCGGGTGTCTCGTCCCGGAGTGACGTCTGGAGCGACAGCTCGCCACGCGCCAGTGCCACGTGGCGCTAGGCGCGACGCCCACTCGCCGGCCCGCGAGTGGGAATCGTCACACTGACGCAATAAATTATTTTTTTTAAAATTTGATTTTAATTAAAAAAAAATTTAAACGGTAATGTTACCGTTTTTTACCGTTTTCAACGGTATTTTTTTTTCCTTTTTTTACTTTATAAATACTCCTCTTTCATCCTCATTATACACATAAACACACATCTATTCTTCTCAAATCATCTCTCTCACCTCTCCAATTTTCATCTCACCTCTTCAATTTTAATCTCAAAATGTCCGGCGACGGAAACAAGCCGGCGACGGAAACGAGGGCGGCTCCGGCGGATATGACTTGAACACGTTTGGCGACTGGGAGGCATGTACAATGTCTTGGGTGCTGCCGGTTCCGGTTCGTCGATGCCGGGCACCCAAGGCTCGTCGACGCCGGCGGCGTACCAACCACCATATTTTGATGTGATGCATACTCTCGTCCCTCCGCCCCGAGGTATGGGAAATCGCAGGGATTATCCCAAATTAGGGAGGATTTTCCGGATGAACCCAATCCGGAAGGAGGACGAGGCGGTGGAAGCTCTAGGGGTCGAACATTCGATGCCGTGGAGGAAGAGGAGGAGGCGGCTGAGGAGGAGGAGGATATAGGTCGTCATCCATATAGCCGCAAGGACACGATGACCCTGTTCAACGCTTGGGTCAGTGTCTCGTACGATCCCATCGTCGGGAATCAACAAACCCGCAAGTGTTTTTGGGAAAAGGTCACCGACGCCTACAACGAGAACAAGCCGTCTCGGTCCCGCCGCCGCACCATGAAGATGTTCCGCAGTCATTTTGACCGAGTCGCCAGAGATGTCAAATTTTTTTGCGCCATCTACAAGAATGAAGCGGCTCAATGCCAAAGCGGAGCCAGTGGAGCCGACATTATGAGAGCGGCTATGCGAGGTTTTTTTTACGACAACGACAAAGAATTCAAACATGTCGATGTTTGGGAGGCCGTCAAAGACGTTGAGAGGTGGGCCGGCGGTGTCCAGTCCAGCATAGGCTCGCGCTCGAAACGCACGAAGCACACGGCGGGTGACCAATACTCGTCTAGTGAGGGCGAGTCAGGCAACGCCTCACAAGAGGTTGAGGGCACGACCACCGATGAAAGGGGCTCCTCTCGCGGGCATCGTCGCCCGCAAGGACCAGGGCGAATCAAGCCAGGCGGGCTTGGTCTCGGGCTCGAACACCCTATTGTCCATGTACTTGACCGCCACGATAGCTGACACTTCCCGCATGACGCCTCCTCAATATCAAGCCCATCTTGCCGGAATTGAGTATATGGCAAGACAAATTGGTATTCCGCCTCTAGGTAGCTTGAGTGCACCGCCATCGCCTTCGGGGGATGATTCGCCGACAGAGTAGTTTTTATAATTTCTATAAAATTGTATTTTAAATTATGTAATTTTTATTTTTTAGGATTTTAATTTTGTATTTTTTTTATTTTTTTGAATTTTAAGTTGTATTTTTATTTTATTTAATGAAGTGTGTTTTTATTAATTGAATTTGTTGGAAATAAAAATAAAAAATGAAATTGAATGAATAGTTAAGGGATGAGATGGTTAAGAGATGGAAGGTTGCAAGTGTTGTCTCTTAGTTAAGAGATGAGATGAAAAGTACAGTGGGACCCAGGAATAGTGAAGAGATGAGACGGTTAAAAGACGGATAAGAAACAGCTTTGCGGATGGCCTTATACAACTACTCCATTGTTTGGTATGATTTACGTGTTGTAGGCCAACATTATATTATAGTATGTGATGACTAAAATGACCTTACTTTTGGGAAGGAAATGACACCAACACCCTCCATCGTCCTTAACAGCAAGCAAATAGTAGTAGAAAACTATTTTTTCTCTCTCCTCTGCGCACCCCCTCTTCTCTTCCATTTCTACTTCCCCTTAATTTCTTTTTGAACTGCGCCCCTCTCCCTTCCCCTACCACCGATTCAACTCTCCTATCATACGTATAAATGGGCGGGGGTTTTGGCCCTATGCTGGTTCCGTCAGTGCATACTAGGCAGTGGCGGACGGAGTTAAGTACAAGGGGGTACGACTCTACCCCCAAAATGCTGAATAGCCTAGTGGTAAAATACTCCTATTTTATAGTGTAAGACCCAGGTTCAAATCTCATAGGTGTATTTTTTTGCTATTTAGTCTTCTATTTTTACTTTCATTTGTTAAGGCGTATTTTTATTCTATTTAGTCTTTTATTTTTGCTTTCATTTGTTAACTGTTTTGTTTTTATTGCTATTAGTCTGTATTTTTGTTTGCATTTATTGACTGTTTAACTTTTACTATTACGTATTATTGAATTTAAGCAGTTAATATTATTAATAATATCTATCTAATGTACGATTAAACATAGAGTAATATAATTTATTAGTTGATTTTTTCATTTATTTTTTACACAATAAAAACATGTATAGTTGAATCTAATCTTTATTATTTATAGTTTTCAATTATGTTCATATTTGAAATTCTATAAATTATATGATGCATTTTATTTTATTTTAAATATTAAAAACTATTTTACAACTGAAATAAGTTCTCAATTAGAAAAGAACCTCTATTTAAATAGTACTCTGTAGTAAAAATCTTTCAAGTAATAACACTTAAATATCATCTATTTTTATATACAATGAAGTGAGTTGCTTAAAAAATTGAGATAACGACCAAAAAAAAAGTTATATCTGCATGCCGATTTAACTATATATCGCACTCCTAATCTCAAATATATGGATCCGCCACTGACACTAGGGAAATCCGTTGGGTATCATTTTATCTCTTTCAAAACTGCTCACCTCTCGTTCATATGAGTACATTCTATAGATGATGGTGTTCTTTTATACTCCATAGGGGGTAAAAAAATGAGGGATTCATAGCAGCACCGACTTACCTGCTGAATTCGCCGCCACGAATGACTGCCTGCTGGTCGTGTACTGTTGTGGGTATGTGCTTGTTGAGGTGGAAAAGTGAGAGGGCAAATTAGGTATAAAGATCCAATTCCGATTTTCGGAGAAGTAGACAAAAAATTAACCAATTTTCGCCGATATTGAAATGCCTCAAGCGCCAAAACTAATATCAATTCCTGCGAAATCCACCATTTTTGTTCCGGGTCGTCTGAAAAAATCAAGCGCTACCAAACGTGGGAGTCGCACAGTGGCTTTTCCAACCTTTTATGGGTTTTTACCCCCTACCATTCACACCCTAAATACACCTAGACATGCCCACCGGTTCCGGTTCCAAACCGGAACCGTGGCCATTTTCCCGAACCGGAACCGTCAGAATTCGGGTCGCGGTCCGGTTCCGGTTCAAGATATTTCGAACCGGAACCGTCACCGAACCGACGGTTCCGGACGGTTCGGAACCGGCGGAACCGCCGGTTCGGGCGCGTATTTCAAGGCGTGTGGATGGGGCAGACCGGCGGCAGCTTTTCAGCTGAAAAACCGGCCGGTTCCGGCGGTTTTTGGGTCGTGAACCGGCGGTTAACGGGCGGTTAACCGTGAAAACCGGCGGTTAACCGCCGGTTCAGGGGGTTCCGGTTGCGGCGTGAGAAACGAGGCGACATGACGCAGCTTTTGCAGACGGTTTCATTGACCGAACCGGCGGTTTTGTCCCGGAAACCGGCGGTTCCGGCGGTTTTCCGCCAAAAACCGCCGGTTTTGCCGAAAATTCAAAATTTTTTTTTTCAAATTTCAAATTCGAATTCTTCCATTTTCTCCCCCATTTTTATCTATAAATACCCCCCTCTATCCTCATTTACATTCACCCCACTCTTGTGTTAATAAGAGTTTCTCTCTTCAATCTCCCAATTCTCTCTCTTTGTCTCCAATTTCTCATTTGTGCTATTGTGCTTCCATTTAATTACGCAAGTGCTACTCTTATTACGCATTGTTATACACTTATACTTGTTCCCGTAGTTCTATAAGTTGTCTTCCTTTCTCAATTGCTAAAACAAAAAAAATATTATTCCATATTTCTACATTTCTACATAGCAATATGTCTTCATCCCGAGAAGGTCGTGTTGATAAGGGAAAGGAAAAGGCCAAGAGGCCATCTCGGAGATCCGTTATTGATGAAATTTCTCAAATGAACATGGATGAGTGGCAGGTTAATATTTATTATCTACTAATTTAATTAATTTTGAATTACATTACATTATTGTTCATAATTTTATTTTGTATTTACAATACAAATATTATTTTGTAGGCTCGAGAAGAGCAAGATGTGGCACATGCTATTGCTCTCTCTCGCTCTCAATACCAAGGCGATGCTTATGTTGGTACCGGTAGTGGTGCTCCCGGTCGCGGTGCCTATTCCCAACAAAGTCCAACCCCTGTGAATGTTGATGAAGACGATGATGATGATGACGACGATGAGGAGGGGGAGGAGGTAGAAGAGGTTCAAGAAATGCCACCCCCACCACCACCAAGGAGTCGGCGTGGTAGTCGTGGTCGTGGACAACCTCCTCAACCTCCTAGACCAGCTGAAAGGTCTTTAACCTCAAACATCATGGTGAAACATTTCAAGAAGGTACATGATGGTAACGATCCTAACACTTATAATGTGTATTGCAACTATTGCGAAAACGTATACACATTCCGAAGGGGTGGAGGATACGGTACATTTACCCGTCACATGGAGAAAGCGCATCCGGTCGAGTTAGGTACGTTTATTATTCACTTAGGGCATAAAGTTTCTATTTGTTCTGATGTGTGGACTGATTGTTTTTGTAAAAATTCGTATATGGGCATCACTGTGCATTTCGTTGATCACAGTTGGACTTTAAACAAACGTTTGATTGCATTTCGGGAATTTCCCGCACCACACACTGCACAAGTAATTGCTCAATTGATCATTCAAGTTTTGAATGAATTTCAATTGATCAATAAATTTTTTTCAATTGGTTTTGACAATGCTAGCGCTAACACTGCTAGCATAGATGAACTAATCAGTGCATGTTCTCCTGTTATTGATGGCAAATATTTTCATGTGCGATGTATTGCCCATATTTTGAATTTGTGTGTTCAAGATGCGATCGATTTGTGGCAAAAGTATGTTGATCCTATTAGAACTGCTGTGAAGTTGATTCATAACAAAGCTCCTATTGGTAGAGCTTGGAAGAGATATTGTCATAGTAAGCAATGCAGGTACACCAACTTTCGTTTGGATGTTTCAACTCGTTGGAACTCGACATATGATATGTTGGAGTCGACTTTGAACCACATTGAGTATTTATGTGATTTTTTTAGAAGTTGTCCTCATGTTCCTTCTGATTTAATTTTGATACCCGCTTGTTGGGACCACAGCATGGATTTATTTCGATTATTCCGCGCTTTCAAAAATGCCACTGTTGAGTTATCCGGTGTTTATTATCCTACTTCTGTGCGCGTTTTGGAGCATTGCATGTATGTGGCAATTGGTTTTAAAACTTGTGTGAAAAATACTCAATTCATTGAGTTGAAGGCTATTTTATTTTACATGGTTGAAAAATGGTTAAAATATTTTTCACGTATTCCAAATGTGTTTTTGATTGCAAAATGCTTGGATCCAAAGTGAAAGTTGCATGGTGTTTATAAAATTTTAGACATGTACTATGGTTGTTTGCACGCTTTGGATTTTTCTCAACTCCGTGAAATGGGCTTGACAAGAGGAGAATGCTTCGAACTAAGTATTCCGGATGTTGATGAAATCAAACTAAGGTTAGATAGTGCACTTCGTTCTCTCTACGCGGAATATGAAATGCGGTATAACACCGCTCACCAGGTACGTGCTCCTCCTAGTCCGTCTACATTTGATTTTGGTGGAGGGGATTTTACCAATATCATGATCGATCCCGACGTAGTATCACAATTGCAAGATCTATACGGTACTACAACCAATAGGACTAGAGCGACTAGTGAATTAGATATATATTTGGAATCGCGCTCTATTTTTCAAGATGCAGGTCCTCCTACTCAACAAATTGACGTCCTTAATTGGTGGGGAACACATGACAAAGAGTTTCCGATACTCTCCATCATGGCTAAGGAGATATTTGCCGTTCCCGCTTCCACCGTCGCCGTTGAACAAGCTTTTAGTGTCGGTGGTTGTGTCCTAGACGACAAAAGGAGCAATCTCTCCGCCAAGAACATGGAAGCCACTATGTTACTTGACGATTGGGCAAAGGCGGACATGAGAGCACAAGAGCCGGATTTCGACTTCCGTGTAGAGAGTGATGGTGAAGAATTTTCTTCCGATGGCGATGACGAGGTCAGAAGCGAGAGCGAGAGCACTCAACATTAGCAATGAGTCGACGGGGGGCGGTGAACGGCGAGCACAGCCGACCAAAAAGGTAAGCAAGGTAAGAGAACTACGTGGGCTTTGATTCCTCAATAAAATTGTGGATACGTAGGCACCTCAACTTAAATTTGAAAAGTTTAACTTCGAAAGTTTAAGTTGAGCTCAAGCCCTTTTCAATTATTTCCCCCCCCCCATTTCATGTTTTTTTATTTGAAATTGTAATGTATCGTTGTTGCGGCTAAGTTGTACTTGAAGATCATTAAAATATATTCCTCATTTGATAAGTATCTTATTGGTGAAAAAGTGGATATATTTGGGGTAGATGGTACTGGAACACAAATTTATATATGAAATCTGGATGAATGGGGATCAGATTATAGTTTAAAATGGGAAGCTGGGTTAACTGGCCGCCAATGAACCCAGCTTCCCATTTTAAACTATAATCTGATTCTCATTCATCCAGATTCCATATATAAATTTGTGTTCCAGTACCATCTGCCTCAAAGATACCCACTTTTTCACCAATAAGATATTTATCAAATGGGGAATATATTTTAATGATCTTCAAGTACAATTCTTCTCGGAATCAACCATTTTTTCTTGCAAAATGTTGCCCATTTTCTAAGCAAACACATATCAGCACGCCATATACACATTGCTGCATTTCTAATAGGGGCAATTTGAAAAAATCATCTAGCAAGGAAAAAATCAGAACAAACTATCTATTAGTGCTAATTTTTTCCATGCTAGAAGCTTGAATAATATTCTGACTATGTGTGTTCGAGATGCATTGATTGCTTTGGAAGATCAAATTGCCCCTATTAGAAATGCAGCAATGTGTATATGGCGTGCTGATATGTGTTTGCTTAGAAAATGGGCAACATTTTGCAAGAAAAAAGGGTTGATCCTAAGGTAAGAGAACTAGGCTTTGATTCCTCAATAAAATTGTGGATACGTAGGCAACTCAACTTAAATTTGAAAAGTTTAACTTTGAAAGTTTAAGTTGATCCCAAGCCCTTTTCAATTTTTCCTTTTTCCCCCCCATTTCATGTTTTTTTTATTTACCTTCCGAGTCCCACGAGGCGACGACACTTGTAAATTATATTATATTATTGTATGTTGTTGTATTGTATACTTATGTATTGTAAATTGTAATGTATCGTTGTCCGTTACAACTCAAAATCAATAAAATTTATTTCATTTTCTCCTTATTCGTCTTATTTGTGCTTGAATTATGCATTGTCTTGTTCCGATTTATTGTATAAAGCCAAATTTCAAATTTAAAAAAAAATAAATAAATAATTGAACCGGCAAAACCGCCGGTTCGAAAACCGGAACCGCCAAAACCACCGGAAAACCGGCGGTTCCGAACCGGAACCGGAACCGCCGGTTTTTGAACCGGAACCGGAACCGTGAAATAGCCTCACGGATCGACCGAACCGGAACCGCCGGTTCCGGTTCCGCCATCGACCGAACCGGAACCGCCGGTTCGTGAACCGTGGGCAACACTAAATACACCTAATATATGGATGATTTCATCAATTTATTGGTCTTTATTTCTTTATTATAATTTTTTATGCATATAAATTTTATTTCTTATTTTAAATTATTTTTTATATTATACTATTAAAAATTGAAATTAATTAATTTGAACTTTATTAGTATATTAATTAATATATTTTATAACATGTAAAGATAATTAAAAAAATTCAGCAAGAAAATAAAATATTAATAGTGTGAGAACATTTACATTTGTTATGCAACGGAACAAATTTATTATGCATAAAAAATTTCAATAACATATACAGTAAAATGTTAAAGATGGAAGAAAACTTATTTTTTGATGAATATTAATTAATTAATATTCCAAGAAAACTAACTTGTAGTCATAATAAATTAATATACTAAAATGATACTTTATTTTTTATTTTATAAAAAATCTATAGAAGTAGTGATAAAATGTGATAATTTGAAATTTTTTAGTATATTGATTAACTAATCTTAATTTTTAATAACATATGAAAAGTTAATGAAATATATTAAAGGTGGGAGAAAAATTTAATTTTATTTTTACTGAAAAATAAATTTTAAATGCAGCCAAATTTAATTAAAGAAATAAAAGCATAAAAATGCGAAAAGTATTTTAGATGCATTTAGTTTCAACATTATATATAATTACGCTTCTTAGCATATTTGTAAATTAATTCTAATATTCAATGTTTCAATAGTATACCAGAAAAAAAATTAAAAAAAAAAGAAAATAAAATTTATGTGCATCAAAAATTTAATAAAAGAAATAAAGGCCAATAAATTAAGAAAATGTTCCATATATTAGGTGTATTTAGTTTCCATATTATACATGGTTATTAATTACCGTTGTAAAAAACTATTAGTTGGTCACACCAAATCATATTTGTCAACTTGATATGCCAAGACTATGGAATATTTTCTCCAACCAAGATTGCTCATGCTCTTGCTGTGGAATCCTTGATTTTCTTTAGTTTTTCTGTCTAAAGTTTTGTGTCCCGAAATGATCTTGGGAGTATAATTAAGAGATTGAGTGAGTTTTTCTCTCTAAAGTCTGCGGTGTCAAACCCATCGGTCCTTTGGCTTTGCTCTGGAGGATACGACAAGCCTAGCAGTTCACTGACTTGGTTTTGGACGAAACCTTGATTTCTCGTGGTTCGTTGTGTTGGCAGAGCCAAATCCTATGATCCACTAGTTCAGTTCTGGTCGATCGGTGCCATTTGAGTGACGCATTTCTTGGCCGGCACATGATTTTAGGAGTAATTGGTTAATGTGTTTAATTGGAGAGAGAAAATGTGAGTGTAAGTATTAAAATTGAAAGAGAAATAAAGATGAATATTTTAATAGAAGTGAGAAAAATGGTTGGGTGTATTAATTGGAGAGAGAAAGTTTCCAAAAAGAAAATGTGTCATCTTAGTTGCGACAAACTAAAAAGGAGGGAGTACTACCTAAACTTTGAATGTCTAATTATCACGATCTAACTTGGTAAGGATAATAATAGTAGAGCATCCGTAATGCAGCCCTCGTTTGGAGTGGCCCCCAACGGGGCTGCATTGCAGCTCCTTCTCGGCTGCAGCGGCCTGGCCATGAACCTACTTCTCAGGTGGAAAGCTGGCTGCCCGGCTGCCTCCTCTGTCTCACGGCTGAATTGCAGCAGCCGCGCGCACTTCTCTTTCTTTTCCTTTTTTTTCTTTTGTTTTTAAATTATTTTAAATACTCCTATTTTATTGATATATCTCAATTTCATCTACAAATCTCTTTTTCCATCCATTTTTACACAAACCTTATACACTCACTTCTCTAATTATTTTGATTTTTTTGTAAATTTTTGTAAATTTTTTGATATTGAAATGGTTGCATTTTATGTATATTTTATTTTACTCAAATGCCTAAAAATTTCTGTGTCAAAAGATAGGGTTGAATTTGAGGCTGACTGCATTGTAATTTTGGGGTTGGAATTTAAAAAAAACTGATGTGACATTAAAAAATGGGTTTTTGGCTTAATTTTGAGACCAAGCGATCTAATGTTAGGAATTTTGTTTAGAAAATAGCATCTATTGATAAAAGAAATACCTCCGTCCGTGAAAAAAAAAGTATTATTTTACTATTTTTGAATGTTAACGATTTAAAGTCTCATTTACTTTTTTTCTATTTTAGGTAAATGGACCCCACCATTGAATTAACTCTTATACTCATATTCTATTATAAAACTAGTATATAAAAGTAGGGTTCATATTTCATTAACTTGTTTTTCAATTTTTTTAATAAAGTTAAATAATTTCTTAAAACTCGCGTCTATTCAAATGATACTATAAATGGCAGATGAAGGGAATATCAGTAAATGAACCGTTACTTTAAATAAAGAATTAACTAGAATTAACTACACGAATAAACAGTACTTGATCTTTCACTTTCGCACAAAAATGATACATTATCTTTGTTTTATATCGTTTTTGGTACCTCGTGACAAAAATAATCCTAAGTACTAAACATGTGATTTTTGAGTCATAGAGAGTAGTATCTTGAAAATTTCAATTAAATAGTATACCAAACATGTGATTTTTTTTCCTTTCTTTATTTATTTTTTCCTCTTAGTTTCTATTTCCTCTTCTTTCTTTCTTCTTCCTTTTCTTCTTTTTTTTAGTATTTTATACTTACACCGAATTAACATTCATAATATAAATTAAGGACAAAACACCTGATTAGATCAATTGTTTAAACTAATCAAATCAATTGAATATTTTTATGTTTTATAACATTTTAGGACGAAAACACCTAATTAAAAATATTCAATTATTTTTATCGTTATAAATATAATTCATAATTTAAAAATTTATTAAGACTATATTGATTAGTTATTAATAAAATAAAATAATAATAATTATTATTATTATTATTATAAATTAATATTATATAATTCATATTTAAAATGAGTATATTATAATGATTTATTAATTATAAGTTATTAATATTATAATATTGTAATAATAATTAAATATAATTAAAACTATAACTATAATTAAGTATGAGTCATAATTTAAATTATATTAAAAAATATAATTAAATATCAATTTATAACATCATAAAAATAATACTAGAAGAGAAAGATAAAGAAGATATGTATATATATGGTTCTGTTAGGTTGAGATTTTTGTGCCTAATTGAGAACTAAGATACATTTTCAGCCACTCATTCACCATTTTCGCGCGATGTCAACTACAGAGACATTATGTCAACTAGGGGGAATAATTATCATTTTCGCGAGATGTCAACTACAGAGACATTATGTCAACTACGATGTCAACAACAAACGTTATTTATGTCAACTATCATGTCAACCTAGCATTATGTAATATATATCAAATGTCAATCAGTTCAACAACTTGTATTAAAATGTCAACTACTTGTATAAAGTGTCAACAACTCATAAACAATTTTTGCAATTAAAAACTAACAACTATTTTATCTTAATTTTTTTATTTGACATAAGTTCTGGCATCATGATCATACAACACATGTCAATAGCCTGCATATCAAATGTCAACAACTTAGAGCAAAATGTCAACAGCTTGTATATCAAATGTCAACAGCTTGTCAACAACTTGTATATAGTGTTAACAACTCAAAAACAATTCTTGTAATTAAAAAATAACAACTATTTTACGGCTCTGCACATCATCATCGTCATCATCAGTAGAATCCACACTATTTTCTTCAACGATCTCGTCCTCTCTACAATCATCATCATCATCTTTTCCGTCTTCCTCCAGAAAGGGGCGTCCCGAGACTAGCGACGAAGCCTTCTGAATCAATTCATCAAACACCTGGAGAATCCGATCGAGCTCCACCACCTCCGCTGCCTCCTTGCGCTGCTGGTGGCTCCAGAACGACATCGTCACTCTCTTCACCTCCTGCAGCACGGAGAAGAGCTCCGGGGCATGCCCTGCGGCGGCTGCTGCTTGATACGCTCGGATTTTGCACGGTTTTAAGGCCATTATTTGGTCCATTTTGAATGTTAAATGTAAGATTGAGCTGCCAAATTATGCATAAACTAGAGATAGGTGATTGAAGGAAAGGAGAGAAGAAATATGGATTGGAGTTCACTGTTTTGAGCTGCAGAGATTCAGCAGCAGTTGGATCTTTTAGTTAAGAACTTTTAATCGTGGTCGTCCATTGTAAAGACTAGTCATTGGTTTGTTAAACGGCTGTTTAAATACCTTTGTAAAAATCGTTTCTTCTTCACTTTTCTAATCTTTCCATCTCAGATTCCATTCAAGATCTGTAGTGTGTGTATCTGTAAATTCCTCTGAAATAATACCATTTTACTTTCCGTTTATCTTGAGTCTTGTTTAAAGCTTCCTCAATTTCTCGTTCAAGCCATCAAGTGGCGCCGTCTATGGGAAGTGGAGATTTACCACCGTTGAAGAGAAATTAGGGTTGCGATCGATGGCATCAAGGTTCAAGGCGGAGAAGTTCACCGGGAAGAATGATTTTGCGTTGTGGCGCATGAAGATGCGAGCAATGTTAATTCAACAAGGGCTGTCCGATGCTCTGGTTGTCGAGAAGGATGAATCGGAGGAGAAGGAAGTTCTTGATGAGAAGGCGACTGCCAAGAATGAGGCAATCCTGGCTAAAGCTCACAGTGCGGTTGTGCTATGTCTCGGCGACAAAGTGTTAAGATAAGTGTCGAAGGAGACAACGGCAGCCGGAATCTTGATGAAATTGGAAGGTATGTACCTAACTAAATCGCTTGCCAATAGGCTATTCATGAAACAATGCCTATATTCCTATAAGTTTGTTGAGGAGAAAGCTATAATTGAGCAGTTGGAAGATTTTAATAAGGTCGTTGATGACCTTGAAAACATCGATGTGACAATTGGTGATGAAGATAAGACGATATTATTGCTCAATGCTCTGCCAAGATCATACGACCAGCTACGTGATGCGATTATGTATGGAACGGAAGGAACCATCACATTGATGAAAGTGCAATCGGCTTTGAGGGCGAAAGAGCTGCTGAAGGGAGGTGGTCGTGGTCAAGAACAGGTATCTGAGAGCCTGAACATAAAGAAGTTTAAGGGCAAGAAGAACTACAAGAAGGATCGTGATACACCCAAGGCAGTTTCTAAGGATCAAAAGGAGACCCAATCTTGTCGTTGGTGAAAGAAACCCGGGCATTTGAAGCGTGACCGTTATGCTTGGAAGAAGAAACAAGCTGAGGAAGCAGCTCATGGTAAGGCCAGCTCTGATTGCATTCAAGAGAATGAGGTTGCAGAAATTTTGAATGTGATGGAGGAGGTA
This sequence comes from Salvia splendens, assembly GCF_004379255.2. Lineage (NCBI taxonomy): Eukaryota > Viridiplantae > Streptophyta > Magnoliopsida > Lamiales > Lamiaceae > Salvia > Salvia splendens. Next base: position 18,064,468 of record NC_056036.1, on the reverse strand, counting down.
GAAGGAAGCTCTTAGATTTTTTATTCCGGATGTAGTTTCCACATGTGCCCAAAGCTTCATTGGTTCGAATCACTGTCAGAAGCTGCTGGATCCATTGTGCTAGGGAATAATCCGATTTGCACTGTACAGGGAGTTGGAAATGTAAAATTGAGGCTAAGTGATGGATCAGTGAAGATCTTGAGCAATGTAAGATACATACTAGAATTTAAAAGGAACTTGATATCACTTGGCTATCTTGAGAGTAAGGGATGCAGTTTTGGATCTTGTGGGGGAAAAATGACCATTCAAAAGGGGACTGATGTGGTTTTGCAGGGAGAAAGAAAGGGAAGTCTCTACTATCATGATGCTTCTGTCATAAAAAATGGAGATATCAACATTGTGAAGTCAGATCAAGTCAGTCTCTGGCACTTGAGGTTAGGACATCCTGCAAATGGCAGCATATTACAACTGATCAAGAAATGAGTGATATCTAGAATTGATGATAAGAGAAATCAAGCCTACGATGATTGCATATTGGCTAAGGCAAAGAAACTCCCATATATTAGAGGTAAACACACTTCTCATGCTCCTTTGGATTATGCACATAGTGACTTATGGGGGTCTGTCCCAGTAAATTCAGTGGGTGGGGGGAGATACTACATGACCATCATAGATGATTCCTCTAGAAAAATCTGGTTATATGTGTTAAAAGAGAAATCTGAAGCTTTTGGGAAGTTCAGAGATTGGTGCAAGATGATGGAGAATGAGAGAGGTTCTGTCTTGAAATGTCTAAGAACAGACAATGGGCTTGAATTCTTGTCTAAAGAGTTTGAACTTTTCTGCCAAGCAAGAGGTATAAAGAGGCATAGAACAATTCCTATGAACCTTCAACAGAACGGTGTTGTAGAGAGGGCAAATAGGACTATCATGGAGAGAGTGAGGTCTATGCTGCTAGTATCTGGGATGGAGAAAAGATTCTGGGCAGAGGATGCTGCCACTGCAGTAAAACTAATCAACATGTGCCCATCTTCGAGCATAGATGGTGATACTCCTGACTACAGGTGGTATGGTGAATATGGTGACTACTCCTAGCTGAAAGTTTTTGGATGTAAAGCTTTTGTACATCAGAAACTGAGTAAATTGGATGCTAGGGCTGTGAGATGTGTGATACTAGGTATCATCCAGGGGTGAAGGGGTATAGACTCTGGTGCATTGAACCTGGAAACCAAAAGATTGTTGTCAGTAGAGATGTGATTTTCTCTGAAACAATCATGCCATTCAAATCGGTGGAGCAAGCTCAGAATGATATTGTTAGGAGATGTAAGTCTACTTCTAGTTTGGAGGTGGAGCATGAACCTGTGGTTGTGAAGAAGGATGGTAGTGAGTCAGATGAACAAGGATGTGATTTTCTCTGAAACAATCATGCCATTCAAATCGGCGAAGCAAGCTCGGAATGATATTGTTAGGAGAGATAAGTCTACTTCTAGTTTGCAAGTGGAGCATGAACCTGTGGTTGTGAACAAGGATGGTAGTGAGTCAGATGAAGAAGAGCACAGTTCTGGTTATAATCAGATTGGTGAAGCATAAGAGCAGGAAGATCTTAGAACTTACCAACTGGCCAGAGATAGGGTAAGGAGGAAAGATGTGAGCCGCCCATCCAGATATCTTGATTCAGATATGCTCTATTTTGCCTTTTGTGTAGCTGAGCAAGTGGCCTTCTCTGAACCTGAGTCATATAATGCAGCAGTAAACTGCAAGGAAAGGGACAAGTGGTTGAAAGCAATAATTGAGGAGATGGATTCTCTCATCAAGAATGGAACATGGGTTCTTGTGGAATGTGGGGTTTATTACCAAAAGTAGTACTCCCCACGTCCCAACTAAGTTGAGTCAAAACTTTTGGGCACAAAGATTAAGAAATTGTTTAGAAAAAGTAGAAGAGATGAATAAGATGAATAAAGTAGGAAATATAAAGAGTGAGTAAAGTAAGTGATGAAATAAAGTAAGACTAATTCGATATTTTATTTTTTGTCAAAAAGGAAATAACCCAACTTATAGGACATATAAAAATGAGTACGGCTCAACTCAGTTGGGACGGAGGGAGTAAAAAGTAAGTGTGCCAATTAATCGGGGATGGATGAAAAAAGAAATTGGTGCCAATTTATGTATATGAATATGGTTGAGTGTTAAGTCATGGTGATGATGCAATGAACTAACAACTTCAGGCGAGTTTCGAGAAGCCAACACCGGAGACATTGCAAGTGACACCAACAGGGGCTCTGCGATCGAAGGTGGATCATGAAGGAGTGAATGTCATGGTTGCTATGTACGAGTCCGGCATGGTCACCGACTGCTATGGGGGTGTCAACAAGGGTCGCGTCCTAGCCAATGACTACATTGTCCGACGCCTCGACAAGCTCTGCTCCGTCAAAGACATATCCGCAAGGAAAACTCTCACGAGGACCCTCAATTTTTCTCTTTGGGAAGGCTTCAATGCTGCCAAATGTGGGCTTGCCCTATTCGTCGAAGCTCCGTCTCATCGCATTCTTGGCTCGCAGAGCTTTAAGTTGCCGGAGAAGCTTTGAGATTTACCTTTTTTTTGGATTATTGAGAGATTGTTGATGGTTGGGCGAATTTTTGATGGTAGTAAATGCAGGTAAAAAATATATAGATCACGACACAAGGAATTACGTGGTTCGATTTACTGAGGTAAATCTACGTCCACGGGAAGAAAGGAGGGCAAGATTGTATTGCGTGATCTGGTTTACAGCTTACAAATACAGACTTGCTATATGATATTTGATGTTTAGAGAGCTTCCTCCCTTTTCAGTCTATCTGATCTAAGTTCTATTTATACATTGAACTAAGATCGTGGCTTGTATCACCACTAACTAGGTCGTGGCTTACATCACCACTAACTAGGTTGTGGATGTCGTGGAGGTCATGAGATCTTGCATGGGTCCACTATCTCTTTGTTTGGTCCGCTATCCTGCATGAGATCCTGCATGAGTTGACACCACTAAATAGATCGTGTAGTGGAGGTCGTGGAGGTTCTGCATGAGTCCACTATCTCCCAGTTCGGTCGAATACTGAGACCGAACTGCTGAACTATTGCCGAGCAGCTTTTGCCGATCTGAGAGTAGAGCTTGATTGGTCGGCTTTTACCGAGCTGTAGGCTGGGGCCGAACTCTTTGGTGATGCCGAACTGATACTCTTCCTTGGGCTTTGGGCTGATGGGCCGTCACTGCTATTGGGCTTGTTTAGTACGTACCCCATCACTACCCCCCCGAAAAGCGAAGTGAATCACTTCGGCGAAGCGAGTCACTTCGGCATTCTGGATAAAGGTACGGGGGAGGCTGACGTTAGGGGACGTGCCTTGCGCGTGACTGCATTAAATGCGACAGTAAAATCCGGCCGTTGAATCCTGAAAAGGTGGGATTCGAAACGGTGCGATGATTTTGAAATCTTCTCCGAATCTGATAAATACGTCCTTTCTTCATCATTTGAACACTTTTGCTATTGCTTCTTCTGCATTCTCTCTCTTTTGCGTAAAAATTTCCTTCCGCTTTCAAGAATTTCTTCAGACTTTCAAAGAGTAAGAACTATGTCTTCTTCTTCTTCTTCTGAGTCAGGTAGCGGTAGGAAAAGGGGGTAAGGGGTCTTCTAGCCGGAAAGAATCCGGGGAGAAGACCGTAGAGTATTTTCACAGCATCTTGAGTAAGGATACTGTGATATCCTTACACGAAAAATATTTTTTTCCTGGGGGGAAGGTTGCGATTCCCGACGACCTTCATAGGGCTGACTCGCCGCCGGAGGGTTACGCCACCGTTTATGAAGCCGGCTTGGAATGCGGGCTTCGTTTCCCTCTTCCCCCTGCCTTTGTAGAGCTGCTAGATTTTTTTCAACTCCCTTTAGGTCAGGTGACTCCGAACTCTTGGAGGCACTTATCGGCCTTTGCTGCCGAACTGCGTAGGCTAGATAAGGATCTGTCTCTGAGGGCAATCCTTAATTTCTTCCAGTTTAAGAGGAAGGGATCTTGGTTTTACTTGATCCCTTTACAGCCCTTTAGAGCCTTTTGTAAAACCAAATGGCCGAAATGGCAAAATCGCTTCTTTTTTTATAATAGGACTTCGGCTTCGGACTTTTCCTGGAGAGGGCCGAAGTCCGTTATTCCTCATCCTCGGGTAGAACCGTTGGACGAGCTCGAGGCCGAGCTCAATAAGATTCCCATGATTAGGAAGCAGTACTCGGAGTCTGAGCTCGTCAAGGGCGACTTCGTGTTCGACTCCTCGTCTTCGGACGAAGAGACTGAGGGTGAGGATTTCTTTTTTATGCATTACTGCCTTGACGACGAAAACTAACCTTGTTTTCTTGCTTTTTGGCAGTGAACTTGCTAAACAAGCTCGGTCGCAAATCCTCCGAATCTAAGGAACCGGAGAGGCCGAAAACCACCAGCTCGGCGTCTGATGCCGAGAAGAATCCGAAGAGGCAAAAGACCTCTTCGGATCCAAAGAAGCCGGAGTCGACTTCGGCAAATAGGAAGGGGAAGACCCAGAAGCCCCCAAGAGCGCCGGAGAAAGACGTGGTCTTGGCGCCTCCTTCGGAACATATCTGTGAGCCATTTTTATGGCCCACGGACTTCGCCGAGGTGAATTCTCTTCTTGATTTTCTGGCCTTGCTTTTTTCCTGTATTTTTTGTGGCCCCTCGGTTGACTTTTTCCTTTTTCCATTTTCAGAGGAACGATATGCTCTCCAAGCTCGTCGCCGTTGAACTCTCCAAAGCGTCCAACGATTATGCTGAGATGCAGAGGAAGTTGAATGCTGCTCGTCACCAGGCCGAACAGGCTCGGGCAGACTTTGAGAAGGCAAGGGCCGCTAGGATCTCGGCTCAGGATGAAGCACAGCGGGCAAAAAACGAGCTCATCATCCAGCGAGAGCAGACGAAACGGAGGGATGCTGCCGCCGTGGTTGCCCAAGGGGAGGTTCTCCGTGCTTTCGCGGAGAAACTCTTTCTGAGCCATCAATTTTCGGCCTTTGTCGGTGATCTGCTGAAACTGATGACCGATAATGCCGAGCAGGGGCCCGAAGTCGTCCTGCCGCTGTACGGCCGAGAGATAGCAGCTCGTCTCCAGAGTCTGCCGCTCCTTGAGGAGCTTGCTTCGTCCTCGGTCCTGCTTTCTGCTGACCGAGTTCGTAGTTGCCGAGCTGACCGGGACGAGAATATGGAGGCTATCTTTGCCTCCTTAGGGCCAGTTTCACCCGCTCCAATTTTCCACGGAGAGGGTGAGACCGAGCAGCTTGATCAGCAGACCGGAGACAGGCAGGCCGAGCAAGAGGTGCTGCTGATCGGTGATGGGGGCACCGAGCAGGCGGGGGGGAGCAAGGAGGCCGAGGCTGAAGCTGAGGCAGACAAGGAGAAGGAAGCTGAACCTCACCGAGGAGCCGGAGACGAAGCTGGCGGAGTATGATTTCGTCTCCCTTCTCTTAGTTTAGTTTCTTCCTTGTTGTAAAATGGCCTTGAAGCCCTCCTTGTGTAAAAAAAATTTTTTTCTTATGAATGAAAAAATTCTTCTTTCTACACTTGTGTCTTGTATAGCTTTTCGTACTCTCTTTTACTCCTGTTGTGGTTTACTACCTGCTCAGTAAACTGAAATGCCGAACTAACATAGCTGCTTTGTATTCTTAACTCTTAAGGAGCTGGAGGTACTTCACTGGAAGCGGCTGTACTCTTCCGCTTTAGACGAAGCTGAGAAAAAAGCCATAGCTGACCAGATGAAGAATGACGAACTCTTGGCTTGTTTAGTGAAGCTGGAGGCCGACAATAAGGACTTAGAGTCCGAAAAGAAGGATCTGGAGGCCGAGCTGAATACTGTCGTCGCTGAGAGGACTGCGTATGAGGATTTCATCTGCAGGCGCGGGGGAATGACCATCTCTGAAGTTCAGGAACGAGTTGACGAACTGTGGGAGGAATATCATGTACTCCGGAGGAACAATGCGCTGGAGAGCTCGGCTTGCCAACAAGTCGTGAAATCATTGCGGCGCTGGGCTTCTCGGTACGACATCATTCTTTCCCGGCGTCCCTCAATCGAGAGATTCCTTAGGCATTTCCCGCCAACAGATGCTCGCACTCCAGCTCAAACCTCTGATTCACTTGCTCAAAATCCTACTCCAAATCAGCAACGAACTCAGGAGCAACCGGAAACGTCAAGACGAGAACGGACTCAGGAGCAACCGGAAACGTCAAGACGAGGACGGACTGAAGTTCGTAGAGGAGCTGTGATTATGAGTGAGCAAGATCAACAAATGCTTCGTGAAGAGACTCTTCGCCGCCGAGGTGCCAGAACTTCCCGGACTCAGGGAAGAGGCGGTAGGTCGATCAGAGCATCTCGTCGACCTGCTTATTCTTCAGCTGCCCGGAACGCCCGAACTCGGCTTCACGAGGATTTTTTGAATAGGTGGCTCAACTTTAGCAACCGTGGACAGTAGAATAGTCCTTTGTAATAGCGTAACGCCTTCTCGTAGGGCAGCGGAGTTGTATGCCGAACAAGTTTTAATAAATGAAATCTTCATTTCGCTTCTATCACTGCGTATTTACAGCTTAGCGAAAAAATTTCATCGTGCTCGTCCTCGGTCTTATGAAGTAAACTTCTTTGACCGGACTCGTCCTCGGTCTTATGAAGTAAGCTTCTTTGACCGGACTCGTCTTTGGTCTTATGAAGTAAACTTCTTTGACCGGACTTGGTCCTCGGTCTTATGAAATAAACTTCTTTGACCGGACTCGTCTTTGGTCTTATGAAGTAAATTTCTTTGACCGGACTCGTCTTTGGTCTTATGAAGTAAATTTCTTTGACCGGACTAAGCTTGTGTCCTAATTTGGCGAGTTTTATCGCTCGGATCGGACTTTCCCTTGTCCTAATTTGGGGATCGGACTTTCCCTTGTCCTAATTCGGTGAGTTTTATCGCGTGGATCGGACTTTCCCTTGTCCTAATTCGGCGAGTTTTATCGCGTGGATCGGACTTTCCCTTTGTTGCAGTTCGTTTCAGACGAACTGCTTGTTTCTTAAGCTGAATTGTGGTCTTGTATCCTCCTTAGAAGCTTGGACTCACAATCGTTGGCTTATATATGTTCTAAAAAGGGGATCAGCCTTCGAAGAACAAGATACCTCAGTAACATTTGTAAGAGACGACACGCACATAGACAGACAAAACGCACATAGACAAACAAAACGCACATAGACAAACATGAAAAACAAGTAAAAAACAAAGAAAGCACATACCCCTAGGACCGAACTAGACACAAGACTGACTGACCGGACTGTCTCTTACAAATGGAACTTCTTGAGGTTGGAAATGTACCATGTTCGGGGTACTTGTTCTCCTGACATGTGAGTCAATTTATAAGACCCTTTGCCGAGGACTTCTGACACCCGATATGGACCTTCCCATGTGGGTTCGAGTTTGCCCAGCTTTTCTGCTCGGCTTACTTCGTTGTTTCTCAAGACGAGATCTCCCACTTGAAATTGCAGCTTTTTCACCTTTTGGTTATAATACCGGGCTACTTGCTCCTTGTACTTGGCTGCTTTTATGCAGGCCAATTCTCTTCTTTCTTCGACCAGATCTAGTTCGGCTCTCAGTCCGTCATCATTCATTTCTGAGGAGAAATTTAGAGTTTGGGGACTGGGTACGCCGATCTCAACCGGAATCACGGCGGGCGGGCGGCTTCTCAGGATTGAGACGTGGCCCCAATCGGTCTTGCACCGGAGTCCTTTGAATCCTTTCAAAAGGAGTTCGGCGAGGATGTCCCTGATCGCCAAAAGGAGTTCGGCGAGGATGTCCCTGATCGCTATGATCGGGCTTCCTCCCGTCTCCTCGGGATGAGCTGTCTAAAGACCGTTTGCGACGGTCTGCCTCATCGGCACGGGAGAACTGGTCCGCAATGTCCCACATCTCTTGAGCTGTTTGCGGACTGCATTCCACGAGCTTTCTGTAGAGAGCTCCGGGCAGGATTCCATTTTGGAATGCCGAAATGACAAGTAGATCATTGAGATCATCTACTTGTAGGCATTCCTTGTGGAACCTCGTCATAAAGTCGCTGATCTTTTCGTTGCGACCTTGACGTGTAGAAAGCAGCTGAGCCGAAGTGATTCGGGCTTCCGCTTTCTGAAAGAACCTCCTGTGGAAAGCATCCATTAGATCTCGGTAAGATCTAATGCTGCCTTGGGGGAGGCTATCGAACCACCTTCTTGCGTTCCCGATAAGCAGCTCGGGAAACAGCTTGCACATATGGACCTCATTGAGACCCTGGTTCGCCATGTTATACTGATAGCGTCCCAGGAAGTCATGAGGATTCACTAACCCGTCATAAGTCATTGACGGAGTTCGGTAGTTCTGTGGTAAGGGAGTTCGGGTGATATCGTCCGAGAACGGAGTCTTCAATGCTCCGTACATGGCGAACCCGACATCTCTTCGGTATGGAGGAGATGAAGTTCTCCTGTGATTCCGGTACCGAGGAGGAACAGGAACATGTCGGGGTTGAGGATTCTTCTTCCTGGAAGACACGGCACTACTGCGGTAGTGACTTTCATGTCTGGATGAGGAGGGAAAATTAAGAACTCTTCCTGCTTCTCGGCCAAAAACAATTTGACAGCCTCGTTCAAATCGGGCTGCTGGGAAGACTCGGTGCGATGAGTCTTTGAGCGGCTTGTTCCTTCTCCGTGAGAACTGGAAGTAGATTTCTCCCGAGGCTGTTTTCCAGACCTGCGGGCTGGACTAGCTTCCTCATGGTTATCACGAACGGTATTATGGGTGTTACGTGATCTGGTATGCATTTTTTTTTTTTTTTTTTTTTGGGGTGGAAAAAGGGTCAAAAATTCGCTTTATCACAAATTTGGTTCTCTGTTTCCCACAGACGGCGCCAGTGATGGTTGGGCGAATTTTTGATGGTAGTAAATGCAGGTAAAAAATATATAGATCACGACACAAGGAATTACGTGGTTCGATTTACTGAGGTAAATCTACGTCCACGGGAAGAAAGGAGGGCAAGATTGTATTGCGTGATCTGGTTTACAGCTTACAAATACAGACTTGCTATATGATATTTGATGTTTAGAGAGCTTCCTCCCTTTTCAGTCTATCTGATCTAAGTTCTATTTATACATTGAACTAAGATCGTGGCTTGTATCACCACTAACTAGGTCGTGGCTTACATCACCACTAACTAGGTTGTGGATGTCGTGGAGGTCATGAGATCTTGCATGGGTCCACTATCTCTTTGTTTGGTCCGCTATCCTGCATGAGATCCTGCATGAGTTGACACCACTAAATAGATCGTGTAGTGGAGGTCGTGGAGGTTCTGCATGAGTCCACTATCTCCCAGTTCGGTCGAATACTGAGACCGAACTGCTGAACTATTGCCGAGCAGCTTTTGCCGATCTGAGAGTAGAGCTTGATTGGTCGGCTTTTACCGAGCTGTAGGCTGGGGCCGAACTCTTTGGTGATGTCGAACTGATACTCTTCCTTGGGCTTTGGGCTGATGGGCCGTCACTGCTATTGGGCTTGTTTAGTACGTACCCCATCAATTGTCGACTCTAAATGATGAAATGAAATGCACGCACAGATATGTGTAACGTGTGTGCTTGGATTGAGAGTTGGTATTGTATTTTGCAAAGACAACATCTATCTAATGCAAAGCTTTGTGGGGTGCTGTTTATATAGGGTTTGTGTGGATGGTGATTAGATTGCTTTCATACTATTAGTTTCTAATTCTATTTTTATCTTCTTCTTTCTAAATACAGTAACAAGTTTAAAGATATGTATTTCCATCTTTTGGGAGTGGTTATTCTAACTATTCCTTATTTGGTTATTTCTATACAAAATGATTGCAAAATTTCCAAAGTTTTACTTCATAAGAAAGTGGTTTCTTTGTAATGTCGTAGGGAGAGGAAAGAAACAGACATATACACAACACATTATACGCTACAATATTTATTTTTCAAGAAGATTTAGGCTTAATGTAAGGCTTTATGTTTATATAACAATTCGTGCTTATTGCGTAAGAATGGAAATTTTAATTTCTGCAACACTAAGAACATATTTACATGAAACAAACACAGGGACCAAACCTATTACATACATTTTATCTCACATACAATTACATAGCCATTATTTTACCCTACGCATTGAGAACTTCCTCAGTCGTGCACAACTTCCACCGGACAGAAAAATCAATCAGACATCAAATGAAAATCAGCAAAAATCACATCGAGTCTACTGCTTCAACTTGCTGCCTAGCAAGATACTTCTCCCTTCGTTCTTTCTGAGAGAGATGAGCAGAAGAGTTAGAAGGGATTCTACAGCCTTGTGATACATGATTTTTTTTCATGGTGATATGGCAACATATGTATACAATAACAACTCACCCATTCGTCTATAACAAGACCTTCGCCTATCACTTTTGGACCTGCATCTGCTGGGGGCTTTTTGCGGGTCTCTGTTGCAGCATCAGCCTCAGCCAATTGGCGCTTCAGCTTTTCAAGTGCCTATGTCATGCATAATGTCATGGTCTAAAACAACGAAAAGATAACAAGGCTTTCATTTATTAATGCTTACAGGATTAGGACGCTCTGGATCTAGGAAAACCACCTGCAGCACACGCTCAACTATCACTTCATCCCTTTGCTCTTCAAACTGCACAAAAATTTCAAATTGCAAGTTAAAAAGATCTAGGCTTTGCCAATGCTGCAGATTAAACTGAACTAATGCAAATAAATTGAGAAAACTAGCCAAATATGAGACGAGGGGGTTTCTAATGCACTAGACAGCTAGTGATAATTTTTATTGCTAACAATATAACCCTACTAGATAAAAACACAATTGCATTTTATGGTCTCTCATCTGTTAAACCTAAGTGCTAAGCTAAATTAACCTTCCAGAAAAACTGCACCACCTCTGATTGAAAGATTAAGATTTATGGTTCAATGTATGTATATGGTTGTTTGCATGAATTCGTGTTGTAATGAAATCTCTAATCATGTAAGTTGTAACTTGTAACACCCAATTCCACTTTGGGTTTTTCAATCACCATGAACCATGATGTAAACTGGAGTCCTTTGAAGTTTGAACTCCATCCCTTAAATTTACATCTTCACAATCAAACACGATATTAGTACATCACAAAATGTAATGATACTATAAGACTTACCAGTTCAGGCACATAATCTGTTCCTTGTTTCACCTTAAGACTCATGATTTTGAACTTAACTTTGCGCTTCTGATTCTTTTCGTTGTTTTCAGGAAGCTCCATAAACTTGAATACTGCCACGGAAAAGTTATCTTAGATACAAGTATCAAGTTGCACAAGGAAAGCATAACGAAAGCTTTTCTGTTATTTCAATTCTAGTTGAAATTAACAATGTCCACCTATATAGCAATGAAGGACCACAAAAGTTACCAGTAGCTATTAGGCCTTCTCCCGGAGCAAGGATACCTCCAGGTGGTCGCATATAACAACTTTTCGGTGCAGTAGTTTGAAACTAATGGAAGAAAAAAAGAGTTTGTCAAGCCACTTTTACATCACTAGATCACACACAGATATTGCATATCATTGACATTTAGAGGCCAACACGAACACGATGAGTAAATACGAGCATTGAAGGTTCGATAACTTATTTTAGACGAAATGAACCAAATAACTAGGCAATATGCAAGCCGTATCTCATCCAACAATAGCACAATACCAGCGCGAGGCTCAATCGACACTAAATTTTACGGAATTTCAAGTAAAATTGAAATGATCAAAACCAGGCCAAAATTACCTTGAAGGCAACGTGAGACTTGCTTGAATTCTTAATCCGAACAGCGCTCCTCCCCTGCTTTCCCGGTTCATCTTTAGCATTCAAATTAGTTCAATAGCGTTAAAAAGAGAGAGAATAACGGAAACCGCGAAGCAATCAATCAATCAAAACAAAACAAAATTCTCATTCAAAATCAAACTTGAGAAGTGAAACAGAGTCAACCGCAACTCACAGGGGAAGTAAAGTTTGTTGGAAGGATCGAGGCGGAGCCTCCGCCGTCCAGGGATGAGCGATCTGGCGACAGAGGAGACAGTAGAGGAGGAGCGGTTTTTGGAAGAGACGATGCCGCCGTTTTGGAGTCTATGATTCTGCGATTGAGTTTGAAGATTCTGAGTCGAAGAAGGAGAAGGAGGAGACGCCGATGAGCGCCAGAGGGGGCAAATCAGCCACTTGTTATGGCGACGGTCAGCTATCGCCATTCGCGACAAAAACCACCGCAATTCGCCAACGGATTACGTTTCGAGTTCCGATTTTGGGGTGTGGAATATTAGTTGACTCAATTGCGGAGTTGTGTTTGTTTGTAGAAAAGTCAATAGAATGAGAGCATTTTTATATTATACGCGTCTCAAGATTGTTACAATTTCATTTCTATATTCAAGCCGATTATACTTAAACACGTTTTAATCATTCACAACATTTTAAGAAGTCTTAAGATTATATAAATGTTGATAAAGATTCAACTAACTCTTTTTCTAAATATACTATTCAATTTGTATTTTTCTGAAATTATAATATAACAATAATCTAATCTATCGTATGAGACCATTAACAGTTTATCACCTTGTGGGATCTTAACTTTGATATTTAAATTTTAAGCTATGTCTAATTGTGATGCATTTATTATGGAGTATTAATTTATAACTAAGAATAAAACTTTTGGCCAGTGGTTATGAGAGCATTAGCAAGGGGCGCCCTAAGGGACGCCCTAAAGCCCGCCATATGCATCGTCACGTCAGCATTTTATCCTCCTACCCTTCCGCTTGCAGTGGGGCGCCCAATAAGCCGCCCTATATGTTTCACTATTGTTTTATTAATTAATTTAAATGTTTTCAAATATGTCAATGCAAAATAATTAAAAAATACCATGATTAATTAAAAACGACAAATTCTACATTGATTAAAAAAAAGTTTTACACGAGTTAGAAATGAAAAAAAAGTTGACTACTCTACAAAAGTCTCAACTTGCGGCGCAGCTCATCGATCATCCCCTGGAGGTATTCGGCTTTGGCAGGGTCCTGACATTGCATGAGGGCGTTGTGCTTGTCCAACAACGTCCTCCGGTTGGCGGCCGCTGTCAACTCCGCGTAGGCAAGTGCCGCCGAGGTCGGGGTCGGGGTCAGGGTCGTACTGCGTGTTGGAGTCGAACGACCGATATTCGTTAGGGTCTGTACCCGGCCAACGTGCACCACCCCCAAACATCGGACTATTCGGACTTGGGTATTCACCGAAATCCATTTTATAGTGTAATTTGAGTGTGGAAAAGTGAATGGAAAGGTTACAAATGAAGGTGGTGTAGAGGTATTTATATAAATAAATTTTTCGGAATTAAAAAAAATGCGTTGCATCGTCCGCGTCGCCCAAGGTGGGCGGACGATGCCGCGTCCGAGGCATCGGGCGGCCTATCGTCCGCCCCATAGGGGATGCTTTGAGATTTGTCAATTTTTTTTAAAAGAAACTCCTATATTAAGAAGGAGGAAATTACAAATAAACTCCTATATAAGGGAGGAAATTAAAAATAAATTACAATTAATGTCATGAAAATTACAATTGATGAAAGGAGGAAATTACAATTGATGTCAAGAAAATTACAAATAAATTACAATTGATGTCAAGAGGGCTCGAACTCAGCACCTCTTATAATAATGTCTAAGCTCATTGCCGCTAGGACAAAGGCTTTGGACTCTCTGAGATTTGTCACTTTGGCATTAAATAGTGTGCACAAAATAACTATTTTTAGAATAATTTGTTGAATTCACTTGATGGTCGGAATTTAATAATTTCTGATCTAATAATGCTAGTTGCATTTAAATTAGCAGCCGATCAAAAAACACACAGCTACAGGTATTTATATTTTTAGGTGAAATAGTGACATATAGTAATACAAAGAGAAGAAATAGAAATGAGTGTATTTTTGAGGTGGACGCGCAAGTTCGGACGTCAAATGCGTGTTCAAAAACGTTTTATTTAGAGTTGATATCCGCTCAGACTCACGCGTTTGTTTATTTAGCCGCAATTTTAAAGTTTAACTCAATACGAGTTTTAAGAAATATGCAAAAAAATGAGTTAAAAAAATTAATATAATAAGGATCCTGTATTTATATATTAGTTTTATACTTCCTCCGTATTTTAAAAATAGCAATTATTTTCATTTTGGACCGTTCCTTAAAAATATAAATTTTAGAATCTTTCTATTTTAGAACATGGACCCACAATCCACTAACTTTACTTTCATTACTTTTTCTCTTCTCCTGTCTTACTTTACTCATTTTTCTTTTCCCCTCTTTTACTTTACCAATTCTTCTCACTTACTTTACTAATTATGCATTAAAACCCGTGTTTCAAATATTTCTATTTTGTGAATATGGAGAGAGTATATATTCACGCGGAAGGGTGAAACTGAAAAAGGAATAGTACGGAACATATATATATTTGAATATTGATTGTGGATATCTTGATTGTATGTTATAGATATGTTGATTGTAAGTTATGGTTGTGTTGACTGTATTAATTTTACATCGAACTTTACAATCAATATACCATAAACTCAAATAAGCATATATTAGTAATTCAATCAACAAATATTAAAAAATCAATTAGAATATATTAAAATTTCAATCTGAATATGTTATTAACTCAATCAGCATATATTAGAATTCCAATTAGCATATAGTACAAACTGAACCAGTATGTATTAGAAATTCTGTCAACATATATTACAAAATCAATCAATATAGTACTCCCTCTATCCCATAATAGATGATACTTTGATAATAGCAAGAGATTTTAGGAGATATATTTTGTGTGTTAAATGGAGAGAATAAATAATATATTTATTTAATATGAGAGGGAACTTTTTTCAAAAAAAAGAAATATAACATCTTTTATGGGACAAACAAAAAAGGAAAATGTGACATCTATTATGGGACAGATGGAGTATATTACAAACTTAATTAGCATACAAACTCAATTAGCATATAGTAAAAACTCAATCAATATTGAGGGAGAGTGTTGGGAAGATATACATAACTCACAAGATGATAGGAATATACTCCCTCCGTCCCAGCTTAAGCGAGACGTTTCATTTTCGCACATGTTTTGGAAAAATGACTGTTGAGAGAAAAATAAGTAAGAGAGAGAAATGACTCTCTTCTTCATTATTCTCTCTTATCTTACTTAATTTTTTCCCCACTTTAACTATTTACAGTCATTTTTCCAAAACAAGTGCGAAAATGAAACGTCTCGCTTAGGCTGGGACGGAGGGAGTATTTATTACTCCATAAATACTCACTCCGTCCCCAAAGAGTATGAACATTTTGTTCGACACATGTTTTAATACATAATTAGAAAAGTAAGCGAGAGATAGAAAGAAAAGGTTTTAAAGTATTGTTAATGGAGAGTGAGTCTCATCTCATTAGAGAGAAATGAGTTTCTAAAATTAGAAAGTTCATACCTTTTAAGGACAGACTAAAAAAGGAAATAGTTCATACTTTTCATGGACAAAAATAGTAGTAGTTTTCCTTATATAAATGGCATGTTAGAGTTTATATACTGTAAAAAACATGTTTTGAATGCGCGTATATGTAATAAACTCTTTACCTATTTTTGTTCATATTTATGAGAATGAATATTTTTTTACAGTATGTTTTGCATAGATCAAACTCTTATGTTTAATATTCAAATACATAGGATATGCACAATGAGTCTAAGGCTTTTGCATAGTTGACAAGTAAACGGCGATCACAGTAGTTAACTTGTCGGTTCTTGTAGAAGGAAAACTATTTTACAACCTAGATAGACTTTGATGATCTATCGTGAAAGGTTGCGACGCCGGTCAATATTTCCTTAGCTTAGAAAATGATGACGTTAGTGCAGTATAGCACTGAATGGATCTAACTGTGAAATAAGTCTTTTGTGCTAATTACTGAAAGACAAGATCTTGGTCGATTTATCGTTTCTTAACCATTGTTGACATAACATTGAGCATACAATAATATTTGAGAACTACTTTGATTTATCAAATAGTGAGGGTCTTTTCATTACCCAAGAATCTTGGTAAATTGGGTAGTGATCATTATTATCTTGGAGGTGCTAGTAGTGTTATTGTAATGCAACATGTGTTGGGAAAGTACAGTTTAATAATATCCTCAAGAGGTGTTTAGAAAAAGTTTTATTTTTCTGAACCATGCCAATATGGAATTTATTTCATGAATAATAAAAAGGAATTGCTAAACAGGATCATTCTTGGAAAAATATAAGTTAGATAGCAGACTCAATATTATTAATGGATATTTCTATCTTCAACACGGGAAATGATATATTCAAAGAGGAAGTCCCAAATTACTCATAATTTTGGTTTGGAGGAGCGGTCAGTATGATATTTTTAGTGGATGATACTAATTCTTAGGATCTCTCTGTCTCTCTCTCTCCCCCTCCCTCCTTTTGAGTTTTTTGAAAATTCTAGGGTTTTTCCGTAGGTTTCCCTATCTTCAATTCTTGTCCGGATCCTGAGGAATTGATAAGTTTTGCCCATACGAAGGTTAATTTAAAGTAAAGGGAAGTTTTTCCCACACGAAGGTTAATTTAAAGTTGATGGAACAGATCAGAAGATCCGTGGTTGAGATAAGGTTCATACGATAAAATTAACGTGGTGATTGAACTTAGTTCATGAATTCTACGGTATTTTGTATATGATTAAATTCATGAATTAATTTATTATGTGATTACATGTTTAATTGCATGATTTTATGTATCAATTATATGTATGAATTTATTATGTTTATGGAGAATACTAGTAGCTTTCTGTATATGTAAATCAAACTATCATCTAGAATAGATCTTCCGCTGTAATTCCAACAAATGATACATTGTATGAGAAACCGAAGCATAATACATGAATTTATTATGCTTTCGTATTTTCTACATGAATATATTAAAAATTCTTTCGTATTTTCTACATGAATTCATTTTTCAATTATATTTTCTAACATCCCAAAATGAATTACCCTCTCCAATCACATTTTATTAAAAGACGCTGAAATTCCAATCCAATGATTGAGAATGGTAAACAATGATGACATATGAGGGTCAATTTTAACTATTCAATCAAAAAGTTCAATGGGAATACATCAATTTACATGTTTACTAAATATTACACCTGATAAGTGTGGAAATTTTATATTTATTCATTTATCTTTTACATATTGGTTTTATATTCTTGTTCGTATTTTTCATTTTTTTTCAAAAATTCATTTTCACTTAATCTTGAATTGGATCTGTACTGTGCTTATTCCCACCATCAATCACTGATCAACAAAATTATAAATTGGTTGTATTCAATATTTAAGATAATAGGTAAATTTAGTGAGAATAGACATATCGTGAAAAATGAGAAATGTAGTATAAAATTCGTGAACAAGCACATAAATCATCGAATAAGATATAAATTAGTAAGTATAACTTTTTGGCTAAGAACTAAGAATCGAACCTAAATGCTTCAATCATATTATATATCCACCACAGATTCGTATGATCAAAATCGATGAAAATAATTACATATAATGGTATCTATAGTAGTGCTGTGGATGTTTTTGTTGAGAAAAGGGGAAGTATCAATAAGCATTAAAGAAGAATATAGTTCCAAGAATGGAGTTCCAAGAAGCATTGAAGATATGCATGCATTGTTCCAATAGTAGTGTAGTTCCATGAATATACATTTATTGTAGGATCTCAAAAGTCACCAACATCCCTATAAATATATGGGTGTTGAGTACCATTTCATTATTCAATCAAAATACAATAATCTTCTCCCATTGCTTTCTTCTCTAAATATGTTGTCTATACCATTTAACATGGTATCAGAGCGGGTTTGGACTCAGATAAGGTATCATCATCGTCTTTGATACCTTTCTCGGCCTTTTCCCGTTTTTTTTTGTTTTTCCTTTTTCCGCTGTATCTATAACCATAAGCTAAAATGTCAAATGACAACTATATAGTAACCGAAACCTCAGATTCATCTATGGCAGATGAATTTGCCCGGCAATTTGCCAACTTTATGCGCAATAGTTTTGCGATGAACCAACCAAATCCACCAGAAACAGCTGCCATGCCATTCAGAATTGACACGCAGCCCCTCCACATTGGTGGGAATAAGTTGAATGGAGAAAATTACGCCCTTTGGTCCGTATTGATGAAGACGGCAATAAGCGGTCGGGGAATGGTATCTCACGTCACCGGAGTGCCTCATTCTCCACCGCGAACCGATCCAGCCTTCATACAATGGGAACAAGCCGATCACTGTGTGATCACTTGGTTAATACAAAACATTGAGCCTCGACTGGTCAGTCGAGTTTCACAACATCCGACGGCAAAGCATATATGGGATGCGTTGGCCGTCACATATGGGAGCGGAAGAGATAAAATCCAGGTGTATGATCTTCAGTTCAAAGCAACCACAGTGAGGCAAGAAAGCAGTTCATTAGAAGAAATATGGAGCCGGTTGGGAGAGATCTGGATTTCAATCGACCAAAAACAGACGAACCCAATGAAATGTCCAGAGGATATGGAGATTCATAACAAATTCATACAAGATCAGAGAGTATGTCAGTTTCTCTATGCAATTGATAGCAAATATGAAACAACCAAGAGGGAGATACTGAAAATGGACCCACTTCCCTCCGTCGACTATGCGTACAACCTGATTCAGCAGGAGGAGACACGACTCCGAGTGTTACAACAGGCAAACACCGGCGGAGCAGCTGCCATGGATGGAATTGGAACTGGCCTCGCCATCCGAGGGTGGCAGAACCCTACCGGCGGCTCTCGGGGTGGCGGTCGCGGCAGCAACGGTGGTGGTCGCGGCAGCAACAGTGGTGGTCGCGGCAGTGGCAATGATAGAAATCGGCGAAGTGATGAAGAAGACAAGTCAAAATTGGTGTGTTCCTACTGCAAACGGAAAAGACACACAAAAGATTCATGCTTTGAACTAGTTGGATATCCAGATTGGTGGGAAGAGAAGCACGGCAAGTCGCCGCAACCGCAAACACCATGGAACCGTGGCGGGCACGCCGCCGCAGCAGTTGGAGGCGACGGAGGCAACGCCGTGCAGGGGGTCGCGCAAACCGCCGGTGCTGTCCAGCCAGGAGGAAGGACCAGAAATGAAGCTGCTCAGCCGGCGAATACAACCGGGGCAGCAAACTTCGTTGCCAGCGGAAGTGGGAGTGTAATTCACGATTGGAGTGAAGAATTGATGAGGGGAGAGGCGGCGCCCGATTCAGGTAGATTAGGGTTAGGGGGCTCTTTTATTGGAAGCCCCCAAATCTTTGGGAAATTGCAGGTTTTACCCCACCAAAATTCTCAGTCACAATTAGCCCCCAAATCTCCTGAAAATTCCATAATTTCCCAAACCACTTGCCAAAATCGATTTCAGCCTCTCGAGAAGCTTGGAGTTGTGTGTGCAGTATCTAATGGCCATGAGAAAAATGATAAATGGATTTTTGACTGTGGGGCAACCGATACCATAACATATGATGCCTCAGACCTTACCAACCTTCAGAAACCTCTAAAATCTCATATCCAAACTGCCAATGGGGAATTTACGATGGTTGAGGGGGCTGGAACCGTTAACATTTCCCCAACTTTGCAGTTATCAAATTGTCTATATATTCCTTCGATGTCTCATAAGTTATTATCCATTAGTCATGTCACAAAGGAATTGAATTGTACGTTACTAATGCAGCCACAATTTTGTCTGTTGCAGGATATCCGAACCGGAGAGATAATTGGGCGTGGCACTGAACGTGATGGGCTTTACTATGTGGATGAGATAGCTCAAAAAGGGACTGCCATGTTAACTCACGGATCAGCTGACAGGAAAGCTTGGCTTTGGCATCGGCGCTTGGGTCATCCATCTATCGGTTACTTAAAAGTATTATTTCCTAGTATTATTCCTAAGCATGACATGTACTGTGAAACTTGTCTTTTATCCAAAAGTCATCGGAACTCTTACCCATTAAGTAATACTCGTGTTGAAACCCCATTTGCCTTAGTACACTCTGATGTTTGGGGGCCCGCACCAGTTATTGGGGGGCAAGGTTTTCGATATTTCTTAGTTTTTGTGGATGATTGCACTCGCATGACCTGGATATATTTCATGAAACAAAAATCTGAAGTTTTGTCACACTTTACCCATTTCTATAACCTTATCCAAACTCAGTTTCACAAAACCATTCAGGTCCTTCGGTCAGATAATGGGGGGGAGTTCGTTAATTCTACCATGAAACAACTCTTCCAAAACAAAGGCCTTATACACCAAACCACATGTGCTCATACTCCCGAACAAAACGGTGTGGCTGAAAGGAAAAATCGATCTCTCCTCGAAATGACTCGTTCTATGCTTATAGAGTCAAATGCCCCGAAACACTTCTGGCCAGAAGCCATTGCCACCTCAGCCTATCTCTTAAACCGATTGCCCACAAGTATTCTCAAACATAAAACTCCTCTACAAGTCTTGTCCACCTTCACAAAAATTCCTCCGCCCTTGACTCTTGAACCTCGCGTCTTCGGATGCTCCGTTTTTGTCCACATTCCTAAACATGAAAGAACTAAACTATCCCCTTGCGCTATCAAATGCGTTTTTGTAGGATATGGGGTAAATCAAAAGGGGTATAGGTGTTTCGATCCAAAGTCCAACCGGATGTTTGTTACAATGAACTGCAACTTTCTTGAAACTGAGTACTTCTTTACCCATCTTAGCGGTCAGGGGGAGAGTAATGTTAGGGATAACAATGATACGGACCCGCTAAGTTGGATTTCAATGCCACTGCCAACGCCAAGAAATCCTGTTGCGGATCTATCAGAGAAAACAGTAAGCAATTCCGCTGAGCAAGTCTCTGATGTGGTAGAGTCCATCGTAGAAAGTGGCATCGCCTCAAATATTTCTCCGTTAAGGTTATCCACTGTAAGTAATCCTGTGGATACAGATAATTGTTTGGCTAACACTGTAAGTGCAGAAGAAAATTCAATTGAGGCCGAAGAAAGGGAAATTGAGGAAGTCGAGGTCGAAGGAGTTGACCCTGACACTGGGAGGTACATACTTCCACCAAGGTCAAACAGAGGAGTTCCACCCAAAAGGTATACGCCAGAGAGGATTGACAAGAAAAAGCGGTACTCTGTTGTGAACCTAGCCAAAGGCCATTTATCAGAGATGGCTCGGGCTTTCGAGAATGCACTATATGAGGAAGAAGAAATACCGCAGACATGGGAAGAAGCTATGAAATACAAGCATTGGAGGGAAGCAATGAAGAAAGAGATTGATGCACTGATTCGAAACCACACATGGGAGAAATGTGCTCTACCAGAAGGGAAGCGACCAGTGGGTTGTCGATGGGTCTTCACTATCAAAAGAAGACCTGATGGCTCGATAGAAAGGTACAAGGCACGACTTGTCGCAAAAGGCTATACTCAGACATATGGAGTTGACTATTCTGAGACCTTCTCTCCAGTAGCTAAGATGAACACAATTCGGGTGTTGTTATCCATTGCTACTAATAGGGACTGGCCATTACACCAGTTTGATGTGACGAATGCCTTTCTACATGGAGAGTTGAAGAAGGAAGAAGAAGTTTACATGGAGGCACCCCCAGGTTTTGCAATAGATTTTAAAGCAGGTGAAGGGTGCCGATTGAGGAAGACCTTGTATGGATTGAAGCAATCTCCAAGAGTATGGTTTGGGAAGTTTGCTGGGGCAATGATTAGCTATGGATATACACAGAGCAATTCAGACCATACGCTATTTTTTAAGAAGCAGGGTGATAAGATCACATGTTTAATCATATATGTTGATGACATGATTATTACAGGTGACGACCTAGAAGAGATTGAGGAATTAAAGAAAAATCTTTTTCAGGAATTTGAGATGAAGGACTTGGGGAATCTCAAGTACTTTCTTGGGATTGAAGTGCTAAGGTCAATCAAAGGAATTTTTCTGCGACAAAGGAAGTATATCTTGGACATCCTAGCAGAGACCGGCCTACTGGAATGTAAACCAGCAGACACTCCTCTGGCAGTTAATCACGGATTACAAATCAGAGAAAGAGCCAAGTTGGCTGACCGTAGTCGATATCAGCGACTAGTCGGAAAACTCATATATCTCTCGCACACTAGGCCAGATATTGCCTATGCAGTTGGGGTCGTAAGTCAGTTCATGCATAAGCCGCAGACAGATCACATGGAGGCAGCACTTAGGATTTGTCGGTATTTGAAGGGAACTCCAGGGCATGGAGTGTTGTTCGCTAAAAATGGGCATCTTGAGATTCATGGTTATACAGATGCTGACTGGGCAGGGAACCCAAACGATAGGAAGTCTACAGCAGGCTACTTTACCTTTGTTGGAGGTAATTTGGTAACATGGAGAAGTAAGAAGCAGAAGGTGGTGGCTCTTTCGAGTGCCGAAGCAGAATTTCGTGGGATTAAAAGTGGGTTGACCGAGATTTTATGGTTAAGAAGATTGATGAAAGAGATTAATCTCCCTCCAAGCAAGTGCCAGTTGTATTGTGATAACAAAGCCGCTATAAGCATCTCACAAAATCCAGTACAACATGATCGAACGAAGCATGTGGAGGTTGACAGACACTTTATCAAAGAAAACATTGAGAATGGGATTGTCGAACTCCCTTTTGTTCGCTCTGAGGATCAACTTGCCGACATCCTAACTAAAGCAGTCAACTCAAGGAGCTTTGAAGATGTGCTTTCCAAATTGAGTTTTGGAGATCCCACCACTCAATTTGAGGGGGAGTGTTGAGAAAAGGGGAAGTATCAATAAGCATTAAAGAAGAATATAGTTCCAAGAATGGAGTTCCAAGAAGCATTGAAGATATGCATGCATTGTTCCAATAGTAGTGTAGTTCCATGAATATACATTTATTGTAGGATCTCAAAAGTCACCAACATCCCTATAAATATATGGGTGTTGAGTACCATTTCATTATTCAATCAAAATACAATAATCTTCTCCCATTGCTTTCTTCTCTAAATATGTTGTCTATACCATTTAACAGTTTTACCTCTAACTCGAAAGTATCCATTATTAGAAATAGCGACATATGAAAATATTAAAAAAAAAAGAAGAGACTTTTATAATTCCACAAACTACTTTCCTTTACATAGGCCACATCGGACTGTCGTTTTATGCGAGCATACAAACTACTCGTTCGATGATTGTAGAGTTTAATTATTGCATTCTATTTGGCAATTATAATACACTTTAATTACTAACTAATACTAAAAACTTTTGATTAAACTATATTTCATTGTGAATTTCT
The DNA here is from genome assembly GCF_004379255.2 of Salvia splendens. Lineage (NCBI taxonomy): Eukaryota > Viridiplantae > Streptophyta > Magnoliopsida > Lamiales > Lamiaceae > Salvia > Salvia splendens. The sequence goes on along the minus strand of NC_056036.1, from coordinate 18,041,103 downwards.
AATTAACTAGCTGCTCGTGTGGACTGTCGTTTTATGCGAGCATACAAACTACTCGTTCGATGATTGTAGTATCCATCAATACACAATACTCCCTTCCTCTCTATGTAATAGATGAGTTTTATTTTGAGTATTCATTTGAAAAAATTATAATAAATAGTTAAAGTGGAGAGAGAGTAAAGTAAAAGAGAGAATAATATAGATAAAAATTTTCTCTATATTTTTTTCTCTCTTACTTTACTTTATCTCTACTTTAATTATTTATTATATCATTTTTTAAAACGAGTGCTGAAAATGAAATGTCTTTACCCTAAAGGAACGGAGGGAATAGTATTTGGTTCTAAGAAATTGTCAATTGTTGCAGATGAGGCTTTCTAAATAAATGACTAAAGTAGTATATTTAATTTGTGGATGAGGCTAATTTAAGTGTGGTGAAAAGATATTGGTCGGTTAGTTAGTTGGTGTGAGTTAGTTAGGTGGTAGGAATTAATTAGGTATTTAATGAAATTCGACAGCTTATACACTTATTCATTGCTTGGTTAGTCAAATAATAATATGGCGCAGCTTTGTAGAAGTAGTATTTGATAAATGGCCAACTTTAGTTGGTAAACTTGAAATATTGAATAAAATTGTTCCTAACAATGAAGAAAATATTCAATTCTTTTATCTACTGTTATAACTATGATAGAGGAATTGCATTATTGCAATGAAATCGTGGGGGCAAGTTAACATTGATTAGAAACCATTTATTGGACCTGATTTGCGTGTAGGCTAAAAACTTAAGTTTATATTGAGAGTGTAGATTTATAGTACTCCTATTTGATTAATTTATGTGATGATAATGAAATGGAGTATGTTAATTATGATTTTATTTATAATAAAAATAGATTTGAATAATAAAAATATTAAAAAATTATTTATTAAAATAAGAACGTTTGAGTGAACTACAAAACAAGTACCCAGAAAATGGGGGTTTCCCATTTTTAGTACCCAACATTTATAAAATTATATTTTCAGTCAAAAAGTTTCATAAATCCCAAATTTAGTCCCGATTTTTACTATTCTACCGTTTACCCCTTGAGGGGTATATTTGTCCATTTAGTTTGATTTGAGGACCAAACTTGTGATTTTTGAATGTTTTTTTATGTACTCCTTTTGTAATTTGTTAAGGACCAAAAATCTTTATGGTATTATTAAATTTTTGTATATTATCTCAAAATAAATTATTTAAATCTTTGTAGTATTATCTAAAATAAATTATTTAAATCTTTATAGTGTTATTTAAATTATTGCATTACAAGCAGGAAATTAATATAAATTTGTAGTTTTATTTAGAAAATATTGAATGCTTACTTTTAAGCATTCATTTTTAAAGCTTGATTGCAACAATAATATATAATATTTTAGATACCAATTTTTTTACATGAATCAAGTTATAATTTATTTTGACTTAAATTGAATTGAATTGTAGTTTATTTTATTTAAATGACTTTATTTAAATTATTGTTGCAATCAAGCATTAAACTAAAAATGAATCCTTTAAAAATAAACCATTCAATATATTTTAAATAATACTACAAATACATATTAATTTCTGATTATAATGCAATAATTTTTAAATAATACTACAAAGATTTAAATAATTCATTTTTAAATAACACTATAAAGATTTAAATAATTTATTTTGAGATAATATAAAATGATTTAATAATACCACAAAAATATTGGTCCTTAAAAAATCACAAAAGAAGTACATAAAAATTAAAAAATCTCAAGTTTGGTCCTCAAATCAAACTAAATGGACAAATATACCCCTCAAGGGCTAAGGGGTAGAATAGTAAAACTAAATTTGGGATTTATGAAACTTTTGGACTGAAAATGTGATTTTGTAAATGTTTGTAAATGTTGGATACTAAAAATGTGTAAAACCCTATTTTCTGGATACTAGTATTGTTGTTCACTCTCATTTATAAGAACAATAACATTTACACACAAAAACAACCAACATGGAGTAATTACAATAATAATAGTTTTTATTCACAAACACAATATTTTTTTATTAGCATAACAATAACTTCAATTCATTGTAATCATAAGTTTTTTTATTAAAATAATAACTTTTATTGAAAAAAATAATACTCCACTTTTACACATAAAGATTATAAACTTTTATTAAATAAATAATATATTGTTATTGTTTATTAAGATCATGGCTTTTATTTATAAGAATAACGTTTTTTATGTTTGAAAAAATTATTTTCGTTAACAAGAATAAAAATATTATACAGTATTAAAATAATAGGAATAGTTATTCGAAAGAATTATTAATATTTTATTCTAAATATAACTATTTTAATTCATAAAATTAGTAAATTTTATTTATTAAAATACCACATAAGAAATACTTTGTATATTAGACTAATAACATGATTTTATAAAAATAATATCTTCAGTTCATCACAACAATAAATTGTGTTCCCTCCATCAAAGCCTAAGTGAAACATTTCTATTTTAGCATAAGAATTTAAGTAGTGGTGTTTAGTGAATTAAATTGTACGGCGTAATAATAAAGTAAGAGAGAAATAGAGTATGAAAGAGAAAGCGATACTGCCACAGATAATGAGATAGGTAATTAACTCTAATGCAACTCCAAAACCAATCTCATTTTTTGTTATTGAGAAAAAATACCTATTTTTAGGTTTACACTAAACCAAAACTAATTTTTTTTCGAATTTTGAGTAAAAAAGACATAATATAGAGAATATTCTTTTAAGTTTGTGTTTAGTGTAAATGGTTGAAGTAAGATCACATTGATGTGACATTTATACTAAAATAAGTTTGAATTTAGTGTAAATGGTTGGAGATGAGAAAATAAAACTATGGATGGAAAACTTGCAGAAAAGAAAGAGAGAAACTATTAATGATCTCATGTGTTCACAACTGAACGAATGCATAGCATAGCATCTGGCGTAATAGTATATGACTTGGGCTAACTTGTTTTTAGTGGACCAGCAACTGAAGCCCAAATATATGTGTACAAAATAATGCTCCATTGTTGAGATATACTCGCCCGGGGCCACAATTTGGGGAATATAAATGGAATATATTTTGAGTTAGAGGTAGTGATAAAATGCAAACTCATATACTGTATAAATTCCAAACTTTTCAATACAATATCAACACAATGTCAACACAGTGTAAAATTTTAAGATTTTGATGTCAACACAACACCAACCGTTGACATTGTGTTGATATTATTTGTTGTTATTATTTTATCATGTGTTAATATTTTTTAACGGTCCAAATCATAGTTTGGAGTTTGTACCATATTTAAAGTTTGCATTTGATCACATTTGACATTATTTGTTGTTATTATTTTATCATCTGTTAATATTTTTTAACGGTCCAAATCATAATTTGGAGTTTGTACAATATTTAAAGTTTGCATTTGATCACGATTTGGAGTTTGTACAATATTTAAAGTTTGCATTTGATGACATTCTTTTTGAGATATTTATATATTATGTGTCCTAGTATTTTGATACAAGTAACTGTGACCAAGAGGAGATACACGTGATAGAAATCTATGGGTTCTATCCTAAAACCAATTGGTGATAAGAGGAGAGGAACATGAGACTTATATAGTGAATTAAGCTCTTTGTGTACACGATGTGAGATATTTTTATATTCATTTTATATTTCAACTGCCAACAACACGAGGATATAGTACGTTTTTGGAAGAATTTTGTGTGCTAGTTAAAGTTATGGCTATACACGTGCTTCTATTTGTGTGATTCTGATTGCCACCCTTTTTTGTCCCGATGAATCGAGCCATGTTCGTTGTCTACCCAATTTCCCCAAAATTGCTTACACTTTTGTCAAGTAATAGTAATGTATTGCGTTAATTATTGTTTATTACATGAGCATTCAACATTATATATTTGAGGCTTTGAGCCATTTTTAATTTATAATCTCAATACTGATTTAGAGCATTTTGTGTTGTAAATATTGCCCCCTTTACACGGGCAACCCTTGCTATTATAAAAGAACAAAAACTGGAAGGTAAATGTAACAATATAAATTACAACGAACGTAAAGAGATGCAAATATAGTATTCTTCAAGTCGAGTCGAGGTGACCCTCTCTCCGCAAGACGAAATACGCCCCGGCTAGTGCTCACGGATTGGCGTAATGTCCCTAAAGATGAAACGACTTTTCTCTTATCGAGTTGAAGCACATCAAACTCGTAGGCTCCGGCGAACTTGAATTGGAGGCGAGAACCGAGCAATGCAATGCTCCTAATGCGAACTAGAATGCTTGAACTAGAGAGAAGAGAGAATGATTTGTTGGTGTGTTCTCATCTCCCAAAACTCCACCTATTTATAGGATAGGAGTGACTACATGAAGAGTCTTGGCATTAAGGCACCTCATAATGCATTTGGAGGTTACCTTAAGATGAAGGGCCAAAGGACTTAAGGAAATGAAAGGCTTAATCCTTTCTTATTTCCACACGTTTACAACAAACCCCCACATTGGTTAGAGCACTGCAAGCTCAAACCAACACAGGACGTGTAAGCATGCATGCAGACTCTTTTGCTCAGTTCTCAAGAAGCGATACTGCATTTGGAGATGTAACTTGTGATTTTGAACCTTCCATAGTCAACACTATCGGGCATACCGGTGGGCTAGTGGACGCGATGCCTTGAACTATTCCTCCTTAGTGTATGCCTAGTCAATAGCATCAACACAATATTGTCTCAACTCCATCAGTTCTCATGTTTGTGTCCATTTCGGCCTTGGAACACCTCTTTGGAATTCATAAGTGACACACACACGAAGCGGCCCCACTTCTCACTTATATAGGTGATTTTTTCATGAGTATCCTGTTATACTACATCTCCTTGAGATTTCAAGAATCATTAAAAGTCAAAGACTTAACCTCTTACCACGTACAGGTTACAACACTCAGTGTTTTCTAAAGAATGAGCGAATTAAAATCTTCCAAGTGTTATAGCTAGATTCATATAGCTTCGTTTTCCCATTGAACCAAGCCCATGGGATCTCCAATCGTATGGTTTGGTTACCACTATAATCATCTTTTTAAGATGTGGTTTTCAGTCCCATTCCTTTTAGCAATTTATGCATTTGATCACGGTTTAAACCTTTCATTAACGGATCCGCTAAGTTATCCACTGACTTTACATAGTCAACTGAGATAATGCCACTTGTGATCAACTGCCATACGGTATTATGTCACTGACGAATATGTCGAGACTTACCATTATAAAAGCCACTTTGTGCTCTACCTATAGCTACTTTGCTATCTCAGTGTATCAATACTGCGGGCACTGGCTTCTTCCAGCATGGAATACATTCTAGGAAATTTCTGAGCCACTCGGCTTCTTCCCCTGCTTTATCCAATGCGATAAACTCAGATTCCATGGTGGAACGAGCAATACACGTCTGTTTCGTTGATTTCCACGAGACAGCACCACCCCCCATAGTGAACACATACCCACTTGTTACATATGAGTCTTTTGAATCAGAGATCCAATTTGCATCACAACACCCTTCAAGTACTTGGGGATATCTTGTGTAATGCAACCAAAAGTTAATAGTATACTTCAAGTATCTCAAAACTCTACACAGAGCTTTCCAATATTCCTTGCTTGGGTTGCTCGTAAATCGGTTCAACTTGTTTACAGGACAAGTAAGATCAGGCCGAGTACAGTTTGTGATAAACATCAAACTTCCTATGACCTTTGCATACTCTTCTTGAGCAACAGAATCACTCATATTCTTGTTCAGATGGACATTGAGCTCCAAAGGAGTCTTTGCTGGCTTATAATCAAACGAGTTGAATTTCTTAAGTATTTTCTCAACATAATGAGATTGTGTTAAGACAATTTCCTCGGGAGTCCTTTCAATCTTGATTCCGAGAATCACATCAGCTAGACCCATGTCTTTCATGTCAAAGTTCCTTTTCAACATTGATTTTGTCACGTTGATAATTCTACTATTGCTGCCCATAATCAACATATCGTCTACATAAAGACACACAATAACAAATCCATTATCGGTGTTCTTAATGTAAACACACTTGTCACACTCATTGATAGTGAATCCATTTGGCAACATCACGTTGTCAAATTTCAAATGCCATTGTAACGGTGCTTGCTTCAACCCATATAATGATTTTACCAGTTTGCATACTTTATGCTCTTGCCCAGGCACAACAAACCCTTCGGGTTGTTCCATATATATTTCTTCTTCCAGATCACCATTTAGAAATTACAGTTTTCACATTCATTTGGTGAATCTCAAGATTGTGCAAAGCAGCAATCGCAAGAAGCACCCGAATGGAAGTGATTCTCGTACAGGTGAATAGGTATCAAAAAAGTCATACCCTTCTTTCTGCTTAAAGCCTTGGACAACTAGGCGAGCTTTGTACTTATCTATAGTACCATCGGGCTTATATTTCCTTTTCAGAATCCACTTGCACCCTAAAGCCTTACAGCCTTCAGGCAAGTCTACTAACACCCAAGTGTTATTTCTCATGATGGATTCAATTTCACTGTTGATAGCTTCTTGCCACCACACTGCGTCTGGGCCAAAAAAGCTTCCGCCAATGACTTTGGTTCACCATCCAACATGAAAGTTATGAAGTCTAGACCAAAAGTCTTAGCAACTCTAACTCTTTTACCACGTCTTGGTTCTTCATTCTCAGGACTTGACCTCGTTTCTTTTGGAGAATTAGAATTAGTGGCTTCATCCACCATTCTAGAACGATCATCTTGCTTCTTGCAAGGATACACATTCTCAAAGAATACAACATTCCTAGATTCAATTATCGTTCCTTCAGCTATATCAGGTATAACTGACTTATGAACTAAAAAAAGACAGGCGTTACTGTTAAGTGCATATCCAACAAAGATACAATCCACTGTTTTAGGACCAATTGTAACTAGTTTTGGAGGCGACACTTGTACCTTCGCTAAACACCCCCACACTTTAAGGTATGTATATGAAGATTTCTTTCCTTTCCACAACTCATAAGGAGTCACATTCCTTTCTTTGAGTGGAATTTTGTTCAGGATATGATTCCCTGTTAACACAGCCTCCCCCACATATTCTGGGATAAACCAAAATTAATCAACAGAGCATTCATCATCTCTTTAAGTGTTCGATTTTTTTCGTTCAACAACTCCATTTGACTGGGGAGAATATGGAGCCGTTGTTTGGTGAATTATACCACTTGCATGACATAATTCTGCAAACGGGGCTACATACTCACCACCTCTATCACTTCGATCACACTTAATTCGACAATTAAGTTGATTGTCGGCTTCATTTTTGAAGTCTTTAAATGCTTCAATTGCCTCATCTTTGCTTCTTAATAAGTAAAGGTAACAATACCTTGTGCAATCATCTATAAATGTGATGAAGTACTTTTTACCACCTCTAGTTTGCACAAATTTTAAATCACATACGTCTGTATGGATTAACTCTAGAGGTTTTGTGCTCCGTTCTACTGAGCGAAACGGTAGCATGGTCATTTTTGCTTCAACACAGACTTCACATTTCTTTTGTGAGTTAAACTCGTGAACTTTTAGTAAATCAAGATACACTAATCTTTTTATAACATTTAGATTTACATGTCCTAATCTACAATGCCATAAATCGGAGCACTCAAGCAAGTAAGAAGAAGAAGCATTCTTATTATCATTCACTTGGTTCGGTACACGGCCCTTGGCCATTACATTGAGTTTGAACAAACCATTGGAAAGATAACCTTTTCCAAGGAAAGTACCAAACTTAGATAAAACAAACTTGTCAGAATCAAACACTAGCTTAAAGCCATGACTAACAAGCAAACTACCAGAAACAAGATTTTTACGGATGTCTGGGACATGCAGCACATCCTTCAGCTTCAGCTCACGACCAGATGTCATTAAAAGCTTCACTTCACCCATGCCAACGACTTCAGACGAGTCTTGGTTTCCCATGTGGAGCTTCTTCCCTTCGACTTGCTTGTAGGTCAAAAATTGGCTACGATTGGAGCACACATGCACAGTAGCTCCGGTGTCAACAAACCAAGCCTTCGGATTGTCAATGCGGTTCACTTCAGAAACCACAACAGCCAGATCATCATCGTTGAAATCTCTCTCGGCCATTTGAGCACTCTTCTTGAATTTCATCTTCTTAGGCTTTCGGCAGTCCTTCGCCATGTGGCCCGGCTTATCACAGTTGAAGCAGTTGCCTTCAAACTTTCGGCCAACAGTTACCTTCTATTTGCCCTTATCTTTTGCGCTCGGGCGGGGACGTTTGGAGGATTGTCCCTTCTCCATCAGATTTGCCTTGGCGACTTCTGACCCTCCCGACTTCTGATGGTACCGCCTATTGTCCTCTTCAATATGAAGACGGACTATTAGGTCTTATGTCGTCATCTCCTTTCTCTTGTGCTTTAGATAGTTCTTGAAATCCATCCAGCACGGAGGAAGCTTCTCGATCATTGAAGAAACAATGAACTGGTCTGGTAGGCCATCCCTTCAGCGTGGACATCGTGGACTATGATTTGCAACTCTTCATCTTGCGCCACCACTAAACGAGAGTCCACCATCTCGTAGTCCAAAAACTTTGCGACTACATATTTCTTTGTACCGGCGTCCTCGACGCGATACTTCTTGTCAAGAGCCTCCCACAATACTTTGGAGGTTTTAGCCTGACAAACACATATTTTGTATGTTTTTAAAGACTAGATTTGACTTGTTTTAAATGTCAATCATGCAAATTATGTTCTAAAATTGCATATGTTATACATTTGGTATTTTTGACGTGTTTGTTGATAAATGATAGAAAAAGATAGAAAAAGGTGAAAAAAATGACAAAGTGCAGCAGCCTCTGTTCAAGCCCATTCTGCCAGCGATTTTGAAGTCCAGTCAGTGCTTACTACATGCCATTCTCTTCTTCTTCGAAAGAGCTTCGCGTGGATATCTTGCAAGTCTCAATCGGAGTTCTGTGGAGAAAGTTATGACAATTCTACGAACGTTGCGCAGTGCAGACAAAGCTGGCGGGAATTTATGCGAAAATTCACGGAAGAAAAGAAATTATTATATTGTAAAGCCAAATCTCTCCTATTTCTTGTAGGGCACAAAATTTATCAAAAATAAACCTTTTTCCAGCCTATAAATACCTCTGAACCTAATTCATAATCTTTATCTCAGAGCCTCCAATCCTTCCCCTCTACACATTCTTCCATTCCATCTTCCACACATAATTCATCCATCTTCCATTGGAGCGGAGCTCTGCAGATCCAGGCAAGAAAAAACTGAAGATTGAAGATTCAACCTTGGGTTTTATCAATTTCTTTCATGTCTTATACTTTTATTTTTGTTTTTACTACTTGTCTGTGAGTAGTTAAACATCATTTGTAGATTTTTTGGTGAAAACTATTATGAATATGTTTTGATTTATTGAATTGAACATTTTTCTAGCTCTTGTGATTGTTTTGCTTGTTCTTGTGCTTTTATTGTTCTTTTGTCTGGCTAACTTTAGAACTATGTCCGTCTAACTAGAATAATCGAGAGATAGCTAGTTTTACGTGGTAAAAGGAATGAGTACAACACATAGGTTAATCTGCACTCGAGAGAGGGGACCCTTTGTGAGGGCTTGAGTCTTAGGAACTTAAGGAGTTAGAATCTAATCTATTGGAAGGAGACTTTGATAGTTAGAGTCTAATCTACTGGATAAGTGCACTCGAGAGATGGCTTATCTGAAAATCGCGACTTTCCTAATAATCATGGAGACACATAAAGGTAAAGGTTCTGTGAGATTAATCATCACTAGGTCGTAGTAGTTGGATCCTAAAACTCTACTTTTTTTAGCCTGCTTTGTATTATTTTGTTTTTATATTTGTTTATATTTGTGTCTAGTTTATAAAACCAAAACCCAAAACTCCGTGTCTCTAAATAGTATGTGACGCCTAGTATATGATAGTCAGTTGCAATCTTATTCCCTGTGTTCGATATCCCGGTACTAATCTTTAGCTATACTAGATCTACCCTGTAAACTTGCAGGTATTTTTAGTGCTAATAAATAGTGCATCATAGCCCCAGCAAAGATAGAATAGAGACTATCCTCTAAGCCGTTCAAGATATAGTTCTTGCACAAGAAATCTCCTTGATGCCAAACATCATAGGCAGCTCGAACATTAAAGTCAGTCTCTTCCTCAGGTACAGTTGGAGCATCCTCCTTGAGGAAGTTGGCAACACCCAACGTAGTTAGGTAGAACATCTTTTGTTGCCAACGTTTGAATTCTGAGCCCTTAGATTTTTCAGGCTTCTCAGCTTGAGCCATGACCCTTGAGGTCGAAACAGGTGCCAACATTGAGGTGTTAGCGGCAGTAGAAGACGATCTAGTAGTGTTGTTTCCGTTCCCTCCAGCTTCGGTCGACATGATTTCAACAAGAGTACAATATTTTGTCTTGCGATTGTTGGAAATATTGCAGCCTTTACACGGGCAACCCTTGCTATTACAAAAGAACAAAATCTGGAAGGTAAATGTAACAATATAAATTACAACGAACGTAAAGAGATGCAAACTATAGTATTCTTCAAGTCGAGTCGAGGTGACCCTCTCTCCGAAAGATGAAATACGCCCCGGCTAGAGCTCACGGATTGGCGTAATGTCCCCAAAGATGAAACGACTTTCCTCCTATAGAGTTGAAGCACCTCAAACTTGTAGGCTCCGACGAACTTGAATTGGAAGCGAGAACCGAGCAATGCAATGCTCCTAATGCGAACTAGAATGCTTGAGCTAGAGAGAAGAGAGAATGATTTGTTGGTGTGTTCTCATCTCCCAAAACTCCACCTATTTATAGGATAGGAGTGCCTACATAAAGAGTCTTGGCATTAAGGCACCTCATAATGCATTTAGAGGTTACCTTAAGATGAAAGGCCAAATGACTTAAGGAAATGAAAGGCTGCATTTGGAGGCTACCTTAAGATGAAAGGCCAAAGGACTTAAGGAAATGAAAGGCTTAATCCTTTCTTATTTCCACACGTTTACAACATTTTGTTTGAACTAAACTTCAATTAAATGTTAGTGTTAGATAATGGGGATAGAAGTACTTAACTTGATAACAATTAGCGTTGAGTAAAATGTTGAATTTTAGATTGTCCAACCCAACAGAAAATGTCGTTTATGTCCATATCATTACATACAATGGTCATCTATATTCTTGTATGATGATTCAAATATTTTAAGATTGAGAATTACTCATTCCGTCCACGAAAAATAGGACACATTTGTCATTTTTGGCTGTCAAAAAAGGAAAGTTTTTAACAACTTCTCTTACTTTTTTCCCCTTCTCTCTTACTAATAATATGGACCCCACATTCTACTAACACTACTTCTCTCTTACTTTACCAATTCTACATTAAAACTCGTGTCATTCACAAAGTGCCCTATTTTTCGTGGACGGAGTATATGTTTTTCGGTCATTTTGATGTAAAAAATGATTGATCCTTATTTTAATGAAGGGGAATGTAAAACATGATTGATCCTCATTTTAATCGAATGGAAAGATATTATTTAGATTGTGATATTTTCTTTAACAATGTTAAGTACTTTAAACGTTGTTATTTTTTGTTAAGTTTAAAAACGAAAAATCACTTTTATCTTACTTATCAACCAAGTCATCTGTTTAGGTTAAGAGGTGAAAAAAATAATTGAGTTGAAATCGAAATTGTTCTCAATGTTTAATTAGAGGACATATACAAGAAATAAATCTAAGTTTTGACTATAAGCTGAAAAAACCTGTATATTCAGATTATACTAAAAAAATCAAGTTAAAGCTATAAATTAAAAGTTGATGAAATTCAGACTACAAATTACAGTAAATTATTTATACCAATATAATTCTGGTTAGAGTCGAAAAAATTAATTGAGTTGAAATTGAAATTGTTCCCATATCTGTCGAATCCATCAAATTCGTGAAAGTTTTTGTGAGATACAGTATATTTTTCGAAAATCTCACATCATTCATAATATCGAATCCATCAAATTCGTGATAGTTTTTGTGAGATACAATATATTTTTCGAAAATCTCACATCATTCATAATATGAAACAATAAATCTATACAATCAAAAACTAATTTATTTGAGAAATAAATTAGTGTTTTTTGCATTTAATAAAAATATATGGACACAAGGATGTATTCATTTCCTTTTTATATCTTTTGTTCTTTGTTCTTTTTAATCTCAGCCTCACGATTTTGTCATCCGACGGTTAGATTGGTGCCACTTGTCATTTAATAATGCAGATTTTCAGTTGAATAATGCACACCGACTAATAATGCACCATTATAGTGTAATAATGCGGATTTTCAATTGAATAATGCACACCGACTAATAATGCACCATTATAGTGTAATAATGCAGATCATCTGGACCGTTGATGAATGAGATCTAACGGCCCATATTAAGAAAAATAAAGGATCTAAGGGATGAATAGGAGAATAACGCTCCCCGATGGACACATATATAATACATATACAACCAAAAACTAGTTTATTTGAGAAATAAATTAGTGTTTTTGTTCATTTAATAAAAATATATGGACACATATATAGTTTATTTGAGAAATAAATTAGTGTTTTTGTTCATTTAATAAAAATATATGGACACATATATAGTACATGGAACGTCCATAATATTATGATCATATATTAATGATTTATTTATAATTTTTTTATTTTTTTGGAACCATAAAATATAATTAATGCATACTTTAATTCAAATTTGAGAAAAACAATAGAGAGATAATTCAAATATAAAAATAAAAAATTAAAAATAAGACCAAAGACTAATAAAGTTATTTTAACTTATCCACTAAGTATATTTATTATTTTAATATATAATTACTACATCAAAATTACTAATATAATTTTATTTTAACAGTACAAAATAAAATTATTAATATCATTAGTCTATGAAATCAATAATAGCTAACATTTAATTGTTGTGTAACAATTACGCCACACATTTTCACTGATAAGGATTATCATTACCAAAATTCATAATAAAAAGAGTAAAATAACCCGAAGCAGCTATTAATAATTTTAGTATAAGTCTAAACGAAGCCAAAAATCACAAAACCCTCGCCGTCGCAACCACCGATCAGAATCTGACGGTGGTGGGACCCCAGCAGCTCAGATCCATCACCTTTTTCACGCGCTCCTCTCTCCTCTCGGCCCTCTCCTGAAGCCCCAACATATTTCCCGCCGGCGCACGAGAGCCAGAGGGCGCCCCCGCCGCCGAGGCCGGGGAAACAACGTGCTTATGATAGTAGGTTTGCACTCTGGATTTAGCGCGCTGCTCGACGGATCTGATCACGTAATTCCATCTGCAAACGCCTAATTGATCTTTCAGAGCCTCCACCGCTCCGATGCTCGCCGCAATAGCCCAGCCACCTCTTGTTGTTGCACTCATTTGATTTCTCTGTTAATCGATTTAATAATTCAGAGATTTCAAGGGAATTCGAGAATTGCAACTGAATTGGTGTGTTGTATATATAGGCTTTACGAAGTTGGGGATTTTACTGTGAAGCCCAAATTTGTAATTATAAAAAAATAGTGGTATATTTAATGAAAGCAAAGCAGCTGTTTTACGTTATTTTTCTGTGTATTGTTGCCCACGGTTTTAGACTACTTTTTTCACCACAAGTTTACGAAATCAAAACAAGCTGATTCACTACGATCATTAAATAATTCATAAATTCTGTTTAATTTATTAGAATATATAAATAATATTTTGTTGTTTTTAGGTTAGACACCCCATAAGCCAATTAAAATTATTGTTCAACATATTAATTTACAAATTGCAGCACTAAAAAGATTGTAATTAACACAAGGATGTTTTTACTTAATTTTGAAATTAAAAGTTAGGTCAATCTCAAGACACCCCATAAGCCAATTAAAATTATTGTTCAACATATTAATTTACAAATTGCAGCACTAAAAAGATTGTAATTAACACAAGGATGTTTTTACTTAATTTTGAAATTAAAAGTTAGGTCAATCTCATTTAAAAAATTAAATAAATTCATATACAATTTAAAATTATTTGAACCTTTAAATATACATAATATATTTATATAGTAGCAGTATCATTTTATTAAAGCCATTCCGTTAAGCTTGGAAGGCTCGATACTGCAATACCATGAACTGCATCCATAGTCTATTTAACCTTTACTTGTTTAGTGACACAAATATATATAATCTATTGTGCCACTGAACTCGTGTTATAAAAGATAGAGTGTCACATGACATTAAATAAGTATATATTTCACATCAGATAAATATTGTGACAAGAAATTAATGAGTACTATCAAATATGTAATGTGGATGCAATGCATGCTAAGAGCATTAGCAGTGGGCCGCCTTATGGCGCCACATCATCAGTTTTATCCTCCTATCCTCCCACCTGTAGTGGGCGCCCTAAGGCGCGCCACGTCATCAGTTGTACTATTGTTTTGTTTAATTAATTTAAATGTTTTCAAATAGAGTGTGCAAATGAAAATTAACAAAAAAAGAACAAGTAACTAAAAATCGGCGAAGATTGATTAAAAAACAAGTTACATGATTCAAGTTTACACAAAAAATCGGCTAATCTACGCAATTCCCAACTTCCGACGCAGCTCATCTATCAATTCTTCGGGGTCCGTATACTTCTTGAGGGCCTTGTGCGTCTGCAACATCGTCCTCGCCATCGAGGCTGTTGCCAACTGGTCGTATGCGACGGCCGTCGGGGTCAGGGTCGGGGTCGGGACCGGGAACAGCGATGGGGTTGCGGCGGTCGAGGATGATGTCGTCGGCGCCTTCCCCTTGGCCTTCGCAGCCTTGACGCTTATGGGACGCCGGGAGGACATCGGTGTGCCGGAACTCTCTTCCTCCATGTACGTCAGGTTGAGGTCAACTGGACGATTACCGCTGTCGTTGCTCGTGTAGCCACCAGATTCGGTGGTCTTCGTCCTCTTTACCGCCCCGGTGTGCACAATCTCGCCTTGGAACTTCTGCTTGTCCCTCAAGAGCGCCCAGATGGCCTCGTGCTTGAACTCGGCTTACAGGGACTGGTACGACAACAACGCTTTGGAGCGCACGTCGCTCAAGCTCTCGCCGCTCCCCTGCCCCCGCGCGCACTTCTCGTACTCCGCCGAGAACATGTTGATTTGCTTCTTCACCTGGTCCCAGTGCTTGCGGAGCTGCTCCCGTTGGCGCTTGTACGCTCTCGGCGGCTTCGCCTCATTGTAGCGCTCGGTAATGCGCTCCCAGTACGCGATCTGCCTCTGGTTGTTCGCGAATACCGGGTCCTCCGATATATCCACCCAACACCTCGCCAATATGAGGGTTTCATCCGGCGCGTAGTTTGTACGGCCGGGGGCATACTCTTCACATACTTCCGGAGGTGGCAACTTGTACGCGTGCTGCCGGTTCCGCTTCTTTTTGGCGCGGGCGGCGGATGGGGCGGCCTCGGCGGGAGGGGGCGACGGGTCGGTTTGGTGACGGCTCCATGTTAGACAATTCGTACGATTCCGTGCTGAATTCGGGATCGTACTGCGTGTTGGCGGTGAATGATCGATATTCGTCGGGTTCTGTATCCGGCCAACGCGCCTCACCACTGAACATCGGATTGTTGGGACTTGATGAATCCATTTCGTAGTAATAAAAAATGTGAGTTTCGAGAGTGGAATCGCGAAATGAAATGTT
Source organism: Salvia splendens (assembly GCF_004379255.2). NCBI lineage: Eukaryota > Viridiplantae > Streptophyta > Magnoliopsida > Lamiales > Lamiaceae > Salvia > Salvia splendens. The sequence continues at coordinate 18,025,339 of NC_056036.1, read as the reverse complement.
ACAAATGAAGGGTATTTATAAAAAAAACAAACCGCGTGTCATCGTCCGCCACCATCGTCCGTGGAGCCCACAATGGGGCAGACGATAGCGCGGACGATGTATCGGCCGTGAGCATCGGGCGCGCCCGATGGCAGACACCCATAAAGGTGCCATCGTCCGCGCCCGAGTACGATGGACGCTATCGGGCGTGCCATCGGACGCCCCATTGTGGGTGCCCTAATCATTCTATTTTTATTTTAAAGTTAATAAAATTGTGTTCGGTCAATGCAGCTTGACCAAGTTGTATAAATATATGCTTATAGATTATGAGATGAGCTAGTGATAAAATAAAAACTGTAAATATTGTACAAATTTCAAATTATGATATTGTTCATTAAAAAATTTTAATAGATAACTAAATAATAACAACAAAAAATGTCAACACAACATCAACCGTTGACATTGTGTTGATATTTTTTGTTGTTATTATTTTGTAATCTGTTGACATTTTCTAACGATCCAGATCAGAGTTTGGAATTTTTACAATATTTAGAGTTTGCATTTGATCACATTCGATATGAGATGTAACCAAATGCAAGCTCTAAGTACAAACTCAATATTATGATCTAGACCGTTAGAATATGTCAACAGATGACAAAATAACAACAATAAAAAATGTCAACACAATGTCAATGGTTGATACGTTGTTGACATTTTTTGTTGTTGTTATTACGTCATCTGTTGATATTTTCTAACGGTCCAGATCATAGTTTGAAGTTTGTACAATATATAGAGTTGCATTTTATCACTGCCCTATAGATTATTGTAGATATTTATATAGAAAGAAAATTTACCCTATAAAATGCCATGAGTATTATTTTCTCTCTCCACTTAACATACTTAATATTATTATCTCTTAAAATCTAGTGTTATTACCTAAATGTATCATCTACTCCCTCTGTTCCATAGTAGTGGAGTCATTTTGTCATTTTGGTACATTCCATACTAATAGAGTCATTTCTCATTTTAATAAAAATCAACACATATATTTTCACTTACTTTTCTCACTCTTATTTTATTATCTTTTCATTTCACTATCTTTTCATTTCCTATTTTATACTTAATTTACTTAACTCACTTAATACATGTTTTCTTAAATTGCTTACTGAAAAAACGCATCTACTATCAGGAACGAAGAAAGTACTCCCTCCGTTCCATAGTAATAGAGGTATTTCATTTTCTACACTCGTTTTAAAAAATGATATTAAATAGTTAAAGTGGAGAGAGAGTAAAGTAAGAGAGAATAATGTAGAGAAGAGTCTTATCTAAAATATTCTATCTCTTACTTTACTTTACTTTACTTTTTCACTTTAACTATTTATAATTATTTTTTAAAAATGAGTGTGTCAAATGAAATATCTGTATTATTGTAGAACGGAGGAGGGAGTATTATACTCCCTCCGTCCCGCACTACTCGCACTTATTTCCTTTTTGGGCGTCCCAAGTTACTTGCACTCTTTCCATTTTTAGTAAAAAATTTCACCTACAGCCGTCATTTTTGACTTTCCTATACACTCATTCTTTAATCTCCGAACCGAAAAGTAAATGAGCGAGTAGCCCGGGACGGAGGGAGTATATGAAAATCAATAAAAACATTAATTATTAAAGAGAAGCTGTTGCATGTAATTCAGACCGCATAATACTGAGGGCATTTTGTTTTGAGTGAGAGATATCCTCTGCATGTATTTTAGACCACATAATATTGGGGCATCTTTTGTAGGTTTGTTTAAGTGTCAGTCTTGGAACTTGAGGAAAGGTCTCAAATTTGGAACATTAGTCGGATATTCCTAGACGCCTCTCCTGGGAATCTAGTAGTATTCACTTAATTAATTTATTATTGTTTTGATAGATTTAATTAGTTTTGAACTTATATTTTGATTATTTAATTTTTAAATAGCAATACATTTTTCAATTTACACGCACGAGTAAATAATACTCCCTCCATCCTTTAAAAATTAACAAATGTGTATATAGCATGGATTTTAATATACAATTTACACAATAAGAGACATATATAAAATAAAAATAAGAGAGAGGAAGAAAAATGCAGTGAAAATTGTGTTAGTGGATTGTTGGGTCCACATTATTAGTGGTGTGTGTTTGTTCAAAACTTTCTTTATTTAGACTTCGTCTACTTTTGGGGGACCGCCCAAAATGGAAAAACTAGTTTATTTTTTGTGGACAAGGGGAGTAAGAGATAAAAGAAATGCTACTCCCTCCATCCCTGCTAAGATGAAAAATTTCTTAGTCGACATAGGATTTTAAGAGTTGTTGGTTAATAGGTTTAATTGAAGAGAGTAAAGGTGAATTCTTCCGCCTTCTCACCGAGCACATGCACTTTTCTTGACTGGAGATAGAGTAGTGTATTGTCGAATTCCACATCACGCTTGATGACCTCTTCTCCTTTCTTTTGAGGTTCATCATTTGCCTCCTCTAGAATTTCCGGCGATGCTTTATCACCAGGAGGTGTGGTAATCGATTCTTCTTCGGCTAATGCCTCTTTCTCATCTGATTCTATCTCAACAGCTCCTACATCCCCTTGTTTCTCCGGTGGTGCCTCTGACTTTTCCTCCGCATCTGATGGCTCCTTTTTCTCGGCTTCATTTACACCTTATTCCTTTCCCTTGTTCTCATTCACCTCAGACCTTGCGATGTCCTCTTGTATCCCCTTCATCAGCTCAGTTACTAGAGCGACCTACTTTATCATTTCATCTAAGTTGGATTTCTGCTCGTCATGAGCGTGCTGTATTTCCAGAGTCAACTCTTCATTTGACCTCGTGCAGCTCCTCATGTTCTGCTGTGAAGCGTTCCACCCCTCGCTCATTTCCCTTGCAGATTCTGCATGCTGATTCTCGTTCAAGGGCGGTTCAAAACTCTGTTGAGGTGGAGGTGGATATCGATGTTGATCAGGACAAGTTTAGTCTTGGTAATGATCAGTATCTTGAGTTTGCCAGTCTTCATTTGACCATGTCGGAAAATGATCCCCTGTATCGGGAGGGTAGGTCTGATAAGGATGACTTGGGAATGAAGGGTAATGACTGGAATAGTCAAGTTGGTATGTCGGTGGGTTGTACGCAAGGCTTTGAAATTCAAGGTAAGGTTGATAGTCTGGATATCCCATTTGCCAAGAGGGTGTTTGGGTGGAGATCGGATAGGGCTCTGTATGGTATGGGAAAGGTGGGTACCCTTCTGCCCATCTCCATTTTCGATAGTGTGGATATTCCTGTTGGTAAACCTCTACTTGACCTCTATGGTTCCAACTCATATTTGAACTCCAGATCCCCCATGTATTCTGGCGAAGACTCACTTGATCAGTCTGGAAGTGAGTTTGGATTGGAAGGACTTGAGGTTAGCTTGACTCGATCACTGACTGGAGTATTTCCTCTAGCTTGTAAATTCGGCTCTTCAGCAGATGTCATGGTCCTCTGTGGGAGTACTCTTCACTTTTTCTTGCAATGGGGTCACTGATGTATCATCGTACTCTCCTTTTGCGTTTAGAAGCTTTTCCAGAACAATCTTGGCCTTACTCAGCCTTAGCTTGTAGAAACTTCCTCCGCTTGATGAGTTCACTAGATCCTTGCTCGTTGCATACATTCCATTGTAGAACTTTGAGTAGACTTCCACTTCCATCAGATTATGATTTGGGCATGCATCAAGAAGACTTCTGTATCTGTGCCAGTATTTGCTCAAGCTCTCACCATACTCTTGGGTAGCCTTTTTTATTTCCCTTTGGAGTGCATTTGTTTTTGCTGCTGGAATGAATTGGTTCAGGAACTCCATTTTGAAATCTGACCATGTCTTGATGCTGTTGGGTTCCAATCCTCTAAACCAGGCATTTGTTTCGTCCTTCAGAGAGAGGAAAACAACTCTCAGCTTAAAATCCTCATCACTTGACCCCTTTGGTCTTTTCTGCACTCGGCAAATTTTGTCGAACTCACGAGGGAATTCAATCGGGCTCTCAGCACTAGTTACCAAAAAGATAAGTAAGATGACAAGTACTTCTGGGTTTATATACACCGCCTCCTGCCCCTGAGTGATAGATATGGTAGAAGTCGGCTCATTCACTGAGTGGGCATAGAGTGAACCTATCTCCAGATCATCTTTTTGATCACTGTCACGCCCGCATTTTCTAAGGATAGGAAACACGGTTGATCGCGACTAGGGGAGGATTGAAGAAGCGGGGAAGAAAGGGGAAAACAACACAACTTAACCATAGTCCGAAACAAATGGGAATAGCTCGAATAAAATCAGAGTATCTCAACAATCAACAACTCAAAAGAAACAATATTTAGCGGAAGCATTTCGAGAGTAGAATAATGTTACGTATGAAGACACAACATCTTCTAGACATTTGATAGACATTCTTCACTTTTATGCTCAACACCCACCGCGCTCGTCACCGCTCAACCTGCACATTTTTAAAAAGAAATGCAGGGCTAAGTACTTGATGCACTCAGTGGACTCATGCCGAAAATATTTTATAAAAAGTATTTATCATGCCACCATTGAGTGACCTTGGGGTTTTAACTTTAGAAATCGCCCAAGACACTAAAATCATTTCCATCGTAAATTTCGGTTGATCAACCATTTTCCCATAGATGTCTACCATATCTGATCCATTGATGACAAGGAACGTGGCCACATTCCAAGTCACTAGACCGGCCGACCCAAAAGACGGCTCACGATCTCCATAGGTGTACACTAGCCTGAATAGGGACTCACTCCCTAGACAGACCCGAATTCGATTATCCATTGATGGCAAAAGCCACATCAGATAGGTTCCATAGAATAAAATAAAACACGACATGACAAATATTCATATCATTTCACATAAAAAATACACTTAGGGCATTGCCCTTATTTAAAAAGAAAGCCCACCTCGTTCGCTTAAGTCCTTAATTCGAAATTATTTCCCTTCCCTTGATATCACGTCTCGCTTGCAAGGAATCACCTTTAGCATTTAAATAACACATAAATCAACACAATGAATCGAGTAAATAAATAAGATGCATGCACCCTAGTTAAAATCGTTTATCTCGTTCCTCGGTTTTCGATTATTCAGCGGCCGCCCAAGTTCTTATTTATTTTCCAGGCCCAAACTAATTATTTCACTCACTTTAAAACTCCTAAAGCGTAAAGCAATTTAATGGAGCCCATACTTTAATCAAAAATTCAATTTCAATTAATTAGCCCAACCCTTTAAAAAAAACGGCAGGCCCAAAACATTAATTTTTTTAACGTAAGGCTTAAGGGCCCAATTTCACTCCATCTCCACACCTCTCTCTCTCCCTCCCTATCACTCTCTCTCTCTTCGACGCAACTTCTCCAGATTTTCCCGTCGACTTCTCCAGTTCAGCCGTCGTCATCGCCGTGCTCCAGCCGCATCAATCGCTCTGACGCTGCTGCACAGCACCATTGGCTGCTCCGACAAAATTCTGTCGCCTTCCAGTACAGCAATTCCGGCTCCGATTCACCGCCGTCTCCTCGCTCCAATTCACCTTCCGCAGCTGCGCTATACAGCCGGCGTCACCGGCGCAAGGTCAGGCCGGTCGCTGCTGTCGTCGGCTTCTCCGCCGATTCGTCGGTCGCATCCGCACGTCGCTGCTGGTCACCCAGCCACCGTCATCCTCAGCGCCATCGCCGTCTGCAGTCGCCACGGGTCTGCTCGCTGTTCGAACAGCCCCGAAACGACACCACACAGCCCCGAAACCAACCCGAACCACCCCGCAAGAAAAGTTCTTACGTTGATTTCGTGAAATTAAAGTTCGATTCTTTGATTCGGTTTTGTTTTGGTTTTCCGATTAGAGATTTATTTCAGATTCCATGAGATGCACAAGAATAGAATAGGAATGAGGTGGAAGAAGTGTATACCTGCTATTGGTGAAAGGTTTGGTTAGCAAAGATTGTATTCTCAACCTTCCTTAAACTTGATCCGATGGAAATTGATTTGAGGGATTGATTGGTATATATAAGCAAAACTGATAGATATTGATAGATTTGGTGGTTGGAGAGATTTTAGGGAAGATGAAGATATGTGGAAATCGTTTGTTGATGGGTTTGGAGAAATATATTTGACCAAGTCAACTATGAAAAGATTTAAATAAATTACTTTGATTTTTTTTCTCCTTTTTTTCGGGTGTTACAATCTACCCATCTTAACAACAATTTCGTCCCGAAATTTGCTTACGCCCTTCGAATAGTTCGCACCTAGCTTGCTCCAACGTTTCATGCAATTCCAAGAAAACGTTTCATGGTCCATCGACCTCCATCCGCACTCTCGATCTCCTTGCCTCGTATTTTTGACAAATTAGGGATTCGTCCCACACTTTCAGATGCTCGTTTGTTTTTGTCACTCGGGAAAGTGATAGATTATTTATACTTAAAACTACGGTTCGCGCGTATTCAATCTACCCTACAACATAAGCACTCTATGTTCACAACATACTTCATCATCTTACATCTCAACATCTACCACAATTAACGTCATTCATACCACAAGATAAACACACAACATTTTCACATCTCATAGCTAAACACTTTCGCACCTCACATTTGCATTCATAAAATTTTGACACAAAGCTTTCTTCAAACTCTTTCACACTTTCCTAAAATTTCCACATCTCACTTTTAAGTAAAAGTTTTGACTCAAAACTAAAATATACTTTCGCATCAACTTTCATCCATCGTATAAAACACTCCATAGAATAACGCATCATACTTTGCACCTCATAACATAAATATTATCACACTTCCATAGCTCAATTTTCCAAACGAAAAAGTTAAAACTATTTTTCTCGAAACTCAAAAATTTTCGAATAATTCATAAACACAGTATTTCCATTGATCAATTTTCTTTTCATAAAAGATAAATCACCCCATTGCATAACATACATCTTTCTATCACCGTAGATTTTCATCTTCTCGCAAAACACACACACACACACACCTATATATACCATAGCTCCTCTATCCCATTGTAAAAACATACTTTGTTTTCATAACCATAGCTCTTCTTATCTCATTTCCTGAAAACTCTCTCATAAAGATTTTTTTTCATAAAAAAAATTACCTCTTTCTTGATTGAGCGTGGCGAAGCGGGATGTTGAGCCTTCAATGCACAATTATTATTATCATTATTATTTTTATTATTATCATTATTATTATTATCATTATTATTTTAGTCTAGCGAAACAAGTCTAGACTAAGACTGAAAAAGACTCTCGGGTCCAGAGCGGAAAGAAAAATTGCTCTGATACCACTTTGTCACGCCCGCATTTTCTAAGGATAGGAAACACGGTTGATCGCGACTAGGGGAGGATTGAAGAAGCGGTGAAGAAAGGGGAAAACAACACAACTCAACCATAGTCCGAAACAAATGGAAATAGCTCGAATAAAATCAGAGTATCTCAACAATCAACAACTCAAAAGAAACAATATTTAGCGGAAGCATTTCGAGAGTAGAATAATGTTACGTATGAAGACACAACATCTTCTAGACATTTGATAGACATTCTTCACTTTTATGCTCAACACCCACCGCGCTCGTCACCGCTCAACCTGCACAATTTTAAAAAGAAATGCAGGGCTGAGTACTTGATGCACTCAGTGGACTCATGCCGAAAACATTTTATAAAAAGTATTTATCATGCCACCATTGAGTGACCTTGGGGTTTTAACTTTAGAAATCGCCCAAGACACTAAAATCATTTCCATCATAAATTTCGGTTGATCAACCATTTTCCCATAGATGTCTACCATATCTGATCCAATGATGACAAGGAACGTGGCCACATTCCAAGTCACTAGACCGGCCGACCCAAAAGACGGCTCACGATCTCCATAGGTGTACACTAGCCTGAATAGGGACTCACTCCCTAGACAGACCCGAATTCGATTATCCATTGATGGCAAAAGCCACATCAGATAGGTTCCATAGAATAAAACAAAACACGACATGACAAATATTCATATCATTTTCACATAAAAAATACATTTAGGGCATTGCCCTTATTTAAAAAGAAAGCCCATCTCGTTCGCTTAAGTCCTTAATTCGAAATTATTTCCCTTCCCTTGATATCACGTCTCGCCTGCAAGGAATCACCTTTAGCATTTAAATAACACATAAATCAACACAATGAATCGAGTAAATAAATAAGATGCATGCACCCTAGTTAAAATCGTTTATCTCGTTCCTCGGTTTTCGATTATTCAGCGGCCGCCCAAGTTCTTATTTATTTTCCAGGCCCAAACTAATTATTTCACTCAATTTAAAACTCCTAAAGCGTAAAGCAATTTAATGGAGCCCATACTTTAATCAAAAATTCAATTTCAATTAATTAGCCCAACCCTTTAAAAAAAACGGCAGGCCCAAAACATTAATTTTTTTTAACGTAAGGCTTAAGGGCCCAATTTCACTCCATCTCCATACCCCTCTCTCTCCCTCCCTATCACTCTCTCTCTCTTCGACGCAACTTCTCCAGATTTTCCCGTCGGCTTCTCCAGTTCAGCCGTCGTCATCGCCGTGCTCCAGCCGCATCAATCGCTCTGACGCTGCTGCACAACACCATTGGCTGCTCCGACAAAATTCCGTCGCCTTCCAGCACAGCAATTCCGGCTCCGATTCACCGCTGTCTCCTCGCTCCAATTCGCCTTCCGCAGCTGCGCTACATAGCCGGCATCGCCGGCGCAGGGTCAGGCCGGTCGCTGCTGTCGTCGGCTTCTCCGCCGATTCGTCGGTCGCATCCGCACGTCGCTGCTGGTCGCCCAGCCACCGTCATCCTCAGCGCCATCGCCGTCTGCAGTCGCCACGGGTCTGCTCGCTGTTCGAACAGCCCCGAAACGACACCACACAGCCCCGAAACCAACCCGAACCACCTCGCAAGAAAAGTTCTTACGTTGATTTCGTGAAATTAAAGTTCGATTCTTTGATTCGGTTTTGTTTTGGTTTTCCGATTAGAGATTTATTTCAGATTCCATGAGATGCACAAGAATAGAATAGGAATGAGGTGGAAGAAGTGTATACCTGCTATTGGTGAAAGGTTTGGTTAGCAAAGATTGTATTCTCAACCTTCCTTAAACTTGATCCGATGGAAATTGATTTGAGGGATTGATTGGTATATATAAGCAAAACTGATAGATATTGATAGATTTAGTGGTTGGAGAGATTTTAGGGAAGATGAAGATATGTGGAAATCGTTTGTTGATGGGTTTGGAGAAATATATTTGACCAAGTCAACTATGAAATGATTTAAATAAATTACTTTGATTTTTTTTTCTCCTTTTTTTCGGGTGTTACAATCACAAACCATGGTGGGTTCCTCCTGGGTTTCCTCCTTGTCTGGGGTTGCTTTTAATTCAAGTGGACTCACGAAGGTGATGTCCTCACTTTATTCACAGTTGGCATCCGAGTCAGTTGGTGGAGTGGGAGGTGATTCGTCTTGAGCACTTTGCGGCTCCACTCCCTCTTCTTCTTCTTCTTCTTCTTCTTCTTCTTCTTCTTCTGTTTGCCCTCTGGAGTCGGTGCCTTCGAACTGGGGAAAACAAAAAACAACAAATAATTTATTTACAAAATTTAAACTAAATTTCTTAAGTAAAACCTGAGACGCTCCGCCCATCTATGTGCTCTCTTGCTCCAGTAGCTCCCTTGGTTCACACCAGCAGGGAGAACGCTTGATCCACATAGATAAGGACATTGATTCTTCATTGTTGTTGCCCTGGGCTGTCTCTCAACTGAAATCAAAATAAAGAAACAAAGAAAATATCAACAACATTTACACCCAAGGTGTTTCACAACAAATGTAGGATAAACGCCATCATCCCCGGCAACGGCGCCATTTGAGAACTAGTCGACATCTTTCTAGTCTTCACTTTCATCATTTTCGTTTATCGTTGCGGCTTGCTCAAGTTAAATCATCAAACTGATCCAGCTGGCCTATGCTTGCCTTTTACCTGCAAAATGCCGGTGAATGGATCCACTGGAAACTCAGGTTGATCAACTCGACTTAGATTCGACTTGAGTGAGATGAACAGAAGATCTAAAAAATGTGTTCTCAAAACCTTAACCCACAGAGATGATGCGTTTGAAATTTGTTGTTGGACACAGAATGGGAATGGCTGCGACCACGCTTTCTTGGGAGTGGGTTAAGTTAACTACTTGATCAACTCAGTTAAACTTTCCATAAATAGGCAAACAACATAAATGGGGGATTGTCAGTCCCCTGCAAAGTGTACGATAAAGTAAAAACTTTTTAACAACTTAATCTTTTTTACCAAATCAACATGAAAAACAGAGCACATAACAGATTTAAAACGCTACGGAAGATGAAACATCATAACACTCATAAAATTAAATCTACTCCTAACATCTAGGCTACGACTACGTAAACAAGACACTAACCCATAATCATGCATAAACGAAACATAAACTACTGGATCTAAACATCCTAGACAGATTACTCATGATTTCCTTCATAACAAGACAGAAACTTAAACAGAAAACTCAGATCCAAACAAATCAAAACAGAACAAGACACTTGAGCTAAGATGTGCATCATAAAACAGAAACCGAAAACAGATCAGAAGTAGCATGCATAAAACATAACACATCAGCTGAAAACGAAACCATAGCTTCAAATCTACTTAATCGAAAAATCAAAGGGTCAACAACATCAAAAGTAAACTGAAAAACAAACAATGAAAGCTGAAAAATGTTTCATCGCTTCTTCTCGAAGCGGAATGATAGAACCGAAAGTGATTAAAGCTAAAACTAACACCAAACGCCAACTAAACTAAACTAAACTAGAACATGACCAAGTGTGTGCGACAGAAATCAGGAAGATGAAGTGTTTGGAGCTCCCAATTCCAGCTCTAGAAGAGAGCTGTAAACTAATGAGTGTCACCCTGGAAGCTTTTTCCTTCCTCCTTCTCTATCTCCATTTATAGGAAGGCGTGAGTTCTTGATCCTTGGGGAATTTGTTCTCTGAAAAGTCTGCTTTACCCCTTGCCCTTGAGGATCTTTCTTATGCGACGCATCAGTCTTCTCATTGGGTGCTCCCGCTGCCTACCATTTGCTCCAACTTGATCCATTTGCGCAACATTTTGGCTCCTTCTCCTGATCCGTTTGTCCGCCCAGTTGATCAACTCATTTTCTGAATATGGCGGATATTTACACACACCTGGCTCAAAATTGGAAGTTGGTTTACGGAATTTGATGTACTTTTATGTTAGAACACATGCGTGAAACGAGCCTCATCAGTACACAACTATTTACACTAAACTCAAACTCATTTTAGTATAAATGTCACATCAAATAGTTATTTTACTTCAATAATTTACACAATTGAAACTCATCTTAAATATCACATCAAATAGTAACTTTACTCCAACCATTTTCACTGAACTGAAACTTAAAAGAAGATTCTCTATTTATTTTTTTTTACTCACAAAATATGAAAACGTGATTTAGGTTTATTTTTGTGTAAACCTAAACATAGGTATATTTTACTTAAAAATAAAAAATGAAATTGATTTTGGAGTAATGTTGACCTACTCCATTTGGGGTTTTATTTGAATTAATGTTTATGTGGAAAAATAATATGATTGTTTGCTTGAACCGTAATATAAATTCATAAACTGGCCTTTTCTTTATTTCTGTTGATGCTAGAGGGTTGTTAACATCGATCTAGATTCTATTGTTCTTGTTAGATACTACATTATTTATGCAGATATCTACAATTGTAAGATAACATCTCTAAAACATGAATATTCTTGTCGCGCTCGTATTCACTCGTATTTTGTCGATTTACATTCAATTATTGTTGTAGTACTAGATATGTTGTTTTACTCATCATAATACCTATACCTAACCGTGATTATGATTCTACGTTACGTAATACTCGTCCAAATGCGGATGTAGAAAAAAATTAATAAAGACTACGTGTACAAAGTTTTATTTAACAATACTTTTAACATGATTCATATAATTGATATGTATATTTTTTCACAAAAATTTAAATAAAATTTGGATAAATTTGAACCATCAATAAAAAAAACAAAAAAAAAAGAATGGTAGAGCTTAAAGCCCTTGGCCATAAGGTGTTTTGCATGCATCTCTCCACTGTCAATAATCTTGATAGTGGATAATACAAGTTTTAATAGTAGGGATGTCAATGTATCCTGAAATCTGCGAGCTGGCCCGAATAACCCAAAAAAAATACAGGGTTAGGGTTGCTATTTTGCAATCCGAATTTAAAATCGCGCTATTCGGGGTTACCCGTTTGGGTCATCGGGTTAGGCGGGCGGGCCCGTTCAGGTTACAGGTCAGCCCGTCGGGTTGAAGATTTGAATAAAAAATATAATTAATGTAGGGTTTATTTAATGCTAGGGTTTCTTACCTTGTACTCCCTCCGTCCCAGATAATTCGTCCCACTTTGATTGGGCACGGATTTTAAGAAATGTACTGAAAAGTTAGTTGAAAAAGTTAGTTGAATGTGAGTCTTATTTTTATATATTAGTTTTATAATAAAATGTGAGTATGAATGAGTTACCGAAGATGGTAAAAAGTGAAATGAGACAAATTATGTTAATCTACCGAAATAAAAAAAAATGGGACAAATTATCTGGGACGGGGGAGTATAACTAAGAACAAGTCTACAACTTCTCCCCTTCACTTCTCTCATTGAGTCTCTGCTCCACTTCTGCATCGCGCGATTACTCACACCGCTGCCGCCCAGTAGTCTCGCCTCCACCACTTCTCCACTGCACGTCTCCTCGCCTCTACCACTTCTCTATTCCACCCCACGCATCCATCAGATTACATACTATGTCGCCGGTAGTCTCCACTCCGCCGCTTTTGGTTTCGACTCCACTGTGTTTGTTTTTATTTTACTTGTAGTTTATAGAGAAATTGGTGATAAAATTATTTGTCAGACTACACAAATAATTCAGGCTATGTGTATAATCTAATTACTATGTTACTTGTAAATTAATTGATTGCTTGCATATAATTTTAATTGAGGATGAAGCCCTTGGCCTGATGGCCATAAGGTGTTTTGCCTACATCTATCTACTATCAATAGTCTTGATAGGGGATAATACAAGTTTTAATATTACTCCGTAAAACTAGGGCTGACAATTTTTGACACGACACGATAATCCGACACGAATCCGCACGAAATTATTGGGTTTGGATCAAGTCTTATTGGATTCGTGTCCTTATCAGGTTGACCCGTTAAGAACCCGATAATTCCAGGTTGGGTTCGGGTTGGATGCGGGTTACCCATTAAGAAATAATAATATTACTTTTATTATTATTAAAAAATATATTTTACTTTAATTTTTAAATTTATTGTAAATTAGGTGTAAATCATATAAAACAAAGTTTAATCGTGCAAATTAGGTTAAAAAATAAGGTTTGATAGTTTAATATTAGAATTAATCGTGTAATATTAGGTTATAATCGTGTAATATCAGGTCCGGGTCGTTATCGTGTCGTGTCAACCCAAATTATATCGTGTCGTTAACAGGTTCGTGTCGGATGCGGGTCTTGTTCGGATTTGAAGGTAGCAGGTTGGGTTCGTGTTCGGGTTTAGATTTTTCTTAACAGGTCTGATTCGGGTTAGGCCTTATTGAGTTGGGTCGTTATCAGGTTGACCCGATAACGACCCAATCTGCACGATTTGCCACCCCTACGTAAAACTAGTAAAGTAAATTAAAAAAAATTGTTAGTGTTGTTAATAGAAGTTAAATAGATAGAACGGAAAGAGAGTTAAATAGATAGAACGGAAAGAGAGAAAGTACGACTGTAAGAGAAAGACGGAAATTAATGCTAAGTCATGTTATCAAAGTGAAATAGAACTAATTTTTTGTGAATGGATAAAAAAAAACTTGACTACTGTATTTATTATAGAGAAATAGAGTACTCCTGATACATTAATTATATATAATCTTTATTCTTTAAATATTATCGAAACTGTGAGTAATAGTAGTAGTATTTATTGTTTCTTTTTGGTTCTCGGATCCAGTTCTGTTGAAAGATCTTTCGAGTACGAATTTGAGTAGAAATTAATTTTGTATATCTTTAGTTTATATTGCTCGTTTTCTAATTATTTCTCTTATTATCCATTTATATCTCGAGTTGTATTAGTGTGCTAACTAATTTACAGTAATAACTAGTAACTTTCAATTCTGTATATTAAAATTATCAACATAAAAACATAAGTTTATCAACATAAAAATATTAATAAATTTATATTTTTGTGTTAATATTTTTAACATACAAAACAGATATTAATTATTAGTTATTACTATAAATTAGTTAGTATTTCATCACGTGTGTTTATATCTCACTCATGTATTGTTCATGTCATAATTATTTCTACGCAATAATTTTTAATAGTAGTTTGGACTCCAGTATAATAATCTTCGTCCCCCACTGAATCTACTGTATGATTGGTGGATCTAATAATACAGAGACAATAAAATAAAATAAAATAGATCTAAGATGATACAATCATGAAAGACGATAGAATAGATGAAGAAAAAGAGAGATTAGCAGATGGAGTTTCCAACTTATATTTCAGAAATATGAAGAACATAGCACACCTATTTGTGTGTGGTATATACTGTACAAAATTGGGGAAGGTGAATTGTATGGCCAATTCTAATTGGGAGCCCAAGAGCTCAAATACATAACAGTTCTAAGAGACTCCTCTGAATGCTTCGATTTTTCACGTTGTTGCTCCGAGACTCTGCTGGGCTTGTTAATGTAAGATCTGAGATTGGCGTTGGCTTGCTGCTGAAGAAGCCGGAATGCGTAATTCCATCGGCAGAATCCCTGATCCTTCAGCGCCTCCACTGCGCCAATGCTCGCCGCTACTAATCTTGTACAACTCATTCTTCTATTTGATTTTGAGCTATAGAGATAAATGTAGATTTGTATTGATGGTGTTGGAAACTAAGATTGTGAATATATGTATATATAGCGTTTAACCTGCACTGCTAAAGGAGGTAATAGTCAAATAGCCCCTTGTTTTCCCATCACACAAATAGTATGGGCCGCCTAATTATTTATTACTATTTGAAACTATATTATATGCGCCGCTGTTTTTTGAAATACCATTAACTAGGCATAAAAAGACAAAAAAACAACAACTGAGGCTACTACTGTGACTGGAACCCCCAGATTCATGGCCTACCATGGGCTTGGCCATTGAATCGCCGTCTCCTCACTATGTATACACTCACTATTTGTAATTTGTAATTATCATTATTGTAGGGATCACTCTGGATTCACTAATTATCGGGATCTCTTTGAATTAGGTCAATACTAAGATGACTAAACTCAGTAAGAACAAGCCAATTACAAAGACCAATTCAAGATTACAAGTAATCTAGGAAACTAACTAACTATCTATTACAGATTCTGTTTCTAATCTAAACCCTAGCTAATCACAGATCATTGACCAGATCTGGAATCCAAGCTTGCACCGATTGGAAACCCTGCACACTGGATAGAGAGGTTAGTACAACAACTCAAGATCCTCTCGGATCTGAACAAGAGCAATAGACAATCAGAAACCAAGGAAGAACAAGTAGATATATGGCTCAAGTCACAACAGTGACTACACCAGGCCAAGGACCTCCCCACACGCTTCAACCACAAGTCACAAGATGGGAAACCGTCGAACTCTAGGTCAGAAAACCCTAGCCACACCGACTGCCACCAAACCGTCTATTCAGCTCACAACCCACTGAAACTCACAAATCTCACAAGCACTTCACAAGTTCCCACTTCTCTCACACCAAACACCGTCAGATTCCAACCCTAGGTCAGAACCAACCATACACTCTAAAGGAAACCGAGAAAGTCTCCTGACTCAAGATCTACACCGATAGATCCTACTAAAACAAGGATTAACCGGAGAAAACTGAAGATCCGAGAAGTTCATCGGCGAAATCGCCTGAGAAGTGTAGAGAGAGAACGAAGAGAGAAGGCAGAGAGAATTGTCGATGAGAGAGAGAAAGATCTAGAATAGAGGAGCGAAAGTGAGGCGTCTCTCACTTAACATCACACAGCCAACAAACCCTGGATCCTACGGCTCCAGTTCATGATCTGGGTGAAGCATACCACGAGGCAGACATCGGTGTGGTCAAGGTAAGTAATGGGTCAAGCCATGTTGGGCTTCCCATACACAGAATTGGGCTACATCATCTAATTAATTGGGGCCAGCCCAATACACTAAATGCATAAGTCCAAAACCAAAAGGAGAGCACAAATATTCAACAATTATATCAATACCAAGTTTTTTTTTAGCTACTTTCCTCTTCTCCATTGCACTTTATTGGATCATATATATGTTGTCTTATTGTCGTTACTAAGTTACACTATTGTAGAAATGGATGACCTGGAATAATTTTTTTAATAGTAATTTAGTTTTCACGTAAAATAACATAATGGATGATGATGCAAGGAGATAATAATTTCGTCTCATAATGCCAATTTTGGCTAGCTGGACTTTTGATCGTCGGCTATTTTCCTTGAAATTGTAGTGCTATAGAATTCGAATGTCTTCATCCCACAATAAGAGTTACGTTTTGTCATTTCAATTCGTCACACAATAGGAATCACATTTCATTTTTACTATAAATGATGAGTAGATGGTATATGCTTAACACGTATCGAGGAAACTGACAAGGATTAGCCAGATAAAGGGTCCGTTCGCGGAAGATTTCTGTCAAGCAACCTAGGGTTTTTGCTGCAAAGAGAGTTTGGTAGCGATAAAACAAAATGTGCATAAAAAGAGAGCAAGATAAAAGGAATTTCTGATATTGTTGATTGATTAAAATGAAGGTCTCCTACACATATTTATAATATGTGGGATACAATAATATGTTACCAAATTATAGTAAATCAAATAGGGAAATTGGTCTGAAAAATCATGAACTTTCACAAAAATTTAGTATTTCCCACAACCTTTAAAAGTGGTCTTAAAATCACCAACTTTTCAAATTGTGCGGATTTTCCTCACTAAAGTTTTCGGCATAAATTTTGCCTACATAGAATGCCGATACTAATTATAGAACATCCATATCATCATCAGTTTCATCTTCCCTACAAGATGGAATGTAGCTCCGATTATTATACATAGGTTTCTTTGGCATTCAACATAGACAAAATTTATGCTGAAAACTTAGTGTAGGAAATCCACACAATTTGAAAAGTTGATGATTTTTAAGACCACTTTTAAATGTTGTGGGAAATACCAAATTTTTGAAAAAGTTCACAATTTTTCTGACTAATTTCCCAATCAAATATAATAATATCTTAAGCAAAAGATATGGTGAATCAATAAATTATGGAAAAGCTATGATAATTCAATAGTACTAAATAAATAATAAGATATTGGGAATATTTATGTACCCGTATCAACTCCCACACAATTGAAATCCACCATGTCCTCAACGTGAAAACCAAGAAGCAAGAAGACATCCCGGCTCCAAAATTCGACTATCAAGAAATACATCATGAAACTTCGTATGCTCATCAATCTTCATCCTCTGACCACTACAAAATAAAATTACATCTCCAAATCCATATTTCTTGTGCTCGAGTTTCGCACTTAGACAACTCATCAACCTCTTAACCACACCCAAAATGGCAACATTCGTGGGGGCAATAGACGCATTTGAAATTTGATTTTAGCAATTGTGTTGCCATTCCAAATCCCATTGCTCGCAGCTCGACAATTCCAATCAGCTTTGCAGTGACTGATTTGGCAGATAATTGCTTAGCCATTTCCTATAGATTGCATTTTGCATTGGTAGCACCTATGATGGTCATCCAAGATAACTCCTCCCAGAGACCTTGAGCAAAGTGGCATTTTCCTCTTCCTTTCCCTCATTAGAATATCATTCATGAATTAGTTGGTGAACAACACTTGTAAAAGGGAATATCAGTGCTCTTGCCCTCTCCAATATTGTTCCTATGCTTTTGTTAAAAGTAGAAAAGAGATAAGGGGTTAACAGATTGCTCTGTAACAGCTTGGGGGGCGTAATTTTTGACAATCCATGAGTGTTCTACAGAGTTATAGACGATATCATATACTATCAGTGGATGTATAGCAGCTTGAGTACTCAGCGAAATGGATTATCTCTTAACATCAAGTTGTCCCTTATATAGATTGCATTTTATTACTATTCTCGGGGTACTATTTTCATCTTTTAAAAATAATTGTTTTTGAAATGACACGATTTTTAATGTGTAATTGATAAAGTAAGAGTGAAACAAAAAAATGATTGAAGTATCATTAGTAGAGAATGACTCTCACTTCATTAAAGAGAATTATTTTTTAAATAGAAAAATTATAATTTTAAGGAACATGCCAAAATGAAAATGATTACTCTCTCTGTCCCACTGTAGTAAAGATAATTTTTTTGGGCACGAGTTTTTAAAAAATGTATAAAGTGAGTTAAATAGAGAGAAAATAAAGTAGGAAATCTAATGAAGTAGTAATATGAAGAGAGAAGAAATAAGAGATAGGATATTGTGTTATTTTTTGCTAGAAAAAAAATGACTCAACTACAATGGGACAATCCAAAGAGGAATACAACTCAGCTATAGAGTTACGAAGGGAGTACTCCACTATTTTTAAAAGATAGATGTAGTAATATAAACTCTCACCGTCCTAGTGCAAGAGATTGATTTCCCATTTTTTTTATTTGTCCTACTATAAGTGATCGATTTCCATTTTTAAATAAAAACAAAACATGTCTCTCTTATTTTATTTTCTTTCATACTTTAGTACTCTCTCTTTATCTCTCCTACTTTATTATTTTCACTTTAACTTAATTCATACTACTACATCTGTCCTGGAAAAATAGAAATTTTTGAAATGCCACGGATTTTAATGCACAATTGGTAAAGTTAAAGAGATGAATTGGTAAATAAGAGAGAAAGAGAGAAAATGGGTAAACTAAGAGAGAAGAAGAGATAAAAAAAGTGAAAGTAGTATTAGTGAATTATGGAGTTTACGTTCTAAAATAGAAAATTTTGAATGTTTCTATTTTTAAGGGACGATCCAAAATGAAAATAGTTTCTATTTATAAGGAACGAAGATAGTATTATTTTATTAAATCTCATGTCCAAAACAATCTATCATTTATAGCAGAACGAAGGAAGTATATTGACATAAGTTAAATTGCATGCCTCAACGTGGACCGCCATTGGCTATAGCCCAAGCTCTTCACAAAGGAAGGAAGGATACATGGGCGGTGTCTAGGGATGTCAGTGTAGCCCACAACCCGTGGGCTGCCCGAATAACCCGCCAGATTTATAGGGTTAGGGCTGAAAATTTATAGCCCGATAAAATTAAAACCCGATTAACCCGAACCCGATTGGCCAGACCCGAAAACCCGATAAAATTTCTATTATTCTATTTTTTTACTCCTAATTCGACACTCCATTGATTAATTTTATAATATAGATAACTAAAAAATAACTCCCAATTTTATAGTATAAAATATACAAATTATATATTGAATGATTATTAATATAATAGTTGATAAATAAATTATAAACTTCAAATTCACTAAAAAAATATTTAAATTTCTAAAACATGCATTAAGATTTCACGAAATATCTCAAATATTAGTATTAGATCATGTTTATGATTGAGTTTAAGGATATATCTCAAATTTATCATAATTAAATATTTTACATTTTATGAATATAACTAATTTTCATCATTATGTATTGGATTAATCGCATGTTAATCTTATCGGTAGCAACCCGATTAATCCGTTGGGCTAGCCCGAAACCAGAGCTTTTAAGGTTAGGGTTGAACTTTTATAACCCGAAAGAAATCGCAACCCGTTTAGCCGCACCCGATTGACCCTCAACCCGAGTAGGGTTGGCCCGAAACCCGACGGGCCGACCCGATTGACATCTCTAGTGGTGTCTGTAGTGCACGGGAAGGGTCAGGAAAGCCTCCAGTTTCTTTTTAGTTTCTCCTACAAAGTTATGTTATATTTAAGAGTATAGTACTATTTTGGTCCTAAACATACAACTGATTTACGATTTTGGTCCAGAACATTCACTTTTTGATAATCGAATCCAAACATATGAAAACTCCATCATTTTGGTTCTTTTTAGACGGTTCTGTCAAATCCTGATGGTCAACCATCAATTAGCAAAAATTTGACCCGATTATCCGATTTTCATTACTGTAGCTAATTTTGATTTTTTTTATATTTTTCGAACTACATGTAAATGTTAAATAAAATAAATGGACAACAATTTACAAGACAAAGTAGTCCTTTATATTCATTATCTAGTTCCAATTGGTCCCGAACATTTAACCACATCTAGTGCAAACTTACAGCCATAAAATTTTCTAGTGGCAAGTTAACAATTATGTGATTGCTTCTTTGTCGACAATGAGACAATAATCTATGTCAATAAACTGAAATCAAATTCAAGCAATAAATGAAAAATAAATTACAAGACAAAATAGTCCTTCATATTCATTTTCTACTTCAAATTGGTCCTGAACATTTAACCACACCCAGTGCCGAATTATATCCAAAAAAAATGTTGTCATAGACACTATATCAACCCTAACACCATCAAAATCCAAAAACCAGTGAAACCAAGTATTCAATGTCGTCTTCAACTTCCGGAATCAGAGAAGAATGGACTTCCGCGTGAGAACTAGGGTTAGAAGTACCCAGAAACCCCGACGCCGCCGACGGGCCTTGTTCCTTTTGCTTCAAAGAATTGTTCTTTTCAGAACTACCACTAGCAGGAGGACCTTCTTTGGCTTCACTTTTAGGCGGATGTGTGGACTTCCTCTTCCTCGCATATGCGGCTTTCACGTCGACGAGAGCGTCGCTAGAACGAAAGTTTGGGTACAGCGACTTCCAACTCATGGAAACCAACACAATAGTCGGTTGGAATCAGAATTAGGATTTCTTAGGAGAGTGACAAGAGAGAAGAGAGAGTTTGACCGTTTAGTTTTTTTCTAAAATGAAAAGTTAATAGACAATTTAAGTGAATTTAGGAGATTTTTTTATTCAAATTCAAATATAAAAAATTGAGTTATTTAGCAAAGTAATTAGCTTAATATTAACCTACTAATAATCTCATATTAAGTCTAATCAAGTCAAATTTGGACTAATTGACGGTTGACCGTCAGGAATTGACGGAAACTGTAAAAAAAGACATATTCGACAGTGTTTTCATATGTTTTGGATTCGATTTTCAAAAAGTGAATGTTTTGGACCAAAATCGTAAATCGACCATATGTTTAGGACCAAAATAGTACTTAACTCTATATTTAAAAAAAAATCTCTTTCACATCAATATTTAAAATTATATTCTCTTTTCATTTAACATACAAAATACATCATCTAAAATCATGTCTATTCCTTTAGGCCATCCACATCCTTGTCTCAATACCATCTCATCTCTTCACTATTCATGGGCCCCACTGCACTTTTTACCCCATCTCTTAACTAAGAGACATCACCTGCAACCCTCCATCTCTTAACCATCTCATCCCTTAACTATTCATTTAATTTCATTTTTTATTTTTATTTCCAACAAATTCAATTAATAAAAACACACTTCATTAAATAAAAGAAAATTACAATTTAAAATCCTAAAAAAATATAAAAAAAATACATAATTAAAATCTTAAAAAAATAAAAAAAGACATAATTTAAAATACTAGAAATTAAAAATTACAAAATTAAATTATAAAACTACTCCGCCGGCGAATCATCCCCCGAAGGCGATGGCGGTGCACCCGTTTGAGGCGGAATACCAAGTTGATATTGGTCAGGCGTCATGCGGGAAGTGTCAGCCATTGTGGCGGTGAAGTACATGGACATTAGGGAGGTCAGCGGCCCTTGGGAGCCCGCCTGGCTTGATTCGCCTCGGCCCCTCCTTGCACGAGCTCTAGCCGCCTTCGCCGCCTTGTTCCCTTGCGGCCGACGTCGTGTACCGGAGGAGCTCCTTGCATCGGATGTCGGGAACTCAACCTCTTGTAAGGCGTTGCCTTCCCCGCCCTCACTAGACGAGTATTGGTCACTCGTCGTGTGCTTCGTGCGTTTCGAGCTTGAGCCCCTGCTGGACAGGACACGGCCAGCCCACCTATCAAGCTCTTTAATCGACTGCCAAACATCTGCATGATTAAAATCTTTTTTGGTGTCGGATTTAAAGACTCGCAAAGCCGCTCTCAGAATGTCGGCTCCACTGGCTTCGCTTTGGTAATTCTCCGCTTCATGCTTGTAGATCCCACAAAATAGTTTGATATCTTTGTCGGTTCGCTCAAATGACTGCGAAGCATCTTCATGTTGCGGCGGAAGGTCCCCTTCGGCTTTTTTATTGTTATATACGTCGGTGACCTTATCCCAAAAACACTTGTAGGTTTGTTGATTCCCGACGATGGGATCGTACGACGTGTTGATCCAAGCGTCGAACAGAGCTATCGTCTCCGCGGAGCTGTATGGATGACGGCATAGGTCCTCTGTTGGCTCATCCTCCTCCTCTTCCTCCTCATTTCCGGATCCGCGACTGGCGGAGCTTCCACTGCCTCGTCCTCCTCTTCTGTTGGCCTTCTAGCTCCGGTCGGAAGGTTTTCCGTAGTGTGTTCCTCCGGAATATTCTCCCTAATTTGGGATAATCCCTGCGTTTGCCCGTACCTCGGGGTGGAGGGACGATAGTATGCATCAACTGGAAAAGATGGTATTTGGTACGCCTGCGTCGACGAGCCTTGAGTGCCCGCCGACGAACCGGAACCGGAAGCACCCAAAACATTGTACATGCCCCCCAGTCGACAAACGCGTTCAAGTTGAAGCCGCCCTCGCCGCCGGAGTTTCCGTCACCGGACATTTTTGCAGAAATTGGAGAGGAAAGAGAGATGATATGATAGTGATGAGAAGAAAAAAAAGATGAGAGATAGTGTGTTTGTGTGTAAAATGAAAGAGGTAATGGGAGTATTTATAGAATAAAAAAAAGAAAAAAAAATATTTTTTTACCTTTTAAAAATTTTAATTTTTTAAATTTTTTTTTCTTTCGGAAAATCGATTTTAAAAAAATTAAAAATTATTGCGTCAGCATGACGACGCGGCGAGTGGGCGTCGCGCCAGAGCTTGCCAGCTTCATCGAGGCGGAGGGCTTCGGGACGCGACAGGAGACCCGCATCGCCATCTTGATGCTGGGTCGTCTCGGGCAAGATGAGCCCGAGCCAACATCGCCCTCAGCTAGACGAGCCCGCATCGAGACGGCGATGCGGGTGCTCTTATTTATAAAAAAATTACAAATAAAAAAAGTATTTATCATAGTTTTCCTTAAAACAATCTTCTGAAAAATTTAGCTGAAAATCTAGTGTGTGACTGGTTGATGAAATAATATGAAGACAATGAAGTTTAAATAGATGTAAATTTATAAGGTTGGCGATACAATTACGAAAGATGATAAAGAAAAGGATAGGTAGCATATGGAGAATAAATTTCCAACTTACATAAATTTGAGAAACATAAAGTACATAATATCTGCGTGTGGTATATACAAAATTGGTGAAGAATGACGATGAATTGTATGACTATGACTAATTGGGAGCCCAAGAGCTCAAATACATAACAGTTCTAAGAGACTCTTCCGATTGCTTCGACTTTTCATGTTGTTGGGCCAAGACTCTGCTGGGCTTATTAATGTAAGATCTGAGATTGGAGTTGGCTTGGCTTTGCTGCTGTAGAAGCCGGAATGCATAATTCCATCGGCAGAAACCCTGATCCTCCACTGCCCCGATGCTCGCCGCTAATAACCTTGTTGAACTCATTCTACTACTGTTTGATTTTGAGTTATAGAGATAAATGTAGATTTGTTTTTTATGGTGTTGAAAACTAAGATTGTGAATATATATATATATATAGCGGTTAACCGGCACTGCCCGGTTGTCAAATAGCCCCTTGTTTTCATTGCCACGTCACACCACTGGTATTGCCGCTGTATTTAGAAAAACCATCAACAAGACGACACAAATACACAAAAACACTCACATAGCTGTTGAATGAAACCCCCAGATTCATGGCCTCTAGTATTTTCTAAAGCAGGGGCTTGCCCGTTGAAAGTTGAAACTAAGTTGATCAATCTCCATCTTCGTATAAATATAAATACCCACTCCTTCCACTGCATAAAAAACTTCACTTAAATTCGAATTTATTTAATCTCTACTCATAAAAAATGAGCTCTACAAGCAAGGCTTGGTTAGTAGCAGCGAGCGTGGGAGCAGTGGAGGCGCTGAAGGATCAAGGCTTCTGCAGATGGAATTATGCTTTCCGACTTATTCAGCAGCGCGCTAAAGCCAATCTCAGATCTTATTCTTCTCACTCTAACAAACTATCTCCGGCGGCGATGACGATCACAAAGATGCCATTGATTCAATCGGAGGAGTCTCTTAGAACTGTTATGTATTTGAGTTGTTGGGGCCCCAATTGATTAATTTATGTATACACATTTGTACAGTATATACTATGATTATATCAATTCCATTACCACCTACTTTCTTCTTCAACTTAGTTCATCTCTGCGACTGCACTAGTTTCGATTTATATCTTCGGTGTCGGTTAATGTGAAGTAGATAAGAGAGAGAGAGAGATGCATCTGTACAATATACACAAAACTAAGTGGAGAGCTGTACTACAGTTAGATGCTATATATCTAAAGTCATCTCCAATTAATCTAAGATTTTCAACTAAGGCTTGCAATGTCAAAGTCATCTGGCAATCTAAAAGTATTGGCTGCACCTAACTTCTTTCGCTCTTCTTCCTCCTCGTACTCACTGCTGCATCCATCGTGTAAGGAGCTGTTTGTCGAATATGGTGCTGTGATACTTCTTGAGAGGCAGTGTCTATTAGCAAGAATGCTAACTTGCCCGAAGTGCGAAATCTCAATCATGACAGTGTCATCATCCTGTGGGAGGGGCTGCTTCCATGGTTCCCCGTCGATCCTCATGCACGCATGATCAGCAGCACCCTTTTCAAACTCGAAACGGATTCTGTTTGCCTATACACAAACAACACAACTCTTAATTAACTCATAAATATCATTGAATAAAGGAATGGCTATATATGGAGTTTCCATTCCAAATCAAGATGACTTGATTAAAGTTTGAGAAATGCTTCTATCACTTACTTGTGCTAGGCGAGTCCCATGCCCATTTGGAGCATACAATACAAGTCCATGCCACGCATCTCGAAATCCAACCACTTCGAAGAATCCATCATCCACATAGGGTGGAGTTAAGTCTCTCTTTGGGTAACAGGGGGGAGCTTAAGTTAGCACATTATTTGGAATATGATTGTGGGATAAAATCAAATAATACTAACCGAATGAAGCTTCTGCTTACTAGGTCTTCCCCAAGGATTAAGACCTCCTGAGAAACTAGGCAAGTTAAGGCAAACAATGGATCTGATGCTGTATGCAAAATTACAAATAGCAATCCCAGGTCAGAAGAAACCTAATATTGAATGAGGAAATAAACAATATAAATCCATAAGAATTACCTCCGTGGTATGTCAAGATCTATCCATTGTCCTGCCTTTTTCATGATTTTAACCTTTGCCAACTGAGCTATATTTCTGTAAATAAACAAACAGGATTGTTATCCTCACTATATAAACTTTGGAAGATAAAGAAACAACACATTATCCCAGCACAGAAAAAACTGATGCAGATAGAAATTGGCACACTAGAACTAGGGAAGGAAATTATCAGAGCATTAAGATTCATGGGAATTGGAGAACAAGGAAAAACAAACATTTTTAAACTATGAATTTAAGGAGCATCCCATTCATCAATGCATCTGTTTCTTTCCCAATTCTGACATTGTGGATGTGGGCTTGATGTCAACCAATGAACATGAATACACTAAAAAGCAATATAAGTTTAAGAATCATGGGAGAGCAGGACTCCTTAGAAATGGAAACTAAAATGATAAAAACAAAAAAAAAATCAGATAGGAAGGACAATTGGTGATGTTACCTTGAAGACGGATGTGTCAGGGATGCACAAAACCATCCTTGCGTACAGCTAAGCTTTGCATATGTAGTCTACATAAATTAACAATGACAATGAGACTGAAAAACAATATGATAATATTAATAAACAAAGATAACAAATTTTCACCCGAAATTTCTGCCAAAGATGTAAGAGTGGAATAACCATATATGCTTTTCTAAAATAACAATAACATCCTGATTTAATAATTGAAAACAAAGTCCCTGATTTGCACTAAATAACATTGTTTGACTGACTTAATTAACTGAATCACTATGCTAGGTTTTGTTAATACAATAGGAAAGATGGAGAAGTTTACAAGCAAGCAGTCTAGTTTGGCAAGTTTTATGGAGTACCAGAATGTGAGACTGACAAGATTCAGGAGAAGAGCCAGCACTTGATTCATGGTCTCATGTACAGCCATTTCTCATAACGGAAACATATTTTGATTCATTTCTTACTTATTCACTTTCAATCACATAGAATCATGCTCTACCATATACCATCTACAATATCCGTAACTTTATTCCCCTTTATGATTGACTAATCTCCATCACTATGCCATATTTTACCTTTCTAAAGTCAACAATACATATTCTCATTGGAAATGTATCCACTCTATCCAAAGCCTTGTTATCTAAACGAGATGTGCATACAGGAAATTTCAGGCTAGCGTTTGAGAGGTCCTCTTATAATTAACTTATATAGGAACGGAGTATCTTGAGATAGAAGGCACCAGCTACAGTAGCATTCTAAGTTGTCACATTATGTTAGATCATGCAACAGGGAAGCAAGTATAGAAGACAGATATGAACCTGATTAACTAATTGATTTTTAAATTTTTCCGGATTCTGCTTTCTCGCTGAATGAAATGCATATGAAACTTGTGCATCCATGCCTGTAAAATAGTCTTGTTTAACCATATGACTTATATAAATTTAAAACACACACACAGAGCAAAATAAAATTAGGAATAAATTAAAAATAACTCCAAATACTCCATATTTGGAGCATAAATTAAGCCAAAATCAAGCCCTGTTACTTTAAACCATAACCATAGTTCTCAGTATCTAGTCTGCAAATACAAAATGCAGATTCTGCATTTAGAAAAGCAGAATACATAGGTGCTAGTTGTTAATGCTTGAGACTTGAGAGAGCACCAGTTCACGTCAAAGAGTGACTCAATATATAAGAATGGAATGGTTGATTCCAGAATATACTGCATGTACCTTCCAAGTATGAATTGAGTTATTTTGTGTCTTAATAAATTTATCTAGTTTCCATCCATCATAATAAGCTCCTCACTGTTGTACGATATCAAACTCATTCATACTTCCAGCCTATAGCACTCAACACATTATGATAAAAATACTGCAGTGAGTTTTAAGTTTGGTAAAAGGAACATGGATAGAAACAAATACTGAACCTCCACATACTCCGATGATATTATCAGAAATGAGAACTTGAAGGAAAGTTAAACAGAATTAAGCGATTCAGACTACATGTTAAGCTTCATAAATACTTAAAGTAATTTATCTAAACGTCCAGGAACAAACTAACTTTAATAAGGCAATATGAAGATAACTGCTGAAGAAATAAGGTTAGGAAGCTGCAAAAGTTCAAAAGAATCTCAAATACACCAAGGGACTCTTCATAACTAGAAACATCAAGAGAGGAATCAGAGGATGGAGAAATAGCAGAAACATACAAGAACTTACCCATGCTAAAATAATTCCAAAATCCCCCCCTGAACGTGTTGTATCCTTCCTGAAACATACACATTGTGATTAGTACACTTCAGAGTCAAGTATCCCTGCAACTAATCAATGTCATCATAAAACAGATAAATAGGTGATAAAACAAGATGATAAATGATGAAGCCCATATTATTAATATTCATCTTCCTCCTCTCTCTCTCTCTCTCTCTCTCACTGGGGCTCTGTCTTCATTTATTTAAAGCATCGAGTAGCTTAGTACCTCATTCATTTCATCTGTGGCGGATACACGTTTGAAGGCATGCAAGGAGTGCGGAAGGTCAAGAGGTGCAAGAGGCTCATATGAACCATCTTTAGGAGTTCTCATCCGCATTAGAATATGCCAGCTGCATCAAAACAAAGAATACAAAAGAGGTAATGGGTCTCTTGAATAGAGAATAAAATTTAACATTGACCCAACAGCTTAAATTACCAAAATATGGTAACATGCATTATCTTGAAAGGAAAACTTGGACACCGAAACTGCATCTACCTGTCAATTTTCATCTCTTTAGCACCTTTGACTTTTTTAAAGAATAACTTCACAGATTGACAGTCTGTTCCAGGATTTCTTTTCCCCTTTAAAGGTAGGAAGCAGATTTAGGACAATATATGTTTTAACAATAGGAAAGTATAAGCTACCGATAACAATAAAAAATGCAGGATGGACTATGTAGAATCACAGCTCACGTAGAAAACGTGCAGATGAGGTAATTGCAGAATGAAATTTGATTAATACAAAAGATTTGAAGGAGGGGTCAGTCAGACATACAAGGAAATTCACCAAGTAAAATAAACTCATGCATTAAAATTGATAATATTAAGATTCCGCCATAACAATATACATGGTCAATTTTCTGCTAGAAGCTATTGGACAGGTAAACAAATGAAAGGTGTCTACTAAAAGATATAGACAAAAGGTTAAGCTATAGAGTCATGCACCAAGGGCATAAGATAATTTGCACATACATGGCACGTTCTCCATCTGAAATTATAAGGATTTTAATATTATATGAGGTTATTCATTTTGTAATTGAGGCCACGGTAAGGTCCAAGCTTACCCAACCAAATGAAAAAGGGAGATTGTTCCCTGTCCCTAGTGGCATAGTAGCGATTGGAGGTGGATGCGATAGCTTAAGATCAGAAACCACTCCAAGGAGCCACCCAGCTGTTCCATCACCACCGGCAACCTGGAATAACAAATGAATTTAGCAGGAGTACATTATTGTGGTAAGACTTTTTTGAAAGAAGTAAAAAAATAAGTGATCTTGTTAAGATCTCTTGATTTAGTCAAATATTATGTCATTATCTTTGGCACTGCTCAACAAAAACTCTATTTTCATAAGTATGTTCATCAATACACTATTCCACTTACTATGATACGTAATCTTGTTTGAATCTCAGCAGAAAATCTATCGCCGTTTTGCTTGTGCTTCTCCAAATTGAAATAAAGCTGGTGGAGCATCTTATCAGGTGCCTTTTCCCCAAGATCAAACACCTGAATACCAGTAAAACTAAGCTAAAGGTCCTCGAGAAAAACTTGCACTCACTCCGTAGTCCATTCCTGAGCAGTCAAAACTGGAAACAAACCTGATTTTTGTTAAGAAGACTACAGCATGTTAGTAAAAGTTCACCTCCCAACTGCCCCCCACTTTTTGTGTTGATGAATACGATCAGAGGACATTCAGGAACACGAGCTTGTTGTTCGATTTCTAAATCAGGAAGAAGTATGTAATCTGGAATGTAATAATCCTTCAAAATTTGTACTGCTTCGGAATTACCAACCACAGCTTCTTCACTGAACAATAACAAGAAAGACACAATAAGGAGAAAGCATGTAGTGCAAATGATTATTCAAAATTCAATCCCTTCACATTCCTGGAAATCCTCAGCCCAAAGTTGGAATCGGAGCATATTTTGTGTGATTATTGATAAAGGTATTAGTATGCGAATATATTTACAAAGTTCAAGTACTGTAATTAGGCACATATCCTCAGTCACCTTATGCATAGACTAATTTTACATTGTACAAATAGGCACATCATATTATAATGAAACCAGAATAGAGACATACAGAAACGAAAATATGCATGTTTCTGCTTCCAAAAATAAAGATGAGTATCACAGAGAATATATCTGTTTATTAATCGGAACAACATCCTCACGAAGCAGTACTCACGTTTTAACAAAAATTCTACGAAATGATCGCCTGAGTTCCTGAGTCATAACGACCGATTCCAGCATCAACCTGGAAGCGTAATTCGGCGAAAATCGGTTCAAAATTAACCACGCCGCAGAGAGGAAAGCAAAACCTGGAATGGAATTAAGTAGGAGTAATACGTTACCTGAGGAACAATTATACGACGAAGAGTCAAAAAAGTGAAAGGAGTAAAGAAACAGATTTGGTAAAGGATATTTAAATTCGTGATGGCGAGAGAAAGCGCGTGAATAGAAGAACAATGGAGAGAGGAAACTGGAAATGGAGTTGGTGAGGAACGCATTTCCTGCGTAGATTCGTAGGCAGGTACCAACCAACTGGTCGTAGGCTCGTAGAGGAATTGGAAGAGGAAGAGGAAGAGGAAGAGGAAGAGGGAGAATCTGATTACAGCACGCCAAATGGTATGGGACCACTATTTACTTTTCTTTAATCCAATTTTAAGCCGTCGTAATCCGTCTTGATTAAATGGTTTACTCAGTAATTACTAGTCATTCTCATTCGATGGCAAAACGCAAACAAAATTCTGACTTTTGTCAAATACTCCCAGGTCCCACAAAATTTGCCCCATTATATTATTTTCATTCGTTCCATAAAATTTGTTTTAGTTCAAAAAAAAATAGAAATTATATACACCCGTAAATCTTCTTAATATGAAACTCTTATTCTACTACATAGCTTTATGGGACGGAGGCAGTAGGAATTAATAATCTTTACCATTCAAGAATCAGAATATTTTGCATTCATGTCTTTTTGCTGATTTTCTCATAGGTTATAATTTTGTTATCTTCCCACAATTTGATTGCCTACAATTAATGATCTTTAATCTTTACAATCTAAGAATCAAAATAATTCTATAGTA
This sequence comes from Salvia splendens, assembly GCF_004379255.2. Taxonomy (NCBI): domain Eukaryota; kingdom Viridiplantae; phylum Streptophyta; class Magnoliopsida; order Lamiales; family Lamiaceae; genus Salvia; species Salvia splendens. Next base: position 17,994,410 of record NC_056036.1, on the reverse strand, counting down.
TAATAAGTATATAATATCATTGAGTATTATTGATTTTAATTCACGTTTTTTAATGATTTTCTCTTAAGTTATGACACTTGTTGATATATTTTTTTGTTAATTTTATGAAAAAAAATAAATCACAAATTTATTAAGTAATTAATTTCACACATCAATTTTTATTGATACATAAACGTGTAAATATTTTTATATTAAATCTTGTAAAAAAATAATTTTTGAAACCATATATTATTAATTAATTAATGTCACACATCAATATTTACTTACATGAATGTGTAAATATTTTTAGTTTAAGAATTAAGACCCTAAAGTAGCGATGTTTACTATCCAAGAATTTAAAGTAGTCTCATAAATGTGTAAAGTATATCACGTGATATCATAAATTTAATTTTAAAGATATGTTCTTTATTCTAAAAATATGTACTTTAAATATTTTGATATATTTTCATGTTGATCTGTCACTATAAGTTGACATGAATCTTTACTTTTTATCACGTGTATATTAATTATTTCTCTCTTATTATCGATCTCTCTCGCAGTCTCTTAGACCATCCACAACGCGTCTCGCGCCGGGCTCGCATCTCGTCTCGGAGAGACGAGACCCCCGCGAGACGCATTGCAGCGCCCATCTCGTCTCCAGCTCGCGACCGTCTCGTCGCGTAGCTCGTCTCGGAGAGACACGAGACGAGCTGTCTCGCCACGCGCCAGGGACACGTGGCACGTCCCCATGCGTGCGTGACGCCCACTCGCTGGCCCGCGAGTGGGCGTCGTCACTGATGACGCAATAATTCATTTTTTTTTAAAAAATCGATTTTTAATAAAAAAAAAAAAAATTCAAACGGTAATATTACCGTTAAATATTTATTTTCATTTTTTAAATTTTTAATTTTTTTACTCTATAAATAATTCTATTCCATACTCATTTCAAACACAAACACACATCTATTCCTCTCAAATCCTCTCTATCACTCCAATTTCCATCTTCAATCAACTCAAACAAATGGATCCTTTTGAGCAAATGCGCCAATTAATGGAACAATCACTCGAAGAAGATCGACGACGAGAGGCGGAGGAAGCCGCACCACCCCCACGACGCTCCCGGAAGTACATCAATCGGAACCGGGAGGAAGCCGCCGCACGGTTAGTACGCGACTACTTCTGCGATAACCCGATTTGGGGAGATACCTATTTCCGTCGCCGTTTCCGCATGCGGAAACCGCTATTTCTCCACATAGCGAATACTTTGGCGGCCAGGGAGGAGTTCTTCCGAGAAGGGTTCGACGCGGTCGGTCGTCCCAGCCACACGACGCTGCAGAAATGTACTGCAGCCATCCGGCAGCTTGCGACTGGACAAACGGCCGACATATTCGACGAATACCTGCACATCGGAGACAGCACTGGGCGCTTGTGCTTGCTCAACTTCTGCAGAGGCGTCCGGGCAGCCTTCAGTGACGAATTTCTCCGGAGGCCAACCACGGAGGATTGTCAGTTCCTCCTCAACCTGCACGAACAAGTGCACGGATTCCCCGGGATGCTTGGCAGTGTCGATTGCATGCACTGGCAATGGAAGAATTGCCCGGTGGCTTGGAGGGGTTCCTACACGAGCGGCCACAAAGGCACCCACCCAACCGTTGTACTCGAGGCCGTTGCCGACTACCGACTTTGGATCTGGCACGCGTACTTCGGGGTCCCTGGCTCGAAAACTTTGGCGGAGAAGATTAAATTATGTCATTTTTATTTTTTTAGAATTTTAATTATGTCTTCGTTTTTTTAATGTTAAGTTGTAATATTGTTTTAATTTTAATAAAGTGTGTTTGTTTAAATTGAATTGGGTTTTAAAAAAAATTATAAATTAAATTGAATGAATAGTAATTAAGAGACGGTATAGAGACGGTTAAGAGACGGAGCGTTGCAGGTTCCGTCTCTTAGTTAAGAGATAGAGGAAAAAAGGACAGTGGGGCCCTCAAATAGTGCTCAAATAGTAGTTAAGAGACGGTTTAAGAGACGGTATAGAGACAGCGTTGTGGATGGCCTTATTATCGATCTCTCTCGCAGCCACTTCATGCCAAAACTGCTTAATTTTGACATTGAAAAAATTCTACAACTGCTGATTGAAATTTGGGCCTCTAAAATTGAAATTTTGGCTTCAATAGTATTTTTATATATTATCTAATACTCTCTTCATCCTATAAAAGATGTCTCACTTCATCTTTAGTTTGTCTCACTTTTTATTTTTGGAAAAAACTATCTTTCACATTAATATAAAAAATTATATTTTCTCTCTGTACTTAATACATAAAACAAAACTTCATAAAATCTCGTGTCATCCCACAAGTATGACATTTTTTATGGAACGGAGAGAGTAGACTATTTAACTTTTTCTAGAGATTATGAAAAATTTTTTGAGCAACCTTTTATTTTCGTCCTCCTACTCATGACAAACTTGTCATAAAATAAGTTTTTTAAACAGTGCCAGCAGGGCGCAATAGCTTAGTTGGTTCCACAGGATTAGATTTGTGAACGGTCAAATATTCTTTATCATGTCAAACTTTATTGATTCTACACTTATTTGGACTCAATTTAACACAACATTTTCATTTTAGGGCATAAACGAGGCATGAAATGAAGTTGGAACGAAATCGGGAGTCAAAGATGGAGTTTGGAAGCATTTTCACCTCCACTCGACAAGAGTGGAAACGTGGCAAGAAGACACTCGACCAGAGTGAGTATGAGAGATCAAAATTCCAAGACAGAAAGTTTGACTCGACCGAGTGGACTGTGTATACACTCCACTCGACCAGATTGAGTCGATGAAAAAGTAAAAAACTGCCAAGACAGAAAGTTCCACTCGACCAAGTAGAGTTATGTCTATACTCCACTCGACTAGAGTGAATCTAAGCGACCAAAAACTTCCAAGACAAAAAGTTCCACTCGACTGAGTGAAGTTACTCATTGTGCAAAATGACCTTTTTCATCAGTTTAAGTGGCGGTTTTGGGCTCACTTTGGGGGATTCTTCAATACATACAACTTCCATCATCCTGGAGGAGATTTGCTGCCATCAACAAATCAATTTTATGAGTTCTATGGTTCTTCTTTGTTGTTTGTGGATGTGTAACTCAAACTCTTACGTTGCTCCTAATTTGTGAAATATGTGAATTATTTATAGATTATATGGTTTAGTGTTAAGGGATGTAACCGTATGATAACCATTAACTCATATTATGGTGATAACCGAATAACCTATCATTTTATGGACAAAATATATCATTTTTGCTAAGCAATGATGTTTATACTCAATAAAATGATATCCTTTCAGCATTTATAAAATAATACTTGTAATTAATAAAATGATATTATGTTTGTATAAAAATATTATGTTCTATAAAATGATATTCTGTATGTATAAAAATGATATCAATAAAAATGATATTATGCTTGTATAAAATGATAATTTAACATTTCGTCCATAAAATTGTAGTAGTTATTAGGTTATCACTCTAAATATGAGTTGTCATTCTAACGCACCCTTTAGTGTTAATCTATGATCTTTATTTACGGTGCTTTTACTTTAATCATAATTCCGGCCAGTTTTATTATTTAATTATATCTTCTGGCCAAAGTCTCTTAGACTTGATTATTAGGGGAAAACGTAGGCAAAGAATTCAAATTTTGTATCATGTTCAATATATGATTCTTGGATTAGTTGATTTACGTATCGTTGCAATAATCATTGGATTTTTACTATGCATATGTAGGAAAGTTCAATTGATTTTGTAGATGAATTCATGTACTTTGGAAATTAGAAGTTGGATTAGATCCTACTATGCGTATGTAGGAGTGATAATCCGATGAGTACGAATTTGATCTTAGTGTGCAACAAGGTTAAATTCAAGTACCTATGAACATGTTCAGTGTGAGTAGAACGAACGAGATTATTCCAACTTTCATTAGATTGAACTTTAATCCAAAGTTTAATTGTTTCATTAAGTTGATTCACGTCCGGAGAGAATATTAGGAGCATGCAATGTTATCTATCTCTTGCCTTTTTTTTCTTGTGCTCTAGTTTTATTTCTTCACCTATTTTTCATTTTACTTTTCCAATCCACAAACCTCAAATTTACTTGCTTTCAAATTAAGTAACTACTTCCTCCATGTAGTGTGACACCCCATGTATTACCATTGCAGTTAAGTTAAAGTTTGAAAGTTATTATTCCCCTCTCCTCTATTAAATATCCTTTTTTATTATTTTTATTTATTCTTCATTAAGAGTTCAGTCTTAGTTTTACTTTTCAAAAAGTTACTATTCATTTATCCTCTATTAAGTGTCTATTTTTTGTTATTTTTGTTTATTCTTCATTAAGGATTGAGTTTCACTTTTATTTTTACTTTATTTACTTTATTGTAAATAGTAAGTAGGGGAATGATCAATTCCTAACTAATTAGCAATCACAAATTAAGAATAAATCTTAGCCATTAGATTAGGAGATATAGTGGTTGAAATAATACGATAATATTTTAAACTAAAAAAATTATTAAATAAATTTAAAGGGTATTAATGTCAATTATCTCATCAAAATCATCTCAAAACTTTAAATTTACGTAACTCTCTCGATTTAAATTATTTTTTTCGCAAAAAATATATCAGATTAAAGATATTTTTATAAGGATTCCAACGAGATCTCAATTGCATATGTTCCGTCGGTGTTCGAGTGATGAAATTTGATAAATTAAATTTCAATTTTCGTACATGTTGATAAACAGATTTTATAAACAAATACAAAAAAATCTCAAAATAGTGTATGCAAAATCTCAATATAGTGTAGGTAAAATATCAATAAAACCGTTTTGATATTTTCTTGTGCTTGTGTTGATATTCTCATGTCATATTGTTGATATTTGTAATACACTATGTTGATATAAAAAAACACCACGAAAATTATCATATGATAACATAATGACGATATTATCCTTTTGTTGATATTTTGTCTACTATTTATTGAAATTTGTGAGCTTTAATCTCATCCACTAATTTCAAAATTCAATGGTGTAGATTTAGTCTTAGTTTTGAATTATGGTATTATAAGCATTAGAAGAGGACCTAGTAAGTAGATCTTATATTTAACTAATTCATTTTATTAATTTTTTTTTTGTAAAATGGGAGTATATGAATAAAATCGGACTTATATATTATTAATTTTTTAAAGTTATGTTATTTAAAATTCGTGTGGAGTCCAAACATAGACACTTAAATGGGAACAAAGGAGGAATATTTTTAAAAGAAGAGGGAGTAATTTTTATTCCCATGCCCTCAGTTTAGCTGATCAGCGAACTAAGTGTCTCTTCAACTCCGGTATCTATTCCACTAGCCTGATTTCCACCGGAACTTCGTCGGAGACGACTTTTGTTTGATGAATTTGTCATCGTATTGACTACATAGTGCCTCACAAGCTCTCTCCTCGATTTCCATGGCTGTTTCGAGGTGATTTCTCCTCGCTTACCTCAGGCGTATGCGTTAGGGCATATTGGCCTTTTTTCCTTCTTGATTGATTATTTTCTTGTTTGGTATAAGCTAGGAGTTGTACCACATGAACTCAAAGAGCCGGTTAATCTATGGACATTTTTAATCTGTAGTTAATACAAATAGATGTTAAATTTTTCATCCTTCTTTTCAAAAAAATTAAAATTAAAATCGGTTGTTAACTTGATTTCCATGGAACTAGTTTGTTGGTTAAAGAAATAGGCTATACAATCAGGCAATTAAGGTTCAAATGGAGTGCAATATAGATACAATATGGTTCTAATTATGATATTGGTTTGATGATTAGTCTCTGTTTCTTCTACGTAGCTTGATTCTGTCACGGCATTTACACTTAGCTTTTGAAATGTTAATGATACCTCATTGTAATTTCATGTATTTGAAAATTGTTGTGCTTTTCAACTCGCAGTTTGAGGCGGGTTGCAAAATGCATTGTACCAAGACCTAGGTCTCGGTGTTGTGAGATAAATCATTGTCTAGGAAAATCCCCGGTTGGATTATGGTCTGGTGCCAACATATTTTACTCACACTGCAATGCTTCCCGGGGAGGGTTTTCAATACATATGTTTCAAGAGATCAAGTACTTATTATGGAAGAATAAGGGGTTCAAAACTGTAGATTTATCATCTACGAGCTGCAGACTTTCGTACCGTGCCCAAATTGCATGGAGAAGGCTTTTCCAAACGTATTCTTATAGTGGACCAATGTTGCCCCCCATAAGTAGGATAGCACGTGCAATGAGTCTTGCTTTGTCTCGGTCGAACCTGGTAGCTCCTGGTATTCTGGCCTTCATTATTGGAGAGGTAACATGGAACAAAACAAGTTTAGCACATGCTGAATACTTCCCTATAAAAGACTCTCTCTACACGCATGCACAAGGTGGGCATGTTTCTGCAACTTCATTTATATTTTCTCTTTTAGAGGGACTGGTACTAGTTCTGAGAGCCATATACTTGGCAATTTTGTTTTCTCCTTGCATGGTAATGGCTCCTTTTGCTGATTCTCTTGGCATGGAGTTCAGGAGGTCATGGCTTCGTATTGTCCGGGTAACATTAGAGAAGGCTGGCCCAGCATTTATCAAATGGGGCCAATGGGCTGCGGCAAGACCTGATCTGTTCCCAAGTGATCTATGCCAAGAGCTTGCTGAACTTCACAGCAACGCACCGGCGCATAGCTTTGCATACACGAAAAAGGCTGTCGAGAAGGCATTTGGCCGCAGGCTGACTGAGATTTTTGATAAATTTGATGAGGAACCTTTGGCATCCGGCAGTGTAGCTCAAGTTCATCAAGCTACCTTGACATTCAGATATCCCCAACAACAAGTTAAGCCTATGGTTGTTGCTGTAAAAGTTAGACATCCAGGTGTTGGTGAAGTAATCCAAAGAGATTTTGTATTGATTAATTTATTTGCAAAAGTTTCAAAGTTCATCCCTACATTGAGATGGTTGAGACTAGATGAAAGCATTCAACAATTTGCTATTTTCATGATGTCCCAAGTTGATCTTGCCAGGGAGGCTGCCAACTTGAGTCGATTTATCTACAATTTCCGGCACTGGAAGGACGTCTCTTTCCCAAAACCTCTTTATCCTCTGGTACATCCAGCTGTTTTGGTGGAAACTTATGAACATGGGGAAAGTATCCTACATTATGTTGACAAGCTTGAAGGACAAGAACACATTAAAACTGCCCTTGCTCATATTGGAACTCATGCCCTCCTAAAGATGCTCTTGGTATGAGCTCCTAATTTATGAAACTCATTTGATGTTGCTTTGACCATCAAAACACCTCTCTTGTTGACGCAGTTCCAATTTCCATATCTGAAATAGATAATTGATAAGTAATACTGATGTTTACCATATACTCCCTCCGTCCAAGCCTAAGCGAGACGTTTCATTTTCGGACCTGTTTTGGGAAAATGATAGTAGTAAATAGATAAAGTGGATATAAAATTGAGTAAGTGAGAGAATAATGCAGAAGAGATCCAAAACAGGTCAAAAAATGAAACGTCTCGCTTAGGCTGGGACGGAGGTAGTACAAGCTATGCTCCTATTCAAGTGTCAATAGTGTAGTAGTCATTACAAGCTGGTTTATAATTTTTTTCTACTGAACTGGAGTCATGATGTCGTAGTTTATATGCAAATAACTCTTTATCATGGAAAGTTATTATGAGTTCTTGTTTTACCATAGTTGCTATTGAAATGACTCATTAGGCAATAAATTTGTTCACATTGCGCGCTGGTCTAGTTACCGAACTGATTATATTAATTCTTTAACTTCAGGTAGACAATTTCATCCATGCAGACATGCATCCAGGAAACATTCTCGTCCGGGAATTGCCAAGCATAATCTCAGCAAAGTCTTTGTTTAAACCAAGACCACATGTTATCTTCCTTGACGTAGGCATGACTGCTGAACTTTCTAAAAGGGACCGAGACAATTTAGTGGAATTCTTCAAGGCTGTGGCACTTCGTGATGGTCGTTGTGCTGCTGAGTGCACTCTGAGGTTATCTAACAAACAGAGCTGCCCATATCCGGTGGCATTCATCACGGTTTGTTTCCAACCTAATTTTGCTTGTTTTAAGATTAGGTTCTGCTAGGACCTCTACGGCCGGTGAAAATGACATCATGGAAATTTATATCGATTCCTCTGGTGGATATCTTAAGGCACACAAGTTGGGTGCAATTCAAAGGACTATAAAATATGAGATACTCCCTCCGCCTACGAAGAGTTCGGTGTTTCAATTTTAGGCATAACCTTATATTATTGCCTCATTCATTTCTCATCACTACAGTATTAACTAAGATCCTACCACTTCTTTTACTTTTTAATGGGCCGAAAAACCGCAACCCTCAACCAATAGCACTTGTGGGACCCTTTTATCCTTTTCAATTACATCTCTCAATATTTTTCTTAAAACCTGTGCCCACCCCTCCGCACTACACTCTTTGCGGACGGAGGGAGTATTTTTTTGTTTTGCTCAATGATGATGATCCTATTAAACTCTGCTGCTGCTTAAGTTATAGTAGTATTCTTTGACAATTGGCTGATAAAAACGCTTAAAGTCTGTTCTGCTCCTACCACTAGGATTGGTCGTTCAGTTTTTGAGGCATATGTACTTCAAAATCTTTATTTTAGTCGCTCTATTGCCCCCTATTATGAGAGACTTGGTTAGAAATTCAAGCTGCTTGTTCATTTTTATATAAACTATCATGGGAATCACATCCAGCTTAACAAAGTTGAAGCTCATTGGAGGTTTCTCACAGAACTTAATTTTATGTCAAAATCACCACCTATCCAGGCACAAAACCTATTACCAAAATACCAAATCATGGCTGAAATTGGAATCACCCTGAAACGTTCATCCCCACTATCTTTTAGCCACTCAATGCTAGTTTTAGATTTATTTCATTGTGTGCTTATAGTTCATAACTAAATTGCTAAATGCTAGGAGAGTACATATCTAAAATTTCTTTTGGATGTATGAAATTATAATAGTTTCTGATCTGGATAGGAAGTGGACAATATTTTCAAAATATGGGGATCAGATGAAAAGGATCCCCTTCATCCGGCTGATTGCATGCAACTCATGCTCGAACAAGTTAGGCGTCACAAAGTCAATATTGATAGCCATATTTGCACTGTGATCGTAACCACCATGGTGTTGGAGGTACATTCTGAATTCTGTCTGAATTTGTGGCCATTTATGTGATGTGTGCCTTCCAATATTCAATGTATTATTGCTCCTCTGATGGCTTTTAACTTTCATGGGTTCAAAGAGCAAAATCTTCCTCCGTGCTGTTATGGGTTCATATTCATTTAATGCATCTAAATATATATTTGGATACGTAAAATGATGTAATATCATTTCAAGTCTAGTAGAAGTAAATGTTGTTAAACTGAATATGTAAATTTATTACATGGTGTATTCATTAATTCCTCTACTTTTCCTTTTTTTCTGGAAGCTGGTAGAAGGCGCAATAAGCCCTTTTAAAAACTATGATATGTTTTGTCATTTCTTATTATTAATTGTTTGATGTAAACAAATTGAATTAGATGGTCAAACCAAACAACCATGATTGTCAACGCATAGAAGCTTCCATAGTGTTGGAGGGAAATGGTAATTTGGAAACGATATGGACAACTCCTACCATCATGTGGTATGAAGTTGGTACAAAGAATTCAAATTGAACAAGCTATATTCACTCATATCTAAGATATGGGAGTATCTCCAAGGGGAAAGGTAAATTGAGAAGGTATATTAGAAATATACCTTCTCGAAATATACCTTTTCAAAAAGGTAATTATACATTTTTAAAAAGTAATGGACTCCAAGGGAAGGTAAATTAAAAAGGCAAACAAAAATAACCAACTTTTTAGCTTTTGTTCCAAGAAGAGGTAAAGATACCTTCTTAAAATAAAAGAATGTATAATACCTCCTCAAATACCTTTTCCATTGGAGCATGAAATTTTATCAAGAAGAGATAAATATGGTAGTTATTTTTCTTTACCTCTTCATTTACCCTTTCCCTTAGATATGCTCTTACTCGTTAGTTCTATTGTTACAATTATTATGTTTCATTAGTTTTCTTCTACACTACAACTTTCAGATTACCATTTACTAGAAATTTGATTGATGTTTAGATTGTTGAAAATTGAAAATTAGTGTTGTAATTGCTTAATTTATGACATGTTAAAATAACAAATGATGAAATCAACCAAATTTTGTGATTCGTAGGCAATTAAACCGTATTACTAATATTTGTGAATACAAAAACCTGAACTTGTTAAGTATGGAACCTCCCAAGCTACTTCAAACAGGTAAGTTAATGTTAGAAAGATGAGTTATTGCCTAAGAAAAGAAACTGCTTCCATACAAGAACAAGAGTAGTTGCAGCATGATATTTTGTGTGTACCGTAATGAAGTTTAAAATATTTTATACATATACACAATGAAAGAAACATACAATATATAATGTGGTGTATGCCGTAATTCAATACTCTTCTCCTTGAACTTTTGGTGCAGGGCTGGCAGCAGAAACTTGATCCAGCGTATGATTCTTTACAAGCTTTGAAAGAATTGCTTTTCAAAGTCGATTTGGTGGATTCTCTTACCTATACAATTGAAGGAGTAATGGCCCCATAGTTGCTGTCAACAAGAAACAAATTTAACAAGATTACTTCCCCCGAAAGGTACATTAAATAAGAGAATACTGACTTATTAAAGGATACTGAGAGGGAGTGGAAATAAGCTGAACTGATTCCTAAAACCAAACTATGTTTCAGCACTCTGTATTACCGGTTGATTCGAGGATATGTTTCTGAGTTTTCTAAGTAGGAACGACGGTGATTGGTGCCTATAGACATTTCTTGGGATTGAATCTAGTCATTTAAGTTATACAGAATGCTGTTTGATTTCTGTATCGACAATAGCAGAAACTAACCAAACCAATAAACAGGGGAAAATCGATAGGAAATATTTACCATAGAAGTAAGAATGTGTATCTGCTTGTTTGAAGTGCTTTAAGAATTAAAAACATTATTGAGTGCAGCGTCAATGAAACGACATCCGGAGAGACATGGATGGACGATGTCATCAACGCTGCACTCAATGAGGTTTCTAACCCCTCAAATCTTGTTTTCAGCATTTTCTCCCTGAATTTAGCCTAAAATATTGTTAATATAGTGTGCTTTTCACAAAGTACAAGTTGTATCAACTTCGTACATTTGTACTATTTTTTGTACTGATTGTTGTACTAAAACTGGCATGTACTACATTCAGGCATTTAACATGTTCCACTTGACATTGTATTTTATATTTGGGAATTCAACGCTTGAAAACAGGGATGAGGTTGGTTGAACTGGATATTTTCCGTCAAATCATTCGAAAATATAGGCTAATCGCATTTATTTTATGAGTACCCTAACTTTTTAGATTGTAACCCCACATATCCCTGAAAAAAAAAATTAGGCATAGATGATTCTAAAGTTAAATATAATCACAAATCATGTTTTTCGGACTAAAACACCCTGAGATCCTAAAAGGGCATTTTTGTCACTACATTACATTGCTGACATGTGATTTCTGCCACATTTCTATTAGCAACTTCTTATATAATTTTTTAATAAGTTCTGATACTTCATACGTAATTAAAATTTTGTCATTATTTACACTTTCTAATTTTTTTTTATAATAAACAGATTTATCATTATATGCATTAATTAATATGAAAATAATAAAATGAGATCCTTTTTTTCTTATGAAACTCATTTTCTGGTTTTTTTTCGTGTTTCTATTTTCCCTAATTTTTTTACCTTGATTCATGGATTAATTTTATTTATTATGAAAATATCCTAATTTTGCAGTATTAATTTATAAATTACATTGTCTTAATTTTAGATACTATTATTAATAAAAAAAATTCCAAGGATTAAATAGTTAATGTCACATGCTTGAATATTTTCAAATTATTAGTGATGTTTTAATTTTATCATAAATGATAAGAAACTATGCAAATTTATATCTAAAGACTGGATGTTCATATGATATTAAAAATTTCAGTTTGAGCTAAATTAAAATTCTTAATAAAATATCAATCATAAAATTCGTCTTAAAGTTAGGCTTACAGTAACAAATTAGTTCGATGATATATAATGAAATAATATTTTAAATATCAGTGTTTTCAAGAAAATAATTATTGTATCATTTAATTAATTGTCAAATATTTTTTATTCTGTGTATTATTGATTCAGATTTTATTGCATAAATAACTTCACTTTTCTATATTTTTGTTGTTTCTCGATGAATTTCTTACATGATATAACTAGTATATTGTTATCACTCACTAGAAATAGAGGGATATAAGAAGTTTTTTTTCTGTACAAATATTAACAAAACTTTAATCATGTATGAAGTATATTATTAAGAAATCACATAAAAAGTTGCTGACAAAAATGCGACAGAATTCATATGAGATTGTCAAAAATGCCCTTCATATGTAAGCGAAATAAAGGATTGTCAAAAATGCCCTTCAAGCTATTTGGGCATTTTTGTCCGAAAAGTAGCTAAAAAACTTCATTTGTGATTATATTTAACTTTAGAGTCTTCCGGCGCTATTTTTTTTTGTTAGAGGCCTATGGTATCATAACCCAAAAAGTTAAGGACTAATAATACAGTTCACTTTTATTTTATGTAAAAGTACTGTAATTGCTAGCCTCACTGACTTTGTTCTTAATCATAACCTTGTAAGTAGTATATTTAGCAAGGTAGCTGTAACTTAATACTCCCTCCGTCCGATAGAAACAGACCCTTTAGGGTTGACACCGTTTTAATATGCACTAATTAGTAAACTAAGAGAAGAAGAAAAAGTAGTTAAAATTGTATAATGAATGGTGGGACCCATAAATGATAAAGTAAAAGAAAAGAAGAAAAAGATTACCATAAATAGATATGAACTATTTCTATGAAACGAACGAAAAATGAAATATGACTTATTCTATGAGACGGAGGGAGTACTATATTTTTAAACGAGAAAAATCTGACGTAGGCAAGGAGATCTTACTTTAACCTTTGGTAAGCTAGTCACAAAGGAATTCTCATCCATCAAAAGATTAAATTTTGGGATAATCAAAATTGTCTTAATCTACTTTTACAATGTGAGACCTCAGAACACGAGCCGTATAAATTCATTCGGCTGATAAATGGTAATGAAGGAAAGCATAGTGCAGATGGCAATCAAATCATATTGAGGTTTATAAATTTAAGTGTAAGCAAATCAATCTAAGATTTTATCGGAAACCCCAGCAACCTTTTCTGAATTTTCCCAAGATTATAGAGCAGAAACAGCCATGCCATGTCTGTCCCTCCAATTGTTACCAAATGAAAATAGTAACCAAGTAGGATGATAACAACCACAGAAAAAAAAGGTATAACACTAGTTCTACACCTTCAAATTCGTCGAGGCAATAGCCAAAAGACACACTAATCGTCCAGCAACAACAGCAGAGTGTATTAGAGTAACTCAGCCATCAATCCTCTCAAAAAAGTACAAGTAACCCATGTCGATTGGTGGATTCTTCGATGCCCCAACTTTGTCATCGTTGAAAATCACCCACCTGCCATCTTTGCGGATATGGGCAACATAATGCCCACAATGTGTTGATGAACCAATGTGGCTCACCAATCCGATGAGTCGGTATCCTGAAGAGGTCATATGGAAGCATTAAAAGGAGCTGCTAGAATAGAAATATAATGCAACTGCAAATTACTGCATTTAAAGCTAGCAAAAAAGGAAATTGAGAACTAGTAGAACAGGAAGCTAATCCTAGTACGAAAATGGTGGCGGTAACCGAGAACAAACAAATTAGTGAAATGAATGAAAATAACTGACTTCCTTGTCCATCTGACATAGCTGCATCAACCACATTTCCACTGCTACTAGGTGTAGTGTCCATATTTGACGTATCAGAAGGCGGATTAAAAATCCATTCAGTAGCCTTCTCAATATCACCATCCTGTAAATAACAGAATTATCTATTACTGGGTAATATCGCATTTCAGTCGACAGACAAGTTCTAATCAAGATTTAAATTTTCAATGCCTGTTAAGTTAGTTTCTTACCGATGCCTGTAGAGCTTTACGAGCAACTTCTTCCTCAAACCCAAATGATATCAAAGTTTCAACTTTTGATTGATCAACATGTAGAGCACCCTTTTGTGATTTAGTGATAGGCTCATCAATACCTGGGGGGGGAGGGGGAGAAATTATCAAAAGAGGATGTAGCCACTAACAAAAGAATTATAAATGACATCAGCTTCGCAAGGCTAATCCTAAGATGAGAATACCTGGATCATTCATATGGTTAAGTAACCAATTCATTGCTTCTTCCACTCCAGCGTTCATGGTATTAATAGCAGCCTTTTGACAATGAAGATTATTAAATCCCATAGACAACAGTTGGTTCACAATGTCCTCATTAGCACTTATCCCATCATCCTCAGTACCTGAACATAATAAAGAGAATAAAAATAGCAAACATAAGCTCACGTAAGTGGAGAGCCAATAGATAGCCGGCCTGACAGACAGAAACTAATTTGGAGCTATCATTGAGATTAGGGGTGGCAAAATGGGTAGCGGTTAACGGGTAATTCCCATTTCGACCCGATACCCGCCGGGTATTGGGTACCTGCTACCCGGCGATAACGGGAAACGGGCGGGATCGGGTAGTATGTTTTAGAGTTTTGCGGGTAGCGGATATACCCGCTACCTGCACGGGTGTACCCGTTAGTCCCGATAATACTCAATATTATTAGTATTAGCTATATACAATCTTTTAATACCTTATGGAATCTATGTGTTTTAAGAGATCTTTTGAAACATTTTTGTATTCCAACGAATATTTAATTGAAAACTCATCGGAACTAGGTATAGAGTTTCCCCTCACTTTTATTCCTAATCTATTCAAACTTACCATCAAAATTATTAAAGTAAATTAATTAGAAAACATTGTCGGCTATTAGGGTTTTCAAATTTTCTATTTTAGTTAATTAGTAGTAACAAATATTTTATGTCCCATAAATTTATTTTCTTATAAATTAATTTTCGGCTCGGGTACGGGTACCCGCAATGTCGGGTACGGGATACCCGACACGGGTATCGGGTAATCCCAATATGTTGCGGGGCAGGTATTGGGACAACAAATTTGGCTGAAATCGGGTACGGGTACCCGACTTGTCGGGTGCAGGTACCCGCGGGTAACCCGTTTCGCCACCCCTAATTAAGATATATTAGCATGCTAAACCATGTAATATGATATAGTACCAGTCAGCAACATAATGACATAGTTCCACTTTTAGAAACTATCCATAACCAATAACAAGGTTTGAAATATAAAGTTGTATATATCCCTAGTTTGAGCTAAGATATATTATTGCAGGTATGGGACTAAGATTGGGGAAATGAACTGGATGATCTTAAAATTCTTGATACCCCTAGTTTGAGCTACAATGGCAATGATTAGCTCGTCTAAACGAGTGAGGCCCAAATCTCATAAAAAAAGGATAATTTTGTTTCTTACTTTTATTTACAGCTCATAGTCTCTTCATACAGAATTACAAGGAATCTAAATGAATGAAACTGGAACTAGGACATGTACCTAAATTATTGCCTATAAGGTAGAAAATCAAGCTTGAACTTCCATTGGAGATATTAATTATCAATACCATGAAGATGAGATGTAGAAATCACTGAAAGGGACCAGACGCAATTGCTTGACAAAACAAAAGAGGCGCAGCGATAAATATTATGCATCATTTACATATATAAATCATCTTAAGTGATTCATCATGAAAACACTCCATGTATTTCACCTTCAAGATCAATCAGAGAGAATTAGAAAATGAAACCAACAATGAGGCATACCAGCATCAGGTAATAACTCCTCCCCAGGTTGAAGACCTTTACTGCGCATAGCACTGATGTCTATAGTATCAGGAACATCTATGTAGACATCTACAGGGAGGAAGAAAAGTAGTAGTAAGTATCATCATAAACAATTCCTATAAATTGGTTATGAAATGGTGCAAATATGCAACGTAGCAGGGTACTTACCAAGTTTTTTGGGGACCCAGCCCTCCTCCAAGACGAATTTTCTCATATGCAATACCAAATAGTCGGGAAATGAAGTCAGGCCTACACTTCTGCAAAGACAACTACATTAGCCAGATGTAGCAAACAAGGACAAAACACATATTCAGCATAGCCTGCTTAGTGCTAAATCTTTTTCAGCGCAAGTGCTATACAACCTTCTATGCATCAAGGCAAGGAAGAGTAGGAATGCTGAGGGCCGGATAAAGACTTTTAGAAAGTTTGATTCCGTATTTTCCCAGTAAAATGATAATGTATGGAGGAGAACACTCACTTGATAGCAGTTGTCTTGGCTTTTAATGCAGTACTGTAGAAATCATGCAACTCTTCAGGAGCAGCAAAGCAATCCAAACAGTCTATCAAAGGTACCCTTGGTCGAACAATTTCATCTGAAGAACTGTTGCAGAAAACATATTAAGTAAGGTAAGGGATGGAATTAAACAAGACCACAAAATAGAAGGGGTCAACTCACAGTTCTTCGCCCTTTGCATCCTTCTCATTTTTTAACCTTTTGAAATCTTCCAACTCTTCTGAAACAAGTAAAGAATTGTGCAAAAAACAGAGATACAATAGTTACATCCCGCATCATCATCTTACACTTGTAAGTTGCAATAATGAAGTAATCTGCAAAGGTGAACCACACTCACTTTTGTTTGTAGCTTTATGGAGTGGAATGTTTAGAGACAGAATGTAGTCACATCTTTTGTTATAAGCAACTTTGCCTGATGAGCATTGCAGCCTCTCTTCAACACCAAACTTGAAACTTCTTGAAGGATCGGAGACCTGATTCCCAGTGTTAATCCTCTCAACTTGGTCAATAAGATGTAGGAAGAACTCCAAAGCATCCTACATAAACCACTTGTCAATAACCATTTTTATACGGAATATACAGGGTAGGAAGTGAACATATTTTAACGAATTCCTAGAATCAGCTATACGCCTATACCATACCTAAGCTGCAGCATAGAGCAGTATAAGATATTACAGGAGACACAACAGACACATAAGTCACTATATTGTATGCTTAGGTCGCCATTTTACTAGGCTGGAGCTACAAGTTCGCAAAGAAATTAATAGTGAAGATTGGCGAACAGCCACACACTTAAATATACTCCATAAAAGGTGGCAAACATAAAAATCAAATAACACAAACCTAATACGTTATGTACCTTATGTCTAAAAACTCAAACCTCATGACTTATTAACAATCCAAGCTTTAAACATACCTGTTGCCGCATAGTAGAAAATTCAGGATGATTTGCAGCAATTACAGACTTGAACATACGAGGGGGAATTCCTTCTTGTTTCTGAAAATTGAAGTCAGTCAACACTCAGAAAAGGGCCAGCATGCATCTTGAGGAAACAGTATAGTGGACAACTTAAAGCAATATATAAATCTTTACTCAAATTCAACATTGCAAATTATCTTACAAACACGAAATATAATTGCTCGCTCTGTTTCTGTACACATTTTATATTTTTATGACTATCTCTGGCACATCATCATACTTGTCATCTCTACTTCAAATGACTAGTGACTATTATAAGTGGATACAAAAATAAAGATGGGCTTACATCCGTCAATGTAGTTTGTGCTGAATCTCCTGTGTCGTCTTTCTGTGGGGAAAAAACAAGGCTATCAGCATAAGCAGATAAAGGAACACAGGAGCACCAATCAAAATGCACCGAGCATACCTTGGTAGCTGGAATAGAATATTTTCCAGAAAGTAACCCGTGCGCTAACTTTGTGCTGCACATATTGGGATATACCAACCAGTGAGCATTGGAAGTGGCACTAATTAATACACTTACAACTCTCTCTCTCTCTCTCTCTCTCAATCATAGTTCTTAAAAAATCTAAGAGTTTTAAAAATAGACTGGTAATAACCACCAGCACATGAAAAACACGAATCATATTAGTACAGTTGTGCTACAACAATTCTTTCAATTCTTGCAAAACAAACTATACGTCACAGAAAACACTCATTATTGGATACGATTAATATTAAAAAGACACTTACAGTTGGGTATTTAAGTCTACAGTTGGATCGGCTGGAGCTGATCCAAAAGCTGCTTCCAAACTTTGGTTCAGATAGTATCTAGAAAGTAAATCCAATTAAGGTTGAACCTTTAGAGCTAGTATAATGAGAACAGTAGCTGAACTGCAGCCAAAATTCAACTCCAGATCAAAGTAAAATGTGAAGTAACTGACCTTGAACAGAAGCCACCCGTGGAGAATACAACCTGCATAGTTGCAGCCAAGTAACAACTGCAAAGTAAAAAATATTAGAAAACAGTGTGGCAGAATAATAAGATTACAATGCTTTTACTACAGAAAGGTAAGGAACCTGTTGCCAAGATTCACGAGTCCAGTATAACCCGGTCCAAAGAGTGGTTCAACTTCTTGTCCACTCTCTTGAATGCGGTTCCAGTCGAAATTAGTGTTCTGATCAAGTTCTCTCTCCGCAGTTGTCATTTCAGTCTAAAAAATTTCACAACCAATACCATGGTCTGTTATGGTATGACAAATTAAACAATAAATAAAAGTAAAAATGGTGCTTAGGAATGGGAAATTATCAGACAATGGCGACAAATAAGCTATATCCATAGCCTGTGGTTATCCATGAAATGTAAACACAAGCAAAATACATCAAAATATTAAATATGCATCAAACTTCCTGCCTTTTACCTTTTGCAAGGATGAAAAGTCTATGCCAAAATGTTGCAGATGCTGTGCAAGAAGTGGGTCCACAACACTTTCATCTTCCGCATAAGAGTAAACGTCTGAGCTGCCAAAGTTTGAATTTCATGATTATAAAGGAAAAAGGCAATGAAGATATTAAGTTGGTTGTCACTCATGCAGTAGCCATGAGGCTGGTTTTATTTGTTCGTTGTTCTGTCAAGAATCTATCATTAGGCTCATTGCAAACTGACATAAAGATTTAAGAAATACTAGATGAATAAATCAAAGAGCTAACCCTACACGAATGGCTACAGAAGAAACAAATAGACAGACGTAACAGCTGCATCTGTTTTGCTTTACCATCACATCAGCATACAACAAATTAAATACATTTATCAACATCTATCATAATCTTCATCAATGTTGTCAAATAGCGGATATAGAGCCGCCATGGCGCTATGGCATGGCGTTCGGTGGTGGAAACGCCATAGCGCCGCCATTTGACAACATTTCGTGTTACTGCATTTAGGAATGGGGCATTATGCAAGAAACATGGAGGTTAGAGCTTTATTTTATGCTTTATTAATTGTTTTAATAGTTTTAGGTGTTATATTTTAATTATTTTCTAATTTTTGAATTATGTATAAATATACAAGTATTATTTTATTTATTCAATTATTGACCGGCATATCCCGCCATACCACCATATCCCTGTGGCGCTTTTCAGCGGACTGCCATAAGCCGCCATACAGGATTGACAACATTGATCTTCATACACACACACACACATTTCAGTGGGAAGCCGGCCGTTCAAGCTAAAAAATGGTACCGAATATATTAAACTCTCTGGAAAATAATCACTCTCAGTTTCCATCATAGTAGCAAGAGACAAAAGAACAACTAATTGCAAGGAGGTAGCTGATGAAGAGAATGCAGGCATTACCTGCTGCCTCTAAATCAGCAGTTATAGTTCCAAGCTTCACAGCAAGAGGATACCCAGTTGCATTGTAATGATTAACTGCATGGTCATTGCCCCCAGTTCCATCCCAATTTCTTCTACCACAATGGGTTGATCCATCAGTTAAGTTCAACCAAAGATTTTCTGTTTTATCACATTTTTCGCACTTCCAACCGGATGGAGGAACAATCACCCCATTGTCAAGCTGTTTTAAATCCATTGCATGTTTACTGACATGTTTCCTATCAGCAGTCCATACAGCAACTTGTTCTTTCTTTTCAGCACCCACATTCATAATAACAGCATCAACTGCTAATCTGACCTGTGAGTTCAACAAATTAAACTTCACCTATCTACTCTTATTATAGTAATATAATTCAGATAGTGTTAGGAAAAAGAACAGAATACCTTTTCTGGCAAATCTACAGATGGAAAGGGAAGGTTGACATAATCAGGTAGAATGACTATTTCATAGCTCTGTTCATATTCTGGGTCATTGTTGTCAAATCCTCCTTCAACACCTGCAAACCAGAAAGCAAATTAGCACAAAACGTTTTCAAGTAACACACTGATGCACATGACATTCTCCATGAAAACAGCATATAAGAACAAGAAGCCCATTAAAAAATCATTTGATGTATCTGACAAGGTCAATGACAAGGTTAAGAATAGAGTAAGAGGAATTCCCAAAACCAATGACAAAACATTCCAAATGACCAGATCATAGTAAGCCCGCTAACAAACAAACTGAGTTTATTCAGTATTAAATTTATTGCAAGCTACATATCAATCACTCAGTCTAAAAGAAAACAAATATTAAATCTATTGGAAGCTATAAAGGCAGAAATTAGGTTATAAATTTGTTGATGAACCTGTTATAAGAACATCTAATATGAAAGGTCTCCAACTAACACATATTTTATTCAGTACCTAACGCTAGAAGTGTTGGTTTCTTTGATGGTCTGTCTTCAGAATCTGCCTTTTTTGTTTCTTTGATGTGCAGATAAACAGGATTTCCACTCTTCTTGTAATTCCAAGCAACAAACTCCTTGCCGAACGCAAGAAATGAATTCATATCCACAAACAGTCCACCTTCTGATCTCTGCAAAACATAAACAGGAAAATCATCTTTACACAGTGAAGTCGCACAATACTAGTAGCAGGGAAACGCAAAAAAGGCAAACAGCACCGCCTTTTCATAACATGGCATCTTCACACAAAGTTAAATTCTAAATTCACAAGTAAAGCACTGTGAAATTTGAAGCCTATGCCAGTTAGTCAAGAAACAACAAACACAAGAACTATGTTTCGTACTTATTTTAAAATTTCTCATTCCCCAAAATTTCTAATGCCATCCCATAAACCCTAATTCAGTACACAAGAAATCATAGCCCAAAAACAACAGTATGCCAAGAGGAAATCAATAGCGAAAGAGGAACAAACTAGTTCCCACTGCATAGTACACATTGATTAGCATATCCAAAATTAAAATTATAGCGTGAAAGAAAACACAGTAAAAACATACCGGAGTATCAAATGAAATGCAGCATTCCTGCTTGTAGATGCGATTGGTCGGTTCAGGAATTCGAACCCGAGAGAGATTTGATCGGAGCAGCTCCATCACTTTTTCTTATTGTACAAAATAATATCCTACAATTTTCCAGCAGCCGATGGTTTAAGAGCGATAGAAAAAATCGACGTGTTTGCGAATATATGTATGTGTAGAGCTGTGTATGCTGGTTGCCCTAAGTCTTGGGGGGAGTGAGAAAGAGAAGTGAACAAAGGCGAAGCTTTTATGTAGACGTCAACACCGTTCGGAACCGCCGGTTCCGGTTCAAGTTTTTCTTGAACCTGAACCGGCCCGTCGTAGCTTGGACTGTTCCGGTTCCTGAACCGTGAACCGGCGGTTCACGTCAAGGTCCGGAACCGCCGGTTCCGGGCCGGTTCGGCGGTTCATATTTTTTTTTGTTAAAATTGTAATTCAAGTAAAAAATGTAAATATACTTGCATAAATAAAATTAGAATAATGCGATGTACAAATGTAATTTTATTGATACAAATTACAACTTTAAAATTTACAAATTATAACTTAAAATTTACAAATTACAAGAGGCTTAAAGTCTTGATTACAATTTACAAATTAGATATTCGAAACAAATGGGAGAAAAAGAAATAAAGGAAAAAGACTTGAGCTCAACTTAAATTTAAAATTTAAGTTGAGATGCCTACGTATCCTCAATGCTCAATTGCATTTTGGAATCAAAGTCCACGTAATTCTCTTTCCTTCTTCATCATTGAAATAAAAGTGTGAGTCAAAATATAAATCTAACTCACTTGCCGAATTTGTCGTCCTTCCTCCGCTGCTGTGGTCGTATTGGTCCACCAATTGGGATTGGGCGTCGGGGTCATCAACTTGGAAGAAGCCAAAGTTATGTGTTTGACGGGGGGTCTAGGTCTCACTTGGTGGGTACTGTTGTACTTGGCTTCGTAATCGTGAAAGAGAGCCCGCAAGTCAAACTCAAAACTTCTTTGCAGGGTTGAGAGGTGGGGGAGGTTTATTTGGAATGTTTGGGCTAGGTTTATGTTGTTGTCGTCGTCCTCGTCATTCGATTGCAAAGCTCGGAGTGGTTCAAGATCAATAGAAGCCAAATTGTTGTAATAAAATTCTAAAATTTTTAAAGTACCAACTAGTCTCCATTTTGGATCCAAAACTTTTGCAAGCAAAAAAACCGTTGGGATCTCATTGAAATACTTAAGCCATTTTTCAATCATATAATATAAAAACACACATTAATTCAGGATTATTTACGGAATTTTTCATTGCAGTTTTAAAACCAAGTGATATATACATGCAATGTTATAAAACACGAACGGATGTGCAATAATACACACTCGATAACTCAACGGTGGCATTTCTAAAACCTTTGAATAATTTAAATAAACGCATGCTTTGATCCCAACAAGAAGATGTTAGATATAAATCATCTACATGGAAAGTTCTATAAAAATCAACCAAATATTCTATATGATCTAATGTAGAATGCAACATATCATATGTAGAATTCCATCTAGTAGACACATCTAAAGTAAAAGTTGTGTACCTTATTTTCTTCGAATGACAATACTTCTTCCACGCCTTGCCAATATGAGGCTTCCAGTGGATCAAGGATACAACTGTTGTAATAGGTTGAATATGTCTTTGCCATAAAGACAAAATATCTTGTACACATAAATTTAAAATATGACATATACATCCTTGGTGAAAATACTTACCACTTATCACCGGGGAGCAAGCCGTAGTTAATTCGGGTATACTTGCAGTGTTACCGGTTGCGTTATCAAAACCAACCGAAAATATTTTGTTGCATAAATCATAATCATTCAAAACTTGAATAATTAAAGATGCAATTGCTTGTGCGGTGTGTGGTGTTGGAAATTGTCTAAAATCAATTAAACGTTTATTTAAAGTCCAACTATTATCTATAAAATGACATGAAATTCCCATGTAAGAATTTCTATGGTAAGAATCCGTCCACACTTCAGAGCAAATATTAACTTTGTGTCCCAAGGTAGATAAAAATTTTCCTACTTCTCTTTTTTTATCAAAAAACTGCTGGTTCTTAGATCTTTGAGCAGTTGAGGGGGGAATTCTTTTTGTAGCAACATTAAATGCGGTTTGCATAGTAACTTCATATTTTTTGTCATTAAAAAAATTAAAAGCAAATGCTTCATTGCTGCCCATCTTACTATAGCATCGGTAACCCTTTTGGGATCATATTTAACTAGAGGCGTACCTGTTTGAGACGATGAGCCGGCGGCAGGGAAGTTTATTTGGCTTTGCGACTTAGTATGCCCATATTCCACGGGATGTTTTACCTTCAAATGGCGATGGAGAGTATCATATCCCCCACCGGTTCCAAATGGATAGACTTTCTCGCAATAGTTACAATATGCTTTGAACTCATTTGTCTCTATGGTAGTGGTTGGATCATTAGGATTTGAAATTACTACCGGGACCTTCTTGTAATGTTTGGTGAAAATATCGAATTTCAACTTTGGAGGCATCTTCTTCTTTTGTCGTCCTGAAGGAGGAGGAGCATCGGCCTCCTCAACATTTTCGCCAACTTGGCCGGCGCTAGAAGGGGGGAATTGATGCGATCCATCATCGCCTTCGTCCGAATCCGATGATAGATTCACATCGTATTCGAAATGCGAAGCCGAATGTGAATGCCCCCCTTCTTGGTCGGTGAGGGCAAGTAACAAGGCCGCATTTCGATCTTCTTCCTCCTACAAAATTTATACAATTAAGTAAAAATACTAACAAAAATAAAACACATAACACATAGATGTTAAAAAATGAAATTATGAATTTAATAAAAATGAATTTAAAAAAACAAAACATATTAGAATTTACTTGTGCTCGAAGAGTGGCTCGCCTTCCCACCTCCTCCGTAACTTGTGCTCTAGTAGGGGCACGTCGACGACGAGTATCACTTTGATCTTGGGCAATACCCTTGCCCCGATCACCACTACGACGAGATGAAGACATGATATTGATGGATATTTAAAAGTGGAGAATGGAGAGTAGTGTGATTGTGTGAATATGATAACGTAAATAACGTGAGTAAATTATGAGCGCAAATAACGTAAACAACTTGAGGAATTAGAGAGAATGAAGATAGAGAATAGAGAAATTGAGATTGAGAAGATAAAGACTTGTTAACACAAGAATGAGGTGAGTAGAAATGAAGAGGAATGGGGTATTTATAGGGGGAAAATGTGATTAAATTAAATAAAAATAATAATTTCAAAAATTCAAATTTTCAAAAAACAGGCGGAACCACCGGAACCGGCGGTTTATTGGACGGAACCGCCGGCTTCGTCAACGGTTTCTGACGAAAACCGGCGGTTCCGCTGACGGTTTCTGAAAAGGCTAGTGCGTAGGTCGGAAATAGGCCTGAAAAGCTGCCGGAACCGTCGGTTCAGAACCGCCGGTTCAAAACCGGCCGTTACGATTTGCAAATAATTGGAACCTGAACCGGCCCGGGGGAACCGGTGGTTCCGGTCACGGTTCGAACCGTCGCCGACGGTTCCAGTTTGGAACTGCCGGTGACGGTTCCGGGCAGTTCGCCCGGTTCGGTTCGGTTTTGGGGACGTCTACTTTTATGACGTGTTCAGAAGGTCATCTCCATTCAAATTTCAAATAAAAGAGAAGTGATCCCTAAAAGCATCCGCAATGATTGCTACTAAGTCCGGACGATCGCGAGAGCTCGTCTGCCCATTGCAGGGCAACGAACGAGTGGGCCGACCGAAAGTTCGGTCGCAGACATTCTCTCGCCCGTCACTCGTCCGAAGCGTTGTCCACCCGTTGCATGACTACGGATGAGCGCGGACGAGGACGAGCTGAGTGTTGGATCAGATCAGCCTTGGAAATATTACCGGAGGATTGAGAAGATGATCGAGAATTTTAGCAAGAAGTTAGATTTTGATGACTAGTGTAGGTTTTTAAAAATTTAATAATGTAGTTTTTTTTAATTAAGTATAATGTACTCCCTCCGTTCCGTAGTAGTGGAGGCGTTTTTTTTGGGACGCGATTTAAGAAAAATTATGTTAAGTGAGTTAAGTAAAGGAAGGATAAAGTAGCCCATTTTCAATAGCCATGGGACGTAAAAAAGGCAGAAACCGGAGGCCTAGGGTTCAGAGCAAAATTCCGGAGCCGGCGGTGGTAGCTTCATCCTCCTACAAAATTTATACAATTAAGTAAAAATACTAACAAAAATAAAACACATAACACATAGATGTTAAAAAATGAAATTATGAATTTAATAAAAATGAATTTAAAAAAACAAAACATATTAGAATTTACTTGTGCTCGAAGAGTGGCTCGCCTTCCCACCTCCTCCGTAACTTGTGCTCTAGTAGGGGCACGTCGACGACGAGTATCACTTTGATCTTGGGCAATACCCTTGCCCCGATCACCACCACGACGAGATAAAGACATGATATTGATGGATATTTAAAAGTGGAGAATAGAGAGTAGTGTGATTGTGTGAATATGATAACGTAAATAACGTGAGTAAATTATGAGCGCAAATAACGTAAACAACTTGAGGAATTAGAGAGAATGAAGATAGAGAATAGAGAAATTGAGATTGAGAAGATAAAGACTTGTTAACACAAGAATGAGGTGAGTAGAAATGAAGAGGAATGGGGTATTTATAGGGGGAAAATGTGATTAAATTAAATAAAAATAATAATTTCAAAAATTCAAAATTTCAAAAAATAGGCGGAACCACCGGAACCGGCGGTTTATTGGACGGAACCGCCGGCTTCGTCAACGGTTTCTGACGAAAACCGGCGGTTCCGCTGACGGTTTCTGAAAAGGCTAGTGCGTAGGTCGGAAATAGGCCTGAAAAGCTGCCGGAACCGCCGGTTCAGAACCGCCGGTTCAAAACCGGCCGTTACGATTTGCAAATAATTGGAACCTGAACCGGCCCGGGGGAACCGGTGGTTCCGGTCACGGTTCGAACCGTCGCCGACGGTTCCAGTTTGGAACTGCCGGTGACGGTTCCGGGCAGTTCGCCCGGTTCGGTTCGGTTTTGGGGACGTCTACTTTTATGACGTGTTCAGAAGGTCATCTCCATTCAAATTTCAAATAAAAGAGAAGTGATCCCTAAAAGCATCCGCAATGATTGCTACTAAGTCCGGACGATCGCGAGAGCTCGTCTGCCCATTGCAGGGCAACGAACGAGTGGGCCGACCGAAAGTTCGGTCGCAGACATTCTCTCGCCCGTCACTCGTCCGAAGCGTTGTCCACCCGTTGCATGACTACGGATGAGCGCGGACGAGGACGAGCTGAGTGTTGGATCAGATCAGCCTTGGAAATATTACCGGAGGATTGAGAAGATGATCGAGAATTTTAGCAAGAAGTTAGATTTAGATGACTAGTGTAGGTTTTTAAAAATTTAATAATGTAGTTTTTTTTAATTAAGTATAATGTACTCCCTCCGTTCCGTAGTAGTGGAGGCGTTTTTTTTGGGACGCGATTTAAGAAAAATTATGTTAAGTGAGTTAAGTAAAGGAAGGATAAAGTAGCCCATTTTCAATAGCCATGGGACGTAAAAAAGGCAGAAACCGGAGGCCTAGGGTTCAGAGCAAAATTCCGGAGCCGGCGGTGGTAGCTTCATCCTCCTACAAAATTTATACAATTAAGTAAAAATACTAACAAAAATAAAACACATAACACATAGATGTTAAAAAATGAAATTATGAATTTAATAAAAATGAATTTAAAAAAACAAAACATATTAGAATTTACTTGTGCTCGAAGAGTGGCTCGCCTTCCCACCTCCTCCGTAACTTGTGCTCTAGTAGGGGCACGTCGACGACGAGTATCACTTTGATCTTGGGCAATACCCTTGCCCCGATCACCACCACGACGAGATGAAGACATGATATTGATGGATATTTAAAAGTGGAGAATAGAGAGTAGTGTGATTGTGTGAATATGATAACGTAAATAACGTGAGTAAATTATGAGCGCAAATAACGTAAACAACTTGAGGAATTAGAGAGAATGAAGATATAGAATAGAGAAATTGAGATTGAGAAGATAAAGACTTGTTAACACAAGAATGAGGTGAGTAGAAATGAAGAGGAATGGGGTATTTATAGGGGGAAAATGTGATTAAATTAAATAAAAAATAATAATTTCAAAAATTCAAATTTTCAAAAAATAGGCGGAACCACCGGAACCGGCGGTTTATTGGACGGAACCGCCGGCTTCGTCAACGGTTTCTGACGAAAACCGGCGGTTCCGCTGACGGTTTCTGAAAAGGCTAGTGCGTAGGTCGGAAATAGGCCTGAAAAGCTGCCGGAACCGCCGGTTCAGAACCGCCGGTTCAAAACCGGCCGTTACGATTTGCAAATAATTGGAACCTGAACCGGCCCGGGGGAACCGGTGGTTCCGGTCACGGTTCGAACCGTCGCCGACGGTTCCAGTTTGGAACTGCCGGTGACGGTTCCAGGCAGTTCGCCCGGTTCGGTTCGGTTTTGGGGACGTCTACTTTTATGACGTGTTCAGAAGGTCATCTCCATTCAAATTTCAAATAAAAGAGAAGTGATCCCTAAAAGCATCCGCAATGATTGCTACTAAGTCCGGACGATCGCGAGAGCTCGTCTGCCCATTGCAGGGCAACGAACGAGTGGGCCGACCGAAAGTTCGGTCGCAGACATTCTCTCGCCCGTCACTCGTCCGAAGCGTTGTCCACCCGTTGCATGACTACGGATGAGCGCGGACGAGGACGAGCTGAGTGTTGGATCAGATCAGCCTTGGAAATATTACCGGAGGATTGAGAAGATGATCGAGAATTTTAGCAAGAAGTTAGATTTAGATGACTAGTGTAGGTTTTTAAAAATTTAATAATGTAGTTTTTTTTAATTAAGTATAATGTACTCCCTCCGTTCCGTAGTAGTGGAGGCGTTTTTTTTGGGACACGATTTAAGAAAAATTATGTTAAGTGAGTTAAGTAAAGGAATGATAAAGTAGCCCATTTTCAATAGCCATGGGACGTAAAAAAGGCAGAAACCGGAGGCCTAGGGTTCAGAGCAAAATTCCGGAGCCGGCGGTGGTAGCTTCATCCTCAGCCCCTCTGCCGCCATGGATCGAACTTCCGAGCGATGTAACGGCCAATATTCTGCAGAGGCTGGGTCCAGAGGCGATACTTAGAAGCGCGCAGCAAGTGTGTAGTACGTGGTGGAAGGTTTGCAAGGATCCCGCCTTGTGGTGAGTGATCGATTTCTCAAACACTATGTTGATCGATTGGTACACCATGTACAATGTCATGTGCCACCGCGCAGTGTATCGTAGCCAGGTACAATTGGTCGACCTCACTATTCAGAACTTCGGCGACGACGAACTCATTGAGTATATTGCTAATCGGTCACAAAATCTCAAACGCCTTAAACTTGGATCTTTTTATGTGATCTCAGTAGATGCTGTGATTAAAGCGGTAGCAAAACTTCAACAGTTGGAAGAATTGCACCTTACTGGTAAGCCATGGATTGTTCCTGCCCACATTGAAGCTATAGGAACTTCTTGCCCAAAGTTGATATCATTCTCATACAATGGACATGGAACAGAGCATCCTTTTCCACTAGAATTGGAAGATGATGATGATGATTATGATGATGAATTTAGTAAAGGATTCGGTCGGAATGATTATGCTCTCGCAATCGTCAAAAGCATGCCTAATCTTCAGCATCTTCAACTTTGTGCA
Source organism: Salvia splendens (assembly GCF_004379255.2). NCBI lineage: Eukaryota > Viridiplantae > Streptophyta > Magnoliopsida > Lamiales > Lamiaceae > Salvia > Salvia splendens. The sequence continues at coordinate 17,965,311 of NC_056036.1, read as the reverse complement.
CATTGTATGCAAAATGAAGGACTTGAAGCCATCCTTAACGGCTTTCCACGCCTCGAATCACTTGACATCAGGCGATGCTTTGGTCTCGAGCTTGGAGGGGATTTGGGGGAAAGATGCCGTCAGCAGATAAAAGATCTTAGACTCCCGAATGACTCCGTCAGTACTATGTCGTGGCTTGAATGGGATGGCAGAGACTCGTTTGGTAACAGCATAGATTTTAGCGATTATGACTATGACGTTTATGAAGATTATGAGTGTTACGATGACTACTTCTCGCCTCTTGGTTATGCTTTCTTCAATGACGACGGGCTTGGGTTTTTCGACTACGACCATTTCTGAGTATGGCAGATGGTTTGCTGGATTAGTTGATTTCAAGTGGTTGTATCAGCATGTTGGAGCTTTCATTTTATCAATAGACCCTTTTATCTTTTATTAGTAGGCTTATGACTCTGCCTTCAGTTTGACTATTCTTGCTTTTGTTGTTCATTTTAGATGCTTTGTATCAACTTCTTTCTATTACCTATCGGGTTGTCTTCTTTGAAAAAAAAAGAAAAAAGAAAAAAGTAGGAAATGAAAATGGTAGAGAGACGAAGAGAGAATAAAGTAAGAGAGACTAAAGTAAATGAGAAGAAATGTGTTGACTTTACTAAAAAGGATGATTCCACTACTATGAAACGTACTAAAATGACAAAATGACTTCACTACTATGGAACGAAAGGAGTAGTTTTTTTTATTAAGTAATGTAAGTGTTTGTTTAAATTTGTGGTAATTTAGTAGTAATTGAAAACAAAAATAAAAAAAACATTAAAAATTAAATGAAAATTGAGTTTTAATTGATAGAGAGGACACTAGTCCGAACCACTGCAGAAGGAAGGACCGGACTAAGAAATGCTGATGTGGCGACCACTAGGACGGACACTAGTCCGACCATTGTGCGTGCTCTTAGAGCATCCACAATGGGCAAGCGAAAGTCGGGACGAGCTGCTCTGCCAGAGGTGGCGGGCAGCGCAGCCCATTGTGGACGCCCACAACGGGTGTGGCGACATAGGCGGGGCGGAACGACGGACTGGGGAGGGGCACGGATGCTTTTCGCCATTGTCGCGAGTAAGAAGCCGCGCTGCGGGTTGGGTGTTGGCGATCCGAATGTTATTTTTATTTTTTTAACATTCGAAATTATATACTCCCCGTCCATAGAAGTAGACTAAATTTTCTTTGTCGTTAGTTCCATAGAAATAGTCAATATCTATTTATGGAAACTTTTTCTCCGTTTTTTACATTATCATTTATGGATCCCACCATCCATTAGTACTACATTATTTCAATTATTTAACTCTCTCTTATTTTACTAATTATGTATTAAACCCATGTTATCTCTAATTAATCTATTTTATGTGATGGAAGGAGAGTACTAACACTAACCCAACTTCACTTCCAAATTCATTCCTCTTTTACTTTCTATCTTTTTCAATTTCAAGTTCATTTGATGAGCAATGGATACCAACGAGCTTCTCAACCAATTCGATCCACGACAGAAGGAGAAAATTAATTTTTCCAACAAAAAAAGTTGGGTTCTACCATCATGCTGCTTCGCCAAATACATTCACGTGGTATAATGACATCACATTCGAACTCAAGGAGGTGAACACGAATGACTATGAAATCAGTGGGATGAAGATGACGACAAGTCGGGGAAGAGGCAAGGGCAAGAAGTTGATGTGTGCGGCCTGGTCAAGGAAGTATACCCCCGAGGAGTGACGTTGGCGTAGATCTACATTGATGTTTCTGAGGATGTTGTCGTCAACAACAACTAGAAGTTCCATATGTTATGGGACCCGGTGACCGATAAGTACAACGCACAACGGTTGAAGAAGGCACCCGAGCAGGAGTACGAAATGTTTTGGAAGTACTGGGCATGGATCTAGAAGGACTTCACTAAGTGGCAGGATTCTAGCCAAAGTACTAAATGTAATACTCCATTCATTCCATGAAAAGTATAAATTTTTAGTTAGGTACAAATTTTAATACACAATTGATAAAGTAAGAAAGAAGAAAAGAAAGAGTAATGAAAATAGTGTTAGTGGAGAGGGAGGTTCACATTATTAGTAATGTAGTGGAGTCCAAAATTAAAAAGGTCATAGTACTTTTCAGGGATAGATTAAAAATGAAATAGTTAATATTTTTCAGATTTAGAGGGAGTATAGTTTACTGCATTAACAAACAAATTATCATAAATAGTCGATGTGACATTTTCTTCTTTTCCAATGCAATAAATTGCACAACAACTACAATAATTTAAGAGTGTCCACAATAGGGGAGCCTCGGTGGCCGCCAACTCCGCGGCGGCGCCACGGCTCCCTATTGCAGAGGAACGATGCGTCGGGGCCGGGAGGGGCGGACAGGCCTCCGCCGAGTAGTCTGCGTGGACGGGGCGGGGGGTATGAGCGGCGGCGATGCCGCAGTTGGCTATTGCGGGGCCCGTGAGCCGCGGCGCCGCCCGAATTTTTTTTTTCTTTCGGTTTTTTTTCCTATAAATAAAACTCATTCTCCTCATTATTTTCACACCATTCCAACTCTCTATATAAATTTTTCTCTATTCCACTTCCAAAAAACTGGATAATTTATGGAATGAAGCGTGAGATTCTCTGGTTCAAGAGGTGCAGTGGGAAGCCGACGAGGACGCGGCGGCGGTCCCTCGTCCGATTCATCATCGGCGGACAATCCCACGAGACCATGCCGGAGCGCACCAGCGGTTGATGACAGACTACTTTGGCGATAACCCCCGTTATCCACCAAGGTTTTTCCGTCGGCGTTTCAGAATGTCACAACGGCTCTTCACCCATATAGCGACGTCATTGGCGGGGCGGTACAGGTGTTTCACTCTCCGACGTGATTGCACCGACCGGATCAGCCTGTCTACTTTTCAAAAATGCACCGCTGCAATTAGGCAGCTTGCCTATGCCGGCCCGGCTGATATGTTCGACAACCTAAAGATGGGTGAGACAACTAGCCTAAACGTGCTCCGACAGTTTTTGTAAGGGCATCCGGGAAATCTTCGGTCCGGAGTTTCTACGGAAGCCAACCTTTGAGGACTGCCAAAGACTGCTAGATATGAACGGTTCGGTGCACAGTTTCCCAAGGATGATGGGCAACATCGATTGCATGCACTGGGAGTGGAGAAACTGCCCGGTGGCAAACATCCCTCGATGATCCTGGAAGCCGTTGCCGACTACCGTTTGCGGATCTGGCATGCGTATTTTGGTGTCGCAGGTTCGAACAACGACATCAATGTTCTGCAGTCATCGCCTCTTTTCAATGAGAAGTACCGGGGGGAGGGTCCAGAAATCAGATTTGTGGCCAATGGCACGCAGTACCATAGGGAATACTAATTGGCAGATGGGATATACCCTCGTTGGCCTGTATTTGTCAAGACAGTTCGGCAATCAGTGGACTAAAGAGAGCCTATTTTGCGCGAAAATAAGAGTGTGATAAGGAGGATGTTGAGCGAGCTTTTGGTGTGCTCCTAGCACGATGGGCCAACGGTGCCCGACATGAGTTTGGCAAGAAGATGATGTATCATATTTGATGCTGAGCGCTGGGCACCGGAAGATGGTGCTAGTTCAAGTCACGGTGTTGCCTCCGCGCTGATACAGATGGGTGTACCATGTAGTAATGAATATCTGCTCCAACGTTTCACTGATATGCGCATGGACACCACACATACCCAACTCCAGGCCGATTTGATTGAAGAGGTCTTGGCACGTAGGGGAGGGGGCGCAGCGTGAAGAAATTGTGTGATGTCGAAAATTTTCGTTGTATAATTTTACCCTTCATGTGATACAACGAAAATTTAGTTTTCAATTTTATTTATTAAATTAACAGTTTTTTTTCTAATTATTTTCAGTCCTATAATTTTAGTTCTAATTGAATTAAAATATACAAACAATTGATAAAATAATGTGATTTGTGGCTTGGGAGTGTCCACTATTGTTGTGGACACTTTTTTTGTGCATGATATAAAAAAAAGTGGTTGTGGAAAAAAAGTGGCTTATCCACCAAAGGGTCCACATTATTGTGGACACTCTAAGGTCATGTTTGTTTGACATGGATTGCTTGCTAGGAAAGTAATCTAATTTTTAGTGAATAAATTTCTTTGTTTCGGTGAAAATGTTGAAAGTAACATGATTCTGAATTATTAAATCCCTTGTTTAGTGAAATTCTAAGAAAGTAAGGAAAATAAATTGATTTCCCATGTTTAGTGAAATTATAAGAAAATAAGGAAAATAAACTAATTTCCCATGTTTAGTGAAATTATAAGAAAATAATGAAAATAAACTGATTTATAAGAGAGTGAACTGCCTCATTAATCCCTAACATTTTGAGTTGTGACATCACAGACCCATAACAAAAAAAATAGCGCCAGAGGACCCTAACGTTTAATATAATCACGAATGACGCTTTTCGGACTAATACACCCTCAGGCCCTGTAAGTGCATTTTTGTCACTCCATTATACTGCTGACATGTGATTTCTGTCACATTTATTACAACTTCTTATGTAATTTCTTAATAAGTTCTGATACTTCATATGTAATTAAAATTTTGTCATTATTTACACTTTCTAATTTTTTTTTTATAATATATAGATTTATAATTATCTGCTTTAATTAATACTCCCTCCCGTCCAAAGATAAGAGAGTCAAATTCCTTTTTGGGATGTCCCACTATAAGTGAGTCATTTCTATTTTTAGCAAAAAATCCTCTCTCTTACTTTATTGTCCACCTACTTATTCTCTCTTTACTTCTCTACTTTTCTGTTCTCTCATACTTTTCTCTCTCTACTTTAACTTTTTAAATATCAATTCCTTAAATCCTATGCCCAAAAGAAATGTTTCACTTATCTAGGGACGGAGGGAGTATGAAAATAATAAATTGAGACCCTTTCTTCCGTATAAAACTCATTTTCTAGTATTTTTCCATGTTTCTATTTTCTATAATTTTTCTTTGTTTTTTTTACTTTGATTTACGGATCAATTTTATTTATTATGATAATATTCTAATTTTGCGATATTAATTTATAAATTTACATTCTTTAATTTCAAATACTATTATTAATAAAAAAAAGTCTCAAAGGACTAAATACCTAATATCACATGCTTGAATATTTTTAAAATATTACTCATGTTTCAATTTTATCATGAATGACAAGAAACTATGCAAATTTATATGTAAAGATTGAGTGTTCATATATGATGTTAAAAATTTCAGTTTGCGCTAAATTAAAATTTTCAATAAAATATCAATCCCAATAATCGTCTTAAACTTAGGCTTAGAGTAACAAATTAGTTTGATGATATATAATGAAATAATATTTTAAATGTGTGTTTTCAAGAAAATAATTTTCGTATGATTTAATTAAATGTTAAATATTTTTTATTTTATGTACTATTGATTCAGATTTTATTACATAAATAACTTTACTTTCTCATATATTTTGTTGTTTCTTAATGAATTTCCTACATGATATGACTAATACTCTCTCCGTCTGTGATTAAATGTCGCATATTTGACCGACACGAGTTTTAAAAAATTGTTTGACTTTATGTAGTAAAGTGGGTAGAAAAATTAGTGGAATGTGGGACCTACTTTCATGTATTGGTTTTATAATAAAATGTGACTGGAATGAGTTAGTGGAATGTATGGTTCACTTGCCAAATATAGTAAAAGTAAAATGGGACATTTATTGGCGGACGAAAGAAAAAGGAAAAATGAGACATTTAATGGCGGACGAGGGGAGTATATTGTTACCACTAACTAGAAATAGAGGGATATAAGAAGTTTTTTGCTGTGCAAATAATGACAAAACTTTAATTACGTATGAAGTTCCAGAACTTATTAGGAAATCACATAAGAAATTGTTGACAGAAATGTGACAGAATTCATATGTTAGCGAATTTATGGATTGCAGAAAATGCCCTTCAAGCCATTTGGGCATTTTCATCTGAAAAGTGGCTAAAAACACTGCATTCATGATTATATTAAACATTAGGGTCCTCTGGCGCTATTTTCTTTTGTTAGGGGTATGTGGTGTCACAACCCAAAGCGTTAGTGCTAGCCTATTACTGAGCTGTGGGAAGTCCTAATGATGTGACATGCTGTGAGAAGTCCTAGTTATGTAGCATGAGGTGTTTTTGGTTAGTCCTAGTGCTAGCCTATTGGCTAGGGCGTCCTGTTGTGATGCTCTTAGGAAAAGTTATGTACTGTAGTAATTGAAGTACTATAGTAATTCAAGGATTCTTTTTCCTCTTATAAACCTAGGTATTCTTTTCCACAAAGCGGTTCTCTTCCACTACTTCTCAAATATCTCATTTCTCTTTCCCTTAAACGTGTTTTATTTCCATCCATCTTTCTCACTCTTCACTCGTCCGATTCATCATCGGCGGACAATCCCATGAGACCACGCTGGAGCGCACCAGCGGTTGATGGCAGGACTACTTTGGCGATAACCCCCGTTATCTGCCAAGGATTTTGCGTCGGCGTTTCAGAATGGCGCAACAGCTCTTTACCCATATAGCGACGTCATTGGCGGGGCAGTACAGGTGCTTCACCCTCCAACGTGATTGCACCGGCCAGATCAATCTGTCTACTTTTCAAAAATGCACCGCTGCAATTAGGCAGCTTGCCTATGCCGGCCCGGCTGATATGTTCGACGAATACCTAAAGATGGGTGAGACGACTAGCCTAGACGTGCTCCGACAGTTTTGTAAGCGCATCCGGGAAATCTTCGGTCCGGAGTTTCTACGAAAGCCAACCTTTGAGGACTGTCAAAGACTGCTAGATATGAACGGTTCGGTGCACGGTTTCCCAGGGATGATGGGCAACATCGATTGCATGCACTGGGAGTGGAGAAACTGCCCAGTGGCAAACATCCCTCGATGATCCTGGAAGCTGTTGCCGACTACCGTTTGCGGATCTGGCATGCGTATTTCGGTGTCGCAGGTTCGAACAACGACATCAATGTTCTGCAGTCATCTCCTCTTTTCAATGATGAGTACCGAGGGGAGGGTCTAGAAATCAGATTTGTGGCCAATGGCACGCAGTACCATAGGGGATACTATTTGGCAGATGGGATATACCCTCGTTGGCCCGTATTTGTCAAGACAGTTCGGCAATCGGTTGGACTAAAGAAAGCCTATTTTGCGCGAAAATAAGAGTGTGATAAGGAGGATGTTCAACGAGCTTTTGGTGTGCTCCAAGCACGATGGGCCAACGGTGCTCGACACGAGTTTGGCACGAAGATGATGTCGCGAATATCATGTATGCATGTATCATATTTGCTGCTGAGCGCTGGGCACCGGAAGATGGTACTAGTTCAAGTCACGGTGTTGCCTCCGCGCTGATACAGATGGGTGTACCATGTAGTAATGAATATCTGCTCCAACGTTTCACTGATATACGCATGGACACAACACATACCCAACTCTAGGTCAATTTGATTGAAGAGGTCTGAGCACGTAGGGGAGGGGGCGCAGCGTGAAGAAATTGTGTGATGTCGAAAATTTTCGTTGTATAATTTTATCCTTCATGTGATACAACGAAAATTTAGTTTTCAATTTTATTTATTAAATTAACAGTTTTTTTCTAATTATTTTCAGTCCTATAATTTTAGTTCTAGTTGAATTAAAATATACAAATAATTGATAAAATAATGTAATTTGTGGCTTGGGAGTGTCCACTATTGCTGTGGACACTTTTTTTGTGCCTGATATAAAAAAAAGTGGTTGTGGAAAAAAAAGTGGCTTATCCACCAAAGGGTCCACATTATTGTGGACACTCTAAGGTCATGTTTGTTTGACATGGATTGCTTGCTAGGAAAGTAATCTAATTTTTAGTGAATAAATTTCTTTGTTCGGTGAAAATGTTGAAAGTAACATGATTCTGAATTATTAAATCCCTTGTTTAGTGAAATTCTAAGAAAGTAAGGAAAATAAATTGATTTCCCATATTTAGTGTAATTATAAGAAAATAAGGAAAATAAACTAATTTCCCAGGTTTAGTGAAACTATAAGAAATTAAGGAAAATAATATGATTTCTAAAAGAGTGAACTGCCTCATTAATCCCTAACGCTTTGAGTTGTGACATCACAGACCCATAACAAAAAAAATAGCGCCAGAGGACCCTAACGTTTAATATAATCACGAATGACGCTTTCCGGACTAAAACACCCTCAGACCCTATAAGTGCATTTTTGTCACTCCATTATACTGCTGACATATGATTTCTGTCACATTTATTATAACAACTTCTTATGTAATTTCTTAATAAGTTCTGGTACTTCATATGTAATTAAAATTTTGTCATTATTTACACTTTCTAATTTTTTTTTATTATATATAGATTTATAATTATTTGCATTAATTAAAACTCCCCCCGTCCAAAGATAAGAGAGTCATATTCCTTTTTGGGATGTCCCACTATAAGTGAGTCATTTCTATTTTTAGCAAAAAATCCTCTCTCTTACTTTATTCTCCACCTACTTATTCTCTCTTTACTTCTCTACTTTTCTCTTCTCTCATACTTTTATCTCTCTACTTTAACTTTTTAAATATCAATTCCTTAAATCCTGTGCCCAAAAGAAATGCTTCGCTTATCTAGGGACGGAGGGAGTATGAAAATAATAAATTGAGGGGATAGGATCCCCTGTTGTGGTGAAATACACAGCAGGGGCTGCTGCCTCTCCCATAAAATTAAAATAATCAAATAAATTAAATAAATAAATAAAATAAATATAATATTATTTTAATTTTTATGGGAGAGGCAGCAGCCCCTGCTGTGTATTTCACCACAGCAGGGGATCCTATCCCTAAATTGAGACCCTTTCTTCCGTATAAAACTCATTTTCTAGTATTTTTCCGTGTTTCTATTTTCTATAATTTTTCTTTGTTTTTTTACTTTGATTTACGGATCAATTTTATTTATTATGAAAATATTCTAATTTTGCGATATTAATTTATAAATTTACATTCTTTAATTTCAAATACTATTATTAATAAAAAAAAGTCTCAAAGGACTAAATACCTAATATCACATGCTTGAATATTTTTAAAATAATACTCATGTTTCAATTTTATCATGAATGGCAAGAAACTATGCAAATTTATAACTAAAGATTGAGTGTTCATATATGATGTTAAAAATTTCAGTTTGCGCTAAATTAAAATTCTCAATAAAATATCAATCACAATAATCGTCTTAAAGTTAGGCTTAGAGTAACAAATTAGTTCGATAATATATAATGAAATAATATTTTAAATGTGTGTTTTCAAGAAAATAATTTTCGTATTATTTAATTAAATGTGAAATATTTTTTTATTTTATGTATTATTGATTCAGATTTTATTACATAAATAACTTCACTTTCTCATATATTTTGTTGTTCCTTAATGAATTTCCTACATGATATGACTAATACTCTCTCTGTCTGTGATTAAATGCCGCATATTTGACCGACACGAGTTTTAAAAAATTGTTTAACTTTATGTAGTAAAGTGGGTAGAAAAATTAGTGCAATGTGGGACCTACTTTTATGTATTGGTTTTATAATAACATATGACTGGAATGAGTTAGTGGAATGTAGGGTCCACTTACCAAATATAGTGAAAGTGAAATGAGACATTTATTGGCGGACGAAAGAAAAAGGAAAAATGAGACATTTAATGGCGGACGGGGGGAGTATATTGTTACCACTAACTAGAAATAGAGGGATATAAGAAGTGTTTTGCTGTGCAAATAATGACAAAACTTTAATTATGTATGATGTTCCAGAACTTATTAGGAAATCACATAAGAAATTGTTGACAGAAATGTGACAGAATTCATATGTTAGCGAATTTAGGGATTGCCGAAAATGCCCTTCAAGCCATTTGGGCATTTTCGCCCGAAAAGTGGCTAAAACACTGCATTCATGATTATATTAAACGTTAGGGTCCTCTGGCGCTATTTTTTTTGTTAGGGGTTTGTGGTGTCACAACCCAAAACGTTAATGCTAGCCTATTACTGAGCTGTGGGAAGTCCTGATGATGTGACATACTGTGAGAAGTCCTAGTTATGTAGCAGGAGGTGTTTTTATTAGTCCTAGTGCAAGGCTATTGGCTAGGGCGTCCTATTGTGATGCTCTGAGGAAAAGTAATGCACTGTAGTAATTTAAGGATTCTTTTTCCTCTTATAAACCTGGGTATTCTTTTCCACAAAGCGGTTCTCTTCCACTACTTCTCAAATATCTCATTTCTCTTTCCCTTAAACTTGTTTTATTCCCATCCATCTTTCTCACTCTTCCCTCTAACTGAAGACAATTACTGAAAAAAAATCAGTGATCGCCATAATATCCCCCTTTTTTAATAGGCAAATAAATTTTAAATTTAAAGGTCACGCCTCAGAAAAATCGAGCCTAAGACCTATTGCCTTAGGCATCAACCTCTCTACCACTTGGCCTACTCATACACACTCCATAATATCCCTCTTTCTATCTTTTAAATCTGCTAATTTTTATTAATTGTAATCATCTACAACGCCACATGTTTGACTATATATTTAGATATAATATTTCATTACCTCTCCTTAGTGTTAAGCATCAAACACATCACAACCCTTAATCCTTTGATTGGATAGTTGTGATAAGCTACATTATTAGACTAAAATGCTACATTATTTTACTAAAATAATATATTATTTGCTAAGTTACATTATTAGACTAATAATCTACATTATTAGATGACGTGACATTAATCTAATCGTTAGATTACAAGATCCAATGGACTACAAGTGTTTCGTTTTTGAACAATATTTACCATATAAATATGAATACATCCCTAACTTTATCTGATTCATCAAAATAATTTCAATAACTAAAAATTATAATTTCAAAATCATGTCATGTTTCCAAACACAATAATCATATTTTTCATCATTCATATCATATTCTTTGTAATCATTTTTTGAGAAAGCATAAATCTCATAAATCACAATCTTAGAAATCATAGTTCTAATAATCATTTTTCTTAACAACTTTACTCTCCTGCCAAATAAACGTGCTCTTAGGGTAAATTGTCTATAAAATCGCAAATTTAGTCAAATTTTGATTTGTCCCAGACCTTTCAAAATTTGAATAATAAATCACGAAGTTTAAAAAATTCCCAATAGTCTCATGATAGCTGTTTTGAATGCAAATTCAATGCTAAATCGATGCATGAACGCAAAATTTTAGTATTGTCAATAAATAGTGACGTAACTGTATATTAATGTAATGACATGGACTACTAAACGACATCATTCTGAGCTTAAGAAACTAAAAGTATAGCATAAATTTGGTCAAATGGGACAACTAAGCAATTTTCCAACTTCATAATTTATCATTTAAATTTTAAAAGTATAGGATAAACTAAACTTTGATCATACTTCATAACTTTATAGACAATGTGATAACATAACACTATGTTCATGCGATCGTAGCTGCCTAAACTTGTTTCCAGCAAGTTTGCTATACTATGGATGAATTGTACATATTGCACAGCTGTCTGAGTTTGAGTATACAATGAAAGTGGCAATCTCATCTTGCCTCCAAGTCGGTAATGGTAACTGTGGCATTCGTACTTGGTGGGGTTGTACAACTTTGTGGATCGCTCCGTCTACAACTTCCTTCCAAAAAAAACCCGGGCTCTTCCGGATCAGGCAGGATTCCTCCCTCGGTAGCTAGCATCAGAGCTACCGATGGCGTGATGGGTCTATCTTCTGCTAATTTTTGAACGCATAATAACCCCACCTGTATGCATCTCTTCACCTGGGATTCATCACATGTTTCCTTCAAACAATGGTCCATCACTTCCATAATCCTCTTCTCTTTCCATAGCACCCATGCCTGCCACCACATAACTTTAATTTATACTGAAACCACTCTTCAATAATCATCAACAATATAGCAAAAACATGTGTAGCTAAGGGGACTACATGGCCTAGGAGGCTAAGATGATCATTGTGCTGGAATCCGTTGTTCTTTTTCCCGCTTATTATCTCTAGCAATACCACTCCAAGACTGTAGACGTCGGACTTCACTGAGAATTTTCCATGAAATACATATTCCGGAGCCATGTAGCCACTGCAAAAACAGTAATTTATCACTCCTTAATTAGGCTACCTTGGAAATAGCCAATGTCCTTTGATGAGATGAAAAGAAAACTTACTATGTTCCAATAACTCTCTTTGTTCTAGATACAGATTTATCCTCTTCAAATGTTCTTGCTAACCCAAAGTCTGATATTTTCGGATTTAAACTTGCATCTAGTAAAATGTTATTCATTTTTAGATCCCGGTGGATAATCTTTAACCTGGAATCGTGGTGAAGATAAAGCATTCCCCTAGTGATTCCCATGATGATGTCGAAGCGCTTCGGCCACGTTAGAAGTTTCCTTCGATCCGGATCTGCACATGAACATGTACTTGATCAACATCAGAAACTAGGATAAATTTATTGGATTCAAACATAGAAAAATGATATTGGGCAGCACCAAACACAAAACGGTCCAAGCTCTTATTCTCTAGGTATTCATATATTAGCATCTTCTCCTCTCCTTCAATGCAACAGCCAAGAAGCCGAACAAGGTTTCTATGTTGAAGTTTGGCGATCAACACAACTTCATTCTTGAACTCTTCGAGACCCTGTCTAGAAGCTTTCGACAATCTTTTGACTGCAATTTCTTCTCCCCCCGGCATATTTCCCTGCTCATGCATCATAACAAGGATGTCTGCTAAGGCAGAGGCAATGCTCAACTTTGACAATTGTGTCAATGTTAGTTACCTTATATACAGGGCCAAAACCTCCTACTCCTAGCACTTTCTCTTGGGAGAAATTGTTTGTTGCTTGCAGAATAGTTGTCATTTTGATCAACGGCAATTCTATATCCTCGTTATTCTTCTTCAACCCTACTAAGCATGAAAAGACAAAAGTGCTAATGCCTCAAGGTCTAGTTGAGTTTTCAAGACAACACAATTCATTGTTACCTCGCTTCTTCCATCTTGTTAGTAAAAGCAAAGCTCGATTGATAAAAGTCGAAACAACAACTCCAGTAGCAATTGAGATCAGTATTAAGCTTACAGGCGCTTTCTTCTTCTCTACATCGGATGTAGAATCTACACGAAAATTAACCAAGAAGAATGACTATTGAGGCCTTGTATTCCGAAAATAAAAACAGTTAGTTACCTATAAGCGAAAGAGGTACTCGAATATAGACGTTCTGGAAGCCATTTGCTGCGGGAAGCTCTCTGGTATCGAGGAGATCCCCGAACCACATCACGCAGCCAGTGCCTCCATTAGTTATGTAAGGATTAGCACAGGCAGAGCAGCTACAGTTTTTCAAGCACTCATCTTTGCACTCATCAAGGCTCATGCTAGCATTCAACCAGTAACTCAACAGATCAGGGCTCTTCACCCCTCTAACCTCCAAAAAACCATCCCCACTCTCGCAATTCAACGCGCTAATCTTTCGACATCCACCAGACCAATCCCGAACCCCCCACTTGTCTGCAAACTTTGGCACAAACCCTTTAAAACACTCACACCGCTGCGAATTTTCAACCGCGCATAACCCGTTGGGGCCGCAATAACCATACTCATCACACTCGTCTCGCGGGAATGGGTACACTGGATTCCACTTATCCTTCCCAGGGTTCATAACATAGTGGTAGATTGAGCCAGATAATTCCATCCTCGCTCTTATGATAATCGAGCTCTCATAAGGCATTGCCAGGGAAATTAATCTCTCTTCTTCGAAGACCAGCTCAGCTTTGGAAACAGTGCTGCGGAAGCGAGGGAGGCCGTTGAAGGAGAGGCCATTCCACTTCCCAGTCCGCAGTTTTTTCCTCGAGCCTTTATAAACGACCATCTCAGGCAAGCCATGATTCTCGATCTTCACAACGAAATCACCGGGAGAAGGATCGTTCCAGTCTCTCCACGACGTCAAGTTGGTGCTAACGCCGGCGTCGCGATCGTCCACCAGCTTCATACCGGAAAGCCACGTGTCAGTTGGAGAATCGAAGCTCTGCCATAAGTAGGCAGATCCTTCGATCTCCTCATCCGTGACGACGAGGTTTCCGGTTTCTAAAAGGCGTAGAGATGGCCGTGACGCCGCTGCTGATGGTTTCGCCGACCAGATAACGGCGGATCCGTCTGTGGTTATGAGGAGAGTGCCGTTTGCGGAGATGGAGAAGACGACGGGTCGTTGGGGATCGGAGATGGGATTGTTTCTGTTTGCGACCCAGACTACGGTAGCGGGGATGGATTTGTACCAAATTCCTAAGAATGTGTTGGTGGAATTTCCGGGACGGAAAAATCCAAACTCAAAAACTTGGGTTTCGGAAACCAGAGTCTGGCCGGTGGAAATCGTTTGGTTGTGGAGAAGTAGTGCTTTGCCTGAGGTTGATTGAAGTAAAGAGAAGAAGAGGAGAGCAGTGAAAGTGAAAGGCGCCATTTTAGATTGATCATCCAAGAAATATAGTATTGCAGTTTGAAGCCTTCCATATATAAATCAGAGTCAGACTTATGTAAGATCATTTTAATATATACTACTCCGTCCAAAAATAGTATCATTTCGCCGCTTTGTGATGTCCAAATAAATAGTTTTAGTTTTTAATATGGAAAGTTACTCTTTTATATTTAACCACTTTTGTCCCTCTCTTTTATACTTCACCTATTTTTCTTATTTCTTTTACTTTACTCACATTTTCTTCTCTTTTCTCTTATTTTATCAATTTCTCATTAAAACTCGTGTAGTTCATGAATAAGAAATTAGTACAATATTTTTTTTTGGAGGAGGGAGTATAAAAATGTACGACTAAACTTAGTTATATTCAGTGTAGAAAAATCTGTCCAATATGACGAATGGTTGATGTTTGAAGGATCATTTTATTTTCTTCTCGTGTCATGGACAACAAAAGCGACCGCATTGACTAATAACAATGTGTTGTTGAACTTTTGAATTAGTCTACCCATTTTATGCACTTAGAGCTTAGCCTTTTGTTTGACATGAATATACAAGATTCAATTCCTATTTTATTTTGGCGAAGTATATTCTTTCTTTTTTTGAGTGTGTGAATATGAATTTCTTTCTTTTTTTTTTGGAATTAGTGTACATCTTTGTATGCAGGAAAACAATTTGTAGCTGAAAATTTTGTGCAAGTCTTATTCGTGTCTTGGTTTTAAATTTTGATATTGCAAGAATGAAGTCCCGCTCATGTCTTAAAGTTTGGCATGTCCTAATGTAGTCTTAAGTGTTTCTCGTGCAAACCACATCGCACCCGAAAAAGAATAAGAAACAAGGTCCACCAGAAACATAGACGACAAGCCTAAACCTAAAGTAATTGAATATTTTAATAAGGAGAGACTGATTTATTTTTAAATATAGAAAATGGACATCCTGAGATAAACTAAAAAGGAAAAGTGGACATTATGAATGGGACGGAGGGAGTACATAAATAAAAATTTTCTATCGTGCGAATGGATGTCATACCCAAACAAAAGTGTCATGCGTCCGCATTGTCTAATACCTCCGTTCGTGAAATAATGTCACATTTCATCATTTTAGGTTGTCCACGATTTAAAGTCTCATTTACCTTTTTCCATTTTAAGTAAAATCGACCTCACCATTCACCTAAATCATCACATTCACATTCTATTACAAAATAAATATATAAAAGTGGGGTACACATTCCACTAACACATTTTCCCATTTTTCTTTACAAAGTTAAATAATTTCTTAAAATCCGTGTTGAGTTAAAATGAGACTATTAATAGCGGATGAAGGGAATAACAATGCACTCCATTGTTGAACTTTTGTGATGGTCAATCCATGAATATCATGCACTTTGAAGATATTCAACGGTTAGTTTACCCATGAATATCATGCACTTGGAGATATTCAACGGTTAGTTTATCCGTGAATATTATGCACTTGGTGATATTCAACGATTGAGTCTTTTTCTTTGATAGGAATATACAAGATTCAATTCCTACTTTATTTCCATGAACTAATTTTTTTTTCTAGTTTATTTAGTATGACCATTTTAGTAAAGCCTGAACTATATATTTAGGTCTTAAACTATTTCGGATGCCTATAATTTAAAATGCACATTCCCTATATTATTCATTTTGCTCGTTTAAGGTATTTTTGCACCTTTTCAACATTTCTTGATAATAAAAATGCCCCAAATTCATTAGGGATATTTTTTGCAGCATTTACTATGCAATAACCTAACATTAAATTTATTCTTTCAGGACTTGAAATGAAATTTATCAGTATATATTTAAGTTGTTGTAGTAGTTAATACTCAAGTAATCAAAATTAGTTTTGCTTTCCTATTTTAATTAGTATTATATGTTTTAATTTATGATAAGTTTCTCTTGTAAGGTTTCCAAATTTATATGCTTTCACTAATTTACCATCATAATCTATACTTAGTCCTCTAGAGTTATGATGAATGTCGAACTACTTTTAAAGAACAAACTAGAGACCAAATTAGGGCCATTAGATCTAGTTTTTTGATGATATGTGTTGGTGCGAAATTTATTTCAGTCTTCGTTACAAGCCCATTTTACTTCATTCATGTACATAATACCTTGAAACTATAGTATGTTTGACTTAGTTCCAGTAGGTTTTGAAATGATTCAACACATGCTTCATTGGAATTCATTGAACTGAGTTTTACTTTATTCACTTTAAAAAATATGATTCATTCCAGTAAGTTTATTACTTCATTCGAAAATGTTTTTACTTCATTGGACAAGGTTTTTACTTCATTCCAGTAGGACTTCAAATGCTTCTACATATATTTCATTCAATTAGACTGCCACTTCATTTTGTTGTCATGGCTTTAATATCGGGACTGTCACAACATCGACGAGATGGCCTTGACGTCTCCGTCTGCTGACTCCTGCCGAGAGAACGAATGAAGACAAGACCGATCACGGTGTTGGTGTACGTGGAGTCGATTCACAACAGTGGCACGAGAGCGTTGCAGAGACGGTGATAGACATTGCAGAGAGAAAGAATGGTACGCTACGGCGAAACCACATGTACGTACTGGAATGAAGTAAAAACCTACTAAATGAAATAATATATTCTGGAATGAAGTTAAATCCTCCCAATATGTTATGACTTATTTGCCTTGGGTTGAAGTAAAATACGCTTGTGATGAAGACGGAAATAATTTATACATCTACCCATCTTATCCATAAAAAACTAGATCTAAAAATCATAATTTTGCCTCTAATTCTGCAGTTCTGCAATAAAGAGTGGATTTGCATATAATGAGACTCTAGTCCTCTATATGCATATATATGCATAGGAATGTATTTACAGGGGAGCGTTATTCTCCTTTTCACATCTTAGATCCTTTTTCCTTCTTAATATTACGCGTTAGATCTAAGGCATCAACGGATCAGATTGATTCTATAAAACTGGTTCCGTGTTGCATTATAGAAGGTGGTTGTATGCATTACAGGGTTATTATTGACATTTGACGGAAAAGTAACTGCCACATTTTGGTATCTGCGAATAATGCACCACATGGTCACGAGTAATGCATATAATTGACTATATAATGCACAATATGTGAACTGCAATGCATACGAATAAGATGTACCATGTTATGATGTTTGGACACACGTTTCTTGTTTCCCCTAAGGGTTTAATAAGCTTAGGGGCTAGGGTATAGTACGTAGACACGTATGTAATCTTCACATGGTAACGAGTAATGGATATAATTGACTATATAATGCACAATTTGTGAACTGCAATGCATACGAACAAGATGTGCTGTGTTATGATGTTTGACACACGTTTCTTGTTTCCCTAAGGGTTTAATAAGCTTAGGGGCTAGGGTATAGTACGTACGCATTAATAACAAATTATAAAACGATACGAATAATTCACCAAATTGTCACGAGTAATGGATGTTATTAACTATATAATGCACAATATGTGAACTGCAATGCATACGAATAAGATGTACCATGTTATGATGTTTGACACACGTTTCTTGTTTCCCCTAAGGGTTTAATAAGCTTAGGGGCTAGGGTATAGTACGTAGACATTACTAACAAATTGTTGTTATTGGAATATACGTATGTGCATTATTTGGTTTAGGTAGTGCATTATGTAGCTGTTAATTGTCATTATCTCAGTATATTATGCACTATTAGAGGTATTGTGTATATGGGTTAATCAACGGATTGAAGATTACATACGTGCATTTAGTAATGTCTATTATAAACAATGTAAAATGTTTGTCCATTAATAACTATAAAACACACATCACTAGTAATTAACGTTGTACATCATTTAAGTATAATTGTACATCACGAAAATTTAGACATTCACAAAACCCTATCCTAACATGTTCATAAGAAACCTTCAACAAAAACCACAAAAAAACATTCAGATCCTGTCTACCACCATACTGTGTCGCAACTGCTATAGGAATGTCTTCATCAAAATCGTCTTCTATAAAGTTTCTTGCCCTCTTCGAATCTAATCAGAGTCGTGTACAGTAATAGTGTTGATATAACAACTATATCATACTAGAAAATGTAACAAAGCAGAACTAAGTTATGTACATAGTTAGATGAATAATGTAACATCATATGATGCACATGAAATTTGTGAAAATAATGTACCAAAAAGGATAAACAAAGTATCAAGGCAACAAAATGATTTATGCAACTTAATATATAAATATTGCTAAATAATGTACACTGAAAGACACTAAATAATGTACAAAGTTGGTAAATAACATGATGGATCTAAAGAAAATAATTAATGTACACACAAGACCCAATAATATATCACTACATAATAAAATCAGTCTCTGAAGTTGCTAACTAATTTAATGTACACATATAGGTAAATGATGTACAGTCGCTCATCACAAAAAAATGTACCAAATAATGTAAATATAATCCAAAATAATGCAGCATACGAGTAATAAATGATGTACTAATGTGACTAAATGATGTACAGTAACTTAAAATCGATTACCATATAAAAAATTCTTAGAAACCCAGAAAAAACTAATCTTTATGCAAATTGTCGTCACTAATGAACAAATATACGAGAGTAATGAAGAGGACGAAACCAACAATAGAATAAACTCTAAAAAATAACACCGTCCTCAGATTTGTGCGACCAATTCGTAGACATGGGACGACTTTAATTTACCTAATTTCATCACAGGAGAGGACCGGAAACTCCCAACTTGATGGTCGATTAAGGAGTGGAAGACGGAGGCTTTGTTTTCGCAGCCTCATTTGTCGCCGATTTGTGGTTCTTTCGAAGAGGAGTGGAATACGACTGGAACTAGGGTTTGGTTTTGGGGATTAGGAGTGGAGTAGTCACCTTCGGGTGTGGGCGTCAGTCGGAGAAGCGGCGTAAAAACGGAGCAGAAGCAGGAATTCGATGATTTACTTCAGCAATTTAGGGTTTTCGAAATGGAGAATTGAGAGAGTGGGTTCGAAATGGTGAGAGAGTGGGAAGGTCAAACGTTGCTGAAAATAATCCCCCTTCAATTACGGACATGAAGTTTAGAAACTGCTGCAAATAATTGTTTGTTTACCATTTTTCCCTTTAATGTACGAAAACATTACAATAATGTACATCGTTGCTTTTAATCACATCCATCAGATTATTAAATCCAAGGGCTGATATTAGTGTTATGTTTAAGACTAAGGAGATGTATGGACCTTAATGCACCCCTGCATATATTTTATGTACGTACATTTATACTAGTAGTATATTACTATAATTTAGCTATTTTAAAAATTACTCTCTCCGTCTCATAAAAATATAAAATTTGGACACTACTCGACTTTTATTGAGAAATTGACAAAGTATGAGAGAGATAGAAATAAAATGTGATTGGAGTGTCATAAGTGAAGGCCCACCTCATAAGAGAAAAAAACTTGTCAAAAATATAAATGAACTAATTTTATGGGACACCTTAAAATGGAAAAAGAAAATTATTTTATGGGATAGAGGAAGTATATGCATGTATATAACTTTGGAGGATTAAATTTGTTTTATATATGTACACTTATATATTACTAGAATTTAACTATTCTGAAAATTATACTATATGTTCGTAAGAATTGCATTTTGTGAAAAATTAATTTTAGTTCACAACTCAAACCCAGCTAAACTACGGATTCATGAACTGGATCTGACTCAGATATAGATCATGAATTGCACACTATAACCATTCCAAACAATCCTAAATAATTTGAATAAATCACAAATTATATACCAAAAAAACAAACTCTAGGTCCTAGCAAAACAAATTTCTTTTTAGGTTATTGGAGAGTAATTAACTAATTATACAAAATGCCTCTAATGGATTTGGTGACATTTTTATTCGAAAAAGTGTTGAAAAAGTGCAAAAGTGCATTTTAAAGTATAGAGATAAGCAAATGTGCATTGCGGATAGCATATAACCGTTCACTTTTTTATTAAATGACAAAGATTTTAAATGGAATTATTGAGTATAATAATAAAAAAAATTGAATATTTATAAATAAGAGGATTGATTTTTTTTTTTTTATTATAGTAGGAGTCTATGAAAAGAAGTTACTTAGGTTGAGACAAATTATATATAGGAAATATGAAAATTTTGAATGGCTGAGAGTTAAATAACAACCGCCAATGTATCCATAATTTTAGTTTACACATGAATCTTGACAAAGAGTACGAATTCCCTCAATACCTTCTTCCATTTATAATTTTACATCATTGCTTCTCAGGCCAAATCTTAAGAGAAAAGTGATATGCTCGAAAACAATTCGAGGATGGGCTCAATAATTGTATGTTTGTATCACAATAAATGATTGAAGTTAACATTTCTTATTCAATGACTAATAGTAATACTAGTCCAACACATGGCTTTATTAGTGGAGTTAACTAGATTATAAATTATACAAACAATACTTCCCTTTCTAACTGGCCATGCCTCCTGATTAATTTGATGTCACCTTCGTTGTTCAAACCACACATTCAGGCTTATAATACCAATTTGCATTTGAACATGCCACTCTTCTTTATCACTACAATCCTCTGCTCCTTGCTGAGTTTAACAATTGGAGATTGCACTCTTTTTCCAAATCAAAACCTTGTTATTGGCCACACTTTGATCTCTCAAAACCATGTTTTCGAAACCGGCTTTTTTTCACCTGGAAAATCATTGAATAGATTCTTGGGAATATGGTTCAAGAACACACCAGATGTTGTAGTGTGGGTTGCCAACAGAAACCATCCCATCACTGCCTCAGAATCACCAGTTTTGATGATTTCTGAAAATGCAAGTCTTGTTATAAGCAGTGGCAGAAGCATCATCTGGTTGGCTAATTCATCAAGGGTGGCCTCAAATCCAGTTTTACACCTCCTGGATTCGGGAAACTTGGTTCTTGTAGACGACACGAGCAAAACAACAGAAGAGTACTTATGGCAGAGTTTTGATTATCCAACAGACACCTTGATGCCAGGAATGGCGATGGTGGACGATATTGACACTGGTGTCGAAAAGTATTTGACGTCATGGACAAGTCCGGATGATCCTTCTCCCGGTGAGTTTGTTCATAAGATCCGAAACCAAGGCTTGGCTGAAGTGCTGACTATGAGAGGAGGCGGAAGAATAAGATACCGAGTCGGACTGTGGAATGGGATGTATTTTTGCGGTGGCACACGCTTTCCCAATTCCGTTTACAAACCAGACTTGGTTTTCAAACAAGAGAGGCTGATATCCATAGGAGAGCCCTACCAGAACTCCATTCCAGTGAGAACTACATTGGATACATCTGGTTCACTCCAGCGCCATACGATGAATGCCGGAAGAGACAAATGGAATCATGTCATCTCATTTCCTCAAGATACGTGCGATGAATATGCTAGCTGTGGTCCTAACTGTATCTGCAGATCTGACAGGCCAATCAAGTGCCAGTGTTTTAGGGGAAGTTCCAAAAGGATTGGGACCTTCAAGATTGGTCGGGCGGATGCACTAGAACTAAACCAATGAATTGCCTTGGTGGAGATGGATTTGTGCAGGTTAGAGGGGTTAAATATCCTGATGTGCTTAGCAATGAGCATCGGTGAGTGTGAAACTGAGTGCTCCAAAAACTGTAGTTCCGTTCATCACTAATGGAGACATCGGATGCTTGATGTGGTTTGGTGATCTCATTGATACCAAACAACTTACTGCAGCAGATAGCAAGCAAAACATGTATATCCGTGTGCCGGCTTTTGAACTAGGTACGTCACTTTAATACAAGCTGCTTGAGTTGATGATGGACCTGATGGTTAGTTAAACAAAGTACAAGCTATATATACTGTTGATTAGACAAGAGGGAATGAACTAATGGCATGCAATCTCAACGGCATAACCTTTCACGTCCTTATCTTTTTGTCCTTTTACTCCTAATTACATCGACCCTTAATTTTGGCTGTAGAGTTTAACAAGGGTTTAGAGGAGGTGAAGGAGAAGAAATGGCCTAAGAAGTTAATACTGATATCAATTGCTTCTGGTGCTCTCGTCTCAGCCTTTATTAATGGAGGTCTACATTTGATGGCAAGGCGAAAGAGGCTAGGTAATAATAGTTAAGCATAAACTCAAGCTAATACTGAAGCACTTACTTCTTATTTCCTCACGCCTTTTCACAGTAAAAAGCAACGACGAGGATTTGGAATTGCCTGTGATCAATATGGCAACTATTGTGAAAGCAACAAATAATTTCTCAACGGAAAACAAGATTGGAGCAGGAGGTTTTGGTACTGTTTACAAGGTAATGTTCTAATGTGCAGAAGTTGGACAATACTTGTAGACTAACATGCATAAGCAGGGGAACATGCCATCAGGAGAAGAAGTCGCGGTTAAAAGATTGTCAAAATCTTCAACACAGGGCCTTGAAGAGTTCAGAAATGAAGTTATGGTGATTGCAAAACTTCAACATAGAAATCTTGTCAGGCTATTAGGATGTTGCATTGAAGAAGAGGAAAGGATGGTAATCTATGAATACCTACAGAATAAAAGCCTTGATCTTTTTGTTTTTGGTACACTTAGATTTACTCTTCATCTTTTTACATTGCCATATCCGAAAGAAAAAATGCATCTGTCATTAACACTTGCACGGTGTCCAATCGTTTGCAGATTACAATAGCAGAACACTTTTGACATGGCCTAAGCGTTATGACATTATCATGGGAATCGCAAGGGGATTGCTATATCTCCACCACGATTCCAGATTAAAGATTATACACAGGTATCTCAAAATGAACAACATTTTACTAGATGGAAATTTAACTCCAAAAATTTCAGATTTCGGCTTAGCTAGAATTTTTGAAGAGGATCAGGCGCTTGCTAGAACAAAAAGAGTTGTCGGGACATAGTAAGGTTACATTCAGTGATTGAATAACTTCAACATATTCTATACTGGACTTATGAGATCAATATTTTCACGCAGTGGCTATATGGCACCGGAGTATGCTATTGATGGGAAATACTCGGTGAAATCTGACATCTTTAGTCTTGGAGTGGTTTTGTTGGAGATAATCAGCGGAAAAAAGAACAGAGGATATGGAGACTCCGATTACTTTGTTAACCTCTTGGGCCATGTATGATATACTTTTTCATTGATAAGAACAATCACACACATTCACAAACAACTTAACAGGCTATATTTGTGGCAGGCATGGATACTATGGAAAGAAAACAAGATTTTGGAGTTGATGGATGAGTGTTTGAATGATACATTTAAGGAGTGTGAAGTGAAGAGATGCATGCAAGTGGGGTTATTATGCGTTCAGAAATTCGCAGATGATAGGCCAAACATGTCGTCCGTTGTTTCAATGTTAGGAAGTGATGGAGCAGTTTTGCCCGAACCAAAAGAACCCGGGTTTTTTATGGAAAGAAGTTGCAGTCCTGCGAGAAGTAGTACATCACGACGTATTGTGTCAGAGAACGATACAATCACCATTACAGACTTGGAGGTCAGATGAATAGAGAAAGCAGAGATTTGTACTAGCTGGGAGAAATCACATGAATTTTGGATCAATTCTACTGTCTCTATTTTATAGAATACTTGTGTAAAAGCAGGATTCGAGCTTCTAATATATACTACATTTTCTGCTTGCCAATTTTAAAAGCTATTAAGGTGCATTTATTTTCAATTTTCCTCAAAAGAAAAATGAAATAAAGTAAACTTAATCCTCCAATTTTTATTTACATATGTATTAGTTTTTATTAATATAATATAATTATAGATAAACTAATCAAAAAATTCATGGGTAGGATAAGAACTATTCTAAATTCTAAAATATGTGTTTAAAATTTATAGAACTGAATATATGTTTCATTTTGATTTGTAAAATGTCAATATTTACATACATATTTGCAGAATGTGTTCATCTGGCCTCCAACTCAGTAATGGTGATTGTCTTATTCCCTGACTCAACAAATGGTGAAGAAGTATTACTACTGCTTGAACTTCTTTCGATGAAAAATCCAGGCTGTTTTGGTTCGGGGCAAAACTGCTCCATCACTTGCCAACATCGAAAACACTGAAGGCATGGTTGGCCTATCGTCTGCGAATTTCTGAACGCATAATAACCCGACTTGCATGCATCTCTTCACTTGAGTCTCTACAAATGTATTCTTCAAACACTCATCCATCAACTCTATAATCTTGTTTTCTTTCCAAAGCAACCATGCCTGCCAACATAATAACCAGCTAATTAAGGTGTAATTTGACATTGCATTTGTACAAATCAAAATGACATCAAAGTATTAGTAATACATACATGGCCCAAGAGATTAAGATAGTGATCTGTGTGTTCATATCCTCTGTTCTTTTTTCCACTAATTATCTCCAGCACCACCACTCCAAGACTAAAGATGTCTGATTTCATCGACAATTTCCCATCTATCGCGTATTCTGGAGCCATGTAACCACTGCATGAAAACATTCATCTTAAGGCCACCATACAAAATAACCAAAGAATGTGACCATAGTTGGGAAAAATCACATGAATTTTGGATCAATTCTAATGTTCTTTTGTTATATCAGCTGTTAGTAGGGGTCTCTATTTTATAAATTAGTTTCATGTAAAAGCAGGATTCAAGCTTCTAATATATACATTTTCTGCTTGACAATTTAAAATAGTAAAACTCCAAAGTTAAAGATGTATGCTTTCATGATGTTGAAAAGCAATTATAAGGTGCATTCACCTTCAATTTTCCTCAAAAGAAAAATGAATTAACTTCTACGAAATGCAATATATCTGGCCGAGATGGAAATTCACAAATAAAGGAGCAGTTGAAGACTAAATTAAAGTTGACAAAAATTTAAGGTGGAATTTATCTTCAATGTTCCACAAAGTCGTTTATGTCATATCTCAAAATTACAAAGTCAATGAGAAAGCTTAAAATCGGCATAACTTCTTGATTCATGACGACTAGCATTTCAATTTTCACATTCAATATACGAAGCAAAGTGCGTCCATTGAATATTTGAATATATTATATATACACATCTCTATTTATAAGCAACTAGGGAGCCCTAATTCTAATCAAACTAGGAAACATATATCACAAGGAAAACCTATCCCACATCGGATGAGTGAGAGAAGTTGGAATGTGTATGTAATTTCTGTCCAACCCCAATTAGTTTGAGGCCTTTTGGGAGTGACCCAAAAACAAATCCGTGCGGGCTTGACCCAAAGCGGACAATACAATATCAAACTAATGTTGCAGTCGACGATCCTAACAAGTGGTATCAGAGCCCAGGTGGCTATGGGTCTGGGTTGTGCCTGGATGAGCCTCGGTTAGGGTCGGGCCCTGAAGGACTCGAGTTAGTCCCAAAGCGGACAATAATATCAAATTAACAAGTAGTATCAGAGCCCAGGTGGCTATGGGTTGTGCCTTGATGACGATCCTAACAAGTGGTATCAGAGCCCAGGTGGCTATGGGTCTGGGTTGTGCCTGGATGAGCCTCGGTTAGGGTCGGGCCCTGAAGGACTCGAGTTAGTCCCGCTATGGGTTGTGCCTGGATGAGCCCCGGTTAGGGTCGGGCCCTGAAGGACTCGAGTTAGTCCCAAAGCGGACAATAATATCAAACTAACCTGGATGAGCCTCGGTTAGGGTCGGGCCCTGAAGGACTCGAGTTAGTCCCGCTATGGGTTGTGCCTGGATGAGCCCCAGTTAGGGTCGGGCCATGAAGGACTCGAGTTAGTCCCAAAGCGGACAATAATATCAAACTAATGTTGCAGTCGATGATCCTAACATACTAAACCCATGTTGCAGTTGATGATCCTAACATACAAAACCCATGCACGTGCTATGACTTTTCTCCAAATTAAACAGAAGCTCAATCTGAAAAATCGCATAAGGAAAACTTCAACCATATTTAAGAGTATTACTATAAAATATAATTTCCAGTAGTTTACGGAAAGACTATTATTTAAATTAATAAATAGCATGAAATCACGACTCCAACAGCACTCTGGTTCCAAAATTCTCCGATAACAAAATATTAGGTCAAGGTTTGACAAGTATGAATGGAAAAAATGATTTACACTTCTAAAATATCAAATTCATTGACTAGACTTCTTTCATCCTGTAAATTTATTACAATTTGAAATCCCTTAAAGTAGTATGCATGCTTCCTTCTTTTTCTGGCATTGTTCTTCAAAAGAGTCATAAGCATAACTATTTCCATAACATGGCATACTTGTTTTTCACAACATTTATCTTCTCTCTGCGTTTAGCAGTTGGAGCCGCTGATGGCTGCACTCTTTTTCCAAATCAACCACTTGTTATTGGCCAGACTTTGATATCTCAAAACCAAGTTTTCGAAACGGGCTTTTTCTGCCCGGGGAAATCTTCTAATAGATTCTTGGGAATATGGTACAAGAGCACACCAGATGTTGTCGTCTGGGTCGCAAACAGAAACCATCCCATCATCACTGCTTTACATGATGCAGCTTTGATGCTTTCCCGAAACGGAAGTCTTGTCATAAGCAGTGGCAAAAGCATTATCTGGTCCTCAACTTCATCAGAGGATGCAACATATCCAATTTTGCAGCTCTTGGATTCCGGAAACTTGGTTGTTTTAGACGGCAAGAGCGTTCTATGGCAGAGTTTCGATCATCCAACCAACACCATGTTGCCAGGAATGAAACTAGTCGATGATAATGAAGCCGGTGTGGAAACATATTTGACATCATGGAGAGGTCCGGATGATCCTTCTCCCGGTGATTTTGTTCTCAAGATCCGAAACCGGGGATTGGCTGAGGTGGTGATTCTGAGAGGGGCAGCCAAAATATACAGATTTGGTCAGTGGAATGGGAAATATTATGGTGGTGCTATGCACTTTCCGAATAGCATTTACGAGCCAGAGATGGTTTTCAGAGAGGGGAGGTTGATATCCGTTGGAGACCCCTACCAGACCTCACTTCTCACAAGAAGCATTCTAGATACATCTGGTTCACTCGTGCGCCTTACCATGAATCTCAGAAAAGACAAGTGGAACCCTGCCACCATGTTTCCTCTCGATAAATGCGATGAGTATGCTAGTTGTGGTCCTAACAGTATCTGCAGACCTGACAAGCCAATTAGATGTGAGTGTTTAAAGGGATTTGCTCCAAAATTCCACAATGATTGGGACGTCCAAGATTGGTCGGGTGGGTGCAATAGGACTAAACCATTGAATGGCAAAGATGGAGATGGATTTCTGCAGGTGAGAGGGGTCAAGTATCCTTATATGTTGAGGTTTTGGTTGAATACAACGATGACCCTTGCTGAGTGCGAAGCTAAGTGCTTTGAAAACACTAGTTGCACCGCATTTGCTAATCCATTCATCACCAATGGAGGCAGTGGCTGCTTGATGTGGTTCGGTGATCTCATGGATGCCAAACAAATTTCAACCCCTGATGCTAACCAAAACATCTATATCCGTCAGCCACTTTCTGAACTAGGTAACTCATTTCAATATGGAGACTTGAGATATACTACTTTGCATGCGTATATTGCGAATGTTAGTTGTTTGCATCAGTACTATGTTTCCCTGTACTCCTATAGCTAGAATCAGATCAAACCGGTGATTTTTCCTGCAGATTATAACGTGGGTTTTCAGGCAGCCAAGGAGAAGGAAAACAAAAGGCCTACAAAGTTAATACTAATATCAATTGCTTTCGGTGTTCTCATCTCAGCCATTATCAATGGAGGTGTACTTTTTGTGGTGAAACGAAAAAAGCACGGTAACAACTATAATTACGTAGTAGACTGCTGTAGAAAAGATACTTGATTCATGTAAACTCAGGCCAATACTATAGCATTTATTCATGTTCCTATCTTTTTAGCAGTAAGAATGAATGATGAGGATTTAGAATTACCTGTGATCAAAATGGAAACTATTGTGCAAGCAACTAGTAATTTCTCAAAGGAAAACATGATTGGAGCTGGAGGTTTTGGTCTTGTTTATAAGGTAAGTGAGAGTGATCAAGTTGGAAAAGAACAATACTTAGACATACTAACTTGTACGCTAGCATGCATAAGCAGGGGAACATGCCATCAGGAGAAAAAATAGCAGTCAAAAGGTTGTCGAGATCTTCGCGACAGGGTCTTGAAGAGTTCAGGAATGAAGTTACAGTGATTGCAAAACTTCAACATAGAAACCTTGTAAGACTATTGGGATGTTGCATTGAAGAAGAAGAAGAAAGGATGCTAATCTACGAATATCTGCAGAATAAGAGTCTTGATCTTTTTACTTTTGGTATATCCTTCATTGATTATTTTGCTTGTAAAAGGGCATCCTGCCATATATCAATGAGAAAATCAATTTATTGTTTGCAGATCACAGTGGGAGAACACTATTGACATGGCCTAAGCGTTATGATATTATCATGGGAATTGCAAGGGGACTTCTATATCTTCATCACGATTCCAGATTAAGGATTATTCATAGGGATCTCAAAACAAGCAATATATTACTAGATGAACATTTAAGACCAAAAATATCAGATTTTGGCTTAGCAAGGATATTTGAAGAAGATCAATCCCTTGCGAAAACAAGAAGAGTTATCGGAACATAGTAAGATTTGTTTATATCGTCAATTTACTTCATTATATCTAGGTTACTTTGAGATAAATAATAACTCTATGCAGTGGATACATGGCTCCGGAATATGCAATGGATGGGAAATTTTCAGTGAAATCCGACATCTTTAGTCTTGGAGTGGTCGTGCTGGAAATAATAAGTGGAAAAAGGAACAGAGGATATGCAGACTCGGATCACTATCTTAACCTCCTGGGCCATGTACGCTAATAGTTTGATAGTATCATTTAAAATATACTCCCTCTGTCTGCGAATAGAAGTCACGTTTTTCCATTTTAGTCCGTCCGCGAATAAGAGTCCCGGTTCACTTTTACCATAAATGGTAATAGGGTCCCACCTTCCACTAATTAATTCCACTCACATTTTATTTAAAACTAATTTATACAACTGAGACCCCTATTCCACTAACT
Source organism: Salvia splendens (assembly GCF_004379255.2). Classification (NCBI taxonomy): domain Eukaryota; kingdom Viridiplantae; phylum Streptophyta; class Magnoliopsida; order Lamiales; family Lamiaceae; genus Salvia; species Salvia splendens. Next base: position 17,935,710 of record NC_056036.1, on the reverse strand, counting down.
TTTTTCTACCCACATTTCTTAAAACTCGTGCTGCCCATAAATAAGACTCCTAATGGCGGACGGAGGAAGTAGGAAATTTATGAGAAGTTGTTACATAATACTATAAGAAAAACCGAAAAATAAAGGGACAAGTAATGATTGTGGCAGGCATGGTTGCTATGGAAAGAAAAGAGGATCATGGATTTGATGGATAAGTGTTTGAATGATACATTTAAGGAGTGTGAAGTGAAGAGATGCATGCAAGTGGGGTTATTGTGTGTTCAGAAATTTGCGGAGGATAGGCCAGTCATGTCGTCTGTGGTTTCAATGTTAGGAAGTGATGGAGCAGTTTTGGCGGAACCAAAAGAGCCTGGATTTTTCATGGAAAGAAGTTGCAGCACATCACCATATATTGAGTCAGAGAATGAAACAATCACTATTACTGACTTGGAGGCCAGATGAGAGCATTTTGAAACCAAAAGATTCTGGATTTTTTATTGAAGAAGTTCAAGGATTTGTTGAGTGAGGGAATGAAAGTATGAAACAATCACCATTACTGAGTTGGAGGCCAGATGAACACATTCTGCAAATTTGTATGTAAAGAAAGTTTATAAGAAAGTGTCGACTGATCTTTTTGAATGTTACTTGTAGCGCCTTGGCCAGTCCAGTAATATGCCTTCGTAGGATCTGTCTGACAATTGACAAATAAGTCAAGGGGACATGCTTTTTACGCATAAATTTGTAGAAATTGGGGATTACATTTTCATAGCTCTAATACTGGAGTATTTTTTTTAAATATGTTTAGTTGTTAAGAAGGTTGGGTGAAGAGGAAATCTTAGTATCAAGGTGTTTGGCAAGTATGAAACCTCAGAAATATTATTCTAAACTGAAACATAAACATAATCACCAATTCTAAAAATCAAACTGTCCAATACTTTGTACTCCCTCCTTCCCTTAAATTTTGTCACGGTTTGACCGGGTACGAGTTTTAAGAAATGTAATACAAATGAGGTTGAAAAGGTTGGTAGGATATGTGTCCTACTTTTAAAGTACTAGTTTTACCACCCATGGTACGGGCCAAATGATTTTCAAAAAATAAGAAAATATATTTAAAACGAATTAAATCAAAATAAGGAATATATAGAAAAGATGTAAAAATTATTGCAAATAAAGAATAGAAACTATTTAAATATTGTATTCTTAAGAAAAATTTAAAAAATATAATTCTACTTCTACATCTATCAATCAATCAATCCACAGTAACGAAAAGACATGAGGGAAGGAAATAAATAAATAAAATAAATTTGAGAAATTAAATAATTCATTTTAAATTCGAACAACAAAATATAGAATTCAATCATCTTCTTAACAAAAACGTTACAAACATATCTAACACCAGTAATTCACACATTTTGAAAGACTTCTTTGTAAACAACATTAAGTGTAGAATCACTTTTGCTATCACTCTAGTCCCCACAAACCAAAATCTTCAAACATTCACGACTTGTGACTCTAGATATAGCAACATAAAGTTGCCAATGACCGAAGACTGGTTTTTTCAAATATTTAGTATATTTGAATTAAAAACCAAATTATTCTTATTAATTATAATTTTTTTTAAAAACAGTTAAAATAAAACTCTAAGCAATACCAAGTTTTTCTTATATAGTAATTGCTCAAAAAAATATGTAGTACATATGAGTTTAAAAAAAAAAATTTAACAAATACTTCTATTAAATATATATACAAACCAAATTATTCTTATTAACTATAAAAAAATTATATAAAAGTTGAAATAAGACTCTAACCAATACCAAGATATTCTTATAAGGTTTCAGAAAATACTCCTTAAATAGTAAAAATCTCAAATAAGAAAAAAAATGTCATATACTTTAACCAAAATTTTATCACTTTTTTCTATATTATATTACATTGTATTATGAAAACAAAACTTCATTAAGACATAATTTACTCGTTTTAAACTACAAATACTAAATAAATACATTCCAAAAAATACAATACATTTAAAATTTAAGGCTTAATACAAAAATATTAATTATAATTACATAATTACATAATAATTATAAAGGCCAATACACTAAAGGGCCAATAAAAATTAACATACCCAAACATAGAAAATGAGTGGCCCAAACGAATTTATTAAATTGGCCCATTCCACATTAAAATGCCCAATCAGTGAGCCCAAACATATGGCATTAGATTAGTAGCAAATTAATTCAATTAATTAGACTTTAACTTATCAAATTAATACACTTAGGAAATAAACCATAGATTATACAGCCATATAAAAGGCTTTTTCTACTCCAAACAGATGCCGACGCCGTTTGGTTGGGAAACCCTAGCATCGAATCCAATCCTCTATCCCGCCGAAAAACTGGCGCCAACCAGCAAATCGCCGCCATCGACGACACAATACACACACTCTCTACACTTACCGACGACGATCCTAAGATTTGGAGCTAAACGACCCCCGTTTTCATTCTGAAACCCTAGAAATTATCCACTCATTCTCGACGCGATTCCTTCCATTCGACAACGATTTGGCCCGACACAAACCAAATCTATACAACCTCATCGAAGACGGAATGGTTGAAACCCCTAACCTCAACAAATCCGTGCAAATGCTACACAAATTGAAGGATTTACCTTTCGATTGCAGGTACAATACATATATTTCAATTTTTATTGAAAAAAGGTAGAAGATTAGGAACGAATCTGACATTTTTCATGAATTATTTTTCAGAATCGAAGAAAGAGTGGAAAACTTAAGAGGATTCAAGGATGAAATCCAAAAATTGCAGAAACTGACCACGGATACATTTTTCCAAACCCTAGGATTGCATGTCTGAAGAAATAAGTCTAATTTTATAATCGAATTATCCTCTGCCTGAGTATATTTGCATGATAGATGTTGACAGACTCTATTTTATGAGATCTACACTGTGACTATGAATTTTGTCTCAAAATTTTCAATATTAGTTTTCAAGTTTGATGCAAGTTTGTTGCCTACACATAATTTTGCAAATTCTGCCAAAAAAATTGGAATAACAGTGTAAAAAGTTAGGGATTGAAAACAGGAATATCACTGAAAAAAGTTTGGATTGAAAAGTTATTTTACAGTGGAAAATTTTGAGGATTTTCTAGATTTTGCCAAGAAAAATTGAAGCACCAATGGAATATATGATTCACATCATATACTTTTTGTGTTTTGGCAATATAAAAAGACTGCAATTGTTGAAAATTTTCAATTTGCTCAAATGACGAAGAAGAAAAAAAAAACAGATTCTTTGATATTATTATATTAGAATGCAAATTTTATTATAAAAACTTGTACTTATACTTGGTTTTGATAGAATGAACATTAAAAACCAATGGAATAGCCACAAAGAGGAAGGAAAAATAGCTATAACAGAAAACTAATCCAAAATATCAAAGGTATAATCTATACCTGAAACTTCAGTTGATAATCCTTCACAGGAACATCTCTTTAATCTTGCAGTCCTCTTCAATTTTTTCATTGAAAACACCTAAAATATGTAAAACACAATGTCTAGAAAGAGTAGAGTAAATTACTTAAATAAATGTGTTCTTAAAAAGGTGTTAAGTTAAAAAGTATCACATATTCTAAAATGACCTTTCACATACCTAATCCTAGGGTTTGGGGATTGGAATGAGTTTAAATTTGGCTAATATACTTCTAAACATTATCAAAATGATAGAAAAATTTACATATTACTATGTAACAGTAACTGCTTCTGTGCATTTAGAATGAGTTTTAAAATGAAGTATAATTCTAGGAACAGATGTGTTTTAAGCATGTGTACACAGGTTCAAAAGGTAATTCCTTTGTTCAAACTGACAATTATTTACTTTGAATAAGTACCTAAATGATGGAAGATAACATATCAGGCAGAATTTGAAGAAGAAGACTATGAAGGAAAGATGCATGTTTGATTTAAGGTATTACTATGAAATAGCGATCCTCACAGTTAACTAATTATGCATGTTAGGAATCAAAACTAAGTAATTACATAGGTTTGCCTTAAGGAACTTGTTAATCCACCCTTTGACTAATAATGCATATGCTAAGTTAAACCAAAGAATGTCTGATAGAGATCTTAAATGGATTACATATATTTAAAAGTGTTGTAGAATCCATGTTAGTATAAACTATGATAACATGTATGGATTAATAATTAGTGATACATGTACGTAGAATTGCTTCAAATAACTTCCTAATTTCAAGCTTTGCCTGATTATATTGCTCTGATTATAGTCTCTGCAAGTATGTGTAATACTGTATGCAAGTATTTGTGAAGACTTAGGAAAAATAAAAAATTAAAAATAAGGCTAAATTTATAAGTGTTAAACAAAAAACCAAGTCTAATGCCTAATATGTAGTAATTAAATACATTTCTAATAATATCAAAACCATAACTCTCTATCTGTTATTTTATAGAAGATTTTACTCCATATTATACTTTCTGATAATTAGAAAAGGTAAAACTGAAAAAGTTTTTGAAGAATTTGTCCAGATTATAGACTCTGCAAGTATCTTTATTATTCTATGAATGTATCTGTTAATACTTAGGAAAAAATAAACATAAGGCTAAATTTATAGGTGTTGAAAAAAAATCAAGTATATATTCATGTAGAACTTATACACAATTCACTTAATGTCAAAATCATAACTCCCTATCCGTTATCTAATAGTATAAGATTTAAAATACTTCATAGATAAATCTGATACATGGCACACAACCAAAAAAAGGTCAAATTATGAACAAAGAAGTGTAAACTAAAAGAAGAATTCATTAAAAAAAAGCATAAGACATGAATATAGATAACATTCATCTTAAAAGTGCTAAATAATACATGATGAGGCTCGTTTCATGCATGTGTTCTATGTTAAAACTACATCAAATTCTATAAACTAACATCCATTTTTTAGCCAGGTGTGTGTGAAAACCGCCATATTCAGAAGATAGAACAAATCAGTTGGGCGGACGAACGAATCAAGAAAAGAAGGCAAAAACCGCGACATTGAGTTGATCAAGTCAGGAATCAGATGGAGCCAGCAGAAGTTCCGCATTGGGAGATAGAGCTAAAGACCCCACCACCAAATGTGAAGGGCAGCAATGACATTTCAGAGAGGATGGTACCCTAGGGATAAGAGCCCTACGCCTCTCTATATAAAGGAAGCCCAACACAAGAAGAGGGAGTCCCAGCCAGTGGTGAAAGGGGGGTCTCATAAGCTTTCTTAGTTAGAATATCTTTAGGAATTCAGCTCTCTTCTAGGGCTGAAATCGGAGCTCTGGCACTTCACTTTCTTGATTTCGTCACACACATACACTTGGTTCTAGCTTAGTTTAGTTTAGCTGGTAGTTTGGTGGTAGTTTCCTACATTTTCAGCTTTCAGTTCTATATTCCACTGCGAGAAGGGGTGATGAAACAATTTACTGCTTTCGTAGTTTGTTTTCAGTTTAGTTTTGATGTTATCGACTCTGTGATATTTTTGATTTAGTAAATTTGAAGTTATGTTTCGTTTTCAGTTGATGTGTTCTGTTCACCATGCAAGATGTTTCTGATTTGTTTTCGGTTTCCATTTCTTATGTCGCATGTCTTAGCTCAAGAAATTTCTTGTTTTGTTTTGATTGGGTCAGATCTGATGTTTATATTTGATAGTTCTTAGGATGTTTAGATCTAGTGGTTTATGTTTCGAGTCTGCATGATTATGGTGTCGTTTTCTCGTTTACGTGGTCGTAGCTTAGATCTTAGGAGTAGATTTAATTTTATGAGTTGTTATTATGTTTAATTTTGCATAACTTTTCAGATCTGTTCTTTGTTCTGTTTTCCATGTTGATTTGGTGAAGAAGATGAAGTTATTATAAAGTTTCTACTTTATCGTACACTTTGCAGGGGACTGACAGTGTCACGACCGCCCATACTAGGGGTGTTACAAACGAGGAGATCGTGACCAAGGGACAAACATTAAGAATAGCATTTAAGGATAACAGTTCATAAGAAAGCCTCAATTAGCTTAAAGAATAATATTTTAGTTCAAAAATATAGCAGCGGAAATAAGGTTTCAAAGAGAGTCAAGGATGACGCCTATGTATGAAGACACAATGCATCCATATTCCCTATGCCGACTCAACATCCACCGCAACATCCCGCTCAACCTGCACATAGGGAAAACACATGCAGGGCTGAGTACTTGTTGTACTCAATGGGCTCATGCCGAAAATATTTTCATAACAAACAGTTATGTCATCCATACTAGTGATCTCGAGTTTTATATGTAGTTAAGAAATATCACGAGAACACAAAAACATTTCAAAGTCTGGCCAGACAATCAATCTCCCCACTTTCTCATCAATCATTCAATCACATTCTCTTTCCATAGTGCGACGAAAGTGTGGCCACACTATTCGCCCATGAGACCGGCCGACTAGCAAGGACGGCTCACGATCCCACCTGTGTACACTAGCCTGATAGGGTTTGCGGCCATACTCAGACCCGAATTCGTTTCATTCATAGCCCTATAGCCTAATGGAGCGCACTCACAAACTAGGCACCAGGCACAATCTCATCATCAAAACAAACATGGCATGACATAACACTTTAAACCACCCTTATTACACCATAATCATACTTTTGAAAGCGTAAAAGAGTTTAGTAAAAGAAAGCCCACCTCGTTTGCTTAAACCATTCAATATCCATTTAAGGCAACCCTCATTCATCGAGCTCACGTATACTCAATCACCCTTTCCAACGACAACACAAATCAGCCTTCCACAAAATCATATTACTATGCATGTCCTATCGTTTCTCTCTCATCGTTATTCTCAATTTACCCAACCCAACGTTCGTCACAAAGGCGGAAAAATACACCATAATATATTTCAACGTATCACACGTGATCACATTGTTAAACACGTTCCTTGGACATACATGCATCATATAATACTTTTAAACTTGGGAATAAGTGTCATTTTATCAAGGTAGAAAATTGGCAGAACTGCGCGACTGTGTTCTAAAAATCACTAAAAATTCACCCGACCTCATATGAAGCTAAATTTTGGTCACAACACAGTAGACACATTCAAGTTCACCCAGTTAAAATTTCACACCGAAATCATATCATTTGGTCAGTAAAAACATTTATGCAATTCTCTGATCGGAACATAAAAATTCTAGCAGCACTGCACAGTTCATTTGAAAAATTCACCATAAATTCATACGATGTCCAATAGGGCTGAAAATTTTACAAGACTCAGAAGACACTTCAAATTTTCATCTAGTTCAAGAATTACATCAAACTGAGATCATTTGGTCGGTCAAAAAGATTTCGAAACCTTCTGGTCGAGAACACACGTTACTGGCAGAATTGCGCAGTCGACTTCAAATATTTTTCGAAAATTCATTATTCTACAAAAAGGGCTGAAATTTATACGAGACACAGAAATCACCTTGAAATTTACTCAGTAAAATTTTCATATCAAAATTCGACCGTTTGATAGGTCAATCACACATCAGGAAATACTGTTCGAACGTCACAGATTTCAGACTCATAAATTCGAAATTAGGGTTTCTTCCCCAATCATCCAAATACAAATTCTCATGCTTATAACACGAAATCATGCTTGATAAGACTCTCATAAATATGTTTGCACATAAACTTACATCATTCACCAAGGATTCAAAACAATTTCACATAACCTCAAATCAAAACGCATACTATCAAAGTTCTCATGCAAACTCAATTTTCCCACCGATAAATTTGCGATCTATGATTCCTACACCCTCTATATGCATGTAGGATTCAAGAATAAAGTTTCAATGAAAGAGATGAGAAGAAAACTTAGTTATACCTTCTTGAATCAAGAAACGAACGGTAGAAACAAACGTTGACACGATTCGTCGGAAATTCTTGGAAAATCCATTCCACTTGAAGCAATAACAAAGGTGGAAGAAGTTTTTCTTTTTTTTTCGGAGAGGATGGAGAGTGAGGGAGAAAAAATGTGTGGGGGAAGGATGGAGTTATATATATATAGACAAAAGAAAATAAAAAAAAATGGAAATGAAAAATTATTTTTCATAAAAGACAAAAATTCACGTCTTTTCGTTTCGATGCAACGAGTAATTAATGTGGTCGTTGGAAAACGTGCCTGATGTGACGTGGTTCTTATCCTAACTTTTCGCCTTGATGTGATGCGGTTCTTATCCAACTTTTCGTCTCAATTTGTTGTCGAAAGTGTATTTGATACGTGGTTTATTCTTTCGTGTAGGTATCGGGAGTGCAAAAAGTTGTGATCGAGCAAGACCCGGAGGACAGAAGACGGGCTGTCCCGGGGCTGCCCGGCACTCGGCATGGCTGTCCGGCGCGAGTCCATCCCGGCACGACTCTTGTGATGTCCGAAATCGTGTTCTTTTCTATTCTAGCATCGAACTCGTTGTAAAACGCTTTTGGACTTTTATGTGTAAAAAGAACCTCACAACTAGCTATTAGTTCTTCAATGCTAAAAGAACTACATGATACTTACTTCAAACCTAACACTCGATCCCAACGCGAGGTAAAAGAGATTAGATACGACAAACAACACTAATGAGTCGATTTTCCCCACATTAAAAAAATAAAAGTATCAAACACTTCATTCCATATCACCAACGAGAATTATTTCACATAATTCACTTAATCACATAGAAACAATCAATTTCATAATTGAAATTTCAATTCAACTCATTAAATAAAAGTCACAAAAAGCTGGGATGTTACAGACAGTCCCCATTTATTATGTTTGTCAATTTATGGAAAGTCCAGTCGAGTTGATCAAGTAGATTAGTTAAGCTTTATGAGTTGATCAGTTTAATTAGTTTAAGTTTCTCAAGTCCAGTTGTTTAACTTAACCCACCCCCTAGAAAGCGTGGCAGTAGCCATCCCCAAGCCGTGTCATGCAAACAAATGTTAAACACATCATCTCTGTGGTATCGATCCTTACTTCCCTATACTAGTTAATAGTATTGTGGGTTAATGTTTTGAGAGAGCACATTTTCTTAGTTCTTCGCTTCATCTCACTTGAGTAGGATTATATTGAGTTGATCAGCCTAAGTTTTCACTTGACCCGTTCACCAGCAGTTTGCAGGGTGAAGGCACATATCGGCTGACCGGATCAGTTTGACAATCCAACTTGAGCAAACCACAACGACAAAAGAACAGTGACTAGGAGAATGCAGAAACGCTCAAGATCAATACCAAAAAACTAAGATGAAGATTCTGATAAGTTCAAAAAGGTTAGGCAGAAATAAAAAACACATAAATTCATAAGTTTTTCCCACACTAATTACCAATAGAGATGTCCTGACTGTAGCTGACAGAAGCCTCATCATCTTCTTCAACCACATTCACTTTCTTCATCTTCTTCTTGATCTTTCCAAAGGAGACATCATCACAACTGTCAAACTCATCTTCCAAGCACCTGTTCACACTTCCTTCAGGAATCCATTCAATCCCATTTGCCTTAGTAACCACAGATAAATCAGGAGTGACAAAGCCCTTACCAGATACCTAAAAAAGAAGTAAAAAGTGAATTACAAACTACTACAATCAAAATGAAAGAATAGCTCAACTTAATATTTGAAAAAATACCTCTACAATATCAGCACCAAAGAGTAAATCAGCCAACTTCACATCAGAATTCAGAACTTGTGATCCAATGTTCAGAGGAACATGCTTCTCAGCAATATCTGGGATATTGCAAATTTTGTTAACCGTATATGGATATCTACGATGATACTCCTTGCTATTCCTGCTTTGAACCTTAAACAACACCTCTTGACCCAAAAACAGCTCAATTTTCCTAGGAATATATTCCATAGCAGAATTCAGTAATAAAGAAACAGCCACTCATGATTAAAAAATAAAAACCTATGATTTTGATGTATAATTATTACACTGATTTGAATTCATTCTTTTATTACCTCCATATTGCTTCAAATCAAATCGTCACCCTTTTACTAATTAGTTGAACAACTTCTCTATCCCACAACAAAAGGGATGCATTGCTTGTGTAATCAACAATGTTGACTACAAACCTAAACCTAAATATGAGAAAGAAAAGGTTAAATTAATTAACTTCTTGCATTAAATAATAAACAACAACTATGTCAGAGAAAAAACAGGAAGCTTAAAAATATCTTTTAACAGCAACATCTAAACTTCTTGTCATCCAACACTCTAACTTTCTTAGCATAGGTTTTACATGCTAGATAATACCACTCTCCAAAATGAGGCTCAATTGATTCAACTTTACCAAAGACCCAATAAGAGCCATCCTGTTTACAAAGATCAGAAATAAACTATATCATAATTAAAAAGTGAATATATTGGATGACAGAGTTGCTCATCAGTATTTATAAACAAATAATTTTTAAACCTAAACCCTTCAATACCTCCAAACAAACAACATCACTAATAGACTTGACATCAAGATCATCAAACTCCATACTATGCTTCACTCCAGTTTGATCCACTGACCCTTGTGCAATGAAGGTATCATCATCTTTAATCCTAAAGATTAGAATTAATATTTGTTAGAAGCAATATACATACAAGTATAATCTCAAAGATAAAAAGACTAAACACTACAAAGGTGTATAATATTCAGACAATTAGACAGTAATATAGAAATTGAAAAAGATACTACCTCTTCCTAAACTCCTTGACTTCATTCACATCAGCATTAATTAAAATCTTGGATGCTTGATAATGAGTGGATACACCAATCTCACATGAATATATGACAAACAAACATTATAAATAAAGTTTCAAAATATCAAACAAAATATAAATAAGATGGAAACACAACCTCTGAAAACATTAGCCTTACAAAACTGCACTATGATTATAGGAACAGTCCCTTCAGCCTTTTTCAATTGAGACAAATAAGAATCCACATTGGAATCCCAAATTGCACACAATATCTTATTATGGCTGTTGAGAAAGAAATAAAGTTAGTTTCAAAAACAGACTCAAAAATAAAAAATCAATTGCATTGGCAGTGAGACTTACTGCTCATCACTTATTTCAACCTCAATCAACCTATATCTACTTTGCTTCACAACTCTTCCAGGGGCGGGCAGTGATCACACCAATGATATCTGCCAAATTATAGACTAAATAAATGAACCAAAAGATTGTAAATTAAAGTGTATCAAACAAAATATATAATAGAAATTATACCAAAAAAGGATGTCTGATCTTCATTCTCGTTGCTTGCTATATCACCAAATGGTTTCAAAGAAAAGAAATTTGTTGGAAAACCAGGATCTTTGACCTCATACATCTCTGTTCTGAAATTCATAATCAGTATTGCACTTCTTTGGAAATGTTGCTTGAATGTATGTACCATGAATATGAAAGAAATAAGCAATCAGATATGTGTGATGTGATAAATAGAACATTATATGTGTAACTCTTTATTTAGTAGAAATCTAGAAATATAGAAATTAATTTAAAAAATATAACTAAACATTTAAATCACTTGTACCTTTGAATAATGAAGAACACATTCTGAATTGATATATTTGTTGTCATTGATGCACTTTTTATTAGCATTATAAATACCTGCAAGTATCAAGGCTTAGACAAATGCACTCTTGTTCCATCTTTGCTTGTTGCGCCTCTTCATACTTAAGCATCTTGCTCTCAATATTGTAGGTTGAGCGACTATAGTTGTCACTTATGGTGATCTCGCCTTGACCTACATCAATTAGAGCTTTGCATGCGGCTAGAAAATATCTGCCTAAGATTATAGGCACATTTTTGTCTACTTTCATGTCAAGAATAATGAAATCGGCAGGGAAGATGAAATCGTCTACCTTCACCAAAACATCCTCAATCATGCCCACTATTTTAATGGTTGTGTTGTCGGCCAACCTTATGCTTACATCCGACGTTTTGAGAGGCCCGATGTTGAGCTTCTCGTAGTACTTCAATGGCATGAGATTGATGCTGGCCCCTAGATCGCAAAGGGCCTGGTCAACTTTACCTTCTCCAATCGAACACCTAATTATGAACTGACTGGGATCTCTTTGCTTCACTGCCCTCTCCATTTGGATGATCTCGCTGCAATAGTGAGGCAACTTAAGGTCAACTTTTGTGGGCTTCTTCTTCCTCATCACTACCTCCCTTAGTAGCTTCGCGTACTTAGGTATTTCCTGCAACGATTCAACGAGAGGAATATTAGTATGGACCTTGAAAAACATATTAAGAAAATGCTTGAATTGCTCTTCAAGCTTGAACTTCTTCTTTGGTTGGAAGGGGAGTACAATCCCGTTGTGCCGCACGAGTTTCTTTTTTTTGGGGGTGCCTCTGCCTCCTCAGTGGCGGCACTGGCGGGCTGCTGCAGGGTGTGCGGCGGTCCGCCAGCTATCGGGCAGTGCCTAGATTTGGCTCCGGAGGCGCTGTCTTCCTCATTCTTTTGCTTGGCAACCGACTTCTTGTTTATTTCCGCCACTCGTGTTGCTGCCTTTGCCTTGTCCTCTTCAATTTTCTTGTGGACTTGGTCCATTTGAGTTTGAATGTTTGAGATAGCTGTGGCAATTATGGTTATTCAGGCCTCGAGGTTGTTGAACCTTGCTTCCACGACCCCAATCTTAGTATCGTTGGCTTTTCTATCTTGCACTAACGCCTCCAAAATCTTCATGATGCCTTGGTCATACTTTTCCTCCTTCTTGATAGGCTCAACTACTCCACCTTTGCTAACATTAAATCCTGCGGACGGTTGCAAGAAATTATTATTAGAGTACGAAAGGTTAGGATGAGGACGGTTCCCAGTATAATTATTGAAATTACCGCCCTTGGTTAGGGTGATAATTGTTGTTATAAGGTCTGTTGGGGCCGCCTCCTTGTTGCACATAGTTGACATCTTCCATAGGAGGGGTAGGAGTGTCGGGTTTGCGACAGCGATGACGGAGGTCGGTGGAACTGGATGCTCTTTTCTTGATGTATCCATTTGATTAACCCGCACTTTGAGTTCGGCCAATTCCTTTGCAAAGGAGCTCTCCTCGGCCTCCTCTATGGCTGCTACTCTCCTCGAGTTGTGCATTTCTTTCGACCACCCCCTGCTGGTGGCGAACTCCTCAATGACCGCCATGGCATCCGGTCCGGTCTTCCGCAAGAATCCTTCATTCGCGCCTGAATCCAACATAACACAAATTTTTTCATTGAAACCATTATAAAGAATTCCTACCTGACGGTCCACGTTGAAACCGTGGTTAGGGCACTTGCGGAGGAGGGCTTTGAAACGAGCAAACGCCTCGTAGAGGGGCTCGTCATGGCCTTGCATAAATTGGAAGATCTCACTTTTGAGCTTTAAAATTGTGCCCGACGGAAAGTATTGTCGAGGAAGACAACCACAATATTCTTCTGTGGGCATACACTCAAACCACTCTTTAGTAGAATCAATTAAAGAAAAGGGAAAAAGTTTTACCCTTATGGCGTCGTCGTCGACACCATTTAATTTCAGAGTGTTGGCGATTTCCACGAACTTCGAGAGGTGGCGGTTGGCGTCTTCTGTGGCCTTACCTACAAAAGGAGACTGCTCGACCCTTTGTATAAGGGTCATTCGCAGCTTAAAATTGTTAGCATCAACACGAGGACCTTCGGGAAAGTAATCATACTCCCGTGATTGAACATGTGCATCACAGGCACTATCTCCTTATCCTTCTTTTCCTGTACCTCGCGGGCAGCCTTTTCCGCATCTCTCTCTTCCATCAACATCTTAACCATGGCTTGAAGCCTCTCGAGCTCCGTTCTTTCTGCTATTGATCCTTGCTCACTTCTTACTTTCCTTCGGATCCTTTCAAGTTCAAGATCGAGCGGTTCTAAGTTGTCCTTTCCAAAACGCGTTCGCATACACAACCTGAAAGAAACAAAAAAAAATTAAACTAAAATTAAAAATAAAAAGCAATTAAAATCCAAAGTAGTAACATTGTCCGTTTGAAGATATCAATCACAAAGTGAATGTATTCCCCGGCAACGGCGCCAAAAACTTGATGCACTTTTTATTAGCACTATAAATACCTGCAAGTATACAGAGTAGGAATAGTATAGCTAAAGGTCAGTACAGGATATCGATTAGGGGAAAACCATCACAAATTGGCTACCTCCTACTAAAACTCAATTACTATTTGAAAAACTGAAAGATTTTGAGAATTTTTAAAACAAAGAACAATTTGAAAGCAATAAAAAACTAGATGCAAATAAATCACAGAGATAACAGTATAGAGATAAGGGAATTCCAGGTATGTGCGTTTACAATTATGGTTATACAAGTTCCAACTACAATACCCTAGCACAGTTCTTACTTTGATAAGACAAGTCACCTAGTTTATGCTCATGCGATACAAACGTTGATTACTAACATTAGGGTTGTAAATCCTAAATATGTAACTCCTAAAAGCTCCTAAGACCCTTGAAAAGTCATCACTCTCAATTCACAGTGTCGTTTTAAAGGAAGCTAATTGTAGTGTCTACTAAGTGGATCTAACTAGCCAACCTCCTCTCACGATTATGTATCAAGTTATATTAAATCATTCTATATTGTGTCACTCAATCATGAAACATCATTATTCACTTAGAGAAGAAACAAAGCAAAAACAAAACGGATATTAAATACAAAAGGAATTGTATAACCAAAGTCGTTACTAACACATCCCTAGAATCCTATGAATTTAGTTACACATGATGTAATAATTTAAAGACATAGATTGAAGGGAAAATAATTGGAACATAAAACAAAAGCAAATAAAACTCAAAGGTTGAATCCTTGTAGTTTTGATGCTCTTGAATCCTTCTTCAACTCCTTGCATAATGAAGTACTCTAACTTTTAATCTCTAGAAAATATGTTGCAGAAAGAGGATACTAATAATGAAGCTTGAGGGGGTATTAATAGGGGAAAAATCACCCCTCTCAAATAAGAAAAAGTGTTGCAAAATATGATAAATCTTGGAGAGGAAATTAGGCCAAATCTGCTCGCCGCTCTTTTGTGGCGGACCGCCGCACCTTGGCCGGCGGTCGCCGCGCATTAATCCGAAGCTTCCGACTCTTTGGTGGAGGTCGCCACGCACTTCCCGACGGTCGCCAGGCGTGTCTTCATTCCAAGCACAGATTTCCCGAAACGGGCCGCTACAGAAGTGGCGGCCGCTGAGCGCCGGCGGTCGCCGACAGTGTTGAGGCGGTCACTAGACGCTAACTGAAACTCCAGATTTCCTACTTCGCATTTTGACTCCCTTTTTATGCTCAAATATGCACATTTCTCACAAAACATGTCAAAATACCAAAATAGATAAAATATGCAAATAATGGACATGTAATGCAACTTTGACATTAAAAACGGACCAAATAATGGCCGTAAAACCATGCAAAATCCGAGCGTATCAGTCATCGGGAAGACCTCCAAAGACACGAACGTAACGGACTTTTATGACAGAGTTTGTAATGGCAGTATGAAGATTTTGCACCAAGGTAACATAGAGAGCCATACTTCAACAACAGACGGCTAGAAGACAAAAATATAGATTTTAGTAACATTTACATACATCTAAATTAGTACTAACTCTATTCTAATGCAGGTTCAAAAGATTCAAAAAGAGGGAGGAGAAGTAAAGGAAAACATAATATTACAACAGAGGTCAATTTCAATAAACTATACTTAAAATACTACCAAAGATTATGAGCAATTATGTAGTAAATAAGATTTGCAATAACAGTACAACCAATATAACTAAATAATGTGCATATAACAGGCAAATTGTAAATAACTTTTTTTGCAGGTACTCATGATTCCACTGTTAGAAACAATGGGATAAAATTCCCAAGCCGTGTACAGGCGGTACTCTAACTATTACAATCGAAAGAAGATAACAACAATAAGATGAATGGAAATTACCATGGAAATAATAAAACAAACCAAACTATAAGTCGAGTCGAGGGAAACCCTCTTTCCTCAAAACAAATTACACCCCGGCTAGTGCTCACAGAATGGCGTATTGCCCCCAAAGATAAAACGACTTCCTCCTAGCGTGTAGAAGCACCTCAAACCTGCTAGGCACCGACGAACTTGATAGAGTTCCAAGAATCGAGCTACACAATGCTCCTATGATGCACACTATGACGTAGAGAACTAGAGAGAATAGATGATGATTTCTTGGTGTGTTTTTCTACTTCAAGATCAAGCCTATTTATAGACTAGGAAAAACAAGTGAAAGGTCTTGCAATCAAGGCACCCCATAAAGCTTTTGGAGGTTACCACAAGTGAAAGGCCAAAAGACTTGGAAATTAAAGGCTAAAAGCCATTTTCCATTTCACACGTTTTCAACAATCCCCCACATTAGTTAGAGCACTGCAAGCTCAAACCAATACAAGACGTGTATGCATGCATGCAAACTCTTTGCTCAATTCTCGAGAAACAATATTGCATTTGGAATAGTAGCTTGGGGCTTTGAACTTTCCATAGTCAACACTATCGGGCATACCGGCGGCCTGGTGGACGTGAAGCCTTGAACCATTCCTCCTTGATGTTTACCGATACAATAATATTGACACAATATTATTTACAAACTCATCAATTCTCACATTTGTGTCCTTTACTGGTCATGGAACACCACTTTGGATTCATAAGTGATTCACATGTCTCGATCTTTAGGGCCATTAGAAACTATCCTCTCGTTTCTTCAATCTCTAGATCTTGGAAATCCGTTTCTGCCCATATATATTTGAAGGAAAATAAAAAAAAAAAAAACTTAATAATATGAGGGAGAGTGACGTACCGGTTGTGAGTAGCATCGCCGCTGCCGACGGAGGAGCTAGGTAGCGGTTGGATTGCAGTGTGATGGCGACGACGGTGCTGAGACAGAGACAGCGGCAGCACAGTATCGACGGCGGCGACGGAGGGGCGTGAGGCGGCGCTGATTTTGGAACGAGAGAGAACTTGCTTACTGAGAGTTTGAGATAGAGAGAGTTGCTGAAAATTTGAGATAGAGAGAGAGTAGCTGGGTTGAATTGAAAAGGAAGAGAGAGAGACGTTGATGACGGCTGGGAGTATATTAAATGATAGCCTTTTCTTTTCCTTTTTATTCTTAGTGGGTTACGTTTGGGAGTATATTTAAGTTAAACTTTCTTTTTTTTACTTTAGTTTTGGTAATGGGCTTGACCAATAAGTTATTTTGAGTTGGTCTAATATTTTAAGTTTTGGAACTTATGTGTTGGATAGAGAGTATGTACGTGTAGTGGTTTAGGAGTATTAAGTATATTTATTGGTTTGACTTTTCTTTTGGACTTAGTTATATGGCTAGTTAATTAGTAATGTTTGGTCCATTATCTTGTTGTAAGTTTGGGCTAAATGGAATCAATTAGTGGATGAGGATTCATGTACTGAGCTGCTCTAATTTACTAAAAGAATCGTAGTTTTGGTGTGTTGAGAATTTAAATAATAGGATTATTTTGGATCAGTGACGATCGAGGGAATAAATAACGTGAGACTTTTGTGTTTAATTGATGATTCAGTTTTGTCAAAGAAAGAACGAAGGATAAATTGAGCACACACTTAGGATGCATGCATTGTTAAATTTATTTATTTAACAAAGTCTAATTTGGTATATCATGCTGTTTCAAAAAGGGTGAACTTGCGTACGTTGTTGCGGTTTGGAACAAGAAAGTGTTGAGGAGTTAAACTTTTGAGGTGGGCTTTCTTTTTAAATAAGGACTATGTCCTAAATACTTTTTATGTGAAAGGAGGTGGAAAGGTTTGTCATGCCATGTTTTGTTTTTGAATGAACCTATCTGAAGTGGCTATGCCATGTATGTTTAATCGAATTCGGGTCCCAATAGGGCCGCAAACCCTGCTCGGACTAGTGTGCACCCCGTAGATCGTGTGCTATCTCTTTGGAGTTGGCCGGTCTAGTGACTTGGTTCGTGGCCACGTTCCTTGTCATGTATGTTCAGATATGGTGATGGTGAATGTGGATGGAAAATGGTCGGCCGACCGAACTTGTGAAATATATGTTTTTGGTGTACTTGGGTTTCTTTTAATTAAAACCCCCAAGGTCACTTGATTATGGCTTGACAAACTATGTTTTGGCATGTGTCCACTGAGTGCATCAAGTACTCAGCCCTGCATATTGTTTTTCTTAATGTGCAGATTGAGCGGCGATGGACGTGGAGGATGTTGAGCAGAGTTCATGGATTGTTTTGTCATGATTAATAAATGTTGGATTTGTCGTGTCTTCATACTCGACATTTTCCGTGTCTTGAACGCTTCCGCTAGAGTCCTTTTCTTTAGAATTGTTTATTCGTGCAGAGTCTAACTCGCTTGAAAATTGTTTACTGTCCACTCTTTATTTCCTTAGAGTTGGTATTATTGTTAGGAAAATATTATGACGTTTTCAAGGTTAATTCAGTTATTAAGATTTTGGTCAAATGTGTATGTTTTTCCCCTTTCTTCCCCGCTTCTTTAATCCTCCCCCAGTCACGATCAACCTTATTTTCTATCCTTAGAAAATGCGAGCGTGACAGAGTGGTATTAGAGCAATTTTTCTTTCCGCTCTGGACCCAAGAGTCTTCTTTCCTTCTTGATCTAGATTAGTATCCCTAGATCAAAATAATTAAAAAAACAAATTTAAAAGTGTCAAAGGCTCAACATCCGACCATCATGCTCAACCTGAAAAGAGGTAACCAAAATTTTTGTAAGTGATTTTGAGGTAAATATTTTGGGAATGGAAATGATTAGTTGTTCATGGTGGAATTAGATTGGCGAAAAAAAAATTTATGTTGTGGAAACTTGTGAATATTTTTGGGAAATATTTGAACTTTAAGTGAAAGCATGCTAGTTCTTTTCCTATTGAGATTTTGAGGAACATGATGTTGTTATGTGTTGAGACGTCTGGTGATAATTGTTTGTGTATGCTCGATTATGTGGCCTTTACGTGATGATTTGAGTCATGACTCGTAGATACTGAAGTATGATATTATGAATTCCTTGTGTGATTGCGGACTGTTTTGGATGAACGTTAGACTTTACATAATCGATTCTAACTATATGTAGCAACTCAATTATTGCTTCTCCGAGCAAATTAAACGAACGTGGAACAGCGAACTACATTAAATCTCTAATACCGAAAGGATAAAAGAAAAATAATAAGTATAACGTTCGGAAAGTGTGAATGGAAGTTTGAGTGATGATAGTTAGTGTTACATGCGCATACGTAGCTTGATTTTGTATACGTATTCTATAATCGTTATATATAAAAGGTTGCGTGAGAAGTCTTGATACGTGAATGTAGTGATTAATAATTGGAGCGACCATATTGATCTATGCGTTTTGAATCAGAATGCCACCGAGACGTGGACGTAGACCTAGGCGTGGACGTGGAGAGGAGGACCCTGTGGACCCTCAGAATGTAGAGGGAGAGCCACCACCACCACCACCACCACCGTCTCCACCACCACCACCACCCCGCCTCAACCCAAACAATACAATGATACCTTTTTGAGACAAAAACCCCCACAGTTTGATGGACTGGGAGAGCCGTCTAAGGCAGAGACCTGGATACGCATCCTCGAGCGCATATTTGATTTTATGGAGTGCACCGACAAGGAACGTCTCGCTTGTGTGACTTTTCAATTAACGGTGCCCGCAGATTTTTGGTGGGATACCAAGCTAAGGACCATGAACCCTGAACGCCGTGAAGCGCTTACTTGGGAGATATTCAAGGAAGAGGTGTACAATAAGTACGTTCCCATGAGCTATAGACGAGCAAAGGTAGTTGAATTCCATACTTTGAAGCAAGAGAATATGACGGTGACGGAGTACGACCGCGCATTGTGTGAAAGACTCGATATGCTCCCGAGTTGGTGGATACAGATGAGAAAATGGCAGAAAAGTTTCGTGCTGGTCTCAAGCATGAAATAAGAGTAGCAGTGGCAAGTCGCAGAGGACTTTCATATTCTGAGATTTTGGCTTGTGCATTAGATGTGGAAGAAGCGTTGCCTAAGGAGATGACAGTAGCAAATACTACACCAGTGCCACTTCAACAACATAATTTCAGAGATAAGAGGAAATGGGATGGAGATCGGACTCCATATGATAACAAGAGGCAGCAACCCATCAGAAACCCACCGCAGTACGGAGGTAGGCAGAGTGCTCCCTATCAGAGGGGTGACTTCCGGCCTAGAGCCCCCCAGTGTGCTAAGTGCTTTAAGAACCATTTTGGGGAGTGCAGAGAAAAGAGCAATAATGTTAGGATTGGTATACTGAAAAGCATATTTCGAGCATGTTGCACGGATAGAATTGCTTGTATACAATAAACTCTACAATCCACTTTTAACCCAAGGCGAGAAGAATTAATTTTATCGCATTGGTGTTTGCTTATGCATTTATAAGATGTTTCTCAAATATTTAAATGTATAAGAAGCAAATAAGTCTATTCTTCTGCATAGTAGACTGTAGTGAACGACGTTCACAGAAGGTGACGCAGTCGGTCCTTTGTAGAAGAGAAATAGAATTTCACAACCTAGATAGACTTTGGCTACCTATCGTGAAAGGTTGCAGTGTCAGTCCGCATGTTTCCATACCTTTGGAAATAAACGACACTGGTGTGGTATAGCACTGAAGGATCTAACAGTTGAGATAAGTCTTTCTTGCTATTTACTGAAAGACGAGGTCTCGGTGATTGTTATTTCTTAATCATTGTTGACATAATATTGAGCATACGATATTGATTATGCACTACTTTGATTTATCAAATGGTGCGGATTTTTCGCAATCCAAGAATCCTGGTATCTTGGGTAGTGGTGATCAATGTCTAGAGGTGCTAGTATTGTTATTGCAATGAATCGTGTGCTGGGTGAGTCCAGTTTGATAATATCCTCATGAGGTGTTCAAAAAAGGTTTTATTATTCAGAAACCCGGCCGGTTGGAATTTATTCCAGAATAATAAATAAAGATTTTGAACTAGACAACTCTTGGAAAAAGATATTAATTAATTAAAGTCAAATAGCAGACTTAAATTAATTAATGGATATTTATATCTTAAACACGGGAAATAATAAATTAAAGAGGTAAAGCCCGGATTACTCGTAATTTGGGATTGGACAGACAGTCAATATTATTTTACTGTTATGGCTGACAATAATATTCTGTCGGACTTGTATTAAATTGGGGCTCAATTTAATTAGTAAAAGTCCATCAGGTTTGGCCCAAGTCCAACCTCCATGGATCCCTAATCTGGCCCAATATAACTCAATATAAAAGGAGATTAGAAAGGAGATTTATCAAGAATTAATCATAAATTTTCGTGCTCCCCTCTGGGAGTGGACGAAAAACCAGTTTTTGACAGAACTGGTATTCTATCTCTTTTCTAATCAAGTCCTTTCCAATTCTGACAAGCTTTGCCCACCCAAAGGTCAGATTCTGAGTTCGGGACACAGATTAGAAGATTCGTGGTTGAGTACGAAGAACATCACGTGGAGAAGGCGCAAGCAATCGTCGATTCTTTGGAGAATCAGATCGGTAATCCTAAACCGTAGAATATCATGAATTAGGATTTTAATTCCTTAAGCATGATTTTTGTGCGTTCTTGTATGCAATTCAATGTTTAACATGTGAATCAATTAATCCCATAATCGGTCAAATAGATCCATATGTATGATTTATTTGTGAATGCATGTCTTCCGCTGTGCAAGGGGCTCCAAACCCCAGCAATTGGTATCAGAGCCAATTTTTGGCTCTGATTATGTGGATTAATTTCATGTTGTGTGATTTGCTTGAATGCATGAATTTCTTCGTTTGGTTTATGTTTTTGTTTTTATCGAACTTGAAAAACACTAAATACGAAGAAGACAAAGTTGCGCGTGCGTATATTTCTTGTGCGATAATGTGATGGTTTAAATTCAATGAATGGGTAATCATTACATGGATTCAAACTTGGTTCTCTTATACGTGATTATGCATTCAATATGTGATTTGGTTTACAATTCGTAATGGATGTGCGTGATTTGAATCAAATCGCGGAATTCTCCGTCGGGTTTCAAGGGGCAGGCTGCGTCGGCAGCCCAAGCCTGTGGGCTAGGCAGTTTGTGCGACGCGGCACAGCAGGTGCAGCGAGAGCAGCGACGCAGCTGCAAGATAGCAGCGGCGATCTGCAAGATCCAACAGCAGCGAGGCGGCGGCGGCGAAGTCGACGTCGCAGCAGCGACGACGACTCAGCAGCAGCTTTGATAGCAACGACGCAGAACAGCGGCGACAGTTTTTCGAGTGGGAGCCTCTCTTGGGCAGTTTCCGGGCTCGGAGGAATCTGTTGTCGGAGCCGCTGAGAGTGCGACATCGCAGCGGCGACGACGCAGCAGCAGCGGCACCATGGGGACTGCACAGACAAGCTGTGACGCTGGGCAAGCGATCAGCGTGCAGAAGCAAGCAGCGCCGGCGAGCGACGTCGACGCAGCAGCGTCAGAGGCGTCAGGCTCGTCGAACTCGCGGGACGAGTGGGAGCCCAGCGGCGGCTGTGGTTCAGTGGGAGTACGACGACGCAAGATTAGTGTTTCCCTATGCGTGACGTCGAGACGCCTCGTCCCGTGACTTCGCTTTCCAAATTTTGATTAGGATTTCAAATCCTTGGATTCAATTTTGGAAATAATTCAAGATATGATTTATATTAAGATTTTAATATATCTTTAATTGGATTATCTAAAATTTAATTTTTAATTAAATTATGGATTAATTGGATTTTATCCTAATTTTATGGATTTGGATAGATTTAACTCTATATAGATAAATCCTAGATAAATTAGAATAATAATTAAATTTATCCTTGTCATATGGATTTAGATAGATTTTATTCTATCTTGTTGAATCATTGAATGACTACTATAAATATTAATTAAGTTTATCCATATCTTGTAGATATTGATAGATCTTTATCTATCTAGAATATATCTTAGTAGATTTGGATAATTAAAATCCATGTTTATCTTTATCTCATGGATATTTATAGAATTAATTCTATTTAGAAAATATCCTAGTAGATTTAGATAATTAAATGTATCTTTATCTTATAGATATTGATAGATTTGTATCTATCTAGAATATATCTTAGAAGATTTAGATAATTGTTAATCCAGTATTGTAATTATCTTTTGGATTTAAGATAGATTTAGTTCCATCTAGTTAAATCCTAGTTGAATTAATTAATATTAATTCTATTTTATCCTAATTTTATGGATATAAATAGATTTATTTCTATTTAGAAAATATCCAAGATAAATTTGGATAAAGATAATACAAGATAATCCTTTATCTAATTGGATTTTGATAAAATTAATTTTATCTAGAATAAATCCTAATCGATATGATATGTTCTAGTTTCTAATTCTAAATAATCTAAGATTTGCTTAAATCTTAGAATGATTAGATTTTATCTTTATCTTATGGATTTGGAGAGATTTATTTCTATCCTGAAATATCCTAGTATGATTTAGATAATGATAATCCAATGTCAGTATTATCTTGAATTTTAGGATTTGATTTTATCCATGTAAAATCTAGAATAATCCTAAGAGGATTTAGATAGATTCAATTCTATCTAGATAAATCCTAAATTAATTTGGATAACCATTATCCAAGATAAATCTTAACAAATCTGAAATTCCTATTTTGGATAAGATAAGCAATTAATTATTTAATTAAATCTTCCTAGATTTATTAAATAATTTAAATAATTATCCAATGATTAATCACCATGAATTAAATGGATTTATCTGTTTATTTGGTGTTAATCTATTTTAAGTGGATTATCTGCCTTATCTACTTATGTGATAATTATGCAAAAACCATGTTTAAAATTACTAAGCGATAATTACAACAGTGTGTTGTATATGGTCTCCATAAATTGGTCTATATATGAAGCAGTTTCTAATATTATCGCGACCCACCTTAGTGGGAGCAATAATCCTACGAAATAGCAAGTTCATAAGATTAGACTTCTTAATGGTAAATTGTTTAAACTGGAAGCATGTTTCTAATATTATCGCGACCCACCCTAGTGGGAGCCTTAATCCTACAAAATTGCAAGTTCATATGTTTAAACATATTTATAAGATAGCTATGGAATTTTGTTAGTGGCGTGCGACCTTCCCTAGAAGGAGTATCAAAACAGAAACGAAATTCCTAGATGCTAATATTTATGGTTAAAGCTTAGGCAATATTTGGCGGCCATGCCACCTTAGTGGTCTCTGGACTATTCGTCGGTATTGTGACCAGGAAATTGTTGGAATCCAAATTTGTATGATCTCCCTAGAGGCGTACTTATTTTGGTTTTCACAGTTGTGAGATACATAAATTGTTTTGTGGTTGTTTGCGATTATGTATCAAGCATAGTATGTGATAAATAGTTTTATTTCTTCTCAGCCAAATTCTTAATAATGTATGCGAACCTTAATGAAATCAAACTCGAAGGCCAAAATTATGTAGACTGGAAATGTAAATGGATAAGATTCTCATTGCTGAAAACTTAAAGTTTGTATTCACCAATTCATGTCCTCCATTTCCTCGACAAAATTCCACAAAGAAAGTTTGAGAATGCATTTTATGCATGTACTTGACAAGTTCTTTGAGGAAGAAGATCAAACTATTTTTTTTGAAGTAGTGAGACAAGTCTTGGTTTTTATTGATGATAAAGAGATATCCAATAAGGACGTTGTCCAGATTCTATTGGAATATCCACAAGAGATAGAATGTTTTGAGGAATCTTCTGATTTAGTTACTCAAATATTTTCTACACTCAGTTCATCGCCAAATATAATAAGAAGTGAGTACAAGAAGGTTGTTACTGAAAAGTTGGAAACCTTCAGCATTGTATTCACTTTATTACTTTTGGAGGAAGATAACATGATAGTTGACGAATTCATTAAGGCTGCATCTTTCCTATGTCTTAGTTCAATCGAACAGAAGACTAGCAATGGAAAGAGGGAAGAGCTGAATTGTCATCAATGCATGCTGAAAGCAAGAAAAGCAAGAAAAATTTGGTGAAAAGGCAAAGAGAAGATGCATTGTAAGTCGGATTGACCTCTTATATAGAAGGACAATGGCTTAGATAACAATGCAACTTCTAAAGGAGAGATCTACATCCAGTTGGGCAGTTGTTGCAGTGGGAGCTATTTTTTATGCTCACTTTATTGTTTTGTTTTGATGTATAAGACTGTTTTATTGGTACAGTTTAGTTTCGAAAGAATTTAGTTTCAGTTTCTAAACTTGTTTATGATTAAGCGATGTTTGATATCTCATTTTATAATGCGTGCATTATTGAGAAATGTGATTCGAATATCTATCATAGTACCATAGAAAAACAAATTGTACATCATAGTATCTAAACAATATAATTGCAACAAGATTGAGTTTAACACAACAGTTCAACTTCTTATACAATGAACAATAAAGTATTTATGGCACTTAGACTTAAGGCCAAGAAAGTACTTAGTAATTGTTCAAACTGATTTTGTCTAACTCAAGTGACTATCGAGATTTTAACAACTTGCTTGTTAAATAGCTTGAAGGTCAAGAAAGTCTGGTTGATGCACTATAAGTTAGAATCCTTTGGTGGTTCAAGGGATTCAGAATACTTATAGAGATGCAACATAGAAAGACTAGTAAGTCACAATGGTTTACACCATAGGAGACGAGCAAATGAGTTAAGATCAGTAGTGGGAGTTAAATCCTAGTTGACTACTCCAAGCGTTCTTCTAAAGAATGGGATAGTCATATAAGAAGATATCGAAGTCTCTCGAAGACAAGTTCGATAAGTGAACAGTTTTACTCAATAACACCTTATCATTGATGGGATATACGTTGGAAACAACGAGTTATACCTTAAAGAAACTATCATAACATCCGTACCTTCTACAACACACGAGTTGTGGACTAGAGCCAAGTTTAGTCCAGCACATCTCAAGGTGTGGAGTTATTCCAACACATGTTTTGGAAAATGTATCCAAGTAATTGGAGTTGTGTACTGAGGTATGTTTTAAGGTTGTCCCAAATGATAGAAAAGGTACATGTTCTATAATCTTCACTGCAAGATATGTGTTTGTTTACACGAATACTAGATTCTTTGATGAAGATCATGAGGAGAACTACAAGCCTAACAAACATGGTAATTCTCAAGATAATGAGAATATCTATTTTCCATCTTAACCAAGAAGTCATACCATTAGAAACTTATGCACTAAGAAAATCAACATTTGTACCTAAGATTGTAAGAGTCGAGTCGTAGTGGGAACGTTCTTTGCGAACATAATAAGTTCATGGGTCTAAAAGAGTCTTAAGACTCAGTCTTAGATCAACTTGAACATAATCCCTGTAACTACAAGGACGCAATGACTTTTTCAGATAATCATTCTTGATAAGATGATAGATTCTGAATAACAATCTTAAATAGACAATAATGTTTGCAAGACTTGCGATACTACCCATAGACTATTTCAGTCAGTGGGATACTAGTGACCTGCAAGTGTAAGCATGGATCTCAAAAGGCTAGAATAATGGCAAAGGGTTATACCCAGAGAGAATTACATATTCTCGTCTGCCATTTTTGCCTAAGTCGATCTGTATATTGTCTATTATAGCCTACATAAATTAGGATGTATGTACTATGATTGTCAAGACAGTTTTCTTTAAGTAGAAGTCTTGAGCAGATCATCTGCATGGAACATCTTAATGGTTATGTAATACAGGGCAAGAAAGTTGAAAGTGCACTATATTTGGTATTCTTGGTACTCTACGATGATGACATCTGTAAAAGTTGATAAACAACTCAGAGGGTTATCTAGCGTAGGAAACTGGTCGTCTACCCAGTTTAAGGATGATGGATTTAAGATTATCTAGTTACATTCTAAACATCTGTGTCATTAGATTGCTAGAAAAAGAATGTATGTTTTCTTAAAGAATCTTACATCTACACAATACTTAGACACTTTAGCATTGAAAATTCCAAGAAAAGGTTTTTCTTTTTCTAGACGGAATTATTTTGTCTCAAGTCAAGTGTTTTTCGACATTGAATGAGATTAAGAAGAATGCGACAAGTTCCATAATTGAAAGTCTCATATATGCTATGATGTGTACTAAGTTAGATATTAGCTTTGCTGTTGGCATAGATGCTTGATATCATATTAACCATGGCCAAGGACATTGGATTGGTAAAGAATATACTATAGTACTTGAAAAAGACTAAACGGTATGCTCTAGTTTACCAGACATCCATGTTATGTCCTTTAGGTTACATCGACTCGATTTTATAATTGATCGGTGATCGAGTCATCCTCTGACTATGTGTTCACTTTAAGATTTGAATACTAAGACATGAAGGAGTGTTGATCAAATCATAGACTCTATCATGAAAATTACAAGTGTGGTTTCATCGAAAACTACTAAGGTAGTTGTTCATCTCAGTAACTTTCTAATAGCTTTGACCGTGATTCCGAGTATGCCTATGAGTATTATATTCTGTTATGATTACTCTACCCATGTGTCTAACTCGAGGGAAACACGATCTGATAAAGCTAAGCAATCACATAGAGAGGAAGTATGAAATTAATTAAGGATTAAGTGCGCAGCAAGACGTTATGGTTTCCAAGATATCATCAGAGAACAACCTGGCAGAATTTTTCACAAAATGCCTATATGGCAACATGTTTTACACATGAGGTGAAAAGTATGGTAGTTCGATGTATCATGGCCCGAGACCTGCTTAGAGTATAAGTGGGAGAGTTTTGGCAGTGGGTATACTCGAAAGCATGATTTTGAGTATAAGTGGGAGATTGTTAGGATTGGTATACTGAAAAGCATATTTCGAGCATGTTGCACGGATAGAATTGCTTGTATACAATAAACTCTACAATCCACTTTTAACCCAAGGCGAGAAGAATTAATTTTATCGCATTGGTGTTTGCTTATGCATTTATAAGATGTTTCTCAAATATTTAAATGTATAAGAAGCAAATAAGTCTATTCTTCTGCATAGTAGACTGTAGTGAACGACGTTCACAGAAGGTGACGCAGTCGGTCCTTTGTAGAAGAGAAATAGAATTTCACAACCTAGATAGACTTTGGCTACCTATCGTGAAAGGTTGCAGTGTCAGTCCGCATGTTTCCATACCTTTGGAAATAAACGACACTGGTGTGGTATAGCACTGAAGGATCTAACAGTTGAGATAAGTCTTTCTTGCTATTTACTGAAAGACGAGGTCTCGGTGATTGTTATTTCTTAATCATTGTTGACATAATATTGAGCATACGATATTGATTATGCACTACTTTGATTTATCAAATGGTGCGGATTTTTCGCAATCCAAGAATCCTGGTATCTTGGGTAGTGGTGATCAATGTCTAGAGGTGCTAGTATTGTTATTGCAATGAATCGTGTGCTGGGTGAGTCCAGTTTGATAATATCCTCATGAGGTGTTCGAAAAAGGTTTTATTATTCAGAAACCCGGCCGGTTGGAATTTATTCCAGAATAATAAATAAAGATTTTGAACTAGACAACTCTTGGAAAAAGATATTAATTAATTAAAGTCAAATAGCAGACTTAAATTAATTAATGGATATTTATATCTTAAACACGGGAAATAATAAATTAAAGAGGTAAAGCCCGGATTACTCGTAATTTGGGATTGGACAGACAGTCAATATTATTTTACTGTTATGGCTGACAATAATATTCTGTCGGACTTGTATTAAATTGGGGCTCAATTTAATTAGTAAAAGTCCAACAGGTTTGGCCCAAGTCCAACCTCCATGGATCCCTAATCTGGCCCAATATAACTCAATATAAAAGGAGATTAGAAAGGAGATTTATCAAGAATTAATCATAAATTTTCGTGCTCCCCTCTGGGAGTGGACGAAAAACCAGTTTTTGACAGAACTGGTATTCTATCTCTTTTCTAATCAAGTCCTTTCCAATTCTGACAAGCTTTGCCCACCCAAAGGTCAGATTCTGAGTTCGGGACACAGATTAGAAGATTCGTGGTTGAGTACGAAGAACATCACGTGGAGAAGGCGCAAGCAATCGTCGATTCTTTGGAGAATCAGATCGGTAATCCTAAACCGTAGAATATCATGAATTAGGATTTTAATTCCTTAAGCATGATTTTTGTGCGTTCTTGTATGCAATTCAATGTTTAACATGTGAATCAATTAATCCCATAATCGGTCAAATAGATCCATATGTATGATTTATTTGTGAATGCATGTCTTCCGCTGTGCAAGGGGCTCCAAACCCCAGCAAATAAATGCTACACTTGTGGTGGAAATGGTCACTTCTCTAGAGAATGCCCGAGTAAGATTGTGGGAATGGGAGCAAGACAGAACAATCAAGGGTTCCGTCCGCAAGTGCGGGCACTACAAGCCGAACCGAGGGGATACTTACCCGCACCACAGCAGCAGCAGCAACAACATCGTCAAGGACATCCCACTCAGGCAAGGGCATATGCTTTAAAAGGGAAACAGCCGACGAACCAACAAGGGAATCAAGAGCAAGGAAACTTGGCAGGTATGGGCACGCTCCTCAACATGCCTATTGTTGTTTTGATTGATACGGGTGCATCACATTCTTTTATATCAGCATCATGTGTGAATACTTTAGAACTGCCTATCAATAGAACTAAACAAAGAATGAGTGTGACTTCACCCGTAGGAGGAACTATAGATATTTCACAAATTTGCTCGAATGTAGAATTTACTATGAGAGAACTTAAACTAGTTGCACACAAATTACAAGTTATGTCGATGGGGAGTGTAGATATAATTTTGGGAATGGATTGGTTGGCCGAGAATCATCTTACCATTCGCTGCAAAGAGAGAGAGATCTCTTTTCAAAACCCGGGAAAGGAGCCGACTACATTTTATGGGATTTCTACGAATCAACACAAGTCCATAATTTCTGCACTTCAAGCGACGTCTATGATGAGGAAGGGATGCCCAACGTATCTCGTCTATCTAAATGGAGAGGAGAAGAAAGAAAGAAGCTTAGAGGATGTGGCAGTAGTGAAAGAATTTCAAGACGTTTTTCCCAACGCCTTGCCAGGACCACCACCCGATAGACAGTTGGAGTTTACAATTGATTTGGAGCCAGGATCAGCACCGATATCTAAGGCACCATACCGTATGGCGCCTAAGGAATTGGAAGAACTTAAGATACAACTACAAGAGTTGTTAGACTTGGGTTTCATTAGACCCAGTGTGTCGCCGTGGGGAGCACCCAGTGTTGTTCGTGAAGAAGAAGGATGGAACATTGAGGATGTGCATAGATTATCGAGAGTTGAAAAAGTTGACACTCAAGAACAAGTACCCACTGGCGAGGATAGATGATTTGTTTGATCAACTCCATGGAGCTGGAGTATTCTCGAAAATGGATTTGAGATCGGGATACCATCAACTGAGAGTCCGACGAGAAGATGTACCCAAGACGGCTTTCCGAACTAGATACATCCATTATGAGTTTATAGGAATGCCTTTCGGATTGACAAATGCGCCGGCTATATTTATGGACCTTATGAATCGTGTGTTCCATCCATACTTGGACAAGTTCGTCTTAGTCTTCATAGACGATGTCCTTATCTACTCAAAGAACGAAGAGGAACATGAAAAACATTTGAGGACTACCTTGGAGACGTTAAGGGCCGAGAAACTCTATGCCAAGTTCAGTAAGTGTGAGTTTTGGCTCAAAGAAGTGAATTTCCTTGGGCACATAGTGAGTGCAGATGGAATTCGAGTAGACCCTGCAAAGGTGGGAGCTGTACAGAAATGGAAATCACCAACCACACCTAACGAAATTCGGAGCTTCCTAGGACTGGCAGGATATTATCGGAGATTCATCGAGGGATTTTCTAAGATAGCGAGACCAATGACGCAACAACTAAAGAAGGGGATCAAAGTGAATTGGACGCCGGAGTGTGAGGCCAGTTTTCAGTTACTAAAAGAGAAGTTGACCACTGCACCAATTCTCGTTGTGCCAGAGCCAGACACTAACTACGTGGTGTATACCGATGCATCAAAAGTTAGACTTGGATGTGTACTTATGCAGAATGGGAAAGTGATTGCGTATGCATCAAGGCAGTTGCGACCGCATGAGTTGAACTATCCGACGCATGACTTGGAGTTGGCAGCAGTTGTACATGCTTTGAAGATTTGGAGACACCATCTTTATGGAGTTCGATGTGAGATATATACGGACCATAAAAGCCTCAAGTACTTCTTTGAACAAAAGGATTTGAACATACGCCAGCGTAGATGGCTTGAGTTGGTGAAGGATTATGATTGCAGTATAAACTACCACCCAGGAAAGGCGAATGTAGTGGCTGATGCCCTAAGTAGAAAGTCTCAACCTCAATTGGCCACTTTTCTCACGAACGAAGAGTACTTGATACGAGAGTTCAGTAAAATACGATTGGAGGTAGTGAGAGCACCCGAGACAGTGGAAGGAAGGATCGCCACCTTGGTAATGGAACCCGACCTAAGGGCTAGAATAGTGGAAGCTCAAAGACGTGATACTTTACTTGAGAAAATCCGTTCGAAAGTGAGGACAGAGGAGCAAGAATATTTTCACGAGGAGGCGGATAGTGCCCTCACATTGAAGGGCAAGTTGTGCGTGCCTAGAGACGAAGGGCTTAGGAATGAAATCATGAGGGAAGCCCATGAAACACCGTATACTGCGCACCCGGGGAGTACCAAGATGTATCGAGATATGAAGAGACAGTTCTGGTGGAATGGCATGAAAAAGCATGTAGCGGCATTTGTAGAGAGATGTCTAGCATGTCAGCAAGTGAAAGCTCTACATCAATGACCTTATGGGAGACTACAACCACTTGAGATACCAGAGTGGAAATGGGAGTACATTGCAATGGACTTCGTGACAGGATTACCGAGATCCCAATGAGGAAACACTGTTATTTGGGTGATTATTGACCGTCTCACAAAATCTACTCACGTTGTGCCGATTCGTGATACCTATGGAGCCAATAAGTTGTCTAAGATGTATGTGAAAGAGATCATACGTTTACATGGAGTACCAGTGACTATTACATGTGATTGTGATACGAAGTTTACCTCTAGATTTTGGATGAGCCTACAACGAGAGTTAGGAATTAAGTTGAATTTCAGCACTGCATTCCACCCGCAGACTGATGGGCAATCAGAGATGACGATACAGACTTTGGAGGATATGTTGAGAGTCGTAGTGCTAGATCGAGGAGTAGGTTGGGAGGAAGTGTTGCCACTAATAGAGTTCGCTTACAACAATAGTTATCAGGCGACTATTAACATGGCCCCGTATGTATGGGAAGAAGTGTAGATCACCACTTTACTGGGATGAAGTGAGTGAGAGAAGAGTTCTTGGACCAGACTCGGTGGAAGAAATGATTGAGATTGTTCGACAAATTCGTGAGAGGATCAAGGAAGCTCAGGATCTACAGAAATCATATGTTGATGTTCGAAGAACCGATCTCCAATTTGAGGCAGGAGATAAAGTTTTTCTAAAGGTAGCTCCGTCAAAAGGAATAACTCGGTTCGGTGTGAAATGCAAGTTGAGACCACGATTTATTGGGCCTTATGAGATTCTTGACAGAGTGGGTACCGTAGCGTATAGATTGGCGCTACCACCAAGCTTTGGGAGAGTACACAACGTTTTCCATGTGTCACAATTGAGAAAGTATGTGTTCGACCCTAACCACATAATTCATCAAGAGGAGATGATGATTTTGAATCCGAATTTGAGTTACGAAGAAAAGCCCGAAGCCATTCTGGATCGGAAGGTGCAAGAGTTGAGAAATAAGTCTATTGCTTCGGTGAAGGTTCGGTGGAGAAATCATGGCATTGAGGAAGCTACGTGGGAATTGGAAGACAAGATGAGAGAGAAGTGCCCAGAATTGTTTGAATGATCTAAGCAAATTTCGGGACGAATTTTTTGTGAAGATGGGTAGATTGTAATACCCGTTTTTTTCTATCTTTTTAAGTTAAGATTTTTATTTTAAGAACGAGTGAGTGATAGACCTTGAATAAAATACCGTGTTTGTTTCGATTGGTTGTGAATGGAAATAGTGAATGCTTGAGTTATTGTTGATTAATTGTGTGGTGTAAGTTGTCGACGAGATTGACGTGAGAGTCGTCGATGGGAAAATTTGGGCGTTCGTTTACAATGTGCTTGGAATAACACCAAAGTACTAAAATAATAAAACACCACAATTTAATCAATGTACTAAAATTATATTTTTTTGGGCCTATCACTTTTGTTTTTTTAGCCCATTTATCCTTATTCAATTGGGCTTTTTAATATAGCCATTTATTCATAATTCCTATTTAATTCCTGCAGCCAACATAAATCTCTTCCCCTAAACCCTTCAACACGTTTTCTTTATTCACCAAAAACCTCCACTCCTAAAATCTCTCCAACAAACAAATCTAATCTCTGCATTATATATATCTCCAAACAGCTGCATCTTTTATCAGTCGTTTCATATTTTCCAGTGCAGTTTTCTTCCCTTCCAACAAAGGTATAATCTTCCACTTCAATTCAGTGTATACAACTCTCTGGATATTAAATCCATAGCACCATATTTCTTTTTTCTTGTCACAGTTGAGAGGAAAACAATTGAGCAGCCTGTGAAATAACCATCCCTCTGCAATCTCAAATTGTTCTCTTCATTCCAAAGGTATACTCCCAAATTTTGGAAATACTCTGCAGATTAACATCCAAACATTCATAGTAGTACACGAATTGAAATTTTTTGAAACTGTTGAATGATTTGTGCTTGATAAAGTTTTGTGCTTGAAAAAGTCTCGATCTTTAGGGCCATTAGAAACTATCCTCTCGTTTATTCAATCTCTAGATCTTGGAAATCCGTTTCTGCCCATATATATTTGAAGGAAAATAATAAAAATAAAAAAAAAACTTAATAAGATGAGGGAGAATGACGTACCGGTTGTGAGTAGCATCGCCGCTGCCGACGGAGGAGCTGGGTAGCGGTTGGATTGCAGTGTGATGGCGACGACGGTGCTGAGATAGAGATAGCGGCAGCACAGTATCGACGGCGGCGACGGAGGGGCGTGAGGCGGCGCTGATTTTGGAACGAGAGAGAACTTGCTTGCTGAGAGTTTGAGATAGAGAGAGTTGCTGAAAATTTGAGATAGAGAGAAAGAGAGAGAGTAGCTGGATTGAATTGAAAAGGAAGAGAGAGAGACGTTGATGACCGCTGGGAGTATATTAAATGATAGCCTTTTCTTTTCCTTTTTATTCTTAGTGGGTTACGTTTGGGAGTATATTTAAGTTAAACTTTCTTTTTTTTACTTTAGTTTTGGTAATGGGCTTGACCAATAAGTTATTTTGAGTTGGTCTAATATTTTAAGTTTTGGAACTTATGTGTTGGATAGAGAGTATGTACGTGTAGTGGTTTAGGAGTATTAAGTATATTTATTGGTTTGACTTTTCTTTTGGACTTAGTTATATGGCTAGTTAATTAGTAATGTTTGGTCCATTATCTTGTTGTAAGTTTGGGCTAAATGGAATCAATTAGTGGATGAGGATTCATGTACTGAGCTGCTCTAATTTACTAAAAGAATCGTAGTTTTGGTGTGTTGAGAATTTAAATAATAGAATTATTTTGGATCAGCGAGGGAATAAATAACGTGAGACTTTTGTGTTTAATTGATGATTCAGTTTTGTCAAAGAAAGAACGAAGGATAAATTGAGCACACACTTAGGATGCATGCATTGTTAAATTTATTTACTTAACAAAGTCTAATTTGGTATATCATGCTGTTTCAAAAAGGGTGAACTTGCGCACGTTGTTGCGGTTTGGAACAAGAAAGTGTTGAGGAGTTAAGCTTTTGAGGTGAGCTTTCTTTTTAAATAAGGACTATGTCCTAAATACTTTTTATGTGAAAGGAGGTGGAAAGGTTTGTCTTGCCATGTTTTATTTTTGAATGAACCTATCTGAAGTGGCTATGCCATGTATGTTTAATCGAATTCGGGTCTCAGTAGGGCCGCAAACCCTGCTCGGACTAGTGTACACACCGTAGATCGTGTGCTATCTCTTTCGGAGTTGGCCGGTCTAGTGACTTGGTTCGTGGCCACGTTCCTTGTCATGTATGTTCAGATATGGTGATGGTGAATATGGATGGAAAATGGTCGGCCGACCGAACTTGTGAAATATATGTGTACTTGGGTTTCGTTTAATTAAAACCCCCAAGGTCACTTGATTATGGGTTGACAAACTATGTTTTGGCATGTGTCCACTGAGTGCATCAAGTACTCCGCCCTGCATATTGTTTTTCTTAATGTGCAGATTGAGCGGCGATGGACGTGGAGGATGTTGAGCAGAGTTCATGGATTGTTTTGTCATGATTAATAAATGTTGGATCTGTCGTGTCTTCATACTCGACATTTTCCGTGTCTTGAACGCTTCCGCTAAGAGTCCTTTTCTTTAGAATTGTTTATTCGTGCAGAGTCTAACTCGTTTGAAAATTGTTTACTGTCCACTCTTTATTTCCTTAGAGTTGGTATTATTGTTTGGAAAATATTATGACGTTTTCAAGGTTAATTCAGTTATTAAGATTTTGGTCAAATGTGTATGTTTTTTCCCCTTTCTTCCCCGCTTCTTTAATCCTCTCTGAGTCACGATCAACCTGGTTTTCTATCCTTAGAAAATGCGGGCGTGACAAAGCCACTATGTGCTCTCCCTATAGTCGTTTGGCTATCAGTGTATCACTACTTTCAACACTGGCATCTTCCAACAAGGAATATATTCTAGAAAGTTTCTAAGCCACTCGGCTTCTTCCCCTGCTTTGTCTAAAGCGATTAACTTGGATTACATGTTGGATCGAGCTATACACGTCTGTTTTGTTGACTTCCACGAAACAGTTCCACCCCCACAGTGAATACATACCCACTCATCGAAAACGAGTCTTTTGAATCAGAGATCCAATTTGCATCACAGTACCCTTCAAGTACTTGGGGATAGTTTGTGTACTGCAGCTCAAAGTTAAGAGTATACTTCAAGTATCTCAAAACCCTACATAGAGCTTTCCAATGTTCCTTGCTTGGGTTACTCGTAAAGCGGCTCAGCTTATTCACCGTACACGCAAGATCTGGTCGGGTGCAGTTTGTGATAAATATTAAACTCCCTATGATCCTTGCATATTCTTCTTGAGCTACATGCTCACCCGTGTGCTTACTCAAATGCATGTTGGGTTCCAATGGAGTCTTAGCTGGCTCACAATCAACGAATGAAACTTCTTAAGCATTTTCTTAATGTAATGAGATTGTGTCAAAGCAATTTTCTCATGATTCCTTTTAATCTTGATTCCGAGAATCACATCATCTAAACCCATATCTTTCATATCAATTTCTTTTCAACATGGTTTTTGTCTTGTTAATAATGACCCTATTGTTGTTCATTATCAACGTATCATCTACATAAAGACACACAATAACAAAACTATTATTTGTGTTCTTAATGTAAGCACACTTATCACACTCATTGATAGTGAACTCATTAGACAACATCACATTGTCAAACTTCAAGTGTCATTGCAAAGACGCTTGTTTAATCCATATAGGGACCTTACTAGCTCGCGTACCTTCCTTTCTTGGCCAGGTACTACAAACCCTTCAAGTTGCTCCATATAAATTTCTTCCTCCAATTCACCATTCAAAAAGGCAGTTTTCACATCCATTTGGTGAATCTCAAGATTGTGCAAAGCAGCAATTGCAAGAAGCACCCGAATGGAAGTGATTCTCGTAACAGGTGAATATGTGTCGAAGAAATCATATCCTTCTTGCTGCTTAAAGCCTTTTACAACTAGCCGAGCTTTGTACTTTTCAATAGTACCATAAGTTTTATATTTCCTTCTCAGGATCCACTTGCACCCTAAGGTCTTATAGTCTTTTGGCAAGTCTACTAACACCCATGTGTTATTTCTCATAATTGATTCAATTTCACTATTGATCGCTTCTTGCCAGAATGGCGCATCTGGGCCAGACAATGCTTTCGCCAACGACTTTGGTTAGTCATCCAACATAAAAGTTATGAAGTCAGGACCAAATGTCTTAGCAATTTTAACTCTTTTACCACGTCTTGGTTCTACATCCTCAGGACTTGACATCGTCCTTTTTGGAGGATTAGAACTAGTGGATTCATCCATCATTCTTTCACTAGAACGATCCTCTTGCCTCTTACAAGGGTAAACATTTTCAAAGAATATAGCATTCCTTGACTCAATCGTTGTTCCTTCAGCGATGCCAGGCACAACTGACCTATGGACTAGAAAACGAAAAGTACTACTATTAAGTGCATGACTAATAAAGATGCAATCGACTGTTTTAGGGCCTATTGCAACTTGTTTCGGAGGTGGCACTTCTACCTTCGCTAAGCACCCCCACACTTTGAGGTATGAATACGAAGGTTTCTTGCCTTTCCACAATTCATAGGGAGTCACATCCCTATTTTTTAGTGGAATTTTGTTCAAGATATAATTCGCTGTTAACACAACCTCCCCCACATGTTCTGGGGTAAACCTGAATTAATCAACAGATCATTCATCATCTCTTTAAGTGTTCAATTTTTGCGTTCAGCAACACCATTCGACTGGGGAGAATATAGAGATGGGGTTTGGTGAATTATACCACTTGCATGGCATAATTCTGCAAACGGCGCTACATACTCACCACCTCTATCAGTTCGAACACACTTAATTCGACAATTAAGTTGATTTTCGGCTTCATTTTTGAAGTCTTTAAACGCTTCAATTGCCCCATCTTTACTTCTTAATAAGTAAAGGTAACAATACCTTGTGCAATCATATATAAACGTGATGAAATACTTTTTACCACCTCTTGTTTGCACAAATTTCATATCACATACATCTGTATGGATTAACTCAAGAGGTTTTGTGCTTCGCTCTACCGAATGGAATGACAACTTAGCCATTTTGGCTTCAACACATACTTCACATCTTTCTTGTGAGTTAAACTTATCAACTTTTAGTAAATTAAGATTTACTAATCTTTTTATAGCATTTAAATTGACATGTCCCAATCTATTATGCCATAAATCAGAGCTCTCAAGCAAATAAGAGGATGCGTCATCTTCCTTATTGCTTATTCCTTTTCCACAGTGAATGACCGTAACATTCAGCTCAAAAAGCTCATTCACTAGGTCGCCTTCACCTATGAACTTTCCATGCTTGGTCAATATAACATTTTCGCACTCAAATTCTAGTGAAAATCCATGATTTACTAGAAGTGAACCTGACACCAAATTATTTTTAATTTCTGGGACATGCAGCACATCCTTAAGAGTAAGAACCTTTCCAGATCCTAATTTTAGGAACACATTACCCACACCAACCACCTCAGAAGAGGCTTGGTTTCCCATGTGTACTTTCTACCTCCAACAGATTTGTAAGTAGAAAAAACGCTTCTCTCGGAGCACACATGACATGTGGCACCCCTATCAACAAACCATTCATTTGGATTATTACCATGGCCCACGTCGGAGACCACCTCGTGATCTTTGTTGTTTATAACAACACGTTCAAATAATTTGCACAATATTATTTCCAACAATAAGTACACAATTATATTGAGCCATATGTGCATTGGTATATTCAACACCACATGCATCCCAATTATTACTACCAAGTCTAAATTGGTCTTGCTTGTGAAATGACAAACGATAAACACAATTCTCAAGAGAATAGATCTCAAGGAATTAACCACTTCATTGCGCATCGACATTGTGACAGTTCGTTGCTTCATTCCAGCTTTGAATTTCATGTTTCCTCCAACTTCGATGGGCATAATCCTGTCTTAGAAGAGTACACTAATTTGTCTTGCGATTGTTAGAAATAATGAGAGAAAATTCCCAAGCCGTGTACAAGCGGTACTCTAACTATTACAATCGAAGGAAGATAACAACAATAAGAGGAATGGAAATTACAACAGAAATAATAAAACAAACCAAACTATAAGTCGAGTCGAGGGAAACCCTCTTTGCGCAAGACAAATTACGCCCCGGTTAGTGCTCACGGAATTGCGTATTGCCCCCAAAGATAAAATGACTTTCTCCTAGCGTGTAGAAGCACCTCAAACCCGCTAGGCTCCGGCGAACTTGATAGAGTTCCGAGAATCGAGCTAGACAATGCTCTTATGATGCACACTATGATGTAGAGAACTAGAGAGAATAGATGATGATTTCTTGGTGTGTTTTTCTACCTCAAGATCAAGCCTATTTATAGGCTAGGAAAAACAAGTGAAAGGTCTTGCAATCAAGGCACCCCATAAAGCTTTTGGAGGTTACCACAAGTGAAAGGCCAAAAGACTTGGAAATGAAAGGCTAAAAGTCATTTCCCATTTCACACGTTTTCAACATCCACAACAGGAGCTGTTCAATAATAATGAACAATGACATCTAAGAAGTACTGGAGAGAAGAAAGCTTCCAAACAGGTCATCTAGTCAACTCTATAATACAGCTAATTCACTGGTGTATAAACATAGAGTATAAACATGTAAGGTACACTAAACTCCACTAAAAAGCATATATAGCCAGAGGGTATACAGAAAGTATATCCTATACTAAAAAAATTAAAAATGGTGCTGATAGATATCACTTAATGAAAATACTTGCATATAGCATATAAGATCCATCTAAAGATGAAATTAGAGGAATGTATAGAAGAATAACACTAATAGAAACTAATATGCAGATACATCAGAGAGTATCCAGAGAGTATAAACTAAAATATAAAAACTATAAAATGGGTTGCAACCGATCTAAATTGCAGATACTTGCAGATAGTTAATCTACATTAGGCTGTGAAATCTGATTATCACACAAATCAGAAAGAATCAGAAAGAATGGAATAAGATGAAAGAGACATATACTAAAAGAAGAATGAAAGTTTATGATGGTGTGAAATATGTTGCAGGGTGAGCAAAGAAGAAGTAGAAGAGGGTATTTATAGGAGTTTATTTGCAAAACACAACAGAATATAAACAAATCAGCTTTGGAAAACAAATGTAATCATTGGTAAGACCTTTCATATAACAAATAATACTCCCTCC
This sequence comes from Salvia splendens, assembly GCF_004379255.2. Lineage (NCBI taxonomy): Eukaryota > Viridiplantae > Streptophyta > Magnoliopsida > Lamiales > Lamiaceae > Salvia > Salvia splendens. The sequence continues at coordinate 17,895,543 of NC_056036.1, read as the reverse complement.
GTCCCATGTTACTAGCACTTTTTATTTTAGGCCGTAAATTTGAGATTGATTTTTTAGTGTAATTAAATTAGAATTTTAAGTGTAATGAGACATCACTTAATAAAGGAGCTCTTAACTTAAACTAACATATTAATTGAATGCATTAATTCTAACTTAAACTATAAATAGTGTAAGGAGTTTGTGACGAGCCGAAAAGCAACAGTGAAGTAACATGAGACGGAGGGAGTAGAAAATTACAGAAAAAACAAAGAATTAACTAAAAAAATATTAAACACTGAATCATAAATCAATGCTAATATTCTTAAATATGTTATTTATTGGAACTGCTACATAAGAATATAAATATTGTGGATTTTTATGCATTGTGTATTAAATATAGAGCCCATTAATTGGGCCTCCTGACAGCCCTAATAAATGACTTTTAGATTGTGTTTCCCTATTAATATCAACCCTATTTTGAAGGAATACCAAGAATAAAAATAAGAAAACCTAATGAGATAGCAGCCAGCTATCGTTTTGAAGGGGAGGAGAGAGAAATATAGCTGCAACCAATACAAAAAGAGACATCTAGAGGTTGCACGCCTATAAACCTCTTCAAATATGCAAGATAAAACCAGAATATGTCAAAAATAAGAGGAAGAAGAAATGATACCAAATACATCTTATATTGAAGGAGAAGGGGAGAGATTAAAAGATGCAATCATTACAGAAAAAGGCACAATAGCTGATGCATGCCTGAACCTTTTTGCTTCTATACTCTACAAAGTAGATAACAGAAGAGGAAGAAAGGATTACTTTAAAAAGGTAACAATTTTTATAGATTAAGCTTTAACATATAAATTATTTTGACATTAACATACTTAACCACACATGATTTTATTTGCAGGATTTTAATAACAAAAACTTTTGAAGAACCAAGAGAAGTATTATACATAATAATATCAGCACACTTCCATCAGAATAGGTGCTATTCTTATTTATTACTACATTGTTTATGTTCTACATAATTCAAGTTCAACATTAGATTGAATCCAAAACATTAATAACTACATTCTTTTGAGATTAAGATACTAATAGACAAATCATTTCATTTGCTGGATACATCTTCAAAAACATTTGCTCTAATAACATAATTTTTCCAAGAAAAGATATTAATATAATTTATTACTCTACACAAATAAGTTCAAGATTACAAGTTTAAAATTAGTACGGACATATTTGTATTACAAAGCACATTTCAAAATATGCAACATTTCAATGGCCAATAAAGTGCTATTTTGGATTTTGAATCCATCTAAATTTATAAGAGGTATGAACTTCTTTTCTTTTTATTAGTTGCACATGAATGAATCATAAAAATATATATGACAAATGTGACAAAATTTGAGGGACGGATGGAGTAATATTCCAGCCACGTTCCCCCGTTTACCAATTCCCGTTAAGGGCCCCACAACCCTTACATTCTGTCGCGAAATTCAAACTAGTTAGTATTCCCTCTGTCCGCGAATAGGAGTCCCGTTTTTCCATTTTAGTCCGTCCGCGAATAGGAGTCCCGGTTCACTTTTACCATAAATGGTAATAGGGTTTCACCTTCCACTAACTCATTCCACTCACATTTCATTTAAAACTAATATATACAAGTGAGACTTCTATTCCACTAACTTTTTTCTACCCACTTTTCTTAACATTTCTTAAACCCGCGTCGTTCATAAATGGGACTCCTAATGGCGGACGGAGGGAGTATGAAAATTCTTGTGCATGTGAAATTCCATCTTGTGAGCCCTTAGAATTTGTTGAACTCACACTTGATCTTCTTTCTTTTTCAGTGCCGTTGTGGCTTCACTGCTTCACTCCATCACTTTTGTGAGTGTAACAGCTGACGATCAAAGACTTGTTTCAAATGAAATGCTTGTTTTTGGACAGACTCTGGTTTCTGAAAACCGTGTTTTCCAAATGGGATTTTTCTCGCCAGGAAATTCTTTGAATAGATTCTTGGGAATATGGTACAAGAGCACACCAGATGTTGTAGTCTGGGTTGCCGACAGAAACCATCCCATCACTCCCTCACAAGCACCGGTATTGAAGATTTCAGGACATGGTAATCTTGTTATAAGCATCATCTGGTCGGCCAATTCATCGGAGGTGGCATCGAATCCAGTTCTAGAGCTTCTGGATTCTGGAAACTTGGTGATACGTGATAGTGAAGTGAATAAGCGCGGGAGATGGGAATCTTAATAACGTGATGCGTGGATGCATGCAACACGAGGAAAGAGAGGAGCAAATCAGCCATGTGCGCGGAGCGTGAGAGAATATAGTTAGTTAGATTGTTGTGATGTTGTTAATTTCATACTTGCAGCGTGTATATAAGCTGCCCTTCCTATTTTGTAAGTTTCATTATTGAATTAATGCAAAATAGCTCTTCCCCCTCGTCCTCTCGTAGTGCATTGCGTATTGGTACTCTCTCGGTTGCCGTTCCGATCACCGGCGACCCTGACTTCGTACCAGGTGGTATCAGTCCACGAGGTCCAGCTTCCGCAATGGTGGAAACACGTGCCGGCGACGCCCGTCGTTGGGAGGAGATGCTGACTGCTGCTATGGCCGATCTGACTGCCAAATTGTCTGCCGCCGATGCGACTCGCGATCTTCACTTCAAGGAGCTCCGCGACGAATTTTTGGCTCTACAAACTCAACAGAATGATTTGATGACCCGATTTCTGGCTGCTGGTGGTGTTGTCGGCGGTGGTATTGGTGGCATGGCTGGAGGAGGTCAGCCCCGTGCTCCTTATTTCTCTACACGCTAGTCTAAGGTTGGGTTTCCGATCTTCTCGGGTGAGGATCTGGCTGGGTGGATTATGCGATGCGATCACTTTTTCACGGTGGATCTAACGCCAGAGGAATCTAAGGTGAGGCTCGCGATTATCAATTTTGAAGGTCGGGCTCTTCAATGGTTCCAAAACTGGTCCAAATACCAGGACCAGGCTATGGCGACCTCGTGGCCTCTGTTTTTGCAAGCTTTGGAGGGGCGCTTTGGCGATCATTTGCTTGGGGATCCGATGACTGAACTGCTCTCTTTGAAGCAAACAGGTTCGTTTTCTGATTATCATGATCGATTTGAACTTCTTTTGGGTCGTGTTTCTATTCCGGAGTCATATGCCGTCAGTCACTTCATTAATGGTCTACGGCCCTACGTCCAAAAGGCTGTGCTCCTAGCAGTGGAAGAGGTTGGGAATGAGCAGCCGACTTCTGAGGAGTTGCAGGCATTCTTGGAGAGTCAGGATGCAGTATTTGCTGAACCCACTGATCTTCCTCCCATGAGAAATCACAACCATCAGATTGTGTTGACACATGGTGCTTCACCAGTTAGTGCTAGACCTTATAGACATACGACATTCCAGAAAAATATCATTGAAAACATGGTGGCTGATTTGTTGAAGCAAGGCTTTATTCAGCCAAGTTGCAGTCCCTTCTCATCTCCTGTAGTTTTGGTAAAGAAAAAAGATGGATCATGGAGAATGTGCATTGACTATAGGAGGCTTAACAAGATTACAGTGAAGGATAAATACTCCATTCCCTTGATTGAGGAATTGTTAGAGGAACTTCACGGAGCTGCGGTTTTTTCTATAATTGATTTGAGGGCAGGCTATCATCAAATTCGAATGAGGCCTGAGGATATACATAAAACCGCATTCAAGACACATGATGGGCATTATGAGTTCACCGTGATGCCCTTTGGCCTCACCAATGCTCCAGCTACGTTTCAGAGTTTAATGAATGATATATTCAGACCATACTTGAGGAGATTTGTTCTTGTCTTTTTTGATGACATATTGGTGTATAGCAAGGATGAGTCTTCACATATGGACCATTTGAAGCTGGTATTTGGCAAGCTCAGAGAGAATTCTCTATTTGCAAAGAAGAGCAAGTGTGATTTTGCAAGGAATCAAATAGAATATCTGGGGCATATCATATCCAAGGCTGGGGTAGCCACAGATCCTAAGAAGCTGAAGGCTATGCAAGATTGGCCAGTGCCTTCTGATGTTTCCAAGCTGAGAGGGTTCTTGGGACTCACTGGCTATTATAGGAGGTTTATCAGAAATTATGGAATTATTTGTAGACCACTTACTGACTTATTGAAAAAGGATGCCTTCAAGTGGAGTGAGAAGGCAGAGGCAGCCTTTCTGGAACTCAAGAAGGTGATGATGAGCCCTCCAGTTTTGGCCTTGCCTGACTTTTCATTGCCTTTTGTTGTAGAAACTGATGCCTCCAGCTATGGCACTGGGGCTGTCTTGATGCAGAATGGGCATCCAATTGCCTTCATCAGCAAGACCTTGTCTCCAAAACACAAACAAATGTCTGTTTATGACAAGGAGCTGCTTGCTGTGGTTTTTGCTGTTACCTATTGGAGCCATTACTTGAGTAACCAGCCTTTTGAAGTTCGTACGGATCACAAAACACTAGCTCATCTGATGAAACAGAAGCTTACCACCCCGGGGCAGCAGCATTGGTTATCTAAACTGATGGCATTTGATTTTGTTATAACTTACAGGAAGGGAGTTGAGAATGTGGTAGCGGATGCCCTCTCCAGGGTCCACTCTTCTGATATCTTATGTATGGCTATCACCTCTGTCTCGACTGATCTCTATCCCTTGATTCAAGCTACATGGCACTCTGACCCTCAGCTCAGTGCATTGATTCTAGAGCTCCAACAGAATCCTCAAAAGAACTCGAAGTTTTCATGGATTGGTGATCAGTTACGAAGGAAGGGAAGGCTAGTTGTGGGCAATGATGAGAATTTAAGGCAGCAAATCATCCACCTCTTCCATAACTCCAGCTCTGGTGGACACTCGGGAATTTTGGCTACTTACAAGAGACTCTCCTCTTTATTTTTCTGGCCTAACATGGAGAAACATATCAGAAACTACATTAGGGAATGTGATATATGTCAGCGTTTTAAGTATGATAACTCTGCTCTTCCGGGGTTGCTACAGCCTTTACCCATTCCTGATGCAGCTTGGTCTCAAGTTAGTTTGGATTTCATTGAAGGACTTCCTCTATCGGGTGGCAAGTCAACCGTTCTGGTTGTGGTGGATCGCCTCACTAAATATGCTCACTTCATGAGCTTAACCCACCCTTATACAGCCTTGACTGTGGCTCAGGTTTTTCTAGATCATGTATTCAAGCTTCATGGCCTTCCCACCATCTTGATTAGTGATCGGGATAAGGTGTTCTTGAGCAACTTCTGGTCCGATTTCTTCAAGCTCCAAGGGGTTGAACTACACATGTCCACTGCATACCACCCTCAATCGGATGGGCAGACCGAGGTTGTTAACCGTTGCCTTGAAACGTATCTCAGGTGTATGTGTGGCGACCAACCGACCACTTGGAGTAAGTGGCTGAGCCTTGCTGAGTTTTGGTATAACACATCTTATCACTCGGCTATTGAAACTACACCTTTTGAGGCTTTATATGGCTACCCACCGCCTATACACATCCCTTATTTCAAGGGTGATTCTTTGGTTCATGATGTCAACGAGAGCTTGATTGCACGTGAGGCTATGATTGAGGTTCTTAAGCACCATCTGGGGCGTGCTCAGCTCCGAATGAAGTCTCAACATGACAAGCACCGCTCGGAGAGAAAGTTTGCTTTGGGAGATTGGGTTTACTTGAAGCTCCAACCTTATAGGCAGAACACACTTCGTGATAGGCAGTTTCAAAAGCTAAGTCCTCGTTACTTTGGTCCTTTTAAGGTTGTTGACAAGTTTGGAGAGGTTGCTTACAAGCTTCAGCTTCCTCCGGATAGTAAAATTCATCCGGTGTTCCACGTTTCTCAGCTCAAAAAGAAGATGGGACCCCTGACTCAGCTTCACGGTTCTCTACCGACTGTGGGCAATTCCACCTTCCTGGAGCCGGTCCAATATCTGGAGCGTCGCATGGTCAAGCGGGGGAACAGGGCCGCTACTCAGGTTCTGGTGCATTGGGCTAATTCATTCCCAGAGGATGCTACGTGGGAGTTTCTTCACGACATGGAAGAGCGTTTTCCGCATTTCAAACCTTGAGGACAAGGTTTATCTAAAGGGGGGAGATTTGATACGTGATAGTGAAGTGAATAAGCGCGGGAGATGGGAATCTTAATAACGTGATGCGTGGATGCATGCAACAGGAGGAAAGAGAGGAACAAATCAGCCATGTGCGCGGAGCGTGAGAGAATATAGTTAGTTAGATTGTTGTGATGTTGTTAATTTCATACTTGCAGCGTGTATATAAGCTGCCCTTCCTATTTTGTAAGTTTCATTATTGAATTAATGCAAAATAGCTCTTCCCCCTCGTCCTCTCGTAGTGCATTGTGTATTGGTACTCTCTCGGTTGCCGTTCCGATCACCGGCGACCCTGACTTCGTACCACTTGGTTCTAGTAGACAACACGAGCACAACACCAGGCGGACACCTTGATACCAGGAATGGGGACGATAGATATTGACACTGGTGTCGAAAGATATTTGACGTCATGGACAAGTCCTGATAATCCTTCTCCAGGTGATTTTGTTTTCAAGTTTGGCATTCACTGATATGGTGGTTCTGGACGGGGCACGAAAAAGATACCGACTTGGACCGTGGAATGGAATGCTCCTTTTCCGGTTATCAAATAAATCCCAATCCCTTTTTCAAGGCAGCCTTTGTTTTCAAACAGGAGAGACCTACGAGACCTCATATTTGGTACGAACTACTTTACATACTTCTGGTTCACTTCTTCGCCATACGATGAATCTCAGAAGAGACAAGTGGAATCTTGTCACCATGTTTTGTTAAGATGCTCCTGCTCTTAACGTGAATATCCTGACCAATTCCACCAAGTAACACTCGTTCCGGCGTCTTCAACAAGAAGATCGGCGGCTGAAACAAAATCTGGCGCGAAGATTCACTCTTCGTCGGCAGAATACAAAGGTTCAAAGTATTACGCAATTTCTTGGGCAAAATAATTCTTCATTCATAAGATTTTCGGAACAATGAAGAGCCCTATTTATAATCTATGGACCCTAGGGTTGGTTCGACCTATCCTAACTACATCGGGAAAGAACCAACAAAGAAAACCCGACGGAAAATAATAAAAACGTTAATTACATAATGACTAACTAATTACCAAAAATAATTAAATAACAAAAATAATTAAATGACCAAAAGACTCTAACTAATCAAAGGAATCGGTTGGGAGGTTTCAACCGATCCCTTGGCCTCAAGCTCCTGCTCGGCACCGCGTCTCTCTCTGCTCTCTCCTCGTTCTCGGCTGGTGCTCGCTCCTCGTCCTCGGCTCTCTCCTCGTTCTCGGCCTCGTTCTCGGCTGGTGCTCGCTCCTCGTCCTCGGCTCTCTCCTCGTTCTCGGATGGAGCTCGCTCCTCGTCCTCGGCTGGCGCTTCCGTCAACTGCTCGCCAGCCGTTTCCCCTGCTACACTCACGTCCAATGGGGTTGGTGTGGATGCATTCGTAACAACTCCCCCCTCCTTAGCAGCACCCTTGTCCTCAAGGGGGAGATCTGGAAATCGCTTGCGGACTTCCGTCAACGGCTCCCACGAGGGTGAGTCCGTTCCATCCGACCAACGCACCAACACGTGCTCGACCGCCTTTCCCTCATGCCACATAATCTGAGACTCCAAAATGGCCACCGGATGAGCAATGGGTCTGACCCCGCTGAACTTGTCGGGCAGAGGAACCACTTCATCCCCCGCCACGAAAGCGCGCAACAAGCTAACATGGAAAACATTATGCACCCGACTCCCCTCGGGAAGACGCAGCTTGTACGCCACCGGACCTATCTTCTGCAGAATCTCAAAAGGTCCATAAAATCTCTTCGCCAACTTAGCCGAAACCGGTTTTGCCACCGAGTGCTGACGATACGGCTGCAGTTTCAGCCACACGAAATCCCCCAATTCGAACTCAATGTGGCGGCGATGTTTATTAGCCGACGCTCTCATCCGTTGTTGTGCCCTCTGAAGGTTCCGGCGTAACTCCACCAAGAGCGCACCCCGTTCCTTAATCAAATCTGCCACGTTTGGAGGGGTTTTTGCCGACGGGGGAGCAGCAATCAAGGGTGGCGGCTCTCGGCCATACAGAGCACGGAATGGTGACGTCCCGAGACCCTCATGATGAAAACAATTCAGCGCCAATTCGGCCCAAGGTAGGAAGTTCGACCACGTCGAGGGGCGATCCGCGGTGAATGCGCGGAGGTACTGCTCTAGTCCCTTATTCCGACTCTCCGTCTGGCCGTCGGATTGCGGATGATAGGCCGTCGAAAAGTGCAACTTCGTGCCGCTAAGTCGCAAGATTCCTTCCCACACGGAATTCAAGAAAACCGGGTCCCGATCCGACACTAAAGTCCTTGGGAATCCGTGATGACGGACCACTGTATTGACGAAGAGATGCGCCACGCGCAGGGCGTCAAACCGAGTGGGTAAAGCGGCAAAGTGAGCATATTTGGACAACCTATCCACCACAACCATAATGGTCGTATATCCCCGGGATTGCGGCAGACCCGTTATGAAGTCCATGGAGACATCGTCCCAAACCTGCGACGGGACCGGGAGCGGTTGTAGCAGGCCGGCCGGTTTCTGGGTTGAATACTTCGTAGATTGACAGACGACACACGCGTCTACAAAATCCCGCACTTCTTTCCGCATTTTGGGCCAGTAGAACCCCGCAGCTAACAAACGGAACGTACGCTCATGACCGGGGTGGCCTGCGAGTGGGGTACAATGGTGTTCCTTTAACAGCAACCTCTTCATGGCCGATGATGGGCAGACAAGGACCCGGCGGCCAAAGTAGATCAGACCATCTGTATATGAAAGGTGCGCTGGGGCCTCGCCTTTTTTTATTTTCGCCGCCAGCTCCACCAAATCGCGAAAGGATGCTGTCTCGGAGCGCAGTACCTCCAGCAAGCGCGGTAGGGGATGGGCCACAGCCGTCAACAGCGCCGCTCCCGCGACAGCATCTTCATCTAAAGAAGCCTCCGGTTCACCCGGTGGTGTGACCCCATCCTCACGACGCGACAGAGCGTCAGCCGCCTTGTTCGATATCCCCTTCTTGTACTCAATTTTAAACTTGTACCCCATCAACTTCCGGACATACATTTGCTGATCCGGCGTGTGAACAACTTGTTGGAACAGTTCCTTCAAACTCTTTTGATCGGAACGAATTACAAACTCCCTCCCCAACAAGTACTGGCGCCATTTTTGGACGGCTTCCACAATAGCAAATAACTCCTTGTGATAAGTGGAAGCAGCTCGTCGACGGGGCCCCAATTTCCTGCTGAAGAAGGCGATCGGATGAGCATCCTGTATGAGCACTGCCCCAATGCCGACATCGGAGGCATCCGTTTCAATACAAAATGGCTTCGAGAAATCGGGCAGACTCAACACCGGCGCCGACGTCATAGCTAACTTGAGAGCTTCGAAGGCGTCCGCTGCCCCGGCATCCCACTCGAAGGCGTCCTTTTTTAAAAGATCAGTAAGGGGAGCTGCAATCATGGCGTAGTTCGCGACGAAGCGGCGATAATACCCGGTCAACCCCAAAAATCCACGTAACTGCCTGACCGACCGCGGGGTAGGCCAAGCGGTCATAGCTTCCAATTTCGCCGGATCCGCCTTCAAGAGGCCCTCCGTAATGAGATGGCCTAAGTACTCGACAGTAGTGCTGCAGAACACGCACTTCGTCAACTTTACGAAGAACTGATGGGACTGTAGTAAGGATAGAACCTCGGACAAGTGTTCGCAATGGGCCTCCAGAGACGGACTGTATATCAAAATATCGTCGAAGAACACGATGACGAATTTTCGGAGTAAGGGCTGAAATATTCCGTTCATGGCTGCCTGAAACGTGGACGGCGCGTTCGTCAGTCCGAAAGGCATGACCAGGAATTCAAAATGCCCATCATGGGTGCGGAATGCAGTCTTAAAAATATCCTCGCCGTTCATCCGAATTTGGTGATATCCCGAACGTAAGTCCAACTTCGTAAAGAACTTGGCCGCACCTAGCTCATCGAATAGTTCATCCGCGGTCGGGATCGGGAAGTGGTCCGGAATAGTCGCCGAGTTCAGGGCACGATAATCTATGCAGAACCTGAAAGAACCATCCTTCTTCCGAATCAACAATACTGGAGACGAGAAAGGGCTCTGGCTTTTCTGTATTATCCCTTGTTCTAACATCTCCTGAACCTGACGCTCGATTTCGTTCTTCTGAAAGTAAGGGTAACGGTATGGTCGCACGTTAATTGGTTTGGTGTTGGGGAGCAAATGGATTTTATGATCGAAAGCTCGCTTAGGGGGCATCCCTACTGGCAACGCGAACACCTGCTGATGAGCCTCCAATACTGCTCCAAACTGTGGCGGTAGATCAGGTGGAAAACACGGTTCGACGGATAACAACTCGCCTGTCCCCGGTTCGGAATCGAAGGGCACAATCTCATAAAATTCGTGTGATGGAGAGTGAGCTGCCAGCATCATCAATGAATTCAAGGACAGCTGCTGCGGTCCCGGTCTATCCCCTTTCAACACGATCGCATCTTCTCCCCGTCGGAACTCCAGGGTTTTCCCAACAAAATCCGCCGAGATTTTGCCAAGTGATTCGAGCCAGTCCATCCCTAGGATCACATCCGCTCCATGCACTTCCAGAATGTGCAAATCCACCAAAAACTGAGCACCTTGTATAGTCAACTTCGTGCGACGAGACACGTGGGCACATAATAACGAGGCTCCGTTTCCTACGTATACCCGAAAGGGTCGAATAGGTGTTAAAGCGAGCTGGAGGCGCTCCGCAATTCGCGGGTGCAGGAAGTCGTGGGTGCTCCCTGTATCAATAAGTACGCCCACCTCCGTTGATCCAATGTTTCCTGTCACCCTAAATGGCCTAGACCGGCTGTTCCCATTCAACGAATGCAGGTGAGATAGGTCTGCCGTGATAACATGATCATCCTGTAATTGACACTCGGTATCCGGTCGTGTATCCTCGTCATCCTCCTCCCCGACATAACACAACAATTTCACCGTACACACATGTCCCGGGGTATATTTCTCGGGGCAATGCCAACACAACCCCTTCCTCGATCTCTCCGATTTTTCAGCCAGCGAAACCCTGACTGGAGCAAAGCGAGTGTTGGTCGATGGCGCCCCAGTCGGTGGTGGGCCGGAGCTGGTCGTCGGGGCCCCCGCAGCGAGCCGGGAGTCCCTGTTCTGCCACTGCCGCTTCTGGGTTGCAGCAGCCTGCTGCGCGCGCTGCTCCTGACTTGCTCCCAAGCGCAGCGCCAGCGCCATTGCCTCGGCTAGTGATTGCGGTTGTTGCAACTCCACCGTCTCCTGGAGCGGTTGTTTCAAACCCTCAATAAAGATTGGGATCAATGCCTCGTCCGAAAGACCTTGGACTCTGTCCAAATACCTCTCAAAGGTGTTGTGATATTCAGTAACAGAGCCCGTTTGTACCAATTTCGCAAGGGGACCCGTATAATTCTTGAAACTCTGAGGATCAAAGCGATGACGTACGTCCTCCAAAAATTCGGGCCAAGTAACGTAGGGATTGTTCTTCTGATAGTTAAAAATCCATTCTGCCGCCGGAGGTTCGAATAACATAACTGTGTAATGTAGCCTGTCCTCCTCGGGCATCAGTTTGTGATTAAAGTAATATTCGCCGCGTGATATCCAATTCGTCGCATTTGAGCCGTCGAAGTGCGGTGCCCGCATAGTGACGCCCGTGTTGTCATCACCTCCATGTCTCCAAGCACCCTGCTCCCGATGTCGGGGACTGTCCCACACCGTTGGGCGGCGAGTAGGGCCCCCTTTCAGGCGCGCAGAGGGCCGGTCCCAACTTGTCGTGCGCCGCGGGCGTGTATCGGGCGATGCTCCCTCCTCACGTCGATAAGAATCACGCCCTCTATACACGTCCTTTCGCCCGCCCCGTGGCGGTCGCCCTCCGCGATAACCTGCCTGACGTCTAGGTTTACAATCCTTGGGCTGGCCGTACGTATCGCGATAAGAACGATACTCGCGATCGTCGGAATCGGACTCCTCAACCGAGAGATCATCCTCCTGTATGGGTCGACCCTCCATATTATCCATCCGACGATCAGAATTATCCATACGCATCTCCAATTGATCGAAACGAGACATAATTCGATCAAACCCTAGTTTGAAAGGGTCGACGTCCCCTTCACGATTAACCCCGCGCGCCTGCTCCTGCGGCTGACCCGCGTTCTCCCGAATCACAACCCCAGATTGGCGGCGAGATGAGCCGATTCCCAATTCCGTCGCGTTGCCCCCTGTCAGCGGCGGGCGAGACGGGTTGTTGACGTCCCACACATCCATGAGTACGGAATGAAAGCACCACTTGTTAAGATGCTCCTGCTCTTAACGTGAATATCCTGACCAATTCCACCAAGTAACACTCGTTCCGGCGTCTTCAACAAGAAGATCGGCGGCTGAAACAAAATCTGGCGCGAAGATTCACTCTTCGTCGGCAGAATACAAAGGTTCAAAGTATTACGCAATTTCTTGGGCAAAATAATATTCTTCATTCATAAGATTTTCGGAACAATGAAGAGCCCTATTTATAATCTATGGACCCTAGGGTTGGTTCGACCTATCCTAACTACATCGGGAAAGAACCAACAAAGAAAACCCGACGGAAAATAATAAAAAAGTTAATTACATAATGACTAACTAATTACCAAAAATAATTAAATAACAAAAATAATTAAATGACCAAAAGACTCTAACTAATCAAAGGAATCGGTTGGGAGGTTTCAACCGATCCCTTGGCCTCAAGCTCCTGCTCGGCACCGCGTCTCTCTCTGCTCTCTCCTCGTTCTCGGCTGGTGCTCGCTCCTCGTTCTCGGCTCTCTCCTCGTTCTCGGCCTCGTTCTCGGCTGGTGCTCGCTCCTCGTCCTCGGCTCTCTCCTCGTTCTCGGATGGAGCTCGCTCCTCGTCCTCGGCTGGCGCTTCCGTCAACTGCTCGCCAGCCGTTTCCCCTGCTACACTCACGTCCAATGGGGTTGGTGTGGATGCATTCGTAACATGTTTCCTCTCGATACATGCGATGAACCTGTGGACCTAACTGTATCTGCATACCTGATAGGTCAATCAGATGTGAGTGTTTAAGGGGATTTGCCCCAAAGTTCCAAAAGGATTGGGACCTTCAACATTGGTCCGGTGGATGCACTAGAATTAAACCATTGAATTGCAATGGTGGAGACGGATTTCGACAGGTTAGATGGGTCAAGTATCCTGATATGTTAAGTTTCTGGTTAAATACAAGCATGGGCCTTGACGAGTGCAAAGCTGAGTGCTTTAAAAACTGTAGTTGCACGGCTTATGCTAATTCCTTCATTACTAATGGTGGCACTGGCTGTTTGATGTGGTTCGGTGAACTCATTGATACCAAACAACACTATGGAGCAGATAGTAAGCAGAACATCTATGTCCGTGTTCCAGTTTCTGAACTTGGTAATTCCTCTCATTACTACTTTAGCACGATATAAGAGTACTGGTACACAACGAAATTCCCTTTACTTGAGATGTAGTTCATGTGTTGTGGTGAATCAAATTTGTTGCATAGACGAATATTAATAAGCATAAAAGCGGCTTCACTTAATAAGCAGATGACATGGACTGGTGGTTTTGCCTGTAGACAAATTTAACACAGGTTTGGAGGAGGAAAAGGAGAAGAAAAGGCCTATGGAGATAATACTGATATCGATTGCTTCTGGTGTTCTCATCTCAGCCTTTATCAACGGAGGCGTACTTCTAATGGCAAGACTAAAGAGGCGAGGTAACAAATCAACTTCTGCAGTATTCTAGAATAGATAGTTTATTCATGCTCAAAGCAGAAAGTCAAGTTAGTACTCAGGCATTAATTCTTTTTTCCCTTTGCTTAATACACCAGTGAAAGAAAATAATGAAGATCTAGAATTACCTGTGATCAAAATGGCAACTATTGTACAAGCAACAAATTATTTCTCCATGGAAAACATGATTGGAGTTGGAGGCTTTGGTCCTGTTTATGGGGTAATCTACTAAATTAGAGTGCTGATGTTGTACAAAGCAATAATTCAGAATCGTTACATGCATGAATAAGCAGGGAAACATGCCATCGGGAGAAGAGATTGTGATCAAAAGATTGTCGAAATGTTCACGACAAGGTATTGAAGAGTTTAGAAATGAAGTTATGATGATTGCAAAACCTCAACATAGAAACCTCGTCAGGCTATTGGGATGTGGTATTGAAGAAGAGGAAAGGATGCTAATATATGAATACCTACAAAATAAAAGCCTCGATTATTTTGTTTTTGGTAATTGATGGTTGGGCGAATTTTTGATGGTAGTGAATGCGGGTAAAAAATATAGATCACGACACAGGGAATTACGTGGTTCGATTTACTGAGGTAAATCTACGTCCACGGGAAGAAAGGAGGGCAAGATTGTATTGCTTGATCTGGTTTACAGCTTACAAATACAGACTTGCTATATGATATTTGATGTCTAGAGAGCTCTTTTTTCCCCCTGTCTATCTGATCTAAGTTCTATTTATACATTGAACTAAGATCGTGGCTTGCATCACCACTGACTAGGTCGTGGCTTACATCATCACTAATTAGGTCGTGGCTTACATCATCACTAATTAGATCGTGGATGTCGTGGAGGTCATGAGATCCTGCATGGGTCTACCACTAAATAGATCGTGTAGTGGATGTCGTGGAGGTTCTGCATGAGTCCACTATCTCCCAGTTCGGTCGAATACTGAGACCGAACTGCTGAACTATTGCCGAGCAGCTTTTGCCGATCTGAGAGTAGAGCTTGATTGGTCGGCTTTTACCGAGCTGTAGGCTGGGGCCGAACTCTTTGGTAATGCCGAACTGATTGGTCGGCTTTTACCGAGCTGTAGGCTGGGGCCGAACTCTTTGGTAATGCCGAACTGATATTCTTCCTTGGGCTTTGGGCTGATGGGCCGTCACTGCTATTGGGCTTGTTTAGTACGTACCCCATCACTACCCCCCCCCGAAAAGCGAAGTGAATCACTTCGGCGAAGCGAGTCACTTCGGCATTCTGGATAAAGGTACGGGGGAGGCTGACGTTAGGGGACGTGCCTTGCGCGTGACTGCATTAAATGCGACAGTAAAATCCGGCCGTTGAATCCTGAAAAGGTGGGATTCGAAACGGTGCGATGATTTTGAAATCTTCTCCGAATCTGATAAATACGTCCTTTCTTCATCAGTTGAACACTTTTGCTATTGCTTCTTCTGCATTCTCTCTCTTTTGCGTAAAAATTTCCTTCCGCTTTCAAGAATTTCTTCAGAATTTCTTCAGACTTTCAAAGAGTAAGAACTATGTCTTCTTCTTCTTCTTCTGAGTCAGGTAGCGGTAGGAAAGGGGATAAGGGGTCTTCTAGCCGGAAAGAATCCGGGGAGAAGACCGTAGAGTATTTTCACAGCATCTTGAGTAAGGATACTGTGATATCCCTTCACGAAAAATATTTTTTTCCTGGGGGGAAGGTTGCGATTCCCGACGACCTTCATAGGGCTGACTCGCCGCCGGAGGGTTACGCCACCGTTTATGAAGCCAGCTTGGAATGCGGGCTTCGTTTCCCTCTTCCCCCTGCCTTTGTAGAGCTGCTAGATTTTTTTCAACTCCCTTTAGGTCAGGTGACTCCAAACTCTTGGAGGCACTTATCGGCCTTTGCTGCCGAACTGCGTAGGCTAGATAAGGATCTGTCTCTGAGGGCAATCCTTAATTTTTTCCAGTTTAAGAGAAAAGGATCTTGGTTTTACTTGATCCCTTTACAGCCTTTTAGGGCCTTCTGCAAAACCAAGTGGCCAAAGTGGCAACATCGCTTCTTTTTTTATAATAGGACAGCGGCTCCGGGCTTTCCCTGGAGAGGGCCGAAGTCCGTGATTCCTCATCCTCGGTTAGAACCGTTGAACGAGCTCGAGGGCGAGCTCAATAAGATTCCTATGATTAGGAAGCAGTACCTGGAGTCTGAGCTCGTCAAGGGCGACTTCGTGTTCGACTCCTCGTCTTCGGACGAAGAGACTGAGGGTGAGGACTTCTTTTTTGTGCCTTACTGCTTTTGTGGCGAAAACTAACCTTGCTTTCTTGCTTTTTGGCAGTGAACTTGCTAAATAAGATTAGCCGCAAATCCTCCGAGCTTAAGGAGCCGGAGAAACAGAAGGCTACCAGCTCGGCGCCTGATGCCGAGAAGAATCCGAAGAGGCAAAAGACCTCTTCTTCGGATCCAAAAAAGCCGGAGTCCACTTCGGCAAAGGGGAAGGGGAAGACCCAGAAGCCCCCAAGAGCGCCAGAGAAAGACGTGGTCTTGGCGCCTCCTTCGGAACATATCTGTGAGCCCTTTTTATGGCCCACGGACTTCGCCGAGGTGAATTCTCTTCTTGATTTTCTGGCCTTACTTTTTTCCTGTATTTTTTGTGGCCCCTCGGTTGACTTTTTCCTTTTTCCATTTTCAGAGGAACGATATGCTCTCCAAGCTCGTCGCCGTTGAACTCTCCAAAGCGTCCAACGATTATGCTGAGATGCAGAGGAAGTTGGCGGCAGCTCGTCACCAGGCCGAACAGGCTAAGGCCGACTTTGAGAAGGCCAGAGCTGCTAGGATCTCGGCCCAGGATGAAGCCCAGTTTGCCAAAAACCAGCTCGCCATCCAGCGAGAGCAGACGAAACGGAGGGATGCGGCCGCCGTGGTTGCCCAAGGGGAGGTTCTCCGTGCTTTCGCGGAGAAACTCTTTCTGAGCAATCAATTTTCGGCCTTTGTCGGTGATCTGCTGAAACTGATGACCGATAATGCCGAGCAGGGGCCCGAAGCCGTTCTGCCGCTGTACGGCCGAGAGATAGCAGCTCGTCTCCAGAGTCTGCCGCTCCTTGAGGAGCTTGCTTCGTCCTCGGTCCTGCTTTCTGCTGACCGAGTTCGTAGTTGCCGAGCTGACCGGGACGAGAATATGGAGGCTATCTTTGCCTCCTTAGGGCCAGTTTCACCCGCTCCAATTTTCCACGGAGAGGGTGAGACCGAGCAGCCTGATCGGCAGACCGGAGACAGGCAGGCCGAGCAAGAGGTGCTGCTGATCGGTGATGGGGGCACCGAGCAGGCTGGGAGGAGCAGGGAGGCCGAGGCTGAAGCTGAGGCAGACAAGGAGAAGGAAGCTGAACCTCACCGAGGAGCCGGAGACGAAGCTGGCGGAGTATGATTTCGTCTCCCTTCTCTTAGTTTAGTTTCTTCCTTGTTGTAAAATGGCTTTGAAGCCCTCCTTGTGTAAAAATTTTTTTCTTATGAATGAAAAAATTCTTCTTTCTGCACTTGTGTCTTCGTATAGCTTTTCGTACTCTCTTTTACTCCTGTTGTGGTTTACTACCTGCTCAGTAAACTGAAATGCCGAACTGACATAGCTGCTTTGTATTCTTAACTCTTAAGGAGCTGGAGGTACTTCACTGGAAGCGGCTGTACTCTTCCGCTTTAGACGAAGCTGAGAAAAAAGCCATAGCTGACCAGATGAAGAATGACGAACTCTTGGCTTGTTTAGTGAAGCTGGAGGCCGACAATAAGGACTTAGAGTCCGAAAAGAAAGATCTGGAGGCCGAGCTGAACACTGCCGTCGCTGAGAGGACTGCGTATGAGGATTTCATCTGCAGGCGCGGGGGAATGACCATCTCTGAAGTTCAGGAACGAGTTGACGAACTGTGGGAGGAATATCATGTACTCCGGAGGAACAATGCGCTGGAGAGCTCGGCTTGCCAACAAGTCGTGAAATCATTGCGGCGCTGGGCTTCTCGGTACGACATCATTCTTTCCCGGCGTCCCTCAATCGAGAGATTCCTTAGGCATTTCCCGCCAACAGATGGTCACACTCCAGCTCAAACCCCTGATTCACTTGCTCAAAACCCTACTCCAAGTCAGCAACGAACTCAGGAACAGCCGGAAACGTCAAGACGAGAACGGACTCAGGAGCAACCGGAAACGTCAAGACAAGGACGGACTGAAGTTCGTAGAGGAGCTGTGATTATGAGTGAGCAAGATCAACAAATGCTTCGTGAAAAGACTCTTCGCCGCCGAGGTGCTAGAGCTTCCCGGGCTCAGGGAAGAGGCGGTAGGTCGATTAGAGCATCTCGTCGACCTGCTTATTCTTCAGCTGCCGAGAACGCCCGAACTCGGCTTCACGAGGATTTTGTGAATAGATGGCTCAACTTTAGCAACCAGGGACAGTAGAATAGTCCTTTGTAATGGCGTAACGCCTTCTCGTAGGGCAGCAGAATTGTATGCCGAACAAGTTTTAATAAATGAAATCTTCATTTCGCTTCTATCACTGCGTATTTACAGCTCAGCGAAAAAAAATTTCATCGTGCTCGTCCTCGGTCTTATGAAGTAAACTTCTTTGACCGGACTCGTCCTCGGTCTTATGAAGTAAGCTTCTTTGACCGGACTTAGTCCTCGGTCTTATGAAATAAACTTCTTTGACCGGACTCGTCTTTGGTCTTATGAAGTAAACTTCTTTGACCGGACTCGTCTTTGGTCTTATGAAGTAAACTTCTTTGACCGGACTAAGCTTGTGTCCTAATTTGGCGAGTTTTATCGCTCGGATCGGACTTTCCCTTGTCCTAATTTGGGGATCGGACTTTCCCTTGTCCTAATTCGGCGAGTTTTATCGCGTGGATCGGACTTTCCCTTGTCCTAATTCGGCGAGTTTTATCGCGTGGATCGGACTTTCCCTTTGTTGCAGTTCGTTTCAGACGGACTGCTTGTTTCTTAAGCTGAATTGTGGTCTTGTATCCTCCTTAGAAGCTTGGACTCACAATCGTTGGCTTATATATGTTCTAAAAAGGGGATCAGCCTTCGAAGAACAAGATACCTCAGTAACATTTGTAAGAGACGACACGCACATAGACAGACAAAACGCACATAGACAAACAAAACGCACATAGCCAAGCAAAACGCACATAGACAAGCAAAACGCACATAGACAAGCATGAAAAACAAGTAAAAAACAAAGAAAGCACATACCCCTAGGACCGAACTAGACACAAGACTGACTGACCGGACTGTCTCTTACAAATGGAACTTCTTGAGGTTGGAAATGTACCATGTTCGGGGTACTTGTTCTCCTGACATGTGAGTCAATTTGTAAGACCCTTTGCCGAGGACTTCTGACACCCGATATGGACCTTCCCATGTGGGTTCGAGTTTGCCCAGCTTTTCTGCTCGGCTTACTTCGTTGTTTCTCAAGACGAGATCTCCCACTTGAAATTGCAGCTTTTTCACCCTTTGGTTATAATACCGGGCTACTTGCTCCTTGTACTTGGCTGCTTTTATGCAGGCCAATTCTCTTCTTTCTTCGGCAAGATCTAGTTCGGCTCTCAGTCCGTCCTCATTCAGTTCTGCTGAGAAATTAAGAGTTCGGGGACTGGGTATGCCGTTCTCAACCGGAATCACGGCTTCAGTGCCGTACACCATCGAGTTCGGCTCCGGTGTGACTTCGGTCATTTCGCCTGCCTCTGACTCCGGCTGTTGTGATTGCTATGCTTGATGGTGCTGAGCTGATTGCTCGGCACTTTTAAGCGCAATCTGCAAACACTCTTGCTCTTTTTTGATCACCTCGGATGACCGCTATCCCTCCTTTAGTGGGGAAGGAGTTCGGCGAGGAAGCCTCTGATCGCTATGATCGGGCTTCTTTTTGTCTTCTCTAGATGAGCTGTCTAAAGACCGTTTTCGACGGTCTGCCTCATCGGCACGAGAAAACTGGTCCGCAATGTCCCACATCTCTTGAGCTGTTTGCGGACTGCATTCCACGAGCTTTCTGTAGAGAGCTCCGGGCAGGATTCCATTTTGGAATGCCGAAATGACAAGTAGATCATTGAGATAATCTACTTGTAGGCATTCCTTGTGGAACCTCGTCATAAAGTCGCTGATCTTTTCGTCGCGACCTTGACGTGTAGAAAGCAGCTGAGCCGAAGTGATTCGGGCTTCCGCTTTCTGAAAGAACCTCCTGTGGAAAGCATCCATTAGATCTCGGTAAGATCTAATGCTGCCTTGGGGGAGGCTATCGAACCACCTTCTTGCGTTCCCGATAAGCAGCTCGGGAAACAGCTTGCACATATGGACCTCATTGAGACCTTGGTTCGCCATGTTATACTGATAGCGTCCCAGGAAGTCATGAGGATTCACTAACCCGTCATAAGTCATCGACGGAGTTCGGTAGTTCTGTGGCAAGGGAGTTCGGGTGATATCGTCCGAGAATGGAGTCTTCAATGCTCCGTACATGGCGAACCCGACATCTCTTCGGTATGGAGGAGATGGAGTTCTCCTGTGATTCCGGTACCGAGGAGGAACAGGAACATGTCGGGGTTGAGGATTCTTCTTCCTGGAAGACACGGCACTACTGCGGTAGTGACTTTCATGTCTGGATGAGGAGGGAGAATCCACCGTTTTCGTCTCCGGCTTTTGGCCCTTTTGCAGGAAAATTAAGAACTCTTCCTGCTTCTCGGCCAAAAACAACTTGACAGCCTCGTTCAAATCAGGCTGCTGGGAAGACTCGGTGCGATGAGTCTTTGAGCGGCTTGTTCCTTCTCCGTGAGAACTGGAAGTAGATTTCTCCCGAGGCTGTTTTCTAGACCTGCGGGCTGGACTAGCTTCCTCATGGTTATCACGGACGGAAGCACGGGTATTATGTGATCTGGTATGCATTTTTTTGGTGGAAGAGGATCAAAAACTCGCTTTTATCACAGATTTGGTTCTCTGTTTCCCACAGACGGCGCCAGTGATGGTTGGGCGAATTTTTGATGGTAGTGAATGCGGGTAAAAAATATAGATCACGACACAGGGAATTACGTGGTTCGATTTACTGAGGTAAATCTACGTCCACGGGAAGAAAGGAGGGCAAGATTGTATTGCTTGATCTGGTTTACAGCTTACAAATACAGACTTGCTATATGATATTTGATGTCTAGAGAGCTCTTTTTTCCCCCTGTCTATCTGATCTAAGTTCTATTTATACATTGAACTAAGATCGTGGCTTGCATCACCACTGACTAGGTCGTGGCTTACATCATCACTAATTAGGTCGTGGCTTACATCATCACTAATTAGATCGTGGATGTCGTGGAGGTCATGAGATCCTGCATGGGTCCACCACTAAATAGATCGTGTAGTGGATGTCGTGGAGGTTCTGCATGAGTCCACTATCTCCCAGTTCGGTCGAATACTGAGACCGAACTGCTGAACTATTGCCGAGCAGCTTTTGCCGATCTGAGAGTAGAGCTTGATTGGTCGGCTTTTACCGAGCTGTAGGCTGGGGCCGAACTCTTTGGTAATGCCGAACTGATTGGTCGGCTTTTACCGAGCTGTAGGCTGGGGCCGAACTCTTTGGTAATGCCGAACTGATACTCTTCCTTGGGCTTTGGGCTGATGGGCCGTCACTGCTATTGGGCTTGTTTAGTACGTACCCCATCAGTAATCTCTAATTAATTTATATGTGAAATCCCCTACATCCTTCAACCTCTCAATGAGAGGATCCACTGTTAAAATTGTTATGGTGTTATATGTTTGCAGATCACAATCGGAGAACACTGTTGACATGGCCTAAGCGTTATGATATTATCGTGGGAATTGCAAGGGGACTGTTATATCTTCATCATGATTCCAGATTAAAGATTATTCATAGGGATCTTAAAACAAGCAATATTTTACTAGACGGAAATTTAACTCCAAAAATATCAGATTTTGGGTTAGCAAGAATTTTCCAAGAGGATCAGTCTCTTGCTAAAACAAAACGAGTTGTTGGAACATAGTAAGCTTCCTTCATATCATCAAAGTAGTCCATTGTTTTGTAGAATGGCCTTGAGATGAATAACTTTGTGCAGTGGATACATGGCTCCCGGATATTTAATGGATGGGAAATACTCGGAGAAATCTGACATCTTTAGCCTTGGAGTGGTGTTGCTGGAGATAATTAGCGGGAAAAGGAACAGAGGATATGAACACTCAGATCACTATCTTAACCTCTTGGGCCATGTATATAAATTAATACTTTGATTGCATTTTCATATACAAGAATAAGGTCAAAAACTTGGGTGTTTATTATTGTGACAGGCATGGTTGCTGTGGCAAGAAAACGGGACTTTAGAGTTGATGGATGAATGTTTGTATGATAAATTTGAGGAGTGTGAAGTGAAGAGATGCATGCAAGTGGGGTTATTGTGTGTTCAGAAATTTGCAGAGGATAGGCCAACCATGTCGTCGGTGGTTTCAATGTTAGGAAGTGATGGAGCAGTTCTGCCCGAACCAAAAGAACCCGGGTTTTTTATGGAAAGAAGTTGCAGCACATCACCATATATTGAGTCAGAGAATAATACTGATACGGACCGGTCTTGGAAAGTCTACCGCCGAGGAAGTAGGAAAGTAGTTTGGCCGATGGAGAGGAATAAGGAGGCAGGCCCAACTGAAACAGAAGCTGGTGGAGAAGAATAAGGGAGCAGGTGAAACTGAACAGAGAAGTAGCGGGAAGGAAGAAGGAAGAAGCGGCAGTCCAGTTCCTATTTTTTATGCTTTCAGTTATTTACTTTAGACTATAAATAAATGTAAGCTAGGGAGTTCAATTCATCTGGGCAGATCATTTGTATTGGACGACTTGGTCGTAGGCCTCTGCGGAGGAGTGTTACTTTCATATTATTCCAGCAATTCAAGTGATCGATTCCTTTCAATATTAGCCTTACACTTCACATATCAACAAACAGAGCATCTCTCGTGCTCCCCTTCCCTCCCCTCGCCTTTCACTCCTATCAATTTGGTGCGGTGAACAATGGTGAACTCTAGGGCGGACACGCGACTGGATGAGTTGGAGAAGGCGACGGGTGCCTTGCACCAGACCAGCCTCTCGCTGGACGCGACGGTAAAAGAACTAAACACTCAGTTCCGCCATACGGAGGAACAGGTAGCAGCCATGCTTCAGGAGATGCGCACTGGTTTCGCATCGCTCAAACTCAAAGACACTACCAACCCCGATGATGGATCCACCTCAGCGAATCACGGGCCGAAATCAACGGCCGCCGGGGGTACGTCGGCGTCACCCATGCCCACGTTCGATGGCTCGGAGGCCCTAGCTTGGCTGGCGCGGGCTGAACAATACTTCTTGATCGCGGGGACTGCTCCCGAGGACCGGGTGGGCATGGCCATGGTGGCGCTGGCAGGGCCGGCCCAACCCTGGTACCAGCTGCTGCGACTTCGGGTTCCGGATTTGGCGTGGACTCGTTTCGCGAGAGAGTTGATGAAACGCTTTGGTGGTACGGGGGCACTGAACGAGTATGAGGCCTTCGCAGCAGTCCGCCACACGGGCTCTCTCACTGAATTCGTGGCGGCCTTTGAGGCACGTCTCGCACAAGTTCCAGACATTCCGTGCCAGCAATATTTAGGATTCTTTATGGCTGCGCTCCAGCCAGAGATCCGCATGCAAATGAAGGCTCCAAAATCACCACCTATGAAGACGTCGTCGAATTGGCGTTGGACATCGACATGCTCGCATCACAACCACCCCCGCGGATAACCCCTGCCCCCTCCCACAGTGTATCGCAAGCCTACACCGGGCAGCAGCGACGGCCGGCATCCGCAGGATACTCGAATCCCCCCTCTCAGTTCTCGTCCACGGGTTCATCCCGCCCAGTGTCCAAACGTTTCCGGAATATTTCCACGGAGGAGTATAAGAGGCACATAGCGGCTGGTACCTGCGTCAAGTGCGGCCTCAAGTTTAGCCCGACCCACAAGTGCCCTCCCAAGACTCTTAATGTCCTCATCTGCGAGGAAGACGATGGACCGAGGGATGACTCTGACCGCGAGGAGACAACGGAGCTGGACGATATGAGCAAGCCAGAGCTCTCCGTTTTATCATTAAACGGGCTAGATACGGCAAATACCATGAAGTTGTTTGGACATGTAGGCTCGCAGCAGGTCAAGATAATGGTGGACAGCGGTGCGAACTATTGCTTCATCTCCGAGCAGTGCGCCCAGCAGATGCACCTGCCAATTACCCCCACATCACCCTATTCGGTCGTCCTAGGGGACGGTTCCACGCGACGGGCTGCTGGAATCTGCAAAGGTGTCACGGTCACGATGGCCAACGAAGACTTCACAATAGCTTGCTATGTGTTTCCCCTCCGAAACATCGACATAATTTTGGGGGTCTCGTGGCTCGCCTCCCTTGGGTATGTGATGGTCAATTGGCAGCATTCATCCATGGACTTCTCCATCGACGGCAGGCTGGTAACGCTCAACGGGAACCTGACCCTCATGCGTCGGGCCTGCTCTACAAAGGACCTCCGTCGCCTTGAGGAGGGCGACTGCGGGTGGCTCCTTCAGTCAATGGACACAGAAACAGCACCGGCTCCTTTCGGCATCGATCCATCCCTCTCGCCCAACGCCAAGAACCAGCTACTGCAACTGATAGGGGGATTCCCCTCCCTCACGGAATCCGCAACCGGGCTGCCCCCCGCCGGCAAACAGACCACCGCATTCCGCTTCTACCAGGTACGGAACCTGTCTCCGTTCGTCCTTACCGATATAATCATCTACAGAAGGACGAAATGGAAAAGCTCGTGGTGGAGATGCTGGGTTCGGGCGTGATCCAGCCAAGCACGAGCCCATTCTCCAGTCCGGTACTCCTCGTATGCAAGAAAGATGGCTCTTGGAGGTTCTGCGTGGACTACCGGGAATTGAACAAGAGGACGGTTCCCGACAAATACCCCATTCCGGTAATACAAGAACTGTTGGATGAACTACACGGAGCAAGGTGGTTCAACAAGATTGATTTGAAGGCCGGTTACCACCAAATCCGTGTGGCAGCCGAGGATGTGCCAAAGACCGCGTTCCGAACCCACTCCGGTCATTACGAATTCCTAGTGATGCCATTTGGTCTCACCAACGCCCCAGCTACCTTCCAGAGCCTCATGAATGACATTTTCAGACCGGCATTGCGGAAGTTCATTTTGGTGTTTTTCGACGATATCCTGGTCTACAGTACCGCCTGGCCCGACCATCTGCGCCACCTTCACCAAGTTTTCGAGGCTTTGCGCACTCATTCCCTCGTCGTCAACTCAAAGAAATGCTTTCTAGGGCGGGACAGCGTCGAATATTTAGGCCACATCGTGTCTTTCGAGGGAGTTAAAATAGACCCAGCCAAGATATCAGCAGTCCTCTGTTGGCCTATTCCGTCCTCATTGAAGGGCGTGCGAGGGTTCCTGGGCCTGACCGGATACTACCGTCGTTTCATCCGCGACTACGGCAAAATAGCAGCGCCACTCACGGAACTCTTGAAGAAGCCACTGCCTAAGTCTCCTAAACAACCGTGGGTCTGGCCTCCTGCAGCAGCCTCGGCGTTTGAGGCCCTCAAGGCGGCTTTGACATCTGCTCCCCTCCTAAAAATGCCGGATTTCTCCAAGGAGTTTGTGATTGAGTGTGATGCCTCAGGCCGAGGACTAGGAGCGGTCCTAATGCAAGATCGTCAACCGATTGTATACTTTAGCAAGAACCTAGCCGCTCGTTGGTTGGCCAAGTCCGCTTACGAGAAAGAGCTCATGGCCCTCGTCCTCGCCATCCATCACTGGCGGCCATACTTGCTGGGGCGCCGATTTGTGGTCCATACAGATCAGCGCAGCTTGCGTCAGCTTTTGGCTCACCCTCTCGCGACCCCGGCACAACAAAATTGGGCAGCAAAATTATTGGGCTACGATTTCACCATAGCCTACAAGGAAGTAAAGCTAAATAAGGCAACCGACGCCCTTTCCCGCCGAGATGAGGAGCCGATAGAGTTTGCAGCCATATCCCTTCCAGCTTGGCCAGAATGGTCGACCATTCAGACTGAATTGCCGGCTGACCCGGCGCTGCTAAAAATCAAGACGGCTCTGGAAGCAGGACAGTCGGCCGCCCCACATTACGAGATGGTGCACGACAACCTTTTCTACAAAGGAAGGATCGTCGTCCCTCCCCACTCCCCGTGGATACCCAAGCTCCTCTCTGAGTTCCACGTCACGCCAACAGGGGACCATTCGGGCGCATACCGCACCTACCGCCGGTTGGCTTCCAATGTCTACTGGCCCGGGATGATGCGGCGGGTATCCCAATTCGTCGCGACTTGCGCGACGTGCCAGAAACACAAAGCCGACACCAAATCTCCAGCCGGCCTCTTGCACCCACTTCCAATTCCTTCCCGGATTTGGGAGGATATTAGCATGGACTTCATTTCTGGTTTGCCCCGGGCCGGAGGATTTGATTGCATTTTCGTGGTCATCGATCGCCTATCCAAGTACGGACACTTCATCGGATTATGCCACCCCTTCACAGCTCGGCAGGTGGCTGATCTATTTACCAACGAAGTGGTTCGCCTCCACGGTATACCTCGATCAATTGTGTCCGATCGCGACCCTATATTCCTGAGCTCGTTCTGGAAGGAGCTTTTTCGGGCCACAGGAACTAAGCTGAAGATGAGCTCGGCTTATCATCCAGAAACGGACGGCCAGACAGAGGTTTTGAACCGTTGTTTGCAAACCTATCTCCGTTGTTTCTCATCGGATCGGCCAAAACAAAGGAATAAGTGGCTAGCATGGGCGGAATACTGTTACAACACCAGCATCCATTCCGCCTCGGGGATGACACCCTTCAAAGTGGTCTACGGACGCCCCCCCCCACCTTGCACTCGTTCCTCCCAGGGGAAATTCGGGCCCAAGCTGTCATCGACACGCTTCGTTCTCGCGATGAGGTATTGGAGTTGCTACGGCACCACCTCCAACGATCGCAAGCCCGGATGGCCGCTTCAGCCAACAAGAAGCGGCGGGATGTGGAGTTTGCCGTGGGAGACATGGTTTATGTGAAGTTTCGGCCCCATAGGCAATCCACCCTGTTTACCTCCCGCAACAGAAAGATGGCCCCACGTTTCTTCGGGCCGTTTCGGATAGAGGCTCGCATTGGCGCAATGGCTTACCGCCTGCAACTTCCCGAATCCACCCGCATCCACCCGGTGTTCCACGTGTCGCTTCTCAAACGGGCAATAGGCGAGGCCACGTCAGAGGCCACTCTTCCCGAAGAGCTCGGAGGAGCTGCTCCTTCCTTCCTACCTGAAAAGGTATTGGCAACTCGAACTGACCAGCGCGCGGGGGAGTCAGTTGACCGAGTCCTCATCAAGTGGCTCGGGATGGACGACGATGAAGCCACGTGGATGGACGTGGCGGATGTTCAGGGCCAATTTCCTTTCTTCAGCCTTGTGGACAAGGCTGTTTCGACGGGTGGGGCAGTTGATACGGACCGGTCTTGGAAAGTCTACCGCCGAGGAAGTAGGAAAGTAGTTTGGCCGATGGAGAGGAATAAGGAGGCAGGCCCAACTGAAACAGAAGCTGGTGGAGAAGAATAAGGGAGTAGGTGAAACTGAACAAAGAAGTAGCGGGAAGGAAGAAGGAAGAAGCGGCAGTCCAGTTCCTATTTTTTATGCTTTCAGTTATTTACTTTAGACTATAAATAAATGTAAGCTAGGGAGTTCAATTCATCTGGGCAGATCATTTGTATTGGACGACTTGGTCGTAGGCCTCTGCGGAGGAGTGTTACTTTCATATTATTCCAGCAATTCAAGTGATCGATTCCTTTCAATATTAGCCTTACACTTCACATATCAACAAACAGAGCATCTCTCGTGCTCCCCTTCCCTCCCCTCGCCTTTCACTCCTATCAGATACAATCACTATTACTGACTTGGAGGCCAGATGAGATCATTCTGCAGTTGTAACACAAGAGTTGTGTAAATGGGATATCCATATTCCTAACACTCAAATTTTCGAGGTCAGATTTTCACTTGTTACAGAAACATACGTAGCATTACATCTCTAACATAAATAAGCCAGGCTCCCTTCGTCTGTCATATACAGAAGAAGAATTTCCTTAATGCTGTTGTTGGTCAATTCTACTCTTTAACCTAAAAAGCTCTCCATCTTTTCCTTTCTCCATTGTTGTTCAGGGGGTTAGCAGAGTTATTTCCGGAGCTGCAGATATGGCGCAGTTTTTTTTACCACAGTGCTCGGCTTCATTGCTTTTGTGAGTGTAAGAGTTGGAGCAGCTGAGCATAGAATGAAACAATCACCATTACTGATTTGGAGGCCAAATGATGGATGAATATTTTCTGTTTTCAAGTCTTGATAAATTAAGCCTTACTAAGAATGGTTATGTTAAGGGCATAGAAAGATGAAACTTTGACCATAGAGTTATGTATTTTTATCATTCATTCAAATTATCATAAGTCAAAATGAGTATTGAGTAAAGTATTCAATATACATCTCAAAAAACTCAAATAACCCATTATGTAGATAAGCTTCCCAGTTCTATCTTTTGAATTTGTAACAATACCAGAGCTACACTTGGAGAAATTTGCATTTCTATAAGCCAATATTGCAATATAAACTATATAATTTATTATCAATTAATGGGTAAGAGTTATTCAACTGCAATTTATTTAAACATGTTGTAAATCATGGAGAGTTTGGCAAGTTGGTCAAAAGTTTGAGTTTACTTTTCATGGGAAAGGAAAAAAGTGCAAATCAATTTTGACTACCAACAAATTGGCATGGAAATTTGAAGTGACTTCAATGAAAGAAAAATAAGGGAATAAATATGATTTGCTGGTTAAGAAATATCTTCTGCAGCTGCACTTGTAATTAACATGGCACAAATATTTTTCTATACAATAGCCTTTCTAAGTTTAACAGTTGGGGCAGCTGAGAATCACATACTTTTTTCCAAATCAAGAGCTTGTTCTTGGGCAGACTCTTGTTTCCCAAAACCAAGTTTTCGAAACCGGCTTGGAAAATCATTGAAGAGATTCCTAGGAATATGGCACAAGAGCACACCAGATGTTGTAGCCTGGGTTGCCAACAGAAACCATCCCATCTCTGCCTCAGAAGCACCGGTTTTGATGATATCCGCAAATACAAGTCTTGTTATAAGCAGTGGCGGAAGCATCATCTGGTCAGCGGATTCATCAGGCGTGGCATCAAATCCAGTTTTACAGCTCCTGGATTGTGAAAGTGTGTCCGTGCAAACTACTGATTTGATCGAGTGTTGGAGCCGAGCTGCAGCTCAAAGAAGAGATCAAGAAATGAAGCTCGGCTTTGAGCTAGCTCGGCTAGAAAGGAGTTCGGCTAGAAAGGAGTTCGGCTAGAAAGGAGTTCGGTGAAAGGAGTTCGGTAAGCTCGGCTTACCGAGCTGGAACTAGCCTGGAACTAGCCGAGAAGAAGAAGGCAGAAGAAGGAAGCTCGGCTTTGAGCTGGAACTAGCCGAGAAGGAAGAGTTCGGTTTTGAGCCGAGTAGCGGTTATAACTAACTTTGGGAAATAGAGTTAGTTGGATTTTATTTCTTGATTGCATCTTGTATAAATAGCTCGATAGAGCTCAGTAGTGAAGTAGCAGAATTACACCATATACACACACACCCAGAGAGATTAATTCTCAAGATAGCGAGCGGTTGTGAGCGGTAGAGTGTGAGTGTGAGTTCATTGTAATTGTAAAGAGTTCATCAATAAGATTCCGGTCATCTTCTCCGTGGACGTAGGTGGTTTATCACCGAACCACGTTATATCGTTTGCGTGCTTTATTTTCTTGATTACGTGTGTGAGATCAGCGGCAACGCAACCCAACAGGTGGCGCCGTCTGTGGGAATTTCCCAAAGGAGTTCTTGATTGCTTTCTGGGATAGTTAGGGTCCAAGAATTCCGGTACTTGAGCTGATCTTGGCGATTGCCCACCGTCTGTTTGAGAAATGTCTACAGCTAAGTTTGAGGTGGAGAAGTTCACCGGGAAAAATGACTTTGGGCTGTGGAGGTTGAAGATAAAGGCCATCTTGATGCAGCAGGGCCTATGGAATATCTTGAAGAATGAAGTCGATGCCGAGAAAGAAGCGGAGGTCGATGAAAAAGAGAAAGGAAAGCTTCAGGATATGCAGTATAGAGCCTACAGCACCCTAATCTTGAATTTGTCAGATAGGGTTCTGAGGGAAGTCTCCAAAGAGGAGACAGCTGCGGGAGTATGGACAAAACTTGAGTCATTGTACATGACCAAGTCCATTACAAATCGTTTACACCTGAAGCAGAAGCTCCTTGCATTCAGATTCTCAGATGCGAGAGGAATTACAGAGCAACTTGAAGAATTTGGTAAGTGTGTAGATGATTTGGAAAATATCGATGAAATGATCAAGGATGAAGATAAAGCCTTGATGCTGCTGAATTCGCTTCCTAAGAGTTTTGAACACTTCAAGGATGCGGTGTTACTTGGAAGAGAGTCCAAGGTTACATATGAAGAAATTCATTCTGCTCTGAAAATGAAGGAATCGCATAAGAATGATTATTCCACTTCTACTAGACAAAATGATCCAGTGGCTGAGAGTCTTTTCTTGAAGAAGGGTCAGAACAAGAAAGTTTTCAACAAGAAGAAACAAAACAAAGATAAGGCTGAGGGAGAGAGGGAGACTAGAAGCTGCTACTATTGCAGAAAGCCGGGTCACTTGAAGAAGGCATGTTTTGCTTGGAAAAGGAAGCAAGAACAAGCGATCAATGCAGGTTCAAATACTGCAGATCTTGCTCAGGAAGTGGAGGCCAATGAGGCCTTGAATATACTCTCAGGGGCAAGAATTGAAGAATGTTGGATCATGGACTCGGGTTGCTCCTTTCATATATGCTCCCACAGATCCTGGTTTCAAAAGTTGACAGCACACACAGGATCAGTAATGTTGGGGAATGATCAGACATGTGATGTTAGAGGGATTGGAGAAATCAAGCTGAAGGTGAGTGATGGTAGTGTAAAAACTCTCACAGAAGTGAGGTTCATACCTCAGATCAAGAGAAACTTGATTTCTTTAGGGCTGCTGGAGTCCAAGGGCTACAGGTTTGAGTCCAGTAACGGAGTGCTCAGGGTGACAAAGGATCCCAGAATAGTCATGGAGGCCAAAAGAAAGAATAGCCTGTATTACTTTGTGGGTGAAACCGTGATCAATGCAGCAAATGTTACTCAGTCAGAGAGCCTGGATCTGTGGCATGCTAGACTTGGGCATGTGGGGGAAAAAGGCATCAAGGAGCTTGCTAAGCTGGGTGTAATGAGGCTGGGGACATCAGAGAGGCTCAACAAATGTGAGTCTTGTATTCTTGGAAAGGCAAAAAGGCTACCATTCTCTGGTGGAAAGCACACTACAACAGCTCCCTTTGTATATGCTCACAGTGACTTATGGGGGCCTTCTCCAGCAGAATCCATAGGTGGAGGTAAGTATTTCATATCTATTATAGATGGCTATTCAAGAAAGGTATGGGTTTACATCCTCAAAGAGAAGTCTCAAGCATTTGAGAGGTTTAGAGAATGGCATACTAGATATGAAAATGAGAAAGGGTCAGTGCTGAAGTACTTAAGAACTGATAATGGGATGGAGTTCTTATCTACTGAGTTTGATAGCTTCTGTAAAATGAAAGGGATAAGAAGGCATAGGACCGTGCCAAGGAACCCTCAACAGAACGGGCTGGCAGAGAGGATGAACAGGACGTTGCTAGAAAGAGTGAGATGCATGTTGTTCTACTCTGGAATGCCAAAGAAATTTTGGGCAGAGGCTGTTTCTACTGCAGCTGATCTGATTAACAAATGCCCCTCTTCATCAATTTCTAATGAGACTCCTGATCAGAGATGGTATGGAACTTTGGGAGACTACTCAGGCTTGAAGATTTTTGGGTGTGCGGCTTATGCACATATCAAGCAGAATAAGTTGGAACCAAGAGCAAGAAAATGTGTGATGTTGGGATACCAAGATGGAGTGAAGGGGTATAGGTTATGGAATATGGATGAAGGGGGTCAGAATATCATTGTGAGTAGAGATGTAGTGTTCGATGAAGGAGAAATGCCATTCAAGAAAAGTAGAGCACCCCCTGGTGGTGACAGTAGCTCTAGCATTCAAGAGTTTGAGTTTGATGAGAAATCTGCTTGGTCTGATGCTGATGAGGATGTTGAAATCTCTGAACACCAAGAAGAAGGTGGAGCTTCCAGTTCTCAGTCAGATGAAAACACAAGAGGTGGAGATCCATCAAATCAAGGAAACAGAAGAAATCCAAGAAGGAATGCAGGCTTGCCCAGCAGGTTTTCAGATTATGATATGAGCTTCTTTGCTCTTTGTGTAGCAGAGGTGCTCATGTTCTCGGAGCCTTCAACCTATGAAGAAGCCATAAATTGCAAGGAAAGTCAGAAGTGGATCAGAGCCATGGAAGAAGAAATAGAGTCCTTGTTGAGAAATGGGACTTGGATTTTGGTGAATGACCCAGGGACTCAGAAACTCATAAGTTGCAAGTGGCTATTTAAGAAGAAGGTTGAAGTTGGGGAAGTTGAAAGCATACGTTTTAAGGCAAGGTTGGTAGCTAGAGGATTCACACAAGTAGAAGGTATTGACTACACTGAGGTGTTCTCTCCAGTGGTAAAACACACCTCAATTCGGATCTTATTGGCCTTGACAGCTCATTTTGATTGGGAGCTGCATCAACTCGATGTAAAAACAGCTTTTTTACATGGGGATCTAGAGGAGACGATCTATATGATGCAGCCTAAGGGTTTTGAAAGGCCTGGAGAAGAAAAGAAGGTTTGCTTACTTAAGAAAAGCCTATACGGGCTCAAGCAGAGCAGTAGGCAGTGGAACAAGAAGTTCCATGAGCAAATGGAGCTGATGGAGTTTGAGAGATCCAGCTTTGATAGCTGTGTATATGTCAAGAGAAGTGGAGATTTGATAATAGCCTACCTGTTACTGTATGTAGATGATATTCTACTAGCTGGATCAAGCTTGAGTGAATTGCAGATTGTAAAAGATGAGCTTAAACAAAAGTTTGAGATGAAGGATCTTGGGGAGGCAAAACGAATCCTAGGCATGGACATTGTCAGAAATAGGAAGAAGAAGGAACTGAGGCTTGTGCAAGCTGAGTACATCAAGAAAGTGATAAGGAAATATCAGGTGACAAATGCAAAGGCAGTCTCTACTCCATTAGCAGGCCATTTTAAGTTGAGCAAAGAACAGGCGCCTAAAACCGATGAAATCAGAAGGGAAATGAGTGCAATACCATATGCGAATATAGTGGGAAGCATAATGTACTTGATGATATGTACAAGGCCGGATGTGGCTCATGCTATAAGCGTGGCTAGCAGGTACATGGCTGATCCGGGTAGAGAACACTGGATGGCTCTGAAATGGATCTTGAAATATTTGGGAGGATCTGTTATGATTGGTTTGAGATTTGGTGGAAAAGCATGGTCTGAGAAAGATGAGATTCTTGTAGGCTACTGTGATTCTGATTATGCGGCCAACTTGGACAATAGGAAGTCCCAAAGCGGCTACATATTCACTTTGTTTGGTACAGCCATTAGTTGGAAGTCGAATCTACAACCGGTGGTCGCATTGTCCACAACTGAGGCAGAATATATTGCACTAACAGAGGCCGCAAAGGAAGGAAAATGGCTACAAGGAATCTTACAAGATCTGGGGATAGAGCTGGGAGCAGTAATGATTAATTGTGACAGCAATTCAGCCATATGCTTAGCCAAGCACCAAATGTTCCATGAGAGATCTAAACATATCGATGTAAGGAGGCACTTCATCAGAGACGAAATTCAGAGTGGGAAGATCAATGTGGTGAAGGTTCCCACTGAAGAAAATGCCTCAGACATGTTAACCAAGTCACTACCAACTTTGAAGTTCAAGCATTGCTTGAAGTTGGTGGAAATTGTGGAATGTTGAAGTATGGAACAGGATTGAGAAGGGAATCTAGATATTGATGGAGTTTTGCAAGGACAAGGTGGAGATTTGTGAAAGTGTGTCCGTGCAAACTACTGATTTGATCGAGTGTTGGAGCCGAGCTGCAGCTCAAAGAAGAGATCAAGAAATGAAGCTCGGCTTTGAGCTAGCTCGGCTAGAAAGGAGTTCGGCTAGAAAGGAGTTCGGCTAGAAAGGAGTTCGGTGAAAGGAGTTCGGTAAGCTCGGCTTACCGAGCTGGAACTAGCCTGGAACTAGCCGAGAAGAAGAAGGCAGAAGAAGGAAGCTCGGCTTTGAGCTGGAACTAGCCGAGAAGGAAGAGTTCGGTTTTGAGCCGAGTAGCGGTTATAACTAACTTTGGGAAATAGAGTTAGTTGGATTTTATTTCTTGATTGCATCTTGTATAAATAGCTCGATAGAGCTCAGTAGTGAAGTAGCAGAATTACACCATATACACACACACCCAGAGAGATTAATTCTCAAGATAGCGAGCGGTTGTGAGCGGTAGAGTGTGAGTGTGAGTTCATTGTAATTGTAAAGAGTTCATCAATAAGATTCCGGTCATCTTCTCCGTGGACGTAGGTGGTTTATCACCGAACCACGTTATATCGTTTGCGTGCTTTATTTTCTCGATTACGTGTGTGAGATCAGCGGCAACGCAACCCAACATGGATTCTGGAAACCTGGTTCTTGTAGACAACACGAGGGAAGGGTTGTACCTATGGCAGAGTTTTGACTGACACGGTGTTACCAGGAATGGTGCTGGTGGACGATGATGATCATGGCGTCAAAAAGTATTTGACGTCATGGACAAGTCCAGATGATCCTTCTCCACGTGATTTTGTTTATAAGATCCAAAACCGGGGATTGGCTGATATGGTTGTTCTGGAAGGGGCAAGAAAAAGATACCGACTTGGACAGTGGAATGGAATGCATTTTTCTGGATATCAAAGATATCCGAATCCCATTTTCAAACCATTCTTTGTATTCAAACAAGACAGGCTGATATCCATTGGAGAGGCCTACAAGACCTCCCTTTTCGTAAGATCCCCTTTACACACATCTGGTTCAGTTCGGCGCCATACTCTCAATCTCAGAAAAGGCAAGTGGAATCTTGCCACCATGTTTCCCTTGGATACATGCAATGAATATTCGAACTAGGTAACTGTTAGTGTTTGAGCTCATCAAGATCGGATTGAGCTGGTGGAAGAATCAAGTCAGGAAATAGCCGTTGGGAACCGAAACAGAAACTAGCCGTTGGAAACGGTTATAACCGTTTTCGGCAAAAGGAAGCTGTTCGCCAAAAGGTGTTCGCCAGAAGGTGTTCGGCAAAAGGTGTTCGCCAAAAGGTGTTCGGCAAAAGGTGTTCGCCAAAAGGTGTTCGCCAAAAGGTGTTCGGCAAAGGAAGCTGTTCGGCAAAGGAAGCTGTTCGGAAAAAGAAGCTGTTCGGCAAAGGAAACTGTTCGGCGGTTTTTCTTGATCGGTACTACTTAAAGAAGTTGCGATTCATTCCACAAAAAACAACAACAGAAATCAAAAGTGATAGAGAGAGAATTCAAGAGAGGAAGTGTTATCTTTCAGCTGTGCGTTTTTAGCTCTCGAAGCAAGAAGTTTTCGGGCGAGTTGAGGGTTTTTCCATCTTGTAAATTCTTGAGAGTTTTGAGTGCTCTTGTGTTTGTAATCTCTCGAGTGATCAATAAAGAAACACACCAGATTCTGCCCGTGGATGTAGGCTTACGCCGAACCACGTAATTCGCTTGTGTTCTTCCTTGCATCTTGTCATTTCATTAATTTCCTTTTCGATCATCACAACCATAAGTTCGTTCTTCACAACGTGGCGCCGTCTGTGGGAACTTCACCCACTGAATTGATCGAGAAGGCACAAAGTTTTGGGAGTTCTTTCTTTGTCCTCAAGAAGGCGCTCAACCTGTTTGAATAATGGCTGCAGCAAGGTTTGATGTTGAAAAGTTCACAGGCCGAAATGATTTTGGCCTATGGAGGCTGAAGATGAAAGCAATCTTGATGCAACAGGGTTTATGGGAAACCCTAAATGGTGGAGGCAGTAATGAGGGGGAGAAGCCCGAGCCTGATGAAAAGGAGAAGGCAAAGGCTCAAGACAGAGAGTACAAGGCATATAGTACCTTGATACTCAACCTCAATGACAGAGTCCTCAGAGAAGTTTCAAAGGAGGAGACAGCGGCTGGAGTTTGGTCCAAGTTGGAGTCATTATACATGGCCAAATCTTTGGCAAATCGGCTGCACCTGAAGCAGAAACTTCTCACTTTCAAGATTGCTGATGGAAAAGGTGTGTTGGAACAGCTCGAAGAATTTGGGAAGTGCATCGATGATCTTGAGAACATTGATGAAGAGATTAAAGATGAGGACAAGGCTCTGATGTTGTTGAATTCCTTGCCACCAAGTTATGAGCATTTCAAGGATGCTATACTTCTTGGTAGAGAGTCCAAGATTGGATATGAAGAGGTGTACTCTGCTCTAAAGCTCAAGGAAATCCAGAAATCTAATCCAAAGTCCACTGAAATGGTGTCTGAGAGTCTGAGTGTTACTGATCACAAGAAGAATGTGAAAAGAAAGTCACAGAAGAAGCCATGGAAAAACAAGACAGCTGACTGGAAAGAGACCAGATCATGCCATCACTGCAAGAAACCAGGCCACATAAAGAAGAATTGTTGGGTTTGGAAGAAGAAGCAGGCCGAGGAAGAGAATGGCAAGAACAATGCTGATATTGCAGAAGAGTTGGTGGTCCCGGAGGCTCTGTGTGTGACTGAGGACATGGAAGAACTTCCATGGATCATGGATTCTGGATGTAGCTTCCACATGTGTCCAACTAGAAGTCATTTTGAGGAAATCAAGAATGCAGCTGGATCAGTTTTGTTAGGAAATGACCAGATATGCAGAATCAGAGGAGTTGGGTCCATCAGGCTTAGACTTCATGATGGCTCCATCAGGTTACTCACTGGTGTGAGGTTTATTCCAGAGATTAAGAGGAATTTGATCTCTATTGGAGTGTTGGATGCAGCAGGATATAATTGCATATTGTCTGATGGGATTATGAACATCGTCAAGAATGGTGATGTTGTTATGATGGCTGAGAGAAAGAGAAGCCTATACTATCTAAAGGCAAGTGTGGTTACTGGATCTGTGAATCTGGTATTAGACTTAAGAATGTGGCATCTCAGACTCGGACACTTGGGAGAAAATGGAATCAAAGAATTGGCCAAGAAGGAGCTGATTAAGCTGGAAAATCCCAATGAGCAGTTGGGTTTGTGTGAGCAATGTGTGCTCGGAAAGAGTAAGAAACTGCCCTATGGGAGAGGAATTCACAGCTCAAGGTCACCACTAGACTATGCCCACAGTGACTTGTGGGGCCCAGCTACACCAGCTTCATTGGGTGGAGGTAGATACTTTCTATCCATTATTGATGATTTTTCTAGAAAATTATGGGTGTTTATCTTGAAGGAAAAGTCAGAGACATTCATGAAATTCAAGGAGTGGTGTAGGGAAGTGGAGGTGGAGAAAGGGTGTTCTTTGAAGTGTTTAAGAACTGATAATGGGCTGGAGTTTCTGAGTGGGGAGTTTGATTCTTTCTGCAAGCAGAAGGGTATGAAGAGGCATAGGACATCTCCATCTAATCCCCAACAGAATGGAGTTGCTGAGCGCATGAATAGAACCATCCTAGAGCGAGTTAGATGTATGCTCTTTGGCTCTGGAATGGCTAAGAGATTCTGGGGTGAGGCTGTGAGTATGGCAGCAGTTCTCATCAATAGAAGTCCTTCTTCAGCTATAGCTTTTGACACTCCTGATCAGAGATGGTATGGAAAGGCCATGGATTATTCGAATATGAAGATTTTTGGTTGTATGGCTTATGCACACATCAGGCAAAGTAAGTTGGAGCCAAGGGCCTTGAGATGTGTGATGATTGGATACCAAAGGGGAGTGAAGGGCTACAGGCTGTGGTGCATAGAGCCAGGAAATCAGAAAGTTATTATCTCTAGAGATGTGCAATTTGAAGAAAGTAGGATGCCATTTCTGGAAAAGGCTCAAGAGAGCCAGAGGCCATCTCATTCTGAGAAAGAACCAGAGCCTGAGAGGATGGTGGAGATGGGTGTTCCAGAACCTGAGGAGGCTGAGGAATCAGTTCAGGTGGAGGTTTCTGGAGCAGATAGAACTGCTGAGCCTGAACAGCAGATGGGAAATCATAGTGAACAAGAAGAAGCAGGTGCTGATGTGTTGAACCCTGAGCAGCAGGATTTGGGTGACTATGTTCTAGCCAGAGATAGGGTCAGAAGAATCCCTAAACCATCTACAAGATACAGTGAAGAAGAATACTTGCTATATGCACTATGTGTTGCAGAAAACATAGAGTATGCAGAGCCTTCAAGCTTCAAGGAAGCTATGAGTTCTAAGGAGAGCAAGCAGTGGATGGAGGCTATGATAGATGAAATACAGTCCCTGATCAAAAACAAGACATGGGTGCTTGTGAAGAGACCTTCCACACAAAAACCAGTGAGTTGTAAGTGGATATACAAGAAAAAATTGGAGGTTGGGAACAAGATTAGGTTCAAGGCTAGGCTTGTAGCTCGGGGGTTCACACAAGAGGAGGGAATAGACTATAATGAAGTATTTTCTCCAGTGGTAAAGCATGCCTCAATCAGAATTTTGCTAGCTATAGTTACTCAAAGAAGTTGGTTTTTGGACCAACTTGATGTGAAGACAGCCTTTCTTCATGGAGAGCTTGAGGAAACTATATACATGAATCAGCCAGAGGGATTTGTGATACATGGGAGTGAAGATAAGGTTTGTCTACTAAAGAAAAGTCTATACGGTTTGAAGCAAGCAAGTAGACAATGGCATATCAAGTTTGATGAACATATGCAGAGTATGGGATTTATAAATTCCAGATATGATAGTTGTGTCTACTTCAAATCAAAGTCTGAGGGACCTGCTGTGTATTTGCTATTATATGTAGACGACATCTTGCTTGCTGGACCAGATAGACAGGAGCTAGATAGGGTGAAAGCCTTATTGAAAAAGGGATTTGAAATCAAGGATCTGGGGAGTGCTAGCAAGATTTTGGGAATGGATATATTCAGAAGTGCAGATAAGAGGGTGTTGTGGTTGTCCCAAGAAGGCTACATTCAGAAAGTACTGCACAAATATCAGATTGACAAGAGTAGA
Source organism: Salvia splendens (assembly GCF_004379255.2). Classification (NCBI taxonomy): domain Eukaryota; kingdom Viridiplantae; phylum Streptophyta; class Magnoliopsida; order Lamiales; family Lamiaceae; genus Salvia; species Salvia splendens. Next base: position 17,856,536 of record NC_056036.1, on the reverse strand, counting down.
ACAACCTCAGTTCCACTATCACAACAGACTAAGCTGTCCAAATCACAATGTCCCAGAAATCAGCAAGAAGAAAGAGAGATGAGCCAGATACCTTATTCCAACATAGTTGGGAGTGTGATGTACATGATGATATGCACAAGGCCTGATATTTCTCATGCGGTAAGCGTGGTGAGCAGATACATGTCCTGTCCGGGAAGAGAGCACTGGTTGGCTTTGAAAGGGATTCTCAAGTATCTTAAAGGAAGTAGTGATCTGGGAATAATGTTCAAATCAGAGAATGAAGGAGATAAGGATAGCATTATTGGGTTTTGCGATTCAGATTATGCAGCTAACCTTGATAATAGGCGCTCACAATCTGGGTACATATTTACCTTGTTCGGCTCCGCGGTGAGCTGGAAGTCTAATCTCCAATCCGTGGTGGCTCTATCGACGACGGAGGCAGAGTATATAGCTCTTGCTGAGGCAGTAAAGGAAAGCTTCTGGCTTAGGGGTATAGTTGGTGATTTTGGGGTGAAGCAAGAGAATGTTGTGATCAAGTGCGACAGCAATAGCGCGATTTGTCTTTCGAAACATCAGACATATCATGAACGCAGCAAACATATAGATGTGAGGCTGCATTTCATTCGAGATGAGGTTGAGAAGGGTGCGGTGAAGATTGAGAAGGTCAGCACCGAGCACAATGCGGCTGATGCACTTACTAAAGTCCTACCGAGATCCAAGTTCCGACATTGCTTGGATTTGGTTGGGGTGGTCCGAAATTTGTAAGTATGGGAAGGAAGGTGGAACTGGTGGTGATGGATCTTAGATTGCTCAAAGGTGGAGGATTTGTTAGTGTTTGAGCTCATCAAGATCGGATTGAGCTGGTGGAAGAATCAAGTCAGGAAATAGCCGTTGGGAACCGAAACAGAAACTAGCCGTTGGAAACGGTTATAACCGTTTTCGGCAAAAGGAAGCTGTTCGCCAAAAGGTGTTCGTCAGAAGGTGTTCGGCAAAAGGTGTTCGCCAAAAGGTGTTCGGCAAAAGGTGTTCGCCAAAAGGTGTTCGCCAAAAGGTGTTCGGCAAAGGAAGCTGTTCGGCAAAGGAAGCTGTTCGGAAAAAGAAGCTGTTCGGCAAAGGAAACTGTTCGGCGGTTTTTCTTGATCGGTACTACTTAAAGAAGTTGCGATTCATTCCACAAAAACAACAACAGAAATCAAAAGTGATAGAGAGAGAATTCAAGAGAGGAAGTGTTATCTTTCAGCTGTGCGTTTTTAGCTCTCGAAGCAAGAAGTTTTCGGGCGAGTTGAGGGTTTTTCCATCTTGTAAATTCTTGAGAGTTTTGAGTGCTCTTGTGTTTGTAATCTCTCGAGTGATCAATAAAGAAACACACCAGATTCTGCCCGTGGATGTAGGCTTACGCCGAACCACGTAATTCGCTTGTGTTCTTCCTTGCATCTTGTCATTTCATTAATTTCCTTTTCGATCATCACAACCATAAGTTCGTTCTTCACAGTAACTCCTAACTACTTTACACAACGAAGGAATGAAAGCCATATGACATGGACTGGTGGTTTTGCCTCTAGATTTTAACACTGGTTTAGAGGAGGAGAACGAGAAGAAAAGAGCTATGGTGATAGTACTGATATCGATTGCTTTGGGTGTTCTCATCTCAGCCTTTATCAATGGAGGCGTACTTTATTTGGCAAGACTAAAGAGGCAAGGTAACAAATCAACTTCTGTAGTAATCTTTTAAAGATAGTTAGTTCATGCTCAAAGCAGAAAGTCAAGTTAATTCTTTTACATTTTGCTTAATATAGCAGTGAAAGAGAATAATGAAGATCTAGAATTACCTGTGATCAAAATGGCAACTATTGTGCAAGCAACAAATAATTTCTCCATGGAAAACGTAATTGAAGTTGGAGGCTTCGGTCCTGTTTACAAGGTTATTTACTAAATTAGAGTGCTGAAGTTGTACGAAACAATAATTCAGAATCTTTACATGCATTAATAAGCAGGGAAACATGCCATCAGGAGAAGAGATTGATGTCAACAGATTGTCGAGATGTTCACGACATGGTGTTGAAGAGTTTAGAAATGAAGTTATGATGATTGCAAAACTTCAAACATAGAAACCTGGTCAGACTATTGGGATGTGGCATTGAAGAAGAGGAAAGGATGCTAATCTATGAATATCTACAAAATAAAAGCCTTGATTATTTTGTTTTTGGTAATCTCTAATTAATAAATTGTCTGTGAAATCCTTCAACCTCTCAACGAGAGGATGGTGTTTGTTCTATGTTTGCAGATCACAGTCGAAGAACACTGTTGACATGGCCTAAGCGTTATGATATTATTATGGGAATTGCAAGAGGATTGCTATATCTTCATCACGATTCCAGATTAGAGATTATTCATAGGGATCTCAAAACAAGCAATATTTTACTAGACGGGAATTTAACTCCAAAAATAACAGATTTTGGGTTAGCAAGAATTTTCCAAGAGGATCAGTCGGTTGCTAAAACAAAATGAGTTGTTGGAACATAGTAAGCTTCCTTCATATCATCAAAGTAGTCAATTGTTTAGTAGAATGGCCTTGAGATGAATAACTTTGTGCAGTGGATACATGGCTCCCGAGTATTTAATGGATGGGAAATACTCGGAGAAATCTTAACATCTTTAGCCTTGGAGGTTGGAGTGTGATGGGGTACGGACTAAACAAGCCCAACAGCAGTGACGGCCCATCAGCCCAAAGCCCAAGGAAGAGTATGAGTTCGGCATTACCAAAAGAGTTCGGCCTCAGCCTACAGCTCGGTAAAAGCCAACCAATCAAGCTCTGCTCTCAAGTCGGCACCAAGCTCTCAGATCGGCAACCAAAGCAGTTCGGTCTCAGTAAGAGTTCGGCCTCAGCCTACAGCTCGGCAAAAGCCAACCAATCAAGCTCTGCTCTTAGGTCGGCATCAAGCTCTACTCTCAGATCGGCAACCAAAGCAGTTCGGTCTCAGTTTTCGACCGAACAAGGAGTTAGTGGACCCATACAGGATTTCCACAACTTCCAACACACCCACTACCACGTGGTGTCAACTCAGGCCACGATCGTAGGCCATGACCTACACGACATCCACGACTTAGTGGTGATGCAAGCCACGATCTTAGTTCATTGTATAAATAGAACTTAGATCAGATAGAAAAGGGTTAAGCTCTCTAGAGATAAAATACCATATAGCAAGTCTGTGTTGTAAGCTGTAATCCCAGATCAAGCAATACAATCTTGCCCTCCCTTCTTCCCGTGGACGTAGATTTACTTCAGTAAATCGAACCACGTAAAATCTCTGTGTCGTGATCTGCATTTTCATTCTCTACCAGCATTTACAAACATCAGAAATTCGCGGATCCATCACTGGCGCCGTCTGTGGGAAGAAGGGAGGTATTTATCAGATTCGGCGACAAGCAATACAATCTTGCCCTCCCTTCTTCCCGTGGACGTAGATTTACTTCAGTAAATCGAACCACGTAAAATCTCTGTGTCGTGATCTGCATTTTCATTCTCTACCAGCATTTACAAACATCAGAAATTCGCGGATCCATCACTGGCGCCGTCTGTGGGAAGCAGAGAACAAAATTTGTGATAAAGCGAATTTTTGATCCATTTTTTCCACCCAAAAAATGCATACCAGATCGCAGAGTACCCGTATTCCTGCCCGTGAGAACCAGGAGGAAGCCAATCCATCCCACAGGTCTGGAAAACAGCCTAGGGATAAATCCACCACCAGTTCTCATGGCGAAGGAACAAGCCGCTCCAAAAATCGTCCCACCGAGTCTTCCCAGCAGCCTGATTTGAATGAGGCTGTCAAGCTGTTCTTGGCTGAGAAGCAGGATGAGTTCTTAGCCTTCCTGCAAAAGAGCCAACAGCCGAAGACGAAAACGGTAAATTCTCCTTCCTCGTCCAGACATGAAAGTCACTACCGCAGTAGTGCCGTGTCCTCCAGGAAGAAGAATCCTCAACCCCGACATATTCCTGTTCCTCCTCGGTACCGGAATCACAGGAGACCTCGATCTCCTCCATACCGAAGAGATGTCGGGTTCGCCATGTACGGAGCATTGAAGACTCCGTTCTCGGACGATGTCACCCGAACTCCCCTTCCACAGAACTACCGAACTCCGTCGATGACTTATGACGGGTTGGTGGATCCTCATGACTTCCTGGGACGCTATCAGTATAATATGGCGAACCAGGGTCTCAATGAGGTCCATATGTGCAAGCTGTTCCCCGAGCTGCTCATCGGGAACGCCAGAAGGTGGTTCGACAGCCTTCCTCAAGGCAGCATTAGATCCTACCGAGATCTGATGGATGCTTTCCACAGGAGGTTCTTTCAGAAAGCGGAAGCCCGGAATACTTCGGCTCAGCTGCTTTCTATACGTCAAGGTCGCGACGAAAAGATCAGCGACTTCCTGACGAGATTCCATAAGGAATGCCTACAAGTAGATAATCTCAATGATCTACTTGTCATTTCGGCATTCCAAAATGGAATCCTGCCCGGAGCTCTCTACAGAAAGCTCGTGGAATGCAGTCTGCAAACAGCTCAAGAGATGTGGGACATTGCGGACCAGTTCTCCCGAGCCGATGAGGCAGACCGTCGAAAACGGTCTTTAGACAGCTCATCTAGAGGAGACGAAAAGAAGCCCGATCATAGCGATCAGAGGCTTCCTCGCCGAACACCTTCCCCACCAAAGGAGGGATAGCGGTCATCCGAGGTGATCGAAAAAGAGCAAGTATGTTCGCAGATTGCGCTTAAAAGTGCCGAGCAATCAGTTCGGCACCATCAAGCATAGCAATCACAGCAGCCGGAGTCAGAGGCAGGCGAAATGACCGAAGTCACACCGGAGCCGAACTCAATGGTGTACGGCATTGAAGCCGTGATTCCGGTTTAGATCGGCATACCCAGTCCCCGAACTCAATTTCTCCTCAGAAATGAATGGTGACGGACTGAGAGCCGAACTAGATCTTGCCGAAGAAAGAAGAGAATTGGCCTGCATAAAAGCAGCCAAGTACAAGGAGCAAGTAGCCCGGTATTACAATCAAAGGGTGAAGAAGCTGCAATTTCAAGTGGGAGATCTCGTCTTGAGAAACAACGAAGTAAGCCGAGCAGAAAAGCTGGGCGAACTCGAACCCACATGGGAAGGTCCATATCGGGTGTCAGAAGTCCTCGGCAAAGGGTCTTACAAGTTGAATCACGTGTCAGGAGCACAAGTACCCCGAACATGGTACGTTTCCAACCTCAAAAAGTTTCATTTGTAAGAGACAGTCCGGTCAGTCAGTCTTGAGTTCTGTTCGGTCAATGTGCTTTCTTTGGTTTGCTTGGTCTTTGTTTGTCTCTGTGCGTTTTATCTGTGCGTTTTGTCTGTCTATGTGCGTGTCGTCTCTTACAAATGTTACTGAGGTATCTTGTTCTTCGAAGGCTGATCCCCTTCTTAGAACATATACAAGCTAAACGATTGTGAGTCAAAGCTTCTAAAGAGGATACAAGACCACAATTCAGCTTAAACAAGCAGTTCGTCTGAAACGAACTGCAATAAGGGAAAGTCCGATCCACGCGATAAACCTCGCCGAATTAGGACGACCAAGTTCGGTCAAAGAAGTTTACCTCATAAGACCGAGGACGACCATGTCTAGTCAAAGAGGTTTACTGCATAAGACCACTTCGGTTAACTGGGAAAGTCCGATCCACGCGATAAAACTCGCTGAATTAGGACAAGGGAAAGTTCGATCCCGGCGACAAAAATCGCCAAATTAGAACACAAACCGAGTCCGGTCAAAGATGTTTATTTCATCAGACCAAAGACGAGTCCGGTCAAAGATGTTTATTTCATCAGACCCAAGACGAGTCCGGTCAAAGATGTTTATTTCATCAGACCAAAGACGAGTCCGGTCAAAGATGTTTATTTCATCAGACCAAAGACGAGTCCGGTCAAAGATGTTTATTTCATCAGACCAAGGACCAAGTCCGGTCAAAGAAGTTTACTTCATAAGACCGAGGACAAGTACGATGAAATTTTTCGCTAAGCTGTAAATACAGTGTTAGAAGCGAAAACAAAATTTCATTTTTCAAATCTTGTTCGGCACACAACTCCGCTACCCTACGAGATGGCGTTACGCTATTACAAAGGACTATTCTACTGTCCAGGGTTGCTAAAGTTGAGCCATCTATTCACAAAATCCTCGTGAAGCTGAGTTCGGGCGTTCCAGGCAGCCGCAGAATAAGCAGGTCGACGAGATGCTCTAATCGACCTGCCACCTCTTCTCTGAGCCCGGGAAGCCCTAGCACCTCGGCGGCGAAGAGTCTCTTCACGAAGCATTTGCCGATCTTGCTCACTCATAACCACAGCTCCTCTGCGAACTTCAGTCCGTCCTCGACTTGACGTCTCCGGTTGTCCCTGAGTTCGTTGCTGACTTGGAGTAGGGTTTTGAGCGAGTGAATCAGAGGTTTGAGCTGGAGTACTAGCATCTGTTGGCGGGAAATGCCGGAGGAATCTCTCAATTGAGGGACGCCGGGCAAGAACTATGTCGTACCGAGAGGCCCAGCGCCGCAATGATGTCACGACTTGTTGGCAAGCCGAGCTCTCCAGCGCATTGTTCCTCCGGAGTACATTATATTCATCCCACAGTTCGTCAACTCGACTCTGAACATCTGATATGGTCATTCCCCCGCGCACACGGATGTAATCCTCGTACGCAGTCCTCTCAGCAATGGTCGTATTCAGCTCGGCCTCCAGATCATTCTTATCGGACTCTAAGTCCTTATTATCGGCATCCAGCTTCACTAAACGAGCCAGAAGCTCGTCATTCTTCGTCTGATCGGCTATAGCTCTTTTCTCAGCTTCGTCTAAAGCCGAAGAGTACAGCCGTTTCCAGTGAAGTATCTCCATCTCCTTGAGTACAAAGCAGCTATATTAGTTCGGCAGCTGTACCGAGCAGATAGTAAAATACAACAGGAATAAAGGCGAGTACGAAAAGCTATACGAAGACAAATGTAGAGAATTTTTCATTCACAAGGAAAATTTTTTACACTAAGAGGGCTTCAAGGCCACCGTACAAGGAAGAAACTAGACTAAGAGAAGGGAGACGAAATCATACTCCGCCAGCTTCGTCTCCGGCTCCTTGGTCTGGTTCAGCTTCTTTCTCCTGAGCGACCTCAGCCTCGGCCTCGCATCCTGCCGGCCTCGCCTCCGCCTCCTGATCGGCTTCCTTCTCCGGATGCCCGGCCCGCTCGACTTCGGCCTCCCGCTCCAGCGGCTCGGCCTCACCCTCTCCGTTGTAAGTCGAAGCGGGTGAAACGGGTCCCACGGAGGCAAAGATAGCCTCCAGGTTCTCGTCCCGATCAGCTCGACAACTCCGGACTCGGTCTGCAGAAAGCAGGACTGAGGATGAAGCGAGCTCCTCAAGGAGCGGCAGATTCTGAAGCCGAGCTGCTATCTCTCGGCTGTACAGAGGCAGCACGACGTCGGCCCCCTGCTCGCCCTTATCGGCAATTAGCCTTACCAGACTACCGACAAAGGCCGAGAACTGGCTGCTCAAAAAGAGTTTCTCCGTGTAAACACGGAGAGCCTCCCCTTGGGCAACCACGGCAGCAGCATCCCTCCGTTTCGTCTGCTCTCGCTGGATGACGAGCTGGTTTTTGGCAAACTGAGCTTCATCCTGGGCCGAAATCCTAGCAGCTCTGGCCTTCTCGAAGTTAGCCTCAGCCTGTTCGGCCCGATGACAAGCAGCCGCCAACTTCCTCTGCATCTCAGCATAGTCATTGGACGCTTTGGAGAGTTCGACGGCGACTAGCTTGGAGAGCATATCGTTCCTCTGAAAATGGATAAAGAAAAAAGTCAACAAAGGGGCCACAAAAAATACAGGAAAAAAGCAAGGCCAGAAAATCAAGAAGAGAATTCACCTCGGCGAAGTCCGTGGGCCATAAAAACGGCTCACAGATATGTTCCGAAGGAGGCGCCAAGACCACGTCTTTCTCTGGCGCTCTCGGGGGCTTCTGGGCCTTCCCCCTCCCCTTTGCCGAAGTCGACTCCGGCTTCTTCGGATCCGAAGAGGTTTTTTGCCTTTTCGGAGTCCTCTCGGCATCAGACGCCGAGCTGGTGGTTTTCGGCCTCTCCGGCTCCTTGGACTCCGAAGATTTTCGGGTAGCCTTGTTCAGCATGTACACTGCCAAAAAGCAAGAAAGCAAGGTTAGTTTTCTTCGTTAAAGCAGTAGAGCACAAAGATAAAGAGAAATCCTCACCCTCGGCCTCTTCGTCCGAAGACGAGATGTCGAACACGACGTCGCCCTTGACGAGCTCAGACTCCGTGTATCGTTTCCTAACTATGGGAATCTTGTTGAGCTCGCCATCGAGCTCGGCCAATGGTTCTAACCGAGGATGAGGAATCACGGACTTCGGCCCTCTCCATGGGAAGCCCGGAGCCGCTGTCCTATTATAAAAAAAGAAGCGGTTTTGCCATTTCGGCCACTTGGTTTTGCAGAATGCCCTAAAAGACTGTAAGGGGATCAAGTAAAACCAAGATCCCTTCCTTTTAAATTGGAAAAAATTAAGGATTGCCCGCAGAGACAGATCCTTATCTAACCTACGGAGTTCGGCAGCAAAAGCCGACAAGTGCCTCCAAGAATTCGGAGTCACCTGACCTAAAGGGAGTTGAAAAAAATCAAGAAGCTCTACAAAAGGTGGGGGAAGAGGGAAACGAAGCCCGCATTCTAAGCAGGCTTCGTAAACGGTGGCATAACCCTTCGGCGGGTCGTAAGCCCTATGATCATCGTCGGGAACCACCGCCTTCCCCCCGGGAAGAAGATATTTTTCGTGTAGAGATATCACGGTGTCCTTACTCAAGACGCTGTGAAAGTATTCTACAGTCTTCTCTCCGGACTCTTTCCGGCTAGAAGACCCCTTGCCCCCTTTCCTACCGCTACCTAACTCGGAAGAAGAAGAAGAAGACATGGTTCTTACTCTTTGCAAAATCTGAAGAAATTCTGAAGAAATTCTTGAAAGCGGAATGAAATTTTTACGCAAAGGAGATAGAGTGCAGAAGAAGCAGTCGCAAAAGTGCTCCAATGATGAAGAAGGGAGGTATTTATCAGATTCGGCGAAGATTTCAAAATCGTCGCACCGTTTCGAATCCCACCTTTTCAGGATTCAACGGCCGGATTTTACTGTCGCATTTAATGCAGTCACGTGCACGGCACGTCCCCTGACGTCAGCCTCCCCCGTACCTTTATCCAGAATGCCGAAGTGACTCGCTTCGCCGAAGTGATTCACTTCGTCTTTCGGGGGGGGTAGTGATGGGGTACGGACTAAACAAGCCCAACAGCAGTGACGGCCCATCAGCCCAAAGCCCAAGGAAGAGTATGAGTTCGGCATTACCAAAAGAGTTCGGCCTCAGCCTACAGCTCGGTAAAAGCCAACCAATCAAGCTCTGCTCTCAAGTCGGCACCAAGCTCTCAGATCGGCAACCAAAGCAGTTCGGTCTCAGTAAGAGTTCGGCCTCAGCCTACAGCTCGGCAAAAGCCAACCAATCAAGCTCTGCTCTTAGGTCGGCATCAAGCTCTACTCTCAGATCGGCAACCAAAGCAGTTCGGTCTCAGTTTTCGACCGAACAAGGAGTTAGTGGACCCATACAGGATTTCCACAACTTCCAACACACCCACTACCACGTGGTGTCAACTCAGGCCACGATCGTAGGCCATGACCTACACGACATCCACGACTTAGTGGTGATGCAAGCCACGATCTTAGTTCATTGTATAAATAGAACTTAGATCAGATAGAAAAGGGTTAAGCTCTCTAGAGATAAAATACCATATAGCAAGTCTGTGTTGTAAGCTGTAATCCCAGATCAAGCAATACAATCTTGCCCTCCCTTCTTCCCGTGGACGTAGATTTACTTCAGTAAATCGAACCACGTAAAATCTCTGTGTCGTGATCTGCATTTTCATTCTCTACCAGCATTTACAAACATCAGAAATTCGCGGATCCATCACTGGCGCCGTCTGTGGGAAGAAGGGAGGTATTTATCAGATTCGGCGACAAGCAATACAATCTTGCCCTCCCTTCTTCCCGTGGACGTAGATTTACTTCAGTAAATCGAACCACGTAAAATCTCTGTGTCGTGATCTGCATTTTCATTCTCTACCAGCATTTACAAACATCAGAAATTCGCGGATCCATCAGAGTGGTTATTTATGACAGGCATGGTTGCTGTGGCAAGAAAACAGGATTGTAGAGTTGATGGATATGATACGTTTGAGGAGTGTGAAGTGAAGAGATGCATGCAAGTGGGGTTATTGTGTGTTCAGAAATTTGCAGAGGATAGGCCAACCATGTCATCAGTGATTCCAATGTTAAGTAGTGATGGAGCAAATCTACCCCTGCCAAAAGAGCCCGGGAGAGAAGTTCGAACCTTGTGCCTGTCGGAAATATTACTTCGCCATCATGTATTAAGTCAGAGAAGGAAACAATCACCATTACTGACTTGGACTGCAGATAAGGACACCCCAAACATTCTCAACATAACTGTATATTTTCTGTTTTTTTTTTATTTTTTTGATATATTAGTCCTTACTCAGAATTAATGGTTATGTAAAGGCATAGAGAGATGAAACTTTGAGCATAGACTTATGTACTTGTTTTGATCATTCATTCAAATATTCACAAATCATAATGAGTACTATTAAGTCAAGTATTCAATATACATCTCAAATAACCCAGTTCTGTCTTTTAAATTCTATAGATTTTATTATTAACATTATCTATAGTGTAAAAGTAGAAAAGATTTGTAAGAATAACCAGAGCTATATTTAGTATATTTGAGCGTGTCAATATTGCAATATGAAGAAAATTATTTTTTTAATCTATGAGTAAGAGATATTCAACAGTATTTTATTTAAATATGTTATAAATCATGTAGACTTTGGCAAGTTAGTCAATAGTTTGATTTTAGTTTTCATTGGAAAGAAAAAACTGCTACTCAATTTTGACTACCAACAGAAATTAGAAAAATAATGGAATATATGTCTTGAGGTGGTTGAGTAATAACTAGATAAGGGAGGATGAGGATGCTGTCAAAACTATTCTTTCAATCAGATTATAAGATGGCACAATTTTTTTTTATTACAATCTCCTTTCTAAGTTTAACAGTTGGAGCAACTGAGAATCACATACTGTTTCCATATCAAAAGCTTGTGTTTGGGCAGACTCTAGTTTCTCAAAACCAAATTTTCGAAACCGGCTTTTTTTCGCCTGGAAAATCGTTGAAGAGATTCCTGGGAATATGGTACAAGAACACACCAGATGTTGTAGTTTGGGTTGCAAACAGAAACCATCCCATCACTGCCTCAGAATCACCAGTTTTGATGGTTTCCAAAAATACAAGTCTTGTTATAAGCAGCAGTGGCAGAAGCATCATCTGGTTGGCGAATTCATCGAGGGTGGCCTCAAATCCAGTTTTACACCTCCTGGACTCGGGAAACTTGGTTCTTGTAGACGACACGAGCACAGCAACAGAAGAGTACCTATGGCAGAGTTTTGATTATCCAACTGACACCTTGTTACCAGGAATGAAAATAGTGGATGACAATGAAGCTGGAGTGGAAAGGTATTTGACATCATGGAGAAATCCAGTCGATCCTTCTCCTGGGGAATATGTTCACAGGATCCAAAACCGGGGCTTGGCTCAGATGGTGACTCTGAGAGGGGGAAGGAAAAAATACCGGCTTGGACAGTGGAACGGGATATGTTATGCGGGTGCTCAAAAATTTCCGAGTGCCATTTACAAACCAGAGTTTTTTTTCAGAGAGGAGAGGATGATATCAGTAGGAGAGCCCTACCAGAGCTCACTTCTGGTCAGAGCTACTTTAGATACATCTGGTGCGATTGTGTGCCATACCATGAATCTCAGAAGAGACAAGTGGAATCTTGTCACCATGTTTCCTCTCGATACATGCGATGAATATGCTACCTGTGGACCTAACTGCATCTGCAAACCTGATAGGCCGATTAGATGCGAGTGTTTAAAAGGATTTGCGCCAAAGTTCCAAAAGGATTGGGACCTTCAGGATTGGTCGGGTGGATGCACTAGAACTAAACCATTGAATTGCAATGGGGGAGATGGATTTCATCAGGTTGTTGGGGTCAAGTTTCCGGATATGTCGCGGTTTTGGTTGAATACAAGCATGAGCCTTAGTGAGTGCAGAGTCGAGTGCTTGAAAAACTGTGGTTGCATTGCTTATGCTAATCCCTTCATTACTAATGGAAGCACTGGCTGCTTGATGTGGTTCGATGATCTCATTGATACCAAGCAACTTCCTTCAGCGTATAATAACCAACACATCTACATCCGTGTGCCGACATCTGAACTAGGTATGTTGTTCCATAAGAACCAGATTTTTACACTCTCTCACCTCACCTCATGGTAGATACTTTACTTGCACTTATAGCAACATTTTGTTAAATAAAGTGTTACTATTAATTAGAAGATTAGGGAGTGAAAAAAAATAGATTTAACTGTAGAATTTGGTCTGTGTAAACTTATATCCATGAAGTGAGAGAGGTCTTTAGTTATAAAACATGAACATCCACTCTAGTTACATTGATTGGGGATTTCACTTGTAGATTTTGACATGGGTTTAGAGGAGCAGAAGGAAAAGAAAAGGCCTACAAGGTTAATAGTGATATCAATTGTTTCTGGTGTTCTCGTCTCAGCCATTATCAACGGAAGTGTACTTTTCGTGGCAAGACGAAAGAGGAAAGGTAACAAAGAAAGAAAGCTCAGTCATGATCAAAGCATAAACTCTCAAGGCTTTAATTATTTTTTTTCCTTTTGCTAGCAGTAAAAAGGAATAATGAGGATCTAGAATTACCTACAATCAAGATGGCAACTATTATACAAGCAACAAGTAACTTCTCCATGGAAAACATGATTGGGCATGGAGGTTTTGGTCCTGTTTATAAGGTATTGTATCAAATTAGAGTGCTCAAGTTGAAGGAAAAAACAATAGTTTGACAGACATGTTTATTTGTATGGTCACAAATGCATAAGCAGGGGTACATGCCAACAGGTAAAGAAATAGCAGTCAAAAGAATGTCGAGATCTTCACAACTTGGTCTCGAAGAGTTCAGAAATGAAGTAATGGTGATTGCGAAACTTCAACACAGAAACATTGTTAGACTTTTGGGATGCTGCATTGAAGAAGAGGAAAGGATGCTGATCTATGAATATCTGGATAATAAAAGCCTCGATTATTTCGTTTTTGGTAAAGTCTTACTATTATTTTGTTTGTGAAATATCTCATATCTCTCACTCTTTCAAAGAGTTAACATTCACATGTTTCAGATAACAGTCGAAGAACACTTTTGACATGGCCTAAGCGTTTCGATATTATCATGGGAACGGCAAGGGGTATTTTATATCTCCATCACGATTCCAGACTAAAGATTATTCACAGGGATCTCAAAACAAGCAATATTTTACTAGATGGAAATTTAACTCCAAAAATATCAGATTTTGGGTTAGCAAGAATTTTCGAAGAGGGTCAATCTCTTGCGCGAACAAAAAGAGTTGTTGGGACATAGTAAGTTTGTTCTTTACATGGTCACATTCTTTTGTTATTTTGTATGGTGGCCTTAAGATGAATGTTTTCATGCAGTGGTTACATGGCTCCAGAATACGCGATAGATGGGAAATTGTCGATGAAATCAGACATCTTTAGTCTTGGAGTGGTGGTGCTGGAGATAATTAGTGGAAAAAAGAACAGAGGATATGAACACACAGATCACTATCTTAATCTCTTGGGCCATGTATGTATTACTAATACTTTGATGTCATTTTGATTTGTACAAATGCAATGTCAAATTACACCTTAATTAGCTGGTTATTATGTTGGCAGGCATGGTTGCTTTGGAAAGAAAACAAGATTATAGAGTTGATGGATGAGTGTTTGAAGAATACATTTGTAGAGACTCAAGTGAAGAGATGCATGCAAGTCGGGTTATTATGCGTTCAGAAATTTGCAGACGATAGGCCAACCATGCCTTCAGTGTTTTCGATGTTGGCAAGTGATGGAGCAGTTTTGCCCGAACCAAAACAGCCTGGATTTTTCATCGAAAGAAGTTCAAGCAGTAGTAATACTTCTTCACCATTTGTTGAGTCAGGGAATAAGACAATCACCATTACTGAGTTGGAGGCAAGATGAACACATTCTGCAAATGTGTATGTAAATATTGACATTTTACAAATCACCGGTTTCGGATCTTGAGAACAAAATCACCGGGGGAAGGATCATCCGGACCTCTCCATGATGTGTTTCCACACCGGCTTCATTGTCATCGACTATTTTCATTCCTGGCAACATGGTGTTGGTTGGATGATCGAAACTCTGCCATAGAACGCTCTTGTCGTCTAAAACAACCAAGTTTCCGGAATCCAAGAGCTGCAAAATTGGGTTGGAATTTAATGAGAGTGGAATTTTTCATCCATAACTCTCTGACATTACCCGATTATTCAGGTCAACTAATAAATTTTGAATTGTTCCATTTGCTGTATTCTCCTCCCGAAAGCTTCCCTTGTTATCTCTGAGAGGAAAGTATATGATGGATGCTTATAGATATTTTCTGTTTACTTTTGAATACCGGTTATGAAAATACTAGTAGCATTGTGATTTTGGTCTTTATTTACAAATAAAATTCGTTATTCTATCCCCCATTTTCATTTAGAGGCAATTTTAAATAAGCACAAACTTCGCTTCCCAATGCAGTTTGATTTTGAAATTGTTTGATGCCAATTGATTTTAAAAAAGTTGTCGAAAATTGGCACCAAAAAATGGCGCCAACTATTAGAGTGTCCACTATAGAGGCGGTGCGCCGGCAGCCCCCTTCCCGCTGCCGTCGCGCCTTGCTATAGTGTGGAGGACGTCCGCCCCGAGGCAGACGAAATTTCCGGGGCGGAAGGTCCTCCGGCGTTTTTTTGCGCAAGGACGCGCCGGTGCCCTTTCGCCGTGCACAGGCGATCGGCGCGCCAACCGCCCCCTTCCAAATTTATTTATTTTTTTTTTTCGAAAATTATACCTATAAATACCACTCCTCCACCCCCCCCCCTATTTTACACCATTTTCACATACTCTCCGTTCATTCACTGTCTACACTTTCACTCTCTAAAAATGCACGGTGGACACGACGACTCACCCAGCTCGGACGAATCGAGATATGGCGGCAATCCTTCCCAGCCGTCGGGATATTTGTATTTAGTTTTAAATGTTCGTTGTATAATTTTACCGTTTCCAATACAACGAATATTCGGTCACAATTACCTCGTTTTCTAATTATTTAAATTCCGATGATTTTAACTATAATTGATTGAAACTAAAGGAAAAAATTAAAATGAAAATTGGTTATAAAATTTCGGGGCTATTGGAAGTGTCCGCCTATAGTGGAGGAAACCTTTTTTTTGGGCGCGGACAAAAAAACTGGGGCTGTGGACAAAAAAGGGGGTGGGGCTACTGGGTAGGGACCCTGTGCGGCGGTGCTGGGGCGGGGTGCGCGATCCAGACACGGCCGACGATCGGCAGGAGGAAATTCCAGCCTCTCTAGCGCGTCAGATAGAGGCTTGATGTCCCGGAGGGCGTGCGCGCCTAGAGTGTGTAACGGAGGGCTCTTCCGCTTGCTCGTCGTTCAGGTCGAATGATTGCGAGCCGCTGCCGCTGCTGTAGTCCCCGGCTATGTTGTGTCTAGTACGCTTCAGCCCAGGAGCTCCAGCCTACTCTTGCGCACAGATGGCCTTGAATTTCGGACAATGCTCGAGAACATGATACTCCTCCCACATTGTGAACTTAGGCCAGCCCTCCGTGTTGTATTGGCCCATAGACAATGCCATCACGTTGGCTTCGCTCCGGCCACTCTCAGCATTGAACAGGTTGTTCTGGTATATGCCCGCGAACCGCTTGGTGGCAGGCAGAATCCTAGACCACTTTTTGCAGAGCTATTCTCAGTCACGCGGTCTGGCGTCTTGAGGTTTGAACTCGTTGTATGCCAACAGGACGCGCTTCCAAAAGCTCCCCTCAGTCTGATCGGTGCCCACGATAGGGTCCGATGTGACGGCATCCCACGCCCTCGCCACAGCAATGAACTCCGCTTTGGTGTAGTGCGTGCCCCGTTTGTGTCCGGCTTTCGGCACCACTGCATCGCTGCCACCGCCGCTGCCGAAGCCGCTGCCTGAGCCGCCACCGCCACTGCGGCCGCCGCGTCTTCCGCCGCCGCCACCGCCACCGCTACTGCTTCCACCCGCCCCTTCGCTCCCGCCGAGTCTCATCGGAACGGGCGTATCCGGTACGTCGGAACTGAGCAGACCCATCATCGTATCCAGGGCGTCTTGATCGGCATCGGTGAAAGGAGATTAGCTGGAATGGAAATGGGTCTCCGGACGGGGATGGTTAAGCGCGTCGAGGTTGCGTCTATAATCTCCAAACGCCGAGCGACTCAGATTTTGCTGAAAAGGTTGGGGCGTGGGAGAAGACCTCCACAGCTGAGATGGAGGAGGAGTTGGACTAGATCCCCACGGAGGGGGAGATTGACTCCAACTCCACGGCTGGCACGGAGAGCCCCCATATCCCGACGACTGAGAAGGATATCTGCCATATCCCGATGGCTGGGAAGGATTGCCGCCATATCTCGATTCGTCCGAGCTGGGTGAGTCGTCGTGTCCACCATGCATTTTTAGAGAGTGAAAGTGTAGATAGTGAATGAATGGAGAGTGTGTGAAAAGGGTGTAAAATGGGGGGTGGATGAGTGGTATTTATAGGTATACTTTTTGAAAAAATAAATAAATAAATAAATTTGGAAGGGGGCGGGCGGCGTGCCGATCGCCTGTGCACTATAGGCCGGCGCGCCTATAGGCGCAGCGAAAGGGCACCGGCGCGTCCTCGCACAAAAACGCCGGAGGACCTTCCACCCCGGAAATTTCGTCCGCCTCGGGGCGGACGTCCTCCACACTATAGCAAGGCGCGGCAGCGGCAGGAAGGGGGCGGTCGGCTCGCCGCCCCTATAATGGACACTCTTAGGCAAGCGGCTTAAAAAAGTACTCCTATCATCCCATTAACTATGTAATATTTGTTTTTTTTATGAGATTTTATAATATTAGGAAACAAAATAAATAGTCCAAAAGAAAAATGATACATTTTTAATAGGATAAAGGGAATAATAACTTTTAATTTTGGTTTGAGATCCACGAATATTGTTGAGAAACGAAATGAAATGAGCAATCACATTTTTTTTATTTAATTAGCAACAAGAAAAAAAGTTATAGCCCTAATAAAAGTTATAACTCTAAACCCTATATTTCACTAATTCATTTTACTTATATTTTATTTAAAATTAGAGTAAAAGTCAATTTTGGTCCTAAATATATGCTCAAAATACTAACTTGGTCTAAAACATTTATTTTTTGAAAACGGGTCCATCACAAATGAAATTGTCACCGAGGTAGTCCTTTTTTACGATTCCGACAAATAGTTTTTTGATGGAACCGTCAAAAAAAGACTATTCCGAGAAGAATTTCATTTGTTATGAACCTGTTTTTCAAAAATTGAATATTTTAGACTAAATTCGTATTTTAATTATATTTTTAGGACCAAAATTGACTTTTACTTTTAAAATTATTATATATAAATAAAATTTATATTCTACTCCATTAACTTTTTTCGACTAGCTTTACTTAGTACTGTTAAGAAAGGAAATATCACAATTATGATCAATTACATCAATCACATAATTGACAGAATAAGTTTCATAGAATAGAATTATTCTTTTCTCTTGTGCAAGACTTACCATGTATATTGTATTCTAGCCCCTATTTAAAGGGAGCAATATTCAATGGAATTATCATCCTTTCCCACAGCAATTTCCTATGTCTTCTTCTGTACCGTTTAACATGGTACCAGAGCAGGACTCAGAAACGTATCATCATCGTCCCTAACCTTCCTCGACCCTATAGCCAAAACCTGCAGAGAACCACCCAACCATGTCAAAAGACGATAAAACAGTGGTCTCATCCCAGTCGGATGAGATCGCTCTGCAAATCGCCGAAATCATGAGCAAAAGTTTTGCCATGATGATGCCACCAACAACAATCAAACCAGAAGATACAAACAACCCACCAGAACCACCAATAACCTACAAAATCGATACTCAACCTCTCCACATCGGAGGTAACAAATTGAATGGGGAGAATTACTCCACATGGGTCGTACTGATGCAAACGGCGATAAGTGGCAGGGGGATGGTTTCTCACATAACTGGAGTGTCGTCTCCCCCGCCACGAACAGATCCAACCTTCCCGCAATGGAAGCAAGCCGACCATTGCATATTTACATGGCTCATACAGAACATCGAACCACGGTTGGTCAACCGGGTTTCAAAGCAACTGACGACCAAACACATCTGGGATGCGTTGGCCGTCACGTACGGAAGCGGAGGAGACAAACTCCAGGTATACGACCTGTACACAAAAGCAAGAATGGTGAAACAGGGAAACCAATCGTTGGAGGAAACGTGGAGTACCCTACAAGATCTGTGGTTAGCAATAGATCAAAAACAAACAACTCGAATGAAGTATCCCGAAGATATCGAGATACACAATCAATTCATCCAAGAACTTAGACTTTATCAATTCTTAATTGAAATTGACAGTAAGTATAAAGCTACCAAAAGGGAGATAGTGAAGATGGAGCCACTTCCCTCTATGGATCAAGCCTACAACCTGGTCCAACGTGAGGAAACGCGATCCCAGGTATTGCAGCCAAGCAACTCCAACAATGGAGTTATTTCAGAAGGTGTAGGCGTTGGACTAACCGTTCGAGGAAGGCGGAATCAGCCCAATGGCTGGGTACCGAACGGCTCGCGGGGCGGCGGTCGCAGCGGCGGAACCGGATGGAACCGGCGGAGTGATGACGAGGACAAATCCAGACTGGTATGCTCGTACTGCAAGAAAAAGAAACACACCAAAGAGTCGTGTTTCGAGTTAGTTGGGTACCCTGATTGGTGGATAGAAAAACACGATAAACCATCGAATGCACCGCTGCCTGCTCGCACAACGCCATGGAACCGCGGCCACGCTGCCGCTGTCGTCGGAGAACAGGATCGTGTCGGAAATGGAGGACAATTCGCCACCACCGAGGGCAACCGAGAGGCTGCTCAAACTCGGGGCGGCGATGAAGGAGGCACGCACGGAGTCTTTCAGGCGGCGAATCAGACCGGAGCGGCAAATTTTGTCGGCGGAACCGTGATTGTAAACTGGGCGGAGTCGGAATTGATCGAGAGTGAGGAGACGGCGGAACCAGGTAAGTTAGGTTTAGGACTTGGGGAAATCTTTAATTTGAATCCTCATATTTCCAAAAAATCCTGTAATCCACCCCATAACTTACCATATTCGCATAAAAGACCCCATTGTTTGCAAATTGACCCCTGTACTCCTCTTTCACCCAAATTAAGTCCTCAATTCCTAAATAACTCCAAAAATGCCCAAATTTTGTGTGAAAATCGATTTAAGCCCTTAGAAAACCTTGGAACTGCATGTAAAATATCTAATGATGTTGGGAAAAATGACCGATGGATATTTGATTGTGGTGCGACAGACACTATTACTTATGATGCTTTAGATCTTGAGAATATCTACAAACCAAAGAAATCCTATATTCAGACTGCTAATGGTGAATTTACAACAGTTGAAGGGGCAGGAACTGTGAAGATATCGCCTACCCTACAGTTATCAAACTGTCTATATATTCCATCTATGTCTCACAAACTATTGTCTATCAGCCATGTTACAAAAGAGTTGAATTGTACTTTACTAATGCAACCGCACTTCTGTACGTTGCAGGATATCCAAACCGGGGAAATAATTAGACGTGGTACTGAACGTGATGGGCTCTACTACGTAGACGAGATAGCTCAAAAAGGGACTGCCATGCTAACTCACGGGTCTGTAGATCGGAAAGTTTAGCTTTGGCATCGACGGTTGGGACATCCCTCTATCGGTTACTTAAAATTATTATTTCCTGAATTTATTCCTAAGCATGACATGTATTGCGAGACTTGTTTTTTAGCCAAAAGCCATCGAACTTCTTATCCTTTAAATAATACTCGTACTGATTCTCCTTTTTCCTTAATACATTCGGATGTGTGGGGGCCCGCACCAGTTATCGGGGGGCAAGGCTTTAGATACTACTTAATATTTGTCGATGATTGTACCCGTATGACATGGGTATATTTTATGAAACACAAATCCGAAGTCTTTACACATTTCTCCCATTTTTTCAATCTTATCCAAACCCAGCTTCAGCTAACTATCAAAATCCCGAGATCAGATAATGGGGGGGAATTTGTTAATACCAACATGAAACAATTTTTTCAAGAAAAAGGCCTAATACACCAAACCTCTTGTGCCCATACTCCTGAACAAAACGGTGTCGCTGAAAGAAAAAACCGCTCTCTCCTAGACATGACCCGCTCTATGCTCATAGAATCAAAAACCCCAAAACACTTCTGGCCAGAAGCCATTGCCACCTCAGCCTACCTTTTAAACCGACTGCCCACAAGTATCCTCAAACATCAAACACCACTCCAAGTCTTATCCACTTTTATCAAAATTCCTCCACCTTTAACACTTGAACCTCGTATCTTTGGATGTTCCGTTTTTGTCCATATCCCCAAACATGAAAGAACCAAACTTTTCCCATGTGCAATTAAATGCGTTTTTTGTTGGATATGGGGTGAATCAAAAGGGGTATAGGTGCTTTGATCCGAAAACCAACCGAATGTTCATCACAATGAATTGCAACTTCCTCGAAACTAAGTATTTCTATACCCATCTTAGCAGTGAGGGGAGAGTAATAGAGATAATAATATTGAGGACTCGCTAAGTTGGATATCGGTACCACCGGTGCCAACTCCAAGTAATCCTAGAGCGGACCTAACAGAGACGGCAGTACGCAGTTCCACTGAGCAGGTCTCTGAAGTAGAAAGGCCTATCGTCGAAGGCGACACTCACCCAGTTAGATCCCCGTTGAGGTTATCCGATATAAGTACTCATGTCCCTGCTTCATCCGATATTTATCCTACTAATGACGTGAGTGCAGAAGAAGTATTAGATCATGTTGTGGAAAACACTGATGGAGATTCAGGGGGAGTGGAAGAAGTAGAAGGGATTGAGGAGATATATTCTTCCACCAAGGTCGAACAGGGGAATTCCACCGAAAAGATATACACCTGAAAAGATCAATAGGAAAGCCCGCTACTCCACTGCATGCTTAGTCACAAGTCATCTATCAGAGATGGCTCAGGCATTCGAGAAGGCGTTATATGAGGAAAAGGATATTCCACAATCGTGGGAGGAAGCTATGAGGCACAAACATTGGAGAGAAGCAATGAAGAGAGAAATAGATGCTCTCACTCGAAACAACATGTGGGAAAAATGTGTTATACCTGGAGGGAAGAGACCAATGGGATGTCGGTGGGTCTTCACCATCAAGAGAAGACCAGATGGATCGATAGAAAGGTACAAAGCAAGATTAGTTGCGAAGGGTTATACCCAGACGTATGGAGTGGATTATTCAGAAACTTTCTCCCCAGTGGCCAAAATGAACACAATCCGAGTTCTGCTATCTGTGGCAGCAAACAAGGATTGGCCGCTCCACCAATTCGATGTAACTAACGCCTTCCTGCATGGTGAGTTAAAAAAGGAAGAAGAGGTGTATATGGAGGTACCACCAGGCTTTGCAGCAGAATTCAGGGAAGGTGAAGGATGTAAGCTTAGAAAGACCTTATATGGGCTAAAACAGTCCCCAAGAGTGTGGTTTGGAAAGTTTGCTGGAGCAATGATTAGCTACGGATATACACAGAGCAACTCTGATCATACCCTGTTTCTAAAAAGGCAAGGAGATAAAATTACTTGCTTAATAATCTATGTCGATGATATGATTATCACAGGTGATGACCTTGAGGAGATCGAGAACTTAAAGAGAAATCTGTTTCAGGAATTTGAAATGAAGAACTTGGGAGATCTCAAGTACTTTCTTGGGATTGAAGTGCTGAGATCACAAGGAGGAATCTTTCTGAGACAGAGGAAATATATCCTCGATATTTTGGCGGAAACAGGTCTTCTGGAATGTAAGCCGGCAGATACACCTATGGCCGTCAACCATGGATTAAAGATTAGTGATGGAGCTGCGTTGACCGATCGGAGTCGATATCAACGACTGGTAGGGAAACTCATCTATCTCTCACACACTAGACCCGATATTGCCTATGCAGTAGGAATTGTGAGTCAATTCATGCATAAGCCACAGGCAGACCATATGGAAGCAGCGCTCAGAATTTGTCGCTATCTGAAGGGAACAACTGGGCATGGAATATTATTTTCCAAAAATGGAAACCTTGACATTCACGGATACACAGATGCTGACTGGGCAGGAAATCCAAACGATAGGAGATCCACAGCAGGCTACTTTACCTTTGTTGGAGGTAACTTAGTGACGTGGAAAAGTAAAAAGCAGAAGGTAGTAGCTCTCTCAAGTGCGGAAGTTGAATTTCGTGGGATTAAAAGCGGGCCCACCGAGATATTATGGCTAAGAAGATTGATGAAGGAACTTAACCTCGCTTCCAACAAGAGGTGCCAGTTGTACTGTGACAACAAGGCGGCTATAAGCATCTCAGAAAACCCAGTTCAACACGATCGAACAAAACATGTGGAGGTGGATAGACATTTTATCAGGGAAAAAATTGAAGAAGGAATTGTTGAGTTTCCATTTGTTCGTTCAGAAGCTCAGCTCGCCAATATATTGACAAAGGCTGTCAATGCTAGAAGTATTGAAGATGTTCTTGGCAAATTGAGTTTTGGAAGGGGGAGTGTTAAGAAAGGAAAGATCACAATTATGATCAATTACCTCAATCACATAATTGACAGATAAGTTTCATAGAATAGAATTATTCTTTTCTCTTGTGCAAGACTTACCATGTATATTGTGTTCTAGCCCCTATTTAAAGGGAGCAATATTCAATGGAATTATCATCCTTTCCCACAACAATTTCCTATGTCTTCTTCTGTACCGTTTAACAAGTACTCCCTTCGTCCCACTTAAGATGACACGTTTTCCTTTTTTAGTTTGTCCCAACTAGTCACATTTTCTCGCTCCAATTAAATATATGAACCAATAACTCATAAAATCTCGTGTCAGCCAAAGAAGGTGTCATCTTGGCCGGGACCGAGGGAGTAATATTTTTTTAGAACGGATGCCGCTCGCATACTCCAAATGACGGAGATAGACAATCAGTATTAAATAGAGTAGATCGCCGCCCTCTTTCCGCGTGGGGACACACAAACTCAAAGCGCAGCCCCTTTGCTTCCCAGAAATTTCCAAATAGACTAGAATTGGTAATGGTGTAAGCACATACGCAATTGCAATCTGGAGTATTATCTATTTGAATTGACCTTTTCTTCAACAACCTCTCTGTAAATTAGCTGTCTCTGTCTGTGTCTCCCCATTCTCCTTCTACGAAACCCTCATTTACCATGTCTTTCACATTCAATTCGTCCCCCTTCTCTCATCATATATTAACTCCTTCCTCATCGCAGATCTTCATTCCAATTAATTGAATTTGATCTCAATGGCGTCGATCGATCAACCTAATTTCCACGATTTCTTGCCTCTGATGGCGGAGAAGCTAGGCGGCGACGGATTGCTTGGGGAATTGTGCAACGGTTTCCGGTTATTGATGGACTCCGAAAAGGGGGTCATCACATTCGACAGCTTGAAGAAGAATTCTGCCTTTTTGGGGCTGCAGGAATTGTCGGATGAGGATCTTTACAGCATGCTCAAGGAAGGGGATTTCGACGGAGATGGCGCTCTGAATCAGATGGAGTTTTGTGTTTTGATGTTCAGATTGAGCCCAGAGTTGATGGATCAATCTCAGCTCTTGTTGGAAGAGGCTCTTATGCAGGAGGAGGGTTTCCAAGATTTCGACTTTTCTTTCTAGTCATCTTTTTTTCCCCCAATTTTTGATATACTTTAATGGAGTAATATTATTCCAAACTATACTAGTACTACATATCTTCCTCTGTTTCTTCCTCTGTTCCAAGAAAAGTCTTTGATCATTATGCAACAACTCATTGATTCTGAACTTTAGATTATTCCAAGCTATACTATATATCTTCCAAATTGAGTCTGGCACGCACTTTGTTTAAGAAATATAACATAAAGTTAATAAAAAAATTAGTAGAATGTATGCATTAATTTTATAATAAAATGCAAGGGAAATGAAGATAGTAAAATGTGAGTTACTATTTATGGTAAATAGTGAATCGAAACTTATAGTGGGTTAGAACTAAAATGAAAAACTGGGAGAGGGAGTATTTGAATAGGTTTATATTACTTCAATTCATTATAAATTCATTACATAAGATAAAGATTGACTTTTGGAATACATGAATGATTTTTTCACTTCGTCCACCATCATTTACATGAAATGAATGTAACACCTACAAACTTTCATTCTTAGTGCATTTTCAATATTGGCATGTAGCTATACTATAATAGAAGAATAAAAAGTGTAAATTATGATTATTTGCTATAATTAACTTGTTATTATCAAATACTATCAGTGTAAATTCAGACATAAAAAATATATTTTATTCAGATCTTAAAAAAATCAAAATTAGGATGTTCATCACAATATAATACTATTATATTATAAAATTTGAAAAATATTATTTAAAATTACAAAAATATTATCAACATCTTGTAAATTATAGTACTCCTACTACATATAATTAACTTGTTATCATCAAATACCATCATGTAAATTCAAATATGAAAAAAATTCAAAATTAGGAAAGTTCATCACAATGATATATTATATTTATAAAATTGGAAAAATAATTTTTTAAATTACAAAAATATTATCAATATCTTTACAGAGTAATAATGTTATTATACAAATGGTTATATCTATAGATTTTCATAATAACCTAACTTTTTATACCATACTAAATTTGATTTATACCATACAAAATTTGATTTATAAAATACTAAGAACTTATGAAAAAATTTCATAATACCATTCGTATGCATTATACAACCTAAATTTTTTTATAATTACCTTGCTATTATTGAATACAAGACAATTTAAGTTCGGACATAACTTTTTTTAAAATTTAAATAATAGTAATAGTATTTGATGTGTAACTTTCGAGTCTCAAATTCAATTCACACGGTTAAACTTAATAACACACAGGTCTATAAAATAACTCCAAAATTGCAACCTTTCTGCAAGAGTACAGATGTAGTTGCAGTAAAAGAGTGTCGAATGGTGTGGTATAGCACTGAATGGATCTACCAGCAAGACGTTCCTTTATGCTATCTACTGAAATACTAGATCTTGATAAATAACTATTTCTTAATCTACATACATTAGCATTGAGCATACGGTATTAGTTATGCACTACTTTGACTTATCAAATGGTGCGGGTTTTTCGCAACCCAATAATCCTGATATATTGCAACAATTGAAATAAAATAATCTTGAAAATGATTGAAATTTTAGAAATTAGAGAATATGTCATTCTCATTTCATAATGTGTATAAACTTGAAAAAAATAGATGAGAAATTGTAGAATAGAAGAAATATTATATATGGAGAAAAATAGGGATTGTTTTTTGATAGAACTATAGCAAATGTGATATCTATTTATAAAGGATGAAAAACTATGAATTTTGATATAATTTTTATATATATTTAATTTAGTAGTAGTATTTAAAAGATATTTATATATTAAATAAAATATTTATTAACTAATAAGATTGTAGCAATTGGCAAAATCTCATTGTTCTCAAATAGGCACTTGCTCTCAAACTACCGAATAAAGCACTACATCAGCGGGCCTAGGCTCAAAACTCGGGCCAATTATAAATGGTAATTTACAAGCCAAACGTATGTGAAAACATCACGTAAGGAGGTCTAACTTAGCTTGTCGTAGTTAAGACCAACATTCCATTAACTTTTTCAATTCATTTTTTTTATATAATTTTTTAAAACATGCTCAACACAAAGTGGACTAAAATAAGGGATGAGGGAGTAATATTTTACAAGATATTGTTGTTGATAGTATAAATAGATTAAATAACATTCAAGTTAATAGTTTACGAGAATAATATTGTTGTTGATAGCATTTAACGAAACGTCGTTGCTAATTGCAGTGAAGTTATGATTTTATTAGAATATTGCTGTTGCTAGTGTCTAACGTTGTTGTTGGACTAAAACAAAAATAAGTACTTACCATTTTATTAAAATATTATTTGTTTATAGTACGCAGTTAAAATTCACAAAAAACATAAAGTTGTATGACATAATCTCATTCAAATTTATATTTCAATTTTACAAACACTTTTTATTGATAAAAAATATTTTCTACTCCCTCCATCACACAAAGTTTGTCTCAATTTGACCTGACGCGAGTTTTAAGAAATTGTTTGACTTTGTATTAAATGAAGGTGTGTAATGGAATAAGGGTCCTGTTGGGGTACAAACCCATCCCACATCGGATGAGTAGGGGAAGTTGGAAGGTGTAGATAATTCCTGTCCAACCCCAATTAGTTTGAGGCCTTTTGGGAGTGACCCAAAAACAAATCCGTGCGGGCTTGACCCAAAGCGGACAATATCAAACTAATGTTGCAGTCGACGATCCTAACAAGTGGTATCAGAGCCCAGGTGGCTATGGGTTGTGCCTGGATGAGCCCCGGTTAGGGTCGGGCCCTGAAAGACTCAAAGTTAGAGTCGGGCCCAGGATGACCCAGGGGCCAGGGCTGGAATGACCCATGTTCGTGTCGACTGCGTTCCCGATGTGGTCTCGGTTTGAGGGGAGGTTTGTTGGGGTACAAACCCATCCCACATCGGATGAGTAGAGGAAGTTGGAAGGTGTATATAATTCATGTCCAACCCCAATTAGTTTGAGGCCTTTTGGGAGTGACCCAAAAATAAATCCGTGCGGGCTTGACCCAAAGCGGACAATATCAAACTAATGTTGCAGTCGACGATCCTAACAGGTCCAACACTGAGGAGATTGGGGAGTGTATTTAATGTTTATTTTTGAGTAGATATTGTAACTATGACAAACTTTGTAGAACAGATGAAAATGATAAAATAGTACAAACTTTGTGAGACGGAGATAGGACCCTTAGTTTAGAAGGGAATATGGTAGATTATTATTGAGGTTGGGCGGCGTGGAGAAAAGTTGGACAAGTTGAAATGAAGGTGGGAATATTGGGGTAAAGTGCTCTTACCAATTACCATCCGCTGCTTCATCTTTTCATTTCATGCTTACTCTTGCTCACATTTGTTATCGTATTAACGTAACCCCGTCAAATAAAGTGATGAATATTACACTTTTTTCGTTTACGTTAGATACCAATGTTACACCAAATTGACACTATTATATACCCCTACATAGAGAGAGTTATATAAATATTGTATTTTTGGCTAGATAAAAGGTAGTACATGCATGCATAAATTTGTATTCATAACATTACTTTATTTAGAGTGAATTTCAAATTAATTTGGGTTCTGGAAAATGCAATTTGCACTCTTTAGGTAGCTGAACTTGAAATAATATCATTAAAATTATGTGGAAAATGCAAAAATATCATTTAAGAGGTTTTTTTTCTCCATTTTATTTTTTTCTCTACCACCTCTCTTCTCACTTCTCTTTCTTCAATTTTCATTTACTTTGTTTGTTGATTTTGAGCTCTGCCAAAGTGTGTTACTTTATACTAGTAATTTAAAAATTTAACATAATTACTTATATGTACTCAAATCAAATAATAAAATGAATATTTATAACATGAAAAAAATGTACGCATAAGTAAAAAAAGAAAACAACAAGATAAATAGAAGATTAAAGAGAAAATATTAAAAATATAAATATTTTTTTTCACTCAAATTTCATCGATTATATGCTAAATAAAATATATTTTCCAGGTACTTCATATAACATGATATTATATTTTTAATAAATCTACATATAACATAACATAAATATATATTTTCTATCAAAATTATGTATGCAAAAATATGAATAACATATATGGATATTAAAGATTGGACATTCTCAAATAAAATAATAAAGGTAAATGAATTTGGCATTTGTGCCCTTTCAAAACTCAAGGATAAGAAGGGGGGAAAATGGACCGCAGATGATATTTTGTATTTCTAGAGACCAGTAGCGATATTATTTCAAGTTCAAAGACCTAAAAAGTGCAAACTGCATTATGCATTACTCCCTCCGTCCCCCAATTTGAGTCACTCTTTTCCATTTCGGGCCGTCCCCGAATAAGAGTCACTCTTCCCACTTACTATTTTTGGACATCAAAATTACCCTTTATTACACAAAAAGTCAAAGGGGCCCCACATTTCACTACCTAACTCCATTTATTACACCACACATTCAAACTTTTCCTTAAAACTCGTGCCGAGTCAAAGAGTGACTCAAATAGGGGGACGGAGGGAGTATTTTGGAACCAAAATTTGAAGTTCACTCCTTTATTTATTGAATATCATTAGGAAGGAGTTGCACCTAAACTTTTTTTAATGAACACATTTCCGTCACTAATCAATGATCATTGACAGATTATCGATGGATTAGCCAAGTCGGTAATAACATTGTTGGTAAAAAATTTAGTGACAGATTAGTTAGATAAAACTATGCAATGTAATTAAGGACAGTCCAAAATTTGAGTGATAACTCCATTTTAAGTTGTTGAAACGCATAGTGAGTGCAGCACCAAAGAAACGTCAGTCAAATGGTAACAAGTGGTGATGACGTGACAAGTTCATTATTAGCTGAGTTGCTGTACAGCACAAGATATTTACTGAATAGGAGAGGAAATAAAAGAGGAAGAAGGTATGAAGGAGTCAAACATCACCATAAACTCTAAGTATGAGTTGTAAGCCTTATGCCCAATTGGATTGGTGGGTGACACATCACAAAGATCCCATTTGGGTCCCACTTGTCTACTCTTACTCCTCTTCTTCTTTTATTTATTTATTTTAACATATACTCTCTTAATATATTTATTGAATTCACAATACTAGAAAATTGACTTGTAATGACACTTAAAATTGTCACTAGAAAATTACTGTGCTGACACTTCATCTATAATGGCACTTATGCAAGTGCAGCACCGGGTACCTGTAGTAAGAGGTAGTGTGTAGATAGTACATCTATGATGACACTTTTTATGTTGAAGTGCAGTAACAATATATTATAAAGTGCAGTGAAAAGCTAGTGTGTAGATAGTACATCTATGTTGGCACTTTTTATAAAGTGTGATAAAAAAAGTGTAGTGAGAAGCAATTTTTCTAGTAGTGTTACAGCAGTGATAGTGAAATTAACTACACTAATGTTGCACTCATACATCAAAAGCAAAGAGATGCATCCACTGTAAATCTTCATAGTGGAAGAGATGAAAATAGTTCTTTTACTTAATTTTAATATAGGTAAGACATACATTAATTCGTTCGAATTACATTCTAATTATCAATCGATTTTTAATTGGAATAACTTACATCTATATATGTCTTTATATTCACACAAAAAAACACTAGTCACAATAGAAAATACTACAAGTAGTAGTAGTAAGGAAAGCTAAGGAAATCAAGCAAGACCACTTTCGTGAACAATAAAGGATAATTCGAAATGGCAAGAGTGCATGAATGATACGACCTCAACCAATGCCCATGATACATCCGTGATAGACGAGGAAGTTGACGAGGAGGTGGAGGTGCGTAAAAGAGGTAGACCGAAAAGTAGAGGAACCAAGAGGGATCGACCAAGGAGAAACGCGTCCCGACCTTCTAAGTATCGGGATTGCGTCAGCCATTAGAGATAGATTTGTTTTGATTTATTTTTTATTTGTTTCCTTATTTTTTTTGATTTGTTTCCTTATTTTTGTCGTTCCTTTTCCTTTTAGAATTGAGTCAAGTCTTTTTGGGATCTTCATAAATACTATAGAATCCCCATAGATCGAGGCATTGGGAATTAAAGAAATAAAAACCTTTTTTCTCATCTTAAGCTCTCGGTTACTTTTGTTTCATTATTTTTGCTACAACGTGTGCTCTCAGTTCTCGTTAGGATCATTGTTCCTATCATCTGGTGCATCATTGAGCCTCTCTTCCCCCGCGTACAGTCGTGATGCCGGAAGGAACTGGTTCGATGTCGGGCGAGACACCCGGCGAGTTCAACCTCAACAAAGTCGGTCAGATGGTTTATGACATCTCGGTCCGACTAGCCAACGATGAAAAGAAAATCCAAGCAAACAGGTTCGCCCACGAATCGTTTGAGCGACAACAATCAGCGCTAAATAAAAGCGTGGAGGACCATATGGCACGATTATTGGTCGCGGTAGAGGATCTGGGCAAGAAACCACCGGACGGGACTGCGACGGTGACGCTGTCAAAACCACAAGGGTGGTCACTACCGCGTTTCGTGCTCGTCAAGCCAGACGGATTCGACGCCGACGCATGGCCAGAAATGAAGATCGAACCCCCACGATTCAGTGGTGAGGGGGTCAATTTATGGATAAAAAAAGTCCAGAAATATTACAATCACAACTTTACATCACTGGCGGATAGACTGTACTTAACCGAGTTCTTATTGGATGATGCGGCTGATGAGCGGTTTGGTTTTTGGGAGACGAATAATGAAGGTCGTAGTTGGGAGGACTTTCTGTTAGATATCAAACGACAATTTGATCCTGATTTATACGAAGACTATGTGGGTCGTCTTGCTACGCTGCGACAGACGGGGTCCT
Source organism: Salvia splendens (assembly GCF_004379255.2). Classification (NCBI taxonomy): domain Eukaryota; kingdom Viridiplantae; phylum Streptophyta; class Magnoliopsida; order Lamiales; family Lamiaceae; genus Salvia; species Salvia splendens. Next base: position 17,825,667 of record NC_056036.1, on the reverse strand, counting down.
TGGACGCCTATCTTGAAGAATTCGAACCGACCCTCAGAAAGGTGTCCAACGTAGGCGACGATACTTTGACTTCCATTTACATTGCGGGACTCACACCCTCCTTGAAACACAAACTGCTGACCCGTCGTCCGTCTTCACTAAGCGATGCCATAGCGCTAGCCCAGCAGTTGGCAGCCTACCTCGCGGTGTCAGCACCTCCGATCACGCCCTCCAGTCGTCCACCGTGGCAACGACGAGATCAACGAGCATCAACAGGAATCACGCCTACCGGTTCCAAATCTCTGGAGATTTCGAGACAGGCACCACCCCAGCCTTGACAGCAACGTGAGGGGGCACCTCACGACTACCCCGTCGTCCACATATCATCCTCAGAAAGGGCCGAGAGGACGGCGCGCGGCCTATGCTGGTACTGTCCAGAAAAATATACGCCAGATCATGTTTGTGCAAAGAAGTTCTATGTTCTGGTTGGGGCAAACAGTGACGATGAGGAGACAGGCAACCCGAGACACGAAATTTCGGATGAGGATGGGACGAATATGGCAATCACGGGGGATATCTCTCGGATCTCTGTCATTGGCCCCAAGATTAAACCGCGCTCCATTCGCATGACCGGACACATCAACGATACCCCTTTATCTGTACTGATTGACGGAGGCAGTACCCACAATCATCAAGTCAGCCGTAGCCGAGAGATTATGTTTACCTCTCCACGTTATTTCCTCCTTCTGAGTGTTTGTGGGGAATGACACGTCCCTGAGATGTGATTACGTGAGTTTGGGCACCCCCATAGCCCTACAAGGCCAGGCCTTCAGTATCGATCTGGTTCTGCTACATATTGACGGACCGGATGTAGTTTTGGGCGATGTCACTAAGAATTACAGAACCCTGCAGATGAAGTTTGAACTTGACAGCTGGCCGGTATGCTTGCAGGGGGGGGAGGACAGCCCACCGCGCAAGGTCTCTTACAACAACTTATTTTCGTTAATCGCTCAGGAGCCGGAGGCCCAAATGTTTGAACTCATCCATGTTGACCAAGCTGCAGTGACGGATAACGCACCAATGCTGCCTGTAAATCCTTTGTTGGCCGATACACTATCAGCCTCCGAGTTCGTTTTCACTGTCCCCTTGGGCCTGCCACCCACTCGTCGTTGGGACCATAGAATCCATCTTCCACAATCCACCGCTCCTATAAATGTTAGACCTTACCGTTACTCTTATTTTCAAAAGACGGAGATAGAAAAACAAGTCAAGGACATGCTTCAACAAGGGGTAATACGGCCGAGCACGAGCCCCTTCTCATCACTGGTCTTACTGGCTCGCAAGAAAGATGGATCTTTTTGTTTTTGTGTCGATTATCGCGCTCTAAACACTGCAACGACGCCCGATCACTTTCTGATACCCATTGCAGACGAGCTTTTTGACGAGCTACACGCGGCCCGAATTTTCTCCAAACTGGATCTCTGTTCTGGGTATCATCAGATCAGGATGCATGTGGATGATATCCACAGGAAAGCTTTCCGCACGCACGACGGCCATTTCGAGTTCCTCGTCATGCCATTTGGACTCACAAATGCTCCTTCAACATTCCAGGTCGCCATGAACAGTATCTTTCAGCTGTTCCTCCGAAAGTTTGTCATAGCCTTCTTCGACGACATCCTGGTCTACAGCAGTATAATGGACGATCACATAAGGCACATCACGGAGGTTCTCACTACACTCTAAGCCAATTCCTTTTATATTAAGCAATCTAAATGCGCATTTGGGATCCGACTAAGATCAACGCCATGATTGCATGGCCCACGCCTACCACTGCCAAACAGCTTCGCGGTTTTCTGGGATTATCGCCGTTTCGTCAAGAATTATTCTCTCATAGCGTTGATACGACCTCAACCAATTCCCATGATACATCCGTGATAGACGAGGAGGTGGAGGTGCGTAAAAGAGGTAGGCCGAAAAGTAGAGGAACCAAGAGGGATCGACCAAGGAGAAATGCGTCCCGACCTTCTAAGTATCAGGATTACGTCAGCCATTAGAGATAGATTTGTCTTGATTTCTTTTTTATTTGTTTCCTTATTTTTTTTATTTGTTTCCTTATTTTTGTCGTTCCTTTTCCTTTTAGAAATTGAGTCAAGTCTTTTTGGGATCTCTATAAATACTATAGAATCCCCATAGATCGAGTCATTGAGAATTAAAGAAATAAAAACCTTTTTCTCATCTTAAGCTCTCGGTTACTTTTGTTTCATTATTTTTGCTACAACGTTTTACTCTTAGTTCAAATTAGGATCATTATTCCTATCAATGAACTACCCAAATTAGGTAAAATGGAGCAATGAGTGTGTGGATGAAAGATACTCATTTTTAGTCTTGAACAACTGTAAAGATGAAAATTAGTCGAAATTCACCCTCCCGTCGTTGCCTCGCTCCATCTATATAAATGGATCCTTCAACAACCATTTTCATTCACCTCATCACTCATTTAATTCTTCTCACTCCTGATTATAAATCATCTGGAAATGGCTAATCTGGCATTTGTTTTTGGCCTTTTAGGTACGTATCCAAACTCCCATGCAGAAGCATGCAAATGTATTCGATACTAATATTTTCTTGCAATTCTTGTCTGCAGGAAACATCGTGTCATTCATGGTCTTCCTTGCTCCAATGTGAGCTTTCCATCAAAATACGTTTGATATTTCCTCTTTATGATTGTTGTATCTTACAAAATTATTGAAAACTTTGCAGTCCAACATTTTACCAAATCTACAAGAAAAAATCAACCGCAGGGTTCCAATCGCTCCCATATATTGTGGGGTTGTTCAGTGCGATGCTGTGGATGTACTACGCATTTCTGAAGCCCGACACGACCCTCCTCATCACCATCAACTCGGTTGGCTGTTTCATTCAGTCTGCATACATCTCCTTCTACCTTTTTTTCGCAACCAAAGACGCTAGGGTAAATTGAAGACACCCCCAACACTTTTTTTGCTTTAGTTTTCGCTATTTTATTTGATTCTAATAACTTTATCTTGATCAGATCCAAACTGTGAAGCTGCTTCTTTCACTGAACGTGGTTGGATTCGGACTAGTTCTGTTCCTAACACAATTCTTTGCAACTGAAGCAAACCGTGGCAGTATTGTGGGATGGATTTGCCTTGTCTTCTCTCTCTGTGTGTTCGTCGCGCCACTAGGCGTCGTGGTAAGCACCTACATACATGTAACGTACATATACACGAAAATCACCATTTCTCGTTCATGGATTTTTTCGGCGTCTAATTAGGGTTTGGTGAATTTGCAGAGACAAGTGATAAGAACGAAGAGCGTGGAGTACATGCCGTTTCTTCTCTCGTTTTTCCTAACCCTAAGCGCGGTTATGTGGTTCTTCTATGGATTGCTACGCAAAGACTATAATATTGCTGTAAGTGTAATTTTATTTAAACAAAAAAAATCAAACTATAATGCATGAAACCCTAACTTCTTGTTTTGTTTAACAGATTCCTAATATTCTGGGATTCAGCTTCGGAGTGATTCAAATGGTGCTTTATTTGATCTACAAAAAAGCGAAGAAAGGCGGGTTGCAAGAGAAGCAGTTGTCTGAAGTACTAGAGGTTAAAATAGAGGATCACAAGATAAGTGAATTGAAGGAACAGATCATTGATGTTGTTAAGCTGGGAGGAATGGCTTTGGAGATTATTCCTCTAGTTGCAGATGAAGCCATTATTCTTGGAGGGGAGAAAACCTGCAACCTAGAATGATGAATAATAAATTACTCCATTTGTGTTGAATTAGTTGGATTTGGAAGTGGCATAAGAGCCACATTGCTTTAATTAATTTCTAGATTGTTATGAGTTTGGCATTTTGGCATTAGGTGTATGTCATTTGGAAAGGTCAAGTGTAATATATGCTTCGATTAATTAAACAACTGCTGCTTTAATTATTTTTGTGGCTGCTCCTTTGCCTAAAATCTAGGTAATGATGATATTGGATCCTAATTAAAGATGCATAAAGTTTTGGTAATGAAGATAAATAAGAAAAACATGGTAATAACACACATTTTAGGTTATTTTTGGTAATTATATAACTCCATGATAAATGAGTTAGACTTTTTTAGTAAAACTTGATGTATAAAAACCACAAATATTATGTGAAGTATATTAAGAAAAAGAGGAGGTTCAGTTTAGAGCTTTGCTATAAAACGAGATCACAAAGGGGCAAAATCTCTTTCCCTGACATTCATTTTACAAATAATATTGGTAAAACTGCTTTGTTTAGTAACAAATAAATTTAAAGCAAATATATTCATATAAAACAAGTAAAAATAGAATATTCTATTTGTAGAATAAACTCAAACTTCTGAAAATATTATGAATACGACAAAAGTGTATATTTTTTCAAGCTTCAAACTCCAACATTAAAGACCCAATCCAACATAACATCTAAACTAGACTATAATGGATAAGTCAATTACTAAAACATTTCTCCTCCAACTAATAAGTCGACGATTTTTGTCCTCCAACTAATAAGTTAAGGATTTGAGTCACCATGTGAATAAATGACTAATCATTAATAAATAAACATAACATCCAAACTAAACAAGAGAAGTTTTCCATTTTAAGAATCTACGACAAGATTACATAAGGAAATTAGAACTATAAGGTATTCCCTCCGACCCATTAGAAATAAGACATTTACTTTTCGGCATGAGATTTTATGTAGGGTTGTTTTGTGAGTTATTGAGAAGAGAATAAAGCAAGAGAGATGAAAAAGTAGAGATGTTTTTATTTTATGAAACATTTCATTTTTAATGGAATAATTCAAAAAAGAAAACATTTCATTTTTAATGGGATAGATGGAGCAATAGATTTTGAATCTGTGTGAGTGATCCATGACTAGAAAGTAGGATCGAATCTGTGTGAGTGATCAATGACTAGAAAGTAGGATTAAAAGTGAAGACATTGCCCAACTACAAAGGATCCTTCCAGATTCAAAATAGGATCCTTTTATTTATGTAAGAACAAGTAAAATGAGTAGAGCAATGCTTTTGGAGTTGGATATTCTTTTCTTAGGAAAGCAACTTGCATTTAATTAATGCTCTTCTAGGTTGTATATGAGATACCTTAGGACTAGGGGTGGGTAGGTACGGTATATCTTACCTAAACCACCATACCGTATACCTTGCCGTAAATTCGGTATGCGAAAAAATAATACCTTTATCTTATCAAAATTTTCGGTATACCGAACTTCGGTATACCTTATTTTCAGTATGGAGAATTTTCATACAGATATCGTACCTCATTTTCAGTATGCCGTACCAAAGTTCGGTATACCATACTTTTACGGTATACCTTACTTTCAATATCAATGAAAATTGAATATTTGAGTTTTTAGAATACTATTTATATTTTATAGTAATTTAAATAATATACGGGGTATTAAATACTAGTATATTTTATTCATATTATATTATATTTCACAATAAATTTTATAATTTTAAAATATATAAAATACTTTATATATTATTATATTCATATTTTACGGTATATGAAGAAAAGGGTTTTGGTTTTCTTTAATTTTCTTTTTTTTTTTCAGAATACACGGTTGACACATCCTTTATAGGCATAGGATGTATCTCTATGGTAAGTCTCAATTGTAGGGATCCTATTCTATTTTAGTTAATAAATAATTTACAAATCATACAAATCATAGGAATGATCTTCGGTAATCTTTGGCATGATTCTCCGTAATCTTCCAACACTCCCCCTCAAGTCAAGTGATGGGATTTCCAACACTTAACTTGTCCAATGCTTCTCGGAATGACTTCGTGTTCACAGCTTTAGTCAATATGTCTGCCAACTGATCTTCAGACCTGACAAACGGTAGTTCAACAATCTTGGCCTCAATGTTCTCCTTGATAAAATGTCGATCCACCTCCACATGTTTAGTCCTATCATGCTGAACAGGATTCTCTGAGATGCTAATCGCAGCTTTGTTATCGCAGAACAACTTACAAGGTTGTGATGGATAAAGATCAAGTTCAGTCATAAGTCTCTTTAACCACAGTATTTCAGTGAGGCCACTTTTTATGCCTCGGAACTCTGCTTCTGCACTTGACAACGCAACCACCTTCTGCTTCTTGCTTCTCCAAGTGACCAGGTTCCCTCCTACAAAAGTAAAGTACCTGGCAGTCGATTTTCTATCATTGGGGTTCCCCGCCCAGTCCGCATCAGTGAATCCATGTACCTCTAAGTGACCGTGGTTCTCAAACAACACCCCATGGTCTGCTGTTCCCTTCAAGTATCGAACGATTCTTATGACTACTTCCCAATGATCTTCCTGCGGTGAGTGCATAAACTGGCTGACGACACCTACTGCATATGCTATATCTGGACGAGTGTGTGAAAGGTAGATAAGTTTTCCTACCAATCTCTGATATCTCCCCCTGTCGGTAAGCTTTCCCCCTTCCCGTATCTGCAGTCCATGGTTCAGTACCATTGGAGTGTCAGCAGGTCTGCAATCTAGCATTCCCACTTCTACTAGCAAATCAAGCACATACTTTTTCTGGTTTATAAAGATTCCTCTGTTTGATCTTAAGACTTTAATGCCCAAGAAGTACTTGAGAGGGCCTAGGTCCTTCATCTCGAACTCTGTGAACAAGTTCTTTCTCAATTCACCTATCTCTTCTTCATTGTCCCCCGTTATAATCATATCGTCAACATAGATGATAAGGCACGTAATCTTTTCACCCCTTTTCTTGAGGAACAAGGTATGATCTGAATTACTCTGTCTGTACCCATATTTCTTCATCACTTCAGTGAATCTGCCGAACCATGCTCTCAGAGACTGTTTTAGCCCATATAGCGTTCTTTTCAGCTTGCATACTTCTCCAGATCCAAACTCGTCAGTGAATCCTGGAGGAGGAACCATGAACACTGGTTTTTCCAGTTCCCCGTGCAGAAATGCATTCGTGACATTGAACTGATGGAGAGGCCAGTCTCTGTTTGCTGCAACTGAGAACAATACTCGTACCGTGTTGATCTTGGCCACTGGGGAGAAAGTCTCAGCATAATCGACTCCATAAGTTTGGGTATATCCCTTTGCCACTAGTCGAGCCTTATATCGATCAATTGACCCGTCTGGCCGTCTTTTTATGGTGAACACCCATCTGCATCCTACGGCCTTCTCTCCTTCCGGCAATTTTTCTTTCACCCAAGTGTCATTTCTCATCAAGGCTTTCATCTCAGTAAGCATAGCCTCTCTCCAGTGTTTGCACCCCATAGCTTCTTCGGTCGTCTGTGGAATCTCTTGCTCTTCATATAATGCAGCTTCAAATGCTCGCGCCATCTTTGTCAGATTTCCCTGGACAAAATTCGCCACTCCATATCGGTTCTTCTTCCCGATCCTTTCAGGAGAATATCTCTTTGGAGGAACACCTCGATTGCTCCGTGGGGGGAGCACATACCTCCCCGTATCACTATCTATAGTGTTCTCTTCAATCTCTGCATCGTTAGCATCATCTGTAGTATTTACTTCAAGGATTGGATCCGGACATACCTCGGATATCGGTTGAGGCGGGTCAGATGGACGTGGTTGAGGAGACTCTGGAGAGGCTTGCTCGGCGACAGTGACAACTGTCTCTGGTGGATCCTCAATCGAGGGGATTGGAGGTGGCACGAACCAACTTAGACAGTCCTCATGATTATTTCTAGGGTTGTTAGGTTTCTCCCCCTGACTGCTAAAGTGGTGGGTGTAAAAGTACTCGGTTTCTAGGAAATCGCAGTTTATGGTGGTGATGATTTTCCTAGTATTTGGATCGAAGCATCTATATCCCTTTTGGTTGACCCCATAACCCACGAAGATACATTTGATCGCACACGGGGAGAATTTGGTTCTCTCATGTTTGGGAATGTGGACGTACACAGTGCACCCAAAGACTTTCGGTGACATGCCAAGGGCTTCAGGTATTTTGGCTTGCTGGGAAAGGATGTCAAGGGGAGTTTTGGATCGCAGGATTTTGGTTGGCAGTCTGTTTATTAGGTATACGGCAGTTGCAACGGCTTCTGGCCAAAGGGTTTTTGGGACATTGGATTCAATTAGAAGGGCGCGGGTGATTTCCAGAATGGTTCAGTTTTTTCTCTCGGCAACTCCGTTTTGTTCGGGTGTGTAAGCGCAGGATGTTTGGTGTACAAGGCCTTATTTCTGGAAGAAGTCTGACATGGTATTGTTAACAAATTCCCTCCCATTATCAGAACGAAGGATTTTAATGGTAACACGAAACTGGGTTTGTATCATGTGGAAAAAAGGATGAATTTTTCAACTACTTCTGATTTATTTTTCAAAAAATAGATCCAGGTCATTCTAGTGCAATCATCAATGAATGTCACAAAATATCGAAACCCGTTTCCCACAATAATTGGTGCAGGCCCCCACACATCGGCATGTACTAAATCAAACATAAATTTCATACGAGTATCTGAAGGTCTAAACGATTGTCTGTGGCTCTTAGCCAAAACACAGGTTTCACATGAAAAATCTCTAGGCAAAGAAAAATTTGGAAATAAAAGTTTAAAATAACCATGGGACGGATGTCCTAGTCTTCTGTGCCACAACCAAGCCTCCTTTTTCGTGGACCCGTGAGCCAGCATCGCACTGCCATGTTGAGCTACCCCGTCCACGTAGTAGAGTCCTTGATTCTCAGTGCCACGCCCAACGATCCTCCTCGTCCGAATATCCTGTAAGATGCAGAAATTTGGATGCATTAGGAGTGTACAATTCAATTCCCGTGTTACGTGGCTTACTGACATTAGCCGCTGAGACAAGTTAGGAACAAACAAACAATTCGACAGTTGAAGAGTAGGGGAAATTTTTATGGTTCCCGCCCCAGCTACCGTAATTAATTCCCCATTGGCCGTCCTAATATAAGTTTTAGTCACCTCTTTAAAATCACTAAAATCAGATTTTTCTGGAGTCATAGTATCTGTGGCACCACAATCAAAAATCCAACCCTTTCTATCGACATTATTAATGTTTTGCACAGATAAAGCAGCGGAAATATTTATCAAAGGTGCAAATCGGTTATGTATGGAAATATGAGGGTGCATTTTCGTATTTTTGGAGTGTATTGTGTCCTTTCTATAATTATCCAAATTTGAGGGGTGAATTTCGGATATTTGGGAGCTGATGGGGGCTTTTCGTATAACATGTATATTTGGGGGATCAAATTTTTGGAAGAAAAATTCGGAGGGACTATTTTGCAATAAAAAATGAGACTTAAGGTTTGATGGGTTTGATCCTCGATCAAACCCAGTACCTCCGCCGCTACTCCAATTTCGCGATTCTCCTCCTGTCCGCTCCACAAAATTGCCGACCCGGACTCCACCGCCTCCGCCGCCACCGTTGTTATCACCGGGGTATTCCAGGTGGGGATTGATTGAGGATGTAGTCTGGTTCGTCCCTCCTCCATTTGAGCCGTCTCGGTGTTGATTTTGGGAATTCCCTAGCCTCTGTCCGGTCTCGTTAATTCCGACCGCTGCGAGCTTGATTTGAGCCCGTGCTTTCTGTTTCTCATCCCACCAATCCGGGAATCCCACTCGGAGAAAGCAGGTATCCCTCGTGTGTTTGTTTTTTCGCAGTGGGAACACCATAGCTTGCTTTTATCGATTTTTCCCCCGGTTTGGTGGCTGATTCCGGTCGGTGGCGGTCGTGGTGGTCCTCTGCTGGTTGGCCGTTCTCTCTGTGCTCCAAACCCGTACCCGATCTCTCCCGATGATGCATCGGCGCTTCCGACGCCGGAGTCTTCGGCGGTTTTAGGGGATGCCGGTGGCATGATCTTCAATCTAGCCGCCTCCCTCTGGACCCGTCCGTAAGCCTCTTCGACTGAGGGATAGGGTTCTTCGTCCTTGAGGATATCCCTCCGGATGGTATCGTATTCTGGGTTGAGTCCGGTGAGAAATTTGAATAGCCTTGTGGTGTTGGAGAAGTCGCGGAACTGCCTGACGCCCTTGTCACAGCAGTCAACCTGTTGTTTCCGGCATCGATCTACATTCATCCATAGTCCATGGATTCGCCGATAGTATGTTTCAAGGTCCATACTTCCTTGTCGGAGGGCGATGGCTTTATCCTCCAGATCGTATATGAGATATGGATCCCTCTTGCCTTCGAAAGTTACAGCGAGGTTATCCCAAATAGCCTTCGCGGTTTGGTGGTGGGCAAAATCCGCGATTAGATCATTTTCGACATTGTCGATAATCCATGAAAAGACCACGAGATCGGTCTCTTCCCACTCGGCGTATTCGGGGTTCTCCTGTTTCGGTGGGGGATCTCTAATATGAGAGTACCCCCCTCGGCTGCCTATTGCTACCTTCATCAACCTAGCCCACAAGGGATAGTTTTTGCCGTTCAACTTAAATGCAACAATTACATTCTTGCTGGTTTTCATCTTTGAGGGTTTAATTGTTGGAGTTGGTTTGGTGTCCTCTTCTGAATCGGACATGGTTTTTTTTCGTGTGTGCATGGATTTGGTTTTAGCCTCTCGGCCGAGTTTGGTATCGGGTGGCTATGATGAAACTTTTCTGAGCCAGATCTTCGTCTGCTCTGATACCATGAAGAAAAGGGTTTTGGTTTTCTTTTATTTTCTTTTATTTTCAGAATACACGTTTGACACATCCTTTAGGCTATCCACAACGCTGTTCCTATACCGTTCCTTAAACCACTATTTGACGGCCCCACTGTACTTTTTTACTCCATTCCTTAACTAAGGAACGGAACCTGCAACCCTCCGTTCCTTAACCGTTCCTTAAATTACTATTCATTCAATTTCATTTTTTAATTTTATTTCCAACTCAATTCAATTAAAACAAACATGCTTTAATAAAATTAAAATAACATTACAACTTAAAATTCAAAAAAATAGAAAAAGACATAATTAAAATCCTAAAAAAATAAAAATTGACATAATTTAAAATACAATTTTATAGAGAGAACCAAGAATAAGTTTGTCCCACATCGAAAGTGGAACATAAAACATTCAAGGATGTCTCTATAAAATAGAGACAACCAAGAATGAGTTTGTCCCACATCGAAAGTGGAACATAAAACATTCAAGGTTGTCTCTATAAAATAGAGATAACCAAGAATGAGTTTGTCCCACATCGAAAGTGGAACATGAAACATTCAAGGATGTCTCTATAAAAGAGAGACAACCATGAATGAGTTTGTCCCACATCGAAAGTGGTACATAAAACATTCAAGGATGTCTCTATAAAATAGAGACAACTAAGAATGAGTTTGTCCCACATCGAAAGTGGAACATAAAACATTCAAGGATGTCTCTATAAAATAGAGACAACCAAGAATGAGTTTGTCCCACATCGAAAGTGGAACATAAAACATTCAAGGATGTCTCTATAAAATAGAGATAACAAAGAATGAGTTTGTCCCACATCGAAAGTGGAACATAAAACATTCAAGGATGTCTCTATAAAATAGAGATAACCAAGAATGAGTTTCATAAATTCGCAAGCCCATCAAATATATATGAGCTAATACGAATTTTTAGTATTCATTTATTTGTAAAAATTGTTTTTAAATATAAAAAACAATTTTTATAAATAAAAATATTTTTTTTAAAATTCATTTTTTAAAAAAAATGAATTTATTGCGTCAGCGTGACGACGCCCACTCGCGGGCCGGCGAGTGGGCGTCACGCACGACGCAGGGCGAGCCACGTCGCCGAAGCGCGTGGCGGCACGGACCGTGCCGCGTCTCGTGCCGACGGCACCCGGGACGGCATGGGAACGGAACCGCGACAATGCCCGCGGCCCGCGTTGCGGGTGCTCTTATAGGCATAGGATGTATCTCTATGGTAAGTCTCAATTGTAGGGATCCTATTCTATTTTAGTTAATAAATAATTTACAAATCATACAAATCATAGGAATGATCTTCGGTAATCTTTGGCATGATTCTCCGTAATCTTCCAACAGTATATACCTTAAATTATGGTATATACCGAATTTCGGTATGCCGCAGTATATAAAAATTCATACATTTACCTTACCGAAATATTTCAGTAAGGTATCATACCGTACCGAAAATCACGGTTTCGGTATTTCGGCATTTCGGTATTTTTCCCCAGCCCTATTCTAGGTCATACCTTGCTTTAATTGATTAGCTCCGCATGCAGCCCTTTGAATTTTATTACTCCTTTGTCAACTAATAAGAGATTTAATTTACTTGGCTCAGGTTTTAAGAAATTTAATGGAAAGTAGATAGAAAAAAGTTAGTGAGAGATGAGTTCTACTTTTATATATTAGTTTCGTAATAAAATTTAGTTTCATAATACAATGCGAGTGAGATAAAATAATTGGAATGTGAGGTCCATTACCAAAAGTGAGGTAGAAAATGACTCGGTCAAGTGACACAAGTGGTTGATTATCACTCGACTGGGTAAAGGACCGACTTTGCGATCAAGAGAGCTTGTCTCGATCGAGTGGTCTCCTTACAGAGAAGCCACTCGGCTCCATGGCAAAGTTTTTGTGAATTAACATGTACGATGCGTGGGAAAAAATGCGTATGCGAAAAATCGATTGTAGAATTGCGGGAAGAATCATGGCAATGAATGCATTAGAAATTTAATGTCGATCGTGAGCAAAGAACAAAGATGAAAAATGATTTTGTGATGATGCAAGAGATGGTAAAGCAGCCCATGATGTCCCACAAGTCAAACCACACTTTTGACAGTTCTACAAGGATATAATTGGTCAATGTAACACAAACCAGCTACAAAGTCGATATTATGGAGTATTTCTTTGGAAATTCACACTTTTATTGTTTTTTTTAAATACTACTCTCTTCGTCTCATTCTAAGTGACACACTTTTCTTTTTGGGATGTTCTACTCTATATGACACATTTCTTAAAATAGAATAATTTTCTCTGCTCTTTTTCTCTTTCTACTTAACTCACAAAACAATACTGTATAAAATCACGTGCCGAACAAGATATGTTCAGTTAGAGTGGGACTAAGGAAATACTCCCTCCATCCGCCATTAGGAGTCTCAATCACTTTTGCGCACTTCTCAACATTATTCTCTCTCTTACTTTACCATTTCTCCACTTTAACTATTTATTATCATTTTTACAAAACAAGTGCGCAAAAGTGATCGAGACTCCTAATGGCGGACGAAGGGAGTATCTTTTATCCTTATTTATCATAATTTATAGATTTAATGTTTATTGGTTATTCATTTGAGGTTTATTGGAATATTTAAGTAAAATATTGATTGAAATAAAAGAAAAATTGATCCAAATGCCTCATTAGTGACAGACAAAGTTGTCATAAATTAGCAAATAGGAAAACTATAATTAGTGACGGAGATATATTAACTAATTAATAAATAGGCAATACAGAATAAGTGATAGATATACATCCGTCTAAAATTAGTGACTGACTCATCTGTCAATGCCAATAGGCAACACAGATTTAATGACATTGCCGCTACTTAGTGACGGCCTATTCCGTCACTAATTTAATTGCCGATAAGTTGTGTGACGACATATTCCGTCAATAATATTGTGGGCAATATTAGTGACAGAAAAATTCGTCGCTAATACTTATTACCAACTATGCTTTTAGTTACAATTAGTATTCAACCGGTAATCCGTCAGAAATTTAATAATTACATAAATCCTATTAGTATTGGTTTATAGGGTTGCGTTAGTGTGCTAACTAATTTACAATAATAACCAATAACTTTCAATTTTGTGTATTAAAATTATTAACACAAAGACATAATTATATCAATACAACATGTAAATTTAAATATTAACACAAAGACATAAGTTTATCAACACAAAGACATAAGTTTATCAACACAAGAAGATTGAATAATTTATGTCTTTGTGTTGATATTTTTAACATACAAAATTGATATTAATTATTAGTTATTACTGTAACTTAGTTAGTATTTGATCACACATCTTGGATTTATATTAATGAATGTTATGATATTTACATTTTATGAAGATTGTTATTGTTCGATATGTCAGTTGATTATACGATATTATATTTTATATAAATACAATATTTTTTAGGATGTATATGTGCAATTTCAATTTTTCAGTTTGGATCAATTTTCTTAGTTCAGATTTTGATTTTGTGAGTAATATATAGTTCAATATGATTTTTTTAAATAGTTTTTTGATTCAGTTCGATTAACAACTGAAAATCGAATGCACATTATACTATGTACGTAGAAGGTTCGGTCTTATAGTTGATTAGTGATCTAACACGTTATTACCGAATATTTAAATATTTGATTACTATCGTCTATCTTTATATTTTCTCTGAAAATAGAATGATTAAAAGAGAAGCAAACGCATTAATCATGAAAAGTTATGCAAATAGGTCATAAAATAAACTAATGGTGAGGTCAAACAATTAAACTATCATATCATTGGTATCTGAACTACATTACACAGCTCAAAAATATTTTGGATACATTACTTATTGCAAAGTTGCACTAAAATAACTTCACTCTAGCTGCTAGTAGAATAGAGTATAATTTAAAATTCAGGGGAGATGACCTAATTCCAGTTAACAATTCATTATTTCTCACAGAATCTGAACTTAATTTAGAAAAGCTAAGATTCAAATTGAAGCAATAAATATAATATGTTAATTATTGCTAGGTTTTACTATAATATCTTGGCCTCAATCCTCTATAGCCGGCTCCTGGAGACCAATGAACAAAGTTGAATTTACAGATTATGGTCATCATGCTCTTAAGTTAGACACCTCATAATATTAGTCAAATAAATATATTAAAAAATAATTGCGTGGGACACCTCATAATAATAATATATTATTATTATCATTATTATTAATAATAATTGATGATGATGACGTAAGTTGGGAAAAACAGAAATACATAATAAAAGGTATTTTGACTTTTATTTTAAATATTGTTAATCATAATCAGTTTACACTTTGACAAATTCGAAAACACTTCATTATAACATAATATAAAATTTATTTCATCATATATTAAATGTACCTTATCACAAGTATATTAACCATATAATATTAAAGGTGTCAACATAACATTAATTACACTTCAATATAACAGCAGCATCATAACTAACTCAAGTTGGCATAGATACTTATTATACATTTTTCCATGCAAATTTCCTCATGTGAATATATACAATTAAAATTTTATTAGTATCCTAAAAAGTTACATTTAATTTGATAGTATATGGAGTAAAATTTAACATTTTAAAAAGTATTTTTAGAGTCAATTATCATGATGAAAAGTGTTTGATATGAATTAAGAAATTATAGATGCGCCTGATTATTCCACCAACTCCACAACACCAACCAAAACCAACACTTTCGTGTAGCATTTTACCAATTTAAGAATGTTGAGAGAGGAAATATAGAGTTGAAATATACTCCGAAAATTCCAACATCCAATTATAGAGATAATGAATTTGTAAAACTTATGAGGTATTGAATTCCCCACAAAAAACTACTCTCGATGTGCACTGAATTTATATATTCACAGGTGGTTGACAAAAATATATACTCAACTCAATCATCAATATTACTACTAGTAATAGTATATAACAAATCTCACCTGCCCTGCTTTT
This sequence comes from Salvia splendens, assembly GCF_004379255.2. Classification (NCBI taxonomy): domain Eukaryota; kingdom Viridiplantae; phylum Streptophyta; class Magnoliopsida; order Lamiales; family Lamiaceae; genus Salvia; species Salvia splendens. Next base: position 17,810,028 of record NC_056036.1, on the reverse strand, counting down.
CCTCATTACTCAATCCATATACCTAGATTCAACAAATAACTCTTGTAACATTTATGCAAATTTCATAAATCCATTTCTAGCCTGATCTCGTTATGCATATTTTTGAAAAAGACCTCCTATTTTGATTCCAAATCAAGATCATGAGCAACACAAGTGTAATAGCCGAGACTTAGATTTCTCGGGAGTTATGAAATAAAATACTAGAACTTTTATTGACGAATGAAAGAGTATTTTTATTTCTTGAATAAGGGTACAAGTACAACTTCAGAATTTTCAAAGCTAACACATTACAAGTGTTTGGAATTTATTACATACAAACTACAATGGCTACTACATTGTTGTTAAGACTAACAAAAGGGGTTCACTTTGAGCTACAACAACCGAGAGTTCCTAGTGAACTTCCTCGGCCTTCAGCGCGAGCCGTCTTGGCCCCAACATTCCAGAAAGCCCGAGAGGGCGAGACCAAAAAAAGGAAAAGCCCCGCAGCTAGCCGTGCGACGCTGCCCAATCCAGATAAAACAAGATGAAATCAGACCAAGGAAAGGAGCAAGTTTTCCTTATTCTAGTAGGGACTGAAACCTTACCTAAATGAGCAAGAATGAAGGCACCGAGGGACCTGCAACAGCCTGCAGCGACCTGCCCCGCAGCCGGTACCGAAGACTGCAGTGAGGCGGTCCATTCGGCCTCTTCACCCTAACAGCCCTGCCCAGCTCGTACCTGCAAAATAAAGCCAAATGCAGTTAAGATGTACATCAAAAGGGACACCAGAATATAACACCAAATTCAGTAATTTTTCAGAGCATGTCCAGGAACTGTAAGCTCATTTATCTCACGAGTACCCAGCCTGCAAGCTGCAGGGATGGCAGCCAACATAGGGCAGCCTTAAGGCTCCTTTTCCAGTCAGATAACAAACTCTTGCAGCTTTCAGTTACACCCCAGCTATAAGTATAGATCAGCCTCGGCCTCTTCCTCCCCATTTATCACAAAGCAACATCCAATTAAAGAAAGAGAGGAGCCGAGGAAGGGGGAGGAGGCGAGGGTGAAACAAGAGCAAAGACAAGGACTAGCAGCACAAGTTCAGTGGAGGTAACCACACTTCCTTTCAACCTCTGTTAACCATATTATAGCATCATGTAGACATCACAAGCATGCTAGAGGAACCCCATAGTTTCAGAGAACATAAGTAAGCCGTAAATAATTAAAGGAACAACACTTTAGCCAAATGTCAAGCTCATCCCAGTAGGTGGACGATTAAGTTCAGACACGAACCAACGAAGTAGAGAAAAACACCTAAATAGCTAAGGTAGAAGACTTAGCCTAGGAGTTTTCTGTTGGAGAAGACGACGCCGACTGCGAAGCAGCGGCGAGCCGGCGGAGATAGCCGAGGAAAGGATCTGCAGCTCGCCGGAGAGGTGACGGCACCGGCAGGAGTGTGTGCTGCCTCAGCGCAACGGGGAGACCCGACGGAGGCGGCTACACAGCCGCGGCGTCGGCTGGAGACGGAGGCGGCATCGGCTTCGCGTCGGTAGGCTGCACCCAACGTGAGACGCAGAGAGGGAAGACGTCGACGGCGCGAGCCCACCAAGCTCCCGTGATGGCGCCGGCGATGGTGGTGCGTGGTGGCTGGTGTGGCGGTGAAATCCGCCGAGGAAGGAGAAGAAGATTAGGGTTTTGCCTTTGTTTTGAGATTGGGGATTTGAGTTTTTGTTGAAGATGAAATGAGGGAGAGTCGACGGAAGGGAGCATGATTAATTGGGCCTCCCCTATTTCAGAAACTTGGGCCTAGAATTTATTTTTTTTGAGTTGGGCCTTGAGGAAGAGAACTGGGCCGAAAATGCTTAATGAAATAATACCTTGGCCCAGATTAAGTAAACTCCTTACTGGACTTATGAAATTAGTTCTTGGATTAATACTTTTAGTGAAGAGCCTCTTTTCAAGTATAATGGAAATTATTTCCTAAGCCACGGAAGAAAAGAACTTATAAGCCGTGAGTGAAATAAAAGCCAGTAAATAATTAAAGCGGACTTTAATAGTCGCAGAAAGTATTTCTTAAAATACTTAAGATAATCCGAGAATTTTAATACCGAACGGGTCGGCCGGATTCAGAACAAATTAAATCGCCAATTTAAAGATTTAAGACTTCTAATTTTAGAAGGCAGAAATTAAAATAAAAGAGCACGTTTAGGCATGCATTCATGCAAGATTGAATAATTACTTAAAGCCTAATTTAAGTACATTATTTTTGAAAAGGGACGTCGTCGCTCGACGAGTAAATCTCAAGTCAGACAGTACCCGTTTGAAAGAGTTAAGCAAACGAGGTGGGCTTTTCTATCCTACATTATGTGTGGGCTTTCTTTTTCAGAATTTATGTGAAAAGCATGAATATTTTTCAGTAAGTTGTCATGCCATGTTTTGTTTTGTGATTGCCTATCTGTTAAATCGAATTCGGGTCCAGTAGGTCAGTAAATCCTACTCGGACTAGTGTACACGTACGGACCGTGAGCTAGCGCCAGGTTGGCCGGTCTAGGGGTCGTGAGCTAGCGCCAGGTTGGCCGGCCCAGTGGTCGTGGAATGTGGCCACATTCCCGATTCACACAGCTGATATGGCATATCATCAGAAGTTTAAAAGACTGCAGTCTATTTCAGAAAGAAATAACAGATTTTAGTGACCGGGACTTGTTTTCAGAAAAACCCCGCGTTCACTCAGCTTGGCTGACAATTAAAAGAAAAACAGTTTTCGGCATAAGCCACTGAGTATATAAAATACTCAGCCCTGCATATTGTTTTCCTTAATGTGCAGATTGATCGATCGAGGCAGAGGAGGTGTTGGGACAGAAGACCAAATAAGTAGGAAGGTAGCGGGTGTAGTGTGTCTTCATACATACTACATCTGTCTTGGTACTCTTCCGTTGCGCAAATTCAGAACATTCATTTAACAAAGACAATTTCTCATAACTACTCTGATTCAGCATGATTTGTACCCTCAACACACTTCAGACAATGTTTCTTTTGATTTAAGCATCTTATGATGAGTTGAGACAGTTTCAGTATGTTTTAGTCGCGGTAAAGCTACACTTTCTTTGACTAGGGAGATGTGGTCGTGACAGAGTGGTATCAGAGCACTTTTCTTTCGCTCTGACCCAGGAACCTTCCTTCTAAGCCTCAGTCCAGAAAAGATAGTACTAGGCTAGAAAGTGAACAGAATGTTAAGTACAAGATCCCAACACCTCAGCTCGACACGATCAACTGCAGCAGAAACAGGGGTCGACGCCCGCTCGTCCAGAAAAGAAAATTTTAAAGAAAGAAAATATTTCCCATTTGAGAAAGAAAATGAAAATTTTGAGATTTTCAGAAAAAGGAAAGAATTTTCACAGCCCTTTATGGGAACGAAAATGTTTAATTGAGATTTTTGCAAGATGCAACGTGATAGCTGATACTTTGCATGAGATATGCTTAAAGTATCTGTGACTTATGAGCTTGACATGAATGTATAAGTGTCATGTGGACTATATATGCGAACCTAGAGTGCTTTAGAGAAGTACCTTAGGTGGGACATATAGAGCCAAGTACAAGTAGAACGAGAATTTTTACCGCCTTCCAGGGTGATGAGACCAATTAACACCCATCAGTTTGGGTAAGCTTCTAATTTCAAGGAATTATGAGAAAGAAAAGACGAACCAGAAAGTACTATTGTACTACTTATAGACAGCAATTAAAGGAAGTCCATTCCTTTAAGCACACAGACAGTATACATAAATATATGTATACTAGATGATAAACCAAGAAGTCCCTAGTGTCTTTACAAAGACCAAGTCATAACGAAAATGGTGTACTTTCAAGCCTGTTCGGGAGATGCATCCCTACACGGAAAGAGAACGTACCCAAGATCTAGTAAAGTGATCTAATATGGCGTAACAGGCCCCAGCATGTTGCGAAGCACGATGGAGAATGTAATGTCTTACAAGAATCAGCGTTCTAAGTTATCAAGAACGATATGAAAGTATGACCTCCAGCTGCAGTTATCAGTTTAATAGCACGAGAAACCCCATCTTGAAATGTATGGTTTCCTAGAACGCGTTTATCATGTCAGAACTCCACAAGAACAAACAAAGAAGTGTCACATAACTAGAACCGATGATTATAATCAATAGTACTTACTTGGATTCCCAATGAAATCCCTTCTAAGAGTCCTTCCAAGGACGATACCCTCGTCTATTCAGACTCTAGTTTTGACTCGCAAGTACCATGTCAGTGTTCCTTTTTCTGTGCGAGGTTTGACTCATTTCCAGCTTATGGACTGCAGTCCTTTTGACTCATCGTACATAAAGAGTAAAGTTTTGACTGTTTAAGCTCCAGTCGTAAACCCTAAATTCTACAGTTGTTCATATCTATGATCTTCGGATTGAGCGTATTCCTCAGACATTCTTTGAACCTCCGGGACAACGATGTCCTGTCGGCTATTAAGACCTTTGATTGACTCACGTTCTGCAAGTAGTACGCCACTTTCATTCTCTTCAGGAAAGCGGTGACTCAGTTTCAGTTCCCAAATTTGGGATACTCTTATGTTCCAAGCATCGTTATTTGTTGTTGCCTCATTTGAGCCACAGTATTGGAGATTTATATCTCGATTTCTTGGACCTATGCAATGAAATTTCATTCTTACGATGCTTACGTTGTGATCCCCAGAGTGATCAAGACAGTTAAACATTTTCCTCAGGGAATTTCATGTGGTGCTGGAACTTTTTACCTCCCTATTTTGAGATCCTACAAAGGTGAAATTTTTCGACCTCGATTCCAGTACATGTATTATTCCTAGTCTCGGAATTTTTCTGCAGCTCGAAGTTAAGGCAAGCATATTGCACCTTTCCCTAACAAGCTTGCCCTAGCTGATTTTTTCTGAATAGTTCATTTCAGTGCATTGCCTTAATGAACCTATGAAATCATTGATGTGATTTTGTTATTCCATACCAAGATGCCTTTGAAACATGATCAATGTTCCTTCATTGCAATCGCCTACGTTTATAAATTTTCGTGGTTGATCATCTTAGGCGATGACATGTTTGAACCACTGTCCTTGATGCCCAGATCCTTTCAGTTTAATTGGACAACTGTATTGTCCTATTTTGCAGCTTACTATGGGAATTTACAGTTAATTCATTTCCATCCAGATTTCATGACCTATCTCATGATTATTTCTAGCTCCCACCAGGGGTGAGCCTCAGCTTCTATGAGTTTGCCTGGAACCAGTTGAACTACGTAGTTCTTTGAATGAACTCAATACTTACCTTCAAGGTCGATTATCGACGAAAATTCATATAAGTTGAACAAGAGATGTTATTCTAGTCCAGTTGGGTATTCAGTAGCCCTTCAAATTTTCAGTCATACTCTCTTGTGTGAATAATAATCCAAGTTAAGACTATTAGATTAATCATCGAGTTATTGATACGAGGCTAGCAGAAAAAGGCATGGTCTCAATTTCTTTCAGATACGCATAATAAATACGTCCCCATGGAGACACGTGCAGGAAATGATGCACCAACCAGAAGCGTCGCATAACCGACAGCAAAGCGTTAAATACTTCGAATCTACGTACCGCTTGTGACAAGCAGGTGGAAGATCGAATATTTTGTTGTATAGAGAAGCAACTAGCCTTGGGTAGAGAAATATCAAGGAATATTTGTGGATTAAATGACGTCCGAAGACGTAAAAGACCTATATGGTAGTTTGAACGATCAAAATGCTTACTCCGAGTAAGATAAGTAAGCCACAAGAACAAAGACTCAATTATGGGCATGTAACGAAAGCCATGGAGAAAGTACGAGTGTATTCGTAGTTTATGTTTGACGGAACAAATCCCATCAGCAAAAGGGATTCGTCTAAGAGGTGGCCAGGAAAAGCTAAAACTGGAGAGACATTCGGGAAAGAGGAAAGCTTGATAGCATCGCTACCCTCACAATCCCTACTGTGAAAGGAAGAACCAAAATTCTCCTTTAAAGAGTTATCGGAGAAGAACCGATTGGGAGCCCTATAATACAGAGCAAGGGCAAACGTTAGCAGTAAAACGGGAAGAAGTATTCTACGATTTGCCACACCTCAGTTAAGCGGCTCAGAAAGGAGCTGTCGATAGAGTTTTATAGACACGAGATCTAGACCATGTTGGAAAGTCATGCTAGATTATCTCACCAAGAATCGCTTAGTCGAACCAAAAGGGCATGGAGACAATAGCGTTGGGAGAAAGAAGCCAACACATCCACATGCACCGGCCCAGTGTTCAAGAATTAACGCGAGTAGAACAGAGTGTGCGCTAGATCATGACGAAAGAGTCGCGGTAGGCACAAAAGTATCTTGGAAGAAGTGAGAGTAGACTACCTCAGCTAAGCAAGAGGTTACGAGGTTAATATGCAGCTCAACTGACGATGAAATCTAAAACGAGGAATGGTTTCAACAGCCAGACGAGATGAAACGTCTAATGGATGACTCGAATCAGTCATAAGATCTCAGTCACCATATAGAACGGCGCTTAAGAAATAAGATAAACTTAAGATCCAGTTACAAGAATAAGTAGACCTAGGTTTCATCCGACCCAGTGTATCGCTGTTGGGCGCACCAGTACTCTTCGTGAAGATGAAGGATGAAACTTTGCGAATGTATATCGACTATCGAGAGCTGAACAAGTTAACCCTCAAGAACAAGTACCTTTACCGAGGATCGACGACCTCTTCGACCAGCTGCGAGGAGGTGGTGTGTTCTCGAAGATGGACTTGAGATTGATTTAACACCAGCTGGGAGTTCGACAGAACGGTATACCTAAGACTGCATTTCGCACCAGATATGACCAGTACGAGTTTACAGTAATGCCTTTTGGGCTTACAAATGCCCCAGCCGTGTTCATGAACCTAATGAACTGTGTGTCCCACCCACAGATGGACAAGTTGTCCTAGTTTTGTAGATGACGTGTCCATTTACTCGAGGAACGAGAAGGAGCCCGAGGATGCATTTGAGGGCCACTTTAGAAACGTTAAGAGGCGAGAAACTCCATGCTAAGTTCAGCAAGTGTGAGTTCTGGCTTAATGAAGTGAATTTCCTTGGACACATAGTGACAACAGAAGGGATCCGAGTAGACCCCGCTAAAGTTGAAGCCGTGCAACGTTGGCAGTCACCAGCGACGCCCAACGAAATTCGAAGTTTCCTAGGTCTGGCAGGGTACTACCGAAGATTTATCAAAGGATTTTCTAGGATAGCGAGGCCAATGACTCAACAGCTCAAGAAATGAATTAAAGTCAACTGGACCCCAGAATGCGAAGCAAGTTCCAGTTGCTTAAGAAAAAAATTGACCACAGCGCCAGTTATAGCCGTGCCAGAAGCGGGGGGTTGATTATGTGGTGTATACAGATGCATCTAAGGCCAGACTCGGGTGCGTGCTGATGCAGAAGGGTAAGGTGATAGCATTTGCGTCACGCCAGTTGAGGCCGCACGAGTTGAACTACCCGACGCACGACTTGGAATTAGCAGCAGTGGTACACGCCTTGAAGATTTGGAGGCATCATCTATATGGAGTTCGATGTGAGATCTTCACAGATCATAAGAGTCTCAAATACTTTTTCGAGCAGGAGGATCTGAATATGAGACAGCGCAGATGGCTGGAACTAGTCAAAGACTATGACTGTGGTATAAATTACCACCCAGGCAAAGCCAATGTGGTAGCAGATGCCTTGAGCAGAAAGACTGCGCCTCAAGTGGCTACTTTCCTCACCCTAGAGGAAGAGCTTATCCAGGAATTCGCCAAGATGCGACTGGAGATAGTGAGAGCCCCGGAGACAGTGGACAGCAGAATATCCACCTTGGTCTTAGAACCAGATTTAAGAGCTAGAATCATTGACGCCCAGAGATACGATGAAGCCCTAGAAAAGGTTCGTCTTAGAGTGAGGACCGGAAAAGGGGATTGTTACCGCGAAGAGGCGGATAATGCTCTCACTTTCAAAGGGAGACTATGCGTACCCAATGAGGAGGCACTTAGGAACGAGATCATGAGTGAAGCTCATGAGACACCCTACACTGCCCATCCTGGAAGTACGAATATGTATCAGGACTTGAAGAAGCAATTTTGGTGGGATGGCATGAAGAGAAGCATAGCGTCGTTCGTGGAAAGATGCCTGGCTTGCCAACAGGTGAAGGCTTTGCATCAACGACCCTATGGAAAGTTGCAGCCTCTCGAGATTCCAGAATGGAAATGGGAGCATATAGCAATGGATTTTGTGACAGGATTGCCAAAATCACAACGAGGAAAACACAGCCATCTGGGTGATTATATATCGCCTCACCAAAAGTGCTCACTTCATACCAATTCGTATCACATACGGATCAGGCAAGTTGGCACAGATTTATGTGCAAGAGATCATACGCCTGCATGGTGTACCAGTAACGATCACTTCAGATCGAGATTCAAAATTTACTTCTAGATTTTGGATAAGCCTACAGCGAGAGTTAGGCACTCAGCTGAATTTCAGCACAGCATTCCATCCACAGACGGACGGACAGTCCGAAAGGACGATTCAGACATTAGAAGATATGTTAAGAGCCGTAGTGCTCGACCGTGGAGTAAGTTGGGAGATAGTACTTCCACTTATAGAGTTTGCCTACAACAACAGTTACCAGGCAACTATTGATATGACCCCATATGAGGCACTCTATGGGGAGAAGTGTAGATCACCACTTTACTGGGATGAAGTTGGTGAGAGGAGGATTCTCGGACCAGACTCGGTGGAGGAAATGATAGAAATTGTCCGACAGATCCGAGGGAGAATCAAAGAAGCTCAGGATAGACAGAAATCCTATGCAGATGCTCGCAGAACGGATTTACAGTTCAAAGCAGGAGACAGGGTCCTTCTGAAGGTATCCCCATCGAAAGGGATAACCAGATTTGGCGTCAAGGGCAAGCTGAAACCGCATTTTATCGGACCTCACGAGATCCTAGAAACAGTCGGCCTTGTGGCGTACAGATTAGCGCTCCCGCCAAGTTTCGGGAATGTTCACAATGTGTTCCATGTATCACAGTTGAGGAAGTACGTGTTTGACCCCAAACACATAGTGCACCAGGAAGAAATGGTGTTAGCACCAGATTTGGGCTATGAGGAAAAGCCAGAAGCAATTCTGGACAGGAAAGTTAAAGAGTTGAGAAATAAAAATTTTGTAACAGTGAAGGTCCTATGGAAGCATCACGGCCGCGAGGAGGCGACGTGGGAGCTCGAGGACCAGATGAAAGAGAAGTACCCACAGCTTTTTACCTAACCGAGACGAAATTTCGGGACGAAATTTTTGTTAAGGGGGGTAGAATGTAATAGCCGAGACTTAGATTTCTCGGGAGTTATGAAATAAAATACTAGAACTTTTATTGACGAATGAAAGAGTATTTTTATTTCTTGAATAAGGGTACAAGTACAACTTCAGAATTTTCAAAGCTAACACATTACAAGTGTTTGGAATTTATTACATACAAACTACAATGGCTACTACATTGTTGTTAAGACTAACAAAAGGGGTTCACTTTGAGCTACAACAACCGAGAGTTCCTAGTGAACTTCCTCGGCCTTCAACGCGAGCCGTCTTGGCCCCAACATTCCAGAAAGCCCGAGAGGGCGAGACCAAAAAAAGGAAAAGCCCCGCAGCTAGCCGTGCGACGCTGCCCAATCCAGATAAAACAAGATGAAATCAGACCAAGGAAAGGAGCAAGTTTTCCTTATTCTAGTAGGGACTGAAACCTTACCTAAATGAGCAAGAATGAAGGCACCGAGGGACCTGCAACAGCCTGCAGCGACCTGCCCCGCAGCCGGTACCGAAGACTGCAGTGAGGCGGTCCATTCGGCCTCTTCACCCCAACAGCCCTGCCCAGCTCGTACCTGCAAAATAAAGCCAAATGCAGTTAAGATGTACATCAAAAGGGACACCAGAATATAACACCAAATTCAGTAATTTTTCAGAGCATGTCCAGGAACTGTAAGCTCATTTATCTCACGAGTACCCAGCCTGCAAGCTGCAGGGATGGCAGCCAACATAGGGCAGCCTTAAGGCTCCTTTTCCAGTCAGATAACAAACTCTTGCAGCTTTCAGTTACACCCCAGCTATAAGTATAGATCAGCCTCGGCCTCTTCCTCCCCATTTATCACAAAGCAACATCCAATTAAAGAAAGAGAGGAGCCGAGGAAGGGGGAGGAGGCGAGGGTGAAACAAGAGCAAAGACAAGGACTAGCAGCACAAGTTCAGTGGAGGTAACCACACTTCCTTTCAACCTCTGTTAACCATATTATAGCATCATGTAGACATCACAAGCATGCTAGAGGAACCCCATAGTTTCAGAGAACATAAGTAAGCCGTAAATAATTAAAGGAACAACACTTTAGCCAAATGTCAAGCTCATCCCAGTATAATGGAAATTATTTCCTAAGCCACGGAAGAAAAGAACTTATAAGCCGTGAGTGAAATAAAAGCCAGTAAATAATTAAAGCGGACTTTAATAGTCGCAGAAAGTATTTCTTAAAATACTTAAGATAATCCGAGAATTTTAATACCGAACGGGTCGGCCGGATTCAGAACAAATTAAATCGCCAATTTAATTAAAGATTTAAGACTTCTAATTTTTAGAAGGCAGAAATTAAAATAAAAGAGCACGTTTAGGCATGCATTCATGCAAGATTGAATAATTACTTAAAGCCTAATTTAAGTACATTATTTTTGAAAAGGGACGTCGTCGCTCGACGAGTAAATCTCAAGTCAGACAGTACCCGTTTGAAAGAGTTAAGCAAACGAGGTGGGCTTTTCTATCCTACATTATGTGTGGGCTTTCTTTTTCAGAATTTATGTGAAAAGCATGAATATTTTTCAGTAAGTTGTCATGCCATGTTTTGTTTTGTGATTGCCTATCTGTTAAATCGAATTCGGGTCCAGTAGGTCAGTAAATCCTACTCGGACTAGTGTACACGTACGGACCGTGAGCTAGCGCCAGGTTGGCCGGTCTAGGGGTCGTGAGCTAGCGCCAGGTTGGCCGGCCCAGTGGTCGTGGAATGTGGCCACATTCCCGATTCACACAGCTGATATGGCATATCATCAGAAGTTTAAAAGACTGCAGTCTATTTCAGAAAGAAATAACAGATTTTAGTGACCGGGACTTGTTTTCAGAAAAACCCCGCGTTCACTCAGCTTGGCTGACAATTAAAAGAAAAACAGTTTTCGGCATAAGCCACTGAGTATATAAAATACTCAGCCCTGCATATTGTTTTCCTTAATGTGCAGATTGATCGATCAAGGCAGAGGAGGTGTTGGGACAGAAGACCAAATAAGTAGGAAGGTAGCGGGTGTAGTGTGTCTTCATACATACTACATCTGTCTTGGTACTCTTCCGTTGCGCAAATTCAGAACATTCATTTAACAAAGACAATTTCTCATAACTACTCTGATTCAGCATGATTTGTACCCTCAACACACTTCAGACAATGTTTCTTTTGATTTAAGCATCTTATGATGAGTTGAGACAGTTTCAGTATGTTTTAGTCGCGGTAAAGCTACACTTTCTTTGACTAGGGAGATGTGGTCGTGACACAAGAAAGCCAAGAAATGGATCCATGTTTCATTTGGCTTATGACAGAGGATAAATTCCATATACAATTATACACATACAGAATTTGTTTGTGCTTTTCTTTTTGTATATTTGGTAGATGGATTGGAGAGCCATGGAAGGTGATGGCGATAACACGAAAGCAAGCTCCAGCTCCATACTGAAGAAACTGGAGCGTTACGTGCAGATCAAGAAGAAGAAGAAGAAGAAGACGATGGTGAAGAGCAAGTCGTGGAGTGGGGGAGAGGGGCGGAAACCGGCCCCCACGGGCTGCTTCTCGGTCTATGTTGGACCGGAGAAGCAGCGGTTCGTGATAAAGACCGGGTTGGTGAGCCACCCGCTCTTCAAGATGCTGCTTGAGGATGCTGAGCTGGAATACGGATTCAGCAGCGATGGGCCCCTCCTCCTCCCCTGCCACGTCGACCTCTTCTGCGAGGTCCTTGCTGAGATGGAATGCGCTGACGACTTTGACCGCCACGGACTCGGCTGCCTCAGCCCCGCGCGATGTCATTTTCGCAGACGGGAGATGCTCAGAGGCGGCAGCGCCTACGGACTCCTCACGCCTATTAGATCCTTTAATTGACATATTTGTCCCACATTGACCTGGTGATAATCGTATCTATTTTTTATGGTAATTAAGTCGATGTGAATCTATTTGTCTGTGTAAATACGCTGCTTATCGCTTTTGCATTCAATTTCAATCTAATCTTTTTCTTGTGAGGATGAATTTTTGAGATTATAGCTTCCCTCAATTGTGAATACAGAATATGATTTCGATAAATCGGGATTTAGCTCTCAAATGAATGAATTGATTTCATTCATTCTCAGCACACGAATATTCTTGAACTAGTGAAATCGAGAATTTAATGTTATATTTTCAATTTAACAAATATCGGCATTCAACTAAACAACTTAGATAAAATCTTAGTGAGGAAAATGTCACTTTGGATTCAAAATTAGTGAAAGTTATCTACGAAAATCATTAACTATTAATAATTTCATTAAATTTAATATGCTTTGGTTGAAAATACGTAACTATCAAAAATATAAATTATAAATAATATTTTGGAATTTATTTTCAAATTCTGGAGTTTTGAAAAATAAAATTGCTCGGATGTGGAGATGGTCATTTAATATAGTTATTGCCTTTTAGATAGAATTCAACCACGACCGACGTTCCACGTAGATATATTGGAGCCGAAAAATATACTGTATTTAATAAATCATTAAGAACTCATTATAAAAACCACTATGGTTTGAAAAGACGGCAATGCTCCCTTAATTTTACTTTTCGAGCACCGAAACGACGGAGGTAAAAGTAAAACCTAACAAGAATAAGCTTGACATCTCTAATTCCTAAAACAAAGACAAATAATAATTAATCAATATTATTCGAGTGATGACCATTATCCTAGCCACCTCATCTTTTAAGATTATTGGGTAATGGGGTTAAATGATACTCCTCGTGTCATTCTTCATGTTAATATTGAGGAAATCTAAATTAAAATTACATATAATAATAGTGTCATTGTTGAAATAATTGAAAAAGACAATTTTTTTTAATAAAAACATAACATTAAAATTAAATTATTAATAGTATTATACTACATTTTTATGGGGCTAAAATAAGAATACTACATAAATGAGAAAATTATACAGAATTACTAATATAAAAAATTAAGAAAAAAACATAAATTGGAAGTCCACAAAATGCATAAATGTAAACGTATAGCAACGAGAAAATTAAAAAACAAAAGTGAACATCGACAAACGGCAAATAAATAGATCAAATGTGGCCGTAGGGATTGGAACCCAATTCACTGGTACATAAATTATGGTTAACAAACGAGGATTAGAATACTTTGAAACCAACTGTGCTAGATAATACTCCATATTTAAATCTCAAATTGATGGGGGGTTCCAATCCAATGCACCATCCCCATCATCCCATGCTCCCATCTATGTCCGCCCATGGTGATTCGTACTTTGTTTTCTTCTTTCATCATTAATTGACACCGATTTCCTTTTTTCTTCATCCCTGATTAATTTTTTTTATAAGAGAGAAAATGCTCAAACCGCTTAAAGATCGTTGAGCAAAAGAACCAAAGTTCAGTATCAACAAACTAGTCTAAAAAAAGCAAGCAAAAAACCTCAAACCAAAAAATAGCAAGCCAGCAAAGGAAAAGCACCCTCCAAGCAGAACAAAGAAAACAAAAACTAAACAACCATCAACCAAAGCCACTAAACAATAAAGTGACTAGGAAACGGGGCGAGCTATATTGCAGCTTTATGTTTATCTGAGTTGCTTCTGTGATTATGCTCTGTCCATCTTCTAGCTTTAAGTAAGTCCTCACACATTTGGCCTGATGAGAAAGGAAATTCCGGGCACCACCCTTTAATCCATGCTCCAAGCCTCCAAATAATGAGTCTATTCTCAGTTTCCCAGTTCGGTTCCATTTTTTGAAATATAACTTTATTTCTGAGCCACCAAATAGACCATGAGATCACATAGAATAAGGAACTCTAAATTTTAAAGTCAAATCTCGTGAAAGGTGCATCCATCCATGTAAGGAAGCAAGCCATCGGATCTTTGGGGAGACAAAAAGCAAGGTTCCAGCAGTTGCATCCGAAATACCACAAGCTACTAGAAAACCTGCAACCAAAAATAATATGATACACTGTTTCAGGTTCCTCCCCACAAAATACACAAAGCTCATCCTCAACTCCGGGGAATCGGAATCTGAAAAGTCTCTCCTTTGTATTTAGTCTGCCATGTAGGACAAACCAAACAAGGAGTTGTGCACGCGGCGGAGCCACATTCTTCCATGCGAGCTTCCCATGACATAAGCGGTTGCTTCCCTGTCCCACAATGCGACAGACTTGTTGGTAAAAATTAGAAACAGAGAAAGAGACAGACTTGTCAAAAGCCCATAGTCTCACATCCCTCGCACTCTCACTGATGCAGTCATGATCCACGGCTAGGTAGAGATCTTTCACCAAATCCTCCTCCCAAACAAATAGTCTTCTTCTCCAAGTAAACTTCCACACCCATCTATTTTCTTCCCATTTGCCCATGCTCTTAATCAAGTTGTATTGTTGGGTAGAAATAATGAAAAGTCTGGGGGAGAGTGACTTTAGAGTATCATTTCCGGTCCATTTATCAAGCCAGAATCTTGTGCTCGCACCATTGCCCACTTTTATTTTTATTCCTTTCTCTGCCACTTTTTGCACTTCTTTGCTGAATTGTGAAAAGTTCAGAATTTGACATCACGTGCTTGGTGAATTTCTGTTCTCCATCATTTGGAAGTCCCCGATGTGTCTAGTGTTGTGTATAGAGCTCACAACTTTCTTCCATAGAGGGCATTGGCTTACTGCAAATTTCCACCACCATTTAAATAACAGCGTTGCATTCTTTATGTGAATGTCTCCGACTCCTAGCCCCCCCGATCAACAGGCTTCTGAATTAAATCCCAGGCAATCAAGTTTCCTCCCTTCGAGCCATTCTCTTTACCCCAGAAGAATCGTCTTTGTAGTTGGATAATGCGCTTGGCAACATTCTTCGGTAGTCTAAAGAGACTGAGGTAGTACACTGGGAGGTTGTTGAGAACCGCTTTTATAAGAGTTAGCCTACCCACTTTGGAAAGAGTTGTCGTCTTCCACATTGCAAGTCTCTTCTCAACTTTTTCAATGATAGGCTTCCACGTAGCAGATTTTTTTGGATTAGCTCCTAGCGGAATGCCGAGGTAAGAAATTGGTAGCTTAGCCACTCCACACTTTAATGCTGCCAAAATGTCCTCAATCCATTCTTGCCCACAACCTATAGGAATGAGAACTGATTTCCCATAGTTAATTCTTAGCCACGTCGTCAACGCAAAATAATTTAGCAGCTTTTTGTAGTTCTTTGCAAAGATAAGTGTGTCATCCGCGAACGGGAGGTGTGTGACTGGAACTCGGTCTCTTCCAATGTATATTCCATCAAGTACTCCAATTTCTCGTCCTCTGATCACCAGCCTGTTAAACGTTTCTGCCACCAGAAGGAAGAGAAAAGGTGAAAGCGGATCCTCTTTGAAGCTGGAAAGGTGAGGTTGGTGAGCCATTGACCAGTATTGACATAGAGGCTGAGCTCACACACTCCATCACCCAATTTGTCCACTTGTCACCGAAACCCATTCCAAAAAGAATCTCTCAGGAAATCCCATCTAATTGCATCATAAGCCTTTTGGGAATCGATCTTTAGAATGACCATTTTTGGTTTGTTTTTCTTCCCCCACCAGACTACCTCGTTTGCTATGAGAGCCCCATCTAAGATTTGTCTATGCTTGACAAAGGCTGACTGTGAGTCCCCCACCAAGTCCAGCAACACAGTGGACAATCTTTTACCCAAAATTTTTTAGATAATCTTATATATGCTCCCAATCATACTAATCGGTCTAAAGTCTTTGATTTCCACATCACCTTCCACTTTTGGGATTAAAGCCACCCAGGTTTGGTTTATCTCCTTTGGAAAAATCCCCGAGTCAAAAAATCCATCAATAAGATCACAGACCTCGTTTCCAATATCCTGCCACATTTTCTTCACAAATTTGAAGTTAAAGCCATCATATCCTGGAGCCTTATTTGTATCACTGTCACACTCTTTTAATGCCAGGCTGATTTCCTCTCTAGTGGGCTTCATCTCCAATATCTGAGCTTGACTGCTGCTAATTTTTGGCAGCATGGATGTGTCGATGTGGACTCGTCGTGTAGATTTCTGGCTATAGAGATCTTTGAAGAATCTAAGCATCTCGATCTTAATGTCTCTTGGTCTCCGGATCATCCTGCTTCCACTCTTGATTTCATTAATCTTCTTAAATCGTCTTCTTCTAAGTGCAATGGCATGAAAATACTTCGTGTTTCTATCACCAGACTTGATCCATTTGTCTCTGGATAACTGCTTCCAATAGCTTGCCTTTCTATCCAACCGTTTCCTAATTAATTCACACTATTATTTTTACTACTCTGATAATGGATCTTATATTTCATAATTTATTTCACACATATTTTATTATAAAATTAAAATTTTAAAGTAAGATGTTATAATTACATTTCTTAAAATCTGTATTAAATCAAACTATCAAACAGTGTCCATGGGATGGAGGGAGTATTAATATTCAATTATTTCAAAGTGATGGTCTTTCTTTTATTGATTCAAAAAAATTTCTTTTATTTGTTAAATATACTCCTTACTTATACATTAAAAATTGGAAAATGAATCAAGAGTGTTTATGCACAATTATTTCCTTTTTTTGTTTCTTATAAGCACCTTTGATTTGATGGAAATGCATTTAGTTAGGTTCATTTACTGTTAAAGTACCTCGTTTCTTAACCATATTTTATTACTTCCCCGTCCATAAAAATTGAGACTTTAGAGATGATACGAGTTTTAATGCAAAATTGATAAAGTATGAGAGATAAAAAACAAAGAAAAGTGATTGGAATATTGTTATTAAAAAATTAGATCCATTTTATAAGAAAAAAAGATGATTTTTATGGGACGGAGGAATGGAGTATGATACAAATTGATTTCTAAGATAAATGCGTTGTTTTTTCAGTTTTGCGGAGTTATTTGAAGCATTCAAATTGGGATCATGTTGGTTGAGGATAAATTGGAGTTATTCGAATTATTTATTTACTCTTTAGAATATTTTTGTGTCTAAATATTGTCGAGTGTGGTTTGTCATTTATTTACTCTTTAGAATATTTTTGTGTCTAAATATTGTCGAGTGTGGTTTGTCATTCTTTTGAGTTGATAGGAGACAGATACTAAATTATTTACTCCCTTAGTGAGAAAATTGGTAACGTAAGAGAGAGGAAAAAAAAATGAGTAAAGTAAGAGAGAGAAAGAGAAAAAAGTAGTGAAAGTAGAGTTAGTGGATTGTGGGGTATATGTCCTAAAATAGAAAGATTCTAAAGTTTCTATTTTTAAGGAACGATCCAAAATGGAAATAGTTGCTATTTTTAAAAAACGGAGGGAGTAATATATAAAAATGGGTCTCACATTCCACTATCTTTTTTCACCTATTTTCCAGTATATTTTTTAAAACTCGTGCAAACTCAAATGAGACTCCTAATAGCGGACGAAGAAAGTACTAATTATTATAACTAAGTTAATAAATGCAACAGACAATCTCAATATAATGTATGTACAATATCAATAAAACTGTGTTGATATTTTCTGGTACTTGTGTTGAGATTTTCATGTTAGTGTATTGATATTTATAATACACTATGTTGATATAAAAAACTGTGAAGATTATTATGTTTTAACGGATTGACTATTTAACACTTTTGTTGATATTTTATTATAATATTAAAATATGTGAGTTTTAATCTCATCAACTCGTTTTAAGATCTAATAGTATATGATTGGTCTTAGATATGGATTTTAATATGACCCCTCCAAAATGTATCTCAAAGCCGGTCTTCATGAGTGAATATTCTTCTCTTGATTGAAGCGTCCAATACGGAAATGGAAAAATCAATAAAAACAACCGTGTCCAGTTTTTTCCAAATAATTTCAATAGAATTAAAGATGTAGGTCCCCTTCATGGAAAAAAAATTAGAAATAAGGATGTTGTTTTAATTAATGGACAAATGGTAGTACATTGGAAAAGTTAAACCCAAAAAATGAGGATGTTACATGTGCTGCAATTCAAAAGGTTGCATTGGAAGTGTTTTAAAAATTGTATCGAAATTGTTAATATAAATTTTCGAATATTTAAGCCTACGAAATACTAGCAGTTTCAATTTATACAATAACTAGTGTCACCCCGTGCGATGCACGGCTCAATATATTTTCTTTCAAATTGTCGTATATAATATCAAATTATTATGCATCATAAATATGAAATGAAAATTCATATATTATTACTACTCTAAAATATTAATTTAAATCTTTTAAATATAAAGACAAAACCGGCAAACATACATAAACAACAGTATAATTAAGAAAAGAGTAAATATCAAAATTGGTTTTAACGGCCAACGTTTTTTTATCCTGATTTTGATAAAATTAAACCGTTAAGTATGATTACTAACGCCCTAATTATATCAAGAGGTGGTTGGATTCCACATTTTGACGAAGATAAATTTCCTAACATATGCAAATGGGGTGATGAATTAACGAGTTAATTAATCATAATTAACGGTGTAATTTGGTCAAAATCGGGATTAAAAACGTTGGCCGTTAAAATTGCCGAAAAAATTAGTTTTGTAAAGATTGTGATCCGAGTTGAAATGTTTAGGATGCGAAAATTGAAAAGACAATGTTTATGACCAAAATCGTAAAATGAACAATTTAATTGAGAAACATTATGACCAAGAAATTAAACCATTTTAGTTGACCAATCTCATCTAAATAATGATCTCCAAGGTAAGTTATGCTATCTTACTTCACATATTCACCTCATACAATTAGTTCCCTATACAAACTTGGAAAAAAAATATCTAATGCTTATATTATGCAATCATTATCGATTTTTAATAATCAAACATACCAAACTTCTCATGTCTGTATAAATTCTTGGATTCAAATAATGTTTAGGAATATAACATTGATCTTCCCCTTAACATCGAAAATAAAGACTTAGTCCTCATTTCTTCGTATTTATGCATTTACTAAAATTTCTGTAAAAGTAAAACTAATTTTTCTTAAGTCATACGGATTAATAGCCTCAAATCTCCAAACTCTCACCATATGATTAATGTTTACTTTTCCAAACCAAGAGGTTGTGGATTCCTATTGATGTGTGGAATTATTACTTTATGAAGCTTCCTCAAGGCAAAATGTTTTTACATACGCATACATGCAATTTTGTTTAAAATAATTATTAAAGATAGTACTGGTGAGACACTTCCTAGTCGAGCTTCATTTCATTGCAATATAGTGACCCTATACTATAAAAACCTAAACCTTGAAACCTAAATTCTATACCCTTAACTTTAAAATATACTCATCATGACCAATAAATGAACCAAATATCAATAAAAATATCCCTCTGTCCCAGTTCAATTTTACTTTGTTGATCACTTATTCTATTTTGGGGGTTTTAGATCTGTATTCAATACCTTAGACTGAGTCGGCCAACTTGATAATCCTTATTGCAGGTAGTAGAGGTTTTTTTACCTGAAGCTTGGCTGTAAATTGTAACTGAAGAATTGTCTTAAATAAATTGACCATCATCAATTTTAATGTTTAAAATCCCCAACTTTGTAGCATATGAAATGTAAAATAATTAAGATATTGTTTATCAAAAACTATAATTTAAGATTGCACTGGTGAGACACTTCCTAGTCGAGCTTCATTTCATTGCAATATAGTGACCATATACTATAAAAACCTAAACCCTGAAACCTAAATTCTAAACCCTTAACTTTAATATATACTCAATCCAAGCCCCTTGGCCTAGCGGTAAAGGGTGCTGGATACCGCGTCCATCCTGGAGGTTTCGAGTTCGAACCCTGGGTGGCGTAATTTGTCTTTCCTCCTTGTTATAGGAGTTGATTTGTAATTTCCTCCTTCATATATATGATATAAATATATGAAGTTAATTTAAAAAAAAAAAAAAAACTTTAATATATACTCATCATGACCAACAAATGAACCAAATATCAATAAAAATATCCTTCCGGCACAGTTCAATTTTACCTTGTTGATCACTTATTCTATTTTGGGGGTTTTAGATCTGTATTCAATACCTTAGACTGAGTCGGTCGGCCTACTTGTTAATCCTTACTGGTAGTAGAGGTTTTTTTATCTAAAACTTGGTTGTAAATTTGTAACTGAAGAATTGTCTTAAATAAATTGACCATCATCAATTTTAATGTTTAAGATTTGATATGCCAATACATTCTATGTTATTTTCCTTTAAAACCTTTTTATTTTTTTCAATTTTTATTAAAGAATTCATAATGTTAAAAAGTAAGCATCATGTAGATTATATTTTTCTAATGTCCATTTATTAAAGAAATACACTTTTAATTTAGTCGATGCAATTATTGATAAAAGTTATAAAAATGCAATGTTTTGACTTGCATTTTTTGTTCTTTTCTTTTTTTCATATCTTGATTATAGTGTATAGTATTTATTAAAAAATAGAAGTATTTTAATACTTACAAAAAAGGAAAATAAGAAATAGAAAATATAAAAATTAGAGTATGAAATAATGCTATTTTGAAGAAAACAGTTATCCATCACAAGCCAATACTAACAAAATGATTTAATTTTAATTAATTCATAAACAAATAAAAATACAACAACTATATACTGTGTTGTTAGTTTATTATTTTTGTCAATCATTCTTGAACTTGCAAACAATTCAAGTTTATAAATAATTTTTAATTATATAGTAATAGATTTTTATATTGTTTAAAATACACAATTATATAGTAATAGATTCTTATTTAGTAATAGATTCTTATAAGGATACATAAAAGAAAAAGTATGCTAAATTAAAAACAACTATTATATTCCATTTTTGAGTTAAAATAAGGACAATTTAATTAAAAACAATAGATTTGGGTATGATTTCATATTACGATTTACAACTATTATATTCCATGTAGGTATTTTGTCAATGTAATTAATAAATTGTACAGTATTAGTATATTAAAATTAAAAATTCTCCATCTTACATGTGTTAAATACCGAATATTTTCTTTGATACTGGAATATTTGCACTTAAAAATTTATGGATTATATGGATTGTGGAATGCAGCCGCTCTAGAATTCACCACAATATATAAAAAAATGCATTCTGTTTTCTTTTTCTCTAATGGGTTTACTTCATTTATTATTAAATCATTGTATTTATTTGACGCCATAAATAACAATGAAAATTCAAAAAGGAATTGAACAATAAATTGCCAATCAATCAACAATTTACCCATTAAATAGACTAATTTATCTAAATTTCAAACTACAAATTAAATGATAGTTAATCTCATCAATCCCACAAATTAATTAAGATTAATCTAATTAATTGTCAATCAATCAAATATTAACGGCCACCAAATCTGAATCATTTATTTATTCAATGGCTTGAAATATAGTACATAGAGATATATGTAAACGACATTGAAAAATCGCTACCAAATATGAATCGTTTAATATGTACTTTTTAAATAAATACATAAAAATTTAAATATTAAAAAGTAAGAAAAATATGGTAAAAACGTGTATCGTAAATCGTAATTATCAAGGTGGCTCATATTAAAGGCCCACTTTAATCTAGTAAAGTTTAAATAAACGTAGTGTTACTAATATTTACCATAATGCACTAATTATTATTCTTCACTCCCCCTTTACACCGCCCTCTTCACTCATTCATGAAAGTTGAGCGTTGCTTCTCACAATACAATCGCGTGCTTTTTTCGTTGTTGATTTTCAATGGAGATTTTTCGGTTAGTAGGTAGTTATTTGGATGTTGTCAGGGGCGCCTCCATCCTCTTCATGCTTCATCTTCTGGTAAGCACTCCATCTTTTTCAGAGTAGCGTCGATATTCATTGTTCTCCAACGACGCTTTATAGAATATTCACTGTCAACTCGTCAGGAATTTTGGGGCGATAGCGGAGGTGGCTCGGAGAATGAAAAATAAGTATATACATGCCCGTTTATATATGATTGGGTGGTGTTATGAATGAATTTAATTAAAAGACTCTTTGTTTCAAATTCTCAACTCTTTATTTTCATATTTATTGTTATAATTGAAAACGACTGAATTGAATAAATAATTTTAAATTAATAGACAAGTGTAACTGCTCTCATTTTTTATTTCATATTATTACATTCAATGACTTTGAACATTTTATAATCATGTACACTAAATTCTGCAATATTCATCACATTCAATTAAAATTGTGAAATCGTCGATTGAAATGTATGAATAATCATATTGAACACTCAATTTTTAAATATTCATCACATTCAATTAAAGATGTGAAACTGACAGTTGAAATGTATAAATCCATAAACAATAATCAGTTTTAATTAAATGAATTTTTTAATAGTGTAACTGCCAAGGCTAAAATTATTTTAAAGCTTCATGGCCTGTAGCTACAAAATTTGGAAGGCAACGTCTATATTATAGTAGGTTTTATTCTTAAATGGCAAGATTATGACATCAGAAATTATAGCTTTAAGCTTAAATGCTTATTCCATAAATACCCCTAAAACTCTAATTGTTATTCCATAAATACCCCCAAAACTCTCCCTTTATATATTTATATATGTATAGATTATAGTAGGTTTTATTCTTAAATGGCAAGATTATGACATCAGAAATTATAGCTTTAAGCTTAAATGCTTATTCCATAAATACCCCTAAAACTCTAATTGTTATTCCATAAATACCCCCAAAACTCTCCCTTTATATATTTATATATGTATAGATAACACGTGATACAACAAATTTTGGTATTGATCTAAATAAATATGATATCGAAATAAATTAGATGAAAGACGTTTTCTAGAACAGAAATATGTAGGTAATGACTAGGGCTGGGGAAAAATACCGAAATACCGAAATACCGGCCTTATCGTACCGAAAATATATCGAAAATACCGAATTTTTGGTATACCGCGACTTTCGGTACGGTATGATACCTTACCGAAAAATTTCGGTAAGGTAACGGTATGGATTTTCAAATACCGCGGTATACCGCTGCATACCGAAATTCGGTATATACCGTAAATTAAGGTATATACCGTAAACTAAGGTATATACCACAAAAATATAAACACAATTATATATAAAATATATTTTATATATTTTTAAATTATAAAATCTATTGTGAAATATAAATATAATTATGAATAAATTATATTTAATTTATTTTTAAAATTATAAAATATAAATAATATTCTAAAAAATCTAATTTTCTATTTTAATTGATGTTGAAAGTAAGGTATACAGAACTTCGGTATGGTATACCGAAAATGAGGTACGGTATCGGTATGGAAATTCGTCATACCGAAAATAAGGTATACCGAAGTTCGGTATACCGAAAACTTTGGTAAGGTAAAGGTATGATTTTTTCGCATACCGTATTTACGGTAAGGTATACGGTATGGTGATTTCGGTAAGGTATACCGTACCTACCCACCCCTAGTAATGACTTCTATTTTCCAGCGTTATTGAAGGGGAATTCTGACTTCCGTTTACCTAGAAAAGCCCATGCAAAAGTTAGAATTCACAACTTTTCCAATATTCTTTAAGTGATTTTATATACTCCCTCTCGTCTCATAATAAAGATCACACTTTAGATAATGCTACATTATTTTAGGAGATTTGTTTTGTATGTTCATTAATAATCAGAAAAATATATTTTTATATATAATGTGAGAGAACATTTTGTAAAAAATGAAATATGACATTTTTACGAGTTAAACTAAAAAGGTAAGTGTAACATCTATTATAATAAGAGACAAGGTAAGTGTAACATCTATTATAATAAGAAACACATGGATTACTACCTTTACAATCCTTGAATATACAAAATTTAATAAATAAAATCATCCCACAACATCTGAGATGTCTCAACCCTAGTTCCATTATATGGAATCATCTCTTATTTTTAAGGTTAATTATTGTTTCTATAAGATTAATTTCATCTCACGTTTAGAAATAATTTCAAATTAATCTTCAAATTAATATTCGGTGCCATATTATTAATTTGGCAATGCCAGAAGCTTATACGTGAATTCTATTCCACAAATTTCCTAAAATAAATTAAACAAAACAACCAATTTATCTTTTTCTTATCAGAATTGAAACATAATTAATCTGCCCGTGAAAAATTTAATCCAATAACATACTTGATAATTTTTCAGAAAGTTAGATATAAGATTAAAATATTTTCAAAATATTATGATATACTGAGTCATTCGTAAATAATGGAATACAAATTATTATCAATTATATATTTTTTAATTTTGTAAGAAAGCGTACAAATCTATAATTTCAACCATCTGAATTATGTTAATTGTGTTTTCAAATTTCCATTAAATATTGGTGCTTAACTGCATAAAAAATAGACCATGGTCAATTTGTTAGAGATATGAGAATATTTTCAATTTTTAGATTGTACAAAAATAAGGTCTATATATGCATCTCAATTGGTGAATTTGATAGAGAACAGAGGAAGTGAGGCAGAGAATTTGATAATGAATTGAGGGGAAAGGAAAAAAACGAAAAACAAGAAAGTGAGGGGAGAGAAAAATATAGAGTATTCACAATGGATATGCCAATCTCACCGGCCTATCTTCATTTTCTCCTGCCACATCAGTATTTTATCCTAGGGGTGTATCTCCTTGCTATGGAAGGACATATCTCACGGCCTATCCTACAACCATCTCATTTCCACATCAGCATTATTATATTTCATTTTTAATTGTTGGTATAAAATAAATGAGGTAAAATAGTAAAAAATAATATTCAGACAAAAAAACAATTGCCGGAATTCATTGTCTAGAGAGATGAAAAAGGAGGTATAGAGTGAGAATGAAGGGGTGACCGTAAATAATGGGGTATGGAGGTTATAGAGGGTCTACACATAATTTTTTTAAAAAAATCATTTCGATAGGGCCGATGATCGGCACTATGGCCGCAATGAGGAGCCGATCATGGCCGTTGGAACGGCCCTTTGGGGTGAGGTGACATTGACCGATGACAGGCCCCTTTTTTCACAATGAGGGCCGATCCTGGAGCCAATCATGGCCTCGGGGGATCGGCCTCCATTGCCAATGCTCTAAAGCTTGTCGCTCACAATAAGGCACTCTGCATATCAATTCTTAGATTTGAATAATAGTAAATTGTTTTCAATTTCTAGTCCTGTTAATTTAAACCCTTGGGTAACTTAGTCGAAATTAATGATACTATAATTTTCGTAAACACAGTTGGTGATCGGTTTGTGACAACTTTATCATTGCGTTAACTCTGAAAATGAATTAGTATTGTAACTTAAGATTTGCTTTTTTGCATTGAATATTCATAAATAGAAATCATATCTGCATATAGAAGTTAGTCAAGTCATTCAATTAAAGACAAAATCGACAACTAAATTCTTTTTCCTAGAAATTAACAAGTGGAATATTTATCATTCTTTCACACTGTAACGCATGCCTATAAATAGGTATAATAAAAGCTTAAACATGCATCAAACAACCATTCTTATAAAAATCATGGGTATTAAGCCTTTTCAGCTCATCCCATTTCTCTTCCTTATTTTCCTACTATCGTCAATTGGCAATGCCAAGACGAAAACCCCAAACCACAAAAAATCATCACCTTTTGATTTCATCAACAATCTAAAAGGTTGTCATAAGGGAAACAACACCAAATAGGTCCGCGAGCTCAAAGCCTACCTCGGAGAAATTCGGATATCTGAAATATCTGAACAAAACCCATGCTACCGACGATGATTTCGACGACATTCTAGAATCCGCAGTCAAAACCTACCAAAAGAATTACCACATCAAACCCACAAGGATCTTAGATGACGAAACAATCGCGAAAATGACGGCCCCTCGTTGCGGGGTGGCCGATATCGCCAACGGCACTAACTACATGCAACCTGATACGATCCTATCTCTCAATTATTTAGTTATATTTTGATTTACCGTATCTTTTCCATATTTGTTTAGATATATGTTTCTTGTTCAATAAGTTAGGGTAGTAGTATTAGAATATTATAAATATGAGAGATTGTTATCATTTTATTCAATCAATTAATGAAAATATTTTCTCCACCAAAGATAACGTGTGTTTTCCAATCCTAACTTTGGATCCCTCCGTCGATTCCTAATTGGACGCCGAAGTATTCTATCAGCCGCCGAGTTATCTGCCCGACGGGAGCGACTCCCGCGCACAGAAACTCCGCCAACGTCCGCCGAGCCTATTGGTTGCCGGAAATTAATCTCCACCGCCGAGCGAAACTCGCCGCCGGTGCTTGTTAAGGGAAACACCCTTAACAATTGGTGCTTTCATCGTGATTTCACCCTCCCACCATCTCGAACCGAAGCTACACCGCTGCCCGACGGAAACCATTCCGCGCACAACAACTGCTTTGGTTGTCGAGTCCCGCCTGTCCGCCGGACAACTCTACTTCTGCAACGCCCGACGGGAAGGATTCCCGCCTGCCGCATTGAAGTCAGACGATCATCATCCACCACATCCACGCCTCGATCCGTCATCATGACACACAATCACCATCGCCATTTCGTTCACAAGCATACACAGCCACTGCCCGATCTGGAGTTTCGCTATCGCAAAGCGCTGCCACACGGGTTTAACAGCTTTCAGCCGCCCCCCAAACGGGTTCCAGCAGCCTGGAAGGCCGAGGGAGGAGAGCCCTCGCAATTCGACCACCCACAACAGCCGCTCAACCAACCGGACAGGTACAGCTGCTGGACGATTCCTAGAACAGCAGAGACCGCACGCGACAAAGAGATTCATGCCAAGCTGGATCATATCCTGGCTGCGTTTGATAAGTTGGAGAACAAGTGGGATGCCACGGATCGTCGTATCGGAAGATCATATGCTCCGCCACGACCTGAGCCAGCTCCCGACCGGGGAGAGCATCGAAGTGCAAGACAGCCATGGCGAGACCCATCGCCGTTCCCGCTCGCAGATGGACCAACTCCTCCACGACATCCTAACGCGAGGTATCGGGGGCGCTTTCACGACCAACCCCATACGCGGTCCCATTGACAGGGTTTTGAGGAGTATTCGAGGCGACTCCAACATCTTCATAATGGCCGCGCCGAGCAGCCTACATACCGGTCACCGCAGTCTGACCGATTTCTGAGTCACGGCACGACTCTGTTGTTTGCCGTTGCCCCGCCACGGTCCGGCTTCACGCACCGGCCACAACAGTCCAACAAGTTTATTGATTCGGGGAAGCAGCGTGGTCTACCCAATACTCCCAATCTCATGGTTCGTTCGCCTTGCCCAGCCCAATTAGCCGCGCTAAGTGATTACAACGAGAAACTGAGTATTTATAGATTGGAGCAAGCCGCCCTTCTCGCCCGCGTGAATGCATTGTTTGAGGAGAATATTGAGGATGATAATCTAGCTGAGGATGTTCCCGACAGCGTTGCTCACAATGGGGGTACTAATCTTGTTGTACCAAATGACGAGTCCTTGGAAGAGATCGTCAAGACCGACAATACGCTGCTGCGAGTGCTCGTCGGGGCATATGGTGAGAAGATTGATGATATTAGTGTTCCAACACATAAGGAATTGGAGATGAAAGATGATGTAGCGACTATGCTGGAGAAAGAAAATAAAGCCGAAGCCCTTCGATCTAGTTTAGAGCCGAAAGAAAAAGATTTCTGTATGTTGAGTGAGAAGCCGAACAAGAAAGAGAGCATGGAGAATCAGAGCCTTGTTGATGACATTGAGGCTGGATTTGATATAAAAAAAACAGGACAATCAAGAGGAAATGGAAAACAAGCGAAGGTTGTTTGAGGATGAGCTTAAATTAAAAGCAGAAGAATTGGGTAAGACAGGGGATGCTCACTCATGTTCGCAAGCACTTGTTTGTGTCTATGTGGATTTGAATGTCGGTAATGTTACAAGTATGAATCCTCGATTACCGTCGCTCGACGCCGATGCAAGGTTGATTCCTCCAGGAAATGACACGTCCTGTTTGAGCATTCATGGAGGTGTGGCAAAACTTTTCATCTTAGCGTTGAATTGTCACGACAACAATGTGGCGGGGGTGTCCACCATATCTTATACCCAACACGGTTCTCTATTGGTGATTTTGGGTGGAAATGATGAAGGGAGACGCACAACTATTCGGTGGGCATTTGATCCAGGAGGAGATACCGCGCCAAAGTTTCTACTTTCAACTCTCTTCATGGTTTTATGGTTCCTACCTTGAGTACAATGTGGATTTCAACCGTGGGGAGTTGATACGATCCTACCTCCCAATTATTTAGTTATATTTTGATTTACCGTATCTTTTTCATATTTGTTTAGATATTTGTTTCTTGTTCAATAAGTTAGGGTAGTAGTATTAGAGTATTATAAATATGAGAGATTGTTATCATTTTATTCAATCAATTAATGAAAATATTTTCTCCACCAAAGATAACTGTGTTTTCCAATCCTAACTTTGGATTCCCTCCGCCGATCATAATTGGACGCCGGAGTATTCTATCAGCCGCCGAGTTATCTGCCCGACGGGAGCGACTCCCGCGCACAGAAACTCGGCCAACGTCCGCCGAGCCTATTGGTTGCCGGAAATTTATCTCCACCGCCGACCGAAACTCGCCGCCGGTGCTTATTAAGGGAAACACCCTTAACACAACCCCAAAACAGGACGAGTCGTAGCATCCACACAGTCTCTCACTACAGTTTCTTTCGTAATAACCCTAGGTGGCCACCAACTAAAACGCATCTCACTTACCGCCTATCACCGAACTTTCCCCCGGCTGGCTGCCGTCGATCCTGTCGCACGTGCCTTCCAACAATGGGAAAGTGCCACACATTTCTCCTTCTCACGTGGTGAAAACGCTGACATAGTTATAGGGTTTCACCGGGGAAACCATGGCGACAGTGCCCGTTTTGATGGCCCCGGTGGAACCCTAGCTCATGCGTTTGCACCAACCGATGGCAGATTCCATTATGATGCCGACGAGCAGTGGTCCGTTGCCCAAAATGCCAATGCCTTCCATTTGGAAACTGTTGCTGCACATGAAATCGGTCACCTTCTTGGTTTGGGGCATAGCTCACACGAGACAGCAATCATGTACTCGAGAATTGGAGCAGGGGTGGTTAAGACTTTGGATCAAGATGATATCCAGGGGATTGCTGCTTTATACAATCGCCAAAATTAACATTCCATCTATATTAATATGTATAATAATTCCTATGTCGGAAATGTAATACTACTATTATGAAATGAACTGCTTTTCCATCCGAAAAATATATTCTAAATATTGAAACGTAAAAGTCAATTACTTAGACATAGCAAAATCCCTACCAATCACTTTCCACATCTCCCTTTGATACAGAAGCACAAATTGCAGCAACAGCTATATCCAGACAAGTATAGATTGGCAATTTATCCAATAAAATGCGATTGCACATTTCGTTTTATCACGCTAGAGTTTCAGTTGGTCTTACTAAATGAAACCCACACCAAAAAGAGAAGACCATCAAGAACTAACCATCTCTAATTCATGCTTTCTCCTGATTCAGATTGCACCTCGTCATCATCATCGTCGTCATCCTCTTCAATATTCATGTTGCCATCGTTCAAAACACTCTTGAGATCTCTAAGCTCAGTTGCGATATCGACTTCACGCGTTGAGCCCCCTTTGAATTAAATGTCACGGTGTTTGATCAGTAACCAACGGAGCAAGCGGTCTTCCTTGTTCAGATAGTATAACTCAGAGTTTATGCTAGGTGGTGTCATTATAGTCATCTGTAGCAGTTGGCCTGCATCATATAACAATTGATTCTGTCTGAACATTTGTCTTTTCTGTCAACAAGCAGTATTTTCACTGAAAAGATCGATGAATCATATATATGCAATATATGATACACAATATAAAAAATTGGCTATTGAAAAATGTTTATAAGGGGCCTTTACTGAGAAAAGAGAAGGGGTGGGGAAGATGGAAAAGAAATTAAGATGAGGAAAACAAGTATGTACCCACATCTTAATGTTCATAGTGATAGGCGTAGAAACGCTGCTTTTCTCCACATCAATAAAAGATCTAACAGATGATAAGATTCAAAGTAATAGCAACTAAAGAAGACATGTCTTGACAAGTTTCATATAACCCAGGCTCGAGTAAGATGTTATCTGTTACTTCCAGAACAAGCACGGTAGTTCGACAGCGTCATGTAAGGAAAAGAATGCAGGAAGAACATAAGCCAGTCTCAGCACTACACAATGTTGAGTAAAGCAGTCAACTTTCAACAATTTAGCATATAACTTAAGCAAATAATACAGAATTGTACCAAATCCAACACATCAGAACTAATTTTATCAAGTCAAAACCGCAAACCCTGAAATAATTAGGGCTAGAAACTAAAAGTTCATGAACATTCAATTAGCTATAAATGCAATGTAAGCTTTTGATATTATCAATGTTTTTACAAACTTTTTATTAATATAGTTCACAAACGACAAGTTCAAGTTGATGAAATGATACACGTCAAACATGGCAGACAGGCTTCGGTTGATATGTCCACTTTCAGATTGAAATTCTAGTCTGAACTGAATGAAGTATTACCTATTAAACAAAATTGATTTTTTACATCTTACCCATTTTTTATCAAACCATGCCAAACGTGAGCAGAATATACCTGATAATGTCGCCCATCCAGTTTTCTGATTCCATAACCCAATTGAACAGTTCCTAAGGATTTCAAATCAGTCACCACTCCATTTCTTCTGTAAACATGCTTTCCCACCCGCGCAATCAAATCAAAGAGGGCTTCCTTTGGTACAGTGGGTTTTAACAAAAGCATGCAGTCATAGAGAGGCATATTTATGTTCAAACTATATCAGCACCCTATCTGCAAAAAATGTTATAATGAGTGACTCTGTTCAAACGACTCCTCAGCAATTAAGAAATCAGACAATTAACGAAATGTATATACACATAATTAGGGTATGATTCCCACAAGACAAACCTCCAATTAAACAGTATAAGCAATTAAACAAGATAACAACAACAGGTTCAACAATAACGAAAAAAAAAACTGAAAATGTGGCTCAACTCACTTCAAATTAGGCTCTAAATCAACAGAGCCGTGTATAAATATTTACAGCCTCCTTATTTCAGCCCTCTAAATTCAGAACCCTAATATCGAGAAGAGAAATTTGATTGTCAAAACAAACTAAGGCAAAGTCACTCGGGCGATGAATCAATGATCGGGCGGTTAATATGTGACGCCTCTAGCATTAACATAACAAAAATACAAACTCGAAAAATAGATTGCTCTTCTGATTTGGATCGAGGCTTCTAGCTAAGAAGAGTCAATCGGGCGGCGATTTCATGATTGAAAATAAGCGAAGAAATCGGAGTTAGGAGTTACGTAGGGTCGTGAAATTTCGAAGCACTGCAGACGGCGGCGTTCTCCCTTCCTACCACGGCGGCGGCGTAGGAAGAAGATGAGAGTGGATGGCGGCGGAAATGGGAGTTTGTATCTCAGGGCACCCGCAATGGGGAGCCCGATGGCAATCCCAATGGCGTCCACCGTCCTCGGGCGCAGACGATGCCCACATTGTGGGTGCCCGCCATCGTCCGCGCTCTACGTCCGCGCCCGATGCATCGTCCGCGCCCTACGTCGCGGACGATGGCCTATCGTCCGCGCCATTGTGGGGGCTCGGCGGACAATGACCGCGGACGATAGGCAATCGGGCGCTCCATTGCGGGATCGGCGGACGATGGTCGCAGACGATTGCACGCGTTTTTGATTTTTTGTATAAATACCCCTACCCTACCTTCATTTGTAACGTTTCATTTCACGATTTGACTCTCGAAACTCATATTTTTATTATTACTACGAAATGGATTCAAGTCTCAAGAGTCCGATGTTTGGGGAGGCGCGTTGGCCGGGTACAGAACCCGCCGAATATCGGGCGTTCAACGCCAACACGCAGTACGATCCCTAATTCAGCACATAATCGTACGGTTTGTCTGACATGGAGCCGTCACCAAACCGACCCATCGCCCCCTCCCGCCACGCCGCCGCCGAGACCGCCGACGCCACCCCTTCCGCCCCCGCCAAAAAGAAGCGGATCCGGCACCGCGCGCAGAAGTTGCCACTTCAGGGAAATTGTGAAGAGTACGCCCCCGGCCGTACGAACTACCAGCCGGAAGAAACCCTCATATTGGCGAGGTGTTGGGTGGACATATCGGAGGACCCGATATTCGCGAACAACCAGAGGCAGGTGGCGTACTGTGAGCGCATCGCCGAGCGCTACAATGCGGCGAAGCCGCCGAGCGAGTACAAGCGCCAACGGGAGCAGCTCCGCAAGCACTGGGACTAGGTGAAGAAGCAAATCAACTTGTTCTCGTCGAAGTACGAGAAGTGCCCGAGGAAGCAGGGGAGCGGCGAGAGCTTGAGCGACGTGCGCTCCAAAGCGCTGTGTCGTACCAGTCCCTGTACGGCGAGTTCAAGCACGAGGCCATCTGGGCGCTCTTGAGGGACAAGCAGAAGTTCCAAGGCGGGATTCTGCACACCGGGGGTACAAAGAGGACGAAGACCACCGAAGCTGGTGGTTACACGAGCAGCGAAAGCGGAACTCGTCCGGTGGACCTCAACCGGACGTACGGGGACATTGAGAATTCCAGCACACCGATGTCCTCCCTGCGTCCCATAGGCGTCAAGGTTGCGAAGGCCAAGGGGAAGGCGGTGGCGACATCATCCTCGACGGCCGCCGCGTACGAGCAGTTGGAAACAGCCTCGATGGCGAAGACGTTGTTGCAGACCCACAAGGCCCTCAAGAAGTATATGGACCCCGCCGAAGCCGAATATCTCCGGGGGTTGATCAATGAGCTGGGCCGGAAGTTGGGAATTGCGTAGATTAGCCAACTTGAATCGTGTAACTTTTGTATAATGAATGCAAATTTCGCTGGTTTTTAGTTAATCGTTGTGTTTTTAAATTTAGTTTGCATTACATATTTGAAAACATTTAAATTAATTAACAAAACAACAGTATAACATGTGGGGTAGGAGGATAAAACTAATGACGTGGCGGTTGCTCAGAGCGCCCCATTGCTAATGGCCTCACTGACCACTGTGTAAATTAGATTAAAAAATAGTCATGTAATTATTTTAAATTTCTTGATGATGAATAGTTGAATTATTATCGGTCTTAGTAGGAGTATTATTAATCTTAATGTGATATTAATTCATAGATTTATTACCTGAATTTTCGTTTTTATCTAATCAATGGACTTCTTAACTTAGCAAAATTGTTTCTCAAATTATGAATAATTGGTGGCTAATATCACAAACCATATGATCATTTTGATTTTTCTACGATTATACTAATCAGATGTGTCCGACCTTCGTAACTTTTAAGCTGCTATTATCTCAATAGTAAATTACTAATATCACGAACCATGACCAAATTTTGATTTTTCCACAAGCTTAACTTGGTAAAAAAAATCATAAATTTTGCTATTGTTAAATTTCCTATGATCAGTAATTTGGCCAATAGTAAATTAATATGGCGTGACTTAATAATCGGTTAAACCAACCAGATGTGTCCGGACTTCGTAGTTTTTAAGTTGCTATTCTCCCAATAGTAAATTACTACGACTTGATAGAATTAAATATAAAAAATAATCTAACCTATAAAACATGTACATAAAAAAGCAAATGTTAACCATTGATATTACTAACAAATATGGCGTGAGAACAAATGAAATTGATAATATTCCAAATATGTAGTAGTAGATGAAGATGAGGTTTAGGAGCCAAAAAAAAAAGAGTAAAAAACTATCATATCTACAAATTTATTGCACAGTACTTTGAAATTTCTCTATAAAATTTCTCAAACTAATTTTACAAAACTATTTACGTGATTAACAAAATGTACACAACAAACACTACACAAAATGATTCAAGCTTTAGCCCCTCCTCTTGCTATGCTCAAGTTGATAAACTCATTACCACCAACCTTGAGGGGAAGAAGAAATCATCTTCCGGTGGTAGTTAATCATTCGTCGGCTCTATCATCTTTTCGTGCTTCATCCCCAGAGTCGTCGGACATGCTTTTCAATATGCTTTCCATTACTTCA
This sequence comes from Salvia splendens, assembly GCF_004379255.2. Taxonomy (NCBI): domain Eukaryota; kingdom Viridiplantae; phylum Streptophyta; class Magnoliopsida; order Lamiales; family Lamiaceae; genus Salvia; species Salvia splendens. Next base: position 17,775,606 of record NC_056036.1, on the reverse strand, counting down.
GCAATTATTTCTTTCACTTCTTCTATCCTATGCCACAGATCTACTCCAAAGTGCTTCGCTAAGTGTAGTCAACAAGAACTAAGAGTGAAAAAAAACTAATACTTCTTTCAGTAACAAATGACCAAATAGGGATTAGCCATACCAAGTTGTCGAAAGACGTCAGCTACTTTTACCTGCATTGTAACAAAACAGGGAAAATTTAAATAAGAATCAAACATAAGCAACTTGCAATGATTTGACTTGGTACTTACTCCATCAAAATCTACTTCGTTCAGTATATTCTATATCCTATATAAAGGAGTGTAAATCATAGAGATTAACAAGTTGAATAAAAATCGAAGCCTTTCAACGTGGCATCAGAGCAAATGCTCAGAAATAAACTCATCACAGCCTAGATATATCGTTTCTCGCAGAATTAAGCCTTGGCCGGCGACGAAGACAGAACAAAACCCAAACTCTCAGACTATAACAAACTGAGAGTTAGCAAGAATGTTACCGTTGCCGTGAAGCTCAATGGAACCAACTATTCGATATGGGCGCGGCTAATGAAAACCCAGACCGGGAGTAGGAGGGTACTCCGACACATCAACGACAATCCGCCACCACCCGAACCAGGGGCGGCTGATTACACGGAGTGGGAGGAGACAGACTTAATCGTCAAACGGCAGAGGCTCTGTGGAAAAGCCTAGCCGTGACATTCGAAAGCACATCCGATCCATTCCTGCTTTTCGATCTGGAAGAAAAAGCAGAAAATGTCAAGCAAGGAGAACAAAGCCTGGAGACGTATTGGCGGCACTTACATGGGACGTGGATAGATGTGGATCGATGCCAAGAACAGCCGGTCACATGTTGTGACAGAGGGGTCAGCTAATTCCGGAAATACATCGAAAACCGGCGGTTATTCAAGTTCCTAACCGGACTTAACCCGAGATACGATCAGATGAAGCAGGAAGTGCTCAAGGAACGACCTTGGCCCTCAGCCGAGGTCGCATACGGCTAGATTAAGAGGGAGACCGCCCGGCTTAAAATCATGCCGACAATCTCCACCGAACCAACCGGCGCAACCAACAACGTCGCATCATCGGGCGGTATCGGACTTGGATTCGCGGCTCGGAGTCAGCAGCGGGGTGGACCACCACCGCATCGAACCGGTGCACCTAACCCCCAAAATCACCGACCCTTTAAACCGGACAAATCGAAGCTATGGTGCTCGCACTGCGGGAAACACAAACACACCAAGGAGACGTGCTTCCTCCTTGTCGGCTTCCCGGAATGGTGGGACGAGAACCAGAAATCCAAGGCAAAGCTGGCGATCGGAATATCCGAAAATGGGGGAGGTTTATTTCCGGCGACTAGAGCGGGCAACCAGGAGGCCGCCGACGCTCACGGTCGGCAGGAGAACAAGGGTGGTGCAGTCGGGGAGGCGGCGATCGCCGATTTCAGACGAGGCGGCGGGTCGTTTGGTGCCGGATCTTGTGGAGGTAAAGGGTAAGGGTTAAAAACCCAAACCCTACTTTGTTAATTGCTATTAAGCCCCCCGAGACTGATAAATCACGTTTTTTATCCCCCCCAATTCTGGACTATTACATAAGACACCCATGCTGAACCTAATGTGCAATTGAGTCCCCTTAGAGTAAAAAACACGAAAACTTACCCCCCAGCTTTAGAAAAATCGTTTATTGACCCCAATTATTTTGCACCTCTTAAAAATACCCATATTGCATGCGTAGCAGAAAAATGACAGGGTAATACTGGGAGTGAGTGGATATTTGATTGTGGAGCTACAGATACTATGACCTATGATAAGAGTGATTTTACCACTTTTAATGATGCAACAAAACGCCAAATTCAAACCGCTGAAGGGGAGTTGACATCTGTGAATGGGAGTGGAACTATTGAAATATCCCCATGTCTGAAACTTAAAAATTGACTCTATGTGCCAAAACTGTCTCACAAACTGATGTCTATTAGTCACGTGATGAAGGAACTAAATTGCACTTTATTGATGCATCCAAATTTCTGTGTTTTACAGGATATCAGGACGAGGGGGATAATTGGGCGGGCACTGAGCGTCTGGGATTCTATTATGTGGATGAGATAGCTCACCAAGGGGGCGTCGCGATGCTTGCTCACGGATCTGCTGATAGAGAAGCTTGGTTGTGGCATCGTCGAATAGGTCATCCTTCCGCGGGTTATTTCAAATTACTTTTTCAAAGTTTTCCCATTTTAAAGACATTTCTTGTGAGTCATGTGTTTTGGCTAAGAATCATAGACAATCTTTTAAATCCAGTAATACGCACGTTAAAGATATTTTTTCCATTGTTCATGCTGATGTGTGGGGCCCTGCCCCTATTACAGATGATCATGGTTTTAAATACTTTCTTCTGTTTGTCGATGATTGCACTAGAATGACGTGGGTATATTTTTTGAGACATAAATCTGAAGTTTTCGAAAAATTTACCATCTTTTTCAAAATGATTCAGACACAGTTTCACCAAACTATCTCGGTTCTTAGGTCAGATAATGGGAGGGAATTTGTTAATTGAGACATGGAAGAATTTTTTAAGAAAAATGGGTTAATTCACCAAGCCACTTGCCCGTATACACCGGAACAAAATGGGGTAGCAGAAAGAAAAAATAGAATTCTTCTTGAAATAACTCGAGCTTTGTTTTTTGATTCAAATGTTCCGAAATTTCTTTGGCTTGAAGCAGTAGCTACCTCGGTGTACTTGGTCAACAGTCTTCCTACAAAAATTCTTGATATGAAAACACCTCTTCAAGTTCTCTCGAAATTGACAAAAGTCCTTGAACCATTTACTCTTCCACTAAAGATTTTTGGGTGCTTTGTTTATGTGCATGTACCGAAACATGAATGCACTAAGTTTTCTGCATGCGCCGTGAAATGTGTCTTCTTGGGATATTTGATTAATCAAAAGGGGTATAGATGTTATGATCCGTCTTTTAGGAAAATAATCACTACTATGAATTGTAACTTCCTGGAGTGCGAATACTTCTATCAAACCCAACTTTGCTGTCAGGAGGAGAGTAGGAATACCCTAAGGGATATGAGTGGACCTCCAAGTTGGTTGGTGTCTCAATCAAGCAACTCCGAAGTGGAACTAACAGAACAAGCTAGCGCCACTGCCGAGCAGGTCGCGTCCACTGTGGATCCCCCTCAGCGAGCCACGCCTCAGACCAATCCTCCTCCAGTGATATCCGAGGTAAACTCTGAACCTATTCATGAGAGTACAGTTATTACTCATAACCTTCCTGAGACAGATGAGGTCACGGCTATTGATGGGGACATTGGCCGTTACATTCTTCCCCCACGAAGCACTCGAGGGGTCCCACCTAAAAGATACTGTCCAGAAAAGATCGGAAGTAAAAGTAGATACTTGATGGCAAATCTCGCTAAAGCCAACCTCACAGAGATGGCTAGAGCTTTCACAACAGCCATGTATGAAGAAGAAGAGATCCCTTAAACAGCTGAAGAGGCAATGCAAATACCTCATTGGAGAAAGGCGATGATGGTAGAGATGAAAGCACTAACGAAGAGCAAAACATGGGAAGTGTGTGCCAGACCAGAAGGCGTGCAAGCTGTGGGGTACAGGTGGGTCTTCACCATCAAAACGAGACCAGATGGGTCGATTGAGCGATATAAGGCCTGGCTGCTTGTAAAAGGGTACACTCAAACTTATAGAGTCGATTATGCTGAAACATTTTCTCCAGTTGCCAAGATGAACACGATCAGAGTCCTTTTCTCCATAGCAGCAAACAAGGATTGGACGTTACACCAGTTCGATGTCACTAATGCCTTCCTGCATGGTGAACTCTCAAAACCAATCTATATGGAGGCCCCACCAGGTTTCTCTGCGGAGTTTGAAGGCGGTAGGATATGCATGCTTAAGAAAACGTTGTATGGGTTGAAGCAATCGCCTCATGCCTGGTTTGGGAGATTCACCGAGGTAATGAGGAAGTACGGATATAAACAAAGTAACTCCGATCACACTCTGTTTCTGAAAAAGAGGGAAGGAAAGATTACATGTCTTATTATCTATGTGGATGATATGATCATCACTGGTGATAATGAAGAGGAAATCAAACAATTGAAACAGAATCTTTTCTCGGAGTTTGAGATGAAGGACCTTGGTCTGCTAAAGTATTTTCTAGGGATAGAAGTACTAAGGTCTCGACAAGGAATCTTCATAAATCAGAGAAAGTATGTCCTTGACTTGTTGGCGGAAACTGGAATGTTGGACTGCAAGCCAGCAGACACCCCTATGGTCCAAAACCACGGTTTGCAGATAGTTGAAGGAGCTGAAGCTACTCACCGTACAAGATACCAACGCTTAGTTGGAAAGCTGATCTACATGTCCCACACTAGACCCGACATAGCATATGCAGTTGGAGTAGTGAGTCAGTTTATGCATAAGCCTCAGGCAGCCCATTGGGAAGCAGCAATGCGAATTGTCCGGTACTTGAAGGGAACACCAGGACATGGAGTAATGTTTAAGAAGCACGCACATATGGACATATGTGGGTACACAGATGCAGATTGGGCAGGAAACCCGAATGATCGAAAATCAACTGCAGGATACTTTACATTTGTTGGAGGCAACCTGGTTACTTGGCGAAGCAAGAAACAAAAGGTGGTAGCCTTGGCAAGCGCAGAGGCGGAATTTTGAGGGATCAAAAGCGGACTAACAGAGATCCTATGGCTAAAACGGCTAATGACCGAGTTGGAGGTACTTTCCTTAGGACCCTGCAAACTGTTCTGCGATAATAAGGCAGCCATCAGTATATCCGAGAACCCAGTGCAGCATGATCAAACAAAACACGTTGAAGTAGATCGACACTTTATCAAAGACAACATAGAGGCAAAGATCGTAGAGCTGCCATTTGTCAGATCCGAAGATCAGCTAGCCGATATTCCGACCAAGGCTGTGGACTCAAGAAGCTTTCATGAAGTGTTGGGAAAGTTAAGTATGGACGATCTCCTTACTTAACGTGAGGGGGAGTGTTGGAAAGAAATCAAGTCACAAGGAAACAAATCAAGGTAAATCAAGGGAATATGAAATTGATACCGTAATTGATTCTTACCATGTAATAGGTGATTGGGAACTAGAGTAAATCTTTACCTTAATTGTGTATAGTCTATATCCTATATAAAGGAGTGTAAATCATAGAGATTAACAAGTTGAATAAAAATTGAAGCCTTTTAACAATATGTTTAGCAGGCTCATCTTCATCGCCATCTGTTCCTTCTTCTGAGTGATGCTCATCTTCACTTTTTCCTTCACCATCTTTGCTGTCGTCATCTTCATCATCTGTTGTTTCTTCTGAATGATGCTCATCTTCACTTTCTCCTTCACCAACTGTGCTGTCATCATCATCGTCTTCTTCTTCGATAGAAGGCTTTGACTTCTTCCCAGATTGAGAACTCAACTTTTGTTTCTACATGTCAGATAGAGCAATGAACAACAGCACAATGAGGTATATGCAGAAGAATACATGGCAATCGAAAGAGTAAAAAAACCTCATGATAGGACAATTCTAAGTCTCATGTATCGCACATCACCATCTCGTTTAACACCAATATCAACCCACACAGAAAATAACATGAAGAAATGCATGGAGTCCCAGTGACAATCACGTCCGACCGTGACCCGAAATTCACTTCAAGATTTTGGATGAGTCTGTAACGCGAGCTTGGAACTCTATTGAATTTTAGCACGACGCTTCACCCGCAGACCGATGGACAATCCGAGAGGGCGATCTAAACTCTCGAGGACATGTTAAGAACCGCGGTCCTCGACCGCGGAGGAAGTTGGGAATCAGTGCTACCGCTGATCGAATTCGCTTACAACAACAGTCTCCAAGCAACGATAAACATGGCGTCGTACGAAGCCTTGTATGGAAGAAAGTGTAGATCACCGCTCTATTGGGATGAAGTTGGCGAACGAATAGTACTTGGACCTGATGCAGTTAAAGAAATGATTAAAATTTGTTCGACAAATTCGTGAAAAAAAATCAAAGAAGCCCAGGACAGACAAAAGTCGTACGCGGATGTCCGACGAACCGACTTGCAATTTCAAGCCGGCGACAAAGTTTTCCTCAAAGTATCCCCGTCGAGAGGGATAACGCGTTTTGGTGTTAAGGGAAAGTTGAAACCGCGATTTATTGGGCCTCATGAAATTCTAGAAGGAGTAGGACCCGTTGCGTACCACTGGCGCTACCACCAAGTCTCAGAAATGTGCATAGCGTCTTTCACTATCACAGTTGCGGAAATACGTGTTCGACCCAAAGCATGTGATTCATTACGAAGAAGTTGCGTTGAATTCCGACTTGAGCTACGAGGAGAGACCCCAAATGGTCCTGGACAGAAAGGTTCAGAATTTGAGAAATAAATCGATAGCTAGTGTAAAAGTGTTGTGGAGAAACCACGGGTACGAAGAAGCCACGTGGGAACTTGAGGACAAGATGATGGAATTGTACCCGGAACACTTCTCATAAAGGTACCAAATTTCAGGACGAAATTTCTTTTAAGAGTGGTAGGATGTAACGCCTCACTTTCGGAACCCTAATTTGCGAAGCATAAAATTTTTGCATTTAATGCCTTTAATGCCGTGAAGTATGTGAATTAAATGATGAGTGAATTAATTGCATGTTTTCTGTGTGACCTAATTGCGTTTTGGAATTAGATTTGATTTGATTAGTCAAATCCGTTGAGCATATGACGTGGCCATTGAAAGGTCAAAGTGTTGCGAATATGTGGTGGAAGTGAAACTGGTTAAAATTTTGTGACGTGGCTGTGTGAATAATCTATGCGGGGTGAAATATATTGTGGCGAATTATTTATTAAGGGATGAGTGAGATTAAATAGGAGCATCAGTATTCATTTGGCATTTTCGACCCCTGTTCTTATTGGAGAAGAAATCCTATTTTTCCTTGGATTTAATTAATTGTTTGGGATATTTATCCAAATTAAATTCAAAGTCCGATTATTCTTTATTCTCTCCATGAGAAAAACGACACCTATGCCGTACACCATGGAGATTTAGAAATTCTCCTATTTATGGGAGGAGGAAATTATTCATTATATATTTTGATCCCTTATTTATTCCCTTCCATGAATAAATATAAGCATCCTAGCAAATCTTATCATATCTAAGGAGATCTTGCCATATCCTATTTAAATTAGGATTTGAATTTATTTCCTTGTGCGAGAATATATATAAAAATCGCTCACTCACTATTTATTGGGAGGATTTATTATTTTCTGCTCCGTAGCACCGTGAAATACCAAATTAAATTATAGGCTAATTAAATTGCCTAGAATTCGAAAATCCTCTTATTTCTCCCCAGATTTCACGCCAATTCCTTTCTCCCATATCTTCTCAAATCTCTAATTATTTAATTGCGGGATTATATTCTTGATCTCTATAAATACATGAGAAAACCCTAACCCTAACCCCACTAACTACACGCCTACTCCCTCTCCCTCACGCCACTCTCATCTCCCCACTCTCTCCCAATTTTTCTTCTATTTTTCTCCATAAATTCTTCATCTTTTGAGAAGAATTTAAGTTGAAGCCTCAAGAATTGTTGAAGAATCAAGATTATACTTTGTTTCTACCGATTGCTTTTGATCAAGAAAGGTATAATTGAATTCCTTTTCCTCATCCTCTCCATTGAAACCTTGATTTTGATTCCATCATGCATATAACAAGTGTAGAGATCGTAGATCTAATATTTAATCGGGTGGGATTGATGGTTGCATGAAAAAAGGGATATGTATATGCATTTAGGTTGTTTAAGAATGAACTTGTGGATGATTTGTGGTGAATGCTATGTGAATATATGAGAACATGATGGTGAGATCTTTTTGAAGCGTGATTATGTATTGGAAGTATGAATATATACGTTGGGATGAATATTTGATAAACCCTAATACGAAATTTGGAAGCATGACAACTGTGGTGTTCGGACAGTAGATTCCGACGTGTGTTTGACTGACCAAACGATCTTGTTTTGGTGCGATATTTTAACTGAGTAAACTTCAAGGTCTCTTCTGTGTTGTTTGTGAAAATCAGCCTTTTTGGTCGAAAGATGAAATTTTAATGAATTTTTGAAATCGACTGCGCAGTTCTGTCAGAATTTATATTCTCGACCAGTTTGTTTCGTTTTTGATTTGACCGACCTAAACATGTGATTTTGATGTGAAATTTTAACTGGATGAAATTTGATGTGTATACTGGGTTGTGGAAAAATTTCATTCCCAACGGAGGTTGGATGGATCTTTAATGATTTTTACAAAACGACTGCACTTTTCTGCCAGATTTAAGTCATGCAAAGATAATCTATGTTGTTAAGCATTGAATGATATACATGATGCATATGTGTTAAGGAACCCATTCTATGATGTAGTGATGTGTTGTATGTTGATGTATGCTATGGTGTGTTTCCTTATGTTGATAAAATGAATTGATGGGAAAAGGGAAACGTTGGAGACATGCAGGATTTTGAGTCGATAATTGAGACTGATTTATAATACACATAAATTTTAAAGGTGATAACTCGCGCTCTCAGCGTGATAGCAAGGGGAAGAAAGTACTTGAGATCTAAGCCGTCGAGGTGGGCTTTCTTTTAAATAAGGACCATGTCCTAAATATCTTATCGATGGGAATGCAACTATATTTATCATGTGGTATTTTGATTTTAACGTGCCTATCTGATGTGGCTTTTGCCACTATTATTTAAATCGAATTCGGGTCCTCGTAGGGCCGCAAACCCTACTTGGATTAGTGTACACCTATGGTAGACTGTATGCTACCGTACGGGCTGGCCGGTCTAGTGACTTGGTTTGTGGCCACATTCCAAGTCATGTATTGGCAGATATGGTTAACGTCTATGGGAAAATGACTCATCAGTCGACTTTTACAATGGGAAATGATTTTAGTGCCTCGGACCTTTCTAAAGCTAAACTCCGATGGTTACTTATGTGTAGCATGATAAATAATACTTTTATTGAAAATGTTTTCGGCATGAGCTCACTGAGTATTTTATAGTACTCAGCCCTGCATGTGTTTTCCCTATGTGCAGGTTGAGCGAAGACGAGAGTATGGTGGTGTTGAGCAAGTTAATTGAAGAATGAATTGTTTATCTTTGATCTGTGAGTGTCGTTGTGTCTTCATACATAACTTCACTCTTCTCTTGGATGCTTCCGCTGAAACCTGTTTTACTTATTGTTTAATCTTGACACTATTTTGAGTTCCGTTTTAGAATCTAAAGACATGATACATTTTGGAGTACGTTGAACCCGTATTATTTTGAATACCAATGATAATAATTGTTTTCTCCTTTTGGTTTATCTGTCAAAGCATCATCCTTTTCTCTTGATTTATTGTTCATTTATTTCCTTGGTCAAACCCCTTTTTATAAAACCCTAGCCCTTTTCTTTGATTGCATTTAAGTCCTGTTAGGTCACGATCGCCGCATTTAAGAGCACCCGCAACACTGTGCCGTTGCGGTGCCTATGCCGTTCTGGAGGAACGGTTCCGCTGCGGCACGCGTTGCAGCCGCCGTGTCGTCGTCATTCCGTGCCTATGCCGTGCCGGGTGTCGTTGCCGCGGCACGCGGCATGACACGTTCCGCCACGCGCCGAGGCGACGTGGCGGGCTCTCAGCGCACGCGTGACGCCCACTCGCTGCCCCGCGAGTGGGTTTTGTCACGGTGACGCAATAATTCATTTTTTTTTAAATTCGAATTTAATTTAAAAAAAAATTTTGCAACGGTATTGTGACCGTTTTTTTATCCGTTTTGTATTTTTTTAAATATATTTACTCTATAAATACTCCTATTTCATATTCATTTCACTCACAAACACACATCTATTCCTCTCAAATCCTCTCTATTTCCACCCCAATTTTCATCTCAAATCAACTCTGTTTTTCTTCTCTCAAATTTAATCAAACTAATGGATCATTTTGAACAAATGTGTCAAATATTGGAACAATCACTTCAAGAAGATCGACGACGGGAGGCGGAAGAAGCCGCACCGCCCCAACGACGCTCCCGTACGTACATCCATTGTAACCGGGAGGAAGCCGCCGCAAGGTTAGTACGCGACTACTTCTGCGATAACCCGGTTTGGGGAGATACGTACTTCCGTCGCCGTTTTCGCATGGAAAACCATTATTTCTCCACATCGCGAATACTTTGGCAGCCCGGGAAGAGTTCTTCCAGGAAGCGGTCAGCCGTCCCAGCCACACGACGCTGCAGAAATGTACTGCAGCAATCCGCCAGCTTGCGACTGGACAAACGGCCGACATGTTCGACGAATACCTCCACATCGGAGACAGCACTGGGCGAATGTGCTTGCTCAAATTCTGCAAAGGCGTCCGGGCAGCCTTCACCGACGAATTTCTACGGCGGCCAAGCACGACCGATTGTCAGTTCCTGCTCGACCTTCACGAAACAGTGCACGGATTCCCCAGGATGCTCGGCAGCGTCGATTGCATACACTGGCAATGGAAGAATTACCCGGTGGCGTGGAAGAGGTCCTACACTAGCGGCCACAAAGGCACCCACCCAACCGTTATACTCAAGGCCGTTGGCGACTACCGCCTTTGGATCTGGCACGCGTACCTCGGGGTCCCCGGGTCGAACAACGACGTAAACGTGCTCCACCAGTCCGACCTCTTGACCGAAGTTTTGGATGGTAAAGCGCCGGCCATCAACTTCGACGCCAACAACCGGCTTTATAAAATGGGGTACTATCTCGCCGATGGCATCTACCCGAAGTGGCCTACCTTCGTGAAGATGTGCAATGGGTCTGCGAACCCAAAACAGGCTCTTTTTGCGCAGAAGCAGGAGGCTGCTCGCAAGGATGTGGATAGGGCGTTCGGGATTCTCCAAGCGCGCTTCAACATCATCAAAGCCCCGGCTCGTACGTGGTTCATGGAAAACATGGTCGACATCATGTATACGTGCATAATCTTACACAACATGATTGTCCAAGACGAAGGACCCTAGGCGGGAAATTGGTTCTACCCCGAATCCCCCGAAAGCTCAACCGCAAGTAGTCCGCCTCGAAGTGGAGCGCATCCGTCTATACAAGAACGATTATCTATTCGTGCAAGGACACGCGACTCTAGCGCCCACACCCAACTCCAACAGGATCTAATTGAGCACATTTGGGCAAACTTTGGCGGATGAAATTATTAAAATTGTGTACTTTTATTTTTTTAGGATTTTAAGTGTGTGCTTTTTATTTTTTAAGTTTAAGTTGTAACTTTGTTTTAATGTTGTGTGTTTTTTAATAAAGTGTGTTTGTTTTTTATTAAAGTGTGTTTTTTAATTGAATTGAGTTGGAAATTAAAAAAAATGAAATTGAATGAATAGTAATTTAAGGAACGGTTAAGGAACGGAGGGTTGCAGGTTCCGTTCCTTAGTTAAAGAATGGAGTAAAAAAGTACAGTGGGACCCGCAAATAGTAGTTTAAGGAACGGTATAGGAACAGCGTTGTGGATGGCCTAATTACCCTAGAAGGGCGGTTGTGACAATTATTTTAGTTTGATACCTCTAAAAGGAAATACAAGTCGATTAAGTTGAGGTACATAACAAATATTAATTAATGGAAATAAAAGAAATTTTTTTAATTAATTAATAATATAGCCCCACTCTCCATAATCCACTAACAATATTTTTATTACTATTTATTTTTTTACTTTATCAATTGCATATTAAAATTCATATTTAATAATCCATATTACTCGCACTTTTCTATTTCGTCTAGTTCCAAACTACTAACATTATTTATATTTTAAGTAAGAACTAGGATATTTAATTAATATACTAGAGTAATTAAGTATTCATTATTAAGTGATCTCTCATTGCACTTAAAGTACTAATTTAATTACACTAAAAAATCAATCTCAAATTAATGACCTAAAATGAAAAGTATGAGTAATATGATACGGAGGAAGTACATGAATAAGAAATAATAATTACATAGATCACTGTTGGTCTTATTCAATGTTATAACACACCAGTGTCATTCGTAATCCCAAGACTAAGATAAAGGCTAGACACTACAATCGTGCAAGATAGATAGTCCCCTTCTTCTCTAGATTGTGAATTCTTTAGATTGTGAATTTTGTTTTATATCTAGAAGAAGGCCAAGAGACTTTTAGTGATCACAATTTATTTTATAATGCATAATGTGTAGACTCTTCTTCAAATTAATCACTCCCTCCGTCCCAAGGAAGATGACCTCTTTCTTGGGCGGCATTAGATTTTATGCAACTTTATTTTTGGGTGTTAAGTGTAAAGAATAAAGTACGAGAGGAGGAATACAGTACAGATAAATGTGTTTCTATTTTTAGTAGTAATAGATTATCTTAATTGTGACAAATAAAAAGGAAAGTGAGTCATCTTCAGTGGGATGGATGGAACGGATGGAGGAGTATTTTCTAATTCAATGTAATGAATTTTTTCCTCATATAGCTTGAAAATAAGGTTACTGACATCTTGAATCATGCTATTATTTTCAATCCATTTTTCTACATTTAACTGATAAAACACCAATTTAATTAAATTAGAATGAAGGAAGTAATATAGTATAGTTTATTAATTATTTTCTTATATCGAAAATAATCATTACATTTCTATATGTATCTTAATCTCATTCTTCCCTTGTTTCATTCTAATATCGAAATATGACGATAATGGCTCTTAATTAATTCCTTTCCAATCCACTCTTAGCATAAATCCGTCTTCTTGCTGCATTATTTAACTACGTAATTTCTCATCTAAATTGATGTAATCTAAAAGTGAAAAATATTAGTAACAAGTCTTGCATGAAGATGGTTGCCAATCTGCGGTTTATTATTCAAAGTGAAATATCCATCTTTCTATACTAGGCAGAGTCTTTTCAATTTATCGTGGCCAAATTTATTCATATGTTTTTCTATGTCTATAAATACTCTTAATATCCACCCACTTGAGCACCTTGGCTTAATTAAGCTCCGTAGCTCGCACTTATATAATCATATTTACATATTGTCGGTTGATTTATTTTGTTTCATCAGAATCCGGAGTATACACATTAATTGAGTAGGAAACTTGATTTAGTTAGAACAAGTTACACTATAGTAGTACATGATGAGCTACAACATTATTAGAGTCGTTTCTTAATAAGACTCAACACCTCACACACAACATAAAAACACACACACACACACACACACTATTTAATATTTATATAAAAAAGAAAACATCTCTTTTAGAGTAGTAGAGAAGCTAGTCTGCCCGCCGTGGCAGCGCAGTTGATTCCAGAGGGGCAGAGTTGCAAGAGAGAGGCTAACCAAGGCAAATGCAGTACTTTCCTTTCGGACCGGTTGCACATGTTGCGCTAGCAAACTTTCCCTGCAAAATTTTCATGCATGCAGTGATGCATTCCGGAAGTGTACAAGGATTCAGATCTATCCCAATTGCACACTCTACAGATTTTGGAGCCAATACTAGAAACACCATCATTATTGCTAAACCTACAACAATCATGTTTTTATTTTTGTAACCCATAATGTATAACTGTCTATTTTGGGTAGGTGGAGGCAGATGCTCTCTTTATTGTGCAAATATGGACAGCCAACTCAACGGTATTTATAGAGGTACTGAGAGTCATGATGAGTCATGTAAAGTTTGGTATAATTTTTAATTTTCATGTTACATTATTCGACATCTAAGTGGTGCACAAATGCCAATCAAATTCTAGGATTTCTCCACCGCAATCGTCACGTAATTAATCTAATTTACACTGCATCAAATGTTTTTTGGAGTGTGACACTCATCAAGCTTCATTACTAACCATCCACCAAAGAAGCCTCACTGTTGATCAAAACTGACAGGTCAATGATCTATTGGTCTAACGAATGTATTAAAAGTTGATCCAAACTGACAGGACAATGATCTATTGGTCTAACGAATGAATGTATTAAAAGTTCGATCCTTATATGAATAAATAAAATTATAAAAGTTCGATCCTTATATGAATAAATAAAATTATCGATTCATGATTCAGTCGAACATTAAAGCCTGCCCACTAATTTGGCCGAATTACTATAATATAATATCTAGTATTGAGTAATGATAAAATAGAAACTCTAAACATTATATAAACTTTAAATTATAATCTGGACCGGCAGAAAATGTCAACAGATGACAAAATAACAACAAAAAATGTTAACATATTGTCAACATAGTATCAACCGTTGACACTGTGTTGACATTTTTTGTTGTTGATATTTTGTCATCTGTTGATATTTTCTAACAATCCAGATCATAGTTGAGAATTAGTACAATATTTTAAAGTTTGCATTTGATTACATCCCTATAAGTATATATATATATAGAAACGTGGCAAGAAAATATTACTACCTGTAAATACTATATAAATATATATATATAGGGATGTATTCATTTCCTTTTCCTATATTTCCTCCTTTTTCCTTCTTAATATCAGTCATTAGATTAGAAAAATGGACGGTCCAGATCAACATTGGGTAATTAATCCCGTGTTGCATTATTTGTCCTATTTTGTGCATTAGGAGGGCACAATAGTAATCTAATAATGGCTGGAAACCGCTACGAATAATGCACCACATGGTCACGAGTAATGCATATAATTGCCTATATAATGCACCATATGTGAACTGCAATGCATACGAACAAGATGTGTTGTGTTATGATGTTTGACACACGTTTCTTGTTTCCCCTAAGGGTTTAATAAGCTTAGGGGCTAGGGTATAGTACGTAGACATGTATGTAATCTTCACATGGTAACGAGTAATGCATATAATTGACTATATAATGCACAATTTGTGAACTACAATGCATACGAACAAGATGTGCTGTGTTATTATGTTTGACACACGTTTCTTGTTTCCCCTAAGGGTTTAATAAGCTTAGGGGCTAGGGTATAGTACGTACGCATTAATAACAAATTATAAAACGATACGAATAATTCACCAAATTGTCACGAGTAATAGATGTTATTAACTATATAATGCACAATATGTGAACTGCAATGCATACGAATAAGATGTACCATGTTATGATGTTTGACACACGTTTCTTGTTTCCCCTAAGGGTTTAATAAGCTTAGGGGCTAGGGTATAGTACGTAGACATTACTAAATGCACGTATGTAATCTTCAATCCGTTGATTAACCCATATACACAATACCTCTAATAATGCATAATATACTGAGATAATGACAATTAACAGCTACATAATGCACTACCTAAACCAAATAATGCACATACGTATATTCCAATAACAACAATTTGTTAGTAATGTCTACGTACTATACCCTAGCCCCTAAGCTTATTAAACCCTTAGGGAAACAAGAAACGTGTGTCAAACATCATAACATGGTACATCTTATTCGTATGCATTGCAGTTCACATATTGTGCATTATATAGTTAATAACATCCATTACTCGTGACAATTTGGTGAATTATTCGTATCGTTTTATAATTTGTTATTAATGCGTACGTACTATACCCTAGCCCCTAAGCTTATTAAACCCTTAGGGGAAACAAGAAACGTGTGTCAAACATCATAACACAGCACATCTTGTTCGTATGCATTGCAGTTCACAAATTGTGCATTATATAGTCAATTATATCCATTACTCGTTACCATGTGAAGATTACATACGTGTCTACGTACTATACCCTAGCCCCTAAGCTTATTAAACCCTTAGGGGAAACAAGAAACGTGTGTCCAAACATCATAACATGGTACATCTTATTCGTATGCATTGCAGTTCACATATTGTGCATTATATAGTCAATTATATGCATTACTCGTGACCATGTGGTGCATTATTCGCAGATACCAAAATTTGGCAGTTACTTTTCCGTCAAATGTCAATAATAACCCTGTAATGCATACAACCACCTTCTATAATACAACACAGAACCAGTTTTATAGAATCAATCTGATCCGTTGATGCCTTAGATCTAACGCGTAATATTAAGAAGGAAAAAGGATCTAAGATGTGAAAAGGAGAATAACGCTCCCCTATATATATATATATATATATATATATATATATATATATATATATATATATATATATATATATATATATAGAAATGTGGCAAGAAAATATTACTACCTCCATTCCCTTGTAGCTGAGTCACTTCTTTTTCGCACTCGTTTTGGAAAAATCATAGTAATAAATAGTTAAAGTGGAGAAAGAGTAAAGTAAGAGATAGAATAATGTAGATGGGATTTTTTCTTTCTTTCTCTGCTAAACAATATCTCAATAACTTTTTCTTCCTATCTCTAAATCACACTTTATAATACCAGCTATTTCACACAATATCAATATACGTCAGAATAGTTTTCTATATCAACATACTAACATGGAGTACATCAGTACAAAAATACTCTCTCAATCCTATAAAGATGATTAACTTTCTTTTTTGATTTGTCTCAACAAAAATGACTTATTACTAAAAATAGAAACACATTTATCTCTACTTTATTCCTCATCTCTTACTCGACTCCCTCCACTATCACACAAAATAAAGCTACATAAATTTTGTGTTGCTTGAGAAATTGGCCATCTTCCTTCGGAATTTGGTATGGAAGTAGTATTATTTATGCATAATATCAGTATCTATCACACACAATATTAGCAATTTCTTTCACACACTTTCGCCCGGTCGGGTGATTTTCATGGTGAAAAACACCCGGCCGGGTAATTTCTTTCACACGGTGCATAGTATACGTATTGACAGTTTTATTTCACAACTAGCTTAATTTTAATTGACAATTGTACACTTTTACCAGTAATTATTGATGTCATTAATTTATAGATAACATAAAAAGTTACTCCCACTATACTATACAAATAAGTATTTCTCTTCTCATCTGACCCATGGAAATAGTCTACATCTATATACGTTAATTGTTTTCTCCTTCTAATTTACTTTATCATTTATAGGTCACATCATCCACTACACAATTTCAACTATTTTTTATCTTCTCTCATAATTTACCAATCACGCATTAAAACATGTGTCAACTCTAAATGAGCTATTTCTATAGGATGGCGGGGAGAATAATTTAATTTATTTTGTTTAGTTATTTAAAGTTAATAGAGAAAATAAATAAATCAAGTTGATATTTATGTTATTTATAAAATTAATAACGTTAATTATAATTTTGATGCATTAAAATCACACAAATATACTAAACAAAAATAATAATGTTATCCTAGATCAAACTAGACTAAATAATAGCAATATTGATGCATACTTTGCCTTCAATATTAAAGTAAACCCGATGGCCTTTTAGTTTTAGAGACCTCTAGCGAAAAAAAAATCCTTTTAAATCGAGGAACCAAATCTAATTGTTTATAAGGTCTTGTCTATATTTAGTGAATTAGTGTATATTTGGAAATGATCACTACCCATTAATTAGTTATTTATAAGTGCACCTTATTTTGATGACTATTTGTAATTGGCCACTTATTATAACATGCTATGTCTAGTGATTCAACGTCCGTAACGATGATGCATTTGATTGGACACCAATCTCATCATATGATTAACTTTTCATTTGTGTGTTCTTTTAAAATTAAAGCAAGATTTAGTAAGAGTTAAAAATGGAAGTTGGGCTGAAAAGCATAGTTTTATATTATTGAGGCACCAAAGTTTTAAGGTTTGTGAATTAAAGAACAACAATTGCTGGCGCCTTTCCACGCGTTGGAGTTCGATAATACTATGTTTTGAGCACTAATATAAGCCAAGATCCTCTAGTATCTCACCTGAATACTCAAATATTTTTTATATTAAATAAGTATTTCTAGAAGGGAAAATGACAGTGTATAGTCTGTACTTTCCTCCAATTATTAGAGGGAAGATACACTCTAGTGCATGAGTGTGTCGACCTTAATTAAATCACATACATAACTAATCATATCTAATTAAGAATTCATAATATATTTAATATTATTGAAATTTAGTAATATGTTGTATACATACACTTATTACAATAGGGCATCTTACCAAAATTTAGTAATATGTTGTATACATACACTTATTACAATAGGGCATCTTACCAAAGTTAATATGTCATGTGTAATTTAACACTCTCTCAGATGTTCATAATAAACACAATTTTTTTATTATTCAAAATGCTCGAGCCAAGAGAAGCGAGTTGTGGAGTACAAATAGATACAAAACAACATCAAAACAGCAAGGAAAGGAGCTAGCAACAAACTCCACCTCAATCAAAGCTAGAAAAGAAAACCACAATAAGCGAAAGGAGCCATAAAACCACATACAAGAAGGCCACAAAAAGCTTACCACCTAGCCTCATGTTGACAAGAACTTGCCCACTTCCTAACTTCCTCCAAATTATCAAGAATTGTCTGGGCAAGAAGGGAAAATCATGGCACCAACCTCGAGTCCACATATGCCGAGGCGCCAAAACAAAGCTTAAAACGTCGTGACATTCTTGGTGAGGACATTACCATTCAATCCTAGATATGCCAACAAAAGAAATTGAATTTAGTTAATAATAACACAGTATGTATATGTCTTAACTCATCAAAGTAAGACCTATCTGAAAAGAAAAAAATATAATAGTACTTCTTTTTTCTTAGAAATCAATATATGAAAAAAAACTATTAGCAATAATTATAGTTTCCCCATATTTGGCAATATTCTATTTAATAATTAAATTAATTGTAATTTTATTAGTTTTAGTTGATTTACGGTATATATTAAATACTCCCTCCGTCCCGGATAATTCGTCTCACTTTAACAAGGCACGAGTTTTAAGAAATGTAATGAAAAGTGAGTTAAAAAAATTAGTGGAATGTGGGTCCTACTTTTATATATTAGTTTTATAATAAAATGTGAGTAAGAATGAGTTAGTGGAATATGTGGTCCACTACCAGAAATGGTAAAAAGTTAAATGAGACAAACTATGTAGGACGGACCGAAATAGAAAAATGGGACAAATTATCCGGGACGGGGGGAGTATTATTCTTTTTAATTATTCAGTGTGGTTTTTATTCATAATATATACTCCGTACCACATTTTGTTAGGATCTACTATGTGTGAACAAATTATGGTACATACGAATACTATGAATATATTTATTTTAATTATATAGTAAAACATTGCTAAACCTTTGAATACTAACATCAAATCGATGGCATAGATCTAAAACTCTAATTATATGATACTGCGATCGAATACTTTTAATACTTTATCAAATAGATCGTCCATGTATAATAAAAATGAGAAACACCTGAAATGCATCATTTTATAATGAACACATAGATTTATATCACTAAACCTTTAAACAACATGAATTTATTTACAAAAACAAAGATTACTACTATTTTTTGAGAACATAAATTTTAAAAATAAAAAATTTAATCTTAACATAAAATGCAATTCCTTACATGTTCCCTTCCAACTAATAAGTTGCAAGCTTGAATTACTACGGAAAAATATGATAAATTATTATTGATGTTTAATTGATAGTATAAGATCAGAAAAAACTCTAATTTTTTATTTTGTGTCTATAGACTATAATATTTTAGGTGCATGATTCATGATTGGCCAAATTAGTTGGTCACAAATCTAAATCTTACTGCCGCATATATTTACTACTTTAATCGTAAATTAACGTTTTCTACATTGTCACGGGATCATGGAAGAGAAAATGTATCTCTAAAGAGTATGTTAAAACATAAGAAATGGTATTATGAAAATAATTATATATTCGAAGTTCGAACCTTAATTTGTACTTACTCTGTCTGGATCTGATCCAAAATTAATAGAGCTTGTGCTGCCTCCCTGATGCTCGATTAGCTTACTCTCAAACACAATTAAACAAAATCTCTTAATTCATAATTAAAGACGGTGATCAATTATTAATGAAAAATAATTCATGTTGGATAAAAATTTCCGAGCAGTTTACAGGCAGTACTCTAACTATTACAACCGAAGAGCAATACAAATACAAGAGAAATGGAAATTACAACAAAAATAGAAAATAACTGTACTAACTATAAGTCGAGTTGAGGAAAGCCCTCTTTCCGCAAGACAAATTACGCCCTGGCTAGTGCTCACGGATTGGCGTAGTGTCCCCAAAGATAAAACGACTTCGTCCTAGTGAGTAGAAGCACCTCAAACTCACTAGGCACTGACGAACTTTCGGAGTTTCGAGAAAATGAGAAGACGATGCTCCTAAAGAGGCTATATGAGAATGAGAGAACAAGTTTAGAGAGGAAATGGAGATGTTGTGATGTTGATGTTATTATGATTTCTCCTTCAACCTCCACACATATATATAGGCTTAGGAAATGATGAAGTGATAATCATCTTGAACTTTGCTTCCACAAAAGGTGATCATTTTTTATTTTACTACTTAAGAGGTAGTTATCAAATTGATAACTAAGTGGTTATCAAATTGATAACTCCTTAAGAAGCTTCTAACTTAATCAAATTGATAACTAAGTGGTTATCAAATTGATAATTCCAACAATCCCCCACATTGGTTAGAGCTTCACAAGCTCAAACCAACATCTTAGTCACACTTCCATCGGAAGAATGCATATGCATGTATGCAGACGCTAGCCTCAATTCTCAAGAAATAATATTGCATTTGAAATGGTAGCTTGGGGCTTTGAACCTTCCATAGTCAATACGATCGGGCATACCGGCGGCCTGGTGGACGTGATGCCTTGAACCATTCCTCCTTGGTGCATACCGAGACAATAGTATTGACACAATATTATTTACAAACTCATCAATTCTCACGTTTGTGTCCTTTTCTGGCCATGGAACACCACTTTGGATTCATTAGTGATTTTACATATTTTGAAGCGGCCCTCACTTCTCACTTATATAGGTGATTCTTTTTCGAGTATCCTGCTATACTCTACCTCCTAGAGGTTTCCAAGAATCATTAAAAGTTAAAGACTTAATCTCTTACCACGTGCAGGTTACAACACTCAATGCTTTCTAAGGAATGGGCGAAGACTAAGATCTTCTGAGTGTTACGACTAGATTCATATAGCTTCGTTTTCCCATTGAACCAAGCCCATGGGATCTCTAATCGTATGGTTGGGTTACCACTATAGTCATCCTTTAGATGTGGTTTTCAACCCCATTCCTTCTAGCAGCTTAGCATTTGATCACGACATAACCATTTGGTTAATGGATCCGCTAAGTTATCTTTTGACTTTACATAATCAACTGATATAACACCACTCGTGATCAATTGCCTCACGGTATTGTGACTTCGACGTATATGTCGAGACTTTCCGTTATACAAACTATTATGTGCTCTCCCTATAGCCGCTTGGCTATCACAGTGTATCACTACTGTGGGTACTGGCTTCTTCCAACATGGGATGTCTTCTAGGAAGTTTCTAAGCCACTCAGCTTCTTCCCCTGCTTTATCTAGAGCGATAAATTCAGATTCCATGGTGGATCGAGCTATACAGGTTTGTTTCGTTGACTTCCATGAAACAACATCACCCCCCACAGTGAACACATACCCACTTGTTGAAAATGAGTCTTTTGAATCAGAAATCCAATTTGCGTCACAATACCCTTCAAGTACTTGGGGATATCTGGTGTAATGCAGCCCAAAGTTGAGAGTATACTTTAAGTATCTCAAAACTCTACGAAGAGCTTTCCAATGTTCGTTACTTGGATTGCTCGTAAATCAGCTCAACTTGTTCACTGGACATGCAAGATCAGGTCGGGTGTAGTTTGTGATAAACATCATACTCCCTATGATCCTTGCATATTCTTCTTCAGCAATAGGCTCACCCGTGTGCACGCTCAATGGAGTCTTAGCTGGCTCACAATCAAATGAGCGGAACTTCTTGAGCACTTTCTCAGCGTAGTGAGATTGTGTCAAAGTAATTGCCTCGTGATCTCTTACAATCTTGATTCCAAGAATCACATCAGCTAGACCCATATCTTTCATGTCGAAATTTCTATTCAACAGATTTTTCATCTCGTAGATAATGTGATTATTACTGCCCATAATCAACATATTGTCTACATAAAGACACACAATAACAAACCCATTATATGTGTTTTTAATGTAAACACACTTATCACACTCGTTGATAGTAAATCCATTTGACAACATCACTTTGTCAAACTTCAAGTGCCATTGCAATGGCGCTTGCTTTAATCCATATAGAGACCTCACTAGTTTGCATACCTTCCTTTCTTGGTTAGGTACAACAAACCCTTCAGGTTGCTCCATATATATCTCTTCTTCCAATTCACCGTTCAGAAATGCAGTTTTCACATCCATTTGATGAATCTCAAGATTGAGCAATGAAGCAATCGCAAGAAGCATCCGAATAGAAGTGATTCTCGTAACCGGTGAATAGGTATCAAAGAAGTCATATCCTTCTTTCTGCTTAAAGCCTTTTACGACTAAGCGAGCTTTGTACTTATCAATGGTACCATCAACTTTATATTTCCTTCTCAGGATCCACTTGCACCCTAAAGGCTTACAACCTTCTGGCAAGTCCACTAACACCCATGTGTTATTTCTCATGATCGATTCAATTTCACTATTGATCGCTTCTAGCCAGAATGGTGCATCTGGGCCAGATAGAGCTTCTGCTAGTGACTTTGGCTCATCATCCAACATAAAAGTAATAAAGTCGGGACCAAAGGTCTTTGCAACTCTGGCTCTTTTGCTACGTCTTGGTTCTTCATTCTTAGGACTTGGCTTCGTCCTTTCTAGAGAATGAGAACTAGTAGCTTCATCCACCATTCTTTCACTAGAACGGTCCTCTTGTTTCTTGGAAGGATAAACATTCTCAAAGGATATAGCATTCCTTGATTCCATGGTCGTTCCTTCAGCTATGTCAGACACAGCTGACTTATGGACCAAGAAACGATAGGCGTAGCTATTGAGTGCATAACCAATAAAGATACAATCGACAGTTTTGGGGCCAATTGCAACTTGTTTTGGAAGAGGCACTTCCACCTTCGCTAAACATCCCCAGACTTTGAGGTATGAATACGATGGTTTCTTTCCTTTCCACAACTCGTAAGGAGTTACATCCCTACCTTTAAGTGAAATTTTATTCAAGATATAATTCGCTGTTAACACAGCATCCCCCCACATGTTCTGGGGTAACCCTGAATTAATCAAAAGAGCATTCATCATATCTTTCAATGTTCGATTTTTGAGTTCAGCAACGCCATTCGACTGGGGAGAATAAGGAGCCGTCGTTTGGTGAATTATACCACTCGCATGAAATAATTCTGCAAACGGGGCTACATATTCGCCACCTCTATCACTTCGAACACACTTAATTTGACAACTAAGTTGATTTTCGGCTTCATTTTTGAAGTCTTTAAACGCTTCAATTGCCTCATCTTTACCTCTTAACAGATAAAGGTAACAATACCTTGTGCAATCATCAATAAATGTGATAAAATATTTTTTACCACCTCTAGTTTGTACAACTTTCAAATCGCATACATCAGTATGGATCAACTCTAGAAGTTTCGTGCTCCGTTCTACCGAGTGAAATGACAGCTTAGTCATTTTAGCTTCAACACATACCTCACATCTTTCAGGTGAGTTGAATTTGTTGACTTTTAGTAAATCGAGATTCACTAATCTTTTTATAGCATTTAAATTTACATGTCCCAATCTACAATGCCACAAATCGGAGCACTCAAGCAAGTAAGAAGAAGATGCATCATTTTCATTACTTGATAATTTCGGAGTGCGGCGCACAACCGTTACATTTAGTTTGAACAGACCATTGGAAAGATAACTTTTTCCAAGGAAAGTACCAAACTTAGTCAATACAAACTTGTCAGACATAAAAACTAACTTGAAACCATGACTAACAAGTAGGCTACCCGAAACTAGGTTCTTCTGGATGTCTGGGACATGCAGCACATCCTTCAGTTTCAGCTCATGACCTGACGTCATCTTGAGCTTCACTTCTCCCAAGCCGATAGCTTCAGATGAGTTTTGGTTGCCCATGTGAAGCTTTTTCCCTTCGACTTGTTTGTATGTTGAAAACTGATTTCGATCTGAGCAGACATGTACAGTCGCTCCAGTGTCGATAAACCAAGACTTTGGGTTATCTACATGGTTCACTTCAGAGACCACAACCGCCAAGTCATCCTCATCGAAGTTCTTCTCGACCAGGTACAAGTCTTTCTTGGCTTTCTTTTTCTTGGGTTTTCGGCAGTCCTTCGCCATTTGCCCGATTTGTCACAGTTATAGCAGTTGCCTTCAAACTTTCGGGCAACTGCCTTCCCTTTATCTTTCTCATTCGGGCGGGGACGTTTTGAGGATCTTCCTCGCTCTATCAGATTTTCCTTTGAGTCTTCCGAGCTTCCCGGCTTCTGATGATAACGCCTGTTGTCCTCTTCTACACGAAGACGAACAATCAGGTCGCTTCATCTCTTTTCGTTTGTGCTTCAGATAATTTTTAAAATCTGTCCAGCACGGAGGACGTTTCTCAATCATTGCCGCAACAATGAACTGATCTGGTAAGACCATTCCTTCGGTGTGGACATCATGGATTATGATTTGCAGCTCTTCAGCTTGCGCCACCACTGGACGAGAGTCCACCATCTTGTAGTCCAAAATTTTTGCAACTACATACTTTTTTTGTACTGGCGTCCTCGACGCGGTACTTCTTGTCAAGAGCCTCCCACAATTCTTTTGAGGTCTTAGTCCCTGCGAAGATAGAATAAAGACTATCCTCTAAGCAGTTCAGGACGTAATTCTTGCACAAGAAATCGCCTTGATGCCAAACATCATAGGCATTCCGGACATGGAAGTCCGTCTCTTCCTCTGATACGACTGGCGCATCTTTTGTGAGGAAGTTGGCAATACCTAACGTAGTTAGGTAGAACAACATCTTTTGTTGCCAATGTTTAAATTCAGAGCCCTTAAATTTCTCTGGCTTATCGGCCTGAGGCATCACCCTCGAGGTCGAAACAGGTGTCAACACCGACGTTTTGGCAGTAGAAAAAGTAGATCCATTTTTTTTGTGTTCGTTTCCTCCAGCTCCATGGTTTCCGTTCATCGTAACTTCGGTCGACATCACCTAGAGTACGACTAATTTGTCTTGCGACTGTTGGATAAAATTGGGAAATTTTCCGAGCCGTTTACAGGCAGTACTCTAACTATTACAACCGAAGAGCAATACAAATACAAGTGAAATGGAAATTACAACAAAATTAGAAAATAATTGTACTAACTATAAGTCGAGTCGAGGAAAGCCCCCTTTCCGCAAGACAAATTACGCCCCGGCTAGTACTCACGGATTGCCGTAGTGTCCCCAAAGATAAAACGACTTCGTCCTAGTGAGTAGAAGCACCTCAAACTCACTAGGCACCGGCGAACTGTCGGAGTTTCGAGAAAATGAGGAGATGATGCTCCTAAAGAGGCTATATGAGAATGAGAGAACAAGTTTAGAGATGAAATGGAGATGTTGTGATGTTGATGTTATTATGATTTCTCCTTCAACCTCCACGCATATATATAGGCTTAGAAAAGGATGAAGTGATAATCATCTTGAACTTTGCTTCCACAAAAGGTGATCATTTTTTATTTTACTACTTAAGAGGAAGTTATCAAATTGATAACTAAGTGATTATCAAATTGATAACTTCTTAAGAAGCTTCTAACTTAATCAAATTGATAACTAAATGGTTATCAAATTGACAATTCCAACACTTCACAATGAAATTCGAATTTACATTTCACTCGAATATGAAATGCACGAACACGTTCTCCACGTTGCAATTATGTTGTACATTAGGTCTAGAACAATAAACAATTAAACACACTGGCAACAGAAAGACTTCATGTGCTAGTCAACAACCGAACAAAATCATGATCTTCTTATTTATTTACTTTTGAACTTAAGTGATGAATATTTTGACTTAGTTATCTTTGTTACTTCAATTAATAAAATGAGTTAATAATATGATTAAGCAGCTAGCTAATGGATTCCAGTTCCACGCCATATTTTAAATTTGAGGATAACAAGATTGATCTTTCAACGGCTCAAATCTTTTAGAGAATGATAATATTACACTTTATATTTTAAATTATTAGAGTTTGTTACTTCAAATTTGTAGAGAGTTATATAAACTAAATAAGTTAGAATAATGTTAAAACTACAGTTAACAAAATATACTCCACATATTTGCTAATTTATCAAATATAACACTACCCAAAGTTCAAATTAATCCCTTAAAAATCGAATGATGAAGAAGGTGTAGCAATGACAAGTCGAAACGTTGCGAACTGGGTAAATAAGGGCACCGTTAACGCGTCGGGCCGGGCAGCAAATCGCGAGTCCCGGCCCGTCCTGCGCGTAAGAGGAGGGCGACTTGCGGCCTGGGCAGGTCCCGAGGCCGCGTTTGCGGCCTGGTGACGGCCACGGGGTCCGGCCCGGCCTTGCGTTAATCGGAGACGGGACGTGACGGAGCTGCAATTTTTTTCAAAAATTGGAAGAGGAAGAAGAGGGACAGGGAGATGGGTGACGGAGCCTGATTGCATTTCTACACGTCTCTAAGGTGTGAATTATTGACGGAGCCTGATTGCATTTCTACACGTCTCTACGGTGTGAATTATTGATGAGATGTAGGATTGGACGTGTTGGAATATTTGACTCACTTCAACAAAAAATATTTACACTAGAATTTTTTGCTTTTTGTGGTGTAAATAAAGTCTGTCTTCACATTGCTGTGAAGGGATGACAGGTTATACATGTACAGCTCTGTGGTCCGGTCAACACAATTAGATTGGGTCATACAAGTGACGGATTATTTAATTTTAAAATAATTAAATAATTTATAATTGATCTACGCTCTGAGTAGATGATTGTGGTATATTCACTTTCTCTAAACCGATTCCCGGTGAGTGAGAAATAATATACTCCCTCCTTCCACAAAAAATAGGGCACATTTACCATTTTTGGCCGTCCACAAAAAATAGAGCAAATTCATTTATGGAAAGTTTTCAACAAAATAATAACCTTACACATCATTTTATTTACCACTTATGCCATTAGAAATAAAACTTCTCTCTTACACTAACACTACTTCTTTCTTACTTTTTTATCCTTCTCTCATACTTTTTTCCCTTCTCTCTTACTTTACTAATTCTTCCAATTGCCCTATTTTTGTGGACGGATGGAGTATTAAAATATGTCACGATATATGAACATATGAAATTAATTAATTAACTTATTAATTTATCTATTTTGGACATGCAGACAAAACAATGTGGTAAATTAGCACGCGGACAAAGCTTCGTAGAATGCGTGAACATAGTCCATGAATGACGTTTGTAACGTCCGTAACGGCTTGTAACCCCCGGCGGTTACAGATCATGACACATATAGTTGGTGTTGACTCCATCAATACTAATGAAAGGACTTGGCCTATAAATAGGCATGCATCCCTTACTTTCCACACAACCATATTGCAAACCAAGCATATCATTTGCATAGCCCTCTCCCTCTCTGCGCATAGTCTTCCGTCGAAGCTCTACCCTCGCCATCATTCAGTTCACCAGAGCTTGTTCTGTTTGCGGTGCTGCAACGAACAAGACGAATCTGTTTTATCTTTGGGGACGACACGCCAATCCGAGAGCACTACCGGGGCGTATCTCATCTTGCGGAAAGAGGATTTCTCGACTCGGCTTACATCTTTACGGTTTACAGTTTCGATTATTGTTTTGTTATTTCAATTCAGTTTATTGTACTTTTATCTTCGTTCTTCATTTGGGTTGTATTAAGTCCGGTTAGTGTAACTTGTATCACAGTCAATAATTTTAAGAAGAACCAACAATCGCAAGACGAGATATACTTGTCGTTGAAAAAGGAGTTTGGACTTTAAACTAAATCTAAAACTTTTGAAACTAATGCCTTAACGTGGAAGATGGATCCCTTAGCCGCTTTCTCCGACTCTAACACCGATGTGCCCACTGTTCCCCCACTGGGTCCCCGCCGTGTCCATAAACCCCGTCGGGTCTACAATGTTATCCTTGAATACCCAGGCGCCATGGGCGCTAGCGAACCTGTTGAGGTCGACTGGTGCATCCACCTTGGGTGGCACCGTTGGTTCCACATTAAGTTGTTCCATTAGATCCTTGATAGGATCGAGTGTTGGACCATTCGGGGTCAACACGGGTGTTAGGGCCTTCAGGGCCAACACGAAAGTGACGGTTCCACTATTAGTGGTTCCGTGAGATCCTACAATGGATCAAGTGTTGAGGCCTTCGGGGTCAACACATGTGTGGGGGCCTTAGGGGCCAACACGAGAACTTGTGGTTCCACGTTTAGTGGCTCAATAGAATCCTCTAATGGATTGAGTGTTGGAACCGTCGGGTCCAACACGAGAGTTGATGCATTTGGGATCAACACGACTGACTCCAATATGGGGGAGAGACCTCGTGAAGGTCAATGGATGGGAAGTCCTACTGGACATCTCCCGTCGACCCATGGACAGGGTCCTTGGGCGTGTCCCATTGGTCCCAAGGGACATCTCCCGCTTATCGGGAGACATTTGGCTCCTTTCCATGCCTTAGAATATGTAGGGAGACATTTAGCACACGCTAGTCCCTTGGAAAATGTCAGGAGACATTTGGCACTCGCCCATTCCATGGGAGATGCGGGAGACATTTTGCACCAGTCCAGATGTCGGGAGAAAGATGACTCCAATATGAAGCCACCAGCCAAAAGGCTTGGTGGAGCCAACTTCATCAAACATGCCAAATGCAACATGGTCGTCGTAGCAACTGAAGAAGTCAACCACAACGAGAGCAAAGGTGGTTGGCATATCGATACGGGCGCTACTGCCCACGTGTGTGCCGATAGAAGTAAGTTCTTCAGTTACAAGACTGTTGAGGCGAGGAATGTAACATCCCTAACTAAATTAAATCATGTACTTTATTTTGCGTAGGTGTGTATAAGCTTTGTAAAATAAATATGTTAAGTGAATATCATAGAGGATAATATTTTTAATATATGGTAATTGTGGTTAAATATGGCTACCATATATTTATGTGTAATCATATTATATACGTATATAAGCTTACAATTGTGTTAATTATTAAGTTTAATTTAAATAAGTAAATAGTACATGCAAAATAAAATTGTAACGTGTGTTTGCATGGGAGCGTATTAGATTATTTAATACACATATGTTAATAATTAAATATTTATGTATATGATGAGTGTATTTTGTTAGGAAGTAAAATGCAAACATGTGGCTGAATTTTGATTAACGTACGAGTGACTAAGCTCATAGGATATGTTACTAAATTATTTAAATTAGTAAGTCGGTGGAACCGACTATGGTTATTTGATAAATAGTTGAGGTGAGTTTGTTTTGAAAAAAAAAAGGAGAGATGAATCTTTTTATATGGAGAGGGAGAATAGAGATATAGGAGGAAAAATATATGCGTAGCATTTTTTGTGAGTAGAAGCAGAGTTATGGAGTATTAGAAAAGTTCCCGCCGAGCAAATAAGAAAAAAAAAGGGAAAACAAAACAAAAGAAAAAAAAGGGAAAAAACAATGATGGAGAGTTTTAAAGCAGGAGATGAAATTAGGAGCACGATTAAATTATCAGTAATAATAAGGTGTGTATAAATCATGGTTTTAATTTTTTATTTGTTATGTGGTTGGTTTACTTATGTAGAATTAGAGTGAATAATTGGAATATATGGTGTGAATCTAATATGGCTATGTGTTATTTGATAGTGATAGTGGAATATTGTGTTATGTATATTGAATTGGTGCAATAGATATGTTTTATAGATTGTATTGGAATATATTAATGGAATATGATATGGGTATTCAATAGATATGTTTTACATATGGTATTGTGCCTATATAAATCATATGACTAAAGAGGATCTGTGACGGTCTTGTCCTGGATCTGAAATCACAATGGATATATTGGGACCTTCGGGTCAATCATATTGGGCCCTTCGGGTCAATCATATTGGGACCTTGGTCAAATCACAGTGGGACCTTCGGGTCAAATCACAGTGGGACATTCAAGTCAATCATAGTGGGACCTTCGGGTCAAATCATATCGGTATATTAGAAACCCCGGGCAGATACCAGGCTTGATTTGTCACAGAATAATAAACTATACAGAGATGCATATGCATAAGGATTTCGTCACAGAATAAAAAACTAGACAGAGAGGCATATGCATATGGATGTGAAATTATTTATGATATTTAATACTTATGGTTATATGTATTGATTAGAGAATTTGTTTGATAATGTTTAATGTGAAATTGAAGGTGAAATTTATACACTGAGTTGTGGCTCATATAAATCGCTAGTATTTTTCATGAGCAAGATATCAATGATATAGATAAATGTTGTTGATATTAGTGTTTTATTTAACATGTGGGTTAAAGGTTTTAAATTTATGGATTTATTGACTATAAGAATATACGTCAGAGGGGTTGAGGTGTGACAAGGAAGCTCAACATGGGGAACCAAGTCTCATCTGAAGTTGTCGGCGTTGGAGATGTGGTCCTGACTCAACTTTATTTTACCCAAATAATACCCGCAAGTGTACGGTGTTATCGTAGCAAATAGCAAGCAAAAGTATATCGTATCCCACAGAGACAATTAAGTGTAAACCTAAGTACCACGAACAAACTTCAACTACTATCCAGACAATCAGGAATTTTGGTTTTGAAACTAACAACTACTGAAAACATGTAAATGCAGAGATTAAATTAGAACAAATAAGCAAGAGAGCGATAAAGCAAGTTGTGTAGATGATGGAGAAATATGCAGAATTCAAGGATCCGATGCACAACTCATAGCCTAACCCAATTAAAACCAATTTACCATTTAAAGTCTCTAGAATTGTTGAATCAATCACAAATGTGGATTAAACCCCCTCCCGAGGTGAGAAATCTGTAGATTAGGTGTAATAAGTGAAGTCCCCTTCTAAATCTTAGACCTAACTCCCAAAGGTTTGATTAGATTAAAGATCCCACTCATAATCTCAACTCTCCCGAGTTTTATTGAATTAAGGTGTGAATTATTCTTCTTTCAAGATTAATTAATTCATCTCCCGATTACTCTAAGAAATCCTAACACTCCCAATTGGTGATCAAGCAATTGATAGGAAAAAGCACAAGAATAATTCAAACAATTACAAGAGCAAGATAAAAACGAACTTAATTGGATTAAAACTATGAATCAATGCATCTTCACCAAGAATTCCACATAAAGGGTTTAGTTACTCATGTTCATGGCGGAAATCAGACAAAAACTAAGAAAAACAAGAGAAACCATGATACGAATTACAATTGGCGGAGGAATCGAAGCTTGAATCTTCAATCTTCTTCCAAGAGTTCTTCAGAGAGAAGGAACGTGTTTTTTGCGGCTAGTAGAGAATGCTTTTTCATTGCCCTAGCTTCTCTCTCTTATTTTTTCCCTCAGAAAAATCGCGTCTGGGCTAAAAAACGTCAGTCAGACGGACCCGGCCGAGTGGAATTATTGCACATAAAATTCACCCGGTCGGGTAGAAGTCTCTGGACTCTTTATGAACAAAATTGTCCACCCGGCCGGGTAGAATTATTGCACATAAAATTCACCCGGCCGGGTAGCTCCCGGCAGTCCGCGCAGCTTTCGTAGATCGGCCGTATCTCTCTCATCCGAACTCCGATTGGGGCGTGTGAGGTACCCACGCGAAGCTCTTTCGATGATGAAGTCAATGGTACTCTCAAAATAGGATTTGGACCACATATTGATAGGCAGATTAACGTTTGAAGCAGACCCCAGTCAATGCTTGGCTCATTTTGACCCTTTTTTACCTATTTTAACTTCAAACACTGGATAAACTCATCAAAGCACCTTTATAGTGAAATATGGACGTAAACTCAAGTAATATGCATTTAAACACCAATTATCATCACGTTTAACGCCCAATAAAACAGTTAAAATACGAGTTTATCAACTCGAGATGACGTCCGACGTGACAATCACTCTAAAGGAAGTGTTGCATGTCTCGGACATTCGCAAGAACATAGTTTCAGGATCAATACTTGTAAATAAGGGTTTTAAACTTGTATTTGAGTCTGATAAATTCTGTGTATAAGTTTGGAAAGCCCATCGGAAAAGGTTATGTGACCGGATGTCTTTTTAAGCTAAGTTTATCAGCTATTCGCCGTATTGAAAAATCATTGGCTAATAATGAAAATGCTACTACTTCCTCTTATTTGACTGAGTATTCAAATTTGTGGCATTATAGATTAGGACACGTGAATCCAAATGCTATCAAATGGCTAGTAAACTTGGATTTACTAAAGACAAATGAAATCAATACCCAAAATAAATATGAGATTTGTCTAGAGGCAAAAATGACTAAGTTACTGTTTCACTCTGTTTAAACGGAACGCGAAATCCCTTGAATTAATTCACACCATTGTATGAGATTTAAAATTCGTGTAGATTATAAGTGGTAAAAAGTACTTTATTACGTTCATAGATGATTGCACAAGATATTGTTGTCTTTATCTTTTAAGAAGTAAAGATGAAGCAATTGAAGCGTTCAAAACAATTATAAGAACGAAGTCGAGAATCAACTTGGATGTAAAATCAAAATGATTCGAAGTGTGTTGCAAACCGCAAAAATCGAACTCTTAAAGAGATGATGAATGCATTGTTGATCGGTTCAAGGATGTCCCAGAACATGTGGGCGGAAGCTGTTTTGACAGCCAATTACATCCTAAACAAAATCTCACCCAAAAGTAAGGATGTCACTCCTTATGAGTTGTGGAAGGGAAGGAAGTCATCCTGCAAATACCTCAAAGTGTGGGGGTGTTTGGCAAAGGTGATGGTTCCTCCACCGAAAGAAATTACAATCGGTCCTAAAAAAATTGATTGCATCTTTATTGAATATGCATTTAATAGTAGTGCATATCGATTTGTTGTCTACAAGTCTGAAATATCGACTATGCTCGTAGGAACAACAATCGAGTCAAGGAATGTCATATTTCTTGAAAATATATATCCTCGAAAAGACAAGGAAAATGTTGCATCCAATTCTGAGACGAGAATTGAGGATGAAACACTAGTTCTAAATCAGTGGATGAAGAGCCAAAATCACGCAAGTGAACAAGACCCGATCCAATCAATAAAAGTAGCCTTTGCTGGCCCAGACGGATTGCATTGGAGAGAAGCTGTTCAAAGCGCAATTGATTCAATTTTGCTAAACCATATTTGGTTATTATTTGTTCGTTGTATATATTTAAGATACTCCATTTATATTCATCTTTAATTGCATGAGAATCGAGATATATTCACATAACAATTTGTGGACAAAGTTTAATCAATGAAATGATGCTATATCATTCGGATAACACAATTTTTTTAGTGTTCCCTCAATAAATGGTAGAGTGGGCTATGGATCAATTTTTGAAAATTATATATTTGCAGCTCATATACTCAATCTCTTCCCCCAAATCAGAAAATAAGTAATTTATTGAAATACAGTATTTGCAGCCCATTTACTTCATCTCCTTCCCCAAATCAGCAAATAAATCAGCCGAGTTAGAGGAGGGCATGGTGAGGGCTAAGGTGGCACAAGGTCTTTAATTATACTATTTCCTTCCCCAGAAAGATAAATTTCTAATTTTGATGAAGCATGAGAATTGGATAAAGATGGCTTCTAACTTTGCACAAGCAACACAACGGCGCTGGTTTAAATAGTTGCATTTTCACCAAATTATGTCTTATTGTTCATAATTTTTGATTGGTTCTCTGCCTGAATTCAGAGATTCATTAGATGTAGATTTTATTCAGGTATTACTCCTCCTGTTCACACCACTGTTACCTGAAGGTACTAAACCTTTAGGATACAAATAAGTCATAAAAAGGAAGTTTAAGGTCGATAGAACAGTTGATAAATATAAATTCGATTGGTAGTTGATAAGTCGCATTCTAGGCCTTGGTTACTGGTCAGTATAAGGAGCTTTATTGGATAATATCTGCAAAATAGTTGTTAAAGTGTGCAGGTTGAAGTACTAAATCAGGAGGGAAGGTTCAGAAGGAATTCGAGTGAAAAAGCTGCGAAGAGTGTGCAAACTGGTCAGTATGAGCAGAAAATACGCAAACTGGTCAGGATGGATGCTACAGAGCTGGACACGAGAAGGAAGGACTTGCTTGGAATAATCACCTATCTAAAGAAGGGCAAAATTGTCATTCCACATGAAGAGAAAGCCCTAGAAATTAGGGCAAGCCACCCTATAAATAGGAGCTGAACATAAAGAAAAAGGGGAATCTACACACCACTTTACTTAGGACTTATCATCACTTTTGAGGAGAATAGCTCCACTAGCTCTTAGTTCCATCTAAATCCAGCATCCTGACTTGAAGATTCCGGCCACCTGCCGGCGAGGAGCATCATGCCTGATTCATTCCAGCCGCCGTAGTTCCAGAAATTCCTCCAGTTTCAGTTTCCGATGAGCCAAACAATCTTTTACTTGCTTTGTTTTTAAGATTTCTTAGTTTAAGTACTTGTTTTTGCTTGCCTTTGATTTGGATTCCAGTAGCTACTTAGTTGGAATATCTTTTGGATGATAATCTTGAATGCAATGAAGTTTATTGTGGTTTTATTTTGTGTTTCAGCTTGCTTATTATTTCTTTCTGCCAAGTAGCTAGATCTGGTAGTTTTACGTTGATTTCCGTGGTTTAAGTGCTTGAATCTGCTTTGCTTAGTTAGATCTAGGTTTTCTTGGAGTGTTTACAAGTTTTAATCGAGTTAAGTTTCTAAAAAATGCATGGGAATCGTTTCTGCTTGCTTCTGTCACCTTGTCTCGCTGACCAGTTTGCGTAGATCTCAGTTTTCTTAGCTTTCGTTCTCGATTTCAAGTTAAATATTGCATTTACGAATTTTCAAGCATGATCATTCATCAATGGAGTTTTTTTAGATCTTGTTGTTTAGCTTGGTGAAGAAGATAATGTCACAATCAAAGAATGGGACCACTTGTGTTGCTTTTGTTGCTTTTTGCTTTTGTACTTGCACTTTTTCAGCTTTTCTGCACACCCAGGAGGCAGTCTGCCAGCATGTCCTTTGATTCTGTTTACCTTTTGTCTAGTCATTTTTAGTAAGTTTTGTCTAGTAGCTTCTCACATACACACTCGTACCCTAATTTACACACGCACTTTAATTTCTCTTAGCACGCAGCATTTAGAGCCCACCCTGACCTACTGGTCAGGAGGGGTATAGGTTCCAATTCATTTTCCGACTAGGTAAAACTCAACCCCAAAAAAGCGTGGTAGCTAACCAACCGCTCCCAGAATGTCATCGCAAGTGTATCTCGCCTACATCCATCTCTGTGGGATTCGACCCTTACTCCACTATACTAGCCAGTAGAAGTGGGTTGAGGTATTTTTTTGTTGATAGGGAAGATAGACACAGACCCAACGACACAGCTAGGTCTAGGTACCCTCCTGGCCAGCTGACACACACACACAGAGTCATAGTCTCATCTTTTCCCTCCTATCAAATGGCGCCGTTGCCGGGGATGGATGGCGTTTTTGCATACATTTGTTGCATGACACTTTGGTGTACATATAGTTAATTGTTTTTCTTTTCTTTTGTTTCGTAGTTTATGAGGAGTTTTGTTAAGAATTTGGGTGTGAATATTGTAGATAAACTTTTCTTTATTTTTTGTGTTCCGCAGTTAAATGAAACTGAGTCCAACTGGCCAAAGGAAGAAGGGGTAAATCCAGTCACCACTCATTCAGAATTAACCACTTCCTTGCCTGTTGACTTGGATGCGAGCGGTGAGGAGGATCGCGGCACAGCTATCAAGAGTGAACCGGAATCAATATCCGCAGCTGAAGAGGAGAAAGCCAACATGGCTGACGACCAGGAAGATGATCCCGAGATAAGCTCATTGTACGCCCACTTGGATGGTGAACACCACAAGCAATCGTCGTGACCCTAGGACAAGAAGTAGACTACGTGAAGCCTCGTATTATGGCCGTTCTGCCTGTGTTCTTGGGGAGGAGTTGTGACAACCCATACGAGTTCTTGCATGAATTTTGCAAAATCTGCAAGGCTCAAAAGCGGCCAGCAGGGTCGAGCGAAAATGACTACAGACTGAAGGCCCTTCCCCTTGCCCTTAAAGGGGAGGCGAATACTTGGTTCAAGAGGCTGCCACCAAATTGTATCAGAACCTGGTCTGACTTCAAGATGATGTTCTTGGATCAGTTCTTCCCAGCGGCCAGGATAAGCGCATTAAGAGAAAAAATCCGAGGAGTTACACAAAGTTATGATGAGACCCTTACTCAGTACTGGTCAAAATACATGGGTCTGTTGGATGCGTGTCCGAACCATCGCATGACGGATATTGAGATACACCATACCTTCTATGAGGGGATGAACAAGGCAACCAAGGATCTTGTAAACTCATCGTCCGGAGGAAGCTTCACGCAACTACGGGTCAGCGAAGCGAAGAGGGTCCTAGGGAAGCTACTAAGTGCAAAAAAGGAGTACGACAATTCAAGGGATGGATACAGCCGAGAAAGGGTTGCAAGTGCCTCGTTTACTGATCAGGAGCAGAAGCTTGAACAGAAGATGGATTTGAAGATGGAAGAGTTGAAGAAGACACTTCTGAGTGCAATTGAGAAAAACACTCCACCACCTTCCCCAACTGGGAGCTACAAGGGTGCAAAGCAAGGGAATCAAGGGTTGACCTATGATCAGCCAAACGACTTGGCCAGTATGGAGCAGGTCAATGCTGCCGGCTACTTTAATTCAAGTGGGAATTGGATCCAGGGTAGGCAACGGGATGCACCATGGAGGGATCACCCGAACTTTCGTTGGGGAGATGGGAACCAGAATCAAAACCAAGGTCAAGGTCAGAACCAATATAACTCCCATCCGAACCAGAACCAAAACCCAAACCGTGGCCCAGCAAACCCTGACCACCAGTTTAGCTGGTCAGGAAGGAACCAACAACCCCAAAACCAAAACCCACAGAACCAAAACTCTAACCCTAACCAGCATCACTACCCCAACCAGTTCAGTCAGTACCCTTCATACCGAAATCAGCCAAACTACCCTTACAATAAAAACCATCCCATCTACCAGTCGCATCCCAACGGCCAGTATAACTCCCATCACCAGCAAAATCCCTACCTACACCAACTGAATCCCAATGACAGTCAACACCACAACTCTAACCAATTCGGCCAGTACCCATCTCATCAAAATCAGCCAAACTATGCCTACCACCCATACCCTACCACCCAGTATAATCTCCACCATCAGCAAAACCTTAACCATTTTCTACACCAAAACAAGTCAGGAAGATCTATGGAAGAGATGATGGGAGAGATGCTTGCTTACCAACAAACCATGAGGAATGAATTTCAGTCAAATAATGAAGTGGTGCAAGGCATGCAAAACGCCCAGAAAGAGCATAAGGAAAATATGGACATGCTGAATAAGCAACTGTCCTACCTGGCCAGTTCGATGAACGAGATTTGTGAGAATGAGGAAAGGCTCCCAGTTACGGTGCAAATACCTGATAAGGCTAATGTGAGCAAGGTGACATTGTGGTCAGGAACATCCTACAAGGAGCCTGAGCGGAAGGAGTCATTTGGGGAATCAAGTAAGACGAAGGATATGGGGGACATACTGATCAAGATGAGTGGTCCTGATGAAAATGAACCAGTTGCTGAACCTGAAATCAATCAAGGCCCGGAAGAGAATTCAAGGGAAACCACTAAAGAACCTGATGAAGAGGTGAAGGAAGAAAAGTCATTCCCTTACTGTTTTGAAAAAAAGAGGAAGGAGGGAGAACCCGTAGACTACATGTCTATCTTTGGGAAACTTGAAGTGACCATACCTTGCATCCAAGCTGTAAAGCTACCTCCATTCGGTACAAATATAAAGGTGTACATAGTTGGAAGTACAAGGGATGAAGAAAAGATTGTGATAGAAGGCAACACTCCAACCATGGTCTTAAAGAAGCTACCACCCAGGAGGAGTGACCCAAGATGGTGTGATCTAACCAATAGCCAAACGCTTACTGACCAGGATATTGAAGAGACTATTTGTCAGAAGTCAAGATTCGCTAGAGCCATTGGGGCTCTTCAACTGGCCGAGAAGAAGGCAGAGAGAAAACTAGGGCTGAAGCGCGCATCGAGGCTAATCATCGGGCGTAGCATTGGGAAAAAGAAGGGGCCCAGCAAGGTTCATGATCTTGTAGAGATCTCAAGTGAGGAGGACAAGACTCCTTGCAACAAAAAGAAGAGCAAGGACACTGATATTGGCCAGGAAGATAGTGGACCTCCTACAAAACCTGGGGAGGATCCAAAACATGCTACAATTAAGTCAGAGACCCTTGCTGTTGTTGGACATCCGTCATCGACCCTTACTATCCAGGAAGGGGGTTCTCCTACAAAGCCTGGGGAGAACCCGACTGCAACTTTCTCCCAGCCAGTACAGGAGGCCAACATCGACAATCCACTTGCCATCCCTGTTGCCCAGAAAGAGACACCAGTACCAGAAACTGACTTACAGGAAAATCAAGACAAAGAAGGAAAATGCAACCAAGAAAGAAAGAGGAAAGACAATGGGGCAGCAAAACAAAAGAAGGAGACCAAGAAGCCCAGGGTAGTCCTATCGGCCATTATGATCAAGAAGCTGGGACAAGTGCCCAAACTGATCGGGAGCAAGGTCCCCAGCAACCATCATCTGCGGCCCATGGAAAAGAGGAAAATCAAGGGGACTTTCAAGAATCATAAGAAAAAGAGTGACACCCTGATGTGTACCAACAAAGGAACCCGAGAAGGAAACTGCACAAGGCTCCTAACCAGAGAGGATCCAAAGGAGAAGATGACCGACCCTACCAACTGACCAGTTAGCTTTCTTTTTATTTTCAGTAAACTTAAGTTTTTTTTCTAGTTGTGTTATTTTTTTTTTGTACGTGTTTTAGCATGCGTATACCCTCATTCATAACACTTAGTCTATTCCATAGTCTAAGTGTGAGAAGAAGAGGGTTTACAACTTTATATGTGTTTAGGATGTTTAGAAGTTGTCTTTGTTTTGTGTTTTTTTTATGTGAGTCATATACCTTCTCCCACTTAGCCTATTGCATAGTCTAAGTGTGAGAAGTTTTTGTTGACATAGTATGTTTTGCATATTAGTTCTTGTTCCACATTGTCTATGTGTTCTCTATGTTCGTTATTCTTCTCCCACTTAGCCTATTACATAGTCTAAGTGTGAGAAGTTTCATATATAATATGTTTTCCATGTATTATGTGCTTTCTGATCTTTTGTGTTTCTATGTGTTGGATACTGGTCATCCTGTTTTCCACTTCACTAAACTTGCGTGAAGGCAAGCAAGGATGAAGTGGGAGGAGGAGATAATGGCCAGTATAATTGTATATATGTGTTGTCATGTGTTGTGTCAGTCCCTAGTAAGTCAGTTTAGGTTAAGTTTTGTTTTTTTAGGACATGTGTTAAAACACGGGCTTAAAACTCAACTGCCTCAAACTGACGGTGAGGGGAATTGAGGGAGATAAGGCATGCTGGACAATGGAAACCACCCCCCTTAGTATCTCCTAGTCAGTATAGATGACGCAAGTATGAGAGAAAAACTCATCCTTAGAGCCAGATACAAAAGCCCTCTTAAATTGTGAGTTATAAGCCTAAGTGGAACCACTTTCCACCAATTTAGAAAAGAAAAGAGTGCCTGCCACATGATGCCTAGGGTAAGGTGACTGCGTGTAGCAAGTCCTGAAGGCAGTAGGAAACCCCCCATCTTAAAAAAAAAAAAAAAAAAAAAAAAAACCATCCTTTAGAACCCCTCTTCTAGCCAAATCTATACCCAGATATATAACCCACTAGCCACTGGGACTGTGTGTGCGAGGCATAAGGCAAGAAGGCGACTGGCCAGGAGGACATACAAGAAAAAAAAACAACTAGAAAAAGAAATCGAGAAGGAAGGAGAAAATCGATCAGGAGAAATTTCAGGTCCAAAAAATATAAGAAGGAATAAGGGTGGCGAAGCCACATAAAGAAATGTTGAAGAAAATGGTCAAAAACACTTGACCACAAAAAGAAAGAAGAAGGAATAAGGGTGGCGAAGCCACAAAGAAGCTACTGACCAGTTGGAGTCCAATATCAGAAAACGTCCAGCCAAAGAGAAGCAACAGCCAAGAGCTCAAATGCACACAGTTCCCCCACATCGAAATAAAGTAGTAGTTTTTGAACCTTAGAGCCTTAGGAACATCTACCCCATACACTACAAACCAATAGCCCCGTTACAAACCTTAAGGCCCTTCAGGAGCCGCACGTGAGGTCTGAGTCCAAAGCATCTGTGGTTCAGCATTTTGAGAGAAAACAGTCCTAATATCCCTAGTGAGGAATGAGCGACTGAGCGAATCTGGTGTTTGGCCGAGAGTTTGGGTGATCTTGACGAGCAGATATACTGACTGGGAAGGAAAAGGGGGGCGGCAGAAGTTCAAGGCTGTCTAAGGCCGGATTGCACCTAATCCCAAGGGGAGGGATGGTTGAAAATATAGCCCGTTCAATGTGTTTAAGTGCTTGTGAGTCTGTTTATGTGTGTTATCCGTCGTTTATGTGTTTTTCTTTGCGTCCAAGTTTTAGAGTCTTAGGTCGGTCAGGGGTGTAACCAGGCTAGAATTCGACTTATTTCTTTATGTTTGTTCTTCACGCTTGAGGACAAGCATGTGGTAAGTGTGAGCAGTTTGATAAGTCGCATTCTAGGCCTTGGTTACTGGTCAGTATAAGGTGCTTTATTGGATAATATCTGCAAAATAGTTGTTAAAGTGTGCAGGTTGAAGTACTAAATCAGGAGGGAAGGTTCAGAAGG
The DNA here is from genome assembly GCF_004379255.2 of Salvia splendens. NCBI lineage: Eukaryota > Viridiplantae > Streptophyta > Magnoliopsida > Lamiales > Lamiaceae > Salvia > Salvia splendens. Next base: position 17,734,641 of record NC_056036.1, on the reverse strand, counting down.
AATTCGAGTGAAAAAGCTGCGAAGAGTGTGCAAACTGGTCAGTATGAGCAGAAAATACGCAAACTGGTCAGGATGGATGCTACAGAGCTGGACACGAGAAGGAAGGACTTGCTTGGAATAATCACCTATCTAAAGAAGGGCAAAATTGTCATTCCACATGAAGAGAAAGCCCTAGAAATTAGGGCAAGCCACCCTATAAATAGGAGCTGAACATAAAGAAAAAGGGGAATCTACACACCACTTTACTTAGGACTTATCATCACTTTTGAGGAGAATAGCTCCACTAGCTCTTAGTTCCATCTAAATCCAGCATCCTGACTTGAAGATTCCGGCCACCTGCCGGCGAGGAGCATCATGCCTGATTCATTCCAGCCGCCGTAGTTCCAGAAATTCCTCCAGTTTCAGTTTCCGATGAGCCAAACAATCTTTTACTTGCTTTGTTTTTAAGATTTCTTAGTTTAAGTACTTGTTTTTGCTTGCCTTTGATTTGGATTCCAGTAGCTACTTAGTTGGAATATCTTTTGGATGATAATCTTGAATGCAATGAAGTTTATTGTGGTTTTATTTTGTGTTTCAGCTTGCTTATTATTTCTTTCTGCCAAGTAGCTAGATCTGGTAGTTTTACGTTGATTTCTGTGGTTTAAGTGCTTGAATCTGCTTTGCTTAGTTAGATCTAGGTTTTCTTGGAGTGTTTACAAGTTTTAATCGAGTTAAGTTTCTAAAAAATGCATGGGAATCGTTTCTGCTTGCTTCTGTCACCTTGTCTCGCTGACCAGTTTGCGTAGATCTCAGTTTTCTTAGCTTTCGTTCTCGATTTCAAGTTAAATATTGCATTTACGAATTTTCAAGCTTGATCATTCATCAATGGAGTTTTTTTAGATCTTGTTGTTTAGCTTGGTGAAGAAGATAATGTCACAATCAAATAATGGGACCACTTGTGTTGCTTTTGTTGCTTTTTGCTTTTGTACTTGCACTTTTTCAGCTTTTCTGCACACCCAGGAGGCAGTCTGCCAGCATGTCCTTTGATTCTGTTTACCTTTTGTCTAGTCATTTTTAGTAAGTTTTGTCTAGTAGCTTCTCACATACACACTCGTACCCTAATTTACACACGCACTTTAATTTCTCTTAGCACGCAGCATTTAGAGCCCACCCTGACCTACTGGTCAGGAGGGGTATAGGTTCCATTTCATTTTCCGACTAGGTAAAACTCAACCCCAAAAAAGCGTGGTAGCTAACCAACCGCTCCCAGAATGTCATCGCAAGTGTATCTCGCCTACATCCATCTCTGTGGGATTCGACCCTTACTCCACTATACTAGCCAGTAGAAGTGGGTTGAGGTATTTTTTTGTTGATAGGGAAGATAGACACAGACCCAACGACACAGCTAGGTCTAGGTACCCTCCTGGCCAGCTGACACACACACACAGAGTCATAGTCTCATCTTTTCCCTCCTATCAGTAGTCAAAGGCTTTAAGCAAAGAGAATGGTACAATTGCTTTGATACCTATTCACCTGTAACGAGGATTACATCAAGTCGAGTGTTTCTCGTGATTGTTGCTATGCACAATCTTGAGATTCATCAAATGGAACGATGACCTTGAAGATGAAATCTATATGGAACAACCTGAAGGTTTGTAGTACTTGGACAAGAGAAAAAAAATGTATGCAAACTGGTTAAGTCCCTCTTGGATTGAAACAAGTGACGTTCCAAATACACTTGAAATTTGATAATGTGATGTTATCAAATGGATTTAAAATCGACGAATGTGACAAATATGTCTACATAAAGAACACTAATAATGAATACGTTATAGTGTGTCTCTATGTCGATGATATGTTATTCATGAGTAGTTACACCCAAGTGATTAACGACCCGAAACCCATTTTAAAAAGAAACTTTGACATGAAGGATATGGGTCTAGTCGATGTGATTTTTTGGAATGGAAAATTCTAAAAAAAAATCGAAGGAATCATCTTGACACAATCTCATTATGTTGAGAAAGTCCTAAAGAGATTCAACTCCTATGATGGCATGTCGGCTAAGACGCTTATAGAGCTCAATGTTCACTTGAGCAAGCACAAGGGTGAGCCTGTTTCACAAGAAGATTATGCACGGGTCATTGGGTGCATTATGTATTTGACTAATTGCACTAAACATGACATTGTCGGTGTCGTGAACAAGTTGAGTCGTTACACGAGCAATCCAAGCAAGAAGCATTGTAAATCTTTTGTAAGAGTTTTGAGGTACTTGAAGTATACTCAAAATCATGGGCTACATTTTTTGAGATACCCCCCGGTACTTGAAGGGTACTGCGATGCGAAATGGATATCTGATAACAAAGACTCACTTTAAACAAGTGGAAATGTCTTTACTATTGGGGGTTGTGCTGTCTCGTGGAAATCCACGAAGCACACATGTATAGCCCGTTCAACCATGGAATCACAATTTATAGCTTTAGACAAAGCTGGTGAAGAAGCTAAGTGACTTAAGAACTTAAATATTCCATGTAGGTCAAAGCCAGTGCCTCCAGTGTTGATTCATTGTGATAGCTAAGTTGCTATAGGATGGGCAAACAATGGCTTTTACAATGGTAAGTCTTGACATATTTATCGACGACATAATACCGTGAGACATTAGATCACAATAGAGGTGATTACATTTGACTATGTGAAGTCATTGGGTAATCTAGTGGATCCGCTAATCATATGGTTAAATCGTGATCAAATGAATAAATTGCTAGAGGGAAAGGGTTTAAAATCCACAAACTAAAGAATTATCATAGTGGTAACCCAACCATGATGACTGGAGATCCCAAGAACTTGGTTAAATGGGAAAACTAAGCTATAAGAGTTCGTGTGAAACACTCATCTATATCTATTCCCTAGAAATCAATAGAGTGTTGAAAAACTTGCCTAGTGGTGAGGTTAAGTCTATGACTTTTAATCATTCCTAAAAGATCTCGAGGAGATTTGAGTTCTCAAAGGAGACCGAGTATGGCAAGATACTCGACGAGAATCACCTATATAAGTGTGAAGTGTGGCCGCTTCGTATAACACGCTTATGAATCCAAAGTGGTGTCCAAGGCCACAAAGGACACAAAATGTGAGAACGGGTGAGGTTGAGGTGTTTAACTGTTGACATCATTGTCTCGGTGCACGCTGTGGAAGAATAGTTTAAAGCATCGAGCTACTAGTTCACTTGTGTATCCGATGGTGTTGACTAATGGATGGTTCAAAGTCAAAAACTACATATCCTTATGCTTATATACCTCTTGAGGGTTAAGCTTGTGTCTGCATACATATGCATTTGGCTATTTCCACTCATGTGGGGGATTTTTAGAATCGTGGTCCGGTCAACGCAATTAGACCGGGTCGTACAAGTGACAGATTATTTAATTTTGAAACAATGAAATAATTTATAATCGATCTACGCTCCGAGTAGATGATTGTGGTATACATACTTTCGTAGAATACGTGTACATTTATCGGGTCGTCCAGATACATTTCTAGAATGGACAACTACGTGAGAGGTGTCTAGATACATCCGTCTAGGTTCATGCTCTATGATTGACGTTTGTAACCTCCGTAACGGCTTGTAACCCCCGGCGGTTACAGTCAAGCCATCATGACACACATAATGGGTGTTGGCTCCATCAATACCAATGAGTGGACTTGGCCTATAAATAAACATGCACTCCTTACACTCCACACAACCATATTGCAAACCAAGCATATCACTTGCATAGCTCTCTTCATCTCTCTGCATACTCTTCCGTCGAAGCTCTGCCCTCGCCATCATTCAGTTCACCGGAGCTTGTTCTGTTTGCGGTGCTGCAAAGAACAAGACGAAGCCATTTTATCTTTGGGGACAACACGCCAATCCGAGAGCACTATCGGGACATATCTCGTCTTGCGGAAAGAGAACTCCTCGATTCAGCTTACATCTTTACGGTTTATAGTTTCGATTATTGTTTTGTTATTTCAATTTAGTTTATTGTACTTTTATCTTCGTTCTTCATTTGAGTTGTATTACGCCTGATTAGTGTATTTTTGTATCACAGTCAATAATTTCAAGAAAAACCAACAAGCTCTTTATTGAAAAAACAGATTGGAAGGAGCATTTTCAAGAAAAATAATCAACTTTTGTCATCATATCCAATTTATTTCATTTCTCGACAATTTGATTTGTTGTTATTAACTTTGTCGTTATTTATAAGACAACTATTTGAAATGACATGGTTGAGAAAAAAAATCTAACAAATTAAAAGGTTAAGAATTCTTCTCAACTATTTCAAGATTTAAACCTAAAACGAGTTTTGTGTTGTCACAACTTACCACTTAAGTTGCATCATACGGAGTATCAATTTTTATATTTATTTTATTTTAATTTAATTTAATTTAATGTTGCATTCACTTTGGTTGTAACTTGTAAGGAATCCTCGGCAACAAAAAAAATTCCATCTTTTATTCCACTCATGCGTTCAATCCTTATCTATAAAATATATTCCCCTATCCTATAGAAATAAGCAATTTAGGGTTAAAACGGATTTTAATGTGTAATTGATAAAATAAGAGAGAATGAATAAAATAGTTGGAATTGTATAGTGAATTATGGGACTCATAAATGACAAAGTAAAAGAGAAAGAGAAAAATAATACAATAAATAAATATGGACTATTTTTTTGGAACGGACAAAAAAATAAATATGACCTATTTCTATGGGACCGAGGGAGTAATTTCAATCTTTCTTATTCATATTTTCAGTCCAAAAAAGGATAATATTATCACACCAATACATCACGTTAATAATAATAGTATTCTTCTTCGAATGAAAATAAAGACCGAGATGTTGGAATCGTGCTTGGTCAAATGATTTTTGACAAATAATAAATATTACAAGCCATTTAATTTTGTGAAATTAAATGCAATAACGTCGATCTACGTTCCGAGTAGATGACCGTAGTATATTCATTTTCTCAAATCCGATTCCCAGTGAGTGAGAAATAATATATTAAAGTTGGTCATAATAAAGCTAGAAATGAGCTATGTGAAAAGACTAAGGGATTAATTAACTAAGTGTTAATTATCCCACATAGGGGATGATAGACTTCTTTGATGAAGTATTTAATCAGATAAATTATTATGTGTAATAATTATCGTGGAATAAGACGGGTGACAGAGCCCACACGCGCGCACACGCGCGTGCCGCCGCCGCCCGCCCGCGAGCCGCGAGCCATGACCCGTGACCCGTGCACCGGGTGCCTTGTACCTTGTGCCTTGGTCTTTGGGTGGTCGTTGAGCGTGGTTCGAGCCCCCCTTGTTCTTTTTAGACTACCCCAAACTCCATGTTATCCCCGACAGGTCTGGTCCACGTCATGGTCCCGCTGGACCCCGACGCATAACGGGAGACAAAAGGTTCCCGCTAGACCCCGACGCATGACGGGAGACAAAAGGTCCCCGCTGGACCCCGACTCACAACGGGAGTCAAAAGGTCCCCGCTGGACCCCGATGCATAACGGGAGACAAAAGGTCCCCGATGGACCCCGACGGTCCATGGTGTATCCCGTCGTGTAGCATGTTCAGGTGCGTCGTGTCTCTTCAGCTCCCACTGGCTAGTGCACCAGTAAATAACCCCCGGCGGTTACGGTCAAGCCATCATGGCACACATAATGGCTGTTGACTCCATCAATGCCCTGCAGGTGGACTTGGCCTATAAATAGGCATGCATCCATTGCATTCTAGAAATAGAATACACAAGCATTCCTGCATACACGCTATCTCCCTCTCTGCATATCTTCCCGTCGAAGCTCTGCCCCCGCCTTACTCCCGTTCGCCGGAGCTCTATTGCTAGCGGTGCTGCTACTTCAGAGACGAAGCCGTTTTATCTTTGGGGACGACACGCCAAACTAAGAGCACTACCTGGGCGTATCTCGTCTTGCGGAAAGAGGACTCCTCGACTCGGCTTACCGCTTTGCACAGATATTTTCCCGTGTAATTGTTTCAGTTTTTCCGTGTAATTTTCCTTTATTTATTTTCATTGTAATTTTCGCCCGGCAAGACTTGTATCTCATTTCGACAACAATCGCAAGACGAGATATTCTTGCCACTAAAGGACTTTACACACACCAACTAAACTGAAATCAACACCTTTGCTTGGAGATGTCGACTGACCCGTCTACCGCCGCTGCCACCGTTCCATCCACCGTGTCCCCCGTCGCTCCCGTCAACACGTCGTCGGACATAACGATGATTCTGACTCTTGGCTTCTCAACCTCTTCATCAACAGCCCCTTGGGTGTTTGACAACCCATTTGGGACGGTTTCTGGATTCACCTCGAGTGGGTCGGTCGGTTCCACTTTCAGTGGTTCCATTGGATCCTTCATTGGGTCAAGTGTCGGGGCCTTCGGGCACGGCACAGGTGCTGGACCCTCCGGGGTTGGCACGGGTGCTGGACCCTTCGGGGTCGGCACGGGTGCTAGCTCCTTCGGGGGCAGCACGGGTGTTGGACCCTTCAGGGTCAGCACGGGTGCTAGATCCATTGGGGTCGGCACGGGTGCTGGATCCATCGGGGTCGGCACGGGAGCTGGATACTTCGGGGTCGGCACAAATGCGGGGGCCTCCATGCTCCACGCAACTGTGGGGGGTACTACGCCCCAACCAATTGTTAGCTCCTACGGAGGCAACGGATTTGGTCCATTCCATGGGACAAGCTCGGCACCAATGGCACCAAGGATGATGCCACCCACTGAGAAGCCGTCGAAGTTCACTGGAACGGACTTCAAGAGATGGCAACAGAAAATGTTGTTCTACCTAACAACGTTGGGCGTCGTTAACTTCCTCAATGAGAACGAGCCAACCCCGCCAAGCGAGGATGAGGCACGTGTCGAGATGTACGTCGAGTATGACGCTTGGCGCAAAGGAGACTATCTTTGTAAAAACTTTATTTTAAGTGTTTTAGATGATAGTCTCTATAACGTGTATTGTACTATTCCCACATCAAAACAAGTGTGGGAAATGCTAGATAAGAAGTACCGTAGTGATGATGCGGGTACTAAGAAATTTGTAATAGCTAAGTACTTGGACTACAAAATGATCGACTCCCGACCAATCATGGACCAAGTGCAAGAGTTCCAGCTTATCATCCACGACCTCGCCGCCGAGGGAATGGCCATGCCTGAAGCTTTCACGGCGGGCACGGTCATTGAAAAACTTCCACCCGGCTGGAAGGACTTCAAGAGCTACCTTAAGCACAGGCGAAAGGAGATGAATCTTGAAGACTTGATTGTGAAGTTGCGCATCGAGTCAGACGTGCGCAAACGCGATGGTTTGGCTAAGGGCCATGGCCCACCTGTTGCAAAGGTCAATCTGTTGGAGCGGGGCGGTCCCTCCAACAAACGCTCCCGTCCAACTGCAAAGGACAAGGGCAAGAAGAAGCAGCCTGCGAGGAAGGTTCAAGGCAACTGCTATAACTGTGGCAAACCTGACCACTTTTCCAAGGACTGCCGCAAGCCGAAGAAGAAGCCGGCTGCTAACGTTGTTGAAAAAGAATTCAAGGACTGGGATGAAAGTGACCTTGTTGCTGTGGTCACGGAAGAAGTCAACCTTGTTGATAACAAAGGTGGCTGGTATATCGACACTGGAGCTACTGCCCACGTTTGTGCCGATAAGAGCAAGTTTGCCTCCTACACCGCTGTTGAAGGGAGGAAGATCAATATGGGGAATCAAGCCTCGTCTCAAGTCCTCGGCATTGGAGACGTGATTCTCATGATGACGTCCGGCGTCACCATCACTTTGAAGGATGTGCTGCACGTCCCGGACATCCGGAAGAACCTAGTGTCGGGATCAATACTAGTGAATAAGGGGTTTAAACTTGTATTTGAATCTGATAGGTTTTCTTTGTACAAGTTTGGGAAGTCACTCGGAAAAGGCTTTGTAACCGACGGACTTTTCAAGCTTAGTGTAGTTGTACGCAATGTCCCTAAGCCGTTGGCTAATAACAAGAATGCATCTACTTCTTCTTACTTGGCTGAGTGTTCTAACTTGTGGCACAATAGATTGGGACGTGTAAATCAAAATGTCATTAAAAGATTAGTAAGTTTAGATTTACTAAAGGCAAATGAAGTAGAAACTTAAAACAAATGTGAAACTTATCTTGAGGCAAAAATGACTAAGTTACCGTTTCATTCGGTTGAAAGGAACACGAAACCCCTTGAATTAATTCACACGGACGTATGTGACTTAAAATTGGTGCAAACGAGAGGTGGTAAAAAATACTTTATCACATTCATAGATGATTGCACAAGATATTGTTATGTCTATCTTTTAAGAAGTAAAGATGAAGCAATAGAAGCGTTCAAAAATTATAAGAACGAAGTCGAGAATCAACTTGGATGTAAAATCAAAATGATTCGAAGTGATAGAGGAGGTGAATACGTAGCCCCGTTTGAAAAAATTATGCAACGCAAGTGGTATAATTCACCAAACGACTGCACCATATTCACCACAATCTAATGGTGTTGCAGAACGCAAGAATCGAACTCTCAAAGAGATGATGAATGTGTTACTGATAAGTTCGGGGATGCCCCATAACATGTGGGGGGAAGCTGTTTTAACAGCCAACTACATCCTAAACAAAATCCCACTCAAAGGTAAGGACGTTACTCCTTATGAGTTGTGGAAGGGAAGGAAGTCATCCTACAAATACCTCAAAGTGTGGGGGTGTTTGGCTAAGGTGATGGTTCCTCCGCCCAAAGAAGTTACAATCGGTCCTAAAACGGTTGACTGCATCTTCATTGGGTATGCACTTAATAGTAGTGCATATCGATTTGTTGTCCACAAGTCTGAAATACCGACTGTGACCGTGGGAACAACAATCGAGTCAAGAAATGATGTATTTCTTGAAAACATATTTCCTCGCAAAGACAAGGAAAATATTGTACCCAATTCTAAGACGAGAATTGAGGATGAAGCCACTAGTTCTAAATCAGCGGATGAAGAGCCAGAATCGCGCAAGCGAACAAGGCCTGATCCAAACGATGCGGTACCAAGACATGGTAGCAGGGTCAGAACACCAAAGACATTTGGTCCTGACTACATTGCATTCATGTTGGATGAAGAACCAACATCGATAAAAGTAGCATTTGCTGGCCCAGACGGGTTGCATTGGAAAGAAGCTGTTCAAAGCGAAATTGAGTCAATTTTGCTAAACCACACGTGGGTGTTGGTTGATCTACCTGAAGGTGCTAAACCTTTAGGATGCAAATGGGTCCTTAAAAGAAAGTTTAAGGCCGATGGAACAGTGGACATATATAAAGCTCGACTGGTAGTCAAAGGCTTTAAACAAAAGGAAGGGTACGATTTCTTCGATACATACTCACCTGTAACGAGGATTACATCAATTCGAGTGCTTCTCGCGATTGCTGCTGTGCACAATCTTGAGATTCATCAAATGGATGTTAAGACTGCGTTTCTAAATGGTGACCTTGAAGATGAAATCTATATGGAACAACCTGAATGTTTTGTAGTACCTGGACAAGAGAAAAAGGTATGCAAGCTGGTTAAATCCCTCTATGGATTGAAACAAGCGCCATTGCAGTGGCACTTGAAATTTGATAACGTGATGTTATCAAATGGATTTAAAATCAACGAATGTGACAAATGTGTCTACATTAAGAACACTGATAATGGATAAGTTATAGTGTGTCTCTACGTTGATGATATGTTAATCATGGGTAGTAACACCCAAGTGATTAACGACACGAAAGCCATGTTGAAGAAAAACTTCGACATAAAGGATATGGGTCTAGCCGATGTAATTCTTGGAATGAAAATTCTAAGAACATCTGAAGGAATCACCTTAACACAATCTCATTATGTTGAGAAAGTATTAAAGAGATTCAATGCCTATGATGGCATCCCGGCTAAGACGCCTATAGAGCTCAATGTTCACTTGAGCAAGAACAGGGGTGAGCCCGTTGCACAAGAAGATTATGCACGGGTCATTGGATGCATTATTATCTTACTAATTGCACTCGACCTGATATTGCTTGCGCCGTGAACAAGTTGAGCCGTTATACGAACAATCCAAGCAAAGAGCTTTAGAAAGCTCTTGTAAGAGTTTTGAGATATCTCAAGTATACTCAAAATCATGGGCTACACTTTTCGAGATACCCCCGGTACTTGAAGGGTACTGCGATGCAAATTAGATATCCGATAACAAAGACTCACTTTCAACAAGTGGATATGTCTTTACTATTGGGGGTGGTGCTGTCTCGTGGAAATCCATGAAACAGACATGCATAGCCCGATCCACCATGGAATCTGAATTCATAGCTTTAGATAAAGCTGCGGAAGAAGCCGAATGGCTTAAAAACTTCCTTGAAGATATTCCATGTTGGTCAAAGCCCGTGTCTCCAGTGTTAATTCACTGTGATAGCCAAGCCGCTATTGGGAGGGCAAACAGTGGCTTGTACAATGGTAAGTCTCGACACATTCATCGACGACACAATACCGTGAGACATTTGATCACGACAGGGGTGATTACAATTGACTAAGTGAAGTCATTGGATAATCTAGCGGATCCGCTAACCAAAGGGTTAAATTGTGATCAAATGAATAAATTGCTAGAGGGAATGGGTTTGAAATCCACAAACTAAAGAATTGTCATAGTGGTAACCCAACCATGATGACTGGAGATCCCAAGAACTTGGTTCAATGGGAAAACTAAGCTATGAGAGTTCGTGTGAAACACTCATCTACATCTGTTCCCTAGAGAGCAATAGAGTGTTTGAGAAACTTGCCTAGTGGTGAGGTTAAGTCTATGACTTTTAATGATTCCTAAAGGATCTCGTTGAGATGAAGTTCTCAAGGAGACTAAGTATGGAAAGATACTTAACGAGGAATCACCTATGTAAGTGTGAAGTGGGGCCGCTTCAAACTATACACTTATGAATCCAAAGTGGTGTCCAAGGCCTGAAATGGACACAAAACGTGAGAACGGATGAGGTTGAGGTGTTTAAGTGTTAACATCATTGTCTCGGTGCACGCCATGGATGAATAGTTCAAAGCATCGCGCTACTAGTCCGCATGTGTATCCGATGGTATTGACTATGGATGGTTCAAAGCAAAAAACTACATATCCTTATGCTTACATACCTCTTGAGGGTTGAGCTTGTGTCTGCATACATATGCATTTGGCAATTTCCACCCATGTGGGGGGATTGTTGGAATCGTGCTTGGTCAAATGATTTTTGACTAATAATAAATATTACAAGATATTTAATTTTATGAAATTAAATGCAATAACGTCGATCTGCGTTCCGAGTAGATGACCGTAGTATATTCATTTTCTCAAATCCGATTCCCGGTAAGTGAGAAATAATATATTAAAGTTGGTCATAATAAAGCTAGAAATAAGTTATGTGAAAAGACTAAGGGATTAATTAACTAAGTGTTAATTATCCCACATCGGGGATGATAGACTTCTTTGATGAAGTATTTAATCAGATGAATTATTATGTGTAATAATTATCGTGGAATAAGACGGGTGACAGAGCCCACACGCGTGCACACGCGGGCGCCGCCGCCGCCCACCCGCGAGCCACGCACCGCGCACCGTGACCCGTGTCCCGTGACCCTTGTCCCATGCACCGGGTGCCGGGTGCCTTGGATCTTGGATCTTGGATCTTGGCAACTGGTCTTTGGGTGGTCTTTAGGCTGTTCTTTGGAGCTGGTCGTTGAGCGTGGTTCGAGCCCCGCTTGTTCTTTTTAGACCACCCCAAACTCCACGCTATCCCCGACGGGTCTGGTCCACGTCATGGTCCCGCTGGACCCCGACGCATAACGGGAGACAAAAGGTCCCCGATGGACCCCGACGGTCCATGGTGTATCCCGTCATGTAGCATGTCCAGGTGCGTCGTGTCTCTTCAGCTCCCACTGGCTAGTGCACCAGTAAATAACCCCCGGCGGTTACGGTCAAGCCATCATGGCACACATAATAGCTGTTGACTCCATCAATGCCCTGCAGGTGGACTTGGCCTATAAATAGGCATGCATCCATTGCATTCTAGAAATAGAATACACAAGCATTCCTGCATACACGTTCTCTCCCTCTCTGCATATCTTCCCGTCGAAGCTCTGCCCCCGCCTTACTCCCGTTCGCCGGAGCTCTGTTGCTAGCGGTGTTGCTACTTCATAGACGAAGCCGTTTTATCTTTGGGGACGACACGCCAAACCGAGAGCACTACCGGGGCGTATCTCGTCTTGCGCAAAGAGGACTCCTCGACTCGGCTTACCGCTTTCCACAAATATTTTTCCGTGTAATTGTTTCAGTTTTTCGTGTAATTTTCCTTTGTTTATTTTCATTGTAATTTTCACCCGGCAAGACTTGTATCTCATTTCGACAACACGAGAAATAGTAAAATTATTTTTTATAGATAAAAATGATAACTGTATTTTCTATATTCCTCGTTATTCTTTATAATCAAAATGAATACAGCCTAAGAAGAAGAATGGTTATAAATGGTTAAATTATTGCTCATCCTACAAGCAAGAAAAATTGTACGTAAAGAAGTCGAATAATTGGAATCTAATACCGTCAATGTAAATAGTAGATTAGATCGTACGGACGATTTTTTTAAAAAAAAATTATCAAATTAAATATTATAGATTCAATTTGAGTTCTAAGCAGATGATCGTGATAAATACATTTTCTCTAAAACGATTAATGATGATTGAAAAATAATATATTAAAGTTTGGGAGTATAATATGAAGTTCTAAAATTAATTAATGTATATGTTATTAATACTGCATTGGAAAAAAAGTAAATTTTTTTTAATCTTATATTTTAGAGCTACAATATTACTTGTAGTCTTATGTGCATAATTTAATAGCATTGCTCATCTCCCCAAACCAAAAGCAATTTAAAAAATACATAAAATCCTTATCTTGGCTCCAAGTTCGATTAATGGAACATTTCAAATCAAATAACTAAATATCATACCAAAATCAAATAAAAACACTATTGCCACTCGTATTCAACCCAAATCATACCATAACTAATTAAGGACAATGTTCCTACAATTTCTATTCAATCCAGAATATTGGATTTAAAAGAAAATCCTAATCTCAATTTTGCATCTAAAAAAGGGCAAAAGAAAATCCAGAGTCAATGGAAAATAACGCGGCTCGCCTATACTCCGTCGTCTCAGTGTCTTGCCGGTTTTTGTAACTCTCACTGTGGTAAAATTCGTTTCTTTTTATTCTACTAAGTACTACTCCCAGAAGATGACAAGAGCAGTGGGCTATTTTAATTACTAACCAAGAAGCCTAGCCCCAAACTTGAAGTTCGATCAGATTATAGAAATAGGGTTTAGGGTGACATGGACTTGTGTGGGCAATTTTTAATTAATACTCCCTCCGTCCAAAAAAATAGGCAAAGTTGTAATTGACACGGGTTTAATGCATAATTGGTAAAACAAGAGAGAAGGAGGAAAAATATGGTGGAAGTAGTGTTAGTAGATTATAAGTTCACATTTCGAATGATGTGTATGATTAGTATTGGTTTAAAACTTTTCTTTTTTATAATTAGTCTAATTTTGGTGGACGACCAAAAATGGTAAAATTTGTCTATTTTTTATGGACGGAGAGAGTAATCAAGAAGGTGAGGCTCAAAATTTGAAGTCCTATTAAAATAAATACTAAAGTCCAAATTTTGTCGTTTACATTTGCTCTAAAATATTCTTAGGTCATTTACATTATGTTTGTTAACTTTTAGTCTCAAACAATATGTTTTGGTTTAAAGTTAACATTTTCCGTTAAGCTTAACGGTCAAACATGATTTGATCAAATTAGTGACTTAATTATGAATTTAATTAGTCAGATTAATCTAATCAATTTAATATTAAAATTTATAATATTTTTTCACCTAAAGGACCAATTGTAGACTTTAGTTTAGAATAAATCATAAACACGGTGCTTCTAAACATGAAAGATAGTGTTATAGTTAACTAGATACACTTGGTATGAATTGTTGATCGTATTTACTTTTACAAGCTACAACTTGTACAAGCTAATTGTGATCATCTTTTAATTATCACTGCCCCATTTATAATTATTTGTCTGTATTACTACTATTGTTCATATTTCAATTTCATTATTTTAGTAAATGAAAATTTCATTTCTATTTTCATACATGTATATTATAGTACTACTAGTTATTAATGGTTTATTCTTCCATTTAATAAGTTAAGTAGTGGAGTACTACATTTCTATTTAGCAGAGTTTTAGAAGAAAAAATCATTGTTTTAATAAAAAGAAAATCCTACCCCGTTGTATCCATGAAGAAACAAAACAATGCAAGCCATGCCCCTCCCAAAGAAAGAAAACATCATTCCAAGGCTTAAGAGCATCCACAACGGTGGTGTCCGTCGCCACGGCCGTCCGCGCCGCTGGCACGGACGCTACCCGCCGCCGCTGCTGCGCTCGTGCCAGCGAGCAGCTGACGTGGCGCGCTGGGATTCGTCAACGGCATAGCCGTTGTGTTTAAATTTTTTTTTAATTAAAAAATTGGTTTTTAATTAAAAAAACCCTTAAAAAAATTCACTTCCCAAAAAAAATATATCCGTTTATAACCGTTTTTTTCCACTTTTAAATTTTTTTCATTTTTTTACCCCAAAAATACACACTTTCATCTATAAATACCCCCAATTTCACTTCCAAAAATTCACATCAAACTACACAATTCTCATCTTCATTCTCTCATATCCATTTTCATCTTCAATCTCTCATATCCATTTTCATCTTCATTCTCTCATACCCTACAACATCACTATGTCTGGCCAAGACGATAACCCTACGGGCTCCCACGGTTGGAACCCCGAATGGTTCGGTTCACAACCGTTTCGTAGTCCAGAAACGGACTATTCAGCCCCTCCTCTCACCCAAGATTAGGAGTTTAATTATGTAATTTTTAATTTTTAGTTTTTTAATTATGTAATTTTTAATTTTTATGATTTTAATTATGTGGTTTTTAATTTTTAGGATTTTAATTATGTCTTTTTTTATTTTATTTGTAATTTGTAATATTTATTGTGGTTTTTTAATGAATTTTAGTATTATGGAAATGTTTTTGTGTAATTGAATTTTAAATTAATTGTGCTCGTCCTTGCGGAAGAGCACAGCTGTGGGTGTTGTGCTCTTGCCAGAGAGCAGGCAGAAAAAGTGGGGTCGGGCCCACAACCGTGCCGCTGGCAAGAGCACGGTTGTGGATGCTCTAAGTTTCTCCATTCCTTCTCCATCACAACAAATTCCAACCCCATAAACAAAACAAATTTCCCAGAAAAAATACCAAAAAAAAGAAAAGAAAAGAAAAGAAAAGGAATATTCAACATCAATCCTGCCCCTTTGGCTCGTATCAATCGCCATTTTCACGGTTAATAGAGCTTGCTCACCCCTGGTAATTTCAATCCATTTTGCATGCATGCATGCATCCCGATTTCGTTAATTATTTCTTTTTTTCAATACAGGAGGAGTTGTTAATCGGAGTAAATGATGACGAGTCAAGGGGGATTGCCATCGTCCACCAAGAGAACCTTGTCGACAGGGACGGATCCAGGAATATAAATGAACGGGGGCAAAATTATATGTATTGGAAATTTGAGAATTTGAGAAGGGGCAAATATAAAGAAATTTCAAAAAAAAAATTACAAAATTGACAAAATAGCATATAGTAAAAATATTTGAGGAGGGGCATTTGCCCCACCTTATATTAAGGTGGATCCGTCCCTGCTTGTCGACGTCCTTGACTATGCATCCTCCGCCCCGCAAGAAATCCCTCGCCGCCTCTGAAGGCGCCGCAGCCTTCTTGGGCTCTCCCCCTCACCGCTAATCTCAATCTCTTTCCCTATCCACTCCCCGCTCCATGTATCTTCTCTAATTATTTCTCTTACTTATCTGCTTTGTTTTGCATGTTATTTGTGTTTTGCCACAAAACCCCAATTTATAAAATTTGTGAATAATGAAATAATTATGTGTTCATAATTGCAAACACATGTCACATCAGACAGTATCAAACTAATATGCAGTTGACGGTCATAGCAATAAGTTTAGAATATACTCAATTTTTTCTTCATCTCCCATTACAACTTTTTATCCTTTAGCTACAATTTGAAGAGAAGCAATAGTTTTAGTGTTTGTGAAACTACTAAAGTATTGTGATTGACAGAAACAGGGGAATGTCAGGGGAGAGGACGGTGAAGAGGCTGCGTATGTCGAGAGCCGTGACATTGCCTGAAACTACAAGTATCAAAGAAATCTGTCAGAGGATGGCTGCAAGAAGAGTTGATGCATTGTTGCTCACTGATTCGAATGCGTTGCTCTGCGGAATCCTCACAGATACGGTATCAACGTTCGTTTATAATGTTATTATTGTTTCTTCTTATTTCCTTTCTTAATCGTAATGTTTGTGTCAATGAAGGATATAGTTAAAAAGGTCATCGCTGGAGACCTCAACTTGGAAGAAACACCGGCTTCCAAGGTTATGACCAGGAACCCCGTCTTTGTCCTCTCCGACACTCTTGCTGTCGAAGCACTCCAAAAGATGGTTCAAGGTAGCTAGCTACTCTATGCATTGCCATTTGCAAAATTCATGCTGCCTTAATTTTCTCCTGATGTTTGTTGACAGGAAAGTTTAGGCACTTACCTGTTGTGGAAAATGGTGAGGTGATTGCGCTGCTCGACATTACAAAATGCTTGTACGATGCCATTGCCCGCTTGGAGCGTGCAGCTGAGAAGGGGAAGGCCATTGCAGCAGCTGTTGAAGGTGCTGGGAAGCAATGGGGACCCTCAGCCTCTGGTTAGTCCTTCATCTATGTCATCAACGAAATACGAGATTTGTTATTGATGTTGCTTGTACAATTTGCAGCTCCCAACACGTTCTTTGACACACTTCGAGACCGATTTAAACCCTCCTTGTCTACCATAATTTCTGAGAATAGAAAGTAGGTAATATCTTCACTTGTACTAATTATTATTTCCTTATGTCAATTTGATACTATGTAACAAAATAAATTTTCTTCTTTTTTTGTGATGTTTAGGATTGCTACAGTCGACTTAACTGACACGGTGGTAGCTGCTGCAAAAAGGATGCAGGAGCAACGAGCGAGCTGCGTTGTCGTATCAGTAGATAACAAGCCTCGAGGAATACTAACGTGAGCTAATAATGAGATTATATGCATTATAAACTATGTGGATTTTAGTGCTTGGATTTTTCTTTTAGTTCAAGAGATATAGTGAGGAGAGTCATCGCGCTCAATCTTCCGGTAGAAACCACTCTAGTTGAGAAGGTAAACCTTTAAATATTTTGCAACGGTTCGATTTATCGACTAGCGATTTGAGTCGTTATTCTTGATGTATAGGTGATGACTGAAAATCCAGAATGCTCTTCAATTGATTCTTCTATAGTTGAGGCTCTTCATAGCATGCATGATGGGAAGTACATGCACCTAATAGTAGTTGATAAAGGTAAATATCCAAATTAATCACCCAAAATTAACATTGTTTGTAGACTAAATAATCTCATTACTGCAGATGGACTGCTTGTAACTGTGATTGATGTGCTCAATGTAACGCATGCGGCCGTGACTCAGGTTCGAATTTTACTATTGCCAAAAACTACAACGAGCTTGACACTTTAGCATGTTCTTAGGTTGGTAGTGCTGGATTTAGCAATGAAGGTGCAAGCAGCATGATTCAAAGCTTCTGGGACTCTGCGATGGCGTTAGGCCCTGAGGACGATGATGAGATCCGGAGGTAGGTGCATCGTGTCATTCTTGCTGATTGATTATGTGTTGCTGATTTTTGCCTATGTTTTCGCAAGTGTGGCTTCGACGATGAGGCTGCAATCTGAGGGAGGTGAGACTGCTCTCTTCTTTCAGCAAAATTCTTCCGCGGCCAACGTTTTCGCTTTCAAGATCCAAGACAAGAAAGGAAGAATGCATAGGCTCATTTCCGGTGAGTTTTTCAAAACTAGAAAATGTTTGCATAATGATGCAATATAGGACTCGGCTTAATTGCAAGTAGACAACTCTGATCATCGTCCTCTTACAAATGATTCTCACATGTCGGAGCTCATGACGGCTATCCTTCAGAGAGTAGGAGCTGAGATTAATCGCAACAACCTTCCATAGATTCTGGTAAACTCTCCATTTCTCGAGTGGTGTTTACCTTAACTGACGGTTTTGCTATTGGAGTACTCCTCAAAATGCCTCATATGAATCGAGTTGGGGTAGCTAATATATATATGCTTGCAACTCTTACTCATTCTCCCTCCGATGTGGGATATATGGTTTGCACCCCATTTTCATTCACTATTTGAAGAATAAGATGGTCAAATCAATGAAAATGTAATCAATTCATCAAAATAACTAGTGTTACATTTCAATGACTTTCTAACTCTTGAAGAAAAAACTCTCATCATCTATGGCAGTACGAAGATGAAGACAGGGACAAAATCATCCTTGCAGCCGTGCACCATGCAAGGCTACTCGGCTTGAAGGTAGCACCTCATCACGAAAAGAAAAGATAATTTAGTGACGACGCAGCTACATGATTTTATAGTAATGTATACACTAACGAACTCCACATTATTGATGGCAGGGATTGAGGCTACATTTAGACTACTCGGGAACACCGCAGAGAGCGTCCAAGTCAAGAAGCATGCAGTATGCTCAACACGATGCATCGTCTCAATCATACACCGGCAGCCTTGCAGCCGGGGCAGTACTAGTCACCGTTTTAGGCGTCTGTACGGTGTTGAAGCGAAATCGGAACTGATAAAATTGATTTGTTTTTGTATGTTCTTTTGTCTGAAGGTGTCTACTTGCTGGAAGCATACATTTATATCTATCTATCTATCTATAGAGATTGTGATCAATTGATATAATTCAAACCGAGTTTATATATGCAGCCTCATTGATATATGATATATTTTGTAATTGAAATTTTGGACTTAGTTAGATGCATAATACAGTATTAAATGTGAAACAAACAAAAATGGACTAAAAATAAGGAAAAAAATAGATCGTCGACAGCAGGGTTCGAACCTGCGCGGGCGAAGCCCAACAGATTTCAAGTCTGTCTCCTTAACCACTCGGACATATCGACTAATTTGATTTGGTTATGCTGCAAATTAAATTAACTATTGTTTAATACACATACTCACAAAATTTACGTTACCAAATTTTGTGCGACAACTATAGTGATATTCCTTATATGTTCTCAATCCACAAGTCGATATTAACTTCACACAATATGATACATTTTGTTTAATGAATACAATGATATTAAAAATAAATTAGTTGTAATTTTATAATGAATTGATACATTTTTTTACATAGGGTATCTTTTAAGTTGAAATGTGATGATTTAGAGCATCCGCAGCGGTGGCGAAAGACGCCACCGCCGTCCGCGCCGTTGGCAAGGCGCAGGACCGCCGCCGCTGCAGCCGCGCCGCTGGCACGGCGCTGCTCGATGTATCGAGCACGTCCGTGCCAG
Source organism: Salvia splendens (assembly GCF_004379255.2). Taxonomy (NCBI): domain Eukaryota; kingdom Viridiplantae; phylum Streptophyta; class Magnoliopsida; order Lamiales; family Lamiaceae; genus Salvia; species Salvia splendens. The sequence continues at coordinate 17,715,089 of NC_056036.1, read as the reverse complement.
CGGACGCACACGTGGCGCGCTCCCATTCGTCAACGGCATAGCCGTTGTGTTTAAACTTTTTTTTTTTTTTTTAAATCGGTATTTAATTATAAATAATGCTAAAAAATAAAAAAAAAATATTTTCCAAATCCCAAAAATATGGCCGTTTTTTTCCCGTTTTTTCTGAATTTTTTTTATTTTTTTTTATTTTTTTTTCCCCAAAATCATCTATAAATACACACATTCATCATCCATTTATCACATCAAATCATCTCTCATTCATCTCTCATTCATAATTCTCATACAAACTATCAACACATTCATCCCCCACTCAAAATCTCAAATGGATTTCACCCATATTATGGCGGAAGCGGAACGCGAAGAACAAGAATACTACGAACAACATCGTGCCGCTTACGAAGCATATGTCGCGGCGAATACCCCTGCTCCTCCTCCTCAACGAACCAGATCAAATCGACGGTACATCCATCGTGACCGGGAGGGAGCCCACGAAAGGCTCGTTGCCGACTACTTTGCCGACCAGCCGCGGTTTCCGGCAGATTACTTCAGGCGCCGTTTTCGCATGTCAAAGCGCTTGTTCATGCGAATTGTCAACACATTGTCCGCACGTGTTGAATACTTTCAAACAGGTGTAGATGCAGCCGGCCGGCAAAGTATCACGGCGTTGCAGAAGTGTACGTGTGCCATCCGACAACTCGCTACTGGGCAAACGGCCGACATGTTCGACGAGTATTTGCATATCGGTGAGTCCACTGGAATCCTATGTTTAAAGAATTTTTGCGAGGGCGTTCGTTCTGCTTTTGGGGATGAATTCCTTCGAGCACCCACCACTGATGATTGCCAACGGTTGCTTCGTCTTCATGAATCAGTCCATGGCTTTCCCGGAATGCTTGGCAGCATTGACTGCATGCATTGGAGGTGGAAGAATTGTCCGACTGCTTGGAGGGGGCAACACTTGAGCGGTCACAAAGGCGGCGGCCCAACGCTTATCCTTGAGGCGGTCGCCGACTACCGCCTATGGATTTGGCATGCATATTTCGGCGTTGCTGGATCCAACAACGACTTGAATGTGCTATATTCGTCACCACTCTTCAATGATGTGATGAATGGTGTAGCACCGGCGATCGACTTCACCATCAACGGAAATATATACCGCATGGGTTACTATCTCGCCGATGGTATCTACCCAAGGTGGTCGACGTTCGTGAAGACGCTCCACAACCCGCACGACCCGAGACGAGTTCTTTTTGTGCAGCGTCAAGAGTCAGCGCGGAAAGATGTCGAAAGAGCCTTCGGGGTCCTTCAAGCTCGATTCAACATTGTGAAGGCCCCGGCTCGGCTGTGGTACGTGAATAATATCGCCGACATCATGTTCACGTGTATTATATTACACAACATGATTATAGCCGACGAAGGGCCGAGGGCGGCTAGCTTCTACGACGAGGACGAAGCCGGAAGCTCAACAGCGAGGTCTCCCCTACGCCGAGGCGAGCATACGACGGTTGGCCAGAGGATCGAGACAAGACACACAATGCGCGATACTCGAATCCACAATCAACTACAAGAAGACCTAATCAACCACATGTGGGCGAAATTCGGCAACGAGTAGTGTCATTTTTAATTTTTAGGATTTTAATTATGTAATTTTTAATTTTTAGGATTTTAATTATGTAATTTTTAATTTTTAGGATTTTAATTATGCAATGTTTAATTTTATTTGTCATTTGTAATATTTATTGTGGGTTTTAAATGAATTTTAATATTATGGAAATGTTTTTGTGTAATTGAATTTTATATTAATTGTGCTCGTCCTTGCGGAAGAGCACAGTTGTGGGTGTTGTGCTCTTGCCAGAGAGCAGGCATGAATAGTACCGCCCGGGCCCACAACCGTACCGCTGGCAAGAGCACGGTTGTGGATACTCTTAGTCATTTTCATTCGGAGTGTCCAAGTTCAATTGATATATCAGCTGGTGGTACAAATTATATCAGTTGGTAGTATAAAATATTTCAGTTCAATTAATATGTTTTGTACTATCAATTGATTATTCTCAAAGTTCCATTTCAAGATAGTTATTAAATAAACTATATCCACCAAAATTAAGATTAATTAAATAGTAATGCGCCTCCACAATGTATCCTTTCCTAGTTAGTATCTCTAGTCAAAATATTATTCACTCTAAACTGGGAATTGTGTTGACTAGCTTCTCAATCATGAATCATTAAATGGACTTATGGGTATTGATTTCTTGCTCAACCAATAAAACCCAATCATGAAGATACAAATGCATCTATGCACTTTGAAAATGGAATTTTGAATTTGATTTGATCACGTTGAAAACTAAAATATTCAATATTCTAACTTATACCAATGAAAAGTTACTGAAAAGAAAGAAAATTAAATCGCTAGGCATCAAATTCCATTCATATAATCATAAAGTGGACGACAGAATTTATTGGCTATGATTTGTGCACCTAGACTTTATCTTTAAAAAGTTAAGAAATTGTACTTTTAAAATATGGGTACTAGCATTATAATATATTCTCTCACCGTCTAAAGGACATGTACGAATTTTTATAAATAGTACTCTAATAGAACCATTATTATATTTGTTTTGCGCTGTTTGCATTTACAAATTTTATTATCCACAATCAATGAAAATAATAATTTATCACGTAACTTATCACATATTATTATTTATTAATTTAATACATGAAAATAATAAAATAAATAAGTTATTCTTTTACATTGTTGATAGGTCGGTACATTGATGGTTACAACAGATCTTTCAGACGATACTTTAGTAAAAGTAAGCTATCGATATTCTCAACCAATATAGGCGTAGAGAATCTGTTGTGGATTGTTGGAAGTATCGATCCGAAGTCACTTTCTATCTTAGATAACTGTTGACAATAGAGTGTGGTAACATTGAATGGATCATGTCGAAATAAGTATTGTTTACTAGTTAAACCAAGTACGAGATTTTGATGTTTATTTATTTTTTAATCTATACAAGTAACATTGAGCATACTGTGTTGGTCGTACACATGCAGCTGCGCGTCAAGCACATAGCGAACTATTATTTCACCTTTTACTAAAGAATATTGTGTGCTCGTCGCTTATAAGCGGCTTACGCCACTTTTTGGAGGGGTGTCTTCTTTCAAGGAGGCCCTCTAAAAAATACTTTGTTAGCATGTTTTTTGCAACCCAATAATCATGACATTTTGGGAAGCGGTGAAGAGCGTGTAAGAAGAGCTAGTATTGTTACTTTACATAATAGTGTCCTCGCTTTGATGGAATTGATATTGTTTGCAAAAAATTGTTCTGATCAAGTCTTTATTGTACATAAACCTAGCTAGTTCAATTTATTCCGGTGCATTAAATAAGGTCAAACAATAATATATTTGAAAAAATTCCATATAGAGATGACAATAAGCTCAAATAGACATAGAATATCTTAAACACAAATAATAAATTCAATTAAAAAGATGCCCAAATTTGATAATATAGATTAAATGTTAAATCAATATTAATCACGACAGTGACACTTATTAATATTCTTTAAAGACTTATTCAACTCTTTTTAATCTTTTGTCAATCCCAACAAATAATCTATAAATATAAGAAGAAAATCATATCACAACTAATCAGCTCAAAAAGCTTGTCTAACAATCACACTAGTTAAATTTAAAATTTCAAAATTAACAAGAAAACAATTTTTAAAGTTCATCTCTTCCCATATTTTCAGATTAAAAGTACAACTCACAATACCTGTTATCTTAAAAATTTTTTAAATATCAAGAAGATCTTAGTGAATTATTATCTTCCATTCTTGCTAACTATGCATCTAGATTGATTTAGTTTGTGAATTGTATTGATGATCCCTATAACATTCTTGACTTGATCTTTGACGTTGAAATCAGTCTTATTTTTACTCTTTTTGATAATAAACCTGATATTTAAATAATTTATTTTATTCATATTTTATTGTAAAATTAATATATAAAAATATGAATATAAATACACTAATTTTTTTCAACCAATTTTTTACTACATTTATTAAAACTTGTAGCAAGCCACGATATTAATTAAAGAGAGACGCAAAAAGTACAACTGAGTATAAATCCACAAGGGCATCCCAGTAAACTCCCGCCAATCATACTCATAGATAAGATATAAACCATTGGCTCACATTTTTTTCTATTTTTATTGCAAAAAAACAAAAGTAAATAATTAAAATATTGGTACTAAAGAATCTAATCTAACAAATTTTTAATAATATCGCAATGCATAACCTGACAAAAATCGAATTTAAATATACTATATGAAAGAATACCAAAAAAAACCCTATCCCCACTCCCTTTGAATCGTAATCATTGTACCATTCGCATCAGGAAATGTACATCTACCTGGACGAAGGAAATTACTCCCATTCCCCATTTATTAAACTTCCCTTGGCCCTTTCCATTATTAAATCCAATTAAAAAAAGAAGAAAAGTAGAAGAAGAAATTCCCAATCTGAAAGAGTAAATGGAAAACAACCCGCAGCAGAGCGGCGTGCCGGCGGCGGGGTACCCGTCGCAGGCGCCGTACCAGCACCTCCTACAGCAGCAGCAGCAGCAATTGCAGATGTTCTGGTCGTACCAGCGGCAGGAGATCGAGGGGGTGAACGATTTCAAAAACCACCAGCTGCCCTTGGCGCGGATCAAAAAAATCATGAAGGCCGACGAGGACGTCCGCATGATCTCCGCGGAGGCGCCGATCCTCTTCGCCAAGGCCTGCGAGCTCTTCATCCTCGAGCTCACCATCCGCTCCTGGCTCCACGCCGAGGAGAACAAGCGCCGCACCCTCCAGAAGAACGACATCGCCGCCGCCATCACGCGCACCGACATCTTCGACTTCCTCGTCGACATTGTTCCCAGGGACGAGATTAAGGATGACTCCGCCGCGCTCGTTGCCTCCCCTGCTGGAGTCACCGGTGTGCCCTACTTCTATCCGCCGATGGGGCAGCCCGTCGATCCCGCGGTCTACGCGCAGCCGCCGTCCCAGGCGTGGCAGTCGGTGTGGCAGACGGCGCCTGAGGATGGCTCGTACGGGAGTGGTGGTGGTGCCAGCGGAAACCTCGACGGTTGAGGGTAATTTGCTCTATTTTACCAAGTTTTTATGTAGATCTGGTGATTCTGATTCAATCGGTTTTACTTCCTGGTGTTAAGGTCAAATTTGGTCATTTCTTTACCTTAATTTGATTTCTGTATGCTAGTTTTATGGAGTATGTGAATAATTTACTAATGGAGATTTCACATGCGCCTTTGAAATTTACTAATGGAGAATTCACTGCTTTCCTGAATTCGTTTCCTAAAATTATTCACTCATTCTGATTTCTGAGCGTTCTGCGGAAAACAATATTAAACATAAATGCATAAGATGATCAACATTACTAATGGAGATGAAACATGTTGGCCTTTCAATTGTTTAACATCCATATCTTAGAGGGTTTTGTATACTCGTGTCATCTCCTTAAGTAGGCTAACTTTTGTTAGTTGGACTTGGTTGGTAAGTTTTCTCGAGTAGTTGCGAATGAAGTCTTAAGCAGGTCCTTAAGCTGTTGCAAAATCCAGACACAACTTATCAGGGTTGCAGAATTGTTATGACTTCTGTTATGCTCTGTTTTTAAAGCTTCCATTTTGCTTGCTTCAATGCCATCCTGATGCGATTATTATTCAATTTTTGAATTTTTTATATGGATTTCTACATGTTGCTGTATGTGCAGCTACTCTGTAAACATTCTTTGATTGTATGGAGTTGGTGTTCTCCATAAAACATTGAAAATTATCAGTGGCTCGTAGGTCATGAACTTTCATTACATATATACATTGACCAGCCTATTTAGGCTAATTTAGTGACAAGCAAGACAGCTTAGGAACTTAAATACTTCTAAATTGGAAGCTATTAGCCATAGACTTGCAAGAAATTATGTATATTGGTTTGATAGAAACTGTTTCCTTGAACTTTGAAGCACATACTAGTCTCTAAATGTCCACATTATTTCACATTTCCCCATAAATATCTTGTTGTTCACTAAGCTTATGCATTGCTATGTGTACTGTAGCTTCCTGAATCAAAATTATCCATTTGATGTTATTAATATTTACATGATCCAACTGTCATTCAAGAGGCTTCTGGTGAACTTCCTCTTTTCCGTAGGTGTGTTTCTCTCATTCCTGGATGCCTAGGCATTATGGAATCAATTTCTTCATGCAAAACTCTTAACTGTCTCACAGCTTTGTCTGCATATAATTTAGTTCTTTTGCATGTATTATATCCATGCCTTCATTCCTCATTCAGTTTTTCACTCTCCACCCATGCTATGTTTCAATTTTCAGAGTAGCGTTATACAAAGTGTGCTGTCTCAGTCACCTTTCTCTATCTGTATGCTGTAATCCATTTGCATTGCATGATAAATCTGAAAGATATACTAGAAGAATGAACCCGATGGAAAGCTAAGCAATAATGTCTGTTGGTAGTTTTCCTGAACCATCTTTGTAATCAGATTCCTGGTTTTCCCTATTTGCATAGGCAGGCTACCGCCTTCTTTGTGTCTTCCTTTAAATTAATCATATTCATTTGAAGAAACTAAATGTGATGTATCATTATGTGGGGATAAGAAACATAAAGGTGTTGCGATCGGTAATTGATTTGTTTCCGTAGTAAATGGAAATCATTTTTGATCTAAAATTTCCCAATAGTGATTGGAGAATTTTTTATCAGGAACTGATACTCACATAGAAGAAGGATGTGGGTGGATCGACCTTACATAGTAAACATGAGTTATAAAACATGCAATTTTTTTTGGCACCGTTTGCTGTTCCAGAAACTTGTACAATAGAATTATTTTGTTCTATTCTTTTATTGACTGGTTGTTATGATAGACATAAGGCACCCTCATCACTAAGAATCCGATAGTTTATTGTGTTCGCGTGATTGTTGTTGCTTGCTTTAAATTAGAAGGTTTGCAAATATCTACTACTCTGGTAGAGTAGTGTTAGTGTAGCCTATTAACCATATCAAAGTTGTTTTCTTTACTCGTATTTTTCTCGACATTAATGATGGTGCTCTTGTTTCATGCAGTTGAAACAAGTGATGTTGAAGTGGTGAAGTCAGGAATATGATTTTCATCTATGATTGGGGCTTGAATTCTTGGTGAGGATAAGGTGAAAGAAGATGTATTGTTGGTTTTAGGAATTTGTATAAAACTTGATATCTTGCCTACTAATGCCATCAAAAAGCATGTGCAGAATGTTTCCCGTGATTTTCATCAATACACTGAGCTGATTCTTAAATCCCGTGCCGAAAAAAAACGCCTCAAGTAATGTGGGACGGAGGGAGTATCTTGTTTCATCTCCACTCCACCCACTATTTTTAATTTATACAACAAGTATTAATTCAACATCAAACTGAACCAAAAGTTTGGCAAAATTACAAAAGTTATTCTCCTTTTAATTTTAAATACACTTTGTCAAGTTAACATATTGACCGAAATTAGTGCATTTGTTTTAGAAAATTTGATGTTTTGGATTGATGATTTAATTTTCCATCACATTGGGGCTTTATTTCCATCACATTGGGGCTATTGATTGTGAATTGTCATACACTCATACACCATTCAATAGAATTGTATCCTTATGAAATTAACTAACACATTACAATAAAAGGAACGAAATCTAGAAATTTTACACTATATAGGCGTCTAGCTAATAGGAATGATCAACTATTAAATTAAGACTATGGAAGACAGGCTTATTATAAACATGTAATGGAAAAGTGCAAAAAATAAAATTATACTACTAATAATTGCAAAAGAAATGAAAATTGAAATTTAAAAATATTTGGCCCATGCAGGTTTCGAACCTGCGACCTTCGCGTTATTAGCACGACGCTCTAACCAACTGAGCTAATAGGCCATCTTGTTATGATGTTTAATGGTTAGTTTTATATAACTTTATTTTTTCCTTGTTTATTGATTGCCAACCACGTTTAATTCCAAATTCAAATTACTCTGAACAAGCATTTATATAAATAACATTTTTTCTTTAAACTAGCACAAGATATTTCTTCATTTATTTTAGGCTCAAAAGAACCTAAAAGTTGTCCTACATCGATTTACATTTTATTTATATTTATATTCTAAAAATTCAATGCAGATATGAAATGCCAATTTTAGTTTCCCTTTAAACCGATCCCAACTTGATGAAAAATAGTATAGTAATAGATATTTTTATTCTTAAAACCAACAACTTAGCTCCGAATCTAGACTAATAGCAAATGTTTTTTACACTAAATTGATCTAATTATAATTTATTTCATATTTTCAGATAAAAAAATATCGAAGATACAATAAATGTTTTTTTAGGTTTAACTGTTTAAGATTTAAGTAGCTTAGGTATGTAGTTAATGAAATAGTAAGAAAACAGTATAAATAGAATCTGAATTACAATTATTTAATTAACATATTTATAATGAATTAATGCATGATTCATTTGTAAAACCGCAAAAAGAGATATGGAAGAAAAAAGAGAACTATATTGATAATTTCGAAACTGAGCACTATTTAAAAGAGGAAAGAGGTAACACTCAATAAAATTTAAAATAGACTAAAACTCAAAATTAGTCCCCTTGTATTAATCTAGAAAAAAATACATTCAAGATTGATCGCTTCTAATCCCAAACAACATGTATTGGTCCAATTTTCACGGTTCCGTCTAATAAAATGCATTTTTCACCGAATTAGTAGCAACTTAAAAGGCTACTTAAAAGAGGACATGAGCGTGACCATAATGTAGAGGAGTACCATATAACTAAACTTTTGATTCATTTCACCATACATAATAAAAACAATCAATCCATGCACTAAAATCTTACATACATAAATAGCATTATTAGTTAATACACCCTAGATCAAAAGTACATTTATCATCAAATTCCTCAATAACAGATGATTTTCAACCTCTCCAATCACCTAAATACAAAAAACAGTGACAACAGAAACAAGCAATACCTCTTCCTGCTTGATAGCATATCCTCATCTACCTCAATATTTAGTTCTTCCGTCGCCTTCAGTGATCACATCTTTAAAAGCACCGCCGCTGGGAATCATAGGCAGCACGTGCTCTTGATGCGGGACAATCACATCCAACAAGTACGGGCCGGGGGTGTCCAGCATCTTCTGCAACGCCGCCCTCAGATCTTCCTTCCTAGTCACCCGGGCTGCTGGTATGTCGCACGCCTCTGCAAACTTGAGCATGTTGGGGAATATCTGCGACTCATCCGAAGGGTTTCCCAGATAAGTGTGAGCGCGGTTGGCCTTATAGAAACGGTCTTCCCATTGGACCACCATGCCCAGGTGCTGGTTATTCAACAGCATTATCTTGATCGGAAGGTTCTCCACTCTTATCGTGGCCAACTCTTGAACATTCATCATGAAACTCCCATCGCCATCAATGTCCACCACGACAGCATCAGGCCTCGCAACAGCAGCTCCAATGGCTGCAGGAAGACCAAACCCCATAGCGCCAAGACCAGCCGAGGTCAGCCACTGCCTCGGCCTATTGTACTTGTAGAACTGCGCAGCCCACATTTGGTGCTGCCCCACGCCAGTGCTAATGATAGCATTCCCCCCTGTCAACTCGTCAAGCATCTGAATCGCGTATTGAGGGGGAATTGCATCTCCAAACGTCTTAAAACTCAAGGGGTATTTGATCCTCTGCTCCTTCAACTCATCCCTCCAGCCTGAAAAGTCGAGGCTAACACCACCACCGTGCATTTTATCCTCAAGTATCGAATTCAACCCCTCAAGAGCCAGCTTGATATCTGCACAAATCGACACATGAGGCTGCTTGTTCTTCCCAATCTCAGCCGAGTCAATATCAATGTGAACAATCTTCGCCCGGCTAGCAAACGCCTCGAGCTTACCAGTCACACGGTCATCAAACCTAACCCCAAACGCAAGCAACAAATCACTCTTGTCCACTGAATAATTCGCGTATACAGTGCCGTGCATCCCCAGCATTTGCAAGGCGAAATCCTCATCAGAACCAGGATACGAACCGAGCCCCATCAAGGTGCTTGCAACCGGAATTCCAGTAAGCTCGACGAATTTCCTCAGCTCCTCACTCGAATTCAAACAACCCCCTCCTACATAAAGCACCGGCTTCTTCGATTCGGATAATAACCTAACAATCTGCTCCAACAACATCTGGCAAGGGGGTTTAGGCAATCTAGACAAATAACCACTCAATCGCATTGGCTGATTCCAATTCGGAACCACCATCTGCTGCTGAATATCTTTAGGAACATCGATCAGAACAGGGCCGGGCCTACCGGATCGGGCTATAAAGAAGGCCTCTTTCACAATTCTAGGAATATCATCAACATCCAATACAAGGTAATTATGCTTCGTAATTGACCTAGTTACCTCGACAATTGGGGTTTCCTGAAAGGCATCGGTCCCAATCATGCGGCGGGGGACTTGGCCGGTGATGGCGACCATCGGGACGCTGTCGAGGAGGGCGTCGGCGAGGCCGGAGACGAGATTGGTGGCGCCGGGGCCGGAGGTGGCGATGCAGACGCCGGGGAAGCCGGAGGCGCGGGCGTAGCCCTCGGCGGCGAAGACGCCGCCCTGCTCGTGGCGGGGGAGGACGTTGCGGATGATGTCGGAGCGCGTGAGGGCCTGGTGGATCTCCATGGAGGCGCCGCCGGGGTAGGCGAAGACGTCGGTGACGCCCTCGCGCTCCAGGGCCTCGACGAGGACGTCGCTGCCCTTTCGCGGCTCGTCGGGGGCGAATCGGGAGAGGAAGGGGGGATCCTGAGGTTGGGTGTTGGGTTTGGGGGAAAATAGGACGTTCGAGATTTGAAGGTGGCGGCGGCGGAGGGGGGAGTGGGCGGGGTGGTGGGGGGATGGGAGAGTGAATCGTGCGATGAGGTTGGGTTTGGGTAGGAGTGAGGTGTTGTTGGTGATTGCTGGGGAGGCGGAGGTGGAAGCGGCGGCCGCCATTGTCGACGGTGTAAAGAGAGGGCGGCGTAGGGTTAAGCTTAAAATTATGAGGAACAGAAAAGAAGGCAACTCTTATTAAAACTGAAGAGAGTATCTGAAATGACGAAAATAACCTTGCTGATGGCTTTCAATTCCATAATTTCTGGCTGCTACTAATCAATCTCAACTTGCATACATTATGTACCACTACTGTCGGTCTAAAACTAGAAAATATCACCTGTTCCACTAATCTCAATTCATTCCTGCTCCACACTTACGACAAAATAAAATGAATCTACTATCACTTATTAAAATTGCTCATATTTATAGGATTATTTTATTTTACTGTGAGTGTGGAGTATGAATGGATTAGGATTAGTGGAGTAGGTGATCCTTACCGATCTAAAACGTTGTAAATTTTAATTTTGATAAAATAATTCCAACTAGTATAAATGTATTATTCATATATATGGAGAATTACGTTAGTGCATTAGCAGTTGGCATGCATAAAATACTTCCACATTAATCAAAATTCACCATTAACATTAAAGATATGGTTGGCATGCTGCATCTCATACTACACACATAAGGATGAGTAATGGACTCCATCATCACTTATAATTTTTGTGTTTAGTAAGAGATGTTATAGGTGATCTTCTTCGTCGATATGACAACTTTATTTATAAACTTGAAATATCCACTAGTCAGTTACATATATAAATAAATCTCAATAGGCTTGGTTGAGTAACTACCTCCATCTCATGCTATTTGTATTTTTTTCGGTAAATTATAAATTATTTAACTATTTTTATTTTAAATAAAAATTAGATTATTTAATTAAAATATTATAGTTAATTAAATATTTATATATTAAATGTCTGCTTACTACATTTAAAATACTAGTAATTTAATTACACTAATTACTTATCATTAATTTACGATAAAAAAAATTGTGCGAATACTACAGTTTAGTCCATGAATAGTGTCTCAAGTGAAGACCATTGTAACGCTCAAACCCGACTCAGAAAATACGGTTAAGGCCATCGTCATTCCTCCACTTAGTATTTTAAATTTTAATTGCCTAACAAAACACTTCACAAAAGGGAAAAAAACAAACTTACTTTAACATAATTAAGTCATATGTACTTAATTAGTGACACTATAAGTTATATGAATAATAATGTATTAATAACTCACACACAACTCCACATGTAACCGAAAAGCGTAACTGAATGCTTAAATGTTAAGAAAATATATGTAATGATTTAGGCTCTTATAATAAAAGGCATTAAATCAAAACACATGGAGTGTTTAAATTTCATAACAGAAATAGGAACCAAGCCATCCATAGAAGGTACAGAATGAAAGATTGACCATCCATAAAGTTCTTACACAATGGAGGCCAAGTCTTCCATAAAATAGGATCGGAGAATTCATGATACAACACAACCATTGTACCATGCCACATAATCCCAAGGTTATAATAATTCATCATCTAAACAAACAAGTGTGATGAAAATATTATGAACACATACTTTCCATTCCACACTTTCATCCACTAATTATAAATTTGAACTCAAGTAATTATATCAATAACGTCAATCATCCACAACTTTCCATGATCATAAATAAACAAGAACTTCCATGATTTGCATTATTTAAAGAGAGCATCAATAGTGATGTCGATAATATGAAGATATTCTCTACATGGGTGAACTTGTGCTGAGTTGCTATATACCTGTCATTAACCGATTACGAAGATTCGAGAATCCCTTTGCCCTTGATGGAATGAGAAGCTCTTCCACTGCAATTTACTTCTTCAGCTCCAAACACATATAATAGTAATAACACAAATAAATTAGTAGCAATTACTCAAAAATCAAATTTCTCCAATGTGTCGAGTAACTTAAAATGAAAGCCCAAAAAAAGAGTAATTTAGCAATCATTTACATCTATGAATTATTCTCTTGTGTGGATGAGAGAGAAACTTAGAGAAAACAAGTTTGAGGCAAAAATCCCCAAAACAACAAACCAACAGTTTAAGTCATTCAAAACTATCAACTATTGGGAAAACAATAAATCAATTCTATGATAAATTCTGAGTCCAAAATATATATTTATAGGATTTTGTTATACTCGCTTTAGGCTTAGTGGGCACAAATACAATTGAAACCCGCTTTACTATCGAGACACGTTATACTCAAACAAGAAACACACATACTAGTTATGTTCAAACCTAAGTTTCAAATATATATTTATAGGATTTTAGGAAAACATCTACTATCTATAAAAAAACTCAAAATTCAGAAAAAATAAAAAATTCACGAAAGTTCAAGTATTTATAGACAATATACCCTTCTTGTATAAAAACAATGTTGTTTTAATGATAACTATTTTTGTCGCACTGGAATTTTTGATAATCAAATTATATTCAATTTGGAGAAAATTTAATTTTGGATAATAATAATAATAATATAAAATAGTCAAAGTTAATACTTATATTCAAAATAAATTTAGAGAAAAAACATGAAATATTAAAGTTCTCTTATTTATAGTCAAATACTCTAATAAATGTATTGCTACTCTATATAAATATAACGTCTTCTTGTATAGTAAGATTATGGGATCATCAATGTTTTAAAATTGGAATGGAGTGGGATTTAATTGGTTGGGTCGCAACCAACGAAATGTTCGGTCCCATTTTATCATAAAAATTTTCTGAAACACGATGATTAGTGCCAAAGTCTTAGCATTAAGCCTATCCAATTTCGACCCGAAAATGTGATGATACAGGGCGAACACACTCAAGCCTAAAACTAGTTATATGTGCACTTTCCTTCGTTACATAAAAATATGTGCACTTTCTATTTTCATTCGTCCCATAAAAATATAGCATATCTATTTATAGAGAGTTATCTCAATTTATTACCCCTATACATCAACTTAGTTACAACTTATACCATCAATAAATACTAATATTAATGTGGATCTTACTATCCAATAACACTACTTTAACTACATTTCTCCTCCTCTCTCTTACTTACAAATTTTGTTTTAATTCTCGTGTCATATCATATGCCCATATTTTGATGGAATAGAGGGAGTGTGATTTGATTAGTAGCATGAATGGGGCTTGGATGTGTTATGATTATAATTGTTGCAGACCTAAACGAGGGGAGGGTGGCACTCCAAATAAAGATGGATCGTACTCGTAGAAGTTGGTCTATCCGTGAAGAGGAAGTGCTGCTAGGTGCCTTCAATGGCCTAGATGGAAAGTAGATAACGATTTCCGTGGCGACTACCTATTTCGTATTTTGGAGGCGTTGAAGCGTGAATTCCTTCGTGCTGACTTGAAGATAAGCTTTCATATCACATCCAAGATTTCCCAACGGAAAAAAACTATGGCTCTCTCTCTGGAATCCTCGGACGAAGCGGTGTAGGCTTCAACCTGACTAATGACTTCAAGATTGACTGTGACAACGAGCAATGGGAACAAATCATTACGGTATGTATCTTGATGGTTATTTGAATGCTACTCCCTCTGTTCCATAGTAGTGGAGTCATTTTGCCATTTTGGTACGTTCCATAATAGTGGAATCATTTCTCTTTTTAGTAAAAGTCAACACATTTCTTATCACTTACTTTACTCTCTCTTACTTTATTCTCTCTTCATTTCTCTACCTTTTTCATTTCCTACTTTATTCTTCATTTACTTAACACAATTTTTCTTAATCTTCGTGCTGAAAAAAATGCCCCCACTACTATAAAACGGAGGGAGTGTGTTTTTTCGTTGAATTTATACCATGAACAGTAAATACTCAGTTGATCAAATTACATTGTTTACTATTACGGTGTCAGGCGGATAAGAACGTTCGCAACATGCGATTCAAGTCATAGCTTATGTGGGATGCATGGAAGGAGACCTTTGGATCTTTGGAAAAGATTGTGTTGTAGGAACTACTGCCATGGACCTGCTTGAAATATTTAAAGAAGTTTGCTCACATGCTATCACAAACCTCAAAGTGGAGGTAGTGAGTATGTTGCAAGTACTGATGCACCTTCTGGTGCCAATCCTCAAAATAACAAGAGCTCTCCTCAAGGCCTGGATCAAAGTGCAAGTGACAGTGATCACGAAACTCGGTCAGCTAAGAAAAAGAACAAGAAGCGTAAGACCGTCGATAGGTCTGATATCCTTCTAGAGATGCTTGCTAAAAATGATGAGGACATTAACTCAAGGCTTGATAAGTTGACGAATATGATCGGCTACGAATTTGATGTTAGCAAATCAAGGAATTAAGTTTTTGCAATTCTCGCAAATATACAAGGCGTCACTCTTGGGTAGCAGCTCGATGTCGCTGGGATAATTCTTGAGAAGGTGCAACGCTTGGACTTGTTCATGTGTCTTCCTGAAGCTTTTCGTCATACGTACGTGGTGCGTATGTTGGAGAAGCACACTTGATCAAGGATTTAGGTGATGATCTACTAGGTTATTTTGCGTGACAAGAATATGTACTCATAATGGTATTTTTCTTTTGGTGTGTAAGCCTAAAACTATTTGGTGTATAGGAATCTGTAATCCTCCAACTCTTTTGCCTCTGCAGATGTATGTTTTGCTTTTGGTATGTAAGCCTAAAACATTGGCATTCAAGTTTCTTTGGAGTTGATGTAAATTATAGACTCAAAGTCTTGGTATGTGTTGATCTCCATGCTGCTCTTAACCAGATCAATTAGTTTGGCAACATGTTGCATATATCTATTATCTATATTCTAATCCAACATGTACAAGCACATTTGCTCTGCATTTAGCAGCTTCTATAACCTGAAAAATAATGATGAACTTGCAGAGAGTTGATCACATGATAAGAACACTTGTACAGTCAAATATTACACTTCAGGTTTCATATGCACATTGGGACTTCCATACTTTGTTATGAGACATCTTATTTATAGTTTATTAGATTTTCCACATGCATCATTCAAGCACATTGAAGTTCTCCCAAATAATTAAAGACTTGTCTAGTCACATACCATTCTCATATTCATTTACATTGAACAGCATAATAGACCACTAAAGGATATTGTATACTAGCATATCATAGATTAAACATAACTGCTCTCACTCAACTACCCCTCGATGCTCAGTTATTTCGTTAACTCAAGGCACAATCAGACTCTGAAAAAAAAAATATTGTAGTACCACTACCTGTTTGCAATGTGCAATAATGGTGCAGAGAGGCTTCTCCACCAAAACATGTGGGGGTTTGGGGTGGTTTATAATATCCATCAAGATTTCATAGTGAGTTTTGTTTGGGGTTGTGATACGGAGGTCATCCCTGCTCTAGTGGGTGACAAGCCGACGGAGGAGGCCGAAGCCCGGCAACCGGCAGAGGAGCCGAGAACGGGGAGGGATGGCGGAGGAGTTCGCGACGACGGCATTCGAGAAAATAGCGAGAGAAGTGCCAATGATGACCCAGCGACCTCGAAGACAGCCGAAGCCGATAGCCCGGTATGGGGACTTCTTCTCGCGATGAAGAAGCAGAGGACGAGGGTGCCTTAGTTAGTTAAATTATTTCCTTAGTATTAGTAATAGTTTTTTGGATATTGTTATTTAGTTTTGGACGTTCTTTTCATTATTAATTGAGTCGGGCCCAATAAGCCCCTTTCCGGGTTTTCTTGGTGATTCTTTCCCGGATCGCAAAAGAGAGTCGAATCATCTTGGGTCCTTAGATATAAAAGAGAGTTATGTGAGAATTTGTCATTAAGAAATAACATAATATTTTCCCTACTTCCTTGTTCGTTAAGTTTTCCGCAACCCTACATCGGAGCTGTTCTCAAGGCAAACTTGGGACGTCTGCTTTTGTTATCGCCTTCGTCGACTCCGCGTCGCCGATCACATCACGTTGAGGGGAACCTCCTTAACAACTGGTGCTCTCATTGTTGTTCTCATGTCTGATTCAAGTTCGTTCGAAGGGCGCACGGAGCCCTTGTGTTCTATGCCCGTGGTTACCGATCCAGTACTAGCCCCAGTCGACGAGTCGCCTGGCCTTGATCCGATTAAGGTTATGTTTGAGCACATGTTGGCAGGGATGGCAAGGTTGGAATCGCGGATGGACGAGTATGATCGTCTCCCGTCGGCGCGCCGCACGCAACGTCCGGATCCAGACCCGCCTTACAGTCGGCCGTTCAGTGGGGGTGTCCCTACCGTTTAATCCTCCGTCATCCGCGATAGTGGTGTCTACACCAGCCCTACCGGCGGCGGCTGGCTCTTCGAGCCGTTTTGAAGGGTTTCGGCCGAACCCTAATTTTGCGCCGGGGGCGATGCGCCATGACTGTGCCCAGCCGCAGAGATCCGCGTGGGACCTACCACCCACATCTTGGTTCCAACAGTCGTCGTGGGAGACTCCGGGGCCGCAACGGCCACAGCATCCGTCCGCGTGGGACTTCCCGCTTGCAACGTGGGCACCCCCACCGTGGGACCCTTGGGGGAACCGGTTTCCAGATTTTCAGGCCCCCGGCAGCCGGCCGCAGTGGGAGCCCTCGGGTCATCGGCCGCAGTCCGCGGAGAAGCCTCCGGGGGTGTCGATGAAGCCACCTCGGTTTGATGGATCGAACGTGGCAAGTTGGATCGCGAGGATTCAATTCTATTTCGACCACTGTGCCCTTCCGGATGATCAGCGCTTACACTATGCGGTGATGCTGTTCGAGCCTCCCGTAGCGGAGTGGGTTTTTAATTATAGGGAAGGGAACCCGACGGCGAGGTGGGGTGATTTTTTGGAGGACGTCCGCCGTCGTTTCGATCCCAAGTGCTTTGTGGATCATTTTGGGGTGTTAGCAAAGCTTTTCCAAACCGGCTTGGTAGCCGACTATAACTCCGAGTTTGATGGTATGCTAAACCGGGTTCGGGGGGTTCCTGAGCGTCGGTTGGTGACGTTGTACGTCGAGGGTTTAACGCAGCCAGTTCGCAACCAAGTCAAATTTCAGTACCCGCCCTCGGTGGCAGCCGCCATGGCTTTAGCAGTTGAATTCGATGCAGCGATCGAAAGGCCACCTGCCCAGCAGCCTCGTGGGGGACAGCAACCCCAGCAGCTCCAACTGGGGTCCAGTCACCAGCAACAGACCCAGGCGCCGGCAGCACCGCCTAACCGCACGGGTCCTCAACGGGGCAGCGACTACGCCGGCATCCCGGTCAACCAATTGAGTGCAGCGGAGAAGGCTGACCGGACAAAAAAGGGGCTTTGTTGGTATTGTCCCGAGAAGTGGGTGCCCGGGCACGTATGTAATAAGACCTTCTTGGCATATATGGGCGTAGAGGTCGACGAGCCGGAGGAGTTGGAGGGTGACCAGCCGCATGAGGAGCTAATGTGCACTGATTTGTCGCACATATATGCACTGGGAGGCCGTCCGAGCCCGAATTCCTTGTTTCTTGAGGGCCGGATTGAGGCAGAGGCGGTACAGGTGCTGGTGGATACGGGCAGTTCTCATGATTTCCTACATCCGCGGGTAGCCGAAAAACTGAAGTTGCCTCTGACAGCGATACGACCCTTTCGGGTTTATGTCGGCAATGGAGCTTCATTGATCTGCTTCTTCGCGAGTGTAGCGACGCAGCTCTCGATTCAGCAGGAGTCCTTTGTGGTGACTCTGCATATTTTACCGATTCACGGTCTCGATGTGGTGTTGGGCATGGAGTGGCTGCGTTCCTTGCGTCGGGTTACAAATGATTTTGTGGACGGTACAATAGAATTCCTGCGAGGAGGTGTGCCGGTGTGCCTCAAGGTGGCACCCGCTGATCCGCGGGAGCTGTCGTTTCGGGCAGCCTCGATACTATTGTTGCGGGGTTCCGATGCCCGTGCTTACGAGCTGATTCAGGTATCGCCGGGCGCCATTGGTGCGGATGATAAGGCAACATTTCTGGCCGACCTGCCACAACCGGTTTTGGCGGTTCTGGAGGCTAACCATTCGGTCTTCCGCGTGCCGACGGGTATGCCGCCGGCGCGGCCATTTGATCACAGGATACATCTGCTGCCTAACGCGAAACCTGTGAATGTGCGCCCCTATCGATATCCTTATTTTCAGAAATCAGAAATCGAGCGCCAAGTAAAGGAGATGCTAGACGCGGGAATTATGAGGAGAAGCCACAGTCCGTTTTCGTCGCCAGTGCTGCTGATCCGAAAAAAAGATGGATCGTTTCGTTTCTGTATTGATTACAGGGCTTTGAATGCGGCCACGGTGCCCGATCACTTCCCCATCCCGACGACGGATGAGCTATTTGACGAGTTGGGGGCCGCTCGGGTGTTTACTAAATTGGACCTTAGAGCCGGGTACCACCAGATTCGAATGCACTCGGAAGACGTGTTCAAGACGGCTTTTCGCACTCATGATGGCCATTTTGAATTTTTAGTGATGCCGTTCGGGTTGACCAATGCGCCATCAACATTCCAGGCTGCGATGAACGACATTTTCCGGCCTCTACTCCGCCACTCCGTCATTGTGTTCTTCGATGACATTCTGATTTACAGTCAATCCTTGGAGAGCCACGCTACTCATTTACAGGAGGTTTTATCCATCCTTGCTTCGCATTGTTTCTTTGTTAAATTGTCGAAGTGCTCTTTTTGTTGCTCTACAGTGGATTACTTGGGTCATATATTGGGAGACGGGACCCTGCGAGCGGACCCGGAAAAGATCAGGGCCATGGAGGCCTGGCCGATTCCCACTACAGTCAAGTAGTTGCGGGGATTTTTGGGACTCACGGGGTATTATAGACGCTTTATCGCGGGGTATGCGGCCGTCGCGGCTCCGTTAACAAAGTTATTGAAGAAGGACGGGTTTGAGTGGTCCACCCAAGCGGGGGAGAGTTTTGTCGCTTTGAAGGCGGCTATGACCTCAGCGCCGGTTCTGCGGTAACCGGACTTCTCCAGGACATTCTACTTGGAGACCGACGCATCTGAATTTGGGGTGGGGGCGGTTTTGCTCCAGGATGGGCACCCTATAGCGTTTTTCAGCAAGAAGCTGGGTCCGCGACGGCGGGTGACGTCGACCTATCATAAGGAACTTTATGCGATCGTCGAGGCGTTGCAGAAATGGAGGCAGTACTTGTTGGGTCGGGAGTTTGTCATCCGGAGTGATCAGAAAAGCTTGAAGGAGTTACTGCAGCAAGTGATACAGACGCCGGATCAACAACTGTATGTCCGTAAGTTGATGGGGTATAAGTTTCGGATCGAGTACAAAACCGGAGCGTCGAATAAGGTGGCGGATGCGCTGTCACGACGGGATATGGAGGTCGATGAGGGGGACACCCGGTTGATGGCCGCTGTGAGCCATCCGATCCCGGATATCATGGAAATATTGCACGAGGAAAATAGGACCTTGGGGGAGTTGTTGGAGTTGCATACTGCCGTGGGGAAAGGGACGGCTAGCCCACGTTTTTCGGTGGTGGATGGCTTGCTTTATTTTGACAGACGCGTGGTGGTCGCGACGGCGTCCGTGGCGAAGGAGGCGCTTTTGTATGAGCACCATAGTACCCCGTTAGCCGGTCATCCGGGAGTCGACCCCACCTTTCGACGCCTAGCAGCGTTCTTCTTTTGGCGACGGATGCGCAAGGACGTTAAGCGCTACGTCGAGGCGTGTTTCGTGTGTCAGACGACCAAGTATTCGACCCAGAAACCGGCGGGTCTTTTGCAGTCTCTACCCATCCCGACGCAAGTATGGGAAGATGTTTCAATGGACTTCATCACTTGTTTACCGCAGTCTCGGGGCTATACCACGATTTTAGTGGCAGTGGATCGGCTTTCAAAGTATGCCCACTTTGCCCCGCTCCCGGCGAAGTTTAATGCTTGGCGGGTCGCCAATCTCTTTATCGACACGGTCGTCAAACATCACGGCTTTCCAAAGACGCTCGTGTCCGACAGAGATCCAATATTTTTGAGCGAGGTGTGGGGGCACATGTTGAGGTTGAGTGGTACAAAGCAGCATTTCACTACCGCCTACCATCCTCAGTCGGACGGCCAGACGGAGGTGAGGAATCGAGGCCTGGAGCAGTACTTGAGGTCTTTTGTAGCTGACCGGCCGGCGAAGTGGGCTAATTTTTTGCCATGGGCGGAGTTAGCATTAAACTGCTTCTACCATGAAGGCTTGGGGACATCGCCTTTCCACGCATTGTACGGGCGTGAGCCACCTGCGTTGATAGCAGCCCCGCCATCGGCCGCGACACCGCCGGTTGTGGCGCGATATACGGCAGCGGGGGGATTTAATTGTGGAGCTGCGTCGGAATTTGGAGCGAGCTCAGCAGAGAATGCAGTCCGCGGCGAACAAGCATCGCCGGCACGTGGAGTTTGCCGTGGGGGACAGGGTGCTGTTGAGATTGCAGCAATATCGCCAGCATTCAGTGGCTCGACCGGTCTCGGCAAAACTGGCTCGACGTTTTTACGGGCCGTTTGAAGTCCTTGAACGCATTGGACAGGTGGCGTATCGACTAAAGTTACCGGAGGGGAGTCGGATCCACAATGTGTTCCACGTTAGCCTGCTGCGACCTTTTGTGGCTGGGGCGGGAAGCGAGACACCGAAATTCCCGGTGGTGTTCGCGAGGGGTCACCCCATCGCGCGTCCAACGAAGTTGATAGAGAGGAGGCAGGTTCTTAGCGGCGGGGCTGTCCGAGCAGAGGGGTTACTGCAGTGGAGCGACGATGGAGGGGCGGCGCCCACTTGGGAGCCGATGCCGGTGATTGAGAAGCATTTTCCGTATCTCCTTGAGGACAAGGAGGTTTCCAACGACGGGGGAGTTGATACGGAGGTCATCCATGCTCTAGTGGGTGACAAGCCGACGGAGGAGGCCGAAGCCCGGCAACCGGCAGAGGAGCCGAGAACGGGGGGGATGGCGGAGGAGTTCGCGACGACGGCATTCGAGGAAGTAGCGAGATAAGTGCCAATGATGACCCAGCGACCTCGAAGACAGCCGAAGCCGATAGCCCGGTATGGGGACTTCGTCTCGCGATGAAGAAGCAGAGGACGAGGGTGCCTTAGTTAGTTAAATTATTTCCATAGTATTAGTAATAGTTTTTTGGATATTGTTATTTAGTTTTGGACGTTCTTTTCATTATTAATTGAGTCGGGCCCAATAAGCCCCTTTCCGGGTTTTCTTGGTGATTCTTTCCCGGATCGCAAAAGAGAGTCGAATCATCTAGGGTCCTTAGATATAAAAGGGAGTTATGTGAGGATTTGTCATTAAGAAATAACATAATATTTTCCCTACTTCCTTGATCGTTAAGTTTTCCGCAACCCTACATCGGAGCTGTTCTCAAGGCAAGCTTGGGACGTCCGCTTTTGTTATCGCCTTCGTCGACTCTGCGTCGCCGATCACATCACGTTGAGGGGAACCCCCTTAACAGGTTGATACAATCACTACATCACACACTCCATAGTCCAACAGCTCCTTGTAACAACAAAATACTTTCAGAATAACTATCAATATAGAATCTAAACACTCAAACAAAATAATCTAACAAAATATATACCAAATTCTCTTTTGCCGTACCAATGAAAAAGTAACTCAAAAAGTAAATAACTCGCATTTCATCGATCAATTTAACCAAAATGAAAAAAATTAAGAGCAAAATATATTCAGAAAGCTACTTCAAGATTGATTGAAAATTAATCTACCGGATTTCATGGCAGAGTAGGGCGGAGAGTGGCGACGAGGGGACTACCGACGGGGACGACGAGGGTACTGGCGGCGGGGAATCCAAGGAGTGAGACAGCGGTTTTTTTTAACTATGTAATTTTTTTTAATAATTATATATATTTTTTTTGTACTATGCATGTTTTTTTTAAATAAAGTGGTTGCAATTTCTCCGTATTTGTGTCGAAATTTTAATTCCGTAAATTGTTTAATTTGGTGAATTTGTAATTTTTTATTATTGTGGGAAGTCCGTCGGGATGTCCTTGGGGATGACGTGACAGTGCAGTGGGAAGTTCTTATGACGTGACAGTGCAATGAGAAGTTTTTATGACGTGACATGAGGTGTTTTTGGGATGTCCGCGGGGATGTCCGCCGGGATATCCGTACCACGGTGGATGCTCTTATACTACTTCTTTTCGGACAAGAATGTTATTGTGAAACCAGTGGCGGACTTACATGGGGTGCATGGGAGCAGATCCTCTGCTGTGGTACAAATCACAGCACCAAGTGCCGTGCATAAAACGCTGAAGATAACAAATGAAACGCAGCACTAATTCATTTTGTTCAAACACCACTACCTCCTTGGGCCCCACCTCACCGATCCATTCTCATTTCTCTCCACAAAATATATAAGTAGTGGAGTAATGTATTTATAAAGCTGATTCCAACATATTTATTCATTAATTAAAAATAAATTTGCATTATTAATATTTATAGCAAAATTTTAGTCATCAGTTATCAACAATGAATTTGCAATATTAATATTTATAGCAGAGAGTGAAATATAATATTTAAATATATTTATATAAAATTGATTCAATGTTTTTGTCATAGATTACTAAAAATGAATTAGTGGTAATAATCATAGTTATAGTCTTATAGGAATGGGTGTAATTGTGAAAAAAAACTAAATATTATTGGATGTAATTGGGATAAAAACTAAATACTATTGTAATATGTAAAATTATTTAATCATAAAGGAATCATTATTATAAAGAAATTTTCTTCACCGGGAAAATCGATATTTGATATACATATTTAGTCCCAATCAAAATCAGCTTTATTGAAATCAACTTAAAAATATTATTACTAGAAATATTGATAATGTAAATAATTTTTAACAATTAATCACAAAAATATTAGATTAGCTTTATATATTACTACTAATATATTTTGTGGGAGAGAATGGATCGGTAGGTGGGGCCCAGGGAGGTAGTGGTGTTTGAACAAAATGAATTAGTGCTGCGTTTCATTTGTTATCTTCGGCGTTTTATACACAGCACTTGGTGCTGTGATTTGTAGCAGACCAGAGGATCTGCTCCCGGGGTGCATTGGTGTTACACCATTTAGCCCAGTTGGTTTCCAAGTTCGGTATATATCCTTGCGGATTAGTGATCGACTCCCAGCGCTGAAGTAGGCAACCTTTTCTCATTTCTATTGTTCACAATTTGTTGATTTTCAATCCTTTACATTAGTGCATTTTGTGAACTTTCAATTTTTTTTAAAAAATAACTTAATACTAATAACTTTGTTTATATTGTTTCACATTACCAATTTTATAAGATAACTTTTGTTATTTTCTTAATTGAAATTTTTTTTATCATACTAAAAACTTTGTTTATATTATTTCACATTACCAATTTTATAAGCTAACTTTTGTTATTTTCTTATCTATGTATTCTTTATAATCTAAGAATAAAAAATAGAAATTATTTAGCCCATAAAAATTATATGTATCATAAGTACTCCCTAAATTTGATTTTAAAATTGTGTTTTTATTAAAAAAAGTTATTTTTCAATTATTTCGACACCGTCATTATTAGTGTACGTATCTTTAATTTATATTGCTCATTTTCAAATTACTTATTTCTCACTATCAACACTTTTATCGGCTCTATATTATTCATGTCGGAATTTGTCGTTGTTGACATTAAAAATATGCAGCAATTGTTGACAGTAGTTTGGACTCCCAGTATAAAAATCCTGCGTCCGCCATTGTGTGAAACCTTACTGTAAGACACGTCTCATTCACTTTTAACACGTACCTCCTTGCATGTAGTAACTCTCTTCGTTTGAAACACGTAGGTAGCAAGTGCATTATTGATCAACACGTAGGTGATAAAGTCTTCAATATGTACTTCATTTCGCAGGGTATTTGCATGATGTTTTTGGTCCATTCTATTCCTTACTATTCACACTATGCATGAAAAGATACATTGCATATATATACACACATATATATTTAGTCACGTATATCTGCCAAAATAAATTCATATATGTATCAAAATATATATATATATAGGGGTACATTATAATTATAACCCCAATTTCCGTAATAACCCTATAATTAAATCTGGACCACACATTTTTAAAATCACGCGGTCTAAATTCAAACTTAGATTTACTTCATAAAAAAAGCGCGGGGTAAATATGTCATTTCGCTCCTAATAAAATTTACGTATCCAAATTTCGCTCATTTAATTTCTGAATTTCACTCATTTTATCATTTTATCAGTCAGTCAAAAGTATCATTTTATCAACTCAGAGTATCATTCTATCCGGCAAAACTATCATTCTATGAAATAAACCTATCATTTTATCACAAAGCAGTAAACGTATCATTTTATCAACTCAGAGTATCATTTTTATAAGGTTACTGTCATTTTATCCGCTTAGATTATCATTTTATCAGGTAAAAGTATCATTTTATTAAACAAAAATGTCATTTTATACACCAAAAATACATATCATTCTATCGGCCGAAAGTATCATTCTACTCGGCAAAACTATCATTCTATCGGCTGAAAGTATCATTCTATCCGGCAAAACTATCATTTTATGCAGTAAACCTAACATTTATAAGCTAAAAGTATCATTTTATCAACTTAGAGTATCATTCTATCCGGAAAAACTATCATTCTATGCAATAAACCTAGCATATATCATTTTATCATTTTATCAGTCTGTCAAAAGTATCATTTTATCAACTCAGAGTATCATTCTATCCGGCAAAACTATCATTCTATGCAATAAACATATCATTTTATCATTTTACGTGATATTTGGCGAAATTAAGAAATTAAATGAGGGAAATGACAGTTTTACTCCCGCACTTTTTTATGAGGAAAATCTAAGTTTGAATCTCAAAACTATCATTCTATGCAATAAACCTATCATTTTATCATTTTACGTGATAATGGGCGAAATTCAGAAATTAAATGAGGGAAATGACAGTTTTACCCCGCGCTTTTTTTATGAAGTAAATCTAAGTTTGAATCTCAACCGCATGATTAGAAATATATGTGGTCCAGATTTGGTTATAGGGTTATTGCGATATTTAGGGGTTATCATATAATATATATATATATATATAGGGTTTTGATCCATGCAAAACCATTCTTAATACAAAAATACAGAACCAAGCATACAAAAGTCATTTTTAGGTCATTGTAAGCTTATTTTTACGTCATTATAGTAAGGATGACATGAAATGATCTTAACAGGACCTCAAACCCAAAGTTTATAATATGACCTAAAACTGCTTTACAATGACCCTCCGTGTTTTTGTGTTAATTATTGACCATTGGATTGTCAAATCTCATGGTCAGGATTTGGTCTGGATTTTGTATTGAGATCAAGTTTTGTATTGATCATTTTCCTATATATATATATATATATATATAGGGTTTTGATCCATGCAAAACCATTCTTAATACAAAAATGCAGAACCAAGCATACAAAAGTCATTTTTAGGTCATTGTAAGCTTATTTTTATATCATTATAGTAAGGATGACATGAAATGATCTTAACATGACCTCAAACCCAAAGTTTATAATATGACCTAAAACTGCTTTACAATGACCCTCCATGTTTTTGTTTATTTATTGCCATTGGATTGTCAAATCTCATGGTCAGGATTTGGTCTGGATTTTGTATTGAGATCAAGTTTTGTATTGATCATTTTCCTATATATATATATATATATATATATAGGGTAGTGTTAATCTCCTTTTCTCCCCTTAGATTTAAGTTCCTTCTCCATTTAGAGCGTTAGATTAGACGGATGGACGATCCGGATTAGAAGCATAGATATAATCCCGTAGGTTCATTATTTGGTGGATTTCGTGCATTATGGGGTTGAATTAGTAAATTTATATACTTAAAAACTCCCCAAAACGGTATGTGCGAGATTTAAGCGGGATATACCCACGACCTTCCATCTACTCCAACAATCCATTCACTCCAAACGTATTAACTCCCCATCTCTACCGCTGCGTCTCCCCAATTTCCATCTCATTTTAAAACCCTAGCCGCCTAATCAAGGTTCCGCAACATCTCAACGGAATTTCAAGCGCCGTCTGATTGACTGTCCAACAACCCTTCTCTTTTGGTGCAAGTGTCTTCTGTGGTCGATGAGGAGGTGGGGTTTCTCAAAATTTAATTTACTGGTTTACTGTCTGACTTCCATCAAACGTTTTCCCCGATTTTCGCTCCTTACACACCTGCCACACCACGATTCACCCATTTTTCCACATAAAGTTGTGGTGAGCGAATTTGTAGATGAATTCTTATAGGGTTATGTTTATTTGGTGTCTTTTCAGATTTAAAATGTCTAAAAGTGGACGTCCTTCGACTTCACAACAGTCGCAGACGGAGGGTGAGAAATCAATTTCATTTGTGGGTCGAATAACTGGAATAGTGGACGGATTCTATGCTTGATATTTTGGGTTTATAGCTAATTTGATTCCCGCAGTATTTAATCGAATACTTGGAATAGTGGACGGATTCTATGCTTGATATTTTGGGTTTATAGAAAATTTGATTCCCGCAGTATTTAATCGAGTTTGTACATTATTTACCTAATTTTGTGCATTAATTAACCTTATGTAGCCATTATATGTCTGCTATTGGACATTAGTCTATGAGTGAATGCAATGTTAGTGTGTTAATAACTACTGTTTGATGATTGAGGTCTTGTTCTTGCAATCTGAGTCCATTATTTCTGTTGTATTGTTGCATTATTTGGTTGGTGTGGTACATTACTGTAGTATGAGTGAAGGCTGAATGTTTATTTTCTAAATGTATATTACTGGGTTAATGTTATGCATTATTAGGTTGATGTTGTGCATTATTTAACTATTTCTATGCATTATATACATGTTTCATGCATCAAGTGCCTGCTGTTGTACATGGGTTAAAGAGTGAATGCAATATTTTTATGTTCATAACTAGCCTGAATCTGTACATTATGTAGCTATTTCTATGCATTATTTATCATGTTTTATGCATCATTTGACTGATGTTGTACATGAGTCTAAGAGTGAATAGAATATTTTTATATGTTCATTACTTGAGTGATTCTGTTCATTATTTGGCTTTTTGAATGCATTATTTATCTTGTTTTATGCATCATGTGACTGCTGTTGTACATGGGTCAAAGACTGAATGGAATATTTGTATGTTCATTACTTGACATGATCTGCACATTATTTAGTTATTTTAGTGCATTATTTATCATGGGGTATGCTTTATGTGACCGTTGTTGGACATGGGATAATGGGTGATTGCAATATTCATGGTGCATTTGTTGATTTATTATGAACATTATTTGATTATTAAAATGCATTATGTATCTGTTTTTAGGCATTATTTTGATGCTTCTGTACAAGAGTGTATAAGTGAATGCAGTATAACTGTCCACATTATTTTATTCAGTTTGTACATTATGTAACTAATTGTATGTTATTATTCCGTATGTTGTACAGCATCAAAGCAGCTAAGATTGGACATCGACGAGGCGGTCGATGATATACTGCCAGGAATTGCACAGAAATTCCGGGAGCGATTATCAGAGGTCGGGACTAGTACAGCTCCGGAAGAGACATAAGATTGGAAACCAAGGGGTAGGAACGTCGACCATCTGTATTGTCGACGAACCCCTACCGAGTTTCTGAATTGTATAAAGAGTTTAACTCCACGACAGAAGGAAGCCGTCGCGGAACTTGTACATGAGTCTAAGAGTGAATGTAATATTTGTACATTATGTAGCTATTTCTATGCATTATTTATCATGTTTTATGCATCTGTAGATTGCTGTTGTAAATGAGTCTAAGAATGAATGCAATATTTGTATGTTCATTACTTGAGTGATTCTGTACATTATTTGGTTATTTGAATGCATTATTTATCTTATTTTTTGCATCACGTGGTTATTGTTGTACATATTAGACCCTAGCCCATGGGCTTGTTAAACCCTTAGGGAAAACAAGAAACGTGCATCAAACATCGAAACCGACACAACTTAAATGAAACGGGGCCGGATAAATGTTCATTACATATTACAAATAATGCATCACAGAAACTAAAACTACGCATTATACTGCATAATATGTACATTATGTATATCTGTTTTAAAAAATGCCTACGCGCTATGCATGTGCAACCCCAGACGAATTACTGCAACTCGTGTATTTGGACAACGTTTTTTAGACTTAGAATATACTACACCCCAGCCCCTAGGCTTGTTAAACCCTTAGGGAAAACAAGAAACGTGCGTAAAGCATCGAAACACGGCACAACCTACATTAAGTGAGTAAGGATAAATGTTCATTACATACCACAAATCATGCATTACAAAAACTAAACTACGCATTATACTACATAATATATACATTATGTATATCTGTTTTGAAATATACATACGCGTTATGCATGTTCAACCCCAGACGAATTACTCCAGCTCGTGTATTTGGACAACGTTTTTTAGACTTAGAACATACTACACTCTAGCCCCTAGGCTTGTCAAACCCTTAGGGAAAACAAGAAACGTTCGTCAAACAACGACACACGGCACAACTTAAATGAAACGGGTCAGGATAAATGTTCATTACATATCACAAATAATGCATTATAGAATTTAAACTACGCATTATACTATACAAAATATACATTATGTGCAACCCAGACGAATTAATGCAGCTCGTGTATTTGGACAACGTTTTTTAGCCTTAGAACATACTACACCCTAGCCCCTAGGCTTGTTAAACCCTTAGGGAAAACAAAAAACGCGCGCCAAACATCGAAACACAACACAACTTAAATTAAACGCGTCAGTATAAATGTTCATTACATATCACAAATAATGCATTACCGAAACTAAACTACGCATTATACTATACAATATGTACATTATGTGTACATTATGTGGATCGACGACCAAGTTCACGTTCACCAGCACTTCAAAGTCCCCGAGTTGAACCATTCAACTCAACAACGCAACCTCTTCTACCGCCGCGAATGCAAAATCTAATGATTGGAACTTCTGACCAACAACGGGCTTTAATTCCGCAGAACATTCAGGCACAACGCTAATTGTTTATAACCTCAAAACAATACACATGTTAAGCTTAATAAGCATTATATGACATATACTGTACATTACCGATCACATATAGTGCATTATACAATTATACTTATACATTACATGTAACACCCCTTACTCGGTTAGTTTTAACCAAATAAGTGATGTTACCTTTCGGTACGATCGATAAATAAAACCTGCCTATTTTTTTTAATCATTTTGCAAACACTCATCATAACAACACTATCATATAAGTAACTAAACCTGATAACACAACTGATTACAACTATACATAACAAAATAACATTAACCTGTTTAGATAGATATATACAACTCCACTAGCAAAAAGAATGTTATAACCTTACGTTTGTAACCCAACTATTTACAACAAAAGATAACCTAAGCATGCCACGTGTAAACTCCGACTGAACCAGCAAAAAAAGGAGGTGGTGACTTGACACGTGCTGCTGCCAACTAGCGAGTTCACTCGCTTCTATACTCTGCAAGAGGGAGAAGAAAAGGGGGTGAGCTTCTAAAAGCTCGTAGTGTAATCGCATTCCAGAATAAAACCTCTAAAACTTCAATCCATAACACTAACACAAGTAAACACTTTATTACCTGGAATGTCGTACAACACATATTCAATTTAATCATGTAATACTTTCAATAATAGCCATCTATCACGTATCAATCCGAACTATATAACACAATACAACATACTTTTACCTGAGGAAAACATAAACACAACCATATTATTTCAAAAATAGAAAGTCACATTCAGCCCCCAAGTTATGCTTAGTGATGGACACGGGTACACGGACACTATCTGTAGCCCTATGAGGGCGTCTATCATGTAAGTCCGTATCGGACACTGTAATCTTCCATATGGCCTATGCAAGGCAACTGTCATATATTACCCCTATAGGGTACATTTCAACAATCGATATATCATATAGATCATCGCTTCGGTTATCCAGAAGACGAGTGATCAACATGTGTGCAGTACTGCTGTCCTATGGCATGCCAACTATACCATGTGATTCACTCAAGCAATGGGGCGTAACGCAACTATTTCACATCAACTTTCACATTATTCAACACATATAGCTATTTGCATCACTTTGAAGTATACAAAATCCACACAATCATTTTTAAGCTCTATGGCATAAGTATACGAATCACACAAACAAATAGTAATATTTATCGAAGTTAAAGGAATTAAATTCTAGAACACGCGTACACTACCTATACACGTAAAAAAAACGCTATTACTGGCTTAGTCAACCATGGAGGTGCACCTTTCCCTTATTGCTTGTGCTTGCACCGTGTTCACCTAAGTTTAAATAGCCACATATACACTTCATAAATAAACACTTAAAGCACAAATATAGAAGCCAAAATATCACATCTATCTATCTCCCTTTTAGCATAAAAACCTCTATTATCAACTTTTAAAGCTTTAAAATCATTGACTGCATTACATCATCTTCATATAATAAACTGACTTAGCTCGGAGACAACTAGGGGTCGAGCCCTACACCAAAATAAACCTCTAGATGTCTATTTTAATTACAAAAAAGGTTTTCCTCAAAATTCCAAGGGATTAGGGAGTTATGGACGTTTTACTACAGCCTGCCAGTTTGTGACAGATTCTGGCGACTGTTTAACATGAATTTTTAAAAATAGCAAACGTTGATGAAATGCTCTGAAATTTTGCAGACAACTTCCCAACACCTGATGGTATGCATTAAAACTTTTTAGAACATAAATTCTAGCATGTTAAAGTGGCCGAAACTGATCAGTACAGCAGCACCAGAACAGGCTACTTACAAGCTATTTCTATTTGTGTGTCATTGGGTAATTTTCTCAAACACTTCATGTTCAACAACAAAAATTACATGGGTTTAGCCCAATTATGATTCATCTCCAACAAAAGAAATCCCCAAATCAAGAACCCTAATTTTTGACCAAACAAGAAGAATCACATAAAAAAAACACCAATTAACATCGATACTACACATAAAAACAAGATTAAAGAGTTCATGGGATAATCTAACCTCCCACTTCACCTATTTTGGATATTGGTTTGATGTGGGTTTGAATTTCAATTTCTGATATGGAGATAAACTAATGGGAATTGGAACTTGGGTAAGCTATGTGCGCTTTCGGCATCCCGACGACTTTGTCGGCGATTTCGGGGCTGAGGTGTGTAGCTGAACGGAGGGAGAGAGCAGGGTGGTTGGATAGATTACAGAGAGAGAGAAGAGACGTGGAGAGAAAGAGAGAAATGAGGGTGAGAGGGAAGACTCAAACATCTATCCTTATTCTTTTTCTCACACACATTACACGTATTACTCCCCTTCCACCTCACTTATTTCTTTTTCTTTTTCTTTTTCCTTAGCTTATTTTTCCTTCCTAATTTTTCTCTATAGGGCAAGTTTCTTTTCCTTCACTTACTCATCAATCTTTCAAATCTTTTTTCTTTCTCTTATTCTTTTTCTAATTCTCTCATTAATTCTATTTCCTAATTAAAACATATACACATAAAACCTCTAACTAAAAAAATCTAATTACTAACTCTAAACTTCTAAAAGATTAGGATATTACATTACATGTACACTTTAATCCAACTAACAAGCCAATATGAAACCACACGCTATAGGGATGGCTCTAACTCGAGGTCCTACGTAAAGGTTGTGTTTCTCACACTATACTACACCCCTAGCCCCCAGAATTGGGCAACCCTACGGGAATGAATGAACCCTAGAACAACCACAAGTTCGAACACTGCCAAACATGTTTAAACCATGCTACAACCTATCCCCAAGGATGTCTGAAACCTTGGGGAATGATTAAAACAAAACACAAACATGTAAACCGTTACATGTAAACTTGTAAACATGTACATATACAACCAAACATGCATTATATAGTCAATAACATCCATTATGTATGTATACGTTGCGCATTATTTGTAGCGGTTTAAACTATTAACCAAGCAATGCCGAAAAATATATACTAAAGGAATGCCTCCTACTATACTAAACCCCTATCCCCCAGGATTGTACAACCCTAGGGGAATGAATGAACCCTAACCCCCACATTACCATAAACTGCCAATCATGTTTCCATAAAAACGTAGGGAGACACGCCAACACGAAAAACGAATTTCTTGCTATAAAACGTTTGGGATCTGCGACTGATGTGAAAATAATTTACAACCTCCGAACAATAAACATCACCGGAAACCACTGGATTACCTTCTTCCATAATTAATCGAAAGACGTCGACGGTTGATTCAAAGCCGTAAAAAAACAGTTTGTTGGAAACAAAATCTGTACGAGTTCGATTGTAGACACGATGTGAAATTGATCTTCTCGAAGGGCGACAGAAATCGTGCAGTGATGGAGAAGGGAGAGAATGAAATCTCTACAATTTTGTTGGAAAAACCGCAGAGATGCTGAAGGGAGGAAATCATGGAATTTCCATAACAACCCAATTAATTGAATCTCTATTATGCCCTTTATGTTTTTTAAAATGATTAAATTTAATAATTTCAGCAAATCATTTAGACCGTAGGATTTGATTAAATCTACGGCATAGATCTAGAAGGAAATAGGAGAAATTATGGGAAAAGGATTTGAACACAACCCTATATATATATATATATATATATATATATATATATAGGGGAGCGTTATTCTCCTATTCATCCCTTAGATCCTTTATTCTTCTTAATATGGGTCGTTAGATCTCATTCATCAACGGTCCAGATGATCTGCATTATTACACTATAATGGTGCATTATTAGTCGGTGTGCATTATTCAACTGAAAATCTGCATTATTAAATGACACGTGGCACCAATCTAACTGCCGGATGACAAAATCGTGGGGCTGGGATTAAAAAGAACAAAGAACAAAAGATACAAAAAGGAAATGAATGCATCCCTATATATATATATATATATATATAGGGGCCTTATTCTCCTTTTCCACTCTTACATCCTTTTTCCTTCTTAATAATAACCATTAGATCTAGGGAATCGACTGATTGGATTGTGTGACTAAATTTTCATCCGCGTTGCATTATAGAAGTTGGCGTAATGCAGTACAGGGGTAATTTGGCCATTTGACAGAAGCTGAAGCGCCAAATCTTGGAAACTGCTAATTTTACGGGATTTCGAACGCAACAATTCTCCTTCTTCCATCAGTCATTAATCCCACAACCCTTACATCTACTCCCACTCTCTCCACTACGAAAACCCTATATTTCAACATCCCCAGCGCCGCTTTTGGAGATTTTTGATTTTCTCGACCAAATTTTCCGATGGTATTAGCTTTCAACGCTGAAATCGACTCGGAAACCCCGACTAATTTCCAATAGGTATGTTTCAAGAGTGATTTAGGCGTCTTTTTTTTTGATTTTGCAGACCAAAGCGGTGGTTTCGTGATTTCGCAGACCCGTTTTTGGGTTCGGTTATATAATGATGAATTCCAGTACCATGATACGTGTTTGTTGGTTTTGCCAGATCGAAAATGCCGAAGAGGGGTCGTCCGCTATCGCAAGTAACAGAGGCTGCAGGTATAATTTTACATCGTCCCGCTTCAAATCAATATTTGTTTTTTCATATTGTGAGTGATGGTTTTAGCAATTCTGTTAAATCCCCAGTATACATGTTGTGTGGTGTGATGACTAAATACTTCACACGGTTCATAATTTCAGATATATTCAATGATTTGTGGAACTATAAGCATGGGTTTTTGGAGTTATTATGTGCATTATTTGTGGTATATTAGTTACAAATTGAAAAATACTTTTTTTATATGGAGTTTAATTCATATGAACTAAGCATTATGTAACATATGTTATGCATTATGTTTATCAAAACGTGCATTACAGATTAATTGTCGAACTGAAATTGTGTGTTTTGTATTACAATTTGTTGGTAACACAAGTACATTTGCATTTTGGATGAAATGCGTGATAAGGTCATTTGAATTTCCGAACATAATGTATGAATTGTGTTTCATAAAATATGCAGTACAGAGGTTCTGTGAAAAAATGTGTAGTCCGATGAAATAATAACGCATTATCAGGAGTATGTAATGAATTATCAGTAATATTTTGTCAATTATCAGTAGTATTTTATGCATTTTAAGTAATATTTAGTGCATCATCAGTATTATCTAATGCATTATCATTATTATTGATTGCATTGTCAGTGGTATCTACTGGCATTACCAGTAATATTGAGTGCATTATCAGTGATTATTAGTGCATTATCAGGGATGTTTAATGCATTATGCGAATGTGTTACGCAATCATTCATGTGATCTGATTAAGTACGCCGGTTGCATTAATATGAACACATTATGACGAACACATCATTACACATATCGTACTCTACTGTATGGAAAAGGTTTGAATTTGATTCTTTGTTTGTGCAATTTCAGAAAAACGAGTAAGATCGGAACTCGATGATGCAGTCGATGATTTGATTCCGGTAGCTTTGGCACAGAAATTGAGGGATCGGTTGGCAGCGGCTGCCCCTAGTACCTCAGTAGCTGATGTTCAACAGAAGCAAGTTAAGGGAAGAAAGACTGACCGACTTTACTGCAGACGAACACCATCGGAGTTTTTGAATTGCTTGAAGCAATTAAATCCGAGGCAGAGAAGGGCTGTGACAGAAATAGGTTTCGGTGCAGTACTCTGTTTCGACATTAAAGAAATACCCAGCTTTCTTGCGTTTTGGGTGTTGAATGCCCTCAACCTCGCCCGCTGCTAAATACAGCTTCCTGGTGGTGAAGCACTCACTTTGGACGAAGAGGACGTCCACTTGACATTGGGATTTCCAAGGGGCCCTACACAGATATCGAGACCGGACGTCCCTCAGACAAATTTTGTCTATAACGACTTGGTAGCTGAAAGGTGTCAAAAGGGACGGTTTAAGATGTCCCCGAACGACATC
The DNA here is from genome assembly GCF_004379255.2 of Salvia splendens. Taxonomy (NCBI): domain Eukaryota; kingdom Viridiplantae; phylum Streptophyta; class Magnoliopsida; order Lamiales; family Lamiaceae; genus Salvia; species Salvia splendens. Next base: position 17,679,060 of record NC_056036.1, on the reverse strand, counting down.
TCAGAGTTAATGATGGCTGACACTGAGGGGGTGAAGATTTCAAGAAGCTCTTCATGTTCCTCCTGGAGAATGCGTTAATCGAGACACCTAGTGATGGGCATTGCAAGCCAAAAATTCTACACTTCATCGAGGATGTCCAAGATATTAAAAACTTGAATTGGTGTGGGTATGTGCTATCCGTCCTAGAGGCAACGTTTCCAAGCTACGCAAAAGGACAAAGTGCTTTGTTCAATGGACCAATACATTTCTTAGTGGTATGTGAATTTCTAACTCCATCACATAAGTAATATCTTGCATTACAAGTATTCACATGCTGCATTATGCATACATAAATAACACAGTAGTCAGTTTCAATCGATTTGGGTTGTACGTGGAGTCGAAGGACACAGTATCACCAAACATGTGGTAATTTCTCTTCATTACACCGTCGCACCAAAACAAAGCAACCAACTGGTCAGATTCGTTAACTTCGTAGTGATAGGTGTAAGCCTCGGAAATCTCCTTCTTCCTCGCCATGTCATCCAACACCATTTGTACATCATATCCTTGTGCATATTCTTTGATGTCCCGTGAGGCATTCCTGATATCCCCAACCGTGCAACCAGCCAGTTCGAACCCACCAAGAATCTCCTTCAATACCTTAAATGTAAGCGTGGGTCCTATATTCGCCCTTGAACAGTCGAGGATAAATTTATGATGAACATCATCCAACTTACGATTACTAGACATGAATTGCTGATGTTCCGTCTCAACCATGTGATGGTTATGAATCTCATTGAACTCGTGAATTATGTATCCCGACGAGCCATCTTCCGAGAAAAACCTGAAGGATATACTAGCTGTGCAACCACACCGCTTAGATAACTTCCTACGCTTGATAGTGAAACCAGAACGAGCATTCAGCTGGTCATCCTCACCACCCTTTTTCCTTCATTCCCTGTTGCATACAACTTGATACCAGGTCGTGACATCATCAACCTTCCTCATAGCTTGTTTGCGCGTATCGAAGCCAACTGCACGGGCATATATGTCGTAGAAAGCAAAAGCAAAATCCAATGATTGGAATTTCTGACCTACAACAGGCTTCATCGCGGCGGAACATTCAGGTACAACAACCACTGCACACAATTGGCAACAAAAAGGGGTCAGCAAAAAATAACAACTTTGGAATAAAATAAGCTGCCAAGCAATGCACGATTTGCACACATTCAATCTGTCAAATGTTTCAGTTGGACGAACCCTTGATGTATGCATACGTATAACACACACTATTAAAAACGTCGTTTTTTATTTGTACATACTATACCCTACCCCCTTGGCTTATGAAAACCTTCGGGAAAAACAAGAAACGTGTGCCAAAATCCAAAGCTAACAACTGATATTTAAGCCCTAGTAAAACGAGGCATAAAATCATACCTATTTTAATTCGTACAACATACACATTCCAAATAATATATTATGCATTATACAAACAATATAGTGCATTACGGTTAATCAGTTGATGCATTATTGTTAAAAACTTTATTCATTAAACTATGTACGTTATAGACCTACGTAATTTATTACTGGGTCAGACACAAAGCTTTGTTAAATGTTGTTATTAATGTTTACATACTATACCCTAGCCCCTAGGATTATTAAACCCTTACGGGGAAAAAAGCAACGTGCGCCACACATCGCAAACCAGAAAAAACCGTTTTACCCCGAAAACATAGCAGTTCAAAGAATTATGCATTACATATGATCATAAGTTCATTATGCTTCATCTAGATGTGCATTATATGTCTCGTTTCAACCTAATACCTTCGACATGCCGAGAGCGAATCCATGGAGGAAGGTTTCAGAGCAAGCGCTCATGTTATACCATGGCAACACAATACACTTAATTATTGCTGGTTAAAAATCAGATAATCAAACTGCTACAAATTGAGACAGAAACATCCGCAATAAAAACAGAATCGTGAAGCTTCGAGATTTACCTTCTTCCATTGATTAGAAACGAAAGCTGTAGATCCAAAGCCAATTAGACAACCTTACACTCCCGAGGATTAATTGAGCAAAGATTTGAGAATTGTGATAATTGAAACCTTGGAAAAAAATAGAGATTCGAAATCATATACACCGCAGCATTACCTTCCTTCATCGACGTGTTTTTTGGAAAAAAACTGCCGTATATGTAATATCCAAATCTTTTAGAAGTTTAGAGTTAGTAATTAGATTTTTAGTTAGAGGTTTTATGTGTATATGTTTTATTAGGAATAAAAGAAATAAATTAGGAAATAGAATTAATGAGATAAAGAAAAAGAAGAAAGAAAAGGAATAGGAAGTTGATGAGTAAGTTAAGGAAAAGGAAACGTGTCTTATGGGGGAAAATAGGAAGAAGAATAAGAAAAAAAAAGAAAAATGAAATAGGAAAATAGAAATTTCAAAATTTTTCCTTATCTTTCTCCTCTCCCTTTCGTGCTCTCTCTCCCTCTCTGTGAAGATTTTTGACAGCCATCCACTCCCTCCGATCAGCCACCGCGACTCCTCCGATCGCTCCACCGCGTAACATGTAAAACACTCCATCAATCCAAGCTCTCAATTCCCCTTCTTTCCCTCAATTTTGGAGCTTAGGTTGCAAACCCACTTCCACTAATCTTTGGAAAATTGTTGAATTTAGAGGTTAGCTTCCTCCATAACCTCTTCAATCATGTTTCTAAGTATAGTAGTAAATAGTTGTGTTATCAGGTTTAGTTTCTTTTATGATAGTATTGTATGTTGAGTGTTGCAAAATGGTTAAAAAAAAATAGGCAGGTTTTGTTTATCGATCGTACCGAAAGGTAACGTCACTTATTTGGTTAAAACTAACCGAGTAAGGGGTGTTACAGTATATTCCCATGAGAGAATCATGGGATTTCCATAACTATCAAATAATCATGTACCAAATCTACCCTTAATCGTTTATTAAGGTATTATAATTTAATGGAATCAGTGATTAATTTCAGCCATCCGATTTATAAAATTAAAGGTTGAGATTAAGAAGGAAAAAGAAGAATATATGAGAAAAGGATATAAATACATCCCTATATATATATATATATATATATATATATATATATATATAGGGTAGTGATCTATGGCTAAAGCCCCTTAAACCTATAACTAGAGAACAAATCACAGCCACATGATCAAGAAAATCAAGGGCTAGTATTAATACATGTAATTTTAGAGTTTAAGGAGAAATTAATTCCACCAATCACAAATTTACTCCACAATAACAAGGCAGGGTATAATTGTCATTGCAGCCAAAATTACATCATTGGCAAATTCACAAATTCAATTCTTTGAGAACGAACCTGCGTTCTTCGTTGAGCTCCGAGAATCCGAGCAAGCGGAAGTAGGCGGCGGAGAAGAAGCCCTACCACGGGGATTTCAGCGACGGCGTGCCATTTTTTTCATTTTGGCAATTGAATTGCGGCGGGTGGTTGGCGGCGTGAGGTTGGGGGAATTCAGAGGGGTGTGAGAGTGAAGGGATAGGATCTGTTGGGAGATAAGAAGGATGTTTGGAGCGGCAGGACTGCAGAGTGGTGGCGATGGCTCTGCAAATTCTGAGCTTCAAATTCTTTGCCATAGCTATTTTAAGCTGCTGTAGAATGCAGTGTAAAAGGATTTAAATATAGAGGGAATTGAAGCTCACTTTTCATCTACCCTGGTTTTGATTTTTTTTATTTTTGTTAGTTTGAAGATTTAAAGCAAAAAGATGTAAATCTGGTGGGGGAAATGGAATTAATTATAGAGAAGGTATTTTTAATTTTAGTTTCTTGATGAAATTAATTTAGTGACTCGTGTTTTGTAAACAAGAGTGAAGTAAAATCACGCTAAGAGTGAAGTGTTTTGTAAACAAGAGTGAAGTAAAATCATGATAAGAGTGAAGTGTTTTGTATACAAGAGTGAAGTAAAATCATGCTAAGAGTGAAGTGTTTTGTAAACAAGAGTGAAGTAAAATCATGCTAAGAGTGATGTGTTTTTTAAACAAGAGTGAAGTAAGATCATGCTAAGAGTGAAGTGTTTTGTAAACAAGAGTGAAGTAAAATCACGCTAAGAGTGAAGTGTTTTGTAAATAAGAGTGAAGTAAAATCTGAGTAAGAGTGATGTGTTTTGTGAACAAGGGTAAAGTAAAATCTGAGTAAGAGTGATGTGTTTTGTGAACAAGAGTGAAGTAAAATCTGAGTAAGAGTGATGTGTTTTGTGAATAAGAGTGAAGTAAAATATGAGTAAGACTGATGTGTTTTGTTAACAATAGTGAAGTAAAATTATGCTAATAGTGATGTGTTTTGTTAACAACAATGAAGTAAAATTATGCTAATAGTAATATATTTCCAAGGCCAATACTAACTCGATCGTGAATCTTGAATCTGACATCTTGAACTTTATCACATGGCTAAAATCGCCATTATCGTCCTTGGAGCTACTCACACTATCATTCTGTTCAGATTCTAATTCAGGCATCATATTTCCTCTCGAAGCAAAGCATCCAATTTTCAACCTCTGCTTCTGGAGGCTCTTATTATCTCTCAAAACCACAGGCAAAAACACGTCTTTTCGACAAATTACCACTTCTCAAAAATGGCACATCAGCAAAATCGAAATACGACCTCGAGCATACTCCCGCACACAACGCCATCAAAATCAATTCAAAGTAAAACTCTCGTCAACTGCATAAACCACATATTGAGCTGAATCAGTAAATTCTCAGCTCAAAACACAATCAATTCAACATCTCAATGCTTAATTTCACAAACCGAACCAAAAATAATTCAAATTCTACACTGTAAGGAAACCAATAGCTCAACTAGACAGAGAAAGAAAGGAAACCACATAATTGATCGCAGATTTAAATTTGATAATATAATTTCCAAAAATACTCTTGGCATATTTTTTATAATTAAAATAACTAATATTTGTTCCATTAAGATGTGTGGCTGAGATTTGTTCTCTAGTTATACACTTAAGATTAGTTATATCTTGATCACTATCCTAGATATATATATATATATATATATATATATATATATATATATATATATATATATATATATATATATACTCTTGGAGTTGTAATCATATGATAACCCATATTTATGGTGATAACCTAATAACCCTCATTTTATGGACGAAAATTATCATTTTATGGATTAAAAGTATCATTTATGCATGCTAAAAAAATATCATTTTATAGTGTATAAATATCATTTTTAGTAAAAATGATATTTTTAACCCATAAAATGATAGGTAATATTATGTTATCACCGTAAATATGGTTATCATTCTAACGTACCCCTATCCTCATATGTATTGATGTCACTTTCAAGTGAATAGTACCATCTTTGTCTTTGAAGGCTATTCATGATTGACTTGGGTGAAAGAAAGGTAAGAGTTATTTTCTTACCGTGTCAATATTTCTTTTACTTGGTGTAGGATCATGATTTGAAGAAAAAGGGATGACATGCAAAGAGTGTAGCATTGGCTGTCCCAAAAGCCATGATTCTTCTTTCTATAGATATAGAAACATGTATTATATTTTTCAGTTGTAGAGAAGAGACTATTATATTTAAATGGACGTTTAATATCCACTTGGACTATAATTGTATATGGACAATCACTGGCGGATCCAAGTAGGAACAGGGGTACCACTGTACTCCCAAATTTCATACTAATATTAATACTAGTTTTAGTAATTAGTTCGATAAATCTTTGGTGGTCGGGTGGCAACTGCCTTACTTTTTCTATCTCCTATCCCGGGTTCGATTCTATTGAGGCGCACATTCCTTGAAATTTTATTCTCCTTTTCAATGTTTTTGTGGTATGCATTGCATTATTATATTTTTACCACTCCTTTCCAGTTATGTTATTATTAGTTAGCCTAGTACTAATAATTTGCACTCTTATTTTTTTTATTTCTGTAGTCATATTTTCTTTTTTTTTTGTATTGTAATTATTTTTTTTGTTTTGTAATTATTTGAAGTCCTATTTTCTTTTATAGATATTAGGCTGTTTACTATTGCCTTAATGATTTTGATTTCCCATATTATGCTCTATTATTTTTAATTGCTTTGATTTTATAATATACTCTATTACTACTTTTTTCATCATTTTATGTGATATTATTTGTAGTAAAATTCATACTTTAAATAAAAATAATCTTACTTTTATTAAATGCTTTGAATTTTTTATATTATAATATTATTTTTATCATTTTATATATTATTACGTTTAGTACAACTTGTACCTCAAATAAAAAAAATTCTTTCTATTTTAAATTATTTTAATATTTAATGCTATTTTATTCATATCATAATCATTTGTTGTACAACTTCGTACCCCCGAACTAAAATTCCTGGATCCGCCACTGTGGACAATTATTTCATAATTTCTTGTATGCTCTTCCACATTAAAACTCTTCGACAAATTTTTCTTTCTCACATCAACACTTTGATTATTAGTATAAAAATTATTAGTATAAAACCAAGAACAAAATTAAAGCAACAAAACATAAAGTAAAATAATACATACTTTACTTATTTGACACGTCGGACGTTTAATTAATTAATTAATTTGTTTTTTATTTTTTATTTTTTTTATTTACCATATGTATCATTTGCAATATTTTATTTCACTTCTTTGTCGTCTCCCCTCACTCCATCACAAATTTGCGGCAAAAGTAAAAATTTGTTCACATCATGAAATTCACATTCCTTAACGATCTACAGCCTAACAATACTTCGTCAGTGATTCGAGTGTTGTGCATGCATGTTTATGTTTATTAAACGTGGACAAACCAATGTAATCTTCTTGGAATGTGTGTTCCACGATCGGATGGTATGTGTGTCGATGCTTAGCTTATTACTAATTTTTAGTTATTTATCTAAAATTAAAATCATTCATTGTTTATTTTTACATGCATGCAACAAGTATAATTTTTAGTTATTTATCTAAAACTAAAATCATTCATTGTTTATTTTTCCATGCATGCAACAAGGATTCAAAGCACGGTTCCAAGGAATTTACATTATACTTTCAACTTTTTGTCTATAAATATGTTTCATTTGCTAGCTTATAATTCATTCCTCATTGTCATGTCCCATTGCATCACGGATTCTTTCCAAAAGGCAGAATTTTTCTCGATATGGTTATTACTCTTTACCTATAGTAGTACATTTATTTGAGATTAATTTGTTTCAACGACGTTAGTTCCTATTTCAATTTTTTCTTGATGTTAGTTTGTTTTATTTTTATTAGTTTTGTTTTAATTTTTCTGTCCAGACTATAATAGATCTATTTTTACAAATATAGAAATCACATAAGCTCTGACTATTTATAATAATTTGAAGCTTCAACATTACATATTTGTCACCAACTTCATCACTCCATAGTTTTCATGCAAAGAAAACATCTAAAGCAACGAAATGACAAAAGGAAGCAAAGAAGACGAATATAATAAACTATCACATTTATTTTTGCGCATATACATAAATCATTAATTTGGAGATGAAGGAGGAAAATAAGGCTGAGTGATCGGGATATCGGAGTTTGTGTTGTATCACTTATTTTATTTTCTTTATTTTGCTATTCTTATTAATTTACAATTAAGATTGTTCACATATAATTTTTTTTATGTCTTACAAACTATTGTTTTATTGTTCTAATGTTTATGTTTTATTTGTTTTGTACATCATTTTATCTTTTTATGATGATGTTATTGTCGTTATTATATTTTTTAGTTGCATATTTAATATTTCATATCAATTTAATATTGATAATATTTTAGTATTGAAGTGTGTATATTGTAACTATAAGTGTCGTAATTAACAAATATTTTTATGTTATTTAATTTAAAATTTATTTAATTTTATATCAATAATTATTTAAAATATTATAGTACTATATTTTTTGTATTTTTTAATCTTATGTAATGATGTTATTTTTAAGGATGGGCTAACACTAGTAATAATAAAACCAAACTTAAACAATTTACAATTTGGCTGCTCAGGCAAATGGGGCAGATATCTAAAACTGGTATAGTAAAAGGGTCAAATAGCAATAAACCCAGCCACAATCATTTGAAAACCCTAGAAACCCAAGCTTCAAACTTCTTCCCCATTGCCAAATCCGCACACGCTGCCCATCTTGTAAGTTTCTCTCTCTGAATATCCCGAATATGGCAGCCGGATATGGTTTTTCTAGTTTCACTCAGTGCTCTTTGTTCGATGCAGATCATCCAAATCGTCATTAAGAAATGGCCGTCAGTTTCTCCGACCTCAGTTCCGCCGCCGGCCTTAAGAAGCTCGATGAGTACCTTCTTACCCGCAGTTACATTACTGGGTTAGTGTAGCTTAAGCCTTTCAACTCTGCGAATTTTAGGATTCTATTGGTTGCAAATGCGACGCTGCTATTTGTTAAAATTTTGGGCATTATAACACAGTGATCTGATTCTAATATTCGATCTGAAACTTGATCACTATGCTGTTGGTTTAGGTTAGGGTATACTGACGTCGCATTGTAATTGGTGGTTGTCGATAAAAGCAATAGTCTTTTAGATACATCTGCGTTGAAAGTTGAGTTTCAGTTTGAAAATGCATGTTGATGCTGTCGTTTTGAAGTGTGTATGATTTGTTTCAGGTACCAAGCTTCAAAAGATGATTTGACTGTCTATGCTGCTATAGCCAAGCCTCCATCGTCGGACTATGTCAATGTGTCACGGTGGTTCAACCACATTGATGCGCTGTTGAGGATTTCGTATGTCCTTTCCTTCAATTATGAATCTCACGTGCTTAAACTGTTAGATTGTTAATATATATGATTGTGTTGTAGTGGTGTTTCTGGTGAGGGAAGTGGCGTAACTATTGAGGGATCGGCTCCCGTCCGTGATGCCATTGCAACTCCTCCTGCAACAGACACTAAGGCAAGATTTGATGGATATGGTTACAGATTTATAATATTTTTACAATTGTAATGATGAAGGTTTTCTTGAATGTTGATTTGTATACTTTTAGTTACTGAGTGACATTTATGACATAGAGTTAATATAGTTGATCTTGAAATTTGTGTACAATGTAGATTTGATTATCTTTAATTTGGTGTAATGTGTGGAGTCAGGCCGTTGCTGCTGATGACGATGATGATGATGTGGACTTATTTGGTGAGGAGACTGAAGAAGAGAAGAAGGCTTCTGAAGAGCGTGCTGCTGCTGCAAAGGCTGCTGGAAAGAAGAAAGTTGGTTAGTTCCTCATTTCCACTTAACTAGGAATTGTATACTTCTGCATTTGCCATCATTAAAAGCATTCAAATTGTTTTCAAAAGTTGATGTTACAAAAAGCTAATATTTTATCCATATTTTATATACATTTGTTAATCTTGCATAAAATGTAACCCTATCTTTGTTTGTTATTCCTCAGTTGGGAAGTCATCGATTGTTTTGGATATTAAACCATGGGACGATGAGACTGACATGAAAGTTCTCGAAGAAAAAGTTAGAAGTGTGCAGATGGAGGGTCTCCTTTGGGGAGCATGTAAGCTCTCTAACCTCTGGGAAATAAGTAACCGGTCACATTATGCTTGCTAACACTACATTTTGGATTCAATATAATGTATTTTGTGATTCTATAGCCAAGTTTGTTCCGGTTGGGTATCTGATCACATTTTCAAAATTGATTATTTATGTATTTTGTGATTTTACAGCTAAGCTTGTCCCTGTTGGATATGGAATCAAGAAACTGCAAATTATGATAACCATTGTGGATGACTTGGTATCAGTTGACAGCCTCATTGAGGACTATCTTACTGCAGAGCCAATCAATGAATATGTCCAGAGTGTTGACATTGTGGCCTTCAACAAAATTTGTAAGTATCTTCTATTGCAAAGATGTGCATCCCTTTCTCTGTGAATGTTCTTGGCCAAGCCCATAAGTTAAGTTACTTAGATGTAAGTAAAGATATCTTCCTAAAATCATATGCTGAGTGAGGTTGATGAGTTCAGGGATGGCTATTACGTGTGCTTAACAAATCCTGTAAGGCTGTAATGATCTATAAATTCATGTGTACAATGTAGGGGTTGTATAAATTCACATTGTCATCCTATTTCTTTGAGATTTGTTCGAAATTTGTACAGGATCTTGTGTTTTCAAGCACTGTGACACATTCATACGATACGATAGACAATTCGTCTTATGGTTGAAAATTACTATATGCTTCTTGCAAATTGCTCTTTTACTGGATATTTTATGTATATAGGAGTACTATCTAAGGGACTAAGTGGAAACATTTTATTTTGCAGAAATTTCCTGGTTCATGATTATATAGCTGGGCGGACATGGCATCACAGCAATGCAGCTTATTTACTCTGTTATATTTGGTTCCTTTTGAAACGTAAATTGTTGGTGGGGAATAGTAGTAGCCTTGTGGTGAAATTTCGACTTTGCTTGGGCGTATAATATTTTGTTTTTGTTTTTTGTTTTTTGTTTTTGTTTTTGTTTTTGTTACACTAACTAGCTGATCCGTTTTCATATCAAAATAACGGCTACAATACAGACACCTTTAGATTTAATTAAAATTCGTAAATATAATCAATTGATTTGAGTTACACTGTTTGTCGGGCGCACCCAAACTCTGGAGCTCTTGGCAGCTTATTTTGGGAAAAAATATACATGGAATCGTAGTACTACATTTGTGTCTCACAAAAAATATTATATTTCTCGTGAATTTAAAATTTTGTTTCACAGGTATCTTGAATGGAAAATTTATTATAAAGTCTAAGTTCATGAGCAAGTCCATGAAAATATCCAATTAAGGTAAAGTTTATGATATTATTTTATTATTTCATACTTAATTTTTGTATTATGTAAAATTTGTGCAATCAAATAGTTTATGTGTTTTAGCATATGATTTAAAATTATGTATGTGATTATATTCATTCATGTATTTAGTGTGTGGCAAGTATTTTAAATAGGAGACTCAATAAAATTAACTATTTAATTGTACCTAAAATCATAAACTTTGACCTAATTTGATTTAACTTTAAATCTTGCAAAAATCATAAACTTATCACTTATAGTGAATTTCCCATGAATTGAGGAAAATACTGATTGCATAGGAAATCTAGTACAAAGACTAAGTTTATGATTTTTTTAAAACCAAACAAAAAGAATTTAGTATATTATGGATGCATAGAGTTTAACATCAGAAAATTTAATTACATTACATTTTTCATTCTTAATTTTTTTAATTATAGTATTAAATTTAACATTAGGCGTTCAGAGATGAGAGGGAGAGCGCAAGAGAGGTTGAGATGCCGAAGCGAACGACGCATACGTATTCGAGCGAGGACGCTTTGCCGGAAGGCCCTGACTCCGATCTCTTCGTTTACTACTGCAAGCCTTGCGGCTCCCATGTTCTCATCACCGGTACTTTACCTCTTTCCAATTCTACCTCTGCTCTTCTGTTTCACTCTTTTTTTTAACTATTTGTCAATTTCATCCATTTATTCCTTTTTGAGAGGGGCTAATTAGTTGACCGGCTTCGATTGAATTTCATGATTGTTGTTTCTGTATATCATTTCCGGTGCAGCGCGTCATAAATCTTCCTGAGTTGATCAATGCTTTGTAGAAACACAATGACCTACCACATTGTAACTATTCATCTTGTTGGCTATTTGTTCACTTAGGTTTGCAATTGCCTCGAACTGATATTTTAAATCTTTAAGTTGATTAGTTATTAAGTACACTTACTAATGTAATTTGCTACCACAAATTCACTGTTTGGTTCTTTTTTAAGTAAACACCAGCCTGTTTTGCAGAAAATTACAATAGCAAATAATGTATTTTCATACAGGCATACAAAACCTTTCTCAAAAATTTTCGTTTGGGATTGCATAAGGAGTAATATTCATTTCAAACTTTTTGCTCCATATGATGCAAAATACTACCTCCGTATTTGAAAAATAGAAACATTTGAAACGGCACAAGTTTTACTGCACAATTGGTAAAGTAAGAGAGAAAAATTGGTAAATTAAGAAAGATAATGAAAAAAATGAATAAAGTAAGAGAGAGGAAGAGAAAAAGTAGTGAGAGTAGTGTTAGTGCATTGTGGGGTCCATTTCCAAAAATAGAAAGATTCTAAAGGTTCTATTTTTAAGAGACGGCCCAAAATGAAAATAGTTTCTATTTTTAAAATACAGAGGAAGTATAATGTGTTTCGATAGAAACATAGTAATATGATCAACAAGATTTGGAACACACAAACACTTAATATAAGATAACTATTGTATTGGAATCATGCCAACTCTAACCAAGATACTATACCTTGTACTACTGATTATAGTAGTTAGAGGATAGATTAGTGGTTCAAAATATTGCCCTTCCCCTATTTCACAAAGTTACAAGTTTTGGAGTTTCATGAAAGAATAATTTAACAAGATGAAGACTTTGAGTGTCTTCTCACTCCTTAGAAAGGAACAAGATGTTGTAAAATGATGTGAAATAATGAAGTGTGAGAAAGGTAAGAGATACGTGAGATACTCCAGAGAGAAGAGAGGTAGTTAGGGTTTTGCCTAATCATTCATAATAATTAAGATAAGTTAAACATATACTTATAGTTACCTGACAACCCTCTTGGTTCAACTCTCTTTTTATGATCCCGGAAATAACTGTAGAAAACCTTGAAAGGAGCTTATAATCTTGCTCGACTCTTTAAAGTACCATCTGTTACAATTAATTAATGGAATAGAAGGACTAACTAAATCCTATAATTAGCCTGAAGCGGGGGTGCATCTCGCCCTATTGCTTCACGGCTTGCTGCACCTTGTCTGCTATGTTTCCTCTTGATCAGTCCTGCCGCACTTCTTGATCCAGTATGTCTCGGCCTATTGCTGTTTCATGTAGGGCATCTAGCACATCTCGGCCCAAGTTGTTTTCTTCAGCTCACGGTTCCTCTTCGTCCACGACAGCATCTTGACTTAAATTCCAATCTTTGAAAATTTAGGCCTAACCTTCCAGTCTTTGCTATCTTCATCTTTGTACATATGTATTTTATTACATTCAAGTGCTGGAGTAATTTACTAATTTACTGAAGAATCGAACTTAGTCTAACTTGCTCTTACAGATTTGGGATTTTGAGAACTCATAGTAGTTTCTTTTAATCTAACATTTGCTCTTTCTACTTAATTTTTTCTCAGTTGAATGTAAGTGTTAGTGTCTATATACTGAAGTATACTTTTTTAGATACTCAATTGCAGAAAATGCCCAAAAGAAAAACAGATAATGCATATGTTTTGGACAGGAAGAAGCATCTGGCTAGGCTGAATACTAGCGAAGCAGGAAAGATCCTCTTGAAGCGGTAAGTTTCTGTTGGCTTTTCTGTATATACAAGTACTCCATATTTTAGTATTATCTGATGCATGATCACTGTGTCGTGGTTCTTCCCTACACTGTGTGGGAAATACTAGGTAACTTAACATCAATTTAGAACTTTACAATTAAGGAAAATGACACTTTTTAAGTAAGAGTGTTCTTCGTATCCTGTCTACATGTGCATTAACTGTGTTTCTTATTGCGGTTTGTAGCTTTATCTAATTTAAGGTGTTGTATACCTGTATAAGAAATGATCGTTTAATCAATCTGTTAGCAATTGAAGATAATCTAGATTGTTAATCATTTTGTGCCTTTTTCTTAGTAGTATAAATTGATCCGAATTGACAATGTTATTATTTATGGTGGTGCTTTTTAATCCAGTGGCGAAGGGAAAGTGGAGAGGCAGTATCGAATGAATTGTGTGGGCTGTGAGCTTTTTGTTTGCTATCGTGCAGAAGAAGATCTGGAGTCTGCTTCGTACATATACGTAGTTGATGGTGCACTCAGTACAATTGCTGCTGAAACTAATCCACAGGCAAGACAAATTGAATTCGTAAAACTGTCATATTCGGTAAAGTCTCTTATAATCAATGCGTCAGCCAGATATGCAACAAGGATTCATGCAGTCTCAGATTTTCTGAATTGCAGTTTTGTGACAATTCTTGAATTTTCGTCAAATTTCATTTTTTTTAACTAGTTGCATGCATTTTTTCTCTTCCTGCTGATCCACTCCTCCATCAGATAATTCAGATCATTGTTCTAGTAGATTGTAATTTGATAGTTCCTGTATGCTCTAGGATGCTCCTGTTCCACCTTGCATATCCCAATTAGAAGGGGGTCTTGTGCAAGTAGCCATAGAAGTGGAAGACCGTGCACAGCGTTCTGCAATCACAAGTAAGGCAATGGTCCATTTCCTAATAATGCATTTGACCACATCTGTGTTGCATTTAGCCTAAAAATCCTTACCAACAATAACCTGATAGCTTTTTTACAGGAATGAACATGCTTAAGACTAAATATTTATTGGTCAGTGTGTAGTCTGAAATGAGAAGAAAGGTATATTTGGCACGAGGTTAAAACTCTTAACATGGTGAATAGCTTTTGGTGCTGCTGCTTTTAGATGCCCTAGTTATACACATCTTAACAATCTTCTGCAAGTTACTACCTTTACAATGTAGTTTTCTGACATTGACTAATGATTGTGTTAGGAATACTTTTGTGATATCATTTCGGAAATATAATCATGTTACGCTAAATCTACTATTTAAATCTTGTATGGTATATATCTACTGTTAATTAATGAACCCCAATACATTCTAACACTGAAAAGAAGTATATTGGTGATGTTAAAAGACATGATTATGCATATATATCACTAGGTAATAGGTATCTTACTATCTTCTATTTTCTTCATTTAAGTTATTGTAGTGGTGCTCTTGACAATTGAAAGTACCCAACATGGGTCTTGTAATCTGTGAAAATAGGATTTTTACTACTCCCCGGCTGATTGTTTGATGGCTAATGTACCTGTCATAGATGCTTTTGAAATTTTATTTATATGTTGGATAGAATTTTTTTTAGAAGAGAATGTATTTGATGCTTATAATGCTGCTCCTTTACTATCCAGGAGTGAACGCTGATGACGTTCGAGTTTCTGTAGCTGCAGTTGCTGCCCGAGGAGAAGCTAACAATGAGCTTTTGGAATTCATGGGGAAGGTACAGAAAATAACATTTTACTTAAGTTTGTAAGTTACTGCAACTGATCCGGTAAGCTTCGAGACAGGTGCTGGGTCTAAAATTAAGCCAGATGACACTTCAACGAGGGTGGAATAACAAATCAAAGCTCCTGGTGGTACGTTGGAGACCAGCATTCGATTTTTCTTTAGAGTTTTGTATCTTTAACATTTGGTCTTGTGTGAAAGTAGAAGTAGCTTACGTATAAGGCCGAGTAAGAAGAAGTAGATATTTATGCACTCTGCTTTAAGTTTGAACTCTGCATTTTTCTGAACCAGGTAGAAGATATGACAGCTAGACAGGTCTACGAGAAGCTTCTCGAAGCAGCACAACCATGAGATACGCATTTGAGGAAAACTTTTCGACTCAATGGCTTGGCTACTTCTGCATGTTTTAGTAGACTTCTTCAACTGCAGATGTTTCCTCTCTCTTGTCATGTAACATGTTTGAATTTGAGGAATATGTTGTTTCAAACCCAAGAGTTTTGGACATGCCTCAATTCGATAACAGAGAACTAGAAATTCTATAAATTCGCCCAAATGTTCCAATTATCATTTTTCCTACAAACTGAAATTTACTGTTATCCCTAATTATTTCTATTATTGGTTTAAATTGTGAACCTTTCAAAATAAACACTATTGCTAGGAATATACGAATAAATTGCACGGGCATTGTGCATTTCGTGTTTCCCTTTTTTTTCCTCACTGAAAACACGAACGTTCTTAGAGCATCTCCAATGGTGGACGTCCGGTCGGAAGGGCGATGGGAAGGGCGGATTGTGAAGGGGATGTCCTAGTGACGTGACAGTGGGATGAGAAGTCCTAGTGACGTGGCAGGAGGTGTTTTTGAGAAGTCCTAGTGGATGTCCGAATGAGACATCCGTGCATTGGAGATGCTCTTATAAGAAATCTGATTTGACACTGGAAATAAATGGTTATATAGTGTAAATACAAATTATAATCTACAAGGCATATATATGGTTAATCTCCGAAACATTTGACACTGGAAATAATTGGTTATATATGTTGCAAGTCAATATAATTGAACTAATAATTATCTCAATAACGAAAAGAGAAAGGAAATAAAGATGCCATTTTCTACTATTTTGTAGTGCTAAAATTAAAATTCCGAAGTCATTATTCATTGTGATTGTCTGATTGACAATGACTTAAAATTTTAAAGCTACCCCTTTGCTTTGTACCTTTGCAAATTTATTATTTTTAATTTCGGCGCCGTAACGTCAAACAGTTTGGTATTTAGCCGATTAATTCGAATTTCGAAAGGGAGAATTTCGCATCATATATGATCATTAGATAATTAAGTCCAGGAGAGAATTTCAATATCATCGATTATCATGTTATATTCTAGTAATTATTTAGTTTATCTTACTCCTACTCCACCCTCACAAATATGAGTAATTACAACGAATTGGTATAGGTGATGCTCTCTGCTCTAGAAGCAATAATGAATTTAATAGTATAGTAGTAATAATTATCTTTGAAAAATTAGTTGGAACTTAATAATAAAGCGGTTACCAGCTAGCCAAACCCTTGATTTTAATTAGCGCTTTGTAGATCTTTATTTATAAAATTATACAGTAACACTGTAGCTCAATTATAATTACCAGCTATTGAATTGGATTTTTTTGTCTATCAACAACTTATACACCCACCGTGACTGATTTGTTTTGTGCAATTAAAATTTAGTTTGTATTCTTATGCTAATTGGCGGACAATTCGAAGCTGAACTCTCACTTCATTAACAACCCAGATTGCATCTTCAATTCTTCATATCTCATTTCGATTTGTTGCATTCTCTCGATTTCTTCACCACCTATGGACATCTCCTTGCCGCTGGATCAAATCCAGAGCAGATACAAATTCGCATGCTCGCTCATAAACCCCGCTGTTTTCAAACAAAAGTTCAGATTTTCAGACGAATTTTCACTCGGTGGGAGAAGGTGCAGACCCCCTATTGCCAAGTTTAGGTGTTCTATGTTAGACCAAGGATTAAGGCCTCGGCCGACGCCGAAACCTCGTCAAAAGGAGGAAAAGAATCTGAACAAATTTTTGGAGGATAGGAAATTGGAGAAATCCAATTCGGCTTTAGGGGTCTGTGGGCAGATTGAGAAATTGGTTTTGTGCAAAAGGTATAATGAGGCTCTAGAAATGTTTGAGATTGTGGAATGTGATGGCGACGTTGATGTTAGCTTTGATACTTACGACGCGCTGGTGGGTGCTTGCATTGCATTGAGATCGATTCGAGGCGTGAAGAGGGTATTCAATCACATGCGGAACTGCGAGGTGGATTTGGATTTGTATATGATGAATAGGGTGTTGCTCATGCATGTGAAATGTGGGATGATGATTGATGCGCGCCAACTGTTTGAGGATATGCCGGACCGAAATTCAGTTTCCTGGAATACGATAATAGGGGGCCTTGTGGACTCGGGTGATTTTTTTGATGCTTTCAGGTTGTTTTTGACTATGTGTGAGGACATTTCAGATGTTTGTTCTAGGACATTGTCCACGATGGTTCGGGCATCAGCTGGCTTGGAACTTATATCTCCGGGTCAGCAGCTGCATTCTTGTGCTCTGAAGATGGGGATGACTGGAGATGTCTTTGTGTCGTGTGCCTTGATTGATATGTATAGCAAATGTGGTAGCATTGAGGATGCGAGGTTGGTTTTTGAATTGATGCCGGAGAAAACTACTGTAGCATGGAACACTATCATTGCTGGTTATGCACTCCATGGGTATAGTGAAGAAGCACTGAGCATGTATTATGATATGCAGGATTCTGGCGTCAAGATGGACCATTTCACCTATTCAATGATTATACGAGTTTGTACTAGGTTGGCCTCGTTGCAGCATGCAAAGCAAGCCCATGCTGGCCTGATTCGAAATGGTTTTGGATCTGATGTGGTAGCTAATACAGCACTTGTTGATTTCTATAGCAAATGGGGGAGGTTGGAAGATGCTCGGAATGTTTTTGATAGGATGCCCAGTAAGAATGTTGTGTCATGGAATGCCTTGATATCTGGATATGGTAATCATGGCCGTGGAGCTGAGGCAGTTGATTTGTTTGAGCGGATGGTTGACCAAGGAATGGTCCCCAATCATATCACTTTTTTGGCAGTTCTGTCTGCCTGTTGTCATTCAGGATTGTCAGATCGTGGATGGGAAATATTTGAATCCATGAGTAGGGATTATAAGGTGAAGCCTCGTGCTATGCACTATGCATGTATGGTTGAGCTATTAGGGCGAGAAGGGCTCCTGGATGAAGCTTTTGCGCTGATTAGAGATGCTACATTTAAGCCCACGATCAATATGTGGGCTGCATTGCTCACAGCTTGCAGGGTCCATAAAAATTTTGAACTTGGGAAATATGCAGCTGAGCAACTTTATGGGATGGGACCTGAGAAACTATCTAATTATGTCGTGCTATTGAATATCTATAGCAGTTCAGGGAAATTAGATGAAGCAGCTGCAGTCCTCCGGAACTTGAGGAGAAAAGGTCTAAGAATGGTACCTGTTTGTACTTGGATCGAGATAAAGAAGCAGCAGTATGTTTTCTCCACTGGAGATAAGTTTCATCCTCAGACAAAGGAGATATATGATAATTTGGATAATATGAAGCTGCAACTCTCCAAACATGGATATGTACCTCAGGGAAATAATTTGCTTCCTGACGTAGATAAACGTGAAGAATCTATGCTACTTCATCACAGTGAGAAATTGGCTATTTCATTTGGGCTTATTAGCACTCCTAGCTCAACTCCTCTGCAACTTGTCCAGAGTCATAGGATATGTAATGACTGCCACAATGCAATCAAATTGATCTCCACTGTCTACAAACGAGAAATAGCCTTCAGAGATGGTAGTAGATTTCATCATTTTAAAGAAGGCCATTGTTCTTGTGGTGATTACTGGTAATAATTGTAGTTTTATATCAGAACATAGAAATAATTTTTTATTCAACAATGTAGGCCTTACCTAGCATTCTTTCTTCCAAAGAATGTCAGCCATCTGTTGACTTACTTTTCATATTGCTATAGAAACTGAAATTATATAGTCTGTAAGCTTCAGGAAAACTATATTTTGCTTTGAGTTGCATGATTCCTTTGTCTGAAACTTTTTGATGGACCAAATTACGAGTGTAATTGGGTTTTGGAAATATTGTGAATCCCAGTTTATACTCCTGGATCAAATCCTGCACTTCATTAGCAAGGATTTACTTTTATGTTCCCCTTCCTTGTTGTTGATATTCCTTTTCTTGTTTCCACCTTCCTTATACTTGGTTCTATATTTGCTATCTCAACAATGTACATATGATTCCTTCAATTTAAACAATTTACTGCAGCATATGCTGAATCTTCTTGTACATGATGATAGAGTTTATCATTTTCCCATTAAAAGATCGCAAGTTATGCTTGCTATTAGCAACACCTCGTGTTAACTGTATTAAAGTCCGTATCATATAATAAGATGAATGAATGTATCACTGTATTAAACAGTTTAATATAAACCTATGTGATCAATCATACCATTTATATACAATCCAAAACTCAGTCACTTCAGCATGATTTCATTTCAACTGTTACAGTTGAATTTCTTATTTTCCTGGTATTTTGTGTCTTATTAGTAGCATGTAGTTTCATCACTAGTTTGTATCTCAAAGTTCTTGGCACAGTGTCTTTTGGTTCATGTGTTCAAGCCTTTTTTACAGAAGTCATACTATTATTTGTTATGTCTCAATTATACTGCAAGTTATTTGTTTAGTTAAAACGGATTATCTGCAGATTAAAAATAAGATTGGTAACCCTAACCTGATCACATTCATTTAGGAGCAAACAGTTGGCAAGCCTTAGTTTAGGAAGAGGAAGATCAGCAGGGAATCAGTTAGCCAAATATTACTTTTTCACAATGATCAACTTCATTACCAGCAGGATTAGGTTGCATCATTAAAATCATAACAAAATCAATCAATTAAATATAGGGGCAGCAGGCAGAGAAGAATAATCATTGTTATTCCGCACTTTAAGCTGAATTCTTCTGACTGGTGAGAAGTTTCCTGGAGTTCATTATTGCATTCCTCTTATTTTATCTCCGTGCATTTCTGATGTGAGCAACTTAGGGAAAAGTACATTCCATTTCAGTTTACTCATTGCTATTGTTATGTGTGACATGTTTTCTGAAGCCATGGTTAGAGGTTGAGAGTTGAAACTTCTTCAGCAAATAGCAGAATGAAATTTCTTATTTTCGTATTATGCATTTGATTGTTAGTCTTTCGACTTCAGGATGAAGTGGATACCTGCCTTACTATGTTGTATCAGTAAAGTTGAAGGAAAGCTCTTACTACATAGCCTGAATATCTGTTTTGGAAATCGACCCAAAATTTATCTGTTTATACATATTATTCTAATATACATAAGGCTTGAATGGTAGGGCTGAAAGTCCCTGAAAAGGCACTGTTCACCACTTTCCCCTGTTTGGTAGCTATGAAAACCAACTTTGTGTACCCGGTAAAAAACCTTCGGGTTTCAGGCTCTCAGCATTAACTAATGTGGAGGATGGTGTAACTCTAATCACAGTGGGAGCAGGTTTAAGGATTTCCCCTTATCTCAATACTCTTGAAAACAATCTGTTCTCCCATTTTCACCCTTGTATCTCGTCGATTTCAAGCACCAGATGGCCGAATCATCAACCCCTGCATTCGAATTTCACTAGACTGCGGAATTGGAAATGATTTTCGCATCAGGTGTGTGGTTCTCGTTGAAATCATCATTTACCTGTTTCGCCTCTGTAAATGCATGTATTAAGTTTGATTTCTTTCCCGATTTTTTCCCTTTGTATGCTTGTTCATCGGAATCGCATATACTTCAATTGTATGTATTTTGGGTAGTCTCCGTCGGACCTGTCGACGGAGACTACCCGAGGTACATTAAATTGAAGCATATGAAGTCGTAATTTGAGATTTGATATATGTCCAACGGAGACTACCCAAGGTACATTAATTGAAGCATATACAGGCATGATTTGAGATTTGATATATGCAGTAGTTAATTGAGATGCGGATGTACTGTTTCCAAAAAATCTTATTGCGGACAGGCATTACTTTGTGTTTTTCATCCTTACATATCTCGCATTTAAGATTAAGCTTCTTCAATCCGTGCTGCATAATGCTGTGGAGGATTGATAATATTGTTGTTGCGTATCTGTGATGTAGCTTCATAATATCAAAAGATTCATATTCTGCATCCACATCACTTTGTATCTTTCATCCTTACATAACTCTCATTTGCGCTTTACCTTCTTAAATCTGTTGTGCTTATATCTGTGGAGAATTATGTGTATTGCTGCTGCATTTTCATGATTTAGCTTCCTAATTCCGTGATTGAGCTTTGTTTCTCAATTATTCATATTCTGCATCCCCATTAGTCTGTGTTTCTCGTCCTATCATCCTTTTATGGAGCACTGAACCTGAAGTAGTAATGATACATATAGTCACTAATAGAAGATTTTGGCGACTCATGATTCCCTAAGGGATTGATACGTATATTATACAGTAGTAAGTTGATTATCTAGCTGACTTAAGTATGGAGATCTATCGTTTCTGACTTTCCTATCATCCTAAGGCGAGTATATCCGAACCTGTTCTTGATTGTGTTTGAAGGCAATCTGACTGTTGGGTTGCTGGTCATTTGCATGTTAGTATAAAACTGAACCATTTATGTGCAGAAGCTCTGTGAATTTTGGTTGAGGGGGTTAGGCTGGTCTTTAATTTTGGCTTCCTCTTTTAACTCTTTTAGTTTGTTATCTTCTACCATAAAACCTTTAAGGAAGATTGAACAGATATCATTGATGTGTGTGAGGACACCAATTTTGCTAACAATATGATATATGTGGAATTATTTTGGAAATTCTTTTATTTCTGATTCAACGCATTTATTTCATCAATGCTCTTACTTTGAATTACAGACGCCAGTTCATATTGTCCTTTACTATCTGGTTTGGCTGTTGTAATCAGTTGATCAATGTTCAGTCAATTGCTAACATATATACTTGTTCTTCGTCTGAGATCACAGAACCTACATGTAGAGTGGGAAGTTCTTGCAGAGCCAATTTCAGTTAAATGTTACACTGTACTGTTTCTCTCAATTATTAGCTTTTATATCACTATATGTCATAAATGTATACTCAGTCTTACAAGAAATAATAACCTAGTATGCTGGCTACTTTTCTTGCATCTATTTGTTTCTACAATCTTGACAATGTCATTTATGTAAGGCACTCTAATAGAAAGATGATATACATTGCTTTGACTTGTAAAGGAGTCAATTGTGGGTGGCCACTGGCCAGTTCCACCATATTCAGGTTATAATATATTTATATGCATGTATACAATCTTCTGAGTTGGATTGTTGCTGAGCAGAAATAAATACTGTAATGCTAGGGTTGAAGCAAGAAACAAGGTCTTGCCCTGTAAAGTTGCCACTCATTGATTCAATGATCCTAGACTTGTTTATGTATCTCTTGTTTCATAATTATGTCATGTATGGAATGAACAAATGTGCCGTTGTTGGGAGATGAGGTGGGAGCTTCTCAGGCAACTTTTTCTGTCTTAAAATCCTTTCTGATGCATGATTGAACAAAAACCATTTTCTCGTTGACTAATTAATCTTATTTTTCTTGTTTGAGCTGCTGTTTATGAGGTTTATTAGGATGCTGCAAGCCAGCAGGCTTTCAGGTCTGATGGAAATTCCAGATGTATACAGTAATCTTGTCAAGGTGCATCACTAGTGCTTTTATGGCCTAGGTGGCTGAGATTATAATCTCAGTTTTATAGATTCTGAAAATGTAGAAAACTGCCAGTATGTTCTTTTAACGAGGGAGAGGAACTCAAATCGTTCTTTGCATAGTTTTAGCTTCCACATGTCTGAAGTAGTATGTTGTAGCTCTAAACACATTAACTTTGTCCTATGATCACCTTTCAAGACTAGCAACTGAAGCTTAACTTTCCACTACGGGAGATAAAGATCATGTGCTTTAAAGTGAGCCAATGGTCAGGGTTGCAAAGTAAAAATTGCTAATCATTTTAGCATGCATCATTATCAGTTTGTCACAATCATGGCCACAAAGTAAGAATTCCCATTTCAATTTATTATGCATCACTTGCACCAATCGCTATTTTGGTCATGAAGTGACAATGCTGATTCCTTTTATGATACTTCATAGTCGTATTTGTGAATATTCTGCTACAACTACAGGTAACAGATGATCATTATTTCATCGGTGCAGTTGGTATCCTCTCATTTCAAAGGTCACTCTAGCAGGCTGGTCGATTTGATATTGGCTCTCACCAAAAGTCTGATTGAATGTGATGTTAACTGCTCAAAGAGATAGCACCAGGTAACTTGATCAAAACTTTTATTTTTCGGTGTGTGGCATGTGTTTTGGCCAAGATTATACCATAGTTCTGTGGATTGAAATTCTCCAGTTTAGAAAGGTGATTGAAATATTGTGAAAGCAATAGGATGGTGACCACAGCATTAGTACAAGTTGCATGTGCAATTAGGCATAGATCTACATTCTCTCATCACATCAAGATCTTGTGTAACATGGTCATTTGTCTATTATCACTATTCTCTTATGCATTCTTGTTCTTTCATAAAAATTTTAAATCATAGCCCGCCACCGAGTTTCTATCTTGAACTGGTTTTTCTGTCTTTTAGACATCGCATTTCGTGTAGAATTAATATAAGATGCAATATGATATATAGTGCTTAGTCTTATTGTATAATGCACGCCTCTGTCAAATACATATGCTTGTGAACTAGTGTTGGATACTTGGACCACCATGAACCTTTTCTGGCTAACTAGCATAAACATATGTAGTTAGAGGTTAAAAAAAGCCTTGATATGCAGCCATTAATGCTATAGAAACAAGAGGTAGCCTTTCCACAGCCCAATTTTCATCAACTCGGATAAATCTCTCCTTTACATCAACTGAAGTCTTAGTTGGGTGTCTACTTTGACTGATAGATTGAATTGCAATACATATAATTAAGTATTTTCAAGAGTTACACTATCCAACAACTTAAAAAATATTCACTCCGTCAAAACATGTGGTAGATTAGCATCAACCATTGACTTTGTGATTACATTTTTTTGTTGCTGTTATTTTGTCATCTGTCGATATTTTATAACGGTCCAGATCATAGTTTGGAGTTTGTACAATATTTAGGGTTTGCATTTGATATTTTGATTACATCCCTGATCCCTATATATATCCATAATATATACGTGTGCAGTATCTGTGATAACCTGTGATTAGCACAGGTTACATAACATGACAACTAGAACCAAGTTTGACTCTTATGATTTATCAAGAGAAGAAGCTAAGTTTGCCAATTCATGTTATTTTCATGTTTGTTTGTTTTTTTGTCGGTTTTATGTTTAGGAAAAAAATTCAGTAAAGTGGCATAAGATAGTATATTTGAAGACAAACAGGTGGGACTAAATGAAATTGGGACTGACTATATTGGGTTTCTCCACGAAATTCATGTTCGTTATGTTGTTTTCATGTGTTTATTTGCCCAGCCTCTTAGCCTTGCACTAAGATCAGAGGCGGAGACGAGACTTGTACACGTTTAGTAGTAGCAACATCCCACATGAAGCTGGCCGGCAGGAACAAGACAAGAGCAATAATAATTGAAGATTTGGAGTGAATAATGAATCACTTTATGGTATGTACACTTATTTGTGGGCAATGATAAAAGCAATATATAAAATTTCCAGTGCAAAGCCATTTCCAGATTGTCAGTGTTTGAGTCCCACAAAAAGATGAAACTTTCATACTCACCTTCAAAAGTGATCTCTGCCATGATGCTTTCTGAACATCTTCTAAAATGGTTGAAATTAATGAATCAATCTCTCTCTTGAAACTTATTTCTGCCACTTTTCCCTTTTCAATTTTTTGGAAATTTACTGTGTATGCATGGTCTCATGTACACTAACTATTCCTTGATCAGAGGCAGTAAAAACAATAGGAATACATCCAAATATGTAAACATCTGAAATCTTTGTCATTAAGCTTTTTCCAATAGGAATACTGCGTCCTATGTACAGTTATTTTTCCAAAAAAGAATCAATGCAAGTAATTTCGTTTCTATATATGTGTCCTTTGGTACGTAGTGCAAGTTCGAATATCTTCTTACGGTAGAATATTTCAGGCATTGAAAGTCTCACATCTGGGATCTTGCAAATGGAACCTTCAGCCCCAGTGACATTTTTTAACTTCAATCTTTTCAAAAAATTCGTTGTGATGAAAATATATAAAGGAGTGGCATTGGCATACAACTCAAGTTTTAGGGCTAGGAATATAATTTTATAACCTG
Organism: Salvia splendens; assembly: GCF_004379255.2. NCBI lineage: Eukaryota > Viridiplantae > Streptophyta > Magnoliopsida > Lamiales > Lamiaceae > Salvia > Salvia splendens. The sequence goes on along the minus strand of NC_056036.1, from coordinate 17,653,542 downwards.
ATAAAATAACAATTCTTATTGATTAGCATGCATTCAATTAACCTAGAACTCAAGTATAGCTGATCTGATCCGAACCTGATGAGCCGACCTGATTGAGATCCCTATCATAAACACAATAAATGAAGTACTACTATTAAGAACACGTGAATTCAAAATTGTTAAAGTTGTGAAATCTGCTCACGCGTTGACCAACCATAAAAACACAAAATCCAACAATCAACTTCAGCTTCTATGCATTAACGTTGAAGCCAAATAGTATAATTTTTAAGCATTAATGACTAATGAGTATTAATTTGCTTGTAACTAGATAGCTATGTAAGAAAGAAGATTAAGAAAAACATGGATCATGTCATCAAATGATGTGATATATAGATGGAAAGAAATTTAGATAGATATGGTTGATGGTTTTAGTAAAATTTATCATTTTATCACATAAACGTCGTCTTCTTATTCAGTGTAGGATCACAGACATGAACAGTGGGTGTTTCATGTTTGGTTTTTGGGTGAATAAAAAAGCTGAATGCATAGCAATTGCATGGATATAGGGGTGAAACTCATTCATTTGCGGGGTCTAACACATGTTTTAAGCCAGGTATGTAGAAGGTTTTCGCCAGTTCCAGGAATAGAGAAGGACAATTGCATGGTCCAAGGAAACTGGCGAATAAGTGAGCAATTTGAAGAAAAATTACAAGACGGAGGAAATCAAAGGGCTGAAGGGTAGAATGGAGATTTCTACGAAGACTTCTAGAAGATTATGTCCGCACCTATATAAAGAAGAAAGCATGCAATCAGAGGGGACCTTCTCGGTGGAGGCCTGATGACTAGATTGTTGCTCTAGCTCACTCTCTTCTACATACCTTTGGGGTTTTATCGGGAAATTGTAGGGATCCGGGTTTTACTTTGCTAGTTCGTAGTTGGGCAACACCGTCATCGCGGAAGGCGAAGATACACTTTAATCGCTTTCATTTTACTTTACCGTCGCGAATTTCACCGAGCTTCGCCGTTCGAAGCTCGGCTCTGTTTGCTGTTGAATTTCCGTAGTTATGCAATTTCTATTTTCTGTGTTTGAGCTGCTGTTGATTTCGATTATGGAAGTTTATCATTTTGAGTTTGTTGCGATCGCTGAGTTGGATGTCTGAATTTCATGTTGGTTGCTGAGTTTGAGTAAAATCATTGGAATCTAGCGTTGATCGGAGCAGATTTGTTGAATCTGAGACTATGGAGTTGAATCAGGTTGTTGTTGGGTTCGGATTGCTTGGATCCGGAGTGGGATAAGCATCCGACGTTTGGATCTGAAACAGAGTGATCGAGATTTATGCCTAGCTTTCATGTTTTATTTTCATTCCGTCTAGTATATGTAGATCTGTTTTATTTCCGGTTGTTTACAAGTTTCCGACGTCCGAATTTCTATATTCTGTTCGAATCTAGATACATGCTCTGTTTTCTTCATGTTCGTGTTTAATTCAGTTGATGAGATGCGTGTTGCTGTTAGTAAAATCCTTAGTTAGTTAGTTGCAGCTTTCCTTCCGTACTTGATATTTCTGGAAGTTGGTCCCCACTTTTATTCGCTTTCTATTTAGTTGAATTAGGAAGTTGGTTGCTAAGTCTAGAAAGGTAGTTGGTTATTTCGTAGTCATGAGAATGTTCGATGTCAGCATGATGTTTACAGTTTCCTAGGTCTAGTGTTTGATTTTGTGCCTAGGTCTAATAGTAGTCAACCTCAACCCAATTTGCGTGGCAGCAGCCGCTTTTTAAACCAAGGTCTCTAGATGCTTTCTTATGCGTCCATCTTCGTGGGATCGACCCCTGCTTCTCTATACTAATCTATAGTATAACGGGTTGAGGGATCTTTGAAACACGAGCTTGTGTGTCCAACGACTGAGTCTTCTATATTCCCTTGAGTTTCTAGACCTAGTGATCTAGTGGATTCATTGGACTTAGTACCTCGACCTAGAACAGTAGAACACACCGTACACACTCTAGCTCCAAGTGGCTTTTCACCTACACGCATATGATCACGAGTATATACTTTCTGAGTATCTTACGTTATTTGGATCTGAGGTGATTATTCATGTGACATAATAATTTTTTTTTTATCATGGTAAGATTCTTCCTGAAATTTATATAATGTCTCAACTCTCAATATTGATTTATACTCCTATTCAAACTCAGTAGTGCAGTCAATTTCATGGGATGAGGCCCTAGAACCACACAATTACCTTTGAATATCCGCCATCAATGACAAATTTTTTTGATGGAATTAAGCTGTAACAGTCACCTTAATTGAAATCGTACTCAAGTGAAATTAAATAAATTGATTATGCAAAATTCGGATCCAACATTTGTACTATAAGCTAGGTTTTTCATCTACAAGATTGATCAGTACTGCCTACATAAAATCCAGATTTTCATGCATAAAATAAAGGAAAAAGAAGAAAAGACCTTTTAAGAATTTGAAGAAAGAAAAATCATAGCTTTACCTGGTGAAATATGTAAATCAACCCCATATATCTTAATCATTTGAATTCGTCATGAACCCTCCCAATCCCAATATTTGACACTACAAGATATATATATATATATATATATATATATATATATATATATATATATATATATATATATATATATATATATATATATATATATATATATATCGTTGTTCTCCTATTCATCCCTTAGATCCTTTATTCTTCTTAATATGGGCCGTTAGATCTCATTCATCAACGGTACAGATGATCTGCATTATTACACTATAATGGTGCATTATTAGTCGGTGTGCATTATTCAACTGAAAATCTGCATTATTACACTATATTGATGCATTATTAGTCGGTGTGCATTATTTAACTGAAAATCTGCATTATTAAATGACACGTGGCACCAATCTAACCGTCGGATGACAAAATCGTGGGGCTGAGATTAAGAAGGAAATAGGAGAAAAGATACAAAAAGGAAATGAATACATCCCTATATATATATATATATACGATTTTGATCTAAACAAGAATGCATCTAAATCCAGAAATGCAGCCCAAATCGTGGCCTTAAGATTAGGCGATCTGATGGTCAATAACTAACCAAAAACATAGAAGGTCATTACTAATCAGTTTTAAATTATTTTATAAAATCTGTGTTTGATGTCACTGTTAGATCATTTTAGGTCACCCTTTATTAAAATGACCTAAAAATAAACTAACGGTGACCTAAAAATACCCTCTATATTATTTTGTTTTGCGTTTTTCTATTTAGATCTAGTTTTGCATGGATAAAAACCCAATATATATACATATGTTGATAAATGAAAGAGGAAATATATTGTTATTTATTAAGAGTATGAAAATGAAGAGAGATCAATTAGGCCTAAACTTGTGCCTGCAGGAGAGACATGTGATCTCCATGGCGGATGCTCTCTCTCTCATCTTGTGGGCCATCTGGACCTCCTCCCTCGCCCTCATAAACTCCGTCTGCGCCACCTCTATCTCCCTCCGACTCATCTCCATCACTTGCTCCGCGTACGCCTTCTCCACGCCCGCAAGCCTAATCTGCTCCGCTGCCTCCCACTTAATGGCCTCCACCGACGGCCCCCCCCCCCACGCTTATCGATAGCTGGAGGTCCACCGAGGGGCTTTGGCCCGGCCACGGAAGAGGATATTGTGGGGTGCTGGAGTAGGAGACTAGTTACATTTCTTGATGATCTTGTTCCATTGATGAAGAGAGAGAGAGAGAATATCAGTTAGGGTTAGGGGAAAAAATGGGGTTGTAAATTGTACTAATATAACAAAAAATTGTGAGTTGCCAGTAGAAGATACCCTACTTTCTTTCCCCATGCAAAAGGACTGGGGGGGACCAACAATGTATGTTAGGCTCATCAGGAGGTGGACTACCATGATTTTTATTTTTTAATTTTACTATTTTTTTAGACATTATTGAATGATCCTATGGATTTGTATATGTGTGATTGATTAGTGATAATGTGTGTTTTGGTTGAGTTTGGACTGTAGGTTAATTATTATGAGATGCTTGTTTTAGAATTTCGTTTCATCATATAAGAAAACTGGGGTTTTTGTTTCATTATATAAGGAGCATTTTTTTCTTTCCCCGAGAGTTGAGTTTGATTAGTATTGTCTAGAATTTGTTAGGATACACACCACATTCCACGTTAGGGAATAGTTGCTGTTGGGAAATAAACACAGACGATCACGAATATGAAAGAGAATGAACACAAGAAGTTGTTTACCCAGTTCGATACAATGTGTATCTACGTCTGGGGGCGATGGCAAGCCAGGGATTTCACTATGTAATTTCAGGATGATTTAACAATGAGGGAGCACCTCTATTTATAAGTAACTAGAGAGCCCTAATTCTAGTCAAACTAGGAAACATATTCCATAAGGAAATATCTTTTAAGGAATAAATCTATCACAAGGAAATATACTTCAAGGAAACAAATCCTAAACATGGTAGGAGATATTTTAGGCTCCATAATTAACAATCTCCCACTTGGAGACTAACAACTCCTAAACAACCATTTCCTCGTGATCTCATCCCTTCATCCGCTTAGCATCGCCTAACCTTCTCTTCAAGTTCCAAGGCCAATTGAAGCTATGCATAGCTTCAATTTCTCTAAGGTCACCACCTTAGTAAATATGTCTGCAGGATTCTCACTTCCAAGTATCTTCACAAGTTGCAGGATTTTCATCTCCACTAGGTGTCGGATGTAATGATATTTCAACTCCACATGCTTTGTCCTAGAATGAAACGCTGGATTCTTCGCCAAGAAAATAGCACTCTGACTATCACTGTAGAGTATGCTACTCTTGTTCTCCTTCCCAAGTTCATCTAAGAAACTCTGCAACCACACCATCTCCTTGCTTGCCTCTGTCGCAGCTACATATTCAGCCTCCGTAGTAGACAAAGCAATAGTCTTCTGCAACTTAGAAGTCCATGAAATAGCAGTACCACCATAAGTAAATACATACCCGGTTGTGCTTCTTCTCCCATCAAGATCATTGGACGCCAAGTCTGCATCCACATAACCTTCCAGCTCGACATTCTTGCCATTGAAACATAAGACACTTTCTGTAGTACCTCTCAAGTATCGAATGATCCATTTAACTGCTTCCCAATGTTGCTTGCCCGGATCACCCATGAACCGGCTCACTACTCCCACTGCTTGTGCAATATCAGGCCTCGTACACACCATTGCATACATAATACTGCCAATTGCTGAAGCATAAGGAATTTTCTTCATTTCAGCACGTTCTTCTTTTGTACTCGGCGACTCCTTCTTCGACAGCTTAAAGTGACTGCCCAAAGGCACACTTACTGGCTTCGAATTATCCATGTTGAATCTTTCCAAAACCTTACCAATGTAAGCAGCTTGCGAAAGATACAATTTTCCTGCCGCCTTGTCACGCTCGATTCTCATGCCCAAAATTTGATTAGCCTCTCCAAGAGAATCGTTCAGACAATTGCCTTTTCAACTTATCCATCTCCTTTTGATCACCTCCTGCGATCAACATATCATCAACATATAATAACAGAATAAGATAGCTCTTGTCAAACCTCTTGTAGTAACAACAATGGTCAGCTTAGCATCTTTTATAGCCAATCTCCATCATGAATCCATCAAACTTCTTGTACCACTGCTTTGGAGCTTGCTTTAAACCATACAAGCTCTTCTTCAACTTGCATACAAGGTTTTCCATTCCTTTTACTATGAATCCTTCAGGCTGTGTCATGTACAACTCATCCTCCAAATCACCATGAAGGAATGTCGTCTTTACATCCATCTGATGTAACAATAGATTTTCTGCAACTACCATACTCAACACTAAACGAATAGTAGTTAGTTTCACAACAGGAGTGAACACATCTGTATAATCAATACCGTATCGTTGCTCAAATCCCTTGACAACCAGCCTAGCCTTGTAGCGCTTGCTACCATCAGCTTCACCTTTGGTTCGATAGACCCACTTGCAATGCAATGCCTTTTTCCCTTTAGGAAGTTCCACAAGCTCCCATGTGCCATTTAGGAGAAGAGAGGCAAACTCGTCATCCATGGCAATTTTCCACCTTCGTTTATCAGGGCCTTCTCCTGCCTCTGCATAACACTCGGGCTCACCACCATCAGTAAGTAACAAATAGAAATTAGAGGGCGAGTACCTATCAGGTGCACGTCGCTCTCTAGTCGATTTAGGCAGCGGAATAGTCGGTGGTGGAGTGCTTGGTTCTTCTTCAAGCACCTCTTCAGCATTCTGACTCTCCTTGCTCCCACTCGAGTTTGAGATGTCTAGCTCGACCACTTGTGGCTCAGAACTGCTGGGACTTGACGCCTCCAATCTATCCTTGTACAATACATGTTCATTGAAGATGGCATCTCTACTGCGAATAACCTTACGGTTCTGCTCATCCCAGAGTCTATAACCGAACTCATCGCCTCCATAACCAATGAACGTACACTTAATAGATTTAGCATCCAACTTACTTCTCTCAACGGAACTAACATGAGCATAAGCAACACAACCAAAGATGCGTATGAAAGATAGATTTACCTCTTTTCCTGTCCAAACCTCCTCGGGTATCCGAAACTCCAAGGGAACTGATGGACCTCTATTAATTAGGAATGCAGTTGTGTTGACTGCATCTGCCCAAAAACTCTTTGGCAATCCACTTTTCAACCTCATGCATCTTGCTCGCTCATTCAACGTTCTGTTCATGCGCTCTGCGATTCCATTCTGCTGTGGAGTTCCTTTCACAGTTTTCTCCATGCGGATTCCATTCTCGGCGCAGAATTCCTTGAACTTTGCAAGTTCATATTCTCCTCCATTATCGGATCTTAGACACTTCACCTTCATCCCGGTTTCAGTTTCAACAAGGGCTTTCCATTTCCTGAAAGCGTCAAACGCATCGGATTTACTCTTCAGAAAATAAACCCATAGCTTTCGAGTAGAGTCGTCGATGAAAGTCATATAATATTCAGAGCCTCCTAGGGACTTCACAGGTGCTGGTCCCCATAGATCAGTGTGGACCATCTCCAACTTCTGTGTCTTCAATTTTCTGCCTCATCTTGAGAAACTCACCCTTTTCTGTTTCCCAAACACGCAATCCTCGCACAGGCCAACTTCAACAGTTTTCAAGCCAGGCAGTAAACCTCTTGAGCACATTATCTTCATCCCTTTCTCGCTCATGTGGCCAAGACGACAGTGCCACAAATCTGCATTATTTGCCTCACTTGCAATATCAATGCAATCTTTGGAGTTAGTTGTAGTATACAACGTACCCTCCTTCTTACCTCGAGCTACTATCATAGCTCCCTTGGTAATCTTCCAATTGTTGCAGCCAAACGTCACGGTGTACCCTTCTGCATCAAGCTGCCCAATCGAAATCAAACTTCTCTGCAATCCAGGAATCTGTCTGACTCCATTCAGTTTTATTACGGATCCATTGGACGTCACTACCTTCACGTTTCCCTTTCCCATGATATCTAAGGGCTCGTCATCAGCCAGACGTACCTTCCCAAAATCGCCAGAAACGTAGTCTTCCATTGTTGCAGGAGTGAAACGACGCCCCAGAATCCAATACCCATGATTCCATCGGACTACTGACGCTCAAGACCAACGCCTCGCCATCGTCATCAGACATGGTAGCGTTTGCTGTCTTCTTGTCCTTCTGATCCTTATTCTTATACTTCTTCGGTGCCTCACATTGATTTCTAAAATGCCCAAACTCATCACAATTCCAGCATTTAACTTTATCCAAATCCTTCTTGGATTGACTCCTTCCTCTGGAATTTGATCTTCCACGATTTTGCTTTCCCTTCGATCTGCCTCTCTGTTCTGTATTCAGTGCTGATCCCGAAGTAGAAGATCCTGATTCTCTCCGGAGAACTTCCTCACCAATCATCAGATCTCTTACTCTGTCAACTGTTAGTTTTGTCTCTGCAGCAGTAACTACTGTCACTGTGCCAGCCCAACTCTCAGGCAGAGACGATAGCAAAATCAGGGCACGAATTTCATCATCGAATTTTATATTAACCGAGTTCAGTTGCAAAGTAATCATGTTGAACTCGTTGAGATGTTGTTGCACCAGCTTTCCCTCTTGCATTCTAAAATTAAACAATCGTCTAATCAGATGTACCTTGTTTGCCGTTGATGGTTTCTGATACATGTCCTCCAAGATCTTTATCATCTCCTTTGTCGACTTTGCTGCAGTCGTGTGATAAGCCACATCCTTGGACAACGATAGTCTAATCGCGCTCATCGCTTTTCTGTCCAGCAGCTCCCACTCCTCATGTTCCATCTTTTCGGGTTTGGTTTTTAAAGGCTTCCAGAGATCTTTACCGTACAGGTAATCCTCAATCTGCATCTTCCAAAATCTGAAATCAAATCCATCGAACTTCTCTACAGCAATTTTCTCGTCGATCCCCATCGTGATTTCTGCCTCTTAAACCTTAGGCTCTTGATACCAGTTGTTGGGAAATAAACACAGGCAATCACGAATATGAAAGAGAATGAACACAAGAAGTTGTTTACCCAGTTCGATACAATGTGTATCTACGTCTGGGGGCGATGGCAAGCCAGGGATTTCACTATATAATTTCAGGATGATTTAACAATGAGGGAGCACCTCTATTTATAAGTAACTAGAGAGCCCTAATTCTAGTCAAACTAGGAAACATATTCCATAAGGAAATATCTTTTAAGGAATAAATCTATCACAAGGAAATATACTTCAAGGAAACAAATCCTAAACATGGTAGGAGATATTTTAGGCTCCATAATTAACAGTTGCAAGTTATACTCATATATATATAGGAGTTATCTCAACTCTATTAGTATACAACCTTTTGGAAAGTGTCCTATAAACAAACCGTAAACCCTAAAATTTATTCTGAAACAGACAATATCATACTAATGTAGAATTCGGGTGGACATCATCACTAAATCAATCCCACGGCATCATGGTTTCTTACACTGATTCCAAATTTCTATATTGTTTGTGCGTTTTTCACTACTATCTTAATTGTCACTAGCTCTAGCTTATTTTTAGAAAGGTGAGATTTGTCATTTATTTTATCCCATTGTTTTTCTGTTTTTTGTCATTTCTTTCATTCCGTCGTTTTTCTATGGGCAAGAGATTGCAAGTGTCTCATCTTTGTCACTTGAGCTAGCTCTGAGACACAAAATATACTTATATTATAGGATTGTTATAGAGTATTATTTGACCTCGAATGCTAGTTAGTATAATAAAAGCATCCATACTCGTTACTAGTAGTTTCACACTTAATTAAACAGTCTTATTGGGATTTGACTGTGTGTCAAGTTAAACAAGACGAAAATTGTAATTTTGTTTTCTACATTACTATTAAGCATGCATTATGCATACATAGTAAAAAGGGGAAAATGCCACTATATGATTACCTCTAGCTAGCATCTTCTTGTACAAATGGGAGTACAGTATTCAAAGATTTGAATATACATATTCAAACAAAATTGAGTACAGTCATCATATCAAAGTTTGTGCATCACCTTGTACAGAATATTCTCTATTGAACTCACAAATTAGTTGGTTAATGGGAAAGAAACCGTATTTTACAAAAATGAAAAACATAAATTCAAATATAACAATAGTTCTATATATTGTTTTGGTTACATATATGCTACAACTGCATACTTTTCGAGAATGTTAATAGTTAAATTTTTGTCTCGTCACAAACAACAAATTATATACTCTATATAGTCGGCATGATCGGTGTAATTAACACTCATTTCACCATAATATATGCATATTGCATTATTTTGTCAAATGCATATTATATTCTTCACCATTTTAATTCTGTACAACACTCATAGTTCATAATTTGATCAATTTTAACTTTAATTTTGTTCACGCGCAAGTTATATAAGCTACTATATGGACTTGGAATCGAAAATCCGAATTGGACTCTTTACTCAAATCAATTAACACATTTATTGAGTTTAATTTGATAAAGAAAACCTAGTAGTACTACTCCTAGACAAATACTCATTTTAACAGCTTATTCATAAATAAATTTTTATTACTACTATAAGATACAGTTGCAATTTAAATGCATGTAATTCCCACGATCCGAAACAAATACATGTCATTCCTCAATAAATATTTTTCTGAAAAGAACTTTTAAATTCTAACATCCTACTTTTAGACCAAATTATATTACACCATATTTTTATAAAATGGTTACACTTGAAGAACGCGAAAACATTTTGCAAATTCTATGAGTAAGCAACTATAAGCTATCATTTCATCAATTTACAATTATGGAAAATCAGTTCGTATTTGAGCAATCAAATTTGGATATAGATTGTTTCCCAATTTTTTATTCAAAGAAACTTTGTGATAATCTAATAATTTATCTGTCTTGTTAATTCTAAGTCACACATATACTTTTTTTAATGTCACACTTAATGATTTAAACATTAATCTCTCTACTTAAATTACAAAACAATACTGTATAAAATTCTATGCCGAGTAAAAAATGCTCTCCTTAACATTGGACGAAGGGGTATTAATCAATGAAAGAAAGTTTTTAAAAAAGTAAATCCCATTCTAATCATATTTTTATCAACACACGGAGAGAGGATAAAGATATAACTGAAAAACAACTTAGAATAGAAGAAACCTAACTTTGGTAAAGTAAGTAGTTATTTATAAATCACATGGTTCCTAAGATATAATAATTGCAATGAAGATTTTGTTGTAATAGAGAGAGAAGTGGAATGCCAATCATTAGAGATCCACGTGCGTTTTGGGGCCTTCGCTTTAATGAGTGGTTGTGGGCCTATGCGTGTCGGCCCTCTTGTCTTAACCTTTCACATAAAGCCCAGATCGGCACGTGGGAGCACCCTTTAGGCCCATCATTATGAAGTATTTCCTCTTTTTTCTTTTTCTTTTCTTTTCTTTTCTTTTTTTTTCCAATATATTTGTATATTGTCTGTTCAAAATATATCCAGCATGTGCCACCCAGTGAAGTTTCCACTTTTTGAACTATTTTATTTAAGAGAAAGAAAGGCAAAAGGCGAAAAAAGGTTATTAACTTGTTTCGAAGGGGTATTAATTAAATTTGTGTTTTTTTTATCATATTTTACTTTGATTTATTCTCTGATCCTCACCTTGCAGCCCTTAAGATATGGGACGGTTTATTCATTTGTATAATTGTATTGGCAATTCATTTTGAACTTATAAGCTTGTTGATAGACTAGGTTTATTACACCCCTTTATAGGTTGTTTGCCTGTACTACAACAGAGAAAAAAAACGACGCAACTGGAAGCGTCCTAAAAAACAAAAGATTAAGTTTATTTGTCCTTAATTTAGGAACGTTTTCTTTTACTGCCTAAATTGTTGTTTTTTTTAAAAAAATATTCTAAAGCAAGTTATTGCTTCTCGATTTTTATGTCCTTAAAAAATATTTTTTTTAGTGTTGGTTCTGAAAGGATATGGGCTAGATTAGATTAATATGGATTAAATAATTATAGTTGAGCTACAATTATAATTAGTCCATAAGCCCAACAATCATGAAACCCTAGTGACTCTTTGTCTATATAATGATTATTTATTCTCCATTGTGGGGGAGGAGAAATATCGTAACATTAGAGAGAAAATACGTAAAGCTTTAGAGAATTCCTAGCTTTCTCTATAGAGCGATTATACCGAGGGATTGTTCCTGCATCGGATCAGAATACACGTGGACCTCGATAGTAGTGGATTCAACTTGCAGGACACAATCGTAGAAGAAAACAACACAACAAGTAAGATTTAGTTCCGTTGTGTATTACATGCTCAACTTGCAATACGATTATGAATTTAGATCTGTTATTTTTGTCTGCAATTTCCGCTGCGCTCATTAGATGAATACAAGAATGCCTAACAGTGGTATCTGAGCCCAGGGCTCGATTCTTAATTAACTTTGTAATCTAATTACTTGTGGAATAATTTTAGAAATCAGAATTATGTGATTGATCTGATTCGAAATTTGATTTCTAAATTTTCATGAAATTGGTGTCATAATTGCTTAGAAGCTGAAATTAGATTTCGATTCCTTTAACAAAATTTTGTAAAAAGTACCGCAAATTGCAAACCGTTTTGGAGTTTGACTTCAATTTACGTTTTGAAAAGGTTAACAAATCATGGTTTGAAAGGATTTATCATTGAAATCTATTTATGGAAATTAGATTTCAAAATTCTTTCATCGTCTTCACCAGGAAGCAGCCGTAGTCTTCGGACAGCGGCAGTTTGCTTTCCGGGCAGCCAAGGTAGAGAGCGAAGGGCTGGACAGCAGCTCCTTCTCAACGTGCTCCAGCAGGCGGCAACTCCGGCGTTAGGCAACGAACAGCAGCTGCGTCGTCCTCAGGCGGCGGCGGAGGAACTGTCCTCGTCGGACAGCAGCTGTGTTGTCGCCGGGCAGCAGCTGCACAGCCACTGGACAGCAGCGGCTATCAGCTACAGATCTTGGCAGCTGCGACGTTGGCACCACGTCTGACAGCCGTTCTTGCCGCTGGCTTGTGGACAGCGGCAGCTCTGATTTCGGTTGGGGCAGTGGCCACCGCGTGAAGGCAACGCTATGGAGGGGGCGACTGTTCTTTTCGCAGAACCCTAGCTGGTTTTGAAGATCTGGGTCGGATCCGAATCGTGATTTTGATCACTGTAAATCACATTATTAATTTAGAATTAATAATATTAATCAACATTATTAATTTAGAATTAATAATATTAATCAAGCCAATAAATTATTTACTATCATTATTTTGAATAATAATAGTAAGTGTGTTATAATATTATTTTAGAATTAATATTAAATATCTGTTTATATTAGTTTGGAATTAATATAGATTAGGTGATAAATTTATTAATTGAATTAATGGATTAATGAGCAAGAATTTGTTAATATTATTATTTTGGAATAATAAATAATATATGTGTGCTTGATGATGATTTGGAATTATTACTTGATTTACAAATTTATTAATTTAGAATTAATATAAATTGGATTAATTTCGTTAATTAGATTAACAAATTGGGACATAATTATCATCTGGAAATGATAATATATACTCCACAGCACAATGTTAATTTGAAATTAGTATTAAATATGCATAATTATATTAATTTAGAATTAATATAATTAAATCCACATTTAATTAGTGAATAAAATTTGATTTTATTTGTTGAGCATTATTTGATATCCTATGTGATAAGTATGCTATTTGATTTATGCTTATTTATTTAACTATAGTAGTTAGAGACCGTGTTATATTATGTCTGGGTAGGCGGCGCCCAGTATGTGTAGTCCGTGTTATACTATGTCTGGGTAAGCGGCGCCCAGTATTTGTAGTCCGTGTTATACTATGTCTGGGTAGGCGGCGCCCAGTAATTGTTTAAGATTTTAATATTAGATATTAAATTGACAATTAGTATCACAAAATTATTCCCCACAAAATATAAGTCTCGTTTTGAAACAAACGCGTCGTCCATCATAATTGTTTGATGCTCCTAGCCTTTTCGACCACGAGTTTTACGCCCTCGCGTTTACTCTAAATCTACAAGGTTTAGGCTCATTCATAGATGCATGGTTGGCATCGTGTGATGGGGTTGACTTGCTTAAATTATTTTGAGTAGCCCTCGCAACCAGAATAATTTATGGACGTATATTAATTAGATTAATAAACCAAGAATTGTAAAATTGTTGTTACAATTGTCTTGGAGGCCTACCTGGTGAATTATTGTAGTCATCAGCCCTCGCAGAGGCTGCAATAATATAGACTTGGATCTTGGACCACTAAAATTTATATTAGATATAAGTTCGTATTTTATGTTTGGGGGGCATAATATATGTTAAAATTAGTGGGAGCTAATCAATACAATAAACCCTTGTTTGATTAGTGATGCGATTGTGATCTTTGTATGCTTTTCTAATTTGCTTTTCATTTTATTTTCTGTTCAGATAATATGTCAAACTTATCTTATGAATGTATGATGGAAACAAACAAATTGACTAGGTCAAATTTCACGGAGTGGCAGAGAGACTGCCCAAAACTCAAGGCACAAGGTGCAATGGGTGGGAGCTCAGCTATGTTTGTCATTGAGATAAATATGTCTATGAATAACTCACAATCCTGGGTATTGGATACCGCTTGTGGTTCACACATTTGTAATAATGTGCAATGTTTAATTGACAGCAGAAAAGTGAGGCCTGGGGAAGTAGACCTACGTGTTGGAAATGGAGCAAAAGTTGCTGCCGAACGCGTGGGAACTTATAGCAGGAAATAGATTTACATAATTGTTATTTCGTTCCAGTTATTTCAAAGAATATTATTTCCATTCCGATGTTGGACATCGAAGGTTTTTCCTTCCATTTTGCAAACAACAGGTGCTCGTTTTCTAATAATGGATTGTTTTATGGAAATGCCTCTTTAGAGAATGGATTATATATGCTTGAATGCAAACGGGATATTCTCAATGTGCAAAATAAAAGACTTTAGCTATGTAATACGGATAATGCTACTTATCTTTGGCATTGTAGACTTGGTCATATCAATGAGAAAAGGATAGCGAGATTGAGAAAGTTAGACTATCTAAATTCATTTGATTTTGAATCATATGGTGCTTGTGAATTCTGTCTCAAAGGAAAGATGACTAATAAGCCACTTTCTGGGAAAGGGGTGCGTGCTAATGATGTGCTAGAGTTGATCCACACAGATGTGTGCGGACCGTTTCCAACTCAAGCAAAAGGTGGTTATTCGTACTTCATTACTGTCACTGATGATTTGACAAGGTATGGATATGTGTATCTTATGAAACACAAATCTGAGGCCTTTGAGAAATTTATAGAGTTTAAGTGTGAAGTTGAGAAACAACTTGGGAAAAGTATAAAACTCTTCGATCAGATCGAGGAGGGGAATACTTGAGCCGAGAATTTCTTGATTACTTGAAATCGCATGGAATTCAGTCGGACTGGACACCTCCTAGTACACCACAAATGAATGGAGTATCTGAAAGGAGAAACCGAACATTATTAGATATGGTTCGATCCATGATGAGTTTAGCTAGTCTTCCTTTATTTCTCTGGGGTCATGCTTTATTGACTGCTATTTACATTCTGAATAGAGTTCCATCTAAATCAGTTAAGAAAACACCATATGAGTTATGGTATGGCAAAAAGCCTTGTCTTAACTATATGCGGACCTGGGGTTGTCCAGCTTTTGTTAAGAAACAAATGACTGATAAGTTGAAATCTAAAAGTGAGAAGTGTTACTTTGTGGGATATCCTAAACAAACTAGGGGATACGATTTCTACTGTCCTGAAAATCACTAGGTGATAACATCAAGGAATGTGACGTTCCTTGAAGACAGTTATGTCTGCAAGGAACAAGGTCAAAATACAGTAGATCTTGAAGAAATTCAAGAACCACAAGTTAACAATGAGGATGATGTATTGTCAAATGGTTTGAACAATAACTCAGTGGGAGTTTTTGATGATCTATTGGGAGGAGAAAATACTATTAGAGGAGACCTTAGAGGGACTCTCGAAGAACCTCCTCAAGACAATGAGATGCATCAAATACAAGATGATACAATAGTTGCATCACCTCTACCTCAAGAAGATCATAGTGATATTCCTGGGCCTACTCACAATCAGAATGAACAGCCCGAACCAGAAGGAAACCAACTCAATAGGCCTAGAAGGATTCGTCGTGCACCTGAGAGACTGAATCTAATGGTTGAGAACCAAGATGATGAAGTTGATTTAGATGATGATGAGCCTAAGACCTATACCGAGGCGGTGCCGGACACCGATCGAGAGAAGTGGCTTGAAGCCTTGATATCTGAAATGGACTCGATGTACTTCAACTTAGTCTGGGAACTAGTTGACTTGCCAGATGGGGTTTACCCCATAGGTTGCAAATGGATCTTCAAAGAGAAGAGAGATGCAGATGGCAAAGTACAAACCTACAAGGCTAGGTTAGTGGCAAAGGATTATAGTCAGCGCGAAGGCATTGACTATGATGAAACCTTTTCGCCAGTTGCTAAGATCAAGTCCATTAGGATATTACTTGTAATTGCTGCATACTACAATTTCGACATTTGGCAAATGGATGTCAAAACCGCATTTCTCAATGGAGAATTAGAAGGCGATGTCTATATGACACAGCCAGAAGGTTTTGTATCGAAAGAAAGGCCGAATGCAGTGTGCAAGCTAAAGAAGTCCATCTATGGACTTAAGCAAGCTTCGAGGAGTTGGAATATTTGTTTTGACAGAACAATCAAATCGTTTAGTTTTGTCAGAAGCAAAGAGGACCCATGTGTTTACAGTAAATGCGAGAATGAAAACGTTGTCTTCCTCATCATATATGTTGATGACATCTTGATTATGGGAAGCGATCGTTCCATGATGCAATCCGTGAAAGAGTGGTTGTCTAGTTCCTTTATGATGAAGGATCTAGGTGATGCTTCCTATATCCTTGGAATTAAGATCTATCGAGATAGACCAAATAGGATGTTAGGATTATCACAATCCACTTACATAGACAAGTTGCTAAGGCCCTTCTCAATGGAGAATTCTAAGAAAGGTTTTCTTCCTATGGGACATGGCATTGTATTGTCAAAGAAGGATTGTCATTCTAATGACAAAGAAAGAGACAACATGAAAAGGATCCCGTATGCTTCGGCGATAGGATCTATTATGTATGCCATGATTTCTACTAGGCCAGATGTGGCCTATGCGCTTAGCATGACAGGCAGATTTCAGCAAAATCCCGGTGAGGAACATTGAAAAACTGTTAAGACTATTCTTAAGTACCTTAGAAGGACTAAAGAATATTTCTTAGTCTATGGTGGACAACCAGAGTTATCAGTTACTGGGTACACTGATGCTAGTTTCCAAACAGACCATGACGACTATAAGTCTCAGTCTGGATATGTTTTTGTCCTCAATGGTGGAGCAGTGAGTTGGAATAGTTCCAAACAAGGTACAACTGCCGATTCCACCACCGAAGCCGAGTATATTGCTGCATCTGAAGCTGCCAAAGAAGCTGTTGCTTTGTTAGAGTTCGTTAAAGAACTGGGTGTCATTCCGAGTGCCAATAGTGCAATACCTTTGTATTGTGACAACACTGGTGCTGTTGTGCAAGTAAAAGAACCCAGAGCTACGAACAGGAACAAGCATGTTCCCAGAAGATATCATCTGATCAGAGAAATAATTGAAAGAGGCGACATAAAATTAGAAAGAGTACCCACTGATGATAACTTGGCTGATCCTTTCACCAAACCGTTATGTATAGCAAAACACAACAAGCACTTTGAGAGCTTAGGTGTTAAGCATGTTGGTAGATGGCTTTGAATCAGTGGAAGTTACAGTTTTATATGTCTTAGAAACTTTTTGTGTTGAGACAATATTACTTGATCACATTATATGAAAATTTTATTTTCTATGGGTTTTGTGCACTTATTGGAATAATTGTTTAAAATGTTTGCATTTATTCTAAATATTTGTTCCCTTGAATTATGACTGTCGTTAATGGTGTGAGACATTAATGATATAGTATAATTCTAAAATAGCCCTAGCCAATGATCATCAAGAATGGGATATTGATGATATGTCATAGGTTAGCATGGGGTTTGCATCACATTCTTCGAGAATGTAGTTATTCTCACAACTATGAGATATTAGATACTCGTGATGGACACATGGTATACTTTGGAGAGTATTGGTATACCCTACTATTAAACTGTTTTGTTGAGTGTCTACAGTTTATTAGTACATGAAGTATGTAATAGTCCTTGGATCTGAGGTCATTACACATTTTGTATGTTGAGTGGTGTGCTTTGACCTTGTCCAACGCTTTGCCTCCCCTCGGAGGATTAAGACACGGACTTGTGTTGGGTACATCATAAGATAAATGGAAATGGTAGTTGAGCCAAGAATGAGATTCATTCCTCGATTAGAATTTCGAGAGAACACTCAAATTCTCTATATTACTTGACCATTAAGTCATTGGCCAATGCAAAGATATATTCAATTAAAGTAATTGAATATGATCGAATGGGTCATTTAATAAAGATGAGATAAAGTGATTGAGCTATTTGGATGACACATGACAAATCTTAGGCTCAATCGGGTGGTTCGTGAATGAAAGGATGTTACTATAAACTTTGTGTAAAGGCTTGTTTACCGAATTCACGTAAACGTCCTTCATATATCGAGCTACGCTGCCAACGCAGTCTAGGAGTTTTGTGCAGACTTCGATTAGATCGTCGTCGATAATGAGGGCCTAAAGGGTCACACTATAAGTGTATTTTGATCCGCTCAAGGGTACAAAGTTGGAACTGCGTATTATATCTAATGCTAGTCCAAGTGGGAGATTGAAAGGATATGGGCTAGATTAGATTAATATGGATTAAATAATTATAGTTGGGCTACAATTATAATTAGTACATAAGCCCAACAATCATGAAACCCTAATGACTCTTTGTCTATATAATGGTTATTTATTCTCCATTGTGGGGGAGGAGAAATATCGTAACATTAGAGAGAAAATACGTAAAGCTTTGTAGAGAATTCCTAGCTTTCTCTATAGAGCGATTATACCGAGGAATTATTCCTGCATCGGATCAGAATACACGTGGACCTCGATAGTAGTGGATTCAACTTGCAGGACACAATCGTAGAAGAAAACGACATAACAAGTAAGATTTAGTTCCGTTGTGTATTACATGCTCAACTTGCAATATGATTATGAATCTAGATCTGTTATTCTTGTCTGCAATTTCCGCTGCGCTCATTAGATGAATACAAGAATGCCTAACAGGTTCTTGATCGATAATTGATAAATTCGCACAAGAAATGTGCATTTCTATTGCCTGCCTGGGCAATCTACGCTTGGGAAGGAAACATGTGTAATGAGGCCAAAAAAGGAAATTTCATTAACCTGGTAGGGGTGCTAAGCTCATCCCAAAAGATTAGCTTGTTAGGAGATAGTTCATTTAGTTTATAAACCCCACACTAGTTGCTCTTACGATCAATGTGGAACATTGAATCCGTAACAATCGACCCCCTTAAGGACCAACGTCCTCATTGGTCACGAATGGATTTTTTGTCAGACCACCACTCCGAGTTCTTGTTGGTAATGGCCACGTTCTTTGGTCGGCCACCACTCCGAGCCCAGCTACCCAATGTTTGAAGCTCAACCCACCATCCGTGAAGATTATCAATGTTCATTTTGTTATCCAGCGAAGAGTCCCTAAAACAATATTTATATTTACACACTCTTTTGTTCAAGTATTTTGGATATGCTCGAAACTCTAGATAGGACAAGTATTTTGTTATTCTAAGTTCTTAGTTTAATAATGTATTAATGTACATGTTAGTATGTTACCTTGAATCTTGTTCTTAAGCTAGTTCTATTTAATTTTCGTTA
Source organism: Salvia splendens (assembly GCF_004379255.2). Taxonomy (NCBI): domain Eukaryota; kingdom Viridiplantae; phylum Streptophyta; class Magnoliopsida; order Lamiales; family Lamiaceae; genus Salvia; species Salvia splendens. Next base: position 17,634,084 of record NC_056036.1, on the reverse strand, counting down.
TTATCTTGTTATTTTGTGTATTTATCATTCAACATTGCTATCATTTTCGTCGTTAAGCTGTGCAAAAAAGCTATCGAAAAAAAATAAAAAAAACTCTCAAGTATTTCTTGCATGCTAAACGCTGTTAGTCTTTAGTTAGGTAGAACTCTGTTTTAGTGTTTGTGTGTTCATAAATAATGTTTGGTAAAGTAGCATTGAAAAAAATGGACTACGTTTGTGTTTTTATCCGAGTTCAAATCTTGGCAGGTTGTTACACAATTATTTAATCACAAATACTACCCCAATTTTTGCACTTGTATCAAAAATAACAAAATCTCTATTTAATAGTAGCAATATCTCAGACACTGAACGGACCATCATTCTTGTGTTAGGGCTGTATGTCATGATTCTGGAGCCTTTCTATTTAGAAGATTAGGTATAGCACTTTGATCCTTCCTTTTCTCCTTTCCAAAAACAATTATGTTTAAATTTGCTGCAATCAATAATGCTTAAATTTCAAGAAAATCCCCCGCATATTCTGTTACATAATCTCAGACAAAACAATATGTCACTATGTGGAAACAAACATGGTAGGTTTATTACAGGATTATGTATACAGATGAAGAATTAAGCTACCGTCACAATTAATCCAACATGAAGAATTCCAACTTCATTTTGAGAAAAATCAACAGTATATCATATTAAGGTGGAAAAACAAACCAATTAGAATTTATTATTGTAAGTTAGCAACAAACACTACAACTATGGTACAAACCATAAAGCACATTCCACTGAAGAAGCTCGGTCATGTTTATCGAGTACACTTTTTGTGCTCTCGCTGCAAGTTACGTGAAAACACGAGTATTAAGAATCCTTGACAAAGGTGTATGATGCATTCAGTTTACATACTTAATTTGTTTTTAGTTTTTTTCAATCTGCCAATATCTGTAGTCTATGCAATGGAGCTGATGCATCTCCTCGTCTTTCAACAGCCATTAACTTTCCTATATTAGTCTGAACATCTCTTGATCACACTATCATACAACGATGAAATTAAGGATATTTGAACAGAAATTAAAAGGTTACAAAGGTACATGGGATATTATGATGCTAGAGTATGACGTCCCAAATGCAACAAAATCATATTAAAACTATATACCAAAAGATGTAACCAATCAATTGGTACTATTAGCTCCAATTTAATTGTATGCATGGTCATAGTAATTTTGATTTAAATTAACTAAGAGTTGCATACACTGGCACATTGTTATTGCCATTATTTATCTAAAGCTGCTCTTAACAGATTAGCTAAGAATAGATTGCAAAACTATGCATGAAGGTGTATAGATTAATTCAAGAGATTTTCATCAAATGATCATAGGTATTCAAGGAAAGTTTCACTGGAAGTTACCAGCTTTACTTTATCAAAAACCAAGAGGATTGTGATTACGTTATTCCCGAAGTGATGGTAAATTGTAAGCAATTTACTCAACTTCAAATATCATCGTAAATTATTTTATGACGTAAATAGGATCATATATATATAATCTTGTTATGACTTTGGTTAAACAAATTAACATATTATTTCAATTTTGTTAATTTAGCTAATTTGTGTAGCATCAATCATCATATATTATTATTATTATTATTATTATTATTATTATTATTATTATTATTATTATTATTATTATTATTATTATTATTATTATTATTATTATTATTATTATTATTATTATTATTATTATTATTATTATTATTATTATTATTATTATTATTATAATAACAGAAGTAATCTATTGCATGACCATAACACTTGCAGAAATTTGTTGTGCATTCATAACGAGGCCAAATAAACAGATTTGGATTTGTGCATTGACATCATCCAACCACTTGTTAAAAAGATCTCATGCAATAGCTAAAGGGGAAAACGCCAATCTCCCCTGAACGTGTATTGAAGTGATGGAATAATTAAAAACTACTCCCTCCGTCCCTCTCAAAGTGACGCATTTTCCTTTTTCGGATGTCCCTCCCAAAGTGACACGTTTCTATTAAGGAAACGTTGCTCTCTCTACACTTAATGCACTTATCGACACTACATAAAATCTCAGGCCAAACAAAAGAAATGTGATCCAATAGCATCTTTTGGGTTCTCTCTTTCTCTGTGATAATCATTCAACAATCAACATCGTATCTTCTATATTTCAATACAAAATGGACAATCTATATGTTACAATAGAAGAATTACAACTCCATACCTATCTTAAAATATGTCAAATAATAGGGTTTGCAGACAAAAAATAATATTGAAGACTGCTTATTGTAAGTCATTAAATTGTTCAACACATGACCAAATAACATATATATAAGAAAACAGAAAAAATGTACGAGATACAAAATCAACTAACTCATGCAACACAGTTGTGAAGGTGAATTCACCATTGCAGAAGAATCCCTGGCCTTTGTTACAGAGACCTCCAAAATCAACTCCATCTTGCATAAGTTTGTCGGAATCTCACATCAATCTTCAAATGGCAAGAGAACCTTGCCTCGCATTCCATGAGTAGGACCCCTAAAATCCAACTAAAAGAATGTTAATGTCTTGTAACATAACAAAAGCCACCAATGAATGTACATATGTTGTATGTATGTATGAAATATGGGTCAAATCCAATAATATAAAGAGACCAAATAAGGTGTCTTTTATTTACGTACAAGGAATACATAAAATAATAACTCCAGTCATCTTCAGACACAGAAACAATATATGATTGCAAAGTACATACTACTCCCTCATCTAACAATAAAAGGCGCATTTTTTCCATTTCGATTCGTCCCATAATAAGAGTCACATTTCACTTTTACCATTCATAAATGGTAAGTAGGTAACACATTCCACTAACTCACTTCATTTATATTTTATTATAAAACCAATATAAAAAGTAGGTCTCATATTCCACTAACTTTTCCAATTTACTAACCCTTATTTACCTTTCTTTAAACTCATGCCCATAATATGACACCTAATATGGGACGGAAGGAGTATTTGTTTAAAAAAAAAGAGATATCTGGGAATATAAACCCTTTAGCTTTGCTGAAACTATACCATCACTTAAATGGTCTAAAACAGGACCACGATCGAGCTAAAAATTTAAAATATCTAAGCTGAAACCAGCTATCATTTTGTACTAGTAATATACTCCCTTCATCCCATAAAATATGTGTACTTTCTATTTTCGTCCGTCCACAAAAATATGTGCATTGTAAATTTAGAAAGTTATATCAATTTAATAACGTAGGTCCAACTATCAACTAACACTACTTTAACTATCATTCTTATCCTCCCTCTTACTTTACCATACTATTCTCCTCTTCTGTCTTACTTTATCAATTTTGTCTTAATTCTCGTGCCATATCCATTGCCCATATTTTTATCGGATGAAGTGAGTAATAGTATTCAAACTCCATAATTAAATAGTCGCGATCTGACACCCTAGACCAATGGCCTCCGAAAAAAGGAAAATTGGCTTCTAATGCTTCACCCCTCACTTACATCAGTAATATTAATTATTAGTACTCCCTCCGTCCCATTAAATTTGCAACATTTGCTTTTTGGCACGAGATTTTATGTAGTGTTGTTTTGTGAGTTAATGAAGAGAGAATAAAGTAAGAGAGAAGAAAAAGTAGAGAGAGTATTATTTCCATTTTTAGAAACGTTTCATTTTTAATGGGACAGACCAAAAAGGAAAACGTTTCATTTCTAATGGGACATGGGGAGTACTACATACAAAGAGCCAGAACTAGAACATGACTGGACTTATAGGAATTCCCGAGCCTGAGGTGTGTAACTGCACTTACAGTAAGTAGTGAGGTGAAAAATGGACTACTAACCATTCCAAGTGGTGAGGCAAAAAACAAAGGCTGAGAATTCTAGAGTAGACTGAGTAAGAGCATCTCGGGGAAAGATATATTGAGAAGGTCTATTTCTCATTTACCTCCAAGAGAAGAAGGTAAATTAAAAAGAAAATAAAAAATAATTAACTTTTTACATTTTCTATTAAGAAGAGGTAAAGATACATTCTCAAAATAAAATTTTATGAAAAAGAGGTAAATATGCTAGTTATTTTTTTTACCTCTTCATTTACCCTTTCCCTTAGATACTAGCAACATGGAAAAATCATCTTTTGGAAACTGAAGCTTTTGTACAAAAATCGAGAAAGGCCATGAGATGACGAATAAGAGACGCCTATACATTCAGCTAGTCAAGGATTCACTACAAGAAAGCAAGCACAAGTATAATGGATTAACATGTTAAGGATTCTCTTCCTTAATTGTTCGAACTTCCCACACAATCAAGAAACATAGACCGTAGCCGTCGAGCGCCCAATAGATTTGGGTCGGCGATGACTTCCGGCGGAGGGTTGCTGGGTGCGAGAGAGATTCTCGTCGGCAGCGGTATAGTTAGTTTCTTGATGCACAATTAATTGAGCCAAATAAATAATTTCTTCGATAGCAAATTGAAAACAGAGTGGCTCTATTTATACTAAAGACCCTAGGGTTGGTTCGACCTAACCTATACGTTCGGGAAAGAACCAACTAAGAAAACCCGAACGGGGCTTATAATAAAATAATAATAATAATAATAAAATAATAATCTCAAAAAAATAAAGAAACAAAACGTAAAATAGAGAAATCCTATTAAGCTACGTAGTCGCCGATAAGCGGCCTAATCCGCGAGCCTCTACAGCGGCTTGATCCGGACCCTAGGCCTCAACGTCGGCGCTGATACACTCTTCTTCTGCTGCTTTTGCGAGGCTGCCTCCGGTGCAGCCGCGCGCTCCACTTCCTCGGAGGCGTCCTTCTCGCCGTCGTTAGGATTACTCGTATCAACTCCCCCAGCTTAACAGCATCCTTGACCTCAAGGTGGAGGTTCGGAAAATGCTTGCGCACGACGTCCAATGGCTCCCACGATGGGGAGTCCGAGCCATCCGACCATCGCACCAGTACATGCTCCACCGCCTTGCCGTCGTGCCACATTACCTGCCTATCAACAAAAGCCACCGGATATACGACGGGGCGACCCCCAACAAAGTCATTTGGTAATGGCACGTGCATAACAGAATCCTCCCGTGCCACAAATTCACAAAGGAGGCTGATGTGAAAGACGTCATGGATCCGGCTCCCCTCCGAAAGGAGCAGCCGGTACGCCACTGGCCCTACACGCTGCACTACTTCAAACGGGTCGTAGTAGCACCTGGCTAGCTTGGTTGATAGCGGTTTGGCCACCGAATGTTGTCGGTAAGGCTGAAGTTTTAGCCACTCCAGGTCTCCATCCTCAAACTCCACATGGCATCGCCATTTATTGGCGGAATCCCTCATCCTCTGCTGGGCGCGCTCTAGATTATCGCGTAACTCGTGAAGGAGCGCCCCCCGCTGGCATATCAAATCCGCAACCTTCGGTGGTGTGGCAGCCGACAGCGGTGATGCCACCAAAAGCGGCGGATCTTGGCCATAAAGTGCCCGGAATGGTGACGTCCCTAGTGCGGCGTGGTGGAAACAATTAAGAGACAGCTCAACCTAAGGTAGCACATTGCACCACTTAGAAGGACGATCAGCTGCGAACGCTCGCAGATATTTCTCCAAACCTCTGTTTCGGACCTTCGTCTGGCCATCGGATAGCGGGTGGTAAGCCGTGGAAAATGTAATTTGGTGCCACTGAGACGGAGCATTTCTTCCCAAGTGGCGTTCAAGAACACCGAGTCCCTATCCGAAACCAACGTCTTCGGAAATCCATGGTGCCGGACAAAATGTGCCACCCGTAAGACATCAAATTTGGTAGGCAATGGGGCAAAATGTGCATACTTGGAGAGGCGGTCCACCGCCACCATAATCACGGTATACCCTCGTGAGGGGGAGACCCGTAATGAAGTCCATGGACACATCTCCCAACCTTGCGAGGGAATCGGCGGTGGCTGCAGCAACCCTGCACGCTTTTGAGTGGAATACTTCGTCGATTGACACACCGCACAAGATTCGACAAATTTCTTCACATCTTTGCGCATATTTGCCAATAAAATCCCGCCGATAGGAGGCGAAAAGTTCGCTCGTGCCCTGGATGGCCTACAAGCGGCGTGTAGTGGTGTTCCGTCAAGAGGGCCCGATTGAACTTGGAGTTAGTCCTGAGGAGGATTCGGCGCTTGAAATAAACAAGGCCGTCGATGAAGGATAAATGTGACGGGGATGTGCCTGCCGTGATTTGGTCGACCAACTTACGTAGGTCGGGTAACTGCGACGTCTCCTCACTCAACGAATCCAATAATTTGGGTACCGTTTGAGCAATAGCAGCGAAGAAAGCCGCTTCCTCCGCCGACAACTGCTCCTCAGTCGCGTTCAATGCAGCCGCTGTCGTCCCGACGAGACAAGGCATCCGCGGCTTTGTTCGTACTTCCCTTCTTATACTCGATGCTGAACTTATACCCCATTAGCTTTCTCACATAGAGGTGTTGATCCGGGGTTTGGACAATCTGCTGCAGGAGATCCTTCAAGCTCTTTTGATCGCTTCGAATGATGAAGTCACACCCCAGAAGGTACTGCCGCCATTTCTGTACCGCCTCCACTATTGCGTACAGTTCCTTGTGATAAGTCGATGCTACGCGGCGTCGAGGTCCCAATTTCTTACTGAAATAGGCAATCGGGTTTATCCTGGATTAGCACTGCCCCGATGCCAATATCTGAAGCGTCTATCTCTATGCAGAACTGTTTGTCAAAATCAGGCAGGCTCAGGACCGGGGTAGACGTCATAGCCTGCTTGAGGGTCGAGAACGCTTCACCCGCCGACGGGGACCAAACAAATGCCTCCTTTTTAAGGAGATCCGTGAGCGGGGCCGCGATAATAGCATAATTTGCGATGAATCGACGATAATAACCCGTCAGTCCCAAAAACCCACGTAGCTGCTTGACCGACTTAGGCTGGGGCCACGAAGTCATTGCCACAATCTTTGCCGAATCTGCCTTCAAAACTCCGTCCGACACCAAGTGACCCAAATACTCCACCGTCGTGCCGCAGAAAGAACACTTGGAAAGCTTGACAAAGAACTGATGTGTCTGCAGCAACTTTAACACATCTGCCAAGTGCGAACAGTGCTCCTCCAATGTTGGGTTGTAAACAAGAATGTCGTCGAAGAAAAATGATCACATGTTTCCGGAGCAAGGGCTGAAAATACTATTCATGGCAGCTTGAAAAGTAGACGGGGCGCTGGTGAGGCCAAACGGCCTAACCAGGAACTCAAAATGACCGTCGTGGGTCCGGAAAGCAGTCTTGAAAACATCAGCGTCATGCATACGTATCTGATGGTAGCCTGAACGCAAGTCCAACTTAGTGAAAAAATTTGCCCTACCGAGTTCATCGAAAAAGTACGTCTGCCGTCGGAATAGGGAAATGATCAGGGACCGTTGCCAAATTCAGCGCTCTGTAATCAATGCAGAATCTGAATGTCCCATCTTTCTTCCTGATGAGGAGGACTGGGGACGAGAAAGGGCTGTGACTCCGTTGAATTATACCTTGCTCGAGCATGTCCCGCACCTGCCGCTCGATCTCATTCTTCTGAAAGTAGGGATAGCGGTAAGGATACACATTGACTGCCTTAGAGTCAGGAAGCAGATGGATGCGGTGATCAAGCTCCCGCCGCGGCGGCATGCCCGTAGGCACAGAAAAAACTTGGTGGAAATGGTCCAAAACGTGTCGAACATCCGACGGGTATCAGGTGGAAACTCCTCATCCGTCGGTGTCACAGCCGCAACACCTTCCGAGTCCACCCTAATAATTTCATAAAACTCATGGCTCGACGAATGAGCCGTGAGCATTGCCAATGACTGCAAGAAGATGAGGCGTGGTGAGGGCTGGACGCCGTGCAGCGTCACCCGGCGTTCCGACTGAACTCCACTGTTTTCCCTACAAAATCGGCAGAGATCTTGCCCAACGATTCCAACCATTCCATTCCCAATACAATATCCGGACCGTGGATCTCCATAATGTGCAGATCAATGAAGAAGTCAACCCCCCTGAACAGATAGCTTGGTCCGGCGTGCGATATGTGAGCAGATCAACGACGCACCATTGCCCGCATAAACATGAAACGGTCTAATAGGAGTCAGTGCTAACTGTAATTGTTTCACCACTCGTGGGTGAAGGAAATCATGTGTGCTGCCGGTATCAATAAGGATACTCACTGTCGTCTTCGTGATTGTACCCACAACATTGAACGGACGAGCTGTAGTGCCTCCTGCCAACGCGTGAAGATGCGACAAATCTGCTGCGATAATTGTTTCGCCCTCGTCATCGACATCCGACTCCTCAAACTCGTTGTCGCCCTCATCCTCGCCCACATAAGAAAGCATCTTCTGTTTGCACACATGGCCAAGTGCCCATTTTTCCGGACAATGATAGCATAGTCCCTTTCGTGAGCGCTCTGCCTTCTCTGCGTTTGAAATCCGAATCGGTCTGAAGCTTGTTTGTGTTGGAACTTTGGCCGAAATGTCCGCCTGGCTGACCGGTGGGCCTTGGCTGACAGGGAAAAACCGTGTTTCACGGCTGGGCCATTTGCCGCGATTTGGCGGGGTTTGCCGCACCTTGTGCGACGCTGCAAGCCGCAAGGCCAAAGCCATTGCCTCAGCCAAAGAGTCTGGCTGCTGTAACTCCACCTTCTCTTGGATAGGTTCCTTAAGACCAGTAATAAAAAACGGGATCATCGCTCCTCGGAAAGGCCTTGAACTCTGTTAAGGTAGCATTTAAAAGCATCATGATATTCGGCAACCGAACCCGTCTAAACCAACTTGGACAACGGACCAATGCTATTGCGAAAACCCTGCGGATCAAACCTGTGGCGCACGTCTTCCAAGAATATCTCCCATTTTGTGGTTGGGGCATGCTTGAAGCAGCCCTTGGAATCTATCACAGTATTGGCCGAGGAGTTCGTCATACTCCTGTCTGGCTTCTATAATCTCTCTTTTGAGGGCACTTGTCTTCAACGCTGGGAAGAAGCGATCTAAAAATATCATCTAGAACTCGGCCTAGGTCCTGATTGATCCCTCTGGCAACCTTGAAAGCCAGACTCCCGCATGGCCCTTCAAGACGAAGGGGATAGCCTTCAGCCTATAGTCTTTAGATGTAGATCCAGCCGGCACAGGTTGGATGTCGCAGTATCTGCAGAATTCCTCCAGGAAGGAGTAAGGACACTCCTTCGAGAGGCCATAGAAATGGGACAAAACGGCCAGTACTCCTGACTTGATTGCGATGGTTCGCATCCCAGGAGTAATGGCGATGGCATGGGTGGGCTCTTTTTCGTCATGAGCGTGTAGAGAGCCAATTCATGAGTCCTTATCGACGAGGGCCATCTCTACTTTTGCTTGTTCAAGTGGTGATGGCTGGGGTGGTACGTTCTGCTCTCCTTCTTCTTCGCTGGTCAGTTGTTCAGCGGCTGCTGCTGCTGCTAGTGTGGCTTGGTATCGCGTGGTAACAACACCAGCTTCCTGGATTCTCCAACGCGCGTCTGTATCTCTGTATACGAAGGGATGATTCCAGTGTCCACCGCGTTGGTACCTTCTCATGAACAGAAAGAAAAACAAATGAGAAAAATAAGAAAACAAAACTATTTACACCTATGCGCTACACACAAACATAAAATAACACCATGCTTCCCCGGCAACGGCGCCATTTTGGAAGGGCCTGACGAGAGCGAGCGCGGATTTAGGATTGGATCAAGCTATATGGAAGATAACTGAACCGAATGGATCAGTTAGCAAATGTCGTTGCCACTTGATCAAGTCGTTCACGCTCTCGCTAGCCAACCAATATAATTTATATAACTCCCAATTTTGCACTACTTTAACAGTAAAGCGGCAAGTTCGGGGTCGATCCCACAGAGAAGCGGGTGTATCAAGTGTGTGCGTATTGAATAGGGTTCGGCTGCTGCCACGCTTTAATTTTGGGAGTTTTAACTATTGAGTTTACACTAGACAAAAAGTAAACTATCTACTGGATCAAGTCATTGATTACTACTGGAACAAGTAATGACATGCTGAAAATAAGAACTCTACTAACTAAGCACCATACGGAAAACATGAAGCATCTCGCCACTCAACATGATTGAACACTTGGTCAAAGAGTGAAAAGCTAAACTGAACTTGAAAACAGTAAACGCGAGAACAAAAATAAAACAACTCGATTTTATACTAAGAACTCAGAACAATACAGCGAACATGCGAATTAAACTAAGCTAACATTTGGGAGAATACGAAAGCAAGTAAAACCGAGAGGTCCTCGGCGGAAAACTTGAGATTACGCCGACAGATATCGAGAATTCTGTAGCGCTTCCTTCGGTCCCCTTTCTAACTAAAAACTTCTCTATCTAAGCTATCTCTGGAACTGATCTAAACTAAAACTAAAACTAAACTAAAAGAAGAACTGTAAAAGGAACTCTCTAACTATGGTGGCACATCCTATATTTATAGGCACTTCACGCAATCTCTAGCTGGATAACGATCTTGGCAGAGGATATTCGCTCACGCTGTGAGCGAGCGACTCATCGATTGCTACGTGCTTTCCTTCTAGAATGACTACGCTTTTCAATAACAGATTGATGACTCAGCTCCGTCCTTGCGTCTCATGTATCAGCACGTGTCCTCTTCTAGAACGTCGTCCTTGCTAACAGAATGATGCGCACCATCCAGCTCATTAGCCTCACGTGTCCTTCCTCTGGAAGCCAGTGGTCCCCTCCTTAACTGCTTGATTACTCCCTTGATCAACTCCCCCGATTTTTTTGGCCTTTTTCACCTGTTGTTCTTGCTTGATCAATTTGGTCCAGTTGCCTTGGTCAAGCGGCATTCCTGCACAATTAACATTTGCTTTTGCGCGATAAACCAATCAAATAGTGTATTTTTTACCCCTAAACCGATGCATGAAATAGGTCTTATCAAACTGCTCACACTTAAAACATACTTGTCCCCAAGTATAAAGAAAAAGAAAAGAAAAAGATAAGGCAAATTTCATGCATGGTTTACTCATTTCAAGAAAGTAAAAGAAGACGACAAGAGAAAAATAGACTCAAAATAAGAACACATATTCACATAGATGCATTAGATCGAGGTCTAATGCATTTATGTGAATATGTGAATAATGCATCGGATGACATTAGACTTGCATGGTCAAAATGATGGAGGTCAGATCTTAGAAGTTTCAGATGATTTTTCTGTTTTGCATTCTGAGTTTTTAATATATTCTTGTATATGCAGATGTATTGGAAGGGAATGCTGAGGAGTTCCCAGTGTCATCCGATGAGCCTTATTGTCGTCAAGAGGGTAAGCAGTGATAACTAATGAAGAGTGCGAGCTATTAAGCGCAGCATAATCTCACCGACAAGCTGTAACATTTTAGGGGAGAGTGCTCCACCAGATAGGCAAGTCTCCCCTGAAAAGCTGTACCGTGCAGCTTTATCCAATTACATTATACTAGGAAGCATCACCCTGTCTCTTCATATTTTGATCAGAGAAAGCAGCAGAGGCCAAAGCTGCGGAAGAGGCTAAGGAGAAAGGCCGAAGCAGAAGTTGCAGCTGCACGCCAAGCTCTGCAGCAGGTAGAATAAGAGTTTCCCTTATAATGGCTCGGAACATACGTACTTGAGTCATCCTATTGCCCACTTTAACGCGTTCCTGACAGATGGAGAAGACCATCGATATTAATGAAACTAGCCAGTTCATGGAGGACCTGGAGATGTTTAGAGCCGGTCCAGACGAGCAGTTACAGAGCTTTATAGACGAAGCAAGCCCAGAATCGGAATGTGGACCGGGTTGCATGGTAAGATTTGATGCCTACTTTTTCTGTTGGTCTCCGGTATCGAATGCAAGGCATTTTTTCATTGTATTTTTTTTCTCCTTATTATTGTCATTTCCAGTTTGTAGTTTTAGGGACAATAGCAAGAATGTATGTAAATACTATATTCCAGTTTTCTGTTTGTTTTTTTTTTTTGTCGCATATGTTTTAGCCAGTGTTGTCAAAAACGCGCCCGGGGCGCGCTCGGGGCGCGGGTCGCCATGATCGAGCCCGGCTTCGCCCCAACATGGGTGAGCCGAGCGAGATACGTGGGGCGCCGTCGGGGCGCGCTCTGGGCGGTCGGGGCGGCTGGAGCGAGAGACGGATCGGGGGCTTACCTGTTGCCGTCCGCCCTGGTTCGCGGTTGGCTGCAATTTTTTTGCTTTTACAGAGAAAAAAGAAGAGGGATGTGAGGGGAGGGGAGAGAGAGATAGATAGTGACTACATTGGGAAATGAAATTACTTTGTACTCCATCAATTATTGTTTATTTCTATTGTTACCCCATCAATTATTGTTTATTTCTATTGTTATTATTTATATAAGTAACATATTTTTATTAATTCCTTATATTTATAATTTAATTTTAGGTTTATATAAAGCTAATTTAGTAATCTTTAGAACATTACAATCTCTATTTATGGAGCTTTTCATTTTACCTAATTTTATTTTATGAATTAAATGAAGAGAAATAAAATAATAATTATATGTTTATTTGATAATTTGTTTTATGAATTAAATGAAGAGATTTAAAATAACAATTATGTTTATTTAAATGAAGAGAAATAAAATAATAATTTATTATTTTTTCCAATCTTTCATCTTTTTCCAAAATGACTCTATTATAAAATCCATTAATTAAATATTATAATAAGTAAATTGATTATAATTCCTCCAATAATTCTTTTCTACCCAATGTCAAAATTGAACTTTAAAAATATTTTTTACCTGTTATGTAAATATACTATTTATATTATAGTGAATTATCTTTAATCATTATTATTACTAATATATAAATAATAAATAATTTTGCGCCCCGATTCGTGGGTCCCTCGCCCCATCGCCCCGCGACCCGGGGTCCAGCCTCATCGCCCCGGACCGACCCGCGACCCTAACAACACTGGTTTTAGCTGTAATCATTTGGAAGGGACTACTAATCCTATTTTATGATGTATTTTCTTTTAACAGAGGAATTGGCAACTGCTACAAAGTGCCCAAATGTTTGAACTAATTGATTTTACTATCTAAATATCTACACACAGCTACTAAGCTGTCTGACATTTGTATTAGGTTATTCTATAGTTAACAATAGCTTATGAATGAAGGAGAGAGATATCATAGTTACAAATTTTGTACTAATCATTTACGAAATAAATTGTAAAAGAAATGTATTCATAATCCAAATTCTTGAGATGCTATTTGGGTACAGAAATAATTTATTAAGGTACCCCAGTACACAGCAATAAACCACCCAAACCAATTCTGTTCCGCTCTCTATACATTTGACACAATGTTTCCTCATCACTCTGAAGATTAAGGTACTCATCCATGTCAAATTTGGACACACAAATATTGCCAGTTTTTGTTGGATATACCTCTTCTCTTTTATCCATTGGAGAACTATGAACAAGGCCTGGGCTCCAACTATCATGACTGCTCATGGAATAGCTACTTGCATCGTGCAATTGGCCCGAGTCCTGAATCAAACACCGATTTTCATCAGAATCTACGATGATTTCCAGTTTCCACCAAGGTGCGAGAAGGTGTGATTCCATATAAAGGAGGGATATATGCTCCAAATCAATCAAAGTTTATAGACAGGCATGTCTTAAATTTTCAGGATAATGTATCGTGCAATGCAAATAATCAACTGGCACTGTTAATATCCAATGTCGAAGGGATCGTTTATGTATCTGAGAACATTGCAGTGACAGATTTTATACTGCACACCTTTAATGAGTCGGCTAGTGGAGCAGATTTGTACAATTTTATGTGGATTGAAGTTTAAATGTCAGATGAAAACTGGTTCAAATCTTCTTAGAATACAAGATGCAGAATACCCGTAGAAAATGGAGTATTAGAAATGAGAGTAATAAGCTAACCTTTACGGAGTCCCTCTGTACAGTTCGTGGAGTCATAGGAGTTTGTACCTTGGTCTTCCCACCTGGTGAACCATCATGGCTCGTCTCCCACTGCAACCAGGGCAAAATAACACCATCCATTTCACCAGGGCGAGAAGTAGATCCTGCTGGTGTGCTACAAGTTTCGGCCTCTCCTATCCTAAATTCTCTTCCCTTCACCAGACCTCGTAAAGTTGAGCTTCCGTCGCTTCTTTCCCCATCAAATGATGATAAATCCGTATCTTCAATATTGGAGATGAAGTCCTCAAAGTACCTTTCTGCATCCTTAATCAGTCTTTCTGACATTCCACTTCTATCACTGCTTCTCTTTAGAACACCAAACAAAATGTCAGTGATATGAGATTATACTGTATTATATCGCTTCTAGGTTGACATTAAAACTTTGATTAAAACCTTTCTGGCTTGTGGCAGCTTCTCTGTCACAGCTGAAGCTCTTGAATTAGGAAGTTCTTCATAAGTTTCAGAGACCTCTACACCACATTGCTCCTCAAGCAACATTTCAGTAAGAAGATTCTTTTTTCGCTTTTCCAACTACAATGTACAAAAGACGATTCCATATCACAAGACTGACAGAAAATATCCATGGGGATTCATACTATATTAGAAAGTACATACTCCCCTAACATAGTATACTTCAACACATGTCCACTGGCCCATTGAAACATTATATGCTCATTAAATTGGGTTAAATTAGGAAACTGCTCATTATATAGTTTGTTTTATTATGAAATTTCTAATCACGGTGTAAAATTTATTTTGCATATATGATTGATAGTATGAAACTACATGCCACTGATCAACCAACCAGGCGAACAGTAATGGTGCCCACATTAGACTTCACTATGGAAACAGAATAACTCGCGCCTTGTGGGAAGAACTGGCAATTCATGAATTCATCTTAGTTTGTGCCAACGCAACACAAAATGAAAATATTAAAGAATATAAAAGGTTTGAACTTCTAAAATAACAATAAATAAAAATATGATGTTTTTATATATATTATCATGTCACTATCAGGCTATTATTAGTTAAAGGCGTATTCTGTACCTATTAATCCTTTTCTTGTTTAACTAGTTGACACAAAATTTGACAAGATGATACTTGATCATTTTTTATTGTGTCCGACACAAACACAATAAGCCTTAATAATAACATTTATTTCAATGCCAGGTCAACAATCACCAGGTCTTGCAGGCCGTGCGCAACAAGCAAGTCATAATCTACTACCAATTTGATCTTATGATACCACATATACTAATGCCCCAGTCAACACACTAGATTAAAATTGATGCTAACCAGAGACACAGCTTATGCCTAGTCCCAAGTTTTAATCAATTATCTAACAAAGATAACTAAAGCAGAAGAGTACCTGCTCCAATTTGTGAGCATATTTCTCTCTGATAGTGAAGGAATCCTGACGAGTCTTGGAATTTTCTGATAGCGAGCAGTCATTAGACTCATTACTAACTGCAGCTGTCTGATTTCTTCCCATTGCCTGTGCAGAGACCAAATAGTTCAATAGATAAAACAACACTGGGTACTAAAACTAGAAAGAACAAAGTTTGAGAAAACTAGTTTGTTTCAATCAACTTGATTTAGTTCAGTTCGGATTTCTTGAACAGCATATCTTAGTTCTTTCCGCATTGCTTCATATAATTCACCGTTTGCAACTTCCTCAGACGGATGGTCAGCCTTTGCACAGAAGAATGAATAAGGATAAGGAATTTCTACAGACTGCGACCTCAGTAATACATAATTTATACTACACAAGAGCTGGGATTAGAGAGAGAGAGAGAGAGACTGTGTGAGTGTGTGAAAAAAAAAGTGTAAATTAACCTTCTTCGGAGCATGAACTGCTCGGATTATCTTCTCAAATCCATTTCTCCCAAAATGAGTATCCTTTGATTCATCATCAGTTAAGGCAGAAGACTGGCTCTGAGAAGTTCAGACGTAAAGGCATCACAGAGTATTTTGAATTTATTATATACTTTTTTTGAGAATATAGCCTAATAACTAAACGCACACTCACTGAGGCTTAAACCACCTCTACCTTGTGCAGTTGTGCCTTTAACAAGTACTATTGTGGTGGACATTGGCATTTAAAATTTCTAAAAACATGCAAAATGCCATCAAGATTATTACTTGTATCATACATGAAAAACAACAACAAAATGCTATTACTGGGCAAGAAAGACAGATCTTACAGAGTAACCATCAGGTATCAGGGAGAGATCTATCTGACTTCTAGATCTTCCTAGCCGGTGGTAGCTTGAAGATGTGGTTTTCGATGCCAGCGGTAAACGAGTATTCCCACCATTAGGAGCTATCATAGTAGCACGATTGCTTGAATCACTCTGTAAATCAAATGTATGTAGCAGTTAATAAATAACCGCACATGTCGCTCCTACCCTTAGATCCTATACAATACTAGTATAGAGTAGACTTTAATTCTACATTATTACGTGCACCTTCCCTTGTACAAGCCCCCGCATTCACATAAAAATTGGAAATAGGGCTATAAGGCCTTCCACTATGGAGCTACCTAACTCTCCATCCACATGTGTGCTACATTAACAACTTCCTCACTTTTAAAAACCTCCAAACTTCCCTCACTGTAGTGCTACCCCACTCTTAGTGGAGGACCTAACAGCCAACCTATCAATCAGTTTTTGGCTTGTAAAAGATCAACACATACACAGTCAGAACAACTAAGAAGTCAACTAGGGCCTTAGATGTTTTAGGCCTGAGATCAGCAAATATAGAATCATAAGGAAAACACAGAGAAAAAAACGAACATAGACACTGATACAATAGATAGTTCAACATTGGTGTTAATGAACTCATTACAGAATCAAGATCATAAGGTTTGTTCCATTGCGCTAAAATATCTTTTGCTCAATATGACAATTCAAATATGCTATGAAGCCATGCTATAAACGGTGCAGCACGAATCACATCTTATAATCAAGTAGCACACAAACCGTTAGATAAACGAATAAAACTACATGCAAATAACCCTTTCACCTTTAGCTCATCAAATATATCATTAAAGATAACTACTAGTACTAATTTATTTTACAAAATTAGAAACATTCAATGATCATATTTAACCACATCGCATATTTTTGTGGACGACAACATTTTTTACTTTCACATGCCAAAAAAATCAGTATTTGCATTTAAACGTACTAAAGAAGAAAGCAGCCACACCTCGGAGTCGCTAATCTGATACCTCGCCACCGACAACGACCTGCGCCGCCGCGTCCCCGCATCGGAATCCTTGTCCCCGGTAGGAACAGCCTTCCCAATACCCCTCGCCACCGATAACGACCTCCGCCGCCGCGTTCCCGCATCGTCCTTATCCGTTGCAGGAGCATCATTCCCACGGTTCCTAGCCACCGATACGGACCTCCTCCGCCGCGAACTCGCGTCGGACGCGGCGGAGCTAATCGAAACACCGTCGCCTCGGCTCCTCGACACAGACCTCCCCCTTCTCCTCGACGACGCCGTATCGCTCGCCCACCGCCCAATCTCCCCAAATCGCCCTCCTCCGTCGCTCTCAGTCTTCGACGAGGAAGAGAAGAAGTCGAGCGCGAGATCGTCGAAGCTGATATCGGGGAACGGCGCCGTGGTGGTGCCCCTGGTGGTGTTGACGAATTTCCCCCTGGGCACGTTTTTTATGTAGTCCGGGTCCGGCGCGGTGGGGCGGCGGAGAGAGCGGTGGGCGGAATCCTGGGAAGTGGAGGCGCCGATTGAAGCTCGGTTGGTGGTTGATTTGAAGGCCGAGGTGGCCATGTGTTGTTAGGTAAGTATGTGGATTAAATGAATAGTATTTGAATTAGGTGTGGAGTCGAAGGTTGCTGCATAGCTGAGAAGACTCTGGCAAATTGGTTTTATGATGAGAGAGACAGTTAATGTGAGGAGGAAGAAGGAAGGAAGGATTGGCGGACAGATCCAAAAATGAGGAAATGTTTGAAATTGAAAATCAGGTAACATTAACAATATCCGGTCGGTCAGCCCATTTAATTGACAGATTTAATGATTTCAATTTCATTTTCTAATAATAGATTCATCTATTTTGTTTGAATGATTGACCGAATTTCATTGCACCATGTGTTGCAACGTACAGTTGGTTCATAAAAAATATAAATAAAAAAAATACGTCTGATTAAGTTCACACTCCACAGAGCAACTCACTGAACAAAACGTATCCTAGTAAAATAGTATTAAATATGGAACATATAGTCCACAATATAACAAAACAAAAATAAATAGTAAAAGTTTATAATATCCCACAAATACATGCATGCATGCCACAATGCACACATTTTTAATGAAGATATCAAGGGATAGAACCACTGAACTCCAACACTAAACTCCAAACCTTAGATCTTGGTGCGAACCACAAAGGAACACTAACTAAGCAATCGGCCAGAAACTCTCCAAACAAATTGACTCTTCAACCTATCAAGGTCAGAACCCCCAAGGAGTTTCAACCATTACCAATATGAGCTTAATGGGCAACCTAGGAAGTTATAACTGCTAAGAGCATTGTTGACACTACTCACAGAAAAAAGAGGAAGAAGCAGAACGTCCATAAAAGATGATTGGAGAAGACTCACAAAGAGCGCAAGAGAAGAGAATGATGTGGAAAACCCTGAATAAAGTGGGCCAAATTCCACGAAAGTACGTCATAGGGAGAAGTTATACGCCATTTGTACCCGGAAAAAAAACATTTCCAGTAATAGGAAAGACGCATGACACTCTCGCGTGTATCCATATTTACGCTCATGCGTGTTTTAATTAAACACGCGATTTGCTCATGCGTGTTTGAATTTATACACGCGATAAGCTGATGCGTGTTTGAATGAATGAAATTACGAGGCTTCTGCCCTCTTCCTCACTCCCAGTTTCTGCCCTCTTCCTCACTCCCAGCGCTCCCCCTCTCTGCATGGTGATAAGCTGCGAAATCGTCATCTAGCCGATGAAAATCGAAGTGAATCCGACATATAGTTGCTCCCATTCCTCTTTTAAGTGTTGTTAGGTAAGATTTTACCCTTAATTTCGATTTTAGTTGGTTATTATAGATTTTGGGTTCATGATTTGAAATTTTTGGTTGAATTATTGAATTAGTCAATTATTGAAATTGGTGTCCAATTTTTGTTGAATTATTGAAATTGGTGGCGAATGTTTGTTAAAATATTGAAATTGGTGTCGAATTTTTGTTGAAATATTGAAATTGGTTTCGAATGTTTGGTGTTGCGATGAATTTGTGATGAATTTGGTGTTGAATTGTGATGAAAGACATGTTGGGATGAATTTGGTGTTGAAATTGGGTTGAATTTGGTGTTGAAATTTGTGATGAATTTGTTGTTGAAATTGGTGTTGAATTGTGATGAAAGACATGTTGGGATGAATTTAGTGTTGAAATTGGGATGAATTTGGTGTTGAAATTTGTGATGAATTTGTTGTTGAAATTGGGATGAATTTGTGATGAATTTGGCGTGGGCAGGCGAGGAAACAACTCCTTTCAATATTCGGCGCTTTGATGGCCATTTTTTGGGAAATAGATAATCATCACAGACGCGTGATTGATTATGTCTGCAGATTTGGTTTTGGTGGGTTTTTTATTATGGGCTCTACGTGTAGATGGAGTACCCTTTACAAGAAATGGGTATTGTGAATCTGGGTGGAAGAGTTTATGTGATGAACTGTTGGGCTTCTATCCCCTTCAAAGCGAGATGAAGGAAAACGGTATCTTGGCATCGGCTCTAATACATAGGATGTCGATTGAACCGTTAGAAGATGGTCTGGAAGATGAGGCCTACATTCAACGGGCACGTATGATTGTGCTTGTGCTATTGGGAGGGTTGATATTACCCGACGGATCAGGGTGTAAGATACCTCTGATGTGGTTGACCTAACTTCGAGATGTAGAGGCTGCCTCTATGATTAGTTGGGCGAGTGCTGCACTTGCTACATTATATCATAATCTTTGTGAGGCGTCCATGGGCAAAAGGATAGACATTGGAGGTCCGACCGTACTCCTACAGCTGTGGGTGTGGGAGAGGATGCCCACTTTGAGACCTGATTTTGTGATGGCGCGTATACATACAAACAACACTCCATGTGCATTAATGTAAGTTTGTTGTTTTCTCTCTTTTGTGTATTTAATGACAACATATTAAATTGGAAACTTATCTCATTGTAGGTGGACTGGCTCATATATGATAAACAAGGCCCCCAAACATTCTGTTCGACATTATCGTGAACAGTTATCATTACTCCAAAATAGCCAGGTATAATGAATAATGTTTTGATATATATTTGTGTAATATGATATAAATTTGTGTAATAGTTTAATGTAAACTTGTTATTGTAGTTTATTTGGATGCCATATGTGGACCGTCAATTGCCAGACTCCTGCCTCGAGATAAACAACAGTTGGAGATCTGTGACGTACATGGTTTGTTGGGCTATTGTCGAAGCACATGAGCCTGAGCGCGTTGTGAGACAATTTGGAGGCACTCCGTGCATTCCGGAATTGCGTGATTGGGGTTTCAATGAAACTCATTTCAAAACAAATCGTCGTGGAAAAGCTAAGACGAACTGGGCTATGCAGAACAAGGCTTACATTCAACATTGGGAGAGAAGGTCGGAGTTCGTGTCTAATCATTACATGAAGCCTCTTGAAGACCACGTGCAGGTGACTAGAACTCGATTATACATGGAGTGGTATTTTAAAATAACTATCACATATATCACACTGTCGGGTAGGCTTCCAGAAGTAGGGATGAACACTGTTGCATCATCATCAACACTCCAAGTAAGTATTGTATTTTTATTGTTGTTGTTTCATTATTAAAGTATTTATGTTATTAACTATTCATGTTTTATTTGTTACAGTGTGAGACATTGGCCCGTGTATTTCAATTGTCGCGCGGTTTTGATCCAGAAGACGTTGTAGGATTGTTGCATGAGATTAACAATCTTGTTCTTAACTGCCTTACCGATTGCGGTGAGAGTGAACGCACGGTCATACCTTCCACACAGCGCACTGATGTGGATATGTCCCCGGGGGTTTGTCCGAAGAGCTCGCGGTATTGGTCAAAGAGGTGTCCGAACAGGCGGACACGGTTATTCACGGCAGTTCAGAATGTCCCAAGACATGCCAGGGTCATCACAAGCAGCAAATGGAGAAAATATTAATTCAGATGACAACATAGATTTGGATACATTCATCGACAATTTTGCTGCTGAGCTCGAAATGCAAAATCCACCAGCATCAGATCCCTCTAGTTGGTTTCCTACTAGGTCAGACGCGCCACAGTCTAGTTGGGTGACTCCCTTTGATAGAGTTGGGCTACCATGGCAGCCTACTACACATGATTCATTCTTCTCAGATGTCCATATCGTGCACTCTCCAACAAATGATGATGCTGCTGATGATGATGATGATGATGCTGCTGATGATGATGATGACGACGACGATGCTGATGATGCTCTTGAGAGTTCTGCACAATTGGAGCGTCCCAGAAGTAGTGCCTACATAGAGCGCCCCACGAGGAGAGAACATATTGACCATCCCAGGAGTAGTGTACAACTTGATCGCCCTAGCAGTAGTGCACACACGTCCCGTCCCGACAAGGAACGCTCCAGGCCAAGTTTGTCTCAGACAATTATGGGCATGTTCCCACGTAGAAGGTCTAGCCGTGACAACAGAGGAAAAGGCCGGAGTAAATATACACCATCGTCATTAAAGTAGCCAGTTATCATGAGATGTATTGTCTATTTATTACAGGTGGATTGATCAATAAATAAGGTAAACTCTGTCGAATTTTTTTCGTAACAAGATGATTTTTTACGTAACAATATTACTTAAGAATGTAATTTCAGTCTTAAATATGGTTAGAAAATCTAACATACTGTTCGTAAATATAATATGACTACACAACACGTCCTAAAGTACACTTTCTTCTATTGTGGTCGGTCTCTCCACAAAGGCAGCATCGAGGAGGAGTTCTTGGCGCATCTTCTTCACGCTCATCCATTTGGTTTTGTATCCTGCTTCTATTGTATAGCCCACGTGAACGAGGAAGTAGCCGTGCTGGTGAACATTCCAACGTCCATTCAGGTTCATACCAATAATCTTGGTGTCTCAATGGACGGAACGCAGCTGCATAAAATTACAATCGTAAGACATGATAATAAATGTAAGAATAAGAAGTATCTAAATAACATACCAGCGTACTGGTGAATCCAAACATCTGTATGGTATCGGGAATCAACATGACTAAAGATGTCATCACTACGTTCTCTCAGCACCGCAACAGCGTGAGAGCAAGGCATTCTCCAGGTCTGCCACTTTCCACATGAGCATCTCTTTTCACGATAATCTACAACATGGATATTATGGCCTCTACCCGGACCTCTGTGATAGGTTAGCACCTCATAGGTTCCACATGCTATGCTTGTAGTCCTAACATGATGACGTCTCCCTCGACGGTCATTCTTCTGAAATAACTCCCAAGCCCACGGTGTCAAAGGCGTCTGACATTGTTTGGCTAGAGTCGTTCGGTTAACAAACCAGTTGATGGTCCGCCAGAATGCAATATCAATGATAGCTCTAATTGGGAGTTCCCTCGTAGATAACAACACATTGTTATAACACTCGGTCATGTTAGTAGATGTCTCACCCCATCGACGAAATTCATCATGTGTCATAGTCCACTGCGATCTATCTATGGTGGTTTCGAGGTACCTCAAAGCTTCTGGACTCACCTTTTCTAATTCATGCCTAGCAGTCCAATATCTCCGCTCTTCAATTACTTCACCCATTATCCATACCCATTTCTTCACTCCAGGGCCTTTGTGTCTTTGTAACACATTCGATCTAACGTGAACTAAGCAGTATCGATGATAACCAACTGGTACCTCTTTCCACACATCAGACTGCATGGCATTTATAATGCCTTGATGTCTGTCAGATATTATGCATGCTTCCTGCTCATGCTTTATAATATGCACTTTGACAAGATTCAAAAACCAATTCCAACTCTCATTTATTTCTTCATCAACAATAGCAAAAGCAACAGGCAAACAGTTCTTATTTCTATCATAACCTACTGCAGCAAGTAGTTTACCTTTCAGTCTTCCACGCAGGTGAGTCCCATCAACTGATAAGACCGGCTTTGCTAGTTGGGGAGTTGTCCCAGGATTTTGACTTTGCAACTCAGTCAGGTAGCTGGGGAGTTGTCTGAATGATCCCTCCCACCCACCATATACAAGCTCAATAGCTTTTCTGCGAGCATACCATGCTTTCTTGTAGCTGATTTTCATGTGAAATTTATCTTTGATATATGTACGTACCGCAGAAGGCTTGAATTCAACATCGTTTTCAATTTGACTTCGAATACAGAGAGCAATCATGGATGATGTAAGATTAACATGTTCACTTGGATCGTGATCTCCCATACAACAATGACGATCAACCCATGAGTTGATAGACCAGCTACCATCACGTTTCTTAAACGTTGCTTTAACCTCCCAATTACATGGGTATCGTTGCCCGAGGTCCTTGCCTTTTCTTTTCAGACCAAATGGGTCCCTACAAACTGCATGCCATCTTCTTGATTTACTATCCATAACCTCATACATCCGACCTGTTCCCACATGCCATAATGTCACAGCAGTTTTCAACTGCAATTTGCTATCAAATTTCGTTCTCACATCTATATGTCTCGGATTATCCTCATCCCAATACCACATATCTTCTTCACCCACTCCATGGTCTTCTGACACGTAACATCTGCTGCCTTCACATGGTAATGATCGAAAAAATGGTAACCCTTCAGCCACATAGTCGGGAACAGGTTGCTCCCCACGAACAGATGGTTGTACATAATTCTCAACCATCATTTCAAGTGTCTCGTCGTCTGTAGAATCTTCACATGATTCTGCACTATAATCAAGATCACTTGGTTGAGAACCATCGGAACCATCACAATCAGAACCATCTAAACCAGCACAATTATCAGAACCATCTGAACCATCACAATTATCAGAACCATCTGAACCATCATAACCATCACATGTCACATTTGGTACATCTAGTTGTTCATCAACCTCCCTCCCAAATGTGTTGAATTCAAAGCTATGATATTCATCATCCCTCCTAGATGTCCCAAAATCAAAACTATGATAATCATCTCTCCTAGACGTTCCAACATCATGCTGAGTGATAGGTTGTTCAAATTGCAACGCAGTAGTCACAAGAGTATATTCAATAAAAAGTTCAATTGGACGTGGATTTTCAGCAAACATATACTCCAACAAATTATCATCCACAGGTGTAGCTATATAATTCACCACTCCACTAAAAACCACAGGATGCCTCCATGTTAAATCAATCGTATGTGCATCCAAATCAATTCCAATTTTTACACATATCATTGAAACTAGTTGATAATAAGATATCTTTTCATTCAATATAATAAATGATTTTGCACGAGGGGATCATAAGCAACGCCCAAACCTAGGAGCTGAATAATTTTCCCATCCCAATATAAACTCACAAACACCATCAAACCTGCAAAATAAGTACGACAAAACATCATATACTCTAAATTCAACCAAATTCAACAAAAAAATTTAAAACCATGAACCCTAAATCTTATACCCAACTAAAATATACCAATAATAATCGAAACTAAGGGTAGAAAGTTACCTAACAACACATCAAATTGGAATGAGAGCAGCTAAATGTCGGATTAGAGTTCGATTTTGCTGGTTGGGATGAATGGGGCGACGAAGCAGAATCAGTTTTCGCGTTCTGTGAGAGGCAGAGAAGCAGCCTGGACTGATTTTTGTATCCAAGGGAGACACGTATCAGCCTGATGCGTGTATGTTTAGAGACGCGATAGCAGAATGCGTATTTCTTTTTAGAGACGCGAGAGGAAGATGCGTCTATAAGTAAACATGCGATAAGCTCACGTGTCTTTCCCCTCTCTGGAAACTTTTTTTTTGCGGGAACAAACGACGGATACTACCTCTCAGGAGGTAGTTTCTTGGAATTTGGCCGAATAAAGTGTGAGAAAGTGAATGTCTCGAATGAGGGTGAGAGAGAGATAGTGCGATAAAATAATCACTTTCGCACACATCAAAAGGACCCAAATCCTAATGAGCGGCTAACGGAGCAGCCGAGAAGACGCGGAACATGTATTGGGCCTTTTAAGTGTTGGGCCACCAAATGGGCCAAATATATCACTCGGCTAAAACAATAGTAGTAGTATTAAAAATGGTCCAATAGTAGTAGTAGGAAATCGCAATTTAAAATAATCATAGCTTCATCTAATGTTAGCTGCACAACAAACTCTGCATAGCTAGTGAGGGAAATTAATCAGATCCATGAGTAACAATGACTCTGAAAACGGCATATGTAATATTCTCTTCAACTTGAAACCTGCATTTGTCTCCAGGCTTAATGCTGTTTCGCTTGCAGAATTCAGTCCAGTTAGCAGTCAATGCTCCGCCACCAACATATTCACGGTAGACAACTGGCCATAGCCCTCCAACCGAGCCTCTCAGATATATAATCATCGGAGCTTTCATTCTCTGGGGTTTAATCATTCTCAATCTCCTTGTTTGAGCTAATACAATCTTTACTGGCACCTCCTACATCAAACACAGCAGAGAGTTAATTGAATATGCCAAACATAAATTTAGCTTGAATAGGATGGACTGTGCATGCACCCTTCCACAACAAAAGACTATATTTACTTCACTTGAGTAGGAATGGATATGCAGATTTTTGTTTTTTGTACAAAGCCAAATTTCAATGCTAAAATATGAAGTTTCAGCAATGTGGACTGACTCCCTCATGACAGATACAGGTATGCAATGTGTATGTTAGACTACAACAATACCAAGGGAGTTAAATGCAGTTCACAAAAGAAAACACCACAAGATATAATTATAACTATATATATATATATACCAAACCTGTAATCAGGAAAGAGATCTGCAATCATCACCATCCCAACACATTTCTTATTCGGTATGGGACTATGGGATTTAGGAATTGTTGGTTATGTTTAATTAGAGAGAGAAAAGGTGGTTGCATGCATTAATTGGAGATAGAAAGTTACCAAAGATAGAAATGTATCATCTTATTTGGGGTAAACTAAAAAGAAAAGTGTCATCTTAGTTGGGACGGAGGGAGTACCTTTTAAGAATATGGAGTAATATGCAGGTTGCAAATGAAGAAATATTGATAAGACCAGTATGTGCATCTTTTACTATTTTCTATCAATCATATTTAGCAGTAAGGATAAGAAGCAAGTTGGGGAGAAGCCATGGGGCCAAGTCATCGATGAGTTCATATGAGATACGATTAGCAATCTGCAATCAATCAAAAAAAAAGAAAGGGTAACATAAACAAAGTACCAGGTATGGTTGGCTTTCTATCTAGGCTGAAAATGGACAGATTGAAATCGGATTGGTAGTATCCAATTGGCCTGTTTCATATGGCAGATCAGGTTCAACTTTTACTATCGGTGGAATACTCATCTGGGGTTGGTTCCACATAGCAGATGGTTCCTCTCCTGCATCTCATGAACAAAACATACAGACAGTTAATGGGTTTGACATAGATGTGTTCTTGAAAACTTGCTTCAAAGCACCCACATAGAACATATATGCAAATATATAAACAACACAATTTAGTCCTTAATAGCATGCAGTCCTATATACCATTATTAAACCAACAAATGCAACATCTCTTCTTAAAATAAGACACTTCATTTCTCTAGAGCGAGCCAGAGGACAAACCTAATGGATCTTTGACATTTGAACTGGAGTTGCAAAATATGCTTTTTACCTCCCTTTCGACAATCTTAGTACTCCCCGTGGAAGGATATACTTTAACGGGTTCCAGTTTGTCTACTGCAACAGATATCACTGGTTAATGAAGAACATAATAAGACATTAGTTGCATATTAAGATGTTAAAAAACAGAATGAACTGAGTCACAGAACAAGTTTCCCTACCATCTTGGAAACTACAAACATTATCCGAAACGCACTTCTTCATTTCACTGTTATCAGAAAGATTCTCACAGAACTTGGTTGTTAAACCATCACCAGAATGGATACCTTCCTCATGTGAAAGAGGAGCCACTTGAGTGTCATCCATTTTCTTTCTAATCTCATCTGAAATTTCTCTCTTGGTCACAACCACTTGAGCATCCTCTGCAGTTGTCTTAGTCTTCTCCACCTCGTCACCTCCAGCTGGGTTGGTCAGTTTCAGAACCCGATTACAAGAAATGGATAATTCTGGGCCTGATGCATTATCTAAGTTGGCATAATGCTGTTCAGTTTCAGCAAGAGGGTCTAACATTGTGATTGCACCTCCCTCACACTTGCTTGCATCAGATGTTCTGTTTTCTATCTCAAAGCTCAAGTCATATAAGGAAATCCTACGTTCTTCATGATACCAATCATTTTTGTTAATCATACAGATTGGATCAACAATGTCCTCAGGTATGGGAACAAGTTTTGAGACCCCCAAGGCATCATTTTCAACCTCAATCTTCGGTTTGCAGTTCCGAAATTCATCTCTAGGGGCCAGGATTAATTCATCTTCTGAAGCTATTCCATGGTCTCTCCTATGCTTTTTGCACTGTCTATCAAAGTTTGTTCTCTCACGGCCACTTGTTCCAAAAATTCGAACAGTAAAATGGCTTCCCTCTATGTACTGAAATGTCACTAATTCTCCTACTTTGAGTCCATGGTCTACAAAAAACTTTTCCCAGCCCCTTTCGAATGCAAGAGAACCATTAACGAGAGACATTGTTACAGACCATCGCTGCCCACTTACATCCTCAATTTGAGTTTCCAGATTAGTCAAGTGTTTCATTAATTTTGCAGACCCCGGAGGCAAGCACTGCAAAAGTGTTGGAAATTTTATTGCTCATTTCAACAAAAAGCTAACATTCAAAAGATAATAAAGCCCATATGGGCAGTATAAAAAGGGAAGCTAGTGTAAAACAACAGAATACACCTAAAATTTGCCTTGGGGCAAAAAAAAGTCAAAACATCCAAATTAATTTACACCCAAGAATTTGCCCGGTGCAAATGGCCCTCAAAATTATGTTTTTGGAGTTCTTTATTGGTTTCTGGAATTTAAAATGCCCGCCCATTTTTTTGTGTGATCCTTGCTATTTCTACGGGTTTTGGTGTGACCGTGTGAATAAAGCATAAAAAATGACAAGATCCACAGCTGATTGAATTATTCATAACGTTAATAGTTTACAATCCTATCAAATTCATTATAATTATTTATAGAGGTGATAAAGGAGTCGAGACTGCAATCAAGGGCGGAAAATACACATTGAACTGAAGTGCAGCACAACATATTTATTTAAGCATAATGATTTGACAGAGAGCACAAACCCTAACATTAAAAAATATCACAAAATTGCCAGAAAACAAAAACAGAGTGAGAAGGAGAAGGAAGACAGTGGAGTAGTAAGTGAGAGAGAGGGGTTTTGGTTTTAGTACCAAAAAATGAGAGCAGTTGTTGCCGAACATGATTTTGAAGAAACGATCGACAGGAAAAAATCCTCCGAGCGCGCCGTGAGATCTCTCGCATTTTAAGAGGCAGTCGACACATGCTATGCCTCTTGAAACCATCTTCTTCTGGTCTTTTAAATTGTTAGCTAAGCTAAGCCAAGCCAAGCCAAGCCAAGCCAAGCTACTACTACCACCCAACTAACATCCTACTTTTCGCATAGCTGAATTCTTATACGTAAAACAAAATTCTCACAACTTTCCGGGCTGTCAGCGCTGTGATTGTATTGAATTGAATTGCAGGGAAGAAATAGCGGTGAAATTGAGGAGTAAATGGTGGAGGTAAAAGTTCTTTTTACATTATTTTGGGTGAAAATCAAACCATCTGAAATTGGTAAGATCATTTATTATTTTAGGTTAAAGATCCGAGTTAGAAACTTAAATTTGCTAAGAATATGGTAGTAGGAGTAGGGCTGGGGGAAAATACCGAAATACTTGCCTTATCTTACCGAAAAAATATCGAAAATACCGAACTTTTGGTATACCGTGATTTTCGGTACGGTATAATACCTTACCGAAATATTTCGATAAGGTAACGGTATGAATTTTCATATACCGTTGTATACCGCTTCATACCGAAGTTCGGTATGTACTGTAAATTAAGGTATATACCGTAAAATATAAATTTAATAGTATAAAATATATTTTATATATTTTTAAAATTATAAAATTTATTGTGAAATATAAATATAATTATGAATAAAATATATGTAATATATATATTTTTTAAAATAAAATATAAATAATATTCTGAAAACTCAAATTATCTATTTTCATTGATGTTGAAAGTAAGAGCATCCACAACGGTGGTGGGAGTGAAGGCCGCCGTCTGTGCCAGCGGCGAGGACGAGGATCGCCGCCACGGCGCTGCTCGATGCATCGAGCAGCGCCGTGCCAGCGAGCAGGCGACGTGGCGGCTTATGATTGAGCAACGGCATAGTCGTTGCCTTTGAATTATTTTTTTTATTTTAAAAATAGTTTTTAAATTATATAAAATGATTAGAAAAAAAAATTCCAAATCCCAAAAATATGGCCGTTTTTTTCCCGTTTTTTCTGAATTTCTTTGATTTTTTTTTATTTTTTTTCCCCAAAGTCATCTATAAATACACACATTCATCATCCATTTATCACATCAATTCATCTCCCATTCATCTCTCATTCTTAATTCTCATACAAACTATCAACACATTCATCCCTCATTCAAAACCTCAAATGGATTTCACCAATATTATGGCGGAAGCGGAACGCGAAGAACAAGAATACTTCGAACAACATCATGCCGCTTATGAAGCATATGTTGCGGCGAATACCCCCGCTCCTCCTCCTCAACGAACCAGATCAAATCGGCGCTACATTCATCGTGACAGGGAGGGAGCCCACGAAAGGCTCGTTGCCGACTACTTTGCCGACCAGCCGCGGTTTCCGGCAGATTACTTCAGGCGCCGTTTTCGCATGTCAAAGCGCTTGTTCATGCGAATTGTCAACACATTGTCCGCACGTGTTGAATTATTCCAAACAGGTCCAGATGCAGCCGGCCGGCAAAGTATCACACCGTTGCAGAAGTGTACGTGTGCCATCCGACAACTCGCTACTGGGCAAACGGCCGACATCTTCGACGAGTATTTGCATATCGGTGAGTCCACTGGAATCCTTTATGTAATTTTTAGTATTTTAATTATGTAATTTTTAATTTTTTAGGATTTTAATTATGTCGTTTTTATTTTATTTGTCATTTGTAATATTATTTAGGTTTTTTTAATGAATTTTAGTATTATTGAAATGTTATTGTTTAATTGAATTTTAAATTAATTGTGCTCGTCCTTGCGGAAGAGCACAGCTGTGGGTATTGTGCTCTTGCCAGAGAGCAGGCAGAAAAAGTGGGGCCGGACCCACAACCGTGCCGCTGGCAAGAGCACGGTTGTGGATGCTCTAAAGTATACCGCAAAAGTACGGTATACCGAACTTTGGTACGGTATACCAAAAATGAGGTACTGCATCGGTATGGAAATTGGTCATACCGAAAATAAGGTATACCGGAGTTCGGTATACCGAAAATTTTGATAAGGTAAAGGTATGATTTGTTCGCATATCGAATTTACGGTAATGTATACGGTATAGTGGTTTCGGTAAGGTATATCATACCTACCCACCCCTAAGTAGGAGGTATAATTTTTGAAAATATATTTTGAAATACTAATATTTGATCCCAAGTTCTAAACAATACTACAAGGAAATATGGTTTGTAAAAACACTTGGAAAACAACCAAATTCTGTTATGCACATAGAAAATAGAAGCAAAACAAGAGATTGTTGATGGAGTACGTACTAAACAAGCCCAACAGCAGTAAAGCCCATCAGCCTAAAGCCCAAGAAAGAGTATCAGTTCGGCATGACTAAAGAGTATCAGTCCGGCATGACTAAAGAGTTCAGTTCGGCACAACCAAAGAGTTCGGCCCCAGCCTACAGCTCGGTAAAAGCCAACCAATCAAACTCTGCTCTCAGGTCGGCATCAAGCTCTACTCTCAGATCGGCAAAAGCTGCTCGGCAATAATTCAGCAGTTCGGTCTCAGTATTCGACCGAACTAGGAGATAGTGGACTCATGCAGGATTTCCACCTCCACTACACCCACGATCTATTTAGTGGTGTCAAGCAGTCATTAACTCATGCAGGATAGTGGACCCATGCAAGATCGCCACGATCTCCACGACATCCACTGCCTAGTAAATGGTGCTGCATGCCACGATCTTGGTTCAATGTATAAATAGAACTTAGATCAGATAGAAAAAGGTTAAGTTCTGTTAAGCTCTCTAGAGATCAAAGATCAAATAGCAAGTCTGTATTGTAAGCTGTAGAAAACAGATCAAGCAATACAACTCTGCCCTCTTTTCTTCCCGTGGACGTAGATTTACCTCAGTAAATCGAACCACGTAAATCTCTGTGTCGTGATCTGCATTTTCCTGCATTCATCACCATCAAAAATTCGCCAAACCATCACTGGCGCCGTCTGTGGGAAACAGAGAACCAAATTTGTGATAAAGCGAATTTTTGACCCTTTTTCCACCCCAAAAAAATGCATACCAGATCACATAACACCCATAATACCGTTCGTGATAACCGTGAGGAAGCTAGTCCAGCTCGCAGGTCTGAAAAACGGCCTCGGGAGACATCTACCTCCGGTTCTCACGAAGAAGGAACAAGCCACTCCAGGAGAGATCGCACCGAGTCTTCCCAGCAGCCCGATTTAAATGAAGCTGTCAAGCTGTTCTTGGCCGAGAAGCAGGAGGAGTTCTTAACCTTCCTGCAGAAGAGCCAACAGCCGGAGAAGACAACGGCGGATTCTCCCTCCTCATCCAGACATGAAAGTCACTACCGCAGTAGTGACGTGTCTTCCAGGAGAAAGAATCCTCAACCCCGACATGTTCCTGTTCCTCCTCGGTACCGGAACCACAGGAGAACTCCATCTCCTCCGTACCGAAGAGATATCGGGTTCGCCATGTACGGAGCATTAAAGACTCCGTTCTCGGACGATATCACCCGAACTCCTTTGCCGCGGAACTACCGGACACCGTCAATGACTTATGACGGGCTAGTGGATCCTCATGACTTCTTGGGACGCTATCAGTATAATATGGCGAACCAGGGTCTCAATGAGGTCCATATGTGCAAGCTGTTCCCCGAGCTTCTTATCGGGAACGCGAGAAGGTGGTTCGATAGCCTCCCCCAAGGCAGCATTAGATCTTACCGAGATCTAATGGATGCTTTCCACAGGAGGTTCTTTCAGAAAGCGGAAGCCCGGATCACTTCGGCTCAGCTGCTTTCTATACGTCAAGGTCGCGACGAAAAGATCAGCGACTTCATGACGAGATTCCACAAGGAATGCCTACAAGTAGATGATCTCAACGATCTACTTGTCATTTCGGCATTCCAAAATGGAATCCTGCCCGGAGCTCTCTACAGAAAGCTCGTGGAGTGCGGTCCACAAACAGCTCAAGAAATGTGGGACATTGCGGACCAGTTTTCCCGTGCGGATGAGGCAGACCGTCGAAAACGGTCTTTAGACAGCTCATCCCGAGAAGAGAAAAAGAAGCCCGATCAAAGCGGCCAGGTGCTTCCTCGCCGAACTCCTTTTGAAAGAATTCAAAGGGCACCGGTACAAGGCAGATTGGGGCCACGTCTCAATCCTGAGAAGCCGCCCGCTCAGTTCGTACCATTAAACAAGTCAAGAGCGGAAATTTTCGAACTACATTCCGATATGTTCGAAAAACCAAAGCGGATGACGAAATCAGCCGCGCGGCGACCTCAGGATCAATATTGCTCCTTCCATCAAGCCCACGGTCACGATACCGAGGAGTGCCGAAATTTGGCTGCAGGTATTGATGTTCTTGTGAAAACAGGAACGTTAAAAGAATACCAAAGCAAGCAGCCGAAAAAGAACAAAAGGCAGAGAGGTGCGAACTGCAATCCTCAGGATCCGAAAAGGCATGAGGATCCCGAAGACGACGACGAGCCGCAATATGATGGAGTAATCCAGACTATTGATGCTCTCCCTGCCGGGAAGACTAAGTCGTCCCTAAAAGCAGAACGCAGAGGTTCCAATCAAGAGGAGCCAACACATAAAAGGCTGAAGAAAGACGAAGTGATTACATTTTCAGATGCCGATCCCGTCCCAGCCATCTCTCCTCACCAAGATGCTATTGTCATTCAAGCCGGAGTGGCAAACAAACTGATCCACAGAGTATTTGTGGATACAGGAGCGTCAGTCAGCATTCTTTTTAAAGAATGTTTCGATAAAATGGAAGTGGATCCAGCTCGGCTCAGTCCGGCTCCACTTCCTCTGAAAAGTTTCGCCCAGGAGGACACCCGCCCTGAAGGTATTATCAGCCTTCCGATCACGGTGGGAAAAGCGCCTACAAGCTCCAATACGATGATCGAGTTCTTTGTGGTGAAAGCTCGGTCCCCGTACAACATCATCCTGGGGAGAGACTGGCTCAACACAGTTCGGGCCGTTTGCTCTACTTATCACCTCACCATCAAGATCCCCACTAAAGGTGGGATAGCGGTCATCCGAGGTGATCAAAAGAGAGCAAAAGAATGTCTGCAGATTGCGCTTAAAAGTGCCGAACAATCAGTTCGGCACCATCAAGCATAGCAATCACAGCAACCGAAGTCAGAGGCAAGCGAGATGACCGAAGTCACTTCAGAGCCGAACTCAATGACCGTTCAGTTATACGAAGATGATCCATCCAGAACGGTCAAGATCGGCTTCGCAGGAACGCCTCTACTCCGGGAAAAGACCATTCAGCTCCTCAAGGAGTACAAAGATGTCTTTGCATGGTCTCCGTTGGACATGACCGGAGTGCCCCCCGAGGTAATCACTCATCGGTTAAATATTGATCCTTCAATCCGGCCAGTAAAACAGAAGCAAAGACTCTTTGCGGCAGAAAGAAGCCAAGTCATCCATGACGAAGTCCGCCAATTACTAAAAGCGGATGTACTATTCGAGGTGAAATATCCTTCTTGGGTGGCCAATCCTGTGATGATCAAGAAAAAAGAAGGAGGATGGCGGATGTGCATAGATTTTACCGATCTAAACAAGCACTGTCCTAAAGATTGCTATCCCCTTCCGAATATAGATAAAAAAGTAGAAGCTTTGATCGGCTTCGAAATTTTCTGCTTTCTTGATTTATACAAAGGATATCACCAAGTGTTGATGGATGAGAGTGACGCTCCGAAAACAGCTTTCATTACCGATTTCGGCATTTTCGCTTATAAAAAGATGCCATTCAGTTTAAAGAATGCCGGAGCCACTTATCAAAGGATGGTAGACAAGCTTTTTCGGCACCTAATCGGAAAACAGGTTGAAGTGTATGTCGACGACATAGTTGTCAAAAGCAAAAGCACTTCGGAGTACGAAGACAACCTCAAATCCACTCTCGACGTGCTCCGAAAAGCCAACCTCAAACTCAACCCCCAAAAATGTACCTTTTTGGTAGATTCGGGAAAATTTCTGGGTTGTTGGGTTTCAAAGGACGGACTCAAAGCAAATCCCTCAAAAGTTCAAGTTATTCAGAACATGGCGATGCCGAAGTCCATACACGATGTGCAAAGACTAACTGGATGTCTAGCCGCATTAAATAGATTCCTTTCCCAAGCAGCCGAAAAGCAACTGCCGTTCTTCAAAGTGTTAAAAAAGGCACCAAAGTTTGAGTGGGGAGCCGAGCAGAAAAAGGCTTTTGACGAGCTCAAAAGTTATTTAGCCGAGCTTCCAATTCTCTCTGCTCCAACAGATGCCGAAGTGATTTTCTTATACTTAGCGGCATCCGATCAAACCATTAGCGCGGTGCTTGTACGAGAAGAAGGCCTAAAGCAGTTTCCCATCTACTTTACAAGCCGAGCATTAAGAGGTCCAGAAACAAGGTATCAACCTCTGGAAAAAATTGCTCTGGCGTTAGTAAATGCAGCAAGGAGACTGCGGCCATACTTCTATGCTCACAAGGTATGCGTCTTAACCGATCTGCCTCTTTGGCAAGTTTTGACCAAGCCAGAAGCATCAGGCAGAATCGCCAAATGGGCCATAGAGCTGGGAGAACACTCAATCGAGTACCTACCTCGAAAAGCCATCAAGGGACAAGCCTTGGCAGATTTTCTTGCAGAGGCCAAGTTCGATCAAGCAATCCCTGTCATTGCCGAACAGAAAAATTCTGCCAATGCCGAACTAGCACAGCCCTTGGAATCCGAAGAAGAGCCGCCGGACTGCTGGAGCGGATTCGTAGATGGAGCTTCGAATAAAACGGGAAGTGGAGCTGGTATTCTGCTTATCGCTCCCGATGGACACGAGGTAACCTATTCACTTCGGTTCTCATTCCCAACCACTAATAACGAAGCCGAATACGAAGCCCTCCTTGCCGGACTCCAGCTAGCGCAAAGTCTATGTATCAAGTCTCTCAAAATCCATTGTGATTCACAAGTCATAGTGAATCACATGTTGGGTACAAGTGAAGCCCGTGATGAGAGGATGAGGAAATATTTAGACAAAGCGCAAAGCATTAGCCGAAGTTTCTCTTATTTTCGGATAATCCGCATTCCCAGAGCAGAAAACAGCCGAGCAGATACTTTAAGTAAGTTAGCCGCATGTCCAAGCTCAAAGGTGGAGGAATTGATGCATCGAAGCATTGATGAAGCTGAGGTACATTCAGTAACCAGCTCGCCGAACTGGATGACGCCGATCTTACAGTATCTAGATCAAGGACAACTGCCCGAGGATAAGAGAGAAGCTCGGAAAATCACATACCGAGCACTTCGGTACGAACTTCATGGAGGAGTCTTATACAGAAAGTCCTACCTTCAGCCGTTATTACGATGTATAGGGCCAGAAGAGACGGACTACATCCTCAGAGAAGTTCATGAAGGATCGTGCGGCAGCCACATCGGAGCTAGAGCTTTAGCTAAAAAAGTTCTAAGATGGGGATATTATTGGCCAACCTTGGTACAAGAAGCAGTGCAGCTCGTCAAGACATGCCCGAAGTGCCAAATCCATGCAAATATCCCAAGGATGCCGCAGACCGATCTATCCACTATGCAAAGCCCTTGGCCTTTTATGCAATGGGGTATAGACATAGTAGGACCACTACCACAAGCTCCTCGGCAAATAAAATTCCTAATCGTTGCCGTGGACTACTTTACGAAGTGGGTGGAAGCTGAACCATTAGCTACGATAACGAGCTCGAAGACATTGGATTTCGTCTGGAAGAACATAGTGTGCCGATTTGGCATACCCCACATCCTCATCTCGGATAACGGGACTCAGTTCACCGACAAGACGTTCAAGAATTGGTGCCAAGAGCTGAATATTCAACAGCGGTTCACTTCGGTCTCTCATCCACAAGCAAACGGACAAACGGAGGTAACAAATCGTATCCTGGTGAAAGGGTTAAAAGCTCGGTTAGAACAAGCCAAAGGACAATGGGTAGAAAATCTCCCTCAAGTCTTATGGTCCTACCGAACTACACCCACAACCTCCAACGGTGAAACTCCGTACAGTCTTGTGTACGGCACTGAAGCCGTGATTCCGGTGGAGATCGGCATACCCAGTCCCCGAACTCTAAATTTCTCAGCAGAAATGAATGACGACGGACTGAGAGCTGAGCTAGATCTTGCCGAAGAAAGAAGAGAATTGGCATGCATAAAAGCAGCCAAGTACAAGGAGCAAGTAGCCCGGTATTACAACCAAAGGGTGAAGAAGCTGCAATTTCAAGTGGGAGATCTCGTCTTGAGAAACAACGAAGTAAGCCGAGCAGAAAAGCTGGGCAAGCTCGAACCCACATGGGAAGGTCCGTATCGGGTGTCAGAAGTCCTCGGCAAAGGGTCTTACAAATTGGCTCACATGTCAGGAGAACAGGTACCCCGAACATGGCACATTTCCAACCTCAAGAAGTTCCATTTGTAAGAGACAGTCCGGTCAGTCAGTCTTGAGTCCTGTTCGGTCAATGTGCTTTCTTTGGTTTGCTTGGTCTTTGTGCTTTCTTTGGTTTGCTTGGTCTTTGTTTATCTCTGTGCGTTTTGTCTGTGTGTTTTGTCTGTCTCTGTGCGTGTCGTCTCTTACAAATGTTACTGAGGTATCTTGTTCTTCGAAGGCTGATCCCCTTCTTAGAACATATACAAGCCAACGATTGTGAGTCAAAGCTTCTAAAG
Organism: Salvia splendens; assembly: GCF_004379255.2. NCBI lineage: Eukaryota > Viridiplantae > Streptophyta > Magnoliopsida > Lamiales > Lamiaceae > Salvia > Salvia splendens. The sequence continues at coordinate 17,596,784 of NC_056036.1, read as the reverse complement.
AGGATACAAGACCACAATTCAGCTTAAACAAGCAGTTCGTCTAAAACGAGCTGCAATAAGCCAACGATTGTGAGTCAAAGCTTCTAAAGAGGATACAAGACCACAATTCCGCTTAAGAAACAAGCACTTCGTCTGAAACGAACTGCAATAAGCCAACGATTGTGAAGTCCAAGCTTCTAAAGAGGATACAAGACCACAATTCGGCTTAAAAATCAAGCACTTCGTCTGAAACGAACTGCAACAAAAGTCCGATTCACGCGATAAAACTTGCCTGAATTAGGACAAGGGAAAGTCCGATCCACGCGATAAAACTCGCCGAATTAGGACAAGGGAAAGTCCGATCCCCAAATTAGGACAACGGAAAGTCCGATCCGAGCGATAAAACTCGCCAAATTAGGACACAAACCAAGTCCGGTCAAAGAAGAGTTCACTTCATCAGACCGAGGACAAACATCAACTTACCCCGTACCTTTATCCAGAATGCCGAAGTGATTCACTTCGCTTTTCGGGGGGGGTAGTGATGGAGTACGTACTAAACAAGCCCAACAGCAGTAAAGCCCATCAGCCTAAAGCCCAAGAAAGAGTATCAGTTCGGCATGACTAAAGAGTATCAGTCCGGCATGACTAAAGAGTTCAGTTCGGCACAACCAAAGAGTTCGGCCCCAGCCTACAGCTCGGTAAAAGCCAACCAATCAAACTCTGCTCTCAGGTCGGCATCAAGCTCTACTCTCAGATCGGCAAAAGCTGCTCGGCAATAATTCAGCAGTTCGGTCTCAGTATTCGACCGAACTAGGAGATAGTGGACTCATGCAGGATTTCCACCTCCACTACACCCACGATCTATTTAGTGGTGTCAAGCAGTCATTAACTCATGCAGGATAGTGGACCCATGCAAGATCGCCACGATCTCCACGACATCCACTGCCTAGTAAATGGTGCTGCATGCCACGATCTTGGTTCAATGTATAAATAGAACTTAGATCAGATAGAAAAAGGTTAAGTTCTGTTAAGCTCTCTAGAGATCAAAGATCAAATAGCAAGTCTGTATTGTAAGCTGTAGAAAACAGATCAAGCAATACAACTCTGCCCTCTTTTCTTCCCGTGGACGTAGATTTACCTCAGTAAATCGAACCACGTAAATCTCTGTGTCGTGATCTGCATTTTCCTGCATTCATCACCATCAAAAATTCGCCAAACCATCAATTGTCAAAAACTCAAAATAGATACTCTAAATCTCATAAATAAAAGTTACTGAACCCCAACGCAGTGATTGTGGCTCTGTTCCGGAAATTAGGAAAAATAATTATTAATACTCCTATTAATAGTTTCATCAAGAAGATATCAATCGCCTATAATTCAGACAATGTTACGAATATACCTATATTTTTACGTATGTACGTGCGAATTTAATCCCTAATATTCCTAAATCTTACGCAATGATAGCAATTTCCATATTTATATACTAGTATTATGCAATTTTACATAAAAGTAGTACGTATCTCTTAAAAATAATTCTATTAGTGTGCATGTATAGTTGGATGTGAGCCTGTTTGCACTTCCATTTGTCAAAGATTTATTGATTGGACAATCTCGTAGTCCAACTTTGATATGAATTGCCTACTGATATTTTTTCTTATAAAATTAGAGTCATCCAAAAAGTTAGGGTATTTCTAATTGATTTAGTAGTTATTTACTTACCTAATATAATAACATAAGTGTTCCTTTTACATTTTACCATTTATTAATTTTTATTATTATATTTCTTTAGGTATTCGGGTTTACTTTTCCTATAAATAGGGTATGTTGAGATTATTGTGAATTTACTTTGAAATATGTATTCTCCCCTAAATTCGAAATTATCAATCAAAATAATGAATTACAGTACTAGTTCCTTTTGCTGTGCAAGTAATGAACCACTAATACTCTGAAATAAACTTTAATAAAGTTAAAATATAAAATTGCTGGAATAAAAATGGTGGAATTAATAGGAAAAAAATTGCCATAATTGGACCAGATCTTCAAAGCTCTTGATAAATAGGGATCACATATCAAAGCCAAAAATGCAGAAAAAAACTGATTAAAATTGATCAAGTAAGTTGAACCGGATTGAACTTTTTTGGTGATCAAATTAATAGTGAAAGGGAGGGTTGCAATAGGTTCCATTGAGAAAAGAATCAGCCATGAGCTTGTACACAGCCTCGGTGAAGTGAGCTCCATCCCAGTTGATGTACTTTTCAGGTTGATCGCACGAGGCGGCGGCAGAGGAGGAGCCGCAGGTGTTGAAGACGTCGAAGTTGTAGGCGCCGCCTCCATAGCCGCAGCAGGCCTTGTACCGCTCTTCGAACCCGTGTTTTGCTGCATTCTTCAGTAGCGCGAGGTGTGCGTTGTAGTAGTCTGCCTAGAGGATGACTGACTGAGGGTTCAGTCGGCCTTGGAGGACCGCGTTGTGCGTGGAAGCGTGGCGGTTCGAGCTGGCGACGCAGCCCGTGTCGTCTCTGTCGTCGGCAGAGGAGAGTGAGAAGGAATATGTTATGCAACCGATTGGTGGAAGTCCTTGCACTACTATCTACTTTTCTCCCTTCTTCATTACTGCCTGACAAAATGTAAACAATTTTACTAATCTGAATTTATGATTATAGTACTCCCTTCGTTCCAAAAAAATAAGGACATTTGGGATTGCATGGGAATTAATGTATAATTGATGTAGTGAGAGATAGGGAAAATGGTAGTTAAAATAGTGTTAGTGGATAGTGAGATCCATATTATTGTTAGTGTTTAATGGTGGTTCCTAGTGATATAAGTTGTAATAAAATTAATATATATGTGTAATGAGTTTGGGAGAACTTTCCATAAATGGAAATGAGATATTTTATTGACGGACGGGAAAGGAAGTGTCCTTATTTTTATGGGACGAAAGAGTAGTATATTGGCAAAACACATCCATAGGTCCTTGTACTTTGATTGTTTATTTCAATAGGTCCTTATACAATATTTCCGTTTTAATTGGTCCTTGTACTTCTAGATTTTATATCAATAGATCATTTTTAACGGTTTACATTCAATCCGTTAACTTAACCGTTAAATATATTCCACTTCATCAATTATTATTAAAATATAATCCACATCATATCTTATTTATTCCACTTCATAAATTATTATTAAAATAAACTCCATGTCATATCTTAATTAATGAAATCCGCTAATTAAACATGCTACACTCTACCCTACGTGAACCTCCTTTAAATAAATTTTTTTAATAGCCGTCATAAATATTTCTCCTATGAAAGTTCTTGTTCCCAATATTCAATAAGCTTTGAAATTGCTAATATCATTGTGGGCGCAGAGATTTCCAGGTATGTCAACTGAGAAGTTCTTGATTTTTGATTTTTTATTCTTCAGCACTAACATACAATGAAATTTGGTCGAGAATATGTAAATTAAAGAAACACAAATATTCTTCTGTGTGCGTGTTGTGAATGTTTGGTAGTATAAAATTATAGTTCCAATATTGATTTGTGGAGTATGCACTTCATAAAGATTATACCATAGTTTAATTTGACCAGGTTTATCTATAATTTGACAACTGCTTTAGGCTTAAGATTTATTTTGCATAAACACTATTCATACTTGTTGTCTTAGAAGGTGTTATACACAACAAAATTAGATACATTAATTCCAGACGTTTTGAGTACATAAGTTTAAAATTTGAAACCAGCAAATATCCACATTTATAGTCATAAATATTATGGTCTACCATTGTTGTGCTTCTGCAGAATGTCTGAAAAAACATTTATATTGTCAATACATCATGGGGGTAGATTTGTTGATGATAGTAGTGCTGGGGTTTGGAGCCCCTTGCACAGCGGAAGTCATGCATTCACAAATAAATCAGATCTACGGATCTATTTGACCGATTATGGGATTAATTAACTACATGTTAAACACAGAATTGCATCCAAGAACACACATAATTCATGTAAAAGGAATTAAAACCTAAAACATGAATTCCTACGGTTTAGAATTACCGATCTGATTCTCCAAAGAATCGACGATTGCTTGCGCCTTCTCCACGTGATGTTCTTCGTACTCAACCACGAATCTTCTAATCTGTATCCCGAACTCAGAATCTGACCTTTGGGTGGGCAAAGCTTATCAGAATCGAAAAGGGCTTGATTAGAAAGAAGACAGAATATCAGTTTTCTCAAAAACCGATTTTTCGTCCACTCCCACAGGGGAGCACGAAAATTAATGATTAATTAACGCTAAAAATCACTTCTAATCTCCTTTCTAATCTCCTTTTATATTGAGTTATAATGGGCCAGATTAGGGATCCATGGAGGTTGGACTTGGGCCAAACCTGTTGGACTTTTACTAATTAAATTGAGCCACAATTTAATACAAGTCCGACAGAATATTATTATCAGTAACTAAAGTAAAATAATATTGACTACCCGTCCAATCCCAAATTACGAGTAATCCGGGCTTTACCTCTTTAATTTATTATTTCTCGTGTTTAAGATATAAATATCCATTAATTAATTTAAGTCTGCTATTTGACTATAATTAATTAATATCTTTTTTCCAAGAGTTGTCTATTTCAAAATCTTTATTTATTATTCTGGAATAAATTCCAACCGGCCGGGTTTCTGAATAATAAAACCTTTTTCGAACACCTCTTGAGGATATTATCAAACTGGACTCACCCTGCACACGATTCATTGCAATAACAATACTAGCACCTCTAGACATTAATCACCACTACCCAAGATATCAGGATTCTTGGATTGCGAAAAATCCGCACCATTTGATAAATCAAAGTAGTGCATAATCAATATCGTATGCTCAATGTTATATCAACAATGATTAAGAAATAACAATCACCGAGACCTCGTCTTTCAGTAAATAGCAAGAAAGACTTATCTCAAATGTTAGATCCTTCAGTGCTATACCACACCAGTGTCGTTTATTTCCTAAGGTAAGGAAACATGCGGACTGACACTGCAATCTTTCACGATAGGTAGCCAAAACCTATCTAGGTTGTGAAATTCTATTTCTCTTCTACAAAGGACCGACTGCGTCACCTTCTGTGAACGTCGTTCACGACCAGTCTACTATGCAGAAGAATTAGGCTTATTTGTTTTTTATACATTTAAATGTTTGAGATACATCTTATAAATGCACAAGCAAACATCAATGCGATGAAATTAATTCTTCTCGCCTTGGGTTAAAAGTGGATTGTAGAGTTTATTGTATACAAGCAATTCTATCCGTGCAACATGCTCGAAATATGCTTTTCAGTATACCAATCCTAACAATCTCCCACTTATACTCAAAATCATGCTTTCGAGTATACCCACTGCCAAAACTCTCCCACTTATACTCTAAGCAGGTCTCGGGCCATGATACATCGAACTACTGTACTTTTCACCTCATGTATAAAACATGTTTCCATGTAGGCATTTTGTGAAAAGTTCTGCCAGGTTGTTCTCTGATGATATCTTGGAAACCATAACGTCTTGCTGCGCACTTAATCCTTAATTAATTTGATACTTCATCTCTATGTGATTGCTTAGCTTTAACAGATCGTGTTTCCCTTGAGTTAGACATATGACTAGAGTAATTATAATAAAATATAATACTCATACACATACTCGGAATCACGGTCAAAGCTATTAGGAAGTTACTGAGATTAACAACTACTTAGTAGTTTCTGATGAAACCACACTTGTAATTTTTATGATAGAGTCTATGATGTAAACACACTCGTTCATGACTCAGTTTTCAACTCCTAACGTTAACACATAGTCAGAGGATAACTCGATCATCAATCAATTATAAAATCGAGTCGATGTAACCTAAATGACATAACATGGATGTCTGGTAAACTAGAGCATACCGTTTAGTCTTCTTCAAGTACTATAGTATATTCTTTACACAATCCAATGTCCTTGGCCATGGTTAAAATGATATCATGCTTCTATACCAACAAAGGCAAAGCTAATATCTAACTTAATACACATCATAGCATATATGAGACTTCCAATTATGGAAATTGTCTCATTCTTCTTGATCTCATTCAATGTCAAAAAATACTTGACTAGAGACAAAATAATTCCGTCTAGAAAAAAAAACTTTTTCTTGGAATTTTCAATGCTAAAGTGTCTAAGTATTGTGTAGATGTAGGATTCTTTAAGAAAACATACATTCTTTTCTAGCAATCTAATGACACAGATGCTTAGAATGTAACTAGATTATCTTAAATCCATCATCCTTAAACTGGGTAGACGACCAGTTTCCTACGCTAGATAACCCTCTTAGTTGTTTATCAACTTTTATATATGTTATCATCGTAGAGTACCAAGAATACCAAATATAGTGCACTTTCAACTTTCTTGCCTTGTATTACATAACCTTTAAGATATTCCATGCAAATGATCTCCTCAAGACTTCTACTTAAAGAAAACTGTCTTGACAATCATGGTACATACATCCTAATTTATGTAGGATACAATAGACAATGTACAGATCGACTTAGGAAAAAAAATGGCAGGCGAGATTATAATTCCCTCTGGGTATAACCCTTGGCCATTATTCTAGCCTTTTGAGATCCATGCTTACACTTGCAGGTCCACTAGCTCCCACTGACTGAAATAGTCTATAGGTAGTATCGCAAGTCTTGCAAACATTCTTGTCTATTTAAGATTGTTATTCAGAATCTATCATCTTATCAAGAATGATTATCTGAATAAGTCATTGCGTCCTTGTAGTTACAGGGATTATGTTCAAGTTGATCTAAGACTGAGTCTTAAGACTTTTTTAGACCCATGAACTTATTATGTTCGCAAAGAACGCTCCCACTACGACACGACTCTTACAATCTTAGGTACAAACGTTGATTTTCTTAGTGCATAAGTTTCTAATAGTATGACTTCTTGGTTAAGATGGAAAATAGATATTCTCATTATCTTGAGAATTATCATCTTTGTTAAGCTTGTAGTTCTCCTCATAATCTTCATCAAAGAATCTAGTATTCGTGTAAACAAACACATATCTTGCCGTGAAGATTATAGAACCTGTATCTTTTCTATCATTTGGGACAACCTTAAAACATACCTCAGTACACAACTCTAATTACTTGGATACCTTTTCCAAAACATGTCTTGGAATAACTCCACACCTTGAGATGTGCTGGACTAAACTTACCTCTAGTCCACAACTCGTGTGTTGTAGAAGGTACTGATGTTATGGTAGTTTCTTTAAGGTATAACTCATTGTTTCCAACGTATATCCCATCAATGATAAGGTGTTATTGAGTAAAACTGTTCACTTATCGAACTTGTATTCGAGAGACTTCGATATCTTCTTATATGACTATCCCATTCTTTAGAAGAATGCTTGGAGTAGTCAACTAGGATTTAACTCCCACTACTGATCTTAACTCATTTGCTCGTCTCCTATGGTGTAAACCATTGAGATTTACTAGTCTTTCTATGTTGCATCTCTATAAGTATTCTGAATCCCTTGAACCACCAAAAGATTCTAACTTATTGTGCATCAACCAGACTTACCTGACTTTCAAGCTATTTAACAAGTAAGCTGTTAAAATCTCGATAGTCACTTGAGTTAGACAAAATCAGTTTGAACAATTACTAAGTACTTTCTTGGCCTTATGATTAAGTACCATAAATACTTTATCATTCATTGTTTAAGAAGTTGAACTGTGGTGTTAAACTCAATCTTTTTGCAATTACATTGTTTAGATACTATGATGTATAATTTGTTTTTCTATGGTACTATGATAGATATGCGATCCACATTTCTCAATAATGCAAGCATTATAAAATGAAATTGAACATCGTAGAATCATAAATTAGTTTAGAAACTGAATATAAATTCATTCTAAACAAGACTGTACCAATAAAACAAAATCTCTAACATCAAAACAAAACAATAAAGTGAGCATAAATAAATAGCTCCCACTGCAACAACTGCCCAACTGGATTAAGATCCCTCATTTAGAAGTTGCGTTGTTATCTAAGTCATTGTCCTTCTTTAGAAGAGGTCAATCTGACTTACAATACATCTTCTCTTTGCCTTTTCACCAAATTTTTCTTGTCTTTCTTGCTTTTAGCAGACATTGACGACAATTCAGCTCTTCCCTCTTTCCATTGCTAGTCTTCTGTTCGATTGAACTAAGACATAGGAAATATGCAGCGCAGCCTTAATGAATTCGTCAACTATCATGTTATCTTCCTCCAAAAGAAATAAAGTGAATACAATGCTGAAGGCTTCCAACTTTTCAGTAACAACCTTCTTGTACTCACTTCTTATTACATTTGATGATGAACTGAGTGTAGAAAATATTTGAGTAACTGAATCAGAAGATTCCTCAAAACATTCTATCTCTTGTGGATATTCCAATAGAATCTGGACAACGTCCTTATTGGATATCTCTTTGTCATCATTAAAAACCAAGACTTGTCTCACTACTTAAAAGAAAGTAGTTTGATCTTCTTCCTTAAAGAACTTGTCAAGTACATGCATAAAATGCATTCTCAAACTTTCAATTGGTGAGTACAAACTTTAAGTTTTCAGCAATGAGAATCTTATCCATTTACATTTCCAGTCTACATAATTTTGGCCTTCGAGTTTGATTTCATTAAGGTTCGCAGACATTATTAAGAATTTGGCTGAGAAGAAATAAAACTGTTTATCACATACTATGCTTGATACATAATCGCAAACAACCACAAAACAATTTATGTATCTCACAACTGTGAAAACCAAAATAAGTACGCCTCTAGGGAGGTCATACAAATTCGGATTCCAACAATTTCCTGGTCACAATACCGACGAATAGTCCAGAGACCACTAAGGTGGCATGACCGCCAAATATTGCCTAAGCATTTACCATAAATATTTGCATCTAGGAATTTCATTTCTGTTTTGATACTCCTTCTAGGGAAGGTCGTACGCCACTAACAAAATTCCATAGCTATCTTATAAATATGCTTAAACATACGAACTTGCAATTTCGTAGGATTATGGCTACCACTAGGGTGGGTCGCGATAATATTAGAAACATGCTTCCAGTTTAAACAATTTACCATTAAGAATTCTAATCTTATTAACTTGCTATTTCGTAGGATTATTGCTCCCACTAAGGTGGGTCGCGATAATATTAGAAGCTGCTTCATATATAGACCAATTTATGGAGACCATATACAACACACTGTTGTAATTATCGCTTAGTCATTTTAAATATGGCTTTTGCGTAATTATCACATAAGTAGATAAGACAGATAATCCACTTAAAACAGATTAACACCAAATAAATAGATAAATCCATTTAATTCATGGTGATTAATCACACTGGATAATTATTGAAATTATTTAATAAATCTAGGGAGATTTAAATAAATAATTAATTCTTTATCTTATCCAAAATATGGATTTCGGATTTGATAAATTTATCTTGGATAATGACTATCCAAATTAATTTAGGATTTATCTAGATAGAGTGGAATCTATCTAAATCCTCTTAGGATTATTCTAGATTTTACATGGATAAAATCAAATCCTAAAATTCAAGATAAAACTGACCTTGGATTATCATTATCTAAATCTTACCAGAATATTTCAGGATAAAAACAAATTTCTCCAAATCCATAAGACGAAGATAAAATCCAATCATTCTAAGATTTAAACAATCTTAGATTATTTAGAATAAGAAACTAGAATATATCATATCTATTAGGATTTATTCTAGATAAAATTAACTTTATCAAAATCCAATTAGATTAGGATTATCTTGTATTATCTTTATCCAAATTTATCTAGGATATTTTCTAAATAGAAATAAATCTATTTATATCCATAAAATTAGGATAAACTAGAATTAATATTAATTAATTCAACTAGGATTTAACTAGATAGAACTAAATCTATCTTAAATCCAAAAGATAATTACAATAGTGGATTAACAATTATCTAAATCTTCTAAGATATATTCTAGATAGATATAAATCTATCAATATCTATAAGATAGAGATACATTTAATTATCTAAATCTACTAGGATATTTTCTAAATAGAATTAATTCTATAAATATCCACAAGATAAAGATAAACATGGATTTTAATTATCCAAATCTACTAAGATATATTCTAGATAGATATAAATCTATCAATATCTACAAGATATGGTTAAACATAATTAAAATTTATCTTAATCTATCTAGGATTCACCAAGATAGAATAAACACTATCTTAATCCACATGACGTAAATAAATTTAATTTCTATCATCCAAATTCATCTAGGATTTCTCTAGATATAATTAAATATATCTAAATCCATAAAATGAGGATAAAATCCAAATATAATTAATTATTTATCTAGTCTATCTAGGATTTATTCACATAGAATTAAATCTATATAAATCCATAAGACAAAATAAAATTAATTATTATCCTAATTTATCTAGGATTTATTTAGATAGAATTTAATCTATCTAAATCCATAAAATAAGGATAAAAATCACATTAATCCATAATTTAATTAAAAAAAATATTTATAGATAATCCAATTAAATTGATATATTCAAAACTTATTCTAAATTATATCTTGAAATATATTCAAAACTAATTCCTAGGATTATGAAATCCTAACTAATTTTGAATATTTCTCCGAAGTTAGTTCCTATGGTTTAGGAAACCCTAACTAATTTCATAAAGTTGCACCGCCCACACGAGCCCTGGGAGACGCCACCAACGAGCTCCCACTCGGACCGCCACTGCTGCTGGAGTGCTGATCGGACCCACTGCTTCGCAGCTGCTGTGAAAACAGCCTCATCCGAGCCCCGGAACTGCCCACGAAAAGCTCCCACTCGAACCGCAACCGCTGCTGTAACTTCTCCACAGCCGCCGCTGGGTTCGATGAGCCTGACGCCTCCGTCGACGTCGCTCGTCGTGCCTCGCCGGACTCCAGCCTGCGTGACGACGACGCTGCCGTTGCTGCAGCGTCGTGCTCGTCACTGCTGCAATGCCTCCGGATTCTCGACCATGAACAGCCATCAAAAACAGCCGCCGCCATCGTGAATGAATCGCCGTTAATCCCGAACAGACGCGATCAATTCAATTGGACAGATCCATAAAGCGAATTCACGTTACCAAATCACAATTGAATTAAGTGATTGAAACAATCGATCCATGTAATCATTACAATAAAAAGACAAATCAGTTTAGATTACATATATGGGAATTAATTTCCCAAATAACCGAACGCGTACACACGGCAAATTGCAACTCTTCGTCATTCATTGTTCATTCAATCAAAATAAAAAAAACAACGAACACGCCACGAAGAAAATCAGGCATTCAAGCAATTCATAACATGAAATTAATCCACATAATCAGAGCCAAAAATTGGCTCTGATACCTATTGCTGGGGTTTGGAGCCCCTTGCACAGCGGAAGTCATGCATTCACAAATAAATCAGATCTACGGATCTATTTGACCGATTATGGGATTAATTAACTACATGTTAAACACAGAATTGCATCCAAGAACACACATAATTCATGTAAAAGGAATTAAAACCTAAAACATGAATTCCTACGGTTTAGAATTACCGATCTGATTCTCCAAAGAATCGACGATTGCTTGCGCCTTCTCCACGTGATGTTCTTCGTACTCAACCACGAATCTTCTAATCTGTATCCCGAACTCAGAATCTGACCTTTGGGTGGGCAAAGCTTATCAGAATCGAAAAGGGCTTGATTAGAAAGAAGACAGAATATCAGTTTTCTCAAAAACCGATTTTTCGTCCACTCCCACAGGGGAGCACGAAAATTCATGATTAATTAACGCTAAAAATCACTTCTAATCTCCTGTCTAATCTCCTTTTATATTGAGTTATAATGGGCCAGATTAGGGATCCATGGAGGTTGGACTTGGGCCAAACCTGTTGGACTTTTACTAATTAAATTGAGCCACAATTTAATACAAGTCCGACAGAATATTATTATCAGCCACTAAAGTAAAATAATATTGACTACCCGTCCAATCCCAAATTACGAGTAATCCAGGCTTTACCTCTTTAATTTATTATTTCCCGTGTTTAAGATATAAATATCCATTAATTAATTTAAGTCTGCTATTTGACTATAATTAATTAATATCTTTTTTCCAAGAGTTGTCTAGTTCAAAATCTTTATTTATTATTCTGGAATAAATTCCAACCGGTCGGGTTTCTGAATAATAAAACCTTTTTCGAACACCTCTTGAGGATATTATCAAACTGGACTCACCCAGCACACGATTCATTGCAATAACAATACTAGCACCTCTAGACATTAATCACCACTACACAAGATATCAGGATTCTTGGATTGCGAAAAATCCGCACCATTTGATAAATCAAAGTAGTGCATAATCAATATCGTATGCTCAATGTTATATCAACAATGATTAAGAAATAACAATCACCGAGACCTCGTCTTTCAGTAAATAGCAAGAAAGACTTATCTCAACTGTTAGATCCTTCAGTGCTATACCACACCAGTGTCGTTTATTTCCTAAGGTAAGGAAACATGCGGACTGACACTGCAACCTTTCACGATAGGTAGCCAAAACCTATCTAGGTTGTGAAATTATATTTCTCTTCTACAAAGGACCGACTGCGTCACCTTCTGTGAACGTCGTTCACGACCAGTCTACTATGCAGAAGAATTAGGCTTATTTGCTTTTTATACATTTAAATGTTTGAGATACATCTTATAAATGCACAAGCAAACATCAATGCGATGAAATTAATTCTTCTCGCCTTGGGTTAAAAGTGGATTGTAGAGTTTATTGTATACAAGCAATTCTATCCGTGCAACATGCTCGAAATATGCTTTTCAGTATACCAATCCTAACAAGTAGATGTCGCTATGTTGGTGGAAAAGTTACTCAAGTGTGTGATGCCTTGGACATTGATAAGATCTCATATCCAGAGATTATATCTTATGTTAAAGAAGACCTGCAATATGAATTGGAGGCAATTGATGGGTTATATTATCACAAACAAGGAAATTTTGTACTAGTAAAAGATGATCATGCCATTTTGAGCATTGTCAGTGAGTTATACAAGAAGACAAAGTTAGAATTTTATGTCAAACATAAGAATCTAGCTAAAGAAGTCACTCTTTCTAAGCAAACAGAAGTAATTGATAGAGGAGTCAATCAAGGTGTTGATTTGTCAGATGATAATGGCTCGGAAGATGAACTTCTACAACAAACTTTTGATAATCTCAACAAGGATATAGTATTCTTGACTGATGATGATGATGAAGAAGTACAAATGTCAAGGAAAAATATAAGATCTTTCAAGGAGAAGAACACATTTAATAGTGAAGATAATACTCGGTCTGATGATGAGTTGGATGCATATGTAGATGACATTATATGTGATTCCCAAGAAGATGATGCTCAAGAAGAGGAGGATGATGAATTAGAAGAGGGTAACGATTCTGACGGGAGTTTTTATTATGACAATGATGATTGTTGTAGCTATTATAGTGAGTCAGATGAAGAGTGTGGAGACCATGCACTTAGAAAAACAAGTGAAATGGTACGCTTTGATCCAATGGCAACCATACCAGTATTTTGTTGTGGCATGATATTCCAAAATGTTCAAGAGTGTCGAGATGCACTTGCAAAGTATGCTATAATGAAGGGTTTACAAATTCATTATATTAAAAACGATCAAGTCAGAGTTAGGGCTGAATGCATGGAAAAATGCCATTGGAAATTTTTGGCATATAAAAACAGTCACAATAATGACTTTGTAGTGAAAACTTATGTGCCTAACCATAAGTGTTACAGGAAAAACACCAATCCCATGGCTACTAGAAAGTCTTTGTCCAAAATCTTGAAGGATAGATTATTGGCTACACCTTTTATTAAGTATAGAGACTTAAAGAATCTATGCAAAACTGAGTTGAAGCTTAAAATTAGCTTGACTCAAGCTCGGAATATCAGAAAAAAGGTGATTGCTGATTTATTAGGATCTTATACCGAGGAATATAAGAGATTGCATGATTATGTTCAAGAAATAAATTCTAGTAAGCCTGGTACAACTTGTGTGGTCAAGGCTTCAAAAGTTGAAGGTGGAGATATCAACCATTTTAGATGTTTTTATGTATGTTTTGCTGCATGCAAGAAAGGTTGGACAGAAGGATGTAGGAATATAATAGGTTTAGATGGTTGTTTTTTGAAGGGTGTATGTAAAGGACAACTTTTATGTGCTGTTGGACGAGATGGAAACAATCAAATGTTTCCAATTGCTTGGGCAGTCGTATCTGTTGAAAATAAAGAGAATTGGGGTTGGTTCTTGAATTTATTGAAGTATGATTTGACTATTGGAGATGGAGCAGAACTAACCATCATATCTGACATGCAAAAAGTAAGTGTAATATATTGGTATAAAATAAATCAGTGTTCTCATATTGGACTTTTTTTACATGTTGTATATTAATTTTCATTCTATATTTTTCTACTGTAGGGCTTGGATAGTGCAATTAATGAGCACTTGCCAGAAGTTGAACATAGAATGTGTGCTAGACACGTCTACGCAGCTTGGGCAAAAAAATGGAAAGGTGAAGAGAGAAAGATAGCATTTTGGAAGTGTGCTAGGAGTACTTTTGAAAATGATTTAAAGTCACAGTTAAGAGAAATGAATCTATTGGGAAATGGGATTTTGGAAGATTTTATGCAATACAATGTTGAATCCTGTTCAAAAGCATACTTTAGGACAACTCCAAAGTGTGATTATGTGGATAATAATATGGCTGAAACATTCAATGGTTGGATACTAGATGCAAGGTGTAAGCCAATTATTTCTATGTTGGAAGATATAAGAGTTCAGGTAATGAGAAGATTATATGCTAAAAGGAAGTTTTGTACAACTTGGATATGTGTTGTTGGACCAAGACCTATGCAAAAATTAGAAAGAAACAAAGAGCTCTCATTTAAGTGGCAAATGGTTTGGAATGGGGATGAAGGATATGAGGTTTCTAATGTATATGACCAAGATAACAGACATATCGTTAATTTGAAGTCGTCAAGTTGTACATGTAGAGAGTGGGAACTTACCGGTATCCCATGCCAACATGCAGTTTGTGTCCTGCACAGTGAAGGGTTGGAGCCAGAAAATTTCGTTGCTCATTGGTATATAGAATCTACATATTTGAAGGCCTATCAGTTCATGATACAACCCGTGAGAGGAAAGATCTTGTGGGCCGAAACTGGTAAAGAAGAAATTGCACCACCGGCTCACAGGAAGTTACCAGGGAGGCCTAAAGTTAGAAGAAAGAAAGATAAAAATGAGATTCAGAAGGCAGGCAAACTATCCAGAAAAGGAAGAATCATAACTTGCAAAATATGTAAGCAGCCTGGACATAATATAAGAAGATGTCCTCAAAAGATGAATATGGTACTATTACTCAGCCCCTTTTACAATAAAGTGCTCTCATAAAATTGTGGTTTCTTAACAATGCTTTTCTTGTTAATTTTAATGTAGCCCGGAGAAGATAATGTTAGAAGTCTAGAGCAATATGCAACAAATAATCACTCTCTCAAAGCAGAAATGAAATGAGGGATGAGAAATCATCAAAAAGGCATAATGGCTCAATCCAACTAGGTAAAAGAAGCAGAACCACAAAATCAAGGATGACGAAAGGTTCGACAAATCATCCAACTGGTTATGGACTATATATCAATGAGAATACTGGTCAAGCAATTCTTAATGTAAGCATTATATTACTCTTTTATATATAATTTAAGTAACCTCATGCTCAATATTTCAGAATAATTACATTGTTGGTTTGCTTTGATCAGCCAGGAATAAGGTTGAATAAATATGTGAAGACACATCAAGAAACAATGTTTTCACGACCATCTGAAGATGCAAATAAAGATGTCCCAGACAGCAAGAACCAGACAACTTCAGGTTTAAAATGGAAAGGAAAAACATCGATGACAACAAGACAACTGCAAGTTGAGGCACAACGCAAAATAACTACATTCACAACTCAAGCAAAGGAGAGGAAATGATGTGGATCTTGAATTAAGTTTATGAATAATAGATAAGACAATTGTTCGCATTGTTACACGCAATTTATTGCTTTTGCACTTCGTAAGTTTGATTTATTCTTAAAGAATTATATGAATCTCTTTTTTTTTCTATTCCTACTAAAGTATAAATGAATTTTCATATAGTTTAAAGTGTTCTGATGATAGCAGATTATATGTGGAATTTTCACTTCCTGGGAATTAATTGCATGATCATCATCTATTTTTAGAGTAAGATTTTGGATGTAACAAGTGTATATCCAATTAGTTTCTTATGAGACGAAAATCAACTGGGATCATTGTTTATAGGTTGATTGATGAGATTATTGAATTATTGCAGTATATCTTGTCAATTAAATTGTTCAAGATGCAAGTGTGGAGAAGAAAAGAAGGTTTAGCCTACAGATTTCTTATATCATTTCTAATACTTGTCAAGGAATTAAACATTCTAGTAGTTGAATCAAACCTATTGGAATCAATGAACTTGTCAATGAACTAAACATCTAGTAGTTGAATCAAACATATTGGAATACTTATTAATAACTACATTAAGAGAAAAGTTTAAGGGATCAAACCTATTGAATGCTTTCATATATTGAACTTTTAGTAGTTGAATCTGGAATGACGCCCCCAATCTCATTTGGAAGTATGAACAGCGGTTTTGAAGCAGGAACAGTATCCCAAATCTCATTTAGAAGTTTCATCGAACACATTGAGTGCATTCTAATTGGTTGCATTTTGGTTGCAATCTGCAATCTACTTTTCGTCACAATTCTGCAATTACAAGGCTCCTTCCTCATCTTCCTTTTTTTCAGAAACAAAAAATGGCACAACAAAATGAAAGAAATATTGAGCTTCTAGCAAGTCTCCTCATTATTTTGTGTGTATATTTTTTGGAGCATTGTTCCTGCTTGTCTTCAATATGCAGAGAGAAGAAGAAATTGTTTGTTTGATTATATTGGCTGAAATTCATTGAAGAAGATTGATATAAGCGTAGGTTAGTTGAAGGTTGAGTAGTTTGGTTTTACTGATATAAATCTGAAAATGCGATTTGGATTCTTATAAAGTTTCCTTTTTTATCTTTATATTTTTTTCCAAGTAGGATATTACGTGGAATATATTTAAATAATTGATATATGATGTATCATTTTATAACGGAATAGTTAACGGTTCCGTTAAATAAGGATCAGAATATATCAAATATAAAAGTACAGGGACTTGGTAAAACGGAAATATTGTATAAGGACCTATTAAAATAAACAATTAAAGTACAAGGACCTATGGATGCGTTTTGCCTAGTATATTTATAGTTCATGTTTCCGGTCAATTTCACACTACAAAAAAAATTTGGATTACTGATGGATAGCAATGCATCGGTAATTACAAACACATTACCTATGGAAACGGTGTTACCGACAGAATGCCCATAGTCCAAAGCTAAAAAAAATTAGGGACATGTAAATTACCGACGCAAATTTTATGTCGGTAACACTGTTTATCAAAGGAAAAATAGGAATTGCAGATAGAAATTACAAGAAGAAGCCGTGCCTGATCGCGGTGGCGCCACCCACGGCAAAGTTGACGCCATGAGACCGGTCGGCCTTAGGGTTGCGATAGGGGGGCAGGGAATGGGCTTGGGCAACAAAGTCAAGGACGATGCGGAGTATCTATTGGTGGGGTGGTGGAAGAAGGGGACTCCGTAAGGAGGGTGGGTTTGAGACGTGGTTGAAGGTGGTGGGGCCGGTGGAGGTCTTGGTGTTGCCGGTGTCAGTGTAGGAGTCGCTTTGAAAGGGGAGGGGGTTGCTTGGGAATAGGATGAAAATATGGGTGATGAGATGATGAGGCTCATTTGACATACGGACTCACTCCGCTACTAAATTATGAGTGCTAATTGATTGGTAACCCACTAAATCCGCTACTAAATATTGACAGAAGAATCCCATAAAAAAATCGATTGAAATTTAGTAACGGATGTATCTTCTTAATATCATATTTATGTAAGAAATCAAACAAACATACTTTATAGTCGATGCACTTTTTTTGCACTGAGTTTAAGAAATTAAAGAAAAGTGAATAAAATAGAGAGAATAAAGGTGAGTTACCATGTATGAAAATGACTCAACGATAAAGAAACTTGTCAAAATTGAAAAATAACTCAACTATGAAGGAACTGAGGAGCATTGAGTGAGTCATCATCATAGACCTCACAAGAAAGTGTCGACGATAACTATGACCAAATTAATTTTCTTTGGATTCTGTGAATAAGTAGAATATGTAGGAGTATAATATATATCAAGGATATTATACAAGAAAAGAATAATTAGAATATGTACTACTAGTATAAACTGACATTTTTATTCATAGAATTTCATACTTATATAAGTTATGTATTCTATCAAATACGGTGTAAAGTATTCCGCTTAATTGAATATATATGTTGTGCAGATAGTTTAGAAATCCAGTTTCTTTATTATTTTTGAAATTGTGCATCAATATAAATAGTGTAATGAGACGTTGGACAAATTGAATTAGAATTGAACTGTCCCAACTATACAATTGCATAAGTAGATAAGTGCACTGTGGCAGTGGGACTAATATTTATTAGTCAGTAAAACCACTTCAACGGTCACCCCTCTATCTGTCTCTCGAATTTTATTATACTCCCTCCGTCCCATGCTACTCGCACTTTTCATTTTAGGCCGTAAATTTGGGATTGATTTTTTTATGTAATTAAAAAAGAATTTTAGGTGTAATGAGACATCACTTAATAAAAGAGCTCTTAACTTAAACTAACATGTTAATTAAATGCATTAATTCTAACTTAAATTATAAATAGTGTAAGGACTTTGTGACGAGCCGAAAAGCAAACGTGCGAGTAGCACGGGACGGAGGGAGTATGATCTTTCTTCTCTTATCTGTTTTGGACATATAATTATTACTAATGTGTACCTACAATGCTATATTTTATTTATTTTACAAGCTCGTATTCCTAAAATAGTAACTATGGTAAGATTACACTTTCGTCTATAGCTAGTATTTAAGGGTTGATCTCAAAGGGAGCGAAATGATTACTTAATTGAATTTAAACTAAAACGATAAATTGGGATTTTGATGGGACAAATGAGCTGCAAAGACTAAAGTGCGAAATAAAATAAATTCAAAATGTAAAGAACATTATCTTAACGTCATTCGGATGAATCATGATTGTATCAATCAATAATCAAACTCCATATGCTATTGGGGACGGGGTATATATATTTGAACTAATCAATTATAGTAGTATTATTATTTGTATAAATTGATTGTTACTTTTTATTAAAAAAATAAAATGATGTATTAAAGAACTATTTTTAGATTATTATTATGATACGATTAGTAGTGGGCTATATTATATGACTGAGGAGTTATATCGTTATTATTAAGCCTTTGCAATCCTATTCATTCAATTCAATGGATATTAATCAAACAAAATTCGCTAAAAATGATAGAAATGAACAAATGTCTTGAGATATTCCAAAATTCTATTCAATTATAATAATCGAAAGATTAACATACTATTTTCATTTATCTCAATCAATTCTGAAAAATAATTCCATCTAAGTTGCTGTGGAAGAATCGACATTGAAGTTCCCCCTTTTCAGTTCGTATTATATCGCACGGATGGGGATCCTCTATTGTGCAACTTTGCATAGCAACCTCGCTGTTTTTAATACAGCGATATAATAATACAGAGTATGTATTTATTGTTTTCATTTATTTATATTTTTTTAATCTTATGTGATGATGTAGAAAATTGCACAGCAGATGATCCCCGCCCCAAATTTAAATCATTCCAACATACCTGGGCTATAAAGTAATCTTAATTTCACGTTTCAGCAACTTTTTTTTCTGATTTTGAATTTAGGCCAAACCATCTTTAATTAAATATGAAGTGTTGGTGGTCACAACAAAACTGCAGTATATTTAGGTACTAACAGAGTCAAGCACAAGTTGCATGTCCAATGTTTAAACTCTGCTTAACTTAAAGCGGGTAATTAAATAAGACCTGACAAAAAACACTTGAATAGTTTTCTAAGTTAGGCTCAGCTCAAGCTTATAAATCAGCTTTCATTTCCTCTCCCCAGCATTACACCCGGCTGATCAAAGGGGGTCGGTCGGCAAGATGGCATAGTTTGATGGGTGATCGTATTTACAACCTGGTCCGTACTTGCATATGCCATAGCGGTGATAGTGCGTGCAGATGGGCTGATCCTGCATTGTCAAAAATTACAATCATAACCCGAGTATTCATCCATTTGGAGATTATTAGAAAGATTCCACTCAGCAAAGAACGTTTACGGACACTGTAAAGGCAACATATCGATGAGTGTGTGCACATGCGTTGAAAAATAAAATAAACAATCTTACAGGTCTAAGTGGCAAGCCTTTGTCGCTGAGCGTGTATGTGTTTGGTTTTCCCTTGAACCCACGATTTTTTGGATGATTAAATTTGCAATTTGACCTGAATTTGCAGTCGCCTGTTTTTAGGAAGAAACTGCATTCGGGTTCACCAGGACGTTCTGGATATTCCTCGATTAGAATATCAGGCTGACGATGCATGGGGAAGTTTATCTCAGCTGGTAGATTGTTCATGGCAAAGGCTGGGGGTGTTGGTAGGCCCTCAGATGCGGAGTAGGTTGCAGCCTCAAACAAGTCAAAAAGGAAAAGGAAGCAGATAAGACAGCAGAGCTAAAGAGGGTATATTAAAGATATGCCATTAAACTTCAAAATTAAACCACCACAACACAAGACAATCACAACATATGATAATATCAGTCGGTCAATGGTCCTTATTTGCCTTTAAAGCGAGACTAGGAGAGACAACATATAGTATAACCATCTAATAGTAATATATGATCTTACATGCATGGCAATTAATAAAATCACTGGTTTAACATTTTATCTAACAAACGGCCATCTGTTTTACACTGACAAATACTACTCCTACTTTAATATTTTACCTAATTGTGAAGTGAGCTATTCACTTATGATCATTTTCACATCTAACTGAATAGAAATTTTCACTCATATCCTGGTGACAAAAAAATAAAGAAAGAAAGCTGGCATGGTGCTTATGTTACAAACTCATACAACCTTTGGAATGGGCATGAGCTCAGCAACTACGGAGGACGTAAAAAACAACTAGGCTCTAAAGAATTCACCAATAAGAACTTCAGAGAGTTCTAATCCTGTATCTCCACCAAATTGTATATAATAAGAGCAGTTTGGTAGGGTAGATAACTCATCTATATTGGAGTTATATGACCAAAACTGACCTAATATGTGCTCTTATCATGTTTTCTTTATTATCTTTATTCTTTCCTACCAAACTGCGGCTAAACATATAACTCCTTTGTGTTTCCCTATTTTGCTCCTATATTCCATAGACTCTAGGAAGAGTCACTAGTGAGCTAATTTCGCAGTGTATATTGACTATAATCTACTAACCTAACTGTGTGCTTAACATTGTTGTTTTACTTCAAGAAATATTGCATACAGTTATAGATCAACGGATAAACCAAAATCACAAAACCTATGGACATCGATTCTGGACTTCTGGTTATTTGTGAACCAAGTCTACTTTCCAGTAGACTTTCAGGTTATTTAATAATTTCACTTTGAGCACATTATGTTACTTTTGTACACTTACTTCTTAAAACATACATACTACATTGACACAAATTACGAAAGGAACTAAGCAAACCAGATCAAGTCAAACTGAAATTCTCGTTTCCATGTTTAGCAATATAATTTCAAGATTCCACAAATAACATAGATTGGACATTTTTCTTGACAATCTCTACTTTGATCAATACAGCAACTAGGCCCTTTAAGGAGTCAAGTGAAACTACTCTTTTGCTAGGGCGTTAAGTCTAAGTCACGAAAAAAGTACAAATGTAGATCAACTGTAGTATGCAATTATGCATAATAGACGAGGAAAGCAACATAATAAATTCATAACTTTTACACAAATTATAGCTTACAAAAGGACATCAGAAAAGTTTGGACATTTGGATAAATACATAACTCCTTACTGTATCCCCTTACTGTTCTATAAATTTGATTGGACGAACAGGAAGAATACCCTATTTACTAGAACTAGGTAGCATCGGGGAAAATCAAATTGAGGTGGTGGAATCTATCCCAACTCTCACCTACCTCAAATGTTTCCAGCAATTTAACCAAAGATCAAAGTATCAAACAATACTATTTCATACGTGACTTCGATTATCCAAGCAAAAAGGCTTTTTTAGAAATCAATGAGGTCAGTTAAGAACCATGTAACACTTGTTTAATGAAAATAAGGATCAATTACTGAGTTTAAAGAATACATCCCTGACACACAGAAACAGAGAGTTTTACACTTCATAACCTTGGTAAGAAAGGCAATTTTGACTAACATCTGAATATCATACCAAAGAATTCAAACAAAAGTAATAGGTGGACATCATCATATCAGAAAATAGTATCTGCACAATGTTAAAGATAATAGAAGCATATACCAGAATACCAAAGTCCAAACCATACAGTAACATGATAAGCAAAAATTACCTGATAACCGTTCCAATCTTGGTTTGAAGTAGGAGCACCTTGGGATGGAGGAAACATGGCGGGTACGAATGGAGAAGTCTCATTAAATGATCTCGGTGAAGACCATGAAGTCGGAGATGATGAGTAAACAAACTGTGATGGAAAAGAACCCCCATTTACATATCCAGAAGTCGAATCACCACCAACAGTGACTGGTTCAGGATGATGAAATCTGCAATTCAATCCGTACTTGCAAGAACCGGTGCGCATGTAGTAGGGACACTCTTTTTCTCCCTGTGATGAAGATTATTATTACAATCAGACAGAGTTGAGCCAAAAGAAACTAGTCGAACTTTGTTTTTTATATTCTTTAAAAGTTCTCCATAGCATCACAACCAGATGTGACGGTCAATTTCCAAGTTTATCTAATTGGAATTGGTAGCCAGCTGCATTGCAATTCCAAATTTTAAAGTTCCTAATGTTTTGAAACTCAATATTCACAACTTTAAATAGCTGCATTCCCTATTGATTCTGAACATATGATTTGAGCCGATCAAATGCTATAATTCCTTTAATTCGGGAGTAACAAATTTACAACATAAATCAAACCAAAGCCTAGATCAAGGGAACAAATCAAAATATACATGAAGAAAACTAAAAATTCTGCAGAAGTGCATACAATTCGAATTGGCAACCCTAAGAAGTTGAACTCTGGCATTGGGCCTGCAGAGCTTCTGTCTGAACCATGAGAGTATTTACAGTCCTTTCCATATTTGCACCCCGCTGATGTCAGATAATACTGCATTACATACAAGTTATATAACAAAATGAAAGGAAAAACTCAACCTGTATGTATAGTAGAAGAAAAAAGTTTATGTATCAGAAGAATATTACACCTCGTGCATCAAGAATGAATATAGGTAGAGATAGAGCATGGCTAAGAGAAAATATAGTGTTCGATTATAAGTAAACCAAACCTGATGCAGAATATTATTCGAATAAGAGCTTTGTCTTGGTAGCGAGATGAAACGATTTAACTATTAAGACTATCAAACTAATTCTAGTTTCCAATTAGCAAGAAGCTATCAGTAGCCATATTAGTGAAATTAAATTTACATGGCCGCTATCAAGAATTGAGATCACATCCCCTGGTTAAGAAAATACCATATCGACGTTTCTCACAAAAGTAATGAAGAAAAGAAAAATATTAGCAACCTTGCATTCAGTCTGCCCTCCCCTCTCTGAGTTCTCTTCCCTGTAATTTGCTCTTTCCTTAACATTCTGCAAAAAGCAAACATTATATGCGATTCAAACTAGTGTAAACATTATTGGCATATTTCAATCTACCCGGATAGACCTGATTCTTTCTCCTAGGAGGGTGATTAAACTTGCAATTCAATCCAAATTTACACGAGCCAAATTTCATGTAATAGGAGCAATCCTCTGCATCAGGTCTCATGGGATAGTTAACCCTCCTTCTGCTATTGTTCTGATTATATCTCCCCAATTTCGATGCTCCATCACTATAATTAATAGCTTCATTAACCTCCTTATCTTCATCCCCTTCATCAATCTCATTTTCATCTTCAAGGCTCTCCGAATCCTTTTGAGTTCCCACGTCATCCGAATTCTCCTCATCAATGCTCTCGATGTGGGCCTGCTGGATAGTAAGCTCGCACAAGTCTCTCTCAATAGCGTTTCGAAATTCCGTCTCTTCATCGAGGGAGACTACCGACGTCGGCGTATCACTCCCTTCATAAGGGGCAATTTCGGGCTGGTGGATCGCGGGTTTGATCGGAGGCGTGTCTTGGAGCAAAAACCCTAACCCTACCTTCTCGATTGGGGGTTTTTCAGAGGTTGATGAAGATGATGATTCAGCCATGGTGGCCCCTCAGCAGCATGTCAAGCCCAAATTAAACCCTAGATCAAATGGGCGTCGCACCACTTTTACTGCTGGATTGCTCGAAAAAGTTAAAAACAGAGTGGATTGTGTGATCTTCCCTGGGTATTTACTGTCTGGGGAGCTGAATGGAAGAGACAAAATGCCACTTTTTTCTCTCTCTACACACATAGGCTATGCCTTTAGTGTGCTTTAACCGGTACATAATATTTGTACTTTCTGGGTTTATGGATGTAATAAAAATACACTAAGAGCACCCACAACCGTCCTCTTGCCAGCGAGCACGGTTATGGGCCCGACCTCACTTTTTCTGTCTGCTCTTAGGCAGGAGCACAACACCCACAGCTGTGCTTTTCCGCAGGGACGAGCACAAGGGTCCCACCATTCCATTATTCAATTTAAATAAAAACATTTCCACAAAATTAAAATACATTACACATCCCCGGAATAATATTACAAAATACATTAAAAATTAAAAATTACATAATTAAAATCTTAAAAAATAAAAATTACATAATTAAAATCCTAAAAATTAAAAATTTCATAATTAAACTCCTAAAAATTAAAAATTACATAATTAAATTTATAAAATTAAAAAACACACTACTCGTGGCCGAATTTCGCCCACATGTGTTTGATTAGGTCTTCTTGTAGCTCAACGTGGGTTCGGGTATCGCGCATTGTGTGCCTTGTTTCGATCTTCTCACCCACCGTCGTATGCACAACTCGGCGTGGGGGAGACCTCGCGCTTGAGCTTCCGGCTTCATCCTCGTCGTAGAAGCTAGCTGCCCTCGGTCCTTCGTCGGTTATAATCATGTTGTGTAAGATAATACACGTGTACATAATGTCGGCGATATTTTTCATGTACCACAGCCGAGCCGGGGCCTTCACAATGTTGAATCGGGCTTGAAGGACCCTAAAGGCTCTTTCGACGTCTTTCCGTGCGGACTCTTGACGCTGCGCAAAAAGAACCCGTCTCGGGTCTTGCGGGTTGCTGAGCGTCTTCACGAAAGTCGACCACATTGGGTAGATACCATCGGCGAGATAGTAACCCATGTGGTATACATTTCCCTTGACGGTGAAGTCGATCGTCGGTGCTACACCATTCAACACATCATTGAAGAGGGGTGAAGAATAGAGCACGTTCAAGTCGTTGTTGGATCCGGCAACACCGAAATATGCATGCCAAATCCATAGGCGGTAGTCGGCGACCGCTTCAAGGATAAGTGTTAGGCCGCCGCCTTTGTGGCCGCTTAAGTGTTTCCCCCTCCAAGCAGTCGGGCGATTCTTCCACCTCCAATGCATGCAGTTTATGCTGCCAAGCATTCCGGGAAAGCCATGGACTGATTCGTGAAGACGAAGCAACCGTTGGCAATTATCGGTGGTGGGTGCCCGAAGGAATTCATCACCGAAAGTTGTACGAACGCCCTCGCAAAAATTTGTAAGACAAAGGATTCCAGTGGACTCACCGGCATGCAAATACTCGTCGAAGAGGTCGGCCGTTTGCCCAGTAGCGAGTTGTCGGATGGCACACGTACACTTCTGCAACGCCGAGAGACTTTGTCGACCGGCTGCATCAGGACCTGTTTGGAAGAATTCAACACGGGCGGACAATGTGTTGACAATACGCATAAACAAGCGCTTTGACATGCGAAAACGGCGCCTAAAGTAATCTTTCGGAAACGGCGGCGGGTCGGCAACGAGCCTTTCGTGGGCTCCCTCCCGGTCACGATGGATGTAGCAGCGAGTTGATCTAGTTGGTTGAGGAGGAGGGGCGGGGGTATTCGCTGCGACATATGCTTCATAAGCGGCACGATGTTGTTCGTAGTATTATTGTTCTTCGCACTCCGCTTCCGCAATGAGATGGGTGAAATCCATTTGAGGTTTTGAGTGAGAGATGAAGGTGTAGATAAGTTGTATGAAAAATATGAATGAGAGATGATTTGATGTGAAAAATGGATGATGAGTGTGTGTATTTATAGATGATTTTGGGGAAAAAATCAAAGAAATACAGAAAAACGGGCATAAAAACGGCCATTTTTTTTAGATTGGAATTTTTTTTGGGTATTATTTTCGATTTTTAAAAAAAATAAAAAAAATGATTTTCCAACGGATATGTCGTTGGTCAATTTATCAGAGTCAATTTATTAAACTTGTGTGAACTTTACTATTAATAATTGAACTCGAAAATTACACCCTATCTGCAAGAATACAGAGTCGACTGTAGTAATTCGAGTGTCGAACCACAGGGAGGCGTAGGTTATTTAATTTGAGATAGACAAAATAAAGTTGGATAAAGAAAGGATAAAACAAACAAAGATAAATAAAATACAAAACTAGAAAATAGGATAAGAAGAAATCATTGCTCCTATATGTCTTGGGCATACGAATTGGGATACTTTGATGGATTACTACGATCAAGACTATGCTTAAGAGGATTAAGTTTGTTTTACGCTCCCTATCCGCTGAACACTTCAAGGGAATTGTATACCTAGGATAAGCTGAACACGTCTCCAAGGTTCTACTCACTAACCTATCACCCCTGCTAGGTCGCGCAGTAAGCTTTAGATTAGCTTCTATAATTGTCAAACACGATAATTAGCTCATTTTAACTTAATGCCCACGCGGAAGCGCAGCAGACACTAAACCAAATTTATAGATGAAAACTATCGATCCTCTCGAGATTATCTCCCTGAACAAGTATCAAATCTCGAGTTCCCTGCATATGAGTACGACCAAAATCTATGCTAAAGAGGCAATAGAATAATGGTTACAAAATTCTACCTATCTAGACGTCTCAAGATTAGTAGAATAATTAAACAATTCATAAACAAGAATCACACATAAATTAAACCATAATAATCATCAAAGTATCCAACAATTCACCCTACAACATATTTGGTGCAACGAAGGAAATCTAACCAAACATACTAGAATTAATTACACCAAAAGAACCGTGAACCGTGAACTCCGTGGTGTTCTCCAACTCTAGATGATGGACAATCTCCCGAGTGAAGATATGGATCAGTCCTCTTCTCTCCTCCTTCTTACTTCTCCTCCTTTCTGTCCCCCCCGGTCGTTCCTCTGGAAAAACGTCCTTTTTCCTTGTCTAAAACTCCCTTTTTCTCAAGCCTCCAACCGTCAACTTCTATCTAAAACCAACTCCAAAACTGCTGTCCCAACTTCTCTCTCTCTTCTTTTCTAACTAAACACGTCACTTCCACTCCAATTCTCACCAATTTGTTTTCTCCCAAACTTAATCTCAATTTAAATGAATGCAATTCCGCTCCAGATCCGTCCCCTTTCTCTTAATTTTCTGCTCAAATAACGTCTGCCCCCTTAGTAATTCATTCCCCTCTCTTTTCTTCTTCAAACAAAACTGCTCCAGTAACTGCCAATTTGCAATTAGATTTCACAAACGCCCGACCGGGCGTTTTGCAGCTAAGAATTGCCCGACCGGGCGATAAATCTGATCTCTGCATGTTTGCTAATTTTCACCCGGCCGGGTGGAATTTTAACTCCACAAAGTCACCCGGCCGGGTGCCTCATTCTGTGAGCTTCCTGACGCAATTCTGGACTCTTCATGCTTTACACATTTCACCCGGCTTTCACCACCTAAACTCCGATGAACACACATTAATGAGTTATATTTTACATAAAAAGGTGTAGTCTAAAGGGGAAAATATAGAAAATATGCTTCGCATCAGTTAAAATAATGACAAGTGTATTATATTTTAAATTTAAATAATTAGTAAATAAATTTAAATGGTATTAATGCCAATTCTCTCTTATTAAAATCATCTCAAAATTTTAAATTTACGTAACTCTCTCGATTTAAATTAGTTTTTCGCAAAAAATATATCAAATTAAAGATAATTTTATAAGGATTCCAACGAGATCTCAATTGCGACGATGTTTGGGTGATGAAATTTGATAATTTATATTTCAATTTTCGTACATGTTGATAAACAGATTTTATTATTAAATGCAAAAAGAAATCTCAAGTAAAATCTCAATATAGTGTATGTAAAATATCAATAAAACTATGTTGATATTTTCTTGTATTTATGTTGATATCCTCATGTCATATTGTTGATATTTGTAATGCACTATGTTGATATTAAAAACCCACGAAAATTATCATATGATAGCATAATGAAGATATTACCTTTTTGTTGATATTTTGTCTACTATTTATTGAAATTTGTGAGCTTCAATCTCATCCACTCATTTTAAAATCTAAGGGTATAAATTTAGTCTTAGTTTGGGATTATGGTGTTATAAGCATTAGAAGAGGACCCTTATTATGATTAATTTATTTATTCCTCTAGGCATGTGTGGTGTGGCTATTTTTAGAAATATATCATTCCTCCTTTAATAAGAGTCTTATTTGATTTCAGCACATCTTTTAATAAATATAATGAAACGTAGGTTAAATAAATTAGTAAAATATGAGTTTCACTTATATATTCCTCATTTTCTTAAAAATAAACCATATTTGTTATTTTAGATGTCCCTTAAAAATAAACTAATTCTATTTAAGAATTTTTTGTCTTTCTATTAAAGTGGGTCTCATTCTCGGCTAACAATATTCCAATCATTTTTTCTTTCTATTTCTCTTACTTTATCAATTGTGTATTGAAACTCATATCGTTTTAAATATTGTCTATTTTTTAGGAACAGTGGGATTATATATTAGTTTTATAATAAAATGTAAATAAAATAAGTTGATAAAATGTGAGACCTGCTTACCATTTATGGTAAAAAAATGAAATATGAACCTTATTAGGGATAAATGAAAATGATAAAACGAAACTCTTAATGGGGAACTGGAATACTTTGAAAAATAGGTTTCTTCAAATTTTGTTAAGACACCTGTAAAAAAATCTTGAGAAAAATCCTTAATTGCGCTCTTTCTATTATTCAGAAAGGTTGTGTGTTATTTAATTCAATGTTGAAAAAGTAGTCAGATTTATTACTCTATATATTTTCGTCCGTTCTCCACCGTCCACGATTTGCGTCAGGAATAAATTTGTGTTTGCATACAAATTACTCCACAATATATAGCCTACGTTGAAGATGAGTGAACTATACAGTATTTGAAAAGTTACACCACAATATATTTGAAAAATATACAAGTCGAAACATCTAAATGTTGAAAAATATTAGAGAATGAGGACTACATGGCCTCGTATAGAATGTTGAAATTTAGCATGGTCAACGCAGTTTAATCGGCTTGTACAAGTGCAAGATTATTTCTTGTGAAATTAAACACAATATTCCCGAACCGGAACCGGCGCAATTCGGTTCGCGGTCCGGTTCAGGTTCAAGATATTTCGAACCGGAACCGTCACCGAACCGGCGGTTCGGGACGGTTCGGAACCGGCGGTTAACCGTGGAACCGCCGGTTCCGGCGCTTAAATCGAGGCAGGGGGATGGGGGCCGGTGGTGATCTTCAAAAACGGTCGAAACCGCCGGTTTTTCGGCGGTTAACCGGCGGTTAACCGGAAAAACCGGCGGTTAACCGCCGGTTTAGTGGCTTTCGAGGCGGCGCGGAGCACGAGGCGACAATGGAGCAGCTTTTGCAGACGGTTCGTTGACCGAACCGGCGGTTTTATTTCGGAAACCGGCGGTTTTGGCCCGGAAACCGGCGGTTCCGCCGGTTCCGGCGGTTTTCCGCCAAAACCGCCGGTTTTGTGAAAATTCAAATTTTTTTTTTTTTTTTAAATTTCAAATTCGAATTCTTCCATTTTCCCCCTCATTTTTTTCTATAAATACCCCCCTCTATCCTCATTTACATTCACCCCACTCTTGTGTTAATAAGAGTTTCTCTCTTCAATCTCTCAATTCTCTCTCTTTGTCTCCAATTTCTCATTTGTGCTATTGTGCTTCCATTTAATTACGCAATTGCTACTCTTATTACGCATTGTTATACACTTATAGAGTTATACTTGTTCCCGTAGTTCTATAAGTTGTCTTTCTTTCTCAATTACTAAAACAAAAAAAAATATATTATTCCATATTTCTACATTTCTACATACCATTCCAATATGTCTTCATCCCGAGAAGGTCGTGTTGATAAGGGAAAGGGAAAGGCCAAGAGGCCATCTCGGAGATCCGTTATTGATGAAATTTCTCAAATGAACATGGATGAGTGGCAGGTTAATATTTATTATCTACTAATTTCATTAATTTTGAATTACATTTCATTATTGTTCATAATTTTATTTTGTATTTACAATACAAATATTATTTTGTAGGCTCGAGAAGAGCAAGATGTGGCACATGCTATTGCTCTCTCTCGCTCTCAATACCAAGGCGATGCTTATGTTGGTACCGGTAGTGGTGCTCCCGGTCGCGGTGCCTATTCCCAACAAAGTCCAACCCCCGTGAATGTTGATGAAGACGATGATGATGATGATGATGACGACGAGGAGGAGGGGGAGGAGGTAGAAGAGGTTCAAGAAATGCCACCCCCACCACCACCAAGGAGTCGGCGTGGTCGTGGTCGTGGACGTGGACAACCTCCTCAACCTCCTAGACCAGCTGAAAGGTCTTTAACCTCAAACATCTTCGTGAAACATTTCAAGAGGGTACAAGATAGTAACGATCCAAACACTTATAATGTGTATTGCAACTATTGCGAAAACGTATACACATTCCGAAAGGGTGGAGGGTACGGTACATTTACCCGTCACCTGGAGAAAGCGCATCCGGTCGAGTTTGGTATCGCTCCAACCCAAACTCAACTCAACTTTCAACATGGAGTCGGAAGTGGGACGACGGGTTCATCCCAAACATCAGGTATGTGTAGCAATACTCTTTTGAAATATGATCACAAAAATGCTCTTAATGTGATGTCTAGATTTGCCGTTATGAAACATTTTCCATTCAATGCTTTTGATAACGATGCTTTTGAGTCGAGTATGCGGCAAGTATATAATGCCGCTGCAAGAAAATTGAGTCGAACTTCAATGACGCGAGCCGTTGTTCGACAATGCATGGAAAAGAAGGCGCAATTAGGTACGTTTATTATTAACTTAGGGCATAAAGTTTCTATTTGTTCTGATGTGTGGACTGATTGTTTTTGTAAAAATTCGTATATGGGCATCACGGTGCATTTCGTTGATCACAGTTGGACTTTAAACAAACGTTTGATTGCATTTCGGGAATTTCCCGCACCACACACTGCACAAGCAATTGCTCAATTGATCATTCAAGTTTTGAATGAATTTCAATTGATCAATAAAATTTTTTCTATTGGTTTTGACAATGCTAGCGCTAACACTGCTAGCATAGATGATTTAATCAGTGCATGTTCTCCTGTTATTGATGGTAAATATTTCCATGTGCGATGTATTGCCCATATTTTGAATTTGTGTGTTAAAGATGCCATCGATTTGTGGCAAAAGTATGTTGATCCTATTAGAACTGCTGTGAAGTTGATTCATAACAAAGCTCCTATTGGTAGAGCTTGGAAGAGATATTGTCATGGTAAGCAATGCAGGTACACCAACTTTCGTTTGGATGTTTCAACTCGGTGGAACTCGACATATGATATGTTGGAGTCGACTTTGAACCACATTGAGTATTTATGTGATTTTTTTAGAAGTTGTCCTCATGTTCCTTCTGATTTGATTTTGATACCCGCTTGTTGGGACCACAGCATGGATTTATTTCGATTATTCCGCGCTTTCAAAAATGCCACTGTTGAGTTATCCGGTGTTTATTATCCTACTTCTGTGCGCGTTTTGGAGCATTGCATGTATGTGGCAATTGGTTTTAAAACTTGTGTGAAAAATACTCAATTCGTTGAGTTGAAGGCTATTTTGTTTTACATGGTTGAAAAATGGTTAAAATATTTTTCACGTATTCCAAATGTGTTTTTGATTGCAAAATGCTTGGATCCAAAGTGGAAGTTGCATGGTGTTTATAAAATTTTAGACATGTACTATGGTTGTTTGCACGCTTTGGATTTTTCTCAACTCCGCGAAATGGGCTTGACAAGAGGAGAATGCTTCGAACTAAGTATTCCGGATGTTGATGAAATCAAACATAGGTTAGATAGTGCACTTCGTTCTCTCTACGCGGAATATGAAATGCGGTATAACACCGCTCACCAGGTACGTGCTCCTCCTAGTCCTTCTACATTTGATTTTGGTGGAGGGGATTTTTCCAATGTCATGATCGATCCCGACGTAGTATCACAATTGCAAGATCTATACGGTACTACAACCAATAGGACTAGAGCGACTAGTGAATTAGATATATATTTGGAATCGCGCTCTATTTTTCAAGATGCAAGTCCTCCTACTCAACAAATTGACGTCCTTAATTGGTGGGGAACACATGACAAAGAGTTTCCGATACTCTCCATCATGGCTAAGGAGATATTCGCCGTTCCCGCTTCCACCGTCGCCGTTGAACAAGCTTTTAGTGTCGGCGGTTGTGTCCTAGACGACAAAAGGAGCAATCTCTCCGCCAAGAACATGGAAGCCACTATGTTACTTGACGATTGGGCAAAGGCGGACATGAGAGCACAAGAGCCGGATTTCGACTTCCGTGTAGAGAGTGATGGTGAAGAATTTTCTTCCGATGGCGATGACGAGGTCAGAAGCGATAGCACTCAACATTAGCAATGAGTCGACGGGGGCGGTGAACGGCGAGCACTGCCGACCAAAAAGGTAAGCAAGGTAAGAGAACTACGTGGGCTTTGATTCCTCAATAAAATTGTGGATACGTAGGCACCTCAACTTAAATTTGAAAAGTTTAACTTCGAAAGTTTAAGTTGAGCTCAAGCCCTTTTCAATTTTTTTTTTCCCCCCTATTTCATAGATCATTCAGGATGCGGCTATGTTGTACTTGAAGATCATTAAAATATATTCCCCATTTGATAAATATCAAATGCGGAATATATTTTAATGATCTTCAAGTACAACTTAGCCGCATCCTGAATGATCTATGAAATCTTACCTTGGAATCAACCTTTTTTTCTTGCAAAATGTTGCCCATTTTCTAAGCAAACACATATCAGCACGCTATATACACATTGCTGCATTTCTAATAGGGGCAATTTGATCTTCCAAAGCAATCAATGCATCTCGAACACACATAGTCAGAACATTATTCAAGCATCTAGCATGGAAAAAATCAGAACAAACTATCTATTAGTACTAATTTTTTCCATGCTAGATGCTTGAATAATATTCTGACTATGTGTGTTCGAGATGCATTGATTGCTTTGGAAGATCAAATTGCCCCTATTAGAAATGCAGCAATGTGTATATAGCGTGTTGATATGTGTTTGCTTAGAAAATGAGCAACATTTTGC
Source organism: Salvia splendens (assembly GCF_004379255.2). NCBI lineage: Eukaryota > Viridiplantae > Streptophyta > Magnoliopsida > Lamiales > Lamiaceae > Salvia > Salvia splendens. Next base: position 17,562,870 of record NC_056036.1, on the reverse strand, counting down.
AAGAAAAAAGGGTTGATCCCAAGGTAAGAGAACTACGTGGGCTTTGATTCCTCAATAAAATTGTGGATACGTAGGCAACTCAACTTAAATTTGAAAAGTTTAACTTTGAAAGTTTAAGTTGATCTCAAGCCCTTTTCAATTTTTCCTTTTTCCCCCCCATTTCATTTTTTTTAAATTTACCTTCCGAGTCCGACGAGGCGACGAGCCGACGCCCGACGACACTTGTAAATTATATTACATTGTTGTATGTTGTTGTATTGTATACTTATGTATTGTAAATTGTAATGTATCGTTGTCCGTTACAACTCAAAATCAATAAAATTTATTTCATTTTCTCCTTATTCGTCTTATTTGTGCTTGAATTATGCATTGTCTTGTTCCGATTTGTTGTATAAAGCCAAATTTCAAATTTAAAAAAAAAAAAATAATAATAATTGAACCGGCGAAACCGCCGGTTCAAAAACCGGAACCGCCAAAACCGCCGGAAAACCGGCGGTTCCGAACCAGAACCGGAACCGGAACCGGAACCGCCCGGTTTTCGAACCGGAACCGGAACCGTGAAATAGCCTCACGGTCCGGTTCCGGTTCCGCTTCCGCCAAAACCGGAACCGGCGGTTCCGAACCGGAACTGCCGGTTTTCGAACCGTGGGCATCTCTATCTAAAACCAACTCCAAAACTGTTGTCCCAACTTCTCTCTCTCTTCTTTTCTAACTAAACACGTCACTTCCACTCCAATTCTCACCAATTTGTTTTCTCCCAAACTTAATCTCAATTTAAATGAATGCAATTCCGCTCCAGATCCGTCCCCTTTCTCTTAATTTTCTGCTCAAATAACGTCTGCCCCCTTAGTAATTCATTCCCCTCTCTTTTCTTCTTCAAACAAAACTGCTCCAGTAACTGCCAATTTGCAATTAGATTTCACAAACGCCCGACCGGGCGTTTTGCAGCTAAGAATTGCCCGACCGGGCGATAAATCTGATCTCTGCATGTTTGCTAATTTTCACCCGGCCGGGTGGAATTTTAACTCCACAAAGTCACCCGGCCGGGTGCCTCATTCTGTGAGCTTCCTGACGCAATTCTGGACTCTTCATGCTTTACACATTTCACCCGGCTTTCACCACCTAAACTCCGATGAACACACATTAATGAGTTATATTTTACATAAAAAGGTGTAGTCTAAAGGGGAAAATATAGAAAATATGCTTCGCATCAGTTAAAATAATGACAAGTGTATTATATTTTAAATTTAAATAATTAGTAAATAAATTTAAATGGTATTAATGCCAATTCTCTCTTATTAAAATCATCTCAAAATTTTAAATTTACGTAACTCTCTCGATTTAAATTAGTTTTTCGCAAAAAATATATCAAATTAAAGATAATTTTATAAGGATTCCAACGAGATCTCAATTGCGACGATGTTTGGGTGATGAAATTTGATAATTTATATTTCAATTTTCGTACATGTTGATAAACAGATTTTATTATTAAATGCAAAAAGAAATCTCAAGTAAAATCTCAATATAGTGTATGTAAAATATCAATAAAACTATGTTGATATTTTCTTGTATTTATGTTGATATCCTCATGTCATATTGTTGATATTTGTAATGCACTATGTTGATATTAAAAACCCACGAAAATTATCATATGATAGCATAATGAAGATATTACCTTTTTGTTGATATTTTGTCTACTATTTATTGAAATTTGTGAGCTTCAATCTCATCCACTCATTTTAAAATCTAAGGGTATAAATTTAGTCTTAGTTTGGGATTATGGTGTTATAAGCATTAGAAGAGGACCCTTATTATGATTAATTTATTTATTCCTCTAGGCATGTGTGGTGTGGCTATTTTTAGAAATATATCATTCCTCCTTTAATAAGAGTCTTATTTGATTTCAGCACATCTTTTAATAAATATAATGAAACGTAGGTTAAATAAATTAGTAAAATATGAGTTTCACTTATATATTCCTCATTTTCTTAAAAATAAACCATATTTGTTATTTTAGATGTCCCTTAAAAATAAACTAATTCTATTTAAGAATTTTTTGTCTTTCTATTAAAGTGGGTCTCATTCTCGGCTAACAATATTCCAATCATTTTTTCTTTCTATTTCTCTTACTTTATCAATTGTGTATTGAAACTCATATCGTTTTAAATATTGTCTATTTTTTAGGAACAGTGGGATTATATATTAGTTTTATAATAAAATGTAAATAAAATAAGTTGATAAAATGTGAGACCTGCTTACCATTTATGGTAAAAAAATGAAATATGAACCTTATTAGGGATAAATGAAAATGATAAAACGAAACTCTTAATGGGGAACTGGAATACTTTGAAAAATAGGTTTCTTCAAATTTTGTTAAGACACCTGTAAAAAAATCTTGAGAAAAATCCTTAATTGCGCTCTTTCTATTATTCAGAAAGGTTGTGTGTTATTTAATTCAATGTTGAAAAAGTAGTCAGATTTATTACTCTATATATTTTCGTCCGTTCTCCACCGTCCACGATTTGCGTCAGGAATAAATTTGTGTTTGCATACAAATTACTCCACAATATATAGCCTACGTTGAAGATGAGTGAACTATACAGTATTTGAAAAGTTACACCACAATATATTTGAAAAATATACAAGTCGAAACATCTAAATGTTGAAAAATATTAGAGAATGAGGACTACATGGCCTCGTATAGAATGTTGAAATTTAGCATGGTCAACGCAGTTTAATCGGCTTGTACAAGTGCAAGATTATTTCTTGTGAAATTAAACAGTACTCCATAGAATCATTCTTATTTTGAATAAGTATAATTATTTTTTTTAATCTGGTTCCTGATGGGTGATAAATAATGAATTAAAGTTTGTCACTTAAATGGTATTCCATCCGTCCGCGAATAGGAGTCTCAATTCTTTCGGTGCGGATTTTTTGAAATGTTAAGAAAAGTGAGTAAGAAAAAGTTAGTGGAATATGAGTCCCACTTATATATAGTGTTAGTTTTAAATGAAATGTGAATGAAATGAGTTAGTGGAATGTGGAGCCTATATATACCATTTGCGGACGGACCGAAATGGAAAAACGGGACTCCTATTCGCGGCAGAGAGAGTACTATGAAATACTCCCTCCGTCCGGCTTTAGCAGTCCCAATTACTTTTTTGCACTCGTTTTATAAAAATGATAATAAATAGTTAAAGTGTAGATTTTGTAAAGTAAGATTGACAATAATATAGAGAAGAGTCTTATCTACATTATTCTCTTTCTTACTTTATCATTTCTCCACTTTAACTATTTATTATCATTTTTATAAAACGAGTGAAAAAAAAGTAACTGGGACTGCTACAGCGAGACGGAGGGAGTATAGTAATAAGATGAATTTATGTGATAGAGATTAACAAAAAGTGTGTTAATTAATCTCACGTCGAAAATGAACCTATTTTAAATCCTACTACCTCCGTCGCACAATAAGCGTCACATTTTTGCCATTTCGGTCCGTCCTACAATAATAGTCACATTTCATTTTTACCATAAATGGTAAGTAGATCTCACATTCCACCAACTAATTCTACTCACATTTTATTATAAAACTAATATATATATATAAGTGGGACTCATAATCCACTAACTTATTCAACTCACTTTTCTCTATATTTTTTGAAATATGTGCCTACACTAAATGTGACACTTAACGTGGGACGGAGGTAGTATATTTAAAAGGCTTCATTTCTATGTGCAATAATTATGTGCACAAGTGATGGGTTGTGATCTTGATAATTGGTCTTTGTGAATAATCGTTGGTTTGGCCCCAAACCAACTTAATTCTTTTAAATCAATAGTATTAATAGATAGTGGGACTCACATTATTACTCCATCCATTCTCAAAGAGTATGAACAATGAGTTCGGCATGAATTTTAACAAACAATTAAAAGTAAGAGAGAGAGGGGTTAGTGGAAATAATGTTAGTGGAGAGTGGAGTCCATATTATTATAATGGTATAAGTTGTTAATGGTAATGATATAAGTTGTAAATAAAATGATGTGTAGGGGTAATATGTTAGTTGAATTTTTCAAAATTAGAAAGTTCATACTTTTCAGGGACGGATGAAAAATGAAATAGTTCATACTCTTTGGGGACGAAGGGAGTATTAGTGTTTAATAGAGGACCCTAGTGGTATACGTTGTAAATAAATTAATGTATATGAGTTTTGAGTTTGGGAGAACTTTCCATAAATGAAATGAGATATTTTTATAGGATAGACGAAAAAGAAAAGTGTCGTTAATTTTTATGGGACGAATGAAGTATTTATTTAGCTAAGTAATTAGATAATATTTAGGTTACTTATAATCCCAGATTAAGCCTAATCTAGTAAAAAATTTGCTAATCGGGTGTTGACCATCAGTTTTTTAACGGAACCGTAAAAAAGGGACCACTCTGACGACGATTTCGTTTGTTTGTCAATTTTTAAAAAGTGAATGCTCTGAACCAACTTCGTATTTCGGTCTAAGACCAAAAAGGGACTATAGTCAAATAGAAATATAGAATCGCATAAGAATATGATAAGAAAATGAAGATTTGAACGTGAACTTATATGAGGTATAAAAAATTATGTTTTCTTTTTTACGGTGCACATAATTTGTTTTTTAATATTTCATTTATACTCCATGATTTTAGAAATTTAAATTATGTAATTTTAAAGTTCTTAAAATTTTATACTATGAAATGAAGATTAATTAAAAATAATGAATTTAAAGAGCGCGAGGAGTGATAGTCGAAATTTTGTTGTGTTGTTGGTAATGCTTAAAAGTGAAATAATGAATTTATGTAGATCGGCCTATAAAACAAAACGCAGCGAAATACATATCTACACCCCTAAATTCCGCATAAAAAAAGTTCTAGGGTAAAAAGAAGAGGATAAAAAACCAGAAAAGATAGTGAAGAATTGTGTTGCAAAATAGGTTTGCGAAAAACCTTGTAAAAAAAAGACTCGTAACTACTAAATCAAACAAGGTTTATAATTACGTACATCATCTCTTGATTTCCAGATATCACGGCCACTTTCTTAACAAATATTTAGGCTATTATAACAGCTATCCATTTATGCACCACCCTACACACATGCAACCCTGTCTAAACAAATACTACTAGTGGTTGTTCGGTTTGTTAGACAAAATAATCATGAGATGTAGTTTATGATTGAATAGTTGAGATGATTTTAGTTGAAGAGTGATGACTATATATGACTAATTATCACATGATTATCTATCTAGGATTGAGTTGTGAGATTTAATCTCATAAACCAAACACAATACATATTTAATCCTAGGTTGCAAAGTGTAAACTGAACCGCCCCTAGTATATTAATTGTTGTATTATGCAAATAGTGAATAATTGAGTAACTTGAATTTATGTTATATATATGTAGATTAATTTAGACTCTAGCAAAATTATCCAAACTTGTTCAACATTTTGTCTATCATCACATATATCAATATCCATGGCAATTTCCAAAACATTATTGGTGATATGTGTCTCTTTTTCTGGCGCCGTTTTCAGTATTATAGTTTCACTATTTTAGAGAGATAGTATTTAAAAATGGAGAGTTGGTTACTTCTTTCATGGGGGGTTGAAAAATTTATCCTCTCAAATTCTCTGTGTCTCTCTCAATACTAGACCTAGATCAACTTTAATTGCACTTCACTACATATTAAATAGTAGCATTTTTTTAATCTTTTGGCTTAAAACAGTTGAATTGGTAAACCAATGACCCAATTATGTAAAATTTTGGATGCTTTGACATTGAGCTATAATATAATGGTTGTGACTTGTGAATGTAAATACTAGTAGTAGTTGACTTTGGTTAGAAAATGACACTAATGCTTGCTCGACTCATTTCTTTCATAAATATATCGAAACATGAGACTGATACATTTTGTACCTGTAAACACCTTAGTTATTGTAAAATGCTGTACATTTAACTTTTTTTTAAGTAAAAGACTTATGTCGGTTATGAATAATGTAAACAAAAATAAATAAACACATAAGTTTTGGTCTTTGCCTCTGCTGATAAAGTATGCAACTTCATCTCTCTTTCCTAAATTCAGCTTCTTCTGACTTCTGCTTCACTGGTACTAGACCACTTTCCCTTATTTTTTTCTTCTTTGTTCGTGCTTCTTAATAAGTGAACTTTCAGTTTTTTTCTAAAAAAAATTTGTTTATTTTTCTAAAGACGTCATAGTCTTATTTTAGATGAGCCTTTATGGTGGAGTACTAGAAAGTATAGTGCAAAAATTAAAATGGACATTTTAGTTGCCACATAATATAATGAAAGATTGAAACACTCGAAGTAAAAAAAAAGGAACATTCGGAAAAACAGAGAATCAATTTAAGGAAAATGGTAGCAATTAAAACGTGATAAGAGAGAGTATAGGAGTAGATTGACACTCCCTAGAGCCGCGAGCACCCAGTAATACCGGTCCAAACGGCTCGTGTTCAACGTGTCCTGAAACCAGCTCCGATGCCCTCCTCTTCCACTCACTTCTCCCACCACATAAACCGATAGCACACCGCACATGTATCCCAATCCCGACACCCCTTTCGCTAGATTATCCGCGTACCTTCCCTCGTTCTCGTTCTCGTCGTTAGGAAACTCTTATCTCGTTGAATTTCGCCACACTCTTCTCCAACACCTTATCCAGGCACCCCAGCAAAACGAACTGGAAAATCAGCCAGAATATACTCATCGGGACCCCCATCCTCATCATCCAACAAACCACGCCTGATACGAGGGTACTCGTATCGGTTCCGGCAGCGCGAAGTCGCCGGAGAAGGGTTAGGTTCGTTCGCGGGATCCTCCCGTCGAGCAGCCTAGGGTCAAAAACATGCTCGCCAAAATTGAGTTTGGAAGGGATTTTCAACTTTCTTTTCTCACCCAAGCACATCCCCAATACTATTAGCCATCGTTTGATTACTTGCCCACTACCAAGTTTGATATCAATTGGATCCCCTCGTTCAAAAGTGGGATCAAAAATTATTCCATCAATCAGCTTTCCCTTGTAGTGTATGTCGACCCTGTCACATTCGTGAACCTGCAAGGGGGCAGCAGCTGCGGGAATTATTGATAAGGTATGAATCCTATCGGAGCTACACGGCAAGAAGATAGCCGCTGATGGTGGTGGTGGTGGTAGTATCAGGACATCAGTGACGGCCAACGGCGTGAGTGTTGAGCTCATCTGGAAAACCCCTTCCACTCCAACTTGATCACAGCTAGGTAGTCGATCAATTGTAGTATTTGGAGAAGGTTTCACTGCTTCATCATTATCAACGGCAATTAATTCTATTGAGTCATACCCAAAATTGGAGTCGCACGACAGAGATATTGTGGCTGGTGGAGGCGGGATAGCAACGACAACAGGCAGCGAGCTTCTAGATGGATCGTGATGGAGATTAGCTGGGGCGGCGGCGGTCATCTGTGGTAGGGGACACGATACCGGCTCCGTGTACATGACACTGGCTATATGGTCTGGTGGAGGTCGTGTCGCGGCGTGTGGATCGCCTAGGCAGCGTTTGTTTGCATCCATCCGAGACGTCAATTGCTTGATAGTAGCAGTCAAACGCTCGAGCTGTGAAGCTAAGGCAGCCACCGTTAGGTTCGGTTCAGATTCCGGCGTCACTAGATCATGTGGCATGTTGAGAGGCTCCATATGGCCGACATCGTTGGTCGTTGGGAGACATTGCCAATCCGGTTGATAGGGAGGTTGCGGATATAACAATGGCGAGTCTGGATAGGAGTATCCAAATTGCACGTTCTGGCTCTGGAGGTACCTACACGATGTGGGGCTCGGCATGGGCAGTGGCGAGAGGAACGGTCTATTGAACTGGCGATGGACGTAGTCAGTGTAGGTGTATGACATGATGGCGGAAATACAGAGGATGAGCTCTCAATGAAAGCATCAGATGATACGAGGGTACTCGTATCGGTTCCGGCAGCGCGAAGTCGCCGGAGAAGGGTTAGGTTCGTTCACGGGATCCTCCCGTCGAGCAGCCTAGGGTTCTCGGTCAATTAGGGTTTGACGAGATGAACTTGCGGAAAATAAAGTACAATAAAAGATAAAGTAACGATAAAGGATAAACTGGATTGATATTTCTGGATTGATATTTCTTGAATGAATGATTCAAAAGATAACAAAGGCTCATATTTATAATACTCCTATGAATAACCTAACTTCGTGAACAAGATAATAAAGATACAAAAAAGATATGGTAATATAATAATAGAGATATGTGAGATATTTTGGAAGATATAATCGTATCAACGCCTCTCGACAACGCCAAGCCTCTTGAACTCCATCTTGGCCGCAGTTATGCAGCACAGGATCGCAGAAGACACAGCAATAACAACCCCTATACCAGGTGTTGTTATGACCCTCGACTGCACATTAGTTTGATATCGCCCAGTTTGGGCCCCACCAAGTGCTGCTGCTGGTGCATCGCCTTTTCCCTGGTCAAGCACAGCACTGACCCCCTTCTGCACCAGCAGCAGCACCTGCAGGGTAACATTCCATTTGCCCAGATGTCGATTCAGATTCTTGGCTTGCTCCACAAAGTACGTATTCCCAATCGACGAGACGAGGCCGCAGAATACGAAGGTCGTCAGCATCGGTATCATGCGCACTCTGCATAAGCTCCTCAGCCGGCTCCCATCCGCGCCAATCCTAGTGTATCGGTAAAAGCACAGACCGGTTAGGAAAAGCGCGGTCGCTAAAACCGTACAAATTGCAGGGATTCCAAAGCGGAGGGTCCATGGTTTTATGTAGGGAAGCGCAATGGCTCCAGTCAACGCCACAACCACCACAAGCACTGCGCCTGCTAACTTTACAAACAGGTTCGGCCCCCCCTCTCTTTCTTCCTGCTCTTGAAGAAAAGGTTTTAGCGATACGTTATTACCGGCTACTCCCACGGCTATAAGAGCCATGCCTGTGTAGAAGAGAACTTTCTGTGTGTGGCCGATGCATTGCTCCTCGTATCGGTTGCACGTGCCTAGGAGTTGACATGGTTACCAAACCGATCCCCAGACTGTAGGCCGTGCTGGAGACAACGAGCATCACAAAATTTCCTAGAACGCAGTCGACGAGGATGAGGAAGAAAGGTTGCAAAACAAGGGATATTCCATTCCAGATATTCAAGATTCCGGCAGCATGAGTGAAGCTTAGGTTCCAAACATCTGTTAAATAATCCTGCATCACAAACAATGCAAATGCCACCAATATGTCTGCCCATAGTAGAGCTGCAACATAACTTGCAATGATTAGTTAATCAATCTGACTTGTGTATATGTATAAACAATGTCAAAATTAAGGTGGAAAATTATAAAATCAACCAGAAATTCTGTTGGAGCTCTTCATCAATGACCTCCTCTGTTCTGCAAAACAGGGGAATTGCAAATCTGAGTTTTGTAATCCTTTCTTAGTAGTACTATTTGGAGTTTTGTATGGGTACAAATATAAATTGTGAATAGCTGTCCCATATGTGTTGGCAGTTGTCAATCTAATTATATTAAACCAAAACGAAGAATCAATATTTGTTTATGTAGTATAGTGGCGTTGACCAGAAGTGATAAATGATAATACAAGATGACTAGCTCAAGCTACGATTCCTTCCTCTAAGGTTGTTAGAGAAGTAGGAGTAGTTAAAAGGAAGTATCCTGCGTGAAAAAGGAAGCAATAAAGTGGGAAGCAAGTGTTCGAGGAAGTTAAAATGGTGGGTGTAGCATAACGTTGAAATTGGTGTGTGAACACGCGTACATTTGCTATTTTTTATTGTGTGGATTTTAATTCATTTAAATTAAATTTTACTGATACGTTGTTTATTTTTTTCATTGAATAAATTTTTAATTATTGTTGTTAACATTCTATCACAATAAACAAAAATTTGGCTGAATTTATTATATTATTCTAATTTTTAATCCATTAAAATAAAATTAAAATTTATTTAGATTAAATATAAATATATAAATAAAATCAAGGTATATCTAAAAGTATGAAAAGTACTAGTATAAGATTGTAGAATCAATTAAATAGAAATTCCTCCGTCGAACTCAAGATGTCTACTTTTCCGTTTTCAGTTTATTCCACTCAAGATGTCCACTATCTATATTTAGAAATAAATTCACCTCTCCTCTCCCTCCTCATTAATGGAGTACTATTCAAGATAGTAGAATCAATTAAATAGTACCCTCTCCTTCCCATTCAAGATATCCACATTTCTGTTTTAGTTTGTCTCACTCAAGATGTTCACATATCCGTTTCAGTTTGTTTCACACAAGGTGTCCATTTTCTACTTTTGAAAATAAATTCATCTCTCCTCTCTCCTCATTAATATTACCTTTGTCCTAGCCTAAGCGATACGGTCTCTACTTCATTATTCTGTATCTTATTACTTTCTCTCCATTTTAACTATTTATTAGCATTTTTTCAAAACATCTGTGAAAATGAAACGTCTCACTTAGACTGGAGCAGGGGGAGTAATATTCAACTACCTTTCACTCTGTACTCACTCTAAAATCCTATGTCACTAAAGAATGTGATCATCTTGATGGAGAGAGATGGATTAATATTAGAGTTAGTTTGAAGAAAATTAAAACTAATGTATCAAGTGGCGTTGAAGATGCTCGTGTGAAGAGTGTCGAGCCATCCAATGAAGCTGAAAAGCAAATGACAAGAATGAGCCCACCAATGCAATGAATGAGAAAATGTCATGTGCACAAAGTCTCAGCTCACGTCGAGGACCACTCCCATGGATGTCGTTGGAAGCTCATGATCAATTGGTAATAAACCGCCGTGAAAACTATTTTGGGATCAATTATCATCATTTGGTTTGTTTGAAAGTTGAAACGTATACGTGTTAGCAGGGTATTAATGAAAATACATTTAGTTATTCTTGTTAGAAGGGTATTAATAGAAATATATGTCCCAGATATAGAACTAACCTGAAAATTTAATAATAACATATTATAATAACGGAGGAATATGATTGAATTAGAGGCCTGACACATGCTATATAGCTAGTTGACCATTTTTCGCATTTTAATTGACACTATCTCTTCATTAAATTAAGTAAATGATTGTCTCAGCAATTCATCGATAAATATCTCATTTGGCTCTATTTTATTTTATTTTATTAAATTCTCTAGATGTTGTTGCACATCAACTTGGAGTTGCGGGTTAAAGTTGATGATGGACTTGCCTATTTATGTGCTGGAAGTCTGTTGTGTCATTCTAGTCCTACACGTGCAGAAGCACGTTAAATTCTCCAAATCTTGAATGGCTCATTTATAATACTACCTCTGTCCAACAAAAATAGTCATAATTGAGTATGCCACTGTTTTTATGTGCAATTTGTAAAATAAGAAAGAGATGAAAAAGTAAAAGAGAAGTAGTGTGTGTTAGTTGATTATAGGGTCCACAATATTAGTAGTATTTAAATATTTATATTTTTTCATATTTAGAAATTAGTCTAATTTTGGTGACTGCTCAAAATGATAAAACTGATCTACTCTCTGTCCATGAAAAATAGTCTCATTTTGCCATTTTGGGATGCTCACAAAAAATAGTTTCATTTCTAAAAAATGTAAAGTTTTTTATCATGCTTTATCTACTTTATCTCCTCTCTCCTATATTTTACCTAGTTTTTTCCATATTTTTTTTATTTACCACATTTTTCTCTTTTCTCTAACTTTACCAAATTTCTCTCTCAGTGTTGTCCATAAATGAGACTATTTTTTGTGAAAGCCAAGAGTGAAATTCATGCCGAGTCAAATATAAGTGGAGAGGGAGTAAGGCCACCCGCAACGCGTTACGCGAGTGGCCCGAATTTCGTTCCTCTGTGACGAAACGGTGGCGGGACGCATTGCAGCGTCCCGTCCCGTCACCATCCCGCCGGAACGCCCGTCACGCCGAGACGCAGCGCGAGACATCACGCCACGCGCTCTCGCGACGTGGCGCGCTCCCAGGCCATGCGTGACTCCCACTCGCCGGCCCGCGAGTGAGTTTCGTCACGCTGACGCAATAATTCATTTTTTTGAAAAAAAATCGAATCAAATAAAAATAAATTAAAAATTCGAAAACGGTAATATTACCGTTTTCGAACATTTTTTTTATTTATTTTTTTACTTTATAAATACTCCTATTTTATCCTCATTTCACACACAAACACACATCTAAACCTCTCAAATCCTCTCTCTTTGCTCTCAAATTTTCATCTCAAATCATCTCTTTTATTCTTCCCCCAAATTTAATCGATCTAATGGATCCATATGAGCAAATGCGTCGAATAATGGAAGAATCACTTGAAGAAGATCGACGCCGGGAGGCGAAGGAAGCCGCGCCGCCCAAGGATGCTCCCGGACTTACATCCATCGTAACCGGGAGGAAGCCGCCGCAAGGTTAGTCCGCGACTACTTCAGCGATAACCCGGTGTGGGGAATACCTACTTCCGTCGCCGTTTCCTCATGCGGCGACTGCTATTTCTCCACATCGCAAATACATTGGCTGCCCGGGAAGAGTTCTTCCAAGAAAGGTTCGACGCCGTCAACTGTCCCAACCACACGACGTTGCAGAAATGTATTGTAGCAATCCGTCAGCTTGCGACTAGACAAACGACGGATGTGTTCGACGAATACATCCACATTGGAGAAAGCACTAGGAGAATGTGCTTGCTCCAATTCTGCAAAGGCGTCCTGGCAGCCTTCACCGACGAATTTCTCCGGAAGCCAAGCACGACAGACTGCCAGTTCCTGCTCCGCCTTCACGAAGAAGTGCACGGATTACCCGGGATGCTTGACAGCGTCGATTGCATGCACTGGCAATGGAAGAATTGGCCTGTGGCTTGGAGGGGGTCGTACACGAACGACCACAAAGGCACCCACCCCACCGTTATACTCGAGGCCGTTGCCGACTACCGGATATGGATCTGGCATGCGCACTTCGGGGTCCCCGGCTTGAACAACGACATAAACATGCTCCACCAATCCGACCTCTTCGCCGAAGTTTTGGATGTTAGAGCGTCGGCCATCAACTTCACCGCTAAGAACCGGCGCTATAAAATGGGGTATGAAGTTCCTGTTGGGCCTGCCTCTCGACTCTAATGTCGAATGACTAGACTCAGGAGTAAGCAAATGTGCACATATGAGAATTAATGCAAGGCTCGGTCCAGACACAACGCTCCTTAAATCCACTGGATCACTGGGTCCAGGAACTCAAGAGAACTACAGTGTTTTTGTCGTTGGACACACTCGACTCCCCTTCAAAAATAAATCTCTCAACCCGAATACTATGAATTAGTATAGGGAAGTGGGGTCGATCCCACAGAGATGGATTCGCAGGGTAGTGCTAAGAGACTATGGAAACAAACGGCTGCTGCCACGCAAAGGGGTTGAGATTTTAACTACCACTAGATCTAGGCAAGAAATGTAAACGCTAGACCTAGGACACAGAAAACTTACTGGAATCAGACATCAAATCTGAAAGACACAATCACTTCCTTGACTGAGTAAATAACTAACTGATTGAGACTAGGCAGAAAGAATAAAACAGCGGGGAACATGATTCCAAATATAGCAAGTACGGTAAAAAGCTGCAGATAAAAGATCAGCTCCAGCTAGCTTCGCATGCAAAGTTCCTAACAGATTCAGAAACGCAAATGCAGAAAACAGAGCATACTCCCAGATTCGATCAGAATATAGAAATTGAGATGCCGGAAACTTGCTACGAATCGGAAATAAACCAGATCTACGTAAACTAGGCGGAATGAAATGAAAACACGTAAGCTAGGCATGAAATTTAAACACTCCTGCTCAGAATCACGTCGGACGCTTAATCCACTCCGGATCCAAGCAATCCAAACTCAACAATCAACTAACTCAACTCCATAACTCCGATTCTAACAGATCTGCTCCGATCACCGCCAAATTCAATCAATCAAGAACAATCTGCAAACAAATCACAAACTCCAGCAAAACCCAACCTCCGATTCATCCAAAAACAGAACCATTCTTCAGATCCAAACGAAAAATATCAGCAAATAATCAGCAACCAACTGCAAAAAAAAATAAACAACTCCGACAATCCAACTCGACATCAAGCGAACTCAACCAGCAAACCAGAAATGAACACAATAGACATAAGCGAAAGTAAAAATCCAGAATAAAACAGGAAATATTGGTTAACAAAAGAAAACCGAGCTTCGAACAGCGAAGCTCGGCGGAATCAGTGTAAATAGCAACGGAAATGTAAATTGTTTCTTCGCCCTTGAACTAGGACGGTGTTACAACCCTCGAACCACTCTTGGAAAGCTAAAACGTGAACCCCAGCCAAGTGCTAACTGGAATCTCTCGCGAATTTGGAGTCAAGTGTGTGGAAAGGTGAATCGAGCAAAGGGCTGTTAGTGAGGCCTCCACCCGAGAAGGTCCCTCCAGCCTGCATGCTTCTCCCTTTTATAGATGCGGACATAGCCTTCTAGAGTTTTCGTAGAAATCCCTATTCTACCCTTCAACTCCGAGGCTTCCTCCGTCTTGCAATTTTCTTCCAATTGTTCACCCTTTCGCCAGTTTCCTAGGACCATGCAAGCGTCCTCTTCTTTTCCTGGATCTGGCGAAAAACTTCACATACCTGACTTAATTCAATGCGTTAGACCCAGTAATTTCATGAAATGAACCCCTAGACCGATGCATGAAATTAGCCTTATCAAACTGCTCACACTTAAACCATGCTTGTCCTCAAGTATGAAAGACAAGAAAATAAGAATAAGGCGAATTTCAATGCATGGTTACCAAGTAAAACTTTTAAAAAACAAAACAAACTCCTAGACCTAAGCAACTACGGACTTAGAAAAGAAAATAACACAAAGAACAGAAACACAACAAAACAAACAAGCATGAACTAGTTTCGAATTTTTAAGCTACTATCCCCACAAGTTTAAGTTCAATCTGATCGATTACAGTCTTCAAATCTTCCCCCTTCCTTCGTCTGCCTAAACGGTCTGTCAGTTAGTCAAGATAGCCTATTGATTTCCCATCTGTTAGGTTCGCTCGATCACTCATTCCTCACCAGGGATGTTAGGATAAAAAACGCTCCAAAGTTAGAGTTATACCACTGATGCGTCGGGTTATGAGAGTTTTCTCCCTATTCTTCCTCCTTTCCTATGAATTTCCCTGGGCCAGGCTACGATTTTTTTTTTCATTTTTCTGTATTACAACCCCTTTCCCCTGGACTTCGTCCAGCTTATTCCTCCTATTTTTTTATTTTTTTTCCCTGGACTTCGTCCAGCTTATACCTCCGGTTTCTGGACTTCGTCCAGCTTATTCCTCCTTAACCCATTTTTTCTCCTTCATACTCTACTCCCTAAGCATCAAGTGATAGCCCATTGTTTCATGTTAGCTCTAAAAGTGTTTAGGCTTATAACTCTCTTTATAGTAGGGCTGTACAGCTAGGTTATCTAAGGCGTTTTCCATCGTCCTAACTTCATTCAGATCGCATTCGGCTTATTAAGGAAGAAAGTGTCAAAGTTGATCTGCTTTCTCTCTTCAATCACTCTTACTAAGGGGATCTTGCCTTATTATCTAGCTAGCTCATGCGAAGCACACATCCTAAGACACAAAAACGATACTTACTCCCCATCTCCCGCTTCACTCAAGCTTGTCCTCAAGCCATCGTAGTGAAGGGGGGAAAAGGGAAGTACTAACACAAATACAGAGCAAAACTTCTCACACTTAGACCGAGCATTGGGCTAAGTGGGAGAAGGCGCAACAAACAAACTAAGGCATGCAAAAAAAAAAAACAAAACACCCCCTTCTCACACTTAGACCAAAAGTTGGGCTAAGTGTAAGAAAGGCAACACATAGGTACAATTACAGAGCATGCTGGCATATAAGAACACAAACAAAACGGAAAATAAAATAAAAATAAAAAAATAAATAAGGGTTACTTGGCTCCGTGGGGGGTTCAATTCGGGGTCTGGCCCCCGCGAGGGCCAGACTTTGGTGGCGCTGTCTGGTGGGTCACCTTAGCTTTCTTTCTGGCTGGCAACTCCGGCTTCTCTTGTCGTTCTTCTGTCGGGCGGGGTACGACTGTCTTCAATATCACGGGCCGAGAGGGAGATGGAGTAGTCTGGGGCCTCGGGGCATGCGGTGGCTTCTGCGCAGTCAGACTTCCTTGACCTGGCGTTGTAGAATCGCCGCTAGGCTTCGGAAGTTCCTTCGGTGTCTCTGGGAACCTTGCTCTAAGCCACTTTGTCATTGCCATCATCAACTCAACACCTTCCGTCATCTTTTCAGTACATCTGGTCGATGTCGCCACAAGATCAGACATGCGCCCCTTGAGGGTCACCATTTCCTCCTTAACCTTCCGAACTTCTACTCTTATTTCTTCCATCTCCGTTCGTACTCCGGCGACTTCCTTTCTCACTTTCTCAGCCTCACTACTATCCTTCCCTTTACCCCGCAGGGACACAATTTCATTCCGAACCATCTTCATTTCTGACCTCATCCAACCAACCTCCTTTCGCACTTCCTCTACTTCTATCCTGGCTCCTGCTTCCAAACCAGTAGTATTCTTCACTTCCACCACATCGGATTCCTGTTTCACCTGAGTCTCTGACTGCCCAACCTCGTAAAAGCATACTTCCCTTCCGCGTGCGATCAGCAACCCTTTATTGAAAAAATAATCCATGTTAAAAACCTCAGGGGGCGAACACGTCTTTACCTCTCGGCATGCCTTATGGATCTTCATGATCACATTCCTCTGCAGATAAGCTCCGAGCAAGTGGCACGTGTATAGGTACCGGGAAGGATTTGCAGTCACTTGATGGCAGGCTTGGGCTATCCAGTAGCCCAAGTGAACTCTTACCCCCGTAGCCATGCACCATGTGAAGTACAGATCGGCGGTAGTCAGAGCGTTGTTGGCTGTGCCCATTAAATTGTAACTAATAAAAGTCTGGGCAAACCTCAGGACCCTATTTTCGATGTGGTGTGCCTTCGAAAAGCTTGTTTTAAACTGACCCACCCTCGGGTGAGTCAAGAACTCCCATGCGCTTTGCGCTTTGAATCCCGGCGTCATTTTCGGGGGACCAATCATCCTCTCGCTCCACAGGCCTTCATCGTCTTCCGTTCGCGTCTGCAAACCCATCCGCAAGGTCCATTCCCGGATGCTCATCGTATGTTCCTCACTGAAAAGTCTGAAATGAATGGAGTCGGCATCCAAATCGGTAGTGGACTTAAATCGGAAGGTGGAAAAGAATTCTCGGGCCAGGTCAATCGGAACCTCGGTAGTACTGTGCTTGAGCAACCAATCGAAGCCTATTACGTCGATATAAGTCCGGAATTCATCGTTGCAAGCAATCGTTTTGAGCTCCGATGAGCTATACATCTTTCCGGACTTAGCGACCTTCCCCTCAGTACTCTTCTCCTTATAAATGGCCGTGCGCTTTGGGTCGTCAAACGTCCTCATTTCATCTAGCAAGCTGTTTGTTATCCACACTTCGGTTGGCTCAAAGTTGAATTCCTCTTTTTGTTCCTCTTCCGAGTTGCTGGACTCAGAAGGGCTCTCGGTTTCTGCAGCATATGGCACCTTAGCTGCCGGCGGAAGTGTGGATTCAGTAGAGTTCCCTCTCGCCTTCTTGGTCGAGGAAGGAGCAATTTGTTTCCCCTTCCTTTTCTTCTCAGCCGCTTGGCGACGTTTCTCCTCATCACTCTCCCCCCTGCCAGGTCTGGGAGAGTTCACCTATTCAGAAGCTGCGGTCTCTGGACCCAGCAATTCTTCCTCCGTCGGCTACACAGTTTCATCAATCTCATCAATGAGGCTCCGGCGAGCCCGCCTCCTAGCATCTCTGGGGTTGACCGGCGAGTCGGTCTCCTCTGGGATCTCGGTCAGATCCACAATCAACTTCACCCCGGCGTCAGCGGGTTCCTGGCTAATTTCAGAATCGAGGGCTTCTCCCTCCTTGGACAACAATGGGGTTGCCCCCGAGATGTAAACAGGGGTCTCTACCCCCTCAAATCCTTCTCCGACGTGGGCCTCAGCACCCACCGGTTTCTCAGGGGTATCCCCCTCCACATTTTGTTCAGAATTTAGGGCCTCGTCGCCCCCACCTTCACCAACTATAGGGGCTTCCCCCCACAGATTCTTTCAAAACAGGGGTTTCCCCCTCAGTTGCAGAGTCTAATCTTGGTTCGCACATAGCCAACAATTCCAACCCTGTGACCAAATCTGAGTCGTCTTCACGATTCCCTGCGGTGGTTGGTTCTGGGCTAGGGGTCGTGGATTCTTGAATGTCCTCCGGTTGTGTGGTGGTCTCCGGAGCAACTGTCTCCTCTGGTACGGCAGTGGGTTCCGGAATGGCGATGGCTTCTTGAACGGTCTCAGGTTCGGCGACAGGTTCTGAGATGGTCTCCGGTTGTGGTACACTAGAAGACGGAGCGGCTTGTACGGATTTACCCATTGCGGTTGCAAACATGGCGAATGCCTCCATCGCCTTCTCCGCACCCCCAAATTTCTGGAATAGCTCGGCCATAAATGCCGCCGCCCCAGAGTCGGCGGACCCTGAGGTGCTTCCGGTTCCTTGTTTGTTTTCCATGGATGTTGTTTTGGGGAATTTTTGTAAAGAATTTGGGGCGGAATTAGCAAATTAGGGTTAGAGAGAGTAAAAGGGGAGAGGAAATTGGGGATTTTTGTGTTTGTGAATATTGGAGAGAGAATAGGTAACGAGAAATAAAAAGGCAAAACGATTATAGTGTAGGCATGAGAGAGGACGTTTTGGGAGGTGGTTGCAGGTGATGACGCTTGCGACCGTACGCCTCCCCATAAAGTGCCTTTTGAATTCCGAACCGGTGCCAACTCCCTCCAAAATTTTTACTCCACAACTCCTTACCCTTGTGAATTCCTTCTACAAAATCACACTTAGAGAAAAACATTAAACTAAAAATTGAAATGCCAGACTCCCCGGGTCTAGGGTATGACAGTATCAAAAACATTCCTTAAGGAGTCTGGTATTTCGAAAATATTTTTGGAAGATTATTTTTTTCTGATTTGTTTGGGTTTTACTTGATTTAAAAAAAGCGATTGAGTATTTACAATTTATGTTCAAGTGTTCCCAAGATTCCCTAGGTCAGGTCATGCTAAAACTTCTTGGATGCTGGACCTAGGAAATTTCTAAGAACACTCACTTCCCAGATCTATTAGGCGATATCATGGAGTGCGCATAGTGGCATTTCATCCACTACACACATCTCCGAGCTATCCCTAAATACCTTTACCCTATGACCGTTAACAAGAAAAGGAGTAGAGTTTGAAGAACTTCCCTGGATTTCTACAGCTCCATTTGCACGCAGACTCACGACAGTGTATGGCCCAATCCATTTGGACTTTAACTTACCAGGCATTAGCTTGAGCCGGGATTGGAATAGAAGAACCTTCTGCCCGACTTGCAATTCCTTGACCCGGAGGTTCTTGTCATGCCAGAGTCTCATTTTCTCTTTGTACCACATCGCCGATTCATATGACTCCAGCCTTAGCTCCTCCAACTCCTGCAGCTGCAATTTCCTCTCTTCCTCGCAGGATTCGGGTCTCATGTTTATCTCCTTGACCGCCCAATATGCTCTGTGTTCTACTCCCACGGGCAAGTGACACACTTTGCCGAACACAAGCCTATATGGTGACATCCCAATAGGCGTCTTGTATGCCGTCCGGTAAGCCCATAGTGCGTCTCCAAGCCTCTTACTCCAGTCTTTCCTGGACGGATTAACCGTCTTTTCCAGTATCGCCTTTATTTCTCTGTTGGATATTTCCGCCTGGCCGTTGGATTGAGGATGATAGGGTATAGACAGTCTGTGGTGGACACCATATTTTCTCATCAGAGCTTCAATAGTCCGGTTGCGGAAGTGCGTCCCATTGTCAGATATTATAGCTCTGGGCACTCCGTACCTGTTGAAAATGTTAGCTCTAAGAAACTTTGCTACCTCCTTAGCTTCACACGAGGTGGTTGCTTTTGCCTCTATTCACTTTGACACATAATCCACTGCCACAAGTATGTAAGTGTTCCCGTATGAAGATGGAAATGGACCCATGAAGTCCATCCCCCAAACATCGAAGATCTCACACACAATCACTGGAACTTGTGGCATCTCATCCCTCCTGGATATTCCCCCGGTCTGTTGACACCTCTCACAATTCTGACAAAACTCGAACGCATCTCTATGCAATGTAGGCCAGTAAAAACCACTGTCTAACACCTTCCTTGCGGTCTTCCTAGGTCCAAAGTGACCTCCACAAGCTAGGGCATGGCAATGATTCAGCACATCCCTCTGTTCCCACTCCGGGATACACCTCCGGATTACTTGGTCGGCTCCCATTCGCCACAAGTACGGGTCATCCCAGAAATAGTACCTGGCTTCGCTCTTCAATTTCATCTTCTGGGCCCGGGAGATTACTTGCGAAACTGGGCACTTCTCCAGTGACTAAGTAATTCGCCAGGTCTGCGAACCATGGCTCAGCGTTTTGATGGCATTTCCCTTTTTCGACATCCCCTGGACCTGTTAACTCCATAACCTCCTCCCAGCTGATAGGTCGAGGAATTTTTTTCACTTAGTACAAATGTTCCTCAGGGAATGCGTCCAGTATTGCTTCCTCGGTCTCCCCTTGAAATATCCTGCTCAGATGATCGGCTACTTTATTTTCAGTTCCCTTTTTATCTCTAACTTCCCAATCAAATTCTTGCAAAAGCAACACCCAACGGATTAATCTCGGCTTGGATTCTTTCTTCGCCAGCAAGTACTTTATTGCAGCGTGATCAGTGAAGACTATCACCCTCGACCCAAGCAAATATGGTCGGAATTTTTCAAAAGAGTACACGACTGCCAACATTTCCTTCTCCGTGGTGTCATAGTTTTTCTGGGCCTGGTTGAGCGTTTTTGATGCATAGAAAATTACGTAACTTTTTCCGTCAACTCTTTGACCTAGCACCGCCCCTACTGCATAGTCACTCGCGTCGCACATTATTTCAAATGGCAAACTCCAATCGGGTGCTCGGATAATGGGAGCCGATACTAGTCTATCTTTCAGTAGTTGAAAAGCCTTTATGCACTCCTCATTGAAAACAAACTCAACATCATTGTGCAGCAAATGAGTGAGTGGCAAATGAGCAATCTTCGCAAACTCAACATCATTGTGCAGCAAATGAGCAATCTTCGCAAAATCCTTTATGAATCTTCTATAAAATCCTGCGTGCCCTAGGAATCCTCTTACCTCCTTCTGGTTCGTCGGGTAAGGCAGTTTTGATATCACCTCAATCTTTGCCTGGTCTACCTGTATACCTTTTTCTGAGACTACGTGCCCTAGGAAAATTCCCTCAGGGACCATAAAGTGGCATTTCTCGAAGTTCAAAACCAAATGTTTTTCCTGCCACCTTCTCAATACTCTATCCAAACTAGCCAAACATGAGTCAAATGAATTCCCGTACACAGTGAAGTCGTCCATAAAAATCTCGATGCAGTCCTCCAAAAGATCCGAGAAGATACTCATCATACACCGCTGAAAAGTGCCTGGCGCATTGCACAGGCCAAACGGCATCCTCCTGTAAGCATACGTGCCGAAAGGACACGTGAAAGTTGTCTTCTCCTGGTCCTCGGGATCCACATAGATTTGAAAATACCCACTATACCCGTCTAGGAAACAGAAATATTGCTTGCCCGCCAGCCTTTCCAGCATCTGGTCAATGAAAGGTAGAGGGAAATGGTCTTTCTTGGTCGCTTCATTTAACTTCCTATAATCGATGCACATCCTCCACCCAGTGACTAGTCTGGTGGGCACCAATTCATTCTTGTCGTTCTTGACCACCTGTATTCCTGACTTCTTGGGTACCATATGGACTGGACTCACCCATTCACTGTCTGGTATGGAATAAATGATTCCTAGGGAGAGTAGTTTCAATACTTCCTTCAGCACTTCCCCCCTCATGTTAGGATTCAATTTGCGTTGAGGATCTCTGCAGGCTTTTGCTCCTTCCTCCAAACGGATGTGATGCATGCACAAATCTGGACTAATTCCTACCAGGTCAGAGAGTGTCCACCCAATAGCCTTCTTGTTTCTTCGGATTACCTTCAGCAGTTCCTCTTCTTGTCCTTCGGTCAAGCTGCTGTTGATAATAACAGGGAAAGTTTCGTTCTCCTCTATATAAGCATACTTTAGGCCTGGTGAAAGTGTTTTCAGCTCTTTCTTGGGAACATCTTTTTCCTGGGGCAAGGGATTTTTCTCTGTTTCTTCCGTAGTCATTCCCTTCCTCGACCCAGCAGAACCTTCCACACTCGCCACATACGGTGTCTTTCTTGACCTAACTAGTTCCGGATTTGCACAGAATTCCAGAATTGCTTCAGCTAACTCCTCATCAGATAACTCACTTGTGTTCATTGCTTGACACCAACTGGCTACCTCTCTATCAATGGCATGACTCATCTCGGAGTTCTCAATCTGTTCCTGCATTAATTCCGTCTCAAGGTATTCCTGGACCAAAGGGTTAATAACATCTATAGCATGCAGGTTTTCAACGTCAAGAGGTTTCTTCATTGCCTCATCTATACTGAATGTATATTTCTCCCCATTATAATCAAGGCAAATTGTTCCATCAAAAACATCAATGATAGTTTTAGCGGTACGTAGGAAAGGTCTCCCTAAAAGTACTCCGCCCGACTCAGCAGACTCATTATCACTCATCTTAATCACATGGAAATCAGCAGGGTACAAGAAGTCATGTACCCTGACTATCACATTCTCAAGCACCCCTTCAGGACAGATGCATGACCTATCCGCCAATTGAATCACAACTTTCGTATCTACCATGCCTACCCCAACTAACTTCTTGTATATGGAAAGTGGTAACACGTTTATCGACGCACCTAAATCACACATAGCATGCTCGATTTTCACGTCACCAATAGAGATGGGTAAGGTGAACATACCTGGGTCATTGCATTTTGAAGGCATCTTCCTCTTCTGAATTACTGCGGAGACATTCTCGCCTATCAGAATTTTCCCACTGGGCCTAGCCTTTCCAGCTATAAATTCCTTGATGAACTTGCTAAAGACTGGCATCTTCAGGGCCTGTAAAAATGGCAGATTGATTTCCAACTTCCCAAAAATGTCCATGAAGTCTACCGGTTCTTCCTTCTGTTTCTTGGCTTCCCCCCGACTTGGAAAAGGTTTCAGTCGCTTCCCTGCTCCGGTAGAACTTTCAGCTGATAACTCTCCAGTTTCTTTTCCCACTACCTCATCTTCCAACTCCGGCTCTGGGTCGAGGAAGAATGGTTCGGTCGGTCTAGGCAATTGTTTCTCCAAATCTTTTTCCTCAAGATCATCCTTGACCAAGGGACTTCCTCCCTCCAAGTGTCTGGGTCTGGGAGTTGTATCCTCTTTCTTCTTGCCTTCCTTAGGATCTGTCCCCTCCTTTGTTCTCACCACCGGTCCCTCATATCCTTTCCCGGACCTCAAGGTAATCTGACTTATATTAGCTCTATCAGGTGGCCTTACTGAGGCCGGAATTTTTCCTTCGTTTCCCCGCATGTCACTCAAAGAAGTGGCTATTTGGGACAGTTGCTTAGCCAACATATCCATGGCTGCTTTCTGTTCTTGCTGAGCGTCTTGAAGCTTGTGCACTACGTCATTGTTCGATTGCAGGTTGTTTTGCATATGTTGCTGAGAACTGACGAGGTCGTGCACCATATCATCGATACTTTTTGGTGGTTTCGGGGGCTGACTGGGCCCTGGCCCTATACTCAGAGTTGGTCCACTCACTTGATTCTGACGAGCGTTTCCTTGACCGCCTGAAGAGTTATTGTATTGATTTCCTTGGCCCTGGTAATTGTTCTGAAAATTCCTTTGGTGTGGTGGTACATAAGAGTTCCCCTGATTGCTCTGATTTCTGTTTCCCCAGTTTGGGTGGTCTCCTTGGTTACGATTGATCCAGTTGCCCTGCCCTTCTTGATTCCTTCCTGACCAGTTACCTTGTCTTTCGGGCTGAGGTGCAAACTGCTGGCTTTGTTGTGGTGCCAGCTGATTCTGTTCATTGTCAGTCCATCTGAAATTTGGATGGTTTCTCCAAGGCGCATCTCTCTGTCTCCCTGGATTCCAGCTCCCATCGGGATTCCAACTTCCCATTGCATTGACCTGGGCCTGATAATCTCCTTCCTGGGTCCCGTAATATTGTTGCATTTGATTATCTCCTGGACCAGGAGATTTCTCCTTCCCTTGTGAAGCCAGTGGAATCGTCTTTTCAATCGCGTTCAAAAGAGCCTTCTCGAGCCTATCAATCCTTGCTTCGACTTTGTCATCTTCTTGTTCTCTCACAGCATGCACCGATCCTCTTTTCACTGCATTCCTAGGGTTATCGTACGCCTTCTTAGCGTCAATCAACTTCCCTAGGATCTCTCTTGCCTCACTTCCCCTTTTTCTTGTGAAATTTCCCCCACTCGAGGAGTTCATTAAGTCCTTTGACTCGGGAGTTGCTCCTTCGTAAAACAGAGAGTAGGTCTCTGCCTCTATCATTCGGTGATTCGGGCATGCATCCAACAACCCCTTAAATCTCGACCAATACTGACTCAACGATTCATCGTAATCTTGCTTACACTCTAGTATTTCTTTCTTAAGTGCATTCGTCTTGTTGGATGGGAAGAAATAATCTAAGAATTGATGAGGTTCCTTGTGAGGGAAACCTTCCATGTGCCCAAGAAATACCCAAAGCGGTGTTTGATTTCAATTTTTTTGTGTTTTCAAAGATAAAGTAAAGATAAGTTGAGCTAGCCACAAAAACTAAACTCAAAATGGTTTTGGATGGAGAGAAAGAAGGTGAGAAGAAAGTGTAAAGAAGGAGGAATCCTCTTTGAGGACCTATGACCTCCCACAAAAAGATGTGGGCAACCCTAGGCTACTTTCACCCAAAGCAAATACTCCATTGGCTCCACATTCATGACTACACAACCATAAATGCATACCTATACTTGATTTAGCCAAATGAACATAAAACAAGCAACCTACAATGTAGGAATTTGGATAGAAATCTCACATGGGAGATGCTCTCAAAGGAGTCTTCATAATAACATTCATCAAAGTCTCCTGAATAAATGTCTCACAAATGGTATTTATAGCTAGGGTTGGAAACATAAGAAAATGGCCCAAAATAAGTGAAAAATTGGCAAAAACAGTGCCGACGCCCGACCGGGCATTTAGAAAACGGCAAATCGCCCGACCGGGCGAATTTTCTGCCTAAATTCTTAAAATCGGACACAAACGCCCGACCGGGCGTTTTGCATAAGGGAAAACGCCCGCCCGCGCGTTTTGTTCTGCATTGCGCGACTTTCTTCAAACGGCCATATCTCTCTCATCCGAACTCCGTTCGAGGCGTGAAACATACTCACGCGACCCTCTTTCGAAGACGAAGACATCGATTGCTTTGGAAGAGAATTTGGACGTCATTTGATTTGTCAGATCACTGCTTGAATCAGACCCCAGCTACATCTTAGCTCTTTGTCATGGCCTTTTCATCGTTCTTGGACCCCAATCTACCCAAGGCTCATGGAGTACGAGTGACTCTTGAGGCTCGGAACTTGTGGTCGTATCATCCTATCCTTCTTTGGAAGGATTTGTCCTCAAATCCGAGCGTTCTTCTTTCCTATCATCCTTGGGAGGCCATCATTGGACCCCAATCAACCCACGACTCACTCGGAGTGACTCTTGATGCCCGGCATACGCGGTCATATCATCCTCCTCTCCTTGAAAAGGATTTGTCCTCAAATCCCGCCCGCGCGTACCTACAAGAGTGAACATGAACCAATCAAGTATCATGGTACGATAAAAGGGATTAAGACCACCACAACATCCAAAATATGGTATCACACCAATAAGGTGGGTATAATCATGCACAAAACCAAACGGCAAACTAACATATTCATGCTTCATCAAATTCAAGACCATGTAACAAGAAGTATGAGAACATAAATTCATGAATTCTTTCATGTCCAAAGCACAACCATATGAAGAAAAGTCTTTAGCAAGGTTTCCATAAATTATTACCACTCCATTGATTGGGTTAATTGATGCATAATAGAAACCAAGCATAAGCCAAATCATCACATTCTCAAGTCCCTTGTCGTGGATGATTCTAACATGCATATCAATATGGTCAAATGAGCCAATCTCATTCAAGAATACAAAACATCTATTCCTCTTACCAATCGACAAATGTAGGTTTTCATGCAAATAGACATTCTCAATAGCTAACATGTGACCAAGGATATTAGAACACTTCAAATAGCGATCACCATAACAAAATACATCAAGCTCATCAAGATATCCTTCATGCCAATACTCAAATAATTTCAAAATATCGGCACTAGATGTGGGTGCACATAAGCCTATACATTCTTTTACAATGAAATCCCAAACAATACCATTAGAAACAAAGTCTTTAATAAAAGAACCATAAAACATCCCAATTACGTTGAAAGGCTTGATTGACATGCAATAAAAGCAACTAACATGCCAAAACACACATGCCCCAAGCACTTTGTTTCTATTTGGCTCAATCATCCCTACACTATCTATGCTCAAATTCTTGAATATCTTTACAAAAGATTTGGCATTCCCATTAGGGCTAAAGGGACACAAGAAATGGTCTTCATATTGTGCATAGTCGAATATCACCAAGAAAAACCTAAGCACAAAATCTCTAACCTCAAGATCATACAAGGGAAGACCATCAATAATCATTAACACATCATTCTTGCTCAAATAAGGAATACTCTTCCTCAAATTGACAAACTTTTGTCCAACACATAAAGTAGGTTCATGACAATTCACATCAAGCTTGCAAGAAGATATGTCAATCAACAAACCAATTTTATCAAAAAGGATTTCACTCAATTGCCCCAACAATCTCAAAGCAAGAACACAAATATGAGAACGATACATTGTTATGCCATTAATCACAACACAATCTACAAGAGACATATGAGTGGAAAAATCCTTCACAAAACGGCCATAGAACACTCCAATCCCATTGAAGGGTCTAACCACCTTGCATTGAAAACATAGCCCACACCAAGTTCTAAAGTCACTATCCATGTCACTTCTCTTCGTCCTACTATTCTCATCTACATACTCATGAAGCTCAAAGTTACCAACAAATGAAAGCTTAGGCATCTTGGCACGAAAGGAAGTCACTCCAACATTCAAGGTAGATTTCACAAGAGAGTAGTCATGTCTATCAATGCTAGTATTTAACCCAAAAGGATCAGCATGTGAGGCAAAAATAGATTTATCCTCCAAAGATTCAAGCTCATGAGCCCACTTTTTACACAAATCATCATTAACAAATCTATCAACACAAAGGGACTTCTCTAATGTAATCACACTCAAAGAATCATCACAAGTAGATAAAGATAGTGCACTTGAACCTTGGGCAAGGAGTTCATCCACTTGCCCTCGTTCCTCTTGATCCTTTTCCGGGGGCATAGTTTCCAAGCCATGTGCAACTTGATACTTTACTTCCATGTCTTCAACTTTACTCACTACAAAGTCATCAACACAAGAAGACATACAAGTGGTGTTAGTGGGTAAAAACTTATTTTCCTCACCAAGGGCAAGAGGCAAAGGTTCATTAGGTGCCCACCCAAGGTTGGCCTTAGAATCTAACAAACACCCTTTACTCACTTGTGCTTGTGGTTTTTCTCTCATTTGATATTTTTCTTTTCTCTCACCCCAACCACTCTCTCTTGACTTTTGCACCTCACACTCTTGTCTTTTATCACGCTCTCTTGGCTTTTTAGACTCACTTTCACTCTCAAGCATGTTTTCTCTCTCTCGGTTCTCTCTTCTATCACTTTGGATTAAAATCGATGAAGATGAGGCATCCGGACACAAACCATGAGGCACCTTCGGGGTATGGAAAGAAGAGGATGTGCCCTTACAACTGAATGAGGTGAATGTTTGGTTTACGTCCCCACCACCATGTCGATCAAAAGGACCAATCCGTACACTACATGGAACTTCTCTTTCAATTTCCCTCTCAAGCCCCGGAATTCTACAAAACTCTCTCTTTTTGCTTCTACGAGGAGGCTCTTCATAACGCCTTGAGACTCGTTCCCTTCTAATCCCTCTATTAATTACATTATCATGCCCCCTTGACACATAATCACCTCTACCATGCCTCTCTCGACTATATCCTCCATAGCACTTATAATCTTGATGAGGTCTTTCTTCATATTCCAACTCTTGCTCTCCTCGACCCCAATTATCACAAGCTATCCTCCTTTCACTCCTCAATGAGTTAAGTTGCCAATCACGGACCTTAATGTAAACATCCATAAAGGTGTACCTACACAAATAACAAACAATACACTAGGAGCTAGTCCAAGTGTGGTTAGCAAAAACACAACTCACCCACACAACAAGAAGAGATTTTAGTAAGAGCTCACTTCCCAAATGATAATCCCACCCCCAATTCACTCACCAATGTCACTCGGAACAAGGCTTAGTATATAGTGAGGGCTAGGTTCACTCACTCTCAATATCCAACTTCCAAAATGCAAGTGCTCAGACAAATCAATCAAGGTATACACATAGGCAATATAACCAAGCTAGTAAAGCCAATCAAGCATGTGAAAGTAAGGTTCAATGCCTAAGGAAGCTAACAAACAAACTTAGTTGAGCTGAAAATTTATGTAACTCTTGGCTGATCTTTAGGAAATTTTTTTGATATGGCTACCCAACCCCAAAATTGATGAAACTTAGTAGATAACAAGATTAAAGGGTTTAGAATGAGGGAAAAATATCCCCAATATAGCAGGTTTTCGAGAAGACCCTCGATTTTACGTTTTCCCCAAATCTGTCAAACTATGGAACAAAACAGGGCAGCAACTTCACACATTAATTTGACCTATCAAATGATGGAATTTTTGGCTGAGATTTTTCAGGAAAATAGTTCATATCTCAAGGTTCATGCACACCAAAAATCAGCTCAATCCTACAACAATTGACCAATAAACAAGCAAAGGCTAAAACAAAAGAAATAAGGAAAAACAAGGAAAATGAAATTTCATAGAGGTTTAAAATCAAACACTTGGTAGGCACCTAGGCTCTAGATACCAAATGATAAGGTTCCTTGTGAGGGAATCCTTCCATGTGGCCAAGAAATACCCAAAGTAGTGTTTGATTTCAATTTTTTTTTTTTTTTTTTTAACAAGCAACCTACAATGTAGGAATTTGGATAGAAATCTCACATGGGAGATGCTCTCAAATGAGTCTTCATAATAACATTCATCAAAGTCTCCTGAATAAATGTCTCACAAATGGTATTTATAGCTAGGGTTGGAAACATAAGAAAATGGCCCAAAATAAGTGAAAAATTGGCAAAAACAGTGCCGACGCCCGACCGGGCGTTTAGAAAACGGCAAATCGCCCGACCGGGCGAATTTTCTGCCTAAATTCTTAAAATCGGACACAAACGCCCGACCGGGCGTTTTGCATAAGGGAAAACGCCCGCCCGCGCGTTTTGTTCTGCATTGCGCGACTTTCTTCAAACGGCCATATCTCTCTCATCCGAACTCCGTTCGAGGCGTGAAACATACTCACGCGACCCTCTTTCGAAGACGAAGACATCGGTTGCCTTGGAAGAGAATTTGGACATCATTTGATTTGTCAGATCACTGCTTGACCCCAGCTACATCTTAGCTCTTTGTCATGGCCTTTTCATCGTTCTTGGACCCCAATCTACCCAAGGCTCATGGAGTACGAGTGACTCTTGAGGCTCGGAACTTGTGGTCGTATCAAGAATTCTAACTTGAAGTCCCTCCACGTGCGGATAGAATCCGGAGGCAACCTCAATAGCCACGTATTAGCTTCCCCCTTCAAGGTAAACGGAATCGCTCGTAGGCGATAATCCTCCTCTGTTGCATCATTCGGCCTCTTCTGAATACCACATAACTTACTGAATTCATTTAAGAACTCATACGGACACTCATTTCTACGCCCAGAGAACGTCGGCAAGATGCCGAGTACGTTTGTCTTGATCTCGATAGTCCTCTGGCATGGATTCATCACTATAGCTTGAGCTGGTTCTCCATCTAAATGGGCAGTGAGAGAGCCGATTTCTGGATCTGGGTCTACCACCTGCGCCATGACTACTTCCTCTTCTTCCCCTGTTTCTGACTCTGTTTCTGATTCGGGTGGTGATTCTGGATCTTCGCGTCCTGATGACGTCCAAGATTCGTCGCTAGTAAATTCACTCGGAAACGGGTCTCCCGTGGTGAACCCTGATCTGGTGGTCACAGTAGAGACTGTATCCTTAACTTGCCAATCAAACTGACCGTGTTTCCACCCAGATGAGTTGCTCCAGTAAGTAGACCTTGAGCCTCTGCTCATAAACTGCAAACAAAAGAGAAAGAAAACAAATCAAAACTATTTACACCACAGACTCTGAACACTAACACTAAGCACGCCATCCATCCCCGGCAACGGCGCCATTTGAAGTTCCTGTTGGGCCTGCCTCTCGACTCTAATGTCGAATGACTAGACTCAGGAGTAAGCAAGTGTGCACATATGAGAATTAATGCAAGGCTCGGTCCAGACACAACGCTCCTTAAATCCACTGGATCACTGGGTCCAGGAACTCAAGAGAACTACAGTGTTTTTGTCGTTGGACACACTCGACTCCCCTTCAAAAATAAATCTCTCAACCCGAATACTATGAATTAGTATAGGGAAGTGGGGTCGATCCCACAGAGATGGATTCGCAGGGTAGTGCTAAGAGACTATGGAAACAAACGGCTGCTGCCACGCAAAGGGGTTGAGATTTTAACTACCACTAGATCTAGGCAAGAAATGTAAACGCTAGACCTAGGACACAGAAAACTTACTGGAATCAGACATCAAATCTGAAAGACACAATCACTTCCTTGACTGAGTAAATAACTAACTGATTGAGACTAGGCAGAAAGAATAAAACAGCGGGGAACATGATTCCAAATATAGCAAGTACGGTAAAAAGCTGCAGATAAAAGATCAGCTCCAGCTAGCTTCGCATGCAAAGTTCCTAACAGATTCAGAAACGCAAATGCAGAAAACAGAGCATACTCCCAGATTCGATCAGAATATAGAAATTGAGATGCCGGAAACTTGCTACGAATCGGAAATAAACCAGATCTACGTAAACTAGGCGGAATGAAATGAAAACACGTAAGCTAGGCATGAAATTTAAACACTCCTGCTCAGAATCACGTCGAACGCTTAATCCACTCCGGATCCAAGCAATCCAAACTCAACAATCAACTAACTCAACTCCATAACTCCGATTCTAACAGATCTGCTCCGATCACCGCCAAATTCAATCAATCAAGAACAATCTACAAACAAATCACAAACTCCAGCAAAACCCAACCTCCGATTCATCCAAAAACAGAACCATTCTTCAGATCCAAACGAAAAATATCAGCAAATAATCAGCAACCAACTGCAAAAAAAATAAACAACTCCGACAATCCAACTCGACATCAAGCGAACTCAACCAGCAAACCAGAAATGAACACAATAGACATAAGCGAAAGTAAAAATCCGGAATAAAACAGGAAATATTGGTTAACAAAAGAAAACCGAGCTTCGAACAGCGAAGCTCGGCGGAATCAGTGTAAATAGCAACGGAAATGTAAATTGTTTCTTCGCCCTTGAACTAGGACGGTGTTACAACCCTCGAACCACTCTTGGAAAGCTAAAACGTGAACCCCAGCCAAGTGCTAACTGGAATCTCTCGCGAATTTGGAGTCAAGTGTGTGGAAAGGTGAATCGAGCAAGGGGCTGTTAGTGAGGCCTCCACCCGAGAAGGTCCCTCCAGCCTGCATGCTTCTCCCTTTTATAGATGCGGACATAGCCTTCTAGAGTTTTCGTAGAAATCCCTATTCTACCCTTCAACTCCGAGGCTTCCTCCGTCTAGCAATTTTCTTCCAATTGTTCACCCTTTCGCCAGTTTCCTAGGACCATGCAAGCGTCCTCTTCTTTTCCTGGATCTGGCGAAAAACTTCACATACCTGACTTAATTCAATGCGTTAGACCCAGTAATTTCATGAAATGAACCCCTAGACCGATGCATGAAATTAGCCTTATCAGGGTACTATCTTGCTGACGGCATCTACCTAAAGTGGCCAACCTTCTTGAAGACGTGCACCAGACCTGTGAACGCAAAGCAGACGCTTTTTGCGCAGAAGCAGGAGGCTGCTCGGAAGGATGTGGAGCGGACGTTCGGTCTCCAAGTGCGCTTCAACATTATCAAAGCCCCGGCTCATACGTGGTTCATGGAGAGCATGGTCGACATCATGTATACGTGGATAATCGTGCACAACATGATTTTCCAAGACGAAGGACCCGAGGCGGGAAATTGGTTCGACCCTGAAGCCCCCGGAAGCTCTACCGCAAGTAGTCCGCCACGCAGTGGAGTGCATCCGTCTATACAAGAACGGTTGTCTATTCGGGTAAGGACACGTGACTCTTCCGCCCACGCCCAACTCCAAGATGATCTAATGGAGCACATTTGGGTAAAATTTGGCGGAGGAGATTATTGAATTATGTATTTTTAATTTTTTAGGAAATTATTAAATTATATTTTTTTTATGAATTTTATGTTGTAAGTTTATTTTATTTAATTAAGTGTGTTTTTATTAATTTAATTTGGTTGAAAATAAAAATAAAAAATAAAATTGAATGAATAGTAATTTAAGGGACGGATAGTTGCAGATTCCGTTCCTTAGTTAAGAAATAGAAGTAAAAAAGTATAGCAATAGATTTGAAGGGACGGAGTGACAGCATGGACTAATACTCTCTCCATCTCTTTTCATCAAAGTCAGTGGATTGGCTCATTTATATACACAAATACAAAACTAAGAGACAGAGAAGCAAAAATGGCAGAGGCGGCGGTGACATTCCTGCTGGAGAACGTGCAGAAGCTGCTGGTGGATCACATAAACCTGATATCGGGGGCGGAGGCGGAGCTGCGGCAGCTGCAGAACGAGCTGGAGCTGATGAAGGCCTTCCTGATGGAATCGGCGAACAAGAGAGAGAAAGGGGAAGTGTTCCGACAGCACGAGAGGCAAATCCGAGAAGTGGTCTACAAAGCCGAGGACACCCTTGACGCCTGCCTCACCCAGGCCGCCGCCGACAAATCCAAGCCCTTCGCCTTCAAGCGCTACGACCTCGCCAAGAAGGTCAAGGCCCTCCGCGAGCAAGACGTCCAGCCCATCTTCGACCGCGCCCGCATCGGCTTCTCCACCCTCCCCATCGCCGATCCCTCCACCTCCGGCCCCCAAAAGCCCAGAACTGATGATAAAAAGGTCCCTTTTACCCTTCTACTCCTATTTTCCACTCTTACCTTTTTCTTCTTTCTGCTCCAACATACTTCATAGTGATAATCTGCAAACTCCAAACTATGATTTGTATCGTTAAATTTCAAGATTTGAGAGCAATATATGACAAATAATGTCAACAGAAAATGTTATTGAGAGCAATATATGACAAATAATGTCAACAGAAAATGTTAACACTACGTTAATTGGTTGACAATGTTAACGTTGTGTTGACACTTTCTATTGACGTTATTTGTCATCCGTTGAAATCAAATCTTGAAATCTAACGATCCAAATTATAGTTTGAGGTTTGTACAATATATATAGAGTTTACATTGATTACATTCCCACCAACATATTTATAAATTTATAAATTGGTTGCACTTCATTTCTTGCATTTATTGAGCAGGATACACTAAAAAACTTATCTTTCAAAGACACAAAAATTGAGACGCAATTTACTAGTGTTTGGAAATTTATAAAAATAACCGCAAAAATTGAGACGCAATTCCCTAATGGTAAATGTCGGTGGTATAATTAGACACACAAATTAGTGTATTTAATAGCGTCCTTAATAACATTGAAAGTGTCTATATCCAATTTTTTATTGTAGTGATATATATCTAGATCACTAATCTGGGGTTTATTATATTATGAGATGATTCATAGTTTGTAGTTGATAAATGGGTTATTATAAGTCAAGGACTTTCTATTCACTCTAATGGAACAAGTAGTATTATCTAGGATTTTTAACAATATCATCTCTATATGCATAGGTTCCTTTGTTGAGAGAAGATAATGTTGTGGGTTTCGACGGTGAGGCCGAAACTGTTATAAATAAACTCACGGAAGAATCAGCTGAACTTGAAGTCATTTCCATAGTTGGCATGCCTGGCCTTGGCAAGACGACTCTGGCATGGAAGATTTACCGCGATCCAAAAAGCCAGTACGAGTTCCCTACTCTTATATGGGTGTATGTTTCTCAAGACTACAACATAAAAGAGGTGTTCCTCAACATTCTCAAGAAGTTCACTCAGCTAGACATGTCCCACTGCGACGAAAATGAGTTGGCCAGGAAAGTCCGATCCTATCTTGAGAAACCAAAGTTCTTGCTCTTCATGGATGACGTCTGGACTAGTGAAGCCTGGAATCATATTGAGCCGGCCTTGCCAAAGTCTAATAAGTCCGGAAGAGTCCTAATAACGAGCCGCGATGAGAAGGTGGCTTGGCACGCCAGCAAACGAGAACCTCACAGGTTGCGTTTCCTGGAGCCCTCGGAAAGCTGGGAGCTTCTCCAGCTAGAAGTATTTTCACGGGTCGACAAGTGTCCTAAAAATGTGGAAATATACGGAAAAGATATAGCCAAGCAGTGTGGAGGAGTGCCTCTGGCAATCGTGGTAATAGGAGGAATTCTGGTTGAGAAATTCTCAAGCAGTGATATGAAACTGGAATGGGAAAAGGTATCAGCGAGTGTAAGTTCACATTTGAGCTATGACAAGCAGAAACGCACCGAAAATATTATCCTATTGAGTTACAACAAGTTGTCGTATAACTTGAGAGACTGCTTTCTCTACCTTGGGATGTTTCCTGAAGATTCTGAGATCTCCGCTTGGAAGTTGATTCGTTTGTGGATTGCAGAAGGATTCATACAACAGGTGCCCAATAAGGGATTGGAGGAAGTGGCAGAGGAATATCTAGAGGAGCTCATAGCAAGAAATTTAGTCATGGTTGATAAAACTAAGGCTAAAGGAGATGTCAAAACATGTCGCGTTCATGACATGATCCGTGAGTTCTGCAAGGGCCAGGCTGCATTTGCGAAACAGAATCTGTTCCAAGAGGTGAAAAAAACAACCGAAGGAACGTTCTTTCCTTCTGTTGCTGATGTGCCAAATTACCGCAGGCTTTGCATTCATTCCTACGTTGTGGATTTCCTCCGCAAGAAGCCCAAGGGTCCGTTTGTGCGTTCTTTCGTGTGCTTCTCGAGAGAACCAATCATTTTTCAACCAGATTGCACTCCATTGATCCCTGAAGCCTTCAGTTTGCTCAGAGTTTTGGATGCGAATCCCATCAAATTCGCCAAATTTCCCTCGAAGATTACCCAACTGATTCATTTGAGGTACATTGCTTTGTCTGGTGATCAATTCAACAGTCTCCCCGATGCTATCTTGAAGCTTTGGAATCTACAGACGATTAGGATTGACACATTGTCGCGTACATTTGAGATCAAAGCAGATATATGGAAGATGCTGCAGCTGAGACATTTGAAAACAAAAGCGGCCATTATTATTAGCAAGGAAGCAAAGGGTAAAGCTGGGGAGAATCTTCAAACACTCAGTAGGTTGTCGGCCCACTGTTGCTGGGAAGAAGTTTTCAACAAGGCCTCAAACGTAAAGAACTTGGGGATTCGAGGCAGACTAAGCACTCTTGCTAGCACTAGGTGCTTGGCCGGGTTGGATCGTCTTCAAAAACTAAAGCTAGTCTATGATGTATTTCCTAATGTAATATCTCACACTCCACTGCGCGAACTTCCTTCTCCGGACAGATTCCCACCGAATCTGAGGATCTTGAAGTTGTCATGCACGTACCTCGAGTGGAAGCATATGGCCACTTTGGGATCACTCCCTTCTCTTGAGGTCCTCAAACTTAAAGAAAATGCTTTCATGGGGAAGTTCTGGAATACTGTTGGTAACAGCTTTCCTTCTCTTGAGGTCTTGCACATTGCACGCACCGACTTAGAGTTCTGGACTGCCTCGGAGGAACCTTCCCCTCCGTTTCCTAAGCTCCAATGTCTTGTGCTTAAGAACTGCGAGAAACTTGAAGAAATCCCAGTTTTGCTGAAGAGGAGCCTCCAAGTTTTGGACATTGAACGTGTCCCGAAATCTTTCGTTCAATTTACCAGGCTTAACATGGCGGAGGAGAGTCAACAGATCCCGGGTCAACAAAGAGGGAAAGCAGGTGGGTTTAAGCTCATTATTGCTCCGGGAGATGGGCGTTAACCCGTTTGATCGAACCCAAACTGCTCTTGTAAGTACTTCTTCTTGTTGTTGAGATTTTTCGACATTGCACGGTGAGTTCATAACTTGCTTTTGCTTTGATTCCAACTGCTTGGGATTAATTGGAGTGATGGATGAATGAACTACATTTATATATGGAAGTCATTTTGTCACATTGTTTGGAAATCCTTTTGATTAATGTTGGCCTAATTGCAGCATCCTTTTCAAAACTGTTGCATCCTTTTTGTTCTGTTTGAAGCTATAACTTTTATGCATCTGGTAAGTGGTAACAAACACCCTAGGTTACAGTTTGACAATTATCGGCTATAACCACACCTTCTAACCACCCCATAACACATTCCAGGGAGTGCCACGCCAAGCCAAAATCGTTTATTCTACTCTATCCCCAAAACACTTGTTCTTCAAATTAATCAAAATTTTATATTTTTTATATAATAATTTTATCTTACATAATTGAGTGAGATTATTTTTCCATTTACATTATAATCTACGTACAATATTTATTACAACTGGTGCCATGATTATTTTGGGCAGTATTTAATGATTTCCGATCAAATCTCATCTTATTCCACTACACTGATATATGTACATTCATCGAAATCAAATTACTTGTTCGCTGAATTAAATATACTTGCAAGATTCCGATATTTGAACTATAATTATGATTTTTGCTTTCTAAATCACCATTATTGAATACCTATAATCAGTGGACCACCATTTGTACTTATCAAGTATAACTGATTTCTACATCCTTGTATCATTATCATTTTCCCTCGTACTACTATAAAATTTAAAATACACAAATGTAAAAAAAATACATAATCTGGGAGCCCAGAGTTCACATTTGAAAAAAAAAACAAAAGGATATTTTTTGTATTATCCAATGCAAAATCATTATGTATGTACAACACAAGAATGTTTCATACCCTCGCTAATTAACTACACTATACAACTGCTCTTTAAAGGGAATCAATCAATCAATCAATCAATTACAACAAACCACAAAATCGTACCATTTACAAGCAAAGACCAGATCAGTTGATGCTAGGACACGACGCACGCCAAAGAGAAAAAATTGGAACGAGTCACAAAACGAGCAAAGAATTTCAAGCAACAATCAATATCTTATCTCAGACTCCGCGTGGATTGTATTCAGCACGACCAGAAAACCGCAGAACCACCCATACCTCCATGCTTTGATATTATGTTTCAACTTTCACATACCAATTCCCATATGCTCCATTTTGCATTGTTTAAAATGACATTTGCTCAAGGGAACTCACTAGAAATCACAAGGTCAAGAAAAAAATGAGTTAGGCTATATAAACTTATCTTCTCACCAAATCCTTCAGATATAATTTTGAGAATTGAGATCAAGCAAAAGCTTAAATAGAATGGGAAGTAGAAAAAAAATACCCATTTCAGATGCATAAAAGATGGATCTAGCAAAACAACACTACATAAAACCCTTGCCGAAAAGCAAATGGTTTATATTAGTGGGACGGAGGGAGTATTACATTCAGTTAAAGAGTAGAGATGCAGTAACTAATTAAGGTACCTTATCAGATAGCAAGCATTCAACCAGCAGGAGCCAGAGCGATCCAGTAATTCAAGAGGTCAGATCAACTCTCTTGCTCTCCAAGTAAAGAAGATATATTGCATGGACACCCATACAATCCCAACTGAAAACAGACACTACCAGAAAAGCAGCAGGCATCAAGCAACAAGATTGCAAATCTGAAGTAACAAATTAAGAACTAGAAGCCCTAGTCCCAGAGAAGCCTCATTCCTCTCCAAATCTCTAAGCTGAGAGAAGTAACCATTTCGGACTAAAATAGGTTCAGAAGTTCAGATGATTACATTGTCGTACTGTCCAGAAGTTGAGAGCGAGAGCAGAGATCAGACATTGTACAATGCACATACTGCGTAGAAGTTCACTCCCCCCCCCCCCCCCCCAATTAGAAGCACAATTCAAGTTAATTTAGGTACATAGCCATCCTTTCATTAGTTTCATTTGTGGAACTCAAGATCTAGCTCCATTGTTATACTAACTAAATACGGCGGAGGTAGTTCTGTCCAGACTGGATTTCCACAGCTCAAATCCCAACAGTTTTTTGGTTCATAAACCATCACTTCAGCATGTTTCTATGTCATCACCTGACCTCTTTGACGAGTCGGTATCACCAGGCACATCCTCCTCCTCAGGTAAGGAATTCATCCTTCTGCTGGTTTTCCTTTTTCGTCTATTCTTCTCCAACCAACCAGTTTTCCCCTTAATAAATCCTAAGTTTTCATCATCTTGTGAATCATCTAAGGACCTACCGCTTCCAGGAAGGGTAATTTCCAACTCTCTACCATTTGTGTAAGTAGAATTCCCTTGACTGTGAGCTGTGGAAATATCAGTTCCATTCTGCTTTGCATCACTTGCATCGTCTTCCGATGCAGCTACGTATAACTTCTCGTTACTTCTTTCAGATGAACTCTCGATAACAGAATGATCACTATGAGACACTGAAGGGCCAACTCGAGCAGAATCATGGTCACTACAACTTGTATTACTATCAGATGATGCCACTGAGAATGATTCAGCAGACAGCTGTAGAAATTCTTCTTCTAAGTTGTGCCGTCGATGTAAAATATCCTCTTGGTAATGAGGTGGTGATGCCGGGCAAGCAGAGGAAAAATGGGTCCCCATTATATTATTTATTGCCATTGTTGACGGAACAGACATGTTTTCTGCAGTCAAATTATCCCCTCTGGATATTTCAAGGGAATTAAACCGCAAGTATACGGCATCTACAGGCATACCCCCTTCATTGTTTAAGTATCTCAGCTCTTCCTGACTCTCACTAAAATTCTTGTAAACAGATCTGTCCCCTCCACCATGCCCCATGAACAACCTTGAAGAT
This sequence comes from Salvia splendens, assembly GCF_004379255.2. Taxonomy (NCBI): domain Eukaryota; kingdom Viridiplantae; phylum Streptophyta; class Magnoliopsida; order Lamiales; family Lamiaceae; genus Salvia; species Salvia splendens. The sequence goes on along the minus strand of NC_056036.1, from coordinate 17,523,525 downwards.
GCTTCACCAATTCGATCAAAATATTGTTGAGCACTGACAACTGATGTATCTGCAAAGGATGTCTCGGATCCCAGAATGATTGTGCTGCTCTCATCCCCAGAAAGCTGAAAAGAGTCAGAGATGTACCTTGAGGGCTCGGCATGGTCAGCGTCCTCTGACTCACTCTTCACACACATCTCTTTGTTTCTATGTGATTTAGCACTCCTAAATCTACTGCCATCATCAACAGTTTCTGATGTTTGATTCATCCATTCTTGAAATTCCTCCAACCATAGGGCAGAGCGATCCTTCTTCAAATTTTCAATTCTTTTAATCAAATCTTCAATTTCAGTTTCTTCTTCTATGTGCAGAGTTTCTCCTATGCTCTCAATCTCGTTATCACTTGACACCGAATCTCGCTCAGCATTATATATCCTCTGTTCGTCATTCTCAATATATACAAGACGTGAACGCCTCTGAAAATCAACACAATATAATAATTATTTATTGTTACCAAATTTCACAGCTCGGTCAAAAGTTGATAATAATATATTCATGGCATTAATAATTATACCATCTAGCACTTTCTTACCTTCTTTGTATGTGCACCTTCTTCTACATCAGCGTCATAACGGATTGGTGAATAAAATCCAAAGCTTGCAGGCTGCTTCTGCCTGCCTGAAATTATTATTTTCCGCTTCCAATCCTCACAAGCAGATATTTTCTTCTCGTCCAGCTTAAGCTACAACAACAAGCCAACATATCACATATTCAAGTGAACAGAAGTGCAAGAATAGTTGACATAAGTGCTCCAATAAATCAGAAAACAGTTTACTAGGTATGGATGAGAAAAAGGATATTTTGTTCCCTGTGAGAAAAAAATATTTTGTAGACCTTGTGACTAACAACTTACCAAGTATGGATGAGAAAAAAGGCTGAAAACTTTAGCTCGGAACCATCGGGCATAGCAAAGAGGATTCCCTTCTAACCACAAGATCTGAAGAGATGGGATACCAGCAAGAACCTCGATCTCAGAGAAGCTAGAAATAATATTGTATGAAACATCAAGCGCTTGAAGAGATTTGAGATTTTCAATGCCATGCAATGAAGTTAAAGCGTTGTTCCTCAGCACAAGCTTAACAATCTGACAGGAGACCTGCACAAATCATCATTTAAAGTGGTTCTGCTACCAGTTCTCTAGATATAGTGAAGGATTAACAAGTAAAAAGTAAAATAGAAAGAAACGTAACTGAGGCTAGAGAGGTCTGGAACTCCCCTTTTCAGGTAAAGTTACCAACAAAATAAGGAAAACAAAAATAGCCACACTACAGCAGTACACGGGGCAGTCTCAAGAGAGCCATAGACTAGAATCATATGTACACTGTAGTTTTTGGACCCACTTGTTAGATATGATATAAAACTCTCTGTTCACCCATTTCTTTAAGAATTTAACATTTCTTTAAGAATTTAATTGCGTTAAGATGCTGGGTTTCTATGTCTTTCCAATTAAGATGATAATTGATTTTGAAGTTCTATTAGAAACTGGATTTGTTTACTTTACCGTATAAAGCATAATCTAATATATAGACCTTTTCTTCAAAATTGAAGCTATATCATCTAAGGTGTACAGCAAAGGTAGTTTTGTGCTTCAAATGTACTTAAATGATTGCCATAACCTTAGGTGAGCCCGGATAAATGATTATGTCCACAGTTTGAGAACTATTAATATCAGAAAGAAATTATGTTTTCAACTCAACACTACAAACATCTTCTCTGGCTCAGTTACTAGGCATCTGATTTCAGAAAATTACCTCACTTAATGATGCAATACTTCTTAGGTTATTAAAACCCAAATCCACATGCTTCAATTTGGTGCATTTCCTGAGATTATCCACCTTTGTGAACTTGTTCCTACTCAGATCAAGGGTTTCAACCAGAGGAAGAAGCTGCAAAGACTCGTCCATGAGAATCAAGTCATTACACGCACAAGAAACAAAAGACAACCGGTTCCATTGGGGTGAATCCTTTATGTCCGCAATTCTACTCGCAAATATGTGCCGCAATGCATCCTAAGAAAATTCCCATTAACAAAATACATAAGGTCAACATGATAATGGATCGAACATTATATCTAGCAGAACTGATTAATACTTGTTGGTGTGCACTGCAGTGAGCTGAATGATAAACAAGGACTTCATTGGAAGTTAAACAAAGACCTATCAAATGTCAACAGATTCTCCATGCATTCATAAATATCTAATTTTTTCCATAGTAACCTGGATAATAAATATACACCATTTTTCTCCAACATTCTTAATCTACAGCTTCATATTCCACAGCGAAACATGACCAACAAAAGAAAGAAAAAAAAAACTATTAAAGTCGATCTCATACACCACACACTGTAAGCAAGTCTGTGATAATAAAGCAAGAATCCAAGGTGATCAACGCGGCAAGCACAAAATAATGGCAATCTATACGAATATGAGCACTCACAGTTGAGTTATGGCATATCAGTTTCTCAAGCGTTAACCTCAGCTCAAGCAAGCCTTTCGCTGCAGAGGTGGACAAATCACATCCACGGAGCTCCAAAACCTTCAGACTGCCGAACGGAAGAAGAAACAGAGGCGTCGGATCCCTGCGGAGCGGAGGAAGCAGAGAAACTAGCTTTAACGACGGAAGGAGGCGAAGAATTCTCCGCAACTGCTCGAGTGCGCGGTGGTCGCCCAAATCCGACACATAGGCGCGCAAATAATCGACCGGAGCTCCGGAAAGCAAGCTCTCCAGCTCCCCAAACGCTTCCAGCCTCGATTGCACGTATCGCAAACCCACTGGATTCAATTTCAGCACCAGAGTGCCTTCAATTAACTTCTCGGCCTGATTTTCGACGAATTTCACTAGTGATTCGAGATATTTATCTCCGGTAACAACCGCCATGGTGTTTGACTAGGGTTAGAGGTTTAGGGGTGTTAAATTGGATGTGAGAAAGGGGGTTTGGGCGGGATCGACGGGATAGAGGAGAGAGCCATGGCGGTTGTGTGTGAAAATGTGGGTGGGTTGAGACGGGGGTTAATCATTGGAGTTAGAGTAGACTAATCAGATTACACGTGGCTGACAAGGGCATCTTTGCTGGATAACGACATTTAATTAATCTTGAAATTTGGAAATTCCTCAGATTTTAATGTGTTTATATGTATGATTGGCTTTATTAGATTATTATTATTCAAATTTGGATTTATGATTTATTTGGACAAGTATTAGGCCATCCACAACGTTGTTTCCCTACCGTTCCTTAATCGTTCCTTAAACTACTATTTGCGGGCCCCACTGTACTTTTTTACTCCATTCCTTAACTAAGGAACGGAACCTGCAACCCTCCGTTTCTTATCCGTTCCTTAACCGTTTCTTAAATTACTATTCATTCAATTTCATTTTTTATTTTTATTTTCAACCCAATTCAATTAAAACAAACACACTTCATTAAATAAAATAAACTTATAACATAAAATTCGTAAAAAAACATAATTTAATAATTTTCTAAAAAATAAAAGTACACAATTTAATAATTTCATCCGCCAAAGTTTGCCCAAATGTGCTCAATTAGATCCTCTTGGAGTTGGGTGTGGGCGCTAGAGTGGCGTGTCCTTGCACGAATAGATAACCGTTCTTGTATAGACGGATGCGCTTCACTTCGAGGCGGACTACTTGCGGTTGAGCTGCCGGGGGATTCGGGGTCGAACCAATTTTCCGCTTCGGGTCCTTCGTCTTGGACAATCATGTTGTGCAAGATTATGCACGTATACATGAGTCGACTATGTTCTCCATGAACCACATACGGGCCGGGGCTTTGATGATGTTGGAGCGCGCTTGGAGAACCCCGAACGCCTTCTCCACATCCTTGCGAGCAACCTCCTGCTTCTACGCAAAAAGAGCCTGCTTTGGGTTCGCAGGCCTACTGCACGTCTTCACGAAGGTAGGCCACTTCCGGTAGATGTCGTCGGCGAGATAGTACCCCATTTTATAAAGCCGGTTGTTGGCGACGAAGTTGATGGCCGGCGCTTTACCATCCAAAACTTCGGTAAAGAGGTCGGACTGGTGGAGTACGTTTACGTCGTTGTTCGACCGGGGGACCCCGAAGTACGCGTGCCAGATCCAAAGCCGGTAGTCGGCAACGGCCTCGAGTATAACGGTTGGGTGGGTGTCTTTGTGGCCGCTCGTATAGGACCCCTTCCACGCCACCGGGCAATTCTTCCATTGCCAGTGCATGCAATCGACGCTGCCGAGCATCCCGGGGAATCCGTGCACTGTTTCGTGAAGGTCGAGCAGGAACTGACAATCGGTCGTGCTTGGCCTCTGGAGAATTTCGTCGGTGAAGGCTGCCCGGACGCCTTTGCAGAATTTGAGCAAGCACATTCGCTCAGTGGTGTCTCCGATGTGGAGGTATTCGTCGAACATATCCGTCGTTTATCCAGTCGCAAGCTGGCGGATTGCTGCAGTACATTTCTGCAGCGTCGTGTGGCTGGGACGGCCGAGCGCGTCGAACTCTTCCTGGAAGAACTCTTCTCGGGCTGCCAAAGTATTCGCGATGTGGAGAAATAGCGGTTTCCCAATGCGGAAACAGCGACGGAAGTAGGTATCTCCCCAAACCAGGTTATCGCAGAAGTAGTCGCGTACTAACCTTGCGGCGGCTTCCTCCCGGTTACGATGGATGTACGTACGAGAGCGTCGTTGGGGCGGCGCGGCTTCTTCCGCCTCCCGTCGTCGATCTTCTTCAAGTGATTGTTCCATTATTTGACGCATTTGTTCAAAAGGATCCATTAGTTTGATTAAATTTGGAAGAAGAAAAACAGATTTGATTTGAGATGAAAATTGGGGTGGAAATAGAGAGGATTTGAGAGGAATAGATGTGTGTTTGTGAGTGAAATGAGTATGAAATAGGAGTATTTATAGAGTAAATAAATTAAAAAAAATTAAAAACGGATAAAAAAACGGTAACATTACCGTTGCAAAAAATAAAATTTTTAATTAAATTCGAATTTTTTTTAAAAAAATAAATTATTGCGTCACCGTGACGAAACCCACTCGCGGGGCAGCGAGTGGGCGTCACGCATGCGCTAGGAGCTCGCCATGTCGCCTCGGCGCGTGGCGAGACGTGTCGTGCCGCGTCTCGCGGCTACAACACACGGCACGCCATAGGCACGGCATGGGCACGGAATGGGCGGCTGCAACGCGTGTCTCCGCGGTTTCGTTCCTCCGGAACGAAACGCGGCACCGCGAAGGCACGCGTTGCGGGTGCCCATATTATCTATTTACAGAAATTCGAAAAGGGTATTTTTGCAGTTGAGGTTAAATAAACTATTGTTATTATTCTTCGTCTATGGAAAATAGTTCTATGAGTAAATGACATTGGTTTTGATATAAAAAATGGTAAAGTTGAATATAAAGTGTAAAAATGGATTAATTGTGTTATGTATATTTTTCGAAACGTATTAAATGTATTTCCTTAATACATTTGAAATTTGAAAATGGATTAAATTGGTAGGATGGAAGGAATGAGTATATATTTTTAATTAATTTAAAGATACATTGATTGATAGGTCAATATCAAGTAACGTAGAATACATAAATTGATTAGTATTCCTCTGTAAAACATGCGTGGAGCCCCAAATAATATACTACTCCTTCCGTCCTTTAAATTTTGTCACAATTTAATCGGGCACGAGTTTTAAAAAATATAATAGAAAGTGGGTTCAAAAAGTTGATAGAGTATGAGCCCTACTTTTAAAGTATTTGTTTTATAATAAAATGTGATTGAGAATAAGTTAGTGAAATGTGAGATCTACTATCAAAAATGGTAAAAAGTGAAAAGTAAAATTTCGTGGGACAGAAGAAAATGAAAAAATATGACAAAACCCTTTAGAGGTTAAGACTTGGTGACACCCAAAAGTTACAAATGTGAAATGTGTATATATAGTTTGACTATGGGTTACTATTTGATTACTTTGATTATGAATAAGGCCCAGTTGTTGTTGCCTCCTCCTCAATATCTTATGAATTCTTCAATTGACTCTATTAAAATTTAATTTTGATAACATTTTCTTTTAGAGCGTGTTAATGTTTAACCAAATCTGGAAAAATGATAGAACTGCAAAATAGCACACTTTTAATAGCGAAAACTAATAACCGGCCACCAACTTTATTTCTAAAATATACCCAGTCCCATAATAATTGTCACACTTCCTATTTATTATATTTGGACGTGAATAATAACCTTCAAAATGGGAAATGGAAAAATTGACTCCCACCCACACACTCTCTCTCATTCCCAAAAGTTAAAGGGGTCCCACATTCTACTACTTAATTCAATTTATTACACACTCAAATGCTTTTTTAAAATTCGTGCTCATAATATGTGTGACAATTATTATGGGACGGAGGAGGAAGTATATCCAAATTTTAGGCAAAGAGACAAATATGCTTTGATAATTAAACTTGACAGTTACTACTTCCTAGTTCCTACCTATGGATGTTAGGTCGACAAATTTGTTTAACAGTTAACCTAAACCTAATAAGAATTCATATTCCCTTTTTTCAAACCAGCTCATCACATTTTTCTTCAATTCTTTCATGATTATGCCTTCCTCTCAATATTTTACGAATTTAGGTAAGGGACAGTTAAGCAATCAAGTTTAGTGAGAAGATAAGAGGAAAACAACAAATAAATGGAGTAAATGATACCATCAACTATCAATTATCATTGATTTGGTGTTGTCCTATGTGGCTTGTGATACAATGTGTTGCTCCATGCCTTACCATGTGCAGGAATATAATTAATCTAACCACGAAATTTCAATTTAGGATCATACTATCATTTATTCTCCTCTCTCTCCCATACTAAAATCCACTATTTAATTGGAGCACTTCTAATTCTTAAAGCACTATCCTTTTACAAATTACATTCCAAGTATTGTTACTTATAAGTTAGGAGTAAATGTAATTTATGCTTCGAAATTGGAGTTTTCTCTTAAAAAATGGTCTAAACTTTTGTTTATTATTTATATTTCAAAAGTCATGCTAGTTTTGTCACGACCGCACTTTCTAAGGATAGAAAACACGGTTGATCGCGACTAGGGGATGATTTAAAGAAGCGGGGAAGAAAGGGGAAAAGCAACACAACTCGACCATAGCTCCAAACAAATGGGAAAAGCTCGAAATAAAATCAGAGTTTTAAACAAAATAGACTTGAGTCTTTTAAGATGCACAACGGAAGCAAATGAACGCGGTTCCATGTATGAAGACATGAACCTCCGAGAGTCAAAATCTGACTGAATTAAATGTCTTGTCTCAATAGCACTTCCTGCACCACTTCGCTGCTCAACCTGCACATTTAGAAATATATGCAGGGCTGAGTACAAAAGTACTCAGTGAACACATTGCCGAAAATTACACATATACATTTGAAAATATTGTCAAGTCATCATCACAGTAACACTCGGGGGTGTTATTGAAAAGGCCCCGAGCTTACTAAAAATATTCACATTGGACTGCAGTCCCTTTTTCCTGTACTTAGCCATATCTGATCACATTGTGCCGTCGAGATGGTGTTCTCGCACGGTCACCTTCTCTGCCCATCATGTCAGAGGTATTCTTGTGCCGGGAAGGTGGCCACCTTCCACGGTCACCTGCTCTGCCCAACATGTCAGAGGTAGCTTGTGTACACTAGTCCGAGCGGGGACACCACCCTCACTGGGACCCGAATTCGACTTATATCATCATTCATAATTCACTTGGCCGTAGCCAACAGATAGGCATCATACACAAAACATTTATGGCATAACAACATCATTAAAATCACGAACATGTGTTCTTGTTTTCATAAAATACGATTTGTATTTTAGTATAAGAAAGCTCACCTTGTTCACTTAAAACTCTTTAACTTGAATTTTCCTGACTCCACCCTTAACTCACGGAGATAGCCTTTTGAAAACAAACAACGTACTAAATAAGACTCGAGAAATTCACATACTTATATGAATGCATGCCCCTACTTTATTTCTTTTATCATTTGTTCACCGATAGAAATTTTTAGAAACTTGCATATTAATTAAATTGGGAAATTTAATTAATAGCACTTCTTTATTAAACTTAATTATTTCTGTGACTTGAGAAATTCGTCTCCCTCTTCTTCCCATTTCCTTAGCGGCCGCCCGAGGCGTCGCGGGGCGATGCCGGTCGGCCGCTTACGCCCAAAATCCTTCGTTGGCTCCTCGTATTTTTCCTCGTATTTATTTTTCTCTTAGCAACTATATTTATTTCGTACTTGAGATATATTATTCACACTTTAAAATTTTCCGGGATTTAATTAATTATCGGCCCAAAGACTTAATTATTTTCCTCACCTCCTACTTCCAAATTAAAATTTTGAAGCCCAACCAAATTAATTGTAACCCAATTATCCAAACATTTTTTTTAACATAATAGGCCCAATTTCAAATAAAACAAGGAGCCCAAAACAATTTTCAAAGTCAACACCCATAAACTTCTAAAGCCTAAAGAAATTTAAATGATGCCCATACTTTAATAATCCATCAACTCCAATTAATGAGGCCAAAATCTTAAAAGAAAAACAAAAGGCTCAAAACATTTTATTTTTAGCACAAGGCCAAAGGGCTCAATTTCATTAAATAAGGCAATGGCTATTTTTTTTAAATGAATTAAGAGAGGCCCAGATACTTAGAAAATAGAAGCCCAAAACCTCTTTTTTTTACAACACAAATGGCCCAAAAACAAAGCCCAAAATTATTTCATAAAGGGCTAGGCCCAACATTCTATTTCTCTATTTCCTTTAGCCCAAAAATTAGTTAAATTTCGAAATGGGCCTCACATTCTCTATGCATTGCAGCCCCAAATTAATTAGAAAGATATTGGGCTAGGATTTATTTGTAGTTGGGCTCGTATTAAATGTATAACCCAATTAATTAATTCATGAGCCCAAATTAGGAAAATCCACATTCAAAATATCCTACTATTGACTTCCTCCCTCGTTTCTCTAGTACACACAGCAGCTCCCCCTTCTCCCACGTTCTGCCGCCGCCTGCCGTCGCCATCCTCAGCAACACCGTCCGCCGACGTCTCCCCCTCTTCTCTATCTCTCCTTCTCTCTCTCCCTATCTCTCCCTCCCTCTCTCTCTCTCTCTTCTCTTCCTCTTCTCTCTTTCTCTCGGCTATGCTCATGCCGCCGCCGCCGCCTCAGCCGCCGTGAATCCCGCTGTCACCTCACGCAGCTCCTCCCGACGCCGTGCGCGTCGCTGCCGCCGCTGTGCATGCACAAGCGGCGGCTCCGGCCTCCTCCGCTCCTCGCGCTGCCGGAGCAGTTTCCCGATGCTACTCCAGCCCCGTCTGCTGCCTCCTCACCAACTCCCGAGAGGTAAGTTAGGGAAATTCTATTCTATTTCCTTTTTGGTTTTATTTCCAAAAAAAAATTAATCTTTGATTTAAGAGTTTTGGTGTTTCAAACTTGTAGATTTGTGATGGTGGTGAAATCAGTGATCAATCGGGGTGTATGGCTGCCACCGTCGGCAACGGTGTGTCAAAACTCAGTCACTGGAATTCCGGCAGATTCCTATTCTGGGGATAAGTTTCTTAATTTATGCTTACCTTGGTTGTAGGACTTGGATTATATATGTTATATGAATTTGGTGATCCGTGAGCTACTTATGATTTGATGGTGAAACATGGTGTAAACTTGTTGTGTATTGTGGATTTCTGATTTGAGCAGATTCTACTTTCTCTTTGGATATGCATATGCTTGTACGTATGTGCAAGAAAAGAAAGGTTTGGGATTTACCTTTTGATGGTGAAAAAGTGTCATTGGATCGTGGGGCTTGACTCTACGCTTGTGTGCAAATCTCCATCCTCGGACCCCTCTGTTCTATGTTGTGTCGGTGTGGGTGTATGAAGAGAATTTTAGGATGTTTAATGGTGATGTGGGGGTGAAAGAAAAATTTGATTGTATATCTATGTGCTACTCACCAAAAGATGGCAGTGAAAGCAAGTTGCCCGACAGAATTTTATCTCAATCTTCTCCTCTGTCAGGATAATGATTGCCTGCTTCCCATTAAATGCAGCATTAAATGCCGTGTCTGCAGAATCGATCCTCCAGGATTTGCCCTCCATTTCTTTTATATTTTATTTGTTTTATTAAATTGTATTACTTGTATATTTATTTACTTATTTGTTTGATTTGGTGTAGGAAAAATGCAGTTTAAGCTCGTGGCTTTAGTGTACGAAAACCAATAACATCCATAGTCTTCCTTGATGATGTACCAGACTTTCTTGGAGTACGAGCACGGGCTGCGTGAACTTTTCCCTAATTGTAATAGATAAGGATTTGATAAATTTGTATAATAGTAATTTAGCGGACTTCGGAGATATGCCGAACATTATAAATTTTTATTTGGTGTTACTTTTCTATTCTTTCTTTTTTTTCTTTTTTTTTTGGACTCGAAATATTCGTTCGAAAACGAAGCAACGATTATTTATAATTCCAAGATCAATTTTTATACATGAAAATGGCAGATTTCGAATACTTCAACGATCACTTATTATTTATCTTTAGGCTAATAATAATAATAATAAGGTACGAAAGTTCGGGTTGTTACATTCTACCCCCCTTAAAAGAAATTTCGTCCCGAAATTTAGGAATTATCTATGCAAAAGCTAGAGATATTTTTCCTCCGTTTTCTTTTCTAGCTCCTATGTTGCTTCTGTCTGTGCGTGGTTTTTCCACAAAACTTTTACTGTAGTAATCGATTTATTCCGAAGTTGCTGCACCTTTAGATCTAGTATTGTCACTGGCTTTTCTTCATAACTCAGGTCGGGTTCTAGAGCGATTTTTTCGTGGCGAATCACATGTTTTGGGTCGAACACGTACCTTCGGAGTTGAGAGACGTGGAATACGTTGTGTACGTTCCCAAAGTTGGGTGGTAATGCCATGCAATATGCTATTGGGCCCACTTCCTCTAGAATTCATAGGGTCTAATGAATCGTGGTTTTAGCTTACCTTTAAGTCCAAATCTGGTTATCCCTTTTGGAAGGGAATACTTTCAAGAAGACCTTCTCCCCGATGTTAAATTTCAATTCGGTTCGACGCTCATCGGCGTAGGATTTTTTTACCGGTCTTGCGCTTCCTTGATCCGACTCCGGATTTGTCACACGATTTCAATCATTTCCACCACGGATTCTGGGCCTAATACTTTTCTCTCCCCCACTTCGTCCCAATAAAGTGGAGACAGACACTTTCTTCCCTTGCTGCTCGTCTCATGCAGTATTTAGTCATAGCATCAATATAACGACTTGTCGTTCTAGTCTTGGAAATTTTGGTTAGCGCATTATTTTTACGGACGTTCACTTCAGGTTATTCACTCCTTTAGGCGTTTTCGGCACATGTCAATGTCTTGCCTTCCTTGAGGGTCTCACGCGAGGAAATTTTGAGGTGGTCTAACAATTTTAACTTTGATAGGAACTGAATTTGGGATTTAAAGAGAATCATTCGAATCGTTCTTGCTTTGTGTAGGCTCCAAGGTAGCCATGAAAATAAAACGATTATAATTATTTCAATTACGTGAGTGTTTGGTTCACCACAAACTTTCACCAGTAGCTTGCAACAAAGGTTTTCATGAAGTGCAAAGACTAGGCTCAATTGGGCTCATTATGCTCACTCCCGGAAAAGAAAAGATATAACTTCAAAGGGCTTGAGCTATACCCATAGAGCTTAGAAATTTTATTGTGGGAAGAGCTTGCCAGATGGAATAAATTGCGAAGGGTATGATGAATAGAATGTAGATGTCAATAATAGGTTGTCAATAATATAATCAAAATGAACAGTGAAGTAGAAAAAGTTTCCAGTATCTCCAGATGATAACAGGAAGACCTGAGATGGTGGGTTACAAATAGATTTGAAAAGAATAGGAAAAACAAACAATTGCAATTTGCTCAACAACACTGTGATAGAAGATCATATCAACGAAATGTTTAGAGTTTATAAGTAGTTCAGGGAAACTGACTAATAAAGAGGGCAACAAGGGGAAACTAGCCAAGGGAGAAGCAATGTGTCATCTTTAAATATGGAGCTGCAGAAAGGCTCAAATCAAGAGACAATAGTCATATTTGAATTTAGAAGGTGAGAGTACTCATATAAAACAAAGAGCTTGTCAATATGTCTGAAAACACAAATGGTCAAATTAAAAGGTTTAAGGTCTCACCAGATGGCTGCTCCAATATAGTAAGACTGAAAATGATTGGGCTCAAGTGGATTTAGAAAGAAGAATAACAAGGAACTACCCTTTTGGGTCAACAACATCATGATACTATATCACGTTAACGAATTCACAAAGTTTATAACCAAATCAATGAAATTAACTAGTAGAGATGACAACCAGAGCAAACTAGTTCGGGAAGAGAGCAAATTACTTTAGACTTGGAGTTGCTAAAGAGCTCATAGCATGATGGAATAATTATAATGGAATTAAGAAGAGGGGACTGTTCTTTATAAATTAAAGAGCTTGTCAACAAGCACATTTGAAATCACAAAAGGTCTACTAACGATCTTTGAAGAATATATTATCAGTGAAGAGACAATTGCTTAAGAAGCATGATCATTCTGAAGACCATAATCAAATCAACTTCTGGCATAGGACTTTGGTGGCAGGAAATCAGTGAGTCAAGATATTGCTTCTTCATAGAACTAGTAGAAACTGAAAAAAAAAAACATGAGGGAGCAAGCTCAAAACTGAAAGTGATTCACAACCCTAACATAGGAGAGGGAAAATAATGGCACATTACCTTGCAAAAGGAGTCATTTAAGGTCTTAATTCAACAAAAGTATTTTGATCAGGGGGATTCGAGAAAATGGAATTCATGGGAATCCAAATAGGCATTGCTGATGAATCTTCCTGGTTAACTACGATGGTGATACTCCGTTGTTTAACTCTTTATAGAGGATGGTAAATGAGTTATGAAAAACTTTGGTCACAAGCTACTTTCACTTTACGATCACGTCAGATGACCATGTGTGGCGATTACGACTCTCTGGTACTCTTGGTTCGTCATAACGCTCATCCTCGTAACACCTCGTTTATGTTTACTTATATTGTAGAGCTAGGTTCTTTCTTATCCCGTCCTTTTCTTTTCGTCGCTCGGGAAAGCGAGAAATGTTCATACTGTACTTCTAAGTTCGAGTTCATATTGTGTTCTAGAAGGAACGCATAACTAAGTATTCTAAGTTCTTGGAAATTTCGATTTCCCCATACTAGCAACATGATTCGATGACTAACTCAAAAAGAGATGCCATTTCACCAATTGGTACCAGACTCGTATACTTTATACTTTCATATTTCAGTACCTTTTTCCATTTAGGAAAGTTACTTATTTTATTCATGCATTCATAGTCTTTAGCCAAGAAAATACATACTACCTCTTTTTTTTTAAGCACGCTACCAAATCAAGAAACATCAACTCTTTCTTTAAACTCAGTATTTTCATCTTTTCACTCAAATTAACTGCATGAGCTATTTGTCCATTTCAAACTTTTAAACATCTTGACCTTCCTTTGAAAAAAATAACAAGTTACCTTTTTTCCTCGTTGAGTGCGATTGGTGGGAGTGCTAAGAGCATTTTCATCGATTAGACGGTCTAGTGGAACAAGGCTAGACCAATGATTTTCAAAGAAGACTCTCGGCTTCAGAGCTAGAAAGAATGCTCTGATACCACTCTGTCACGACCGCACTTTCTAAGGATAGAAAACACGGTTGATCGCGACTAGGGGAGAATTTAAAGAAGCGGGGAAGAAAGGGGAAAAGCAACACAACTCGACCATAGCTCCAAACAAATGGGAAAAACTCGAAATAAAATCAGAGTTTTAAACAAAATAGACTTGAGTCTTTTAAGATGCACAACGGAAGCAAATGAACGCGGTTCCATGTATGAAGACATGAACCTCCGAGAGTCAAAATCTGACTGAATTAAATGTCTTGTCTCAATAGCACTTCCTGCACCACTTCGCTGCTCAACCTGCACATTTAGAAATATATGCAGGGCTGAGTACAAAAGTACTCAGTGAACACATTGCCGAAAATTACACATATACATTTGAAAATATTGCCAAGCCATCATCACAGTAACACTCGGGGGTGTTATTGAAAAGGCCCCGAGCTTACTAAAAATATTCACATTGGACTGCAGTCCCTTTTTCCTGTACTTAGCCATATCTGATCACATTGTGCCGTCGAGATGGTGTTCTCGCACGGTCACCTTCTCTGCCCATCATGTCAGAGGTATTCTTGTGCCGGGAAGGTGGCCACCTTCCACGGTCACCTGGTCTGCCCAACATGTCAGAGGTAGCTTGTGTACACTAGTCCGAGCGGGGACACCACCCTCACTGGGACCCGAATTCGACTTATATCATCATTCATAATTCACTTGGCCGTAGCCAACAGATAGGCATCATACACAAAACATTTATGGCATAACAACATCATTAAAATCACGAACATGTGTTCTTGTTTTCATAAAATACGATTTGTATTTTAGTATAAGAAAGCTCACCTTGTTCACTTAAAACTCTTTAACTTGAATTTTCCTGACTCCACCCTTAACTCACGGAGATAGCCTTTTGAAAACAAACAACGTACTAAATAAGACTCGAGAAATTCACATACTTATATGAATGCATGCCCCTACTTTATTTCTTTTATCATTTGTTCACCGATAGAAATTTTTAGAAACTTGCATATTAATTAAATTGGGAAATTTAATTAATAGCACTTCTTTATTAAACTTAATTATTTCTGTGACTTGAGAACGTCGTCTCCCTCTTCTTCCCATTTCCTTAGCGGCCGCCCGAGGCGTCGCGGGGCGATGCCGGTCGGCCGCTTACGCCCAAAATCCTTCGTTGGCTCCTCGTATTTTTCCTCGTATTTATTTTTCTCTTCGCAACTATATTTATTTCGTACTTGAGATATATTATTCACACTTTGAAATTTTCCGGGATTTAATTAATTATCGGCCCAAAGACTTAATTATTTTCCTCACCTCCTACTTCCAAATTAAAATTTTGAAGCCCAACCAAATTAATTGTAACCCAATTATCCAAACATTTTTTTTAACATAATAGGCCCAATTTCAAATAAAACAAGGAGCCCAAAACAATTTTCAAAGTCAACACCCATAAACTTCTAAAGCCTAAAGAAATTTAAATGATGCCCATACTTTAATAATCCATCAACTCCAATTAATGAGGCCAAAATCTTAAAAGAAAAACAAAAGCCTCAAAACATTTTATTTTTAGCACAAGGCCAAAGGGCTCAATTTCATTAAATAAGGCAATGGCTATTTTTTTTAAAATGAATTAAGAGAGGCCCAGATACTTAGAAAATAGAAGCCCAAAACCTCTTTTTTTTACAACACAAATGGCCCAAAAACAAAGCCCAAAATTATTTCATAAAGGGCTAGGCCCAACATTCTATTTCTCTATTTCCTTTAGCCCAAAAATTAGTTAAATTTCGAAATGGGCCTCACATTCTCTATGCATTGCAGCCCCAAATTAATTAGAAAGAGATTGGGCTAGGATTTATTTGTAGTTGGGCTCGTATTAAATGTATAACCCAATTAATTAATTCATGAGCCCAAATTAGGAAAATCCACATTCAAAATACCCTACTATTGACTTCCTCCCTCATTTCTCTAGTACACACAGCAGCTCCCCCTTCTCCCACGTTCTGCCGCCGCCTGCCGTCGCCATCCTCAGCACCACCGTCCGCCGACGTCTCCCCCTCTTCTCTATCTCTCCTTCTCTCTCTCCCTATCTCTCCCTCCCTCTCTCTCTCTCCCTCTCTCTCTCTTCTCTTCCTCTTCTCTCTTTCTCTCGGCTATGCTCATGCCGCCGCCGCCGCCTCAGCCGCCGTGAATCCCGCTGTCACCTCGCGCAGCTCCTCCCGACGTCGTGCGCGTCGCTGCCGCCGCTGTGCATGCACAAGCGGCGGCTCCGGCCTCCTCCGCTCCTCGCGCTGCCGGAGCAGTTTCCCGATGCTACTCCAGCCCCGTCTGCTGCCTCCTCACCAACTCCCGAGAGGTAAGTTAGGGAAATTCTATTCTATTTCCTTTTTGGTTTTATTTCCAAAAAAAAATTAATCTTTGATTTAAGAGTTTTGGTGTTTCAAACTTGTAGATTTGTGATGGTGGTGAAATCAGTGATCAATCGGGGTGTAGGGCTGCCACCGTCGGCAACGGTGTGTCAAAATCAGTCACTGGAATTCCGGCAGATTCCTATTCTGGGGATAAGTTTCTTAATTTATGCTTACCTTGGTTGTAGGACTTGGATTATATATGTTATATGAATTTGGTGATCCGTGAGCTACTTATGATTTGATGGTGAAACATGGTGTAAACTTGTTGTGTATTGTGGATTTCTGATTTGAGCAGATTTTACTTTCTCTTTGGATATGCATATGCTTGTACGTATGTGCAAGAAAAGAAAGGTTTGGGATTTACCTTTTGATGGTGAAAAAGTGTCATTGGATCGTGGGGCTTGACTCTACGCTTGTGTGCAAATCTCCATCCTCGGACCCCTCTGTTCTATGTTGTGTCGGTGTGGGTGTATGAAGAGAATTTTAGGATGTTTAATGGTGATGTGGGGGTGAAAGAAAAATTTGATTGTATATCTATGTGCTACTCACCAAAAGATGGCAGTGACAGCAAGTTGCCCGACAGAATTTTATCTCAATCTTCTCCTCTGTCAGGATAATGATTGCCTGCTTCCCATTAAATGCAGCATTAAATGTTGTGTCTGCAGAATCGATCCTCCAGGATTTGCCCTCCATTTCTTTTATATTTTATTTGTTTTATTAAATTGTATTACTTGTATATTTATTTACTTATTTGTTTGATTTGGTGTAGGAAAAATGCAGTTTAAGCTCGTGGCTTTAGTGTACGAAAACCAATAACATCCATAGTCTTCCTTGATGATGTACCAGACTTTCTTGGAGTACGAGCACGGGCTGCGTGAACTTTTCCCTAATTGTAATAGATAAGGATTTGATAAATTTGTATAATAGTAATTTAGCGGACTTCGGAGATATGCCGAACATTATAAATTTTTATTTGGTGTTACTTTTCTATTCTTTCTTTTTTTTCTTTTTTTTTTGGACTCGAAATATTCGTTCGAGAACGAAGCAACGATTATTTATAATTCCAAGATCAATTTTTATACATGAAAATGGCAGATTTCGAATACTTCAACGATCACTTATTATTTTTCTTTAGGCTAATAATAATAATAATAAGGTACGAAAGTTCGGGTTGTTACAAGTTTAGCATTACACGTAATCGCAATTAGTTTTAGGATAGAATCATGTGAATTTCTATCATGAAATCAGAGTGGATCAGTAATTGTGAGTTAAATTTTACTGACCACACAATATATTGTGAGTCAAATTTAACTACCTCAAGTCGATGATGATTTTCTTTCTCTTATCTACCTCACGAGTGGAAGTCCAATGTTAATTCTGGCCCACATCGATGATGATTCTTCTCTTGTCTTGCCAACCCAAATGAAGGAAGTCCGATGTGTCATTCCGGCCCACACGTGCAGGGGAGTGTTCAGTGGCGGAAGCAGGATTTCGACTCTGGAGGGTCCAAATTACTGTCAACAGTTGTGTGTATTTTTTCGATATTTGTCTCACATCAAGTAGTTGTGGCATGGGTGGTAGGAAGTTATGAAATACTCCTTCCGTTCCCAAAGAATATGTACTTTGGGTTTGACACGAGTTTTAATGTAAAATTGGTAACGTAAGAGAGGGGTAGAGAGAAAGTAATTAAATTATTGTTAGTGGGGAATGAGTCTCACGTCATTAAAGAGAAAAACTTTCTAAAATTAAAAAGTGTATATTTTTGTGGGATGAATTAAAAAGGAAAAAGTGTATATTCTTGTGGAACGAATGTAATAATATATAGATGGATAGTGGTCGATGATTAATAAAAGATTGATGAGCCCAGGCCCCAATGGAATTATTAATAAAATAAATGTGATGGAAGCAATGGAAATATTAACAAAATAAAAGGAAAATGGGAAGTATTAAAAATATAAAGCAGCTCATGTTGGGCAAAGCTCATAATCTGACCTTTAGGTGGGCAAAGCTCATCAGAATCAACAGGACTCGATTAGAAAAGAAGACATAATATCAGTTTTCTCAAAAGCCGATTTTTCGTCCACTCTCAGAGGGGAAGCACGAAATTTGTGCTTTATGCAAAATGAGACTGGGTTCTGACCTGAAGTCTGTTTAAGGGTGTATGCATTTTCAAAATACATAGTACATTATCATGCATTTTCTAAGACTAAGTTTATCAGCAACCACCTAACTAACCCAACCATTCACTTTTTTAATATTTAATTCATTTCTATCTCCTCCACATCATCTTCCACATCATCAATATTCATCCAACCAACCATACATATTTTCATGGTTTATTAATGACCACCCAACCACACTATTATATATTTATTTTTATATTATTTTTAATAATATTATTATTACATGAAATAATAATACTTATTATTGTAAATTTATAAAAAAATGTACTAGTAAATGATAAACTAAAAATTATAAAAACAAACAAATAAAAAAACATAAATTACAATAATTGAAATACAAAATTGAAAATACATAATTGATGCTCATACATAAGATGAAAACTAGACATTCAATTGCAATTGCCGAATTTTGCCCATATATGCTGAACCAAATCACGAAGCAATTTTGTGAGCTTCTCTATTTAGAAGTTGGCCTTTATTTTCATGTAAGAAGCTAGACTCGCAATCCTATTCGTAGAATATATGAAATCATTATTCGCATCTCCATCTTCATTTTGACAACTACTTTGTCCAAGTCGATCTTGAATAAATTCTGCTGGATCACAATAGTTCGAATACGTGATTCTTTCGTCTTCCACTATCATATTGTGCAAGATTATGCAAGCAATTATTATTTTCCCCATAATATCATGATCCCAAATAAGACATGGACATTTGATAAAAGCAAAACGAGCTTGCAAAACACCAAAAACTCGCTCAACATCTTTTCGCGCGGACTCTTGATGTTGAGCAAACAACTTGTGCTTCATCGTTTGTGGACCTGTAATAGATTTGACAAATGCCGCTCATTGAGGATATATGCCATCAGTGAGATAATATCCCATATTTTTTTCGTGGCCATTTACTATGTAATTGACCTTTTGTCACACCCCAACCCTTTGTTTACGTATAAGTTTATAATACATAAGTACAAATTAAAGTAAAAAAAATGCAACCTTGATACCACAATCCAAATACTATAACTGCAGAATTCATCATTTTTTATAGTTTATTTATAAACTACTATAAATCAATCCACATGACCATAAACATTAAGCATCATAAACAGTTTCATATTAATATGCATATGCCTCTCTATTCAATTTATTATTCTGCGACAAATCAAGTCTGCCATCTGCCCAAGATTCCATTGTATATGACCCGAAGGTCCCATTGCCTATATATATATATATATATATATATATATATATATATATGACCCAAAGGTCTATTGCCATTGTATAATATGACCTGAATGTCCCATTGCCATTGTATCCTATGTATATGACCCGAAGGTCCATTGCCATTGTATATGACCCACAGGTCCATTGCCATTGTATACCATATATATGACCCGTAGGTCCATTGCCATTGATATCAGACCCAGGGCAAGACTGTCATAGAGACTCTTTAATCATATGATTCTTATAATTTCAATGTCATATGTAAAACATATCAATTTTATCAATTGCATATCCATATTCCCATATTACATTCCGTCAAATAATTCCTTTACAGTATATAAAATATATCCATTGCGTATTCCACCATCGATATTGAATAACATATAATCATATCAGAGTCGCATCATATAATCCAATTATTCACTTCACTAAACAAGCACATAAAACATATAAAATAAAAAATATGATTTATACGCACCTAATTGTGATAATAATGGAATCCTTAAATCTGTTCTCCTGATCTACCACCATCAATCATATATAGCTGCAAATTCTTAGTATTTCTCTTTTCTCATTTTGCTTTCTTCCGTCCTAAACTCTCAACTCTTTATCCTTTTATAATAACCTGTGTTTCTACCCCACCCTTTTTACAATGCATTCTTCTATTTTACTATTCCCTTTGTTTCTTCATAGTTGAGACAAAACTTTTCGGCACCGAATTTAAGAAAAAGGATGTTGAATATGTTAAATAAATAGATAAAAAAGTAAGAGAGGGAAAAAAGTAGAGAGAATAAAGTAGAAAGTGAATAAAGTAGAGAGAATAAAGTAAGAAAGAGAAAAAAGTCACTAGAGAAATGACTCAACTTTGAGGAAACTTCCCAAAATGAAAAAATGACTCAACTATGGAGAAACGGAGGGAGTACTATATACTAAGACGTGGATTTTGCCGACTAAATATGTCATGCTAAAATAATAAACATGTGGCTATGCTCCACTTACAATATTCATACACCAATATTTAGAATTATCAAAATTATCCACTTAAGTTGAGTGTTTCGATCAATATGAGATATTTAAACAATTAAATTATGACAAGTGTTATGATATGCATGCAACACATATGTAAGGCTTTTAATTTGTACACGTATAGAATACTATATATTAAAGCATGTAATCCTTCCTTTTCTTTAGTAAAGGTGTACATATACATTTCATAACCTAAGCACTAAAACTTATATTTTCATGCACACTACTATTACGTATACATATTAAACAAATACAGTACTTTAACTAGTTAACTAAATATATGTATATGTTTTGTTCATATATCTATAACAAATCATTTTTAAGACTGTATAGTTATATTAACTTCACATGATTTAATAAAATAACGTTCTTCTATACTATTCGAGAAAAGTAAAATATATTGCTATGCCAAAATTATATTTTGAGTTAGGGATGTTACACCTTCGGTGCTCGACCTTCCAAAATATCATCAAAAACAGGAGATTGATCAAACACATTAGTATCATTTCTCAAACCTGGAGTTCCAATAAAAGCAGGCCAGATCCACAGATCTTGAGATGCTATTGCTTCCAAGATGATTGTCGGACTCCCGCTTCTTTTGGCATATTGTCCAGCCCATGAAGTGGGACAATTCTTCCATTCCCAATGCATGCAGTCAATACTACCCAACATGCCTAGAAACCCACGTTGTTTTCCAATATGCAGAAGTCTTGCCAATTCTTTGTTGGACTTTCGCAAGTACTCATCGCCGAAGTTAGAAATTACACATTCAACGAACTTGATGAGAGATTTGCGAATGAGTTGTGCGCTCATTCTCAAATATTCGTCGTGCAAGTCGGCCGCCGCCTCGTAGGCCAACATCCTCATCGCTGCTATACATTTCTGAATTGTAGACATACTAAGCCGACCAGTAGCAGGGGCGTATCTAGGAATTGATATAAGGAGGGGCAAAAATATATTATAAACAAAATTTAAGATATTGAGAAGGGCATTTAAAGAAGAATTTTAAATAAATTTATAAATTGAAAGAAAAATAGCATGGATACAAATTTTTGAGGAGGGGCATTTGCCCCACCATTCTTCCATGTACCTCCGCCCATGACCAGTAGCATCACGCTTTGGCACAAAAAAGTTGTCTGTATCGACGAGCTTGTTCATTATTTTTTCGAACAAAGGTTTTCGCATGCGATACCTTGTTCGAAACAAATCTGGAGGATAGATTGGATCTTCAGCAAAGTACTGCTCGAAAATAGTATCATGAACCTCTATGCGTTTCCTTTCAATGTATCTCATTTTAGCTCTAACCGTCTGGGTTGTAGGTTGTGAAGGCAAGGTTGTTGGCCAAATAGCTATATCCTCGATTAGTTGATCGAGTTGCTGATTTTGTTCAACAATTTTTTCTTCCCATTCATTGTCTTCAAGAAGATTGGAAGCTTCAAAATTAGAACTTGATGACATTTTTTAGGAAGAGTTGGCTCAATAATTGTGAGAGGATTTGTGTGAAATTTTCGTGAAGCATATATGTAAATATATAGAAGCAATTTGTTGAGCATAGGATTCCACTACTATCATTTGTGAGCACATGAGATATCATTGGATTCCACCACCACTTGTGGAAAAAAAATGACATGTCATGTTGTCATTCTTTGATTTCCATAATCAAATGGGATGTCGTTGGATTCCACCACCACTTGTGATAAAAAATGACTTGTCATATAGTCATACTTTGATTTTCGTGATCACATGGGTTGTCATTGGATTCCACCACCACTTGTGATAGAAAATGACTTGTCATGTAGTCATACTTTGATATTCGTGATCACATGGGTTGTCATTGGATTCCACCACCACTTGTTATAGTTAATGACTTGTCATTTAATCATTCTTTGATTTTCTTGATCACATGGGATGTCATTGGATTCTTCCACCACTTGTGAGCACAATTCATCTATTCATGCTTTGTTTGAAGGGCTTATCACATACATAAGCAATAAAAATTAAAGGTTACATACTAAGCAACGGAAATTGAAGATACTAAGCAACAGAAGTTGAAAGTTACATACTAAGAAACATACATTGAAAACAGATAAACTACGATCATTTCCCAAATAATTTTGCTATTAGATTGCGTTTCAGATCTTCTTCTTCTGGAGTTAAGTCCCTCCTAGCCATCAGCGGAGTAAGGATAGCTGCCTGATGTTCCGTTCCTGAATATCACATTCTCTTTCACGTGTGACTCTCATTTCACTCAGTGCTGCAGTGAAATCATTAGGGATTGTATATGATGGTGTTGCAACTTCTTTGCCTTTTCTTTTAGCCTTATCCTTAGCTTGATCTCTTCCAATAGGACGTTGCAATGTTGAAGAACGACTCTCAGGAGTGGAGTCGATTTGAGGTCCTCCTTCCTCACTAGTCCTCGACCTTTTTGATCTCCCACGACTTTCTTCAAGACTATCTTCATCTGGCTGGAAACGCGTTGAACCGGTGCTATTCAATTTCAATTCCCACTTGGGACTGTGTCTCATCACCTCCTCAAACACCTTATGGTGAGTAAATTTGCTCTTACCATACACTTGTTGAGCGGTTTTCTCAATGTCCTCTTTAGACTGGTCACTCGTAGCTCGATCATGCGCATGTTTGTATGCACTAACCCACTTTGTGACATTTGTGTTGAGTCGTTTGTAGCGTTGTCTCAATGACTCCGAACTTCTTTGTTAGTCAATTCCTGGATTTTCTTTTCTTGTTTGCTCATATAGATCAAGAACATTTTGCCATAGATGGGCACTAGTTTGGTTGGTGCCAACAATTGCATTCGTGCTCACGAAACACCAAGCAGACATTAATGTCATGTCTTCTTGCTAACTCCAACCATGTGGAGTGTTTGAAGCACTCAAGTTGGTTTGTGATATGTCTTGGCTTGAATGTTGGTTTTGAAATGAACTTTGAAATTTATCAGAATTTGGAAAATCATCAGGGAAATAATCTTGAGAAGGATTAAAATTTTGGGAAAGGTTGAAGTTTTGCGAAGGATAGAAATTTGGGGAATCAGAGAATATATTATTCTCATCATCCTCCATAGTTAACAATAAAGTAAACTAAAAAATATGAAATTTTATCAAACAAGAACATTATAGGAGGAGAAAAGATGATATTTTTTGCATGCAAAACTATAGCAAATGTGGTCTCTATTTATAGAGGAAGAAAAATTATAAATTTTGATATAATTTTTATAATTTTTTAATATATCTTAAAGATATATTAATTATATAAAAAAATATCAATCAATGAGTGGTGAGATGAGAGGAAAGATCATTCGGTCTGTGTAACATCCTCAACCGACCTATGTCAAAGAGAGAGACACCGCATGGATTGATTATTTTTTTAAAAATGTAATATTGATGTGGCGGTCGACCTTGCCGCACTGATAAACTTAGTCAATGCTTAGCACTCTTTTACTAAATAAAAAACTAGTCCATTTGAATCTTAGTTTTTATGGAGTACCATTTCTAATCATTTTGGGCAGCAATTGTCTGGATATCAATAGGGATACAAAAATTGAGACGTAATTATTATTATTTAGAAAATTTTAAAAATAATTATAATTTAAGATATAAAAGAAAACGTCCTTAAGTTGGGGCAAATCATTTTAATTTTTTGCTTTTTCAATAATGCTTCTATTTGTGTCTCCTAATTTTAGTTGGAACACTTACAATAAGGATAATTTATAAAACGTTGGAAGTACACTGGGGCGGTGGACCACTGGGGGAGGTCGAGGTATCGCCGGCTGCAAGGCCCTTTCCATCCATTGGTTTATCGCGTTGGTCGTATAGGCGTCCAACGCTTCGGCCATTCGACGTTCGTACTCCTCAGCTTCCCCTCCGCTACCACCACTACCACCACCAGCGTTACTCATTTCGCGTTGTTGCTCTTGTACAGAAATTAAGATAGAGTGAGTACTCGTTAAAACAAGTGGTGCGAATGAAAATGACGAGTAAAACGCGTATATATAGTGTTTCGGAAAAAAAAATTTAAATTTCGCGCTGGGCGATCCGGGCGCTGCAATAGCGCCAAGCGGATCGCCCAGCGCACCGCCCAGTGCCACGAAACCGCCCAGCGCTGCTCGGTTTCTCTCTCCATTCGTCCGATGGGCGACTGCAATAGACCGCGCGCCCAGCGCCGGCGCTCGGCTGGGCGGTCCGCTGGACGCTATTGTGGATGGTCTTACTCCTACTATAAGTTTTACAAACATATTTGGAAATATCATAAAATTAGGGATTCTTGATATGACTCGACTATAACAAAATACTACTAGCCACGGGAAAACTATTGGGAAGGAGTGGTGCAACAAAATAAAAGTAATCTCAAGATTAATAAACCCCTCTTTAGTGCAATCAGCTTGGACCACCAATCCAACAAAAAAAAGGACACCAAGATTTATGTGGAGTACCCCAAGGTGGAAAAATACTACAACACCAACTTTGAACAAACTTCCGGTGTAAGAGGATCTCCAAGGAAGAAGTAAATAAAGAGGTAAACTCGTATAATTATCATATTTACTTTTATTTCTAAGAAAAATTCTCCAATGAGAGAGGTATTTGAGAAAATATTATACATTTTCTCATTTTGAAGAGATATCTTTACCTCTTCATCAATGGAGAGATAAATTCTTATAACTACCATATTTGTCTTCTTTTATGAAAAATCATTCTCAAGGGAGAAGGTATTTGAGAAGGTATTACACTTTATGGTTTTTAATGCATTTTTTACTATTATTTTATTTTTAAAAAAATGATTTACCTTTCTATATACCTTTTTTTCTTTTGGAATGTGTTATTTTTTGGAAGGTATATTTCACTTTATGAGAGGGTAAATTATTTGCATTCCAAGGAGAGATGGTATATAGAAAGGTAAAAAAATTTAAAAATAAAATAATAGTATAAAATGCATTAAAAAACATAAAGTGTAATACCTTCTCAAATACCTTTCCCATTGGAGAAAGGTTTTTCATGAAAAGAAAACAAATATGGTAGCTATAAGATTTTACCTCTCCATTGATGAAGAGGTAAAGATACCTCTTCAAAATGGGAAAATGTATAATACCCAGTGGCTGACGCGGGATTTTAGGGGTGGGGGTCCAAATTATTACTAACAATTGTTGCATTTTATTAGTGTTAACTACGACAGAAACAATTCTCACGTGAACAATGCATAGCTGAGGTAGAGACGGGTGATGAAAAATAAATAATTTGAAAATGAACCATACAAAATTAAAGATACATAGAGTGATAGTGTCAGTATAAAAATTGAAGAATTTATATTTTAAAAATGAAAATATAACTTTAAATTAAATTTATCAATATTATATAGTAGCCATATATATGTATTTTTATGAGGCACAACTTTTTTTAATGCTTAAATTTTAAAGAACAACATTTACCTAAATAGAAATATAAACAAAATTTACACCAAAATACATAAACAAATTAATTTCTAAGTAGTGAATCAATTATAAGAATCAGAAGAATAATTTAAATACTAGATGAATAAATCAATTTAACTATAAGAAAATTTACTAATTTACTAGTATGATATGAATTAAGAATTCTAAGTAGTGAATCAATTATAAGAATCAGAAGAATAATTTAAATACTAGATGAATAAATCAATTTAACTATAAGAAAATTTACTAATTTACTAGTATGATATGAATTAAGAATTCTAAGTAGTGAATCAATTATAAGAATCAGAAGAATAATTTAAATACTAGATGAATAAATCAATTTAACTATAAGAAAATTTACTAATTTACTAGTATGATATGAATTAAGAATTCTAAGTAGTGAATCAATTATAAGAATCAGAAGAATAATTTAAATACTAGATGAATA
The DNA here is from genome assembly GCF_004379255.2 of Salvia splendens. Classification (NCBI taxonomy): domain Eukaryota; kingdom Viridiplantae; phylum Streptophyta; class Magnoliopsida; order Lamiales; family Lamiaceae; genus Salvia; species Salvia splendens. The sequence continues at coordinate 17,497,042 of NC_056036.1, read as the reverse complement.
AATCAATTTAACTATAAGAAAATTTACTAATTTACTAGTATGATATGAATTAAGAATTCTAAGTAGTGAATCAATTATAAGAATCAGAAGAATAATTTAAATACTAGATGAATAAATCAATTTAACTATAAGAAAATTTACTAATTTACTAGTATGATATGAATTAAGAATTCTAAGTAGTGAATCAATTATAAGAATCAGAAGAATAATTTAAATACTAGATGAATAAATCAATTTAACTCTAAGAAAATTTACTAATTTACTAGTATGATATGAATTAAGAATTAAAACAAATGGTGATTTAAATCGCCGTAAAGAAAGCAACAGAGAGCACTGGCGGTCGGAGTCGAACCCAAATCTCCAGTATGCAAATCCCGTTCCAAACCATCTGCTCTAAGTATTGTTTTCTAAACTATAGTATGAATACATAATATATAGGAATATCAAAAATAGTCGGGGGTAAATAAATGATTTTTCATGGAAAAAAAATATGATAGTTTCATGACTTTACCTCTCTCTTGGATATGTCTAAGAAATGCAATGGGGATACAATTTCTTTCCTATCAATTAGGACTAATTAAAGACATCTATCATCTGAGATGGGATCTGATGTTCTTCGTTCACAACTATCATCAGCAAATTCATATACAATGGTGCCCTTATCTCAACATGAATTGGACAAGCCTCAATAAAAAACAGTGGAATGAACTATTAAATATCAGTATCTCATAATTCGAGCTTCCAATCATCAATCCGACTATCTACAACTTAGATCAATGTGTCTTTAACACTTTGCAAGATTTCAGCCCAATTGAAGAAGATTTTACCCTGCGATCGTGACTCGATGCGGACTGCGCATAATTAAAAATTTGGTGACAAATGTATTCATAGATGTTCTGCCCATTCTTAAAACTTTCATAATTCATAAATTTCAAACGTCTCAACAAACTTTAAATTCAAACCTCCTAATAAAAATTATAAGAGCATCAGCAATGACGTCTGTCCCGGCGGAATTCCGACCGGCGTGCCGGAATTCCGCGGCGGACGTCCGCCATTGTGCATGGTATGCACGGATAGGGAATTCCGCCGAGGACACTGCAGTTCCGCGGCGTTTACGCGGAATTCCGTCACGATGCCGAGCGGACGTCCGCCATTGCGTTGACTCCCACGGACATCCGCGCGGAATTCCCGTTTATTGCATTAAATGTTTTTTTTTAATTTCTATAAATACGTCTCGTTGAACTTAATTTCATTCGCATCACTTGTATTAACGATTATCTATCTCTCTCTAAAAATACCTTTCTTTCGAAGAACAATGGAGCACCACGATAGCGATTCCCCCGCCACTAGAGAGTCACCGGCGCCTTATTTTCCCGTCGGCGGGAGTGCCGGAATGCCGGGGATGTTGCCCCAATCTCAAATGCCATCGGGAATGATGCCCGGGTACTACAACATGTAACCGCAGTGGTATGGGGTGATGCCCCAGATGCCCGGGGCGAGTGCCGGAATGCCGGGGATGATGCCCGGAATGTCGGGAATGATGCCCGGAATGATACCCCCAAATGCCGGGGATGATGATGCCCGGGATGATGCAGGGATCGCATGTCGCTGCGGGGGGGAGTAGGTAGGGGGGCCCCCAATCGCCGGTGGACAACGTCTATCGGCCCTATATGGATTTACTGTCGACAGACAACCCGACGAGTTCTCCTCTCGAGACTCAGTTAACTGGCAATGACACGTTCTCGCTCGAGGAGTTGGGGCTTTCTCCGATCCGGGATTCTCCCACCGACGCACCACCGGCGACAGTGAGGAGGGGGAGGACAGGGAGAAGGAGGGGCAGGGGACGGGGCGTCCCGATGTACGGTGGTGAGGAGGGGGCCGCTGAGGTGGGGGAGGGATCCAGCGGGAATAGGAGGACCGTTTGGATCATGGACGAGTGCGTCGCGCTGGCGAAGGCGTAGATCAGTGTAGTGGAGGATCCTTACGTCGGGACGAACCAGCACATCGACCAAATGTGGTAGCGCATTAGCCAAAGCTACCTCTAGTTCAAACCGCCAAGGGGGAAGCCTCACAACGGAGAGCAATACCGGAAACAGTGGGATCGGTTGAAGAGGCAGCTCAGCCGATTTGCCGGCATTTACACAAACAACCTCCGCTCGGCAACCAGCGGCATGTCAGCCGAGGATGTGAAGCTCATGTCTCATCAGCAGTTCCCCGACACTCAGTTGGGCTTCGGGGAATTCAAATATTGGGCGGTGTATCTTGTGGTGCAGTCTTCGGCCAAGTTCACTGCGGGTTTTGAATCTGGCTGGCCGAAGCGGACGAAGATCAGCAACTCCGGAGAGTACAGTAGCAGTGCCGGTTCCGCGGAACTCCCCCCGCCGAGGCAGAGTTCCTGAGACCCACATCGTCAGCCAGCCGCCGTCGCCTGGTTGGGCAAAAGTCTGCGGCGAGGATGGCGAGGGGAAGCACCAGCGGATCCGCCGAGGCCCAATCGGCAGCACCCGCCCAAAACGATCCCGAGAACCCCTCATTCGCCCGCATCGCGGCACATGAAACCTTGTTACGTGCAATGGTTGAATGACGTCAATCGACCGACCCCCATTACAAGCGGTCGCTTAAACCCCTCATCAACAGTATGCGACGCGATTTGGGGTTCGGAGACATGTCGTTCGGTGACGGCGAGGGGGTGGCGGCGACGGGGACGGCGACGGAGAATCCGAGGAGTGAGAAGCCGGTTTTTATTTTAATAATGTAATTTTTTTTAGTAATTATGTATTTTTTTTATAATGAAGTATTTTTTTTAAAATAAAGTAGTTGCATTTTCTCTGTATTCGTGTCGACTATTTAATTCCGTAAACTTCTTACTTCCGGAAATTGTTTAATTTGTGAATTTGTGAATATTTTTTAATTGTGAGAAGTTTTTCGGGATGTCCTTGGGGATGTCCGCCACTGTGCAGTGGGAATTCCTTATGATGTGGCAGTGCAGTGGGAAATCCGTATGACGTGGCAGAAGGTGTTTTTGGGAATTTCGCCGGGAATTCCGCGCCAATGCTGCTCTAACCATATCCATTGATATAAAAGTAATATATATAAGACCTATTTTTCTTAACGTTTAACGGAGGGAGTAATATTTAAGTTAGGGAAAATCTATTACTACGACACCGCCACCGCCACCTCGCTGCCTGCCTTCGGCAGTTATCTCAGCCGTCGCCAATCGCCATATCTCTCACGGTTAAGGTAGCTAATTTATTTTCTATACACTTTTCTTTCAGTTTTAATTTTTTATAACTATAAAAGAAATTACTCTTGATTATCGTAGTAATATTATTTGTATTCAGTTCCCATCGTTCTTTATCCAACTTTGTCTCTCATTTCATTAATTGAACTGTAAATTATTCCAATTATTTGTTGAACACTCGTGGGAGCAGAGAGACTTTGGTTTGAATTTTGAAACCCGATTGGTTTTATTGTTATGCAGCTCATATGTTTGAATAAATGCCAACTCGAACTGGTCATCCTATTTCATAGGTCAGTTATTTTATGCTCTTGAATTGGAAATCTTGCACTATGTTCAATTGCTTTTAGCTTGTGTTTCATACACCTGAGAAAGTAGAAGATCAGTTGCCTCTTAGGCGTTTCCATACTTGTTATCAGTTTGTCAAAGAAGATGACTTGTACGTGTAAATTTGTAATTCTCACAACCTATGACTAATTCTTCTATGGGACTCAATTTGATGTAGTATATTGGTTCTCACTTGCCGTTTTATTTTCTTTTTCTTTTTGCTGTACATATATACAAATGAATAATAGTTTTTTACGATAATTATCGTTTATTTTATCAATGCGTCTCACTGACAATCATACATTAAGCATAATTGCAAAAAGTATTCGATGTTTCGAAAATTGACATTTGTATCCCAACATAAATATTCTGGCTCGCCAGGATTATGAAGTGGCATGCCAAAATTCGCATGTGGTGTTTCTTATGTGTCCACAATATGTGACACAGAGTTCTTTAACATATAAACCCGTGATTTGAAAATGCCATTTACGTTTAGCCCTGGTAGGAGGTTCTAAGATATACCCAACTGGGAGTATGATGATCACGTTGAGACATAAATGCTGTACTCTGTGGCAAACATTGGGACAATAACAATTACTCAAGTTCCTAAGACCTTTATTCACAAATTTTTGTACATCTATTTGGTTTTGATCGTATATTGGTTGTGGTTGCATAAGTTACAATCCCAAAGTCACCAAATGAGTTTTTCAAATTAAATTTCCCTTCCTTTTGTTGTTTGCTTTGTTATTGCAGTTTTGTTGTCTCTGCAGTTTCCTGGTACACATTTTGGCCTAATTTTAGGTCAGATTTTGAGAACTTGGACAAGCAAAGGCCCCTGGATTCTTTGGTTAACAAAATGTTCCCGGTAATCATTAAATTAATTGAAACAAAAAAAAGAGCATTACCATCACATTATTCCATGATATTATGTTACAGTTGGCAATGCTGAAATTCAATTTTTGAGATGGATTCAATATTTGTTATTCACAGAAATTGACTAAAGAAAATTGCACTCATCTATTCAGAAATTTGGTGATCGTGATATTTTGTTATCATCCTAAAGATTGAATGGAAATGGAGCTAGAACTAAAGCGGTAAGGCCTAGCTCCTATCTGGCATTTCACCATTATTCTCCTACAGTATGCGTTGTATTTCCAGTCTCTTTTTTATGTCAGTTTAAGTAATGCACTCCTTAATAATCGAAATAGAAAGATGCTTTGAGATTTCTTGTTTATACCCAGAAAGCACCTCGGATATAGCTAGTTACTTGTGGAGGCAACATCCATACAGCACGTTGGTTTTCACTAGTACTATAATATGAAAGTGAAGACATGGTTGGCTAATCAATTACTACTGTTTATGCTACGTTGTTCCTTTGCCATCAATGGATTTAGACTTTAGGTGTGTGAGAGTTTTGTCTTTCTTATTCCTTCTTTTTTTTGGTTTTCGTTTTCTTTTAAATAGTTAATATTCCTCGTAAACTTTGAATTGAACAGAGTGCAATGATAGTATGAATATATTAATTTGTAAACTACCTTATCAATGGCAATGGGGAAATCTTCTAAAGATATAGGTACTTATTATGGTTCCTCTAAATTTTGGGAGATTGTGAGTAGGATTTGTTACAGATTGACGTATGCTAGTCTTAATAAATATTTTACAGGATGATGCAGATGGAGAAATGGAGCAAATCACAATAACGATCCGGAAGGAAACAAGAATGGATAGTGAAGAACAAGATCATAAGTACTGTTAGACCCACTCAGATAAAACTGAAGTAGAATCACTTTGACCTTATTTTCCAAATTGGCAAGTTGTACCTCCCATCAGTAAAAAATGAGCATGTAAAGTTAAAGACACTTTCAATGCTTGAAAGAGGCATTGGGTTTAGACTCCCAACAGACACAAAATTCCTCACTCAACATTGCAGAATTCTGAATCAGCTCAAAATTATCCATGCCAACCTTGTGAAATGCCCCTTCTCAGCTGACATCGCCACTTTTACCTCTCTCCTCTCAGATGCTGCCACCTCCTCTAGCATTACCTTGTTCTCATATGCTTGTGTTATATTCCAAAACCTTCGGTCCCGTACTACCTTTCAGTACAATACTGTAATTAGAGGCTTTGTGCAATCCAATCAACCCATAAAGGCCATCTTGTGCTACAAAGATATGATGAGAGATGGACTTATCAAGAATAACTACACTTTTACACCTCTAGTCAAAGCTTGTTCCATGGTTTCACAGGAGTTTGAGCGTATAGGTTTATTGGTACATGCTAATATTTTTAAATTAGGATTTGGTTCTGACCTATTTATTGCAAGCGCTTTGATTGAGTTCTATGCCTTAAATCTTGACATGGGGACAGCAGAAGAGTTGTTTGGTGAAATTCCAGTGAGAGATGTGGTTATGTGGACCACAATGGTCGACGGTTATGGTAAAATAGGAGACATTAAGAAAGCGAGAGAATTGTTTGATAAGATGCCAGAGAGGAATGTGATATCTTGGAGTTCAATAATTGCAGCATATTCACGGAAAAGTGATTTCAGAGAAGTGTTATGCTTGTATAAAACAATGGAAAACTTGAGTTTGAAGCCAAATGAGTCGGTTCTGGTGAGTGCACTTACTGCATGCGCTCATCTTGGTGCATTATCACAGGGTTTATGGATACACTCGTATGCCAAGAAATGCAGGTACGTCTCCAATCCTATTCTAGCTACCGCATTGGTTGACATGTACTCAAAATGCGGTTGCGTGGATCTAGCTTTAACAGTTTTTGAAGAGAATCGAGAAAAGGACTGCCGAGCCTGGAATTCTATCATATCTGGAATGGCACTACATGGGGATGCGAAGAAATCACTCAAACTATTTAATGACATGGTTCTGAGTGGGACCCGACCAACTGACGCTACATTTGTTGCTGTCCTCACTGCTTGTACTCATGCTAGGATGGTCCAAGAGGGCCTATCTCTGTTTGAGAGCATGACAAGAGTCTACAAGATTGAGCCTAAAATCGAGCATTATGCCTGTGTTGTAGACCTCTTGGCCAGATCAGGTGAGATAGAGAAAGCCGAGAAATTCATTGAAGATAACATCCATGGAATTGGGGAAGGGGATGGTAATGTATGGGGAGCTCTGCTGGGGGCATGTAGGATTCATGGGAAGGTCGATATTGGGAATAGATTGTGGATAAAGCTAGCTGATAAGGGAATTGCTGATTACGGGATCCATGCACTGGCTTATAATATGTACCGGGAATCTGGTTGGGTACATGAAGCAAAAAACATTAGGAGACAGATTGAGACGAAACAAATGAGGAAAAAACCGGGCTGCAGCACTGTAGAAGTTGACGGAATCGTGGAGGAGTTTGTTGCTGGTGATGTTTTGCATCCTCGGGCAGGCGATATTTGTAAGATTCTTGATCTTTTACTGAGTGGTGTATCATGTCCTATAACATTGTATGAGTATGATGACAGCACTACTTAGTAACTACATGTCTTCATAACATTTCATTTTTTCTAGATAAGGTAATAAAATGTCAAGATTGAGATAAACCTGGCCACAAGAGTAGTTGTACACTTGGAAATTTTAGCAACTGTTTTAGTAATTTCCTCAGAAGGTTAGAGCGATGCAATTTGACTCTCACACATTTTTTTTTATCTCTAACTAGGGTAACACATCGGAACACACAGATCTTAATTTGTTTTAAGGCCCAATAAAATTTTAGTTCTTTATGCATTTCTATTTGTCTTCAATTTTCATGGGGTTCGAGGCGAAATTGCCTATGGAGTTTTCCGGCGGAACTCATTGGGCGACGGTACCGTTTCTTAGCTTCTAATTAGTAGTTTGTAGAATGAATGCATCAAGGATATTGCATAGCATCTATAATACCAGTATACATGCACTTGTGAATAATTGTTAAGAACTTAAAGAATGAATGATTCATTTATAGAAGTGAAAGATCATACTTGTTGCATTAAGTTGTCCATCAAAAACAAAGAAAACCAAGTATATGTTGTAATAACAAATAAATATAGAAAACATTATAGAATTATTAGATTACGGTACTAAACAAATACTAAAAACTTTAGATGATGGAATCATCCTCTTGAAAGAAAATAACAATCAAAATTTGAACCTTGAGGTCATGGGTTCAAATCCCGCCACACGCTGGGAGACTTTCGGCCTTAATCCACAAACATGATGTTAGTTTTGCTACAGAAGAACGACATGCATTATTTAAGACACGATAGTATATAAAGGGGGAATTTTTTGTGAAAATTAACAAGAATCCAATCGTAATTAAATTTAAATATATATAATAACTTGATCATTATTAGATTAAAATTAATAATAGTTACAAGAAAATAGAAAGCAAAAAAGGCTACCATTAAACATGAAACGCATGTATAAATTGACTATTGTCCTTTTTCAGATTAGACGAGGATACCAATTTATGTATAAAAAAAACGTGTGCAAGTTTATGTGTTATTTACTTGGTTGTAACAATGGGTCCTACTAGGTTGCTAGGAGCATCATAAATCCCGCCCCGGATCCAGGCCCCATGTCCCGTCTACGCTATAATTCCTCTAATTCTCTGGATCAGGCCACACCACCTATAACCCTGCAGGCTCATTCAGACCTCAACTATTAAATTGCACTATTCACAACTACAAGTTATTTTACACGTAAAACAGAAAGTGTTGAACAATTAAAACACGGAAAATTCATTGTCCAGTCGAAAATAAAAGATTACAAACCCGAGAAATAAAAAATTACAAATCCTAGAAAATAAAATTTAGAAACCCTAGAAATTAAAAATTACCAAAAATATAGAAATTGGTGGAAGAATGTTGAACAAATGGTATATAAATAAGGCAAAATTTCAAAAAAAATAAAAAAAAAAAAGAAAAAGAAAAAGAATTGGGGGTTTGGGTCAGCTTGAACACCCCATAACCTTAGGCCTGGCCGCAACCGGGCACGGCCAGGCCTCTCCACCGCCTCCTCCAACGCTGTTGGGCCTAGGCCGGACCCCAAGTGCGGTCCAGCCCAATTTTTTTCTAGCGTTATTGATGCTCTAACTATTCCCTAATTGCTAACTACAACCAATCTTATACCTATTCTAAGATTTAATGGTCCACAATTTGCCATATGGAATTTTAATATTAATTAATAAATAGGGAAAAGGCTATTATGGTCCTTTAACAAATTATAACTAATTCTTCGAAATATCTCAAAACTTGGAATTATTTTTTCACAAAACATATATAAAATTAAAGGTAATTTTATAAGGATTCTAACCAGATCTCAATTGCATATGTTTCGATGATAAAATTTAATACTAATATTAATTAGAATTTTGAATATTTTGATAATGTCAACTGATACATCATATATGTCAATTGATACTAGCAACGAAGTCAAGAAGCCTATTTGACTTATTGTCCTTATTTATTGTATCAATACCATTATGTGTTATTCTATTTGATCAAAGGAGTTCTTTATTGAGACATTATTGTACCTATCATGTTTGATGAAATCTTGTGATGTCATTAGGCTGTAAAAAGTTGAATACTTTCGAAATTTAAGGAACAATGTACGGGAGAAAGGTGAGTTGGTGAAGGAATTTTCTAGTGTTGAACATGGGGCAGATTTTTACTTTCAATGTAGAAACATATATCTTCTCATTATGCTGGAGGATTTGCATTTTTATTGGTCTTGATGGTATTGATAGATATGATAATCTTTGGTCAAGAGATATTAGCAACCATGTATACTTGTACCTATAAAAATATCACTATAAACTAACAAACATAAACTAACAAACACAATGTCAACTCCACCGTATATAAATGTCGACTTATTTAATAATAATAATGCCAACAGACACTAGAAACAATGTCAACAGACACCAGCTTTTTCAACACCATGCGCATCAACATCTCCTCCAACACCTTTTCTGTCGCGTGAAAGCTCGCCATCAGCTTCTTCACAAGCTTATCAACTGAATTATTCACTAACAATAATAGTACTCATCATTGCACAATGGAGTCACTTCAACGAGGCATATCGACGTAGTCAACTTGTAGATTGAAATTAATATCAAATTGGGTACGACAAAAGGCATAATGTTAACAAATACCAGCAACGATGTCAACTTGTATCTATAAAAATATCAACTATGCACTAACATATACAATGTCAGCTTCGATATATATATAAATGTCAACTTCTTCAGTTATAATGTCAACAGACACTAGCAACAATGTCAACTTGTAAATATCAACTATGCACTAACAAATACAATATCAACTACGCTATATATAGATGTCAACTTCTTCAGTAAAAATGTCAACAGTTACTAGCAACAATATCAACAGACACCAGCAACAATGTCAACTAGTATCAATAAAAAAATCAACTATGCACTACAATGTCAACTACGTTGTATATAAATGTCAATAGACACTAGTAACAATGTCAACTTATATCTATTAAAATATCAACTACTCACTAACAAATATAATGTCAACTAAGCTATATATAAATATCAACATTTTTAGTAAAATGCCAACAAACACTAGCAACAATGTCAATTTGTATCTATAAAATATAAACAATACACTAACAAATATGATATCAACTCCGCCATATATAAATGTCAACTTTTTCAATAATAATGTCAACAGACACTAGCAACAAAAAAAAAGCTTGTACCTATAAAAATGTATACTTTGCACTAATAAATAAGTACAATGTTAACTTTGTTATATAAATGTCAACTTCTTGGATAATAATATCAACAGACGTACAATATTAAATCTGCAACCGAAAATTCAGATACAATTAATACTACACGAACATGTCAAAATAGGGGACGAAATTGAGTAAATATAAACCTGATTCATAAGAGGCAACTAATCCCAATAAAAGCATGTTAATGATAATGGTGCTAGTCTCCAAAACCGATCTTAAACCATAAAATAGTGCTTGATTAATAATATGTTATTGCAAAATTACGTTATCGAATACCTACATGAGGTGTCACATTTCAGTGTGTCACGTTTAATTGTGCTAACTACGGCGTAAAGTGTAAAAAGATTGTATGACTATTGATTCATGATTATTGCTTCATTTAACGTAGCTTATTATTTAAAATAGGAATTGAATTTCGTTGTTGAAGTCTTTTCCAAGTTAGAAGCAAAGGTGGAGTATTAAAATTTTAAAATTTAACATGGCAAGACCATTAGATCCTAGAATCGAGTGGCGTAGAATTGACAGTAGTTATTAATTAGCCTTATATAAATAGAAAAGACCTATTTGCCCTTTTTTGCGGAAAAATGCAAAGCTATTTTATTTACCCTTTTGTCATTTTGAGAAATGTCAATCATTGGATAGAAAAAAAAGGGAACTCCTATAGAGCAATAGTGGCTTCTCAAATAATCCAACAAAATGCAAACTTAAGATTTAAGACTTATATAAAAACACCATTAACTGAACAGTGAAGCTTATCTCGTGAGTAAAGAAGCTGCCGGATTTTCGGAAATTCTGCCCAGCGACGGCAGTCTGGCGACTTTCCGGCAGCGCTCCGGCGGCAGTCCGGCGATCACAGCGAAACTAACCTCCTTCGACCACGTTTTCACGATCTATCCAAATCTACACTTTTCAAGACTTGATTGTTAGTTTTAAGCTTTCAAAGTAAGAAAATAAAGAGAAAGGGGAAGAGGAAGAAGAAAGGGAGGAAACCCTACCTCTCTCGGTTGACGGCGGTGAGACCGCCATGTATACAGAGGCGACGGCGGAGGTGGTCGTCCCCGGCGGTAGAGAGACCGAGAGAGAAAGAGAGAGACTGAGGGAGAAAGAGAGAGACCGAGGGAGAGAGAGAGAGGAGGGAGGAAGACGCGCCGGCGGCCGGCGTCCTCACCGGCGCGGCAGGAGAGAGAGAGGTTGAGGGGGGAAGTAGCCGCCCCCTTCCTTTCTATTTCTTTTTGAATTTGGTGGAGTGGATAGGGTTTACTAATTAATTAGGTATTAGGCCTTCTCTTTGGGCCAAATAATTTAGTATAGTATGTATGGTCTTATAATTTTTCTAATTGAGTTGATTTTATTTTATATATTATAAATAATTACTATGTATTTAGTCTTTGGCCATATATTATAAGTTATGCTAAGTCATTAAAACCTATAGTGTTAACGATCCTTTTGGTACTTACTATTATAATATTTGTTGCAATTTAAATATTTTTTTTATTGAGACATTTAGTTTTTTTATAAATTATTATTAAGATAGTATAACTATATAACATTTTATTATAATTTTATTTTGGATGAAAGAAAAACAAATTCTCTAAACTTGCATTGTACATATATTCAAGAAATGTTAAAATTTTAATTAAGTAAAATGATAGTGTTTGGGTGATGATATTCATAGGATGAGATTGTGACAAAATAATTTGCGTCACGAGATAAGATTGTGGACACTAAAGGTAGTATGAAAAGCTACAATTTATTTGATTTTGATTTCTTCTATGAGATAAGATTTTGTTCTTTATAACTTTGATTCCTATTTCTCTTTTATGCTTCTTAAAATATTATATTTATGTACATTACTCTCTTCGTTCAATAAAAATATAGGCATATAATATGCTATGGAAATTAAGATAAAATTTGTAAAGTATGAGAGGAGGGGAAGGGTAGTTGAAGTAATGTTTTAATAGTGGTATAAGTTATAAATAACTTGGTGTATGTGGGTAATAAATTGGGATAAGTTTCTATAAATGAAAATGACAATATTTTTATGCGACGAACGAAAATGGAAAGTAAATATATTTTTATGGGACGGATGGAGTATTAAGTTTAATAAAAAAAAATCTTAAACTTATCAATGTTGCTCACGATTCTCATCGTTGCAATATTGAAAACTTTTTTCAAAAAGTTTGAAAAAAACTACTACTATCTCATACTATCAACCAAGACATTCAATATTTTCAGTTTAAATAAAAAAAACTATTACGATGTGCATTTGGTCAATTTAGATACTTTATACTATGATTCTAAATTCTTTTAAAGATCAAACTCTACAACCATTCAATAAGAAGCAATACCTTCTCCAATTTGTTTTCATTTTTTTATTCCTAATTAGCTCTACAAGTTTATTGGTAGTAAGGCTATTCCATTTAAAAAGTTGCATTGGCCCACCGAATATTTAATTAAAGAAAGAAATAGGGAAAAAACAATGAGATAAATAGAATTAGAGTACTACGTGTTTAAAATTCTACCATCCTACTGCTTTTCATATGATAGTGGTTACGTTTAACCATAGCAACCCCTGCTATGTTATAGTCCGATATGTTATAGTATAAAGTAAAGGCCAAAATTGGTCCTGAACATATAGCCATTTTACGATTTTGGTCTTAAACATTATCTTTTGGATTTTTTGGTCCTGCACATACGGACATTTGATCATTTTGGTCCTGCACATATGGAAATTTGATCATTTTGGTCCTCCGTCAACATTTTCGTTAAAAAATAACGGTCAACATTATCTTTTGGATTTTTTGGTCCTGCGCATATGGATATTTGATCATTTTGGTCCTGCACATATGGAATTTTGATCATTTTGGTCCTCCGTCAACATTTTCGTTAAAAACTAACGGTCAACGGCCGATTTTTGACTAAAACAATGGGTTGGGTCGGGTCGTGTTTGGGTCGGGTTAGGGTTACATGTTAAGAAAAAAATTAATTATTTTTTATTAATTAAAAAATTATAAAACTTTAATTTTAGTTATTTTTGTTGATTAAAAATATTATAACGACTAAAACATGATGTTATTATACGATTTAAACATGATATTACACGATAAAATAAAAAATTACCAAATTAAAATAATCATTTTTAATCAAAACAATAAAATTAAAGTATACTAATATTAAATCTATATAATAAAATTAAATAATTAAAAAATTATTTTTAATAAAATCTAAGCATAATATTTTCTTTAAATTCATGAAAAAATCAATTAAAAAATACTATACTTTAATTTTATTAATTAAAAAATATTAATTAATTTTTTAAGAATATTATGCTTAGATTTTAACGAAAATATTATGCTTAGATTTTAAGAAAATATTATTTTTTTCTTAACGTGTAACCCAAACCCGACCCAAACACGACCCGACCCAACCCATTGTTTTAGTCAAAAATCGGCCGTTGACCGTTAGTTTTTAACGAAAATATTGACGGAGGACTAAAATGATCAAAATTCCATATGTGCAGGACCAAAATGATCAAATGTCCATATGTGTAGGACCAAAAAATCCAAAAGATAATGTTGACCGTTAGTTTTTAACGGAAATATTGACGGAGGACCAAAATGATCAAATGTCCATATGTGCAGGACCAAAAAATCCAAAAGATAATGTTTAGGACCAAAATCGTAAAATAGCTATATGTTCAGGACCAATTTTGGCCTTTACTCTATAGTATAACACAACAGATGATCCTCCCCATCTTACACGTGTGTTTTTATTGAATGTGTCTTTGTTATCTATCTCTCATAAAACGTCTATTAAATTTAGATGTTTGTGTAGTGTTTTTTGTCATTTGTCACTTTGTGTGTATATGTGCATTTTGTATATGCACTTTATTTTCGTGCGTACTAATGTAAGAGTTGGGTGTAAGATATAGCCAAACATGGTTTATGGTTTTTGATATTCATTTATTTTGTATTTATAATTTGAAACTTTTATGTTCCGTGCATAGCACGGGTGTTAATACTAGTAGTTATCAATTCATCACATCCCAATATTAGTAAATTTTAAAAAAAAAACTCGTATATTTTATTTTATGCAACATATTACTCCCTCCGTCCTGGACTACTCGCACATTTCCTTTTCGGCATGGAGATTAAGGAATGAGTGTACAACAAAGTCAACAATTGCGGCTGTAGGTGATAATTTTTACTAAAAATGGTAAGAGTGGAAATAACTTGGGTAGCCCAGAAAGGAAATAAGTGCAAGTAGTCCGGGACGGAGGGAGTATTAAATTTAAAAACTACAATTAATAAAATCAAAACGATATGGATAGATTGGAGGAATAAAATATCTATCACCAGATAAAATAGTAATAGATGCACTTATCCATACAACATAGTATTAGGAAAATATATTAGTGCTGTGGATTTACCAAAAGTCGAAATCATTCTATATCATTATATTGGTCAGGTCAACCAACCGTCCACTTCACTGCCGAAATGTCCGCCCCTCACTTCTCAAATTCCTATTATTTTCTGTAGCCAAATCAACTCAACCGAAAAAGAATCAGTTTTCGGCATTCTAATGGCGGAGGCCAAGCTTTTTGAACTTAACAATGGCACTATGCGTGTAATCGTCTCCAATTATGGATGCACCATCACCTCTGTCTTTGTACCAGACAAACATGGTAATCTTCTGCATTCACTTGGAATAAAAATCTAATCTTTTCCTTCTTTTCAAGCGATTGTGTATTGATGGTTTTGGTTTTGAATTGCTGCAGGAAAATTGGCCGATGTAGTTCTTGGATTTGACACAATTGAGCCATATCAGGTCACTGATTTTATATACAAATCATACTATTCAAATTCAATTTTAACTGATGTCAAGATTCTGCCTCTATATGTGTGTTTTTGAATGCTTGCATCATGATTTGAAGATACCTATTATTGTTCTGTGTGTGAAAGTTTTGTGATTGACTTTGAATTGCTTTTGTTATGCTTCTTTTATTTATTACTACTATGATTTTTATTACTAGTGCATTCGCCCTAATTTAACTATAGTAGGCCCTTCTTTGTATGATGAAATGAAATGTGATTCCTACTTCCATTCTATTCATTTGCTTGGTACGATGGAATGAAGTAGAAAGTAGAACGACAATGCAAAGAAATTGTCATTTCATTCCAATCTTCATTCCATTCCATCATACCAAAAATAGCCTTAGGGTTTCTAGTTATACTTTATTAGTCCCAATTAGGATATGTTGTGTGCCTCTTCTTATTATTTGGCTATGTGCAGAAAGGAGATTCTCCTTACTTTGGGTGTATTGTGGGTCGGGTGGCAAATAGGATCAGAGATGGGAAGTTTACACTCAATGGAGTCGAGTATTCATTGCCTATTAACAATGGACCCAACAGTCTCCATGGTATGCATCCTCACCATCTATTTTTTACTTTATCACATATAGATGTCCTCCTAGTGCCATAGCGTGCTTCTATGCAAAATAATGTGAAATTTGATTCTATATCATTTTGCTTCTACATTCAGTTTTAAAACTGAGAAGAGTTTGAGTGTTAAAGGATGAACAAGGTTATGTTTGGTCCATTAGGTGCTCAAAGTTGTACTGAGAATATTATGGTTACTTGGTTGATCACTTTAAAAAATGGAACACAATTTGCATGGACTTTTGTGTGCATCTCTTGGTCGGTGAAGTTTGTTTTGTGGGAATAATTATCGAAACCACACTAAACCTAATGTTGCTTGTGATTAAGAACTAAGGGTAAGAAGAGTTGAGAAATAAGGACTAAATGACAGAGTTTAGTAGTCTATTGTTCACTTCTCTTGGACTACTCTGTAACTCTGTTGATGTAGTCCGTAGCCTGCAAATTCTTGTATTTCCCAAAATCATTTTGTTACCTATCATTTTTGTGCTGCCATGGCCCTGTTATTTGCTAAAGTCATTCTTCCCTATTAATTACGCTTCTCTGTTCGACAACTATCAACAAAACTGCACAAATTGCTTCTTCCCATGTTCTGCATGTTGCCATTTCTACAATGAATAAATAGTAGTAACATTTTCCATACCTTTACGGTGCTCCTTTGTAATATTTCATGATTGTAAGAAAAGTTTGCTAAAAGGATATCAGTGTTGGTCTTTTCTGAGGGTGTTCTTGGACAAAAAGATTTGGGGTGGAGGAGATATTTTATGAAAAATGATTTAAATGCCTCCAAATTATATGGATTACAAGAACACCACCATCTCCAAGAAGATATATCGTGAATGTAGTTGTAAATAAGGATTTCAAAATCTTTAAGATATTTATAGAAGCAAAATCAAAACTTGAAACCACATCCCTTCCCGTATAGTAAAAATTTAGGGTCCGGACATATTGCCTCATGGTGTGTCTAACCATCATAATTGCAGAAAAAGATTCAAAAAAAGGAGAGAACTGGTTTATGCAATTGTGATTGGTTGGACATACCATGTGGCAATATGTCCGTACCACTGAATTTTTTATTTCTACTATTTAGGCACATTAACTTTATAACGGGAGGACATTTCCCCATCTGTAACTTAACTGGTTGAACGGAATTTTATAAAATAACGTGGAACTGGGGACTTCTTTGATCCAACTAGAAATTTCAAGTTTTGATTTAATTGTAATCTTTTTCGCGACACTGCATTTTTTCATGAAGGTGGGAACAAGGGATATGATAAGGTCATCTGGGAAGTGGCTGAATATAAGCAGGGTGATACACCATCAATCACCTTTAAGTATGAGAGTCTCGATGGGGAAGAAGGTAACAAACGCATTAGTCAACTGCATTAAACTCCTTACCGCGATACACACACATACATTCACTTATTTTGTCATTTGCAATGCAGGTTATCCAGGTGATGTTTCTTTCAGCGCGACGTACACGCTCACATCCAAGACTACAATGAGGCTCGACATGGAAGGTGTGCCGAAGAATAAGGCAACGCCAATCAACCTTGCACAACACACCTATTGGAATCTAGCCGGTCATGAATCTGGAACATTTCTAGATCACACTATTCAGATATGGGCGGATCACATCACCCCCGTAGATCAGAACACTGTTCCAACCGGTGAGATCATGCCTGTCAAAGGCACGCCATTCGACTTCACTACTGCAAACAAGATTGGCAGCCGTATCAACGAGGTTGGTATAGGCTACGACCACAACTATGTTCTCGACTGCGGGGAGGAAAAAGCAGGCTTGAAGCACGCTGCAAAATTGAAGGATCCTGCTAGCTCGAGGACTCTTGATCTGTGGACCAATGCTCCTGGTATGCAGTTTTACACTGCAAATTACGTGAGCGGCATTGTTGGTAAAGGTGGTGCTGTGTATGGAAAGCATTCGGCCGCTTGTCTGGAGACCCAGGGATTTCCAAACGCCATCAACCAGCCAAACTTCCCTACCATTGTCGTCCAACCGGGAGAGAAGTACAGTCATAGTATGGTGTTTGAATTCTCAACCGAGTAGGGTATGTTCAAGTGTGTCAATGTAAGTTTGAATTCTTATTAGTATCAGAGTTATGCTAAGAGTACTAAAATAAGTAGTACTACATCAGTGCATATGGCCTCTATTTTTTATCTGGGATTTTGAGTGATCAAGTTTAACAATTTCAACTGCAGATTTTGCATAGCCTTTTTATTCTGCTTCATTTTGTACATGCAGTTCAAATATTATATATCTTGCAACACTTGATAGATATTTAAGTAAATATATCATTATTACGTTTCACTATGTGTGCATTAAGTATAATAAATATAGTACATAAATTCAATATAGGTAAATTAAGTTTAGCTAATTTAAAAGAGACAAAATAGACATTGTTTGGGAGTCTTGAGACTAGTAGAAATTTAATTTGAAGTAGGAGCTGCTTGGAAAAATATGCTGAGTTTGAATAGCTATAAAATCAGTTGAATTATAGCTGGGATTGGTTAACACGAGTGATTAGTTAAACCATTAGTGATCAAGAAGCTACAAGCTTGCAGTTCTTGTAGAATGAATTCTTGAATCGATTTTACTGCATTGTATCTTCTGCGAGGAACAATATTTATAGATAAAAGTGTGTGATATCTCTTGTTCATTGATGTAGATCATTTAAGATCGAATCACGTAAAATTCTTGTTGCATTTCTTTTTACAATAGATCAAGCTCGATAATCTTTACTATTTGGTGCCGTTTGTGGGAATAGGGGAAACAAATCAATGGCGACGGCAAGGTTAGTTCAAAGGCAAAAACGACTTCGGCCTTTGGTGCATCAATGGCTTGTGGATGCTCTAAAGACCGATCCTAGGGAGTAGACTGCGGTAGAAGGCAATGATAAGACCGCCATCAAGAGGGTTGAGATCATGGAGAAGGCACACAAGGTGACAACGCTACTATTTTGTCTCTCGCCAATAAAGTCTTGCAGGAAATGTCGAAAGGAGCACAACCGCTGTGGTATGGTTCAACCTTGAAAGTTTATACTATATGACTAAGTAATTGGCTAATACAATGTGAAAGGACGAACTAAGGCCATGAAGCAAGGACCTCAAATGTCATTTTCTTTTCTAGGGAAAGCGAATGTATGAACCCAATAGCTTAGACACCTTCTATACAGCCATGATCAGCAAATACAAGTAGTGTCAAAGATCCCAACAGTTCTACTGCCCCAAACATCATTACTATCGATATAATAAGACTTGAGGCAACACTGTATCCATGGTGGATCTCTGGTAACATACTCACCCATCGGATCTCTATTTACTCCAAGCAACACGTCCAGCATCTTTGTTAGCGCATCAACAGACTCGCAATTCTCAAAAAACTTGTCCTGCATACCAAAATAACACAAATGACTCAGTTTTTTTCTAAAGGAACACAAATGAAGAGTAGTTATGTTCATAATATTACTCACGCCATGCTTAAAATGTTCTCAAACACATTTTCTGTACTCGAGGTGGACCACGTCTCAAGAGTGGACACATCATTTTCAATACTGGAAAATGTGTTCCATGACATTTTTGTGACAATATTTACACGTTGGAAATCGAGTGAGAAGGATACAACTAAAATAGATATTTCAATGGTAGATCATTTTACCCCATCCTTGTCAAAAAGAAAAGCATGGATTCTTGCAGTCGGATCCTCCAGAGTCAGCTGCATTCTGTAAACTCCACTAGGCGAGCGGAAATCCTCTGGCCTCCATGGGGCTAATGCAACAACCCTGACCAAACACTTAAATTTATGTGTAACCTGCAATGCACAAAATCAATAGTTGAAAGCGGCAGCAAGCCCTGTGACCTTCGTGATTCAAGTTGTTAAGTGATACATAAAGGCATATCCAGTTGTAAGTCACTAGTAATGTATTAATGATAGGAATTCCCTCATATCATTTATATTGTGTACAAAATGTTGCATTCAGACCAATTAAAAAGAAATGATAATGCAGTCAGCTCAGCTGAATATCACATATCCAGTTTTAACATAGTTCAACCTTGACACCAGATAATAGCAGCATAGATATAGGCATTAAAACATTTTATATAAAATAGAATAATAATATAAAGCCGCACAAAAATATAAGTAAAAACCAATTAAACATTAAATATGACCAAACAATAAATGTAATAAAACTTCTAACAGAGAAGGTGAGGTGTCAAAGGGAAGTGGATGAAATAATAACAAAGATGCATGACCAGCAAGTAATCATCAAATGACAAACGACTTGGGAGGAAGAGCATGTTTTTTTTCAATAAGGAACTGCACTAACCAATTCAAATTGACACGAAGGAAATCTTCTTGTATGGGTGTTTATCCAGTATCCACACATATGTAATGACAGAGATATGTTGAGTAGCAGCAGATAGGTAGGTTGAGAAATCACATAAGAAAGGGTACCTCAGGATAAGTTAGGACATCCATCAGCGTTACCAAGTTCGCATCAGGATGGCTGGTCTCTAATTTCAAAAAATTTAAGCAGTAAGCATGCAATCCATTAGGCATCATCATTATTGACAACAGAAAGTACAAAGTCATCATACACTCAAAGCAACAAGACCTGTTATGGAAGAGGGCCAATAAAAACATGTGAAGGGAATCCTTCCATATCGGGTAGAGACACGCTCCTTGTAAATCCTGATTTACACATGCCTTTAGTTATTACTCGAAAAACAAAGATATAACCTTATGAGTAGACATGGGATATTGGTTAAGGGTGACTCAGAAATATCAAACAAAAGAAAATATGAGACGATTAGTTTGCTATTACTATATTTGGAAAGATAATCAACCAAACACAGCTATTATATTAAGTTTATGACCTTTGACGATTCATAACACTGTAGTCATCATCGGGCAAGTAGCAGAGCTTAGAGGTGGGTGTCAACACTGCACGCCACAAAGCAGCATGAACTTCAAATCTTATGTTGATAAACTTCATCCATCTGTTACATTTAATAAACTTAATGCCAAGCTTCTCCTGGCCTTGATCAATAACCATCCTCAAGACTGTTCCAACAACTGGAAAGGTGCATAGAATGTCTCTTGATAATGGAGCAGGTTCCAACATTAAAGGTAGTGGATTTTGCATCTCGTCTTCATATCTGAAATAGCAGACCACAAGAGCAAAGGATTTCAGTCCATGGTTATGGTTTGGTTCCTTAAGTTAATAGGGATTCTCATTATAATCATAATATGACATAAAATGCATTTTGCTCAATCTTGATTATGCATTATGCCTCTCAGAAGTTTTTCAGACAGCATAATCAAGAGTAAATATCTATTCCTTCTTAATATCTGCATGCATTTCATAGGTTTATTTTTTCTAAATGCGTAGTGCATGGATAGGAAAGATGATAAACTGGGCAGGGCTCCTCCTCAGCACAAGTTCCATAGATTAAGTAACTAACTATACTCAAATCAAATTTAATTCCCAAACCACAAATCAACTATCAACAATGACTTAACAGCACTATAGCTAATCCTCAGGTGTCACATACATTAGAAGGGATACGCATTATAATCAAATAGTACGCAGTTAAATGACATAATCCAATATATACAGCTCCTTGGTCTACTGATACAAAAGAGGGATACAATTACAAGTGCCACATATCCAATTCACATGCACAAGGGGGATACCTTTTGTACTCATTTGATTCAGAGTTAAAATTATGCTAATATATATAGTTTCTGCGTCAACTGAACAAGATAGAGCGGAAAAAAATCAGTTCCTAACTACAGACAAGAGAAGATAAATACTACTGACTTAGCTTCAACAGAAACAGGATGTGTGTCACTTCCATCCCAAATAAAGAGCATCCACTCATCCTCCTTCACTTGAGCAATATGCAAAATCTAACATGGTGGTCAAAGAGCAAAAGATAAATATTAGCACATGTTTCAATCCCAAAGATGAACTCCAACTCTCTGAAACCAGGGGATGTAAGTCCTACAGCATTTCAAACTACCTTGCATACCACGTTGAAGTGTTCACCTTCTTTGATCTCTCTCAGGAAAAATGTCTTATACAAGCCTGTCTAGCAAGCATACATGTATAAAAACAACATAAAGCAGCATATATGTCTCCAAGTTCACGAAACTTGGAAGAAAATCGTTGCATAAAATACAACAAGCTTGTGACAAAAACATAATAGTGATACGAGATATCTCCATATCTCTATTAATTTGTCTATCAATTATTTTCCATATCTTTCCATATATGCTTATGATTATTTTCTTGATCACTATGTTAGGGTATTAGAGAATTAGTAAATAGGACTATTTGTTCTCTTTTTATGCAATCAATGAAAAATCATATTTACTACATCTTCTTTCCATATATGCTTATGATTATTTACTACGTCTTCTTTATTGTCTTTTTTCGCATAAACCCTAATTGGGGCTGATCTCGGGGAAAGCTCGAGACGTCCATCGTTATTTTCTCGCCGTCGATCACCCGACGACGTCGATATCGTGTTAGGGGAGAATTCCCTTAACAATTGGTGCTTTTGCTGCTCAGCCGCACCACTGCCAGCTGCAGCCGCTGCTCCATCCTTGACTCTGCCCCCGCCAGCTCCTCCGTGCAGCCCCGATATCTTTGGAGTTGAAGAGGCTTTGTTAGACGATGAAGAGAAGGTTGGATCTTTTGCTATTTTGAGGTTTGCTCGAGTGAGAGGAGAGAAGTGCAGTAGTCGTGACAAAGTTGAGCGGAATGAGTTGTTGAGAGCTCATTGTTTCACATTTGGGATATTGGAAGAATTGGTTAATCATTCATCTCCAATAGGTGAGAGAATGGTAATGGTCACCAATGGTGCTGCATTATTTCCAAGACGACACTCCTGCCCATTTGATCCCGGAGGAGATATATCTCATCTAGCTTATGTTATTAGCGACTCTCTTCATTGTTTCGTGGTTCCCACCTTGAGGATAATGTGGATTTTAACCGTGGGGGAGTTGATACGAGAATATCTCTACGAATATCCACATATCTCTATTATTTCATATATTATTGATTTAGCATATCTTTCCCATATTTTCCCATATATCTCTTAGGATCTTTATTTTCTTGCTCATTAAGTTGCGCTAGTCTTATAAATAGGAGTATTTGTATCCTTCTCAATCAATGAATGAAATACATAATTTCCTTTATTTACGTCTTCTTTATTGTTCTTTATCGCTTTCTTTGCATAAACCCTAATTGGAGTAGATCTCGAGGAAAGCTCGAGACGTCCATCGTTATTTCTCTCCGTCGATCTCTCGTTGACGTTGATATCTTGTTGAGGGAAAATTCCCTTAACAATTAACTCCCCCGCGGTTAAAATCCACCTTGTCCTCAAGGTGGGAACCACGACACAACGAAGAGAGACGCGAACAGAAGTTTTGGCGAGCTCTCCCCTCCTGGATCAAACGCACACTGAATGGTTAAGCGTCTGCACTCACCAATTCCTCGGCGACCAGTTTGGCCGCTTGATTGTATATACTCCCCATAGATAATTATCTTCAAACCGGTATAAGCACCTCCTCTCTTGTTCCAACAAATCTCAACATCTTAAGATGACACACGAGCAACATGAATTGATGCGATGATCTCCTTCACTTCACCAGTAGAATCCTCCTCCAACGCCTCTTCTTCCTCACTAACATCGAGGATGTACAACTGCAAAATTGGGGACGGTTGGGGCGGTTCGTCGTCGAACAATTTCCCCTCCCCGACAATGGCTTGGTTCGACACGTTTCCTGTATGAGAATAAGCAGCCTCACGATCTATGAATTTAGTCGCTTCCGTTGCTAATATAGAATCCGAGGACACCAACCCCCTCTCTTGAATATCACAATGCTCCCCTTCCACCATACCACGATTAGAAACGCAGTCGAAATCTTTAGGATCATCACATGAATATTCAACCTGAGCATCTAAAATCAAAGAATCTGACATTGCACCCTCTTGCTCCCTCATTCGTTGCTGATCACAGCCTTGGTATTCTTGCCGCACGCGATGGTCCCAAGTAGAGAGTCCGTAACTCGGCGCCCCATAGGCTAGGGTTGGGTCCCACAACGAGTGTCCGTTGTGCATCTGGTGGTCGGGGAACCGGTTACCCCACGGGTCCCATGCAGCGGCACTATGCGACGAGGGTGGAAGACCCCACGGTTGTGCCTGTTGCGACCGCGTCGAAGTCGGCAAATCCCATGTTGAACCTCTCTCTCGCGATGTAGGCGGAAGGTCCCATGTTGAACCCCTCTCTCGCGATGTGGGCGGCATGTCCCACGTCAACTGATGCGGTGCGAAACCAGCCCGAAGTGGGCCCGATGCGCAACTAAGGTTAGAGCGAAACCCCTCGGGCCAGGCCGAAAAGGCTGCGCTCGCCGGCGGAGGCGGCGGAGTGACGGATACTGCCGCAAACGGCTGGGTAAACGGCAAGGGGACCTCCAGCGGTCGCGATTGCGCGTGGCTGTGCGGCGGCTCCGGCCGAAGCGTGTGGCGCGAGGATTGGCGACGATCATACTCATCCATGCGAGTCTCCAGCCTCGCCATACCCGCCAGCATATGCTCGAACATAACCTTAATCGGATCGAGGGAGGGCGACCCGACCGTGGGTGATAGTATCGGGTCCGTGAGCATTGTGCGGATAGGATCCAGTGGAGACGATTCCGCCTGCGGCGAACGGCCTGATTCCTCGATCATGGACATGGCGCCCAAGGGTTTCGTGCGGCCAATCATTGATTGAGAAGCTGTCATGAGTTCATCAATGAAAGCACCAATTGTTAAGGGAATTTTCCCTCAACAAGATATCGACGTCGACGAGAGATCGACGGAGAGAAATAACGATGGACGTCTCGAGGTTTCCCCGAAATCTGCTCCAATTAGGGTTTATGCAAAGAAAGCGATAAAGAACAACAAAGAAGACGTAAATAAAGGAAATTATGTATTTCATTCATTGATTGAGAAGGATACAAATACTCCTATTTATAAGACTAGCATAATTTAATGAGCAAGAAAATAAAGATCATAAGAGATATATGTGAAAATATGGGAAAGATATGTTAAATCAATAATATATGAAATAATAGAGATATGTGGATATTCGTAGAGATATTCTCGTATCAAATAGCCTCCTATAATAACAAAGTTATCAAACATAAAAAAATGTTTTGAGTGATTAAAGTAAAGCAATGGCAGGCACTTTATACCAATAATTCTTTCACCAAATGAACATTTCCTTAACCCTACTATGACCTTCTTATCCTTCTCTCTAGGTTCATATCTTGCTGAAATCTGATAAGGCACAAGTTCCTTAATACTAGAGCCTCTTCCTTCGAATAATGCAAACGATGAAAATTTCTTGTTGAACAAAGCATAAACACCGTCAGGCCTAGCTGATATCTGCACAAATTAGCTGCTATAAAGCATTAAAATAAAAGGGGGGAAAAAGAGAGAGACAGAAGAAGATGTTATTTGTTTACCACAACATGATAAAGCAGAACTATATCTCCAACATTCTCAATTGCAGGGAGATCCTCCATAGTTGGAGCGAAAAAATGTATATGAATCCCACTTGGCAGCGACTCATCGATGATCCTTACCGAGCAAAAACAGTCTTCAAAAGCGACCAAAAAAGACACATGAGCCCCATGATTTCTGAGAAATGTGAAAAAGGTGGGAAAATTCGGAATTACCAGTTCCTATAGCAGATTTCGGAAGAGTGGTGTCGACTGCTACACCGATGAGATGGACTCGCTGATTAATGCAAGATACTGCGTCAGCTCAATTGCGTGGTGAGTGGCAGTTATAACTATAAGAGCAAATTAGTTCCCGCCCATTTCTCTACTCCATCTCCATCTTCATCTCCATCTCCATCTTCATCTTCATCTTCAATACGCTTTTATCTATTTTTCTCTTATATAAATGAATCATGTTGAGTTACTATAGCAAGAGATGACAACATAATTAATCTGTAAAAAAGTGGGGTTTAAAACGTTTTTAATTTGGGATTTGGTTTTTAAAATCATAAATTTTGCTATTTATGAACTTTATCAGAGTGTTCCGTGGGTGATATGGTCGAAAAAAAATCAGTGACATATACTAGATGGAAAAATGACATTGTGTATGAGTGTATCCTATGTAAAGTTGCTTAAATGGTTCTCCGGTTCTCAGTTAACCGGAATCAAAATCGGAATCGGCCGGTTAATTGAAGAACCGGAACCGGAAAATCTGGTTTTGGTTCCAGTTCCGGTACCAGTTCCAACGTTTTAAATAAAATCGGTTCCGGTTCGGAACCGGATTATAATTCAATTTTATTTTTTATAATTTAATATACTAATAAATCTAATTTAATTGAATTAATTTTGAATTAAAGTAAAATAATTTGAAACATTGAGTGGTTTTTAGATTTAAACAGTGTTAGATTTGCGAGCTATGTTTTCTGAAGTATTTAAAATGTTTAAATCGTGATACTTTGAATCTACAATTATTTCTCTAATCCATTTTTTATGAACTAACTACAATGAGTAGGACATCATAAGTTTGTTTTTAATTTCCAAAATAACTTATACAAATACAATATCATTTCATATGATAGAAATTTAACTTTATAACAAATTTATGTAACAATTCATTTAATATACAATTTAAACCTATTTGTGAATAATTTATTAATGTTCCGTTATAAACCAGAAAGTCACAACAAGATCAATTAGTATTGGAAATTCCAATGAATATTTGTTTAGCCAAAAAAGGGAAAATGGAATTCAATTTTAAAACTCATTTTTAAAAAAAATTGCTAAAGTTTAGAACTCCTATTTTTGTATTAAAAATTGCTAACATAAACTAGTTCGACCTACTACACTTGGCATCACTCTTATCCATATATGAATATTATTATATTGTTGGTTTGTATTTTTTGTATATTTATTTGATTTTTTAGGTATTATTTGTTATATTTCTAGATGTTGGATTATAATTTTTTTAGTATTGAACTACTTAAAATTATAAATAAATTCGGATTAAAATTACACATTGGTTCCGGTTCGGAACCGGAATCAACCGGTTCCAAATCATAACCGATCGATTCCGGTTCTAGGTATGAAAATTTAAAACCGGTTAACCGGTCCGGTCAGAACCACAACCGGCCGAATAAGCAAGCCTAATCCTATGAATAATAATTTGAGAGGTGAATCTCATTTTCAAGTAAAAGTATTTTTTTATTAACTCTTCAATATTGTCAATATGTTATCCTTTATTGTATTAGTATTTATTTATTAATATATTTTGAATAATAGTACTACTAATTTTAGCTTTTTTGAAAAAAAAATTAAAAAGCATCACAGAAATTAATTTATTCAACCAATAAAATGGATCCAAAGCTTATTTCTTTCTCATCTTTCTCTCTTTCCACAAAAACCCTACTTCTCTCTAATTCCTCTCAACAAAACCCCTAGTTATCCCAGACATAGAGCAATTGAAATACAGTAGCGGCTCCAGCACCGGTGATCGTGACCTTCGATTTAGGTACAACTAGTGTCATTATAATAAAGTGGCTTCACCCCGTGTCGCAAATTTTGAGAAACCTACAAGGAGAAAGTTAGTACTTTTGTTTGTGAGAGAGATGAATGTCATTTTTACAGAGTGGTACAAGGCAATCGATGAAGATAATGTCGTGACTTCATCAACATCACTGTTCGAATCTGTGTTAGGATCGTCGACTGCAACATTAGTTTGATATTGTCCGCTTTGGGTCAAGCCCGCACGGATTTGTTTTTGGGTCACTCCCAAAAGGCCTCAAACTAATTGGGGTTGGACATGAATTATATACACCTTCCAACTTCCCCTACTCATCCGATGTGGGATGGGTTTGTACCCCAACAAACCTCCCCTCAAACCGAGACCACATCGGGAACGCAGTCGACACGAACATGGGTCGTTCCAGCCCTGGCCCCTGGGTCATCCTGGGCCCGACTCTAACTTTGAGTCCTTCAGGGCCCGACCCTAACCGGGGCTCATCCAGGCACGACCCATAGCCACCTGGGCTCTGATACCACTTGTTAGGATCGTCGACTGCAACATTAGTTTGATATTGTCCGTTTTGGGTCAAGCCGGCACGGATTTGTTTTTGGGTCACTCCCAAAAGGCCTCAAACTAATTGGGGTTGGACAGGAATTATATACACCTTCCAACTTCCCCTACTCATCCGATGTGGGATGGGTTTGTACCCCAACAAACCTCCCCTCAAACCGAGACCACATCGGGAACGCAGTCGACACAAACATGGCTTGTTCCAGCCCTGGCCCCTGGGTCATCCTGGGCCCGACTCTAACCCGAGTCCTTCAGAGCCTGACCCTAACCGGGGCTCATCCAGGCACAACCCATAGCCACCTGGGCTCTGATACCACTTGTTAGGATCGTCGACTGCAACATTAGTTTGATATTGTCCGCTTTGGGTCAAGCCCGCACGGATTTGTTTTTGGGTCACTCCCAAAAGGCCTCTCCAAGATCTTTCATGGAGAATCGTTCAGACAATTGTTTCCTTGAAGTATATTTCCTTGTGATAGATTTATTCCTTAAAAGATATTTCCTTATGAAATATGTTTCCTAGTTTGACTAGAATTAGGGCTCTCTAGTTACTTATAAATAGAGGTGCTCCCTCATTGTTAAATCATCCTGAAATTATATAGTGAAATCCCTGGCTTGGCATCGCCCCCGGACGTAGATACACATTGTATCGAACTGGGTAAACAACTTCTTGTGTTCATTCTCTTTCATATTCGTGATTGCCTGTGTTTATTTCCCAACAACTGGTATCAAGAGCCTAGGGTTTAAGAGGCAGAAATCACGATGGGGATCGACGAGAAAATTGCTGTAGAGAAGTTCGATGGATCTGATTTCGGATTTTGGAAGATGCAGATTGAGGATTACCTGTACGGTAAAGATCTCTGGAAGCCTTTAAAAACCAAACCCGAAAAGATGGAACATGAGGAGTGGGAGCTGCTGGACAGAAAAGCGATGAGCGCGATTAGGCTATCGTTGTCCTAGGATGTGGCTTATCATACGACTGCAGCAAAGTCGACAAAGGAGATGATAAATATCTTGGAGGACATGTATCAGAAACCATCAACGGCAAACAAGGTACATCTGATTAGACGATTGTTTAATTTTAGAATGCAAGAGGGAAAGCTGGTGCAACAACATCTCAACGAGTTCAACATGATTACTTCGCAACTGAACTCGGTAAATATAAAATTCGATGATGAAATTCGTGCCCTGATTTTGCTATCGTCTCTGCCTGAGAGTTGGGCTGGCACAGTGACAGCAGTTACTGCTGCAGAGACAAAACTAACAGTTGACAGAGTAAGAGATCTGATGATTGGTGAGGAAGTTCGCCGGAGAGAATCAGGATCTTCTACTTCGGGATCAGCACTGAATACAGAACAGAGAGGCAGATCGAAGGGAAAGCAAAATCGTGGAAGATCAAATTCCAGAGGAAGGAGTCAATCCAAGAAGGATTTTGATAAAGTTAAATGCTGGAATTGTGATGAGTTTGGGCATTTTAGAAATCAATGTGAGGCACCGAAGAAGTATAAGAATAAGGATCAGAAGGACAAGAAGACAACAAACGCTACCATGTCTGATGACGATGGCGAGGCGTTGGTCTTGAGCGTCAGTAGTCCGATGGAATCGTGGGTATTGGATTCTGGGGCGTCGTTTCACTCCTGCAGCAATGTGGAGATAATGGAAGACTACGTTTCTGGCGATTTTGGGAAGGTACATCTGGCTGATGACGAGCCTTTAGATATCGTGGGAAAGGGAAACGTGAAGGTAGTGACGTCCAATGGATCCGTAATAAAACTGAATGGAGTCAGACACATTCCTGGATTGCAGAGAAGTTTGATTTCGATTGGGCAGCTTGATGCAGAAGGGTACACCGTGACGTTTGGCTGCAACAATTGGAAGATTACCAAGGGAGCTATGATAGTAGCTCGAGGTAAGAAGGAGGGTACGTTGTATACCACAACTAACTCCAAAGATTGCATTGATATTGCAAGTGAGGCAAATAATGCAGATTTGTGGCACTGTCGTCTTGGCCACATGAGCGAGAAAGGGATGAAGATAATGTGCTCAAGAGGTTTACTGCCTGGCTTGAAAACTGTTGAAGTTGGCCTGTGCGAGGATTGCGTGTTTGGGAAACAAAAAAGGGTGAGTTTCTCAAGAGGAGGCAGAAAATTGAAGACATAGAAGTTGCAGATGGTCCACACTAATCTATGGGGACCAGCACCTGTGAAGTCCCTAGGAGGCTCTGAATATTATATGACTTTCATCGACGACTCTACTCGAAAGCTATGGGTTTATTTTCTGAAGAGACCTAGGTTTAATTTTATTATAAATCAAGGAAGGCAATTGAGTGAGTAACTAGTGACTATATTATCTACTCCCAATTTAAACATAAATAAAAATTTATACCAAACAATAAATGAAATTATTTGTATAAATGATGTACATCAACTGGCTAATGAATAATTAGTGATACTCCATAAAATCAAATAATTTTACATGATTCCAATCTAATTGCATTAGTTCAACATATTAATTATCAATTAACTGAGGTACTATTGGATTGAAGAGTAAAAGATCTAAGTGTGAACTATGAAGAGTTAATTTCCCCAGAAATATAAAAGAAATGAAAAATATCTTGGAGGCAACGATAAACCCCAATGCCAAATTCTCATCTCAAATTCCCAGAACACCCCAAAATTCCCCACACTTTTCGCCTAGGTCTCCACCTATATCCTCGCTCAACTCAATAATTTATATTGATTTTGGTGGGGGGCTATCACAACATACAACAACAATTGATCAGCTGATTTCTCTGCAAAAATGCCGTCATCATCAGCGAATTTGTGGGTTTTATTAGGGCTTGGGATTGCGGGGATATTGATTATGACGAAGAAGCTGAAGCGGGCGGTGAGGGCTGATTTCGGAGCCTTTATAGAGCGGTTGCAGCTGTTGCCGCCGCCGCAACCCCTCCCTCCCAAAGCTCCTCACCCTCTTACTGGCCTATCTTTTGCGGTTTCTGATGTGTGAGCATTTTTACTTTAGTTCACCGTCTGTATCTTTATTATTCTTGCAGAGGTTTGAGACCGTGAATACTGATAATACTGATATTTACCTTTTGGTGAGCTGGACTATGAATTACTCACACACATAGGAACATATAGCTCTGTATGTTGCTTCTATTTGGATTGGGTTGGGTTGTTTTTATCATTTGTTTTAAGATTGGTAGTGAGTTTAAATAGCTATTTATAAGTAGCAAAAACTAATCTGTACTTGGAAATTAATGCAATGTAAAGAGGGTGTGGTTTGAAGATTACCATTACCATATTTGAATGTTGTTTGTGGTTTGATTCTTTTCTCTTGCAAATTTTGGTTGGGAGTTTGAATGTAAAGCATGTTCACGGGGATTTGATTCTTTAATATCTGAGCTAATTTCTGAAGAATTTGGCGGCTGCTGATAGTCTATGATTTATTTGCATATGATCAATTAAGCCCAAAGTTAAATTTTTTATATTTTTTTTCAGATTTGACATTGAAGGACTTGTTACTGGGTTTGGCAATCCAGACTGGTCCAGGACTCATGAACCTGCAACCCGGACATGCCCTGTGGTTGCTGCCCTTGTTGATGGAGGTGCTACATGCGTTGGGAAAACTGTTGTGGATGACATGGCATTAGGGTATGTTTGTTACCCTTATTCTCTTCAGATATACAATTTATGGCTACTTCTTTCGTTTCCTTTCCTTTTAATATCTAGCTTCCTCTTCTGTTAAAATAGTGTTAGTGGAGAAAACAAGCATTACGATACACCAACTAATCCTGCTGCACCTGCACGAGTACCAGGTGGAGCTTCGAGTGGTGCTGCTGTTGCTGTTGCTGCGAAACTTGTTGAGTTTTCATTGGGTGAGACGATAGTTCACAGTTTTTCAATGTTATTTCTTGGCCGCCCCTATTAATATTTTGGTGGACTTGCACGTTAATACTGTTGTTTAATATTTTAATTAGCATTATAGATTTCAAATTTTTCTTTGAACTTAAAACTAGCTCTGCGAGTGAACATAATTGCATGAGTTTTTACCTGATGCTATGAGTGGTAAGAACTAAAGACCCACCTCCACATAGTGGGAAGAAGTGAATGTAGTTGTTGTCAGTTAAAACCATGGAATTTAGAGGCTCACAAGGAAATTTGGAGCATATATATCTCGATTTAAGGGTTTATATATTGTGCAAAATTTCAAATATACCAGCCAGAGATGAAGGTCGAGTCATGTTATGTTTTCATGCCTTTTTAGTCCTGCTATAAAAATTGGCCTTTCCTTGATTTTGCGAGTGTAATTTTTTTGTAGATTAAATGCTGCTAGTATGGTATTTCACTTCAAAACAGTTGAAATTTGTTTCACGATTAATGGTATTGGAATCTGTTCATTGACCATCTAAAGTTTGCCACAATCTCGCTTAGGGAATAGGAAGTTCTTGCTTGTATGCAATTTGTATTAAATATGTTAGTAAATTCGTTCAGTACCTTGAATAATAAATATAAATATCAAATTAAAACCCTTGTATTATAAAGAAATTACCAGGATCACTCATTTGAGTGGGATGAGGATGCCTTACTAAGAACCAAATGTTAAATGTATTTAAATTACTTTGGGTTTCAGCGCTGCGCTGTTCCTTTTGTTATGTGAAAGAGATGTGTGATTATGCTTCATTTCTGGGGATGACTTAAATTTTTTTTTTGATAGGCCAATTTGTCTAGCAGTGAGATTAGTGGTATGTTTTCTGTTGTGGGTTGTTTTTGTTTATGTACGAAGTTTGATGAAAAATACAGATGATTTCGATGTCATAGATTATTCTTATGGTAATTCGTCTACTTGACTCCTCTTATACTGTTTATGAATGTTATGTAAAATGATGCCCATGTCAGATACTGTGCATATTTAACTTTGAAATGTAACAGGCATAGATACTGATGGCGGCGTGCGATTACCTGCTGGAAACTGTGCCGTAGTTGGCTTTCGACCATCTCATGGCACCGTTTCCCTTTCTGGGGTAATTCCTGTTTCAGAAAGTCTTGACACAGTTGGTATGTGCTTTCAATGTTATGCCCAGATACCTACCATTAACAGTTTGGCTATTTTGAAACGTTCCTTTTATACATCTCTGAAGTGATTTTTCTTTTCCCTTATTTTTTGCATATTCAAGAGACTTAGTTTGAATGATATGCTGGTACCTGGTAGCAAAATTCTTGGAAATGACTTCACTTGTGGGGTTGGGGTGATTGACTATATGTAACACTGTACTTTGTAGTTCTTCTCCAATACTTTAACATGACGGCATTGGCATATGATGTGAAGTTAGTGAGAACTATTTACTGCTGGTGAAGTTGTTTCAAACGTACTGGTGCTAATTTTTCTCGTATAGGACTTAACCATTTGCATTCAGGTGTCAGAGCTCCTCTCATACATACAAACTTAGAACATAAGGAAAGATATTGCCTTGCCTGTTAAATGTCTCAATAATTTTTTGTGTAGGTTGGTTTGCAAAGGATCCCAGTGTACTTCGTCGTGTTGGTCATGTGCTGCTGCAGGTCCCATATGCTGCACAACGCAATCCAAGGACTTTTGTCATTGCTGATGACTGTTTTCAGTTAACAAAGGTTCCTGCAGACCGGTCTCAGATGGTGACAAAAGCCATCGAAAAGCTTTTTGGAAGTATGCACTTTTTCTCTTAACAAATGTTGCAAAGGATTTTCATTTGAATTCTTTCAGTAATTCTGTCTTTGTTTGTTATCCTGGGTTGTTTATTAGGCTCACCTTTCAGGACAAGTTCTACGGCATGAAAATCTAAGTGATTATATAAAATTGAAGGTTCCAAGCTTAAAAACATTCAGTGTCATTCAAGCAAATGGTGATGGTAAATCTTCTCCATTAAGAATGCTAGTGAATGCCATGCAGATAATTAAAAGGTAACATTATTGGTAGTGCTCAGAT
Organism: Salvia splendens; assembly: GCF_004379255.2. NCBI lineage: Eukaryota > Viridiplantae > Streptophyta > Magnoliopsida > Lamiales > Lamiaceae > Salvia > Salvia splendens. Next base: position 17,463,180 of record NC_056036.1, on the reverse strand, counting down.
AGTACTACCTTTAATTAATGTGTTTCAGTTTCTTCTTTTAGATTATTTACTTCATTTTTTTTTCATGTGGACCTTTCAGTCCATAATGCATATATTTGAGGACAGTTACAGCCCCCTTACTGGTTTTGCGTTCCCCGTGTAGCTATTGAAGGTTAAAATTGGAGAAAGTACTAACACTTAAAGATAATCAAGGTTTTCGACTGCTGTGATTGATGTCCTTTTATTCTCACCTTATGCCTTCTCCGTGCTCTAATTTCTGTAGTCTGTGCCTTCTAGTTTATCATTGAAGACTCAGGAGGTCTTTAATTTCAATATGCATTTTAATATCTTTATCTCATGATGGAGTCGTATGAAAGTCTTGAAGTTAGCATGGTTTGTTTACATATGCCAATTCTGGAAATCCTCCTTTTGGCCTGAATAAAGTACATTCCTGTTTATATGCAGTTATGAGTTCAGGAAAAATCATAATGGATGGATCAACTCAGTAAATCCTACTCTGGATCATGTTATCTCAGCACAATTACGAGAAACATCGGATTTGAGTGATGCAGACATTGAGAAATGTCGCTTAATTAGGGTCGAATTGCGTTCTGCTATAGATGCGCTTTTAAAGGTACTGGACTCAATATACTTTCTAGCCTCACATCGTATAGTTTTAAAGGTGGTCATGTAATATTTCTAGCAGCAACTGGAACACTGCAGAACAATTCCTTAATACTCTTTTCTTTCCATTTCCTTGTTTACTGCTTTATGTGGCTACTTGAACTAATCGCTTATCCATGCTTAGTTTTCAGTAGATATATTGAATTATACACATACAATATCAAGTTGTTACAAATAAACAAAGGAGTATCAGCATGAAAAAACTAATTTTACGTCTTCTTGATACTGTCAGAATGAACTATCTATATTTGCTCTTTTGAAATGACAAGTATCTTTGCTGTCATGATACAATCTAGAGATCCTTTCTTTAAGCAATAACTTTCCAAGATAAGTGTTGTCATTTTGATACTTATCACATCTCTGATTGTGTCACTGTCCATCTGATGCTTGTTGACTGAAAAAATATGCTCTAAACAGGATGATGGAATATTAGTTATTCCTACTGCCCCTGGTCCTGCAAAACTTGAATCCAAAGAGAGTTATTCTAAGGAATATTTGATTCAGGCGACCACCCTGTCAAGTTTAGCTACTATGTCAGGCTGTTGTCAGGTTAATCTACCTATCTCTTTCTTAGGTACTTGTAAATTTGGCATGCAAATAATTCTTATCGCATTGAGTTTCTTTTGTCATTCAGGTTGCAGTACCAATGGGTTTCCACGAAATGTGCCCAGTTTCTTTGTCGCTTCTTGCCAGACACGGGGGTGATAGGTTTCTGCTAGATACAGTGCAGTCTATGTATACATGTTTACAGGAACAGCTTGATACCGCCTCAAAACCTAAAGTATCTAGTAAAACTGTGACAAATGAAGAGTCTGCTAATGTTGCCAAAGAAAAGGTAGATCCTAAGTAAACATATATTTTTCTATGCTGACATTAACTGCCTTGACAGGTTGTTTAAGAATTTTTTGGCTCTCCTTGGGTATTCCTAAGTTGATGAGACTTTTCTTAACTGACCTTCCAAAGATCTCGAGAAGATTGTCTTTGTTTAAGTTACAGACGTTGCTATCTTTTTCTCCGACTCCTAGCTGGTGTTGGATCTAAGTGGAACCCAATGTTGCCAATAGTGTGGAAACCATTGACCACACCACAGTTTCATTTGAAATGGACTGGGAATCTTTGTCCGCCACAGTTTCATTTGAAATGGACTGGGAATCTTTTGGACAAGGTTCTCTTATGATTTGGGTATTTTAGAAACCATGTGCTGGTTGTTTGACTGTAGGTTACTTGCGTGTTTTTTTTATATTAAACTTGGATTCTGAAATTTGATCATTTGACTGCCGGATTATTTATGACCTGGATAGTTGATCATCATATATGAGCGGCATGGATGAAGTAACCATTTTTTACAACTGCTGGTTCAAATCATTATTAAATTCTAAAATTAAACCTTATTTCCAAACTCATTACTTTATTCGTTTTGTTTTAGCTCAGAAGTCTCAAATAATACAATTTTGTTTATTGTGTTCAGAGAGTTTTAGAAAATATAAACAAAATATGTAGGAAACATAATTCTCCCTCCGTGCCACTTCACTTGGCCTGTATTTCTTGTTGGGTAATTATTTTACTATACTACATTAAATATGTTGGCCACACATCTTTACACTACAATCTTACTCTTCTAATTAACCGCAATGAAAAATAGACCAAGTAAAGTGGAGCGAGGGGTAATAAATATGAACAGCCATAAGCAGCGGTTTTGTAACCAAACCCAAGATGGTCAATATAATGTGAGACTTCAGTTTTGTTTTTGCCTCTGGCGATCCAAGGGAAACTGGTATCTGTTGAACATCTACAGGTGTAGAGATTAAATCTTGTCTGCATCAAAAATCAGACAAGTGGTGTGTTTTCATCCATGTTACATGAGAAGTTTTGTTACTGCTTAGATGGTCCATTTGGTTTGAGTTTTTGATGGAGAACAGACAGTTCACACTTCTAGCATTACCAAATTATATGTTGCAACTTGTTAATAGCCCATTGCATGAATGTATCCTGATATGCTCTCCCCTATTTTGTACCATGACCTCTGACAAACCTCAGTTCTCACTTCTCATCCATAAAATTCGCTTTCTTGGCAAAGTGGATTTAGAGTTTTCTTTTGTTCTCTTCTCCTTCTGTATGATATTTGTTGGTTGGCAAAGAATAAAATTTAAGTCACTTGTCACTGTATCTGGTTTATTTTTAAAAAGCAATCGGACATCTTGTTAATTTTCTCTTATATTAGGGCAATCAAGCATTCAAAGATAAACAATGGCAGAGAGCTATTGGATATTATACAGAAGCCATCAAGCTCAATAGTAGTAATGCAACTTATTATAGTAACAGGGCTGCAGCTTACTTGGAGATTGGAAGGTAGTTGAGTTGAAATGGCCATTTTGATTTATTTATTCTTCATGGAGATTTATGTATTTCTTTGTTGTTTAAATTTAGTTACATTCAAGCTGAAGCAGATTGTAGCCAAGCAATTGATCTTGATAAGAAGGTCAGCTTTCTGCCTCTCTAAATTTCTTGACATCCCTTCTTGAGTTGGTCTTTGGTGAATATATATATATATATATATATATATATATATATATATATATATATATATATATATATATATATATATCATATCATTCTTTGCTATTTTTGGACGTCAAATTTTATTTATTCAGTGTGGGCAATTTCATTTTATGTGTTATCATGCACCCAATTTTTTTATGTTGTCTCACCTTAATTAACATACACCTCTGTTATCAAATTGGTTGAATGTTCTATTGTTCAGATATTGTTGTTTGCCTCTAGCATGATATTAACAAAATGATACATATCCTTGCGGGTTTGCTAAAAGCTAAAAACGAACTTCGATATTCAATTGAGCATCGTGTGGTTTATTACAGCAATGGATCCTTTTGCCTAACTACTTTGTCCTTTCTATATTATGTATCAAATTAAAATATTGTCTCATATCTCATACTCCTGTATCCTTTGGCTTGTTTCTGCAATCTCTACATAACAAATCTCATGTGACTATTAAGTGAGCGTTTTTTATACTATTATGGTTTAAAATTGGGTTTGTCCTTTTGCCATCTAATTGGCACAATGGTGTATTTTGATTAACTGATAGCTGCATCGTTCGCTAAACAAGTCCTGAATTTATATGCCACTTTCAAACACATACGCCACTCCTTGGTTGTGATATGCCTGCAATTCATGTGGACTCGGTTGCAGAACGTAAAGTCCTATCTGAGGAGAGGAACAGCTCGGGAAATGTTGGGCTACTATAAAGAAGCAATGGAAGGTAAGTCTACTTTAATTATTTGGCAAACCAAAACTTAATATTAGTGGTTGAAAAAGGCTTCCTATTTGAAAAAACTCCAAGATCCACGGTGCTTAATATTAGAGGGTCTGCTGAACTAGGTCGTTATTCTACTTCAATCTTTTCTTCTTGTTTGCAGATTTTGGATATGCGCTTGTTCTTGAACCAAACAACAAAAGAGCATCTCAATCTCTGGACAGGCTGAGGAAGTTATTTGAGTAGTTAATCAGATATACCTCAATTACCTATAGATGTTTTGTGTAAACGGCGTTCAAGCAGCTTCCAGTTACCAATTTTCTACAAAAAACGAACGTCTTGAATGTAAGCGACAGACACAGTCCACTCTTTAGTTGTCGCATACGCCATTTATATTTTTTGTTGTAGCACCACACTATTCATCTCAGATATGGGCTGTCTTCAGCTTATAACTTTTTTCGGCCTAGCTGTGCCTTAGCCAACAATAAAAAGGTTGGATTATTTTTATCGCAAGTAGAGAATACTTAATATTCTTAGAGTGATGATCATTTTTCTCAAATAAGATGCTTCCTCCGTTTCAGTTCCACAAGAGTATGCACCTTTGGTTAGGCACAAATTTTAATGCACAATTGTTAAAGTAAGATAGAGATAGAAAGAAAAATTAATTAAAGTATTGTTAGTGGAGAATTGGTTCTATTTTAATACAGAGAAAAGAGTTTCTAAAATCAGAAAGTGTATATTCTTTTGGGATGAACTAAAAAGAGAAAGAGGGCATACTTTTAGACGGAAGCAGTAGTATTAATTTAATATTAATTGAGTTATTGAATTTTTAGCTAAACATGCTAGGCACTACTAGTCGATAATTTTTATTCTGGTTGGCTATGCACCCTTGTAGACGATTTGACTAATTTGCCTTGTTATTTCTGTAACATTGATAATATTTAAATTCAAAATTCCATAATATTCACTCATACACCGAAATGGATCTTGTAATTTCCTATTCGTGTAATTTGTATTGAAAATTATTGCAGTATTTCTATGATTGTAGGAGTATGTATTGTCAAGTGTTTTCCCCTTTAATATTACTTCATTTGATACAAATTGTATTGCAATTCTCTATGTATGTAGCATATAATTCTTAAAATTTCTTGAGGGATCTGCTAAAATACACAAAATAGCAAAATGACAGCTTGAAGATGCAAAGATTGGTAATGTAGAACTATGGTAACGTGTGTTTGGTTGGGGGTGAAGAAGGGCATGTACATTCTTTTTCTAGTACTCAAAATAGAACTTTTGCAAACCTTATCAGAACAAAGAAGCATCATCCTCATCGTCCGCAAAAAGTTCATTCAACTGTTCGTCTGTCCACTGTGGAGGAGTGGCTGTCGACATTAGAGGCTGCGTTTGCATTTGAACTTCATTGGTCGCTCGACCATTTTCACCTGTAGTTTCTGCAAGAGGGTTGATCATTTTATCAGTGTCGTTGCCTCCCTTTGCGCCCCTTTTGGTGCCATTCACTATCTCTTGGTCGTCACCAGCAATTCTAGTCCTGCTCATGTCTTCAGGTCCTTCATTGCACGGATGCTGGCTTAGATTAATATACCCTCTTCTCTGGGTTGCAGATACGTTTGAGCTGTCCCTGTTATTCGATTGACTGCTTACATCAAAAAGATTCTGCTTCCGAATTACATTCTCATTTTGGGAATTCTCAGCTCTCTTGGACTGTCTCATCTCAGTGTCTTCCTGCACCTCATTTTGCATGGAGGACATGTTCTCCACTGCTCGGGCTTTTCGACTAGATTCTGTGCATCAAGTGTTGAAGATTAATAGGAAGAAAAACCCTTGAATGCTTTAGCTTCCAGTTGATTTAAAACATGTGAATTAAATTTCTCCTACATACCGGTATCGGGATCAGCATACTGGAGTGGCTGAACAGACTTATAATGTTCTGAAGAAGATTCCTTGTTTTGGCAGAAAACCTGCAGATGAAAGCCATTGGAGCAATACGACAGACAGATCAAATATGCACCTAGATATTAATAGATGTAACCATGAAAATATAAACAGTGTTACATGATCATTTCCTGTCAAAAGATGCTAAACAAGCAGATCAAAATGCTCAACTATGAAACAGTTGAGGAGTATATTTTGCTTAATTCATGACATCAGCATCTAGGACAATGTCAATTTCTAATTTACAGTCTCAGGCACATACATCCAGAATAACTCATTAGGGATTATTAGGCAGACGAAATAAAAGATGGGTAGTACTGATTGTAAATTGAAATTCCCGTCTTTGTTTAACTCGAGATGGATTACAACCCTGAGTACATATGGCGGGACCTATATATACTTGGCCTTTTAGATCACTGTGTAGAGAGAAGCTGAATGGCGAAACAAGAAACTCTTTTAGGTGCAGACAGCGATCCAATCCATACAAAGTTCATGTGGAAATGAAGTTCTTTTGGATCACTCAGTTAAAGGGGAAAATTACCTTCACCAAATTCCTTGTCGTTACATTGAGATAACGTGCTGTCCTCACTGGGGCAAAGATGGCTACCTGATACGACTTCTAGTCAGTAAACAAAAATTAAAACCAACAGCAGAGCAAAATATGATCCTGCTGACATATCCAACTAGGGTATAAATAACATTCACATGAAGAGGAAACTACAGTTGGGCGATACCTTATGAAGTATTAGAGCTGCGCCAGTAGTTAACTCCTTACCAAACTCGTTTTCGGAGAGGACTTTGTGGTGAATAGTAGCATCAATTGTACCAGTTGGGTCCTAAGTTTGAAGACCATCAAGTCAGTAACATATACTCCTCGACCTTATATTAATATTTGATTTTATTATGTTTCTTATCTTGAATGCCCTTTTATTGTTACCTTCAATGACACTAACAAACCCCCAAGACCATTAGGAGTGCATGACTTGACAATAGCTACAACCTGACAAAAGAAAAGCATGCCAAGATTCAAATAGAAGTATTTTAAGCTCAAACCAAACAAACGTATGCTTTATAGATTAAGCAAACAAGCAGGTATACTTTGTCAACATCTAATGTTTTAACTCTACAACTCATTGACTATCTAATTCCGCTATCAAAAGGGCAGATATTACTCCTGCAAATTATATCAATAATTTATGCTTCAACATGGCTTCCCTTCACTCTGGAAATCCTACCTCAACATAAGAATCGCCTCATGAATTAATCATCTAGAGTTACTATACTCACCAAAATCTATCTCTAAATACTCATTGAATACCTGAACAACCTTGTCGCCATTGAGACATTTCTTGATAGAGCTGATAGGTGTGCTCGGAATCAAACCATCTTCAGCACCTGCAGGTGAGAAACAACAATTCCGTTACAATCATCGCAATCCATCACACCTAAAAACACAAAAAAGCAAAACTGAAATACAAATATTAACATTTGTGAAACACGCCTGTAGCTACACCTATGGACCAAAATCTCCCAACAAGGAATCAATCAGCTAATTGGCACGCATCCTACCATACGGTGAATAGGATTGGGCAAATCAATCAAATTAACAAGAAGTCACAATATTACCGAGAAACTGGAGGGCAGAAAGCCAAGGATGGCGGGAGAAATCATTATCGAATTCCGGAGTATTGTCCAAGGCCGTCCGTATGTAGTCTTGGGTAGAGATTAGGTCGTCGTTACCCTTATCATGGTCAGAGGAATTGTGTTTCTCGCGGTCGTGATATTTCTGGAGCATCGCAGCATGGACTGCTCCAGCAGGTCCAGGAATAGAGCGTTGTCTCAGAGAAGAAGTTGGCGGCTGCTGCTCGGGTGTTGGATGCAAAGAAGGGATCTCAGCAGCGACAGGAATGGATGAGGGGAAGACGGTACGTGGCAGTTTGCAAGGGCGAAGGAGAGAAGGAAGATCAGAATCGTCTAGATCTAAAGCTTCCCAAGGCTCGGACTCCATTGAGTACCTCATTCATTGGCTTCGGAGGGTAAACTGTAAGACGGCTAGTTTGCAATTCAGAAAAGAGATTATTCTTAAAGCCTGATAGATATTGAACTCAGAAGGCAAACGAAACAATAGATTAACATGAACGAAGATGATATTTGATATGGAAAGAAAAATTCAAATGCTGAGATCCATGTATAAACTAAAGAATCAATTAATTTCTTAAATTAACAGAATTCGACAGTAAATTGCATAATAAATAAGAAAATTTCAGAACAAAATCCGCAATAAAGTAATTCATCAACTAGCGCAAATCAGAAGAAGACCTGGCGGCGAGTACGGATGTGAGCAGCGATTAGGGTTTTCCGCAGTAATATCTAGGAAAACTGCATGTCGCGCTTTGTGTACTTCGTCCGCCGCCAATGCGATGATGAGAGGTCGAAAACTGGGGGGACGGAGCGGAGCTAAAAGGAGAAAAAAAAGGTTAGAGCTGAATATATATCAGTGAAAGCAAGGGACAATTTAGAATGAATAAAGAAAATCCAATCATTCAATTCAAATAATTAAATAGCACCATGGGCTGGCTGGCGGGAACTAAAACCAGACAAACCCGACTCTCTCTCTCTCTCCTCTAATTAATTCTCTCACACAGTCGTCACTCACACTTATGCCTTCTTTTCCATTTGCGAAATTAACAGAGAACAAGGTAACAATTTGTCATCGAATAAATTGATGTATACGGCCCATTGATTGTTAATTGCATTATTGCAGGGTAGTATTTGTTTATGTATATTTGGACTTTGTTGCTTCTACTTAAAATATTCAAACTATTGTGGTTTTTTTATAGGGGCGAGGGCGACATTTGCATTTGGTTTGCTTTGCTTTGCTTTGCTTCTTCTCTCAGTAACATTCCATCCATTAGATCTGGGGTAACTTCACTTTCAAGGGGGCTATATGACAGGAATGGATAGACTCTGGTGGATTTCCTTCAGAATTACTGCATTTTCATGGACTTCAAGTATATCCATATGAACTATGTATATTAATTACTCCCTTGTTTCCAAGGAAGATGAAGTGGAGACAATAAAATAAGAGAAACAAAATAAAGTAGAGATATATGTGTTCTCATTTTAAGTAATTGATCATCTTGATTAGAACAAATCAAAAAGAAAAATTGGTCATCTTCAGTGGTACAGAGTGGTACGATGTTCAAAGTCTGGGATTGGGTCAATGCAAAATGTTATTTACAGGCTCTGGAATCTGGATTTATGTAATTCAAATTAATATAGTGTTTTAGTTTTAGTTTTAGTTTTCAACTAACAAGCAAGAATGAAAGTGACTCTTGCCTTGAGTCACTTTTCTGCATCTATGCTTATATGGGATTTATCTAGTGGACCAATGCACCTACATACACATTCATTCTCATATTTGGATTATAATTCATTCTCATATTTGGATTATAAACTTTAAATGCTCATATTCTTATTGCTGGACAAATTTGGCATGTAAATTTTGTTTTATTTCACCTAATTATTGGTGATAGGGAGCAACAAGGGATCAAGATGGATGTATGCTACTTCTTTCCTTTTCGGAGGCCTCATCATTACATTCTCTATATATCCATGCCTACATCGCTAGGTATGCAACATATCCTTCTTTTGATCTACTTAGGGATGTTTGGTTTGTAAGATTGTATCACAGATTAAATTTGTAGTATGTTTGGTTCATGAGATTCAATCCTAGATGGGTAATCATGGGATAATTAGTCATAGCTAATCCTCTATGACTAAAATAATCTCACAACTCAATCCTAGATTGTATCTTGATATTTTTTTATCTAGGAAACCGAACACCACCTTAATGTCCGTCCTAGTAATCAATAGCTAAGATTAAAATAATCTCACAACTCAATCTTAGATTATATCTTGGTATTATTTTATCTAGTATACCGAACACCACCTTAATGTCTGTCGTAGTAATCTTATTGAATGAAATTGATAGGTGTGTGGCTTCTTAATTAGATGTCAGCACAAGATAATTGGTGTTTGCTTCTTTCACCTTTTCTTCTTTTGTTACAAAGGGCTACTGGTATTGTGCATTGCTTGTAACATTAAAAGAAAGTACCAAAGAATTGTTTTGCAGATAACAAGTAGGATAAAAAGTCACGTAGAAAACCACATTGATTTAATTGTGTCAAGTATGATAAAACAAGCCTCGTAAGTTAGTCAAATATGATGATAGACATGCCGAGGGAAATACCAAACAAAGTGCAAAATTTGTGATATTCTAGATCAATTTTAAAATTCGTGAAAAATACCAAACTTTGACCAGAGTTCATGGTTTTAGAGACCAATATCCCTATAATTTAGTATTATTTTGAGTTCCTCCAGTGCAAACAGACACTGATGCAACTTCCATAATGCTCTCTGTTCCTTAATATGAAGATATCTCTGTTTTGGTGATGTAAATCTTTGGAGTTTGTAATCCTTTTTAACTGACATGCTTTTGGTATCTATCCACTTATCATATTTGATCGAATATGTCTTAAAATAATTTGAAATGCTATATGTTTGAGTTTACATGACTTTTCTTAGAGACCATTGACTTTTAACCTTGTTTTGATCTTCAAATGCACATCTTATATTGCCATAGATAAAATTGTTAACCAGACAGTTAGAGAAATCATATATCTTAGTTGAATCTGGCAGTTTAGATCATCTTTTGAACTTAATCGATTTTGTTCCAATACTGAGATATTTCTTCAAGGAATGTGGCTTTATAGGTACATTTATACTTGAAGGTCACTATATTTCAATAATTGTTTACCAACTTCATATCATTCTATTTCAATAATTGTTTACCAACTTCATATCATTATTCTGTTGCCAGGCTAATGAGAAGATAGCATGGGATGCTTCAGGAGAGATTGATACAAGTTCTGAAGTTTGGTGATAATTACAAGATTAATAAAATATTTTTTAAGTATTACCAATAGAGACCTTTAAATATGAAGATCTCACAAGAACACAAATAAAGTTTTCAATCTTTTAAGATTTGGGAATTCCAAGATCTGAATCCTAAAATGGTGCATGAGTATGGTCTCAATGAAAATATGTCAAACATGCATGATTGTAGAGATTTCCATAACTACATACAAACAAAATACCATTACTAAACTTAGCCGATTTTAAATTAATTAAAAGGGAAAATAAAATCAATTTATGCAAGCCATCAGATTGCATAGCATCTTGCGAGAAATAAGTATTCATCTTATTGCAAAGTGAGAAATAATTCCCTAATCTATGGTATACCAAGTGATAAACTTATTTGGTACTACTGTTCTATTAGCAATCTTATTTGGTATATTTTATTAATAATTTTTTACATGTGAAAATATATACTAAGTCATTACTTCTGGCCAGAAGCATACATGGCGAAACATACTTATGGCACAATTGAAATTTTCTTTAGTAAACTATTTTTAAAGAAAAGACAATATATGTGGGCTATTTGAAAAAAATACAATATTTTTGGGCAATATGAGTTTTTGTTTTATTTTATCATTTCACATTAATTATAACAATTTTATGCTTTGTTAAAATATAAAGATAATTAATAAAAATAATATGATATGAAAATTTATCTCATTAGATTAAATATTCATCAACTACTATAAAAACTCTAAAAAAAAAATAAAGTAGATAATAAAATAGAAAATAACAATTGAATTTAAAATTTTTATAAAAAATAAAACTACTATAACCAAAATTATCAACAATCAAAATATGGAATTCTTTTCAAATAGCCCACGATATTGCCTTCTATTTAGAAATAGTTTACTGCGAGAAGAGGAATGATATGCTACATACCTTGTGTGAGCTCCTTATGTGAGCATCATTCTCGTTTAACGCACGTTCAATATTGTTTGTTTTAATTCTATATCTTTAGTTTGATTCTAATATATTGAAAAACGTTAATGAAAATTTTAACTTCACAAAGTTCATCAAGCTTGATTTGTTATTTTATTAATTTATTTGAAATTATAGAGAAAATGGGTAAATCGAGCTTTGATTTTTATGAATTTTGTGAAATTAAAAATTTCAATAACATTTTTTAATGTATTAAATTTAAATTAAATATGTAAATCGAACGAGCAATACTAAACGTGCGTAAAACAAGAATGATGCTTACATAAAGTCTTACATGAGGTACGTAGCATATTATTTCTCAAGAGAAAATTTTCTATATACATATCAAATTCAGAAGTGCGTGTATGCTTCCAACTTAAAAAATTAACTTATATATTTCCATATACCTATTAAAAAATAACTAGACTTACCTAAGAGCGAGATAAATGATAAGGTAAAGCCTTATAACTACTATATTTACATTCTTTTTATAAAAAATAATTTTTCAAAGGAAATGATATTTGAGAAGGTATTATACGTTTTCCTATTTTTAATGTATCTTTACCTCTTCATTAATAGAGAGGTAAAATTGTATAACTATTTATCTTTTTTATTAGAGTAAAGGTCAATTTTGATCCTAAACATATGACCAAAATATGAATTTGGTCCAAAATATTCACTTTTTGAAAAATAGGTCCATAACAAATGAAATTCTTGTCGGAGTGGTCCTTTTTTTACGGTTCCGTAAAAAAACTAATGGTCAGCTAATTGCATAGTGGCATGACCGTTAGTCTTTTGACGAAACCGTCAGAAAAATGACTACTTCGTTGACATTTTCATTTTTTATGAACCTGTTTTTTAATAAGGGAATGTTTTAGACTAAATTGGTATTTTGGTCATATGTTTAGGACCATAATTCACCTATACTCTTTTTATTATGAAAAATCGTTATCCAGGAGAGAAGGTATTTGAGAAAAATATTACGCATTTATATTCTGGAATGCATCTTGTACTATTTATTTATTTTAGAAAATGATTTATATATATTTCCGTTTTGTTACTCCCTCTGTCCCAAATTACTTGACTTTATTATCTGTTCTACTTTATTCTTTCTTCTACTTTATTTAACTCACTAAGCACAATTTTTTTAAATCTCGTGACAAAAAGAAACGTCTCAAGTAACTGAGGCGGAGATAGTATTTTTTAAAAGGATATATTCCTTTTTTTAAAATAGTAGCTAGTATACTGGTATAATTTTTTGTACTATGTATCTTCATCGGAGATAGTCGCACACAATGAATGCATATATAACTAGAAAAGGCGAATATGAGTATAAACACTGAAAAAGTTACTCCTCAGCTCCGAGGTAATTTCTCCCTTTCAAGATCTCTATTTTTGTTTGAACCGAAGAATATGATCTGGGTTAGGTTAAAACACAACTAAATCGTGTATTTTTTCGAACCGAGAGTGTTAATTTCTCCTTTCCTTTAAGTTTTTGTTTGTTCTATTCGCAGATGTCAAGGTCTAGCTTAATAATTTTGTACTGACATAAATATCACACTTTTACAGCTGTGCATGTTTATTGTGCGTTGATACTCGAAATCTTGCTAATCGTGTTCATGGATTTTCAAGGGTTTATATCAAATCTAGGGTTTTAAGGTTCAATCCGACGGGGATTTGATTTTTCAAGTCTAATTTCTGATTTAATGGTTATGGATGATACAGGAAGCCGGTGCTCGCTGCAGTGAATTTCTGTAGTGGTAACCATTCTGCTATGGTTCATTTATGACTGTTGATTTGTTAATGTTATTTCTTTTTAGTTTCTGCATATCTCTAGGTTGAAAAAAAGTGTTTTTGGCTTGTGCTGAAGTAAAGAGACTGGGTTGTGAATTGTTTATGTAATTTAGATTTTCAGTAATCTCACGGATCTACCCCACTGTTTAGCGATAAGGGTTTTAAACGTTGTAGTTGATCGATTTACATTGTGGTTAGATGGAGCAAGGTTTGAACTCTGGTTCAAATGCCCCATCTAGGCTAATTGATAAGTCTAAGGTATATGATGTGAAGCCTTTAAGAAGCATTGCCCCTGTTTTTCCTAATCCCCCGGGCATGTGTTCGACTTCAACCCCAAAACCAACTCCTTTTGTATGTGTTCCACCTTCTGGCCCTTTCCCTGCTGGAGTCCAACCGTTTTACCCGTTTTTGGTTTCAAACGATTCTCAGCCCACCACAACTCGAAACCAGTCAGGCAATAGCAGTATACCAGGTCCAGTTCCATCGAACCCGTTTAGGACCCTCAATCCGCATGTGAATGGGATAAAGAATCAAAGTGGCCAGTATGTCCCTGATGCAGACGAGGCTAGCAATTCAGGGAAGAAAACAAAGGGGCGTCCAAAGAGGAGAGCAGCAGGGAATGGGGAAGAGATTAATGTTGAATCAGTTGCTAATAATATCTTGACCTTGTTTGAGCTTAAAGAGTTTGATGACTGTAGAAAAGCTAATGGTGACAAGGATACAGCTGCAACCGTGCTCTTGGTCTTTGACTTGATCCGGAGAAGGCTTACTCAACTTGAGGAAGCTAGGAGTAATTCTTGTGGACGAGCCTGGCGTCCTGACCTCAAAGCTTCCAATCTTATGATGACCAAAGGATTGCGGACAAATAAGTCAAAGAGGATTGGCCATGTACCCGGGATTGATGTCGGAGATATCTTTTTCTTTAGAATGGAGCTCTGCTTGGTGGGAGTACATACTCAGAGCATGGCTGGGATAGATTATATGAGCGTCAAGGTCACTGTAGAAAAAGAGCCTGTTGCTGTCAGCATAGTTTCCGCAGGAGGTTATGATGATAAAGACGGAGATGATACTAATGTGTTGATCTACAGCGGTCAGGGTGGAGTACACAGGAAAGATGGCCAAAAGTTCGACCAGAAACTCGAGGGGGGAAATCTTGCCCTAGAAAAGAGTATGCAACGTGGTATTGATGTAAGGGTCCTAAGGGGTATCAAGGATACTAGTAATGCACCAAGCAAGATTTATGTGTATGACGGTCTTTACAAAATTCATGAGTCGTGGATAGAAAAGTATAAGTTTGGTAACAATGTGTTCAAGTATAAGTTAGTAAGGCAACCAGGGCAGCCCGAAGCTTACTCATTGTGGAAATCGATTCAGCAGTGGAGGGACGGGACTGCTACTCGACCTGCCCTTATAATCCCAGACCTATCTTTGGGTTCTGAGACTCAGCCTGTGGCTCTTGTAAACGACATAGATGGGGAGAAAGCACCTGCTCATTTCTCCTACGTTGCTAGTCTCAAATACTCTCAACCTTTTCCGTCATCCAAGGTGTTTTCGGGTTGTCACTGTGTAGATGGATGCGAACCAGGCGATACCAGTTGTCCTTGTATCCAGAAAAATGAAGGCTTGATCCCCTATTCATCTACTGGTGTTCTTTTAACTACTAAACCACTGATACATGAGTGTGGTCAGACTTGTCAGTCTCCTCCGAACTGTCGAAATCGTATATCTCAGGCAGGTGTAAAATTCCGCTTGGAGGTTTTTAAGACGAAGAACCAGGGTTGGGGGCTTAGGTCGTGGGACCCTATTCGTTCGGGGAGTTTTATCTGCGAGTATGCTGGGGACATCGTCAAGGTCACTGCAGGTGATTTTGAGAATGTGGATGATGACAGTTACATCTTTGATGCTGGTCGCTACTACGTGCCACTGGAACGGCTTCACGACTCTAATATCTCGAAGAAGGCTCCATTCCCTCTTGTTATTAGTGCTAAGAGCAGCGGGAATGTGTCCCGTTTCATGAACCATAGCTGCTCCCCTAATGTGTTCTGGCAGCCCATTCTGCGGGAAAGTAACAATGGTGTTTGTCTTCACATTGCTTTCTTTGCCATACGACACATCCCTCCAATGCAAGAGCTGATGTACGACTATGGAATACCCGCAAAAGCAGACAGAGGGATGAAGAGGTGCTTGTGTGGATCAATGAAGTGCAGAGGCCAATTCTATTGACCATCTCTATTATGGGGATCCATGAATTTCTCAGTGATTGATGCTTTGAAATAAAGGTTAATTACCTTGATTACCCTTAAATTTATTTTAGTGTATGCATTTTGTTACTTGCTGCCTCTATGCTTTCTGTATGCACTTTCCATAATTTGTGTGATTGGAACTTTGTGTAATTCGAGAAAAGGTGTGTTGGGTCATGCCTTAGTTCTTTCAGTTATTGCCAATGCATATGACTCAGAAATACACACCTTAAACAATGTACATTACGCATGTTTGATAGTACTTTTGTTGTCTATTGGATATGCTTATTTGATATGGTTTTTGAACGAGCCCCGCATCTTTCCCCTTGCCTGTTTGGCGGCAATTTCTAAGATTCTGCACATTGCTCTGTGATAAACCAACCAGTCTTTAGGCTAATCTAATGCTTCTGATGATTTATAGGTTACAGTATAAGCTTGCAGAAATATGGAAATTTTCCCTATGCATCCTTTATGTGCGTGCCTCCCGTCTCTCGGTGAAAGAGATGGAAGGAAGGAGCTTGCCTCTCAAGGTGTGCTAGACTAGAATGAGCTCGTCGACGGTAGTTGTTGTAAAATCTATGTAGTTTGCATTGTGTTTTTGTGATGCAGAATTGTTGGGATTTCATTAGCTCTTTTCATGTTTTTCTGCCTACTCCTAAATCAGAATTGCTATTATGTTCTTCAGTTTCTAGGATTAATGTTTAGAAACAATTGCCCCTCTTTTGCTCTCCTGGGATGATAATCAAGACTCAAGAGTTAAATGTATGTAGATAATTGTTTTTGCAGGATAGTACGAAATGGCAGAGTATTACTGCACTTATGAAGATTTTTTTTATCTTACATTAAGTAGAGGTTTTTATTGCGCAATAAAATATGATTGATAAATCATCAGTTTTCAAACTCCATTTAACCATTTACCGCTCACTAAGTTCTTGATCATAATCGGTCAAAAAGTTGATAAATCATCAGATTTTAAACTCAAACAAGAATTTGGGGATTCAGATTTTTCATCTGTTTAATTTTCTGTTTATTTCACTGAACTGAAGAATATATGGAACCGGTGAAACACGAGCTGCAAAGGCTTTATCAAGTTTGGAGAGGAAGCAATGTGAGTTCTGTTTTCGGGTGGTTATATATACATGCAGTTAGGTGTGCACAAGGGTCACGAACCGGCGGTTCAGGGTCATGAACCGGCGGTTCAGGGTTCGGGAAATGCTTGAACCTGAACCGGCCCGCCTAGCTCCCGGAGGTTCCGGTTCAGGTTCAACAAACCGGGGGTTTACGCGGCGGTTCAAAACCGTCGGTTTTCGGCTTGAACCGCTGGTTCCGGGCCGGTTCGACGATTCGTCGACTTTTTTTTTTTTGCATTTTTCAACTATTCAATTTTTAATTAAATTACATTACACTTTCAAAGTTGTTTATGTATGAAATGTGAGTAAATAAAATTGAAAAAAAAATACGACTAAAGTTGTAATTTTATTGAAATTGCATGTTTACAAGTTACAATAATTACAAATCGAAAACATATGCCGGTCTTGAAGTCTTAAACAAAATTTAAATACAAATGAGACTACTAGTCAACAACTAATTACAAATGACAAGAACGACGTTGAAGTTCTTAAACGTATAAGTGTATTATATATATACTCTTAACCGGCGAAGAAGATCTTTCTACATAACTAAATTAAGGACACCTTTAGCAATTCAACTTTAAATGTTGAGTTTCGTCTAACAATCAACAATTATAGTAGAATTGTCAAAAGTTTCCCTCATTTAGCCGTATAGAGAAATATACTTCATCGACTAGAGTATATACAAATACAATTATGTAATTGTATTTGCATATTTTTAAAGTAGGAATTAATGGGAAAAAAAGAAATAAAAGAAAAAGGACTTGAGCTCAACTTAAATTTAAAATTTAAGTTGAGGTGCCTACGTATCCCAATTGCTCATTTGCATTAGGGAATCAAAGTCCACGTAGTTCTCTTTTCTTACTTACCTATTTGGCTTGGCCGGCGGCGGTTGACGGTTGGCCTAAGCTTCATCCCCGGTGAATTCATCTTGTGATCCCTCTTGACGATCATCCCAATCATTTTCTTGTTCTCGGACGTCAGCTTTGGCCCAATCATCAAGTAACATCATGGCTTCCATATTTTTCATCGAGAGCTTACTTCTTGATTCATCCAACACGCGCGAGCCAACACTAAAAGCGGACTCGACGGCTACGGTGGAAGCCGGAACAGAAAAAATCTCCTTGGCCATTGAAACAAGGATGGGAAAATCTTTCTCGTGGGTTCCCCACCAATCGAGGACGTCGATTTGGGCGGGAGGAGTATGACCTTCATCACCAAAGGAAAAGAGTGAATCAAAATATAAATCTAATTCACTGACCATACCTGAGGACCTTCCGCCGGTGCTGTAGTTGTATAGGTCGGCTAGTTGGGATTGCGCGTCGGGGTCATCATAATCGGCTTGAAATGCAAAGCCATAGTTATGTTGTGGAGGAGGGGGTCTTCTGACTTGGTGAGTGGTGTTATACTTGGTTTCATATTCGGTGTAGAGAGAGCGCAAGTTATACTCGAGGTTTTGTTGCACAACTGATCGGTCCGGGAGGTTTATTTGAAAGGTTTCTGAGAGGTCGACTCCAAATTCGTCACTGGTATCGGATTGGATTGCTTGAAGCGGACCAAGATCAATTGAACTCAAATTGTTATAATAAAAATCTAAAATTCTAGAGGTACCTGCTAATTTCCATTTTGGATCCAATACCTTTGCAATCAAAAACACGTTAGGAATCTCATTGAAATACTTGTGCCATTTTTCAATCATATAATACAAAACGCACATTAACTCGGGAGAAGAGGAAGCATTTTTCATTGCAGTTTTAAAACCAAGGGATATGTACATGCAATGCTCCAAAACACGAACATCAGTGCAATAATAAATACCCGACAATTCAACAGTAGCATTTTTAAAATATTTGAACAATTTAAATAAAGCCAAACTGTTATCCCAACAACTATGCTAAAGATATAAATCACGGTAGGGATTAGTTCTATAAAAATCACATAAAACATCTTTATGTGTCAAAGTAGAATTCAGACAATCATATGTCGAATTCCATCTATGAGACACATCCATAGTAAAATTCGTGTACCTGACATTCTTTTGATGGCAATATTTCTTCCATGCTTTGCCAATAGGTGGCTTTTGATGGATTAATCTAACTGCATTTCTAATAGGAGAAACATGCTTTTGCCATAATTCAAGCGCATCCTGTACACATAAATTTAAAATATGGCAAATGCATCTTTGATGAAAATACTTACCTCCAATTACCGGTGTACAAGCCGCAATCAAATCGGCGATACTTGCGGTGTTGGCAGTTGCATTATCAAAACCAATAGAAAATATCTTGTTGCATAACTGAAACTCATTCAACACTTGTATAATCAAAGAAGCAATTTCGGGTGCATTGTGTGGAGTTTCAAATTCTCTAAAACCAATTAAACGCTTGTTCAAAGTCCAACTATTGTCCACAAAGTGAACCGTAATACCCATGTATGAATGACGGTTAAAACAATCCGTCCAAACATCTGAGCAAATGTTCACCCTGTGGCCCAAGTTAACTAAATAACGTGATAATTCTACCTTTTTCTCCAAGCATTGCCGAACGGTAGATCGTTGCACGGTCATTCTACCTATTCTTTTGATTGCTACATTCAAACCACTTTGCATAGTAACCTCAAAACTTTTGTCATCAAAAACATTAAAGGGCAAATGCTTCATAGCCGTCCATCTAGTCATTGTATCATCAAAATTCTTTTTCTCATATTTAAATAGAGGCGTACCTGACGAACCCGAGCCGGCGGGTTGGAAGTTTAGTTGGCTTTGGGTAGAGGTAGTGCCGCATTCTACCGGATGCTTTGTCACCAAATGGCTACGGAGGGTGCCATATCCACCACTGGCGGACCATTTGTACACTTTATCGCAATAGTTGCAGTAAACATGAAACTCCGAAGTCTCTTCTTGAGAGTTCGGATCGTGAGGATTTGGAATCACCACCGGGACCCTCTTGTAGTGTTTGACAAAAATGTCCAATTTCAAAGCTTTTGCCGGGTTAGTAGCGGGTGGAGGAGGGGGAGGCATCTCCTCATTTCCGCCGGTGCTAGAAGGAATACGAGAATGCGATCTATCCTTGTTGTTGTCCGAGTCCGACGATATAGTAACGTCGAACTCCTCATCTTGTTGGGAACGACCTCCCCTACCCCCACCTTGTTGCATTTCAGCAAGTAGCATGGCGGTCCTATGATCTTCTTCCATCTACAAATATTATGTACGTAGAAGTTAAAAGTATGAACGCAAAAAAAAAATTAATGAAATTTTAAAATATGAATTGGAAAACAAATTTTTCATTACTTACTTGCATGCGTTCGGCTGCCAATCGGGAAACCTCTTCCATAACATCTCGACGACTAGGTCGTCGAGATTTTGAGGGACGCGTAGTACTTTGATCTTGGGCTATTCCCTTGCCCCGATCACCACGTCCCGATCCACCACGAGAAGAAGACATATTGATAAATGAAAGTAGTATGGACTTGGAATGAAATATGTATGAAGTATAAAAGAAGTGGTAAATTATGAGCACATACACAAATATAGTAGTGAGTAGAAAGTGTAGAATTGAAACGTAAACTTGCGCAATTAGAGAGAATGAGGAGAGAATAGAGAAATGAAGATTGAGAATGAAATCCTTGTTAACACAAGAATGGGGTAAGGAAATATGAAGGAGAAGTGAGGTATTTATAGGAGTAAAATTGGATAAAAAAAATTGAAATTTGAATTCGGCCGAACCGCCGGTTTACCGCCGGAACCGGCGGTTCAAGCATAAACCGGCGGTTCGTCCACGGTTTGCGTCAGAAAACCGGCGGTTTATGACCGGTTTTGCAGGCCTAAACACTGCACCTACGACCTAGCCTCTGAAAAGTCACCGGAACCGGCGGAAACCGGCTGCCAAACCGGCGGTTTCTGACCGAAAACCGGCAGTTTCTGACGAAAACCGCCTGTTTCCCGGAAAACCGCCAGTTCCCACCGAAAACCGCCGGTTTACCTAAACCCTATCTGAACCCCTACGAACCCCTAGCCTACTTTACACTGTTCGACCCTTTGAACCGGCGGTTCGAACCGCCGGTTCACGGTTCAAGATATTGCCGAACCTGAACCGGCCCTTACGACCCGCCGACCCTTCTGCCGGTTCAACCCGCCGGTTCCGGGCCAGGTTCCGGTTCATGAACCGGCGGTTCCGAACCGCCGGTTAACCGGCGGGCCGGGCCGGTTTGTGCATGCCTACATTCAGTATGTTTGATAATTTGTTCAAAAGAAATATTCTTGATCTTTGAACGCAACTCCAATAATTCTCTTGCTGAGGTTGAATTGGATTTGTTCTTGTTTATTTTCATAATTTCATGCCATTGGTGACTGAATTCAGTTTCTGTTGCACTAACATTTCATCTACTAAGATCAAAAAAGGATCATCTCAGATGTTGAGCTTTAAACATGATGAACTTTTCATACTTGCAAGATGGAATTTGAAAATCCCTTTTCTTGTTTAAGATGACACATTACGACAATAAGCAACATCAAGCAAGCATTTGTTTGAAGAGGTTCTTCTTTGGAGGGAGATTGGTGTCTGGTCCGGACGTATCTTCTTTGTTTTTGTCGGCCTTCTTGATCGCTGCCCCTGCCCTTGGATTTTGTATAAAGGCCATCCTTAAAGAAGACAAACCTGCTGTTTCTTGTTATCCTGTGCGTATAGTAGCTCTTGTACTCACAATTTTGGTAAGCGAATCGGTTAAAATTTCATGTTATAGATTCTGTTGTCTCAGGACATGGATGTTTTTGCAGGATGTAGTCTTCCTTCTCACTTCCAGCAGAGATCCCGGGATTGTACCAAGGAACATGAGGCCTCCTGAATGTGATGATTCATTCGAGATGAACACTCCTTCAATGGAGTGGGTGAATGGCCGAACACCTCATCTCAAACTTCCTCGAACAAAGGATGTCATGACCTCAAAGGAGAAAAGCGACATCGGAATGGGAAACAAATTTGCAGAGGGAAAGAGCAGCACACTTCCTGATATTCTTCTAATCATAGAATATGGTGGCATTCATGACAACCTTAAACAAAAGGTGATTGAGAGAGAAATGGTTGCCGATTCAGACAACTTTGCTGTTCCTGTTGATCTAGAACTTGAGGAATCTGCAGCTTCTCCCATAGTTGAAGTTGTGCCCTATGAAGAGGAGAAATACGGTGTCATGAAATCTCAACCGAACACAGCACCAGATCAGACTGATTATTAACGATTCTCTGTCTGTACGTACTAGTTCTGAGTCATCCAGTTTATAAGCTGTTGCAACAGATAGATATGCACCATTTCATCTTGTAGTAATCTTATCTTGTATTACCAAAATTGGGGGTTATGCAGAGGCCTTTTGATTTCAAGATGGAAGCTTTTAGGTCGAAAAAAATTGAGATTTATGTTGTGTGTTTGGGAATCAAATTTCCAGCAACAATGATAATCAGAATAATGCAAGATCTTAGACAATGCTATGCAGTGATTAGCGTTCTCGAAAAAATTGCCAACATCTAACAATTACATTTCAATGTAAATGATGAAATTACAAGAATATGAACATGGCTGTGTGCGTACCTCATGAAATCAGTCGACTCTGTCTCCATCGACTTGGGTTGAGTTCAAACTGCAGCTCGTTTACTGATCTTTCTGCTGAAAAACACAAATTCAGTTCATAAGAGGAAACATTGTGTTGTGAGTTTGAATTAAACAAACTTAGTTTGCAGTGTCTGAAATATCAGAATAGGGTTTGCAGATTTCTGCCATCTGTTTCAAGCATTCAGAATGACTAAAAATGCAAAGCAAAGTTATGAGATGAATAAAATTAGCACCATGTTTATTTATAACACAAATTCATATGTTCAACACAGCACTAATACAATTACAATATTCTAACACACATCAAAAGAATCAAGAATGCTATCATCTCTAATCTGCAGACTTCAGTTTTGTTGCATCCTTCTTAGCAGCTACAGATTTCTCCTCGTTTTTACCCCGAGCTAGTATGCCAAACACCCAAACTGCTGCGAAAGTGGCCTGAACCGGAGCAAGCCAGTAAACAACCAAATGCTCCTTAGTGATATGCTCCCCATTAGCAAAAGCCCAACCCATCACCTAATGAGCAAACACGAATTTCCCGTTGCTTTCATTGCATCAGATGTATAATTGAATGAAGAAAAAAAATCTGAGGATACTTACAGAGGCTGGATTCATGCAGCCACCGGTTAGGTCCGCGCCTAGGGTATGAAGACTGAGCTTAGACAAGCTGGAAATCCATGTTTTCATGAAGAAACTATCCTTGACCTTTCTAGCCAGCCCGAGGGAGATGAAGACGATGCAAAATGTTAGCAGACCTTCTGTCAGCGCACCCTTAGCAATACCGACATTCAAGACAGGCCCCCGTCCAATCCCAGGAAACGTGCTCAAGATGAGCCTTACGCCATAAATTGCCCCAACGACCTATTCCAAGAGATATGGGGGTAAAAAGCTTTGCTTACCAACATATATTACACAATAAACGAAAACGCAGAAGCAATATAAGCATTGATGAGTTAGAAATAACTCTAAAAAGTACCCCCATTCTACCAAACAGTGATGGAAGCCCGTTTGCTCAAACCAGTTACTCATAAGGAAAAGTTGAAACGCATTCCTTGTCACTTCATTACTAATGTCAATGACATTTTAAGACTTGTACCTACTAATTGTCATGACAATCTTTGAAAACTCAATGAACCCTACGAGAGCAAACAAAAGCCATGACGAAGAACACATGCTGCCTCATTTTCAAGCAACCGATCAGCCAAGCACAGTTGTAGATAATGGCAAGCTGAGCTAGGGCGTAATCAAGTAGGCTGAGCTCACATCTCTTGAAGAGTTAAATTTCTGATTTTTAGTATATTAAAAATCCAATTTTGTTACATTTTAGTACATCTGTCCTCATCAAAGTTCCAATCTTGCAAACATAGAGGAGTTTTTATTCACAAAAAGCACAAAATACTTAATACCAGATCTTCAATTCAGTTTATCAAAATTTGAATTCCTCATAATTTCCAATCCAGAAGAACTCATAAGGCACTATCACAATATTGCCCTATCAATTGAACAGTCGGCTCAACTCACACACACAAAAATAGAAATAAGAGTTGTGCAACAAATTCAAAAATTAGAGAAACCAAGAACAAAATTGAGCTTAAATTTGGAGAGAGAGAGTTAAACCTGGGCAGGAACTCTGGCGCCAAGAGTGAAGAGGAAATTGGAGAAATCGCCTGTGAAGGCGGCGGAGAGGAGGGAGAGGGGGTTGTAAGCACCACCTTTGGTGGCCTTGACCATGAGGGCGAAGAAGAACATGTTGAGGATGGAGAGAGCGAATCTGACGATTTGGGCGTCGAGATCGTGAGGTCCATAACCCAAGATTTTGTGCACAAAAATCTTGTTTAGAACGCTCGACCACACCCACATGAAAGACATCGCGAAATCTGCTGCTAGCAGCCGCCACCCTCCCGCCATTGCTGATGCTCTCTCTCTCTCTCTTCAATTCTCAAGAAACGTCAGGGCGAAAGAGAGAGGTTGACCAATAGAAATTGAGTTGAGCTGTTGGAATGGGAATCTTGTGCTGTTTTTCGGAGAATCTACTACGAAGTGAGTTTGAAACCTTTTTTGCATTGGTCGGAAATTTTCATTCCTGCTTTTAGTTGTAGAATATTGTTTCAATTTTATTTTATTTTATTTTATTTTATTTTATTTTATTTTATTTTATTTTATTTTATTTTGATTTTGATTCTGATTCCTCTATCAATTTTCATTTTAATTTATAGCAGTTCTAACTTATAGGGAATCGTGTTTTATTTATATATTTAATTCTTAATACAAAATTTACTCTTTGTTTATTCTTTCTGTGAAATCTATTTTACTTAATATTTTTTGCATACTATAGTATTTTTGGAACCTATTTCTGTCATAATATTCCTTCCACAATATTAATTTCAGTTTATAAACTACGTGAAACCGACTGTAAAATGACGTAACATCTCGGTCGTCACGTAAGATTAATTTCACCAGAAAATTTAACCGTGATAAAAATCTAAATTGACAAAAAAAGTGTTTTTTTACCAAAATTTAAGTTCGTGATAAAAATCTAGATTGACCAAACTGATGTATTACTCCCCCTGTCCGCCATTAGGAGTCTCATTTGAGTTCGGTACGAGTTTTAAGAAATGTAAAGGAAAGTGAGTGAGAAAAGAGAGTGGAATATGTGGCCCATTTTTATAGATTAGTTTTTTAATAGAACATGAGTGGAATAAGTTAGTGGAAAGTGAGGTATACCTACCATTTATAGTAAAAGTGAACCGAGACTCCTAATGACGGACGAACTAAAATGGTAAACCGAAACTCCTAATGACAGACGAAGGTAGTATATTCTTTTAGCTATTTAGCCTTGTTTTATCGAGTCTCTATTTTATCACCTTAGTATTTTATGGTATATTTTATTATATTTTTTACTTTATACTATTTAACTTAAACATTCATAAAATGTCTCAATTATGATACTCCACAATGGAGCAAATTTCTAAAATGTGTATATGTTTAAATTAAACAAATTTGTTTTAATAAATATACATAACGATGCCTTGGTTAGGGGTGGGAATATGGATATCAGGTATTGGGTTTACCCGTACCCGACCTGATATCCGGCGGGTATTGGATACTCAATATCCAATTTTATGGGATTGGGTATGAGATTTGGTATTGAAATTTAAGATAAATCGGGTATTGGGTAATCCGAATGGGTATCGGATATTACCCGAATATCCAATTTATTATTTAAAGCATTTTTTAAATTAGGCTTAGTCATTTTGGGCTTCAAGAGCTGTGCTAATTTATTTACTAATTACAACTTACTTGGTTAACTTTATCTAAACTATATAAATAAGTCAATCTCTCTTACTCTAGGTCACGACTTATCCAAACTCTCAAGTTTTACGTATTGCATAACCAACTCATGTGGTTTTTATATTTTAGTTAATTATTTGGACTTTTGAATTATATCATCAGTTGCTTCTACAGTTTAATTAATTGCGTAACTTTTATTATTTTACTTGCATATTGCATAACCAATCCCTATAAATATAATCATATACTTTAAAATAAAAGTGACCCATTTATAGTTTTATACTACAAAATAAATGCAACATTAAAGATATTAGACAATTTAAATATTTCTATATTTATATTAATATATAAAATTTGAATTTTTTTTATTAGTTATTAAACACATGTAAAGAGTCGGGTATTTGGGACTCGATACGTCGGATATGGATACCCGGGGCAGGTATTGGAGTACCCGAAAACATATCAGGTCAGGTTTTGGATAGACATTTAGATGATTTTTGGGTTTGGGTACCCGGTTTTTTCGGGGAGGGTATCCATGAATACCCGTATTCCCACCCTTAGCCTTGGTCACATCATTCGGTACGTTTAGTCCAATCAAAGTACTATTATTCAAGGGTAAAATATTGCATTTTGGATCTCAATCCTACTCCAATTTTCTTGACAATTTGTTACGATTTCAGTTATTGAAATCGCAAGCTCAACCACACCCCGCACACAATCCACAGCTTAAACGATACAACAATTCCCAATCAACACCACATCACACCACCAAATCAGCATATTAATAACAGAAAATATAAGAATACAGTGAATAACACCAAATTGCATAAATTGAGCTAAGTTTGGATACAATGATGAAGAGCAACGAATACTGTATGTAAGGGAAATGATAAACAGAACAATGACATGAATTAGATAATGCATCGTATCTACGATCCTAGCCCAAGCGCTCAGGGTACACATACAATTTTCATGAATGCTATCAGAGAAGAGAATATCTGCATTTATACCCAATTTTCCTTCTTTCATTTGCATTTAGACCCCTCGGTTTTCCTTCTCTCTCATTTGCATGAATGCTAGAGCCCGGCTGCCATTGCCTCCCATGGTGTTTTGGCTACCAATAGGCCGGTGCGGTACCCTATCGTTACGTCTACAGCAGCTCAATGTCCGCTGCGAAACAAAAACCAAGGTCGTTCTCCATTTACTTGCTGCTCCAACTTTTCATTTCTCAAACTGTTTTCATGACTAACAATCAGAAGAGAAAACATAATCAGTTTGTAACCGAGAATTCTCTTTTGTACATTTGTAGTTATTTCTCAATTATATGAGTTTCTTATTATCCAGGACAACGTGTTTGTGAATGTGGTTGCTTCGATCCAGTACCGGGCATTGTCCGACAAAGCATCAGATGCCTTTTATAAGCTGTCTAACACGAAGGAGCAGATCCAAGCATACGTTTATATAGATATCATTGATTTAACCTGTGTTTTCTAATCAGAAACATAAATGATATGGTTGCGGTGTTGTGTGAATTTCGTTACAGTTATCAGGGCAAGCGTACCAAAACTGGATCTCGATTCCACTTTTGAGCAGAAGGATGAGATAGCTAAGGCTGTGGAAAACGAACTTGAAAAGGTAGCGTACGTATGCTCTTGACAGACGATACATGTTTACTCGCTATGATGCTGGTTATCATACTATACCATTACCAAGTAAATCTTGATTATCTTTTTGTCTTTGCATGCTATGTCTGCTTATGGATTTGAGATAGTGCAGACTCTGATCGTTGACATCGAACCGGATGCTCAAGTCAAGAGGGCTATGAACGAGATAAATGCAGGTATGTCATCGAACCAGATGCTCAATCTATAATGAGTTCATTTTCGTTTATCTGATAGCGTATCGCTGTTGCAACAGCTGCTCGGCTCAGGGTCGCTGCAACTGAGAAAGCCGAGGCTGAGAAGATCTTGCAGATCAAGAGAGCCGAGGGAGAGGCTGAATCCAAGTACCTGTCCGGGCTAGGTGAAGCTCGTCAGCGTCAGGCCATCGTAGACTGACTGAGGGAGAATGTGCTCGCCTTCTCGGAGAACGTGCCTGGGACGGGCTCTAAGGATGTGATGGACATGGTCCTCGTCACTCAGTACTTTGACACGATGAAGGAAATCGGTGCTTCGTCTAAGTCCTCTGCCGTCTTCATCCCTCACGGACCTGGGGTCGTTAAGGATATCGCGTCGTAGATCCGCAACAGCCTCCTTCAGGGCGAGAGCGCCATGCCCGGTTTCCATGCCTCGGACTCTGTTTAAGTATAATGATGTGTATATATCTTCCTGCCTATAGATGATCATACTTTGCATTTGAAGATTCTATTTTGTCATTAAATATGTAATTTTGTTACTTTGGGTGCCGCATTGCCTATTGTGGGACGAAAACGACATTCTTTGTGTTAAATATCTATGATTTCTACATCCATTTGACAAAATCAATCTATTGGTACTATAAAGCTCTTTTGCCTTCTGGCAAGGTATTTTTAACCTAGATGTCTTTTTTGATGAATGTTCATTTCATTTCCAAGTAATCTCTCCCTCTTCGGTTATTTTCAAGGATAAAATGATTTCGTCTCGGATGTAGCAGCGCCACTGACAATCGAACTCCGGCGAACTAAATGATGGCTGTAGGACAAAGCTTCAACGTATGAAACGTAGAGTGAGAGCTTATGCCAATGCTAAGAATCGTGTCTTGATATCGAGAATGCATGAATATACCTTTCTATTTATAGGCCCAAGTCTACTACTCATGGAGCCTATAGAAGCAATGCAGAGTCGGATGTTAGAGACGTTACAAATGTTTATCTTGGAGCGTGAACTTGGACGGATGTATTTAGATACCTCCCATGTCGATGTTCGCTTTGGACAACCTGATCAATGGGCATGCATGGACAAATATGTGTCAAACCACATATGCTTATTTGCCACATTGTTTTCATATGCGTGTCCAATGTGTGATTAATTAACATCTCACTACACCTCAATGTTTTGAAAACTAGATGGTTTGGCGACGAACTGGTGCCTAGTCCGGTACTGTTTGTGCTATAAAATTAGTAGAGAGTTGGGCCATTTTAGACCTGGTGAGTTGCCGGTTCGGCCAAAAGTCGATTATCGTGCAACAAGTTAGTCAATATATTACACCTTTACCATAAGAATGCACTTTCTAATTTTGGAAATATTTTTTTCTCTGTAATGGGGTGAGATCCATTCTCCACTAACAATAATATTTTACTTTTTCTCTCTACATCTCTCTTATTTTATCAATTTTGCATTAAAACCTGTACCGAACCCAAAGTGTATATTCTTTTAGGACGAATGAAGTAGTATATATTGTTATTAATATAGCTAAGAGTGAGTATATACAATCACAAAAACTAATGATTATATTAAGGGCATGTTCAGGTTTGTGGATATGTCAAGTATTGAGCTCAAATCTGGGTTTAATCTAGTGTTCAAGTAACTCTGTTACTATCGGCAGAGCCATATAAATAATGAAGGGCCCGCACTGTCCCTCTAGCTTTTAACAACAAATATATTCAACCAAAATTCGTGTCATTTATTTCTGCATCATAGAAGGCGCCCAAAATTGAATTTGAAATTGAAAATACTATTTTACCCCTCAGCAACACGCTTTCTCTCAAAATCAAACAATTAATCCGTCTAGAGCCTTTGTCCTAGCGGCAAGGAGCTTAGACATTATTGTAAGAGATGCCGAGTTCGAGCTCTCATGATATCATTTGTAATTTCTTCCATTCTTCCATTATATAGGAGTTTATTTTTATATTTTTTAAAAAAATCAAACAATTAATCCCCATTTCATTTCCCCCAAATTTGAAACGCCTGTGCGCGAACCCTACATTCATCGTTGCTTTCTGCCCCAACAATTTTGTCTCGGAGTTCAGTAGGGAAAATTCTTGTGTTCAGTGAGTAGTTGATGTCGTCGAACGGAATTATTGGAACCATTTCTTTGTAATATCCCTAAATCGACTTGGGTGTGAGCGTGGAGTTTGGGCCTGGTTCACTTTGTTACGGGATTTAATCTTCTGTGTTCGTTTTTGCCATTGTAGGTTGATAAAGCTCAAGCTATTGATTGCAGTATTTCATCCGGCGAGGTCACCTTCGGCGTACGAGTCACCGACTACGTTGATAATTGTTTGAGTTGGCTAAATCCCGAGGTATTCATCATTACAGATCCTTCTTTTATGTGCAAATCTAAGCAATCATTGATTAGCAATTTTATAAACCCCCCCCAAATGGCTAATGAGTTTAAGTTAAAGGCTGATATTTTACGATGGATGCTTACATCCAGGGCTGGGAATCGGTTCGGTTCGGTTCGGTTAACCGACTCCCCAATTTTCCGAAAACAAAGAACCGGAACCGGAACCTAGAAGGAATCGGTTCGGTTCGGTTCGGTTAGGAACCGATTTTACACGGTTCGGTTCGGTTCTAACCGATAGGAACCGAATTGGAAAAAAAAAATTAACAAGTTGTTGCAGGGATTCGATCCCTAGTCAATGTGTGAGAAAAATGGCCAGCCTACCACTTGCGCTACAATGCTCTTTGTTTTTCTTATGTTTGTAGAAATAATTATGATTATATTTCGCATTATAAATTAAAAATAATGTTTTGAATAGGGAAATAATAAAAGAATTTTTGAGGGAAAATGAATAATAGAAATTGGGGAATTTTAATTTCGGTTCCCTCGGTTCTTTCGGGTATAATCGATCGGTTATCGGTTAACCGATAACCGATCATAGCTACAAACGGGAACCGAAACCGAACCGATAACCGAATTTATCGGTTATCGGTTAACCGACTAACCGAATTTTTCGGTTCGGTTATCGGTTAACCGACTAACCGATGACCGAATTCCCAGCCCTACTTACATCATTTAATCTTGGTGCGTAACACTTTATGTCTCGTTTCTGCATCATGATTTCCACTGTTTTTTTGGGTGGTCTTCACCACAGAAACCGTTGTGTTGATTTGGATGAGTTAGGAACTGTTATGTGCTATGTATGTTGTGATACCATGCAACAGTAAATTTTTTGATGAGTAAAGAAAAGAGTTTGTTGAAGATGTCACTAAGCTCCAGGAATGACGCTGCAATGTGCATGATGCTGGAAGATATTATGTGGGTTTATCGGGTTCAGATGAATGTCCTCATATATCGATATATGAACGCTCGTACTAGACAGAAAATGAGGAGGATTTTCGAGCATGCATGCAAGTTTAGCGTTCTACCCCAAATCCCAGTACAGTTGCAGCGCTTGGACCGTCTTGTTCACTTCTCAAATGCTGACTGCATCTCAAACCTGCGTATGGATCGCAACACGTTTAGTCAATTATGTACTATTCTACGTGCACGTAGAGGTCTTACAATTGGCAAATGTGTTGGGATTGAAGAACAATTTGCTATCTTCGTGTCCGTTCCACCACAAGAAAAATCAGGTCTTGCGGACTGCATTTTGGCGTGTAGGGGGTACAGTTTCCAATTATGTGCATCGAGTTTTATGTGCTGTGTTGAGTTTGCACTCGGTATTGTTATCAAAGCCCACGTCAGTTCAAGATGATTGCACAGATAACCGATGGAAATGATTTAAGGTCAGGACATTATGTTTTATGTCCAACATTGTGCAATTTATATTTCCCTCAAGTTACTTTACAGAGATTATTCGAAATCTTCATTAATTTCTCCTTTCTTTCTTTCATGCCTTGGCTTTTTTAGAGGTGTTTAGGTGCGCTTGACGGTACGTACATCAATGTATTAGTCCCCAATGCTACAAGCCTAGATACAAAACGCGTAGAAGACAAATTTCAACAAATACACTAGTAGTGTGTGACCGAAACATGCATTTCGTCTACCTCCTCCCTAGGTGGGAAGGATCTGCTAGTGATTCTCATGTATTGCGAAATGCAGTGGCGCGTCGAAATGGATTCAAAGTGCCCCAAGGTACGGTACTATTCAGACTTACTGAAACTTATACCCATTTAGGTTCACAAAAGTGTTTACGTTGAGTGATTTGATGTTTTTTTTTATTTGGGAGTTATTAATTGATCTTTGTTTATGTATAGGTTGTTACTATTTGTGTGATTACGCATACACAAATAGCAACGAGTTTTTAGTGCCATACAAATGGGTTCGATATCATCTAAAAGAGTTTGGTCCCGGTACAGAGCAACTACATAATCCCAAGGAATTATTTAATATGTGTCATACGAAGGCGAGGAATGTCATAGAGAGGGCATTTGCGGTATTGAAAATGAGATGGGGAATCCTTTGAAGCGCCTCCTATTATCCAATTCATACTCAAATTTGGTTGATAATGGCATGCTTTGTTCTCCACAACTTAATTCGGCGCGAGATGGTGATTGATCCCTTTGAACTAGAACTAGATGAGGATACCACCACCCAAGTACAAGATGAGGACAACAATGTGCATGACTATGTACAAACTGTAGTGCCCACAACCGAGTGGACACAGTTACGCGAGGAGATTGCAATGGAAATGTGGAATAACTTCTAGCTGAATTAATTGTTGTGCTGTTAACTGTTGTGCTATTGTTATGCGGTCATTTTACTAAACTATGTAGAACTTGCTTCGTTTACTTTTGCACTTTAATGATGCTTTGTTTACATGTGGCATAATTTGTTCTCTGTCCATAATGTATGTGTTTTATAAGGATGAGTTATATGGACCACCCGATTGTTGCTGCGGGAATGGGAGGATGAAGGTAATGTGTGCGGGAAAGTATGCAAAGAATCCCAGACGATACTACCTGAAGTGCCCAACGAACGGTACTCACCCAGGGAGTTTTAAATGGTTAGATGACGTTTTAAGGCATCCAAATGTTGTCAGTTCCAAGGTGGAGGTTAGAAAAAGAAAAACGTGTCATGGAGGTCGGATGAATGTAGTTGCCGAGGGAATACAATCGGATGTCTGGTCAGTGCCTAACATCACCAATCGACGACTTGACGATGTCAAAACGAATGTATTGATATGTTTCACCGGCTTATTACTGTTACTAGCTGTCCACTAGGATATCACCAACCAACAATTACTACTAGATTTGATCAAGCATTTAAGCCTCCACACATCATGTTTTAAGAACTCCAACGCGGCAGAGCCCATTTTTGGCGGTGGAAGATTGATGATGCAGTGCATCCAGATTGAGTTGAAGGGGATTAATTGATATATCTGTGCATGTAAGGATGGATTAGGGTAGATATATGTCACTCACATTAAATTTCAATTGCATCTATAAAAGGGTAAGTAACATATCTGTTACACCACACAACTATTTTGCCACATTTCCAAACACAAATGGCTCTCCCACCCCGAACCACTTTTTTGTACAAAGGCGACTGGACTCCTTCATGTGATGCGATTCTAGTCGAAACATTGTTAACCCTGAAGGCCGAGACACATTGGAGTCATGACTACTTTCCATCGTGGTTCCTACTTACGGCGGCCGAGAAGATACGGAACGAGCTCGGTGTTGCTTTCACCGAAGCAGCACTCCTCGACCGTGTTCAATAACTAAGAAAGCGCTATAACACATTCAAGTATGTTGGTCGTCAACCAGGTATCACTTGGGACCGGACCAGAAAAACAATCGTTACATCCGACGAAATGTGGGCAAAGATATTAAAGGTATGGTCGTATTGGTTTGACTGCATTTCATGGCGCTAACTGACTTTTCATCCTTTTTTGGTTCGAAATCTATTCATTTGGTTCACAAACTAATCGCTTCGCCGGGGCACACTATTTCAACAAAGAGCCCATATACTTAGAGCTTGCATGTTTGTTCGGCTGGGATGACGTGAAAGTTGAAGGTGAAAAAGATGTAATAGTTTTGTCGGATAACACGGTGGAAATCTCAAACGCCGATATAATCATCATCGAGCCCGCTGAGTAAGAGGAAGAGGTCAACTGTCCTGTCGTGTGGCCGGGTCCAAAGGTCCAGCGTAAGCTCTTTCCCGATGAGGTGAACCATGCTCTAGACCGCGAGTCCACAACCTCACATGGTGTTTACTTCATAGATGTCGCACCTGACGGTCAATTGAGGACTCAAGTTGAGAAGGGGAGAGACTTGCCAAACCAAAAGTGGTAGGCACGGCTGATGTAGGAACGTCGACGCTGTCAAACCGTGTTAGCTATGGGGGTCCAACAACCCCATCGGGTGGTGGCCCCATATTGCAATCCGTCCATGACCGTCGGTAGTTGGACTTAGGGGCAGTGCCGATCCTTTCTAAAAAACACAATGTCTAGTGTTGTGTTGGTGACAAACTTATTTGGATGACACCTTTTTAGCTTTATCATAATAGCCCGTAGGGAAATATTTTGTACACGTTTACATACGTGAGTATTCTATTTTGCTAGTTGATGCCTACTATAATATTATTCTATTTGGCTTATGTTTTAACCTCAATTGGTGTCGGGAATCGACTTGCTGATTCATAAACTATTGGAATTAAAGAAGTGTGCTTCATTTATTTTTACAAGTAATGAGAGGAAATATGTGTGTATTTAAAAACATGAAAGTTATGCAATGTGATTTCCGTTGTATGAAAACAATTTGGAACTAATTTTTGTCTTTGTTTCCTAAGTAATGCAACTATCTTACCTCAATTCAGTCCATGAAATGAAGAGGCCTTAGTCTTCAATGATTTGTGTGCTTGATGAACTTCCAATGAACATAAACAAATTTTTTTGAAATATTCAAGTATCATGGTTAATAACAAAAAACAACGCTAAAGAGAAGAGGTTAAATACTAACACGTCCAACATAGCGAAATAGATTATATATTATGTGCATAAAGTCCGAAGAACGGCCCAACCCACGAAACAAGTCAGTGGGGTAAAGACTGTACACCCACGCTTACACAACATTATTGCTTACAACAAAAGACTGTTTAATATTTAACCCCTAATAAACCGTTCCCCCAAATTCAGACAACACATACCAACTTATAGCCCAACAACAATGGATTGTCAACCTTCCTTATGAGCCTAGCTGCCGTCGGCATCCCATTAAAGACCTCAAGTCGCTGCGGTTTATCCCCTAGTATGTTGCAAAGCTCGTAGTGTTGGTGAAGAGTTAGGCCGTCTGCTATCCCAAGCTTGTAAAAAAACTTCCTGCCTTGCTTTCTCCATATCAAACTCGTAACCAATTCTTGCAGAGATCATCTCCAAACGCGTGTTGGTTTCAGCATGAAGATTGGTGAGGAATTCCATAAAGGCTGCATCACAGGAGGCCTTAGTGTGGCTGCCTGGGCTAGTTTTGTTGATCGAGGGTTGTTTGCCACCATTTCCGGAGCTAATGTCATTGAGTTATGTATTATAGTTGCTTCTGCAAATGGATCAGTGGGGAAATTGTCAAACGACGGGCGGTAGTCATTCTCGTTGCATTGACATCCCCCGCCGAGTTGAGCATGGAAACGAGTAACAGCGTCGTCTACCTCCTGTGCGGCACCGCCGGTAGCTCTATCTCTCCCGAAAATCAACTGCCACGTCTCCCAAAGCGGCCATGACTTTGTCCTCATAAACTTTGCGTCCTTATCAGTCTAATTAGACCACGAATGAGTTAGCACCATAATATACATTTTGTGCGTATCGAACTTAGATGTCGAGTAAAATGAGAAGGAACCTCACCGTCACAATTTGGTACCACTGGTCGTCGCTACAGTCGATTTTGTAATCCCCATCCGTATTAAAACCAATTCCACTTCTTGACAAAATGGATCGTAGAATCCCATAGCTTTTCTTCCATGCCGATATCTTAGAGGTTATGTGGGGAGTACCTTTCAAGTCAGTTTTGGGAAATTCGGCACGGAGATTGTCTTCAATCTTGCTGAGATAACCCGCACGAAAACCGTTGTTGGATTTCTACCCACTAGCTGTGAGCTCTAGTAGGGAAGCTGCAAGAATCTCCTCTTCTTTTGGCACTCACATCCGTCGAGTGCAGTCACCTTTGCGAAACTTCTGCCTGGGGGTATCGGTCACCACTACCAAAATATGAAAATCAGACATCTCTTCTATGGAGTATTTCAGGGGAACTAATTAGGGCTGTCAATTTTCGACACGACACGATAATCTAACACGAATCCGCACGAAATTATTGGGTTGGGTTCAAGTCTTATTAGATCCGGGTCCTTATCGGGTTGACCCATTAAGAACCTGATAATTTCGGGTTGGGTTCGGGTCGGATGCGGGTCGGATACGGGTAACCCATTAAGAAATAATATTATTATTTTTATTATTATTTAAAAATATATATATTACTTTAATTTTTTAATTTCTTATAAATTAGGTTTAAATAGTATAAAACGAATTTTAATTGTGTAAATTAGGTTAAAAATTAAGGTTTAATCGTGTAATATTAGGTTTTAATCGTGTAATATCAGGTTCGGGTTGTTATCGTGTCGTGTCAACCCATATTATATCGTGTCGATAACGGGTTCGTGTCGGGTGCGGGTCGTGTTCGGATTTGAAGGTAGCAGGTCGGGTTCGTGTTCGGATTTACAGTTTCCTTAACAGGTCGGGTTCAGGTTAGGCCTTATTGGGTTGGGTCATTATCAGGTTGACCCGATATCGACCCAATCCGTACGATTTGCCAGCCCTAGAACTAATAGGAAAATCAGACAACTCTTTAAAGGACAATTTTAGGGGAACTTATTATTAGCCTATAAAAAACTAAAATACCCCTTCAATCCAATTGAGAACGACTCACCGTTACTACCGAAGGTTGCAGAGCTGCTAGCCCATGGTCGTTTTCCTAGTCCCCTGCTACCTACGGCCCAACGTATTGAGAGGAAAACAAAATCACTTCTCCTTTAGGTAGCGTGTTGGAGACAACATAAACTTCATCCAAAAATTACACAACACAATCGCATAACCAAGCAGTAATACGATAAACAAGCATTTCTCGAAATAGAACACACCGTTGACCATCCACAATGGTCACAAAAAATCCAAACAATAACTGCTTCGATCCTAGCGCCTCGCAGAAATACAAGCACAGATAGAATTCAACCAAAAACACACATCTCCTAGCTCACAAAAATTGGGCATAAATCACAATTCAACCATTCACTGATGTATTAACCATAAAGTCAAATACCTGGTTGGGTTACACCTGTGCTCCGATGAAATCCCGAATCCATTGCTAAAATATGGTTTGAGAAATTGTGGTGACGTTTGCCCATTTTTTATAACTCCCGAAATCCACTCAAGATTTTAGGTTTTGCCGCGTTGATAAGTTGCATTCTAGGCCTTTGTTACTGGTCAGTATGATGGGTTTAACGCACATTATGTGCAAAGAAGTTGCTGAAGTGTGCATGTTAATGGTACAAGCCAGGAGGAAAGGCGTCAGAGTGATTCGAGTGAAAAGGACGCTAGATGGATGCAATACTGGCCAGGATGCATGCCGTAAGGCTCGAGATGGAGAAGGGAGGATCTGCTAGGAAACGACCAACTATTTGAGGGGCAAAGATGAAATTTTACATGAAGAGACATCCCTAGAAATTAGGGCAAGCCACCCTATAAATAGAAGGTCACATGAAGAAATATGAGTTTTCAACTCTTGGAGGTCCCGATTCCTTACGTGGAGACTAGCTCCACCACTTCTCGTTCCTCGCCCTTAGTCCACAATCACTTGAAGACTCTGGTGCTCTGCTGGAGAGGGGTTCGCTGCCTTTCCAACTAGCCATCGTAGTTTTAAGAAAATCAATTGTTTCATCGCCCGAGCGGCCAAACAATCTTTATTAGGGCTGGGAATCGGTTCGGTTCGGTTCGGTTCTAACCGAACCGAAAAGTCGGTTAACCGACTCTCCAATTTTTCGAAAACAAAGAACCGGAACAGGAACCGAGAAGGAATCGGTTCGGTTCGGTTAGGAACCGATTTTACACGGTTCGGTTCGGTTCTAACCGATAGGAACCGAATTGAAAAAAAATATAAAAAGGTTGTTGCCAGGATTCGATCCCTAGTCAATGCATGAGAAAAACAGCCAACCTACCACTTGCGCTACAATGCTCTTTGTTTTTCTTATGTTAGTAGAAATACTTATGTTTATATTTCGTATTATAAATTTAAAAAAAATAAAAACAACCTATTATAATATGCTTAATCCAACAATTAAAAAAATTTACAACCTGCTCAATCCAAAAGTAAACATGGCCAGCCAACCTAATAGTATTATAGTACCAAAAGTTCAAATATTCAAAAAAAGTAAACACCGTTCAAAGTTTCCAAAACAACATGGTCAATCCAACAAAGTTTACAACCTACTCAATCCAACAAACATTCAAAGTTCAAATATTCAAAAGAAAAACTCCAAGTTCAATTTTTCAAAATTCCAAAACAAATGCACGATTAATTTAACTTTGATCTGGATCACTTGAACTAGACCTCAACAAATCCTTCTTCTTCTTCAAACATGAAGCATGATGCCTCCACATCGCGGATGTGCCATTTAACTTCGGATCAGCCGCTATCAACTAATCACACCGTTTGCATTTTCCTTTTTGAACCTAATCAACAATCACTTTATCAAATTCAGCCCACACATCCGACCTCTCTACATTTTTACGCTTTTTTGATGAATTCCCATTTTTTGACGCCATTCCCTTTCCTTCTCCCTTTTCCCCTAGCCCTAGTTCTTCAATTTCAATATCTTCAAGAATATCGAGGTCTGGCCGGTTGCTACCTACGTCTTGGGTGAGAGATTCTGAAGTTTCCATCTTCAACAGACAACAAATAAAGAATCAATGGAAGCTGATTGAGATAGACTACACAATTGAGCACAGTAAATATTTTAAAACCAACATTCAAACTTGAATATACCTATTTCTTATTCAAATCAGAACCACTCATATTAATTATATCAAATTTATTAATACATTTCTTACTTTAATTTAACACATGTATCTACATATATGTGTAGATACATTTCTTACTTTAATTTAACACATGTATCCAAGAATGATCATTGACAATGAAGATCAACATCAAAATTAAATAAAAAGCATAAATTTAACACATGTATCTACATATATGTATGTAACCAAGAACATTCTACTCATATTTAAAACTAAGAGCATTGTTTCATCTCTACTGACATTAGAGTCAATCAACAGCATAACTATTTATATACTTCTATATACTAGTATTTCTCCAATCCTCGCAAGGATGCATTCATCGCAATTCATTCAAGCATTTCATCAAACAGTTTTCTGGCACTAGCATTCATATTTTTTCCAATCTATAATTCTGACAGAGCATAAGTTGTGGCTGTGCGACTTACCTGATGTGGCTTTGCTGGCGGCTACGGCAGTTGGAGACGCGGCGGCGAGACTGGCGGTGCGGCGGAAAGAGACACACAGCTGCGGGTGGGTGTCGCCGGCGGAAAGAGTCGCGGGCGGGTGGGTGTCGCCGGCGTGTGGGAGGGGCGGAGTGAGTCGTGTGACTGTGGTTCAGACGCTGGGAGTGGGAGAAAGGGTTTGTATTTGTTTTATCAAGTTTGGGCTCATGTAACTTGGGCTCAAAATTAAAATGAG
This sequence comes from Salvia splendens, assembly GCF_004379255.2. NCBI lineage: Eukaryota > Viridiplantae > Streptophyta > Magnoliopsida > Lamiales > Lamiaceae > Salvia > Salvia splendens. The sequence goes on along the minus strand of NC_056036.1, from coordinate 17,423,733 downwards.
TCTTTGGGCCATTTTTAAATAATTAAATTAAATCAGCTAAGCCCAATCGGTTCTTTACGGTTATAACCGATCGGTTCTCGGTTATAACCGAGAACCGATCGTGACCTTCACACGGGAACCGACACCGAACCGATAACCGATTTTTTCGGTTATCGGTTAACCGAGAACCGATATTTTCGGTTCGGTTATCGGTTAACCGACTAACCGATGACCGAATTCCCAGCCCTAATCTTTATTGCTTTCTGTTATTTTAATTTCCCGTAGCAAACTTATTTTACTCAAAGTTTCACTGTTGATCGAAGTTGTTTACTTGGGTTTAAACATTCTGTATTTTGGATCTAGTGATTATGAAGTCGAACTTTGTTGTTTTCTCACATTTCGGTTATGAATGCTTTCTTTCTGCCTAGATTAGTTAGAACCGTTAGCTTAGCGTTAATTGAAGTAGTTTCATGCATGTATTTTCTTTGTTAGACTAGATCTGGTTTTTGTGCAAAATTACAAGTACTTCGTTCGTTTTAATTTGAAGAAAATGTCTAGTTCTAATCGTTGTGAATTTCTGTCATATCGGATGTTAGTCAGTTTACGTAGTAGTAGTTTTGCATGCAAGCATCTCAATTTCCAACTTTAATTCCAGATCTGAGTTTATTGCGAGTTTTACTTAAGTTAATTAATGGAGTCCATAATCTTCTGCATTTTTTGATGACGAAGACAACATCTCTATCTGGTTTGGGGACCACTTAGTGCTTTTAGCCACCTTTTATCTTTTGTACTCTCACTTTTCCAGCCTTTCTACATTTCTGCATATATTGATGTATTAACTCTACTTGATTAATTATGCATTTGCTAATAATATAAATTGAGAAGTTAAGAAATGTACCTTAATATTTAGCTCATTCTCAAGTAGGGGAGGTGGGGGTCGAAGTGTCCTACCCCATTTTTCATAATAGGCTAAGATTCTATATATATACAGGGATATCAATTTTTCTAGAATTTTTTTATTCCTTATTTAATGTATTAAAATATGTTCATTTATAACCATCATTATACTTCCAAAATATTCCTAGAAATGAATAGAAAATATCATCTCATGCCGACGTTTCATTTCTCTACATATTTCTAGAAGATTTTTATCAATTATTTTCTTTTAGATCGAAATAAACACATGCACGCACATATAGTTTAATCCATTTATTTGCTTTGGGTTATTATTTAAATATTTCATAAGTAGGGTCCTCTTCTAATGCTTATAACACCATAATCCAAAACTAAGATTGAATCTACATTCTTAGACATTGAAATGAGTGGATGAGATTAAAGCTCACAAATTTCAATAAATAGTAGACAAAATATCAACAAAAGGGTAATATGGTCATTATTTTATCATATGATCATTTTCGTGGGTGTTTTTTATATCAACATAGTGTATTACAAATATCAACAATATGACATCAGAATATCAACACAAGTACACGAAAATATCAACACAATTTTATTGATATTTACCTACATTATATTGAGATTTTGCATACACTGTATTGAGATTTTTTTGCATTTGTTGATAAAATCTGTTTATCAACATGTATAAAAATTAAAATATAATTTATCAAATTTCATCACCCGAACATCGTCGGAACATATGCAATTGAGATCTCGTTGGAATCCATATAAAATTATCTTTAATTTGATATATTTTTTGCGAAAAAATAATTTAAATCGAGAGAGTTACATAAATTTAAAGTTTTAAGATGATTTTGATGAGAGATAATTGACATTAATACCTAAATAATTTTTTTAATTTAAAATATAATCCATATAATATTATTTTAATCACTTAATTTATAATTGCTAATTAGTTAGCAATTATATGAATATATGTTTTCCATGTACCAGATTTATTTATTAATATATAATTAGCAATTATATGAATATATGTTTTCCATGTACCAGATTTATTTATTAATATATACTTTCATGCACATGCTCTTTAATTAGTTATCTCATATATATAAGACATCTATATGTACATAGACACAATGACACACGCACATACGTATATATATATTATATTCCTATTTTATTTTCAATACTGATTTTTCATTGATGGTATAAAAATAGTTTAGTACTTTAATAAATTTTTGGACATTTCTTAGAAACCGGTCAACAATATTATTCCACAATTTTTGAAATATTAATGTAGATTCTCATCATCTTAATTCATCTTTCCATTCAATCACTTATTTCCAACAAACAATAGTTTAAAATATAGAATTTTAATTATTATCATTTTTTATATCAAACTGTTTATCAAAACAAAATTTAATTCACAGATTTTCTAATTGGAATAGCAAATTCCGTCTAAGCCCATTTTTGGGATGTTACAGCCAAGTTCTGATACGATAGCATCTTACCAGTCAAGATAGCATAGGTCCCATTTTAGTTCGTGTCTAGATAAAACTCAACCCAAAGGATGGTAGCAAACCGACATTCAAAGATGCCATCTCAATCGTATTACGCACACATCCATCTCTGTGGGATTCGACCATTTACTTCATTATACTAACCAGTAGCAGTGGGTTGAGGTTTTGATAACATGATTTTAGGTTTTCGTGCCAACGACAAGACTAGACCAGGGGTTTTCTTTTGACTAGTTGATTACACGACCCTGCACAAATCCTGCTCTTGTCACACGTTTACTAAAATGACGGCTGGATGAGAATTTCAATACCTGAAGAAGGCAGGGCTAGGTCCGTCTTTTTATTCACCAATAATATTTCCAATATCGCACGTGGAATCCCCAATTCTATCAACTTGAACAACACAAAAAGATTTTCCACTTCTGGGACAAACAGTACATATTCCACTTCACATTTAATTCTAATCAATCTATAACAACAAACCTGAACGTACCCTAAGTATTGCGATTTCATCGTCTAACAGACTAACACTATCCGAAAAATTTGAGTTTTAAAAAGAGATTTTATAACTAAAGTAAGTAAATAAAGAAAAACATAGATACAAAAATAAAATAAGAAAAATCAAGAATTCTAGTGTAATATTTATATCATTATAGTATTTTTTATGGGTAATTGAATATCTTTCTACCGCTTGGCTTAATCACATACACACACATACTATCATAATACTCTATCTGTCCCATAAAAATATACTCATTCCGGTCCCAAAGAATATGCACCTTGGATTCGGCACGAGTTTTAATACAAAATTGGTAAGTAAGAGAGAGGTAGAGAGAAAAAGTAATTAAAATATTGTTACTGTAGAATGAGTCTCACTTCATTAGAGAGAAAAAGGTTTTCAAAATTAGAAAGTGCATCTTTTTATGGGACGGACTAAAAAGAAAAGAATGCATATTCTTATGGGACGGAGGGAGTATATATTTTCTGTTTTCATCCATTCCATAAAAATATGTAAATTTCTATGGAAAGTTGTTTCAAACTCATCACAATTGTACATCAATTCATTTACAATTTATACCACTATGACACACCATTACAACTCATTAAAAACTAGTGATGTAAAACGTATAGAGAAACAGACTGAACGGAGAAGTAATCAGAGAAACCCTAGTTTCCACGAAACGAAAATATTATTATCAAAATCAATTGTCGTCCAAAACAAAAGCAACGCTATTTATAAGCGTCTAGAAAACCCTAGAAATTCAAAAGGAAATAAAGCACAAAATAGAAAATTTAAATTAAACCCGAAAAATGGTAAATTGTCATTTTCACCCCTTAAACGATGTCAGATGGCCACAATCCATCATCCATCATGTCGCGATGAGTTCGATTCCAAATGCTGATTCGCACGCACAGTGCGAACTTCAAGTCATTCTGACACCGAAGGTTTTAGCTCGATTTTTACGTTCAAACTGCATCATACTCCCCCTCTTGAAAAAGACTCGACCTCGAGCCTGCTTCATCTACTGTCGCCACTTCATTCTCTTCAGCTGCTTCATCCTCACTACCACCTTTATATGGAGATAAATCAGCAACATTGAATGTAGCTGACACATTGTACTGACCTGGCAAATCCACCTTATATGCATTAACATTTATCCGTCTGAGAATACGGAAAGGACCATCCGCCCTTGGCTGTAACTTCCCCAACGCCCTCCAGGAAAACACTCCTTTCTCAAATGAATCCAGACTAAATCTCCCTCTTGAAAAACCACTTTCTTCCTTCGCCTATCAGCTCGCAGTTTATACTTGTCATTCTGCTGGATAATGCGTTGTCTCACTTGTTCATGCAACTCTCAAATTTGCTTAGCCTGCTATTCCGCAGCGCTGCTAAATTGTTCAGTGATGGGAATAGGCACCAAGTCCAACGGAGAGATTGAGTTGCGTCCATAAACAATCTGGAAAGGACTCTTACCAGTTGTTCGATTCTACGACTGGTTATACGCGAACTCTGCTTGTGCCAACACCAAGTCCCATTGTCGAGGACTGTCACCAACCAAACTGCACAGCAAGATCCCCAAACTCCTATTGACAACCTCAGTTTGTCCATCCGTCTGTGGGTGATATGCACTACTAAACTGAAGTTTCGACCTCATTATTCTCCATAAAGTTTGCCAAAAATGACTCACAAACTTTACATCGCGATCAGAAGTAAGAAATTTAGGAATACCATGGAGTTTGACGATCTCTCGAAAGTACAGCTGAGCAACTTGACATGCATCAAACGTCTTATTGCAGGGGACAAAATGCGGCATTTTAGAGAATTGATCCACCACAACCATGATCGAATCTTTCTCCCTCTGTGTGCGGGGCAGCCCCAACACGAAATCCAAACTAATATCCTCCCATGGCGCTGTAGGAACTGGGAGAGGAGTGTATAAACCTGCATTACTGTGATAGGCTTTGGCAACATGACAGGTCCGACACATCGCCATAAAGTTAGCCACATCGTGCTCCAACCGCGGCCAGTAGAAATTATTAGAAAGCAAGGATACAGTCTTATCCTTCCCAAAATGACCCGCAAGGCCCCCTCCATGAGCCTCATTAAAAATCGCGGCCCTCAACGAACAAAGTGGGATGCATAACCGGTTTCCCTTGAAAAGGAACTTGTCGTGAATCTGAAACTGCTGAAAACTCCCCTTTGCACACCTTATCCAAATATCACGAAATTCAGGGTCATCACGATATAGATCACTAAAAGTGTCAAATCCCACTACATGTGCCTGCATAGATGACAACAAAGCATGTCGTCGACTCAAAGCATCAGCCACTCGATTCTGCACACCAGCCTTATGCTTAATCACACAGTTGAACATTTGTATGAACTACACGTTTCTGCATAGATGACAACAAGGCATGTCGTCGACTCAAAGCATCAGCCACTCGATTCTGCACACCGGCCTTATGCTTAATCACAAAGTTGAACATTTGTATGAACTCCACCCATTTAGCATGATGAAAATTTAACTTGTGTTGTCCTTGTATGTATTTCAGTGCATCATGATCAGAATATAACACAAACTCCTTGGACAAGAGGTAATGCTACCAATAGTCAAGAGTACGAACAATAGCATAAAACTCTTTGTCATAAGTAGAATACCTCTTACGGGCGTCACACAATTTCTCACTGAAAAAGGCAATCGGTTTTTTATTCTGACTCAATACTCCACCAATCCCAACATTCGAAGCATTACAATGCACTTCAAAGACATCATCAAAATTAGGTAAAGTCAAAACAGGGGCTTGGGTTACCTTAACTTCAAAAACTGGAACGCAACGTCTGCCTCACTGCTCCACATGAACTTTTCACTTTTTAAACATTCTGTGATGGGAGCAATACTGCTACTGAAATCTCGAATGAAACGGCGATAAAAAGAAGCTAAACCATAGAAACTCCGAATGTCATGAATATTTGTCGGCGTCGGCCAACTTGTGATAGTTTCAATCTTGCCTTCATCCATGCGTATGCCCTCCTTAGTAATGACATATCCCAAAAACGTCACCTCCTCTGTAAAAAAATGACACTTCTTTGCGTTGGCATACAACTGCTGTGCGCACAACACATCAAAAACCTTCCTCAAGTGATCCACATTCTGCTCCACCGAACCACTATAGACAAGAATGTCATCGAAATAAACGACAACAAACTACCCAATAAACGACCTGAAAATCCGGTTCATCAGACGCATGAATATACTAGGCGCATTCGACAACCCAAACGGCATGACCATCCACGGGTACAACCCATCTCTTGTCTTGAAGGTCGTCTTCCACTCGTCTCCTAGCCTTATGCGAATCTGATGATATCAACTACGCAAATCTATCTTCGAAAACACCACTGACCCATGCAGTTGATCTAACAGATCGTCGAACATGGGGATCGAAAACTTGTACTTGATGGTAATTTTGTTGATTGCTCGGCTATCCATACACATCCTCATCGAACCATCTGCCTTGGGCACCATTAGAGCTAGAACAACACACAAACTCATACTCTCACGAATGAGCCCCTTCCCAAGCAATTCCAACACATGTCTCTGCAATTCCTCGTGTTCTTTAGGCCTCAAACGATACGCCGTCTTATTCGGAATAGAAGAACCAGTGAGTAGATCAATGCAATGCTGAACATCCCTTATAGGAGGCAAACCTGCTGGAATAGCCGCTTATAACATCCTGATACAATTCCAGAAGCGACTGGACTTCTGCAGGAATAGCCATGTCCTCAACGTTCCCTTCGATCACCATAAGCACAAGGAAATTTTTGCTTCGGTCGCTGCAGCTACAAAAGTAGATCTCATTAACAGGCTACTACTCCCAACAACCTTCCTCTCCTTACTCGCGATAGGTTCACACTTCTCGTCTGGACTGGGACACAAAGTAATGATGGCTCCATCCTTCTTGAAGGTATACGTATTTTTGAAGCCATCATGCTTGACATCCATAGGAATAACATCACACCATACTGCCACGAGCGACCCAACAACATATGACAGGCATCCATAGGAATGACATCATACCATACTTCATCTTGGAACCGTTTCCCAATGGAGAACTGAACGAGACACTGTTTTTGAACCTTTAACTCACGTCCCTTAACAAGCCATGAAAGCTTGTAGGGTTGGGGATGATCCACTATCTTCAAACCCAATTTCTCCACCATGGTTGCAGATACCACGTTTTCACAGCTACCCACATCAATGATCAAATTGCAAACCTTCCCTTTTGTGGTGCACTTTGTATGGAATATGTTGTGCCTTAACCACTGTTCATCCTCTGCAGACGATATATTCAGAACACAACGAACGACCAATGCATGCCCACGATCTGCATAACCAAATCCGTATCCGTGTCGGACCCAGAATTCTCAGATTCATCAAATACATGTGCATCATCTTCTCCAACGAATGTGACCATTAGCCTATTGGGGTAATCAGCCAGCATATGCCCGAAACCCTAACACTTAAAACACCTTACAGGTTGCCGCGCTCTCGGACCAGACTCAACAGACTGCCCAGGTTTCATCGTGACCTGCTATTTCCCTGCCACAAGTGCAGTAGCTGGTTGAGACAAACCCGACCCCCTGCTACTTCCACGAAAATTAGTTGGTTCTCTGCCCGACCAGCGACTCGTGACTTTCTTTCCTTTCAACTGCTTCTCAACCTTAAGAGCAAGCCTACATACATCCTCAGAACTGAAATACTGTTGCAATTGAATAACCTTAGCGATTTCAGTACGAAGCGCCCCAAAATAGCGAGCGATCGTCTGTTCCTCTTCTTCCTTAACATCACAACGCATCCGTAAACGATCAAATTCATTGGTAAACTCATCCACAGACATATCACCCTGCTTACAAATATGGTATTCAATAAATGCATCATGTCGATAGTGCGCAGGAAGAAATTTCCCCGAAGTAACTTCTTCATCTTTTCCCAAGACTGAATTTTGGACTTTCTTTTCCTCGCTCGTTGTATCTTAACATGTTCCCACCAGATCAGAGTATGTTTCTTCAAGTTAATGGCAACCAATTTCACCTTATTGCTATCACTGATGTTCTTGATATCGAAAACACGCTCTACAATATTTAACCAATCAATGAACTCATCAGGAAGAGCCTTACCCTCAAATTCTGGAATCTCAATCCTCATGCCGATATCACGTGTTGGGTCAACCCCATAGTAACCGTTCCCGCGCTCCCCTGCACGGCCAAAAGGGTTTTCTCCGTCATCATCGTCAGGATTTGAAAGATCCTAATCCGGGTTTGCCTTGCTAGAGGTCTCCAATTGCGCTAGGCGTCGCTGGAGGTCGCGAACATGTTGTCTCAGATTGTCGTTCTCAACGTCACGCGGATCGTGTTGTCGTGTAGCCTCTTCGTTCGGGAGATCTCCACGTCCCCCACCACGACTGCCACCACGAGCACCACCGAAGGTTTTAGCCCGATTTCAAATGCTGATTCCAAATGCTGATTCGCATGCACTGTGCAAACTTCAAGTCATTCTGACACCGAAGGTTTTAGCCCGATTTCTACGTTCGAAATGCATCAACTAGTAATAATAATATGAGTCCTACTATCGACTAACACTATTTTAACTATCCTTCTGCTTCTCTCTTTTACTTTACCAATTGTACATTAATTCTCATACTATTTCAAATACACATTTTTTTTAAATGTATGAAGTATTGAGAAGGGAGAAGGGTATGAATGAGGGAAAGACTTTAGGGAAGGGGCTTTTCCGAAATTAAACATTTTTCTTTTTCTTCAAATTCGCCCTGCTTCATCGTTGTAGAGTCTTGTCAACAAAAAAGAGGTAATTACATATTTCATACAAAATGTTTTACCTTTGTTTCAATTTAGTACAAAAAGTATTAAGTTTACATATTTCATACAAAAAGTTTACTTAGTGTTCCAAAATAATACATTCTGTTAAGTCCCTACTAACACCGTTACTTCCAATTACATCATACATACAAAAAGTTTCATCAATGTTTCAAATTTGTACAAATTTTAAATTAAAATTTTCGATTAATTATTTCAAACACAGTTATTTTTATTACCCGCAAAAATGAAAAAACACATAGAAAAAAAATCACCACTCTTTACCATCAAATTAGCGAATTGCATTTTATTGTTGAAGCTTTCTCATATGACAATGGAGAATACAACTGAAAAGATATTAAATCTTTTTTTGTAAAAGTTAAATATTGACTTATTGACTGGTTGAAGCTCAAATTAGTTATTTTGTAAAGATGAAACATGGACTTATTTTACATTGTGCTCCATAAAGAATACAATAAAAAAACAGAGTATATTGAGAGACATAATTTTTGTAAACCACGATCAATTGCTAGAAGAATTGATATTGACTGTTATTTTTTAGAGTGATTAATTATATTAAATCTCTAATTATTTTTTTATTATGATGATAAGTTGGACAGATCATAAACTAACTAACTGTGTTTAAAATATTTACCGGAATGTATTAATTTAAAATACTAATATAACTTTTTGTATGAAATATGTAAACTTAATACTCTTTGTACTAAATTGAAATAAAAATAAAACATTTTGCATGAATTGTGTAATTACCCACCAAGAAACCTATAAATATTTGTTTCTTTAATTATATAAACAAAAAAGAAAATTTAAAAAAAGGGCACATCAGTAGAGGGGAAAGATGAGCAGCATAGGCACAGGCTACGATCTATCGGTGACGACATTCTCACCGGACGGCCGCGTTTTCCAGATCGAATATGCCGCCAAAGCCGTCGACAACAGCGGCACCGTCGTTGCCATCAAATGCAAAGACGGTATCGTCATGGTAAACCAAGTTTTCGACTAATCATTTTCTAGAGTTCTAGATTGCTAGGTTTTCACATTTCTCGGATGTTTTTCAAGGGAGTTGAGAAGCTGATTGCTTCCAAGATGCTGCTGCCAGGCTCCAATCGAAGAATCCACTCCGTTCATCGTCACTCCGGCATGGTACCCTATTTTTCCTTAATTCTCCCTCTCCATATGTATATGTAAAAATATAATTAATAGTTGTAAATTTATAGGAAATTGATCTATTATGCGCTCAAGCTGTAATTAATACTAAAGCTAAAGAAAATCAGTAGGATTTTTACCAGCTGTTAAGTTTTTCTAGAGTTTTCTTGAGGTATTTGTTATTCGAACTGCTTCCTGAGCTATTTTAGGCTTCTGGCCTTCAGGTTTTATTGCCTGTGCTAATGTTGTTTGACCATTTGTCAGGCTGTTGCCGGATTAGCTGCTGATGGCAGGCAGATTGTTACACGAGCAAAGTCTGAAGCAACTAACTATGAGAGGTTTGTAAGCATACTCCTACTTGGAAATAATTCTGATGATAAGTGATACTCTTATTTTTAACTTTATATGCAAGCTCTAGATTGAATTGTTGTCCTATAATTTTCTCCTAAATAAATGTGAAGTACCTTTAGTTTCTGTTGAGCACCTGAGTCAGGTGAAACTGAAATCTGATAAATAATGATGTATGGGTGCACCTTTTTTGATCTCATAGAGATGTGAATTTCTAGAGCATGAGCTCAGAGTTTAAGGTTCGGAACAGGAGTGAACTGGGATACTATCATACTAAGGGGTGATCCCTGGTTAGTTAAGTCAGCTCATTTTCCTCTATTGAGGGGCGGGGATATAGCATTCATTAGGCTGGATATCTTAATGAGGTAATATAGTATGAATAGAAACTGCAGTTTATGAGCTTAAAATAAATGAGAATAAGTGGGACCAAATTCAGGCTGGAAAATTTTAACTTGTGCATGGCATATCACCAACAAAATCTTGTACCTCAGATGAATCACTAAAATTTTTTGCCTGCATTTTATCTACTCAATTTTTCTCTGTTTGATGCATGATGGCAGGTTCAGAAAGAAGCTTAGCTTCATAAATTTTTGTTTACCTCTCTATGACTAAACTTGTAATTGCTTACAAGAATTAGTATTCTGTTGAATATTGCTTGGCATATATCTTCACATATTGCCGTATCTTTAATTTCCAGGGTTTATGGTGAAGCAATTCCTGTTAAAGAACTTGCTGAACGAGTGGCTAGTTACGTGCATTTGTGCACACTTTATTGGTGGCTCAGGTTGATACCGCATCTGTTCTATTTATCAACTTCATATTCTTGCCCGATTTTCCAATTTAAATCTTACATTAAATTTTGCAGGCCTTTTGGTTGTGGAGTGATTGTGGGAGGTTATGATAGGGATGGGCCACAGTTGTACATGATCGAACCTTCTGGAATATCGTATGTTAGTTTTTATCTCTTGTAGCTCGCAAATGATGGTTATAGCATCTAAAATTTGTGTTCAGTCATAGTATAGTTTGAATTATATGTAGTGTTCTGACACTTAAATTTCATTGTACTTATATAAAAATTTAAGCTTTATTCTTTTACATGACCCTCTGTGATCCATATATTTACTCCTATAGAGATACTTCGGTGCAGCCATTGGAAAAGGAAGACAGGCTGCTAAAACGTAAGTATCTGGTTTGAGGTTCACCAATTTTTGTAAATCATGGATAAATGAGATCCAAAAGGAAGGAAATAAAACCTACTCAGAGCCTCCCATCTCTTCAATACTGTACTCAATACTTTCTCTTTCTCGTTATGTTGCATTAGGGTGCTATCGGTTTGATTCCCGAGGCCATTCAGCCTCCTTAGTTTATGTTATTGATTTCATATCAATTTTCTATTGTGGCGAAGAGCTTTTTCAACTTATGAAGAACTTCATATTTGTCATGCATTTTTCTTTCTATCTAATGCTAATCCTGACCTGCTGATGCTGAAACATTTTTTAAATTGTCTGTGACATCGAAAAATTAAAGCTTTCAGAGATGACATGCCGACAAGGTGTCATTGAGGTGGCCAAGATGTGAGTCAGTTTTAGATTTATATGCAAGTTATGCGCATGTGTTGGCGGTGTCATTATTTCATTTTCTTTCTCCTGGCTTTTCCATGAGCAGCATCTATGGGGTTCATGATGAGGCCAAGGACAAGGCCTTTGAACTCGAACTGAGCTGGGTCTGTGATGAGTCAAACTGCCAGCATGAAAAGGTAATTATCCGTAGCTAATTTCTCTGTCCTCTTGCCTTCTAGGTGCAACTTTTCCTGAGCTCACCACGTAATGTTTATATTTCGTATACCGACCAGGTTCCAGAAAATCTACTAGAGGAAGCCAAGGCAGCAGCTAAAGCTGCTCTTGAAGAAATGGATGCAGATTAAGCTCTTGGGTTTTGCTGAGATCCTTAACGCCCTTTCTCTTCTGTTTTCCTGATTCCCACCGGTTACGTTGTATTAAACCTTGTGTTCGTTTTAATAGACTTCATTTACGGTGAATTGGTAATACGAGACGCTTGCACTTGTTTTTCTTGCGTGAGACATTTGATGGATCAAATGTTGGATTCAAATCTGTCAAATACTTTTAACATGAGAGTCCCCTATGAGCAGTTCAAAAGTTAAACTCGGATTCAGATACCAATATTGTGTAGAATAAAAAACAATCTAGCTATTCTTGAAACTAATGCACAAGATTTGACTAATCGTGTTCCAATCAATAGGAAGAACAGCTCATTTCTTTACAAGAATTAATGACAGAATAACACATTATATAACAAAAGCAGATGAAACGATGATTGTTAACAGGAATCAGAAATGAATCCTTTTTTTTTTAAATCTCATCAAGGATAACCTGTTCTTGCCTCAGTTCTCAAGAGATCTAGGCCGCCTCAGCTTGTGTTGGTTTGCTGTACACAAGAAGAGCCCCATCACCAAACCAAGAGGCAGAAACTCCACTCGACCCTGTGTTTTCACCACAGATAAACGACCCCAAAAATTACAAGGGGCACGGTCCATCTTCAGAGTACATCATGGTCACACAAAAGTCGCCTGGGGACAGATAAAATGGGATATAGCTCTCGACTAACAAAATGGCTTGATCCTAGCTCGATGTTTCAACTTCCTTTCCACTGTCACCTTCGTTAATCTGTCTTTTCAATCTTCTTAACCAGATTTCATAGTCAACGGAGTATGGTGTACCACATAGACTGTCAACATAATCTGCAAATGCTTTCAGGACAGCAGAGATGTCACCCAGCTTCTGCTGAATCAGCCTCCTTGACCAAGCTGTTTCCCTCCATTGTAGTGCTCCTTCGACTGAATCCAGAACAGGTAAATCTCCACCAGAGCAGAAGTAGAGCATATATACTAGGCTTTCAGCATCAGAAGCAGAGAACAACTTCCCTTCTTGAAGAGCAGAAGTAGAAGAGAAATGAAGATTTAATGCCGGACGATCCCTTTCTTCCAAAATGGCATGCCCCCAACCGATAAGGACGAAATAAGGCTGCCTGAGACCAGGATTTACGCAGATAATGTTTTCTGGCCTGATATCCCCATGCCGAATCCCAGACGAGGCAGAGGTTGAGAGAGCAGATAAACAATCATGGCAGCACCTGATAGCCTCGACAGTACCGAACTGGCCAGCTCTCACCATTTCAGATACAGTCCTACCAACTGGACTGGTCACTAGAATAGGAGTCCCACACCAGGGCTGATCACAATTTCCACCTGTGTTTGTTTTCCGACACTGGCCAGGATGAATCACCCGGCCCGATGCAATCACTTCGGGAAGATACTTACTGGAAAATCCTTTTTGTTTCATAATACCGAGTACTTTAGTTTGCCTCTGTACTTGATACCATAGCTTCATATCTTCCCAAGCTGGTTCCAATTGTGATGGATGCGAACCAACATACAGAAAGTAAGCCTTTCCTGAATCTTGAATGGGAGATGCAATGTAATATTGAATCTCCCCATCATTCAGAACCTCATTTATCTGATAACCATTCTGCCAGTTTGAATCCTCCACCATCAATACAGATCCTACTTCAAGCTTCAGTGTCTTTGCAGAATCCACTTTAACAGATTCCTCTTGTACCTCTACAATCTCGGGCGAAGCATTGCGATGTTGGAAGCGAAATAAACCATTACCATTCACCCTTGTATTCTCCAACTGCCTTTCAATCCTCCTGGCTTGAAGACGGGAACTGTGGTCAGCAGCTAAATCTTCTATAGTGTTCTTAGGCATTCCAGCATATTGTGTTATAGATTGAAATGTAGCATAAAGCACCTGTAAAGCCCCAATATCACCCCAGTTAGCATTTCCAAGCTTGTTCCAGATCCTATCAACAGGCGAGATTGCAATTTTTGAATGGTTTTTTATCCATGCGGCAGCAGATTCGTAGACATTATTCAGATCACAGTCCAGCTTACTCAAATCACCTTCAACTTTAACGACGCCACCACAATTAGAGTCAACTAGAAGTACGAACACAGAATTCAAACTCAGAGGGATATTAGATCTGCTGATGCTTCTGGCAAGCAGCACACGGAAAGCAAGGAATAAAGCTTCACAAATAGTAGAGACAGGAGGATTAGAGTTCTCCTCTGCTGAAGCATGATTTCCAATATCAGGTCTCAGCAATGCCAACTGAATGATATCATCCCACTTCCCTTGTGGATGTCTTGGGTTCCTTAGCATTATAGCCGATGCACAAAGGCCTCCAACTTTACCTTTTGCTATGGCCTGCTCAGCTTGGTAAAATTTCAAGTTTCCTTCATATAGAGAGGAAACATAGAAAGGCATCATATTATCTTCAGGCCCCCAGAAAGCTTCCCACATGCCATTCACACTTGCATGCAAAAAATCCTCAAGAGCAAGATAAGCTGTCGCCTCCACGTCACTGGATGTTGAAGCATAAATAGCACTAGGCATCCGAATTAGCTGTTGAAAGGGAACACCTTCTAGGGCATAATCGAACTTCTGAAGATCTATTAACTCGAAAGGAAGATCAAAGGCAGACCTCAGATTATCTTCAACTATATCCTCAAGCCACTCCTCAAGATTTTCCTTCAGGACTTCACTGTCCACAAATCTACAAAGAAACTCCTTTCTATCCTGAGCCCTACCACCTGAGGAGATACTGGACTTTTTGGTTGCTGAATCTGCTGATTCCTGATCTGGTGATATACCTGGTAGAAATATATCATTCGTACAACGCACTTTGGGACATTACGAACCGATCAACTTATATTTGAAATAAGTAAGACTGTAAGAGACTACAAAACCCATGTGCAAGTATAAACTATAACTCACAAGCTCTAAGCTTTTTCATTCTACAAACTAGTAGATGACTATTCTATTCAGCGACTACTTATTTAACAGCAAATGAACTGCCTTTACTGCGACCAGCTCCAGTTAGGATAGGTTTAATGGTCTAGGGACAAGCATGTGTTTCAATGTTTCAGAGGACCCAAGCAGAGCAGATTAACTACATTTTGGTTTTCATTGCACATGCACACAGCAATAACATATAAGTACCCGGTAGTGTTCCAAAAAGGTTATTTCGAGAACTATGTTATAACTCAGCTACAAAAAATGAGGGGCCGGCAGCAACATGACCTGATACTAATACATTTATAATCAATATTCACAAGAAAAGCTATGCTGCCTTTAGAGCTCTTCTAAGGCATATTAACTCATCAACTATGGAAACGCACATTAATTTAACACAAATTTCGCCTGTGATTTAGCCAGAATGACAGCACCACGAAGAAAAATGCAAATAAAATTTTGAGAAAATCCAAAATTTCTAAACTAGAACGCCGTTAGTACCTAAACAGCATACATTGAAATGACGCATAGATCATAAATGAAAAAAAACATCAATGCTGACTTGGATCATCGAATCGAAAACTACACAAACAAACTACTTAAATAATCGAGGAACTCAGCACACACGATCCCCCAAAACGGAAAATAAACCTAAACTGAAAAGCATCCGAAGTAAAAATTGGAAAGTGAAAGGAAAAACACAGAATTAGGGCTCAGACAGAAACGAATCGAAATTGTTGCTTACCTTCCATAGCAGAGACGAGAAACCGATAAAGAGTGAGTGAATTTGGGGTCTAGATCGTTGACATCAGTAAGCAGCAGTCATACAACAACCGCGCGCTTATCTCTCTCTCTCTAAACAATGCTTCACAAAAAGATGCCTTCCGTTTACAGAAGTGAAGTGCATAATATTTTATCGCATCTGCTTATGGATTCTATTAAGGCCTTCCGTGAAGCATCCCTTAGCCGTCACTTATCTCGTTCCGGAGTGATGGAACGGTTAAGGGATGGCGTTACAGCCTTCCGTCTCTATCCCGTCACGGAGAAACGCTCGTCCCGGAGGGACAGCTCGCGAGACGTCTCGCCACTCGAGTTGGCGACGTGGCGAGCTCCGGTTCGTCCGTGATGCCCACTCGCCGGCCCGTGAGTGGGCGTCGTTTTTATCCGGAAAAATGTTTTTTTTTTGTTTTTTTAAAAAATTTAGGAAAAATTCAAAAATTTTAAAAAAATCTCAAAAAATATACTAGCCGTTTATAGGCGTTTTTTTGCAAATATTTTAATTTTTAAATTTTTTTAAGCCTCCAATCACTTCTATAAATATCAAATCATTCTCACAAATTAATCCACCATAAAAAATATATTTTTTATTTAAATTATGTATTTTTAATTTTTTTAGGATTTTATTAATGAGGTTTTTAAAATTTTAGAATTTTAAGTTGTAATTTTATTTTATTTTTAATGAAGTGTGTTTTTTTAATTGAATTTGGTTGGAAATAAAAATAAAAAATGAAATTGAATGAATAGTAATTTAAGGGACGGATGGTTGCAGCTTCCGTCCCTTAGTTAAGGTATGGAGTAAAAAGGTATAGTGGGGCCCGCAAATAGTAATTTAACGGACTGTTTAGTGACAGCGTTGTGAATGACGTAATATTCAAATAAACAATGAATAATTTTCTATTCGTACATTTTGTTGACTCTTGTACTTCTCCTATTTTTCTACCCCTTTCTCCCTGAAAAATAAAACCTATTTTCTTACTATATTAGTTTATTATTAAAAAATAATTTTTCTAATTTTAGAATAGTTAAACAATGCATTATTCATATATATTATTTTATTTATAACTCAAACCATTACACATTTACACTAGACTGCTAATGATGTAGAATCAAATCTTCATTACTAACACTATTTACACTATCATTTATCACACTCTCTCTTATTTTACCAATTATACATTAAAGTCCGTGTCAAACTAATGTTCATATTTTTCAGAGATGGTGGAATATTATTTACTACTCCCTCGTTCCATAAAAATAGAGACATTTGAAACGACACGAGAGATTATGAGAATGACAGTTAAATAGTGTTAGTGCATATTAGGACACATATTATTATTAGTGTTTAATGTTGTGTTTTAATAGTATAAATTCTAAATAAATTGATGTATATATGAGTATTGAGTTGAAAATAACTTTCCATAAATAGAAATGGACTATTTTTATGGAACAGATAAAGGAAAGTGTTCCTATTTTTATAGAACAATATAATGTTGTGTTACATTTTTTTAGTAATATTTTATTGTGTAGAAGTGATTAATTAATTAGTTGTTCTATACTTTGAGGAGCATTATTGCGAAGGTGTATTGATACAATAAGTTAATGATAAAATTGTGTTACATTTTTTTGTAGTAATATTTTATTGTGCAGAAGTAATTAATTAATTAATTAATTGTTCTATACTTTGAGGAACATTGCGAAGAAGAGTATTGATACAATAAATAAGAATATTTAACTCGAGATTATTATGAAAAGAAATTGATTTTCGTGCATATATAATGATGGTGTCTTAAATGTTACACTTTGATTTGTTCTATACTTCTATGTCTTCAATAATTACCATTCCTTTTGAACTCACACTACTGGATGTGCTATTCTTTCATAATGTAAATTTTGACTATTCATAATATACTATAATGATATTGGACCGATCCTGTCGTGGTCCATACAAAATAATCGATCACGAATCACTTTTGATTTAATTTAGAAATATAAAAAAGTACTCCATATATAGAGTTCATACAAAGTCCCATTTTTGTCTGTGGTTCAAGTTTTTAACTTGTAAGAGTAAAAAAAAATTTCTTTCACTTATTGTAAAAATTGTGTCATTGTATTGACTTTTAGTTCGAAATAATAACAAATACTAGAGTATAGTTTAGTGTGTAGAAAAAGGATTTTGGGGAATTCATATTCTTTATTCTTATTCATCACACTGATTTTACATGACACTAATTTTACATGCCTCTTTATATAGGCCTCCAAATATACAATTAAGGTAAGTCATTCCCCTAACCCTAATCTCCTACACAAGGTAAAAATCAATTTCTAATCTTTTCATATTAATTGTGATTACAGGAAATCGGCTACGAGATCTTCTCCTTCTATCACGGGATCTTCCAACACTCCCCCTCAAGTTAAGTAATGAGATCACCAATACTTAACTTGTCCAATACATCTCGAAATGAGTAAGAGCTTACTGTCTTTGTCAAGATGTCCGCCAGTTGATCTTCTGACTTGACGTAGGGCAACTCAACTATTTTTGCATCAATTGTATCTTTTATGAAGTGTCGGTCTACCTCCACATGTTTGGTTCGATCATGCTGAACTGGATTCTCGGAGATACTAATAGCCGCCTTATTATCACATAACAATCGACACGGCTGGGTGGACTCTTAAGGTCAAGTTCTGTCATGAGTTTTCTAAGCCACAATACTTCCGTCAATCCACTCTTGATCCCTCGAAATTCTGCTTCGGCACTTGATAGCGCAACTACCTTCTGTTTCTTACTCCTCCATGTCACCAAATTTCCTCCTACAAGGGTAAAGTACCCTGCTATTGACTTCCTGTCATTCGGATTTCCTGCCCAATCTGCATCAGTATAACCATGTATTTCTAAGTGCCCATGCTTCTTAAACAGCACTCCATGTCCCGGTGTACCCTTCAAGTATCGTACTATTCTCAACACTGTCTCCCAATGTTCTTCTTGCGGTGCATGCATGAACTGACACACTACCCCAACGGTGTAAGCGAGATCTGGCCTAGTGTGAGATAGGTAGATGAGTTTCCCGACCAACCGTTGGTACCTTCCTCGATCCGCGAGTTTGGCTCCCTCCCGAATATGCAGTCCATGATTCTGGACCATTGGGGTGTCTGCTGGCTTGCAGTCTATCATCCCTGTTTCTGCTAGAATATCGAGTATATACTTCCTTTGATTGATAAAGATTCCCTGCTTTGACGGAAGCACTTCAATTCCCAGGAAGTACTTTAGGAGGCCAAGATCCTTCATCTCAAACTCTTTAGACAGATTCTTCCTCAATTGATCAATTTCCTCTTCACCGTCACCAGTGATAATCATATCATCAACATAAATAATGAGACAAGTGGTCTTACCATTTCTTTTTTTGAGAAACAAGGTGTGATCTTAGTTGCTTTGACGGTAATCATACTTCTTCATTACTTCAGTAAATCTCCCGAACCATGCTCTAGGAGATTGCTTAAGGCCATATAGTGTCTTTTTGAGCTTGCAGACGTCTCCATCTTGAAAATCTCCCGTGAATCCAGGCGGGGGAACCATATAAACAGGTTTAGTCAGTTTTCCATGTAGGAAAGCATTGGTCACGTCAAACTAATGTAGGGGCCAGTCTCGGTTAGCCGCTACTTAAAATAACACTCACTGTATTAATCTTGGCTATAGGGGAAAAAGTCTCAGCATAGTCAACTCCATAAGTTTGCGTGTACCCCTTTGCAACCAGTCTCGCCTTATATCGATCAATGGATCCATCAGGCCTTCTTTTGATTGTAAATACCCATCTGCATCCCACTGTAGTTGCTCCTTCGGGTAGCTTACTAACTTCCCAAGTCTTGTTCTTTAACAGAGCATCCATCTCTACAAACATAGCATCTCTCCAATGTTTAATTTCCCACGCCTCTTCTGTTGTATAGGGGATCTCTTCTTCTTCATAAAGGGCAGCTTCAAATGCCCTAGTCATTTTGGCTAAGTTTCCTTTAACAAAGTTTGCTACCGCATACCGACTCTGTCTTCCTGTTTTTTCTGGAGAGAACCTTTTTGGAGGGATTCCACGAGTACTTCGTGGCGAGAGTATATAGCGACCTGTGTTCCCATCTAGAGCCGTGCTCTCATCTATAATTTCTGTAACAGCAGGGTCAGTAGTAGTAGTATTCTCTTCTGGTGGATCGGGGGTTACATCAGTTGCTTGGGATATCGGTTGAGGACAGTTACTCGAGCGCGGTTGGGTCATAACATCTATACCCTTTTTGGTTAATCTCGTATCCCACAAACACACATTTGGTGGCACAAGGTGACAGTTTGGTTCTTTCATGTTTCGGGATATGAACCTAAACGGTACATCCAAAAACTTTAGGCTGAAGGTTAAGGTGTTCGGGTATTTTGGCGAGTTTGGAGAGGGTATCGACAGGGGGTTTTTTGTTTAGGATTTTAGTAGGGAGCCGGTTTATGAGGTAGATTGAGGTGGCAACCGCTTCGGGCCAGAAGTGAGTAGGGACTTTAGATTCTAACATCAAGGCTCGGGTAATTTCGAGGATGATTCTGTTTTTTCTCTCTGCCACCCCATTTTATTCTGGTGCGTAAGAGCAGGATGTTTGATGGATCAGACCTTTCCGGGTAAACAATTCTGTCATTTTTTTGTTCACAAATTCCCTCCCATTGTCGGATCGAATGATCTTTATCGTGGTCTGGAATTGGGTTTGGATAAGGTTAAAGAAAAGGATAAATTTGTCAATCACTTCAGACTTGTGTTTCAAAAAATATATCCATGTCATCCTAGTGCAATCATCTACAAAAATCACAAAATATCTCAACCAATTCCCCCCAACAACAGGTGCAGGACCCCACACATCAACATGAACAAGGGAAAAAACAGATTTCATACGAGTATTTGTAGATTTAAATGATTGTCTGTGGCTCTTGGCCAAAACCCAAGTCTCACAAGAAAAGTCTTTTGGAATAGAGAGTTTAGGATAAAGTAAAATAAAATAACCAGGTGAAGGGTGTCCTAGTCGTTGGTGCCAAATCTCCCGTTTCGTGGACCCGTGAGCTAGCATCGTACTGCCTTGTTGAGGTATCTCATCCACGTAGTAGAGTCCTTGGTTCTCAGTGCCACGCCCAAGTATCTTCCTCGTCCGAATATCCTGCAAAATACAGAAGTCGGGATGCATCAGTAAGGTACAGTTCAACTCTTTTGTTACATGGCTTATAGACATCAATCTTTGGGACAAAGTCGGAACATAAAGACAGTTCGACAGTCTCAAGGTTGGGGATATTTCAATAGTGCCTGCCCCGACCACGGTAATCAATTCACCACTAGTAGTCTGTATATAAGTCATAGTAATATCACTAAAACTAACAAAATCACTTTTATTAGGGGTCATGGTGTCGGTAGCTCCACAATCAAATATCCATCCATTTTTATCACCCCCATTATCCCCTTTTTACGGTAAATGGAGCAGAAATATGGTCCAAGGGCTCAAATCAATTTTTCAAGGAAATTGCACTAAATTGCACATTTGTCAAATAATCAGGGGGTTTATCACAATAATTAATAAGTCGGGGGTCATAGCATGATTTATCAACAGGTCGGGGGTCTTTATGCAATAAGTAGCGTCTGTGGTTGAATTTTATAAACTTCGGGGGTGGGTTCTGTGATTTTAAAAAACTGAGGGGTGCATAAGAAAAACTAGGGTTAGGGTTATCTCCCCCTAACCCTTTACCTCCGTCATTTGAGTATGCGCCGCCTCCCCCATTTCGTTCCCCAGTTTTACCAGCGAAATTCCCTGCGCCGATCACCGCACCGCCGTTCCCACCTCCACCGGAAGCTTCCGGTTCCTCTTTCTGTTTTCCCCGTCCGGTTACCATATCCCGATTGTTGCCAAGCACGGTTTTCGTCGCCTCATTATCGGTGACTACTCCTATCACCATCTTGGCCCTCGCCGTTTTCCTTTCCTCCCACCATTCGGGATAACCGTGCAGTTGAAAACGCGTTTCTCGGGTGTGCTTTTGCTGTCCGCAGTGAGAACACCAGAGTTTCGATTTGTCGATCGGTTTGCTTCCCGGGCGGTGAGCGGTGGTGGGTTGGCGCCAGGGTCCATTCCGGTTGCCCTGTCGCTGTCCCTGAACCGCCAGTCCCTAGCCGATTCCTTGCGATTCCCCTCCGTGGCTGTGGGTGTTTGAGGATTCCGGTGGCCCTAATCGCCATCGGGCGGCCTCCTTTTTAATCCACCCGTAGGCGGTCTCCAGTGGGGGCGGTGTTACCTCTTTGAGAATATCTCGTCGAACACCTTCGTGTTCTTCGTTCAACCCTGCCAAGAATCGAAGCAATCGTTTGGTGTTAGTGTAGAGTCTGAATTGGTTCACTCCTTTTTCGCAACAATCAACCGGTTGTTTCTGACACCGGTCGATATTGATCCACATTCTGTGGATTTTGCAGTAGTACGTCTTCAGATCCATGTTGCCTTGTTTGATTATGTTTGCTTTGTCCTCCAGGTCGTATACGAGATAGAGATCAGCCTCACTCTCGTATGTGGTGGCTAGGCTGTCCCATATTGCCTTTGCCGATTGGTGATGAGCGAAATCTGCTATAATGTCATGCTCGATGTTGTCCACGATCCATGAGAAGACGATTAAATCCGTCTCCTCCCAGTCATCATACCCCTTGCTCCCCGGCAATAGTGGGGCTGGTTTTCCGGTTATGTGCGAGTAGCCTCCCCTACTCTCTATCGCGACTTTCATTAGTCGAGACCACAGTGGGTAATTTCCTCCATTAAGCTTGAATGCAACAATTACATTCTTGCTTGCTCGTATCTTACTGCTCGGTGATTCTGTCGATGGTTTCTCATCGTCTGACATGTTGGATATTTGATGTGAATTTGTTTGCTCACTTGGTTTTTTTTGGTTGATTTTGGCCGAGATTGGTGTGGGCAATGATGAAGATAATTCTGAGCCCTAATTTAAAGCATGCTCTGATGCCATGTAGAAAAAGGATTTTGGGGAATTCATATTCGTTCTTCTTATTCATCACACTGATTTTGCATGCCTCTTTATAGACCTCCAAATATACAATTAAGGTAAGTCATTCCCCTAACCCTAATCTCCTATTTAAGGTAAAAATCAATTTCTAATCTTTTCATATTAATTATGATTACAGGAAATCGGCTACGAGATCTTCTCCTTCTATCACGGGATCTTCCAACATAGTGGAGTACGTATGTACATTATTGAGGCCAGGAATTCAGTAAACAAATACTCCCAAATTATATGAATATAATTATTTTGAATATGGATAAAATTTAGAATGATGTTGGTCGTACATAGTGCATATATATAAAATCAATTTTACATTATTCATATTTGCCTAACGAAACCTCTTTTATTTAAATGAAGAAAAAGTAGATAGCTAAACCATAGGACCTCTAAACATAAAAGTGAACTAAAAAGAGCATTCTTGATCAACTCTAAGCTTCAATTTCTTCTCTTTTCTCCATTGGAACTGCTTCTTTAACCTCACTCTCCTTCACTTCTCCATTCTCCAACACAACATCATGCCTAATCCACCTGCAAATCTTCTCAACACCCTCTTCATCTGCAACAAAATAAGTTGATTCAAATTTGGATCCAACACTTTGAAACCAATATCATCCTAAACCAACACTAGATGCAATTAAGAGAAGGCACGTGGTACCTAGCCTAGGCAAGGTGTGGCCTTGAGGATGTCGTATGATCAAAGGGTCCTCGAACGCTGCAGCCAGCTCCTCAGAAGGAAGTTTTAGCCAATCCTTCTCCCCAACAAAATGAACTGATCTAACCTTGATCACATCTTTGTAAGCAACCTCACATATGGTTGGATCCCTAAATTTCGACCCGGATATGGATACAAACAGACTTATACGCGGGTGCTCTTTCAATATCTTTCCCTGCATCGATCAACACACACTTTTCTATATCAAATCAAAGATCATATAGTACTATGTTTTTTTTCTCAATTTCATAATGAAGCACCTGTGCTTGATATCCAAGTAGAAGTGCTGACAATGAAGCTCCCTATGGAAAAACAGCCTTGAGAATTTGTTGATGATTTTAAGCAAAAAAGTGTTGGAAATATAGTAGCCTTTACACTGACAACCCTTGCTATTACAAAGAACACAAAACTGGAAGGTAAATGTAACAAATAAATTACAACGAAAGTAAAGAGATGCAAACTATAGTATTCTTCAAGTCGAGTCGAGGTGACCCTCTCTCCGCAAGACGAAATACGCCCCGGCTAGTGCTCACGGATTGGCGTAATGTCCCCAAAGATGAAACGACTTTCCTCCTATCGAGTTGAAGCACCTCAAACTCGTAGGCTCCGGCAAACTTGAATTCGAGGCGAGAACCGAGCAATGCAATGCTCCTAATGCGAACTAGAATGCTTAAGCTAGAGAGAAGAGAGAGTGATTTGTTTTGTTATATTCTCTTCTCCTAAAACCCATCTATTTATAGGATGGGGGAGGCGACCTCAAAGGTCTTGGAATTAAGGGAAACCATAAAACATGAAAGGCCAAAAGACTTGAAAGTGAAAAGCTAGAAGCCTTTCATATTATCACACGTTTTCAACAATCCCCACATTAGTTAGAGCACTGCAAGCTCAAACCAACACAAGACGTGTATGCATGCATGTAGACTCTTTTGCTCAGTTCTTAGGAAACGATACTGTATTTGGAGAGGTAACTTGTGGTTTTGAACCTTCCATAGTCAACACTATCGGACATACCGGCGGACTAGTGGACGCGATGCCTTGAACTATTTCTCCTTGGTGTATGCC
Organism: Salvia splendens; assembly: GCF_004379255.2. NCBI lineage: Eukaryota > Viridiplantae > Streptophyta > Magnoliopsida > Lamiales > Lamiaceae > Salvia > Salvia splendens. The sequence goes on along the minus strand of NC_056036.1, from coordinate 17,398,949 downwards.
TAGTCAATAGCATCAATACAATATTGTCTCAACTCCATCAGTTCTCACGTTTGTGTCCGTTTCGGCCGTGGAACACCTCTTTGGATTTCATAAGTGACTCACACACACGAAGCGGCCCCACTTCTCACTTACATAGATGATTCTTTCATGAGTATCCTGCCATACTGCATCTCCTTGAGATTTCAAGAATCATTAAAAGTCAAAAGACTTACCTCTTACCACGTGCAGGTTACAACACTCAATGCTTTCTAAAGAATGAGCGAAGATTAAAATCTTCTGAGTGTTACAGCTAGATTTGTATAGCTTCGTTTTCCCATTGAACCAATCCCATGGGATCTCCAATCGTATGGTTGGGTTACCACTATACTCATCTTTTAAGATGTTGTTTTCAGTCTCATTCCTTTTAGCAATTTATGCATTTGATCACGGTTTAAACCTTTTGTTAACGGATCCGCTAAGTTATCCACTGACCTTACATAGTCAACTGTGATAACACCACTTGTGATCAACTGCCTTACGGTATTATGTCGCCGACGAATATGTCGAGACTTAACATTATAAAAGGCACTTTGTGCTCTACCTATAGCTGCTTTGCTATCACAGTGTATCAATGCTGCGGGCACTGACTTCTTCCAACATGGAATACATTCTAGGAAATTTCTGAGCCACTCGGCTTCTTCCCCTGCTTTATCCAAAGCGATAAACTCGGATTCCATGGTGGAACGAGCAATACACGTCTGTTTCGTTGATTTCCACGAGACAACACCACCCCCCACAGTGAACACATACCCACTTGTCGAAAGTGAGTCTTTTGAATCAGAGATCCAACTTGCATCACAGTACCCTTCAAGTACTTGGGGATATCTTGTGTAATGCAACCCAAAGTTAATAGTATACTTCAAGTATCTCAAAACTCTACACAGAGCTTTCCAATGTTCCTTGCTTGGGTTGCTCGTAAATCGGTTCAACTTGTTTACAGAACAAGCAAGATCAGGTCGAGTACAGTTTGTGATAAACATCAAACTTCATATGACCTTTGCATACTCTTCTTGAGCAACGGAATCACTCATATTCTTGCTTAGATGGACATTGAGCTCCAAAGGAGTCTTTGCTGGCTTACAATCAAACGAGTTGAATTTCTTAAGCATTTTCTCAACATAATGAGATTGCGTTAAGGCAATTCCCTCATTAGTCCTCAATATTTTGATTCTGAGAATCACATCAGCTAGACCCATATCTTTCATATCAAAATTTCTTTCAACATGTTTTTTGTCTCGTTAATAATGACACTATTGCTGCCCATTATCAACATATCATCAACATACAAACACACAATAACAAACCCGTTATCTGTGTTCTTAATGTAAACACACTTATCACACTCATTGATAGTGAATCCATTTGCCAACATCACGTTGTCAAATTTCAAATGGCACTGTAATGGTGCTTGCTTCAACTCATATAATGACTTTACCAGTTTGCATACTTTACGCTCTTGCCCAGGCACAACAAACCCTTCGGGTTGTTCCATATATATTTTTCTTCCAGATCACCATTCAGAAATGCAGTTTTCACATCCATTTGGTGAATCTCAAGATTGTGCAAAGCAGCAATCGCTAGAAGCACCCGAATGGAAGTGATTCTCGTAACATGTGAATAGGTATCAAAAAAGTCATACCCTTCTTTCTGCTTAAAGCCTTGGACAACTAGGCGAGCTTTGTACTTATCTATAGTACCATCGGGCTTATATTTTCTTTTCAGAATCCACTTGCACCCTAAAGGCTTATAACCTTCAGGCAAGTCTACTAACACCCAAGTGTTATTTCTCATGATGGATTCAATTTCACTGTTGATAGCTTCTTGCCACCACGCCGCGTCTGGGCCAGACAGAGCTTCCGCCAATGACTTTGGTTCGTCATCCAACATAAAAGTTATGAAGTCGGGACCAAATATTTTAGCAACTTTAACTCTTTTACCTCGTCTTGGTTCAACATCCTCAGGACTTGACCTCGTCCTTTTTGGAGGATTAAAACTAGTGGATTCATCCAGCATTCTTTCACTAGAACGATCATCTTGCCTCTTGCAAGGGTAAACATTCTCAAAGAATATAACATTCCTTGACTCAATCGTTGTTCCTTCAGCCACGCTAGGCACAGCTGACCTATGGACTAGGAAACGATAGGCACTACTATTAAGTGCATGGCCAATAAAGATGCAATCGGCTGTTTTAGGGCCTGTTGCAACTTGTTTCGGAGGTGGCACTTCTACCTTCGCTAAACACCCCCACACTTTGAGGTATGAATATGAAGGTTTCTTCCCTTTCCACAACTCATAAGGAGTCACATCCCTATTTTTTAGTGGAATTTTATTCAGGATATGATCCGCTGTTAACACAGCCTCCCCCCACATGTTCTGGGATAAACCAGAATTAATCAACAGAGCATTCATCATCTCTTTAAGTGTTCTATTTTTTTCGTTCAGCAACTCCATTTGACTGGGAAGAATATGAAGCCGTTGTTTGGTGAATTATACCACTTGCATGACATAATTCTGCAAACGGGGCTACATACTCACCACCTCTATCACTTCGAACACACTTAATTCGACAATTAAGTTGATTTTCGGCTTCATTTTTGAAGTCTTTAAACGCTTCAATTGCCTCATCTTTACTTCTTAATAAGTACAGGTAACAATACCTTGTGCAATCATCTATAAATGTGATGAAGTACTTTTTACCACTTCTGGTTTGCACAAATTTTAAATCACATACGTCTGTATGGATTAACTCTAGAGGTTTTGTGCTCCGTTCTACCGAGCGAAACGGTAGCTTGGTCATTTTTGCTTCAACACAGACTTCACATTTTTCTTGTGAGTTAAACTTATCTACTTTTAGTAAATTAAGATTTACTAATCTTTTTATAGCATTTAGATTTACATGTCCCAATCTTTTATGCCATAAATCAGATCACTCAAGCAAATAAGAGGATGTGTCATCTTCCTTATTTCTTAATCATTTTCCACGGTGAATGACCTTAACATTCAGCTCAAAAAGCCCATTCACTAGGTGACCTTCACCTATGAACTTTTCATACTTGGTCAATATAACCTTTTCACACTCAAATTCTAGTGAAAATCCATGATTTACTAGAAGTGAGCCTAACACCAAATTATTTCGGATGTCTGGGACATGCAGCACATCCTTGAGGGTAAGAACCTTTTCGGATCCTAATTTTAGGAACATATTACCCACACCAACCACCTCGGAAGAGGCTTGGTTTCCCATACGTACTTTTCTACCTCCAACAGATTTGTAAGTAGAAAAAACGCTTCTCTCGGAGCACACATGACATGTGGCACCCGTATCAACAAACCATTCATTTGGATTATTACCATGGTCCACGTCGGAGACCACTGCGATCACCTCGTAATCTTTGTTGTTTATAACAACACGTTCAAATAATTTGTACAGTATTGTTTCCAACAATAAGTACATAATTATATTGAACCAAATGTGCATTGGTATATTCATCAACCCATGCATCCCAATTACTACTACCAAATCTAAATTGGTCTTGCTTGTCAAATGACAAACGATAAACATCATTCTCAAGAGAATAGATCTCAAGGAATTAACCACTCCATAGCGCATCGACATTGCGACCGTTCGTTGCTTTATTCCAGCTTTGAATTTCATGTTTCCTCCAGCTTCGGTCGACATGATTTCAACAAGAGTACAATATTTCATCTTGCGATTGTTGGAAATATAGTAGTCTTTACACTGGCAACCCTTGCTATTATAAAGAATACAAAACTGGAAGGTAAATGTAACAAATAAATTACAACGAAAGTAAAGAGATGCAAACTATAGTATTCTTCAAGTCGAGTCGAGGTGACCCTCTCTCCGCAAGACGAAATACGCCCCGGCTAGTGCTCACGGATTGGCGTAATGTCCCCAAAGATGAAACGACTTTCCTCCTATCGAGTTGAAGCACCTCAAACTCGTAGGCTCCGGCGAACTTGAATTGGAGGTGAGAACCGAGCAATGCAATGCTCCTAATGCGAACTAGAATGCTTAAGCTAGAGAGAAGAGAGAGTGATTTGTTTTGTTATATTCTCTTCTCCTAAAACCCATCTATTTATAGGATGGGGGAGGCCACCTCAAAGGTCTTGGAATTAAGGGAAACCATAAAACATGAAAGGCCAAAAGACTTGAAAGTGAAAAGCTAAAAGCCTTTCATATTATCACACGTTTTCAACAAAAAGACACTGTTTTTATCACCTGAGAGAAGCCTAAAAAGCCATGAAATGGACCATTTGTTGTAATGTAGTTGCATAAGTAGTCTATATACATGCTTCCAAGTTGGTGTACTCGGTAAAATCCTGACAAAAGACGCGGTTTAATAAGAATATTGATCTTGATTTTAGCTAGCACACTGAGATTATACACACATACCTTGTTGAATTGAAACCACTCAAAATAAGGTGGTGGAAATATGCCCTCAATCTCAGATTTCCCTTCTGCAGGGTAAATTCCATCTGGAAAATCCTGCCCCAAAATTCCTATATCATTTTAGCATTGTTGAGAGAAGACTCACAAGCTCAAAGAGACTTGCTCAAAGTTTTTGCAGTACCATTTGTTGCATAGGAAAGATTGAAACTTTGAGTTTTGATGAAAGTGTAGTATATATACCATGTCAAAAAGAGCAAAAATAGAAGGATCCCATTTGCTGATTTGTTTTTTGAGGAAGCTCCCACTGGTTCTGAATCCATGCAAACAAAGGATTCTCTTCTTGGCTACCTTCACAGCTTCCATATTCAACACAGAGATTGACCAGTGTGTGTGTGTTTATAAGAACAAGAAGGGCTTCTCAAAGACAACTAACTTTTGGAGTTTGGTAGATCGGTTGGTTAGGAATGTTACCACGTGGGCATGCACCCTTCAAATTGAAATTTGTTGGAGGTATAAATTGATAAACAGACATTATAAATTAGTTCAAGAAACAACAATACAATAGTGCTACTGTTTATATACCAATAACTATAGTCTTAATAACATACAATTCATTTCTAATGAAGCGACAACTTATGCTTCCGGCAACAATCCGACGTATTTTCTACCGGAATAACAACATCGACTATTCTCCTTCTATAGGTCTATCTAATTATTCACCTCACAGTTTTCCCTTCAGCCAACTCATTTCTCCATTCTTCGCCTTCTTCCTGTTTTCGTGTTTGATTTCGACATTGATGCTCCTCTGCAACACTACACCATGCCTAATCCAGCTAGAGACCTTCTCAACAGCCTCTTCATCTGCAAGAAAAAAATGTATATCTATGTAACACAATCGTCAAACAAAGACTCTCAAAGTCCTGATGATCCAAATTGTTCATGCGAAAGCCAAATATATATACCTAAATAACAACACACAATGTAGGATGTTGGAAATCTTGACTTGATCAGATGAAGAGAGTGGCAGTACCTAGGCGAGGCACGGTGTGGCCTTGAGGGTGCCGTATGATTAAAGGGTGTTCGAACGCTGCAGCCAGCTCCTCAGAAGGCAGTTTTTGCCAATGTCTCTCACCAACAAAATGAACTGATCTAACCTTGATGAGCTCTTTGTAAGCAACCTCAGATATGGCTGGATCCTTAAATTTCGACCCGGATATGGATACAAACAGGGCTATAGGAGGATGCTTCTTCAATATCTTTCCCTGCATCAAAACACAATCTTGATCAAGATTTCAAATAAAGATCATTTTTTTTCATCTGCTCATTAATTATTGAAGCACCTGTGCTTGGTATGCAAGTAGAAGTGCTGACAATGCAGCCCCCTGTGGAAAACAATGCAATGAGCCTTGAGATATTTAACAATGATTTTAAGCAAAAAAGACATTGTTTTTAACCTGAGAGAAGCCTAAAAAGCCATGAAATGGACCATTTGTTTCCATGTAGTTGCACAAGTAGTCTATACATGCTTCCAAGTTCGTCTGCCCCGTAAAATCCTGAACATAAACGCGGTATTTAGCAACATCAACTACAAATTCCTGCTAATGTACTATCTTGATTTTCTAGCATAATGTAAATACTTTTTTAGCTGACCTTACTGAATTGAAACCATTCAAAATAAGGGGGTGGAAATATGGCCTCAATCTCGGATTTCCCTCCTGCAGGGTAAATACCGTCTGGGAAATCCTGCACAGCATTCAAATATCATTCGTTTAAACGTATTGTAGGATTGATTTTTATTAATACAACTTTTATTTGTGATGGAATAGGGTAATTGAGTAATCGAAACAAACAGGAACATAAAGAGACACAGATTTACGTTGTTCACCAAAGCGAGAACAAATTGTATTATAATTGCAGTTACAGAGTTTTGTGCACTATTTCTATATAAATAGACACACATGACCTATGCCCAATACAACAACATAGTATAGCGACAAATCATATAGATTCAAGGCATACTAACAATCACAATACTATATTTTGATTCAATGTGAAGAAAGTTGCTAAAACTTGGCCAATTGAATCATTATCATTATCTTAGTATCCCAACGTGAAATCAAAGTGTATGTATGATCCAATATTAGCAAGTACTAGTAAAGGAATGGTTGATATATCATGCTAGTTTAACTAAAAACAAAGATTTCATTTCACTGCTATAAAAAGTTGAGATCACTTGTTTAGAATATAGACCAGGACAAAAGGAGCAAAAACTGAGGGATCCCATTTGCTGATTTGCATTTTGAGGAAGCTCCCACTGGTTCTGAATCCATGTAAGCACAAGATTTTCTTCTTTCCAAAGTTTGCAGCTTCCATTTTTGACAAAATGACGAGGATGGTTGAATGCTTTAGGATGGTTGAATGCTTGGATAGGATTTAAGCCGTACGTGTAACTATGTTTAATACTCCCTCCGTCCCGTGCTACTCGCACGTTTGCTTTTCGGCTCGTCACAAAGTCCTTACACTATTTATAATTTAAGTTAGAATTAATGCATTTAATTAATATGTTAGTTTAAGTTAAGAGCTCTTTTATTAAGTGATGTCTCATTACACCTAAAATTCTTTTTTAATTACATAAAAAAATCAATCATAAATTTACGGCCTAAAATGAAAAGTGCGAGTAGCATGGGACGGAGGGAGTACTATTACTAGACATACATTTTTTTTGTGAGAAACATGTTTTTTTTGTGACAAATACAAATTTTGGAGTTTTGAACAAGTGGACCACACAATCTAATGAGTAAATTACAATCTTTTCATTTTAGTCGATCACGATAAATATTGGCATTTCCATTTATAAAAGAGTGAACTGCACAAAAGGGCCATAACTTTTCACGGTGTAACAGTAGAGGCCTCTAACATTTAAAAATCTCACCACAGGGATCTAACAAAATATATAATCACAAACCGTGTTTTTTCGGACCATAACACCCTCAGAGACTGAAAGGGTAAAGTCATCCTTTTGCATGGCCGTCATCACCTGCTGCATATTAATTATTCAAATAAATAGTATTTTCAGTCTCCATGTCAGCCGCGGCAAGTGAGGGAGATATCAAATATGTATATGTATATGTATATGTATATGCATATGTGTGTGTGAATAAATTCAATTTCAGATCTATGAATAAAGGATTTTTCTGTTTGGAATTTTTATGTCGGAAATTGAATATCTGACACTGTTCCTTCTCAAGTTTCAAAATGCACTACCTTTCCTTCTTTATTTTTCTTTGCATTGCAAGACAAAATATTACATAATACATTTGTTGGCCAATTTAAGATTATTGATTGATGAATTAATTCAGGCGACTCTTATTTTCATTGAACATGATGCCCATGTTGAATTTAGCAAATCTTTACAGGCCAGAGTTGCACACATGTTAATTCCCACTCTATAAACATTGACTTAATTAGGGTTTTAATTAATGTGTTTTCACTCTAGTTATAAGTAGCTAATTGATTCTTATTTATGAAGTGTTTTAATTAAAAATTAAAAATTCAAAGATGTTTTGAAATTAATTTCCCAACCCAATACAAAAATGTTGTCCCGAAAATGTGGCCATCCCCCCCCCCCCCCAACACTAAGAGCATTCAAATCAATAACATATATAGGGAATTCACGTTTAAAGGGCGACAAAATAATGAGGAAGAAGAAATTAATTTTAAAAAAAGGTAGATACTTACCTACAAATTAAAAATAATTAAGTAAAATTGAGAGAAAATGCTTGAAGAAAGAGAAAATAATTATCTTAATAAATCATTGTATTTTGACTAGGGGTGAGCAAAAAAACCGGAAACCGAATATCCGAACCGAACCAAACCGAAATTTTGAAATTCGGTTCAGTTATTTCGGTTTTTCGGTTCGGTTCGGTTTTGAAAATACAAAAATTTCAGTTTTTCGGTTCGGTTCGGTTCGGTTCGGGCGAAGAAAAAAATCGAATAACCGAATTATATATATATTCTATTAATTTAATATATTATATTATATATAATATATAGTATATTATTTTAATAAATTCTACTATATTATATATATTATATGTATTATTAATTTTATATTATATATAAATATTCTATTAGTATATATAAAATAAAATAAATTACACATATATATATATTAATATTATATTTATTTTTTCGGGTTTTTCGGTTTTTTCGGTTTTGTTCGGGTTTTTCGGTTTTTTAAGTTCGGTTTTCGGTTTTTCGGTTTCAGTTTTTCGGTTTTTCGGGTTCGGTTCGGTTTGGATTTTGAACTAAATTCGGTTTTTCGGTTTTGGTTCGGTTTTGACAAAAAACCGAACCGAAACCCGAATGCACACCCCTAATTTTGACTTGGGAAATGCCAATTCTCTATCGAAGTAGATATATAGCTGTATATTTAATTTTATTTAGAACACTAAAGAATAATTTTATAGACTAATACTGTTGACAAGACAGCTCTTACAGGTTGGTGCAGGTTTAGTAGGTAAATAGTCTAAACTGCCCTTCAGCCCATTTGGGCATTTTCGTCCAGAAAATGGCAAAATATACAAGGTTTGTGATTATATATTTTGTTAGATCCATGTGATGGGATTTTTAAATGTTAGGAGCCTCTGCTGTTACACCGCGAAAAGTTAGGGCCATTTTGTGCAGTTCACTCTTTATAAAAAGTTATCCCAGCTTATTATCCATATACATCAAGTCATTTACAATTTATATCACCATCAGAACAATATAATAATGTGGATTCTACTATCTACTAACACTACTTTAACTACCTTACTACTTTAACAACCTTTATTCATCTATTCTCTCTTACTTTACTAATTTTATCTTAATTCTCGTGCTATATTATATGTCCATATTTTTATGGGACAGGGGAGTGTAAAAACAGAGTGAACTACAAAACTAATACCCAGAAAATGGGTTGGCACATTTTTAGTACCCAACGTTTAAAAATTTACATTTTCAGTCAAAAACCACCAAAAATCCCAAGATCAGTCCCATTTTTTACAATCCTACCCTTCAGGCCTGGAAGTAAGGCTGTCAAATCGTGCGGGTTGGGTCATTATCGTTTCAACCCATTATCGACCCAACCCAATAAGGTCAAAACCAAACACAACCCTAAATCATCGGGTTCCTATCGTGTCCCAACCGAACGGGTTCGTGTCGGATTCGTGCGTGTTATCGTGTACCAAAAAAAAAGTCAACCCTCTGTTAATGATGGTCAGTTAGCTTGACACGACATGATAACGACTAAAATATGATGTTATTATACGATTTAAACATGATATTACACGATAAAATAAAAAAAACTATCAAATTAAAATAATTATTTTCTTAATCAAAATAATAAAATTAAAGTATAGTAATATTAAATCTAAATAATAAAATTAAATAATTAAAAAAATTAATTTTTAATAAAATCTAAGCATAAAATTTTCCTGAAATTCATAAAAAATTAATTAATATTTTTTTAATTAATAAAATTAAAGTATAGTATTTTTTAATTAATTAAAATTAAAGTATAATATTTTTATAATTAATTAAAATTAAAGTATAATATTTTTTTAATTAATTAGAATTAAAGTATAATCTTTTTTAACCAACAAAAATAACTAAAATTAAAGTTTAATAATTTTTTGATTACTAAAAAGTAATTATTTTTTTCTTAACGTATAACACTAACCCGACCCGACCCAAGCCGTTATCTTCGAGTTCTTATTGGGTCGACCCTATAAGGACCAAAATCCTAAACGTGCGTGTTCGTGTCGTGTTAACTTCGTGCGGGTCCGTGTCGTATTATCGTGTCGTGTCAAAAATTGTCAGCCTTACCTGGAAGGGTGTTTATGTCGATTTAGTGGACAGTTCAAGAAATAGGAAGCAGAGTGATGGGGTACGAACTAAACCCTAATGGCAAGCCCAATAACAGTGACGGCCCATCAGCCCAGAGCCCAAGAAAGAGTATCTGTTCGGCACCAAAGAGTTCGGCACGACCAAAGAGTTCGGACTCAGCCTACAGCTCGGTAAAAGCCGACCAGTCAAGCTCTCCTCTCAGATCGGCAAGAGTTGATCGGTAAGGTCCAGCAGTTCGGTCTCAGCATTCGACCGAACTAGGAGTTAGTGGACTCATGAAAGGCCTCCACGACCTCTACTATACCCCCGATCTATTTAGTGGTATGAAGCAGTTATTGAGCAGTTATTGCTCACCCACGATCTTGTTAGTGGGGCTGCAAACCACGATCTTAGTTCAATGTATAAATAGAACTTAGATCAGATAGAAAAGGGTTAAGCTCTCTAGAGATAAAAGCATATAGCAAGTCTGTGTTGTAAGCGGTAATCCCAGATCAAGCAATACAATCTTGCCCTCCCTTCTTCCCGTGGACGTAGATTTACTTCAGTAAATCGAACCACGTAAATTCACCGTGTCGTAATTTATTTTTACGAGCATTTATCATCATCAATAATTCGCGGAATCATCACTGGCGCCGTCTGTGGGAAGCAGAGAACAAAATTTGTGATAAAGCGAATTTTTGATCCATTTTTTCCACCCAAAAAATGCATACCAGATCGCAGAATACCCGTATTCCTGCCCGTGAGAACCAGGAGGAAGCCAATCTATCCCATAGGTCGGGAAAACAGCCTAGGGATAAATCCACCACCAGTTCTCATGGCGAAGGAACAAGCCGCTCCAAAAATCGTCCCACTGAGTCTTCCCAGCAGCCCGATTTGAATGAGGCTGTTAAGCAGTTTTTGGCTGAAAAGCAGGAGGAATTCTTAACCTTCCTGCGAAAAAGCCAAAAGCAGCCGGAGACGAAAACGACGGATTCTCCTTCTCCCTCCGCACAAGAAAGTCACTACCGCAGTAGTGTCGCATCTCCCAGGAGAAAGAATCCTCAACCCCGACATATTCCTGTTCCTCCTCGGTACCGGAATCACAGGAGAACTCAATCTCCTCCATACCGACGAGATATCGGATTCGCCGTGTACGGAGCACTGAAGACTCCGTTCTCGGACGACATCACCCGAACTCCCCTACCACAGAACTACCGAACTCCGTCGATGACTTACGACGGGCTCGTGGATCCTCACGATTTCTTGGGGCGCTATCAATATAACATGGCGAACCAGGGTCTCAACGAGGTCCACATGTGCAAGCTGTTTCCCGAGCTGCTCATCGGGAACGCGAGAAGGTGGTTCGATAGCCTCCCCCAGGGCAGCATCAGATCTTACCGAGATCTAATGGATGCCTTCCACAGGAGGTTTTTTCAGAAAGCGGAAGCCCGAATCACTTCGGCTCAGCTGCTTTCCATTCGTCAAGGTCGCGACGAAAAAATCAGCGACTTTATGACAAGATTCCACAAGGAATGCCTGCAAGTAGACGATCTCAACGATCTGCTTGTCATCTCGGCATTCCAAAATGGAATCCTGCCCGGAGCTCTTTACAGGAAGCTCGTTGAGTGCGGTCCGCAGACAGCTCAGGAAATGTGGGACATTGCGGACCAGTACTCCCGGGCCGATGAGGCAGACCGTCGCAAACGGTCGTTAGACAGCTCATCGTCCCGAGGAGACAGAAGGAAGCCCGATCACAGCGATCAGGGGCATCCTCGCCGGACTCCATTTGAAAGAATTCAAAGGGCTCCGGTGCAAGACAGATTGGGACCCCGTCTCAATCCCGAGAAGCCGCCCGCTCAGTTCGTACCGCTGAACAAGCCGAGAGCGGAAATTTTCGAACTGCACTCTGACCTGTTCGAAAAGCCAAAGCGGATGACGAAATCAGCCGCGCGCCGACCCCAGGATAACTACTGCTCCTACCATCAAGACCACGGTCACGATACCGAGGAGTGCAGAAACTTGGCTGCAGGTATCGATGTTCTTGTGAAGGCAGGGACATTGAAAAAATACCGAAGCAAGCAGCCAAAGAAGAATAAAAAGCAGAGTGGTGCGAACTGCGCTCCTCAGGATCCGAAAAGGCAGCCGGATCCCGAAGACGATGACGAGCCGCAATATGATGGAGTAATCCAGACTATTGACGCGCTCCCTGCCGGGAAGACCAAGTCGTCCCTAAAGTCAGAACGCAGAGGCTCCAATCGAGAGGAGCCAACGCATAAAAGGCTGAAGCAGGACGAAGTGATTACGTTCTCGGCTGCTGATCCCGTCCCAGCCATCTCTCCTCACCAAGACGCCATTGTCATCCAAGCCGGAGTGGCAAACAAACTGATCCACAGGGTGTTTGTGGATACAGGAGCGTCGGTTAGCATTCTTTTTAAAGAGTGCTTCGACAAACTAGAAGTGGACCCAGCTCGGCTCAGTCCGGCTCCGCTTCCCCTGAAGAGCTTCGCCCAGGAGGACACCCGCCCTGAAGGTATTATCAGCCTTCCGATCACGGTGGGGAAAGCGTCTACTAGCTCCAGTACGTTGATTGAGTTTTTCGTGGTGAAAGCTCGGTCCCCGTACAACATCATCCTGGGAAGAGACTGGCTCAACACAGTTCGGGCCATTTGCTCCACTTATCACCTCACCATCAAGATCCCTACTAAAGGAGGGATAGCGGTCATCCGAGGTGACCAAAAGAGAGCAAAGGAATGTCTGCAAATTGCGCTTAGAAGTGCCGAGCAGTCAGATCGGCACCACCAAGCATAGCAATCACAGCAGCCGGAGTCAGAGGCGATGACCGAAGTCATACCGGAGCCGAACTCGATGACAGTTCAGCTGTACGAAGATGATCCATCCAGAACGGTTAAGATCGGTTTCGCGGGAACGCCCCTACTTCGGGAAAAAACCATCCAGCTCCTCAAGGAGTATAAAGACGTCTTTGCATGGTCTCCGTTGGACATGACCGGAGTGCCCCCCGAGGTAATCACTCATCGGTTAAATATTGATCCTTCAGTCCGGCCGATAAAACAGAAGCAAAGACTCTTTGCGGCAGAACGAAGTCAAGTCATCCATGACGAAGTCCGTCAATTATTGAAGGCGGATGTGTTATTCGAAGTGAAGTATCCTTCGTGGGTGGCCAATCCTGTCATGATCAAGAAAAAGGAAGGAGGATGGCGGATGTGCATAGATTTCACCGATCTAAATAAGCACTGTCCCAAAGATTGCTATCCCCTTCCGAACATAGATAAAAAAGTAGGAGCTTTGATAGGCTTTGAAATTTTTTGTTTTCTTGATCTGTACAAAGGATACCATCAAGTTTTAATGGATGAGATTGACGCTTCAAAAACGGCCTTCATTACTGATTTCGGCATTTTCGCTTATAAAAAGATGCCATTCGGTTTAAAGAATGCCGGAGCCACTTATCAAAGGATGGTAGACAAGCTTTTTCGGCACATGATTGGAAAGGAGGTCGAAGTGTATGTTGACGATATAGTCGTCAAAAGCAAAAGCACTTCGGAGTACGAGCACAACCTCAAGTCCACTCTCAACGTGCTCAAGAAAGCCAACCTCAAACTTAATCCCCAAAAGTGTACCTTTTTGGTAGATTCGGGAAAGTTTCTGGGTTGTTGGGTTTCAAAGGACGGACTCAAGGCAAACCCCTCAAAAGTTCAAGTCGTTCAGAACATGGCAATGCCGAAGTCCATACATGACGTGCAAAGGCTAACCGGATGTCTAGCCGCACTGAATCGATTCCTTTCCCAAGCAGCCGAAAAGCAACTGCCGTTCTTCAAGGTGTTGAAAAAGGCACCAAAGTTCGAGTGGGGAGCCGAGCAGAAAAAGGCCTTTGACGAGCTCAAAAGTTATCTAGCCGAGCTTCCTATGCTCTCTGCTCCAGCCGAAGCCGAAGTAATATTCTTATACTTAGCGGCATCGGATCAAACCATCAGCGCGGTGCTTGTACGAGAAGAAGGCCTAAAGCAGCTTCCCATCTATTTTACAAGCCGAGCATTACGAGGACCAGAAACCAGGTATCAACCTCTGGAAAAGATTGCTCTGGCATTAGTAAATGCAGCAAGGAGACTGCGGCCATACTTCTATGCTCACAAGGTATGCGTCTTAACGGATCTGCCACTTCGGCAAGTGTTGACCAAACCAGAAGCATCAGGCAGAATCGCCAAGTGGGCTATAGAGTTGGGAGAGCACACAATTGAATATCTACCTCGGAAAGCCATCAAGGGACAAGCCTTGGCAGATTTTCTTGCAGAAGCGAAGTTCGATCAAGCAATTCCTGTTATTGCCGAACAGAAGAATTCTGCCAGTGCCGAACTAGCACAGCCCTTGGAATCCGAAGTAGAGCCGCCGGACTGCTGGAGCGGGTTCGTAGATGGAGCTTCGAACAAGATGGGAAGTGGAGCTGGTATTTTACTTGTCGCTCCCGACGGACATGAGGTAGCCTACTCACTTCGGTTCCTATTCCCCACTACTAATAATGAAGCCGAGTACGAAGCCCTCCTGGCCGGACTCCAGTTAGCGCAAAGTCTACTCGTCAAATCTCTCAAAGTCCATTGTGATTCACAAGTCATAGTAAATCACATGTTGGGTACAAGTCAAGCCCGTGACGAGAGAATGAAGAAGTATTTGGACAAAGCGCAAAGCATCAGCCGAAGTTTCTCCTATTTTCGGATAATCCGCATTCCCAGAGCGGAAAATAGCCGAGCAGATACCTTAAGTAAGTTGGCCTCAGATCCGAGCTCAAAGGCGGAAGAATTAATGCATCGAAGCATTGATGAAGCCGAGGTACATTCAGTATCCAGCTCGCCGAACTGGATGACGCCGATCTTGCAGTATCTGGATCAAGGACAATTGCCCGAGGATAAGAGAGAAGCTCGGAAGATCACGTGCCGAGCACTTCGGTACGAACTTCATGAAGGAGTCCTCTTTAGAAAGTCTTACCTCCAGCCGTTATTGCGGTGCGTAGGACCAGAAGAGACGGACTACATCCTCAGAGAAGTTCATGAAGGATCGTGCGGTAGCCACATCGGAGCCAGAGCTTTAGCTAAAAAAGTTCTGAGATGGGGATATTATTGGCCAACCATGGTACAAGAGGCAGTGCAGCTCGTCAAGAAGTGTACGAAGTGCCAAATTCATGCAAATGTCCCAAGGATGCCGCAGACCGATCTATACACTATGCAAAGCCCTTGGCCTTTCATGCAATGGGGCATAGACATAGTGGGACCACTTCCTCAAGCTCCTCGGCAAATGAAATTCCTTATCGTTGCCGTGGACTACTTCACGAAGTGGGTGGAGGCTGAACCATTAGCTACGATAACGAGCTCAAAGGCATTGGACTTCGTCTGGAAGAACATAGTGTGCCGATTTGGCATACCTCACATCCTCGTCTCGGATAATGGGACTCAGTTCACCGACAAGACGTTCAAGAATTGGTGCCAAGAGCTGAACATTCAACAGCGGTTCACTTCGGTCTCCCATCCCCAAGCAAACGGACAAACGGAAGTAACGAACCGGATTCTGGTGAAAGGGTTAAAAGCTCGGTTAGAACAAGCCAAAGGACAATGGGTAGAAAATCTCCCTCAAGTCCTGTGGTCCTACCGAACTACACCCAAAACCTCCAACGGTGAAACCCCGTATAGTCTGGTGTATGGCACTGAAGCCGTAATTCCGGTGGAGATCGGCGTACCCAGTCCCCGAACTCTAAATTTCTCCTCAGAAATGAATGACGACGGACTGAGAGCCGAACTAGATCTCGCCGAAGAAAGAAGAGAATTGGCGTGCATAAAAGCAGCCAAGTATAAGGAGCAAGTAGCCCGGTATTATAACCAAAGGGTGAAAAAGCTTCAATTTCAAGTGGGAGATCTCGTCTTGAGAAACAACGAAGTAAGCCGAGCAGAAAAGCTGGGCAAACTCGAACCCACATGGGAGGGTCCGTATCGGGTGTCAGAAGTCCTCGGCAAAGGGTCTTATAAATTGACTCACATGTCAGGAGAACAAGTACCCCGAACATGGCACGTCTCCAACCTCAAGAAGTTCCACTTGTAAGAGACAAAGTCCGGTCAGTCTGTCTTGTGTCTAGTTCGGTCATAGGGGTACATGTTTTTATTTGTTTGTTTTTACTTGTACTTTTTACTTGTCGTTTTATAAAAAGTTTAAAGTTTTTTCTTTCGTCTTTTTCATTTTTTCTCTATGTGTTTTGTCTCTATGTGCTTGTCGTCTCTTACAAATGGTACCAAGGTATATCGTTCTTTAAAGACTGATCCCCTTTTTAGATCGATTATTAAAGACTATTGCGAGTCCAAGCTTCTAAGGAGGATATAAGACCACAATTCAGCTTAACAAGCAGTCCGTCTGAAACGAACTGCAATAAGCCAACGATTGTGAGTCCAAGCTTCCAAGGAGGATACAAGACCGCAATTCAGCTTAACAAGCACTTCGTCTAAAACGAACTGCAATAAGGGAAAGTCCGATCCACGCGATAAACCTCGCCGAATTAGGACGACCAAGTTCGGTCAAAGAAGTTTACCTCATAAGACCGGGGACGACCATGTCTAGTCAAAGAGGTTTACTGCATAAGACCACTTCGGTTAAATGGGAAAGTCCGATCCACGCGATAAAACTCGCCGAATTAGGACAAGGGAAAGTTCGATCCCGGCGACAAAAATCGCCAAATTAGAACACAAACCAAGTCCGGTCAAAGATGTTTATTTCATCAGACCAAAGGACGAGTCCGGTCAAAGAAGTTTACTTCATAAGACCGAGGACAAGTACGATGAAATTTTTTCGCAAAGCTGTAAATACAGTGTTAGAAGCGAAAACAAAATTTCATTTTTTCAAATCTTGTTCGGCATACAACTCCGCTACCCTACAAAATGGCGTTACGCTATTACAAAGGACTATTCTACTGTCCAGGGTTGCTGAAGTTAAGCCACCTATCTGCAAAACCCTCTGGAAGCCGAGTTCGGTTGTTCCGAGCAGATGAAGAATAAGCAGGTCGACGAGATGCTATCCTCGACCCAACGCCTCTTCCCCGAGCCCGAGAAGCCCTAACACCTCGGCGATGAAGAGTCTCTGCAATAATCATCTGCTGATCTTGCTCGCTCATAGTCACGACTCCTCGGCGAATTTCAGCCCGTCCCTGTCTTGACGATTCCGGTTGCTCCTGAGCCCGTTCTCGTCTTGACGTTTCCGGCTGTTCCGGAGTTCGTTGTTGACTGGGAGTAGGATTTTGAACAAGGGAACCAGAGGTCTGATCTGGAGTGCGAGCATCTGTTGCCACGATATGCCGAAGGAATCTTTCTATGGAGGGGCGCCGAGAAAGAACAATGTCGTACCGAGAAGCCCAGCGCCGTAATGATTTCACAACTTGTTGGCAAGCCGAGCTCTCCAGCGCATTGTTCCTCCGGAGTACATGATATTCCTCCCACAGTTCGTCAACTCGACTCTGAACATCTGATATGGTCAAGCCCCCGCGCACACGGATGTAATCCTCGTACGCAGTCCTCTCAGCAATGGTCGTATTCAGCTCGGCCTCCAGATCCTTCTTATCGGACTCTAAGTCCTTATTATCGGCCTCCAGCTTCACTAAACGAGCCAGAAGCTCGTCATTCTTCGTCTGATCGGCTATAGCTCTTTTCTCAGCTTCGTCTAAAGCCGAAGAGTACAGCCGTTTCCAGTGAAGTATCTCCATCTCCTTGAGTACAAAGCAGCTATATTAGTTCGGCAGATGTACCGAGCAGATAGTAAAATACTACAGGAATAAAGGCGAGTACGAAAAGCTATACGAAGACAAGTGTAGAGAATTTTTCATTCACAGAGAAAATTTTTTACACTAGGAGGGCTTCAAGGCCATTTTACAAGGAAGAAACTAGACTAAGAGAAGGGAGACGAAATCATACTCCGCCAGCTTCGTCTCCGGCTCCTTGGTCTGGTTCAGCTTCTTTCTCCTGAACTACCTCAGCCCCGGCCTCGCCTCCTGCCGGCCTCGCCTCCGCCTCCTGATCGGCTTCCTTCTCCGGATGCCCGGCCCGCTCGACTTCAGCCTCCAGCTCCAGCGGCTCGGCCTCACCCTCTCCGTTGTAAGTCGAAGCGGGTGAAACGGGTCCCACGGAGGCAAAGATAGCCTCCAGGTTCTCGTCCCGATCAGCTCGACAACTCCGGACTCGGTCTGCAGAAAGCAGGACCGAGGATGAAGCGAGCTCCTCAAGGAGCGGCAGATTCTGAAGCCGAGCTGCTATCTCTCGGCTGTACAGAGGCAGCACGACGTCGGCCCCCTGCTCGCCCTTATCGGCAATTAGCCTTACCAGGCTACTGACAAAGGCCGAGAACTGGCTGCTCAAAAAGAGTTTCTCCGTGTAAACACGGAGAGCCTCCCCTTGGGCAACCACGGCAGCAGCATCGCTCCGCTTCGTCTGCTCTCGCTGGATGACGAGCTGGTTTTTGGCAAACTGAGCTTCATCCTGGGCCGAAATCCTAGCAGCTCTGGCCTTCTCAAAGTTAGCCTCAGCCTGTTCGGCCCGATGACAAGCAGCCGCCAACTTCCTCTGCATCTCGGCATAGTCATTGGACGCTTTGGAGAGTTCGACGGCGACGAGCTTGGAGAGCATATCGTTCCTCTGAAAATGAATAAAGAAAAAAGTCAACAAAGGGGCCACAAAAAATACAGGAAAAAAGCAAGGCCAGAAAATCAAGAAGAGAATTCACCTCGGCGAAGTCCGTGGGCCATAAAAACGGCTCACAGATATGTTCCGAAGGAGGCGCCAAGACCACGTCTTTCTCTGGCGCTCTCGGGGGCTTCTGGGCCCTCCCCTTCCCCTTTGCCGAAGTCGACTCCGGCTTCTTCGGATCCGAAGAGGTTTTTTGCCTTTTCGGAGTCCTCTCGGTATCAGACGCCGAGCTGGTGGTTTTCGGCCTCTCCGGCTCCTTGGACTCCGAAGATTTGCGGCTAGCTTTACTCAGCATGTACACTGCCAAAAAGCGAGAAAGCAAAGTCAGATTTTCTTTGTTAAAGCAGTAGAGCATAAAGATAAAGAGAAATCCTCACCCTCGGCCTCTTCGTCCGAAGACGAGATGTCGAACACGACGTCGCCCTTGACGAGCTCAGACTCCGTGTATTGTTTCCTAACTATGGGAATCTTGTTGAGCTCGCCATCGAGCTCGTCCAACGGTTCAGGCCGAGGGTGACGGATAACGGACTCCGGCCCTCTCCAGGGAAAGCTAGGAGCCGCGGTCCTATCATAGTAGAAGAAGCGATTTTGCCACTTCGGCCACTTCGTTTTACAAAAGGCTCTAAAGGGCTGTAAAGGGATCAAGTAAAACCAAGACCCCTTCCTCTTAAATTGAAAGAATTTAAGGATCGCCTTCAAAGACAAATCCCTTCCTAACCTACGGAGTTCGGCAGCGAAGGCCGACAAGTGCCTCCAAGAGTTCGGAGTCACTTGGCCTAAAGGAAGCTGAAAAAAATCTAGTAAATCTATAAAGGCAGAAGGGAGGGGGAAACGAAGCCCGCATTCTAAGCAGGCCTCGTACACGGTGGCGTACCCCTCCGGCGGGGAGTCAGCCCTATGATCACCGTCAGGTACCACCGCCTTCCCCCCAGGAAAAAAGTATTTTTCGGGTAGGGATATCACAGTATCCTTGCTCAAAATACTAGGGAAATACTCTACGGTCTTCTCCCCGGACTCTTTCCGGCCAGAAGACCCCTTATCCCCTTTCCTACCGCTACCCGACTCCGAAGAAGAAGAAGACATTTTTCTTACTTTTTGAAGGTGAAGAAAGTCTGAAGAAGCTCTTGAAAGCGGAAGAAAATTTCTCGAGAAAGAGAGAGTATAGAAGACGCAACAGCAAAGGTGTTCAAATGAGGAAAAAGGAGCACATTTATCAGATTCGGGAAAGATTTCGAGATCGTTGCGCCGTTTCGAATCCCACCTTTTCAGGATTCAACGGCCGGATTTTACTGTCGCATTTAATGCAGGCACGCGCAAGGCACGTCCCCTGACGTCAGCCTCCCCCTTACCTTTATCCAGAATGCCGAAGTGACTCACCTCGCCGAAGTGATTCACTCCGCTTTTCGGGGGGGGGTAGTGATGGGGTACGAACTAAACCCTAATGGCAAGCCCAATAACAGTGACGGCCCATCAGCCCAGAGCCCAAGAAAGAGTATCTGTTCGGCACCAAAGAGTTCGGCACGACCAAAGAGTTCGGACTCAGCCTACAGCTCGGTAAAAGCCGACCAGTCAAGCTCTCCTCTCAGATCGGCAAGAGTTGATCGGTAAGGTCCAGCAGTTCGGTCTCAGCATTCGACCGAACTAGGAGTTAGTGGACTCATGAAAGGCCTCCACGACCTCTACTATACCCCCGATCTATTTAGTGGTATGAAGCAGTTATTGAGCAGTTATTGCTCACCCACGATCTTGTTAGTGGGGCTGCAAACCACGATCTTAGTTCAATGTATAAATAGAACTTAGATCAGATAGAAAAGGGTTAAGCTCTCTAGAGATAAAAGCATATAGCAAGTCTGTGTTGTAAGCGGTAATCCCAGATCAAGCAATACAATCTTGCCCTCCCTTCTTCCCGTGGACGTAGATTTACTTCAGTAAATCGAACCACGTAAATTCACCGTGTCGTAATTTATTTTTACGAGCATTTATCATCATCAATAATTCGCGGAATCATCACAGAGCCTTATTTATAAGTACCCCTTCGTCCCTTAGAAATATGTCATTTATGGTTAGTACGAGTTTTAGTGTGAAATTGGTAAAATAAGAGTGAATGAGAAAAAGTAGTTGAAATTGTGTAGTGAATGATGAGGTCCATAAATGATAAAGTAAGAGATGGAATTGTGTAGTGAAATTGTCATAAATGGATATGGACTATTTCTACAAGCCGAACAAAAAAGGAAATATGACAAATTTCTATGCGACGGACATAGTATATAAAAAAATTAATGATATTTTTAACCATTGTAAGTATAATTTAATAAGTGAGAAAAAAAACCTAGAAACGCATTGACCATGTGGTTCCCATATTCTCACTTCTCATTTCTTATTATCTTCTTCCTTCCTACCGTCTGTAATATCTGTGGATCTAATTGGTCTAAATTCTCTTCGATAAAACTCAATCAACACGTCTTTTTCTAATTCTGTCTCGTCGTACACAGACATAGGCGGTCGGGGGGTCGAAATAGGCTTCATAGACAAAAATTAATGGAATTTTCCGGCCGTGCTTGGCCGACCTCTCTCCGATCCGTCGCTGCTAAAAGAGTACAAACCCCATTTTCTGAATACTACTTCACTTGTAAAAATACAATTAATTAACATTCCATTAATTTTTTCTATTGACTTTCATTCACATACTTAAAACCTGAATTGCAATTTTCCGATAATGGTCCAAATTGAAAGTAAAAAATTTAAAAAGTTGTGATTCAATATTTTTGAAAAGTTATTATTTAAGTGACAATTATTCAATCCCTAAAAATAGAAGCCAAAATAGAATAATTCCTCTATATAATAACTGAAAAAACGATTTAATTTAAAATAATTGACTTAATTAGATTTAACTATGCATATTTGTACAATATTCATTCTTATCATTTTAAAATTAGTTTAATAATAAAACAATTCCACATAACATAATTATATTCTTTAGATCTAGTTATCCAATCATTAAAAGTTGATTATTTATCATACAATAAAGTTTGATTAATATATGAAATTATCCCAGATGCATTTAATCTTTTAATATTCATTACTATTAGCTTTGTACTTAATGTTTGATTGTGTTATTCGATAGACATCACTATATACTCCTATAACACAGTTAAAGTTTGATCTTTTTAATAGTACTATTTATTTATGGATTTTTATTCAATATTTGATTGTATTAATTTTTAGACATAATCTAAAATCTTTTTTAAAATGCCAGTTTATAGTACTCTCCCCAATCCCCATCTAAAACAATATCTATATAGGAAAATAATCAATATAAAAATGCATCTCAATATAAAATCTAGACCAAATTCTGACCATGCGATTTGTCAATCTAAAGGTCAATATACTAAAAACACAGAGGATCATTATTAAACAGTTTTAGATCATATTATAAAATTCGAGTTTGAAGTCATAGGTCATTCTTGCTATAAGGACCTAATAATAAACTAGCAATGACTTAAAAATAACATCCGTATATGTTTGGTTCTGCGTTTTTATATTAAGTTTGAGTTTTACATATATGGATCAAAATCCATTCATATCATCCATTGTACTAAAACTTTTTTTTATGAACGAATAATACATAGTAAATGTGAGTACATCACATTAATATAATAAACTTTATATCGGTTAATAAATTAAATAAGCCATAAGATAAGAGTTAGAGTTACGTAAGCGCTAGTTGGATACAAAATATATTTGGGCGATTCCATGCATTCTGTTTATGCTCCACTTCTAACAAAAACAACACAAGTCAAGTTGCACTTTAAATAATACGCTATAAAACGTATAGTACAAATCAATAGATAATAACTAAACAAGAGAGAAAACTCATTTAATTTATATACCCTACCCCAGTTGTTCTCACACCCGGACATTAAATCCGTAACAGTCTAACCCATAAAATATGCACATATCTATGAATTTGAAGAATCCTAAAATTGTATAAATAGGGGGTTTCTTCTCTTCACATATACACCACACAAACACAATAGTAACTAATATTCCAAATTAAGATGGCCAACACCTCCGCCCTTTTCTTCGCCGCTCTCCTCCTCTTGGCTGCCGTGAGCCCTGCCCGCGGCGCTGGCATCTTCTTGAACGGCCTCACCGTCAACGGCCAGCTTTGCTGCACATCCACCGGAAACTGCCCCGGCCAAGGCGTTGGCGGCGTCCCAATTGTATTGAATTGCACCAATATTTTCGGCGGCACCACCACCGCCGGTCGAACCACCACCACCGACACCGGATCATTCAACTTCACTGTTCCACTTGTAGGGCTCATTCTTGGCAACATTATTCCTTGCACGGTGGGAGTTCAGCTTCCGCTGGAGAGCGTGGCCTGTCCCGTGCTCTCCGCCACCACCGGGACCCTCTCCTCCACCGTGCAGTCCATCGGCACGGTGGTCACGAGCGTGTTGGGGCTGCTTCAGAACGCTACTATCACCGGATTTACCCATTTGGGAGTGTAATTGCAAATGCATATATGATATATCAATATTGCACGCATTTTGCATACTGCAATAGTATCTATTTATGTTACCTTTACAATATTACTTTCTACTTATCCAAATTATACATTTTGTACTATGTTTTCTATTTCCACATGCCGATTAATAAACATGGTGCACTATATTTGGCTTGACCTTAGCATTTGTGTCACTAATTCCATCGTCATTTTCCTTGAAAATTTGATTTATTTTACATTTTTACTAACTACTATAATTTGAGATAGACGAGAATACTAGTACTCCAAATTTAAAAGCCGAAATTCAGTCTTAGTAGCCGAATGAAACCAAGGTCTTTAAACACTAAACTAAACTTAAATTATAAGGGACTCAACTTTAAAGAATTAATTTTCGAGTGTTTGTTAAATTCCCTGTTTGTAAAACGAATGGTAATACTAATTGGATTGTCATCTTCACGAGCTATGATTGAATAAAGGATGATGAGATTTCAGTGTTTTTTAGTGATCGAGCGATACAAATCAAACGTTGTCCTCAGAGAAATTGTAGTAGTATACAATTTCTAAATTTCTCTTGAAGCCCATTTACATATGTATAAAAGAGATTTTGGTCTCTATGTCATTAATTTTCTCAAAAATTTGCTATTTCCCATGAACTATAAAAGGGGTATGATAAAACATAAACTTTGGCGTTGATTATTTTTCCCCTAACGAGTCAGGAGACGGATCCGACTGGATTACATGGCATTTTTTTTACCCTAGACTCATACCATTATCCCGATTCAAGTATCGAACATAAGCTTCGAACTGCGGTTTGTCAGCCGTAGATTTTTGTATTAGTGAATGATGGTTGGGCGAATTTTTGATGGTAGTAAATGCAGGTAATGAATATAGATCACGACACAAGGAATTACGTGGTTCGATTTACTGAAGTAAATCTACGTCCACGGGAAGAAAGGAGGGCAAGATTGTATTGCTTGATCTGGTTTACCAGCTTACAAATACAGACTTGCTATATGATATTTTATGTCTCGAGCCCTTTTCTATCTGATCTAAGTTCTATTTATACATTGAACTAAGATCGTGGCTTGCATCACCACTAACTAGGTCGTGGCTTGCATCACCACTAACTAGGTAGTGGATGTCGTGGAGGTCATGAGATCCTGCATGGGTCCACTATCTCTTTGTTTGGTCCGCTATCCTGCATGAGATCCTGCATGAGTTGACACCACTAAATAGATCGTGTAGTGGAGGTCGTGGAGGTTCTGCATGAGTCCACTATCTCCTAGTTCGGTCGAATACTGAGACCGAACTTCTGAACTATGACCGAGCAGCTTTTGCCGATCTGAGAGTAGAGCTTGATTGGTCGGCTTTTACCGAGCTGTAGGCTGGGGCCGAACTCTTTGGTAATGCCGAACTGATTGGTCGGCTTTTACCGAGCTGTAGGCTGGGGCCGAACTCTTTGGTAATGCCGAACTGATACTCTTCCTTGGGCTTTGGGCTGATGGGCCGTCACTGCTATTGGGCTTGTTTAGTACGTACTCCATCACTACCCCCCCCGAAAAGCGAAGTGAATCACTTCGGCGAAGCGAGTCACTTCGGCATTCTGGATAAAGGTACGGGGGAGGCTGACGTCAGGGGACGTGCCTTGCGCGTGACTGCATTAAATGCGACAGTAAAATCCGGCCGTTGAATCCTGAAAAGGTGGGATTCGAAACGGTGCGATGATTTTGAAATCTTCTCCGAATCTGATAAATACGTCCTTTCTTCATCATTTGAACACTTTTGCTATTGCTTCTTCTGCCTTCTCTCTCTTTTGCGCAAAAATTTCCTTCCACTTGAAGAATTTCTTCAGAATTTCTTCAGACTTTCAAAGAGTAAGAACCATGTCTTCTTCTTCTTCTTCTGAGTCGGGTAGCGGTAGGAAAAGGGGTAAGGGGTCTTCTAGCCGGAAAGAATCCGGGGAGAAGACCGTAGAGTATTTTCACAGCATCTTGAGTAAGGATACTGTGATATCCTTACACGAAAAATATTTTTTTCCTGGGGGGAAGGTTGCGATTCCCGACGACCTTCATAGGGCTGACTCGCCGCCGGAGGGTTACGCCACCGTTTATGAAGCCGGCTTGGAATGCGGGCTTCGTTTCCCTCTTCCCCCTGCCTTTGTAGAGCTGCTAGATTTTTTTCAACTCCCTTTAGGTCAGGTGACTCCGAATTCTTGGAGGCACTTATCGGCCTTTGCTGCCGAACTGCGTAGGTTAGATAAGGATCTGTCTCTGAGGGCAATCCTTAATTTTTTCCAGTTTAAGAGGAAGGGATCTTGGTTTTACTTGATCCCTTTACAGCCCTTTAGAGCCTTTTGTAAAACCAAATGGCCGAAATGGCAAAATCGCTTCTTTTTTTATAATAGGACTTCGGCTTCGGACTTTTCCTGGAGAGGGCCGAAGTCCGTTATTCCTCATCCTCGGGTAGAACCGTTGGACGAGCTCGAGGCCGAGCTCAATAAGATTCCCATGATTAGGAAGCAGTACTCGGAGTCTGAGCTCGTCAAGGGCGACTTCGTGTTCGACTCCTCGTCTTCGGACGAAGAGACTGAGGGTGAGGATTTCTTTTTTGTGCCTTACTGCTTTTGTGGCGAAAACTAACTTTGCTTTCTTGCTTTTTGGCAGTGTACATGCTGAACAAGATTAGCCGCAAATCCTCCGAATCTAAGGAACCGGAGAGGCCGAAAACCACCAGCTCGGCGTCTGATGCCGAGAAGAATCCGAAGAGGCAAAAGACCTCTTCGGATCCAAAGAAGCCGGAGTCGACTTCGGCAAGTAGGAAGGGGAAGACCCAGAAGCCCCCAAGAGCGCCGGAGAAAGACGTGGTCTTGGCGCCTCCTTCGGAACATATCTGTGAGCCCTTTTTATGGCCCACGGACTTCGCCGAGGTGAATTCTCTTCTTGATTTTCTGGCCTTGCTTTTTTCCTATATTTTTTGTGGCCCCTCGGTTGACTTTTTCCTTTTTCCATTTTCAGAGGAACGATATGCTCTCCAAGCTCGTCGCCGTTGAACTCTCCAAAGCGTCCAACGATTATGCTGAGATGCAGAGGAAGTTGGCGGCTGCTCGTCACCAGGCCGAACAGGCTAAGGCAGACTTTGAGAAGGCCAGAGCTGCTAGGATCTCGGCCCAGGATGAAGCCCAGTTTGCCAAAAATCAGCTCGTCATCCAGCGAGAGCAGACGAAACGGAGGGATGCTGCCGCCGTGGTTGCCCAAGGGGAGGTTCTCCGTGCTTTCGCGGAGAAACTCTTTCTGAGCAATCAATTTTCGGCCTTTGTCGGTGATCTGCTGAAACTGATGACCGATAATGCCGAGCAGGGGCCCGAAGTCGTTCTGCCGCTGTACGGCCGAGAGATAGCAGCTCGTCTCCAGAGTCTGCCGCTCCTTGAGGAGCTTGCTTCGTCCTCGGTCCTGCTTTCTGCTGACCGAGTTCGTAGTTGCCGAGCTGACCGGGACGAGAATATGGAGGCTATCTTTGCCTCCTTAGGGCCAGTTTCACCCGCTCCAATTTTCCACGGAGAGGGTGAGAGCGAGCAGCCTGATCTGCAGACCAGAGACAGGCAGGCCGAGCAAGAGGTGCTGCTGATCGGTGATGGGGGCACCGAGCAGGCTGGGGGGAGCAAGGAGGCCGAGGCTGAAGCTGAGGCAGACAAGGAGAAGGAAGCTGAACTTCACCGAGGAGCCGGAGACGAAGCTGGCGGAGTATGATTTCGTCTCCCTTCTCTTAGTTTAGTTTCTTCCTTGTTGTAAAATGGCCTTGAAGCCCTCCTTGTGTAAAAATTTTTTCTTATGAGTGAAAAAATTCTTCTTTCTGCACTTGTGTCTTCGTATAGCTTTTCGTACTCTCTTTTACTCCTGTTGTGGTTTACTACCTGCTCAGTAAACTGAAATGCCGAACTGACATAGCTGCTTTGTATTCTTAACTCTTAAGGAGCTGGAGGTACTTCACTGGAAGCGGCTGTACTCTTCCGCTTTAGACGAAGCTGAGAAAAAAGCCATAGCTGACCAGATGAAGAATGACGAACTCTTGGCTTGTTTAGTGAAGCTGGAGGCCGACAATAAGGACTTAGAGTCCGAAAAGAAAGATCTGGAGGCCGAGCTGAACACTGCCGTCGCTGAGAGGACTGCGTATGAGGATTTCATCAGCAGGCGTGGGGGAATGACCATCTCTGAAGTTCAGGAACGAGTTGACGAACTGTGGGAGGAATATCACGTACTCCGGAGGAACAATGCGCTGGAGAGCTCGGCTTGCCAACAAGTTGTGAAATCATTGCGGCGCTGGGCTTCTCGGTACGACATCGTTCTTTCCCGGCGTCCTTCAATCGAGAGATTCCTTAGGCATTTCCCGCCAACAGATGCTCATACTCCAGCTCAAACCTCTGATCCACTTGCTCAAAATCCTACTCCAAATCAGCAACGAACTCAGGAGCAACCGGAAACGTCAAGACGAGAACGGACTCAGGAGCAACCGGAAACGTCAAGACAAGGACGGACTGAAGTTCGTAGAGGAGCTGTGATTATGAGTGAGCAAGATCAACAAATGCTTCGTGAAGAGACTCTTCGCCGCCGAGGTGCCAGTACTTCCCGGACTCAAGGAAGAGGCGGTAGGTCGATCAGAGCATCTCGTCGACCTGCTTATTCTTCAGCTGCCCGGAACGCCCGAACTCGGCTTCACGAGGATTTTGTGAATAGATGGCTCAACTTTAGCAACCAGGGACAGTAGAATAGTCCTTTGTAATAGCGTAACGCCTTCTCGTAGGGCAGCAGAGTTGTATGCCGAACAAGTTTTAATAAATGAAATCTTCATTTCGCTTCTATCACTGCGTATTTACAGCTCAGCGAAAAAATTTCATCGTGCTCGTCCTCGGTCTTATGAAGTAAACTTCTTTGACCGGACTCGTCCTCGGTCTTATGAAGTAAGCTCCTTTGACCGGACTCGTCTTTGGTCTTATGAAGTAAACTTCTTTGACCGGACTTGGTCCTCGGTCTTATGAAATAAACTTCTTTGACCGGACTCGTCTTTGGTCTTATGAAGTAAATTTCTTTGACCGGACTAAGCTTGTGTCCTAATTTGGCGAGTTTTATCGCCCGGATCGGACTTTCCCTTGTCCTAATTTGGGGATCGGACTTTCCCTTGTCCTAATTCGGCGAGTTTTATCGCGTGGATCGGACTTTCCCTTGTCCTAGTTCGGCGAGTTTTATCGCGTGGATCGGACTTTCCCTTTGTTGCAGTTCGTTTCAGACGAACTGCTTGTTTCTTAAGCTGAATTGTGGTCTTGTATCCTCCTTAGAAGCTTGGACTCACAATCGTTGGCTTATATATGTTCTAAAAAGGGGATCAGCCTTCGAAGAACAAGATACCTCAGTAACATTTGTAAGAGACGACACGCATATAGACAGACACAACGCACATAGACGAACAAAACGCACATAGACAAACAAAACGCATATAGACAAACAAAACGCAAGTAAAAAACAAAGAAAGCACATACCCCTAGGACCGAACTAGACACAAGACTGACTGACCGGACTGTCTCTTACAAATGGAACTTCATGAGGTTGGAAATGTACCATGTTCGGGGTGCTTGTTCTCCTGACATGTGAGTCAATTTATAAGACCCTTTGCCGAGGACTTCTGACACCCGATATGGACCTTCCCATGTGGGTTCGAGTTTGCCCAGCTTTTCTGCTCGGCTTACTTCGTTGTTTCTCAAGACGAGATCTCCCACTTGAAATTGCAGCTTTTTCACCCTTTGGTTATAATACCGGGCTACTTGCTCCTTGTACTTGGCTGCTTTTATGCAGGCCAATTCTCTTCTTTCTTCGGCCAGATCTAGTTCGGCTCTCAGTCCGTCCTCATTTAGTTCTGCTGAGAAATTAAGAGTTCAGGGACTGGGTATGCCGATCTCAACCGGAATCACGGCTTCAGTGCCGTACACCATCGAGTTCGGCTCCGGTGTGACTTCGGTCATTTCGCCTGCCTCTGACTCCGGCTGCTGTGATTGCTATGCTTGATGGTGCCGATCTGATTGCTCGGCACTTTTAAGCGCAATCTGCAAACACTTGCTCTTTTTTGATCACCTCGGATGACCGCTATCCCTCCTTTAGTGGGGAAAGAGTTCGGCGAGGGAGCCTCTGATCGCTATGATCGGGCTTCTTTTTGTCTTCTCTAGATGAGCTGTCTAAAGACCGTTTTCGACGGTCTGCCTCATCGGCACGAGAAAACTGGTCCGCAATGTCCCACATCTCTTGAGCTGTTTGCGGACTGCATTCCACGAGCTTTCTGTAGAGAGCTCCGGGCAGGATTCCATTTTGGAATGCCGAAATGACAAGTAGATCATTGAGATCATCTACTTGTAGGCATTCCTTGTGGAACCTCGTCATAAAGTCGCTGATCTTTTCGTCGCGACCTTGACGTGTAGAAAGCAGCTGAGCCGAAGTGATTCGGGCTTCCGCTTTCTGAAAGAACCTCCTGTGGAAAGCATCCATTAGATCTCGGTAAGATCTAATGCTGCCTTGGGGGAGGCTATCGAACCACCTTCTTGCGTTCCCGATAAGCAGCTCGGGAAACAGCTTGCACATATGGACCTCATTGAGACCCTGGTTCACCATGTTATACTGATAGCGTCCTAGGAAGTCATGAGGATTCACTAACCCGTCATAAGTCATCGACGGAGTTCGGTAGTTCTGTGGCAAGGAAGTTCGGGTGATGTCGTCCGAGAACGGAGTCTTCAATGCTCCGTACATGGCGAACCCGACATCTCTTCGGTATGGAGGAGATGGAGTTCTCCTGTGATTCCGGTACCGAGGAGGAACAGGAACATGTCGGGGTTGAGGATTCTTCTTCCTGGAAGACACGGCACTACTGCGGTAGTGACTTTCATGTCTGGATGAGGAGGGAGAATCCACCGTTTTCGTCTCCGGCTTTTGGCCCTTTTGCAGGAAAATTAAGAACTCTTCCTGCTTCTCGGCCAAAAACAACTTGACAGCCTCGTTCAAATCGGGCTGCTGGGAAGACTCGGTGCGATGAGTCTTTGAGCGGCTTGTTCCTTCTCCGTGAGAACTGGAAGTAGATTTCTCCCGAGGCTGTTTTCCAGACCTGCGGGCTAGACTAGCTTCCTCATGGTTATCATGAACGGTATTATGGGTGTTACGTGATCTGGTATGCATTTTTTTTTTTTTGGGTGGAAAAAGGGTCAAAAATTCGCTTTATCACAAATTTGGTTCTCTGTTTCCCACAGACGGCGCCAGTGATGGTTGGGCGAATTTTTGATGGTAGTAAATGCAGGTAATGAATATAGATCACGACACAAGGAATTACGTGGTTCGATTTACTGAAGTAAATCTACGTCCACGGGAAGAAAGGAGGGCAAGATTGTATTGCTTGATCTGGTTTACCAGCTTACAAATACAGACTTGCTATATGATATTTTATGTCTCGAGCCCTTTTCTATCTGATCTAAGTTCTATTTATACATTGAACTAAGATCGTGGCTTGCATCACCACTAACTAGGTCGTGGCTTGCATCACCACTAACTAGGTAGTGGATGTCGTGGAGGTCATGAGATCCTGCATGGGTCCACTATCTCTTTGTTTGGTCCGCTATCCTGCATGAGATCCTGCATGAGTTGACACCACTAAATAGATCGTGTAGTGGAGGTCGTGGAGGTTCTGCATGAGTCCACTATCTCCTAGTTCGGTCGAATACTGAGACCGAACTTCTGAACTATGACCGAGCAGCTTTTGCCGATCTGAGAGTAGAGCTTGATTGGTCGGCTTTTACCGAGCTGTAGGCTGGGGCCGAACTCTTTGGTAATGCCGAACTGATTGGTCGGCTTTTACCGAGCTGTAGGCTGGGGCCGAACTCTTTGGTAATGCCGAACTGATACTCTTCCTTGGGCTTTGGGCTGATGGGCCGTCACTGCTATTGGGCTTGTTTAGTACGTACTCCATCAGTGAACTACTGCTATTTGGTTGTCTTAATTGCTCTTGTTGGTTTTTACAGATTTTATTTATGTGGATTGTGGTGGTTTCGGATAGAATTATATTGTTGTTTTTCTGCTTGGTTCGAATAGACATATGGTTGGATCATTTCCATCAACTGGTTCGAATAGACTTATTGTACCATGTAAACAAAATGCAATAATCCGAAATACACAAAACCATTCAAGTTGGTAACTCATAGTATTAGGATCATTTTTGTTTGTGAAAAACAGAATTGAGGAAGAATATGAGGTTCCTCAAGACATTGAATTATTAAATAAGTGGACTATTCCTAGGATTAATCCTAGAACTGTTTATAGATACGGGTTTTTTGATAATATCAAATTAACCCAGGTTGTCCAAACCACAGAGGAAACCATATCTCTAAATAAAGAGGATATGGAAATAAAACTTTTAAATAGTAAGAGTCTTGAAATTTATAAGAAAACTCATAAATTTTTACATATAGGTTTAGTTCAAATTGCCTTTAAACCTTTAACTTTAGAAGGTTTACCAGAAAGTTTTATAGCAGCCCTGAGAGATGCTAGAAATCTTGATTATAATTCTTCATTAATGGGTATTATACAGTCAAGTTTAGCTCATGGTCCTGTATACTTTAATGTTTATCCTAATCTACAACTTTCATTATCAGATATTAATATATATGAGGCTTTAACTTTAAATGTTAAAACTCATGGCTATAATTATACTCCAGGATCTGAGGTTATATGTGTCTGTAGCAGGATATATTATAAACCGCTACATACTTTAAACCCAAGATGTAGAATTAAGGATAAATCTATAAATGAAACGGTTTTAATAGAAACTAATTTTAAAAAATCTGAGATCACTACTAGAAGATCTATTAAATGGGAAGAAATTGAATTTCCTAAAAACTGGATTATAGAGAACGCTGTCCCACGAGTTCCTCGAACTCAAAACAGGCCTTTAAGTATTACTCAAACGCCTGATGGGCAAGTTCAAATCGAATTTGAAAATCACAGAAGATCTAGTGACAGCTTATGCTCTAGATCTGATAAAGAAAATTATTTCTATATAGCCCCTAATTATAAGGTTGAATATCCCGAGTCCTCTAGAGCCTCTACCTCCAGAATAAGAGAGACAGGAGTTAGAGAAGATAAAGTTGAAGGAATTAAAATAAAAGAAGATAATATTGCTAGAGGAATATACACTGTTGATCCTAACGCAACAGTATCAGAATTTAATTTCTCTGATTAAAATGGATAAAAGAAAAATTGATTTTAGTCAAGGATCTCCTGCTAGACTTAAAATACAGGAGGATTATAAAAAACCCATTTGGAAAGATTTTAGAGATTGGTTTGATACCAGCTTCTCTTTTCAAGAAAAGAAAGATTTTGCTGAAAAATTTTATAAAGAACTGGCTGAAATTAATCTAGAAATTTCGTTTGTTCCTTGGTTCATAAATACTTATGTAAAAAATTACATCTCTACTATTGAAAGAAATTATACTCTTTCCCAAACAGGAGAAATTATTAAATCTAGTTTTCCTCCTAATAGATCTTTTCAAATAGAAGAAGACAATGAAATTAGGTATTTTAAAGCTTTTCATAAATTGATTGATAATGAATCCTTTATTAATACCATGGGTTATATTAACGAGATAATTAAACAAAGAAATTTCACAAACCTTTATCTTATAAGGCTTGGAGAAAATATTAATTGTATAACAGGTAAAATTGAAAAAATAACTTCTGAATTGAAGAGTCTGAAAGAACACTTTTATATTGAAAAAGAAGTCAAACAGGTTGTCTGTACTCCTAGTATACAACCTCCTCCTATCATAAAAGATTTTAAAATGAAAGCTAAGGATAACATTGAAGAAGTTATAATTAAACAATTCAATAAGTTTAAGATCAATACTCTCAATAAAGGAATGGAGGAAACTGATAGTGATAGCCAAAATATAGAAGAAATTTATAAACTGGAAAAATTTAAATTTGCTGATAGACCAACCCAAAGGATGTATTATTATAATAGACCAACTCCCCAGGATGTCCTTATTGAAGAACAGGAGTATACTATAAATAATTCTTATAATGGGAAAAATATTTATGAATGGAATATTGATGGTTATAACGATAGACATATTCAAAATATTATCCATAGAATGCTCATGTATAGTACGGTAGCAAAAAACCTTGGTAATACTGATAGCCAAATTGCGAAGATGATAACAGCAGGCTTTACTGGTCAGTTAAAAGGTTGGTGGGATAATTACCTCACCACAGAAAATAGAAATGTTATTCTTACTTCGATAAAAACTGAAGACAATAATGTTATAGAAAATTCTGTTTATACTCTTGTCATAAATATTATGGAACACTTTACAGGAAGATGGTCTGATAATAGTGAGACTATTAGAACTCTACTTCAAAATTTAAGATGCAAAACTCTTACTAATTTTAGATGGTACAAAGATACTTTTTTAAGTAGGGTTATGGAACTCCCAGAGAGTAATAGTGCTCATTGGAAGTCTAAATTCATAGATGGGTTACCTTATCTCTTTGCTGAAAGAGTAAGAACCCAATTAAGACAAGGAAATATTAATATCAATTATGATAATTTTACTTATGGTAAATTAATAGGATTCTGTATCCAAGAAGGATTATCTCTTTGCAATGAGATAAAACTTGATAGACAAATTAAGAAAAATAATCTTAATGAGAAAAAACAATTAGGGCAA
The DNA here is from genome assembly GCF_004379255.2 of Salvia splendens. Classification (NCBI taxonomy): domain Eukaryota; kingdom Viridiplantae; phylum Streptophyta; class Magnoliopsida; order Lamiales; family Lamiaceae; genus Salvia; species Salvia splendens. The sequence continues at coordinate 17,364,654 of NC_056036.1, read as the reverse complement.
TTTTGTAACCAATTTGGTGTTGAAAATATCCCTGTTACAAAAGAAAAAACTAAAAAATATGATAAAAGAAAAGATTATAATGTCCCCACTAGAAAAACTCATAAAAGAAGGGAAAAAAGAGAAAAAAGGGAAATTTATAGAAGGAAGAAAAATATCCCTGTTATATGTGATTTTTGTAAAAAACCAGGTCACTATGCTAGTAATTGTTGGGTAAAAAATAAGAAAAATATTAGAAGAAAAATTAACAATCTTGAGATAGATAAAGATCTCAAAGATTCTATTTTAGAAATTTTAGAACAAAAAGAAGAATTTAGTGATCATAATTCCGATGAGGATATGGCTTGTGAAGAAACGGAAAATAGTTCTGTTTCAGATTCCGGTAATGATTCCTGTAATGATTCTTGTAAATGTGATAATCTTTACGAAATCATAGCCCAGTTTCAGGATGAAGCAGAAAGTAGTAGTATAAATGTTATAACTAATAATGATATAACAGAACTTTTAAAAACAATAAAAGATGAGAAATTAAGACTTGAGATCTTTGATCAATTAAAAAATAAAGATTTAATTGAGAAAGATAACGATGATTCTGAACCTTATACTATGACCTATAATAATTCAGAGCCATATACTATGGCCGAAGTTAAAAGGTTAATGAATCAAAAATACTCTAATAAACCAGTGGTAAAAGATTTAAATTCAGAAATAGATAACCTTAAAAAGAAATTAAAGAATTAAGAGATAACTTAAGGATCCAAGATTTACGTATCTCAACAATTGAAAAAGGAAAAGAAGTTTCTACTTCAAATAGCAACGACAAAGGGTTATTTCTTTCAAAACTTGAATTTATTACTTCTCAGAAATGGTTTATAAAAATCATCCTTCTTATTGATAATAATTATAAGAAAGAATTAATTGCTCTTGTTGATAGTGGTGCTGATCTTAATTGTATTCAGGAAGGTTTAATACCTACTAGGTACTTTGAAAAAACCTCGCATAATTTATTCTCTGCTAATAATCAAAAAATGGAAATTAGTTATAAACTTCCTAAAGCTTTTATATGTAAAAATAAAGCTTGTATTCCTAATAGCTTTCTTTTAGTTAAGAATATTTCAAACCAAATTATATTAGGAACTCCTTTCCTTAGGAGAATCTTACCTATCAGAGTTGATAACAAAGGCATAATAGGAAATTTCGGTGATATATCTTTAGAGTTTCCTTTCGTCACAGAACCTATTACCAGAGTCCTGAATAATATTAGAGAAAATATTATTAATAAACAAAACCAAATTAATTTTATAAAACAAGAAATTAATTCTATTAATATTGAAGCCCAATTGGAAAATCCGAAGCTTAAAGAAAAAATTAAATTAATAGAAAATAATTTTACTGAACAAATTTGTAATGAACATCCTAATGCTTTTTGGGATAGGAAAAAACATATTGTTAACCTTGATTATGAAGATGATTTTGATGATTCTAGAATCCCTACTAAAGCTAGACCAGGTCAAATGAATAAAGAGTATCTGGATCTTTGTAAAAAAGAAGTCAAAAGTCTTGAAGAAAAGGGTCTCATACAACCCTCTAAATCCCCTTGGTCCTGCACAGCTTTCTATGTTAATAAGCAAGCTGAGCAAGAAAGAGGAGTTCCAAGGTTAGTTATTAACTATAAACCGCTTAATAAGGCCTTGAAATGGTTTAGATATTCGATGCCCAATAAAAAAGATTTATTAGATAGGCTTTTAAACGCTATTATATTTTCAAAATTTGATCTAAAATCTGGATATTGGCAGATTCAGATTAATAAAAGGGATGTTTATAAAACTGCTTTTAATGTTCCTTTTGGACAATTCGAGTGGAAGGTGATGCCTTTTGGTTTAAAAAACGCACCTTCAGAATTCCAAAAAATCATGAATGATATATTCAATCCTTACAGTGATTTTATCATTGTTTATATCGATGATATCTTAGTCTTTTCAAAAGACATCCAAACTCATTTTGAGCATCTCAGAATTTTTAAAAATCTTATCTCAAATAATGGCCTGGTTATATCCAAATCTAAGATGAAATTGTTTCAGATTTGTGTTAGATTTTTAGGTCATAATATTGAGAAAGGAAAGATAATTCCTATTAATAGAAGCATCGAGTTTGCGTCTAAATTTCCTGATGAAATAAGGGATAAGACTCAATTACAAAGATTCCTAGGGAGTATTAATTATATTTCTCCTTATTATAAAAATCTTGCTCAAGATACAGCCATTCTTTATGAAAGACTCAAGAAGGATCCTAAGCCCTGGAGTAATAGTCATACAGAAGCTGTTAAAAAGATAAAAGAAAAGGTTAAAAATATCCCTTGCCTCTTAATTGCTAATCCTGATTGGGAAAAAATTATAGAAACTGATGCCTCAAATATAGGATATGGAGGTATCCTTAAACAAATTGATCCAAAAAATAAACAAGAATATCTTGTTAGATTTTACTCAGGAAAATGGAATAGTAGTCAAAAGAACTATGCTACGGTTGTTAAAGAAATCCTGGCTATCCTTAAATGCGTCTTAAAGTTTCAAGACGATTTATTTAATAAGAGTTTTGTAATAAAAACAGATTGCCAGGCAGCAAAATTTTTGTTTGATAAAGATTTTAAGCATGATGTTTCTAAGCAGATGTTTGCTAGGTGGCAAGCTCAACTTGCTCCTTTTGATTTTGAAATTATTTATAAAAAAGGATCGGACAATAATTTACCCGATTTCCTAACCAGAGAATTTATTACTAATGGTTAATCCTTACAGAAATCATTATAAACAGGAGATTAGGAATCTCCAAAATATGATTTTTAATTATAAGATTAGAATGGAAGAACTTGATAGAGAAAGGTATTATATTAGAAGATGGAGACCTTGGGATTCCCTTCGACCTATCTTGGAAGAAGCTCTTAATCTTAAAAGACTGATAAGAAATTGTGAAGATAAAATTAATATGATTATTCTCATTGGTTTAACCTAAAAACGTTTCATTTTGTAGTTATGCTCCCCAGAGGAAGAGGCCATAGGAGCCAATTCCCTTCCTTTTATAAAGGAAGAGGAGGAAGAATCCCCATCATTCAGCATGGTAATAAGAAACTCTTTAAAGAGAATATCACAGGTATCGACCAACTGGAAGATAATCCAGAATTATTTCAGAAAGTTCAGGAATATCTGAACTCGAAAAAGGATAATGAGGGAACCTCATCATCTTGGGCTAATAAAGTTCAAGGTTCAACATCTTATGCTGAGGCAATTACTTCATCAGAAGACAGAGAAAAGTATATTCCTTCTCCCTTCAAAGATATCATTGTCTTCCTTGAGACTCATGACCTTAGATGGGAAAAGGAGCCTTGGAAGCTTATGCAGCGTTATATGGATACAGCATCATATGCTGCTCCTTCTTATAAAAGAAGAATTTTTTATGAAGAATTCCTGACAAGCATGGGAGCATGTGAGATCAGGCATTTCAAAACTTTTAGGGAAGCTAAAGTTTATAATTTTAGCAGAATTATTATTAAGCAAATAATAACAGCTGAAGATTGGGGTTTTGGAACCCTAAGAGAAAGAGAATGTCAAGTTAAGAATAATAATGGTGGCAGAGAAGTTATAAACTTCAATTATTGGGATATTAAGGAAGCTTATTATAAAACCTTCTTTTATCAAAATCCTTATCATAAACATTCGTGGTGGATTAAAATCTGCCCAAAAGTTTATGAACAAGGACTGCCAACATGGGTATATGACTGGTGGCAAACCTTTGGAACTTCTGAGAAAATACTTCCAGAAGAGTTTAAGTCCTTATTTTTTAAATGGAAACAAGTTTCTCCTGCATTAATAGAAGCAGAGAATCAAAATAGAATTTTTCATAATATGGAGACTCTTCATTTCTATGCAGAATTTGGTATCCCATGGATCTGGAAATGGGAACCAGAAATTGGTTTTGATCATAATAATGTTCCGTGCCTTAAAAGGAAGTTCTTCACTAGGTTTTGGCCTACAATGATGGAGAAGGACAAGTCAGGAGATATTCAAGGTCTCCAGACTCTTCAATTAATAAAAGAGAAAGTTTCTTTTTATAAAGAACAAAAGAGAGTTAATAAATCTCTGAAAAAAGACATTTCTCCTTTTGAAGAATTCTTGAGAAAGAATATTTCAAAAATGAATGAGAAGGAACTTATAGCAAATTATATGGCTAGTATTGGAAAAGACATTGATCATATGGATGAAGATGAAAACGAAGAAGAAAACGAAGAAGGAGACACAGATATTAATTCTCCAGAATTCTCTCCGAATAATAATGAGCACAAAAACTTTAGGGATGCTCAGGATCCATTCGAAGAAGAAGAAGGCTTCTCCACAGAAGATAATTTTGCGAACTTCATCAAAATGATAGAAAAAACGCCAGATAAGGCAAATGAGAGCCAACAAAGTGGAAAGATGAAAGAATAAAGGGTGCATTCGCTTTCGCCAGCATTCACTTTCGTCAGCCCTTACGTCAGCTGAAAAATCATAAATTTCAAATCCGGATTTGAAATCCGACTTTGTTGTCTTTAAATAAGGTCTTGTGATAGGAAAAGATCAGAATCTCATGTGTTGAGATAAGAACCCTCTCTCTCTCTCTCTCTTGTAACCCTCCATCCTTACTCCTATTGTAAATTATCCCTCGGGAAAGGTTTTTCAATATATATTTTGTAAGTTTCCTTTACTACTCTGTTTTTATAAATATTTATTTATGATTGGCTAAGTTTGTAAGTATTGGATAAACTAGGAGATAAGATACTAAGGAATTAATTATGGAAATATAATTTTAATATCGAAAGGAAAATATACCCAGGTTTGATTAATTATTGATTTTTATGGCTATTTCCTTGGGTCTGGATTCGCCCTTTGTTGCCGATGTTCAGGCGTTTTCTTGGGCTTGCCTCCATTGACATAGGATGACTGGCCATACTTAATCAATAAGAAATCAGTAAAATTCCTTTTGGTATATTTCTCCTTCCCTTATTAGGATGATAATTCTATAATTATGGCATCCCCCTCTTACGATCCTCAAGGTTTGTGAAACATATTCCTAACTGAATGTGTAACATGCATACAGCATACTATATATACATACAGTGATTGGATAACTACAGCATTTCACACGTTGTTGCAACTAACAATATTGCATCGAAATTGTAAATTTGGGCAAATACATTTACGCTGAGAAAATTCAGATAAATGATTAATGAAGTGAAGAAAATAATAACATTCACTCTTTTAAATATGATTTATCTGGAAAAGCATTATTAAATTCTCAATCTAAGAAATTGCCAAGTTTCTTTAATAAGTTAATTTATTTAATAAAATGGACCCCATATTCAGCTGCTAAGATCCATAATCCGTTATTTAATCAGTTACAGGCTGAGCCCATATATTAAGGTGGGTTGCACAATACTTTATCTACTCACATCACATCACATGCCGTGTTAGTTGGGGGAGTTCACATAAAAGTTCTCTCTACATTTTCTTTTTTCATGATTTTATTACTCCTTCCCTTCCGCGTTAATATAGTCGTATTTCTTTTTAAGATATTCCGATATAATAGACTCATTTATAAGAAATTTTACCTTTTTTCTCTCTTTTAATTTATTCTTGTTTTATCTCTCTTATTGTATTATCTCTACTACTTTTAGTCTTAGGGCTCGTTTGATAGCTATGTCATGTTTCGACTAGACATGAGGCCATCCACAACGATGTTCATTTATCGTTCATATACAGTTCCTTAAACCACTATTTGAGGGCCCCATTGTACTTTTTTACTCCATTCCTTAACTAAGGAACGGAACCTGCAACCCTCCGTTCCTTAACCGTTCCTTAAATTACTATTCATTCAATTTCATTTTTTTTTTATTTCCAACCCAATTCAATTTAAATAAACACACTTTAATAAAAAACAAACACACTTTATTAAAAAACACACAACATTAAAAAAAATCAACTTAAACTTTAAAAAAATAAAAAAAGCACACAATTAAAATCCTAAAAAAATAAAAAACACAAAATAAAAAACACACAATTAAACGTGGGAAAATAAAAAAACTACTCCGCCGGCGAATCATCCTCCGGAGGCGGTCGAGGTTTAGGGGGAGGAGGAAGACCAAGTAGTCCTGCCATATGCACAATTCCGTTCCACCAGGCCGTGAATTGGGCGTACGAGAAGCGGGAAGTGTCCGCCATTGTGGCGGTTATGTACGCCACCATAAGTGTGTCCGAGCCTCCCTGCGAGCCCGATCCCGAGGCCGACTGGCTTGATTCTCCTCGGCCCTTCCTCGCTCTAGCCGCCTTCGCCGCCTTCGTCCCTTGCGGCCGACGGCGCCCACGGCTGGATCCCCCGTATTCGTCGGGCGTTGGATCCCCCGTACCCCCAAACACCTACGGTTCACCCTCGCTGGCCTCACCGGTGTCACCAGACGAGTAGTTGCCGCTCGCCGTGTGCTTCGTGCGCTTTGAGGTTGAGCCCGAGCTCGAGCGGACACCGCCGACCCACCTTTCCTCGTCCTTGACGAGCTGCCAAATATCAACATATTTGAACTGTAGATCGGTGTCCTGGTAGAAGACGCGCAAAGCTGCCCTCAGAATGTCGGCGCCCGAAGCTCCGCTTTGGTAGTTTGCCGCTTCGGCCGAGTAAATGCCGCAAAATTTTTTGACCTGTACGTCGACTCGGCCAAAGTGAGCACGGAGCATTGTATATTTGTGCTTCCGGGCCCCTTTCGGCTTAGTCTGGTGGTAGACATCACGGACCTTTTTCCAGAAGCACTTGGCGGCTTGTTGGTTCCCGACGATGGGATCGTACGAGACGGTGAGCCAGGCGGTGTACACCGCCTTAGTTTCTTCGTTGTTGTACGGATGCCGACCCAGATCCTCCAGTTCCTCCTCCTCCTCCTCCTCTGGTGCCTCAGACGCAGCCCTAGAGCTTCCACCGCCTCGTCCTCCTCCCTGGGTGGGTTCAACGGGGATATCCTCCCGAATCTGGGACAAACCCTGAGAAAGCCGCGAGCCGGGTGGTCGAGCGTAGGCATCCACATCGAAAGTGGGTGGTTGGTACCCACCCGGCGTCGCCGACCCTTGGGTGCCCGGCGTCGACGACCCGGAACCACCAAGTGTGTTGTACATGGTCTCCCAATCGCCGAACGCGTTGAGATCCCACCCACCGGAGCCGCCACCGCCGTAATTCCTGTCGCCGGACATTTTGTGAAGGAGATTGAAATAGAAAATTGGAGAGGAATTGATGTTGATTTAGGAAGAGTAGATGTGTAGTTGTGTGTGAAATGTAATAAATTAGGTGTATTTATAGAATAAGAAAATGAAAATAAAAATAAAAAAAATTAAAAAAAGTTTAAAAAACGGTAATATTACCGTTAAATTTTTTTTAAAAAAATCAATTTTTTTTTTAAAATTAATTATTGCGTCATCTGCTGACGTGTCCCACTCGCGGGCCGGCTAGTGGGAAGCACGCACGAAGCGGGGAGCGCCACGTCGCCCCAGCGCGTGGCGGCACAAGCCGTGCCGCGTTACGTGCCGTCGGCACCCGGCACGGAATGGGAACGGAATGGGAGCGGAATGGTGCGCCGCAACGCGTTCCGCGGCGAAACCGTTCCGGCGGAACGGCACGCGGAACGCCGGCGGCACGCGTTGCGGGTGCTCTGATACCATTATGATAGTTATCATAGTTTCGATTAGTTAATTTACATATATTGGGTGTTTGGTAGATTAAGATAATTGTGAATTATCTTATTGTAGTGTTTGGTACAATAAATCACAAGCAAGGATTAAAATTATGATTGCCAAAATTATCCTCATTAATTTAAGTTAATTACTACACTATCCTCAAGATCTAGTTTATTATTTTGGAAATGAAGTTAATTGTATTTTTTCTTCGTCCCGCCTACTCAATCCCCGTTGATATCGAAATACGACTTCTTCACCTCCACCGCCTCCCCGGCGACCCTGATCGACCTCACGTCGATGAAGTACTCCTGCGAGAGATCGTTGTCAGAGAAAAACGGCTGATTACTCACCGGTTTATTCACGATCAACGGCGTCGTTTTGATCAAACCGGAGATGTCGGATTTCGTCGGCGCTCAGGCTCCGACGGTCAGTTTCCCGATCCCCGACGACGACGGGCAGATCGAGAAATGGTCGGGGAGTTTCATCTTCGCGGCGACCACTTTATGGAAGGCGATGTCGAAGCGGCCGAGGCTGACCATGCCGGAGGCGGGGGCGGCGAGGCCTTCGACGAAGTCATTGGGGACTCAGGAGAAGATGAAGTCGGGGAGCTGGACGTGGTCTTTGGAGGAGGCAGAAGCAATTTTTGTGAAGAAGAAAAGAAGGGAGACGTATGTTTAGTTTAGGATTATAAATTTGATGGGTAAAAATGTAATTTGCCAATATTAACTAGGTATCCTAGTTATGTAACATGTCAAAATGGGTGGTTACATATGTGACTGAAACATAGATTTTTTAATGGGCTTTATGCGGGCCGGATACAAAACACGGGCTATTAAGTTTATTAACTTAGCTACCAAATGCACAAATAAACCCAGATTAATCCTCTTATCTAATCGTAACATAGCTACCAAACGGGGCCTTAGTCTCTCCCAGTACATATTAAACATTTATTTCTTAATATCTATGCAAAAAATAAACGGTCTTTATCAACATGGAACTGAGTATAACTAAAATCTATTATGGCTACATATGGTTGTCTGGTTCCAACTTTAGCTCTTCAATTTCAAGAAACTTTTAGTAAAAAAACTTGAACTTTGGTGAGAACTTTGATATTGGTATATTGTCGCTAGTGACGATATTCTCACCATCATCAATATCGTCACTAGCATTAATATCGATATCATTAATAAGAAAATAGTAAAGTAAAACGGTGGCTAGTTTGTTACTAATATTCTACAAAGCACCAGCAATGGCTTACAAACTCTCCCTCAATTCTCTTCCTTCCACAGTTGCATTCTTAAATGGTTTGACCGTGAACGGCCGGCTTTACTGCACAGGCAACGGAAACTGCCCTTGCTAACTTGGGGGTTCGATTGAATCGGATATAACACCACCATCCCTGCTCTCTTTGGGCTCCTCCTTGGGTCACCGCTGCAGCGTCAACATTCCACTTCAGGTTGCTGACGCCGATGCTTATGCCGGTATAATTGTCATATCCCGTCTTGCTTCTTCTCCGATGAACATTGAATGATCAAACATGCATCTGAATTTGATGAAGTGTTGTATAATTTGGGTTTGTGTTTCCTTCACAACACATGGATAGGAAAATAATTTTTATGTATCTAACTGTTTTATGTTGAAACAAAATAGTGTTTTCTCAATCCTGAGCTCAAGACAGAAAAAAGGAGAAAGGCAAGCAAGCAATACTACCAACACCAATTGTCTCAATGATTCAATATTTGACATAAATACTTTAAACTTAATGAAAATAAGAGCCAACAACAAACCTCACAAGAAAATAATCCACCACCATTTAAACTCTTTCTAAACCATAAATGCATTACACTATCCAACCAACAACCTTCATCTTCTTCAGAAGATATACTCTTGACAATTTAATATATTTCTACATTTTATTGCAGACAGGGAGGATTACTTTGCCATCATAACCTTAACAAACTCTTCGTAGTTGATTTGGCCGTCGCCATCCACGTCGGCCTCCTTGATCATCTCATCTACTTCCTCGTCGGTCAGTTTCTCGCCCAGATTTGTCATCACATGGCGCAGCTCAGCAGCAGAGATGAAACCATTCTGGTCCTTGTCGAAGACACGGAACGCCTCTTTCAGCTCCTCCTCGGAGTCAGTATCCTTCATCTTCCTAGCCATGAGGTTCAAGAACTCTGGGAAGTCAATAGTTCCATTCCCATCAGCATCAACCTCGTTGATCATATCTTGGAGCTCAGCCTCGGTCGGGTTCTGACCAAGTGATCTCATCACAGTACCCAGCTCCTTTGTCGTGATGCAGCCTAGAGGTGAGCCGAGTTAGTCAAAAGGACCACATAGGTCGTGTCTAGTAGCTAGTCGAGAATTCATTAAGCATATTAGTTAAGCCCATAGATCTTCCCAAAAAGAAAGAATTATCACTAAAAGAAAAATCAAGACAACAAAAAAATAACTACACCTTTTTTGTGAAGCATAGACAAAACGGTTTAGCTCTTAACATATTACACAACACCGACAAAATCCAAGCATCTTTTACGAGATTAAAGTGGTGCAAACATCAGAAAACCTTCTTCCCTTTACCTTAATTGCAACTCAAATTGTATAAGAAGCATAATCATATTGAATATGTTCATACTCTACCACCCTATGTAGATTAACTAAGCTGATTTAATCTTCGTATTTACTTTTATGCATCCCAAATCAGAAACCACCACTCTCATTCTCCTAAGGAAATCATGGCATTCACAAAGGACCACCAGCCCGAATCTAAACACCACAGCTCATTTCCCTAATGATCGAACAAAGGAACCATCCACTCTGGAAGTGGAAGAAGCACCAGAGAAAAAAATACTAAGGTGAGACAATTGACAAAGCTACACTACGCCCATTTTCCTAAGTCCTAACGAGGGAATAGTTAAAAAGAAAGCACAAACCCCACTCAAACAGCACCACGCCCATTTTTCAGACATCGAACTTAACCATCAGCCTAAATAACCAAACAGCAGCACACTCAATTCTACTATAATTTATCAAAGCCACAGCTCTAGTCCATGTTAGATCAATTTTATTCACTCTAGTTCATATTAGACCAAATTCTTTTCATGTTTAACTTTGATTATGATACCAAAGCAGATCACACATAAAAGTCCCAAAAACAGAAGATTCGAGCAATAAAAACCTAATCCCAGTCATACCTAAGCATCAAGATACACTTTGTTTTTTAATTTTACAGAAAGGGATAGCTGGGATTAGGTTTTTATTGCTTGATTTCAATCGATGTTTTTATATTTCAACCTCCCAAATATTAAATATACGCTATTTCGCCCAAAAATTGAGTCAATGTAAACGTATTAACAGATATATCTAAACCAAGAATCAATTTTTTTAAACGCAGAAAAACAACAATATCATATCCAGCGTAGAAACAAAGCAAACAATCTCCATATTTACACACACACACACATAGAGAGAGAGAGAGAGAGAGAGAGAACCATCTCCATCCTTATCGAAAAGGCTGAAGGCCTCCTTGAACTCAGAGATCTGATCGTCCGTCAATTGATCCGCCATTTCTTCTCAAATAACTGATTCCCTAACCTTTTTTCTCTATCAATAAATTGGGGGATCGGATTGTTTTCGTCGATGAAATGAGGTATGATTGAAGGAGATAACTACACGGAGTGCGACTAAGTCAGCGTTATATATCAGCTATACAAACTATCAAACAAATGGGATGATGAAAACGACAGGTTATTCAAATATAGTAATCTAATTTTAATCCATCCTCCCGACTTTCCCGCTTTCTCCTTTAATATTTATCATTTTTTACTTCGAAATTTCTTGCTACCTTATATTGTTTCACCTCTTATTTCAACATATATGATTTTAGTGGACAAATCAATGACATAGATTGGTTAATGTTTAATCGTTCTAATTTTTGTAAGAGCATTGGCAATGGGACGTCTTTAGGCGTGCTCTATGTACCGCCACGTCATCATTTTTATCCTTCTACCCTCCCACTTGCAATGGGGCGCCCTAAGGCATGCCCTATGCATTTTCTTTTTTTTTGAATATTTAAGTAACTACAAAAATTGGGAAAAAACTTCATTTCATTTATAAAAATTAATACATTACAATACGAATTAAAAAAATACGCAAACTCAGCGACGGCGGTTACGGCCCACACTTCTCCAATCATGTCGTTCATGAGCTGAGCATGGTCTTGTTGGTTGCGCATTGAGGCCTGTCTAGATAGAACCTCATTGAAGCCCGTCAGTAATCCTCCAGCGGTGGGCGCGGTCGCCGTGCCGGACGAGCTAGATGCACCTTCATCATCGTTCCAGTCGGTGATGCTCCCACCTTCATGCTCGACTATCATGTTGTGCATGATTATGCACGCATACATGACATCGGCGATGACTTCCTTGAACCAGAGACTAGCCGGCCCTTTCACTATTGCCCACCGTGCTTGGAGCACACCAAATGCCCACTCGACATCCTTCCGCGTCGCCTCCTGCTTGTGCGCAAAGAAAACCCTCTTCTCACTAATTGGGCAGCTGATCGTCTTCACAAAAACAGGCCACCGTGGGTATATGCCATCGGCCAAGTAGTACCCTATGTGGTATTGGCGCCTGTTGGCAGTGAACTCGATGGCCAGGCCGTTGCCATTGCATTGCTCGGTGAAGAGGGTGGATGAGTTGAGGACGTTGATGTCGTTGTTCGACCCGACTACACCGAAGTAAGCATGCCAGATCTAGAGCCGATAGTCAGCGACGGCTTCGAGGATCATCGTCGGGTGGCTGCCCTTGTATCCACTAGTGAATTGGCCTCTCCACGCCTTCGGACAATTCTTCCACTCCCAGTGCATACAGTCGATGCTCCCTAGCATCCCAGGAATGTCGTGCACCGTCTCATGCATCTTCATCAGGCCTTGGCAATCAACAGCAGTCGGCCTGTGCAAATATGTGTCCCCGTAGGCCTCCACAATTCCCCTACAAAATCTCTTCAGGCTCCCCCGACCTGTTGTCTCCCCAAACGGCTGCATCTAAGGCATCCCCGGTTAGACTACCTTCCTCCGAGGAACTAGTGGTGTCGTCGTGGTTCATTTTGGTATGTAAGAGAGGTAGAAATGTGAGAGATGAGAGAAATGAGAGAGGCGAGATGTTCGTATGAACAAGTGAATGAGAAACGAGGTTTAAATAGACAAGATTCAGAAAAAAATTCAAAAACGTGTGTCATCGTCCGTGCCTATAGTCCGCGGAGCACACAATGGTGCCCGATGGCCTATCGTCCCCGCTTCTTCCGCGCCCGAAGCTTAGGGCGTGGGCGTAGGGCGTGCCATCGTCCGGGCACCCACAATGGAGTCATCGGGCGCGCCCGAGGACGATGGCACGCATCGGGCGCCCCACTGTGGGTGCTCTAATTGAATTAATCGTCATTGTTTACAAATACTACTATCTCAACAATATGTTAAATATATTGACGCTGTCTAGTTATTGACTAATAAATTCGTAGGAAAAGAATTAAAGTAGTATGGCCTCCTTACTTTTCTGTCTCTATCTTCAGATCTAATAATACTAGGAAACGCGGTAACGCGTATGTAACGCGGTGTGTCTTTATATTGCCACGTAATATATGATTTTGGGCAATTTGATTTTAACTTAAAGTATCCGCGATGAGGCGGATGTCTCGGCAGACATCCCAAAAACACCTCCTGCCATGTCATAAGGATATCCCACTGCACTGCTACTGTTGGTTTCTGGGATTACAAGAGATAAAAGCCGGACGTAATACAAACCCAAAGAAGGAATACAAAAGGAGAAACTGAACTAAAAACTACAACTGAAATTGAAACAGTAACCGTGAATAAGTTTAGCCGAGTCGAGGAGGCCTCTTCCCGCAAGACGAGATACGCCCCGGTAGTGCTCTCGGTTTGGCGTGTCGTCCCCAAAGGTAAAACGGCTACGTCTCTGGCGATGCAGCACCGCAATCAACAGAGCTCCGGTGAACTGGATGGAGGAGAGGGCAGAGCTTCAACAGAAAGACAATGCAGAGAGAGGGAGAGAGCTTATGCTTGTGTAATGTGTGTCTAATGCAGTGGAATGACTAGCCTATTTATAGGCCAAGCCACCATGCAGGGTCAACCAAGCCATGAAGGCTCATGATGGCAGATTCGTAACCGCCGACGGTTACGAGCGTGTGGCAGGAATGTGCCTTTCGCGTGCGGAGAGTGTGTTTTTCTCAGGTGGCAGCTCTGACTGTGCCACGCTTGACGACGTGTCAAGCCACTTGGATTGCTGACTCTGTGGTGGTATAAAAAGATTAAGTTTGGGCTAGGGACAAGCCCAAGCACCAAGCCCAAACACCAATTGCCAAGATCCAAGTCCAAGTCCAAGTCCAAGATCGAGATCGAGATCGGGATAGAGATCGGGATCGGGATCGGGACCGGGCCCAGGCCCGCCGCCCGCGCCCGCGCCCGCGCCCGCGCGTGTGGGCTCCTTCACCCATCTTGGTCCACTATAATTATTAAGTAGCATAAAGTCACTTAATTTAAACACATTAAATTATGTGTTACTTCTCCTATGTGAGATAATTAACACTAGTTAATTATTCCCTAAGCTCCAACTCCAAGCTTTAATTAAAAGCTAATTATGCCCAACTTTAATCCACCATTTCTCACTCACCGGAAATCGGATTTGAGAATGTGAATATACTACATTTATCTACGTAAAATGTAGATCGACGCTATATCATTTAATTTCACAAAATTAAATGTCTCGTCACTTTTATTATTTGGTCAAAATCCATTGACCGAGCATATTTAATCCTTGATTTTTACAATCCCCCACATGAGTGGAAATAGCCGAATGCATATGCATGCAGACACAAGCTCAACCCTCGAGAGATATATAAGCATAAGGATAGGTAGTTGTTGACTTTGAACCCTCCATAGTCGACACCATCGGATACACATGCGGCTTAGTAGCGCGCTGCTTTGAACTAATCCTCCACAACGTGCACCGAGACAATGGTGTTAACGCTTAAACACCTCAACCTCATCCGTTCTCACGTTTTGTGTCCATTGCGGTCTTGGACATCACTTTGGATTCATAAGTGCGTTTTATGAAGCGACCACACTTCGCACTCACATAGGTGATTCTTAGTCTAGTACCTTGCCATACTTGGTCTCTTTGAGAACTCCATCTCTTTGAGATCCTTAAGAACCATTAAAAGTCATAGACTTAGTCTTTACCACTAGGCAAGTTCTCCAACACTCTATTGCTCTCTAGGGAATAAATATAGTTGAGTGTTTCTCATGAACTCTCATAGCTTAGTTGTCCCTTTGAACCAAGTTCTTGGGATCTCCAGTCATCATCGTTGGGTTACCACTATGATAATTCTTTAGTTTGTGGATTTCAAACCCATTCCCTCTAGCAACTTATTCATTTGATCACGGTTTAACCCTTTGGTTAGCGGATCCGCTAGATTATCTATTGACTTCACATAGTCAATTGTAATCATCCTTGTTGTGATCAAATGTCTCACGGTGTTATGTCGTCGACGTATATGTCGAGACTTACCGTTATAGAAACCATTGTTTGCCCTTCCAATAGCCGCTTGGCTATCGCAGTGGATCAGCACTGGTGGCACTGGCTTAGACCAACATGGAATATCTTCAAGGAAGTTCTTAAGCCACTCGGCTTCCTCACCAGCCTTATCTAAGGCAATGAACTCCGATTCCATTGTTGATCGGGCTATACATGTCTGTTTTGTGGATTTCCACGATACAGCACCTCCCCCAATAGTAAAGACGTATCCACTTGTTGAAAGTGAGTCTCTATTATCGGATATCCAATTCGCATCACAATACCCTTCAAGTACCGGGGGTATCTCGAGAAGTGTAGCCCATGATTTTGAGTATGTTTTAAATATCTCAAAACCCTCACAAGAGCTCTCTAATGCTCTTTGCTTGGATTGCTCATGTAACGACTCAACTTGTTCACGGCACAAGCAATGTCAGGTCGAGTGCAATTAGTCAAGTACATAATGCACCCGATGACCCGTGCAAACTCTTCTTGTGCAACGGGCTCGCCTTTGTTTTTGCTCAAGTGAACGTCGAGTTCAATTGGAGTCTTAACCGGCGCGCCATCATAGGCTTTGAATTTATTCAATATCTTCTCAACATAATGTGATTGTGTTAAGATGATTCCATCAGACGTTCTTAGAATCTTCATTCCAAGAATTACATCGGCTAGACCCATGTCTTTCATGTCAAAGTTTCTCTTTAACATGGCCTTTGTATCGTTAATTACTTGAGTGTTGCTCCCCAAGATTAACAGATCGTCAACGTATAGACACACTATAGTATGGCCGTTATTAGTGCTCTTGATGTAGACACATTTGTCGCACTCGTTGATTTTAAACTCATTTGATAACATCACATTATCAAACTTCAAGTGCCATTGCAATGGCGCTTGTTTTAATCCATATAAAGACTTTACGAGCTTGCATACCTTTTTCTCTTGTCCAGGTACTATAAACCCTTCGGGTTGTTCCATATATATTTCATCTTCTAGTTCACCATTTAGAAACGCGGTCTTTACATCCATTTGATGAATCTCAAGATTGTGCAATGCAGCAATAGCGAGAAGCACTCGGATAGATGTAATCCTTGTTACAGGTGAATAGGTATCGAAGAAGTCATGTCCTTTCTTTTGTTTAAAACCCTTTACTACTAATCGGGCTTTTTACTTATCCACTGTTAAATTTCTTTTTAAGCACCCATTTGCAACCTAGAGGTTTCGCACATTCAGGTAGATCTACCAACACCCAAGTGTGGCTTAGCAAAATTGAATCTATTTCGCTTTGAACAGCTTCTTTCCAATGCAACCTGTCTGGGCCATCGAAGGCTACTTTTATAGATGTTGGTTTTTCATCTAACATAAAAGCAATGTAGTCAGGACCAAATGTTTTTGGTGTTCTGACTCTATTACCACGTCTTAGTACTGTATCCTTTGGATCGGGCCTTGCACGCTTGCACGATTCAGGTTCCTCATCCGCTGATTTAGAACTAGTGGCTTCTTCTTCCACTGGTTTAGAACTAGTGGCTTCTTCAATTCTTGTCTCAGAATTGGTTGAGACTTTTTCTTTGTCTTTGCAAGGAAATGTATTTTCGAGAAATACAGCATTCCTCGACTCAATTGTTGTTCCTACTGTGATAGTCGATATTTCAGACTTGTGAACAACAAATCGATATGCACTACTATTAAGTGCATATCCAATGAAGATGCAATCAACCATTTTAGGTCCGACTGTAACTTCTTTGGGCGGAGGAACCATCACCTTTGCCAAACACCCCCACACTTTGAGGTATTTGTAGGATGGCTTCCTTCCCTTCCACAACTCATAAGGAGTAACATCTTTTCCTTTGAGAGGGATTTTATTCAAGATATAGTTGGCTGTCAAAACAGCTTCCCCCACATGTTATGTGGTAATCCTGAAGTCAGAAGCAGTGCATTCATCATCTCTTTTAGAGTTCGATTTTTGCGTTCTGCAACACCGTTAGATTGTGGTGAATATGGAGCAGTTGTTTGATGAATTATACCACTTGCGTTGCATAACTCCTCAAACGGGCCTACATATTCGCCTCCTCTATCGCTTCGAATCGTTTTGATTTTACAACCAAGTTGATTCTCAACTTCGTTCTTATAATTTTTGAACACTTCTATTGCTTCATCTTTACTTCTTAAAAGATAAATGTAGCAATACCTTGTGCAATCATCTATGAAAGTGATAAAGTACTTTTTACCTCCTCTAGTTTGCACCATCTTTAAATCACATACATCCGTGTGAATTAATTCAAGGGGTTTTGTGCTTCGTTCAACTGAGTGAAACGACAACTTAGTCATTTTTGCTTCAAGACAAATTTCACATTTATCTTGGGTATCCACTTCATTAGCCTTTAGTAAATCTAAATTCACTAATCTTTTAATGGCTTTTGAATTTACATGTCCCAATCTACAATGCCATAAATTTGAAGACTCGGTCAAATAAGAGGAAGTAGATGCTTTATTATTATTAGCCAATGGCTTTGCAACACTGCGAGTTGCCACACTAAGCTTGAAAAGCCCATCGGTTACATAACTTTTTCCGAGGGATTTTCCAAACTTATACAAAACAAACCTATCAGACTCAAATACAAGTTTAAACCCCTTATTAACTAGTATTGATCCTGACACTAGGTTCTTGCGGATGTCCGGGACATGCAGCACATCCTTCAACGTTATTGTGACGCCAGACGTCATCATGAGGATCACATTTCCGATGCTAAGGACTTCGGAGAATGCTTGATTCCCCATGTTGATCTTCCTTCCTTCAACCGCGGTGTAGGAGACAAACTTGCTCCTATTTGAGCAGACATGAGCAGTAGCGCCGGTGTCGATGTACCAGCCACCCTTGTTATCAACAAGGTTAACCTCTTCAGTGATCACAGCAATGAGGTCGTTCTCGTCCCAGTCCTTGAACTCCTTCTCAACGACGTGGGCAGCCGGTTTCTTTTTCTTGTTGCGACAGTCCTTTGCAAAGTGGCCTGGTTTGCTACAAATGTAGCAGTCGCCTTCAAACTTCTTTAATGGCTGCTTTCCCTTCCCTTTGTCATTTGGACGGTTTGGGGGAGGGCATTTGTTGGAGGGACCGCCCCGCTCCAACAGATTGGCTTTGGCTTCATTTGGGGTGAAGCCCTTAGCCTTTTGGTCGCTTTTGCGCACATCAGCCTCAATGCGCAACTTCACGATCAAGTCTTCAAGGGTCATCTGCTTTCGCTTGTGCTTGAGATAGCTCTTGAAGTCCTTCCAGCTGGGAGGAAGCTTGTCAATGATCGTGCACCTTAGGAATTTATCGGGCAAGGTCATCCCTTCAGCCACTAGTGCGTGGATGATCATTTGGAACTCTTGGACTTGCTCCATGACAGGTCGAGAATCGACCATCTTTGTCACGCCCGCATTTTCTAAGGATAGAAAACACGGTTGATCGCGACTAGGGGGGATTAAAGAAGCGGGGAAGAAAGGGGAAAAACAACACAACTCGACCATAGCTCGAAACAAATGGGAATGACTCGAATAAAATCAGAGTATCTCAACACTCAACAACTCCAAATGAAAATATCTCAACAATACACGAACTCAAAAGGAACAATATTTAGCGGAAGCATTTCGAGAGTAGAATAATGCTATGTATGAAGACACAACATATTCTAGACATTTGACAGAGATTCTTCACTTTTATGCTCAACAACCACCGCGCTCGTCACCGCTCAACCTGCACATAGGGAAAACATATGCAGGGCTGAGTACTTGATGCACTCAGTGAAAAAATGCCAAAATAATTTTATAAAAACAGTTATATCATACCACCATTGAGTGACCTCGGGGTTTTAATCTTGAAAAGGCCTGAGACACTAAAAATATCTCAAACACAAACTTTCAACTCATCCTCAAATCCTTTTTCCTCGTCATTTCAAAACACAATCATTTCTCCTTGATTTATTTAAGAAACTGCCATATCTGTTCTTTAGGGTGTCGTGTAAGGGGGCCACTTTCCACGAGCACGAAAAACCGGCCAACCCGTTCGATGACTCACAGTCCTCATCGTGTACACTAGCCCAAGCAGGGACGCACCCTTGCTAGGACCCGAATTCGATTAAACTCATAGTAGGGACTCACTCCCCACTAAGCAATCATCATCATCATCATCTCAACAACCTCAACAACATCATCTCAACAATCTCAACATACATGACAAGGAATGCGGCCACATTCAAAGTCACTAGACCGGCCAACTCGAAGAGATAGCGCACGATCTACGTGGTGTACACTAGCTTGAGTAGGAACTTACTTCCTAGTCAGACCCGAATTCGATTTCAACAGGTCTAGTAGGGACAACTCCCTTGCTAAACAAACAGATAGGCATTTCTCAAAACAAAAACATGGCATGACATTCCCTTTGCAAACTTTATTTTCCTCAAAAACGTACTTGAAGCATAAATCACTTTTCTGTCAAGGTCGAGCATCAATTCACATCACATCAACAAAGCCAAGCAATTCACAAATCACTCGATAAATCAACACATATATCACATAACATCACTTTCACTTTAATCATTTCACTTTAAGCACATAAATCACATCATCATCGAATAAAATTAATAATACTTGCAATCTCAGTTAAAAGGAATTTCGTCACATATAATGATGCTCGAATCAATATATTAAAACTAAAGCTCTTGATTTAGTTCGAAAGCCCACCTCGTTCGTTTAATTTTCTGAATTTGAATTCCTTATTTCGACTTGGATTTTGTCCGCAGAGAAATCCCTCCTCGAGTCCATGTTTCTCTTCTCTTTCATTTATTTTTGAGGCCGACCATCGCGTTCCCAACTCCATCGACCCAACACTCCCAAAACTATTTTCTCCTTTTTGATTATCGAAAGCCTAAATATTAATTACTCTATTCCAAATCCTTTATCAAAACCCTCTGTCAAGATCAGCAATTTCCCATTAGATTTACTAACCCAAAAAAAATGTGTGTTCCCCAAATTCCAAAATCACAGTGAACTCCAATTCCACTCCTAACATCATTCTTCTTCTTCTACAAACAATTTGTACAGCAACGTCTCTATCTCCCATCTCTCTTCTCAATTCCTTTTATTCTTCCCCTACAATGCAGCCCCAATTTACTTTTATACACAGCAACCCCTTCTCAATTTGAGTGTTCCCGAAAACACTAAATCAACTCTCATCTTTCTCTCTCGTTCAGCAAACTCCCAAAATCAGAGAACTCAAATACCTCTTTTGTCTCACGCGCTCTGCATCATCTGCAACTATTCCTCTCCATCTAATTCGCTCTCATAAATTCAGTTCAACACCCTTCTCTCTGGTGGATCCGTCTTGTTTCTGGAAAGCACAATGGGTTCTCCGTCGCCGCTGATTCAGTTTGCCTGCAGTACCGTCGCTCACACAGCTGTCGTCCGCCACTATCAGCCACCGTAAATCCATCGCCATTCCTCCGGACTGAACAACATTGCCTCCCTCGTCTACCATGACTGGTCGCCGGTTTCTCTCCTCATGCTCGGTGTGTCATCTCCGAAATCGTTCACCGCAACTGCCTTCTCGAAGTTTCATCAGTGCGCTGCTGCTGGCCGCCGGTTGCGAGGCTGCTGATCGGTCGCTGTTGCTGCACGGCGGCTGTCCTTCGCCCCTGTTCCCAATCTCTCCCTCTGCTCTCCCGTATCTCTCTCCTCATCTTGCGCTTCACCGCTGCAATCGTGCTCGTCGTTTTATTTTCCTCCGCCTTCAGCAGCTCTTCTTGCGGATTTTCGTTCTCCGTTTTGCTGGTTTTGCAAGGAATTTTGATTAAGACTTTCGATCTCTTGATTCCAGCCGCATCGACTTCTTTCGCCTTTGATTTATGCTCCGAATTGTGGGAGGAGTGCTCTGAATTTGTTGAATAATGCATGTTCCTCACACCGTCCAACGCCGAATTATTATTTTTTTGTGTGAATCATATGAAATCGTGGAGTTGTGGGCTGCTATGTATATGTGGATAGCATGGAATCATGGGAGCTAGAAACCGGATTTTGTGGAACAGAAATTGGGTGAGTGAAAAGTGACGTTCAAATAGTGATTGGGCTGTAGATTCAAAGTGGGCTCATGAAGAAGAAATAAAAAGATGATTTGGGCTAAAAATGAAGTTCCTCTTTTAAGTAAGAAAGAGAATTGGTTTAGGAAAGAATAATGGTTTAAGCCCAAAAGTAAAATTCTTCTCTCGATAAAAAAAAATAAGGTCGAAAATTTTTCAGGTGTACAAACGACGCCCTTTCAAGAATAAATAAAACGGTAGAAAAAGTCGGGGTATTACAATCTTGTAGTCCATAAATTTAGAAGCTACAACTTGTTCAGTCCCTGCAGCATTATCTATGCTATACTTCTTTTCTAGGTTTTCCCACATTTGTTTAGATGTGGTTACATTGGAGTATACATTGTAGAGGCTATCATCTAATGCACTTAAAATAAAAAAATTTACATAGATAATCCCTTTTTCTCCAAGCTTCATAGTCCGCCATGACTTCGAGCCTAGTCTCTTGGTCGCTTGGCGCAGGCGGCTCGTTTTCCGTGAGGAAGTTGTCGACGCCCAATGTTGTCAAGCAGAACAACATCTTTTGGTACCACCGCTTGAAGTCAGATCCTCCAAACTTTGGTGGTTTCTCGACATGTGGCATCATTCTTGGTGCCAAAGGTGCCGCACTTGGTCCATGGAAGGAACCAATTCTGTTGCCCCCGAAGGAGCCAACAACATGGTTAGGCATAGAGCCCCCACCATTCATGTTGGGCATAGAGCCCGCCATGGTCGTACCAGCCCCGAAGGGACTAGCACCCGCATGAGACCCGAAGGCCCCAGCATTCGTGTGAGACCCGAAGGCCCCAGCACTCGATCCATTAAAGGATCCGAAGGACCACTAAGAATGGAACCAACCGAACCACCAAAGGTGGAACCAGTGGACGCCCCGAAAGGGTTGTCCCAAACCCATGGGACAGTTGAAGAGGCGGCTGGGAAGCCGGGGGTTGGCATCATTGAGGGGATCGATGAAGTGTTGACCGGTTCAGTGGTCGCCATGGTGGAGGAAATGGCGGCGGTGGTGGTGGTAGCAGCGGTGTTGGATTCAGTCGACATCTCCAGCAAAGGTGTTAAATGTTTCGAAAGTTTTTAGGTTCAGTTTAGTGTCCAAATTCCTTCAAAAGCAAGTTATATCTCGTCTTGCGATTGTTGGTTTCTAGGATTACAAGAGATAAAGTCGGGCGTAATACAAACCCAAAGAAGGAATACAAAAGGAGAAACTGAACTAAAAATTACAACTGAAATTGAAACAGTAACCGTGAATAAGTTTAGCCGAGTCGAGGAGGCCTTTTCCCGCAAGACGAGATACGCCCCGGTAGTGCTCTCGGTTTGGCGTGTCGTCCCCAAAGGTAAAACGGCTACATCTCTGGCAATGCAGCACCGCAATCAACAGAGCTCTGGCGAACTGGATGGAGGAGAGAGCAGAGCTTCGACAGAAATACAATGCAGAGAGAGGGAGAGAGCTTATGCTTGTGTAATGTGTGTCTAATGCAGTGGAATGGCTAGCCTATTTATAGGCCAAGCCACCATGCAGGGTCAACCAAGCCATGAAGGCTCATCATGGCAGATTCGTAATCGCCGACGGTTACGAGCGTGTGGCAGGAGTGTGCCTTTCGCATGCGGAGCGTGTGCTTTTCTCACGTGGAAGCTCTAACTGTGCCACGCTTGACGACGTGTCAAGCCACTTGGATTGCTGACTCTGCGGTGGTATAAAAAGATTAAGTTTGGGCTAGGGACAAGCCCAAGCACCAAGCCCAAAGACCAATTGCCAAGATCCAAGTCCAAGTCCAAGATCGAGATCGGACCCAAGGCCCGCGGCCACGGGCTCGGGCTCGGGCGAGCGGGCGGGCGGCGGCCCGCGCGTGCGCGCATGTGGGCTCTTTCACCCATCTTGGTTCACTATAATTATTAAGTAACATAAAGTCACTTAATTTAAACACATTAAAATATGTGTTACTTCTCCTATGTGGGATAATTAACACTATTTAATTATTCCCTAAGCTCCAACTCCAAGCTTTAATTAAAAGCTAATTATGCCCAACTTTAATCCACCATTTCTCACTCACCGGAAATCGGATTTGAGAATGTGAATATACTACATTTATCTACGTAAAATGTAGATCGACGCTATATCATTTAATTTCACAAAATTAAATGTATCGTCACTTTTATTATTTGGTCAAAATTCATTGACCGGGCATATTTAATCCATGATTTTTAGAGCTACGTCATAAGGACATCTCACTGCACAATAGCGGACATCCCCAAGGACATCCACAATAATAAAAATTCACAAATTCACAAATATGTAATTTACGAATTTAAAATTTTGACACGAATATAGGAACAATGCAACAATTTTATTTAAATAGTAAAAAACATACATAATTATTTTTAAAAATACATAGTTAAAAAAAATAAAAAATCGGGACGTCCGTCGGGCACCGCAATGGCGAACGTCCCGACGGACGTCGCCGGAAGGCCGCGGATACCTCACATCCGCGGCGGACGTCCGCATCCGCCTCTCCCCGACCTAATGGTGGACGTCCCGCGCGGACATCCGGCACGCCGGTCCGACGTCCGGCGGGAAGTCCGCCATTGCGGATGCTTTTAGACCCGGTTCATATCTGTTGGGCTTTTGTATCTCGGCCTACATTTGATTAAAAATAATTTTGATAGCCGTTCAAATATTCCATTAGTATCTCAACCATTTACACTATATTCAAACACAATTTAATATAACGATTTTACTCTAACTATTTATACTAAGCTCAAAGAATATTCTCTATCTACTAGTATCTATTTTATACTGATAGAATTTCAAAAAGTGATTTGAGTTTGTTCTAGTGTAAACTCAAAAATGGGTATAGTTTACTTAAAATTTGAAATGAAATTGTTTTTAAAATATAATTAAGAGTTAAGACTAATTACTCATTTCCATTTTAGATTTTGAAGTATCATTAGTGATGATCTTACAGTCTTACTTACTCCGTCCTCCATAGATGTACATTCTAACATTCTAACTTACATGAGGCCCAGAAAAATGAATAAATTAGTACTTTGAATGGATACATGATTAGCTAAGAGAATGCACAATGGTGGACGGACGACGTCCGTCCGTGCCGCTGGCAAGAACGAGACCCGCCGCCGCTGCGCTCGCGCCACTAGTACGGCGCTGCTCGCTGCATCGAGCACGTCCGTGCCAGCGAGTAGGCGATGTGGCGAGCAGCGATTGGGCAACGGCTATGCCGTTGCCATTGAATTTTTTTTATTAAAAATTCGGTATTTAATTTTAAAAATAGATAAAAAAAATCTTTTCTAAATTCCAAAAATATGGCCATTTTTTTACCCATTTTTCTGAATTTTTTTATTTTATTTTTCCCCAAAATCATCTATAAATACACACATTCATCATCCATTTATCACTTCAAATCATCTCTCATTCATCTCTCATTCATAATTCTCATACAAACTATCTACACCTTCGTCTCTCACTCAAAACCTCAAATGGATTTCACTCATCTTATGGCGGAAGCGGAGCGCGAAGAACAAGACTACTACGAACAACATCGTGCCGCTCACGAAGCATATGTCACGGCGAATACCCCCGCTCCTCCTCCTCAACGAACTAGATCAACTCGCCGCTACATCCATCATGACCGGGAGGGAGACCACGAAAGGCTCGTTACCGACTATTTTGCCGACCAGCCGCGGTTTCTGGCAGATTACTTCAGGCGTCGTTTTCGCATGTCAAAGCGCTTGTTCATGCGAATTGTCAACACATTGTCCGCACGTGTTGAATTCTTCCAAACAGGTCCAGATGCAACCAGCCGGCAAAGTATCACGCCATTGCAGAAATGTACGTGTTCCATCCGACAACTCGCTACTGGGCAAACGACCGACCTCTTCGACGAGTATTTGCATATCGGTGAGTCCACTGGAATCCTTTGTCTAAAATTTTTTTGCGATGACGTTCGTTCAGCTTTCGGTGATGAATTCCTTCGGGTACCCACCACCGATGATTGCCAAAGGTTGCTTCGTCTTCACGAATCAGTCCATGGCTTTCCCGTAATGCTTGGCAGCATTGACTGCATGCATTGGAGGTGGAAGAATTGCCCGACTGCTTAGAGGGGGCAAGACTTAAGCGGTCACAAAGGCGGCGGCCCAACACTTATCCTTGAGGCGGTCGCCGACTACCGCCTATGGATTTGGCATGCATATTTCGGCGTTGTCGGATCCAACAACGATTTGAACGTGCTCTATTCTTCACCACTCTTCAATGATGTGATGAATGGTGTAGCACCTACGATCGACTTCACCATCAACGGAAATACATACCACATGGTCTACTATCTCGCCGATGGTATCTACCCAAGGTGGTCGACTTTTCTGAAGACGCTCTGCAACCCGCACGACCCGAGACGGGTTCTTTTTGCGCAGCGTCAAAAGTCTGCGAGGAAAGACTTCGAAAGAGCCTTCGGGGTCCTTCAAGCCCGATTCAACATTGTGAAGGCCCCGGCTCGGCTGTGGTACGTGAATAATATCGCCGACATCATGTTCACGTGTATATCTTACACAACATGATTATAGTCGACGAAGGACCGAGGGCGGCTAGCTTCTACGACGAGGATGAAGCCGGAAGCTCAACCGCGAGGTCTCCCCCACGTCGAGGTGTGCATACGACGGTGGGCCAGAGGATCGAGACAAGGCACACAATGCGCGATACCCGAACCCACATTGAGCTACAAGAAGACCTAATCAAACTCATGTGGGCGAAATTCGGCAACGAGTAGTGGTTTTTTTAATTTTAGGATTTTAATTATGTAATTTTTATTTTTAGAATTTTAATTATGTCTTTTTAAATTTATTTGTAATTTGTAATGTTATTTTAGTTTTTTTAATGAATTTTCATATTATGGAAATGTTTTTGTTTAGTTGAATTTTAAATTGAATTGTGCTCGTTCTTGCGGAAGAGCACAGCTGTGGGTGTTGTGCTCTTGCCAGATAGCAGGCAGAAAAAGTGGGACCTGGCCCACAACCGTGCTCTCTGGCAAGAGCATGATTGTGGATGCTCTAAGGGTTTGACTATTTAGAAAGTGTAGTTTTTGTTAAATATTGTAGGGAGGTTGAAATATAAAAAATAGAGTAAGGGATCATAATTGAAAATGAAAAATCTATACATGTAGGAACATCAAATATAGTCTTTAACTAAATAATTAGGTTCGAGCCAAAAACTACCGTTGAAATAGGATGGTAGTTACAAAACTGATAAGGCTTTACCTTTTTTATAAACGTAGAAATACAGAGTAGGTTTCAAACTCTCACTAAAGAAATGAGAATTCGAATACAAATTATCCACAGACAAAATCATTTATGCGGAATGAAATGTTCACTGTTAAAATGAGAAATGTGCCGAGGTTTTTTTGTCACTGCTATTAGCCCTAATTTGCATTATTTAATGATAAATTTTCCAACTCGACTCTATTTTGAGTTTGATAAATTGCTGTATCAATTTATAGATTATTAATACGACTTTCAATCCAAATTTGTAAAAAATATTGCAAAAATCGTAACATCAAATTTGTAAAAAATATTCTTAGCAATACAGGACTGGATAGGTAAATATTGTTATATAAGGCATGGTCACTAAAAAATAAAAATCAAGAATTCAAGATTACTATTTACAACAATAAATGAAAGAAAAGATCTAAAAACATTACTTCCAACACCTACTTGTCCCCAAATGCTAAATTAATACCATCTATTACAATTGTACAATAATGGGGACTGTTCCTAGATTGGATTCTTGTACTTGGGTTGTTCAAGTTTGCCAAAACCATAATAAAGTTTGCCTTCATTACAACAGTAAAAACCATACATGTAATTGCATATTATATTACACTTCAGATTATGATACAATTATTAACATAAATTATGATAAGTACTTAAATCTGATTGTAATAGATGAAACTTGACTAATACACGTGAATCATGTGGCCTGCTCATCACTGCTAGTGGGCGTTTTTTTAACAAAACAATGATACGATCCTAGATTTTATTAGAAAGTAGCACAAGAAATGAATAAACAAATTACAAGACAGTGCTAACAACTCTTTTGTATATGTATATACTTATCATATACACTCCCATCCAACCTGCTCTATTTGGCATTGTTCATAGATCCAAATAAGAAAATCTGCTCTTTTCTTTTTGGCATCATACATATTCGGCAGTTGAAGAAGAAGACGAACAAGTGATTTACTGTAGTTTTTTTTTATAAGCTGATTCATGCTTTCTTGGCTGATTGTGTGTGTTCATAATGAGATAATCCCATCAACAAAGTTCAGATGTTGATCCTCTTAATCATGTGCCGTGGCAATCATTTTCGAGGAAATTTATAATTTACGCAGATTTTGACTTATGAATTTATTATGCATTCAGGTTCTTCAAATGTTTTTTTAATTAGTAGCATGTTAATTATGAGATCTACTCTTAATAAATTCTAAATGTTTGTATTATCTCTGTTAGGCTCAAATTTATAGTTGCAATAGTTTCTGTTTTCTTCCACAGAAGAGACATATTGAATCATCGTAAATGGAGGCAACGATGAAGGAGCAGCTGCTGCCGAACAATGGAGAAGATCTCAAGAAAAAGATATGGAATGAGAGCAAGAAAATGTGGATTGTTGCTGGCCCTGCTATCTTAATCAGATTCTCAACTTTTGGGGTAAATGTTGTCAGCCAAGCTTTCGTAGGCCATATTGGCGCCACCGAGCTTGCTGCATACACGCTCGTCTACTCCGTGCTGCTCAGATTCTCCAATGGCATACTGGTATATAAATATTCATACCTCAGAAGACATTGTTTTGGCCTCATAGGACTAATGTTTTTTTTGTTTGCATTTTGTGAGCAGGTTGGCATGAATAGCGGATTTGGAACGCTGCACGGGCAAGCGTTTGGCGCTAAGCAGTACCAAAATCTGGGGGTATATCTCCAGCAAGGGTGGATTGTGTTGCCTACCGTCTCGACTATACTCTGTCCACTGCTAGTTTTTGCTGCCCCGATCCTAAAAGCGTTAGGCCAAGACCAACTCATTGCAGAAACCGCGGGAATCATAGCTCTCTGGTTCATTCCATTAACGTTTTCGTTTGCTGTGCTATGTGCCTCCAACATGTTTCTGCAGTCACAGAGCAAGATCATCGTGCTCTCGTGCTTATCCACCTTTTCTCTATTAGTACACGTCTTCCTCTCGTGGCTTCTTACCGTGCGGTTTGAATTTGGGATGACTGGTGCCATGGTTTCTACCACTCTGGCCTATTGGATCCCGAATGTAGGCCAGATTATCTACATTGTCTGTGGTGGCTGTCGGGAGACGTGGAGAGGCTTCACAGCGTTGGCGTTCAAGGATCTCGGGCACACAGTCAAGATTGGTGTGACCTCGTGCCTCATGTTCAGGTTCGGGTTCTGTTTTGGTACTAAAAACGGTGTCGGTTTTAGTTAGCGCGACGTGATGTGTTTTTAGCCTTGCAATGGCAGCCTTGAGTTCTGGTACAATGCAGTGCTGATTCTGTTAAGTGGAAACATGGTGAATGCTGAGGTTTCTGTTGATGCTCTTTCTATCTGGTAATTATAATAATTAAGCAATGTCTAATTCTATTATGAAATTAGACATTTTTTTTATATATATGTGTCAATGTTTCAGCCTCAACATGAGTGGATGGGCTCAAATGATATCCACAGGTTTCATGGCAACTGCAAGGTATACATATTACATATAGACATGGTGTTAGGTTTGGCAAGATTGTTGAGTTATTTAATGTTCGGTCGCACTCCAGCGTTCGCGTGGCCAATGAGCTGGGGAGGGGAAATGCGGGAGCTGCAAAGTTTTCCATTCTGATGATACTAGTTACCTCATTCTCCATTGCGCTTGTGGTGTTTGTGGTGTTTATCGTCTTGAGGGGTGAGCTAGCTTACGCGTTCACCACAAGCAAGGAAGTGGCGGGTGAGGTAGCTCGTTTGTCGCCTCTTCTTGGGTATAGCTTGCTTCTCAACGGCGTTCAGCCTATACTTTCAGGCGTGGCAGCGGGGGCAGGGCGACAAGCCACGGTCACATATGTCAACCTTGCATCCTACTATTTGATAGGAATACCTTTGGCAGTTATACTTGGTTTTAGCCTAAATTTGCAAGTTCAAGTGAGAATTCTATTGCTAATTGCTAGTTAGTTATGATTATAATTATTTGACAATAAAATGTGACTAATGTTTGTTTGATAGGGTGTTTGGATTGGGATGATAATCGGGTCGACTGTCCAAACCGTTATACTTGTCGTCATGACTTGCATGACTGACTGGGATGAACAGGTAAGTAAACTTGTGTATAGTTAAATTATAAAAAATAGTAATAAAAACTTATACAAGTATATAATTATACCATAACTATAATTCATCTTCATCTGCAGATTTGTCTAGCACACAAACGAATCAATCGCCCACTCATTTCGGAGTTGAAACCTTAATTCCACACAACACAACCATTCTACTTCAATTTCATCTATTATTTGAATTCAAATTTTCAATATTAGTAATTTCTTATGGTAAGGGTTTCGAGCACATTTTGGGATGGATATTTTTAGTTCCTAAACGACGGACGCTTTAGGGATATAATTCAACACAATATTAGTATGATCACTTTAGCTCACACTTGTGTGCATGTTTTTATCTAAAAGGCTGTGGGTTGTAATGATGAAGAATGGAATGACACCTCCAATCATTCCTATTTATTGAATACTTTGTTTTCGTCTTATTGATCACATTTCTCCTGCTACTATGTATACCAAGCATACCAGCCTTTTTTGCTAGAGCTACCAAATCTGCTACCTAAATCTCCACACAACAATCGAGCAAACCACGACTTCGAACAATGACACTCTGGCCTCACTGGCAACGGCTAGGGCCAAAGACGTCTCCCCACACTTCGGGGGGGGGCCATGCAGCAGAATCCGGGACATAGGCTCGACTCCAAGGTAGCACAGCAGCTTCAACTGATGCAGAGATAGAGATCATACATATTGATTGTCTTCATTTATTAGTGTTTCAAGTGGTGGTCTTTGAAAAATATCCATGTAATTATCAACATCTTCCTTCACAATGCTTTAAACCTTTTATTGTTCGTTTATAAACACATATTGAGCTTATGAGGATCTTTTCGTGAAACAAACTAAAATGAAATGGCAAAAGAAAACTATTTTTAAGAAAGACAGAGCATGAGCTTATGAGGATCTTTTTCATAACAAAACCAGAAAACAAAACATTTCACATAAAACTCTGTTGCGTTTCACACTATTGGAACAGAAATATGCACACTGTCATTGTAAGTGTGCCCAATGAAATGAAGCCGAAAGAGTAACATATGGACATAGTAAAATTGTTTATAAAAAAGCATAATTATGCCACATACAGCTCGAAGAAACCGAATACGTGGACGATTGCCTGCCGCCGCAGGCCAGGGCGGCAACATGGCGACCTCCACACTCCGCCAAAATCCCGTTACGAAACTCCGGGGCTCATCATCAACTTAACCTTACTATAAATATATATCTTTTTCCCAAATAAATGCAAAAATGATTCTCTAAAAAAATAACACCAATCCTCTGCTGCTGCAAAAAGAGTCTCCCCTTCAAAGGATTGAAGGATCAAAACTGTAGTCTCATTGAGCTTTGAATTTTTTCAAAAAACCCTTGTATTCTTGTATTTGCTGCACCCAAAAACAAATATGCGACCATGAGGCAAGAACATGACAAGTGAGAATTTGAAAGAAATGTCATACTCCACTAGTTAATGACAAGAAGCACCTCGTCCGACACAGACGGCGAGATTTTCTTCAACGCGCTCATGATATGTGTGTCTTTGATCGTCCATTGTGTGCTACTACTTGTATCCATTGATGATAGTTTATCTTCTAGCGCAATCATAGCAGCTTCGTCCATCTAATGTTGGTTTAAAGCAAAACACACTCGGTTAAAATTATCTCTCATCAAACTATTACACTCCTTGTGTTTAGGATGAATAGGGATCAATTTCAGCAACACAGGTATTAATTTTGTGGGACAGAATAAGTAGAAGAAAGGGAAAAAGGGGCTAACCAGAGCAGAGAGATCAGCGCCACTAAATTTGTCACATCCACTGTCCTTGGCTAGAGCCATGAGGTCAAAATTGGCATCAACTGGCTTATTCCGAGCAAGGGCTTTTAAGATCATTCCTCGTTCGTCTGGACTAGGGAGGGGAACATACATAGGCTTTCCGAACCTTCCTGGTCGGAGCATTGCATCATCTATCACTTCGGGCCTGCCAATAACTAAGCAATATTAGAATAATCAAATAAGGGCAGAAGGGGTCAATTCTGTAGAAGGAAAGAAATTTGATAATCCATACAGTACCTATTTGTAGCACCAATTACATAAACACCCGTTCTCTGTTCTGAGCCATCCAGTTCTATCAGCAGCTGCAACGGAAGAAATTATCTGTTTTAGATGAATATTTGAAATAAACAAAATTTGCCCTAAGCACTACTATTTGCTAACCTGGTTTTTAGATGAATATTTGAAATAAACAAAATTGGCACTAAGCACTACTATTTGCTAACCTGGTTCAGGGGTCGCTCAACGACCCATCCCCCTTGCTGACCACGCTTGGTTGTCAGTGCATCCACCTGAAGGAAAAAAGTATGTAGAGAGTCAGAGATGAGAAATTACCAAAGCATACCGAGACAAAGCCAATAAGCAGAAAGGTGAGACAAAGTGAAGTTTATATATATTTAAAAAAAGTTGATCTATCTAGCAAAGGAAGGAAACAATGAAAAAAAAGGCTTCATGTACAAGAGAGGTCATTTTGGCTTATGCAGTACGAAGGAATTTTTACAGTAAATAACACCATGTTTCAGATTCAAAATTTAGTAACTTTGACAAAATTACTAATGCTAACATTCTGTTTTTCATTAGAGACAAAAATTGTAGAAAATTGTAGTTGAAAAATTATAGTATCAAACATGTTGGGACTAATATGTCTAATAAAAACTAAAATAAAGAGAAAGGGAGTACCTCATCGAAGAAAATTATGCATGGAGAACATGTCCTTGCTCGACTGAATATTGTGCGGACTGCCAACT
This sequence comes from Salvia splendens, assembly GCF_004379255.2. Lineage (NCBI taxonomy): Eukaryota > Viridiplantae > Streptophyta > Magnoliopsida > Lamiales > Lamiaceae > Salvia > Salvia splendens. Next base: position 17,332,089 of record NC_056036.1, on the reverse strand, counting down.
CAGTTTCACCCACATATTTACTCAAGAGTTCAGGACCCTTGATAAAAACAAAATTTTAGTAAAACAGTATTTTTCTCCCGTTTATATTTATGTATATACTAACTTAAGAACCTTAATATGTATAAAATTGGCTCCCGCTTCATTAGCCACAGCCTTGGCGATCAACGTCTTTCCGCAACCAGGAGGGCCGTAAAGCAAAAAGCCAGTTGCTAAGTTCACCCCAAAATCCTACAAATAGGAAAAGTTTTACAAATCAATAGACTAGTATGATTTACTTAAAATAACAGATAATTAGGAAACAGATTTCACTCGCATGACTCAATTTATGCAGCTGAATAAAGTAGGCCTACGAAACAAAACAAATTTACCGCATAAGCTTCAGGAAACTTTATACGTCTAACTATATGACGGTCAAACTCCTTTCTGAGCAAATGCAGGCCGCCAACATCATCCCACTTCACATTCGGTATGTCAGAAAATCCTTCTCTTCTCGAAGAAGGTTGGATCATTTTAGCAGCTTCCTGCCATGCGTGAGAACTTGAAGAAATGATCAAGTGCATCAAAATATATTAGTATAAATTATGACAAGGAGAGAGGAGACTAGAAACGAAATCAGGATTTGCACATGGAAAATGATTATGCAAATACCAATGCTTCAAAGCATTCGTTGTTTCATCAGTATGTGATTTAAATGAGAACAAGTTACCTCAAAATCAGCCATGGTTATATAGAGATTCTCCATTTCATCATCTGACCACGGCCGCTTCAACCATTCTTCGCTATGATCCTCGTCCTTCTCTTCTATGGACAGCTCATCCTTTCTCGTGTCTACAATTCTCTTCATTGCAAGGTTACCAGCCTTGTGAGCTAGTGCTGTCAAATCTGCTCCAGCAAAACCTGGAGTCAATCTAGCTATTTTCTGAAGATCTATAGCACCTTCAACTCTAAGATTCTTTGTAAGCATGGAGAGTATTTCAATCCGGGCAGCTTCATTAGGAACTCCTAATGCAATTTCACGATCAAATCGCCCAGGCCTCCTCAATGCAGGGTCCACGGCATCTGGTCTATTCGTGGCTCCAATCACAAGTACATAGCCTGGTCTGCTATTAGAGCTTGCAGAACTCGCATCATTGGCAGCAGGTTCTACAGGCACGTGCAACTCATCCATGCTAGTCAACAGCTGTGTCACGATGCGTTTCTCCATTTCCCTTTGTGAGTTATCCCTTTTTGAAGCAATTGCATCAATTTCATCAATGAAGACTATAGACGGTGCCGTCCTGTATGCTTTTCGGAACAACTCTCTTATGTTCCCTTCCGATTCACCTAGAAAGATTCACAATCAAAAACAATAAGTTATATTCTCTAGATTCTAGACTACAAAGTGAAGACAATATGAATCCTGACAGTGGAGCGTAAAAACCTCCAAGTGGAATTCTATAATCAAACCATACACACTAAATTCTAGACTAAAAGAAGTATGACTCTGATATGAATCCTCACAGCAGTCAGTTCTAACCTTAAGTGAACTAGTCCATGGAATTCTATCAACGGTAAGAGACGTGCAAAAAATCACACAAATATAATATACTAAATATAGCATCATTGCAGCAATGCATCACTATAACAAACAAAATTGAAAGTTTAACATATGTAATCTCGATTCCATACCAGAAACTCCCGACACCAGTTCAGTGGCACCAATTTTGTAAAATGGCACTCCCGTCTCGTTGGCAATGGCATGAGCCAACTTTGTCTTCCCACACCCCGGTGGCCCGTGCAATAAAATCCCACCCATAGGCTTCACCCCGAGGTGGTGAGCTAGCTGTGGATGATACAACGGCACGATGACCTCCATCTTCAATTCCTCAATTACTTCACTAATCCCACCTAAATCCTTAAACATTGGCCCAATAATCACATTCTCATTGCTCTGATTTTTATTCACATTTTTGCCATCATTCCTATTAACTTCGTGACCTAATTTAGATTCCTCATTCATCAAATTCAACTCCTTCACACCCTTGTTATCCACCACTTCCACCTCAACAGACTCCTTATTAACAGCTCTTCGCACCCCAAGTTTCTCCGATTTCCGACGCAAACCCTCCCTCAACATCGACTTCATCAAATCAAACTCCGGCTCGACCTTCTCCCCATACACGGCGTCCTCGGACGACGTCGACGCCTCTTCATCAGAAGAACCGCCGCCTCCGGAAGTGTCAGACGACGCCAGCGAGGACGATGAGCAGCCGTCGATCGTGTCGCCGCTCCGACGCCTCAAGTGCTCCGCTTCAATTTGCTGCAGCTTCTCCTCTTTATCGTCTATCTTCCTTCGTTTGATCACGATTGGAGTATCGCCGTCCTCTTTTGACTGGTCAATGTCGGCGTTGCTTTTGCCGTAAACCGCAATTACTCTTTCCACCTGCTTCGTGAACGGCCGGAGCTTGTGGCGGGAGTAGTGCGGGTAGGAGGAGCGGAGGTGGTCCACCAGCTCGTCGACGGTCGAGTAGCTTTTCCCGGCGGATTCAATGTGGCGGCGGAGAATTCGGTCATTGTTCGAATGCAGTTTTACATAGCTGCCACCGCCGCCGCCGCCGCCGCCGCCGCGTCGCCTTCCCATCGGTGGCTGCTGGAAGAAAGGGGATTTCGGATTGTTAGATAATTTAGAATTAGGGTTTCAGATGATCTTATTATATTCCCCAAAGTTTTATTAGGCCAAAGTATATGGCAAAATTACCAATTAAGATGCAAAAAAGATGTATATATGCATCTCCAGTTTAATTTTTTTTTAATAAAAATAGAAAACAATCAGGAATGTCAAATTAGGAATGTCAAATTAGTGGAAAACAATATTGAATAATGAATATTTCAATCGTCCCATAAAAATATGTGTACTTTTAATTTTCATCCATACTATAAAAATATAGGCATTTCCATTTATAGAAAGTTATACTAATTTATTATCTATATAATAATATGGGTCTTACTATCCACTAATACTACTTTAAGAGCATCTCCAAAATGAGAGGTAATGGAGAGGTAAAGTAATATAACTATCATATTTACCTTTTTTCATGAAAAATCATTCTCCAATGGGAGATGTATTCGAGAAGGGAGAAAGTATTATATTTTTTCCCATTTCGAAGAAGTATATTTAACTTTCCATCAATTGAAAAATAAAATCTTATAACTACCATATTTACCTTCTTTTCATGAAAAATCTTCAAGGGGAGAGGTATTTAAGAATGTATTACACTTTATGTTTTTAATGCATTTTGTACTAATATTTTATTTATTAAAAATATTTTACCTTTCTATATATTTTTTCCTTTTGAAATGTGTTACTTTTTTAAAGGATATATTTTACTTTTTAACGATAAAAAAAATGTATCAGGGTCATTGACCTCTTCTACAAATACAAGGCTTTCTATTTGTAGTGCTCTCATTAGTACATTGTGATGTCAGTTTCATGATTGTCATTTTTCTCATCAAAGACCTTGATACGATGAGGTTTTACACTATTTTAAGGTATTTATTTGGTCCATTGAATGTCATAATTGCAATATATGTCAATTATTTGTACATTTTTTCTGTTTTGGTTTTTTACATATTTTGTGAAAAATATGCAAAATAGATCATAAAAAGATAGCAGAAAGTCAAAATCTGAAGTATGGAGCATGCGAACGAGCCAACAGTTTGCTGGCCTTAGCAAATATCAAATATTGGATATTTTCATATCAACTAGATACTTAACTTTATGGGAAGTGTTGAAAAGAAGATCAATTAGCAAATATCTTAACCACGGCTGTTAAACTCGAGAAGCCTCACAAGTGTATTTTGCAAGTTGAATTTTGGTAATCGCACCAATCAACTTGGGGAGTGTTAGAAAAGAAAAACATGTTAGATTGGAGTGCAAGAAAAGATATTATCTTTCTGACCATCAATGGAGAAAATTCAAAACTCAAGAATCGAATAATCGAGGATCTCTGTCAGATGCTGCTCAAATGTCTGGCCCAATTTTATGAAGCGGCGGATTATCTGAGCATCACACCACTTGTTCAAATACTGGGCACGGTTCATTGTTTTTTTTGTTTTCATATAGTTGAAGAAATTGTTGTTTTCATGTAGTTGAAGAAATTGTCGTTTTCATGCAAAAAAGATCTGATAAATTAGAATTTGGACTTCAGATTCTAACTTTGGGAATTTATTAGTAAAAACTAGTATCTACTCCCGTGTGAAGCACAGTTCAGTTCAATTAATTTTACGAAAACTAATTTAATGGAGTATCACTTTATTGGATTTGAAAACTAAAAAAAACTAAACTGGCCAAACTTAACCTATACACAAGATATTTACAATAAGCATATATATAGACTACATATGTATTTGTTCTATAGTTTTCATCCTATTTTTTCCTCTTCTACAATTTTCTACTTTTTTCTTTTATATTCCATTTATTCCTAAATATTTCTATTATAAATTATCTTCAATTTTTAATTACAAAAATCAGGCTTATTGTTTATTTGAGCACATTCTGTACAATGAAAAAAATAAGATGACGATGAAGGGCAACTCAGTTGATAAAAATGTTTTTTTCTCAATCCAATAGGTTAGGATTTCAAGTCATCACAAGAATAAATAGGAATCGTTATTGATCAGTTGTTCAAAAAAAAATTGTATATTATGTAGGTTTCCGAAAGCATAATAATTTAAGATGGTTTCTCTCTATAAATGTATGCCACCACTTCAAAGTTATAAAGATTGCATCACTCGCCGCACCTCCGCCCCGCCTCGCCTGCCTCACCGCCTTATCGTCAGCCTGTCTCCCTGCTCCAACGTCATACCTTGTCGCTTTGTCGCTCGCCTGCCTCGCCAGATCTCCTTTTGCACTTCCTTGTTGTCCGCCTACTTCGTCGGGCTCGTTATGGTAAGTTGCAGTAGTTATTGATTTTCTTTGATTCAAGTATTCTGATTTTATTGTTTATGTTCTATATTAAGTTCCTGCTCATTGTTACTCCCTCCATCCCCAAAGAATATGCACTTTGGGTTAGGCATGGGTTTTAATGCAAAATTTATAAAGTAAGAGAGAGGTAGAGAGAAAATGATTTTCAAAATTAGAAAGTGCATATTTTTGTGAGACGGACTAAAAAGAAAGAGTGCATATTCTTGTGGGACGGAGGGAGTATATGGTATTTATAGAAATTTAAAACTTAGTGGTGTTAACACCTGCTAAACTTAGTAGTGTTAACACCTGCTCTGCACGACTTAATTATTTTCGTTCTATTATTTAAACATTGTGAATAAACTAAAGACTAAAGTTTAATTTTGGTCCCTTACATTTTCCCTAAAATTCTTTTTGGTCTCATACATTAAGTTTGTGACGTTTTGGTCCATAACATATTGTTTTGGTACATTTTGGTCCCAAACAAGGTCACAAACTTAATGTATGGGACCCGAAAAGAATTTTATAAAAAATGTACGGGACAAAAATTGAACTTTAGTCTTAGATTATAAGTAAATTATTAAATTGATCAAACATTTTGACTGTTAATTTTAACAAAAACTGATTATTTGGACAAAAAAAATATGTTATGGACCAAAAGGTCACAAACTTAATGTATGAGACCAAAAAGAATTTTAGGGCAAATGTAAGGGACCAAAATTGGACTTTAGTCTAAACTAAATAAAATAATAAACAACATCAATATATGAAATAAAAAAATAAAAATATATATTAACAGTAAATGAAATAATTGTAAGTATAAAATTAATTAAATTTAAATTAAATCAACATGAAAATATATTTTAATTACAACACTTACATATGTTCCTACAAAAAATTCTTAACACCATACATTCTTCAATACTAAAATACTATCAAATTGATATAAAATACTTCATTTAATATATAACTAAAAAATATTATAAAACTTTGAATTCAAAATTGAGAATACTCTAGTTATAAATGACAACTAAAAAATACTAATTCATGTTTGAGAGCAAGCAATAAAGTCAAAACACTAATTCATGTTCTGGTGAGGCATCCGATGCATCAGGCGGTGGCAGCTTTTTCAGACAGTTTTGTTGACAGGAACCGACGGTTTCCGCGGTTAACCGTGAAATCGGCGGTTTTCCGGTTCCGGTGCGGAACACGAGGCTGACACGTTGCAGGTCGTCAGGCGGTTTTTGTTGACCAAACCGCCGGTTTTGGGGTAAAACTGGCGGTTCCGACGGTTTTACACCAAAACCGTTGGTTTCGTCGGATTTTCAATTTTTTTATTCTGATTTTGAATTCAAATTAATTCATTTCCCCCCATTTTTATCTATAAATACCCCCTTCTATCCTCACTTACATTCACCACATTCTTGTGTTAATAAGAGTTTCTCTCTTGTATCTCTCAATTCTCTCTCTTTGTCTCTCATTTCTCATTTGTGCTTACATTTGAATTATTCAAGTGCTACTCTTATATTACGCATTGTTATACTTATACACTTATACTTGTTTCGTAGTTTTATTTCTATAAGTTGTCTTTCTCAATTGCTAAAACAAAAAATATATATATTATTCCATATTTCTACTATATAATTTGTTACTATCAATATGTCTTCATCCCGAGAAGGTCGTGTTGATAAGGGAAAGGGAAAGTCCAAGAGGCCAAGACGAAAATCCGTTGTTGATGAGATTTCTCAAAGGAACATGGATGTGTGGCAGGTTAATAATTATTATCTACTAATATTATTAATTATGAATTACATTACATTATTGTTCATAATTCTATTTGATATTTACAATACAAATATTATTTTGTAGATTCGAGAAGAGCAAGATATGACCAATGCTATTGCTCTCTCTCGCTCTCAATCCCAAGGCGGACGTGGCTATGGTGGTGGCAGCGATGCTTATGTTGGTACCGGTAGTGATGCTCCCGGTCCTGGTGCCTATTCTCAACAAATTCCAACCCATGTGAATCTTGATGACGACGATGATGATGACGACGACGAGGAGGAGGAGGAGGAGAAAGAGGCGGAAGAGGTTCGAGAAATGCCACCCCCACCACCACCAAGGAGTCGTCGTGGTCGTGGTCGTGGACACCCTCCTCAACCTCCTAAACCAATTGAAAGGTCTTTAACCTCAAACATCATGGTGAAATATTTCAAGAAGGTACGAGATAGTACCGATCCGGACACTTATAATGTGTATTGCAACTATTGCGAAAACGTATACACATTCCGAAAGGGTGGAGGATATGGTACATTTACCCGTCACATAGAGAAAGCACATCCAGTCGAGTTTGGTATCGCTCCAACCCAAACTCAACTCTACTTTCAACATGGAGTCGGGACCGGGAGTGGGACGGGTTCATCCCAAACATCAGGTATGTGTAGCAATACTCTTTTAAAATATGATCACAAAAATGCTCTTAATGTGATGTCTAGATTTGCCATGATGAAACATTTTCAGTTCAATGCTTTTGATAACGATGCGTTTGAGTCGAGTATGCGACAAGTTTATAATGCCGCTGCAAGAAAATTGAGTCGAACTTCTATGACTCGAGCTGTTGTTAGACAATGCATGGAAAATAAGGTGCAATTAGGTACGTTTATTGTTAACTTGGGTCATAAAGTTTTGATTTGCTCTGATGTGTGGACTTATTGTTTTTGCAAAAATTCATATATGGGCATCATTGTGCATTTCGTTGATCACAGTTGGACTTTAAACAAACGTTTGATTGCATTTCGGGAATTTCCCGCACCACACACTGCACAAGCAATTGCTCAATTGATCATTCAAGTTTTGAATGAATTTCAATTGATCAATAAAATTTTTTCCGTTGGTTTTGATAATGCAAGCTCTAACACTGCTAGTATAGATGAACTCATCAGTGCATGTTCTCCTGTTATTGATGGCAAATATTTTCATGTGCGATGTATTGCCCATATTTTGAATTTGTGTGTTCAAGATGCGATCGATTTGTGGCAAAAGTATGTTGATCCTATTAGAACTGTTGTTAAGTTGATTTATAACAAAGCTCCTATTGGTAGAGCTTGGAAGAAATATTGTCATAGCAAGCAGTGCTGGTACACCAATTTTTGTTTGGATGTTTCAACTCGTTGGAACTCGACGTACGATATGTTGGAGTCGACCTTGAACCACATTGAATATTTATGTGATTTTTTAGAACTTGTCCGCATGTTCCTTCTGATTTGCTTTTGATACCCTCTTGTTGGGCTCACAACATGGATTTGTTTCGATTATTCCAAGCTTTCAAAAATGCCACTTTTGAGTTATCCGGTGTTTATTATCCTACTTATGTGCGCGTTTTGGAGCATTGCATGTAAGTGGCAATTGGTTTTAAGACATGTGTGAAAAATACTCAATTCATAAAGTTGAAGCCTATTTTGTTTTATATGGTTGAAAAATGGTTAAAATATTTAGCGTGTATTCCAAATGTGTTTTTGATTGCAAAATGCTTGGATCCAAAGTGAAAGTTGCATGGTGCTCATAAAATTTTAGACATGTACTATGGTTGTTTGCACGATTTGGATTTTTCTCAACTTCGCGAAATGGGCTTGACAAGAGGAGAATGCTTCGAACTGAGTCTTCCGAATGTTGATGAAATCAAAATAAGGTTAGTTAGTGCACTTCGTGCTCTCTACGCGGAATATGAAATGCGGTATAACACCACTCACCAGGTACGTGCTCCTCCTAGTCCTTCTACATTTGATTTTGGTGGAGGGAACTATAGCAATGTCATGATTGTTCCAGACGTAGTATCACAATTGCAAGATCTATACGGTGCTACAACCAATAGGACTAGAGCTACTAGTGAGTTAGATATATATTTGGAATCGCGCTCTATTTTTCAATATGCAGGTCCTCCTACTCAACAAATTGACGTCCTTAATTGGTGGGGAACACATGACAAAGAGTTTCCGATACTCTCGATAATGGCTAAGGAGATTTTCGACGTTCCCGCTTCCACCGTCGCCGTTGAGCAAGCTTTTAGTGTCGGCGGTTGTGTCCTAGACGACAAAAGGAGCAATCTCTCCGCCAAAAACATGGAAGCCACTATGTTACTTGATGATTGGGCAAAGGCGGACATGAGAGCACAAGAACTGGATTTCGACTTCCGTGTAGAGAGTGATGGTGAAGACTTTTCCACAGATGGCGATGACGAGGTCGGAAGCGAGGGCGCTCAACAATATCAATGACGGGTGGGCGGTGAATGGCGAGCACGGCCGACCAAAAAGGTAAGCAAGGTAAGAGAACTACGCGAGCTTTGATTCCTCAATAAAATTGTGGATACGTAGGCAACTCAACTTAAATTTGAAAAGTTTAACTTTGAAAGTTTAAGTTGAGCTCAAGCTCTTTTCAATTTTTTCCTTTTCCCCCCCATTTCATGTTTTTTTTATTTATGTTCCGACGACACTTGTAAATTATATTACATTGTTGTATGTTGTATATGTATTGTAAATTGTAACGTATCGTTGTCCGTTACAACTCAAATTCAATAAAATTGATATGATTTTCACCTTATTCGTCTTATTTCAATTTAAATTATCCATTGTCTTGTTCCAATTTATTGTATAAGTCCAAATTTCAAATTACATAGCAAAAAAAAAACGAACCGCGAAAACCGCCGGTTTTTGAATCGGAACCGTGAAAACCGTCCGAAAACCGGCGGTTCGGAACCGGAACCGGAACCGCTGGTTTTCGAACCAGAACCATGAAATAGCCTCACGGTTCGGTTCCGGTTCCGCCTTTCTAAAAACCGGAACCGGCGATTCCGAACCGGAACTGCCGGTTTACGAACCGTGGGCATCTCTATGCACAGATAGAGTTTTGTGATTTCTATAAATTTATTTCTTGTGTTTGTTAGCTATAGTTGCTCGTACAGGACTGCCTTCTCCCATTCATTTTGAGGGTGTCGATGAACACATTGGAAATGCGTGAAAATCATGCATGTGTAACTATAGCTTCTAAATAGGGATATTCCATGTGTTTATTTGTCTTCCTAATTTGGATTTTGGTTAGAGAAATTTCTATGTCTGTATGTTATAATTGCGAGGTCACGCTAACTGTGCTTATACGAGCGTTTAGAACATCTTCAAAAAGAAAGATAAATGAAAGAGATATATCATTTATTTACCTTCTCAAAAAAGTGAAATATAACACATTCAAAAAATTATACTCCCTCCATCCCCCAAAATTCGTCACCATTTGACCCGGCACGGGTTTTAAGAAATATAATAGAAAGTGGGTTGAAAAAGTTGGTGGCATGTGGGTCCTACTTTTATATATTAGTTTTATAATAAAATGTGAGTGTGAATGAGTTAGTGGAATGTAGGGTCCATTACCAAAAATGGTAAAAGTGAAAGGTGACAAATTTTTAGGGACAGACGAAAAAGGAAATAGGTGACAAATTTTCAGGGACGGAGGGAGTACATTATAAAGGAAAAAGTTATATAGAAAGGTAAATTATTTTTAAAAAATTAAAATAATAGTACAAAATGCATTAAAAAACATAAAGTGAAACCTTCTCAAATAACTTCCTCTTGGAGAATGGTTTTTTTATGAAAAGAAGAAAAATATGGCAGTTATAAGATTTTACCTCTTTCCTTCTCAAATACCTCTCTTTGGAGAATGATTTTTTTTAAAAAAAGATAAATATAATAGTTATATGACTTTACCTATCCATTTACCTCTCCCTCTTAATGTGCATGTACGTAAGTTTGTGTGTCACACCCAACCCTATCTGACGTAACTACTTATAATAAATAAATTCAAAGTTTTAAAATAAATAATCCACACATCAAGTAAATGAAACCCACATATTATATAAGTTCAAAACCAACATTTATCAAGTACATACTTCAAAACATTCTGAACAGTAGTGGGACCCTCTCACCATTCTATATACTACACATTTATCTACATGCAAAAATGATGAGGAGGAGAAGGTTGCTGAAATGCATCAGCCGCCGAACCTGGTAACATGTGGAGTTCCTATGACCCACATCAATAAAAAAACATCACTTATATCTTATTCCTGAAAAATATTAGTGGTTTATATGAGCCACAACTCAGTACATATAAACCTTGCCTTTAATTTTATAGCCCGAAAATCAAACATATTCTTTAACAAATATATATAACAATAATCAACAAAATAAAAATGATTCCATACACCTATGCAAATGCCACTCTGTTCAGTTTATTATTCGATGACTAATCAAGGCTGGTATCTGCCCGGGATTTCCATTGTATACGACCCGAAGGTCCCTTTTAATTATTTGACCTTTCCACGAAGGTTCCTCTTTGATTTGACCTTTCAACGAAGGCCCCTCTTTACATTTTGACCTTTCCACGAATGCCCCTATTTGATTTGACATTTCCACGAAGGCCCCTCTTTGATTTGACATTTCCACGAAGGTCCCTCTTTGCATATTTTCTTTGACCCGTAGGTCCATTATCATTGTATATGACCCGTAGGTCTTGTCATGTATATCAAATCCAGAACAAGACCGTCACATATCTTCTTTAGTCTCATGATTCGAATAATTTCAATGCCATACGTCAAACATATCCATATATTCCATCAATTAACTCCAATACTATAGATAAACATATCCATTGCACAAACACATATCCACATCATATTACACCATCAATATCAAACAAACAACCATTTCAGTCTCATATTATATAATTTAAATTCACTCCAATTTAACACATAGCAATCAATCACATAAAATATATAAAATTAAAAGTATGATTTATACACAACTGAGCACAATAAATAAACAACTCAAAAGCTTGATCCCTTCTCTTCGTTTACCACTCTCAGATTATATATAGTTGTTACTTCTAAATCCTAAATATTATTTCTACTATTCTTTTGTTTTTCTCCTAACTCTCGTTTCTCTTTTATTTTTTTAGTATATATGTATGCCGCACCTTCCTCATGTTAACTTGGTGATCAAGAACATTGATGAAGATCATGACATTTTACCGTACACTCATGCGACTTCTAAATCAGAAAAAGTATTTAAAGATCTCCCAGATCGTAAAAGTACCACCAGCTGTGAGAATGCAGGGACTAGGCATGTGATTCAAATAAATGAGCTCGTAAGGCCATCCACAATAGGAATAGCCGAGCAATAGCTCAGCCATAGCCTAGCCACTGCCACATCATCAGCACTAAAAATCCTCCTGCCACATCATAAATAGCCCAGCCATAGCCTAGCCACATCATAAATAGCCCAGCCACATCAATAGCCACATCACTAATAACAATTATATAAAATGACATAATTAACAATCACACAATATACGGAATTAAATTTACGCCACAAAAACGAGAAAATTCACTAATATTAATAAAATTTAAAAAGTACATTAATTAAAAAAATTACATAATTAAAAAAAAAACTAACGTCGTGCAGTCCTCCGCGCCCATAACTCTTCAATTAAATCCTTTTGGAGTCGAATATGAGCCTCCGTTTGGCGCATGTCGGCATGTGCTTGGAGGCGGTTGTCTTCATCGTGGGGTACCCCACTCCGTACGTTAGGGGCGGCTACGCCGTGGCTTGGACCAGCTTCATTATCGTCGTTGGCCCAATCAGTCAGTTGTCCACCTTCATCTTCGACAATCATGTTGTGCATGATTATACAGGCGTACATTATATCAGCAATGCAGTCGACGTGACACAAACGCGTTGGCCCCTTAACTGCCGCCCATCGAGCCTAGAGCACACCAAATGCGCGTTCCACGTCCTTGCGCGCCGACTCCTGCCGTGCCGCAAAGTAGGCCTTCTTCTCATCTCCTGGACATCGGATCGTCTTCACAAAGACGGGAAATACAGATATTGTTGCTCCAATCCGTTAACAATACGCATAAACAGGGACCTGCGCATCCTAAAACGGCGCCTGAAAAGGTTGGCGTTGAACCGCGGCTCCTGTGCGAAGTAGTCTTCGTATAGGCGCTGATGTGCAGCTACGTGATCACGATCAATCACCGCTCGGCGGTGTACCACTGGTCGAGGTCGAGGTACCGCCGGCTGCAAGGCCCTCTGCATCCATTGATCAATCTCACGGTTCGTATAGGCCTCTAGCGCTTCGTTCATTATACGCTCGTACTCCTCAGCATCCCCACCACTACCACCGGCGTTACTCATTTCTAGGTGTTGATCTTGTACAGAAATTAAGATAGAGAGAGTACTCGTTAATACAAGTGGTGCGAATGAAAATGACGGGCAAGTCGCGTATATATAGTGTTTCGGAAACAAAAAAAAAATTTAAAAATTCGCGCTAGGCGGTGCGCTAGGCGATCCGGACGCTGCAATAGCGCCTAGCGGATCGCCTAGCGCACCGCCTAGCGCCGGCGCTCGGCTAGGCGGTGCGCTAGGCGCTATTGTGGATGCTCTAAAAGAATAAGGGGAAGCATCTTTATATCAGAATATTGTCTTAGAGGATCATTTAGTAATTTAGATACAAATTGGGATTCTAGTAGCTTCTCCTCGTTAGCATATATATGTAGTTACTGTTGAATTGTCAATCAATGAAAAATACATAATCTGATCCTCTATCCTTTTGTTTTTCCTTTGTCTCAATATGGCTCGCACTGCAAAGTTCTTTACCTCAAAACCCCCTTTTCTCATTCTCATTAAAAAAAAAGATATATTCTCTATAGTCCTAATACATGTCAGCTGCAAAACTAGGTGACTCACTTATTATTATATTTTCATACGGAAAACACGTATAAGTGAAAAACTAAAAACGTGTAATTTTGTAAACACTTGAGTTGCAAACTAATATATAAAAATGCTCATTTGCTATGCCATGTACGTATGTTTATTTGTTTAATGTATATACCTTAGTCTATCCAAAAACTAAATTTATAAATATGTATATATGTAAATTACGTACATGAATAGTACTATATAATCCCATTTACACATGCACACGTTACAACACATGCATACACACCCACATATATATTATATATTTAATATATACAAACATAATTTATAATTATATAAAATATTCATTTATCTATTAAATAAAATTCTCCTGAAACTATATATTTATTTGACTATACTGATTGATCGTAACACTAAATATATCCTCTATGACACACACTTAATATATCTATAGTAAAAATGATAATATAGTACGCTAATATGCAAAATAATGCATGTTTTTCAGTTAGGGATGTCACATTGTGCATGGTAAATTGCCTTATTGTAATAGTTAGTTTGAGGCTGGAAGCTCTGTTTTGGTGGCTTCAATGTGAAATGGTTCATCTGTTGATTACCAATGTAAAATTCAGCATGCTAATAATGTGAATTGGAATGGTGAATATACATGTGATTTTATTTTGTAATTGGGAATGGTTAATATTTACGGAGTTTTATTTGTAAGGGGTGCTATGCAAAAACGAGAATTTGTATCAAATTTGAATTTTTGTAATATGTTGAAGATTGGGAAAATGCAATGCCAGAAAACTCGATTATCTTAGCTTGTCTGTAAATAAATCAAGTGGCAGCATACCCACTTGCCTACTTATGAACATTAAGAAGATCGATGTGAGTTATAACAACATCAGCAGCAACATTCGAGATATTTATCCTATGGATTGTGGGCTACAATATTCGGATCTCAACAAGGGAAGATCCCAAAGTCCCTCGAAAGTTGCAAGTCTTTGTGGCACATGAATGTTTGGGAACAACATGATTAACGACACTTTCCCATGTTTGGTTGCTCTTGTTTTGCACTCCAATAGGTTCCATGGTGATTTAAGATGTCCTACTAGTTGGCCATCTCTCAGAATTCTTGATATATCATTTTAGTGGGAGTTTGGAATCAGTAACTTTTCTAGCTGGACAGACAAGCTATGGTGCTATCGAATGATGGAAATTTGGAAGACGACCATGGCTTCTACGATGTTGGCATGACAATAATCGTGAAAGGTCAAACGTTGGAGTTTCGAACCATTTGGGAAGACTTTAGTGCCATGAATCTATCTTCCAAAAGTTTCTACGGAAAGTTAATTGGTGATCTTACCTCACTTCATCATCTTAACTTCTCCCACAATGCCCTTAATGGAAGCATCCCAAAATCATTTGGTAAATTGAAGAATCTCGAATCACTCGACCTCTCTGTAGGCTCAATCCCGGAGGAGCTTGGAGGGCTCACCTTCCTTTCAAAATTGAACCTCTCCTATAATAAGCTTGTTGGAGTGATCCCAAAAGGGCGACAAACTCAACATTCTCGGCTGATTCATTTGAAGGAAATTCAGGGTTATGCAGTTTACCTCTCGACATAAGCTGCAGTGATACTAATGTACCACCACCGTGATATGATGAAAATGGGGAAGAGAAGAAGGAGATACAGTGGGAATATGTGTGTACTGCAGTTGGAGTAGGAATCATTGTGTGGCTACTTTTATTCCGTCGAAGCTTCAGAGAGAAATACTTTGGGAAAATATAAGAGGTTGTTCAAGACATGTTTATTGCTAGAGACATGAGAAGAAGGCGTGCAAGAAGAGCACCAACAAGGAATCGAGTCAGAAGGCAGTAGTGTTAGAAATGTTATACTCCCTTCATCCCATAATAGATGTCACACTTTCCTTTCCTTTTTAGTTTGTCCCACAAAAGATGTCATATTTTCTTTTTTGGATAAAGTTCCCTCTCACATTAATATAGATATATTATTTTCTCTCTCCACCTAACACACAAAACATCACCTAAAATCCCGTGTCAATTCTCAAGTGTGTCATCTATTATGGGACGGAAGGAGTATGTGTTTTCCATAAGAGAGTGAAATAAATAGTGGTCTAGCTTAGCTTGTGTGGTTCCCTATGTGTTTAACTGTGTGCATGCTCTTTATCTCAATGGTTGTGGGTTGTCAATGTAATGAATTTTGGAATGAAAGTTCTATATATACCACTTTTACCAAATTCCAGCACTAACAAAATCTCAATCGCGCCAACTGATACGAGATTGAATCCAGTTCATATCGCTATTTTGGCAGTCTCACGCAAATTTTTTGTAACATTAACTAAAATGCTCCTAAAGATGCGATGAAAACTAACAGCATTCACACACATACATATTAACAAGCACAAAAATAAGTTAACATATTACCTAAAAGACTGCTTTGATTTGCTACCAGTCCATCACAGAACTGCTATGAACATCAATCTTCTTGGACTGGACCTCCCAGTTCTTGACTTCCTGCACACACAAAATCAAGACCATGAGGCAAATAAACAACTCAGTAAAGGGAAAAACACGGTAGCAAAACAGTAGCAGCACCGCGGCTGAGAGAGAAGGGGAGACTTTCGCCAACGCGCTCTTGAAATCTGCATCTTTGATTGTCATGCAACTCCCAACAGACAATGCTGGTCGATCAATGGCGAACTTAGAAGCTTCTGTCATCTATCGATTATAAAAATTTAAAGCTTATCAGAATTTTCTACTTACCTCGTCTGTGCATGGAAATTGTTACCAAAAATCACATTGGATTTTAGGCTAAATAGGTAAATATATCATAAACTATGAGCCACAATGGTAAAACACATAAACCAATAGCTTTCTTCATTCATAAGGAGTTGGGACATACCAAAGCAAATAGATCACGGCCACTAAAATTTTGGCAAGCCACGTTGTTTCCTAGGGCCATCAGGTCCACATCGGCATCTATTGGCTTGTATCGAGCAAGAGCTTTCAATATTGCACCTCGCTCTTCTGGAGTAGGGAGAGGAACATACAGGATCCTATCAAACTGTGTTTCAATGAATTCAGAATGATTCACGATTTCAGGCCTGCAATATGGCCAGCAAGATAAAAGATGTCAATACAAAGGCACAAGAAGCGAGAGTAAATCGAGAACCATTATTGATACTGTACGAAAAGAAAATTGATGAACCATGAAGCATCACGTACCTGTTTGTTGCACCAAACACAAGAACACTTTCCATCATTATTTCTGTATCACTCAGCTCTGATATTAGCTGCAGTATGAAAAATCATCATCCTCTTTTTAGCTAAATATGTGCATATGTTGAGTGACAGATATATTAATAGCAAAGGCAGTATTGGAGAAATGCCATTCACAGACCTGTCTAAAGTCCGGCCATTGTGGCACATCGTCACATGAGGCCACTACGTCCAACTGTACAAAAGGACATTCAATAAAGGTTAATTTATTCTTCAGTTACGGGAAGTACCTCATGGTGAGACAAAAAAAATGTAAAGAGAAGTACCTCATCGAAGAAAAGTACACATGGGACGTGAGTGCTTGCATAACTGAATATGTTGTGCACCACCATCTCGCACTGATCGCCGAATTTCATCAGATCCCGGGCCTTCATGGTAAATACAAGTAACAAAATAAGAAACCAATGATTGTTGCCAACAAAATAAGATGAAATGTGACTAAAGAGAGAACCCTGATATGCATGAAACTTGCTCCTGCTTCTTTAGCCACAGCCTTGACAAGCAATGTCTTTCCACAGCCAGAAGGACCGCAAAGGAAAAAGGAGCTAAGGGCATACGTCTTTAGATCCTATGAAAAAGATAAAACTTATTAGGGTATGATCCCTTTGGTTGTAAATATAGCATAAGAATGAAGGGATAAGAAAATATGGGAAAAGATGAAGTGGGGGGAAAGAGGCATTCCCAGGGAAAACTATCCATACTACAGAGCATGTGAAGAAGAGTGGAAAAGGTGATAAAATGTGAATATCCAAGAGTCAAGCAAGAAAAAAGGATAATAAGAAAATCTTCTGACACCGAGCTTTTATTCTCAGTGATTGCTCAACCGACTAAAGTTTGAATACAAGGTAAACTCAGATGAGTTTGGCAATACCGATAAAGTTTGATAAGAGAAGTAAGCCTATGTATAAAACAAAGATGAAAACCTCAAAATTCTTGATCGCACAGATTGAGCAGTGGGCTTTATTAAAATCACTCTCACAAAAATCTAGTTGTAAAAACACCAAATGAGGAAAAAAGAACATAACGTAAAAATAACAAAATTAATGCAATAAAGTTTGATAGAAGATAAAGCATGACACATGGAGGCTTGATATATAAATACGTGTGAAAACTTGAGATAAGTTGCCTAATGAGAAGATAAATAAATTAGGAAACAATACTACCTTTGAAAGCTTAAGAAACTTCATAAGATTGAAAAAACTATATGATGATGATAATACCAATGCTTGGCCTTCAACTATATTTCAGCACAACAAATAAGAAAGGAAACTACCTCATAAACATGACCATACTTTAACAGTTTAACTACACGGCGTTCAAACTCCAATTTCAATGCTTGAAGGCCCCCAACATCATCCCACTTTGCATATAGTGGGGTGAAAAATTCTTTCAAAATAGCAGATGGCTGAACCATCTTACCGGCTTCCTGCCATCAGTTGAATGGAAAAATCACAGGTGACAACACAACCCAAAAAATTACAAGAGCATATAGAGAGCAACAATTTGGAAATGATGGAGAACTCTAAACAACAGAGGTAGAAAAAATAATCAATTTGGAGTTATTTTTACTTTAAATATGGTAAACTTTAGTTTATAGCCTGAGCTATCAGTAAATTTCAATTCTGAAGAGAGTGCAAGAATAGGATTACCACAAAGTGTTCCATGGTTATGCTGAGGTTCTCCAATTCTGCATCGTAAAATGGCAGTTTGTAACATTCTTCAAATTGAGCCTTGGGCCTCGAGTTTTTATAATACTCTAATGTTCTCTTGTTAATGATCCAATCTACAGCAACTATACCAGCCCTTTTTGCTAGAGCAACCAAATCTCCTGCTACATAACCCATAGTGGACCTTGCTAATTTCCTGGGATCAAAACCAACTTCAACCTTAAGATTACTCGTTAGATCTGTCAGAATGTCACACCGTTCATATTCATCTGGGACACCTAAAGCAAATTCGCAATCAAACAGACGCCTTAAGGAAGTGTCAAGAGCACCAGGCTTATTGGTTGCTCCAATCACCAGCACATAGCCAGGTGCACTATTACAACTTTCAGAACTAACATCATGATTTACAGGTCCGGTAGGTCTGTATCGCCCGTCCATGAAAGCCATCAACTGATACACTATACGATACTCTACTTTCTTCAGTGAACTTATCTTTGCTGAAGTCATTGCATCGATTTCATCAATGAACACAACAGATGGTGCCCTCATGTATGCTGCGTAGAACAAACTTCCGATCATTTCTTCTACTGCACCTGAACACGATTCAGAAAAGTCAGGGGGGAAGGGAACAAAATGTTAATTCTTGAGGATTAATTCTATGAAACACAACCCTTAGAAAGATGGACTGTACACATATTTAGAGTTTAGACCAAGTAAGAAAGCTCGGTGACAAAAAGGTTTATGTAGAAATGAAAAACTTAGAAGTTAACCTATGAGGGTGTTTGGTTGAGCTTATGAGCTCCTTAAAACAGTTTCTAAACTATAAAAATAAGCTGCAACAACTTATAAGCATTCCCAAAACTAAGTTCCTCGGCAAAACTTATTTTCTCATAATCTCATTAGCAAGGCAGTCTAAAGGTTGCACACAATTTCAAATGTGTGATCATGTTAGTATAAATTCACATGATCATAATATATACATATATGCCCAATTTCACACAAAAGTTACATGAAAAATGTATTAATACCTAAATCTCCATGCAACAATTGAGCAACAGAGACTTCGAACAATGGCAGTCTGGCCTCATTGGCAACGGCTCGGGCCAATGTCGTCTTCCCACACTTCCGCGGCCCGTGCAGCAGAATTCGGGACGTAGGCTCGACTCCGAGGTGGCGTAGCAGCTTCAACTGATGCAGTGGCCAAACCACTTCCCGCTCCAATTCTTGAATCACACTACTAATTCCTGAGAAATCCCTAAACATTGGCCGAATACGTTTCTCACTCTCACTCCTGTCCATCTCTCTCCTGCCATCGCCTAATTCATCACGCCGCCCTAAATCCCCAATCAATTTCGGATTACTATTGCAATCGCCATTTTCCGATGAACTGCCGGTTACCTCATTTATTTTTTGCCGTTTCGTTGAGGACGGAGCAGGCTCTTCGGCAATGGAGTCTTCTCTCCTAGACTGGATCTGGGTGATTTTGGCGACGCGTTCGGTTAGGAGGTTGCGATCGAGGCAGGAGTAGGTGTCCGGGAATAACAAGCGGAGTGAGCTTACTATGTGGTCGTCGGTGAGGGTTTTTTTGCCGATGGAGACGGACTTGATGTGGCCGCGGAGAGCGACTTCTTCGCACGGCAGGAGAGCTTCAGCGGCGCTGCCTCTGTCCCTTGACATGTCGCCGGAAAAAAACGAGTTTCCCGGTGACCGGTTGGAATGCTTTGATCACTGTAGTTGCAAATGTAGACTGAATTTTGCAATATTGTTGAACTTATCGATGATAGTATGTAAATTTGAGTCTCGTATCAGTAGAGACAAAATGGCTGGGAACAAGCTTCCCGCCAACCATATTCAAGCTTCCCGCCAAAGATATTTTTCTTTCTTTCACATTTTTATATAAATATAAACTCTAGAGAATAATAAAATTTTATAAAAACAAAAAATAATTTAAAAAATATTAATGGGACCTTCTTCTTTCCATTATTACTAAATTAAAAGGCTCATCCTCATATTGATAAATAAATTGCATAAGATCCACTTTATTAATAGTATAGAATATACTTGGTTATTTTGTAAAATGGACTAAAATGACAAAAGAAACCTATTTTTAAGAGATAGATGGAGCATGAATTTTATAAATAAATTTTGAGCTTATGGGAATCTTCTTCTTAACAAAAATAGTCCTTTATTCTAAATGTACTGCCATTTCATGGAAATCTCGTGTTATGTTCTACCCTACTGCAACAGTAAGTAAATGGTGTAATTGTAGAGCTCTTTCTATTTTTGTTCTAAGCCATTAATAGAATTCCATTTTAATGAAGGAGTTTAGTTTTATTCCAATTTAGAGAGTGACGCATAACCATCATGCGTCTTTATTAATAAAACGCATAACCATCATGCGTCTTTACGTAATGACGCACAATCATTATGCGTTTTTAAAGACGCATAACCCTTATGCGTCTATACGGAATGACGCATAACCCTTATGCGTCTTTTCGTCCGTCGGGTTTTAACAGAAGGCAGAAGCAGCGCACAGAAGCAGAAAACACTTTCAATTCCTCTCTCGGGTGAAGGCGATTTCGTGTGATGTCCGACGATTTCGATCTATTTCCAACATTTTCTCCATAAGTTCCGGTAATTGTTCTTCAATTTAGCTACATTCATCATTATTCATGTTTATTTTGCTTTCATTTGTTAGTTTTACCCAATGTATTAAATTATGGCTTGTGGGAAAAATGTCCCTAATTGTTGTTTTTTTCGACAATGTTTTTTATGCAGAAATCATGCAAGTATTTGTGAGTTTGTATTGGGGTGGTAGAGTCGTTCAACTACCACATATAGGTATTGGTTATGAACCACCTCTTGCGAGGAGCTCCATCATATTAAATTCATGTGTTTCATATTCTGAATTGGTAGCAATGATATGTGATGCGATGAGAATAGATATGAACCAACACACTATTGAAGATGTCATCTGCTTCAAAACATTCACCCAAATTCTTTTTGAAAAATATTGTAAAACATAACCAAGATTCAATTTTTATCATAAAAACTCAACAATCCAACTTAAATTGCAACTTCAATTGAAAAACAGCAAGCTATATTCCAATTTGAAAACATAATAAAGATTCAAATTTTATCTTAACAAAAAGGGGCACAATTACAAAAATTGAATCACTTACTTCTACCCACTGAATTATATACATGTGAAAGACACAAATAGGCAACAAAACACCAAAAATCGATCGTAAATTCACCACTTTCATCGTAAACCCTAACTTGCTAAATTAGGGAAAACATGCACAAATTAAGCAATAAAGGATGAATGTAGCCAAATTGAAGGACAATTACCGAAATATGTTTGGAAACGGTTGAAATCCGTCAGAAAACGGCCGGAATCGGTTGAAAATCACGGCTGCTGCGTGCTCCGCTGCTTCTGTTGTTGTGAGCGTTCTGCCTCCTTACAACCCAACTAGAAGACGCATAACCGTTATGCGTCATTCTACAAAGACGCATAAGAATTGTGCGTCATTAAATAACGACGTATACGAGTTGTGCGTCATTAAAAGACGCCAAACTTTTGTGCGTCATTACACAAAGACGCATAATATTTGTGCGTCATTGGTTAAAGACGCATAACTGTAATACGTTTCATTAATAAAGACGCATAACGGTTATGCGTCACTCCCTGAGTCGGAATAAAACTAAAGTCCTTCATTAAAATGGAATTCTATTAGCATGCAAGAACAAAAATTGAATTTTTTCTATTATTGTAAGTATACCTAATGAAATGAAGTTGAAAGAGTATCATAAGCATATACTCCCTCCATCTTCAAAGAGTATGAACATTTGGTTTGTCATGAATTTTAATGCATAATTTGAAAAGTAAGAGAGAGATAGGGAAAAAGTTTCTAGCCATGTTTGGTTACGAGCATTCTGTCAAGGAAAGTAATCCGATTCCTTAAATTTTAAATTCATGTGTTTGTTTCGGTTTTTAATCAAACTGAGAAAGTAATTAGATTCCCTAGAACAAGGAAAGTTAGTACAACTTTTCAGGATTCTGAATCCTAAATTTTTTTAGGTATTCTTTTCTCAGTTGTAGGATTCTTACATATTTAATACAATATATTATTATTATTATTAATTACAATATTTTAAAAATAATTTAAAATTATATATCATACTTAATTTTAGTATAATAAATAACTATAATTGAAATTATCATAATTATAACTATATTGTTATATATTTATCTATAATTATATAATATAAATCATATAATAAATAATAATTATTATTATTTTATAAATTAATAATTAATAAATATCCTAGTGAAATTTTAAATTATAAAATTTATTTAATTATAATATTTGTGAATATTATAATTATTATAATAATTTATGATTATAATACTCCGTGTAACTATAATTACAATTATATTATTAGGGGTGTGATCAATTGCTAACTCTATCTTTAATTGATAACTGCAACTAATTTTAAACCATAAAATTTATAAAGATCCAGTGGTTTATATATTGACATGTGTAATTTCATTTTATTATTATTTAAATTTAAAAAGATATGGAAACTATCAAAATTAGAATTTTTTAATCGAAATGTCAATATAATGTATTAAACATATCAATACGATTCATTGAATATGTCAACACAATTTGGCAATGACATTTTATATGTATTATATTGACATATTATGATAGCTATATTGACATTGAACTGCTATCCAAAAAATACGAAAATTCAAAAAAAAGTTCAAATTTTGACATCGGAACATATGCAAGTGAGATCTCGTTAGAATCCTTATAAAATTATCTTTAATTTTATATATGTTGTGTAAAAAAATTATTTAAATTGAGATAGTTATAATCCTTTAAAGTTTTGGGATATTTTTTAAAAGTTAGTTATAACTAACTTTTGTTAATTGACATTAATTCTCTTATTTGACATTTTTTATACACATATTCGTTGATGAACAATATTGTGCATTGATTTAATGATCAAATGTTTATCATTTAGTTGTAATTAGCAATATAAGAGTGAGTTAGCAATATAACACACCCCTATATTATTATACAGTATGATGGATGATCCATATTTAAACTATCCATCGTAATAATAAATATAATAATATACTTAATTATTACTAGTATCATTTATAATTAATAATTTATTAAAAAATTTATATTATTACTCTTTTTTATAAATAAAAAATAATAAGTACTTTTTTATGTTTAAATCAAATATAAATCTTGATATTTTTCAAATACATGGAAGTAAAGTTATTAGGAATCATATTCTTGGGATTCTTTTTCCCAGGAATCATTTACCTTTTCAACTTTACTTCCCGTCAACTAAACATGGACTTAAAGTATTATTAGTGGGGAATGAGTTTCAACTCATTAGAGATAAAAGAGTTTTCAAAATAAGAAAGTTCATATTTTTCAGGGACGGACTGAAAAGAAAATAGTTCATACTTTTTATGGACGAAGGAGTAGTAAAATTGTTTATAAAATAGTAGCATAGTTATGCCACATGCAGCTCGAATAAGTCCTACATTTACACACAAAAAAATATACTATGCAATATTTGCCTGCCTCTTTGGGCCGGAGCAGCGACACCACACAACACATCGACACAAAAAAAAAATACTTGTATAAAATATAATTATAAATAAGCTTGACATCTTTGTGCAGAGTTCCTACTAAAAAGTCATGATCGTGTATCACAACTTTTTCAATTTTCTTTGGTTTTTTCTAGTGGTAATCACATGCCATCTTTTAAGTCAATGCAAAGTGTTTCTCCCATTCATACTTGAATAGTTTCGAGATCCATTATTCCAAAATGATTTGCTAAGTACTTAGCATACACTCCCTCCTCCGCTCCATTTTATATCAAGGAAATTACTCTAGTAACTTGACACAACACGAAATAGAATACGATTTAAATAATCCGACACAAATTGAATATAAATTACGATTCTAAGCTTTAATTTAAATCACCTCATATTCACAAAAATATTAAAATTTTACTATACACATTTAGGCTAACAATAAATAATGGTAATGGTATGTAGAAAAAATCATTTTCTAATCTTGTATATAAAATAACCGTGTTTGTGGAAATTATAAAACTGAATTATTGTTTTCTCATTAACAACTAATCTCTCATGGACAATTAAAGGTTGTAAACATGTTTATGGATTGTGTATTTAAACCCACATTCATATTTGTACGCAAAAGAATTATCAGTATATCCTCTTTCACAATGCCTTCAAACTTCTTTTTATTCATTTGTATCCTGATTTCGTCCTACATTTTCACTACTCATTCTTATAATAACATATGTCTTCGCCATCAAGAAATATTGTTGCTTCAACTCAAGCATGAGTTGATCTTCAACTCTTCACTTTCAACTATTTGAAAGTCTTACCAATCTTGGTTATCTAAGTTTGGGGTCAAATTCTTTTTTTTTTGGTAACATTCCCCGCTCTCGTTTTGCTCACACTTCATTGTTGGAACTTGATCATAGTAACAACCAATTTAATGCCACTTTTCAACCAGACTCGATTCTCTTAGCTTGTCTGGAAATAAATTAAGTGAAATAAATTTTATGTGCATGTTTTTATCTTAAAGTTAGTGGGGTTGTACAATGTAATGAAATTATGAATTTGACTTTTGTTTTAAGTTCTTGTATTCGATTATTCTTTGTTTTGTTATTTCTTCGATGAACATTATTTACTCCAAAGTCCATATCAATGTTGAATTTGAGTATACGGAGATACAAACTGGCCGGGCGAAAATTACATAGAAAACACAAGGAGAAAAAATACACGGAAACAACTGAAAATTACATGGAAAAACTTGTGGAAAACGGTAAGCCGAGTCGAGAAGTCCTCTTTCCGCAAGACGAGATACGCCCCGGTAGTACTCTCGGTTTGGCGTGTCGGCCCCAAAGATAAAACGGCTTCGTCTCTGAATTAGCAGCACCGCTAGCAGCAGAGCTCCGACGAACGGGAGTAAGGCGAGGGCAGATCTTCGACGGGAAGATTATGCAAAGAGGGAGAGAGCATGTATGCAAGAATGCTTGAGTTTGTTGTGTGTAGAATGCAGGGTTGCATGCCTATTTATAGGCCAAGTCCACCAGCAGGGGTTGCTGAAGTCAACAGACATAATGTCTGTCATTAAGGCCATTGACCATAACCGTCGGAGGTTACTGACTGTTGCACTAGACGTTGGGAGCTGAAGAGACACGATGCATCTGGACACACTACACGACGGGATACACCATGGACCGTCGGGGACCTTTTGTCTCCCGCTATGCGTCGGGGTCCATCGGGGACCTTTTGTCTCCCGTTATGTATCGGGGTCCATCGGAGACAGCGTGGAATTTGAGTTGGTCTAAAAAGAATATGCGGGACTTGAACCCCGCTCAACGACTAGCTCCAAAGAATATCCCAAAGACCACCCAAAGACCAATTGCCAAGATCCAACTCACAAGTCACAAGACACCCGACGCCCGGTGCACGGGTCGCGGGCGGCGGCGGCGCGCGCATGTGGGTTTTATCACCCGTCTTATTCATCAAAGAAGTTTATCATCCCCGATGTGGGATAATTAACACTCAGTTAATTAATCCCTTAGTTTTTCACATAGCTCATTTCTAGCTTTATTGTGACCAACTTTAATATATTATTTCTCACTCACCGGGAATCGAATTTGAGAAAATGAATATACTACGGTCATCTACTCGGAACGTAGATCGACGCTATTACATTTAATTTAACAAGATTAAATGTCTTGTCACATTTATTATTAGTCAAAGTCGTTTGACCAAGCACGATTCCAACAATCCTCCACATGAGTGGAAATTGCCAAATGCATATGTATGCAGAAACAAGCTTAACCCTGAAGAGGTATGTAAGCATAAGGATAGGTAGTTTTTGGCTTTGAACCATCCATAGTCAACATCATCAGATACACATGAGGACTAGTAGCGCGATGCTTTGAACTATTCCTCCACGGCGTGCACCGAGACAATGATGTTAACACTTAAACACCTTAACCTCATCTGTTCTATGTTTTGTGTCCATTTCGGCCTTGGACACCACTTTAGATTTATAAGTGTATTATATGAAGCGGCCACACTTCGCACTTACATAGGTGATTTCTAGTCGAGTATCTTGCCCTACTCGGTCTCATTGAGAACTCAATCTTCTCGAGATCCTTAGGAATCATTAAAAGTAATAGACTTAACCTCACCACTAGGCAAGTTTTTCAACACTCTATTACTCTCTAGGGAATAGATATAGATGAGTGTTCACACGAATTTTCTTAGCTTATTTTTCCCATTGAACCAAGTTCTTGGGATCTCCAGTCATCATGGTTGAGTTACCACTATGACAATTCTTGTAGTTTGTGGATTTAAAATTCATTTCCTCTAGCAATTTATTTATTTGATCACGATTTAACCCTTTGGTTAGCGGATCCGCTAAATTATCCAATGACTTCATGCAGTTAATTGTAATCACCCCTGTTGGGATCAAATGTCTCATGGCATTATGTCGTCGACGAATGTGTCGAGACTTACCATTGTACAAGCCACTGTTTGCCCTCCCAATAACGGCTTGGCTATCACAGTGAAGTAACACTGGAGGCACAGTCTTTGACCAACATGAAATATATTCAAGGAAGTTTTTAAGCCATTCGGCTTCTTCCGCAACTTTATCTAAGGTTATGAATTCTGATTCTATGGTGGATCGGGCTATACATGTCTGTTTCATGGATTTCCACGAGACAGCACCACCCCTAATAGTAAAGACATATCCACTTGTTGAAAGTGAGTCTTTGTTATCGGATATCCAGTTTGCATCGCAGTACCCTTCAAGTACCGGGGGTATCTCGAAAAGTGTAGCCCATAATTTTGATTATACTTGAGATACCTCAAAACTCTTACAAGAGCTTTCAAATGCTCTTTGCTTAGATTACTCGTATAACGACTCAACTTGTTCACGACGCAAGCAATATCAGGTCGAGTGCAATTAGTAAGGTACATAATGCATCCAATGACCCGTGCATAATCTTCTTGTACAATAGGCTCACCACTGTACTTGCTCAAGTGAACATTGAGCTCTATAGGCGTCTTAGCCGGGATGCCATCATAGGCGTTGAATCTCTTTAGTACTTTCTCAACATAATGGGATTGTGTTAAGGTGATTCCTTCGGATGTTCTTAGAATTTTCATTCCAATAATTACATCGGCTAGACCCATATCCTTCATGTCGAAGTTTCTCTTTAACATGACTTTCGTGTCGTTAATCACTTGGGTGTTACTACCCATGATTAACATATCATCAACGCAGAGACACACTATAACGTATTCATTATCAGTGTTCTTAATGTAGACACATTTGTCACATTCGTTGATTTTAAATCCATTTGATAACATCACGTTATCAAATTTCAAGTGCCACTGCAACGACGCTTGTTTCAATCCATAAATGGATTTAACCAGTTTGCATACATTTTTCTCTTGTCTAGGTACTACAAAACCTTCAGGTTGTTCCATATAGATTTCGTCTTCAAGGTCACAATTTAGAAACGCAGTCTTAACATCCATTTGATGAATCTCAAGATTGCGTACAACAGCAATCGCGAGAAACACTCGAATTGATGTAATCCTTGTTACAGATGAGTAGGTACCGAAGAAATCGTACCCTTCCTTTTGTTTAAAGCCTTTGACTACCAGTCAAGCTTTATACTTGTCCACTGTTCTATCGGCCTTAAACTTCCTTTTAAGGACTCATTTGCATCCTAAAGGTTTAGCACATTCAGGTAGATCAACCAATACCCACGTGTGGTTTAGCAAAATATAATCAATTTCGCTTTGAACAGCCTCTCTCCAATATAACCCGCCTGGGCCAGCAAAGGCTACTTTTATCGATGTTGGTTTTTCATCCAACATAAATGCCTTTGGTATTCTGACCCTGCTACCACGTCTTAGTACTACATCGTTTGGATCGGGCCTTGTTCGCTTGCGCGATTTTGGCTCTTGATCCGCCGATTTAGAACCAGTGGCTTCATCCTCAATTCTCGTCTCAGAATTGGGTGCAATATTTTCCTTGTCTTTGCGAGGAAATATATTTTCAAGAAATACAACATTTCTTGACTCGATTGTTGTTCCCACGGTCACAGTCGATATTTCAGACTTGTGGACAACAAATCGATAAACCGTTTTAACACCGATTGTAACTTCTTTGGGCGGAGGAACTATCACATTTGCCAAACACCCCCACACCTTGAGGTATTTGTAGGATGGCTTCCCTCCCTTCCACAACTCATAAGGAGTAACGTCCTTACCTTTAAGTGAGATTTTGTTTAGTATGTAGTTGGCTGTCAAAATAGCTTCCCCCCACATGTTCTGGGGCATCCCCGAACTGATCAGTAATGCATTCATCATCTCTTTGAGAGTTCGATTCTTACGTTCTGCCACACCATTAGATTGTGGTGAATATGGAACAGTCGCTTGATGAATTATACCACTTGCGTTGCATAATTCCTGAAACGGGGCTACGTATTCGCCTCCTCTATCACTTCGAATCATTTTGATTTTACATCCAAGTTGATTCTCGACTTCGTTCTTATAATTTCTGAACGCTTCTATTGCTTCGTCTTTACTTCTTAAAAGATAGACATAACAATATCTTGTGCAATCATATATGAATGTGATAAAGTATTTTTTACCACCTCTCGTTTGCACCAATTTTAAGTCACATACATCCATGTGAATTAATTCAAGGGGTTTTGTGTTCCGTTCAACCGAATGAAACGGTAACTTAGTCATTTTCGCCTCAAGACAAGTTTCACATTTGTTTTGAGTTTTTACTTCATTTGTCTTTAGTAAATGTAAACTTACTAATCTTTTAATGGCATTCTGATTTACGTGTCCCAATCTATTGTGCCACAAGTTAGAACACCCAGTCAAGTAAGAAGAAGTAGATGCATTCTTATTATTAGCCAACAGCTTAGGAACAAGGCGTGTAGCTACACTAAGCTTGAAAAGTCCGCGGTTACAAAACCTTTTCCAAGTGACTTTCCAAACTTGTACAAAGAAAACATATCAGATTCGAATAGAAGTTTAAACTTCTTATTAACTAGTATTGATCCTGACACTAGGTTCTTGTGGATGCCCGGGACGTGCAACACATTCTTCAAAGTGATTGTGACGCCGGACGTCATCATGAGAATCACGTCCTCAATGCCGAGGACTTGAAACAAGGCTTGATTCCCCATATTGATTTTCCTCCCTTCAACAGCGGTGTAGGAGGCGAACTTGCTCTTATCAGCACAGACGTGGGTAGTAGCTCCAGTGTCGATATAGCAACCACCTTTGTTATCAATAAGGTTGACTTCTTCGGTGAATACAACGACAAGGTCACTTTCGTCCTAGTCCTTGAACTTTTTTCAACAACATGGGTAGCCGGCTTCTTCTTCCGCTTGTTGCAATTTTTGGAGAAGTAGTCAGGTTTGCCACAGTTGTAGCAGTTGCCTTTAACTTTCTTTGCAGGCTGCTTCCCCTTGCCCTTGTCCTTCGCAGTTGGATGGGAGCGTTTGTTGGAATGATCGCCCCGCTCCTACAGATTGTCCTTTGCAACAGGTGGGCCATGGCCCTTAGCCAAATCATCGCGTTTGCGCACGTCTGACTCGATGCGCAGCTTCACGATCAAGTCTTCAAGAGTCATCTCCTTTCGTTTGTGCTTAAGGTAGCTCTTGAAGTCCTTCCAGCTGAGTAGAAGTTTTTCAATACCTGTGCCTGCCGTGAAAGCTTCAGGCAGGGGTCATTCCCTAGGTGGCGAGGTCGTGGATGATCAGCTGGAACTCTTGCACTTGGTCCATGACTGGTCGGGAGTCGATCATTTTGTAGTCCAAGTACTTGGCTATTACAAATTTCTTAGTGCATGCATCAGCACTACGATAGTTCTTATCTAGCATTTCTCATACTTGTTTTGATGTGGGTATAACGCAATACACGTTGTAGAGACTATCATCTAAAGCACTTAAAATAAAGTTTTTACAAAGATAGTCTCATTTGTGCCAAGCGTCATACTCGACGTACATCTCAACGCGTGCCTCATCCTCACTTGGCGCGGGTGGCTCGTTCTCCTTGAGGAAGTTTACGACGCCCAACGTCGTTAGGTAGAACAACATTTTCTGTTGCCATCTCTTGAAGTCTGTTCCGGTGAACTTCGATGGCTTCTCGGCGGGTGGCATCATCCTTGGTGCCATTGGTGCCGAGTCTGTCCCATGAAAGGAACCAAGTTCGTTGCCCCTGTAGGGGCCAATATTTTGGTGAGGCACAGAACCCCCCATATTTGCGTGGAGCATGGATCCCCCTGCATTCGTGTCGACCCCGAAGGATCCAGGACCCGTGCCGACCCCGAAGGATCCAGCACCCGTGCCGACCCCAATGAATTCAGCACCCGTGCCGACCCCGGTCCAACACCCGTGTCCAGCCCGATGGCCCCAACACTCGATTCAATGAAGGATCCAATGGAACCACTAAAAGTGGAACCTACCGATCCACTCGAGGTGAATCCAGAAGACGTCCCAAAGGGGTTGTCGAACACCCAAGGGGTTGTTGATGGAGTAGTAGAAAAGCCAGGAGTTGAAATCATCGTCATGTTCGACGACGTGTTGACGGGTGCAACGGGAGACACAGTAGATGGAACGGTGGCAGCAGCGGTGGACGGGTCAGTCGACATCTCCAAGCAAAGTGTTGATTAAGTTCAGTTGGTGTTTATAAACTCCTTTAGTGGCAAGATTATCTCGTCTTGCCACTGCTGAATTTGAGTATATGGAGATACAAACTTGACGGGCGAAAATTACACGGAAAAAACCAGGAGAAAAAATACACGGAAACAACTGAAAAATTACATGAAAAAACTTGTGGAAAACGGTAAGCCGAGTCGAGGAGTCCTCTTTCCGCAAGACGAGATACGCCCCGGTAGTGCTCTTAGTTTGGGGTGTTGTCCCCAAAGATAAAACGGTTTTTTCTCTGAAGTAGCAGCACCGCTAGCAGCAGAGCTCCGGCGAACGGGAGTAAGGCGAGGACAGAGCTTCGACAGGAAGATTATGCAGAGAGGGAGAGAGCGTGTATGCAAGAATGCTTGAGTTTGTTGTGTGTAGAATGCAGGAATGCATGTCTATTTATAGGCCAAGTCCACCCGCAGGGGTTGCTGGAGTCAACAGACATAATGTCTGTCATCAAGGCCATTGACCGTAACCGCCGGGGGTTACTGACTGTTGCACTAGCCGTTGGGAGCTGAAGAGACACGATGCATCTGGACACACTACACGACGGGATATACCATGGACCGTCGGGGACCTTTTGTCTCCCGCTATGCGTCGGGGTCCATCTGGAACCTTTTGTCTCATGTTATGCATCGGAGTCCATCGAGGACAGCGTGAAATTTGAGTTGGTCTAAAAAAAATATGCGGGGCTTGAACCCCGCTCAACGACCAGCTCCAAAGAACAACTCAAAGACCAATTGCCAAGATCCAAGTCCAAATCACAAGGCACCCGGGGCACGGGTCGCGGGCGGGCGGCGGCGGCGAGCGCGTGTGCGCGCGTGTGGGTTCTATCACCCGTCTTATTCCACGATAATTATTACATATAATAATTCATCTTATTAAATACTTCATCAAAGAAGTTTATCATCCCCAATGTGGGATAATTAACACTCATTTAATTAATCCCTTAGTTTTTCACATAGCTCATTTATAGTTTTAATGTGACTAACTTTAATATATTATTTCTCACTCACCGGGAATCAAATTTGAGAAAGTGAATATACTACGGCCATCTTGCATTTAATTTCACAAAATTAAATGGCTTGTCACATTGATTATTAGTCAAAGTCGATTCAAACAATCAATACAGAACATGAAAGGAAGAAATCA
Source organism: Salvia splendens (assembly GCF_004379255.2). Lineage (NCBI taxonomy): Eukaryota > Viridiplantae > Streptophyta > Magnoliopsida > Lamiales > Lamiaceae > Salvia > Salvia splendens. The sequence goes on along the minus strand of NC_056036.1, from coordinate 17,299,447 downwards.
TGGATCATACAAATGATATGAGTGAATTTAAAATCAAATTCCAGAACCCCAGTGCTTCAAATTCATTCAACAGCCAATCATTCAAGTTGAAAAAGCATAAGAAGAAAGGCTTATGATACGAACCTCTATTATTATTATTTAGTTTAGATATTATAGGGATTTAGCATATCTTTTTCTATATCTTTGTTTTCTTGTTCATTAAGTCAGTAGCATTATAAATAGGATAGATTGTTATCTTTTTTATTCATTCAATCAATTAATGAAATATTTTCTCTCCCAAATATAACGTGTGTTTTCCAATCCTAATTTTGGATTCCCTCCGCCGATCCTAATTGGACGCCGGAGTATTCTATCAATCGCCGAGTTATCTGCCCGACGGGAGCGACTCCCGCGCACAGAAACTCTGCAATCGTCCGCCGAGCCTATTGGCCGCCGGAAATTTATCTCCACCGCCGAGCGAAACTCGCCGCCGGTGCTTGTTAAGGAAAACGCCCTTAACAACTGGTGCTTTCATTGAGAGCTGACCCTCCCACCATCTCGAACCGAAGCTACACCGCTGCCCGACGGAAACCATTCCGCGCACAGCAACTGCTTTGGTTGTCGAGTCCCGCCTGTCCGCCGGACAACTCTACTTCTGCAACGCCCGACGGGAAGGATTCCCGCGTGCCGCATTGAAGTCTGACGATATCATCCACCACAGCCACGCCTCAATCCATCAACATGTCATACGCATACACCGACCCCCACCATTTGTCACGCAGCTACACCGAAGTTGGGCGCCGTGCAAAATACCACCGGGATACGCAACCGCCTCACCAAATGGAGTCGGTCCAGATCCGCCACCCTACCTGTTGGGATCCTCCCGGTAACCGATCACTCAAGGATTTCGATCCCTATGACCCTCCACCGACGCGACAACCCTCTTGTTGGGAACCACCGCCTCACCGGACATCGCAGGGGTACTCGGATTATGATCAACCACCGCCGCGTCCACTTAGTTGCTGGGATCCGCCCAGACATCGAACCAATCGCCGTTGTCCACTACTGCCCGTGCGTCGTTCTACCTGCGAGGAACAACCATCCTGTTTGGAACCGGACAAGTCACATCCCTATCAGCCTGATAGAAGCCCGTACGTGAGCCGCCAGCCTCGGCGCCACCATCTGCCATCATACCAGCCACCACCCAATCAACCTACCGACCCCCTGGATTGGCAACAGCCGAACCAACCCCGCCGCAGCTACCACCCGTCTGGAGAGCCACAGCAGTTCAACCAATCTCCGAGTCACCACACAACGATGCTGCCTGCAGCTGCCCGGACCCGATCCGGCTCTGTGAACCTGCCTCAAAAGTCCAGACAGTTTAGGGATTCGAGGCAACAGCGTGGTCTCCCCAATAATCCCGAACTCATGGTTCGATCACTCACACCTGTCCAACAAGCGGCCTTAGACGATTACAACGAGAAATTACGGATTTATAGAATGGAGCAAGCCGCTCTTCTCGCCTACGTGAATGCATTGTTTGAGGAGAATATTGATGACAATAATCTAGTTGAGGATGTTCCCAACAATGCCGCTAACAATGGGGGCGCTAATCTTGATGTTCCAAACGACGAGGCCATGGAAGAGATCGTCAAGACCGACAATACGCCGCTGCAAGTGCTTGTCGGGGCATATGATGAGAAGATTGGTGAAGAAGAGGAGCTTGGTGATTTCGAGGACTCCACATTAGAGACAGCAGCAAATAAGACCGGGGATCGTGTTGCTGTCAGTTCGGATATAGGATCTGTATCAAACGTTGCCATTAGATTGCCTAGTGAGAAACGAGTAAGGAAAAAGAAGGAAGAGGAATCGTTAGACAAAGATGAGGGGGACGATTCTACTGACGAAGGGAAGAATGTCGTCGACTCATCCAATGTTGTTCGAGGGCCATCCAAAAATGATGTTTGGAATTCTTGGGGTGAAAATGAAGGTGCGATGTTGAGAAAACTTTCCAAAGATTCACTGGCTGTTGATGAAAGGAAATTTACATTTGATTCGGTGTTTGATGACAAGAGTGGTGATCTTCTTGATCCAACACAATGGGAGTTCGAGATAAAGGGTGGGGTACGAAATGGATCTGTATTGGCTCGAATACAGCGATCGTGCATATTTACATTTGATCCCGGAGGAGATAAATCGCCGAAGCCTCTGCTTTCAACTCTCCTTTTTGCTTCGTGGTTCCCACCTTGAGGACAAGGTGGATTTTAACCGTGGGGGAGTTGATACGAACCTCTATTATTATTATTTAGTTTAGATATTATAGGGATTTAGCATATCTTTTTCTATATCTTTGTTTTCTTGTTCATTAAGTCAGTAGCATTATAAATAGGATAGATTGTTATCTTTTTTATTCATTCAATCAATGAATGAAATATTTTCTCTCCCAAATATAACGTGTGTTTTCCAATCCTAATTTTGGATTCCCTCCGCCGATCCTAATTGGACGCCGGAGTATTCTATCAATCGCCGAGTTATCTGCCCGACGGGAGCGACTCCCGCGCACAGAAACTCTGCAATCGTCCGCCGAGCCTATTGGCCGCCGGAAATTTATCTCCACCGCCGAGCGAAACTCGCCGCCGGTGCTTGTTAAGGAAAACGCCCTTAACAGCTTACTTCTTTAATGGCACACTTGTGAATTTCCTTGATAACTCAGCAAGATTAGGATTATCAAATAAGGGCAGAAGAATGGTAAAAGATAGAAGGAAATTGACTATAAAAAAAGGGATAAATGGTGATTCGTATATTTTTCCTTTTTTGTGCCTTTTTATGAGTCAAGGAAGATGGGCTTTTTCTTTAATGAGATAAATAATGCTTTCATATTAACCCTTTTATTATACTATTATTAGGTAAGTGGGACCTAAATGCCTCATTTATTTTTGTTGTATTTGATAAGTGGAATCTAAATTTTACTAATATTTTACCATTATAAAATCAATATATAAAAGTAGATTTATATTTTATTAAATTTTTTTATTCACTTTCTTTATAAAGCAAACAAATCATTAAAATTTATACCGGTCGGTCAAATATGAGATATTTAATTATGTACGGAGATGGTAACACACTAAGGAATGGCATGAGAGTATGAATATATTGATTATAACTTGGCATGAAAGTATGAATATATTGATTATAACTTGTGAATTCCACCGTAATGCATTGGATCTATTATAATGAAAAAAATCTCAATTCTGCGACGTAATCATTGAATTAATTATTTTTTGTGGAATTTCGAGGGGGGAGGGTTGTAACTTGACACTTGTACGCCAAAGTGTCAAGGAGATCATAATGAGAACCTTATAATATAGCACCACGATTGAAACATTACTTGACCTTGATATCTTAGTGAATCAAATTCAAAATTATTATAAGAAAATAAAAATAGTAGTAACACCTTGGAGATGGCATCGAATAATCTTAGAAAAGATTGTGACATCTCCCTCCGTCTCAAGTTACTTGAGTCATATTTTATTTTTAGATATCTCAAATTATTTTAGTCATTTTCTTTTATAAGTAAAACCAAAATATATAATTTCATTTATTTTATTCCCTCTTCTACTTTACTCTCTTTTATTTCGCTTACTTTACTTTCTTATTTTCTCTCCATTTAACCCATTAAAAACTTTCTTGGAGATGATATGCATGACTGTTTCCTTTTGAGAGTTGTAAATCAAAAACTGTGACAGGCTAAGTCACAAGCGAGATACACGTTCAAGTTTAAAAAATATAACACCCATTGCAGGTGGGATTTAAAAAATAAAACAAAATTCTAGTTGTTGTTTTTTTATCTTTTACCAATTCCTATATATATCATATACTACTCCTATATAGCTTGCGAACGTTCTAACCAATGTTTTAAAAACCCGACCGGACCGGCCGGTTCGACTGGTTCAACCGCGAACCGGTAGGTGGTCCGGTCCGGTTAGCACTATAAAACCAGTGACATGTTCAACCGTCATGAACCGCCGAAACCGGCCGGTCGGACCGGTCTGGCCGGGAACCGGAAACCGGTTCAAATGCTTTTCAAAATTTTATTCTAAAATTTTGGCCTTGATAGGGGTCGAACTCAAGACCTCCCGGTGAACTTACCAACAATTCTACTACTACACCATAAGGACTTCTTGGTAGTAACATGAACATAAATTATTTTCATATGTTAAACACGAAATATTTATCTATATAAACTAATAATTCGTGTTTAATACGTGTATATGTATATTAAGAATATGTGATTAATTATATTAAAAGTTTACTACTATTTGATTATATACTAGGAGTATTTACTAAATATATGTTTTTAATTTATGTTTATTCATATATCTTTGTGTATAATATTATTTTGCCGCATTACTTTTTGAAAATAATACTATGAACTTATTTATTTTTATACATAAATATTAAATTTTTTATTTACAATAACTTACTACTAGTATAATTTATATATTTAATTATATTTGTTGATAAAAAATTAATAAAATTCTATCATTCACTAAAAATATATTCTTTTTAATTTTATATTCTTTTAAGATAATTCATTTTAATTTTATATATTCTTTTAAGAAATTGTTAATTTTAATATATTTCTTATATTTTAATTATACTTTTATAATCACTAATGTTTTATAATATAGGAGTTTATAATTATACATAGAGTTTAATACTAGTTTTTAATATTGTGTATTATAATTTATTATTAACTTCATTAAATATTCTAATATACTAGTACAAAACTTGTTTTCTATAATAATACTATTAAATGTATAATACTATAATATTTATTGATAAAATATTTGATTAAATTTTATTATTTACTACTAAATAAATAAATATATATATATAAACAGTATTCCGGTTCAACCAATGGTTCGACCAGTGAACCGGTTGAACCAGTGAACCAGTAATGACGCCGGTTCGCTTGTCGGTCCGGTTTTTAAAACATTGGTTCTAACAGCAAAAGAATACATTGAGAAAAGAAGAAGTAGAAGACAATAGAGGTGAGTCCATTTCAATCTTCATTAAAACATGAGGTCTTTCTCTTCAATTTTTAATGGAACGCATTACATCTGCTTCTTTTGTACTAACAGATTTATGTATTTTAGTCTTTAATTATTTTTTGTGTTGATTCAAGCAACTTCATGCATATGTTGAATTAGAACTCAAAAATGAGATCCTTGTTGGTTGTTTAATTTGCCCTGACTTGCAAAATAGGCTTAAACTCTGATCTAACTCGAGCTCTACTTCCGATTTCTTCTCTTTGACAAGTGAAAAAACGCCTGAATATTGCAGAAGATCTAGTCTGAGAATTTCTCAAGCATCAAATGGGAGGTGACATCTATGCAAATCTGTTAGAAGCCGATGTAGGCCAGACAGAGCCTTCGTCGTCTGTGACAAATAAGATATGGAGTGAGACCAAGAAAATGTGGATTGTTGCTGGTCCAGCTATCTTAGTACCCTTTTCAACATTTGGAATAATTGTAATCAGCCAAGCTTTTATTGGCCAAATAGATTCCACAGAGCTTGCTGCTTATTCCCTCGTCTACACCGTCATCTTCAGATTTGTCCTTGGCCTGCAGGCACACACCCTTTAGTCATATCCAAATTTTGCAAACAATGCGTGGAGAAATCATCTGATTTTTTTGCTTATAACATGGATTATGCAGTTTGGCATGGTTACCGGGGTGGGGACGCTGTGTGGGCAAGCGTTTGGCGCCAAACTTTATCACAAGCTAGGCGTATATCTCCAGCAGTCGTGCATTATATCGCTCGTTGTCACAGCCCTGATGACACCGCTGTTCGTATTTGCTGCTCCAATTCTGAAGACAATAGGCCAGGATCATAACATTGCAGATATGGCAGGAAAGTATGCTCCTTGGTTCGTGGCTGTTGGGTTTCTATATGCTGTGATGTACAGTTGCAACGCGTTCCTTCAGTCGCAGAGCAAGAACTTTGTTGTCTCGTTCTATGCAGTGCTCTCGCTGGTAGTGCACGTCTTCCTCTCTTGGCTTCTGTCTATGAAGTTGAGGTATGGTGTTATTGGTGTTATGGTGTCTACTGTTATGGCGTTTCTTATTCCGAATGTAGGCCAGATTGTGTACATCATGCGCGGGGGTTGCCAAGAAACGTGGAGTGGCTTCACAGCCTCAGCGTTCAAGGATCTTGGACGGACAACCAGGCTTGCTATTTCATCCGGTGTGATGATCTGGTTAGATCGCTTTGCTATATATCCTAACATATTTGAATGAATACTAATAATTGTTTTTGTTGCTTCGTTTTTGTATCGGTAGCCTTAAATTCTGTTACAGCACGATACTAATTCTTCTGGCCGGAAACATGGGAAATGCAGAGGTCACAATTAATGCTCTTTCTATCTGGTATGGTTTCTGTTCGCCTCTCGTGTTCGTTAGTTTCATCTTTGCGCTTTCTAATGACATGTTCAGCAGCCTTAACATCAGCGGATGGGCTATGATGGTATCGGTCGGTTTTATGGCATCAACAGGGTACTAATTCTAGCCCCAGACGAGCAATTGTTTCTTTTGATTTCCCAAACTTGCCATATATATCATGCTTTTCAAGTGTGCGTGTCTCGAACGAGCTGGGAAGGAGGGATGCTAAGGCGGCAAAGTTGTCGATTATGGTGGCAGTTGGGACATCATTCTCCATTGGATTGGTGTTGTGTGTAGTTTTCTTGGTGTTTAGGGAGAATGCAGCTTACTTGTTCACCAACAATGAGGAAGTGGCCAAGGCCGTTGCTCGTCTGTCTCCACTTCTGGTGCTTTTACTGCTCTTGAACAGCGTTCAGCCGGTTCTATCAGGCGAGCCATCTCTGCTAAGCATATACAGATATGATAAAACCAGTGGCTTTTATAACAGAAGAGAAGATGATTTTTTGTGTAGGTTTTGCTAATGGAACAGGGCAGCAAGGCATAGTGGCATATGTGAATCTAGCTTCATATTACTTGATTGGATTACCTTTAGGAATCCTTCTTGGTTATGTCTTCAACCTAGAAGCTGATGTGAGTTTCTTGGTGTTAAAAAAAGGAATATGTGAAGAATATTTACAGTCATTTAGTTTAAGGGTAGGTACATAAGCTAACCGTACCAAAAATTCAATATTGCGTAAAAATCATACTTTTATCTTACCGAATCTTCGGTATATCGAATTTTCGGTAATAACCAATTTCAATAGTGTTACCGTACCGCCTTTTAAGTATTTCGCATTGAAATTCGGTATGTCGGACTTTTACGGCATGTCGGATTTTGGTATGCCATACTAAAATACTACCGTTATACCAAAATTATACTCTTAAATATAAAAGTAATACTCTCGTCCCAACTAAGTTGAATCGTATTCCTATTTGGGATGTCCCAACTAAGTTGAGTCATTTCCTTTTTAACAAAAAACAATACATCCAATCACTCTTACTTTATTCCACTATCTACTTTACTCTCTCTTTATTTTTTCTACTTTACTCCTCTATCTTATTTTTCAACACAATTTCTTAATCTCCATGCTCAAAAGTTATGTCTCAACTTAGTTGATACGGAGGGAGTATAATATTTCATACAATAATATTAAAGTCTTAGAAATATATTAAATGGAGTAATATATATGTGTATTTTTATATATATATCCGTATGTGTAATATACTGTGCATGCAAAATATATTATATTCGGCACATACTAGAACTTCTGATGTATACCAAAATTTCCGTATATCACAGTATAAGAAAATTAAAAATTAATTCTGTTATCGCACAGAATTTTATGGTATGGTACGGTACCATACCACAAATTTAGATTTTTTGGGTATATATTTTTGATACAATAAGTGTGATATTTGAGTATTCTTTCACATCCCTAATTTAGTTAATGTGTATGTAGGGATCATAAGTGGAACTGCTGTCCAAACTGCGATACTTGTTTTGATGACTTGCATGGTCGACTGGAATAAACGGGTACTCATCAATTTTATTTTTCCTATGATTTTTTCATATATAGTACTACTAGTTTTATGTACATTTCATCGTTGCAGATTTCAGTAGCTCAGAAACGGATCAGCCCTCATTAATGGATAACTATATCAAATTAAATTTTTAATAAGAACATTTTTTTCGTTTAAATTAAATTGAATGTTTGGATGGAATAAAATTGATTTTACTTCTTATTGAAAATTATTCTTGGAGTGCTCAATTCATTTAAAATACGCATCAGGTAATTTCCACCCTTTTCTTACGAAATCGTCGATGGAGCCAAGATTTTATAGTTTGTCCGAAATAAATTTTAAAAGTGATTGTACTAAAATACTCCAAATATAAGTGTTAAATACAATCACATTTTCTTTTATATACTTTATTTTATAACATTATTGCATAATAGTTTTGTTATTAACATTAATAAACACATCAGAATTAAATTGAGTAAGCTTCACGATCTCGCGTTAAGTTGAGCATTTAATAGCCTTAGGCTAAGCTTTTTATTCGTTAACACCGTTAAACCAATTATTTTCTCCCTCTCCTCCACTTAATTATTTTGAGTAAACTTCACAATCTAATTAACCGGATCTTGCCCCAAACCATGTAAATATCCATTTAAATTTGTAATATAGTTTTATGTTTATTTCTTTGTTTTAATATAATACTCCCTATACATTATGGTAATGTTACATGTATCACTATGAATTGAAATCATTTGTTTTATTTGTAATTGTAGTAAAATAAAATTATGCTTTGAAGTTGGAGAAAATTATTATTCATAGTAATGAATTATATAATCATAATAACTAATTATTAATTTTTTTAAAAAATTAATAATTAGAAATAGCTGTAACTCATAATTTACTACTATGATTTACACTAATTAACAAAATTCCAAAATAAATTACACGAGAAATAGATAATTCACAAATCACAATACTCATAATACTTACACGATGACTGTACGGGTAAGCTCGTTGTTCTGAAAATAAAGAACCAAAACTACCCAATTCTCTGAATTAGACTAGGTCACTGGCGAAGGTCCTCTTTCCAGTTAAGTGTTAATTAAAATTTAAAGTTGTGAATTATGTTTATAATGATCAAGAGTTGAATATTTTTAGTTAAGTGGTTAACCCTAAAATGAGTATAAATAATTTAATTAAAAATATTCAATTGATTTAATTATTTTAAATAATTAATTTAATTATTTTAAATAATTAATTTAATTAGGTGTTTTGTTATTGATTTATATTATGAATGCAATTAGATTTATGTATAAAACACTTTAAAAAAAGAAGAAAAAGAAGAGAAAAGAAAAAGAGGAAACATAAACTAATGAGAAAAAAGAAAGAAGAAAGGAAGATAAAATACTAAAAAGAAAGAAGAAAATGAACAAAAAGAAAGAAGAATAAACTAAAGAAAAAAAATAAGAAAGGAAGAAAAAAAATCAAATATTTGGTTATATTTAATTGAAATTTCTAAAAATATCCTCCATAACAAAAAAAATTACATGTTTGATATCTAGGATTATTTTTATTAAGTGATACCAAAAAATGTACCCTATCGAGTTGATACCAAAGAGATGTACCATTAATTTAGTTCAATCTTTTATTTATTACTAGCAACAAAATGTACCCTATCGAGTTGATATATGCATGTTGCCGCTAGACGTCACCACGGTTCGGGAACCGGCGGTTCACGGTTCGGAACCGCCGGTTCCGGTTCGAGAAATGATGGAACCTGAACCGGCCCAGCCAAGGTTCGGCGGTTCCGGTTCGTGAACCGTGAACCGCCGGTTCGCGTGAACTGTGGAACCGTCGGTGCAAATCCGGTTCCGGGCCGGTTCGGCGGTTCGTTTAATTTTTTTTTGCAAATTTGTAATTCAAGTAAAAAATGTAAATATATTTGCATAAATAAAATTAGAATAAAGCGATGTACAAATACAATTTTATTGATACAAATTACAACTTCAAAATTACAAATTACAACTTAAAATTAATAAATTACAACGTAAAAATTAGAAATTACAACTTCAAAATTATAAATTACAAAAGACTTAAAGTCTTAATTACAATTTACAAAATTACATATTCGAAACAAAGGGGAGAAATATTTGAAAAAACGGCCGAACCGCCGGTTTTCCGCCGGAACCGCCGGTTTTCGTCGATTTTAAAAATTCAAATTTTTGAAATTACCGTTGGAACCGCCGGTTTACCGCCGGAACCGACGGTTTTTCGGCCGAAACCGGTGGTTTCCGTCAACGGTTTCTGACCAAACCGGCGGCCGGGAGAGCGGTTTCTGAAAAGGCTAGGAAGTAGGCCTGAAAAGGTGTCGGGAACCGCCGAACCGGCGGTTCCGGCGAGACCGGCGGTTCGGAACCGCCGGTTACGGTTCTTCAATTTTTGTGAACCTGAACCGGCCCGGCGGTTCGGGCGGTTCCGGTCCCGGTTCGAACAGCCGCCGACGGTTCAGGTTCAGGTTCCAGTTCGGAACCGCCGGTGACGGTTCCGGGGGCCGGTTCGGTTTGGAGACCTCATGATGCCACCCAAGAATTCGTACTTCCTTCTATTTTATTTATCAATCAGTCATCTCTCTCTCTGTCTCTGTTTGTGTGTGGGAGAGAGATAGTTTAAGCTCAATTCATCGCATTTTCCTCTTGAGTAAGCCTTCACATTTCCCATGGCTATCATTTTGTGTGTGTAGTGTGTTTATTTTTTTCATATTTCATCGCCTCCAGATCTGCTTCAAGCTGTTTTCTGTTTACCGATTTTCAGAATCTCTGTGCTCAACCTCAATCAACTAGTAAAGTTAGCAACTTCCGTTTCATTTCTGCATTTTTATACCTTAATGTATCTGGGTTTCCTGTAAATTTATATTTAGAACAGAAGAAATTAGGGACTGGCCTAGACATTCAGAAAGTTGAGATCTTGGAAATAAATATACCAGATTTGATATACTATTGTGTTTCCCCCAAAAAAGTTGTTACATTTTCTGTTATTGGTATCTCAAATCATAAAGTTACCAGTGTTGTAGTGGTATCTTTTGTTAGTATATTGATTGATGAAAATTACTTTGGGGGAATATGTAACTGCATTGCTATATATCATGTTAGAATACTAAGGGGCTTGGCTTGTTGTTGTTGGTGGAAAATGTGCAGAGGCATGGATAATGGCATTCATGATAAGCTACTGAGGTCAGAAGGGGAGGAGGTTGGTGATTTGAAAGAAAGAGTCTACGACGAGTCAAAGAAGATATGGAGGATAGCTCTTCCTGGCATAGTTGCCAGAGTTGCATCCTTTGGTGCCTTGATCGTCACTCAGTCCTTCATCGGCCACATAAGCGCCGTTGATCTTGCTGCTTATGCGCTTGTTCAGACCCTCATGGTTCGTTTCGCCTAGAATTCTGGTAATTTTTCGCCTTGCCATTCACATCATAGCCTCAGATATTATGGAAATGTGATCATCCTCTGTATTCAGATTGGAATGTCGAGTGCAACCGAGACTCTATGTGGACAAGCATATGGTGCGAAACAGTATCACATGATGGGGATTTACCTGCAAAGATCATGGATTGTGAACTTGATAACCTGCACCCTCTTGATGCCTCTGTTTATCTTCGGAGGGGCCATATTCCGTCTGCTAGGCGAAGAATCTAACATTGCATACGCAGCGGGGTACATCTCGTGGTGGTTCATCCCCTTGGTGTACAACTTCGTCTTCACTCTGACTATCCAGATGTATCTGCAAGCGCAGCAGAAGAACATCGTGGTTGCTTGGATATCCATAGTGCAGTTCATCGTGCATGTGCTGCTCTCGTGGCTGTTTGTGTACCATCTCAACTTGGGGATTCCTGGCGCCATGACCGCCCTCAACATATCGTCTTTGTTGGTGAGCTTTGTTGAGCTCGTGTATATCCTAGGAGGCTGGTGCCCTGAGACGTGCTGCTTTCAAGGATTTGTTGCCCGTGATCAAGCTCTCGATCTCCTCTGGTGTCATGGTTAGGTATATCTCTCGCTACTCGTTAACATGGCTTCTGCTTCTTCTTCAAGTAAATTTCCAAATCCGAATGTCTTTTGCAGCTTGGAACTGAGGTACAATTCGATACTGGTGTTGTTGGCCGGGTACATGCACAATGCTGAGGTTGCCATATCCGCATTTTCCATTTGGTAAGCGTTGCGTTGTGTTGTTCGTTTTCATCTTGTCCTGATCAAGATGATGACAAATTGAGTTATTTGCAGCCTAAATATCAACGGATGGGAGTTCATGCTTTGCCTCGGATTTCTTGGCGCTGCGTGGTATGTCAATTTTTCTTGATCTTGAGCTCTGTGTTTTCAGATTTTCTTGACTCGTGCAAACTGTGCAGTGTGCGGATTGCAAATGAACTGGGACGAGGAGATGTTAATGCGACTAAATTCTCTATCAAAGTCCTTCTATCCACTTCCATGTTGATTGGGGTGGTCTGCACCATCCCTTGCTTGGCCTTCGGGCACAACCTGAGATACTTGTTCACCAACGACGAGGCAGTCGTGAAGGCTGTTGCAAATCTGTCTCATCTGCTTGCCATCTCGGTGCTGCTCAACAGTATCTATCCAGTGCTCTCAGGTGTGTCCGTTGGGGCAGGGCTGCAAGGAACGGTTGCGATTATCAACCTGTGCTGCTATTATTTAGTTGGAATTCCGATTGGGGCTCTACTGGGATACGTTGCCAATCTACAAGTTGAGGTAAAAACCGAAATGCGTAATCAAAATCTTACATTGTTGCTGGTGTATTGTATGTGACTGACAAGGCGATTATTGACATGTGCAGGGAATATGAATCGGAATGATCATCGGGATTCTAATACAGACGCTGGCGCTGAGCTACATGGCTTTTAAAACCGACTGGGACCTTCAGGTGAAGCTAGCCGCTGAACGGCTGCAGAGTTGGGCCCTTAAGTCACCGGATAAAAACGGCAGCGCTTGAAGAGATGTCTGTATCTGCAGATTTTTAGGCCATCGATGCAATTTCTTGCCACCTTTTTTGCTCATCTATATATGCTTATTGTTTGCCCTACATTTAACAAAACACAAACCAAAATGGCTATGTAAAATAGACTTACTAGTGGTATTATACTATATAGGGAAGAGTTCAAAAACTACTACTATTATAAATCATGAACTCTTTGTGCAATGTTGTGAAGTTTCAGTAGTACTCCCTCCGTCCCCGAATAAGAGTAGTTAATTTCCATTTTGGGTCATCCCCCATTAAGGGTGTCCACAATGGGGGAGCCACGGCCCCCCATTGCAAAGGCCGAGAGCCGGGGCGGAGAGGCGAGAAGCGTGGCTGAGCCACGGCCGCGGCCTTCACGCGGCTGAGCCGTGTGAGCCGCGGCCCTCCCATTGCAAGCGCCGCGAATCGCGGCTGGGCCGCGGAATATAAATTTTTTTTTTTTCGAATTTTTTTTTTATAAATATACACTCTCATTTCCATTTTTTCACTTCATTCTACACTTCAAATCCCTTCATTTTACACTCTCAAACACTACAAAAAATGCAAGGTGGAGATGGTAATTCCCCGGGGTATGGAGACTCGGGATACGGCAACTTCCCCAATCAGACGTGCAGTCCGCACTCGCCCCAATTCCGGGTCCAGTCATCCCAGCAGAGGAACTTGGTTCGCCAACCATCGGGGTTCGGGGACTACCGACCGAATATGGACGCGATCAACAACCCATCCCAGCAATTCCAATCCTCCCAATTCCAATCCTCCCAATTCCAATACTCCCCGTCTCCTCTGTCTGAATCTGATAGATTCACATGGGAACAGTTGATGGGTACACCGGAGACCCCGACATCCGGTAGTGTGGAGATGGAGGCCCCCACCGGGGGTCGCCGAACCGGCGGTGGTGGGGGGCGACATTAAATTAAATTAAAAAATAACATTAAAAAAAAGCAAAAAAAAAAAATCAACATTTTAGAGGGCCACATTTGGTGGCCCTTTGAATTTGCATTGACTTTTTTACATTTGCCATTACAAAGGCCACATGGGAGCCACAATTGGTGGCCGGGCCACAAATGGTGGCCTTTGAAGGCCACCATTGTGGACACTTTAAGAGTCACTCTTCATTTTTACCATAAATGGTAATAGGTTCTACATTCCACTAACTCACTACACTCACATTTTATTATAAAACCAATATAAAAATATGGGTCTCACATTCCACTAACTTTTTCAACCAACTTTTCTCTACATTTTTTAAAACTCGTGCCCGGTCAAAGAGCGACTCCTATTAGAGGACGGAGGGAGTAATATATAAATTCGAGAACGGGAATTTTAGTTCGTCTATGGAATTCGAACTAAATAATACTCCGTAGATTTAATAAAGTGATGAATCACGAACGGTAAATATTTACGTTTTTAAATATTTACATTAGTAAAATGAAGTTACTTGGTTAAAATGTTTGATTGCGTTATAATCGGTTAATGAAAAAGTAAGTTTGGTACATATATATTCTATGCAAAGATGCTCTGTTTTTGGTATATATTCTATGGTTCAACCTTCAAGAAGAATCATGGCTTTTGAATCCTTGTACTTTTATTGCATCTACGATATCAAATGACAAATATGTAAATCTAATTAGTCAAACAAAGATTTGAAGTTGCAATAGGCTTGTGATGATGTGCATACTCTGGGTTTGAAGGTGAGGTGCTAAGATCGTGATTGCCTCTCTTTGTGAAGGTGCGACTTCAACAACAACTCCTCAAGTTCATGCATTTAATTTGATATGCAAGTATCTAAGTATTTCTTAATTCGTAATTTTTTAAAATGAATTGCAAAAATAGATTTTATGATATAATGTACTATATGATTCCGCGGCGGCTGTTTTAGGGAGGGAATTGATTATGAACAAAATAAACACACTTAGAATAGGATAGGGGAAGCTTCAAATGCCTTAGAGGGAACTCCAAAAAATTGATTAAAGAGCATTATGTTTTTTTGGGGCTTTGTACAAGACTACAAGGGATCACATGATCACATCTGGGGAATGAGTAGCCGACCAATGTTTATTTATGGATCAGATCAGGCATGCATTCTTTTGGGTGGTTCAATAATGATACAACACCCTAAACCTTTCAATTATGTTCATTAAGGTATGCATTAGTGCTCAAATTCGCTGGTAATCGTTCATCATATAGTATGACCTACTATCTCGCTGATGATATCTATCGAAAAAATGGCAGGGGTTCGTGAATCGATCATGTGTCTAGCAGACCCAATGAAAACATTGTTTGCATGGGTGGATCAACATGCACCATAGGAGAGGCATTTGACCCACCTCATATTTTTCAACTGATGTATATATTATTTATTTTAAAATTTATTTCTTTTAATCTCTCATTAAATTCCCCTCCTTAAATTCTTAAAATTCCTTCATATGAAAATTTACCCCCCTCCCTACAAATTTTGCCCCCCTCCCTACAAATTTTTGGCTCCGCTTCTGATTGATCAAAGGCATAAGCAGTGGCGGAGCCAGCTCAGAACAAGTGGGGTACCACTGTAAGCCCAAAACAAACCGCTAAGGCGCTAAATACCAATTATAGAGAATTGCTTACAAGTAAGTATCAGTGGCCTGATGGTTTTAGGTGCTACTTTTATGTAGAGGTTCCAAGTTCAAGCTTTTTAGACTACATTCTGGGATCCTTAGTTTCTTTTGAAGCTTTTATTATGTTCTAACAATTGAAAATTCTACTATATCATTTTCTTTTTGTTAAAACACTTTGTTTAACTTTTTCCATGTTTTGTTTTATCAAACAATTAAAATTTACTCCACAATAGATATTTTTAATTAATTCTTTTTATGTTTTATTTTGTTAAAACAATTTGTTTATCTTTTTCCATGTTTTGTTTTATGAAACGATAAAAATTTCTCCACAATAGATATTTTTACACTATATGATTTCTTGTTAGTCATTATGTTTGCATTCTATATAAAATAATCATAACGTAACTAAGAGAATGAAAAAGAATGTAAGGATTTTCAAAACTCCTAATTATTTGTTGCACCCCCGAATCGAAAATCCTGAATCCGCCACTGAACATAAGACAACAGAAAAGGATGTTAGGCGATTGTGTAAAGTCTGTTGGGCATATGTATTACCAATCACTCATATATGATGTTATGTATATATGTATTATCCTACATAACATGATCGTTGATGAGGTAGAACAGTAGAAGAACACAACTAATTTCACCAATAATGCATTTTTTTAAGTATAATTTAGTTTGTTAACTATGTTACTGAAAAAACCTCATATGTTTCCTACCAATAACTAAATGTAGATTAAATCATTCCACTAGTTAGTATAAAAAATAGGCTGACTGAAATAACTAAACAAACTTTGATTCAATAAACTATTAGGAAAAAATCTCGTAAAACAACTGATTAAATCTAAACTAAACTAAAATAGATAGCAAGTTTGAATTTATATTGAAAAAAATAGGTGAATCCGTAATAAAGATAACTTAAACCGAAATATATTGATCAATACATTAGTAATTAAAATAGAGTTTCATGTTTCAGTCCCTATTTATAAAAGTGGAGTTTGGAATAAATTAGTGAAGTCCTCCATGTAGTCCATCTACTTTTGGCTCAGTGGCGTTTAAAGTTATTGATGCTTTCTTATCTTTTATTCTTAATTTGCATCTAAGTTATTCTTGTAGTGATCTTATACCAAAAAACGCTTTGAGCACAACCATTTCAATCACCATAACTAATATCTATCCTCCCCCATGGATGAATGCATGCAACAAAATTTGCTCAATCCAACGCCACAATCAGTACACGTCGACTTGAAGGAAAAAATCTATCAAGAATCCAAGAAAATATGGCGAGTGGCATTGCCTAGCATCATCTCAAGAGTTACTTCATTTGGCACTATAGTTGTCACTCAATCTTTCATTGGACACATCAACTCTACCCATCTTGCCGCCTATGCTCTTGTCCAAACCCTCATCGTCCGATTCGTCAACGGAATAGTGGTAATCAAAATTCTAATTAATACTGTTCGGTTTGTTAGATAAAATAATCTTGAGATATAGTCTATGATTGAGTTGTGAGATTATTTTAGTTGGAGTGAGTGGTTATGACTAATTATCACATGATTAACCATATAGGATTGAATTCTCATGAACCAAACACATACATATTTATAATTTTGCAAACCGAACAGTCCAGTAGTATATAGGTTTTGATTGACAGTACAAGTTTTTCCATACTAAGACAGTGACACATAGTGTTGAATTTGATCTCTGCACTTTTTGGACTGATTGGGGTTGGACAACACTTATATATATACTTCTGGTCTGATCAAAAGATTGGGATGTCGAGCGCAACTGAAACCCTGTGCGGGCAAGCCTATGGCGCGAAGCAGCATCACATGATGGGGATCTTCCTGCAACGTTCGTGGCTGGTGGATTTGGTCAGCCTAACCCTGTTCCTCCCCCTCTTCGTCTTCGCGACGCCTATATTCATGGCGTTGGGGGAGGATGAGGCCATTGCTGCTTCGGCGGGGTACATCTCCATGTGGTTCATCCCCTTCGTGTACAGCATCGTCTTCGCCCTCACCATCCAGATGTACCTACAGGCGCAGCAGAAGAACATGGTGGTGGCGTGGCTCTCCGCGGCCCAGCTGGCCGTCCACGTCCCCTTGTCTTGGCTCTTGGTCGCCATCATGGACTTTGGGGTGGCCGGGGCAATGTGCGCGCTCTGTGTGTCGTCGTGGCTGGTCGTTGCGGGGGAGTTTGTTTACATATTTGGAGGGTGGTGCCACCATTCTTGGACAGGATTCACCATGGCTGCTTTTCATGACATTATTCCTGTCATCAAGCTCTCTGTTTCCTCTGGTGTCATGGTCTGGTAGGGGTATCGAAATGGGTACCCGCGGGTATCCTGTTTCTTACCAACTTATTACTGTATATATTTACAAAATTAACCTTAATTACTATGGATATTATTTTTGGATATTGGTCCATAATCTTTAATCTAATTCTAGTATTTCCTACAAAACTTTAAAATGTCATAAACTTTACATTTTGGGTGCTATTTTCTAACCCAAATATGATTTTGGACAGTTTGGAGCTATGGTACTATGCCATTTTGGTGTTGCTAGCCGGCTACATGAAAAATGCCCAAGTTTCAATCTCTGCCTTCTCTATATGGTAATATGATAAAATCTCTCTTTTTCAATCATCACAAATTATAACAATAGTAACAAATTACAGCCTGAACGTGAGCGGGTTGGAATTCATGATCAGCATGGGCATGATGGGTGCTGCAATGTAAGTATGCATATTTTATGTTGGTCTTGCAAATAAATATTCCGTCTGATTATCGGTTGTTGGGAAGTGTGAGGGTGGCGAACGAGCTGGGCGCAGGTGACGCAGCGGCCACGAGGTTCTCGATCAAGGTGGTGATGGCCACATCAGTGGTGATAGGGGCGGTTTTCTGGATCCTCTGCTTGATTTTTGGCAGCAAACTGGGCTACTTGTTCACCCGGGACGAGGATGTTGTCGTGGCGGTCGCCGACCTCTCTCTTTTGCTTGCCTTCTCCCTCTTGCTCAATGCCATGTATCCCGTGCTCTCAGGTTGCTGTTCCCCATTTTTCTAGTCTGTCGACGGATTTGATTGTTAGGCCGATGCACACCTGAACTCTACATTAGTACTATAATATTGTCTGCTTTGGGCCAAAGCCTCACGGTTTTGTTCTTGGGCATTTTCCAAAAGACCTCATTCTAATAGAGTAGTAGTTGCACTTGTATATTGCTCGCATATTTTCTAATTTCCCGATAAGGGATGGTGTGAACCCCAATAGTTTGTCTGGTGCAGGTGTTGCGGTTGGAGCGGGGTTGCAGAGCAAAGTTGCGATTATTAGCTTCGTTTGTTTTTATGCCATTGGATTGCCTATTGGAGCTGTGCTTGGATATGTGGTTCATCTCCAAGCAAAGGTACATCCCAAAAATAATCAACTTAAAAATGTCACATTTGATAAACAAATTTCACTTTTCAACTTAAAAATATATGAGAATGGCACTGGCAGGGGATATGGATTGGGATGATGAGCGGAGTTGTGACCCAAACTCTTGCACTATGTTACATGACTTGTAAAACAGAGTGGGATGAACAGGTAAATTCAATAAATAACTACAAAATTATTCTCAATTTCATTATATATCTCTCACTATTATTGTTGTGCAGGTTTTGATAGCTTCAGCTCGTCTCAAGAGATGGCACCTCAAATCTGGAGAAGAAAATCAACACCACAATTCTGATAATCATTCTTAGCCATCCAACCCACAAATCACTCTTTATTCTTCTCAATGCTTGTATTTGATTTTCTCTTTCAATAAGATGGCCTTTTAATGATTCACACAATGAATGTTGAGTGAGATAGTAGAAGATATGCTTGCTACTGTTTGTTGTAGTTATTGCATTCACTCTATAGAAAGACTAGTATACAACATTTCTGTATAGGAAGACTAGTATCTTGCGATTCAGTGGGGTGATAACAAATTTGTAAACACAACTTACAAGAAAATGATACGCAGCGATTATATTCTTAGTAGATTATATGCTGGCAAATCCTTCACGCTCGATACATCTTCCAGCACCATCTCCCGCTCTAGTTGTGATCTCGTAGATTTTAGAACTTCCTGCGTACAAAAATATGTAGCATCAACCACTGATGAAGGTACTATGAGAAACCGTAGCGCTGGATAGATTTGTTATTACGTTGAATTCCATATATGAGGCTCGCTTGGCAACCCACTGCACGTCCAGCATCTTGAAAGCGACACAAAAGAGGTTGTCGAAGGCCATATCATCGTGGCTGAGCATCTGCAGAAAGCGCTGCCCAGCCAACTTGCTAGGATTGCCTGTAGAAATTTTTCATGCTTGGATAAATTGCGATTTCAACCATACTTGATCATTTGAATTCATTATATATTGGCAGATGAATGAAGGCTTGCTACCATTAGGACAGTCTGGCAAACATAATAACTAGAAATAAACATTACAGAATAAGCACCTGATTGTAGATCTAACATTTGAACAAGCATAAATGAAATATTGATGCCAGCCACAGCGAACGGATACTCCCAATCTGACCTGTCTCCATCTCTCTTGTGCAACAGGTTTTGAAACACTTCCTGTCATGAGTAACGACACATAAGGACTCTTACCAACTACATATACACGCATGAACACCATGGGAAATAGCTTTCTGAAGAGTCTACAGTCTACCCATCATAACATTTGCAGCATGTAGCATAAACATATACTACTCCTTCTGTTCCATAATAGATGTCACACTTTCTTTTTTAGTTTGTCCAACAAAAGATGTCACATTTCCTTTTTTGAAAAAAGTTCTCCCACATCAATATTATAAAATATTTATTCTTTCTCCACTTAACAAAAATAACATCTCCTAAAATCTCATGCCATCACCCAAGTGTGACATCGATTATGGGATGGAGGGAGGGAGTAATTTATAGAAAGATTAATACCCTTAAAAAAAATTTCCACCGTTATTCCCGTATTGCATATCTATTCTTTAAACTAGATCATGCTATTTCAACTTTGAAGATCTAGCGATAATAACCAGTATAAAAAAAATTAAACAAAAGGAATAGCCTCCTAAAGTTCATGTCAAAGGAAAATACGAACCGGATATGTCTTGGCAAAGAAGATCAAATTCTCCAATGATATAAAGCCTCCACCCCTAAATATATACTTCATGAGCTTTCACCAAAATAGGGATTCACACAATTGCATCAGATTGAACCATTTACTTATCACCACACACCTGAAATCTGTTGAAGGGTCAGACCCCTGCCATCCCATATCTTTCCAGGCCTCTGATTTAAGAGCTGGGACCTGTCTATCAGGATAAGCTAACCTCCAAAGTTGTCTAAGTGCGTCCTGCAAACAGAATATCAAGCCATTGATCCATGATCACAGACTAAAACAATCAGAATTCTCCATTGGATCTTGTATTACCAATGTCCTAAATATACTGCCATAAATCATAACAGCAAACCACTTGTGTTCTATTTACTGAAGGGAATCAAATAGCACCACAATCACATTGAATAGTATAAGTAGAAATAACTTATGGGGTGAAAATAGATAAAGAGACAAACACTTACTTGATGGTCTGAACAAGTGCCATCAAAAGGAGCTGAAAGCCTTTGCTTTAAATATTTTAGCCTTGCTTCCTATTATGAACCAAATCAAGAATGAGATGCTAATCTTTGTTTATACGCCCAACAATATTGATGAACATGGAGTAAAAAGTAAACACACAAAAAAGTAATAATAACATTCCCCCAAACAGAAATAGTAGGCCGTGTGTGACTTAAAGATATACTACAAAAATAAGAACATTAATCACATCAGACCAATTGCCTATTTCAATCCACTGCATAACTAGGTTCAGGAATTGAACGTCATTATTGATCATACGCAGAAACGTTCAAAAATAATAACAAGGTCATCTATATAAAATCAATAAAAATACATAACATAGCTCTCCAACATTGCAAATTATATTCAGAGGCACACAAGCAGAGAGTTTAACTAATGTCAACATGCCTATTGCCTACTGAATTTAGTGCAAGTGGTATAAACTTTGAGCAGCAGCAACAATCCTTTGACAAAGTAAAGAAAACTGCAGCCTAACCAGTTACTTCTACCTAGCAAATAGAATTTATACCTAGGGCCTACCCAAATAACATTCTCCATATAAATAAAAAATGAAAGGATAAGAAAGTAACGTGTCTACTAAAAGACGGTCGATAAAGTTGTTTTATACCTGCAAGGGACTAAGTATAACAGGCGGAAGCAAGTTGTTGGCTCCATTTTGAGTGCCCGATATAAATGGTACGATCCGAGCTAGTAGAGACCCAGAACTAAGAACAATATTTGCTGATGAACAAAGAATTACTAATCAAGACATAATTTTGTAAAAAAATACTATCACGAATCAAACCATAGCTAAAACCATACTAATACAAACACACTCAAAATCTCAAAATCACAAAATCAAGCATCGATTTTGAAGTGAATGCCGACCTAACCACTGAGCCCACTGAGCAATCACGTTGGAGAATACTAATGTCCAATGCAGATACTCTTTACGCCGCTGTTCTTCCAAAATATCCACAAGCGATGTCCCCTTCAATTAATTCAAAAACAGTATCAGCACTAAAGCAATTGAAAAACTCGAGAAAACCAAACAGCAAGGAGTACCTCATTGTGTTTGTTATAATCGTAATGTCCATCTGCCAGCAACGGCTCGCTCAATGCATCAAAATCCGAAGTCTCGCAACGATCGTGTCTTCCGCCATCAATATCGCCATGGTACAGCCGCCTTCTCAGCGTACGGGAAGTCATTTAAACGGCGTCGTTCGTCCCTGTTCAAGCTCGAGAAACTGCAATCAATTGCAAGGAAAACCCCTATTATGTACAGAAAAGGGTGAAATTGCAAAATCATCAAGTCAAAAGAAAATTGAAGACACTCACAAGCAGAATTGGAGCAGCGGGTTGAATCTACGAATATGGGGGAAAGGAAAGCTTTGTTTAAATAGTGATTCAATTCAATTTTTGTTGAAGGGTTTTTGGAGATGTCTTCCGATTTGCACTCTGCTTATTACTACCTTCGGAATTAAGGAAGAATCAAAATCCTTCAATATTTTTACTATTACAATACCGTTGACTAAATTCATATTTTTCTCTCTAATTTTGCCAAATCCGACATTATATGTTATATTTACTTTTTAATTAATGAATTTTATTAATTTATATTGCTCATATTTTAATACGTATAATTTAATATATAAAAGGAAAAATAAGATTTTTTTTATTCAATTGACTTTATATCACAGAACGTTAAGTAGTCAAATTGGAGAGGATATTTGGAAAGATAAATATAAAACTATAATAACTATGATAAAGGGATTTTAAATAATTTAAGACGAAAGAGTTATATAGAATTAACTTTTTTCTGATTTTTTTCGTCCAAGCATCTGCAAAACTATATGTATACGCTAGAGCATTTTCTGAGAAGATATACTACTCCGTAGTATTTCTTATTCATCTTTTAAGAAAAAGGTATATATACCTTCAAATAGTGAATTCCAAAAAAATAAAATACTTTTTTTACAAATTTACTACCCTGTTTATATTTGTGTGAATAGGGATGTGATCAATTGCTAACTCATCCTTTAATTGCTAATTACAATTAATTTAAAACCATAAAATTTTATAAATCTAGTGGCTTAAAATTTGTCAGGTATAATTTTCGTTTGTATCAATTAAATTGAAAAAAGATAAAAAAAACTACCAAATTAAGGTTTTAGATGAAAAAGTCAATATAATATTTTACATATTTTATATTGACATTCTATTATATTGACAATATGTCACTATAAGAATGACATTCTACATGTATTATATTGACATATTTTATATATTAGGTTTTTTTTTTCCTCAAACACCATCACGGCGGGGGTTAAGGCGGACCCCCAACCTATATATATCAAAAATCACCAAAAGAACATACATCAGTCAAGCCCAAAAGTGACTCGGTCCGCACGAGAGATACAAATCACAAGAGCTAAAAAAGCTACTATGGTATCCCCACAGACCGGGTACAAACCATCTAACTAACGAGAAAACAAACATAACAAAGCTATACATCAAAATAATAACAAGGATGATGGCCAAATGATGGCCAAGTCCAAAGGAAAACAAAAAACCATAAATCAAAACCACGAACCAAGTGAAGTAGTCATTCATCTCGATATCTGAATCTAAAGTTCGGATAGCCCAACTGGTCCATCCTGACGAGCGACTTCAAATACCGAGGTGCTGAATCCGCATCAAAGAAGGTGATGGCAGGGGTCTGGACCCCCCTACTTGCCAAAAAGTCTGCTGGCCGGTTGCCCTCTCGATAGATGTGATAGAACATAAACTGTATCTGTGCGAGCAAAGTACGAATGCGAGCCATGTGATGTCTCACATCCGCTGCTCCTCCGCGTCCTGAAGTGAACACTGCGACCACTGCTGCCGCATCCATCTCGACCCAAACATGCGATGAGAACTGCATAGCCAAAGTCAGCCCGTGAAGAAGAGCCAAGAGCTCCGCCTCGATGGTCGACCCAGCTACGAGGGGCGTGCAAAAGGCCCCCAGGAGGGAACCATCTGAGCCCCCGAACCACTCCCCCACCGCCTGCCTGTCCCGTCGAGCTAGAAAAGGCCCCGTCGGTGTTCAGCTTCACCCAAGGATCGTCGGGTGGATGCCAAAGCACTTGCAGGGACCGTAGAACTCGCCGGCGAGGAGGCGCCAAAGGCATGAAGTCAACGGCCGGGGTGCAACCGCGCCAATGAAGGGGGACGAGAAGCTGCAAGTGCTTTGGCATCCACCCGACGATCCTTGGGTGAAGCTGAACACCGACGGGGCCTTTTCTAGCTCGACGGGACAGGCAGGCGGTGGGGGAGTGGTTCGGGGCTCAGATGGTTCCCTCCTAGGGGCCTTTTGCACGCCCCTCGTAGCTGGGTCGGCCTTCGAGGCGGAGCTCTTGGCTCTTCTTCACGGGTTGACTTTGGCTATGCAGTTCTCATCACATGTTTGGGTCGAGATGGATGCGGCAGCAGTGGTCGCGGTGTTCACTTCAGGACGCGGAGGAGCAGCGGATGTGAGACATCACATGGCTCGCATTCGTACTTTACTTTACGAAAAAATTGAAATTTTTTTAATTTTTTTTCAAATTTTGACATCGGAACATATGCAAGTGAGATCCCGTTAGAATCCTTATGAAATTGTCTTTAATTTGATATATGTTGCGCGAAAAAATAATTTAAATCGAGAAAGTTACATGCGTTTTAAAGTTATGAGATATTTTTTAAAAGTTAGTTGCAACTAATTTATGGTAAATTTACCTTAATACCCTATTGACGTTTTTGTTGATCGTATTGACATTCCGGAGCTGATGATATAGGCTCTAGATTTAAATATCTAATGACTATTATTTAATTGTAGTTAGCAATTAAGTATTGAATTAGCAATATAACGCTCCCCTGTATGAATAAGATGTAAATTTACCTCTTTAAAATTAAAGAAGATATAATATCTTGTTAAATCTTAAATACCATTCACATTAGAAGAAGGTTTTATTAAGAAAAGGTAAATATAGTACTCTCTCCGTCCCAAAGAAGATGACACACTTGGGAGATGACATGAGATTTTAGGAGATGTTTTGTGTGTTAAATGGTGAGAGAAAATATAACTTTATAATTGATGTGAGAGGAAACTTTTTCCAAAAGAGGAAAGGTGACATCTTTTTTGGGACAAACTAAAAAGGAAAGTGTGACATCTACTATGGGACGGATGGAGTAGTTAAATCTCTTTATTCTGGGTCTCTCAATTTATTTCATTCCTTGGTGCTGCTCTTAATAATCTAGTACTCTCTTCTTCTACGAAAATAGTCACATTTTTCTATTTTGGGGTATCAACGAAAAATAGTCCAATATTCGAAAATGAAAAGTTTTGTATCTCATATTTTACCTATTTTTCCTCTCTCATACTTAATTTGTCCACTTTCTCTCTTTCTCTCTTACTACTTTATCAAATGTTTTCATTAAAACTCATATTATCCATGCATAGACCTATTTTTTTTGTGTGTGGAGAGTGAAGAAAGGGTAAACAAAGATGTTTTCCCAACTTCAATTAATATGAATTCAAGATTGCGTTGACCTCACTTTAAAAATAGGGTTCTTTAGATGCAAAGTATATGAAACTAAATTTCCATTATAATAAAAGTGTCAACGATCGGATGGTTTCTTTGGGAGCTATCGATTGGCTCGATGACGCATTGATAATCGATTCGCATGAAAACAATTTTAGTTTGTTGCATTTACTAAATAAATTAATATGACCAGATCAAAATGTTTATAAACAAAGGTAATCTTATGAAAAATCTTAGTCGATCGCTCTTTTTTTTAATTTGGCTAAAAGGATATTTGAGTAGGCTTGATTTATAGAGTTTATAAGCTTTTAGAAATCATAAAGTGTCATGTCTTAAAAATTTATAGGTTGTGAAAATGTTTGGATAATCAAACTTATACGGTAGAGATAGAATTGTCAGCTAGAGAGAAAATAATAATGATGGACTTAATTTTGTAAAAAGAATATTGCTTGTAAGTTTATGAAAAAATAAGTTGTGTA
Organism: Salvia splendens; assembly: GCF_004379255.2. Taxonomy (NCBI): domain Eukaryota; kingdom Viridiplantae; phylum Streptophyta; class Magnoliopsida; order Lamiales; family Lamiaceae; genus Salvia; species Salvia splendens. Next base: position 17,273,173 of record NC_056036.1, on the reverse strand, counting down.
GATAAAACTCACTTTTTTGTGTATATAAGACAGATGGAAAAGTTGTGTGTGAGTTGATCAAGCGGTAGAGAAATTAATGCCTAAGGCCAAATATTGAGTCTTCCGTGGCACGGTCTTTAAGTTTAACTTCATTAACCATAAAAAAAATGGTTGGAAGTTTTAACTCTTATGAATTAGCCTGGGCTTGTTAATCCAAAGAAAATTCCAGCAAAAGTTTGAGCTCTTAAAAATTAGTCTAGGCCTGATAATCAAAAGAAAATTCTAGCAAGAATAAATATATAGCGACATATAATTGATTTCATCTTTTCTCATTTTTCTTTTAGGGTTAATCCATAAACACTCCAGATAAAATAAATTAGGTAAATCCAATTTTTTTCCCTTTTTATGGATAAATATGCAAAAGATTAATCCATAAAAATTCTAGCTTAAGTAAATTATGTGAACCTAATTTTCTTTCTTTTTTAAGGATAAATTTACAAAAAAGCTAAATATACAAAAAAAATTTAAAGAACATGTCACAGTTAACTTGGATTCTTCTATTCTAGACATTGGAATCACGCATAGACCACTATACCATTAGACTAACATACATGCATTTAAGAGTTAAGCAGAGTAAAAATAAAATAAAAAAAGAATAAAGTAGAAGAGAGTAGAGTATAGAAAATAAATAAATAAATAAGAGATTAAATGCTTTATTTTACAATAAAGGAAAATGACTCATGTAACGTTCTACTACCCGAATAGAATACAATTCAAGAAACTTGACACAAAGTTAGTACTATATTTAGATAATACTCCCGCCATAAAAAATAATTTCATTCGTAAATGATATGACTTTTAAAGCACAATTGGTTAAATGATTTATAAAAGAAGAGAACGTGGATGATCAGAAGCCAAAGAGAGAATGTGGATAAAATATTAGAGATACAAAAAACAAATGAGAAAAAAATTTAAGCAAGTAGAAATGGAACAAATTAAATCAAAATACATAAATAAGACTAGTCCCTCCGTCCACACAAAATAGTCTCACTTGTGGACGACACGTATTTTAATAAGAAATTAATAAAGTAAGAAAGAGGAAGAAAAAGTAGATAAAGTAAGAGACAATGATGAAAAGTGGATAAAGTATGAGATGGTGGAGAAAAAGTAGGTAAAGTATAAACTTTTTAATTATGGAAATAAGACTATTTTTGTGGACATCACAAAATGGTAAAATGAGACAATTTTTCGTAAACGAATGGTGTATTTTTTATGGATGAAGGGACTAGTGTATAGAAATTGGACTAATAATGCTTACAATATATAGTGGTAACTGGTAACAAATAGAATTCAGATCAAATATAGCAGGTGCAAATTTCCCCGTAATTTAAAATTAAAATTAAAATGCAAGACTCGATTCATATATACACCATCCCTTGTGCATGCACAGACAGATAAAACAGATAGAACTATGAGCCAAGGGGTGCAGAAAACTTAACCTACGCCAACAAAAGAGGGTGAAGACTGAAGAGTCTTGTAGTTTAGTTCATCTGTGATTAAATTACTACTAAATTCTACATTTAGTTTTACATGAGCTACAAGTACCACGCCACATGCCGCCGCATAGAGAACTCAATAACACGGTAGGGCACAGACCGAAGGATAGTACACTAATATATAGCTATTAATGTGGTCCTTAGCCATGGTTTACAGGCATATTAATGTACAAAAATAACACAAGGTCTACCGTTTACCAATAAATCTCACTGTCGATGTATGGGAGGCGTTGGCGGCTGGTGGCTTTGCCCATAAAATCCGATACCAACAGGCCTGTAGTATCCACCACTAGCTGGCTGCTGCAGCTGCTGCAGTTGCTGTGATTGTGGCTGCTGTTGTGTTTGCTGAGGCGGAGGGTTCGGCCTAGCAAACCCTGTTGGTGCATTTGAGAGTGGTGGAGGGAGTAGGTTGTTTGCACCATAACCATAGGTCAGCCCCATCATATTAGACTGGACCATTTGATTTGAAGGGGAATTACCTGGAGGTGCAAGTGGTGGCGGCGGTGGCAGAGGAGGCGGATGAAACTGCTGGGCCTGCAGTTGGTTCACCTGAGAAACAGTCTGCACAGTGCTGGACTGAACGGGTGGCATACTGGTCATTGCCTGCTGTGAAGTCGGAAACAAGGTTGAATTCATTCCTTCGGGGTTCTTCCCATCAGAAAATGACATCGGTGGCTCAAGCTTCTGCCGTTTCAAACCACTGCTCATCGATGCAGCCTCTTCTGCTACGAGAGATGAAAGAATAGATGTGAGCATCTGGGCAGAAGATGTTGAGGCAGTGAGTTTTGCAGCAACTGCAGCAGCTGCAGCCTTCTTGCTCTCTTCCGTGGTAGGGTTCGCAAATGAAGTCAATGGATTGGTAGGAGGCACAGTAATGTTTGTTGCTGGAATTGCACTAGGAAAAGGGGGTTCGATCACTACTTGGTTCACCAGCAGTGGCACAGAGGATTTTGATGTTAGCTGGAGTCTGATATTAGCTGCTTGCCCAATCTGGCTACGACCAGCCTGCATGGAAAATACAAGTGTAATGAGGATAACAAAAAAAAACTGGGGGATATCCTGTATTTCAACTTGAGAATAGCATTGAAACGGCAAACAAAGATTAAGGTCTGAGGCAAAATGGAACTTTTAAGGCAAAGAGTAAAACTTTTTGTTGAAGTCTGTTTTAGTTAAGGAATCGAAACGAATGTATCAATCCGACTGAATCATTCAGTGACTAGTCCAAAATGACTGAGGGCTTTCAAATCCACAATTTAACATTAACAATCACCCACAGGTTTCAAATCTAATCCTCAAATATAAAAACAATTTTTATTTACTTATTTGGAACTATTTCCCCCAAGTTTTAGCTGGATGTTTAAGATTGAACTCTTTAGTAACAAGTAAATAACAACCAACAAAACAAAAGTGACACTCTAGGCACCATGTCGAGAGCTTGTGTCTAACCAAATATGGTCCGTGAACATAATTTATTTTACTTTTTCTAGAGGCATGTGAACGACAACAAGCATATAAAAGCAGATGCATCCATCCACACACACACACACACATGTATGTATAAATGTGGAGAGAGAGAGAGAGAGAGAGAGCCTACAGATATCACACTTCGAAGCTGCTCCAGCTTTGTTTCCTGAAAAACTTTGAAATGTCATAATTTGTACATATATAACCATACATGCAGGCTGTCACTTTAAAACTTCTATAGTACTTTAACTAGCTATAAACTTAGTATATCTAATATATTACTTCATCTGGCCATGAAATTATCTCAAAATAAACTCAGTTGTCAAATCAAACTTTCTGATAGCATGTCAATTAAAACCACCATGAACTATATATTGTTTAACCAATTGCCATGAGTTACGCACTACCTAGAGGTGGCTTATAAATTATAGAGGAACAAACTTGCATAAAATGAAATCATACCTGATCCTGAAGTGCTTCTCTAAGCCGAGAAACAAGGTCGACTCTAACTGCTTCAGACTTTTCAAGTTCGTTAATGCATCGTTTAATAACATTCTCCTGCGTCTCTATATTATCAACATCAGAACCATTGAGATTTCCTGAAGGCAAAATCAAATATGAAAATCAGAGGACATCAGATGCTCGAAGTAAAACCAAACGTGGGTGAACTTTTCATTGTTTATTAGATTTCTGAAAACAGAATAGGCAATTGGGACTTGCAGAGCACAAGTAATTCCACAAAGATGTTCTTCTGAAGCTCACAAAATTCTCATTGTGTGCTTGTCTGCTCATGTTGAATTACTATATCTATATGTAAAACTCTAACCAAGAAATGGTCATTCACACAAGGAAGTAAAATGCCGAGGAAAACATCTTGTGTCAAACCTTGAGAAGAAGCATATAGAACATCTTTCTCGATTTCTTGAACAGAAGAAATGGCTTTTTTAAATTTTCCTAAGGCTGCTTCTTCATAGACAGCTTCATCATGTACCAACTGCAAAGCAGTCAAAATCTTTTCTGGCAAACCTCCAACAGCTAATTTCTGGATTTCAAAACAATGAAAGATAAGTATAGTTCTACCAATAAATGACAAACATTATTCCAAAACATCTGGCATACATGGATTTGCACTTACGATTCTGAGAGATGTAGCATCTCTCTTCACCACCTTAATAGGATTAGGAACTACGATCTTCCCATTGCTGACTGGAGAAGGATTCTTCCCTAGCAATTCATTTTTCAGATTTTGTCCCCTAGATCCAAAAACCTTTCTTTCTTCCCAGATGTCAACCTGATATAAAGAGTCAACCCAAACCCCAAACCCCACCCCAAAATCAAAAAAAGAAGGAAAAAAAATAGAAGTTAGTATCATGTGAGAAGTAGAAGTTAATATTCAAAAGATGAGATCAATAGAGAAAGGTGCGTAAAGTCGAAGCTCTTAGAGAGACAAGGATAGGACACCCTAGTGTGGAATGAAACGAAACTATAAAGCTTTTTTTCAGAATATAGCATGATACTACCTCCGTTTCTTGTTGATAGAGGCATTTTTTCCAGCACAAATACTAAGATATAGATGTTTAATAGGTTAAGTGGAGAGAATAAAGTAAGAGAGATAGAGAGATGATAAAATAAGAGAGAATAAAGTATGAAAGAGAAAAGGTAGTACTACTTTTTGCCAAAAATAACAACCAAAAATGAATACAACTCTATTAAGGTGGAACGGAGGGAGTAGTATTTTTGTACAGCATAACAATTATTTTTAGTATGAGCGTATAATAAGAAAGGCTGCAATTATTAAGGAGGGGGGAACAAAAAAAAGTAAGACAACTTGTTTGAACATATTTCAGTTAATGTAAGCAGAGCTCTCATGCTCTGCTAGTAACATATTGCTGAACAGAAGACGTCCAACTGGATCAGATGTTCGAAAGAAGAGCCAACGCAGAATTATAGTTAATAAATGCTACAGGCAATACCTATCCTCTGGGGTCAACACTGGGGAACTAGTGCTATAATAGAAGCTGAAGCTATGTTAAGTGCTCAAGGAATGAAATCAACCTTAAGCATATTTACTAATATGTTTACTTTGCCCAAACCATAACACATTATTTTCTTTTTTCACATCAAATATTAAGTTCTGGTGAAAAAACTTAGCAAAATTAAACAAGTTGTCAATGAGGCTCTTCATCTGGCTGCACAAAGGCACCATCATAATCATTAGAACACTAGTTATCAGAATGGTTTTAGAAATGACTCATCAAGGATATAAACCAAGAACCAACAAGAGTCATGCAACACAAGAGTTCTTGTGATTAAAGGAACCTTTCAAGACCAAGCTTGCAAATGGAGAGATATGCAAGTAAAACTTATACATTGTGATTAATGCTGGGTAGAGCAAATTGCAAATTTCATGCCAATGCAAACCACATACAGTTACTATAAATATATTGAAGTAGATGGAATGCAGAAAGCCTACTAGTCACTTTTCATGACATAATACGAAGAAAATGGGTAAGAATGAAGAATCACCAGTCTGAAGGCAACTTTTCTGCAATTTTCATTGCCACTTTCATTTACTATCTTTAGAGCTGTTGGAAGAACCTTCCAGAATTCATTGACAAATTCACTGCCCTTGCGCCTGCTATTTTGCAGGATGTCATTGGACAAGTATAAAAAGGAAACGCGTTGCTCGTTTGGTGCTGCTTTGAATAATTTCTCCCATGTTTCAACAACTTGCTTAGCCTTTTTACGGTGAGAAATGCACCACCGGGACAAAGCTGATCAAATGTTAAAAGAGAACCTCTTGATAGTACAATTCTGAACAATTAAATGGGAACACCAAAGCTCCACAAAGACCCCATTCAACAATACTAAGACTAAATCTTAGCCATAAACAAGAGAATTAGTTCTTAGCCAAACGTCATCAGTTGTATCTTGAGGAAAGCATATATTCCTGACGGAAGATAGGTTTTAAAAATTAGTATAGCACATTATAGAAATCTCATGAACTGCTACACCCATAATTACAAGACTAGCAGTCCAAAATCTTGAGAATTCACAACCAACTCCTATCATAAGAAAGAACCGACATCCCAGGAATTTATAGCAAGAGATCCAGATAACAAGCTGTACCATTTATGATATCTATAAACATCAGGCCGTAACATGGATCACTGCAAAGAAATTCATCAATCTAAGTGCACGGTCCTTGCAAGTCAAAGAGCAAGCAATAATGGTCTTAAATAAATTATCAAAATCAGTTATTGTCCTTACAAATCTTATTATAACATCCATCTTGGACAATCAGCCACTGCAACGAGAAAGGTATTCTAACATGATAAGGTAAGGGACAAAATTAATAATTCAGCAAGCCAGACAAGTTCTACAATACTTCAATGAAAATAAAAAAAATATCCAAGAGTTTAACCATGCATCTAACTCTTGCATAGATTGCTGAAAGCCCAACAAATCAAACCCTCTGTCAGTATCAACTAACAAGTAGAAAGGAAACAGGTGAACTCCCAGCCCTCTCTTCCCAAACAAAAAATTAAATTAAAAAAAAGGCTAAAAGAAACAGAAACAGCAACAAATAAATTGACATTGTCTTTTAAGGGAAAACAAGGAATTATTGAAGCAAGTTCTCCTTTATATTTTATGTTTTTGAGTTCATCAACTGTACAGGTGCCCGTATCAAGTATCCGATGCTTCATATCTTTGAGTTCCTTCAGAAAAAAGCACACAATTTATTCAACTTCAAGTTAACAAAGTATGCATATTCATCATTTATCTTACAAGATTTTTATCAAAATTCACGCTCTATGAATGGATAAATTCTTGAAGTTGACTGTGGTTCTTCAACAGGCAGGTTCCCTCCAAGGGAACTCACCAGGCAATACTACACGTTAAGAGTAAAAAAGATATGCACATTGAAACCCCACAAAATAAATACTCCCCTTGTCCCATAAAAGATGTCACACTTTCCCTTTTAGTTTGTCCCATTAAAGATGTCACACTTCCATTTTTTGGACAAAGTTATCTCTCACATTAATATAAGTATTATATTTTCTCTCTCCACTAAACATACAAAACAAAACCTCCTAAAATCCCGTGCCGTCCCACAAGTGTGACATCTTTTGTGGGATGGAGGGAGTAGGAAACAATGGTTCACTCTATATGAAGGTCTCTGGTAGTGAAATGCAATGAGCATACATGGAGATATTATCAATCAGTAACAAATATTGCATTATCGCAAATAAGTTGATAACACTAGTTATCATTTATAATAAAAGTGTAACACATGAACCACCACAAGTTTGCATACATACAGATCACGTGAACAGTAATTCAATCTCAAGTAAGGTAAGAAATTGATAACAACGATTAGCTTCCATGTTACGTTAACAAGTAAAAGAAAATGAAACATATAACAAATCTTTAGAGGCTACATGTGCTACTGCTACATGCTGACAAACAGAAATTCATTCCATTACATATGATTATCACGTCTAAAATCAAAGACAGAAGGAAATTTACAATCCAAAAACCATCCATTCACTGCAATATCATAACTAGAAAACTAACTTATGAATTTCGGCAAGAAAGGATACACTCGATGCTTTGCTGAGAACTATTGAGTTTAGACAATTTCTCAGTAAGGATTGTCTCATTAAACTTTTCATCACCCATTTTTCGCAAAACTGTTTATGCTCTGAAGTGCCTGCAGCAATACTTAAACAGATTAAAACTACAGAAATGTTAAGAAAACAAACAGCAAGTTTAGGGGCAGTAATTAATCTGGGGAAGGGGGTCATCAATTTTTTATGGAATCCATACTAACTGCAAAAATAAGGGCAATCGAATACATGTGAACAAATAAAGAAACCTTTCAAACTTACCCTGGATTATTCTCATAAAATTACAGTTCAAGTTGCATTGTAAGTCCAAGAGAACCCCGGGGAAGATGAAGAAGAACAAGATCACCAACAATAAACTTGTAAAACAGCAATTTAGATACAAAGTATGCCAGTTTGGAGTAATTCCAGAGTCTATTGAGAAAAATCATGCTCATGAAAAAAGTACACAAGTTGCAATTTTCATTTGCTTATTGCAAAGACCTAATAGTTAGGAATTTGAATGCCATACATGTTAAAGGTACTATAATAATATGACTAATATAGATGTTCGTAAACCTCATGTCTTTTTCTTATGGTGGAGATGGCTAATACGAAATGTAGGTCCCTCGGCATACTTGACTAATTACGGTACTAAAAGTACGAAAATAAAATAATGGAGTACTTGGTTATCAGACAGAAAAACTGTAATATTTTATAGTGAACTGTCATATAATTTCAATGGTTAGGCACAGGATAATGTAAAACCAAAATATACTGAAGTCTGAGGTCTAGCGGGTAAGAAAGACACCATCCCCCTGTTGTGACAATTACTGCTCCTGTTGCCAACTAACACATAGATGCAAAAACTTCATTCAACTAAAAGAAAAGGTAAAGCATCTGAAACCTTAAGAAACATAGTTCAACAAGTACATAGAAGCAAAAACTTAGTTAACTTAAGAAAAATGACAGAGCTGAAATGTGAGATTGAGGGTTAGTGTCTATTTGTTATGATTGAGGATCTCGATGGGGGGGGGGGGGGCAACCAAGCTTTTCTTCAGAATGCTGTAAGGAAAAAGCCACAAAAGGGAAGTACCAAAGATCCACATGCCTGTTACATATTGTAACAAGGTGGAGAAGGGATTATTTTAATATTTTCACCATTTGACAGATTACTTTCAAAATTCCTCTCTGTTTAATATATTACCTATTGCTTCATTTTATCCATCAGAATAGTTCGCTCACATTGTCACACAAGCTACGGAGGCGAAAAAACTATAAATAGCCATAATAAGCATAATGATAACAGCGAACAACATCACCAGATAAATGCCCAGCTAAAATCCTACTAATAAATATTCATAAAACGTTTACACCAACAAATCGCAACCATAGACATAAATGCATTCAGTTCCACAAATTCACTACCTAGCTCAAAAATAAACCCCGACGAGAAAAAACATTCACGATTAATAGCAGCACGCAGGAAAATCAATGATTTCAACTCAAAATTCGCCCAGCCAAAAAAATCCCCAAAAACTATGTATACTAGGAGAAGGTTTCTTAAATTTAGGTTTGAACCAATGAAATTCGAACCGTACGTTTGAAAATCTTCCAGCAAGCGGGCTCAATCCAGAAAGAAAAAACCTGAGAAATAAAATCAAAAATCAAAAATCAAAGTAGCATAAATTTATTCTAAACAAGAGAGTAAGGATTTTACTTTGAGACGTTGAGGAGAGAAAAACCCTCAAGAATGGGGGCCGAATTGTTTGAAGGAAAATAGGGTGACGGTGACAGAGAGTGAAAATAAGTGGGGCTTAACTGAAAATAACAATTACTATAAAACTGGGCAACAATTGATATTTGGGATTTTGAGGTGGCCCAATTTATCAAATTACGTTTAGCTTCCGTTTGGTATACGGAATTGGAATTGGAATTGGAATTGGAATTGGAATTGGAATTGGATTAAAAGTCTAATTCAAATCCTATGTTTGATAAAATTAAGTAATTGGTAGGGGTGGGAATACCGATATCGGGTATTGGGTTTACCCGAACCTGACCCAATACTCAATTTTATGCGATTGGGTAAGGGATCGGGTAATAAAATTTAAAATAATTTGGGTATCGGGTAACCTGGTCGGATATCGGGTATTACCCAAATACTCGATTCATTTATTTTTTATACCTGATTAGTTTTTTTACTTTTGAATTATATTATTGATTGTTTCTATATTTGATTAGATGTTTAATAGTAACATTTAATATTGCATACTAATTCTCATAAAGACAATGATAATCGTGCACTTTAAAATAAACGTGACTATCGGGTCGGATATTAGGTAGGTATTTTACATGTCCGGTTTTTTGGGGCCGGGTGCCCATGGGTATCTGTATTCCCACCCCCATTAATTAATATGAAATTGAATTTGAAGAATTTGGGCACACACTGTACACACAATATACACACTCACATACACTATATACAAAATATACACTCACACATACTTTACACAAAATACACACTTTACACAAATACACATACTCCACACACTGTACACACTACACTCGCTATACAAAAAATACACATACTACACACTATACACAAACCACACACACTGCACACATAATATACACCAAATTCATACACTGCACACATTATTCACAAAATACACACACTTCAGACAATATGCACACACTATATACACTGCACACGCAATACACAAAGTACACGCATTGCACACACTATACAAAAAAAGAGACCCCACGTTGCACACTCTACACACATGTATACACCAAATAAACACACTACATACGCTATATACAAAATGCACACACTACACAAATACACACACGCTATTTTTCAGTTTAGCTCAATTTAAACTTTTTGCAAATTTTAGTTTTTCGATTTGATTCGGTTCATATCAGAAAAAAAATTCCAAAAATCAGATGCTTAAAATGTATGAAATGTGTGTAGTGTGTGAAGTGCGTTAATGTGTAGTGCATGAAGTGTGGGTGAAATGTGTGAAGTGTGTCTAGTGTGTGAAATGTGGGTAGTGTGTGTAGTGGGTAGTGTGTGTGAAGTGTGTGAAGCAATGTTTTAAAAACCGGACCGGCGAAGCTACTGGTTCACGATTCAACTGGTCGGACCGTTTTACTGTAGCATATATAATTAAATATATACTTGTATAAATATATCAAATTTATCATATAATAAAATATAGTTTTGATCCAATTGATATGTAATTTTATATAATTTAGTGAAAAATAAAATATTGTTAAACTAAATTGAGCATAAGTATAATTAAATTTTGGAGAAATATAAATATATACCTAATATATTAAAATTTATATTTAATTAAATATATATATACATATATATATATGACAATATAGAAATTTATTGTAATAAATTACTATTAAAGTTTATTAAATAACAAATTTAATTAACATATTTTATTTACAATTAGTTATAATGAATTAATCAATTTATAAAAATAATAATTAATCATAGAATGAATGAAATTTTTTCATTGATTATAAGAATAATTAAAGTTATAGTTATGCACAACAATTGAAATGGTGGAGTGGTAATGAAGTTGGACTTACATAAATGAGGTCTATGGTTCGAATCCCATTGGAAACGAATTTTTGAGAATAAAGCTGAACATTTCAAAAAACTCATCAGGTTCAAAACGGCTCAACCTCTCAGCGGTTTTAAGTGGTGAACCGAACCGGACTAGCCCCGGTTTGCGGTCGGACCGGCCGACCGATAAGTCCGGTCCGATTTTCAAAACACTGGTGAAGTGTGTGTTGTGGATAGATATATAATTTTATGACTATTTCAAATTCATATTTTCTAAATTTGATAATTCAAATTGTGGAATTGAAATATTTGGAATTGCAGTTCAATTCCAAATCCAACTATTTTTTTTGGTACTAAACATAGAATTTAGAATTGAAGATTCTTATTCCAATTCCACATTCTATGTATCAAATGCAATCTTATAGTGTCAAACCGTTGTAACGCAGTACCTTACTATTCTCACAATTAATCAACTCACCTGGGAAATAATATCATTCTATTGAATTTAAAAATAAAAACTAGAGATCTTATTACAAAACTAAAAATATAATTAAGGAGTTTGAAAATGAAACAAAACGAACATTTAATTAAAATACTTTTGGATCTCTTGCCCAACGAAAGCAATCATAGTTTAACAATATAAATGATTCAATATCATCATATATAACACTATAGAGAAATAAATGATGAACTACATAATAAATTATAATACATATATAATTATTAACTATACTTAATATGATAATAGTAAAATAGGTTTTTTTTCAATCAAAGACACCTAATGTGGGTGGAGGTTTAGGCAGACCCCCAACTCGTGAATAGAATCAGAATATATCGTTCCAAAACATAATCTGAATCGAAAAGTGATTTGGATCCAAAAACAAAACAAGAACAAGTAAACTGGAAGCACCACAAGTCGAGTGCATCCATGCTATCAAAACTAAACCAAAACTAAGATGAACAAGTGGAAAAATTAAAAATAGAACATCAAAAACTAGCATAATAACACAATCAATCCACATTTCTACGTCGGAATCGGAAGTTAGGATATCCCAGCTGGTCCATCCTAACAAACGTCTTTAGTTCCCGAGACGAAGAGCTGAATCATAGAAGGACAAGGCAGGGGTCTGGCCCCCCTCCCTGCAAGAAAGTCGGCATCACACTTTCACTCTATGTAGATGTGTGAGAATCGAACCTGGCACTAAGAAATCAAGCTGCGAATCTGAGCCATATAATATTTGAAATCAGTAGGTCGTAACTGTCCAGATGACAGTGAAGTAACAAGAGTTGTTGACTGCTGAGTCTAACACGATCCAAATGTGAGTAGAGAATTCCATAGCAATCAAAAAAGGCTCAAAATTATCATTGTTAATTTGTTATCTACGGTGGTGGTGTTTGGTTTACTAGATAGAATAGTAGCAAGATATAATCTAGGATTAAGTTGTGAGATTATTTAGTAGAAGAGAGATGACTATGACTAATTATCACGTGACTATCTATCTATGATTAAATCATAAGATTCAATCTCATTAACTAAATATAATATAAATTTAATCATATGATATAATCTTATAAATCGAACACCCTAATATGTACTTATAAAAGATTCGAAAGACATTTTATATACTCCCTTCGTCTCCCATTAATTGTCCACTTTTGCCATTTTTGTCCGTCCTCCATTAGTTGTCTACTTTCACTTTTACCATAAATGGTAAGTAGGACACACGTTTCACTAACTTATTTTATTTACATTTTATTATAAAATCAATAAATAAAAGTGAGACTCATATTCCACTAATTCTTTAACCCACTTTCCTTTACGTTTTTTAAAACCCGTGCCGGAACTAAAGTGGACAATTAATGGGAGGAGAAGGGAGCATATGCATTGTTAAAAGGGGTTATGGTCTCGTTATTAAATAGGGCCTTTGAAGTTAAGACATTTTATATACAGTATGTGCATTGTTAAAAAGGGTTATGGTCTCGTTATTAAATATGGCCATTTCAAACTTCAAAGGCATGGTATGAAATCATTACTTATGCTTAGCTTTAGCATACATAAAGATCACGTGTCTTCAATAAAATAGGCTCCACCATTGTAATAATGGAGTGCTCATTTCAGTTAGAAGAAGAAGGCAGAAGAAGGAAGCTCGGCTTTGAGCTGGAACTAGCCGAGAAGGAAGAGTTCGGTTGTGAGCCGAGAAGGAAGAGTTCGGTTGTGAGCCGAGAAGGAGTTCGGTCTTGAGCCGAGGAAGGAGTTCGGTCTTAAGCCGAGGAAGTAGTTCGGTCTTGAACCGAGAAGGAAGAAGCAACCTAGCCGAACTAGCCGTTGGAGCAGCAGTTAGTTAGCTGAGATGTAGCGGTTATTCTTCTTGCTTTCTTGATTCTTCTTGTAGTTAGTTAGTAGCAGTTGCTACTTGATTGTAGAGCTTTAAATAGCTCACCGTGTATGTAGTTTAGAGTAGAGTTTAATCAATAAAGAGTTTTTCCAGTTTTCTCTCCAAGATTATCATCTTCAATACTCAAAGTGTGAGTGTGTGTGTTTTCTGCATTGTGTGATCTCATACAACAGTGAGTGTGTGTGTGATCTTATTGAGTGTGTGAAAGCCTTGTGTGTGCGAATCCTAACAACCATTTTATAGTATAATTTCGATTTGATTCCAGTCGTATTATATTTACTGGATAAAAAGAAGTAAAAGTAACCACTTTTTTAGACTTCGTCTAAACTCATTACTTAACTTGATGTTCAAGCTAGAATCTTTGTTATCGAATTTAACTTTAGGAATTTAACTTCGCGTAAATCGTAATCATTCCAATAATAATGTCACACGTGATTATCGAACTGTTCGGATTTCACAAGGAAATGTTTAATTAATGATACATTTTTTAAGTCAAAGTCAAACTTTTCTTCATTAAACATTCAAAATCACTACAGTTTCTCTATTAATTTCTTTTGCAGACATGCATTAGTATTATTTTCGCGACAATGATTTATTTTTTAATTTAATAATTTATTATTGCGAGCGTGTATAAGATAATGATGACGTTGTGAAAATTTGAATTCAAAATTTAATGAATCATTGTTGTTATAAATGGACACCTATATCAATACAATTTATTTAGGGCTCGTTTGATTGTCATGACAGGAAATAATAAGATAGTTATCTTAAGATAGTATTTTCGAGTCGAAAGTAAGATAGTGTCATATAGTATTTTCACGATATTGTTTGGTTAACAAGATAGTGATTTATAGATAAGATGTAAAATGACAAAAAATATCCTTATTACTAAATATATTTGTAGGTAAATGTATCTATATTTTATGATTAAGTTAAATAAATGAATGTTAATGATCATTACAGAATACAATTCAATCTTCTTCATCACGGCACACGATTGAATCTTCTTCTTCTCCCTCATCACAAAATCTGAATCTAATTTCTAACTCGTTGACCAAAATTCAGCTCCATCTTCCCGTCCCATAGCAAGTAGCCTAAAATCAAAGCCTTCGTGGAAGAGGTCGAGCGGCGATCCGCCGGAAGGAGGTTGCGTGATGTCCTTGGACAAAATTCCTTCTTTTTTTAAAAAGCAATTTTATCCTTTCTCAAACATCCAATAAACTAACCTCTACTAATTTTATTCTTTAACAAAATCACATCAAATTCAACAGCAAAATATACCGCGGAAAAAATTAAGTGTTGAGAAAGGATTTCGTATCATTCAGTATATTCACAAGAATGGAGTTACACGCCTAAATAGGCAGAGGAAATATTTACATATGGTAAGATCCACTATGATTTACCCTAGCTATAAATCATGAAAGAATAATTTTAATTGACTTTATAATCTTCGCATATCTTCCTTGATTTTAGCTTGATTTCTTCCAACACTCCCCCTCAAGTTAAACAATGAGATTTCTCATTTTTAACTTGACCAATACTTCGGCGAAGCTTCTTGCATTCACAGCTTTTGTGAGAATATCTGCTAACTGGTCTTTTGAACGAACAAACGGAAGGTCTATGACTTTTGCTTCTATATTCTCCTTGATAAAATGTCGGTCTACCTCCACATGCTTTGTTCGATCATGTTGTACTGGATTATCGGATATACTAATTGCTGCTTTATTATCGCAAAAGAGTTTGCACGGCTCTTTTGACATCAAGCCAAGTTCCGTCAACAACTTCTTCAACCATAGGATTTCTGTCACTCCACTTTTGATCCCACGAAATTCTGCTTCTGCACTTAATAGTGCTACTACCTTTTGCTTCTTACTTCGCCAAAATACTAAATTACCTCCAACAAAGGTAAAGAAGCATGCGGTCGACTTTCGATCATTTGGATTTCCGGCCCAATCCGCATCAGTGAACCCATGCACCTCCAAATTTCCATGATTTTCGAACAAGATCCCGTGTCCTGGTGTCCCCTTTAAATAGCGCACAATCCTCAAAGCTGCTTCCCAGTGATCGACTTGAGGCTTATGCATGAACTGACTAACTACTCCCGCGACATATGCGATATCAGGTCTAGTATGAGAGAGATAGATAAGTTTACACACAAGTAATTGATATCTCGTTTGGTGGGTGAGTTCGGCTCCTTCAGTCAGTCGAAGGCCAAGATTCTGCATCATTGGGGTTTCTGCCGGCTTGCAATCCAGCATTCCTACTTCGGCCAAGAGATCCAACACATACTTCCTTTGGCTTATGAATATTCTCTTCTTTGATCGCATCACTTCAATGCCCAGGAACTACTTCAATAGGCCCAAGTCTTTCATTTCAAACTTGGTAAACAGATTTTTTCTCAACTGCCTTATTTCTTCCTCATCGTCCCCAGTAAGGATCATATCATCCACATAGATAATCAGACACGTGATCTTCCCGTCCTTCTTCTTTAGAAACAAAGTATGATCTGAATGACTCTGTTTGTATCCATATTTCTTCATTACTTCCGTAAATCTTCCGAATCATGCCCTGGGTGACTGCTTTAAACATATAGGGTCTTCTTGAGTCTACATACCTCTCCTGCCTTGAACGCCCCATCAAACCCTGGCGGAGCTTCCATATAGATCGGTCGAGTAAGCTCTCCATGCAAGAAAGCGTTAGTGACATCAAACTGATGCAGTGGCCAGTTCTTCGTTGCAGCAATAGAGAACAACACACGAATAAAATTAATCTTAGCTACTGGTGAGAATGTTTCTGCATAGTCAACTCCATAGGTTTGAGTGTAACCTTTCGCTACTAACCTTGCTTTGTAGCGATCAATTGATCCGTCCGGTTTCCTCTTGATTGTGAACACCGGCATCCCACTAGTCTTGATCCGTATGGTCTAATACACACCTCCCATGTCTTGCTTTTCATTAGTGCCTTCATTTCAACGAGCATTGCCTCTCTCCAATGTTGGATTTTCATTGCTTCTTCTGCCGTTCTGGGGATCTCTTCTTCTTCATATAGGGCTGCCATAAACGCCCTTGCCATTTCTGTCATGTTTGTTGTAGCCAAATTCGCCATTGAATATCTGCTCTTCTTTGATATCCGTTCTGGACTGTACTTCTTGGGCGGAATACCCCTTGTGCTTCGATTGGGAAGTATGCACTGTCCAGTATCCCCATCAATTGCAGTATTCTCCTTTGGTTCTGCAAAAGAGTCATTAGGAATATTTGCACTATTGACCCCAGTTTCAGTAATTACCTCAGATATCATTGGAGAAGGACTGTCCGGGCTCGGCGGTTGAGGAGGCTCTACTGGCAACGAGACGGGCTCGGCGGCAGTGCTAACTGTCTCTGTTGGTTCCACAGTAGATTCGCTTGGTGATGACACAAACCAATTTAGGGGTCCACTTGATCTATCAACATTCCTAATTTCACAACTCCCCCCATGACCACTAAGATTGGTATAGTAATACTCACATTCCAAGAAGTTGCAGTTCATGATCGTTATGATCTTCCTAGACGATGGATCAAAACACCTATAACCCTTTTGATTGATTCCGTACCCCAAAAAAATACATTTGATGGCCCAAGCGGAAAATTTTGTTCTTTTGTGTTTTGGAACATGAACATACACAGAACATCCAAATATTTTAAGGGGTAGGGTAAGGGGTTCAGGTATATCGGCTAGTGAGGACAACAATTGTAATGGAGTTTTCATTTTTAAAATTTTTGTAGGGAGACGATTCACCAAATAAACAGAAGTTGCAACTGCTTCAGGCCATAAAAATTTCAAAACATTAGAATCAAAAAACAAAGCACGAGTGATTTCCATAATGATTCTATTTTTCCTCTCGGCTACTCCGTTTTGTTCGAGGGTATATGGGCATGAGGTTTGATGAACTAACCCGTTATCCACAAAACAATTTAACATTTCACGATTGACAAACTCCCTCCCATTGTCAGACCTAAGGATTTTAATGGTTGTCTGAAATTGAGTTTGAATAAGTTTGTAAAAAAGAACAAAATTTTCCATAAACTTCAGATTTGTTTTTCAAAAAATATACCCACGTCATTCTTGAACAATCATCCACAAATAACAAGAAATATCGAAAACCATGATCACCAGTAACGGGCGCAGGGCCCCAAACATCAGCATGTACTAGTGAAAAAAGACTCGTAACTCGAGTTTCAGTAGATTTAAAAGATTGTCTATGGCTTTTTGCCAAAACACACGATTCGAAATCAAAATCCTTGAGATGGGAAAAATTAGGAAAAAGAAGTTTAAAATAAACAAGAGATGGATGACCTAAACGTCTGTGCCACAACCAAGCGTCTCGGGTCGCAGATCCGTGAGCCAGCATTGCGGCACTGCCTTGGTGAGCCATCCCGTCAACATAGTAGAGGCCTTGACGCTCAGTGCCACACCCAATTATCCTCCTCATCCTGATATCATGTAATACACAAAAATTAGGATGCATTAGCAATAGTAATTTAATTCCTTCGTCACGTGGCTAATAGACATCAACTTATGTGATAGCTTAGGAACATAGAGACAATTAGACAACCTTAACGTCAGTGAAATTTCAATTGTTCCACTCCCCTCTACCGAAGTTAATTCCCCATCTGCGGTTTGTATCTGACTTTTCATAGTACCACAGAAATATACAAAATCATCTTTATCACGTGTCATAGTGTCAGTGGCCCCACAGTAAAAAATCCACCGCCTATCTTTCTCTCTAGACTTATTTTGTACTGCACATGCAATAGGCAACTTATGCAATATTTCGAAACTATTAGGGCTCACACATAAATCATCACAAATTAGGGGTTCTTTTTCGGAATAGGCAAAGTATGGGGGGCAGATTGCATAAAATGGGGTAATTCCTGTAATTTTCGAGAAGAGTATGGAACGGGCTTTAAAATATAAAGTGGGCAGGGTTTGCAAAACCTTATCCCATTACCTCCTTCGTTCATACCGCCGTTCTCTGCCCCTCCAATTCGTCCTGCGAAAGCCGCCTGCCCCACGTCGTCCCCTCGTTTGCCGCCGCCGTCGCGCGAGCCTCCTCCCTCAGTCGCTCGCCCACAGACGACAGTCTCTGTTCTGCCGACTTCCTCCACTCCGATGGCCAACTTTGCTTTCCCCTTTTGACTTTCCTCCTACCACTCTGGGAAACCGATCAATTTGAAGCACGTCTCCCGGGTATGCTTGTTCATCCCATAATTCGAGCACCACAATTTGGTCTTGTGGGTTTGGGTGCTGCGCGGCGGCTGTTGGTGGCGGCGAGATTGTGTCCTGGATGGGGCATCGCTTGTTGGGGCGGAAAGCGCACGTTTCGGGCTCCAAATCCGAGGCATACACCGTTCGTTGTACCGGTTTGGTCAGGGTTTGCCGCCGGCATGATCTTCAGCGGGGTGGATTCCCTCTTGACCTACCCGTATGCGACGTCCACCGGTGGCGCCGGGATCTCCTTAAGGATGTCTCTTCTGGTCCCCTCGAATTGAGGGTTCAGTCCGGCCAAGAACATGTACAATCGTTGGGTGTTGATGATGTTTCGGTATTCACCGATTCCTTTGTCACAGCAAGTGATTGTCTTGGTTTGTCATCGATCGATTTCGATCCATACTCCGTGCAGGGTTCTCCAGTAGGTTTCCAGATCCATATCTCCTTGGACAATTCGACTGGCCTTGTCCTCCAAATCGTATATCATATACGAGTCCGACGTACTCTGGTACGTCACCGCCAGGCTATCCCAAATTGCCTTCGCACTTTGGTGATGTGCAAAGTCCCCGACGATCTCGATCTTCATATTGTCCATGATCTAGGAGAAGACCACTAGATCGGTCTCCTCCGACTCCAGATACTCCTTATCAATTGGTTTTGGTGGTTCAGGCACTCCGGTGATGTGCCGTAGTGCTCTTCTGCTCCCGGGGGCAACTCGCATCAGTCGAGCCCATAATGGATAGTTCCTTCCATTTAGCTTGAATGCTACCACACCATTCTTGCTTGCTTTAAGTTTCAGATCACGGTGTTTAACATCCTCCTCTTCTGGCATTTTCAGGTTTCGGTGGTCCTCCGCCTTCTGGCCGGGACAAGGTATATGGGGTTGTGATGAAATTATTTTCTGAGCCTCTGCTCTGATGCCATGTTGAGAAAGGATTTCGTATCATTCAGTATATTCACAAGAATGGAGTTACACGCCTAAATAGGCATATGAAATATTTACATATGGTAAGATCCACTATGATTTACCCTAGCTATAAATCAGGAAAGAATAATTTTAATTGATTTCATAATCTTCGCATATCTTCCTTGATTTTAGCTTGATTTCTTCCAACATTAAGTAAAAAAAAGAAGTAATTTTCATGTGAATGGGAATAAAAACCTACGAAGAATCGAGCTCCAATGCTACATGATCAGTACAAACACCTCAAGAATCAATCATCTCAGCTCTTTTTTACTCTTTTTCCGCCTCATCGCTTTTCCTCTTCTTCTTCGCCGGACAGTCTCCGACGCCTTTGGAGTGGGACTGGAGCAGGTGGTTGAAGGCGTTAGAGGAGAGATGATGGAAAGAGAAATGGGATGAGAGAGGTAGGGTAAGAGGATGAGAGAGGTGAGATGAGAGAGAAGGGGCATTTGAGGGTATCAAGTTAGAACAGTGTACAATAGCTGCAAATGTGTGCGATTGTCTTATCACGTTTTAATGGACAGTTTTTCGGGCCTGAACGGGCTTTTTTCACTTTTTCCAGCTTTGTGATAGTGCAATCATGGCAACCAAACCAAGGAAAAAGGGTGGATAAGGCCACTAACATGGCAATCAAACCCGCCCTTATACTAGTTCATCCACCAAATATTGTTTTTACTAAAGAACGTACTACTAATCGTGCATGTCGTTTTACATAAAAGCCCCCACAAATATGCATACACTTTGTTTCATATGATATGTAAATCTTGTTTGAAGGAGAATATCAATATGGTTTCTCATTTTGATTAGAGAGTTCTAATATTTATTTCCCAAATAGAAAAAGGAAAACATGAAAGTGAAAGAAAACGAAGGCGCGGGAGTCTACCACTCCTCAGTAGTTTTCGGTTGTAGTATTAAATAATCTTAATGCTTACGTCACATTTATAATTATATACTATATGACAGTTTGTAAAATTATGCTATCTCATAATTAAATAGTATTATGTTTGGTTTATAAAATTGCACCGCTTAACTTAATTGTAGATAAATAGTCTTATGATATATAGTCATAGTCACTATTTCCAATTAAAATAATCTCACAATTTAATTCTAAGACCTGGATAGATAATCATACGATAATCAGTCATGACAATTGAACTAAAAAATTATTAGTCTCACACTCTCGAGTATTATACCCTCCGTCAATAAATAATAGTGTCATTTGTGAATATCATGAGTTTTAATTAGAAAATAGTAAAGTAAGAGAGAAGCAGAAAAAATAGGTAAAGTAAGATAAAAAAAAGTTGGTAAAACATGGAATAGATGAGAAAAAAATAGGTAAAGTATGTAAGAGAAACTTTCTATTTTTTTTAGAAATGAGGCTATTTTTTGTGGATAACATAAAATAGTCAAATTAGACTATTTTTCGTGGACGAAGAGAGTATTTTGGTACGCAAATACCAACTATTTCTGTTTAATCGATCGAGAGAAAAAAATGGTTAATTAAATTAAATATGTATAAATATTATGGCCCAATTTAAATACTCATTCAGTCCCATAAAAATATAGACATATTATATGACAATTAAGACAAAATTGGTAAAGTAAGAGAGATAAGAGGAATAACAGTTAGAATAGTATTAGTAGATAGTGAAACCTTCATTATTATTAGCGTTTTGAGTGTGGTATAAATTGTAAATAACGTGATGATGTGTAAGGAATATATTTGAATAACTTTCCATATAAAAATATTCATATTTTTATAGGACAGACCAAAATAAAAATATTTTTTTATTAAAAAATATAAACTCAGCCTGCCACAAAATAATTCAACACGTACTAAATTTTGGCAATACACTATCATGCTTACACGTACTATATTTGCAGATTAAACACAACGATTTGCTGATTAAAAGTAGAAGGTAGCAAAGTTTAATACCCCTATTATAATTATTGGCTGCAAATCTGTATATCTATGGTGGAGAAACACTCTTGCTGCAGATAAAAACAAAAGCCGCGTAAGCTGCGCCAGCTCCTTCAGCTGGATTTATTACACAGCCTTCCAAATTCCGATTGAAAGTTCTGAGTTTTACTCCGCTGCAGAAATGCCGGAAAATGCTGCTCCGCTGATCCAGAAACAAGACTACCACGAGAGCTGCGCGGCGTGCAAGATTGAACACATGAGGGATTCTGATGAAGGGATTCCATTCAAGCTTCTCATTTTGGTCTGGCTCATCACTCTCGCTGCAGGTTCATCTTTTCTTGATTTTTGAACTCTTGGGTGTCGCCGGTTTTTGGGCTTGCTGTAATCTGATGTTGGGGTTTGGTATGGAGAAAAAGATTGGATTTTTAGATGATTTTCTTAAGCTGATTTGTGAGGTTTATCTCGGATTGAATTGACTGGTTTGATAGCAGTCCTCGATGGTGAAATTGGTTGGTGGTTGGACCAGTGCACGTGTTTGGATGGAGTGCTATATTTGGTGAACTAATTTAATCGGAGTTTATGTTTCGTTCCTAATCATTTGCCTTTATTGATGTGGGACTCGTATTTATTTCCTTAAGCTAATGGTATGGGTGAGGTGTTGATCATAAATGAAAATGATCTATGCAGGGAAATTTGTCTCTTTTTTGGAGGTCAAGAAAATGTTATTTGTCTTCTGCAATTTGTGTAATGTCTTCCACTATTTATTGATATTTTACTTTGAGTTGTGTTTCGGATGGGGACATGATGCATTGTGTTAGAGCTATCCCCAACCACCTCTAGTATGCCTTGAATAAGTGTCATTATTAGCAAAAGTGGGAGTAAGTGTCATTTTCTACCCTAATTCAAATTTACTTATTCCATTTATTGTGTTACTCAATATGATGTAGATTAATACTCAGAAAAACTGTTAAAATTGTATTGTTGAAAAGTATTATCATGAATTTTTAGAAGTGATAAGATAAGGAATTTGCTTAATGAACAATAGGACTTGATAAAATATGTTATGATCAGCAAAGGAAAAGTAGGAACCAAATATTTATTGTTTGTAAAATGGGTTGGGAAATGGTTTTTGCATTTTGGCTGAAGTTGGTTTTTTGCAAGAGCACTGACTTTTGCTGCAATAATCATAAAAAATTTGGAGTGCAGGGGTGGAGATGGCGTTAGCTGGTATAATGTGAAGTGGAGAAAAATTTCATCACATATGGCTTAAAATTTCATGATTAAACTTTGGCTTGTCTGATAGTATAAGATAGTAGCAGCTTGTTACCAATTTGCTTAGCTCAATCTTTCCTTACTTGCTCTTTTACACTTTATTTATGCACATTTATGACGTTGATATTAAATTCTTTCACTGTATTCTAATGACATTTTATGGTGCCGTTGACAGCTCTGCCAATATCGTCTCTTTTCCCTTTCCTATATTTTATGGTAATGATGCGCCGCAACCTTGAAAACTCTGTATTGTAACTTTTCAACACTTTCAAGAGTCTGTATCATACAACGTGTTCCCATCATCTCATTTTTTTTGGTTTGCATAGTAATGGAGAGCATTATACCTACGTACTGCAGATAAGAGATCTCCATATTTCAGAAAAGGAGGAAGACATAAGTTACTATGCTGGATATGTCGGTTGGTCTCTTTTTAACGTTGTTGTATAGTATATGAGCCTATTGTACAATTGATATTTAACATGTAGCTAATATTTCTTGAAGGATCGTCTTTCATGCTTGGGAGAGCTTTGACTTCTTTTCTCTGGGGGCTCATAGCTGATAAATATGGTCGGAAACCAGTCATAATGTTTGGCACATTTATAGTGTGAGTGTCCATAATATATATCTGTGTCAATTGGCCTTATTAAGTACTCTTATCACATTTTTCGTATCTTTATTTTGGATGAATTTTCCAGGGCTATATTCAATACAATTTTTGGTGTTAGCGTAAACTTTTGGATGGCCATTATTACAAGGTTCCTTCTTGGAAGTTTATGTGGAACGCTTGGACCTTTAAGGGTACGCTGATCCAAAATTCGTAGTAACTTAGCTATATTTTCTGTTTCTTTTTATATGCAACATCAATACTGAAGTTTGTTTCTTGGCATTTAGTAAATTCTGAATACCTTGTAATTGTTCGTTTGAATTTCCAATTGACCAGGCATATGCTTCTGAAATCTGTCGTAAAGAGCACCAAGCTTTGGGGATGTCAGTTGTGAGGCTTTGATCCTTGTTCTTTTCCTTTTCTTGATTCATTATCTTATCAATATTATCCTGATATGTAATACTATGTTGCTTGTTTAACTTGATTTTTACAGATTAGCACATCCTGGGGCATAGGCTTGGTCATCGGTCCTGCTGTCGGAGGCTTTCTTGCACAGGTAATTTCTTTCAGAACACTCCATGAAACTGCAGGTTATTAACATAATTGGTGCATAAAAAACTAACTTGAAAAAAACTAATATATCTGCACTTACTTCTGAGTTTACGTATAGTAATGTAAATAATGACAAACATAAATATCTCTTCAATACTATAAAATATTTCTGAAGTTCAGTCAAACATAATCTTATTTTTAGGTGCTGGATACTGCAAATTTCTCTTTTCTGCATTGTCATATCTTGAAGTTTGTAGGCTATATACTGGAAAGAATCTCTTACACTTCAGTTATTTTGACTTGCATGATTTTAGCCTGCTGAAAAATATCCACAAATCTTCTCCGAAAAATCCATCTTTGGAAGGTAAGCCTAGTTTACCCATTCATTTCCTTTTGCCCACGTGATTTTATAGCGCAAATAGACTCTACATTGCTATCAATATCAATTGCAGGTTTCCATACTTTTTACCTTGTCTAGTGATCTCAGCATTTGCTTTGGTGGCGTCTAGTCTCTGCCTCTGGCTCCCCGTATGCTTCTCTCCTAAGCTATCCATTTAAGTAAAATCAGTATTGTGTGTCCGACAACTCAACGAATTCCCCCTCCCTCAAATGTGAATAATCGCAGGAAACAATTCATTTCCATAACAAAGAAAACATAGCACAGACTAGGGAAGGCAACGCTTATGAGTCCATTGAGTCGTATAAAGTGGAAGTTTCTGAGCTCAAACGTACAGTCTCTCAGAAAAGCCTCTTAAGAAATTGGCCCTTGATGTCTGCTATTATTGTGTACTGTGTTTTCCAGCTTCATGATATGGCCTATAGTGAGGTATTTTCTTTGTTCTCTTCCTCTCTACAAAGAAATATTTTTTCGTATAATCTAATGCACTCTATATTTCTTATTTTGTTTGTAAAAACAGTATATATATATCTTGGAGATATCAAATGTATGCTTTTAGTATAGACATCCCAAGGCGTGTAACATCATATACCTTCAATATTATTAATTAGATCATTAACTACATGACTTATAGCTCCAATAATATACAGTTTCTCAAGAATAAGCAATTGCCCTCATGCTAATTTGCTTAATGGTTTCTGGAATCTTAAAGTAAACACCAAACACAATAATTTGTTTAATTATAAATTGTCATCTATTGCTACTTATATATTTAGTAATATTTTGATAGAGATCAAGCTAATGATCTCCATTATCTCTTGAGATTATTTTCATTATTATGGAGATTGTTGAAAGATTACAATTGATAGAGATCAAGCTAATGATCTCCATTATCTCTTGAGATTATTTTCATTATTATGGAGATTGTTAAAAGATTACTTTAAATGTTGAGGATTTGTTTCATTGTTTATCTATAGGTTGATCCCTATAAATAGCTCCTCTTTAGAAGAGCTAGATATCTCGGAAAATAAAGTGTATTAGGACGGTATCAACCGTAGGCCTCTTCGGAGGATTATCTTGGCCTCTTTGGAGGATTGTTCTTCTTTTATATTGAATTCCAGTTCTTGTTTTACTTCCGCCTTTAACTCCATACCAAATTGTTATGGAGTGATAAGGCAGTTAAGAACCAAAGGATAAACAACTCGAAGATAAAGAATAGAAAATAACTCTCAAGCTTTTGTAAACAAGAACCAACAGAACTTGGAAATAAAATAGATAATAATCCTCTCACCGAGGCCTCGGTTTTCACCGCCTAATAACTTTGATCTCGGAAAATAAAGTGTATTAGGACGGTATCAACCGTAGGCCTCTTCGGAGGATTATCTTGGCCTCTTTGGAGGATTGTTCTTCTTTTATATTGAATTCCAGTTCTTGTTTTACTTCCGCCTTTAACTCCATATCAATTTATCAACCGTAGGCCTCTTCGGAGGATTATCTTGGCCTCTTTGGAGGATTGTTCTTCTTTTATATTGAATTCTAGTTCTTGTTTTACTTCCGCCTTTAACTCCATATCAATTTGGTGCGGCGAACGTGGATCGCATCATGGTCAACACTCAGAGCACTGAAGAACGTCTTGACAGATTGGAGAAGGCGGTCGCGAACATCAAAGTGCAAATGAGCACATTCGAAGCCCGAATATCTAACTGTATCAATGATGCCTTGGCACCATTCTTGCAGGATCTGCAGTCTCGTGGCTTCATTCGGGAGCGCGGGCAACAGATCGCATTCACTTTAGATGATCAGCCTTTATCTCACACCAACAATACCAAGTCCCACAACTTCAACACTGAGCCAACGCCGCCCCTACTTCCTCTTGCACCTAATCCTCCCCCAACCAGCCCCCTTGTGCAGGAGATACAACCAGTCCAGCAACCAGTGACTCTCCCATGTTTGGATGCACCATCCATCCCTGCAAATCAACATCTCCATAAGTTGCCCATCACCCAACCTAATGTTGCACTTTCACCATCCATTTCTCAATCAAAACTGCTTGCACTCTCTCCGCCCCTCACTGTACATCCAGTTGGGGCTGACCATCTCTCTTCGCTCATGTTTTCCTCTCCCAATTCCACATGTGAATTCATTGAAGCTAATTGTTGGTGTACCTTTGTGATGCATATGACTACCGAACATCTTGAGTATGAATGGCTACTTGCAAGCCCAACAACAAGGATACCCAGGCAATGCATTAATGTTGTTGGTCATTTTCTCTTGTTCGGCAATGTGGATTCTTTTCGAAAGCACGAGTACGAGCCTCCACTGATCAAAGCAATGTGTTTATGTTTCAACTCCTGCCTTGTGGGCAAGGCTGTTTTGACAGCGAGGCAATTGATAGAGATTAAGCTAATGATCTCCATTATCTCTTGAGATTATTTTCATTATTATGGAGATTGTTGAAAGATTACAATTGATAGAGATCAAGCTAATGATCTCCATTATCTCTTGAGATTATTTTCATTATTATGGAGATTGTTGAAAGATTACTTTAAATGTTGAGGATTTGTTTCATTGTTTATCTATAGGTTGATCCCTATAAATAGCTCCTCTTTAGAAGAGTTAGATATCTCGGAAAATAAAGTGTATTAGGACGGTATCAACCGTAGGCCTCTTCGGAGGATTATCTTGGCCTCTTTGGAGGATTGTTCTTCTTTTATATTGAATTCCAGTTCTTGTTTTACTTCCGCCTTTAACTCCATATCATATTTGTTATATTTTCTCCAGATATTCTCTTTGTGGGCTGTCAGCTCGAGGAGGCTCGGGGGGTTGCATTTTGACTCGGCAGATGTTGGTGCAGTTCTTTCGATCACAGGTACACAGTTTATCCTTCTCTGTCATTCTATAGCTTTTCATTTTGATAACCATGCTTTGAAATGCAGCTTACCAATTACCATGGTGAAATATCTTGTTCTTTTCTTAAGGTGATTCACCTGTAATGTGACGTATCTCATTTGATGTTTCTATGGTCACTCAGGTGTTGGTATGCTCATCTTTCAGCTCTCCGTATATACCTGGATTGAGAGAATACTTGGACCTGTCATGGTCTCTCGTATAGGATCTGTACGTCTCCCTAAAACTCACATCTCTAATCCATTTGTTTGGCCTTCTAACATCTTGCCTGCCTGTTTATCCCTTTGCAGGTCATTTCGATACCGTTGCTAACAACCTACCCATTTTTAGCCAATTTATCGGGTCTCATCCTCTTATTACTTATTAATTTTGCTTCAATGTTCAAGAACGTGCTCGCTGTGAGTTCTTATCTTCAATGTACACTGAACTCTATTTTTTCTCTATTTTATACTGATTCACAACGAACATGAACAGATATCCATCACGACAGGCCTGTTAGTTCTTCAAAATAGAGCTGTGGTTAGTCCCGGTCTCTCCTTATCAAATTGCAATTTCACACACATTCATGAATCAAACTGTTACGAATCAATCTGATATCCCCCTTTTCAGACAAAAGAGCAAAGAGGAGCTGCAAACGGCATATCCATGACAGCCATGTCTCTCTGTAAATCTATCGGTCCTGCAGCCGGAGGTTCCCTGTGAGTTTTACTTGAACAGTTCTCATTTCATCTCACACTTTTATCTTCTCCATGAATCATTACCGTGTTCCATCTTCAACCAAGTAGTTGCAACCATTTATCGCAATATTCTCGATATAATGGGCATAATTTTTCGTATTTGATACACGTGTTCTAACATCACTTTCTTGTCTTCGACGTGTCCAGACTCTCCTATGCTCAAGGCCGTCTAGATACAGACTTCTTACCAGGTACCAACGGGGGAGTCTCATGTAAAATAGTCTAACATGTCAAAATCTGTTGGACGAGTTCCAAAAATTATTTCAATCGGGTAGTTGAGCCGTTAGACGGTCTTACACGATATTGTTGAGCTGTTGCATATGTATATGTAATCAACCGAGTTTGACAACAAATTATACCGTTGCAATGCAGGTGTTCACCTAGTTTTCTTCGTGTTAAACGTGGTTGAGTTTGTTGGATTCGTAATGACCTTCCATCCATTTCTTGTCGTCCCCGACGATGACGTGTGTTCGAGTTCAGCCGGTGACCAGGAAAGTCTCTTGAGCTGATCGGAACAGTATCTTCTTCCATGGTGTAGTTTATAGTGTGCATCTGTTCTAAAAAATGAAGCTTAGTGGAGTAAAGATAAAGAGAACTGTGAATAGAAAAGGTATCAATTTTTTGGCATGTTTGATCTTGTACCATCTCATCAATAAATACGTAGCTCTTATAGTGTTTCAATAAAATAGTGCGCATTTATTTATTTCTTATTTTTGAACACACTTTCCTCACATCTACTAAAAAAGGTTTATGGTGAATAGGGTTTGCATATTTGTTGTAACTGATGAGATTAATATCACCAGGATGAGATTAATATCACCAGAGGTTCTTGGTGAAAGGGAATGGTTTATTTGTGTTGAATATACCTTTGCACTAGATATACATAAAATATATTAAATTCAGTAATGATAAATATAATTAAGAATATATCAAAAAACCATAAAATCTTTATCAATAATTAGGTGTATTAGGGTCCTACTGTCTCCTTAGTGTTAAGCATCAAACGGATCATAGCCCTTGGATCCTTGAATTGGATGGTTGTGATAAGCTAAATTATTAGACTAAAATGTTACATTATTAGTCAAACTATATTATTATACTAAAATGTTACATTATTTTGCTAAAATAGTAAGTACACTATTAGCTAAGTTACATTATTAGATTAATATCTACATTATTAGATGACACGTGACATGAATCTAACCGTTAGATCACAAGATCCAATGAATAACAAGAGTTTTGATTTTGAACCATATTTGCAAGTTGAAAATGATCACACCCCCATCCCGGGGTGCGTTATAATGTTAACTTTTGCTAACTCTGTTAATTCATCAACATAGTATATTAAAAATATCAACATGATGACATTAAAATGTCAATACATAATATCAACACAATATATTGAAATTTGAAATGTTAACAAAATTATGCATTGACATTTTAATGTCATTATATTGACATTTTTAATACACTGCGTTGCGTTGATGAGTTAGCAGAGTTGGCAACTTAAGAAAATTAACAATTGATCAAAACCCATCCCTATATATATATATATATATATATATATATATATATATATATATATTTAATATAAAAATATAAAAATTCTATAATTAATTTTTCTGTCTTTGCCTTTATTCCGAATGATTCATCGCAACTTAAAAATATCGTAGTGGCCTCAAAATTATATCAAATTGTATAACTATCTTCCACTCAAGTTCACTTTAATTGAAATGAGAGGCCTTCGAAAAATAATTGGAAATGAGATACAGTTTAATTTTGTATTGTTAAATTAGTTTTCTGGTCATATTTGTGTGTGTGACGCTAGTTCAAATAAGATAGATATCAAGGTCAGATTAATAAAATAATACTATATGTTGTTGCATTATCCTTTTTTTTTTCCTTCAAATTTATGCTCTGTTACATGCCACTCAAGTTTATAACTTGTTGGTTTTACATGCTTTGTTTTGGACTTGGTTTGTGTGGTGAGCTCAAACCAGAATTTGATCTGCATTTTCATCACTGCTGTATAGGCATGGATGCTGTCTGTTGAAATGCTGCTGCACCAGAATCTTTCTAGCTAGCACCACCATTTCTATGTTGCTTAAAGGGCCATGGTTCTCCTTCAACAACATTTGAACCGCATTCGTAAATGCTCCACATGGTTTTCTTTCGTTCTCCATAATCTCCGCGTCTGCAGACGTCTCGTTCGTTTGGCAGCCACTGAGCAGGATCCCTTCATCCGGCTTCAGCGGCTTGCTGATGGGCGGCTGCGGCTGGTGAAACATGAGGCTGGCATCAGCTCCAAACACCTCCACCAAATGTGTGCCAATGTCTCTGCTGATTTTGCAGGTTAAAGACATGAAATACTGCAGTATTGATTGGAAAGGGATCTCTTTCAGCTTGTGGTATTCTGCAGCAACCGTCGCGTCTGAGGTCGCAGAAGGGCCTATCTGTTCTGTCTCTTTGTCAATTAGGCCGCCGCTGTGGCAAGAATCCGAGAGGATGGTGAAAGTGGCCCCTTTCGGAACACGATTCACTAGCTGCCTGAAGTCCATACCTACCAAACAGCATGAAGAATAATCTGTTATCATCTTAAAAACATTAATTTTGATCAATTTTGTATGAGAAAACTGGCTTCTTCTTTCTTGGAATAGTTGTGAGGCTGCTTGATCAAAGTGCCATGGCCCGAGTAGTGGAAGAACAAGACGTCACCTTCCTCGGCCCGATCAACCATGCTGTTGAGTGCCTACTTGATGTTGACACCGGTGGGCATGACGGGACTGCCAGGCTTGTCTGTGAGAAGCTCAACATGATTTGTTAGGATTACAAGCAGATTATGATTGCAAGAGTGTGAGTGTGTGTGTTTGATCGGAGAAGAATCAAGAGAGTTTCGCAAAAGGAGAAATCGTATTGAATTTGCAGAGAAACGAAAATAGCTGAACTAACTGAAAAGAAACAAACCAACGGCTATTTAAATCTAAGCCAACAAACGGTCGAAAGAATCGAACGCTCAGGATTTAATCCATCTTAAAACGCGAGATCCGACGGTTGCTGAAGCGTCTCAGCTCCTTCGATTTCTTCAGTGTTGATCAGCTCGATTGCAGCTCGATTCATCACTCAATTTCTACAAACTCCACCTTGATGACTCGATTGCCAATCAGCTGCCCTTCTTGAGATTTATCAAACTCATGCACAACTCCAGCTTCGTCTTTGGTATTGGTTTAGTCAGCATATCTGCTGGATTATCCGCTGTGTTAACCTTGAAGACCCTTATCTCTCCATCTTCTATCCTCTCCCGAATGAAGTGTAATCGCACATCAATGTGCTTACTTCTTTCATGGTATACTTGATGTTTTGCTAAGCATAAGGCACTGCTATTGTCACAGCCTATGCTCACTGACTCTTGAAGTATACCAAAGTCTTTCAACATGCCTCTGAGCCATGCACTCTCCTTCACTGCTGAGGTTAATGCCATGAACTCAGCCTCGGTAGTAGACAATGCAACCACCGATTGCAAACTGCTTTTCCACCTGATAACTGAGCCAAACAAAGTGAACAAATACCCTGACTGTGATCTCCTTGTATCCAAATTCCCAGCAAAATCAGAGTCAGTCCATCCCACCAAAGCATCTCCCTTATACTCACTTCCACCATCAAACATGATCCCATAATCAGTGGCTCCTCTCAAATACCTCATCAGCCACTTCAAGGCAGACCAATGCTCCCTACCATAGTTAGTCATGTACCTGCTAGTTACTGATATGGCTTGAGCTATGTCTGGCCGTGTGCATATCATGGCATACATTATACTGCCAATGATATTCGCCTAAGGAATTTTCTGCATTTTCATCATCTCAGATTCTGTTTTTGCTTTCTGCTCAGCTGTCAGCTTATGTTGCTGCCCCATTGGCACAGCCACACTTTTGATGTTATCCATCTTGAATTTCTTCAACAACCTGGATACATAATCACCTTGGGTGAGCCATATCTTACTGCATTCTCTCCTCCTCACAATAGACATTCCCAGAATTCTTCGGGCAGGCCCCAGATCTTTCATTTCAAAAGCCTCACTGAGATCTTTCTTCACTTGTTGGACTTCACTCATATTGACCCCAGCCAACAACATGTCGTCCACATACAATAGCAAGTAAGCAACTGCAGCTCCACCCACATTCTTGATGTACACACATCCATCATAGGAAGATCTCAGAAAACCAGAATTCTTCATGTGCTCATTAAACTTCATGTGCCACTGACGGCTGGCTTGTTTCAACCCATAAATGCTCTTTTTCAACAAGCAAACCTTGTTCTCATCACCAGCCTTCACAAAACCCTTGGGTTGAGCCATGTAAATGGTTTCCTTGAGCTCACCATGTAGGAAAGCCGTTTTAACATCTAGTTGTTCTAGCTCCCAGTTCTTCCTTGCCACTATAGCCAATAAGATCTTGATAGAGGTGTGTTTAACCACAGGGGAAAACACTTCATCATAATCAATCCCATACTCTTGTGTGAAACCCCTTGCAACTAACCTTGCCTTGTATCTCATTTTCTCACCTTCTGCCCCTTCTATTTTTCTTTTGAATATCCATTTGCAGCTCACAATTCTCCTTCCATCTGGTCTCTCCACCAGCACCCAAGTCCCATTTTTTAATAGAGAATCAATCTCATCAACCATGGCTTTCATCCATAGTTCCCAATCATTGCTGCCAACTGCATCTTCATAGCTGCTTGGTTCAGAATACTCCATTTCCTCAGCAGCCATTAGACAGAAGAATAGATACTCAGCATCAGAGTACCTGTTGGATGGCTTTACAGTCCTCCTCACCCTATCCCGGGCTAACTTCCAACTTCCTTGAACATCAGAATCTGTCTGTTGCACTGGCTGCTGCACTTGCTGAGGTGATTGTGATTGAGAATTGGTTCCTGTGTCAATCACATTATCCTGCACACAATCTTGAATATTAGGATGCTCCACCTCAATTCCAGCAGTTTCAAACTCAGTTGCTCTTGCATTATCATCAGAGCTGGCAGTACTTGGCCCTTTCCTAAATGGTAGATCATGCTCCCAAAACACAACATCTCTGGAGATAACTATCTTCCCATTACCAGGCTCAGTGCACCAGAGCCTATATCCTTTCACTCCCGGTTGGTAGCCCAGCATGATACACCTTATAGCTCTAGGTTCAAGTTTCCCCTGCCTCACATGTGCAAAAGCTCTGCAGCCAAAGGTTCTTAGATTCCCATAACTGCATTGTCTCCCAGACCACTTATTATCTGGTATCTCTCCATTCAAACTTGATGCAGGACATTTGTTTATCAGCACAACGGCCGTAGAAGCTGCCTCAGCCCAGAACCGCTTCTCCAATCCAGCAGCAAAGAGCATACACCTTGTTCTCTCCAAGATGGTGCGGTTTGCTCTCTCCGCAACACCGTTTTGTTGTGGATTTAGAGGAACCGTTCTGTGCCTTTTAATCCCTTTTGACTTACAAAACACATCAAAATCCTTTGATAGATATTCTAGACCGTTGTCAGTCCTTAAGCATCCCAAACTTTCCTTCTTTTCTGTCTCCACCTCAGTGCACCACTCCTTGAATCTTGTGAGAGCCTCTGACTTTTCTTTTAAGACATAGATCCACATTTTTCTGGAGTAATCATCAATAATGCTCATGTAATACTTCCCACCTCCAATGGATTGAACTTGGGCAGGTCCCCACAAGTCGTTGTGGGCATAATCAAGAGGCCGGGTGGATGTATGAATGGCCTTTGGGAAGCTCAGCTTCTTAGCCTTCCCAAGCACACACTCTTCACATTGCACTGATTCATCCTCAGCTTCATCACAGTGGATAAGCCCTTTCTTCACTAGCTCTTTCACAGTACCAATGGCTGGGTGTCCCAGCCTAGAATGCCATGTTTTAAGATTTTCAGTGATGAGTACACATGCTTCCTCAGTGCTGTCATTCTGGATACTTGTTGTCATGTAATACAGACTGCCAAGTCTCCTTGCTTTCATCAGTGTCTTCCCTGCCTTGCTGATGACCATTACACCATCCTCAGATACAAATTTGCAGCCCTTCCTTTCAAGAGAGCCTAGAGATATCAGATTCCTTTTAATCTCAGGAATGTATCTAACATCACTGAGCAATACAATGCAGCCATTCTCAGCCTTCAGCTTTATGGTACCAATCCCTCTAACAGAGCAGATTTGGTTGTTCCCCAGAATTACTGATCCGGAGGTCTCCTTCAAATCTTCAAACCAAGCAAGATTGTGACTCATATGGAAGCTACAACCCGAGTCCATTATCCAAGAGCCACTGTCATTCTTGTCTATAACATTCAAAGCCACTGGAAGCTCACCTTCTTCAACTTCCTCAATGGAATTCACAACCTTCCCACCACTTTCTTGCTGCTTTCTTTTCCAAGCAAAGCAATCTTTCTTTAGGTGGCCCGGTTTCTTGCACCAATGGCAAGATCTTGTTTCCCTTTGTTCACCCGGACTAGGCTTAGGAGCTTCACTATATTTCTTGTATGGTTTCTTGCCCTTGAACTTCTTCACATTCAAGCTTTCATGGACTGAATTTCCAGATTTCATCTCAACACCTTGCAGCTCCTTTGATCTCAAGGCAGCCTGCACCTCCAGAAAACTCACCATCCTTTCCCTTCCATACAATATAGCATCCCGGAGCTGATCATAATTGGATGGGAGCACATTTAATAACAGAATCGCTTTATCCTCATCCCCAATCAACACATCTATATTTTCCAGATCGTCAATTGCTTTATTGAAATCCTCCAACTGCTCCAACACCCCTTTTCCCTCCAAGAACTTATAGGAATACAATCGCTGCTTCATAATCAATCTATTCGCAAGTGACTTAGTAAGATACAAGTCTTCCCGTTTAGCCATTATACCTGCAGCCGTTTTCTCCCTTGCAATCTCTCGGAGCACTTTATCTCCAAGGCAAAGAACAATCGTGCTATACGCCTTCGCATCAAGCTCCGCACGTTGCTGAATCACTTTATCATCAAGATCCTTGTCCTCTGCCTCATTTCCTTTTTCTTTTGTCGTCAGAGCAGATACAAGACCTTGCTGGGTGAGCATAGCCCTCATCTTCATCTTCCACAGGGCGAAATCGTTCTTGCCATTAAATTTCTCCGCCTCAAACCTCGATGCCATCTCTGTCGCAGATCCGTTTCCTTCTCGCAAGAATTGAATCAATTCTCAAATTGCGCTTCCCACAGACGGCGCCAATTGTTAGGATTACAAGCAGATTATGATTGCAAGAGTGTGAGTGTGTGTGTTTGATCGGAGAAGAATCAAGAGAGTTTCGCAAAAGGAGAAATCGTATTGAATTTGCAGAGAAACGAAAATAGCTGAACTAACTGAAAAGAAACAAACTAACGGCTATTTAAATCTAAGCCAACAAACGGTCGAAAGAATCGAACGCTCAGGATTTAATCCATCTTAAAACGCGAGATCCGACGGTTGCTGAAGCGTCTCAGCTCCTTCGATTTCTTCAGTGTTGATCAGCTCGATTGCAGCTCGATTCATCACTCAATTTCTACATGATTTGGTTTGAACCCAAACCTAGCTGTGAGCACCTCGTGCATAGCTAGAACGTCGTTGTGGCAGCCGTGCAGCTCGTTGGCGGTGTTGGGATAGTTGCATCCCACAAGAAGAGCCCACTTGTTGCCTTTCGCCATATTGCACAGATTGGTTGGTAGATTTAGTGTAGGATGTTGGGTGAATGAAGGCACTATTTATGCAAATTGTTGCTTTTAAAGTTTGAGCAAATATTGCTTGTGAGCAAGAAAATTAAGAGAGAAAGCAACCATAATTCCTGCTGAAGTAACTTGAAAGCTATATTTAAACAGTAGGTGAATGTGTTTTGGCTCTTATTAGCAACAGAGTTAAGGTTTCTTTGATGCTTGAAAGTCTTGACTTCCAAGAACAGGAAATGGAAACAAATTTCCTTCTAAACTGGGAATATTTTTCCTAAATCATCAACAACCACACTTGATAAAAGGGGATATGATAGATTAGTAAAATACTGAAGTGTGATGAAAACATCAATTGAGACCAACTATGACTCAAATCATGACAAGAAGGTTTTCATATAATCCCAGCTTGGTTGATGCTATAAAAATGTACATATAAGACAGCCACAGGCCATAGATATTGTCAAGGAGACAAGATGGAACTGTGAGCAGTAACGTTGAAAATAAAAACTAACACTAGCTAATCTTAACTAAAAAAGAGAAACAAACAACCAATCAATCTACATTATCACATGGGAGCTGAGCTCGTTCTACGCAGTTGAAACTTTGGCTGTGGTGGTGGTATGCTCAGCAGGACCTTCTCCCATTCCTGCAAGATGGCGGCAATCGAAGATAGGTAGAGTACTCACATGGTCCTTAAATGCAATATAATGAGAGATTACACGAATACATATGGTCCCTACGTTTACACTGCTAGTAGCTCGTTCCAGTTTAGGGAGATGGAGCACATTCAGTTAGGGATTTCAAAGAGGAAATGTTGATAGTGAAGGATTCTTTTCTATCATGGGAGTATTTTAAAGCCCAACAAGAGAACTAACCCGTGATTATCACTGGACAGAAAC
This sequence comes from Salvia splendens, assembly GCF_004379255.2. Lineage (NCBI taxonomy): Eukaryota > Viridiplantae > Streptophyta > Magnoliopsida > Lamiales > Lamiaceae > Salvia > Salvia splendens. Next base: position 17,236,366 of record NC_056036.1, on the reverse strand, counting down.
TCAGAAAGCAGGATCCGATGTTACCGAAGGAAAAAAGAGAGAGAGTGGAAATGATTCTGAATGTTTAATTCATACATGTGCCCCCAAGCTAGGAATATAGCAGTATTTAGTATGCAGGGAGTAAAATTTGACTTCCGGACAAGATGTAAGCTATACAGAGATGCAGAGTTTGCCACGCAAACAAAGTTTTAAGGTCAAATAATGCACTAATGAAGCTTAATCTTCAATGTAGAGGTTAATATGTCAGTCAAGAATAATAAGGCTTTTCATTAGATAAGAAGTAATGTAGCATGTTAAAATATAGAGGCACTTTCATAAAGACCTGGATTAATATTTACATTCTGATATTTCAATGATATCATTTTAGACCGAGGTCAGACATTATTTCTTCATTAGATCCCAGCAATTAAGAAGGAATTTACTGCTAGGTCGTTTATTGAATAGCCATCAAACATAATAAAAAAGCATAGGATACGATCGCCAGTTGAAAAGACTATATGGGGAGAAGCCAAATCATAAATCGTCATTGAAGATTCTACACATCAAAATCTGAGGAAGCAGTGGGAGCAAATCACACATCCACTACTTCAGAGTTTTTATTTAATTTTTAAAAAGCTAAATGCTTAATATATTGCAACCACATAAAATAAGTGAGTGGCAAACAAGGTCAAATTTCAACATCATTACCAATTCTGTTCTGAGTCGAAAGTAAGCTAAGAAGCTGTATCATTTTAGCAAGAAATGAAGCCAACCTGTTGTCTCTTGAGCATTTCATTCTCCTCCTCGAGGCATGAAACCTTGTTCTCGAGCTCATGGGTGTAGGCCTGTACAGCAATAAATAATTAAAATATGCTAAAAACCAATAAATCAAAGATAACAGCCCAAAACTGACTGCAACAAAAAACCACCTGCTTCCTTGCTCGTGAACGTGCTGCAGATTCCCTGTTCTTTATCATCCTCTTCTGCCGCCTTTCAACACCCTTCTCAGCTATATCATCCGGGGGAACCCTCTTCCATTTCGTTGTCTGGGTGTCCGACAGCGTGCCCATCAGTGGGGAAGACGACATTATCTGGGTTTCTGGGTAAGCCGTGTCCAAGACAGAGTTTCCCCCTAGAGGAGCTGGCTGCTGGATAGCATGACCTGGCATGTAAACGGGCATCATATTTTGCTGTTGCTGCTGCTGAGGAGAGATCGGGTAATTCATCCATTGAGCCTGCTGAGGCAACCCAATCATATCAACCCCTCCTACAACCGACCCCAAATTCTTCTTCCCCAGCGACGAATCAGCAACCACCCCGGCCTTAACCAAGAAATCCTCCAACGTCATTTCCCCGAAAGTGGCATTCCTATCAAGACTGCTCCTTTTCTGCTCCAGCTGGATATCTTTCCACACCTCATTAACAGTTTTTTTGCTTAGATCCCTAGGGATGGAAACACTAGACTGCCTATTCAACGATGACCCCGACGCAGGCTGGAAAGGCGCGGATTGCTCGTACTCAGCAACTTCCACATTCTTGAGAAGCTCATCAAGATTCATGCTACCAAGGGGCTTCCCTAAATCCCCCAATTGATTCTGCACCTCATCAAGAGTGAGGCTGTACAAAGAGCCCTGTGTAACCAATTGGTTCGATTTCGGGTCCGGGTTTCGGATTCGGGTCCCAACAGCGCTGCTACCCTCACCCCTCTGAAACCCCATTCTCTGAGCTACCATAAATTCAAATATGCTCGTCTATATCGCTCTCTCTCAATCTAACTACCTCAAACCACAAACTCTAAAACCCCCTTAATTAGCAGTACCAAACAAATTGCTTAAGCACTCGACTTGCAAGAATTGAAACCACTCAATCTGCCAAAAAAAGGGAAACGAAAACCATCACATTCGAGAAATCAGCAATCGTAGAAATGCAGTAAAGACCACATCTTTTTGGGCTCCCAAAATCAAATTGAACAAAATGCATGAATCATTTAACAAAAAATTTCAAGGAAACGAGACACGGAGCAGAAATCTTACCAGAAAAAATCCCAGAATCCAAGAGAGAGAAAGTAGCTCCGAGACCAAAAATTGAGCTGGCATGGTTCCAGTTGCTTCCAGCATTCTCTATTAAAGCATAGAATTCCGAGAAGCCATGCTGCAAGAAGTTGAGCTCAAAATCTGAGTTAAGAAATCAAAATAAATACAGAGAGAAGAAGGGATATTCTATTTAGTTTCTTACAGAAAAATAAAAAAAGCATTTAATGAGTATTGCTAATTTGAAATGTGTTTGCATTATATTATGCTATAAAATACTCCCTCCGTCCCACATAATTTGGGACACTTTGACCGGACACGGGTTTTAAGAAATATAATGAAAAGTGAGTTGAAAAAGTTAGTGGAATGTGGGTCCTACTTTTTTATTTATTTTATAATTAAATGTGAGTAAGAATGAATTAGTGGAATGTGGGGTCCACTACCAAAAATGGTAAAAGTGAAATGAATCAAATTATGTGGGACGACCAAAATGGAAAACTGGGTCAAATAATGGGACGGAGGGAGTATGATTAAATTCTCATTACCGGTACTTGTGCCGCGAAATCATAATTCGAAAACTGACATTCTTTACTTATTTCATTTCATTTCATTTCATTTCATTTCCTTGTGGGTTTCAAGATTAAAATTTAAAAATGTTTAATAGGAGTAATAATTTGAAATTTGTGTAGGCCTTCCACTTGAGTCTTAACACTATTAGAGCATCGACAATGGTGAGCAAGACGCTATATGTCCGTCTGGGCCAGCGGCACGGCACCGCTGTCCGCCGCTGCGCTCTTGCTGCTGGCGCGGCGCTACTCGATGCATCGAGCACGTCCGTGACTGCGAGCAGCTGACGTGACGCGTTTTGATTGGCCAACGGCATTTCCATTGGAAATTCAATTTTTTAAAAAATCGAAAATAATACCAAAAAAAAAATCAGAATCCCAAAAATCTAGCCGTTTTTTTTTACCGTTTTTCTGGATTTTTTTTATTTTTATTATCCCCAAAATCATCTATAAATACACACATTCATCATCCATTTTTCACATCAAATCATCTCTCATTCATCTCTCATTCATATTTTTTCATACAACTTATATCTACATCTTCCTCTCTCACTCAAACCCTCAAATGGATTTCACCCATCTCATTGCAGAAGCGGAGCGCGAAGAACAAAAATACTATGAACAACATCGTGCTGCCTATGAAGCCTATGTCGCAGCGAATACCCCCACCCCTCATCCTCAACCAACTAGATCAACTCGCCGATACATCCATCGTGACCGGGAGGGAGCCAATGAAAGGCTCGTTGCCGACTATTTTTCCGACCAGCCGCGGTTTCCGGAAGATTACTTTCGCATGTCAAAACGCTTGTTTATGCGTATTGTCAACACATTGTCCGCCCGTGTTGAATACTTTCAAACAAGTACAGACGCAGCCGGTCGGCAAAGTCTCTCGGCGTTGCAGAAGTGTACGTGTGCCATCCGACAACTTGCTACTGGGCAAATGGCTGACCTCTTCGACGAGTATTTGCATGTCGGTGAGTCCACTGGAATCCTTTGCCTTAAAAATTTTTGCGAAGGCGTTCGTTCAGCTTTCGGGGATGAATTCCTTCGGGCACCCACCACCGATGATTGCCAATGGTTGCTTCGTCTTCACGAAACATTCCATGGTTTTCCCGGTATGCTTGGCAGCATTGACTGCATGCATTGGAGGTGGAAGAATTGTCCGACTGTTTGGAGGGGGCAACACTTAAATGGCCACAAAAGGCGGCAGCCCAACACTTATCCTTGAAGCGGTCGCCGACTACCGCCTATGGATTTGGCATGCATATTTCGGTGTTGCCGGATCCAACAACGACTTGAACGTGCTCTATTCTTCACCACTCTTCAATGATGTGTTAATGGTGTAGCACCGGCGATCGACTACACCGTCAACGGAAATACATACCACATGGGTTACTATCTCGCCGATGGTATCTACCCAAGGTGGTTGACTTTCGTGAAGACGCTCAGCAACCCGCAAGACCCGAGACAAGTTCTTTTTGCTCAGCGTCAAGAGTCCGCTCGTAAAGACGTCGAAAGAGACATCATGTACACGTGTATTATCTTGCACAACATGATTATAGCCGACGAAGGACCGAGGGCGGCTAGCTTTTACGACGAGGATGAATCCGAAAGCTCAACCGCGAGGTCTCCCCCACGCCGAGGTGTGCATACGACGGTGGGTGAGAGGATCGAAACAAGGCACACAATGCGCGATACCCGAACCCACGTTGAGCTACAAGAAGACCTAATCAAACACATTTGGGCGAAATTCGGCCACGAATAGTTGGTTTTTTAATTTTATGAATTTAATTATGTAATTTTTAATTTTTAGGATTTAAATTATGTAATTTTTAAGACTTTAATTCTGAAAATTTTTATTTTTAGGATTTTAATTATGTAATTTTTAATTTTTTTGTAATTTGTAATATTATTTCGGTTATTTTTAATGCATTTTAATATTGTGGAAATGTTTTTATTTAAATTGAATAATAGAATGGTGGGACCCTTGAGCTTGTCCTTGCGGAAGAGCACGGATGTGGGTGTTGTGCTCTTGCCTAAGAGCATGGAGTAAAAGTGGGCCCGGGCACACATTCGTGCTCGTTGGCAAGAGCACGGATGTGGATGCTCTTACACTTATTAACCCCTTACAAAATCTATCTCACTAGATTAGATTAGTAGAACATCAATATCCATGCTCTTGCCAAGAGCACAGATGTGTGTTTGGACCCACCTTTATTCATATTTAGTTCTCCTTCCACAAGAATACAACACCCACATCTATGCTCTTCTACAAGAGTATACTCAAGAGTCTCACCATTCTATTATTCAATTTAAATACTTCAATTACTAAAAACATTTCCACAATATTAAAATACATTAAAAAATACTCGAAATACTATTACAAATTACTAAAAAATTTAAAATTACATAATTAAATCCTAAAATTTTTAAAATTATATAATTAAAATCCAAAAAATTAAAAGTTACATAATTAAAATCTTAAAAAATGAGGTTAAGAGAGTTGTTTGTTGTACTGTGCTTTTTTTTTTGTGTTGAAATGAAGGTATTTATAGATGAAAGTGCGAATTTTGGGATAAAAATAATGAAAAAATAAATTAAAAGTGTGGAAAAAATTGATATATTTTATTGGGAAATGGGAAAATATTTTTTTTATTAAATCTGAATTTTTTAGATTTTTTAGATTTTTTTAAAAAAAATAATAAACTAATGGCCAATCAAAGCATGCCACGTCGGCTGCTAGTACTCTTGCCGTTGGCACGGTAGTGCTCTTGCTATCGAGCACAGCCGTGCCGACGACAAGAGTGTAGCGGTGAGCACGACGGCTGCTCTTGCGGAAGAGCACCGCTGCGAATGCTCTTAACTAACCTCTGACAAAAATCTAGCTCACTATTGTTTCACCTTTCATTTTTCACATTTTAGCCTTTTCAGTTTTGGGTATATACTCTATTCTCCTATTTCTCTTTTACCATCTCTTTTGTCTCTTTTTCTCTTTTACCATCTCATTTGTCTCTTTTAACTAGTTACTTTTTTTTTAAAACTAAAAGTCAATTTATGTTTATGTATTGGAATAATATTTTCTGTTTAATTTGATGCTTAAACTTTATTAAAACAAATAATTTATTTCTTCATTTTATTAATGTTTGAAAATACTATAAAAACTTGATCGCTTATTTGATTTGTTTGTATTTACTATATTTTCTTATAATATTACATATGTATATATTTTAATTTTAAATAAACAAAAATTTAGTACTTATTTTATCTGATATCATCTAACTTTATAATATACTATGATATTTGCATAAAGAAATATTTTGGAGACTATAAAAAATTATACACCCATAAGGTCGAAGATTATTTTTATTTTAAAAGACATGCTAAGAAAGAGAAATGAAAGCATAAGAGAGCAATGAGAGAATAAGGAAGAAAAATGAGAATTAAAAAAATGTCAAATTTGTTCTTGAGATTGAAAAAGATAAAATAAGAAAGAAATAGTCCCAAAAAATATAACCCAAATGAATTAATACTTTAATCCAGAGATCTGTGGTGCAATTTATTTATATAAAGTACCACAAATATACATCATGCATTCATCATATGCTAAATTTGCAATTTATTCTATAATACTTACTAGTAATACAAATACACGAGTAACATTTTTGAAAACTTAAAATAAGAAAGAAATGGGAATGAAATATAGCTAATACTTATAAATGAATGATTATTCTGAATTATGATTCCTGAAAAAATATAGTACTAGGTACTAAATAAATAAATAGACAAAAGACTCACTACTAAATTGCATCAACATTAATTAAGTTGGTTGCACTCCTTACTCAATTACCTTTAATTGTACTAGAAGGCCCGTTTGGTTTACTTGTCCTAAGTTTCCTAGTGTTAAATGTGATGTAGGAAAATTGTAAATCACCTCCAAAGACAATACATACTCCCTCCGTCATTGAAGATGACTCGCTTTACTTTTTAATTATCATGCAAGATGATTTATTACTAAAAATAAAAACTCACCTCTCTTCATCTAACACATAAAATAATCATCTCTCTTCATCTAACACATAAAATAAAATTGCATATACAATCCAAAGTCAAGATACGACGATTATTAATGTCTCATAATCAAGAAGTATAATGGGAAGGAAAGATACTAGAAAACCTGTGCTTATTAAACAAAACTACTAAAACACAACACAACCCATTCTCGAATAAAAGCTAACTATCCAATGTGACCAAAAAAAATACTACTACAAAATTTAACTCAGAATGTAGAATTGTCCTTGCAAAAATCATCTTAGAGTGTCCACTATAGGGGCGGGGCGCCGGCCGCCCCCTTTCCGCCGCGCCTTGCTATAGTATAGTGTGGAGGACGTCCGCTCCGAGGCGGATAAATTTTCCTGGGCGGAAGGTCCTCCGGCGTTTTTTGTGCAAGGACGCGCCGGTGCCCTTTCGCCGGGCCTATAGACGCGCCGACCTATAGCGCACAGGTGATCGGCGCGCCGGCCGCCTCCTTTCAATTTTTTTTTTCGAAAATTATACCGATAAATACCACTCATCCACCCCCCATTTTACACTATTTTCACACACTCTCCATTCATTCACTATCTACACTTTCACTCTCTAAAAATGCACGGTGAAAACGACGACTCACCCAGCTCGGACGAATCGAGATATGACAACAATCCTTCCCAACCGTCGAGATATGGCGGCTATCCTTCTCCGCCGTCGGGATATTGCGGCAACCCTTCCCAGCCGTCGGGATATGGCAGATATCCTTCTCAGCCGTCGGGATATGGCAGATATCCTTCTCAGCCGTTGGGATATGGCGGCTCTCCGTCGCAGCCGTGGAGTTGGAGTCAATCTCCCCTTCCGTGGGGATCGAGTCCAACTCCATCATCTTAGCCGTGGAGGTCTTCTCCCACGCCCCAACCTTTTCAGCGGAATCTGAGTCGCTCGACGTTTGGAGATTACAGACCCAACCTCGACGCGCTTAACCATCCCCGTCCGAAGACCCCTTTCCAATCCAGCCAATCTCCTTTCACCGATGCAGATCAAGACGCCCTGGATACGATGATGGGTCTGCTCAGTTCCGGCGTACCGGATATGCCCGTTCCGACGAGACTCGACGGAACCGAAGGGGCGGGTGGGAGCAGTGGCGGCTCGGGCAGCGGCTCAGAGAGAAGCCAACGTGAAGGCACAGTCTATGGGCCAATACAACACGGAGGGCCGACCGAAGTTCACAATGTGGGAGGAGTATCATGTTCTCAAGCACTGTTCGACATTCAAAGCCATCTGTGCGCAAGAGCAGGTTGGAGCTCCTGGGCCGAAGCGTACTAGACACAACATAGTCGGGGACTACAGCAGCGGCTCGCAATCATTCGACCTGAACGACGCGCAAGCGGAAGAACCCTCCGTTACACACTCTAGGCGCGCACGCCATCTGGGACAACAGGCCTCTATCCGACGCGCTAGAGGCTGGAATTTCCTCCCGCCGATCGTCGACCGCGTCTGGATCGCGCACCCCACCCCAGCACCACCGCACAGAGTCCCTAGTTCCCGCGAGGTCTTGAGGGAGAACCTAGATGTGCAGTTGATGCAACAACTGCATGACGTCTGCAGCAAATACGAGGCCGCAACCGACCCGTTCATCAAGGATATATACTTGAAACTCATAAGTCGGATCCAGCGCCGTCTAGGCGGCATTTTTATTTGTATTTTGTTTTAAATGTTCCTTGTATAATTTTACCGTTTCTAATACAACGAATATTCGGTCCCAATTACCACGTTTTCTAATTATTTAAAATACGATGATTTTAACTATAATTGATTGAAACTAAAGAAAAAAAATTAAAATTTGTTATAAAATTTCGAGGCTATTGGAAGTATCCACCTATAGTGGCAGAAACCTTTTTTTTGGAGCGGATAAAAAAACTGAGGCTGTGGACAAAAAAGGGGGTGGGGCTATTGGGGACGTCCGCCTTATAGTGGACACTCTTAGCTTAGAGTGTCCACTATAGGCGGACAACGCCAATAGCCCCGCCCTCTTTTTTATCCACCGCCCCAGTTTATTTGTCCGCGCCCACAAATAAATTATCCGCAGCTATAAGGTGGACACTTCCAATAGCCCCAAAATTTTTAAGACAGTGCTCGAAAACAAGATACTCCTCCAACATGGTGAACTTCGGCCAGCCTTCCGTGTTGAATTGGGCCATAGACAGCGCCTTCACGTCGGTTTCGCTTCGGCCACTCTCAGCACTGAGCAGGTTGTTCTCGTATATGGAGCTGAACCGCTTGGTGGCATGCAGAATCCTAGACCACTTTTTGCGGAGCTGTTCCCCGTCACGCGATTATGCGCCTCGAGGTTTGAACTCGCTGTATGCCAACAGGACACGCTTCCAAAAGCTCCCCTCGGTCTGATCGGTGCCCACTATGGGGTCCGATGTGACGGCATCCCACGCACGCGCCTTAACAATGGACTCCACTTTGATGTAGTGCATGGCCCGTCCACCGCCGGCTGCCGGTGCCGCTGCCCGAGCCGCCACTGCTTCCACCGGACACGCCGACTCTCGTCGGAACGGGCATATCCACGCGTGCTGTCGGCATTTCCAGTACGCCCGGACTGAGCAGACCTATCATTGTCTCTAATGCGTCTCGATCTGCATCGATGAAGGGAGATTTGCTGGATTAGAAAGGGGTCTCCGGCCGCGGATGGTTAACCGCGTCTAGGTTGAGTTTGTAATCTCCAAACGCCGACCGACTCAAATTCCTCTGAAAAGGTTGGGGCGTGGGACTCGACCTCCACGGCTGAGATGGAGGAGTTTGACTCCAAACCGACGGCTGAGAAGGATAGCCACCATATCCCTACGGCTGGGAAAGATAGCCGCCATATCCCGATTCATAGTCTCCACCGTGCATTTTTAGAGAGTGAAAGTGTAGAGAGTGAATGAATGGAGATTGTTTGAAAATGGTATAAAATAGGTGGTGGTGGAGTGGTATTTATAGTAGAGTTTTTTTAAAAAAATTAATGGGGATGGCCGGCGCACCCATAGGCGCGGCGATCGGGGACCGGCACGTCCTCGCACATAACTCACTGAAGTGCCGTCCGCCTCAACAAAAATCGTCCGCCCCGAGGCGGACGCTCCCTCCACTATAGGCCGGTGGGGCAGTATCGGAATGGGGGCAGCCGGCGCGCCGCCCCTATAGTGGACACCCTTAGGCCTCTACTTCGTACACAACATGTAGAATCTTGGTAGTCGGCTTTGCCATCAAATCCGTGTATTCCTAGAAAGGAGATTTTGAGAATCGAGTCTCCCTCCAGAAGTCTGGAGTTAGGAAGCCATATGTCTTCAACAAGCACTCGAAAGTTGCCTGCATGAAAAAAAGTTCAAATCACTCGCCATTAGCTTTACTCAACCATGGAAAATCATTATTGAATATCAACGGTAATTTAATTTAAACAGCATCGGAAACATTTACTGAAGCATGGCAAATGAAATACAACATACAAACTGAACCGTGGAAACACAAGTATTGCATACAAACTGAATCATGGTTTGATCAAATACTTGCATACAAATCGTTTGTGGGGCGCAGGATACAAACTGAAACGGTTAGCCAACATTACATACAAATATAAAATCAGAGAAAATATTAGTGAGGCAGTATACCAGCACAAACCGAGGTGGCATGGTTGGCAACCGATCAAGGGTTTCAGAGAGTGGAGACTGAAAAGTTTGCAAAATGGCAAACCCTATTTTAATTATGGGTAAATGGTCTGGGTTTTCGATGAATGGGTTGGGGAGGAAAGACAAATGTCATATATCCGCTGCACAGATATGGCGGCCGCTACCGCAAAACCGCCATGCCACACCATGGCAGTTGGGTTTACCGATAACACCGCCACAAGTTATTTGATAACATTGTAGCTGACACAACAAAAATCAAACATATGAAGATAAGAAACAATATACTAAGGCATTTACTTTGAGTAGGTGATAAATCAAACATAAAAGATTTATACCTTGACGAAGTTGCCGAGGGTTTTAGTGGATCCACGGGAGCAGGTGAAGACATCATCGATACCGGCCATCTGCGGCACCTTCTTCGGCACACGCGCAGCCACAATCCCTGAACCACGGGGCGCCGGCACCATCCTCACCAACACGGACCCGCACTTTCCGGTCACCTTGCACGGCACCTTGAGCTGCTTACAGATTTTATTTCCCCAGTATCCCCTCCTAACGGGGATCACCGACAATTTCGCCAGAATAATCGCGCCGCGAATCGCCGTCGCCACCTCCTTCGAGCACTTCACGCCGAGCCCTACGTGGCCGTTGCTATCTACGACGACGACGAACGCCTTGAAGCGCGTCCTCTGCCCTGCCCGCGTCTGCTTCTGGACAGGCATGATCTTCATGACCTCGTCTTTGAGGGAAGGACCAACTAGGGCATCGATCATTTGGTACTCCAGCCGGCCGAGGGATTTGATCCAAATAGGTAGATTTGCTCGAGGGATTTGATCTTGCCGTCCCTCATCAGCCGGCCGAGCTTGGTGACGGGGACCCATTTCTCCTCTTCCGCCTCACGGCGGGGACGGCGGCCACGCCCTCGGCTGCCTCTATCACCGCCGCGTCCGCGCCAGCCGAATCCACGGCCGAATCCGCCGAGGTCACCTGCGCCGCTGTCCGCCATTGTTGTAGCTGGGAGATATGAGAGAGAAAGCTGAACGCGTCTGTGTGAATGTGCAAAACCCTAGATTAGCTATTGAAAATGAGAGTACTGGGCCTAATCAGCTTCAACACAGCCCAATTTTATTTTATTACTATACTAATCTTTATACATGAAAATATGAATATTTGGTTCGACAATAGTTTTAATGTATAATTAGTAAAAATAAGAGATAGATAAATGGTAACGTAAATAGTATTAATGGAGATGACTCATACTTTATTCTCTCTCTTAATTTATTATATCTCCATTTAATCTACTAAACACGAACTTTTCTAAATCTGGTACCAAAAAGAAGTCCCTCAAGTAATAGGTGATGGAGAATATAAGTAAGAAAAATACGCACAAATATATTGGTGTACTATTTATTAGCACTAAAAATACTTGCAAGTATACAAGGTAGATCTAGTATAGCTAAAGGTTAGTATCGGGATATTGAACACATGCAGATTGCAACTGTCTATTATATACTAAACTTCATATACTATCTAGAGACACAAGACTTTTTTGGGTGGATTAATTAAACTAGACAGAAAGAAATAAATAAATAACGGAAAATATAAAATATAAATAATACTCCCTCCGTTCCATGTTAATAGAATCATTTTTCTATTTCAGGAAGTTCCAAGTTAATTGAGTCATTTCTATTTTTGGCAAAAAGTAATTCTCTCTTTTACTTTATTCTCTCTTCAACTATCTTACTTTATTCTCTTTTACTTTTTTATCATCCATTTAACACACTATTATTAAACTCCGTACCGAAAAGAAATGTCTCTATCAATTAGGAACGGAGGGAGTACAAAACATGCTAAGGAATGTGGAATTTTAGGAACCACAATCAAAAGCTAATATCCAATCGACTTCCTTGAATTACGGTCTCTGGAGTTACAAAGCTATCACAAATATAAAACCATATCTTCTCTCGAAGCATATAATTTGTAGATTGCTACCTAGAACCGAAGTCTCCTTCCTAGAAGGAAGGCAACATCTCCTAAGATAAATTTGCTTCATTCAAAGGCTCAAATCTCTCGATTATATTGGCAAAGACGTCAATTTCTCCTCTTTCAAATTAGACTTCTCATCTCTCGATTATTGTAATAAAACCCACATGCATTTATAAGATGGTCAATCAAACAAACGTATAAGCACAAGAGAAATTGAAATAACTACAAGAGTTAATAAGGAAAAATAATTGAATAAATAACGCAAAATCATAGCATGTTTACCAAAAACTCTACAAAAGATGTTTACTACTCATAGACAAGTAAAAACAACAATTAAAGTACTAGACATGAATAAAACAAAACCCACAGTTATGCAGTCTTCAGTCTTCTCTTGCATGGATCTGCAGAACTCCGTTCTAATGGAAGATGGAGGAATAATATGTGAAATATGGAATGAAAGAAGTATAGAGAGGGTGAAGGATTGGAGGCTCTGAGATAAATATTATGAATTAGATTATGAGGTATATATATGCTTAAAAAATATTTAGAATTGGTAAAGAGTATCCTCCAAGTAATGGGAAAGATTGGTAAATTCGAGCCCTTTAATTAATAGGAAAGATTTGGCAACAATTTCTTTTCTTCCTTAATTTCCGCAAGCTTTTGATTGCACTGCGCGACATTCGGAAAATAGCCATAACTTTCTCCACATAACTCCGATTTAGATGTCAAGGTACCAATGCGAAGCTCTTTTAAAGACGAAGAGAATGATATGTAGTAAACACTGATTGGACATCAAACTCGCTGGCAGAATGGGCTCGAACAGAGGCTGTTGCACCTTGAAACTTTTGCACCTTTTTCTGTCTTTTTCTATCATTTATCGACAAACATGTCAAAATACCAAAATGTATAACATATGTAATTTAAGAATATAATTTACATGATTGACATTTACAACGAGCCAAATATAGGCTTTAAAAACATGTAAAACTCGTGTTTATCATATATACGCATACGCACATACACCACAGATGGTTGTAATTAAAAGATTAATTCCAAACTTATTGACCATGTTTGGTTGTCAAGATTCTGTCTGGTAAAGTAACCTGATTCCTTAAATTTTAAATTCATGTGTTTGTTTTAGTTTTTTAATCAAACTAGGAAAGTAATCAGAATCCCGAGAACAAGGAAAATTAGTACAAGTTTCTAGGATTCTGAATCCTAACTTTTCTTAGGTATTCTTTTACCCAGTTTTAGGATTCTTACATATTTAATGCAATATAAATATAGTTTTATTATTACTATTATTATTATTAATTAAAATTATAAATCATACTTAATTTTGTTATAATAAATAATTATAATTAAAATTATCATAATTATAACTATATTAGTATAATATTTTTATATATTTGTTATTATCATAATAATAATTAATAATTTATTAAAATATAATTATATAATAATAAATAATTATTATTTTATAAATTCATAATCAATCAATATAATCATAGTGAAATTTCAAATAATAAAATTTATTCAATTATAATATCAGTAAATATTATAGTTATAATTATAATAATCATATTTATTATTATAATCATTTATGATTATAATACTCCATGTAACTATAATTACAATTATATTATTATATATTATGATGGATAATTCATATTTAATCTTATAATAAATATAAAAATATAATTATTATCATTTGTAAGTAATAATTTATTTAAAAATTTATATTATTATTCTTTTTTTATAAATAAAAAATAATAAGTAGGAGTATATTTTTAGTTTGGTGTTTAAATCAAATATAAAATTTAAAACCTTGATATTTTGCAAACACAAGAAAGTAAAGTTATTAGGAATCATATTCTCGGGATTCATTTTCCTAGGAATAATTTTCCTTGCTAACTTTACTTTTCCGTCAACCAAACATGGCCATTAGGATTTCGGATTTTCTAATTATTCACCACTTTTAAAGGTCTTCGACTAAAATACTTGACATCTTAAACTTTGATTAAAAATTCTCATGTCATGACACGAACCAATGTAGTACTCAATGGTATATTGGCATGCCAATGTCCACAATACAAGCCATGTATAATGATAATAACACACTCGATCACAAAATATAAAAGCTATAGTTCAAAATAAAATGATAAATAATATAGTCCCACTTGATTTAAAAGCGTAGGCGGCCGCACGTAGCAACAAGCCAACAAATATGGATTACAATAACTATATAAAATTCTAAAACATAAGAATAAAATAACACGATTGTTTTGGTACTTGATTGAAAGCCAATAAAACCCAAGAATGACATCTCAACCACAAACATACTCCCTTGATTCTTTGAACTTAGTAAAATGCACATAAATATTCCAAATAATATGGATAGCAAAAAAACAAAATAAAAGGGTCGCGAAAAAGTTTAATATTATGCCTGGAAAAGGATATATTACGAGTAGTGCATGTGCAAATAGCTTACCTTTCCGCAGCTCTCATTATAGATATTCCTCATCTCTCATTCAATAATTAAATTAATCTAAAATTAATTATGTGCTTCTATAATAAAGCCGAAAACTTAGGGTATTTACATATTTATTACCCATGAAATTAACACTTTCTTCTTAATTAACACATGCCCGAATAGTGGAACTTGCATCATTGGTTGATATTGTAATAGCCATAGCCTTTTAATTACGTAGGGTTAATTTGGTACTATGAAATTATTTAATTAGTGGCTCTTGGTGTTCTTTATAGACAAGACATTCTCGCCAATATGAAGATCATGATAAGCCTGATTAAAAGTTTAAAACCATGAACGCAATTATTTTTTATCGGTTGGTGATACGGAAAAATGTCTTTCTAATTATTGTTGTTGAGACGTAATTGAATGTAAAATCTAAATATTGTATAAACTCTAAACTATGATGACCGTTAGAAAATATCAATAAATGACAAAATAACAGCAATAAAAAATGTCAACACAGTGTCAACGGTTGATGCGTTGTTGACATTTATTTTCCTATTATTTTTTCATCTATTAATACTCCCTTTGTATTAAAAAAATAGAAACATTTGAAACAACACGTGTTTTAATACAAAATTGGTAAAGTAAATGAAAAGAATTGGTAGAGTAAGTGTTGTAGAAAGTGAGATATACAAATCTTGCCGGGCGAAATTACAATGGAAAATAAAATAAGGAAATTACACGGAAAATAACTGAACAAAATTACTCGGAAAACTTGTGGAAAATGGTAAGCCGAGTCGAGGAGTCTTCTTTCCGCAAGACGAGATACGCCTCGGTAGTGCTCTCGGTTTGGCGTGTCGTCCCCAAAGATAAAACGACTTCATCTCTGAAGTAGCAGCAGCACCGCTAGCAACAGAGCTCCGGCGAACGGGAGTAAGGTGGGGGCAGAGCTTCGACGGGGAATATTATGCAGAGAGGGAGATAGCGTGAATGCAAGATGCTTGTGTATGTTCTCTTTATAATGCAATGGATGCATGCCTATTTATAGGCCAAGTCCACCTGCAGGGCATTGATGGAGTCAACAGCCATTATGAGTGCCATGATGGCTTGACTGTAACAGCCGGGGGTTATTGACTGGTGCACTAGCCAGTGGGAGCTGAAGAGACACGATGCACCTGGACATGCTACACGACGGGATACACCATGGACCGTCGGGGTCCATCGGGGACCTTTTGTCTCCCGTTATGCGTCGAGGTCCAGCGGGGACCTTTTGACTCCCGTTGTGAGTCGGGGTCCAGCTGGGACCTTTTGTTTCCCGTTGTGCGTCGGGGTCCAGCGGGGACCTTTTGTCTCCCGTTGTGCGTCGGGGTCCAGCGGGAACCTTTTGTCTTCCGTCATGCGTCGGGGTCCAGGGGGACCATGACGTGGACCAGGACCCGTCGGGGATAGCGTGGAGTTTGGGGTGGTCTAAAAAAACAAGCGAGGCTCGAATCACGCCCAACGACCAGCTCCAAAGAACTGCCCAAAGACCACCCAAAGACCAATTGCCAAGATCCAAGGAACAAGGCACAAGGCACCCAGCACCCGGTGCACAGGGCACGGTGCGCGGGTCACGGGTGAGTGGATCGCGGGTCGGCGGCGGCGGCCCGCGCGTGTGCGCGAGTGTGGGCTCTGTCACCTGTCTTATTCCACGATAATTATTACACATGATAATTCATCTGATTAAATACTTCATCAAAGAAGTTTATCATCCCCGATGTGGGATAATTAACACCTAGTTAATTAATCCCTTAGTCTTTTCACATAGCTCATTTCTAGCTTTATTGTGACCAACTTTAGTATATTATTTCTCACTCACCGGGAATCGGATTTGAGAAAATGAATATACTACGATCATCTACTCGGAACGTAGATCGACGTTATTGCATTTGATTTCACAAAATTAAATGTCTTATAACATTTATTATTAGTCAAAAATTATTTGACCAAGCACGATTCCAACAATCCCCCACATGAGTGGAAATTGCCAAATGCATATGTATGCAGACACAAGCTCGACCCTCAAGAGGTATGTAAGCATAAGGATTGGTAGTTTTTGGCTTTGAACCATCCATAGTCAACACCATCGGATACACATGCGGACTAGTAGCACGATGCTTTGAACTATTCCTCCACGGCGTGCACCGAGACAATGATGTCAACACTTAAACACCTCAACCTCATCCGTTCTCACATTTTGTGCCCATTTCAGGCCTTGGACACCACTTTGGATTCATAAGTGTATTGTTTGAAGCAGCCCCACTTCACACTTACATAGGTGATTCCTCGTTAAGTATCTTGTCATACTCGAACTCCTTGAGAACTTCATCTCAACTAGATCCTTTAAGGATCATTAAAAGTCATAGACTTAACCTCTCCACTAGACAAGTTTTACAACACTCTATTGCTCCCTAGGGAATAGATATAGATGAGTGTTTCACACGAACTCTCATAGCTTAGTTTTCCCATTGAACCAAGTTCTTGGGATCTCCAGTCATCATGGTTGGGTTACCACTATGACAATTATTTAGTTTGAGGATTTCAAACACATTCCCTCTAGCAATTTATTCATTTGATCACGATTTAACCCTTTGGTTAGCGGATCCGCTAGATTATCCAATGACTTCACGTAGTCAATTGTAATCACCCCTGTTGTGATCAAATGTCTCACGGTATTATGTCGTCGACGAATGTGTCGAGACTTACCATTGTACAAGCCATTGTTTGCCCTCCCAATAGCGGCTTGGCTATCACAGTGAATTAACACTGGAGGCACGGGCTTTGACCAACATGAAATATCTTCAAGGAAGTTTTTAAGGCATTCGGCTTCTTCCGCGGCTTTATCTAAAGCTATGAATTCAGATTCCATAGTGGATCGGGCTATACATGTCTGTCTCATGGATTTCCACGAGACAGCACCACCCCCAATAGTAAAGACATATCCACTTGTTGAAAGTGAGTCTTTGTTATCGGATATCCAATTTGCATCGCAGTACCCTTCAAGTACCGGGGGTATCTCGAAAAGTGTAGCCCATGATTTTGAGTATACTTGAGATACCTCAAAACTCTTACAAGAGCTTTCCAATGCTAGGCTTGGATTGCTCGTATAACGACTCAACTTGTTCACGGCGCAAGCAATATCAGGTCGAATGTAATTAGTAAGATACATAATGCATCCAATGACCCGTGCATAATCTTCTTGTGCAACGGGCTCACCCCGGTTCTTGCTCAAGTGAACATTGAGCTCTATAGGCGTCTTAGCCGGGATGCCATCATAGGCATTGAACCTCTTTAGTACTTTCTCAACATGATGAGATTGTGTTAATGTGATTCCTTCGGATGTTCTTAGAATTTTCATTCCAAGAATTACATCGGCTAGACCCATATCTTTCATGTCGAAGTTTCTCTTTAACATGGCTTTCGTGTCATTAATCACTTGGGTGTTACTACCCATGATTAACATATCATCAACGTAGAGACACACTATAACGTATCCATTATCTGTGTTCTTAATGTAGACACATTTGTCACATTCGTTGATTTTAAATCCATTTGATAACATCACGTTATCAAATTTCAAGTGCCACTGCAACGGCGCTTGTTTCAATCCATACAGGGATTTAACCAGTTTGCATACTTTTTTCTCTTTTCCAGGTACTACAAAACCTTCAGGTTGTTCCATATAGATTTCATCTTCAAAGTCACCACTTAGAAACACAATTTTAACATCCATTTGATGAATCTCAAGATTGTGTACAGCAGCAATCGCGAGAAGCACTCGAATTGATGTAATCCTCGTTACAGGTAAGTAGGTATCGAAGAAATCGTACCCTTCCTTTTGTTTAAAGCCTTTGACTGCCAGTCCAGCTTTATACTTGTCCATTGTTCCATCGGCCTTAAACTTTCTTTAAGGACCCATTTGCATCCTAAAGGTTTAGCACCTTCAGGTAGATCAACCAACACCCACGTGTGGTTTAGCAAAATTGAATCAATTTCCCTTTGAACAGCTTCTTTCCAATACAACCCGTCTGGGCCAGCAAAGGCTCCTTTTATCGATGTTGGTTCTTCATCCAACATAAATGCAATATAGTCAGGACCAAATGTCTTTGGTGTTCTGACCCTGCTACCACGTCTTAGTACCGTATCGTTTGGATCATGCCTTGTTCGCTTGCGCGATTCAGACTCTTCGTCCACTGATTTAGAACTAGTGGCTTCATCCTCAATTCTCGTCTCAGAATTGGGTGCAATATGTTCCTTGTCTTTGCGAGGAAATATATTTTCAAGAAATACATCATTTCTTGACTCGATTGTTGTTCCCACGGTCACAGTCGGTATTTCAGACTTGTGGACAACGAATCGATATGCACTATTATTAAGTGCATACCCAATAAAGATACAATCAACCGTTTTAGGACCGACTGTAACTTCTTTGGGCAGATGAACCATTACCTTAGCCAAACACCCTCACACTTTGAGGTATTTGTAGGATGACTTCCTTCCCTTCCACATCTCATAAGGAGTAACGTCCTTACCTTTGCGTGGGATTTTGTTTAGAATGTAGTTGGTTGTCAAAACAGCTTCCCCCCACATGTTCTGGGGCATCACCGAACTGATTAGTAGCGCATTCATCATCTCTTTGAGAGTTCGATTCTTGCGTTCTGCAACACCATTAGATTGTGGTGAATATGGTGCAGTCATTTGGTGAATTATACCACTTGCGTTGCATAATTCCTCAAACGGGGCTACGTATTCACCCCCTCTATCACTTCAAATCATTTTGATTTTACATCCAAGTTGATTCTCGACTTCGTTCTTATAATTTTTGAACGCTTCTATTGCTTCGTCTTTACTTCTTAAAAGATAGACATAACAATATCGTGTGCAATCATCTATGAATGTGATAAAGTATTTTTTTACCACCTCTCGTTTGCACCAATTTTAAGTCACATACGTCCGTGTGAATTAATTCAAGGGGTTTTGTGTTCCGTTCAACCGAATGAAACGGTAACTTAGTCATTTTCGCCTCAAGACAAGTTTCACATTTGTTTTGAGTTTCTACTTCATTTGCCTTTAGTAAATCTAAACTTACTAATCTTTTAATGGCATTTGGATTTACATGTCCCAATCTATTGTGCCACAAGTTAGAACACTCAGCCAAGTAAGAAGAAGTAGATGCATTCTTATTAATAGCCAACGGCTTAGGGACATGGCGTACAACTACACTAAGCTTGAAAAGTCTGTCGGTTGCAAAGCCTTTTCCGAGTGACTTTCCAAACTTGTACAAAGAAAACCTATCAGATTCAAATACAAGTTTAAACCCCTTATTCACTAGTATTGATCCTGACACTAGGTTCTTGCGGATGTCCGGGACGTGCAGCACATCCTTCAAAGTGATGGTGACGCCGGACGTTATCATGAGAATCACGTCTCCAATGTCGAGGACTTGAGACGAGGCTTGATTCCCCATATTGTTCTTCCTCCCTTCAACTGCAGTGTAGGAGGCGAACTTGCTCTTATCGGCACAAACGTGGGCAGTAGCTCCAGTGTCGATATACCAGCCACCTTTGTTATCAACAAGGTTGACTTCTTCCGTGACCACATCAACAAGGTCACTTTCATCCCAGTCCTTGAACTCTTTTTCAACAACGTGGGCAGCCGACTTCTTCTTCGGCTTGCGGCAGTCCTTGGAAAAGTGGCCAGGTTTGCCACAGTTGTAGCAGTTGCCTTCGACCTTCCTCGCATGCGGCTTCTTCTTGCCCTTGTCCTTTGCAATTGGACGGGAGCGTTTGTTGGAGGGACCGCCCCGCTCCAACAGATTGGCCTTTGCAACAGGTGGGCCATGGCCCTTAGCCAAACCATCGAGTTTGCGCACGTCTGACTCGATGTGCAGCTTCACGATCAAGTGTTCAAGATTCATCTCCTTTCGCTTGTGCTTAAGGTAGCTCTTGAAGTCCTTCCAGTCGGGTGGAAGTTTTTCAATGACCTTGCCCGCCGTGAAAGCTTCAGGCAGGGTCATTCCCTCGGCGGCGAGGTCGTGAATGATGAGCTGGAACTCTTGCACTTGGTCCATGATTGGTCGGGAATCGACCATTTTGTAATCCAAGTACTTGGCTATTACAATTTTTTTAGTGCCCGCATCATCACTACGACACTTCTTATCTAGCATTTCCCACATTTGTTTTGATGTGGGAACAGTACAATACACGTTGTAGAGACTATCATCTAAAGTACTTAAAATAAAGTTTTTACAAAGATAGTCTCCTTTGCGCCAAGCGTCATACTCGACGTACATCTCGACACGTGCCTCGTCCTCACTTGGTGGGGTTGTCTAGTTCTCCTTGATGAAGTTCACGACGCCCAACATTGTTAGGTAGAACAACATTTTTTGTTGCCATCTCTTGAAATCCGTTCCTGTGAACTTCAATGGCTTCTCGGCGGGTGACATCATCCTTGGTGTCATTGGTGCCGAGTTTGTCCCATGAAAGGGACCAAGTCCGTTGCCCCCGCAGGAGCTAACAATTGGGTGGAACACAGTACCCCCCATAGTTGCGTGGAGCATGGAGGTCCCCGCATTTGTGCCGACCCCGAAGGATCCAGCACCCGTGTTAACCCCAAAGGGTCCAGCACCCGTGCTGCCCCCGAATGAGCTAGCACCCGTGCTGACCCCGAATGGTCCATCACCCGTGCCGTGCCTGAAGGCCCCAACACTCGATTCAATGAAGGATCCAATGGAACCATTGAAAGTGGAACCGACCGATCCACTTGAGGTGAATCCAAAAATCGTCCCAGAGAGGTTGTCAAACACCCAAGGGGTTATTGAGGAAGAGGTTGAGAAGCCAGGAGTCAGGATCATCGTTATGTCCGGCGACGTGTTAACGGGAGCGACGGGGGACATAGTGGATGGAACGGTGGCAGCGGCGGTAGACGGGTCAGTCGACATCTCCAAGCAAAGGTGTTGATTTAAGTTCAATTGGTGTGTAAACTCCTTTAGTGGCAAGAATATCTCGTCTTGCGATTGTTGTGGAAAGTGAGATATACAAATCTTGCCGGGCGAAATTACAATGAAAAATAAAACAAGGAAATTACACGGAAAATAACTAAATAAAATTACACGAAAACTTGTGGAAAGTGGTAAGCCGAGTCGAGGAGTCCTCTTTCCGCAAGACGAGATACACCCCGGTAGTGCTCTCGGTTTGGCATGTCGCCCTAAAGATAAAACGGCTTCGTCTCTGAAGTAGCAGCACCGCTAGCAACAGAGCTCCGGCGAACGGAAGTAAGGCGGGGGCAGAGCTTCGACGGGGAAGATTATGCAGAGAGAGAGATAGCGTGGATGCAAGATGCATGTGTATGTGTATGTTTTCTTTAGAATGCAATGGATGCATGCCTATTTATAGACCAAGTCCACCTGTAGGGCATTGATGGAGTCAACAACCATTATGTGTGCCATGATGGCTTGACTGTAACCGCTGGGGGTTATTGACTGGTGCACTAGCCAGTGGGAGCTGAAGAGACACGATGCACCTGGACATGCTACACGACGGGATACACCATGGACCGTTGGGGTCCATCGGGGACCTTTTGTCTCCCGTTATGCTTCGGGGTCCAGCGGGGACCTTTTGACTCCCGTTGTGAGTTGGGGTCCAACGGGACCTTTTTTCTCCCGTTGTGCGTCGGGGGTCCAGCGGGGACCTTTTGTCTCCCGTTGTGCGTCGGGGTCTAGCGGGAACCTTTTGTCTTCCGTCATGCGTCGGGGTCCAGGGGGACCATGACGTGGACCAGGACCCGTCGGGGATAGAGTGGAGTTTGGGGTGGTCTAAAAAGAACAAGCGAGGCTCGAACCACGCCCAACGACCAGCTCCAAAGAACAGCCCAAAGACCACCCAAAGACCAATTGCCAAGGCACAAGGCACCAGATACCCGGTGCGGTGGGTCGTGGGTCGGTGGCGGCGGCGCGTTTGTGTGGGCTCTGTCACCCGTCTTATTCCATGATAATTATTACACATGATAATTCATCTGATTAAATACTTCATCAAAGAAGTTTATCATCCCCGATGTGGGATAATTAACACCTAGTTAATTAATCCCTTAGTCTTTTCACATAGCTCATTTCTAGCTTTATTGTGACCAACTTTAATATATTATTTCTCACTCACCGGGAATCGAATTTGAGAAAATTAATATACTAGGGTCATCTACTCGAACGTAGATCGACGTTATTGCATTTAATTTCACAAAATTAAATGTCTTGTAACATTTATTATTAGTCAAAAATCAATTGACCAAGCACGATTCCAAGAGTAAGTGAGAAGAATTGGTAGAGTAAGAAAGAAGAAAAGAAAAATGAGTAAAGTAAGAGAGAGGAAAAGAAAAAGTAGTGAAAATAGAGTTTGAGGATTGTGGGGTCCATGTCCTAAAATAGAAAGATTCTAAAGTTTCTATTTTTAAGGGACGATAAAAAATGGAAATAGTTGCTATTTAAAAAAAAACGAATAGAGTATTTTCTAACGGTCCAAATCATAGTTTGAAATTTGTACAATAAATAGAGTTTGCATTTTATCATGACCCTCTAATAATATCCTTATATCTAAAAAATCCCTAGTAATATATAAAAAGAAACCATACACCATATCTTTCTAATGATATCCTTACATATACACGAAACTTATTTTTAATTTATATTGCATCTTATTCTAGAAGAAATATCTAGATTTTTATAGAAAAATGAAGATATTTTGAATATAAAAGAATGAAGTGGAGAATTCAAGAATAAGTTAGGAATGACTATAAATATGGAAGAGTTAATTAGTACTCCCTCAATAGGAGTCCTGTTTCTAAATGACGCGGGTTTTAAGAAATTGTTTGAATGTGTAATAAATGGAGTGTGATAATGGAATTTGGGACCCACTTAAAATATGTTTGAATTAAAGTGCAGATTTTGTTTTCTTTTTTTAACTCATTTAATAATTTCATTATTCATAATTTTTTTATGAATAATTTTTCAACAATAAATAAAAATAAGACTCAACAATAAATAAACACAACCTTCCATTCCATTAATCACCTGCGAAAATTTAGTTCAAATACAAGGAAGGGAATGCCAAAATTTTGATTTTCCCTCTTAGACATTTTCGAGGAAAATTTGAACTAAAATTTGGACTTTCAAACTCCCTATAAATACATTAACAATGTGCATTTAAAACAACTCCTACCAACCTCCAAAATAAAAAAAACTCCCAAAAAAGTGACATTGCTTTCAAATTAGCATTTTCCTCAGAAAAATTTCTATCATTGGGATGGATGTGAAACATGCCTGTCCAGAATCATATAATATCTTTTTTACATATTTCAATATAAATTGTTATTATCTAGATATTTTAAATGGGTATGAAATATTTTATAAGATGATAATGATTGAATATAGCTAAGCATATAGGTGTATATATACACACACATTGTACATACAATATATATATATATATATATATATATATATATATATGGGTGTGTTAAGGCCCTTCGCAGCTTTTCAGTCCAGGCTTCTTTTTAATCACAACCCTTGGATCATTGAATTGGATGGTTATGATGATCTGCATTATTACACTATAATGATGCATTATTAGTCGGTGTGAATTATTCAACTAAAAATTTGCATTATTAAATGACACGTGACATCAATCTAACCGTCGGATGACAAAATCGTGGGGCTGAGATTAAAAAGAACAGTAGAACAAATATACAAAAAGGAAATGAATACATCCATATATATATATATATAGGGGTGTGATCAATTGATAAGTTTCTTAAGTTGCTAACTCATCAACGCTATGTATTAAAAATGCCAACACATGATTTTGTTGAACTTCAATATAATGTGTTGATATTATGTGTTGACATTTTTAATACACTGCATTGATGAGTTAACATAGTTAGCAACTTAAATAGTTAGCAATATAACACACTTATATATATATATATATATATATATATATATATATATATATATATATATATATATATATTGGGGTGCGTTAAAATTATAACCATATTTATGGTGATAACCTAATAACCTATCATTTTATGGGTCAAAAATATCATTTTTACTAAAAATGATATTTATACACTATAACATGATATTTTTTCAGCATGCATAGAATGATACTTTTAATCCATAAAATGATATTCTATTTTATAAAATGATATATTTCGTCCATAGAATGATAGGTTATTAGGTTATCACCATAAATATGGGTTATCAATGATCATATATATATATATATATATATATATATATATATATATATATATATATATATATATATATATATATATATATATAGGGGAACATTAAGGTCATATTGCCCCCTTAGTGTTAAGTTCCAACTTAATAGCAACAATTAGATTAAGATGGTGGACGGTTAAGATGATGGTGAGATGTGTGATTCCGCGTTACATTATTCGGTCTAATTGGTACATTATAAGGGTATATCATTAAACTTACAATGAATTACACAAGTTTCAAAATGGAAGGTCTGATAATTAAGCGGGATTTTCATAGGAAACGATTGACATTCCATCTACACTCTCTCTCACTCTCTATCTCTCTCACTCCAAACGTCTCACATCCCTCAACCCCCAATCAAAACCCTCCCCCCCCCAATTCCAACCTATTTCTAAACCCTAACCGCCGGAAAATTGAAGTATTACAAGTCTCACGTTCGATTTTCGCCATCAAAACAGCCGACAGTCTATGATTCTCAGTTTTTGTCAGCCATCGGCGAGATAGTAACCCATGTGGTATACATTTCCGTTGACGGTGAAGTCGATGGCCGGTGCTATACCATTCAACACATCATTGAAGAATAGAGCACGTTCAAGTCGTTGTTGGATCCGGCAACACCGAAATATGCATGCCAAATCCATAGGCGGTAGTCGGCGACCGCTTCAAGGATAAGTGTTGGGCCGCCGCCTTTGTGGCCACTTAAGTGTTGCCCCCTCCAAGCAGTCGGGCAATTCTTCCACCTCCAATGCATGCAGTCAATGCTGCCTAGCATTTCGGGAAAGCCATGGACTGATTCGTGAAGACGAAGCAACCGTTGGCAATCATCGGTGGTGGGTGCCCGAAGGAATTCATCACCGAAAGCTGTACGAACGCCCTCGCAAAAATTTTTAAGATAAAGGATTCCAGTGGACTCACCGACATACAAATACTCGTTGAAGAGGTCGGCCGTTTGCCCAGTAGCGAGTTGTTGGATGGCACATGTACACTTCTGCAACGCCGAGAGACTTTGCCAACCGGTTGCATCTGGACCTGTTTTGAAGAATTCAACACGGGCAGACAATGTGTTGACAATACGCATAAACAAACGCTTTGACATGCGAAAACGGCGCCTAAAGTAATCTTCTGGAAACCGCGGCGGGTCGGCAACGAGACTTTCGTGGGCTCCCTTCCGGTCACGATGGATGTAGCGGCGAGTTGATCTAGTTGGTTGAGGAGGAAGGGCGGCGATGGATCTAGTTGGTTGATGAGAAATGGTTCTATATGACCAAGACATCAGGTATTACCTCTTGTCGGATGAAGATGAGTCATATAGGTCTTGCAAGTCAAAGAGGTACATCACCAAGGTGATGTTCATGTGTGTTGAATCTAGGCCACATTTTGACAATGAGAGGCAGCCCACATATGATGGTAAGGTGGGAACATTTCCCTTCACTGAAGTTGTTCCAGCTCAAAGGAAATCAAAGAACAGAGATAAAAGGACCTTGGAAACAAAGCCAATTAAAGCACTCACCAAGGCAATGATGAGGGAATGCATTATCCAGCAGGTATGGAAAATTTTCATACTATCAGATCTTACCAACTTAGTATAGATCATCACTTAGTTCAGTAAAGTGTTTTTCATGGCAGATCATACCTGCAATTAAGGCCAAGTGGCCTGTTTGGGCAAGCAAAGAGATATTACATACAGCAAGACAATGCTACACCACGCATAACTGCCAAAGATCCAGAATTTCAGGTTGTTGCCAACTCAGATGGATTTTAAATCCATCTGATTTGTCAACCACCAAATTCACCTGATACTAACATATTAGACCTAGGATTTTTTAGGGCTATACAGTCACTGCAGCATGAGAAACCATACAAGGGTGTAGATGAACTGATGGGGAATGTCTGAAAGGCTTATAAAGAGCCGACACCACAGACCCTCAACAGAGTATTCCCCTCATTGCAGGCTTGCCTCACCCAAATCCTACAATTCAGAGGTGACAAGTGCTACAAACTTCCACACATGAACAAGGATAGGCTTGAAAGAACAGATGGACTACCCAATGTTCTAGAAGTGGATGAAGATCTTGTGAGAGAGGTCTGAAGTGCTTACAAAAACCAGAGAACAATGACGATTCAGGGTATGATATTGGGCCTATGAGTAATGCATTTGGCTTCTAGGTTTGGGGCTATATTTTTAGTTTTTTGGTCAGGCCCTAGGGTTTTTGGAATAGGTGGTCTGATGTTTTTCTTTTTTGGTGTATATAAATAGTGCAAACATAATGTAATGCACATATTCAGTTTTTGAATGTAAGACCCTTAGAAAAATTTCATCATAGAGCGGGGACACATGCCTCCAAACCTTGGAAAGGGGTGGCTTGACACAACTTAAGCACAACCAACAGAATCAACCACCAAGAACATCAACCAACACAATATGATCACCTGAAACAGAACCCACACCAAATAAGTGAACAAGAAGTAAGCAACACTTAGCATTTTCCTAAAAAACATTTTCATCATAGGGTAGAAAGCCAAGCCTCCAAACCTTGCAAAGGGGTGGCTTGACACAACTTAAGCACAACCAACAGAACCAACCACCAAGAACATCAGTCAACACAATTTGATCACCAGAAACAGAAGGCACACCAAATAAGTGAACAAGAAGTAAGCAACACTTAGCATTTCCCTCAGAAAAATTTATTCATAGGGTAGGAAATCAAGCCTCCAAACTTAGCAAATGGGTGACTTGACACAACTTAAGCACAACCGACAGAACCGACCACCAAGAACATCAGCCAACACAATTTGATCACCAGAAACAGAAGTCACAACAAATAAGTGATCAAGAAGTAAGCAACACCACATAAACCATCAGAAAAATTTCATCATATGGCAGGCTTAATCAACAATAATCGAACAACACAGGCTCTCAGACAAAATTTCATCATAGGGCATGCTTATTGCACAACAATCGAATACCACAAGCAAACAATACAGACTGTCATAATAATTTCATCATATGGTTGTGATTAAACCTCCAAACCCTAAATTGGGGGTGGCCAAATCACAGGACCAACAAACCCCTCGGAAACCCACAAATCCCCAAACTCAAAACAACCTCCAAACCCTAAATAGGGGGTGGCCAAATCATAGAAACACCAAACCCTTCGGAAACTCATATTTCTGTGTAGATCATCCATGCCAGGAAATAGCATGACCAAAAATTCCTTGAACCACTCATCTGTTGGTGTTTGAATCCCCTTGCACATCGGAAGACTTGTACAAGACAAATAAAATCAGACGTAGGATCTATTTGACGGATTATGGAATTAATCTATTCACATGTTAATACAGAATTGCATGCTAGAACGCAAATAATTCATGCTTTAAGAAAATAAATCCTAAACATGAATACTACGGTTTAGAGTTACCGATTTGATTATCTAAAGACTCATCGATACTAGCCCACAGATCTTCTAATCTGTTCCCGAACTCAAGTTATGACCTTTGGGTGGGCAAAGCTTGTCAAAGCCGAAAGGACTCGACAAGAAATAAGACAAAACCACTCTCAGAAAAAGAGAGAAATTCAAAATTCTCTATGTACAGATTTTCAAAAATTATGAATGAATTATTAATATGTCTTCTGTCTAGTCTTCTTTATATTGAGTTATGATGTGCCAGATTAGGGATCTATGGAGGTTTGGATGAAGGCCACACCCAATTAGCTCTTATCTAATTAAATTGAACCCCAATTTAATATAAGCTTGAATTGGAATATTATTATCAGCCACTATAATAATAATATTGATTTACCCATCCAAATCCGAAATTACAAGTAATCCGAGTTTCCTCGTTTAAATATTTATTTTCTGCGCTTAAGATATAAATGTCCATTAATTAATTAAAGTCTGCTATGGACTTAATTAATCAACATCTTATTTATTCCAAGAGTGGACTCAGCAAGAAACACTTATTTATTATTCATGGAATAATTAAATTCCAACTGGCTAGTTTTTGAATAATAAAACCTTGTTTGAGCTTCTCTTGAGGACATTATCAAACCAGACTCACCAGGTGCGTGATTCAACATAATAACAATCATATCACCGCTAGATATTAATTACCACTAACAAGATATCAGGATTATTGGGTTGCGAAAAACCCGCACCATTTGATAAGTCAAAGTAATGCATAATCCATAACGTATGCTCAATGCTAACATATGTTGAATTAAAAAAATATTTATCAAGACCTCGTCTTTCAGTAGATAGCATAAAGAAATGTCTTGGTGTTAGATCCATTCAGTGCTATACCACACCAATGTCATCTTATTTCAGTAAGACTTAGAAATAATCGAACTGACATTGCAACCTTTCGCGATAGGTAACCAAAGCCTATCTAGGTTGTGAAATTCTTCTTTCACTTTTGCAAAGCATTGCATAGAACCAACTGTAGTTACCTTAAAGTGGACGACGCCCAAAACCAGTCTACTAAGCAAAAGACTTAGGCTTTGTTTGCTTCTTATGCATTTAAATGTTTGTAAAACATCTTATAAATGCACAAGAAAACACAATGTAATAATAATACTGATTCTATTCGTGCGAAACTGCTCGAATAGTACTGAATCGAGTTAAAAGTGGATTGCATAGTTTTTCGTATACAAGCAAGATTCTATTCGTGCTAGAAACATGCTTTTCAGTAAACCAAACCTTAGATCCTCTTCCGAGATATGCCTCTTCCTCGGTCGTTTCGGAAGCGGCGTTTAAGGTACATCAGCGGGCTGGAAATTAGTCTGCGAAATGACTTCAAGATTCGGAGTTTCAGGGAGCACCGAGGACTTGGATTCCATCCACGAACGCCATTCGAGCTCAGGGGTTTCAGGAACCACAGTCTCGTGGGTATCAGTCTTCTCTCACGAGTATATGGGGATTGTAAGGGTATAAGTGGCAATAGGAATCGTGATCGACCCCTCTGATGTGTCAAAGATCCACTCTTGAGCAGGAGGCGAAAGATGAAGAGGCGGCGGGGGTTTAGGGTTTCCGATTGATTCTCGGAGAGAGATGGGTTAGGGTTTCCAGAGGCGTACGATCCATGTAGTCAAAGAGAGGAGGAAGAGGAGTCGAAATGGGACTCCTATTCCAGGAGGAGGAAGTATTCCAGGAGGAGGGGGAGGTGGCGGAGTATAATCACTAGGGTTCCGCTTGAGAGAGCGAGAGAAAGAAACATCGGGGTGAATGGTGAGATGAAGGGAGTGAGAGGGTGGGAGGGTGGGTGTAATAGTAATGACAATAGTGTAATTAATGTCACGACCGCACTTTCTAAGGATAGAAAGCACAGTTGATCGCGACTAGGGGAGGATGAAAGAAGTGGGGAAGAAAGGGGAAAACTGTGGCACAATTGAACATGAACTGAAATAACTTGGAATATATATATGAATCAGAGTGTGATACAAGAGAATAAAATCTCGACTTTTACATTGCAGCTGAAGAGTCAAGAGCAGATGACATCGTGTATGGAGACATGACGCATCCAAGTACTATTCTATCGAAGGATCTTTATTTGTCTGTGCTCAACACCGCCCGCCGTCTGTTGCCCTTTCCCGCTGCGTCGAGGCAGGCCATCAAATGCTCCTGTCGGCGCTGCTCTTGCCGATCCAGCTCCGCGGCGTCACTTGGGCCCCACCGTCACGCTGCTGTTCTAACATCGCCGCTTCAATCGGCCCTCCGGGGCTCCACCGCCCACTCGACTTCCGCGGATAGCCCCTCACGCACTAAGCTAAGTCCCATTTTCTTATCCCTCTAAAGCTTGGTCTATTTAGCTTAACTTTCCCGGCAGTAGCTATGATAAGTTGTTACTGATATTTGGATAGAGCTTGTTAAATTGTTGGGTTTAGTTCATGAACTACCATGAGTGAAAGCTGTAGATGGCTAAGATTGCTACTGTTCTTGGTCTATGAGGCAGACTATGGTTCGCTTGCACTATTTGTTATGATGTGGAAATCCTAAAGCTCTAAGTTCTTGAGCATGAGGTTCTAATATGATGCAGAGGGGAGTATTTTGATTACCTTGCTTGTGGATCCCTCTTATTTGTTGAGATGCTCTTAGGCTCACTGTCACTCCCTTCACTCTCTTTGCTCTTTCGAAATTTTTGGTGTTTAAAGGTGGTGAGAAGTTTGGGGTTTGGGGCTGTTTTTATAGGAGAAACGTTTTGGGATTTTGTCGATAATTTTGGATAAAGATTCCCTCATCCTTTTGGATTTAGGCTAAAAGATTCACTACCCCTTTGGTGTAAGTATCGGGAAGGGTGCTCTTGTATTTATTGGATTCCCTCATCTTTTTGCATGACAAAAGGGCATCTTTCCTAATCGGTGTAAAGCATTGGGGAGAGTTAAGGAGATGAGCTCACCATCACTTGGTCCTTTGTTTCCATTATCCTCTTTGGGAGATTTGGGATATCCGATCCCCTCATCATCCTATGCCACTATGTTCTTATTTGGATCTGGAAGGTTTTTGGGAGGATTTCTTTGGCAGGGACTTGCTGCCACCTCTTTTCCTCACTACTAATCACTTTACTTTTTCTTCTTGAAATTTGCTACTCATATTTCCTCCCTAATTGTGGTGTGTGAATTTTCCTTGCAGGTTTAGAGCTGATTCCCGCAGCTGCTATTGCTGCCCAACCGAGAAGAGAAGAGGGGAAGAGATCGTGGTCCAAGGCATTCCTAGATCTCATTACCATTTCTAGCTAGAGTCAAATCCTAGATTATGTACTCCGTAGATTTGTCAAGCTGTAACATATCTCCTTTGTCTAACATGAACAAAAAGCACTCCATTTGATTACATGGAATTTCTATTTTCCAACAATTGTAGTTCTTACTTTTGAAATTCCTTGCACTTTAATTCCATGAGGTAAAAGAACCAAACATAACTTAACTCCTTCGCTTAGGATTAAATCCAACTTAACACGAGCAAAAATAACTTCAATCGTCTCTTCGTCCAATTTTTTTATGCTCCAAAACTTGTACACGAAAACTCGGGTTGTTACAATTAATGTGAGACTCTCAGGGTATGAATAATGTCCAAAAATTGTAAGGAGAACGGGGACTCCTATTCGTGGACGGACGAAAATGGAGAAACGAGACTCCTATTCATGGACGAAGGGAGTATCATTTTGCACAAGTTGAGAAGTTTGATAATAGAGTGTTCCTTAGTTTTCCATACCACCAACACCTCCTAAATCATTTCTCATATATTCCACCAATTGTCCTCTTAAATATTTAGGATTTTAATTTGATCACAACCCTCTTATTCTATGTGTATCAAAATAAATGTTTAAAATATTTATGAGATCTAAATATTTATAATTCAGGTATATTAGTTTTGATCAGAACCCATTCTCTCTACTAGAAGTTCCGATATCCATAACCGTCATAAAACAATTTCGCCATTCAATTCAGTATGGATCCAGATACACTTCTGTTTTATAGTTTATGCTCCTTCTTTATTGTTCTTAGTTAAATTTTATGTAATTGTAAATTCAAAATTCAACAATTTCAATGTTTTTCAATTATTCCAACAATAATTCAATGTGATTTTGTAGTAAAATCAGTTGTCCATTTGTGGAGCATAATTTAGTTAGGAAAGAGGTAAATGGAAAGTAATATGTTAATAAGTAAATTCAGAAAAATTAAATGAAACACGGTTTAACATAGTATTGTGTTACATGGGATCTCTCTCCAATTATATTAGATTATGCAGACAAAATTTATGTGTCCTCAATTAAAATCAAACAAAATAAATATTTTTCCAACTTATCCAATTATATCAGATTATGCAGACAAAACTTATGTTTCCTCAATTAAAATCAAACAAAACTAAGGGTAGCGATAAATTAATAAAATTGTATATACAAAATGAGGATAATTTTACCATTTTCTATCATATGCATAAATTAAGGAACTTACCTATTTTAATTGTACTTTGGTGTACATTATAGCCCCTCATATTAATTAAAGAATGAATAATAATACTTTCAACTAAAACTCAAAAAGAAAATACTTATATTTTTTTTCAAACAAATACTTTACATAATATTTTTTCTAGTTCTAACAAAAAAAAAAGACGGAGACAGGTTAAAAGAAGTAAAAAAGAACAAAATAAAAAAACATAGTGAAAATATTGATAATTAAATTAAAATTTATTAAATCAAATATGAAATTTAAAAAGAATATAATAATAAATTATACTATAAAAATATTTGTATATTAATTTTGCTAGTACATTATATTTCTTCCCCTTTCCGTCAACTACTTAACGTTTTTTACTCCATAAAACAATTAAGTATAAACTAATTTTTCATAAATTTATTTAAATTATCCTTATATTCTAAAAACTAGTAATTAATTTATATCATTTTAAATTTGGATCTCTTATGTACATTGTAGTATTTTATTTCATTTCTTTCAACTGCTTTAATTTTTGTGATTTGGAATAGCACATGGAGAAATATACAAACAAAGGTCAATACATGATCATTCATACTATTGTTGAAATTATAGTATGAATGAATATGTAATTATCTAACTACATGTTTTGAAAGTATTAATTAATTGGTAATACACTTTAAGAATGTGTCACTGACAAAGGTGGATGTTGAGTGCGACGACCTCTATCATCGAATTACCTCTTATATTATCATTTGATGCACTATAAAATATAATAAAATATTAATTATAAAATAATATTATAATATATGTCACATGTTGGGTGCCACATGTTGCTATCATCGGGTATGATATTTTTTAACGCACTATCAAAATAATAATGAAATTAATATTAAAATAATTCAATAATTAAAATATTAAAAATATTAAAAATATTTCTTAACGTTTGGCAGGAGACGCGGACGCACCCGAAGTATAAGGGAGGCATAACATCCTCCTCTAGCGGCTCCTCCAAACGATCAAGGTCGGTAGCCCTATCCGACTCCGGCTCGGAAGAAGTGGCTAGCCAACTCGCCGGAGCTAACTTGGGTAGCCCCGACGCCGGACCGAGCGGTTCCCAACGCCGCCCCCAAGGAAGGAAGAACGCGGCGGCCAACCGTCGTCGCGGCTCGACTCCCGAAGCCACTCCCGAAGCCGCTTCCGCTCCCTATGTGCCACCTCCACCCCCGAACAACTCGCTGTGGATGCTCTTAAGCCAACTCAATATGGCCGATAGGTCATCTATGACCCCCACGCAACTTGAAACACACGAGACCATGATAAAAGGTCTCCAAAAACAATTGGGGTTGATCCCGCCGAATGCGTAGTCTTATTAGGAGTTTAATTATGTAATTTTTAATTTTTAGGATTTTAATTATGTAATTTTTAATTTTAAGGAGTTTAATTATGTAATTTTTAATTTTTAGGATTTTAATTATGTATTTTTTAATTTTATTTGTAATTTGTAATATTTATTATGGTTTTTTAAATGGATTTTAATATTATGGAAATGTTATTGTTTAATTGAATTTTATATTAATTGTGCTCGTCCTTGCGGAAGAGCACAGTTGTGAGTGTTGTGCTCTTGCCAGAGAGCAGGCATGAATAGTACCGCCCGGGCCCACAACCGTGCCGCTGGCAAGAGCACGGTTGTGGATGCTCTTAGGTATTTGATCTAGAATGCTTCATCCCTCCCCCCCTAAAAAAAGAGGCCTAACAAATATGATACAAGTTTTAATTAAAATGTTGGTATATTAGGGTGTAAACAAGGACTTATCTGTAAGAAAGTATTAATAATAATTAATTAAACACAATGTGAATATAGAAAGTGGTAGGTCATGTAAGAGAATGTAACAAAGAGAAAAGATAAATGTGTACATGTACATAATATCCTTAAATTTTAAATTTTAAGTGAATTTAATTAAAAATTAGTAATATATATGGATAAATATAATGCGATCTAGTAATTTTCTTCCTGCTCATTAAATATTTAGATAATCATTATTGATCTATAAAGTAGTTTTTCATCGACTACTAGCTGCTACATAGATTGTCTTAAACTTCAATTTTCACTTCGAAAATATAAGTCGATCTGCTACGTGTTATTTGTTTATTCTTTTAATTTGGTGATACATTGCTGTAATCCCTCATAGATACGCAACAAAAGTGCATCTATTTATGATTATTATAACTTTGATATATTTAAAAACATGAGATTGTGATGGGATCAGAATATGAAAACAAAAAATCATCTGTGATCAGGTTAGATTAATTTTCAATTTCATAGTGGAATTTTTTTTATTGTAGAGAGAACTACAATTTATTACATTAATATCGCATGTGATCCCTATTTTTTCAAAATTTCCTAGACATCTCTGATCATTGATATAATATTATTATTAGATAGATTTTTGCACTTAGATTTTTCGGGACCAAAATGCCCTCAGGCTATAAAAGCTAGTATTTATTTATATCCTTTTATAAGAGAGCCAACACTCGGTCACACTTGATTCATTAATTCATTTCCATTGTATTCCCTCGAGAACTTGTTAAAGTATGTGTATCTAATTGTTCGTCATGACAAGTACTTAAAGCGATATGAATGAACCAAAGTGATGTCTTTCTCATAAAAAAAAAGATATAAATAACTCTTATTCTCTAAAGGGTATTTTAGTCCAAAAAATATGAAAATCCTTCCAACAATGTTATATCAGTGTTCCAGGAAATTTGATGATATTTTTAAAGAATAAGGAGTGCAGATAGATAATATTAGTGAGGTGCCTAAGGACTAAAAATATAGTTCTATCTTAATCCATATAATCACTACTCTTATGCATTTAAGTTTACATATTTGGCTGGTTTTTAGCTAGGGACTACATACTAACGAAATACAAGAAATAGAAAATCTCATTTAGACAAAAGGGGGGTTTAGCTGCTGATTAATTAATTTCAAGCTATAGAAGTTGACAACATCATGCAACTAAATTATTCAACTGGATCGATCATATATCGTAATATATGAGTATATACTACATACATACAATGACAGACATAGATAGACTAGCTAGTGCTTAAGAAATAATTTTCATAAAGAAGGAAGAGCAATATAGTAATGAGAAAGGAAAACAAGAAAAGTACAAGATCAAGGTATAATTCTAAGGCAATAGCAGTTTTGCTTTATATATATGATGGAATCTCCCAATTCAAACTCAA
Organism: Salvia splendens; assembly: GCF_004379255.2. Taxonomy (NCBI): domain Eukaryota; kingdom Viridiplantae; phylum Streptophyta; class Magnoliopsida; order Lamiales; family Lamiaceae; genus Salvia; species Salvia splendens. Next base: position 17,200,132 of record NC_056036.1, on the reverse strand, counting down.
GGAAGCCTTGGAACCTGAAAATAATTCCAAAATAGCACTTACATTTTGTTAACAAAGAAACTAAGCTGTCCATATAAATAAGACAATGATTTACTCATAAAAACACACAAATTTGGAAGAACCTAATTACTCTATTATAGAAGAAGCGAAGCTGGAAATTATATAGTACCGCCTCTGTCCCCTATTAAAATTGACATCAATTTCCTTTTCTACCGCCCCAATTAATTGGTAATTTCTCTAACTCATTTCATTTACATTTTTTTAAATTAATATATTAAAATAGGACTCACATTTTATTAACTTTTTTCAACTATATTAACTTTTTTCGACTATATTTTTTAAAACTTATGTCAAATGTTAATTAATTGGGGAATGAGGGAGTACTACTACTTATACCTATAGGCATGCACATACTTTAAACTGGAAAAAGAAGATGATTAATTTTTTTACACTAGAAAATCTACATTTGTGCATCTCAGGTGTTTAGTGATGGGATGAATGAAAGTGTAAAAATGAAATAGTAATAAAAAGTGTAACCGATGGAAATAAGAATGGAATTCAGTGCTGTGCATATATGAATTTAAAAAATGAGGGATGAGCTCCAATTTCCAATGCAAGTATTCCATAAATTTGGGCCGACATTGCAGAATCTGTCTTAGTCTTAGATTGAGTGAAAACGATGGGCTAAGAAATTACCAGAAAGTAGCTTTCACCGTGCTGCAAACCCTGCATCAGAATTCCGTATTCGTTCATCTCCACCGCCAATCCCGACGAATGATACACCACAAGATCTCCCCCAAACATCGCTTTTACATCCACCGGCCCTCTCCCCACCTCCGTCGCCACTCCGTTCACGAACACCGTCATCATTTCTGCACCACCACCAGCAACTTTAGGGTTTGAGAAAATCAATTAATCCATCTAAAAACTAAATAGTACTACTATGATTTACGAGATTGGACTTCAGCTTCGCAGAACACGGGGTTTTGCTCAAACTCCTGCATAAGCCCGGGATAGCCCGAGAACCCGCCCGAATTATGACCGAAAGAGGACGAGGAGCCTGGGTTGGGCATGGTGTAGGAGAGGGAATTGGGGGAAAAGGTGTGATCGTAGTGGATTCCTGAGGGGTGGTCGGCGGCGGTGAGGGAGGCCTGGACCTGGCGCTGGCGGCGGCGGGAGCGGGAGCGGCGGTTCTGGAACCAGTAGAAGACGTTGGCGTCGGCGACGGAGCCGAATTTCTCTAGAAGCTTCCGGATGCGGACGGTCTCGTCTTTGGGAGGGTTGACCATGCCGCTGTTGAAGATGGTCTCCAGGATCAGGATTTGCTCCGGCTTCGGCGTCCACCGCGACCGAACCGGCTGCTCCGCGGCTTCGCCCTGCTGCTGCCGTGAACCGGTGGCGTCTTCCATGTTCGAAGCTGATTTGATTGGTTTTTCTTTTTTTTTTTTTGTGTATTGTGGTGTGGTTTGGAGAAGGAATTGAAGTTGCTACAACTCATTGATGCTGCATACTGAATTTATAGGAGTGTGAGGAGGTGAAATGACTCTTTTGGATATAAAAATATAATCATGATGTTTACTTTGTAATAGATATAATTAAAACAATAAAATTCATGGTTTGTAATTTGGATATATATAAAGTTTGGTGCGGAAAGGATTCCAACAATTAAACAAGTATTGTTTTAATTTAACAAAGACCTAATTGGCCCACAAACGTAACAATGTGTAATTGCGAAATCAATATATAACTGAAATCATAATCCGAAATATGTAACTGATCCACAACAGAATCAGTGTATGAAAATTTACTGCCAATTTTCTCATCCATTTTGTTGTACTTTACTCTACTTTTTGTATGGAATGAGAAAAGTATACATGTTGGGATCCGAAAACAATAACTAAAACAATTTAATAGAAAATGTTTCTGTGTATAAATCGTGGCTGAAGTGTTTGTTTAACTAGTACTAGATCATAAGATAAAACAACAATCAAATTTATGTATTGATAGAAGCAAACACTTTATACTAAATTCATATGGAAGAAAAGCAACACCTTAACACAATAAAATAAAAATGAAATCAATATAATGACAAAAGTAACACTTTATCCAAAATCACTATAAAAAATAATAGTACAGTAGAATAAAAGTAATTAAATAGACAACTTTCTTCCTAAAATGGTACTTCCTCCTTCCCTTAATAAGAGTCACATTTTATCGTTTCGGTCCGTTCCACAATAAGAATCACATTTCACTTTTACCATAAATGATCTGTAGATCTCACATTCCACTACCTCACTTCACTCACATTTTATTATAAAACCAATATAAAAAAGTAGACCTCATATTTACTAATTTTTTCAACCCACTATTATGGGACAAATAGAGTATATATTATACATCTTCACTAGAAGAGATCTAATAACCACAGATAGTAAAAAACAGAAGAACCATATATTGCCGGAAATTGCAAATTCCCTAGCCAGGCCAGACCAAATTGGACATTTCCTTTAAAAATAAAATCAAACAATAGGCACAATTTAGAACACTAATTTTTTAAAAACAATATGATGATCAGTCCTAACAGAAATATATTTATTTTAAAAAAGGCAAAATAAATTCCTCTAATAATTATGGGAACAAAAAAGAGTTTGCCGACCTCAGCTAACTACATCCCAATATCTAATTAATCTCCAGAAATCAAATAACACTATTGTGCACACGAATTAAGTCAACTCTGGATTAATCTAAATATGACTGATTTGGATTAATGAAACTTATATATTAATTGACCTAATTAACCTTATGCGTTGCAGCTTGTGCACACGAGGTCATGATTTCAATGTTTTTTTGCCTAAAATTTTATAATTTTGTCTGAGAAAACACCTCAATTTGAAGCCTTCTTTTGAAACATTTGCAGGTTCGGACTAGCCGCAAATATTGAAGTTTCATCAATCTATTAAAATATGCCTTTTTTTTATGAACAACATTATTCCAGCACGAGAAAATTCTTTATTTTATTTTAGTTATTAGTCCGTGGCCTTCCAATGCTTTGGGAGAAAAATTACTATATGTGTATAAATACATATACATGTGAATTACTTTAATTAAACAAAATTTGTGTTAATTAACTAGATAAATCGACCATAATTGTATATTTAATCTTATTTTACAAATGGATCGATGATATGGTATTTCTTCATTTTCCATGGGCTAGCATCAACATGAAACATTATATTAATAATTTAATACAGCATTACATTTAATAGTTCTAATATGAGATGTTGAAAGAATTAATCACAAATCATACAAAAAAAGTGGCAAAATCAAGGTTTCCAGCAAAAATAGGGAAATGATTATAATTTTTCGCATTTGTCTACGAAAACTTAGAGTTCTATACAATATTAATATTCACACACCAATATTTCTGCACTACCTAATACATTGAGACGATAAAAATGCAATTCTCTTAACAATTTACTACTAATAATTATTTTAGGACTAATGCCAAACAAAAAGTAATTCTTTACGTTTTTGAGGTTCATGCACGTTGATATTCGCCATTAATCATTAAAGAATCCCTCCACTTCTTGATAGGTTTTTCTTTTGTCGCCCTAATGGGTTCATTGAGAGTGCAACAAATAAAAAAAACAGACATCTAACTTAAACCTCCTATCTTTTAGATGTACATGTGCATCTTCAACAATATTACGATATAAATTCGGTGTCTACTAAAAAAGGCAGAGCGTAAATATAAAAATTTAAACATGAGATGAAATAGATAATTTTTTCGATCCATTTCATGAATAAAACTTGATTAATTACCCAACCAAGAAATTACTCGCATGTCACAAGAGTTCTGTTTTTATTCATTCATGAAAAATCATTTTCTTAACAATACACCATTCATAAGAGTCTCATTTCTTTTCGGCACGAATTTTAAGAAATATTAAGAAAAGTGAGTGGAAAAAAATTAGTAGTATATGAGTCCAAAATTAGTATATTAGTTTTAAATGAAATGTGAGTAAAATGAGTAAGTGAAATGTGAGACTTAATATCATTTATAGTAAAAATGAATAGGAACTCCTATTCACAGATGAAGCGAGATGAAAAAACGATACTTCTATTCGCGGACAGGGGAATATTATTTTATCATTCAATCCAATAGTTTCCGTTAAATAGAAATGGAATCAAATAGGATTAGAATGGATAAATCCATTAGATCTATTGATTTAGTTGGGATTACTTAAAAACATAGCATGATGGATGCCGGTACTTTAAGTACATCCTAGTGGACGGTTGCACGCTTGTATTTTCCGACAAAACTTTTTATCTCTCTTTGACTTATACTCCCTCCGTTCCATAGTAGTGGGGACATTTCTTTTCGGCACGGAGATTAAGAAAGTAGAGAGATGAATAGAGAATAAAGTAAGAGAGAGTAAAGTAAGTGAGAAGAAATGTGTTAACTTTTACTAAAAAGGGAAATGACTCCACTACTATGGAACGTACCAAAATGGCAAAATGACTCCACTACTATGGAACGGAGGGAGTATTTGCTTACATTTCGATAGTACACTTTGTAAACTAATCCATTATAATATTAATTAATTACTACACGAAGAATATTAGCCTTTCAATTGTCTCAACATATGAAGCAATGATAATTTTAATATTTTACACACCTAGATTAATATGAGATTTACCAATTAAGGAGTCTCTTGGTTAGTTCAAGTCCAACTAAAATGACATTTAATCTACATTAATTGTTATATACACATATAGGGAGCACTAGGTTGCATCATTAATTAGAGTGCTAAAGTGCATTCAATCACATGCTGTCACGTGGCACGAAAAATGCAATACACATTTGTAAAGTTGTACATGCATTTCCGCAGATTGCATTTTAGTTCTAGGAAAATTGCATTTTATATTGTTAAGTTTTGCATTTTAACTTAAATTATCTACAATACAAAATAAACTATATATAAATACAATCCGCCTATATATAAAATGCAAATTAAACAGTCAATATCTAAAATACAAAACTCAACAATAAATAATGCAATCTGTCTATAACTAAAATGCAATCTGTCAAATTCATCTTTCATTTCTACAAATGTATATTGCATTTTTGTGTTTACAATATTGCATTTTTCGTGCCACGTGACAGCACGTGATTGAATGTATGTTAGCACTTTAAACTTAGTTAGCTTATTAGTATATCCCTATATATATTGCTTTTTTATTGTAACACTAGTACTTCATAAAATACTATAGACATCATCAAATTACAAATTACATAAATAATCTCAAAAGTAAACTTATTCCTACATATGTGTATCCCTTTAATATCGAATGTCAATTGAAATTTGGTGTACATTTGTTAAAATAGGTGAAATAATAAATGTAAATAAGTAAAAGAATTGAGGTGATGTGAAAGAACAAAAAAGTTGAAGGTATGTGAAGAAGGAATCAGAAATGCATGGATACCGGGGAAAGTGGAAACACAAAACTATAGTTAAATAAATAAAAAAGAAAGAAAGTTCCAAATATCTGCTCAAATAGTTGTAATTCTTCTGGCATTAAGGCAGATATGAACTCCCAGTTTCCCACATATTCTTAAATTCGTATTAAAGAATCAAAGATAGAGAAGAGAGGCTCACAAAGGTTGGCTTACTTTGTCCAAACCTAGTTTTAGTGAGAGAGAGAGAGAGAGAGAGAAAGTTCATGAAGATCAGAAAGCAAAGGACAACTACAAATGTAAAACCGACTTCGGCTTGTTCTTACATGAGTCGCAGTTTTCACTGTCCTAGTTTGCTGTTTTCAAGCATAAAACCCAATTAATTGTTTGTAGGGGACGAAAAAAGACAGATCCCTTTTTTGTTGTTGTTGGTTTTGTGCTTCTCAATATACTCTCTTAAAAATTGGGAAATTACGTATAATAATTGGGTCCGGAACTAAAAAACAACTGATGCTACATTTACTGGATTAATAATTTTTGTCAGACTTAAGAAAAGTAATTTTTGTATATGCATCTATATATTAATAGGGCAAATTTGGGGGGATACTAGGTTGATGTTGAAACCTCCACCATACCAAACTTGGGAACCCAATACTGTACCAAAGTTTAATTTGGGGAATTTTCTTAAATATATAACTCGAATTTCTAGATTAAAAGATTTAATATGATGACATTATTAATCTATTGATATTTTTCTCTTTTCTATCACATAAACAAAAAATATTGAAAACAATATCAAGTCTTTAGACATGAACCATTCTATGGTCTACTATTAGTCCGATATAAGTAGGGGTGAGCAAAAAAATCAAAAACCGAACCGATCAAAACCGAAATTTTGAAATCTGGCTCGGTTTGGTTTTAAAAATACAAAAATTTCGGTTTTTCGGTTCGTGTCGGTTCGGGCAAAAAAAAAATCGAAAAACAGAATTATATTTTAAATATAATATTATATATATATATTTTATTAATTTAATATATTAAATCATATATATTCTGTTAATATATTTTATATAATATGCATTATATATATTCTATTAATTTTATATTATATATAAATATTTATATTCTATTACTATATATAAATAAAATATAATATATATAATATATATATATATATATATATAAGGGTGCGATCAATTGCTAACTTTCCCAAGTTGCTAACTTGCTAACTCATCAACGCAGTGTATTAAAAATATCAACATGATAACATTAAAATGTCAACACATAATTTTGTTGAATTTCAATATAATGGGTTGATATTATGTGTTGACATTTTAATGTCACTGTGTTGACATTTTTAATACACCGCATTGATGAGTTAGCAGAGTTAGCAACTTAAATAGTTAGCAATATAACGCACCCATATATATATACATACATATATATATATATATATATAGGGGAGCGTTATTCTCCTTTTCACATCTTAGATCCTTTTTCCTTCTTAATATTATGCGTTAGATCTAAAGCATCAACGGATCAGATTGATTCTATAAAACTGGTTCCGTGTTGCATTATAGAAGGTGATTATATGCATTACAGGGTTATTATTGACATTTGACGGAAAAGTAACTGCCACATTTTGGTATCTGCTAATAATGCACCACATGGTCACGAGTAATGCATATAATTGACTATATAATGCACAATATGTGAACTGCAATGCATACGAATAAGATGTACTATGTTATGATGTTTGGACACACGTTTCTTGTTTCCCCTAAGGGTTTAATAAGCTTAGGGGCTAGGGTATAGTACGTAGACACGTATGTAATCTTCACATGGTAACGAGTAATGGATATAATTGACTATATAATGCACAATTTGTGAACTGCAATACATACGAACAAGATGTGCTGTGTTATGATGTTTGACACACGTTTCTTGTTTCCCCTAAGGGTTTAATAAGCTTAGGGGCTAGGGTATAGTACGTACGCATTAATAACAAATTATAAAACGATACGAATAATTCACCAAATTGTCACGAGTAATGGATGTTATTAACTATATAATGCACAATATGTGAACTGCAATGCATACGAATTAGATGTACCATGTTATGATGTTTGACACACGTTTCTTGTTTCCCCTAAGGGTTTAATAAGCTTAGGGGCTAGGGTATAGTACGTAGACATTACTAACAAATTGTTGTTATTGGAATATACGTATGTGCATTATTTGGTTTAGGTAGTGCATTATGTAGCTGTTAATTGTCATTATCTCAGTATATTATGCACTATTAGAGGTATTGTGTATATGGGTTAATCAATGGATTGAAGATTACATACGTGCATTTAGTAATGTCTACGTACTATACCCTAGCCCCTAAGCTTATTAAACCCTTAGGGGAAACAAGAAACGTGTGTCAAAAATCATAACATGGTACATCTTATTCGTATGCATTGCAGTTCACATATTGTGCATTATATAGTTAATAACATCCATTACTCGTGACAATTTGGTGAATTATTCGTATCGTTTTATAATTTGTTATTAATGCGTACGTACTATACCCTAACCCCTAAGCTTATTAAACCCTTAGGGGAAACAAGAAACGTGTGTCAAACATCATAACACAACACATCTTGTTCGTATGCATTGCAGTTCACAAATTGTGCATTATATAGTCAATTATATCCATTACTCGTTACCATGTGAAGATTACATACGTGTCTACGTACTATACCCTAGCCCCTAAGCTTATTAAACCCTTAGGGGAAACAAGAAACGTGTGTCCAAACATCATAACATGGTACATCTTATTCGTATGCATTGCAGTTAACATATTGTGCATTATATAGTCAATTATATGCATTACTCGTGACCATGTGGTGCATTATTCGTAGCGGTTTCCAGCCATTATTAGATTACTATTGTACCCTCATAATGCACAAAATAGGACAAATAATGCAATACGGGATTAATTACCCAATGTTGATCTTGACCGTCCATTTCTCTAATCTAATGGCTGATATTAAGAAGGAAAAAGGAGGAAATATAGGAAAAGGAAATGAATACATCCCTATATATATATATATATATATATATATATATATATATATATATATATATATAGGATTGTGATCAAGATAGAACCATTCTTAAACGTAGAACCATTCTTAAACGTAGAACAAATGCCAAACGGAGGTCGTTAGATCTTTTAATCCAATGGATATATATATATATATATATATATATATATAGAGTCGTGATCATATGATAACCCCTAAATATCGTAATAACCCTATAACCAAATCTGGACCACACATATTTCTAATCATGCGGTTGAGATTCAAACTTAGATTTACTTCATAAAAAAAAGCGCGGGGGTAAAACTGTCATTTCTCTCATTTAATTTCTGAATTTTGCCAAATATCACATAAAATGATAAATTGATAGGTTTATTGCATAGAATGATAGTTTTGAGATTCAAACTTAGATTTACTTCATAAAAAAAAGCGCGGGGGTAAAACTGTCATTTCCCTCATTTAATTTCTGAATTTCGCCAAATATCACGTAAAATGATAAAATGATAGGTCTATTGCATAGAATGATAGTTTTGCCGGATAGAATGATACTCTGAGTTGATAAAATGATACTTTTGACTGACTGATAAAATGATAAAATGATAGTTTTATTGCATAGAATGATAGTTTTGCCGGATAGAATGATACTCTGAGTTGATAAAATGATACTTTTGACTGACTGATAAAATGATAAAATGATAGGTTTATTGCATAGAATGATAGTTTTACCGAATAGAATGATACTCTGAGTTGATAAAATGATACTTTTGACTGACTGATAAAATGATAAAATGATAGGTTTATTGCATAGAATGATAGTTTTGCCGGATAGAATGATACTCTGAGTTGATAAAATGATACTTTTAGCTTATAAATGTTAGGTTTACTGCATAAAATGATAGTTTTGCCGGATAGAATGATACTTTCAGCCGATAGAATGATAGTTTTGCCGGGTAGAATGATACTTTCAGCCGATAGAATGATAGGTATTTTTGGTGTATAAAATGACATTTTTGTTTAATAAAATGATACTTTTACCTGATAAAATGATAATCTAAGCGGATAAAATGACAGTTAGCTTATAAAAATGATAGTTTAGGTGAAGAAATTGCATATAAGCTGATAAAATGATACTTTAACGTGACAAAATGACATAAAACTGATAAGATGATAGTTTTGCCGGATAGAATGATACTTTTAGCCGATAGAATGATAGTTTTGCCGGGTAGAATGATACTTTCAGCCGATAGAATGATAGGTATTTTTGGTGTATAAAATGACATTTTTGTGTAATAAAATGATACTTTTACCTGATAAAATGATAATTTAAGCGGATAAAATGACAGTAAGCTTATAAAAATGATAGTTTAGCTGAAGAAATTGCATATAAGCTGATAAAATGATACTTTAACGTGACAAAATGACATAAAACTGATAAAATGATAGTTTTGCCGGATAGAATGATACTTTCAGCCGATAGAATGATAGTTTTGCCGGGTAGAATGATACTTTCAGCCGATAGAATGATAGGTATTTTTGGTGTATAAAATGACATTTTTGTTTAATAAAATGATACTTTTACCTGATAAAATGATAATCTAAGCGGATAAAATGACAGTAACCTTATAAAAATGACAGTTTAGCTGAAGAAATTGCATATAAGCTGATAAAATGATATTTTAACGTGACAAAATGACATAAAACTGATAAAATGATAGTTTTGGCGGATAGAATGATACTTTTAGCCGATAGAATGATAGTTTTGTCGGGTAGAATGATACTTTCAGCCGATAGAATGATAGATATTTTTGGTGTATAAAATGACATTTTTGTTTAATAAAATGATACTTTTACCTGATAAAATGATAATCTAAGCGGATAAAATGACAGTAACCTTATAAAAATGATACTCTGAGTTGATAAAATGATACGTTTACTGCTTTGTGATAAAATGATAGGTTTATTTCTTAGAATGATAGTTTTGCCGGATAGAATGATACTCTGAGTTGATAAAATGATACTTTTGACTGACTGATAAAATGATAAAATGATAAAATGATATATGTTAGGTTTATTGCATAGAATGATAGTTTTGCCGGATAGAATGATACTCTGAGTTGATAAAATGATACTTTTGACTGACTGATAAAATGATAAAATGAGCGAAATTCAGAAATTAAATGAGCGAAATTTGGATACGTAAATTTTATTATGAGCGAAATGACATATTTACCCCCGCACTTTTTTTTATGAAGTAAATCTAAGTTTGAATCTAGACCGCGTGATTTTAAAAATGTGTGGTCCAGATTTGGTTATAGGGTTATTACGGAAATTGGGGTTATCATTATAATGCACCCCTATATATATATATATATATATATATATTAATATATACTCCATATTTTTTTTGGTTTTTCGATTTTTTTTAAATTTCGGGTTTTTCGGTTTTTGAAGTTCGGATTTCAGTTATTCGGTGTCGGTTTTTCGGGTTTGGTTCGGTTTGGTTTTCGAACTAAATTCGGTTTTTCAATTTTTGTTCGATTTGAAAAAAAAACCGAACCGAAACCCAAATACTCACCCCTAGATATAAGCACGTGATTTCATCCATTAAACTTTAAATCGAAATATAATCAAAATCCACACAAATTGACAACTTGATTAGTGATGCATGTTGATTGGATTATAATTTAATGCTACAAACTTTTTGAATAAAAGTTCGCGAACATACCTCGATGTAACTGAAATCCTTAACATATTGAGGAGAAATGTCTTGTTAACTAAATTTTATTTCGGGGAAAATAAAAAACTTAAAAAACACCGGTGAGGTAAAAAGAATGTTTAATTTCGCGTAATTTGTTAAGTCTGATATGTTGAATAGAGAAGTTGGTAAATAAAATGGTGAGTCAGCAGTATTAGTTCGAGTAACAGCATAGTTCATTGTATATGGCGGACCAAAGTGTATTGGGGACTTAAGCCCTCAATGAATTTTTTTTAAAAACTTTTTTCTATTAGTTATTTTAAAATTTATTCAAATTTAGTGTAAATTATAATATAAAAGTCCCTACAAATTATCTAAATTACTCAAAAATATACTTTAAAACACAATTTAGAAATCTCAATCCCTATCACTAAATGCGTCCACCTAAAGAGGGTACTAAGGCCATCCGCAACGGTGTCTCTTATCCCTCTCTTAACCGTCTCATCCCTTAACTATTCATGGACCACACTATACTTTTCACTCCATCTCTTAACTAAGAGACAGAACCTGCAACCCTCCATCTCATATCCGTCTCTTAACCATCTCTTAACTTACTATTCATTCAATTTCATTTTTTATTTTTATTTCCAACAAATTCAATTAATAAAACACATTTCATTAAATAAAATAAAATTACAACATAAAATAAAAATACAAATTAACATTCAAAAATATAAAAAAACACATAATTAAAATCCAAAAAAAATAAAAATTACATAATTTAAAATACAATTTTATAGAAATTAAAAAAAACTACCCCGCCGGCGAATCATCCCCTGAAGGCGGTGGCGGTGCACTCAAGCTACCTGGAGGCGGAATACCAATTTGTCTTGCCATATACTCAATTCCGGCAAGATGGACTTGATATTGTGGAGGCGTCATGCGGGAAGTGTCCACCATCGTGGCGGTCAAGTACATGGACAATAGGGTGTTCAAGCCCGAGACCGAGCCCGAGCCCGCCTGGCTTGATTCGCCTCGGCCCCTCCTCCCTCGACATGTTTGAATTCTTTGACGGTGTCTTCGAAATAGACTCGCAAAGCCGATCTCAGAATGTCGGCTCCCGTGGCTCCGCTTTGGTAATGAGCCGCTTCGTTCTTGTAGATGCCGCAGAATTTTTTGACCTCTCTGTCGACTCGGTCAAAGTGAGCGCGGAGCATCTTTAATGTGCTGCGGCGGGACCCCTTCGGCTTAATCTCATTGTAGGCCTCGGTGACCTTTTCCCAGAAGCACTTCTGGGTTTGTTGATTCCCGACGATGGGATCGTACAAGACGCTGATCCAGGCGTTGTATACAGTCATCGTGTCCTTGTGGCTGTACGGATGCCGGCCTACATCCTCCTCCTCCTCGACCGCCTCCGCCTCTTCCTCCACCTCCCTGGAGCTTCCACCGCCTCGTCCTCCTTCCGGAGTGGGTTCATCCGAATAATTCTCCCGAATTTGGGATAATCCCTACGAACTCCTCGGGGCGGAGGGACTAGCGTATGCATCAACATCAAAATGGGGTGGTTGGTACCCCGCCGGCGTCGACGAGCCCTGGGTGCCCGGCGTCGACGAACCGGAGCCGGAACCACCCAAGACATTGTACATACCCCCAGTTGCCAAACTCATTGATGTCAAACCCGCCGGAGTCGCCACCGCCATAGTTGCCGTCGCCGGACATTTTGTGATGACAATTGGAGATGATTAGATGACAATTGGAGAGGTTAGATGAAAATTGGAGAGGAAATGGAGATGATTTTGGAAGAATAAATGTGTATTTGTGTGTGAAATGAGGATAAATATGAGTATTTATATAGTAAAAAAATAAAAAAAGGAAAACGGTCGAAAAATGGTAATATTATCGTTTTCGATTTTTATTTATTTATCTAAAAAAATGATTTATTGCGTCAGCGTGACGAAGCCCACTCGCGGCCCGGCGAGTGGGCGTCACGCATGGCGCCGGGCGTCTCGGCGAGACCGCGAGCGCGTGGCGAGACAGCCCGCGATCCGTCTAGGTGGGACGGGCGTCTCGGCGAGACCGGGACGAGACGGGACACTGCAACGCGTCTCGCCGCCGTCTCGTCTCGGCGGGACGAGATATGAGCCACCCGCAGGACGCGTTGCGGGTGGCCTAATATTGTACTCCCTCCGATCCGTCCCCCAAATATTGTCCCACTTTTACCTACATGAGTTTTAAGAAATGTAATGAAAAGTGAGTTGGAAAAGTTATGGAATGTGAGTCCTACTTTTATATATTAGTTTTATAATAAAATGTGAGTAGGAATGAGTTAGTAGAATATGCGGTCCATTACCAAAAATAGTTAAAAGTGAAATGAGACAAATTTTGTGGGACGGATGGAAATAGAAAAATAGGACAAACTTTCAGGAATGGAGGGAGCAGTAATTACTTGTAAAATTGTTCACAATGTAATCAAAAGAAAATTTCCCCAACTCTCTTCCTCATGTTTCTCTGTCATTTTACTCTACAGTTTAAACAAATTTTGTTTAAAATTAAGCAGTTACTGTATGTCTCAATTAACTAAAAGAAAGCATACTTTTAAAATCCAATATGTCATGTGTTCCTAATAAATTCCTATGTGCGAGCGGATTTCCATTTATATATGTATAATGAATATTTTTATGACTACATTTGAAAGAAAATAAAGAAATTAAAAGCCATATTACATACTCATTTCCCTTGTCTTAGGGACTTTAAAAAAGATAACTCTAAATTTATAATCCATCAACACGGCCGTTTACATGCTCACGCGGCTTAAATTTGCTCATTCCATGTAAAATCACAACTATTTTATTAGATTAGTTTTTTCCTAGTTAGATTTTTAATCTGAATTAATCAAGTTAAGTGCATGCATTGATCCATTTGGGCCCATAATTCGGCGGCTTGCTCAGCTCTATGATCTATCATGGCAATTTATAGCCGTCACAATTATTACATACTCCATATCTCTTCTATTTTACACGATCACGATAATTTGCAGTTGCATATATATGTAACGAGAACCTTTTAGTTTATATTTTGTCATTTCGGTTTGTCCCACAATAAGAGTCAGATTTCACTTTTACCATAAATGATAAATAAGTCTCATATTAATTCACTTCAGTCACATTGTATTAAAATCAATATTAAAAAGTGGACATTATATTCTACTAACTTTTCCAACCACTATTCTTTAAATTTCTTAAAACTCGTGCTCACACCAAATATGACTCCTACTGGGACAGAGGAAGTATGAAATAATAAGTACATTAAACATTGGTCCCAAATGAAAGTGTATACTTTGTCATTATAGAATTTTAATAATGATGTACTCCCTCCATCCCATTGAAGATGACTCACTTTTATTTTTGGTTTGTCCCAACTAAGATGTTTCATTATTAAAAATAGAAACACATTTCTCTTTACTTTATTCCCTCTCCCTGACTTTACTCTCTTCACTTCACACACAAAATAAAATTGCATAAATTCCCGTGCCGCCCAAGGAAGGGGTTCATCTTCCTTGAGACGGAGGGAGTATATTTCTTTCATGGATAATAAACAGAATTTAAAGGTTGCATCACGGTAAACTCGAATGTTGAGACTTTAAAGATTAACAATCTCAATCTAAGAAGTTGGTGAGACATAAACCTAATTAATGACTAACTTTAAGATCTCCACAATTGAGATATTACTTATAAAATAAATTAATTTCTCTAGATAAGAATGTTCCAAGAAATAGAGAGTTTAAATGGCAGCATCATTTTATGGCAGAGATCAAAACCTTTCCGAAACTGTTGTTTTCTCTAATGCTTTTAGCTTACTTTTGATTATATAATTTTGAAATAGTAATAGCGTCTCATTTTGTTGACAACGCTCTATTCATATTGTATATTTTATCCATATTATAGAGGACTTGAATACATTTAAGTCTATATGTACCTAAAAAGTGTACGAATGCATCAAAAAATAAAAAAAAGTGTGGTTCTGATTGAAAATATACCAATCAATTAATATGAGATAATTATTAACCACATTGATAGGTAATAAGGAAGATTAATGTGATAAGAAGAAGGTAGAGCTAGGTAGAGTGTCAAAAGTTGTAGGATTGGAAAGTGGGAGAGGGACATCTAATGTGCCCTAAAAGCTCAACCCTAATTGTTCGGTTGCTGTCCATTCAATTACTATTATAATCACTTCATTAATATTCTAATTTAGGGTTGGTAGCTTTCCACTTTTGTCAACTTCGCTAGGCACTTGTACTTTAGCAACAAATGGCAATTTTATCCAAGAAGTTATAATGCCCTAATTATAATATACTCACTCCACTTGTGTATTTGTTAGCTATTTAAAATGTAGTACTAGTTTTTAATAGATTGTGTCTAGTTTGCAATACTTTTTTTAATACTATCAATTTATCATATTTGGCATTTAAAAACAAGGAGTATCAATTGACCGTAATTATATATTAATAATAATGACTGTATTAATTAACTACAGTACATATCCAAAAGTTAATAGTAATTTGCTATCTCCTTAAAATTTGCATTGCCTAATAAAAGTTAAAATGGCCCAATGGAGTTGGTTGCTGAAGCCCATCACTCAGAACTAACACTTTGGAACAATTATGGGCTGTATGCTACCTTCCCATATATTTTTGTAAATATACACTATTTAGATTATGTATTAACAAAAACAGTTGAATTAGTTAGTTTTCAATATCAGTTTTGTACATTCAAAGAGAATTTACATTTTTCAACAATATATTGATACAAATTATTACTACGTGATTATCCATTTATGATTGAGTTGTGAGATCCAATCTTATGAACGAAATACATACATATTTAATCTCGAGATATAATCTTGCAAACCACACACTGAAAGTGAATGAGAGACTTGAACCCACGCCATTTTTTTCTATGTGGAATTTATAAAAACTATCCTCTGAACTTTTTATGAATCAATACCTAAAAAATATAAAAGCCACTATACGTGTATAAATGAACACATGATTAACGTATATTTACAAACTCAAAACACTTAATTCCATAGATCCAAATGTTAGGAATTCTTGTATTCATCTAATGAGTGCAGCGGAAATTGCAGACAAGAATAATAGATCTAGATTCATAATTATATTGCAAGTTGAACACGCAATACACAACGGAACTAAATCTTACTTGTTGTTGTGTTTTCTTCTACGATTGTGTCCTGCAAGTTGAATCCACTACTATCGAGGTCCACGTGTATTCTGATCCGATGCAGGAATAATTCCTCGGTACAATCGTTCTATAGAGAAAGCTAGGAAATCTCTTGTGAACGTAGCGCCGCTTTTCTCTCTTAGAGAATTAGGTTTTCTGTCCCTTGTGTTCTCTACAATAGAGCATATATATAATAGAATAATTGTAACATTGGACCAAGCCCAATAGAATTATTTCCTATTAATCTAATCTAGCCCATTAATCTTTCAATCTCTCACTTGGACTAGCATTAGATATAATACACAGCTCTAACATTGTACCCTTGAGCGGATCAAAATACACATATAGTGTGACCCTTTAGGCCCTCATTATCGACGACGATCTAATCGAAGTCTGCACAAAACTTCTAGACTGCGTTGGCAGCGTAGCTCGATATATGAAGGACGTTTACGTGAATTCGGTAAACAAGCCTTTACACAAAGTTTATAGTAACATCCTTTCATTCACGAACTACCCGATTGAGCCTAAGATTTGTCATGTGTCATCCAAATAGCTCAATCACTTTATCTCATCTTTATTAAATGACCCATTCGATCATATTCAATTACTTTAATTGAATATCTCTTTGCATTGGCCAATGACTTAATGGTCAAGTAATATAGAGAATTTGAGTGTTCTCTCGAAATTTTAATCGAGGAATGAATCTCATTCTTGGCTCAACTACCATTTCCATTTATCTTATGATATACCCAACACAAGTCCGTGTCTCAATCCTCCTTTGGGAGGCAAAGCGTTGGACAAGATCAAAGCACACCACTCAACAAACAAAATGTGTAATGACTTCAGATCCAAGGACTATTACATACTTCATGTACTAATAAACTGTAGACACTTAATAAAACAGTTTAATAGTATGGTATACCAATACTCTCCAAAGTATACCATGTGTCCATCACGAGTATCTAATATCTCATAGTTGTGAGAACAACTACATTCTCGAAGAATGTGATGCAAACCTCATGCTAACCTATAACATATCATCAATATCCCATTCTTGATGATCATTGGTTAGGGCTATTTTAGAATTATACTATATCATTAATGTCTCACACCATTAACGACAGTCATAATTCAAGGGAACAAATATTTAGAATAAATACAAACATTTCAAATAATTATTCCAATAAGTGCACAAAACCCATAGGAAATTTTCATATAATGTGATAAAGTAATATTGTCTCAACACAAAATGTTTCTAAGACATATAAAACTGTAACTCCCACTGATTCAAATTCGTCTACCAACATGCTTAACACCTAAGCTCTCAAAGTGCTTGTTGTGTTTTGCTATACATAACAGTTTGGTGAAATGATAAGCCAAATTATCATCAGTGGGTACTCTTTCTAATTTTATGTCGCCTCTTTCAATTATTTCTCTGATCAGATGATATCTTCTGGGAACATGTTTGTTCATGTTTGTAACTCTGGGTTCTTTTGCTAGCGCAACAGCACCAGTGTTGTCACAATACAAAGGTATTGCACTATTGGCACTCGGAATGACACCCAGTTCTTTAACGAACTCTAACAAAGCAACAACTTCTTTGGCAGCTTCAGATGCAGCAATATACTCGGCTTCGGTGGTGGAATCGGCAATTGTACCTTGTTTGGAACTATTCCAACTCACTGCTCCACCATTGAGGACAAAAACATATCCAGACTGAGACTTATAGTCGTCATGGTCTGTTTGGAAACTAGCATCAGTGTACCCAGTAACTGATAACTCTAGTTGTCCACCATAGACTAAGAAATATTTTTTTAGTCCTTCTAAGGTACTTAAGAATAGTCTTAATAGTTTTCCAATGTTCCTCACCGGGATTTTGCTGAAATCTGTCTGTCATGCTAAGCGCATAGGCCACATCTGGCCTAGTAGAAATCATGGCATACATAATAAATCCTATAGTCGAAGCATACGGGATCCTTTTCATGTTGTCTCTTTCTTTGTCATTAGAAGGACAATCCTTCTTTGACAATACAATGCCATCTCCCATAGGAAGAAAACTTTTCTTAGAATTCTCCATTGAGAAGCGCCTTAACAACTTGTCTATGTAAGTGGATTGTGATAATCCTAACATCCTATTCGGTCTATCTCGATAGATCTTGATTCCAAGGATGTAGGAAACATCACCCAGATCCTTCATCATAAAGGAACTAGACAACCATTCTTTCACGGATTGCATCATGGAACGATCGCTTCCCATAATCAAGATGCCATTAACATATATGATAAGGTATACGACGGTTCCATTCTCGCGTTACTATAAACACATGGGTCCTCTTTGCTTCTGACAAAACAAAACGATTTGATTGTTCTGTCAAAACAAATATTCCAACTCCTCTAAGCTTGCTTAAGTCCATAGATGAACTTCTTTAGTTTGCACACTGCATTCGGCCTTTCTTTCGATACAAAACCTTCTGGTTGTGTCATATAGACATCGCCTTCTAATTCTCCATTGAGAAATGCAGTTTTGACATCCATTTGCCAAATATCAAAGTTGTAGTATGCAGCTATTGCAAGTAATGTCCTAATGGACTTGATCTTAGCAACTGGCGAAAAGGTTTCATCATAGTCAATGCTTTCGCGCTGACTATAACCATTTGCCACTAACCTAGCCTTGTAGGTTTGTACTTTGCCATCTGCATCTCTCTTCTTTTTGAAGATCCATTTGCAACCTATGGGGTAAACCCCATCTGGCAAGTCAACTAGTTCCCAGACTAAGTTGAAGTACATCGAGTCCATTTCAGATATCAAGGCTTCAAGCCACTTCTCTCGATCGGTGTCTGACACCGCCTCGGTATAGGTCTTAGGCTCATCATCATCTAAATCAACTTCATCATCTTGGTTCTCAACCATTAGATTCAGTCTCTCAGGTGCACGACGAATCCTTCTAGGCCTATTGAGTTGGTTTTGCTCTGGTTCAGGCTGTTCATTCTATATGTGAGAAGGTTCGGGAATATCACTATGATCTTCTTGAGGTAGAGGTGATACAACTATTGTATCATCTTGTCTTTGATGCATCTCATTGTCTTGAGGTGGTCCTTCGAGAGTCTCTCTAAGGTCCTCTCTAGGAGTAACTTTCCCTCCCAATAGATCATCAAAAACTCCCACTGAGTTATTGCCCAATCCAGTGGATAATACCTCATCCTCATTGTTAACTTGTGGTTCTTGAATTTCTTCAAGATCTATTGTATTTTTACCTTGTTCCTTGCAGACATAACTGTCTTCAAGGAACGTCACATTCCTTGATGTTATCACCTTGTGATTTTCAGGACAGTAGAAATCGTACCCTTTAGTTTCTTTAGGATATCCCACAAAATAACATTTCTCACTTTTAGTTTCCAATTTATCAGTCATCATTTTCTTAACAAAAGCTGGACAACCTCAGGTCCGGATATGGTTAAGACTTGTTTTCTTGCCACACCATAACTCATATGGTGTTTTCTCGACTGATTTAGAAGGAACCCTATTTAGAATGTAAATAGTCGTTAGTAAAGCATGACCCCAGAGAAATAAAGGAATAATAGCTAAACTCGTCATGGATCGAACCATATCTAATAATGTTCGGTTTCTCCTTTCAGATACTCCATTCATTTGTGGTGTACCAGAAGGTGTCCAGTCTGACTGAATTCCATGCGATTTCAAGTAATCAAGAAATTCTCGGCTCAAGTATTCCCCTCCTCGATCTGATCGAAGAGTTTTGATACTTTTCCCAAGTTGTTTCTCAACTTCACACTTAAACTCTATAAATTTCTCAAAGGCCTCAGATTTGTGTTTCATAAGATACACATATTCATACCTTGTCAAATCATCAGTGAAAGTAATGAAGAATGAATAACCACCTTTTGCTTGAGTTGGAAACGGTCCGCACACATCTGTGTGGATCAACTCTAGCACATCATTAGCACGCACCCCTTTCCCAGAAAGTGGCTTATTAGTCATCTTTCTTTGAGACAGAATTCACAAGCACCATATGATTCAAAATCAAATAAATTTAGAGAGTCTAACTTTCGCAATCTCGCTATCCTTTTCTCATTGATATGACCAAGTCTACAATGCCAAAGATAAGTAGCATTATCCGTATTACATAGTTTAAGTCTTTTATTTTGCACATTGAGAATATTCTGTTTGCATTCAAGCATATATAATCCATTCTCTAAAGAGGCATTTCCATAAAACAATCCATTATTAGAAAACGAGCATCTGCTGTTTACAAAATGGAAGGAAAAACCTTCGATGCCCAACATTGGAATGGAAATAATATTCTTTGAAATAACTGGAACAAAATAACAATTATGTAAATCTAGTCTATGTCCTGAGGGAAGATCTAATCTATAAGTTCCCACGCGTTCGACAGCAACTTTTGCTCCATTTCCAACATGTAGGTCTACTTCCCCAGGCATCACTTTCCTGTTGTCAATTAAACCTTCGACATTATTACAAATGTGTGAACCACAAGCGGTATCCAATACCCAGGATTGTGAGTTATTCATAGACATATTTATCTCAATGACAAACATAGCTGAGCTCCCACTCATTGCACCTTGTGCCTTGAGTTTTGGGCAGTCTCTCTGCCACTCCGTGAAATTTGACCTAGTCATTTTGTTTGTTTCCATCATACACTCATAAGATAAGTTTGACATATTATCTGAATAGAAAATAAAATGAAAAGTAAATTAAAAAAGTATATAAAGATCACATTTGTATCACTAATCAAACAAAGGCTTATTGTATTGATTAGCTCCCACTAGTTTTAACATATATTATGTCCCCAAACATAAACTACGAATTTATATCAAATATAAATTTTAGTGGTCCAAGATTCAAGTCTATATTATTGCAGCCCCTGTTTTGGCTGATCACTACAATAATATCACAAGGTAGGCCTCCAAGCCAATTGTAACAACTATTTTGCAATTCTTGGTTTATTAATCCAATTAATATGCATCCATAAACTATTTAGGTCGCTTTGGCGTCACTAAACAATTTAAGCAAGTCAACCCCATCACACGATGCCAACCATGCATCTATGAATGAGCCTAGGTCTTGTAGATTTAGAGTAAACACTTTGGCGTAAAACTCGTGGTCGAAAAGGCTAGGAACATCAAACAATTATGATGGACGATGCGTTTGTTTCAAAACAAGACTTATATTTTATGGGAAAAAGTGTGATACTAGTTCTGTGAATATAATATCTGATATTAAATTTCAAACAATTACTGGGCACCGCCTACCCAGACATAGTATAACACGGACTACAAATACTGGGCGCCGCCTACCCAGACATAGTATAACACGGTCTCTAACTACTATAGTTAAATAAAATGAGCATAAATCAAATAACATGCTTATCACATAGGATATCAAATGATGCTCAACAAAAAAAACCAAATTTTATTCTCCAATTAAATGTGGTTTTAATTATATTAATTCTAAATTTATATAATTATACATATTTAATATTAATTCCAAATTAATATTGTAGTGTGGAGTATATATTATCATTTCCCGATGATAACTATGTCCCAATTTGTTAATCTAATTAACGAAATTAATCCCATCTATATTAATTCTAAATTAATAAATTTGTAAATCAAGTAATAACTCCAAATCATCATCAAGCTCATATATTATTTATTATTTCAAAAAATAATAATATTAACAAATTCTAGCTCATTAATCCAATTAATAAATTTATCATCTAATCTATATCAGTTCCAAACTAATATAAACATATATTTAATATTAATTCTAAAACAATATTAAAACACTTTTACTATTATTATTCAAAATAATGATAGTAAATAATTTATTGGTTTGATTAATATTATTAATTCTAAATTAATAATGTGATTTACAGTGACCAAAACTACGATTCGGATCCGACCCAGATCTTCAAAACCCGCTAGGGTTCTGGGAAAAGAACTGTCGCCACCTCCGATGGCGCCACATCCATGGCTGAAGGAGCTGAAACCGGAAGAGAGAGGTTGTATCTGATCCATCTACTCCTCAACTGTTCCAACCTCGTCGCCGCCGGCAACCTCGAGAGCGTGAACATTGCCCTCGATCAAATCTCTGGCCTCGCCTCGCCGCAAGGCGACACGATGCAGCCCATCGCCGCCTACTTCTCCGAAGCCCTTGCCGACCAGATCCTGCGATCCTGGCCGGGCGTGTACAAGGCCTTCAATTCGACTAGGGTTCCGGCCACGGCGGCGGAGGAGATCGCGATAAGGCGGATGTTCTTCGAGCTGCTTTCGTTTTTGAAGGTCGCTTCCGTGATCAGCAATTAGGCGATCGTCGAGGCAATGGAAGGGTAGAAGGTTGTCCATCTGATCGATCTCAATGCTGTGAATTTGAGGCTCCATCCTCTCATCAATATTTAAATAATATTGGTGAATCATCATAACCATTTTGTCAAAATCGTGGATTTTAAATGTCCCAACAATATTCTAGTACTACAAATCTAGAAGCTGATCAAACACATGAAAATCCCGAGGAGGGCTACGAAACTCCGACGTCGGAGGAGCACAAGATTTTGTAAGAATTTTGAAATCTAATTTCAGAATTTTGATTTCCAAAATCATCCACAAATTAATTAGGAAACAAAATTAATTATGAATCAAGCTCCAGGCTCTGATACCAATGTTAGGTATCGGTGGTGCACACCCAAACTCCACATTAGTCTTTGGGCAAAAGCCCTTACGGTTTTGCTCTTGGGGTACCCCAAAAGGCCTCATACTAATGGAGTTGGTGAAGCTCATTTATATGCTTGCAACTCTTGTCCATTCTCCGATGTGGGATATGGTTTGCTCTACCACAATCCTCCCCTCAAACCAAGACCACCAGACCAAGACCACATGCCTACCCCTCAAACCAAGACCACCAGACCAAGACCACATGCCTACCCCTCAAACCAAGACCACCAGACCAAGACCACATGCCTACCCCATGTTACAGGTCCACAGGTCACCACAGGTCTTAGTCGAGCTCACGCAGAGATATCGGAGAACTTGCAAGCGTAACCACCGAACCCCGAGCCACACAGGCCCAGCCCTGAACCAGGGCTCGACTAAACACTTAATTCAGAAAATAACCTTCACAATTACAGACACAGCTGAAAAATGACTTGAAATTAGGAAGCAGAAAATAAAGACTAGGGAGAAGCCATAAAACAAGATAACATGACAATTCACGTGTGCTTGAAATATTACAATTTGATTAATTATTGAGTAATCAGAAATATTTGGTGATGATTAAAATTTTACAGGAGGCTTTGGATCATGATTATTGTTTGCTCCTGTCCCTGGATAATCTGTAAGTTCAATGTTCATTCTTCTCTCCAACAAGCTCACCATCATCACATCATCATTCTCAATGTCACTAACATCCTGCAAAGTTTAAATAGATTTTTTTTATAGATTCGGTTTTTTTGTTATTGATCATGCTAAAGGATAATGATCAAAGGCAAAGATTTGTGCAAACAAGAGATTTTGGATAAGAACCACCAAAAGGAAAGATTTGAGTATTTTACACCAACCAAATATAAGTGGACTTACAACGTGAACATAGGATAACTTTACATATATTATCCAATTAAAAAGAATGTAACTGCACAATTAAAATTAGGTATGATTTAGCATCAAGGATAAAAAAGTGTGCTTTAATTATAGTATGAAAAATGTTAAACAAATAGTAGAACATTTCATATCAAGATTTAAACAGATAATTAGCATTTAAATTAATATAGTTTATAGTAATGCACTAATATTATGTAATCAGAAAACAAAAATCCTACTTTTGCATCTCATTTAACGTGTTTGTCATATTTTTAGTAATTATCTACTTTTTAGGATCAATTTCATGTTATGGTAATTTGTCATAGTTTTAGTAATTTATCTGCTTTTTAGGATCAATTTCATATATTTTTAGTAATTTTTCATTAACGTGTTTGTCATAATTAAAGATAATCCATGTGTAAGTGCGTGCATACAATAGCATATTAATAAAAATTTAAAATTGAGATGTATTTTCCACGACTCCAATCCTATTATTATTTCTTTTGGCTATACAATGCTCCACTAAACTAATTTTCGTATTTAATACATCGTGCAAAGTCCCATCTATGAACTGAATCATCTCAAAATTATACTCTTAAAGAATATATAAACAAACTGTTTCTTTTATTTAAAGCATAGTTTATTAATTTCTTATATTTTTTTGAGATATACTTATCCTAAAGCATATAAAGTTAACGAAAATCTTAGTAAGTGAAAGTTATATGTGTGTAGATGAGAGAGAAAAACCTGAACATGAAATCTGCCGAGTAACACTTGATTCTTGATTGTCTTTAGGCTTCCTATTAAGCAAAAAGAGTCAATATATATTCAAATAATCATGAAATAAATTCTTGATTTAAAAACATTATTTCCAATACATGACTATCTGATAATCTTGTGAAGAACTATATGTTTACCAAATTTTAAATTTATATTTAAACTCTAGATCACTTAATTCTTGGATAATGATGAAAACCCTTACTTGAGGCAGGAACGGCCGTGGAAGACACCACCAAGAAAAGGAGGAGGAGTAGCACCGCCAGCTGCCGCCGTCCAACCGCCATGAGCCACCGCCTTGTTTCTATAGGAGTGTGGGGTTTTTTCAGAATTCTCTTAAAATTATGATCCTACTTATTTAAGTTGCTATTTAAAGGGCAGAGAGAGAGAGTTGAATCAACAAATTAACAAAATACTTAAATGAATACATATATTTATATATACAGCTATGCTCTAAAAGGTCAACTTCTAGTTTCTGGAACATCTGGTGAGTTCCCACTTCATAAAATTATAATTATAATTTTAATTATTCCTTTGTTATCATCAGTATTCAAATATTAGATCGATCTTCTGCTTATACTTCGTGGGAAACACATTAAAATAATTTTATAGCACTTATCCTAAATTAGTCAACTTTTTGGCGAGTTATAATCGCAATTAGTTTGACATTATCTTTTGTGTATGTGTTATATTAGTCTAACAAATGAAATTAATTTTGAAGAATTAGGAAAAATATTCCCACTTGCGTAAAGTTTATGATTTGTGTCACATGATGGATGTTACTTTGAAAGACACAGTACCCACCCCAGTTTCTTTCATGTGAATATAGTAATTTGACATATAAATAAAAAGAGGACATTTCAACTAAAAGAAAGGCATGAACGAGATGGCTTTGCTTGTCACGGGAATGTTATCAAATTAATTAAAATAGGTTGGTCAAATGGTGTGGCTTGTACCAAATGTTCTTGGAATTTTATGTACTCACAAAGTAGAAAAATTACTCTAAATTATTCTAATGTGAAGGTAAAAGCCTAAAAGAATTTTTATTAAAAAAATAAAGGGTTTACAATAGGTATTTTTTGGGCAGCATTATCCTGCGGATGTCGCGCTAGCTACTTATTTGTATTAATTTAATTTATTTTAAATAATTCATTTAGTTATATAACTACAGTTAATTACAACTTTAGTTAAAAAAATGAACATAGTTTAACTAAAGATTAATAATTTGGATTGCAAATAAAATTATTTAGAATTAATTAATTAAGTAATGACGAATCAACAATGTAAATTAATTAGGGACGTCGGCACCAAAAGGCTAAAAGTCTAAAACTATGTTTTTTCTATGGAAAACTATATAGGGGTACTATATTATAGTATGTGCACTCATTGTAGTGTTCAAACTTCAAATTAATTAGCTCATATTGTTGCCCGATATAAGTATCGATAAATTTCATTATAGTTTATAGTCACATTTTTTTTAGCATTTTACAGTTTATATAGCCAGCCCCATTTTAGAGCTTGAATTTTGATAATAAAAAAAAACATAGCCAGATTTTTAAAAAAAAATCTAACACTGAAAATGTGACTAGCTGGGTGATAAGTAAAATGAGTCACATTTTTATTTTTCATCTCAACAAAACATGACGGTGTGTATGTCCCACATTATCAAAGAATTGAAAATGCCATATTTGCCCGCAGGGGCGTAGCGCAGTTGGCAACGGAGGGGCAGATCTTGCTGCAATGAGCCTGGGTTCGAATCCCACTGCTGTCGTGTAGTTGCTTCCATCGTTTAGTTGCTTCCATCTCTCAGGCACAAGTGTGAGGCCTTGGGAGATGGGCTTCTGGCAGCCAGTGGGTTAGGGCCTCCCCCTTAACGGGCTACTGCGTACCCTGATTGAACCCCCTCACATGATGTCGGGCCGGAGTGTGGGGCCGCAAAGACGAGGGAATCGCCTTTTTTGCTGCAATGAAAATGCCATAATCTAAATACGGCTTCGTTCCATTTATCTTCAATTAAAATGAGGATCAATTATTTTCCGCATCAGAATGGAACGAAAACTACCGCGGCAGGAAATATCATACTATTAAATTGTCTAGACCATCAATATATCAACGAAATTGAAAAAATCCACCTCATTATATTATTATTCCAGTCACACTCTTGGTGCCAAACATTAATTTTACCGGACTATAACTGAAATTTTTTCAAAATAAATTTAATTATAAACTGAAAAAAGCTTACGAAAATTAGATCAAAGTTGATATATTGTTATAAACTAAAATTTGAAGTTCAAGCTATACAAAAATAAAATAAAGTTGAGACGGTAAAAGCTATAACTACAATTAATCCTTATTTATATCACCTCAAATGTACTTACTTATTTTCCAGCTTTTAATTTTGTGGTATTTATCAAATGATAAAAATTTACTTAAATTTCAAGTCAATAAAAAAAATCATAATGATGCCACGAGACATTCACGTGAAATTTGTAGTCACCGATGCATTTTTTGTATAGAAATTGCAGAAAACCTCCAAAAAAGGACCAAAGCCACAAAATCAACCGTTAATTCAATCAGTGGACTGGAGTAATATGAGGTTGATAAGATTCTCTAGAAATGAAGGCTTAGAAAGTGTAGTGGAGTAATCATCAATAGGATAAGGAAGAGAAAAATGGGCAGGTTGATCAGGAATAAGAAAGCCATGGAATTTGGCCAAAGTTGACAAATAACAAAGGATGTACTAACTAGTAATGATTGTTGCAACACTACGTAAGAGTAAGCGCAGTATACGCAATAAAAATCTCTCACATACAAGAGTGATGACTTTAGCATATCATATTTATGACAGCATTGGACTATTCTATATCTAATTGGATTCTCTATTTTAACTGTCATCGGAATTAAAGGATATGTATGGCTACGAAGGGATGTATTCATATAAATATGTAAATGTTGTTAAATAACAAAAGGTTAGTGCATTGGATTTTTTGTCTAACCGTTATATGAATGTCACGTGTAATCTAATAATATAATATTTTAATAGAATAATGTAGCATCTTAGTCTAATAATGTACTTAGATTATGATGAGGCTCGTTTCATACATCGGCTGGGGTAAAATTTTGTGTTTTTCGGGAAACTAACGTACAATTTTGAGCCAGGTGTGTAAAAATCTGCCAGGACTAGAAGGTTGCATGGAGCGATCGGGCAGATGGCGAAATCAAGGAAAAATAGAGCGAACCCCAACATGCTGCCGAATTGATCAAGGAGAATCACGAACGGAGCAGTTGAAGACAATGAGCATATTCTCAGGATCCTTTTGCAAGGGGCACAACCGACATTTCCAAGACAGGTTGCCCTAGGGATCATAGCCTCAAGCCTCCCTATATAAGGGAGGAGAATAGAAGAATGAGGCAGCTTCTCTTTTTGAGCTCAAGTCTCCGAAGCTCACATTTCTCGGGAGTCTTCTACACACTTGGGAGGGGGTTATTCTGGCTGTTTGGTGGTGTTTAATTCAATCGTAGTGTTTGTGTTCCACCGTCCTATAAGGGCGAAGAAACAATCTTATTTTTCTGCTCAGGTTTTAATTCCATGTCCGAAACACCTGCTAACATTTGGATAATCAGTAGTTTCGTTTTATGAAGGCTGCTATTGTAGTTTGATATTTGTTTTTTTGGATTCTGCTGGAAGTTATTTGAAGTTTTGAATCATGGATGTCTTTGGTTTAGTTTCTGGAGTTCGTTTTGAGGAGTTTTGTTGAAGTTTTATTGGCTGCTTTTCGCAATTAGTAGTTTTAGGAGGATGAAATCTAGTTGTTGCGTCTCATTTTATAGATCTGAACTTGATTGTGTTTGGTTTTTGGTGGATCTATTTGGAGAAAGTAGATCTGGAGTCTTTTGTTTCGAGCATGTATGATTATGGTTTGTTGCTGTTCAATTCGTGATTTCACGTGGTCAAGTAAGTTAGATTTGGTAATTATGGGTAGATTTCACTTTACATCCAAGTTCGAGTTCGTTTTCTTTCAAGATGTCTGAGTTCATGTTTACGCTCTGCTTCTGGTCGATTCAATGAAGAAGATGAAGTAGTTAGTTGTTAAGGTCTAGATTGCAGCTTTTACACCAATTTTTACTTTTGGCAGCCTGCTGAGTTTGTTAGTTGAGGGATTTGGTCCCCATCTTGCTTTTACCTTTTATTTCGCTATTTTGGGAATGTTTCAATATGATTGGTACGTAGGTATTAAAAGCTGTTAGCATAGAATTAAACTCCAGTTACTTTTCCGCTTCGTCACATATGTCTTCTAAATCTCTAGGTTGATTAGTTAGGGGTTAAGTGTAGGTAGTTGACCAACCTTAGTATAGTTAGCTTAATGGATCAGTTTAGTTTAGTCTTTTTAGTTAGCTCAGTCGAGTAGAATAAAAACATAACCCACTCGTATGCGTGGCAGTAGCCATCTCCCAAATGTCAACAAAAAATGTTAAAACACTTCATCTCTGTGGGATTCGACCCTTATTTTCCTTTACTAATTCATAGTACAGTGGGTTAAGGTTTTGAAAGCTCCCAGTTCTGGTTACGCACCCGACATCATGTGGATGGATCTTTAGGAGTCAAACTTGATCAATTAAACCTTCATCGATTGATCCGTTTGTGAGAAATTGCAGTTAGGTTGAGGCGTATCTTCTGGATCAATCTGTCAATTCTCTATTGATCAGTCTGCGTTAATTTTGCTTGCAATTCGAGAGACGACAAACACACACAGACGACTGCGAGCTTTTTCAGATTATTAGTCTAATAATCTAGCATCTTAGTCTCATAATATATATTATCCCAATCATTCAATCTAAGGATCCAAGTGCTGTGATTTGTGTTGTGTTTTATAGTATGTAGTTTCATTTACGTAATAGTTAGAAAAAAAGAGATAAAAATAATTATAGGTTAATTTTAAGGACATACTACTACTAGAACTGAGCTTAGGTTAAATGTATTGTGATATGTTTAGCATTTGGATACAATACTGATATGATATAAAGAATGGATGTCCTAAGCATATGCAGCGGGAGGCGACGTCTATTGTGGAGGGGGTAGCGGTGGGACGGATCAGGCAGGGGGAGGCTTGTGTTGGGGCCAGTGAAGGAGACAATGTCATCAGTGGCAGGACGAGCATGATGCTTATTGACCCACTTTTATAAGAGAAAAAAATAGGATGAGATTTAATATAAGGACTAGTATTACTAGCCAGGGGTGTATTAGGGCCTCATACATCCTTAGGGCTCGTTCGATAAGTGATGTGGGATATACTTAGGTTGGTTAGTGATCAAGATTTAGAATCAAGTTAAGAAAAGATATGATTTTAATAACACAGGTTTGATACCCTAGTTAATTTTTTTCTAATAAGCTCACTTTGTTTGATAGGGAAGTTATGAAATCAGAAATAAATATGCAATGACAAATTTGAACTAATTAAATTTATTTATTTCCTATATTGTCCTTTTGCATTGACCTAATCAAATCTTCTAAATTCACGTATACTCCACATAGGAAACAAAAAGATTTGGCTCTCTTTTTTCCCTCTTTATTTCCCACGTCTGAATCTGTCGCTCCAATCCTATCAAATCTGTTTATTTCCTATATATATTCTACGTGAGAAAAAAAAGAGAATATCCAATTTTGATAACCTTTTTCCCTCCGTAATACTCACGGCGGCTCGTTCTTGTGAACTGTTCTTTGAAAGGTAAACAAAGTTCTCATTTTTCCCTCCGTAATACTCTTGTTATTCAATTATGGTTGTAGGGCTGACAATTTTTGGCACGACACAATAACCCGACACGAATCCACACGAAATTAATGTGTTTGGGTTAAAGCTTATTGGGTTTGTGTCCTTATCAGGTTGACCCGTTAAAAATACAAAAATTACGTGTCGTGTTCGTGTCGGGTTAGTGTTACCCGTTAAGAAATAATATTATAAGATTATTATTTTTAGTATTTTAAAAATGATGCAGAAACGTATAGAGAATGACTGAATTGGTAAAAAGAACTCAAAGAATTGAGAACTTCAGAGTATAAAAACTCAATGTAAAAATAATATTCAAAGTCTGTCTTTTAAGTTCAACAATGAGGCCTTTATATAGACGAGAAATCCTAAACTTATGGAAAATAAAACTAGAAAGAAAATAACTAAAAGGAAAATAAGTAAAAAAGTAAAACCTAATTTGGTAGAAGGAAAACAATCTCCTAGTATTTTTCCTTCTACTAATTCTATTAACTAGGAAATAAATAAAACCAAAAATATAACTTGATTTGTCTCCAAGTCTTATATTCCAATACTGCATCATATTCCCCTTCTTGAAAAAGACTCGTCCTCGAGTTTACTTTGTCTCCATCTTCTCCAAAATCCATCTTGACACTATTCCCATTAACGGACAAAATACATATTTCCTCACCATCATTCTGCACACCAATTTTGTTCCTATTCTTTGAACCTTTCGGCCATCCCTTCTTCCCACTCCCAAATCCACCACCATTGCCTTCTACAACCTCCTTGTATTGTAGACACTCTTCATCTGTAGGGCACGACCCTCCACCAAATTGAATGCTTCAACCACTCCAAGTAATTGAGGCCTCAAAGAAACAATCAACTGAAAAGGTTGATCCATGTACTTCAACACCTTTGGGTGCATTATCAAGAGGCATCTCGTACAATAGATCCCAATCAAAATTCATGACTAGGATCTGCCCAAAACCAGTCATTATAGCAAGTAAATCTCCACCTGGACAGGAAAAAATACACGCAACTCCACCTTTTACCTGGCCCACGATTTCGGTTACGTCATCACCATCAACAGCAACGCCTTCATCTTCGGTAGCGTCATCAAATTTCACGGAATGTGGTAAAGATTGACTCATCAATCCAGGGAGCTCATAGAATATATCCTCATCGTATACTGGCTTATCATACACCGGCATCGATAATATATCCTCGTCATATACGGGCTTATCATACACCGGTATCGAAAATATATCTTCATCGTATACGGGCTCATCATACACCGGCATCGACAATATATCCTAGTCATATACGGGCTTAGACTGGCCACCGTAGACGTCTTTGACTAACGCATCGTCCACCGAAAGACGCTCCAACGCATTAGATCTCATTGGGTTGGATTTTCCCTGACACTTCTCCAATCGCGCCAATCGTCGATGTAGGTCTCGAACCTGTTGTCGCAGATCACTGTTCTCGATGTCGCGCTGGAGGTCTCGAACCTGTTGTCTCAGATCACCGTTCTTGATGTCGCGCAGATCACGTTGTTGTGTAGTCTCTTCGTTTGGGAGATCTCCACGTCCCTCACCACTACCGCTGCCACGAACATCGCTACGTCTGCCGCCATGTGATACCGATGTATGATAAGCCCGTATACGACGAGGATATATTGTCGATGTCGGTGTATGATCAACCCGTGCACGACGAGGATATATTCTATGAGCAGGAGGATATGGAAGTACTATATGTTGGTTCATTGCCTGTTAAAGTTGATCCAATCGAGCATGAGGATGTAGCGAATCATATCCTGGAGAAGTTTAAATGTGTTCCCGTCTTTCTGCCTCGTAGTTTGTTGGATGATTACTATCATGGTTTTTGCAAGAATCAGCTATGGCAGCTTTTTCATTACATGCTGTCATTTTTTTTTCAGCTGCTCATGGAGGTAGATTTGATCAGTCCCAGTGGGAAGCATATATCTTAGTGAATAAAATGTTCTACCAGAATGTGATTGAGTTGCTTAATCCCGAAGATGAGAATTTTGAACTAAAACATGAAAAAGGATATGGTTTGTCGTTGAGATTATTCAAAGAAGGATATCTATTGAGTGGCTCGAATGATTGTAATATTTGTATGTGGGGTGTCTCTGCTATGCCTCAAGAGAAAGTGTTTGATGCAAAGATTACTTATGAGGGCCATGAGAATATAGTTAGAGAAATTTTGATTGGTTAAGATGCTATTTCAATAAAGCAGACTTGAGGACGAGTCTTTTTCAAGAAGGGGAGTATGATGCAGTTATGAAAGACATGACTTGGAGGCTAAGAAAATTATATTTTGGGTTTTATTTATTTCCTAGTTAATAGAATTAGTAGATTGAAAAATATTAAGAGTAATTGTTTTTTCCTTCTACCAAATTAGGTTTTCCTATTTTGCTTATTTTCCTTTTAGTTTTATTTTTCATAAATTTAGGATTTCTCTTTGCCTATATAAAGGCTTAATTGTTGAACTTAAAAGACAGACTTTTGAATATTAATTTTGCATTGAGTTTTAATACTCCAAGTTCTTAATTTAGTTGAGTTCTTTTTATCTATAAGTTCGGTCATTTCTCATACGTTTCTGCATCATTTTGCATCAAAAAATGATACTATTTTTTTGTTGGATTTCGTTGTATTTTATTGCTACAAATCTATTGATGTTATTGTTCATCAGATCATATTGTGTAATCAGATTTTAGGTTTTTAATTAGACTCTTCATGATCATATTCAAGGTTTTGCGACATTTGTAATCAAGAGCAGTTGTTATCAAGTTTTTATCGTATTATAAGGTTCTTACCGTATTATCAGGTTTTTGGCTGTGTTATCAGGTCGTGTTGTTATAGTGTCGTGTCATGTACGTGTTGTTATCGTGTTGTGTTGAACCAAGGTGGTTCATGTAGCTAATGGGTTCGTGTCGGGTTGGTGCCGTGTTTAGATTTGAGGATGGCAGGTCGGGTTCGTGTTCGGGTTTGGGGTTTTCATAATAGGTCGTGTTCGTGTTTGTCCTTATAGGTCGTGTCGTTAACAGGTTGACCTAATAACGACCCAACACGCACGATTTGCCACCCCTATATGGTTAAAAACTCTTTTTAATTATTGTAAAGGTATGATAAGTGATGCTAAATTTTCTTACTTTATTATTGCAGAAAGATGGATAAGCATGGTTCATGCGTGCCCAATCATGGTCTTACTTTGACGATTGGAATGAGATATTATGTAAGGACAGAGCCAACGTTGAAGACGCTCCATAACGTGGTCTTCGGAGATTTCTTAATCCCCAACCAAAGCCTGGCCTAGCTGAGACTTAGACTAAAACGAGCCTTTTATGATTTCAGAATTTAGTAATGTGTTTTGAACCAATATTTATTTTTCCGTACGATGAACCTTTTTTGTGATGTTTTTTTGAACTTGGAATGTGGTTTGAACCAACATATGTTTTGTGTTTACACAAGTCTACCTATTACAAATCTGAATAAAATGAGCATAATAGTCATGAAGATTAGAACTAGCTGGACTTCAAATTCATTTCAGAGCCATTGTACCACCATGGTTGCGCACCCTTGCTGATACGCTCAGATTTTGCACTGTTTTAAGGCCTATTTTTGGTTCGTTTTTAATGTCAAAATCACAATTCATGTCCATATTTTGCATATTTTCTCTATTTTGGTATTTTGACGTGTTTTGTGAGATTTGTGCATATTTGAGCCTAAAAAGATGGCAAAAAGTCGAAGTTAGAAATCTGGAGCTTTCAAGAAGCCCAGCGGTCCGCTGCAACACCCACAGCGACCGCTGGAGCCCAACGACAGCTGTGCCAGTAGCGGTCCGCTCCGGAGAAAGTTGTGCTGAAACGAAGAACACGCCCAGCAACCGCTAGGGAGTGCGCAGCGACCGCTCCAAGAGTTTCCGAAGCTACGGGATTATTCACAGTGACCGCTCCAACATAGTGCAGCGACCGCTACCCAAGAGGCAGAGGCTACGCCTACGGATCAATGTGCAGCGACCACTGGCCAAGGTGCAGCGGCCCGCTGCGAGAACGCGGCACACGAATTTGACCTACTTTCTCCCTAGGATTTACCAAACCTAGCCATCTTTTACCTTATTTCATGCTTCTTGATTTTTTCCTTATAAATATCCCCTAAAACCTCTTCATTATGATCCTCTTTTTGCCTTATGAGGCTAGAGCATAAAATTGAGAGAGTTCTTCATTGTGCAGGAGGTTGAAGAAGGAATCAAGAGAAGATCAAGGCTACAAGGATTCAACCTTTGAGTTTTATTGCTTTAGTTCTTATGTTCACTTTGTTTTCCCTTCATTCTATGTTTTTAGATTATTCAATTATGTGTACCTAAATTCATAGGATTCTAGGGATGTGTTAGTAACGACTTTGGTTATACAATTCCGTTTTCTATTAAATATCCATTTTGTTTTTACTTCATTTCTTCCCTAAGTTGTTCCATAATACTTCACGTTTGAGTGAAACATTCGGTGATGATTTAATATAACTTGCAACAATAAAGCATGAAAGCTAAAGCAAGGCAAAACATAACTTGATATGGAAGATGGTGATAGCCGAATTCACTCTTTCATTCATTTAATCCACAATGCTCAAAGTGTGGTTACATATGTGTAGCATAGGAAACATCTGGAACTCTACCATAATCTATCTAGTACAAGTAAAAGTAAGATTACAAAGTTAATCATAACAAACTCTGCTAATCATAACAAACTTTGCTAATCTACTTCCTTCTTTAATCCCTTTAGCACCACGTCTCTCCAAGTACATTCATGGTCCTGCATCTTAGCTGTGAGCATGGGTACAGTCACGAGCTGAGCTCGTGAGGTGTTGGTTCGTGCGATGACAGCTTGTTGGGAGCTGTCACTTGTTTTTCCTCGTGTACGACTTCCATGCGATAAGGCTTGGTTGATCAAGCCATCTCCTTCAACACACTTGATCAAGTATTCGCGCTTGATCAAGTCATCGTGCTTGATCACCGATGACTTGATCAAGACATCGCACTTGATCAAGTCATCGGCTTGGTTGATCAAGCCATGAGCACTGAGTGAATAGTAAAGAACCAGGCTCTTGAAGCCTGTTTGAGACCATAGATAGCCTTTTTGAGCTTGCAGACCAGATGAGGACCACCTTGTTCAAAACCTTGAGGCTGCCTCATGTAGATATCCTCTTTCAACTCACCATTGAGGAAAGCATTGTTGACATCAAGATGTGTTATTTCCCAGCCAAAAGACACAGCAATAGTGAAGATCATTCTAATTGTTGCAGGTTTAACCACTGGGCTGAAGGTCTCAGTAAAATCGAACCCTGGTTGTTGTGAGAAACCTTAAGCAACAAGCCTGGCCTTGTGCCTGACAATCTCTCCAGAAAGATGAAGTTTCAATTTGAAAATCCAAGTGCACCCCACTAGATTCTTTCCAGGAGGCAATGTAGTAATGATCCAAGTGTTATTCTTGAGTAAGACAACATACTCAGCCATCATGGCTGTTTTCCAAACTGGAATGAACAAAGCCTCAGTGACAGATTTAGGAGTTGGAGGTGGAGAGACAAGTAGAGTGTAGAGCTTAGGTTTGAAGATTCCAGACTTGGATCTAGTAGTCATGTGGTGTGAGCTAGAAGTATTAGTTTCAGAGGTAACAGGGGAAGCAAGAGAGCCATTTGAGGCTGAAGTGGACTGATCTCTAGCAGATGAATCAGAACCAGAATGGTGAGGTGGAGGAGAAATGTGTGGAGACGTGGGAGTATGGATAGGAGAAGGTGAAGAAAAGGGTGTTGCACAAGGAATTACAGGAGATGGCTGTTGTGTTGCAGTAACAGGGATGGTCTGTGAAGGTGGAGATGGAAGCAACCCAGGTGGAGATACAATGGAGGCATCTGTGTCATTAGATGAAAAAAGAGTTGGATAGGGGAATACATGTTCATCAAAGATAACATCTCTAGAAACTATAACTCTTCCATCTGGGAGAAGAGCCTTGTACTCCTTATGAGAGGCACTATAACCTAGAAACACAGACCTCAATGACATGTGATCAAGCTTATGCTTGTTATACGGCCGGACCAGGGGAAAACACAAACAGCCAAACACCTTCAATGCACAATAATCAAGTTTCTTGAGAAATAATTTCTGAAATGGAGAGATCCTAGCAATGATTTTGGAAGGCATTCTGTTGATGAGAAAAACTGCAGAGACAAAAGCATCATCCCAGAATTTAATTGGAAGAGAGGATTGAGTGAGAAGAGTGAGGCCAGTCTCCACTATATGCCTATGCTTCCTTTCAGCCAATCCATTTTGTTGCGGAGTATAGGGACAAGAAAGCCTGTGCATTATCCCATTATCCTTAAAATATGAAATTAAACCTTGAAACTCTCCTCCCCAATCAGATTGAAAACACTTAATCTTCCTCTGAAACAAATTTTCTATTAATGACTTAAAATTTTTGAAGATATCAGAAACATCACTCTTATTCTTCAACAGATAAATCCATGTGAACCTTGAATAATGATCCACAAATGAAACATAGTATCTATATCCATTTCTTGAAACAACTGGGGATGGTCCCCAGAGATCACTATGTAGCAATTCAAGAGGAGATGAAACCACATATTCTTTAAGGCGAGTTTCCTAGAAAAACTAGCAGAATGGGACTTTAATTCTGATTCTCCAACATTAAAAATCATAACTGCAGATCCATTTCCAAGTAAAAGACTTTTACCTCCAGTGTATTCTGAGCTTGTGTTGAGATTGCTCAAATCTCCAGAGACATGATGAGTAGAACCAGAGTCTGGATACCAGCTTGTTGATGCAGCAGAATCATAGCCAAACTCAGAAACACTAGAAGAGCTGGGAGATGGAGAAGGTCTTGCAGAGGCCGTATGCACCAGATGTGCTGATGGATTGGAGAAACTTTGATGCTGATTGGACGGATTCCCTCTGAATTGCAACTGAGACTGAGGAGGAGCATAATTTTGCTCAAATCTGTGCCAACATTTGGCTGATGTGTGTCCCGGTTTGTCACACAGTTGACAAATCACTTTGTTTCCTTTTCCAAAGCCTCTTCATCCTCTACATCCTCTCTGATTTCTTGAGCCTCATCTTGCAGTTAAATCAAACCTTGTTTGATTGTATGGAGTGAACTCTCTTTTCTGATTTGACTGATGCATCAAGTTGAGAGCAGGTTGTGAGCCTTCTGCACTGGAAGGGTGAGATCTCATGGTCTCCATTCAAAAGTGAGCAAGAAAGTTGTGACATCTCCAAGACTCTATGAATCAGATCTCGAGCTGATGGCACAAATGGTAGGATCATACTCTTGCCCAAGTCCTCCAAGGATATGCATGACCTATTCAACTTCACAAACCCTGCACCCAACAGATCCAAGAAGACCAAAAAAGTTTCTCATATTTCCAATGTATTCACTCATGCTCAAAGAATCCTTTTTCAAATTTTGCATTTGTTGCCGATATTGCATGATCTTTGCAGTAGATCTGCTGGCAAAATTTGTCTCAAGAGCGCTCCAGATGTCTCTAGCTGATCTCAGTCTCACAACAAGACCTAGGGCTCCTTCTGATAGAGATGAGAGCAGCCACGCAGCCACTCTTCTATCTTGTCTCTGCCATGAAATGAAATCTTCATTTATGGCCAATCCTCATTCTTCTTCTGCAACAACTATTGTTTGAGATGGAGGTTTCTTCTCACCATTTAGGTATCCTTCTAGCCTGTACCCGAAAGCAGTGAAATCAACTTGTTATTGCCACATTAGGAAGTTCCCATCAGTCAATTTTACTGAAATGAGGGGCAGCTGCGCATAGGCAGGCTGAGTCCCTTGGCTCTGAGCAATGTCTCCAAATGAAGTGTTGGAGCTTACCATTCTTGGAAAAAAAAACAAGAAGAATAAAAAAAGTATGGAGACAAGATCAAAAAATCCTGCTCTAATACCATGAAAAGAACAACAATAAAGCATGAAAGCTAAAGCAAGGCAAAACATAACTTGATATGGAAGATGGTGAGAGCCGAATTCACTCTTTCATTCATTCAATCCACAATGCTCAAAGTGTGGTTACATATGTGTAGCATAGGAAACATCTGGAAGTCTACCATAATCCATCTAGTACAAGTTAAAGCAAGATTACAAAGTTAATCATAACAAACTCTGCTAATCTACTTCCTTCTTTAATCCCTTTAGCACCACGTCTCTCCAAGTACATTCATGGTCCTGCATCTTAGCTGTGAGCATGGGTACAGTCACAAGCTGAGCTCGTGAGGTGTTGGCTCGTGCGATGACAGCTTGTTGGGAGCTGTCACTTGTTTTTCCTCGTGTACGACTTCCATGCGATAAGGCTTGGTTGATCAAGCCATCTCCTTCAACACGCTTGATCAAGTCATCGCGCTTGATCACCGATGACTTGATCAAGACATTGCACTTGATCAAGTCATCGGCTTGGTTGATCAAGCCATTTGTCACTCTCCTCTAACAGAGAGAACGGAAAAAAGTAAGAGAGAAGTAGTGTTAGTGGAATGTGAGGTCCATATTATTAGTTGTGTTTAATTGTGTTAGGTGGTAAGATATCTTTAATTAGGAAGTAGGATCAATGACAATAAATAATGTGACGCCCCAAGATTTTGGGTCAAACAGTAATTGGCTCTAAATTACCTTTGATTTATGATTAGATTAGATGTCGTAAGTTTTTTCATGTGTTTAAACTAGATTTGTTTAATTATTAGAAAAGATGATTAATGGGAAAGCCCACTAAGTGGTTCTAGTTATGGATAATTTAATAAAAGAGCCCAGCCCAATTCTTCCCTCTTAAGGGAGGAATCGTGAAACACACACACACTTAGAAAAATTAGCTTTTGGAGTAGAATAGAAGCTTTCCCTGTATCAATCTGTTCATTGTGAACGGACCGCCAAACCGACCACCGCCGTACACCCATGATTCTTTGATTAGACTACTTCTAGTCTCCTCTCTGTTTTTCTCCATGGAAGTAAAAACCTAGAGCTGGAAGTCAACACCAAGTTTAAGTTTTTGGCATAAATAAGATTCAACAAGGGAAAAGTAGATCGAGGGAATTCGGTACGATAGCACACCTGCCTCCATTTCTCCAGTGTTGCTTGTATATACTTTTAAACTTAGGCTTCTTCTAGTGGCATATACTTAGGCTTTTGGAGTGTAAATATTTTGTTGCCTTGTGTTTACACCCGTGCTATGCACGGGGCATATAATTTTTAAATAATGAATATAAATTTTAATGAAATATAGAAACTAAGAATTAAAAACAATATAAAGATTTACAAAAACATAAATGTGATTATAAATAAAACATTTATAATAAATGAAGAATTTACTCATCAACTATAAATGAAATATTTCATATTCGGCAATCAATTTTATATAATTTTAATTTATGATATAAGTGGAGTAAAATAAATGACAAATAA
Organism: Salvia splendens; assembly: GCF_004379255.2. Taxonomy (NCBI): domain Eukaryota; kingdom Viridiplantae; phylum Streptophyta; class Magnoliopsida; order Lamiales; family Lamiaceae; genus Salvia; species Salvia splendens. Next base: position 17,160,032 of record NC_056036.1, on the reverse strand, counting down.
GAGATGTATGACTAATGATCAAAGAGTATGAGTTAGTTAGAATAAGATACACAAATAAAGAACATGTTATTTGAGTAGAGATTAAAGAGAAAAATTAGAAAACAACAACAAACCAACCGATAGTTCATAAGTTTTGAAAAACTTCTTTGTAAACAACATTAACAGTAGCATTGCTTCTATTATCATCTTCATCTCCACAAACTAAAATCTTGAGACCTCCACGACTCGTAACTCTAGATATAGCAACATACAACTGTCCATGACTGCAGACTGGTTTTAGTTAAAATAATCCAACATGAGACAGATAATTATACCTATATTTTTAAATTAAAAATCTAATAAAAGGCAAAATAATAATGTACAAATTTAATTACAAAAGAGAATTTAAATAAAAGATAATATCATTATATTTAAAACATAAATATAATGATAATATAGCCATAACACCCAATTTGGAACTCTAAATTTTTATAAATTTTTAATCATAAAATTCATCAAAAATAAAGCCCAAATAATACACTCATTAAACTAAAATACCAACACAAATAAAGCCCAATTAATACACTCCTTAAACTAAAATACCAACACAAATAAACCCAAATAATAGTACTCCATAAATTAAACCCTATAGGAAAAAGCGGCGCCTCCCTCTCCCCCCAAATCGGCGCTGCACTCTCACTCTCATCTCCCTCTTTCTCTCTCAATTGGAGGAATTGACTCGTGCATCGCCACCACGCCGGCAAGCCCATCAACCTGCATCGCCGCCACGCCTTCCGCACTGCCTCGCCGCTCCTCCATCGCCCTTCCTCTGCCGGTCTCCTAGTCCGTACTCTTGCAGAAAATGACGTCCAACGATGAGGGAATAGAGGGAGTTGTGCCTTAGGGTGTATTGTAGAACGACAGCTGATTCTCCCAACACCCACTCCGCCGGTCTGCTCGCCCGGAGAAGACAGCCGAGGCCGCGGCTGTCTCGGAGTTTGATCCCCGCCGCGGATGCTACTCGCCATCATCAAACGCCGTCGTCTCCTGCAGCAGGTCGCTGGTCCGGATTCGTGGGCAACATCCCGCAGCCGCAGACTCGCAGCCTTTCCGCCGACCTGATCTTTTCACCTTCTTTTTCTTCTTCTCATCTTTCTCTCTAATTGCATTGAAGTATTGTTATTTGTTTCTGTGTTGGGATATATAGAGATTTTGTTCGTGTTGGTTTATATAGAAATTTTGTAAATAGTTTAAAGATTGGCTGGTACGCTTTGTCTATACTTGCAAGATTATAGCTTTTTATTTCTTGAAAATCGTCGCACAGTTGTTATTCACTCAATTTTTCTCTCTTGGAAACTGCTGAAAATATAGGCTGCAGTATACAAAAAAAATCAGTAAATAAACTCCAAATTTAGTGTCACGCCCGCATTTTCTAAGGATAGAAAACACGGTTGATCGCGACTAGGGGAGGATTAAAGAAGCGGGGAAGAAAGGGGAAAACAACACAACTCGACCATAGCTCGAAACAACTGGGAATAGGTCGAATAAAATCAGAGTATCTCAACAATCAACAAATCAAAAATGAATATTATCTCAACGATACAAGAACTCAAAAGAAAGACAACTACTTAGCGGAAGCATTTCGAGAGAAGGAATATGCCACGTGTGAAGACATGACAAATTCTAAACACTTAATTTCTTCAACGATCTTGCTCAACACCCACCGCACCCGTCACGCTCAACCTGCAATTTTTAAAAGAAAAGCAGGGCTGAGTACTTGATGCACTCAGTGGACTCATGCCGAAAACATTTTATAAAAGTATTTATCATGCCACCATTAAGTGACCATGGGGTTTTAACTTTAGAAATCGCCCAAGACACTAAAATCATTTCCATCGTAAAACTCGGTTGATCAACCATTTTCCCATATCTATCTCCCTTATCTGATCCATTGATGACAAGGAACGTGGCCACATTCCAAGTCACTAGACCGGCCGACCCAAAAGACGGCTCACGGTCTCCATAGGTGTACACTAGCCTGAATAGGGACTCACTCCCTAGACAGACCCGAATTCGATTATCCATTGATGGCAAAAGCCACATCAGATAGGTTCCATAGAATAAAACAAAACACGGCATGACAAATATTCATATCATTTTCACATAAAAATATACTTAGGGCATTGCCCTTACTTAAAAAGAAAGCCCACCTCATTCTCTTAAATCCTCCACTTGTCAATCTTTTCCGTTCTCAAATAGTATGCAAAGATCAACCTTTTTGAAATAATATAATATGCAAAAATTAGACTTTAAGAAAATAATTGGATTTAGAGGACCACATGTATCATACAAGATGTTCACATTACCATCTTCGGGGTGTTCTGAAACTCGCGTACTGTAACTCTGCTAAGCAGCCAATTCTTTCGTAACAATTTAATTCCTGAATCCAATCCTTGAAGCTCTTAAACACTGGCCCAAGTTTAACACACTCATCTCCTTTATTTCCTTGGCCCAACTTCTAATTTTTTAAAAAGTTGGCCCAACTTCTAATTTTTAAAAAGTTGGCCCAAACCACACCTAAAATGACTTCTCTTCCACCATTCTCTCTCTCTCTCTTCTTCCCAGAAACTGAAAGTCCCCAAATCATCATCTTTCTCACGTGATTTACATTGTTGCAACTCTTTCTCTCCATCTAATTATCTCTCAATTTCGACAGAAACTCTCCCTCTCTATCCCTCCGTTCTCGGCCTCCCTCTCAACCTCGTCACTTCTCTTTCTAACTCGCCGCTGCCTTTGCTTCGCAGCGCTGTTGCTGTCTCGGTTTTCCGTCATCGCCGAGCAGCCGCTGCTGGGGTCGCTCTTTGCCACCGCGTTCCATCTGTGAGTCCATCGCCGTCACGATCAGCCCTTGCTTCCCGTTGTTGCTGTTGTCTGTTGGTTGCGAGGCTGCTGATCGGAGTGGGAGTCGTCGCCGTCCGGTCCTCCACCGCCGCCTCTGCCCAGCGCCGCCATGCGTCGCCGCCTCTCTCTCTCCCCCCCTCCGTCTGTCCCTCTCTTCTCTCCTGGCACTGCACCGCACCATCCAGCCGCTGTCGTCTCCGGCGTGAGACTGTCGGCGTCGTCTCCACTTCATCACTTCGCAGTTCCTCCGTCTGTCCAATCACGCCGCTGCCCTGGCCTGCTCAAGTCTACGCCGTCGTCACTGGATCGCAACAATCCGTCGGATAGCCGCCGCTGTCTCATCCCCTTCACTCTAGATATTTTTCCCTCTTTTTGAAACTGAATCCCTCGTTTAATTTACAGAAAATCGGTGGAATATATATATATATATATATATATAAGCTGAACGTCTACGTTTGTTGAGATATGGCCGAGATTTTCTCCTATATTTAAAATCTGATATCCTCCCCGTATTAGATGTTGTAATCAAAAAGGAAGTGGCGAAGGGCATGAAATTGGTGAAATAAAAGCTGACTTGGTCTTCTACAAAATTGGACTTCAAAAAGAAATAGTTTCAAAAAGAATTGGGTTTGGAAATAAATAAATTGGGATCGAAAAAGAATAATTGCTATAGGCCACAAAATGATATTTCTTCTCTTGACAAACAAAACAAAGCCGAAAATTTTTCCAGATGCACAAACGATGTCATTACGAGAACAGGTAAAAAGGGTAGAAAAAGTCGGGGTGTTACAATCTACCCACCTTAACAAAAATTTCGTCCCGAAATTTAATTACATCCTTCGAATATAGAATTTCTCCATCATCTTGTCTTCCAAGTTCCAAGCACCTTCCTCATATCATTTAATTAACACTGTAGTTGAAAGTCACATCGCTGCCACTTTTAATAAATTACGCGAGATTAGACTATATTAAATTAAATCGCGCACTTCACATCATCCCTCCATGTCTTACACCCTCTTTTGCGTTTGAACTTCATTTCGTCTTCGCTATCTTCCACTTATTGAAATCTTCCTCGTATTCTTTTGATCTTGTCGTTCAGGGAAAACGTAGGAAATAGTAAAATAGTTCACACATCAAGCTTGCTCCACCGTTTTGCGCCATTCCAAAAAAATAGAAAGAGTTTCATGGTTCACCGGCCTCCATTCGCACTCTCGCTCTCATTGCCTCGTCGTGTCTTGACAAATTAGGGGTTCACCCCAAACTTTCAGATTCTCATTCGTTTTCGTCACTCGGGAAAGTGATAGATTATCTCAACTTAAAACTACGGTTCGCGTCTATTCAATCTAGCCTACAATATAAGCACTCTATGTTCGCCACATACTTCATCATCTCTCATCTCAACATCTACCACAATTAACGTCATTCATACCACAAGATAAACACACAACATTTTCACATCGTATAGCTAAACACTTTCGCACTTCACATTTGCATTCATAAAATTTTGACACAAAAGATTTCTTCAAACTCTTTCACACTTTCCTCAAAAATTTACACATCTCACTTTTAAAGTAAAAGTTTTGACTCAAAACTAAACGTACTTTCACATCAACTTTCATGCTTCGCATAAAACACTCCATAGAATAACGCATCATACTTTGCACCTCATAACATAAATATCACCACACTTCCATAGCTCAATTTTCCAAACGAAAAAGTTAAAACTAATTTTCTCGAAACTCAAAATTTTCGAACAATTCATAAACACAACATTTTCCATTGATCAAATCTTTTCATAAAAGACAAGTCACCCCATTGCATAACATATCGCGAAAAACACACATATATTTTTTTATATAAGCAAAGCTCATCTATCTCAATGTAAAACATACTTTATTTTCATAACCATAGCTCTGCTATCCCATTATAAAACATACTTTGTTTTCATAACCATAACTCTTCTATCCCATTGTAAAACAAACTTTGTTTTCATAACCATAGCTCATATATCCCATTGTAAAACAAACTTTGTTTTCATAACCATAGCTCATATATCCCATTGTAAAACATACTTTGTTTTCATAACCATAGCTCTTCTATCCCCATTGTAAAACATTCTTTGTTTTCTCTTCTATCCCATTGTAAATCATACTTTGTTTTCCTAACCATAGCTTCTCATCTCCTTTCATGAAAACTTTCTCATACAAATTTTTTTCATAAAAATAAATTACCTCTTTCTTGATTGAGCGCGGCGAAGCAGGATGTTGAGCCTTCAATGCATAATTATTATTATCATTATTATTATTATCTCTATTATTTTAGTCTAGCGAAACAAGTCTAGACTAAGACTGAAAAAGACTCTCGGGTCCAGAGCGGAAAGAAAAATTGCTCTGATACAACTTTGTCACGCCCGCATTTTCTAAGGATAGAAAACACGGTTGATCGCGACTAGGGGAGGATTAAAGAAGCGGGGAAGAAAGGGGAAAACAACACAACTCGACCATAGCTCGAAACAACTGGGAATAGCTCGAATAAAATCAGAGTATCTCAACAATCAACAAATCAAAAATGAATATTATCTCAACGATACAAGAACTCAAAAGAAAGACAACTACTTAGCGGAAGCATTTCGAGAGAAGGAATATGCCACGTGTGAAGACATGACAAATTCTAAACACTTAATTTCTTCAACGATCTTGCTCAACACCCACCGCACCCGTCACGCTCAACCTGCAATTTTTAAAAGAAAAGCAGGGCTGAGTACTTGATGCACTCAGTGGACTCATGCCGAAAACATTTTATAAAAGTATTTATCATGCCACCATTGAGTGACCATGGGGTTTTAACTTTAGAAATCGCCCAAGACACTAAAATCATTTCCATCGTAAAACTCGGTTGATCAACCATTTTCCCATAGCTATCTCCCTTATCTGATCCATTGATGACAAGGAACGTGGCCACATTCCAAGTCACTAGACCGGCCGACCCAAAAGACGGCTCACGGTCTCCATAGGTGTACACTAGCCTGAATAGGGACTCACTCCCTAGACAGACCCGAATTCGATTATCCATTGATGGCAAAAGCCACATCAGATAGGTTCCATAGAATAAAACAAAACACGGCATGACAAATATTCATATCATTTTCACATAAAAATATACTTAGGGCATTGCCCTTACTTAAAAAGAAAGCCCACCTCATTCTCTTAAATCCTCCACTTGTCAATCTTTTCCGTTCTCAAATAGTATGCAAAGATCAACCTTTTTGAAATAATATAATATGCAAAAATTAGACTTTAAGAAAATAATTGGATTTAGAGGACCACATGTATCATACAAGATGTTCACATTACCATCTTCGGGGTGTTCTGAAACTCGCGTACTGTAACTCTGCTAAGCAGCCAATTCTTTCGTAACAATTTAATTCCTGAATCCAATCCTTGAAGCTCTTAAACACTGGCCCAAGTTTAACACACTCATCTCCTTTATTTCCTTGGCCCAACTTCTAATTTTTTAAAAAGTTGGCCCAACTTCTAATTTTTAAAAAGTTGGCCCAAACCACACCTAAAATGACTTCTCTTCCACCATTCTCTCTCTCTCTTCTTCCCAGAAACTGAAAGTCCCCAAATCATCATCTTTCTCACGTGATTTACATTGTTGCAACTCTTTCTCTCCATCTAATTATCTCTCAATTTCGACAGAAACTCTCCCTCTCTATCCCTCCGTTCTCGGCCTCCCTCTCAACCTCGTCACTTCTCTTTCTAACTCGCCGCTGCCTTTGCTTCGCAGCGCTGTTGCTGTCTCGGTTTTCCGTCATCGCCGAGCAGCCGCTGCTGGGGTCGCTCTTTGCCACCGCGTTCCATCTGTGAGTCCATCGCCGTCACGATCAGCCCTTGCTTCCCGTTGTTGCTGTTGTCTGTTGGTTGTGAGGCTGCTGATCGGAGTGGGAGTCATCGCCGTCCGGTCCTCCACCGCCGCCTCTGCCCAGCGCCGCCATGCGTCGCCGCCTCTCTCTCCCCCCTCCCTCCGTCTGTCCCTCTCTTCTCTCCTGGCACTGCACCGCACCATCCAGCCGCTGTCGTCTCCGGCGTGAGACTGCCCGCGTCGTCTCCACTTCATCACTTCGCAGTTCCTCCGTCTGTCCAATCACGCCGCTGCCCTGGCCTGCTCAAGTCTACGCCGTCATCACTGGATCGCAACAATCCGTCGGATAGCCGCCGCTGTCTCACCCCCTTCACTCTAGATATTTTTCCCTCTTTTTGAAACTGAATCCCTCGTTTAATTTACAGAAAATCGGTGGAATATATATATATATAAGCTGAACGTCTACGTTTGTTGAGATATGGCCGAGATTTTCTCCTATATTTAAAATCTGATATCCTCCCCGTATTAGATGTTGTAATCAAAAAGGAAGTGGCGAAGGGCATGAAATTGGTGAAATAAAAGCTGACTTGGTCTTCTACAAAATTGGACTTCAAAAAGAAATAGTTTCAAAAAGAATTGGGTTTGGAAATAAATAAATTGGGATCGAAAAAGAATAATTGCTATAGGCCACAAAATGATATTTCTTCTCTTGACAAACAAAACAAAGCCGAAAATTTTTCCAGATGCACAAACGATGTCATTACGAGAACAGGTAAAAAGGGTAGAAAAAGTCGGGGTGTTACATTTAGCCAACTGGATTTACCAAAAGTGCCCTCTCATATACTGTAATTTTTTCCCGCCAAAAAGGGTAAATTTGTCTTTTCATTGAACTGTCACTTTATATTAGTATAGATTTTTGTGTTGCCATTTTGCATAACAAAACAATGATATTCAGTACGCGTGGTTAGAGTTTACATCGAGTGACTATCCTTGGTTCGTTTAGATCTAATCTGGTACCTACACATTTTACATAATGTTGAGGGATGTTGATAGCTGAGCTGAACTATTCTTATGTGTTGAATTGTTGAATAGTTTTGAGAATTTTGTTATAGTTTAATAAGTTGTGATCTTAATTAAATGTGTGACATAAAATTGAATGTTTGTCAGATATTTTCTTTAAGCAGCTCTGCTTTCTGCCTTCTTGTTTATTTTTTTTTTCCAAAAATGTCTTATTTAATTACATAATTAGACAGGGAAAGTGATTCTTTTCATGCCCATGAATCACTTATCTTATGTCGGAGATGGGGTGTTACAAATAAATTCAATAAATTAACTTCAAATTTTTGTTTTGGAAACTAACAAACCGAAAATTGTATCCAGGGTTGGAAAACTGCAATAACGGTGGAAAATTATACTAATGGTCAAATTTGCATTAAGTAGTTCCGTATGGAAAATTGAAGATGGTTGGAGATTTCATTTAATTTTGGAAATTAATATAATTAGGTTATCCGCAACGCTATCACTTATCCGTCTCTTAACTGTCCCTTAAATTACTATTCACGGGCCCACTGTACTTTTTTACTCAATCTCTTAACTAAGGGACGGAACCTGCAACCCTCGTCCCTTAACCGTCCCTTAAATTACTATTCATTCAATTTCATTTTTTATTTTTATTTCCAACCAAATTCAATTAATAAAAACACACTTCATTAAATAAAATAAACTTACAACATTAAAATTCGTAAAAAAAACATAATTTAATAATTTCCTAAAAAATTAAAAATACATAATTTAATAATCTCCTCCGCCAAATTTTGCTCAAATGTGCTCCATTAGATCATCTTGGAGTTGAGTGTGGGCGGAAGAGTCACGTATCCTTGCCCAAATAGACAACCGTTCTTGTATAGACGGATGCACTCCACTGCGTGGCAGACTACTTGCGGTAGAGCTTGCGGGGGCTTCAGGGTCGAACCAATTTCCCGTCTCGGGTCCTTTGTCTTGGACAATCATGTTGTGCAAGATTAGAGCATCCACAACGGTGGTGGGAGTGAAGGCCGCCGTCCGTGCCAGCGGCGAGGACGAGGAACGCCGCCGCTGCGCTCGCGCCGTGCCAGCGAGCAGGCGACGTGGCGGCTTATGATTGGGCAACGGCATAGCCGTTGCCTTTGAATTATTTTTTTTTATTTTAAAAATCATTTTTAAATTATATAAAATGATTAAAAAAAATTTCCAAATCCAAAAAATATGGCTATTTTTTCCCCGTTTTTTCTGATTTTTTTTATTTTTTTTTAATTTCCCTCCCCCCCCAAAATCATCTATAAATACACACATTCATCATCCATTTATCACATCAATTCATCTCTCATTCATCTCTCATTCTTAATTCTCATACAAACTATCAACACATTCATCCCTCATTCAAAACCTCAAATGGATTTCACCCATATTATGGCGGAAGCGGAACGCGAAGAACAAGAATACTACGAACAACATCGTGCCGCTTACGAAGCATATGTCGTGGCGAATACCCCTGCTCCTCCTCCTCAACGAACCAGATTACTTCGTGCTACATTCATCGTGACCGGGAGGGAGCCCACGAAAGGCTCGTTGCCGACTACTTTGCCAACCAGCCGCGGTTTCCGGCAGATTACTTCAGGTGCCGTTTTCGCCGTCTTCACGAATGAGTCCATGGCTTTCCCGGAATGCTTGGCAGCATTGACTGCATGCATTGGAAGTGGAAGAATTGCCCGACTGCTTGGAGGGGGCAACACTTGAGCGGTCACAAAGGCGGCAGCCCAACGCTTATCCTTAAGGCGGTCGCCGACTACCGCCTATGGATTTGGCATGCATATTTCGGCGTTGCTGGATCCAACAACGACTTGAATGTACTATATTCTTCACCACTCTTCACTGATGTGATGAATGGTGTAGCACCGGCGATCGACTTCACCATCAACGGAAATAGCTACCACATGGGTTACTATCTCGCCGATGGTATCTACCCAAGGTGGTCGACTTTCGTGAAGACGTTCAACAACCCGCACGACCCGAGACGGGTTCTTTTTGCACAGCGTCAAGAGTCCGCATGGAAAGATGTCGAAAGAGCTTTCGAGGTCCTTCAAGCCCGATTCAACATTGTGAAGTCCCCGGCTCGGCTATGGTACGTGAATAATATCGCCGACATCATGTTCACGTGTATTATCTTACACAACATGATTATAGCCGACGAAGGGCCGAGGGCGGCTAGCTTCTACGATGAGGACGAAGCTGGAAGCTCAACAGCGAGGTCTCCCCCACGCCGAGGCGAGCATACGACGGTCGGCCAAAGAATCGAGACAAGGCACACAATGCGCGATACCCGAATCCACAATCAACTACAAGAAGACCTAATCAAATACATGTGGGCGAAATTCGGCAACGCGTAGTGGTTTTTTTAATTTTTAGTATTTTAATTATGTAATTTTTAATTTTTTAGGATTTTAATTATGTCGTTTTTATTTTATTTGTCATTTGTAATATTATTTAGGTTTTTTTAATGAATTTTAGTATTATTGAAATGTTATTGTTTAATTGAATTTTAAATTAATTGTGCTCGTCCTTGCAGAAGAGCACAACTGTGGGTGTTGTGCTCTTGCCAGAGAGCAGGCAGAAAAAGTGGGGTCGGGCCCACAACCGTGCCGCTGGCAAGAGCACGGTTGTGGATGCTCTTATGCATGTATACATGATGTCGACCATGCTCTCCATGAACCACGTACGAGCTGGGGCTTTGATAATGTTGAAGCGCGCTTGGAGAACCCCGAACACCCGTTCCACATCCTTCCGAGCAGCCTCCTGCTTCTGCGCAAAAAGCGCCTGCTTTGCGCTCACAGGCCTGGTGCACGTCTTCACGAAGGTTAGCCACTTCGGGTAGATGCCGTCGGCAAAATAGTACCCCATTTTATAGCGCCGGTTGTTAGCGGTGAAGTTGATGGCCGGCGCTTTACCATCCAAAACTTCGGCGAAGAGGTCGGATTGGTGGAGGACGTTTATGTAGTTGTTCGAGCCGGGGACCCCGAAGTACGCATGCCAGATCCATAGTCGGTAGTCGGCAACGACCTCAAGTATAACGGTGGGGTGAGTGCCTTTGTGGCCGCTCGTGTACGACCCCCTCCACGCCACTGGGCAATTCTTCCATTGCCAGTGCATGCAATCGACGCTGCCAAGCATCCCGGGGAATTTGTGCACTTCTTCATGAAGACGGAGCAGGAACTGGCAATCTGTGGTGCTTGGCTTCCGGAGAAATTCGTCGGTGAAGGCTACCCGGGCGCCTTTGCAGAATTGGAGCAAGCACATTCTCCCAGTGCTTTCTCCAATGTGAAGGTATTCGTCGAACACATCCGTCGTTTGTCCAGTCGCAAGCTGACGGATTGCTGCAGTACATTTCTGCAACGTCGTGTGGCTGGGACGGCCGACGGTGTCGAACCTTTCTTGGAAGAACTCTTCCCTGGCAGCCAATGTATTTGCGATGTGGAGAAATAGCTGTCGCCACATGCGGAAACGACGACGGAAGTAGGTATCTTCCCACACCGGGTTATCGCAGAAGTAGTCGCGGACTAACCCTGCGGCGGCTTCCTCCCGGTTACGATGGATGTAAGTCCGGAAGTGCCTTTGGGGCGGCGCGGCTTCCTCCGCCTCTCGGCGTCGATCTTCTTCAAGTGATTCTTCCATTATTCGACGCATTTGCTCATATGGATCCATTAGATCGATTAAATTTAGGGGAAGATAAAAGAGATGATTTGAGATGAAAATTGGAGAGGAAAGAGAGAGGATTTGAGAGGTTTAGATGTGTGTTTGTGTGTGAAATGAGAATGAAATAGGAGTATTTATAGAGTAAAAAAAATTAAAAATAAATGAATAAAAGGAAAACGATCGAAAACGGTAATATTACTGTTTTCGAATTTTTAATTTTTTTTATGAAATTTGAAATTTTTTTAAAAAAATGAATTATTGCGTCAGCGTGACGAAACTCACTCGCGTGCCGGCGAGTGGGCGTCACGCATGGCCTGGGAGCGCGCCACGTCGCGGGAGCGCGTGGCGAGCCGTCTCAGCATGACAGGCGATCCGGCGGGATGGTGACGGGACGAGACGCTGCAACGCGTCCCGCCACCGTTCCGTCACGGAGGAACAAAATTCGGGCCACCCGCATAACGCGTTGCGGGTGACCTTAAGACTTAATAGATTTGGATTTAATGCTTGAAATGAGTATGATACGGAAAATTGTTTCTGTATTAATTATGGTGGTTAATGCATTGAATTAATTTGTAAATCAGTAGTGATTATTGCATTAAATTGTAAGGCAATTCAACAAATTTATTACCGCCTAAAATGAAAGGAAAAGAGGGAAACAGGGTGAAATCAGGTAATTTGACGGAGGGAAAAATTTCCCTCTAGAATTGAAATTTGCTGCATTAACTAGTCATTTAAATACATAAGGCCAGTCATTCATTGCAGCTAATTGTCATTTCAAAACAAAAAACTACACATTCCATACTCTCAAGATGGTAAATCATAAAAACACCCTTGATATCACCATGGACCAAAAAAATTCAATCGCCCAGTTTCTTCTATAATGTAGCACTGAGGGAGAACTTCCTTATGGATCAAAGAAGAAGGCATCAACTACATTTGGAGTTAGCTACAGCACAATTCGTCGCATTTGGAGAGCAGCAATGGAGCATGTTGCAAATGGAGAGTCAATACATTTCAAGTCAAATAAGAAAGGCAAACAACATGCCGATTTATTACAGATTGATGAAGCTAAAGTCAAGTCTCTATCAATGTTAGAAAGATCAACCATAAGAAAGATGGCTTCAAAGCTTGAGGTTAGTAAATCTATTGGGTGATGCTAAATGGCCATATTATGGCTGGCCATAATCAGATTTTTTATTTGAAAACTGAGTCATTTAATACACTTAGAAAGTATCAAAATTTTCAAGACTATACTACCCGTTGCCTTAATTTATCCAACAATATTTTCCTTAGCCTTCAATAAAATGTACTACGTACGCTTTATACTTAATATTTCTTTCCTTATTTTTTCAGATTTTTAATTTTATTTCTAATTGATTTTTCAATTTAAGTTAAATTGATAAATCTAAGCTTAGATCAATCATATGTTTAGTTGTTTGATTGAATCTTCAATTTTTCCCACTATTTGCCTAATGTAGCAAGTTTTGGTAATAATGTATAGTAATAACTAGATTATCAATTTATAAAAATTCATAATATTACAATGTGTAAAACTATGATATTTCATATTATTAATTATAATAGCATCATATACGGTATATTATTTGCAACATTAATAATTCATAATATTATTAATCCATAATAATAACTTTATACAACAATAATACAAATTGATATATTATGGTACTTGATATTAATGTGTATAATAAAATACATACTCTATAAATTTACAATTTAAATATATTGACTAATGATATTATGCAATAAGCGTACATACTTCATTAGACCAAGATTAATTATGCATGACTTTAAAGATCCGATAATAATTATTTTTGGGAAAGAGAGTTGTAATTAATAGAGAAAGAGATTGATTTCAAATAGTATAAATTTGAAATGCAATGTAAATTCGCTCCCCAAAATTAAAGGAAAAGGGTGATTATGTAAAAGTACTAAAGCACTATCTAAAACTATTATTTTATTATATTATAATTTTCAGTTATTTACAAAAATACCACTGTATGGCCGGCCACATTGTAGCCACATAGCATTATTCAAATCTATTCTAGGTGTAATGATTAACAGAAAAAACTAAGGCCACACACAAATGCAATTAAATCTCAACTTTTAGAAGCAAATAAGCTTGCTAGGATGAAATGGAATTTGAGTCAGCTGAGGATAGACACTCATTTGGATAAGATATTTTACAACAGCATGCATAACATAGTACATATTGACGAGAAGTGGTTTTACATAACCAAAGCATCAGGTAGGTACTACCTCCTCCCAGAAGAAACTGAGCCCTATAGGTCCATCCAATAAAAAGGTTCATTAATAAAGTTATGTTCATGTGCGCCGTAAGCAGGCCACACTTTGCTAGTAATGGTGAATTGCTATTTGATGGGAAGTATGGAATTTCTCCATTTACTACTCAAGTAGCAACACAAAGAAATTCCAAGAATAGAGTCAAGGGTACATTAGAGACTAAGCCAATCCATTCAGTCAACAAACAAATCATGAAAGACTACATCATTAATCATGTATGTATAGGAGTATAAGTTTATTCAAATCTTTCAGTATTAATGTATTTATCATTTATCTATCAGATTATTCCAGCCATAAAAGCAAAATGGCCAGCTAGCTCATGCAAGGATATTATCATCCAATAAGATCATGCGAAACCACATATAATGCCAGATAATCAAGAATTCAAGGAAAAATGTGGATGACAAGTTTCTTTAGGGCCATCCAGTCGTTACAAGATGACAAATCAACCAAGAATGTGGATGACCTTTTGAAGAATGCGGTGGCTTCATTTGATGAACTGTCACCTGATAGGAGTGAAAGGCGAGGGGAAGGAAAAGAGCACGAGAGGTGCTCCTTGATTTGAGTCACTAGTTTGTAATTGCAGTAATGTAATGAACGATCACTTTGATTGAATAGAAAGTAAGGAAAATAACACTCCTCCGCGGAGGCCTACGACCAAGTCGTCCAATACAAATTGATCTCTCCAAGATGGATTGAACTCCCTAGTTACATTTATTTATACTAAAACAAATAACTGAAATGCATAAACCTAGGATCCGCTCCTGCCTTCACTGCTGCCAGCTTCTCCTATTTTCTTGCTTCCCCTACCTGCTTCCTCCAATCTCTCGCCGCCTCCAACCTCTTTCCCCTTTTTGCGGCGGGTGTACACCTTCCATCCTCCGCGGCTGTTGACCGTATCAATTGCCCCGCCCGTCGGAACAGCCTTGTCCTCAAGGCTGAAGAAAGGAAACTGTCCGCGGACGTCTGCCTCGTCCATCCAAGTTGCCTCGTCATCCCCCAGGCCGACCCAGCTAACGAGGACCTGGTCGACGGTGTTGTCATCTCGGCGCTCAGCCCGTCGTGCCAGCACCTTATCCGGAAGGAAAAGTGGAGCGGCGTCGACCAAGCCGTTGGGTAGCGTAGCCTCCACCGGTTCGTCCCCCACGGCCCGTTTGAGGAGTGAGACGTGGAACACCGGGTGTATGCGGGCCGAGTCGAGAAGATGCAGCCGATAGGTCGTCTTACCAATACGCGCCTCAATTCTAAAGGGCCTAAAAATCGAGGGGCGAGCTTCCTGTTGCGGGCCGTGAACAGCGAGGACTGTCGATGGGGCCGAAATCGTAAGTAGACCATATCTCCCACGCTGAATTTGACATCCCGACGCCGCTTGTTCACAGAGGACGCCATACGGTCCTGGGCGCGTCGCAAATGGTGCCGCAGCAGCTCCAACATCTCATCGCGGGAGCGCAGAGTGTCCAACACGGACTGCGCCCGTACCTCCCCCGAGAGGAAGGCGTGTAACGTGGGGGGGGCGACCGTAAACCGTCTCGAACGGTGTCATGCTCGAGGCAGAATGGGCGCTCGTGTTGTAGCAGTACTCCGCCCACGACAGCCACTTGTTCCACTGTTTCGGGCGGTCGGAGGAGAAACAACGCAAGTACGTTTGTAGGCACCGATTTAGCACCTCTGTCTGGCCGTCGGTTTCGGGGTGGTAGGCGGAACTCATCTTGAGGGTGGTTCCTGTGGCCCGAAACAACTCTTTCCAAAAAGAGCTGAGGAAGATGGGATTGCGATCCGACACGATGGACCGGGGAATACCATGGAGGCGAACCACCTCGCTTGTGAAGACTTCCGCGACCTGCCGGGCGGTGAAGGGGTGTCGTAGGCCGATGAAGTGGGCGTATTTGGACAGGCGGTCGACGATTACGAAAACGCAGTCCAGACCCCCAGCTCTCGGCAGCCCCGAGACAAAATCCATGCTGATATCTTCCCAGATTCGGCTCGGGATTGGCAGGGACTGGAGGAGGCCGGCTGGCGACTTGGTGTCGGCCTTGTGCCTCTGACACGTTGTGCATGCCGCGACAAAGTTAGTGACATGCTTCATCATCCCGGGCCAGTAAACGTTTGAAGCGATCCGTCGATATGTGCGGTAGGCTCCTGAGTGTCCCCCGGTGGGGGTGACATGGAACTCGGCCAGGAGTTTCGGGATCCATGGGGAACGGGGTAGCACAACTATCCTCCCTTTATAGAATAGGGTCCCATGAACAAGCTCGTAATGTGGGGAAGTACATTGGCCGGCCTCCAATGCGGCTTTGATTTTTGCCAAGGGTGGGTCGGCCGAAAGAGTTTCCTGGACCGAGGACCTATCTGGCCACGACGGAATAGAGATTGCCGCGAGTTCCGGTGCATCCTCGTTCTGACGGGATAGCGCATCTGTTGCCCGATTCAACTTGCCCTCCTTGTACACGATGGCGAAGTCGTAGCCTAGCAGTTTTGCCGCCCAATTTTGCTGCGCCGGGGTGGCTAGGGGGTGGGCTAGGAGCTGGCGCAGACTCCTCTGATCCGTGTGCACGACGAATCGCCGACCCAGCAAGTAGGGGCGCCAATGATGGATCGCGAGGGCGAGGGCCATGAGCTCCTTCTCGTATGCCGACTTGGCCAACCAACGAGAGGATAATGTCTTGCTGAAATATGCCACCGGCTGACGATCCTATATTAAGACAGCGCCGAGGCCCCGGCCCGAGGCGTCGCACTCTATCATGAACTCTTTTGTAAAATCCGGCATCCGGAGCAATGGTGCTGACGTCAGTGCTGTTTTGAGGGCGTCGAACGCGGCGGCTGCCGCCGCCGGCCAATCCCATGTGGTCTTGGACCGGGGAGCGAGGGGCTTTTTCAGGAGCTCCGTCAATGGGGCGGCAATCTTGCCGTAGTCCTTGATGAAACGGCGGTAGTACCTTGTCAACCCTAGGAAACCGCGGACACTCTTTAGGGACATCGGCGTCGGCCAACGGAGGACAGCCGAGATTTTGGCCGGATCCATTTTCATTCTGTCGAAAGACACGATGTGGCCGAGATACTCGACGCTCGGGCGACCCAGAAGACATTTCTTCGCGTTGACCACGAGTGAATGGGCGTTAAGAACCTCGAAAACCCGGCGGAGGTGACGCACATGGTCCTCCCAAGACGCGATGTAGACGAGAATGTCGTCAAAAAATACCAAAACAAACTTCCGAAGGGCCGGGCGGAAGATGTCGTTCATCAGGCTTTGGAACGTGGTGGGAGCGTTGGTGAGGCCGAACGGCATGACCAGGAACTCGTAGTGGCCGGAGTGGGTCCGAAATGCTGTCTTCGGAATGTCCTCAGTGGCCACCCGAATCTGGTGGTACCCTGCTTTCAGGTCGATTTTGCTGAACCACTTGGCTCCGTGCAATTCGTCCAGCAGCTCCTGGGTCACCGGAATAGGATATTTGTCCGGGACCGTTCGTTGGTTAAGCTCCCTGTAGTCTACGCAGAATCTGCACGAGCCGTCTTTCTTGCGTACCAGGAGGACCGGGCTCGAGAAGGGGCTGGTGCTGGGTTGAATCACCCCGGAGCTTAACATCTCGGCGACGAGCTTCTCCATCTCATCTTTCTGCAAGTGATTATATCGATAGGGTCGTACGGAAACGGGGTCGGTGCCGGGGAGAAGTGGGATCCTGTGGTTCGTCCGGCGGCGGGGGGCAAGCCGACGGCTTCCCTCGTGATTGCCGGGAATTCCCCGACCAACTTGAGGAGGTGCGACCTGGCTGTGGATGGCAGGGCCGGGTCGATCCCGAAGGGCTCTACCGGGGTCTCCTTCTCTAGGGCTCGGAGGACCCAGCAGCAGTCCCCTTCCTCGAGGCAGCGGAGGTCGTTGGTGGAGCATTCCCGTCGCATGAGGGACAGATCTCCCTTGAGTGAGATGGGCCGTCCGTTTGCTCGAAAGTTCATGGAGGATCGTTGCCAATTGGCCATGACGTAGCCGAGGGATGCGAGCCACGCGACTCCCAAAATGACATCGATATTTTGGAGGGGGAAAACGTAGCACGACACCATGAACTCCTCGTCCTCCAACATTAGCGGAACGGTCCTGCATATTCTTGCCGCACGCCGTGTGGATCCGTCGCCCAGCACCACCGAGTAAGGCGAGGTGGGGGTAATTGGTAGCTCGAGGCGTTGTGCACACTCCTCGGATATAAAGCAATAGTTAGCGCCGCTATCGATCATGATCTTGACCTGTTGTGAGGCGATTTTTCCGAAGAGTTTCATTGTATTGGCCGTGTCCAAGCCATTAAGTGACAGCACCGAAAGCTGTGGTTCTAGCCCTGTCTCCAAGCTCTCCGAGTCCTCGGTGTCGGAGTCCGCGGCTGCATCCTCACCCTCTTCGCAGATCATGACGTTGAGAGTCTTGGGGGGGCATCTATGAGCCGGTCCAAACTTAAGTCCGCATTTAACGCATGTTCTTGCTGCTATGTGTCGCCTGTATTCCTCCGGAGACACGTTACAGAAACATTTGGACACCGGTTTCGATGAGGCGGTTGAGTACGAGTGGGTCGGAGAGTACCCTTTGGTGGCCGACCGATTCGAGTGAGCTGGGTAGGAGTGCGTCTGAACCGTGGTCTGGGAGGGGACAGGCCGCTGGGGCTGAGCAGAGGCCATGATGTCGAGATCCAGGGCCATTTCGACCGCGTCTTCATAGGTCGTGATTTTGGCGGCCTTCATCTGGAGACGCACCTCCGGACGGAGCGCAGCCATGAAGAAGCCCAGGTACTGTTGGCAAGAGATGTCCGGAACCTGTGCGAGGTGCGCCTCAAACGCCGCGACAAATTCCGCCAGAGATCCGGTGTGTCTGACCGCTGCGAAGGCTTCGTATTCGTTCAATGCTCCGGTGCCCCCGAAGCGTTTCATCAGTTCCCTCGCGAACCGAGCCCATGTCAGATCCGGGACCCGGTGTCGCAGCAACTGGTACCAAGGGAGGGCCTCGCCCGCCAGTGCTACCATCGCGAGACCCACCCGATCCTCGGGAGTGGTCCCTGCAATCAAGAAGTATTGCTCAGCCCGCGCCAGCCAAGCGAGGGCATCCGAGCCATCGAACGTGGGCATGGGTGACGCCGCAACACCCCCGGCGGGCGTCGGCCTAGGACCGTGGTTCGCTGAAGTGGATCCATCCCCTGGGTTGGTCATATCCCTGAGGTTCAGTGACGCGAAGCCCGCGCGCATCTCGCGGAGCATAGCGGCGAGTTCGGTTCGGACCTCCGCTACCTGGTCCTCAGTGTGGCGGAACTGAGTGTTGAGTTCCTTGACAGCCGCGTCCAACGAGAGGCTGCTCTGACGCAAGTCCCCCGTCGCCTTCTCCAATTCATCCAGTCTCGAGTCCGCTCTTGAGCTCACCATTGTCACCGCACCAATTGATAGGAGTGAAAGGCGAGGGGAAGGAAAAGAGCACGAGAGGTGCTCCCTGATTTGAGTCACTGGTTTGTAATTGCAGTAATGTAATGAACGATCACTTTGATTGAATAGAAAGTAAGGAAAATAACACTCCTCCGCGGAGGCCTACGACCAAGTCGTCCAATACAAATTGATCTCTCCAAGATGGATTGAACTCCCTAGTTACATTTATTTATACTAAAACAAATAACTGAAATGCATAAACCTATGATCCGCTCCTGCCTTCACTGCTGCCAGTTTATCCTATTTTCTTGCTTCCCCTACATGCTTCCTCCAATCTCTTGCCGCCTCCAACCTCTTTCCCCTTTTTGCGGCGGGTGTACACCTTCCATCCTCCGCGGCTGTTGACCGTATCATCACCACACACTCTTGACAGTGTCTTCCTCACCTTACAAAGTTGCTTGACAGATATATTGCGAGTAAAAGGTGGGAATAACTACAAGATTCCAAATATGAACAAGCAAAGGCTAAGAAATCTAGGGGTTCTACCAATGTTTCTTGAAGTGGACAAGGATTTGATTAAGGACAGCTTGAACTACCTACTGCTGCTTGAAATGAAGCTGGTGCCGACATTGATCTGTCATTTCTGAATGACTGTTTCCAGATATAGTTTGCATTAGAAGTGTAGGCTTTTTGTGCATTTTGGTAAGGATGTGAAGTGTCTACTTTTTGTACATTTTGGTAAGGTTGTAAAGTTAAAAGTTTTTTGTACATTTTGGTAAGCATGTAATGTCTCGGCTTTTTGTACATGTTTGTCAACTAGTGCGATGCTTAATTGCAATCCTCCAAACATATGGAATGAAATGTAATTCCACAGGGTGACTTTTCAATTAGCCAACACAAGAGTCTCAGCTTATTCATACAGAATTGCATCATTGACAATCAAATTCAGCCCCACTCATTCATATAAAAGTGTACAGATTCTGCCCCAACACAATGATCCAACAACTGTTATCCAACAAATGCAACACATTCATCCAACAAATGTAACACATTCATACAACAGTCACATTCAGACCCAACACATTAAACACAACCAGCATTGCACACCAAGGACAATATATCGACAGATATAGCAACATAGTCACCTGATTAGAGATCAAGTGTCAAAATCGTGTGACAATATATCGCCAGAATATCGATGACACATTTTTCCAACTTAGGGCGGACTGTTCTCGACCGAGAATCAAGGATGACAATCTCGGAAGTAGAGAATAATGTCACAGATTCGTCAAATGACACCACCATCTCCGGCTCCACCATGTCAGAGTCATCAAGCAGACGACTCATCTCCAGCACCACCGCATTCAATTCGTCGCACAGAAGGACCGTTTCCTGCACCACCGTTTCCGACTCGTCGCCGATGTTAAAAATAGTGGGAATAAATTCCCAAGCCGTGTACAGGCGGTACTCTAACTATTACAATCGAAAGGAAACTTGCAACAAAAGATGAATGAAAATTACAACAGAAATAAAGCAAACAAAATTTATAAGTCGAGTCGAGGAAAGCCCTCTTTCCGCAAGACAAATTACGCCCTGGCTAGTGCTCACGGAATGGCGTATTGCCCCCAGAGATAAAACGACTTCCTCCTAGCGAGTAGAAGCACCTCAAACCCGCTAGGCACCGGCGAACTTGATGGAGTTCCGAGAATCGAGCTAGACAATGCTCCTAAGATGCACACTATGATGTAGAGACCTTGAGAGAAAATATGATGATTTCTTGGTGTGTTTTTCTACTTCAAGATCAAGCCTATTTATAGGCTAGGAAAAACAAGTGAAAGGTCTTGCAATTAGGACACCTCATAAACATTTGGAGGTTACACCATATGAAAGACCAAAGGCCTAGCCTTTTGACATTTTCACACGTGTTTTCCTACAATCCCCCACATTGGTTAGAACGGTGTAAGCTCAAACCAACACCATACACAAATGCATGTATGCAGACTCTATGCTCAATTCTCGAGAAACAATATTGCATTCGGAATAGTAGCTTGTGGCTTTGAACTTTCCATAGTCAACACTATCGAGCATACTGGCGGTCTGGTGGACGTGATGCCTTGAACCATTCCTCCGTATACTGAGACAATAATATTGACACAATATTATTTACAAACTCATCAGTTCTCACGTTTGTGTCCTTTACTGACCATGGAACACCACTTTGGACTCATAAGTGATTCACATGTTGAAGCTGCCCACACTTCTTCATTTACATAGGTGATTCTTTTCCAGGTATCCTGCAATACCCACCCTCTCGAGGTTTCCAAGAATCATTAAAAGTCAAAACTTAGCCTCCTACCACATGCAGGTTACAACACTCAATGTTTTCTAAAGAATGGACGAAGATTAAAAATCTTTCCAGTGTTACAACTAGATTCATATAGCTTCGTTTTCCCATTGAACCAAGCCCATGGGATCTCCAATTGTATGGTTGGGTTACCACTATAATCATCTTTTAAGATGTGTTTTCAGTCTCATTCCTTTTAGCAATTTATGCATTTGATCACGGTTTAAACCTTTAACGGACCGCTAAGTTATCAACTGACCTTACATAGTCAACTGTGATAACACCACTTGTGATCAATTGTCTGACGGTATTATGTCGCCAACGAATATGTCGAGACTTACCGTTGTATAAGCCACTATGTGCTCTCCCTATAGCTGCTTGGCTATCATAGTATATCACTACTGTCGGCACTGGCTTCTTCCAACTAGATTCATATAGCTTCGTTTTCCCATTGAACCAAGCCCATGGGATCTCCAATCGTATGGTTGGGTTACCACTATAATCATCTTTTAAGATGTGTTTTCAGTCTCATTCCTTTTAGCAATTTATGCATTTGATCACGGTTTAAACCTTTAACGGACCGCTAAGTTATCAACTGACCTTACATAGTCAACTGTGATAACACCATTTGTGATCAATTGTCTGACGGTATTATGTCGCCAACGAATATGTCGAGACTTACCGTTGTATAAGCCACTATGTGCTCTCCCTATAGCTGCTTGGCTATCATAGTATATCACTACTGTCGGCACTGGCTTCTTCCAACAAGGAATACATTCTAGGAAATTTCTGAGCCACTCGGCTTCTTCCCCTGCTTTATCCAATGCGATAAACTCAGATTCCATGGTGGAACGAGCAATACACGTATGTTTCGTTGATTTCCACGAGACAGCACCACCCCCCACAGTGAACATATACCCACTTGTCGAAAATGAGTCTTTTGAATCAGAGATCCAATTTGCATCACAGTACCCTTCAAGTACTTGGGGATATCTTGTGTAATGCAACCCCAAAGTTAATAGTATACTTTAAGTATCTCAAAACTCTACACAGAGCTTTCCAATGTTCCTTGCTTGGATTGCTCGTGAATCAGCTCAACTTGTTTACAGGACAAGCAAGATCAGGTCGAGTACAGTTTGTGATAAACATCAAACTTTCAATGACCTTTGCATACTCTTCTTGAGCTACAGGATCACCCGTGTGCTTACTCAAATGCACGTTGGGTTCAAATGGAGTTTTAGCTGGCTCACAATCGAACGAGTGAAATTTCTTTAGCACTTTCTCAATATAATGAGATTGTGTAAGAGCAATTCCCTCATGATTCCTTTTAATTTTGATTCCGAGAATCACATCAGCTAAACCCATATCTTTCATGTCGAAATTTCTCTTCAACATATTTTTGGTTTCGTTGATAATGGCACTATTGCTGCTCATAATCAACATATCATCTACATAAAGACACACAATAACAAAACCGTTATCTGTGTTCTAAATGTAAACACACTTATCGCACTCATTGATAGTGAATCCATTTGTCAACATCATGTTGTCAAATTTTAAATGCCATTGTAATGGTGCTTGCTTCAACCCATATAATGACTTTACCAGTTTGCATACTTTACGCTCTTGCCCAGGCACAACAAACCCTTCAGGTTGTTCCATATATATTTCTTCTTCTAGATCACCATTCAGAAACGCAGATTTCACATCCATTTGGTGAATTTCAAGATTGTGCAAAGCAGCAATCGCAAGAAGCACCCGAATGGAAGTGATTCTCGTAACAGGTGAATAGGTATAAAAAAAGTCATGCCCTTCTTTCTGCTTAAAGCCTTGGACAACTAGGCGAGCTTTGTACCTATCTATAATACCATCGCGCTTATATTTCCTTTTCAGAATCCACTTGCACCCTAAAGCCTTACAGCCTTCAGGCAAGTCTACTAACACCCAAGTGTTATTTCTCATGATGGATTCAATTGCACTGTTGATAGCTTCTTGCCACCACGCTGCATCTGGGCCAGACAAAGCTTCCGCCACTGACTTTGGTTCACCATCCAACATGAAAGTTATGAACTCTGGACCAAAAGTCTTAGCAATTTTAACTCTTTTACCACGTCTTGGTTCTATACCTAAGTGACCTTCACCTATGAACTTTTCATATTTGGTCAATATAACCTTTTCACACTCAAATTCTAGTGAAAATCCATGATTTACTAGAAGTGAGCCTGACACCAAATTATTTCGGATGTCTGGGACATGCAGTACATCCCTAAGGGTAAGAACTTTTTCAGATCCTAATTTTAGGATTACATTACCCACACCAACCACCTTAGAAGAGGCTTGGTTTCTCATACGTACTTTTTTACCTCCAACAGATTTGTAGGTAGAAAAAACGCTTATTTCAAAGCACACATGACATGTGGCACCTGTATCAACAAACCATTCATTTGGATTGTTACCATGGTTCACATCGGAGACCATTGCGACCACCTCGTGATCATTGTAGTTTATAACAACACGTTCAAATAATTTGCACAATATTGTCTCCACCAATAAGTACACAATTATATTGACCCATATGTGCATTTGTGTATTCAACAACCCATGCATCCCAATTACTACTACCAAGTCTAAATTGGTCTTGCTTGTCAACTGACAAATGATAAACACAATTCTCAAGAGAATTGATCTCAGGGAATTAACCATTACGTAGTAGCCCATGAACATTGCGACAGTTCGTTTCTTCATTCCAGCTTTGGTGCTCATGTTTCCTCCAACTTCAATTTGTATAACCCTGTCTTAGAAGAGTACACTAATTTGTCTTGCAATTGTTAAAAATAGTGGGAATAAATTCTCAAGCCGTGTACAGGCGGTACTCTAATTATTACAATCGAAAGAAAACTTGCAACAAAAGAGGAATGAAAATTACAACGGAAATAAAGCAAACCAAATTTATAAGTCGAGTCGAGGAAAGCCCTCTTTCCGCAAGACAAATTATGCCCCGGCTAGTGCTCACGGAATGGCGTATTGCCCCCAAAGATAAAACGACTTCCTCCTAGCGTGTAGAAGCACCTCAAACCCGCTAGGCACCGGCGAACTTGATGGAGTTCCGAGAATCGAGCTAGACAATGCTCCTAAGATGCACACTATGATGTAGAGACCTTGAGAGAAAAGATGATGATTTCTTGGTGTGTTTTTCTACTTTAAGATCAAGCCTATTTATAGGCTAGGAAAAACAAGTGAAAGGTCTTGCAATTAGGGCACCTCATAAACATTTGGAGGTTACGCCATATGAAAGGCCAAAGGCATATCCTTTTGACATTTTCACACGTCTTTTCCTACAATCGACACCACCAGCGTTTGAGTCGTCTAACAGAAGAACCGTTTCCTGTACCACCGTTTCTGATTCGTCACCGACACCACTAGCATTTGATTTGTCGAACAGAAGAACCATTTCCTGCACCACCGTTTCCAACTCATCTCCGACACCACCAACGTTTGGATCTAACTTGAAACGTTCAGGAGCGCGACTAGGGCGAACAACATCTCTTTGAAACAATCTTCGATTTGTAGGAAAAAAACGTGTGGAATTTCAAAAGGCTAGGCCTTTGGCTTTTCATATGGTGTAACCTCCAAATGCATTATGGGATCCCTAATGCCAAGACCTCTCATATGGTCACTCCTAGCCTATATAAGGCATTGATTTGTAGATGGAAGGAACACCAACAACAAACATTCTCTCTTCTCTCAAGGTCTCTACATCATAGTGTGCATCTTAGGAGCATTGTCTAGCTCGATTCTCAGAACTCCATCAAGTTCGTCGGTGCCTAGCGGGGTTTGAGGTGCTTCTACACGCTAGGAGGAAATCGTTTTATCTTTGGGGGCAATACGTCATTCCGTGAGCACTAGCCGGGGCGTAATTTGTCTTGCGGAAAGAGGGCTTTCCTCGACCCGACTTATAAATTTGGTTTGCTTTATTTCCGTTGTAATTTTCATTCCTCTTTTGTTGCAAGTTTCCTTTCGATTGTAATAATTAGAGTACCGCCTGTACACGGCTTGAGAATTTCTTCCCACTATTTCTTACATGATTTACATTTCGATGGAATCATTGTGGTGCAGAATTGGGGCTGCCGGAGGTGAGAACGGCCACCGGAATTGCACCCACACAGATAGAACTCGGCAAGAGAAGAGATATGTTGGGAGAAGAAGAGCTTTGCATTAATATTTGAATTGAATGAGTACAAATGAAGGAGAGATCAGCTTATATAGCTGAGTGTGTAACTAAACAATGGTTAACAACTCTAACCGCCTCTAACTAACTCTCATTTCAGCTCTAACTAACTCTAACCACTCTCATTTCAACTTTGGACGATACACTCGTGTGCATGCTGGCATGCACACATCAACTTTATTTGTATTTTATTTATCTGGTATCAAACATCCCCCCCTCAAATAACCTTGCCCTCAAGGTTGGAATTGAGGAAATCTCTCTTGAATATCGTCTAAGAACTCCCACGTTGCATCTTCGGGGAACGAGTTCGCCCAATGAACCAAGACTTTAGTCGCGGGTTGATTGCCTTGCTTCACCAACTTCCTATCCAAAATCTGAACTGGTTCCAAGAAGGTGGGGTTGCCAAGAAGGTGGGGTTGCCAAGAACTTCTTCAATTGAGACACATGAAAAACAGGGTGGATTTTTGCCTCTGCCGGTAGAGCCAGTTTATACGCGACCTCCCCATATTTATCGAGCACTTTGAAGGGTCCAAAGTACCTCGGACTGAGCTTATGGAATTGGTGATCACACAGTGTATTTTGACGATAAGGTTGCAGCTTCAAGTAGACCCAATCTCCAATAGAAAACTGTCGATCCGAGCGATGCGTGTCGTGCTGCAGCTTCATGTGGCGCTGTGCACATCCAAGATGGAACTTAAGCACATCCAACATAGCCTCCCGAGCCAAGAGACTCTCATTAACGTCATGCACTGAAGAATCACCCCTAAAATAAGGAATATGGATAGGGGGTGGGTAACCGTATAAAGCCTCGAAAGGAGTGGTCTCAATAGCAGTGTGGAATGAAGTATTGTACCAAAATTCCGCAAGACTTATCCATTTGCTCCAGTTAGCTGGTTGATCTCCACACATACAACGGAGATAAGTCTCCAAACATCGATTTACAACCTTAGTTTGCCCATCGGACTGAGGGTGATAAGCTGTCGACATATGGAGCTCTACTCCTTGTAATTTGAAGAAGTTCGACGAGAATTGGCTAAGAAAAACCTTATCTCTGTCACTGATGAGAATAGTAGGAAGACCATGTAATTTAAACACGTGATCAAGGAACGCTTGAGCCACGGAGAGAGC
Organism: Salvia splendens; assembly: GCF_004379255.2. Lineage (NCBI taxonomy): Eukaryota > Viridiplantae > Streptophyta > Magnoliopsida > Lamiales > Lamiaceae > Salvia > Salvia splendens. The sequence continues at coordinate 17,133,147 of NC_056036.1, read as the reverse complement.
CGAATACAGATGAGTAAGAGGCATAAAATGGGTGTATTTTGTCAGTCTATCCATCACCACAAATATAGTTGATTTCCCCTGAGATAGATGGAGACTTTCAATGAAGTCGAGAATGACTTGGGACCAGGCAGCTTTAGGGATAGGCAGTGGTTTTAGCAATCCCGGGGAAGCACTATTATCATACTTGAAACGTTGGCACTTATCACATTCTCTTATATAATTTCTGATTTATTTCTCCATATTGGCCCAATAAAAAAGAGAAGATAAACGTTTATATGTGGCCAGAACCCCTGAATGGCCTCCAGAACTGGAATTATGGAATAGCTGGATGATTTTCAAACGTAGAGCCTCATCATTGCCCACCACTAGGCGCCCTTTTCTTCTCAACTGATTCCCTAACCAAGAAAATTTAGATGTAGAGGTGGGATTTTGTTTGAGCTCCTTAATGATTAGCTGCAACACTGGATCAGATTCCCACAACGCTTGAATCAAAGGGTAGATATCAGTAGCCACTGTAGTGATGGCCATACATAGCACTTCAGAAGAATGCACTCGGGATGGCCACCTTTCTTATAAGTAATTTCGAAGTCAAAGGCCATTAGTTTGGAAAGCCAATTGAGTTGGCCCGGGGTAGTAAGCTTCTGCTTCATCAAGTAGCTCAGTGTTTTGTGATTAGTTCGTACTTCAAAGGGTAAGTTGCTCAAATAGTGGCTCCAATAGGTGACCGCAAACACAATGGCTAGAAGTTCTTTATCATAAACCGATAACCCTCTGTTTTTGGGTAAAAGTGCCTTGCTTATAAAAGCAATTGGATGGTTATCTTGCATAAGTACCGCACCAATACCATAGTTGCAAGCATCTGTTTCTATCACAAAAGGTTTGGAGAAATCAGGGAGAGCAAGCACTGGTGGAGACACCATGGCTTGTTTCAGTGCCAAGAAGGCTTTATCAGCTGCATCATCCCAATGAAAAGCATCTTTACGAAGAAGATCTGTCAGTGGCTTGCAGATAATACCATAATTCCTCACAAATTTCCTATAGTATCCAGTGAGCCCAAGAAAACCCCTCAGTTTGGAAACATCAGTAGGTATAAGCCATTTTTGCATCGCTTGAACCTTCCTTGGATCAGTAGAGACTCCCTCCTCAGAGATTATATGCCCCAAGTACTCTATCTGAGGCTTAGCAATCTCACATTTGCTATCTTTAGCATATAAAGAATTCTCCTGCAGTTTCTGAAAAACCAATTGGAGATGAACCAAGTGAGAATCTAAATCTTTGCTATATACTAAGATATCATCAAAGAAGACCAGCACCCACTTCCTTAAGAATGGTCTAAAGATGTCATTCATCAAGCTCTGAAATGTAGCCGGAGCATTTGTGAGACCAAAGGGCATGACAGCAAATTCATAATGGCCATCATGAGTCTTGAATGCGGTTTTTGGAATGTCTTGAGTCTCCATTCGAATCTAATGATAACCAGCTCTCAAATCAATTTTAGAGAAGATTTTAGCACCTCTGAGTTCCTCCAACAATTCATCAATAAGGGGAATGGGATACTTATCCTTAATAGTGAGTTTATTGAGTCTCATATAATCCACACACATTCTCCAAGTGCCATCCTTTTTCTTGACAAGCACAACTGGTGAAGAGAAGGGACTTGAACTAGGTTGAATGAAACCTTGCTACAATAGATCAGCTACTTGTTTTTCAATAATGTTCTTCTGCAAAGCAGAGTGTCTATAGGGTCTGGAGCTAACTGGAGAAGCATCCGGTCTGTTTATGGTTGTGAGACCTCAGTGGAGGCAATGTGGTTGGCTCTACAAATACAGATTGATGCTGATCCAAAAAAGCTTGAATAAAGTGAGGAAGTTGTTGTTGTTCTTCAGTACTTTGCACAGCAAAAAGCTCAGAATATCCTTCACCATTCATCTGAATGCAGCACAGTTGAACTCCTGCATTATGACTTAGAATTTGTTAATTTCCCTTTCTAATGCAGCCTGTACTATGTGTTCATTATGCGCCCCCCCTAGGACATGTCTTTTGCCATCCAAGGTAAAATCCATAGTTAAGTTCTTGAAGTTCCATTGTATATCCCCCAGAGTTTCTAGCCATTGAATGCCCAACACCATGTCACAACTACCCAAGGGTAAGAGGAGCACATGCACTTCAGCTCTTTACACATGGACTTGCATTCCAATCTATTACCATCAGCAACATCCACAAACACAGGGTTCACCCCAGTGAGTGACAGCCCCAACTTCTTAGCCGTTTGTAAATCAAGAAAGTTATGAGTACTACCAGAATCAATAAGAATATGGAGAGCTTTTCTTCCAATTCTGCATGTAACTCGCATAGTTCGAAAGCCTCTGGTAGATGAACCATTAATAGCATGGATAGAGATTAAAGGATTTTCAGCTTCACCTAATTCCTCAATGAATGGATCAGATTCACTATCAATAGCATGCTCACCATCATCTATCTCAAGCAAATAAAGTTGTTTCCTAGCACACCGATGACCTCTTTCAAATTTCTTATCACAACCATAACACACACCCCGAGCTCTCTTATCTGCCATTTCTTCTTCAGTTAGAAGTCTTTTAGTTTTAAAGACAGGAGTGATAGGAGTAGGGAGCAAGGGAGCAGAATTGTGTGCTTGTGAAGGTCTAGCATCAAAAGTATTAAATCGTCTACTAGGCTGATTAATTCCTTCTTTAACTGGTGTAGACATGTCTTGCAAACGAGCTACAGCATAAGCATGCACAAGTGTTTGAGGCATAAACATTCTCATAGCTTTTTGCACATAAGGTTTCAAGCCATTGATGAAGTGGCTCACAGCATAAGATTCAGAGATAGACACACGACCTAAGAGTAATTCAAAGCGATCATGATATTCAGAGAAGGAACTTGTTTGTTTTAAAGCGAGCAACTCTGTCATAGGATCGCCGAGGAGTTGATCGCCAAATCTTCCTTCAAGTGCTTGCAGAAATAGAGGCCAAGGAGTAGCCATAGCTTGATCCTAATACCTCGATCAATTCTGGAACCACTGCAGTGCTCGGCCTTCAAAATTGATCACAGCTAGGCGAACTTTAGATTCCTCCGGAGTTAAATCGACTGTGAAGAAATGACCGCATCTAAGGATCCAACCGGCCAGATCCTCGCCGGAGAAGCTAGGGAAGCCAACCTTCGATTGGCGAGTAGCGAAGTACAGGTTGGCATTGAGGTCCATTTCCTCCAAAATGATTGTGAAGAATAGCATCTCCTCCAAGCGACGCATGTCGCCGGAGCGAGTTTCCACCATGACAGGCAAAGGATCGTTACGACTGATACCACTTGGTGCAGAATTGGGGCTGCCGGAGGTGAGAACGGCCACCGGAATTGCACCCACACAGATAGAACTCGGCGAGAGAGGAGATAGGTTGGGAGAAGAAGAGCTTTGCATTAATATTTGAATTGAATGAGTACAAATGAAGGAGAGATCAGCTTATATAGTTGAGTGTGTAACTAAACAACGGTTAACAACTCTAACCGCCTCTAACTAACTCTCATTTCAGCTCTAACTACTCTCATTTCAACTTTGGAAGACACACTCGTGTGCATGCTGACATGCACACGTCAGCTTTATTTGTATTTTATTTATCATGTATCACATTGCTGAGGGCTACAGCTGCGCTGCCGACTAGGGGGTGTACCCAGAACGAAGGTGTCCATTTCGGACTCCATGGAGAAGATGGATCGAGCATAAGGGGGAGGATGGGGGCGACGTGAACGATGAAGATGAAGATGAATCTGTTTCAATCTCAATTTTAGATAGGGCACGATTAATTTAGGTTTAGGAATTGGGTGGGTTGGGGTAATTAATTAGTTAGGTTAATTAGTTTACTTAATTGAAATTATGAGGCTAAATAGAAAATTTTTAACTCTAATAACATAAGTGGTAAATACAATGATGTGTAGGGTTATTATTTTGTTGAAACTTCCCATTTTTAAACATGGTCTATTTTTCGTGGATAACCAGAAATGACAAATGTGGTCTAGTTTTTGTGGACGGATGGAGTACTTCCTTTGGGTTCTGCGGCATTTCTGCAATTGGACCACAATCCTTCAAATGGTAACGGACAGCTTTGTACAAAGTCAATAACCCAATGTTGTTTGCATATCCATTATCGAACAAGTAATAATTCCCTATGTTCATGCCACAAAATAAAACAAAAATTAACATGTGACCAAATATTTTAAAAATGATGCAAGCCAACGATGTGTGGTTGAGCACAAGTGTGTGATATCTTAAATAACCTTTTGATACTCGCAATCCATGAACCCGATTGACTGCATCATGAAGTACTCTAGAATCTGCAGCCGATCCTTCCCATCCTGGAAAAACGTAAACAAACCTCATATATCGATCACACAGCCAATGTGTTTGTCGATATTTGTCCCTTCTGTGTCTGGTACCTCGGCTTGTCCGTATTAGGCACATGTTGATATACGTCACGTCAAGGGCTCCCAGACAGCCATACAATTTTGGGCCAACAAAAATAGTGAACGACAATTACTTGGTTTAAGGAGTATGAGAATCGACATATATAAAGTTATCTTAAACCACTTCCATCGTTGATCAAGACAATCATCGGCTATTGGGTCAGATTTTACCAAAAAAGGGGCGTGCATCTTTAAAATCGCATTTAGAACACGATGGACGTAGTGGGATATTGTCTGCCCCGATCTCCAAAAATCAAATCCGACAGTCCTATTCTTCTTATGGAGTGCTAAGACGCCTAAAAATATAGCTACTTGCTCTTCACAATAACATATTTCCCGTTCTTAAGACCTTCTATGTGTCTAAGTAGCTGACATAATCTTCCGAACGTGTTACGGTCCATTCAGAGGTTGGTCACACAGTTGACATCTGTGACTCCTACTAACCTATCCATGTGTTTACTTTGATGTGGCATCCTATTAATTAAGTTGAATGGCAGCCTAGCTGCTGCTCGTCAACTACGACCTCTGCTACGAGTCCTTGGAGCTATTAGAACAAGAATGCTCGTTGTTTCAAACCCGTAGTTGTGCAAGATGTCCTCGAGTATTAAGACAATTGATGTATCCGATATGATATTACGAGTCTCCATGACACTATCATGTGATAAAAAAATTTAACATTGTGAATATAACCACAATTCACTTGCAAACAACTCAATAATCTTGTCAAACAAAACTCATGTTCTATGCACCCAAAACATTTTCAAGATGGTCTAAAGCCCCAAAATTGTCAACATAGTCATGAGCTACACAGTAAAATTTTGAAAAGTTTTTTACTCCAAAAAAATGTTAGCATATCCGTGAGTTACAAACAATAAAATTACCATGATAAACAAAATAAATATTACATCATTGGGGAATAAATAAAGCTCTATTGTTGGCACAAAGAAACAGACAATGAATAGTTACACTTCATAATGAATTAATGAAACCAATATATACATATATGTTTAACGGATTCTAAATCTCTGATTTGTGAAGTACCTGCCCAAAATGTGTTAATCCTCAAACAAAAATAGAAATTCTTAGCTGAAAATTCATGAAACTATGAGATCTGAAAATTCATGTCACGCTAGAAATATTTCTAAAACTATTGTGCTAATACTCAAAACAATTAACACATGTTGCGCTAGACTGATCTAACCATTATAAACACTCACCGAATGAAATATTTGCAGATGTCAGTGATTTGCTTGAAGAGCGTGGAAAGAAAAGTTTATTCTGATTGAAAGAGGTAAAGAATTGAAAGAGGCGTTGGAAGAAAAGGGTACGAAGGTGATAAAAATTGTATTCAGGCATATCGGCTCATTTTGACGCTGAATCTGCCGGGTCGAGATGGGCTTTTGAGAAAAACAAGGGTTTGTAGGATAGTGTAACTATAATACCAAACATCTAGAAATGTATAGATAGATACATATCTATATTTAGGTATTATTAGCTTACCAAACAGCCCTAACAGAAATTCATACTCTATATTTAAAGTTTCTAAGATTAAAACAAAAAAAATAAGTAATGTAATATTTCTCTAATTTCTATCAAACATTTCGAAACCACCACCACTCTGAAAAGCTTAATTTTGAACAAAAGTATTTTCTCTGTTTTTGAAGAGAGAAATTACTCGAAACCTCTGCCCTAATTCCACCTTCTTTCGTTCTCTCGTTCAACATATGGATTGAGCTCCGAAAATGGCGCATGTTTCAAATTTCTCATTGCCCGAGATCCTCCCTGTCCGTTATCATAATTCAAAGCTCCTCTAGATTTTTCAGGTATGAACATCGAAAAGCAAACTTCTTCTGTTTTCTCATCGGATTAGATGCAGCAGTTAATTATGATAAACATATGTGAGTGAAAGTAACTGTAGATTTCAGCTCTTCAAGTTCAAGTTTACAAGATTAGAAAGAAGAGAGTGAGATTAGATTGGAGTGTCTCCATTGATTCATTGCTCGTTTTCTATGTGATTGCTTGAGAGTTCTTGAGTGTTGTATCCATCAAAACCTTCAATCAATAAACATCCGATCTTTTACCTTCGTGGACGTAGATCTGTTTCCAGATCGAACAATGTACATCCTTGAGTTATCATTGTTCTTATTTTGTTCTTGTTTCAAGTTTCAACAAGAATGAACAATTGTGGAGGTGTATGTGCATTTGTGTGAAGTTAAAGTTGCTTGATTGCAGCCCAAACTTTGCTGTTGATAGTTTTTCTGATACCAACATAGGCTAAGCTATATGACATGAAGTATATGATGTGTAGTCGGAACTAAAAATATTTCTTCTTGTGGTGTTCTTTTGTTGTTCCATGGCCTGTGCTTCGTGCATCAGGTGGCTGAATGTGTATCATCTATGTGCGTAAGGGAGTGGTGAATGTTGCACCTGAGTGTAATATATATTGCACCATAACAGATTGAGTATAGAGTAGTGTGTGGATGTTGCTTCATTTAACTCGTTTTGGGGGGTGGGGGCAAATGGGGATTCTTGTTCACAATTTGGAGATTGTAGAGTTTTTTTATGGCTGATTCCTAGTTTTTATGCTATTGGTGTGCTTGCTGCCTGGATCAAATACTAAAGCTAAACATTGTGATTGTTGCTTGAGGTTTTTGAATTTAGCATTTTGAATGCAGAAATTTGTAGCATGGCACTGGTTTGTGTGAAAAACAAATTATCATTTCAGGGAAATGAATTGATCTTACCGTATCTGCATAAAACAGTAAATGACCTCGAAATCCTTTTGTTGTTACTGAATTCAAATTTTCCTATTGTAAATTTGAATCACATTCATCAAATGGACTTCTAGACCAGTCGGCTTGTACTTGGAGCTAATTGCATTTCACAAGCATAAATCTATATAACTAATTGAAGATAGTGAGTGGCTTTTGTCTGTACAAGATGATAAATTAAAGGGAATCGAATTCTAACCATCTGATTGCAGTTCCAGCAAAGTATGGTCGCTCGTGGTGAAAGTACACCTTGAATTTTGTTTCCATGTCTGGCTATGATCTCATGCATCCTACCTCTGTAGTCTCTGTAGTGCCTGTATATAATCTGGTATGGTACCATCAAATTGCTGGTTTTGTGGGTTTTCTGCATAGGCAACGTAATATGCTGCAACACTAGCTTGTATCCATGCCATGGCGACTCTATTCTGCATTTTTGTACAAGTTAAATTGATTTGCAGCTATTAACATAATCGTGATTTTCATCTATTTAGGATTTGGGTTCTTACCAATAAGTACCCTGTCAAGAATGCGTACAAAGACAGTTCCGTTGCGTAGCTTTTCTGGACAAAAAGCGCCCAAGTTCCGGCCACCAGTGCGCACAATGATCCGGCTGCAATGCCACACAGGAAGCAGAACGAGCTAGTGAGGTCTGTATCAATCAACATTTCGATTCCAGTTCTGTTAAATATCTCCCATGTATCCTTTGAAGCTTGTACGATTCCTTTGTTATACACCGCTACATGAACAAAACCCCATCTATTTCCATACACTACAAACCTTTTAGCTACTCCTGTGCAGCAATTTGCACACGAGAACATGAACTCATCCACGTCTCCTGTAAGCAAACCTGTGGCACGAGCCAAACCCCGGATAACACCAAGAACCGGAACAAGAATTGAGCCAAAGCACACTCTCCCTATCGAGTTCATAGCTGAGTCTCGTATCACTGTTTTAAGCTCAGCCTCTGTCCCGCTTGCAAATCTCATGAACTTGATATGTGATACAGTGATGAACATCATGTTTCTTGCTACGTGAAGTGTCCACGTGAGGCTTAAAAGGGTCAGGAATATGAACAGGACATTAAGCTTGTTCGTACCGATTGCAGTTGCTCCCCCAATGCCACACAGCAGGAAAGCGGAATAGAAGGTACAAATGAATATCAATAGAGGCGCTGCAGTTCTGATTCTTGGAGGGGAAGATGCCACTGAAAGTACTAGAATCCTAGTGGCGTGCTGAAACCGGGAATGGACCCAGCACGCGTACAAGGATTGAATGACAGCAGAAGCTAGAGCAAATACAGCTGCTGCGGCACTTCCTTTAGATCCAATGGAGACGAGTAAAATCCCATACGCGCAGGTAACAAGAGGGCTAATGACAAATGCAGCCTTGAACGCTCGCGAAGGGTTGATGCTCGTGAGCAGCTGCCATGCAAATCCTGCAATTCCTGCACAAGCTGTGGAGGAGAGCAGTGGAAGGTACCATTTCTTTGGGTGGAAACGATGGCTGTCTGAAGCTGATATGACACCACGAACTATGAGGTACAGCTCAAGGATTACAATCAGGAGAAATTGTATGCAGAAAATGTATTTAAACATGTTGGAGAGTAAGTTCCTTTCCCTCTTCTCGAAGGGAGGACCATTTCTTTCCTGTATTTGCATTGAAAAATCACCTGTGGATCAAAACACCAAGAACATGAACGCAGGGGTACGAGGAAGCCAAGATGAAGGCCCGAAACAGATTTTCAGATTCTTGAAAAGAAAGCTATGCATAGGGTTGATGTTTGAATTCAAGGTAACTGCTTTGTCTGAGAAATTCACATATCATTATTGATTGTAGTTGTTGATTCAATTACTTGACACCCACGATTTAGCATGAGATAGTGATTAATTTACAGCCAGTTGAGTATATAAATGAAAGTCTTCTCAACAACTTTTACTTTATATGAAGAGATTTATATTATTGTCTCTTATTTAATGCATGTGGGGTTTGTGTGTGCATCACACAGTTGACATATACAGTTAATGGCCATGTGTCTGTGAGTGAGAGATATATTGTTTGGGCTTATTTTATTATTGGGCTGTGATACTGTTGAAATCGAGATTTTTAAAAAGGTGTATAATCAATCTTATTGGGCGGGCCTCTTGGAAAAGCTAAATGCTCTGGCATTTATTAAGTGTCCAAAGCTATGGGCACTGAATTTGTATATTAGTGTTAATTCGAAGATGACTTGAAAGATGGTTTATATAAATAGTAATAAGAGAAAAACTTTAGAAGGGTCGACAGAAATAGGGAATCAGAGGCCAAAAGCCGACGTAATATTGAATTTCATGTAGTAATAAAAAAAATAGTTGACTTTAATATCTAAATTCATAGTGTGTGTATGACGTGAAATCGAACTTAATAGGTGCCTTTCCTTCAAACTTTATCAACCTAAGCATACATTATTTACTGCCTAAAGTCAAAACCTACAATGACAATATGTCTTATTTGAATTTCGGTATTAGTAATAGTCTATGTTTGCTCTTGAAAAAGGACTTTATCGGAAGTAAGGTAGAGATAGGTGGCTCCAAACTAGAACTATAGTCTGCATCGCCCTAGATATTTGCGTGGTTGCCCCCCACACCTCAACTACTGGTCTATCATTTGAATTGCGGCGAGCCACCGCATGTGCATTTCAGGCGTCACTATATAAGCCCTTGTTTTCCTTTCCCATTTCATGAACTATACGGGCCCGAATGGTTTCCATGTTGTCCCAACATGATTTTGAAGTTTGTAGCCTCCAATAGCATGTTTAAGGATGGAGTTAACAATCACACTCAATTGTTTGGCTGAACAGATTCATATCCCACAGTTGTAAGACCGTTGTTTGGTATGAGATTCAAAAAGTGTGGATAGACACACGGAATGACGGTTTTATCCTTGTTTATTTGTAAAAATTCCCAGTCTGCCCTCGTTCTCCCTAATTTGGGGCTGCCATATTTTGTAGCCGTCAAACCCTAGCTCCCGCCCACGCAATTAATTGACAAGGTCTTCTCAAACATTGTGGAATCGACGACGGTGACTGAAGGTTGAAGCTCCACCGAAGGTCTCTCTACTCGGTTATTAGAGGTAGTATGCATTCCGTATGTGATGGTATCCAGCAATATGCACGTACTCGCCGTGCTGTTTTGATTTGATTTCTGATTTTGTTTTCCAATGGTTACATATGTATTCCTGTGTCATGACTATTGAAACCACTGGTTATGAATTCATGTCCTGAATGTGTATGCTTGAACGTATTCATTTTTGTACTTTGATGTAGGTGAACACGGCGAAAGCTAATTCATGGTTTCGATATTGTTAACATGAGAGTTTAAATCAATCAAGTCTTCTTTGCCTTGGGTCCAACCGTTCAGGTTGAGTTCTTTGTTGTAGCTTGGTTGGGTCAATCTGCATCCATACAATTTGACTTATTATTGTGTTTGTCCCCCGACCAGTCTTGATATCGTATGTTGACGGAGTAATACGGTGTTTCGTAATTTTAGTTGCCGAAATGGTCTTCGAATGTAGGTGCAGCTTGTGTTTCATGTTTTGTCGACGGGGGATGTACAACCGAGACTGGTCTTTTTGGCTTATGTATGATGCCTATGTAATTGCAGATGAAATGCAATGTTACTTTAATATTAATATTGGTCGTTCAATGCATCAAATATCGAGCTCCATGTCCTAAGTTATCTCACAAATAAGAATTCAATATAAACCATTTTTGGGGATAAACAAGTTATGCCACAGTTCAATTGAGTAATACATAGATTTCTGATTTCGGACGATTGATGTCAACCACGACAATCAAACGTTTGGCCTATGAGCCCACATCGCAGCAGCAAGGTCGTCCCTCTTCTTCGTCCACATGGGTGTTGGCGCGACGGTAGAGATAGTGGGCACCAAAGGGTCATCGGGATCACTCTCATAACCGTCTTCATGTTGAGCCAGAACCAATTCCTCGTACGGATCCACCTCCATATGAGTGCGTATAAAATTATGAAGCAAGAAACAGGCAATTATCAAGCCCGTTTGGACCTTGATAGGATAGAAGCTTGGGCTGCGAAGTATTCCCCAACGCATCTTGAGCACAGCAAACGAACGCTCAATCACGTTCCGAGCTTTAGAGTGCTTCAAGTTGAACAATTCGTCGGCTGTTTGCGGTGCTTGGGTTCCATGACCCCACTCCTTCAAATGGTACCGAAGGCCTTTGTAGGGTGTGATGAATCCCTCGCTGTTGGCATACGCATTGTCGCAGAGATAATAGCAATCTGAAAACAGGACAGAATGTGAAATGGTGAGAGTCAAGCCTTCCCACTTGACTAAGATATATGTCAGAAAGCTTTACCTTTGGGTACTTTCAGCCCGAGAGGCCGACTGATTGCATCGCGTAATACCCTCGAATCACCTGCCGAACCCTCCCATCCTGGCAGTACGTAAACGAACCGAAGCTGTCGATCACACACGGCAAGTGTGTTTGTTGATACTTGCCCCTTTCTATTACGATAACGTGGTGCGTCAGAAATGGGCACTCGTACGTGTATGTACGTCCCATCTAGCGCTCCTAGACAACCCTACAAGCATATTTTGGTAGAGGAGTAAGTTCATTGCTTGGAAAAAAATTAAAGAGTATAGCGACCTCGTGTATTTCACATACCTTAAACCACTTCCAACGTGAGTCCGTGCAGTCATCACCAACCGGTTCAGGTTTCATTAATAACAGCTCATGCAAATTGAGCACCCCACGGAGCACCAAATGTGTGTATTTAGACACTGTTTCAGGAGAACGCATGAAATCGTGGCCAACAACCCGAGTCTTTTTGTGGTGTGCTAGAATGGACAAGAATATAGCAACTTGTTCCTCCACGGTGACGAATTTTTGGTCTGCTAATCCAGCCCGACAACGCAGAATGCGACATAATCTTCCGAAAGTGTTTCTATCCATCCGCAGATTATCTATACACGAACGATCAGAAACACGGATGAGCCTATCCAGCTGCTTGACATGAGTAGGGATGGAGTCAATCATTTCCTCCGCCGTATCTCGTCCACCCCGTTTTCTTTTATGTGCACTAGATCTGGCCAGTGTGACAAACATCATGATAAGGAGCATGTTCGACCGATGGTTTCTTAGTATTTCCTCAAGCAAAATCAGCAGCTCGGTTGTTTCCTTTTTATCGACCTATATGAGCAATGTAAAATGTGACTGATCATATTGATTCGGACACTATAGCAGCATATCAAATGCCATATAATCATAGCATAAATCACTCTACAATGTCATCACAAAGACATAAAATAGATGCATAAATCAACTACACAAGCATACGGACTGCAATAGCATCAGTAGCAGCATCGAATCAATCAAATATATGCAACAAAATTCATGTCCTCACACCACATATGCATATAAAAGCATACAGTCGGGCACATTGGAACACATTGCAAATGCCATGGGTGCTGAGGAGCAAATTTATACAGAAGCTTAGTTACAAACCCACAAATTTATATATTCAATCGATCTATGATGACCTCCAACATCGCTTAACAAACTCACTTCAATCGCTCACCAACAACAGGGGAAATCGATTCTATATAAACAAAATACACTCACACTCGTATACATATTACACCCACCGGGATGCCATTTAGCAACAAATCGTGACCAGGGATACTCAAAATTAAATATATTGTCACATCATACATACAAAACATCATATGTGTTTATGCATCGCGGTATACGTTCGTCGAGTTCAGAGTGTTAACGAACTTACCTTCTGAGAAGCGCCTTGGTCGGCCATGGCTCCTCACCAATGGATTTACCCAGGTGTTTCGTTTGCGACCTATACGAATTTACACAAACGCTAGTGAGAAATTCGAATTGGGTTAAACCCTTCTCATTTCTTAAACAACGACGCCAGCAACAAAGCCACAAACGCTAGTGAGAAATTCGAATTGGGTTAAACCCATCTCATTTCTTAAACAACGACGCGAGCAACAAAGCCACAAACGATTTTCGTACTACAGTGTCTCACCCAACGCGTCGCCGATCTGCACTTGACGGATGAATGTGGAAGTAGTAGATGGGAGGGTGTAAATGAAGGGTTATTCAAGTAATTTGGTTGAAATTCGAAATATTCAAATTGTAGATTGTGGACAATCGCACGATGAACTGCCGATGGAGTTATCTGGTTTTTTGTTTTCCATAACTCACTCCGTGTCGGGTATTGGGATTGTTGATGCGGGTCACAAAGATTGCTATCATGGAAACCAAACATGGAATGGAGGGTAGATAGACATGACTAACTATGGCTAACATGGAAACCATTCGGACCCTACCAAAACACTATTAATTCATTAATTATGAATCACCCGTTACCAAAACACTATTAATTCATTAATTATGAATCACCCGATAAGAATATAATTACATATTGTACTACTATTTTATATAGACTTCAATTGTTATTGATCAATACAGCAGCCACTTCACATTTTCCGCCTCAACTCTCTTATATTTACTTATAAACCCTACTACCCCCATAATCACCAATCTCACTTTTCCCAATCAAAATGAAAGTGAAAGTGATCAAAGTCACATGCGCCCTCTTCGCCTTTGCCTAACCCTAATCGCTACCGCCAAAAACACCGGCCCTGACCAGTCCCCACAGTTCACGTCAGCCATTTCCTCCAGGAGAAGGAGAGAAACCCTAGAGCCGCCGACCACTGCCACAAGGACAACGAAGTGTGCAACAACACCTTGGAAGACGGCCGGAACGCCACATGTTGCAACAACAAGTGCTATGACTTGCAGTACGACAACAAAAACTGCGGCTCGTGTAAGAAAAAGTGTGTCGTCACAGAGACGTGCTGCAGAGGAGAGTGCGTGCTCCTCGCCTATGACAAGAGGCACTGCGGCGCGTGCAACCAGAAGTGCATGGACAAAGGATTATGTGTGTACGGCATGTGCTCTTACGCCTAAATCAAGGTGAAAAAGCAAAAATTCAAGGGTTGGTATATTTGAATTTTTATTGAAATGGTGAATTTCAATAATAAATGAAAACGGTGTTAGGATTGGTGTTTAGTTAGTACCATTGTTGTGTCACGTATTATTTCCTCTTGGGTTTCAATAAATTTTAAGTACACGTTCATATATATATTTGTATTTATTATTGAGACAGAAAAGATCAAGAATCATACAAATGAGAGTGGGGATTTTGTCTAAATGAAGTGGTTATTTTGTCTAAATGTAATTAAATTATAATTACATTTTAGTATCCAAAAATATTTTATATGACTTTTGTTCGTTTGTTTGCTCTAGGCTGCAAAATAATGCAAACGCAATTGCCCAAGTGCTCAATCCATTCTAATTTACTTTTACAAATTTAATAAAACTAAAAAATAGAGTATTAATTACTATTATAATATTATTATAATTTTCAGCACCAATTTATTTTAATTTTTGATTCCGTTACTAGTTTCAACTCTAATATATTTTATAAGGTTGATGTGAGATAATTAGTTTTACATGTAAAAGATAAGAGTAATTTTTATTATTTTCCATACAAATTTATTAGATTTCAATACAAAATCAATGCTTAATCTAAAAAAACTGTGAGTTCAAACATCAAACTTAATATTTTATGGCCTTAATGAAATGAAATTAGTTAAATAAATAGAGTGAACTAAAAAAATGGTACCTGATCTTTCACTTTCACACGTAAATGGTATCTAATCTTTATTTTATATCATTTTAAATACTCCGTGACAAAAGTAACCCTAGGTACCAAACATGTGATTTTTTTGGTTATGGGAGATATTTTTGGAAAATTTCAATTAACCCTTTCTTATTTCTTTTTTTCTTCTTCTTTAGTTTCTTCTTCTTTCTTTTTTCTTCATTTTCTTCTTTCTTTTTGTATTTTATCTTCCTTTTTTCTTTCTTTTTTCTCCTTAGTTTATGTTTCCTCTTTTTTTTCTTTTTTATTTTTAGTGTACATACATATAAATGCATTCATAATATAAATCAAGAACAAAACACCTAATTAAATTAATTATTTAAAATAATTACATCAATTAATATTTTTTATTAAATTATTTTATACTCATTTTAGGGTTGAAAGACCTAACTAAAAATATTCAACACTTTATATCATTATGAATACAATTCACAATTTTAAATTTTTATTAAGACAATATTGATTAGTTATTAAGTTAATATAAAATAATAATAATATTAATAGCAATTATTATTATATAATATTATATGATTGATAATTTAAATAATTATACTATAACTATTTATTAATTACAACTAGGTTTTGGTATTATAACAATAATATTATTATAATAATTAAATATAATTATAACTATAATTATAATTAAGTATATTTGAATGATATTAAAAAATAAATTAATTATTAATTTATGACATCAAAATAATAATAGTGTAAAGAGTGGGGAGAATGAGAGAAGATATTATAATACTCCCTCCGTCCCGGACTACTCGCACATTTCCTTTTCGGCACGGAGATTAAGGAATGAGTGTATAGCAAAGTCAACAATTGCGGCTGTAGGTGATAATTTTTACTAAAAATGGAAAGAGTGTAAATAACTTGGGACGCCCAGAAAGGAAATAAGTGCAGGTAGTCCGGGACAGAGGGAGTATAACTTTTGGTACTTAGTTTTGTGTATGTCTAAAATATCATCAATGACACAAATGGGAAAATATATTTGTTTAGAGAGCATGTTGGAGTGAAAATTGCATCAAGTACCAAAAATATGATTTATAGGTACCAAAAACGATATAAAATAAAGATCAGGTACCATTTATGTGCTAAAGAGAAAGATATAAGTAGTAATGAATTTATTCGACGACCTAAAATAGTACAGTAGTGCTTTAACCGTTGAACGCCACTAGATACCGTTTCACTAGTGAACCCCAGCCAAAACCCCACACCATCACCAAATTCAATCTGCGTTAATTTCTCAATTTTCAAACCCTCGATCCACCACCGCAGCGATTCTTCTTTCCCGGCGGAAGCAGTAGGCACTGCCTCCGTATCATTTATCTGCTCTCCTTCACTGAGGTGCGACCTTTCTCTCATGTTAATTGCTGATTTTCTTAAATGCTTAATTCGGTTTATCAATATGATACATCCAGGGCGGGCGTGCGATGGTGCGGATATGGTGTCCTTTCTGTGCCGTCAACGTTCGGACTGATACCGCTGAAGGAAAAACGTAAGCCCTCCTAATGCCGCCTTTCTATTTGTAGTTTCAAATCTCACATTTTTATGTTATGTGGTGAGTGTGCCAACTGAAGTTAGGTTTGTTTCTGACATAAAAACAGTTGCTGTTCACTTTGTGGAAGGGTTCTATCTGAAGACAACTTCACAGAGGAAGTTCAGTTTACGAAATCATCTGATGGACAGGTTTGTAATGTTATTAGACTAGTGTAAATCCTTAGCATGCTCATTTGGCACTAGGCCTAACTTGTTCATTTAATCATGTGTTGCATAGACTGCTAGCTTGGGAAAATCAAAATGTTGTGATTGCTTTATATGAAGATTTCAGTGTTGTATTGCCTCAGCACAATAATTCCAATAGTTTTTTTTTCTTACCTGACAAAAAGAAGAGAGATTTTGTCATCTGTTCGGTTAACTTTTTCTTTCTGTTGGGTTTTATTTTCTAGTTCTACTATTTGATGCTGTTCAGTTTTGCTTAGTTCCCAAACCGTAAGGCTCACATAGGTATTGCTTTGTCAAAGAGGATAAAAGATAGGTTTGTTTTGTATTTCAATTGAAGATTTGGCGATATCTTTGTTATGCTTTGGTTTATACTTTGGTGGACCGGTGGTTGTTCGGATTGGATTCAGAGAAGGAATGGAAATTCATTACTCTCATTTTGAATTTATTTCTTAGTGATCTTCATGAACTCAAAATCCCCTCAATGAATTGGAAACCCATTTCTTACAAATCAACAAATTCACACATTTCTAATTCCAATCAACCTCTAAGGATAATGTTTAAGTTGGTGTTTCATGGCACTTGTTCATTCAATCTGTCCTTACTTTTATGTAGGAGTATTAATTAACTCCAGTTTATCCACAGGCACGCATGCAAGGTCGTTTTGTGGCGTCTGTCCAATCTCATTCAGAGAGTCGTGAGAGGACATTGAATGAAGGTAGATTATTGCTACTTACTTCATAGCTCTTTATTCAGTATGCTCGATATTGTTGTTTGGATGGTAAAGCCTGCAGGCAATTGATGGAACTTCTTGAGTGAAGTTTAAAATCATCACTAGTGAAAATGTACTTTTTTAAAGTACGCACTCACTATTTGTTTTGTCAATACTTGGTTGTTATCAAGTAGTGCTAATATATTTATGAATCTAGCCAAACATCATAAATTTTACACAAACTAAAGATATATATGCTCTGTAGTTCCTGTAAATCCTATAGATTGTACTGTACCATTTGTTCAAACTAAGACCTACAAGATAATTTATCAAGAAAAAGTGAAAACCAAGATGAACACTAAAGTTTGTACACTAAATTAATATTGTAATGTAAACATGCAGCTATTTCCTTGGTAGTGGTTATACTTAGATGGCTATCAGTAAGAAGGTTGTATCAGTTACTCACATCTAACATGCTTTTATATCTTATGAAGTTTTGCTTATTTGACCTCTCCATATTTCTTATGCAATGTCCTTGGTTTTATAGCTTACAATGGAATAAATGATATAATGTATGCCTTGGAAATTGACGGTGGTGATTATATAGCTAGTGCAGCATTACGGTTATATAAGGTATAGCTCTCTCATCAAGTCCAAAGTTCGTAGACATTTTGTTGATTAGCAATCAATGCAACTAATTATTATGGCACTTACAGTTGGCACTAGATAAGAACTTCACAAAGGGGCGCAGGAAAGAACAAGTGCAAGCTTCTTGTCTTTATATTGTCTGTAGGTAATGAATCTCCAAGAGGACATCCTTTTAATGTTTTTATCCTTAGCAAAATGAAGGCAGGCATGTAGTCATGCAATGCAAGTCTGTTCCTATTATGATGACATTCTTTTATAATTGTGAGACTTAAAACTGAACAAAATGCTGCTAAAAGAGGCACAATTATCAAAGTATACACCTGCTATATATGTCCAATCATGACTCCTGAAAGAGAGTAATCAAAACATATAGTACTTTGAAAATCAAGCTTTGATTGTTTTCTCTTTTGGTTTTGCAGGGCTAAAGATAAGCCATTTCTTCTTATTGATTTCTCAGAACATCTAAGGATAAATGTGTATGTTGAATTTTCTTTCCTTTCTTCTGCATTCTTCCCTTTTCTTTTTTCCAAAATTCTTGTGGTGTTTTTTTCTTTTGTTTTGTTTTGTTTTGTTTTTTTTTGGGGGGGGGGGGTTGGAGATGGGAGGGGATGATTTATTTGTTGGTGTGTACTTTATGCATTTTAAGCACGATCATAATCATTTTCTCTATCTATTAAGGTGTTCGGACTTTATTGAGGTGAAATAGTATATATAGGAGAACATGGCCAGATATATGCTAACACGTCTTGAGTTTTAGGCATAAGAAGTAATATGAAATACAGATATGAATCAAGCCAGGAATGTTGTTAATACTAGTGTATGAGGTTTGGTAACATTTCAGGGCAAGTACTTGTTTTTGTCAGTTTCTAACTATTTGATTTTTTGCTGCGTTAGTTTGTTGGTTGCCTATTATCATTTGAGTCATGTTATTTTCCAGCTCCATCCAACCACCATCTTTTGTATACAGTTGCATGCAAAAGATAGACAACTTGCAGTTGAGGATGCTTTTTGTTTTAACATTTAATAGGATGCTTTTTGTGATTTTCTTACTATTGAGCAAGCTAACTATTTTGGATGATTGGAGATATTCTCCAGTGGATGATTGTTGGAGGACTTAAAACATACATTCACAATTCCTTATGGGAAATATGCAAAGGACCTGAAGATTTTTGATATATTTGTATGATGAAAAGTGTGCAAACTATATGATTGAATTATTTCATAGTGTAGCACTTGAAACCTAATTAGAAGGGTTAATGTGTAGTTTCTATGTTAAAGAAGAGGTTGGAGGTTTGGCCGACTCCTACTTGTTTGTTAAAGATTTAGGACATTTTAATATTTACATGCACAGATACGTGCATAGTTACGTACAGGGTACATATATAAGTTGATTAAAATAAAACTACTACCTAATGTGTGAGCATGAGAACACTGCACTAAATGCTGCATTCATCTAGATGCGTCCACCATAGATCTTCACAATCTAAGGGTTGAAAATTATTTTCACATTCTTAGGATAAGAAGGATTCTCATTTGAACCTATGTAACTGTGAACAAAGCAGTATATAAAAAGCATTGTTCCTCTGTAAAAAAACTTACGTTTGGAAATTAACCTTGACCATTCAGCAATGATGATCTATAAACAAGAGTGGTATAAAATTAACATTTTAAGTATGGTTTTTATATGATCATTTTCCTTTATAGATATGTAGCAATAAAACATAGATATATATGAAGAAGTATATAGACATCGTAGAGAAAAGTAGTCATTATATTTCATTTCTTTATAAAGCACACATATATAATACTCCAAGAGACTAAGCCAGACTAGTGTGGGATACTTATTATATGTGATACTCTATAAAAATATATACAAACATTATTGTGGGTTCTTCGCAAAAATTATATATTTTGTGAGAAAGTTAATGAATTTGTGGTAAACATATTAAGTTAATGAATTTGCTGCGAATTGTTTAACTGCATACAAAAAGTGGAATTTTCCTCCTAGTGGGATTCGAACATATGTCCTAAATTCATTTAGCAAGAAAATGCATCTACTGATCTTCAGGATTGAAAGGCTGAGAATGTTCTCTTTTCTCACAATATTTAAGGGTTCTCATTTGCACCATTATATATGAATTCAAATTCTCAACAAAAAAAAAGTAATAATTTCCATTCTAGTTATCACAACCAAAAAACTAGTAGCTTTTAAGGTTGAATTGGATCAAGGCACGAATTTCAGCTTTTTTGCAAGTATGTGCACTTATAATGTTGGGAGTATTGTTCTAGGATGGTGAAAGGGGTCTATCAGATTTAAAGAATTGAATATGGAGTTGAAAGTGCCCTTTATGGTTCCTTGGGATGGCATTAAGGGTTATACTCCTACTCTTTCTACCACGACCTGGGAAAAACTGATAGCTTACTTGAAGTTATTATCCTCTTAATTTGCTGGCCTTGTAACATTTTGAGCATAATCATAGAGTTGATCACTCATCACTAACTGTCATTCTGTCAACAAGCTTATAAATAATCTTTTTTGTTGTTGTGATGCTGAGATCTCTTTTTGTTCGTTTCTATGTAATACATCACAGCTATGTGCTAGGGGCAGTCTTTTTGCAGCTCTGCAAAGTTCTTAGCCTTGAAGAAACTGGTCTTTTGCAAAAGCTTGTGGATCCCAGCCTTTTCATTCACCGATTTGCTGATCGTATGTACCTCCATTCACCTGTTCTTTATATTCCAACCCAATGATTTACAGTATGTAGGTTTTAGTGATATGAAAATGAAATTTCTGAAAGTAGGATATGCTGATATATTATCATCAAAGTTGATCCATACCTTAATAAAAAGACCTGCTGATCCCAAAAACAGTTAATTGATCCTTGAACTAACTTTTTGGGATTTTCGGTATCTGGTGGACCTTCAGTTTTTCAGAAATATGGCTCAACATATTAGATATGCTGAGGTAAGCATAGGTTTGTGAAGCTATAACATGAACTTTATACATAGTCATCTTTCTGGTCAACTTTGACTTACTTTTATGTCTCCCTCCGGACCTCCCTTGTTTCTCCTTTTTTTTTGGGGGGGGGGGGGGAAGGGGGGTGGAATTGTTCTATGATATTGAGGAGTATTATTTGAACTTCTAATTTGAAGTCTGTTTAGAAGTAGAGACCAAAATGCTATTCGTGGTTTATGAACATTATTTGAACTTTTAATTTAGGTCTATTTAGAAGCAAGGACCAACGTATTTCCAAAAGTGCACTTCAGATTGTGGCTAGCATGAAGCGTGATTGGATGCAGGTGAGAAGGGGAGGGGGGCAGATTTCTCGTTTTCTATTTCTTAGAGTTGAGTTATGTCAATAACCTGTGTCTCTTAAATTTTGCAGAGTGGAAGGAAACCAAGTGGGATATGTGGAGCTGCACTTTATATATCTGCTCTAGCACATGGTCTTAATTGTTCCAAATCTGATGTTGTAAGTGTTGTTGGACATAATATATACTATGGTCGCTACATTTATTTAATTAGGTAGATATCTATTTGCTAACACAGTGCATGCCATGCTGTCTCTGTGCCTGAACTAGTTAATTAAGGATGAAATCGATTTATTTTATATAGACGCGTGAGTTATTAGTTTCATCAGAATGTAGGAAACAATATAATTGTGTCAATTGACATCGTCGTTTTATGATCTGTGATACATATGCAGCTTCTCTTTGTTGATTATTCTACTAAAACCTATTTTTCCTTTTCACATAGCGGTTACTACTCAGAATTTCAATTTCTCTTTCTTTAAATTTCATTTTTGTCTATGCTAACTTAAACAAAGAGTATGTGCCAACGAAAGCTTAGTGCTATATGTTTGTGGTGACAAATATTTTAAAAGCCTGCAGACTGGATCAGGCGTCTTGCGGACTGCAGTAGCTTCTTTATCATTTTCTTTCTTGCTTCCTTTTGTCTCTGAGATTGCAAAATGATAACGTGTTTGGTTTGATGGAGCTTTATTTAATTCAGGTTTCTGAACTGTTGTCAGATAAAGACGGTCCACATATGTGAAGCAACATTGACAAAGCGGATGATTGAATTTGAGAATACCGAGTCAGGAGGTCTAACGGTATGTGTTAGCCTTGTTTGAATTGATTTATCATGCTTTAGTTATCAAAATATTTGTAGTTGGTAAGACAAAGATCTGCACTGGAGACATACATTAGAATCTTTCAAGTCATTCATAATATTTCTGACGGTTTTAAGTTTTTACTTTGTTATCAGTCATTACATTTCTATGCTATGCAATACTCCCTCCGTCCATAAAACATAGTCCCATTTGTGGACGGCACGGGTTTTAATGAGAAATTAGTAACGTAAGAGAGAGCGGAGAAAAATAGAAAAAATAGGAGAGGGAAAGAGAAAAGTAAGAGAGAGAGAGAGGAGAAAAAGCGGATAAAGTAAGTGAGTTTCCATTTTTGAATTGGGACTATATTTTGTGGACACCCCAAAATGGCAAATGAGACTATTTTTCGTGGATGGAGGGAGTACTATTGTTTTGTTGTTTTAATGTATTTGTTTAAATTATGTGACCTTGGATTGGACAATTGTAAATTAAGAGGTGGTTGTGTGTATATTGTTTACTTTTATTTATATATTTAGAATTCTTGTACTATTCTGGTTAGTACGGAAGTACCAGTGAGAGAAGTCCAGCTCAGGTGACACTCTTAAAAAAATGGTTATCGTATTTATATCGCATAGCTTTGTTTATCCTGTTAAAACTGTTGGATGCTATTCATATAGTGGTTGGTGTTATTCACATTCTTGGGATCAATATAACACTTTTCTCTCTTATTTTGTGACCTTAGATTGAGGAGTTTGAGAAGAAGTCAGAGGAACTTGCTGCTCTGGAAAATAATGTTGAAGACAAATTACAAATGAAGTCTAGGAATGGTGAGCTTCTATGTAGTCATAAGGGTGATGGGAAACCTCAGTTTGCTTATGGTCTTTGTAAGGACTGCTACAAGGAGGTAAGTCTCAACCTCTGATGTATCATTTTGGCTTTACTACCATCTGTCTTTACATTGCTTGTGCCTTTTATTGTAGTTCATGGCACTTTCTGGAGGCCTTAATGGTGGATCAGAGCCCCCAGCTTTCCAGCATGCTGAGAGGAAAAGAATAATGGCCGAGGAAGCTGTTGCTGATAGATCTGAGAACCTAGATTCATCAGCATTGCTTGGACTGACTGAGACCAACAGCAAACATTTAAATGTAGTTTCGAACTCTCTAGCAATCCCTCATCGCCTCTGGTTATTCCTAGTTCAGCTTGTGAGCTTTGAAAATTTTATATACTGTATTTTTGTCTAGAGCAAATTGTGCCTGCTTCTGCAAGAAGTACTCCATAAAAATCCTTGTGTGGTGTTTACTTATTAATCCACAGTCCCTTCTCAAAAAAATGATGGTTTTTACTATTTGCTGGTATGGTTGACCTATGATCTTATAATTACATGATTACGATTAGCTATGAGAATAGACTCCAAATTATTCTTGATGCTGGGGTTCCTAAGTAAGGCCCTCCATCCCAAGGTAGTTGAGTCGTATTCCGTTTTGAGCCATCCCCACTTTAACCTTTAAACATCAATTTCTTAAATCTCGTGCCCGAAAGAAACGCCTCAACTAACTTGGGACAGAGTGAGTATTATTATAATATTCCTTTTCACTGGATATCTGTTGATGGTCCCTACCTTTTTCCTCTGTGTATTCTTGGTCGAAAATCCAGAATTTCTTGGTACTTTTTACATAGCTTTGACCTATTAGTATAGATTTTTACCTTTTTTTTCAGGTAATAGGCTTCTACTAGTACATCCCATTTTAATATCACAGTAATATTTTGTTTCATGCATATTGTAGTATGATGGACAAAGGAGCCTCAAGAATACTCAAGATGGAGCTACACAGCCAGCAGATCCTGATTTAACAGGCATGCCGAGTTTTACTTCTTACAAAGATAGATATTTGAATGACTTGTCAGCGTATGCTTTATATTAATTGAGAATACCTGATTTTAATCAATGGTTCCAGGAGCCACCTTGAAACCGAAAACCATGCATGGTACTATTGATGGCAGAACGGATGCTAGTGATTTTACTTTGGAAGAGTCAGAGAGTTTATCGGACATTGATGACTTTGAGGTTTGTAAATTACCCGATCTTATTTCATTGTAAGATTAATAGTCTCTTGTGATTATTTGTTAATTACTTTGCTTATCATTTCACCCAAATATAAAAAATAAAAAAATAAAAAATTCAAATGGTCCATACTTAAAGTTGGGCCCATGAATTAACCAAATATATAAAAAAAAATTTATCCTCTTTCAATCTCCATAGAATTATAAACTATTTGTCATGGTGTTCACCATGTCACACGAATCACAATGTAATGCATCAAACAGGTGTTTTCTTCTTTTAACTCTGATAATATATGGTTAGTTACTGAGTTGTCATTTGGAACTATGTATTATCATGTGATATTTATGCACTCAACATCTCTTTGGAAGGACGTGGTTCCTGATTCTTTGACTGTTGAACTAAAACTTAAGTACTTGCAGGTGGATGTGTATATTAATACTGAGGAGGAGAAGAATTTGAAAACGACTGTATGGGAGGAGATTAACAGAGAATATCTCGAGGTACTAAAATGAGTTCCTTATCCTGCTTCCATTTCTATAGCCCAAACGAGATAAACCAGAGCTGCATTGAAAGATACATTCTCTGATAGTAACACAAAGTATCTGATAACAAATTCTAAGTGATTGTACTTTTCAATGATATTTTTATTCTTGTACCGATTGAGATGAAGTTGCATCTTCCACTATACAATTACAGGAGCAGAAAGCAAAAGAAGCTGCTGCAGTAGTTGCAAAGAAAGCTTATGAAGCCAGTTTTGCTAACTGCTCAGGTGATGTTGAAGGCGCAAGAAAGCTCGCTGAGGCAGCTGCAGCAGCAGCTGCACAGATTAGAAGGGTGGAGTCCTCATAATCGTATTTTTTTAATTCATGTTTCATCTTCATTATATTCTCCGACCAAGTTCAGATTTGTCTCTCCAATAAAAACACCATTATATATTTTGGACATGATTTCGGAATGTTAAATTTAATTAGGTTAAATTTGATTCCGGAATGTACTCCGAAACAAGTGAAGCTTGCATTTTTGTGGTTATATTCTGAAAATTGGAATTACCTTACAAAATATGAATGTACACAAGTGTAACATGTAGAACTACAATTGCAGGAAAAACGACAGAAGCGAGCTGCTGATTTGAAAAATCCCGGGCCTCCTGAAACTGCTAAAGACGCATTTAAACAAATGTTAAATGGGAAGGTATATATCTTTTACTTTACCTCTGGCCACTGCTGCTGTTCCCTGTAGTGCCTTCTAAAGCACTTGGAACTAGGAAGTTTGAGACATATCATTATCATATGGAACCACAACATAGTTGAATTGTTTTCAGAATTATTGATGGAATGTGGTCTCCTTTAGATTCTGAGTTGAAGAATCAGTTTAGAATACCATTTTTAGATCCTTTTTCGGAGCTTCTCAAAGAAACTCTTGTATGATCACTTTTGGAAAATCTCTTTTAGATAAGCTAGCTATAGAGGACTGTTTCAATAAACTTGCATTAGTTGCATCTGAGACCCCTTCTGAAAAAATAACTCAAGCCTCTTGGAACATCTTACTCTTTGGAAGTTAGCTGTCGTTTATATAATAAGAGAACGCTCCAGAAATCTTATTCTTAAGAATTTATATGCTAATGTTACTGCATATTTAGACATTTGTCTGATGGAACTTGAATTCAAAAAGGTGTCCGGAATGTGAAAACTGGAAATCTTAGATTTGAATAACATGAAATATATTTAAGAGAGATGCTAATGATATGCCAAAATTTCTTTGAGATGCCCGTCGCTGACAATATACTTGAATATTGTGCATTGCAGCCATGGAGTTCTAAAATTCGATATGAGTTACTGGAGCAGCTTATTGATTCGGTAAGTGATGGTTTCTAGAGGTGTTAGATGTTGTTCGTCTCACTCTATTCCAAATATGCATTTCATCCTGACAGAAAAGTATTAGAATTTGATATAAGTTGAGTTAGTATGGAAGCAAACAAAGGATACAGCAATCAGAAGCCATCTCTGTTGTTAGAATAACATCATTCTGTGTTGCATACTGGAATTAGACAAGTGTTACTTTAGTTGATGTCTTTATAATCCGTAAATTGGCACCCTGCAATTTGAGCAGGATGAGCAGAGCCCCAAGAAGAGCCGGAATGAGACAGAGGCTGAGGCAGAGACGAAAGCAGAATCGGATCATGGAGACGATTATGTGGAAGAAGATCCTGAAGTAGATGGCGCAGAAGTACGGAAGAATATAGTTATGGCCAAGATATTAACGATTTGAATGAATTCTAGTATTTTTCACACATAATCCATGTTGTATAAGTATGCATCAAGCTACCATTAAAATATTAATTATTAGTAATATGTTACCCCATTACATTTTTTTTATAGAAATACTAACCATTTGACCTGTTTTATAATCTGGAAATATCAACAAACGAAAGGAAAGTCTTGCATATTTTTGTAAAACAGATCTAGGTAGCATTTTATTCAGTGTTTCCAAAATCAATAAAAACTTGGTTTTTTTATATATGATGCGAGTCTTGATATACCAAGTAATTCTTGAATTTCTATTTTTTATCTTGGTATTTCTGAACAAATCTTGACCCCAGCTGGAAGTAGTACAAAACTAAGAGAGAAAAAAACACGTTCGAACTAACAAAATTTGACTACTAAAGGTTGAAACAACGAACAAACTGATCAACTGTAAATAAGCTTGCAGCGAAGCAGAGCGTCGATTTCTCCGGCCACCAGCTTCCTTCCTCCGTTTCTGTTTGTTCAAACCAGTCAAGCTTACATAGTTTTCACGACATCGAGATCGATCAACCAAAATTCCTGGGCACGGAACCAGAACTAACAGCTCTTCCTCTATAGGCGCTCGTTCGAGAGAATCGCCTGTTGCGGTGAATCCTCCATCTGATGCCAGAAACCTTGCGGGAAACGGCCTGCCATATCATCTGAACAGCATCGTTCTCTTTGGAAGGATACTCATACTCATACATGTGTTTGATTTCTCGCAGCCTCTTCCACATCCTAGTCCACTCCTCTTTTCCAATATTCCTGGTAAGATTCAAGAGAAAGCCTTGTTTAAGAGCATCCGTTGTACTGACGAATACGCAGAACTCAGAGTAGTCTAGAACGTCTTCGTTGGGAAGCTCGATCTCATCGCTGATGATGACGGGCACGCAGTGGCTAGCTATAGCATCAAAGAGGCGGTTTGATGAAGGCGTGTCACCGGCTATGTTGAGGCAGAACTTGGATGAGCGCATGCCGTTTGAAGTCTGCCTAGCGCCGTCCTTTTGGTAAGTTCCAAAAGTGAAGTGCACATCCGATTCATTTTTCAGCATGTAGTATAACTCCTGCCGAATTATTCCACCCTGAAATCGAGAAACGTATAAAATCTTACACAGGAGGCATCCGACAATGTGAAACGGACTAGGAGAGATAACACACAAAACAAAACTCAGTCATCAATCCACCGGGGTATGTTATGCAAGAAAACTAACCGAGATTACATCATATGGGAGAAACTGTTAGCTAACATAGGTTTCGCAAAAACTGAGTGCAGTTTAGAATCAACGTTTTACTCGATTCTCAATCATGTGTACGACAATCACTCTTCTTTGAAAAATACACCATACCCCTTCTATTAAGTTCGTATGACACGCAGATATCAAGATCACCGAATCATTAAAATCATACACAAAATCCAAGCTTTGCTAACTAGCTTTTAACATTTAAGATACACAACTAGCAGCAACAGCTTGGTATAGCTTCTCTAGAGCTAGACTAGAAGCAAACACAAACCCATACACATGCAGAGATCAAGAATACCGAACCATCAAAGATGAATAGATTCCAAAGTAGGACAGAGATCCTAGTCTATGTTCGAGTCGACTAGCGTATATAATAAGAAATACTTCTAAACTAAACAGAAGGCTGAGGTTCTAATGCAATCTATAGTTCTCAACAATCATGTTGCAAAAACAAAGAATATAGGTTGATCACTAAAAACGATGAAGCAAAAGAACATAGTAGATACATATACAAGTATAAAATGTAAACAAAGCCAACTTACATCTTTTCTGTAGATAGCACCCTGAAAATAGAGTAAGGTGGGACGAGTATCAAAACCAGACGAGTCATCCACGTAGCTCTCAGTAACGTGCCTGTAAGGGGCAATCACATCTTTCTCAACATTAGCAATGGTTGGAGGATACCTCCCGAAATCTGATAAAATGAATATTGCAGGCCACAGCTTCATCCTCGCTTCTAACAAACTATTCGGATGGTGAGCAACAATTATGTGATCTTTCCCACCAGACCTCTTCCATTCATCCTGAGCTGTCAAGAACTTAACCAACTTCTCCTGCAATACAACGTTCGTGCTCCTGTTCTGGCCTGGCCTCAACTTTGAGAACCGATTATAGCATAAAGACGAGAAAAAGGGCACAAACACAACATCTGCCTCGCTAGAATTATGCACTCGCACAGCACTACGACCTATAGAATTCTCTGCAAATTCAGAGCTCAAGAGATCCAAAGTCAGCCAGTATTCTATGCTATGCTGCAGATTCAACCCACCGGGGTAGTCGGGAACCTTAACCCGGATGTCGGGCCACACATCATTCTCCCCAACACCCTTCCAACCTAATAGATCAAAATGAAACTCTGATGGCAAATCATACATGAAAACCCTAAGCATTGGCTCATTAGCTCCACATTTCCCTAAATTATTATCCCAGTTTGCTCTCTTACCCATTGATTCATCAAGATTCGAACTTTCAGAGAATCGCAGCAGCCTAGAGTTTGGCATTATACTAAAAGCAACAGAATGAGAGTACCCAGTTGATCTTAGCACTGACAACCAAGATAATATGAACAATGATGATGTCAACAAGAACCAACAGAATAAGGATTTGTAGGCAACGAATCCCATTTTTGACATGCCAAGACCCAAAATTTGTATCAGTGGTTTCATTCAATCACTGAAAATAGTTAAATATGGGATTAACATTAGTACAATTTCAATTTCTTCGAACTTGAAATAGACCCCTAAATAAAAATCACATGTTCTACATTTCTAAGCTAATTAATTGGAGTAGTAAATAAGTAGAGCATGCATCAAGACAGAATGTAAATCTAATGCCCTGAAGCAAGGATATTAGAAATGCGAAAGAAATGAGATTTGGAAGGGTTGCGAATGCGATGAAGAAGCAAGGAAAAGCAGGTATTTGTGTGAGAGAGTGAGAAAGAGGGTAATGAAATGGGAAGAAATTGGAAAGAAATTAAACCCCAGATGGATTGTGGTATCAGATTATTCAACCCAATATCGAATGCAAGAAAAGAACAAGGTATGCGTGCGAGTCTACCAAACAACTCTCGGAGAAAAAGGGCGTTTTTTCAATTTTCAAGACCCCTTTTTTATCTTCTCTCTCTTCGTTGGAGTTTATTCGAGTTTTTATTACATTCAATCTTCATGCCTAATACGCTCATCTTGATAATGAATGATGGATCAAATAGATTTTACTATCATGTCCTATTCTATTACCAAGGCATAAAATTGTGAAAATTCCTATCTTTATATTCTAACCTTTGAGTAAAATCAATTTTCATCATCACTAATTATTGCCACTTTGTTTTGCTTAATCACAAGTTATGTAGGGCCCATATGGTTACTAATGATATACAAGCAACAATTTTTCCTCATTTCTTTCTCAATTTCAGTGGGAAATAAGGGTGGCATTGCATGCTTATGTTTCTTGTCCTTTTGCTATTATTAGTTGAAATTAAGGTGCACCAACTAGCTTCGATTTTTAGGGACATTATTTGATGTCTTGTAACATGCATGTTTAGAAATAATATTTTAAGTCCACTTTATGAAAAATGAGCCAATTTGAGAAGTAAATAATTTGGAAATTTTAAACAAGTATTTTGCTAGGGAGGTTGAATAACTTTTACTAGTGGAAACTAGCACTATATATGTAGATATCTATTTTATACTGTATTTTTTAACAAAACAGTATATGCTATGTAAATTGTGTGTGGAAATTTTTCTAAGATTAACTTACACTCTCCCTACTGCAAACTACCTCAAAACATAACTATGCTTCAAAACCATGTCCAAATAAAGACCAAAGTTAGAACTGGAACTGAGTCTCTGGTGCATAGCCAAGAGCTTCAAGAGGCCAGTCATTGCCTTGTTTATGGGAGGAGGATCACATCTCAGCATCTGCAGAGGCAAACAACTAACTTAGTGCTCGCGTCGCTTGGATTTCACATAGCTCAACACAAGCCTGGACATCAGAAGCTGAGCTTGAATCATCTCTTTTGATACAAATCCAATGCCACCCTCCCATATCTCATGAGGCTACGAAAGTTCATCCGAAAGTGTAAGTGCCCAGTTATATATAGTTTGCTCTTATGAAAAAAAAATGCAATCAAAACAACTTTTTTCCTGTGAAAAATCAGATGAATTTCTGCTGCGAACCTTCTATCATCTCTGTATAGTATATTTCCTTACCTGATCATCGAATCTTATATCGCTAAAAGAGTCAATTTTAAGCCAAAAAAACCGCTGAAAATAATGGGAAATGTCAAAATGATGCATGTTTTGTTTAAATGGAAATTTGTTGACAGAAGCAGAAGTTAGTTACTTAAGTTAAGACCATACACAACTTGAAACATCTCTATGCATTCCATCAGAATAAATCAAAAAATAAATCTAAGTTATTGAAATGGTTCTGACCCATATATGGAGCATTTTTTTTGCAATAATGATGTAGATTATTCATGATTATATCTCCTTCAAGAGAATCTCCTCAAACATAACATTAGCAATAAATTACGTGAACCTTTGTTTTGTCACTGGGATTTTCAAGAACTGCTCTAGCAACCTGTACACGAAAACGAGAAATGTGAAGAGCAACCTGTACACGAATAAGTTGTGTTTTCTTGACCAGCTTGAACTACTTGAAACTATCGGGTTCCAAGCACACTGTTCACCGCACGAGTCAGATAATAAGTCGAGTACATAATACGACCTACAAGACAAACTACTCGATATATCGCACGAATTTGCTCTGTTTCATAAAGATTCAATAAGTATGATAATCAAATTTCAGATCAACCTCAATTGCTCAATAAAAAAAATGAAAATGCACTTGAGCTTCACTAAACAAGCTCCATGATCAAGATTTCGACACCAATTGAAACAAGCACAGACCAACACTATTGTGCTGAGCTCAAGACTGAATCTTGCACAACCGAAAACAACCGAAAAATCTTAAATTTAAATTTCACAACTACTATTAGGTGAGACAAGTTAT
Organism: Salvia splendens; assembly: GCF_004379255.2. Classification (NCBI taxonomy): domain Eukaryota; kingdom Viridiplantae; phylum Streptophyta; class Magnoliopsida; order Lamiales; family Lamiaceae; genus Salvia; species Salvia splendens. Next base: position 17,101,572 of record NC_056036.1, on the reverse strand, counting down.
GCTTACAGATTCTATGAGACTCTCTGGGAGAATGTTGAAGATGTTACCACGAGCTGATGATGGCCCTCTAAGACCATCATTCTTCACACTCTTCACCGGAGTATCAAATTTCAGATGCCTATTTGGGGGCGGCCATCTAACAAGTTTGCTAGGCGTTCTGCATGAATCTTTATCTGGGCTCATGTAACATCTTTTAGCAGATTGAAGTGCAGGCGTTGCACTCATTGGAGTAGATGACATGTTCACTGGTGTTTTAATTACAGAAATCATGTCATCATCCTTCACAGAATTGATACATTTCACCTGGGTATTGGGGGTGTTGGGGAAAGTAGACGGCATTTCACTGCTTAAAGAATCTTCATATGAAGAACATGTCTCCCCAGCTGAAATTCTGGCAATTTCACTATCTTCCGTATGATAGAAGCTACCACCAGCATGTTTATCTTCAGAATGACCACTGAGTGAAGACAGTTCTTGCTTTAGCTTTTTCACTTGATGACCAGAATCCCGCAGCGAAAAGCTCTTTTAAATGATGGAGGCAGAAGTGAGGCTCTGGCTGATAATCCTGGGGATGCTATCTGACCAGTTGAGGATGTGCCAGAAGGCTGGGCTGAATTCGCCTCCTTTGATCGATTAAATGGCTCTGGTAGCACTTCCCTGGAACTTCATCACCCTGAGTTCAGAATGTGGAATTTGTCACTAACTAACAGTATTTGAGAAAAAGAGCAGTGCCACAACATCAATGAAGACAAGTCATCACAGTCAAGTCAGTACATATTAGTACAAGCCATTCCATCCAGTCTAACAAAAACAATTGAAATGGTAAATGTGCATGTTGATACAGATTTACAACACTAGATAGACTAGAAAAACTAGAGAACAGTAAGAATCAAATGCTGTATAATTGTGTTGCGGCAATTCGCATTGCAAGACTAGTTTCCATCCACCAAAACCATAGCCATAGGAACAACCTTTTCAAATTCATACGCTCTTGACATCCATAAGTGTAGAATCATATGATCTTGATCAATGTGACAAATTATCACAACCACCAATAGCAGTCTACATGATTGATATATGCAAAACGAAACGCACACATGTAAATCGGAATAAGAATGTCTAAATCAAAAATATTGACCTCTGGATGAGTTTTGAAGAAATGCAGAAGCCGGTTGCGAAATACTTTTCGCAGCTGTAAATTCCCAGATTTTGACTTGCCTTTGGTCTTGATTGCTTCAACATCCAATGTAATGCGGAGATCAGGTTTCATACAGCTAGTGCTCTCGTCGTGTTGAAGGGTTTTCTCCAGCACAATGGCCTCTGGCAAGATGAATTTCAATTGAGCTAAATGTCAGTATGTAAATCTCCTGAAATTTTAAGCCGACTAACAAATCAATGCTACTTGAAGCTGCATGATGATAAAAGTGCAATTCTGACTTGCAGATCTCTTCAATTGGAGCAGTCTAATTGAAGAATCCAAACTGTTGAAGAATTTTTTTAACAACTCGTATCTGATAAAAAGGAAAACATATCACAAATGAATATCAATAAATTATTTGGAAAACACCAGAAATTTTTTTTTGATTTCATTGGAAGCGTAAAGATCTGAAAATAAAATTCATAAATCACAATTCATTACAATAAAATGCAGATTGCATCTTCAACGAGCACAAAAACGAAAAACCACTCACTTTTCGGGAAGCTCTACCTCAGCAGCAGCCGACTTCTTCAGTTTTGCAATCTCCGGTTCCTCTGAAATCGAAACCGCGTCGGCTCTCGAAGGCGGATCGCATACCCGTTCCAGGAGCTTCATCGCCGCTTTCCTGACATCCGCAACGGATAAAGCCACTTTGCGGTTGCGCAGCCTCCGCGGCTGGTCCACCGGCTTCCCTGGGGTCTTCAAACTCAGCGGGTCCAGGTTCGGAACAGAAACCTTCCGATCCGACGGCGCCGGCGAACTTAGAAGCTTCTTCGACTTCAGCGGCGACAGTTTACCGGCATACATGGCAGCACAAACAAACGAGAATATCGGAGGCGTGGTGGACTCTACTACTACGATAACAAAAATTGTACCGACTTTGTTATTTATTCCATCTATGAGAAAACGCCAAATGCCAACCGCCAACCGCGTTGGCGTTTTATTAAGTAAATACGCTAATTAAGAAGGAGTTTTACGATTAATTTTTTATTTTATGTAAATACAATATTTATTGAAACACGCCAACCACGTTGGCGTGTTTAAATAGAAAACGGAAGTCTTGTTGGCGTTTTTATAAGTAATTAAAAAAAATTGAACACACGCCAATGAGGTTGGCGTGTTTCCCTCTTCACATATTTAGGAGAGTATTTCTCCCTAAATCGCAAACCCTACCTCCATCTCTTCTCCCAAATCAAATTCTCCCCAAATCGCAAACCTTACCTCCATTTCTTCTCCTAAATCGAAAACCCTTTTTCCTGCCTGCGCGAAAACCTTCTCCAGCCTATGCTCATCAATGGCAGATTCATTACCTCTGTGGTGATTCCTCTCGCTGCATAGAAGAAGAGGGCCAATCTCCCAAGCCTTCATTCCAATAACATTTTTGTAGTGAGTGGGATAAGCGGGTGGATTCGAGCTCGTTGAAGCTATTTACAACCTCTCCGTACGTCTTCTTCCAAGCCTCATTAATTTTGTCAAACATTTTGGGGAAGTCATTCGAGCTCGTTGAAGCTATTTGCAATTTCTTCAAGAAAAAAAGGGAAAAGCTGCGCGAATTCGAGCAGAGACTGAACCCTCGAAGTTGAAGTGCTACAGTTAGAGTAATAGAGAGGTATGATAAGGAGGTGCATTCTACCATTTATTTATAATTAGTATAATTTTTTTTTGGTTAAATGACCGCATACATCTGAAAATGTATCGTTGTTGATTAATTCCTTACAGAATATTTGGACAACATGTTGCAACATCTGTTTCCCTTCCCCTCTCTACATGCAATGCAATTTTGAGTGTACAAAATGATTTGACTGGTTTCTTGTTGAGGACTTTGAAACTTTAGATTACTTAGACTATCATTATCAATGAACTTTGACTTAATTTATGAAATACGGTATTCTTTTACTTAAATATAGTACACGCCAACTTGATTGGCGTTTTATACTTTTAAAAAACCGACGAGAAACATTATATAAAAAAATGGCATCGAGGACGGTGTTTCAAGCGTTTAATGTTTTAATTTTTTTAATTTTTTTTAAAAAAACGCCGATGTAGATGGCGTGTTTAAGATATATTTTATATTTTTTATTGTTTTTAGTAACACGTCAACCGAGATGGCGTTTTACACTTGGTTTCGGTTTTTAAAAAATCGACGGGAAGAATCATTTTGTAAAGAAACGATAACCGGGTTGGCGTTTTTATGCATAATTTTTTTTCCTTATCCATTTTCGTGTCTAACAAGCCCTAGAAAGCCATAGTTACAATATAATAAACACGCCAACCAGGTTGGCGTGTTCCAATAAATATTACATTTACATAAAATCAAAAAAAAATTGGAAAATGTCTTCTTGGTTGGCGTTTTTACTTAATAAGACGCCAACTCGAATAACGTTTTTTCCATAAATGAAAGAAATAACAAAATGAGTATATTTATGTTATTGTAGTAGTAGAATGCCCCACACATCCGAAAAACTCCAAACAAACACACACAACACAGTGGAGGTAAAGGGGCCGAGTTGGTCAGGAATATACAGGGAGAAGGGTTTTTTTTGGCGCGAATGGAAAGCCACGTCATCTTTGGCGCCATTTCGTTGGCGAAGGACCTTTTGGGGAGAGCCGTTTAGTGTTTCGTGAAAAAAAAGTTGATTTTTGTAATATTTGAGAAATTTTAATTTTAATTTTAATTTCTGGCAGCTACATTGGTTTATTATATTCGAATTAGACCAGATTTTTCCTTCATATTGAATGCAATTACATCGGATTATTGATCATCCAACAATAAATAAACATTGATATAGAATCGAGTTTTCAAGATTCGTAACATATTGGCATGAAGTCTGGATCAGATTATGAATTATTAAATTCGTACATAATACGTATGCAGTATACGCATAATTCAAACACATTTGTTAAACAAAGGGTTACTTCGTTTCATATGAATTTTAATTTTCCATAATATCCTCTCGTTCACGAATTAAGGAATCGATAATGCTTAATAGTATTTCTTTAATAAAAAAATACTATCCATAAATTAAAATTGAACAATTTTTCTCTTAGTGGTCCTGATTTCATTCTGAAAATACAAGGTTCTAATCAAAATAAGGAATATTGATCAACTCTTCTTGATCTCCTGAAATTTTTAAAGTTCAACTAAGTCCTTAATGTAGAAATTGCTAGCATAGATTACTGCTCCAAATGGATTTTATCCCAAAATTTCTCCTACTTACTTTGATATTTAAGGAATTAATATATAAAAATTAATTTATTCGATATTTATATACATTATGTAATAGAATTTTACTTTCTTAAAAATCCTTTTTTTAGAATTATCTCTTACTAAGTCATGACTACACCTTAAATTATAACTACAACCAAATTTAGTTCATTTAATCTAAAAACTAACGGCCAAGATCGATTTCCACGCAATGTCAACTAGCTATTACTATAACAATGTCAATCGGGTTTTTTGGTTCATTTTATGTATATACATATTTTGTATATCTTAAGGACATGTTTGATAATTTTATCTAGAATAGGCGAATCTAGAAAATGGATCATAATATTAGGGCTTAAAAATTTTGCGGATTGGGTAATTATTGAATCAACCCGATATCGATTCAACCCAATAAATTCAAACTCTAACCCAACTAAAAATCATCATGCTCTTATCGGGTCCCAACCTAATAACTCTGTAGTGCTCGTGTAGGTTATCATGTCATGCAAAAAATATGCCATGCCGTTAATGATAGTAAATTACTATAGACTTTAGCTTGATATGACAAGATAACTACCAGAACATAATATTACACGATTAAAAGCTAATATTACATGATAAAATATGATATGACACAATAAAAACCTGTTATAACATGATTAAAACCTTATCATGTCTTAAATCTAAATAATAAAACTAAAGTTTAATAGTAGTATTTTTTAATTAATAAAATAATTAAAATAATAATTTTATTTCTTAACTGATAATTTGAACCCGACCTAAATCATCGGGTTCTTATTGGATCGACCTATAAGGACCTGAACCCAAAAATTGGATGTTCGTGTCGGTTTATATTCGTGTGTGTTCTTGTCGGATTATTATATCGTATAAAAAATTGACAGTCCTACATAATATGACCAATTACGTTGTTTAAATAATTTGGTGGTGGAAATTCTATTCATGTTTCATGTTTCATACCGAATTGATGGCTTCCCAAATGGATTATAAGACTTGACTATGGTGTTTGCCCTCGTAGAACCTTACAAATTATTATCCTTCTAAAAAAATTGGAATAGGGTCAATAAAGTACTAGAGTTAGTTCATATGTCTAGTAGTTCATATGTCAACTTAAACTAAAGACAACTAATAATATTTCATTTCCTTCATTGATAATTATTCAAATACAAATTATTATCCTTCTAAAAAAAGGAATAGGGTCAATAAAGTACAGAGTTAGTTCATATGTCAACTTAAACTAAAGACAAGTAATAATATTTCATTACCTTTATTGATGATTATTCAAAAATCAAATACATGTATTTGATGTCACCTTTCCTATTCTTTCCCCCGACCCCGCTACTAAGAAAGATGTTCACTTCTTAAAATATCCTATATATGTAGGAGGAAATAGGGGAAGGGGTCAGATTTATCCCGACGGAAGCAAGAGTAACAATACAGTTTATAATGCTACAGGGGCGGGTATAGTAAGCAAAATCATACGAAAAGAAAAAGGGGGATATGAAATAATCATAACAGATCCATCGGATGGACGTCAAGTGGTTGATATTATCCCTCCAGGACCAGAAGTTCTTGTTTCAGAGGGTGAATCCATCAAATTGGATCAACCATTAACGAGTAATCCTAATGTGGGTGGATTTGGTCAGGGGGATGCCGAAATAGTACTCCCTCTGTTTCTTCATAGTTGAGGGGAAACTTTTCGGCACAGAGTTTTAGAAAGGAATGTTAGGTGTGTTAAATAAATAGATAAAAAAGTAAGAGAAAGGAAAAGGTAGAGAGAAAAAATTATAAAGTGAATAAAGTAAGAAAGAGTAAAGTAACAAAGATAAAAAGTTACCATATATAAAAATGACTCAACTATGAAGCAACTTCCCGAAATGGAAAAATGACTCAACTATGAAGGAACAGAGGGAGTACTTCAAGATCCATTACGTGTCAGAATCCATCAAAGGGGCATCTAACCCGGAGGGGGATCCTCTGCTGTACTAAATAGCACAGAAGCTCCTGCTATTAGACACGCCAAATAAAATAATTAAATAAAAAATTATAAAATACTGCATTAGACACCAGAGCATCCCCACCCCCTCAAGAAAACTGGCCACGTGTTGCGTGGATAGCCGTGGATGTGCAAGCATCGACCAACTTCGAATTTACTTATCCAATAGTCCAAGACTAAATGTCAATCGACGGTCGCCCACCTCTCTCTGCAGATGTCTACAGTCTCTGCTGGGGAATGGGTCTCAAGAATCACAGAAACCTTGATTTCTGCGGCCAGTCTACCCCCGTCTTCTTATTGCTAGACATTCTCGACATCATAATGTGCTTAATCTTCAGACTCCTCGACGGACTCTTGGAAGGCACAAACTCTTCATGCTACTGTCATTGTGACATCACTCAACCACCAGAATCCGAGAGTGAGCTATCGGAAAGCCTTCATGGGAGAAAAAACATAGTTAGGGAAATGACAGGGTTGCTCAAATTTCCAGTATTTCTTACCAAAAAGGGGACCGCGCCAGCAAGAAGCACCAATAGATGGTCTGACTGTGGCTGCGAATCTTGCCTTTCATGGATGAATCATGTAGAAAATGTATAACATGGATTCATATGATCCAAGAAGAAAGAAAATTCAATCTTATTGATTGAAAAATTCAACCGATACAAAAGAGCTAGCTACTCTATTTATACAAGAGCTTAGACTAAAAATATCAGAGAAAACATTTTCCAAATACTTTCTAACTAACTTCTTAACCAACTTATTCAGTAACTAACTTCCTCCAAAATATCTAAGCTGACATGGTAGTCACGGCTTGAACGAGGAGTGAATTATGAAGCTCTGTGTTGCTGGCTCGAACCTTATGTGTACATAGAAGTTTCCACGTTGATTCCATCATGTGCATGAGTGAAACTTCACGTAGATTCCATCATCTTTCACATGCCCCTTCAAGATGAATTGTATAAGCTTTCAAAATTCATCTTGTCCAATATTGAATGAAAAGCCAACGCTCCTAATGCTTTAGTGAAGATGTCTGCCAATTGCAGATTGTTTCTTATATGCAAGGGCTTTATCACATTTTCCAAATACCTTTCTCTCACCGTATGACAATCAATCTCAATGTGTTTAGTTCTCTCGTCGAAAACTAGATTCGAACAAATGTGGATTGCGGATTGATTATCACAATATAATGGCACAGCCTTTTCGACCTTTATTCCAAAGTCTTTGAGGAGAGCAATGGCCCATACTACTTCACACGTTGCCTGAGCCATGGCTCTATATTCAGCCTCGGCTGATGAACAAGCAATGGTGTTTTGCTTCTTTGCCTTCCACGAGATCAACGAAGAACCAATGAACAAGCAATAGCCAGTCATTGATTTTCTGGTGTCTGGGCATGCTGCCCAATCAGCATCAGAGAAGATGCTAAGATGCTTAAGCTGATCTTGCTACTGCTTGAATAGAACAATCCATGACTTGGTGTACCCTTCAAATATCTAAGGATCTTCTCAGCAGCTTCCCAGTGCTCATCACTAGGATTTGAGACATACTGGCTGAGCTTATGTACAGTAAAAGTAACATCTGGCCTTGTGATGCAGAGATAGAGTAGTCTTCCAATAAGTCTTCTATATTTTGAAGCATCTTTCAAAGGAGTTCCAGAATCCAATCTCAGTTTTTTAAGGGGATCCATGGGTACATTAGAGGGCTTGCAGCCAAGCAACCATGTATCTTTCAGCAAGTCTAATGTGTATTTTCTTTGAGAAACCAACAATCTTTTCTTGTTTCTTGCAATCTCCAATCCCAGAAAGTATTTAGGTGCTCCAAGATCCTTGAATTTGAAGTATTGTGATAGAAATGACTTAAAATCCTCAGTCATGTCAGGATGAGTGGTGGCAACTAAAATGTCATCAACATATACGACTATTCCAAAGAAGCCACTGCCACTGTTGTTGTTCTTGAAGAAAAATGAGTGATCAGAGGCAGACTGTTGCAAACCAAAGCCTTTCAATACTTCAGATAATTTTAGGTACCATTGCCTTGATGCTTGTTTTAGGCCATAGAGAGATTTCTTTAGCTTGCACACAAGGGTCGAATCTGAGTTTGCCCCTTCAATAGACTGCCAATCAACATCATATCCTGGAGGTAAGGTCATATGAATATCCTCTTTTAAATCACCATAGAGAAAGGCATTGTTGATATCAAGGTGAGATAGGGACCAGCCTTGAACAGATGCTAAAGCAAGAAGCATCTTCACAGCAGTAAGTTTGGCTAATAGAGATAATGTTAGGATTGGTATACTGAAAAGCATATTTCGAGCATGTTGCACGGATAGAATTGCTTGTATACAATATATTCTACAATCCATTTATGACTCAAGGCGAGAAGAAGTAATTTTATCGCATTGGTGTTTGTTTGTGCATTTATAAGATGTTTCTCAAACATTTAAATGTATAAGAAGCAAACAAGTCTAATTCTTCTGCATAGTAGACTGGTCGTGAACGACGTTCACAGAAGGTGACGTAGTCGGTTCTTTGTAAAAGAGAAATAGAATTTCACAACCTAGATAGGCTTTGGCTACCTATCGTGAAAGGTTGCAGTGTCAGTCCACATGTTTCTTTACCTTAGGAAATAAACGACACTGGTGTGGTATAGCACTGAAGGATCTAACAGTTGAGATAAGTCTTTCTTGCTATTTACTGAAAGACGAGGTCTCGGTGATTGTTATTTCTTAATCATTGTTGATATAACATTGAGCATACGATATTGATTATGCACTACTTTGATTTATCAAATGGTGCGGATTTTTCGCAATCCAATAATCCTGATATCTTGGGTAGTGGTGATTAATGTCTAGAGGTGCTAATATTGTTATTGCAATGAATCGTGTGCTGAGTGAGTCCAGTTTGATAATATCCTCAAGAGGTGTTCGAAAAAGGTTTTATTATTCAGAAACCCGGCCGGTTGGAATTTATTCCAGAATAATATAAAGATTTTGAACTAGACAAATCTTGGAAAAAGATATTAATTAATTAAAGTAAAATAGCAAGCTTAAATTAATTAATGGATATTTATATCTTAAACACGGGAAATAATAAATTAAAGAGGTAAAGTCCGGATTACTCGTAATTTGGGATTGGACTGGCAGTCAATATTATTTTACTATAGTGTTGATAATAATATTCTGTTGGACTTGTATTAAATTGGGGCTCAATTTAATTAGTAAAAGTCCAACAGGTTTGGCCCAAGTCCAATCTGCATGGATCCCTAATCTGGCCCATCATAACTCTATATAAGGGAGACTAAATAGAAGACAAAATTAATGATTTTAATCATAAAATTTCGTGCTCCCTCTTTTCCTGAGGAGACGGAAATTTTCATTCCCTTCTGGTGGGAATTATGTCTTCTGCCTAGTCAAGCCCTTTTCGATTTTGACAAGCTTTGCCCACCCAAAGGTCATTATCAGAGTTCGGGATACAGATTAGAAGGTTTGTGGTTGAGTATGAAGAACATCACATGGAGAAGGAGCAAGCAATCGTCGACTCTTTGGAGAATCAGATCGGTAATTCTAAACCGTAGGATTTCATGAATTAGGGTTAAATTTCTTAAGCATTAATTAATGTGCGTTCTAGCATGCAATTGATTGTTTAACATGTGAATCAATTAATCCCATAATCGGTCAAATAGATCTGTAGATATGATTTATTTGTTTATGCATGTCTTCCGCTGTGCAAGGGCTCCAAACCCCAACAATTGGTATCAGAGCCAATTTTTGGCTCTGATTATGTGGATTAATTTCATGTTATGTGAATTGGTTAAATGCATATGTGTTTCGTTCTATGTTCGTTGTTTATGTGATTTTTCATATGGAAACAAAGTCCGTACATAAAGAACTAAAACATCCATGGACTGAGGTATGTAATTATAGTTTACGTACAATGCTTGCGAATATGTCCGCTGCTTGAAATCTTTTATGATGCTTTGACCGTGTTTGGCAACTAATTGATGATATGTTATCATTACTTCCATGTAATGATTACAAAATATGTACATGATTCCATTTGAATTAAGACGTATAGTTATGTGATTTCAAATTGAAATCAAATTGAGTGGGAGATAGTCTCCCATGGTCGACGCGGCAGCCATGGCAACAAAGACGCAAAGGAGCGGCGATCGGGCAGCAGTGGGTGCGACGACGCAGCGTCAGCAGCGTCGGTATCCCGCAGTGCAGCGCCGACGAAGCGATGACAAGGACGACGCAGTAGCGTCGTCATCACGCAGACTGGAGTCTGGCGAGGCAATGGCAGCGATCAAGCAGCGACGCAGCTGCAACGAAGCAGCAACGATCTGGCATCGAGACTGCTCACCTGGATGAATCAGATCGCAGTGTGCACAGCTCCAACGGCGGTGTTTGTGCGGCAGAGACGGGGCAGCAACGACTGCAGTCTGAGTGGGAGCTTGTTGGTGGCGTTTCCGGGCTCGTGTGGCAGCGCAGCTTTCCAAATTAGTTAGGATTTCCCCAATCCTAGAAATTAATTTGGAGAAAATTTCAAAAAATTAGTTATGTTTCCTAAAACATAGGAACTAATTTTGGATAAATTCAAGATTAATTTTGAATAAAATTTGAATCTATCTTTAGTTGGATTATCTACAATTTAATTTTGATTAAATCATGGATTAATTGAATATTTATCTTTATTTTATGAATTTGGATAAATTAAATTCTATCTAGAAAAATTCTAGATAAATTAGGATAATAATTAATCTTATTTTATTTTGTCTTATGGATTTATTTAGATTTAATTTTATGTGAATAAATCCTAGTTAGACTATATAAATAATTAATTACATTGGATTTTATCCTTATTTTACGGATTTAGATATATTTAATTATATCTAGAGAAATCCTAGATAAATTTGGATGAATAATTAAATTTATTTCTGTCATATGGATTTAGATAGATTTTATTATATCTTGTTGAATCTTTGATTGACTACGATAAATATTAATTAAGTTTATCCATATCTTGTAGATATTGATAGATCTATATCTATCTAGAATATATCTTAGTAGATTTGGATAATTAAAATCCATGTTTATCTTTATCTTGTGGATATTTATGGAATTAATTCTTTTTAGAAAATATCCTAGTAGATTTAGATAATTAAATGTATCTCTATCTTATAGATATTGATAGATTTATATCTATCTAGAATATATCTTACAAGATTTAGATAATTGTTAATCTAGTATTGTAATTATCTTTTGGATTTAAGATAGATTTAGTTCTATCTAGTTAAATCCTAGTTGAATTAATTAATATTAATTCTAGTTTATTTTAACTTTATGGATATAAATAGATTTATTTAGAAATATTCTAGATAAATTTGGATAAAGATAATACAAGATAATCCTAATCTTATTGGATTTTGATAAAGTTAATTTTATCTAGAATAAATCCTAATAGATATGATATATTCTAGTTTCTTATTCTAAATAATCTAAGATTGTTTAAATCTTAGAATGATTGGATTTTATCTTCGACTTATGGATTTTGAGAAATTTGTTTTTATCCTGAAATATCGTGGTAAGATTTAGATAATGATAATCTAATGTCAGTTTTATCTTGAATTTTAGGATTTGATTTTATCCCTGTAAAATCTAGAATAATCCTAAGAGGATTTAGATAGATTCCATTCTATCTAGATAAATCCTAAATTAATGGATAGTCATTATCCAAATAAATCGTATCAAATCCGAAATTCCTATTTTGGATAAGATAAGGAATTAATTATTTAATTAAATCTCCCTAGATTTATTAAATAATTTCAATAATTATCCAGTAAGATTAATTATCATATTATTAAATGGATTTATCCGTTTATTTGGTGATTATCTGTTTTAAGTGGATTGTCTGTCTCATCTACTTATGTGATAATTATGCAAAAACCATGTTTAAAATGACTAAGCGATAATTACAACAGTGCGTTGTATATGGTCTCCATAAATTGGTCTATATATGAAGCAGTTTCTAATACTATCGCGACCCACCTTAGTGGGAGCAATAATCCTACGAAATAGCAAGTTCATAAGATTAGACTTCTTAATGGTAAATTGTTTAAATTGTAAGCATGTTTCTAATATTATCGCGACCCACCCTAGTGGGAGCCATAATCCTACGAAATTGCAAGTTCGTATGTTTAAGAATATTTATAAGATAGCTATGGAATTTTGCTTAGAGTATAAGTGGGAGAGTTTTGGTAGTGGGTATACTCGAAAGCATGATTTTGAGTATAAGAGGGAGATTGTTAGGATTGGTATACTGAAAAGCATATTTCGAGCATGTTGCACGGATAGAATTGCTTGTATACAATATATTCTACAATCCATTTATGACCCTAGGCGAGAAGAAGTAATTTTATCGCATTGGTGTTTGTTTGTGCATTTATAAGATGTTTCTCAAACATTTAAATGTATAAGAAGCAAACAAGTCTAATTCTTCTGCATAGTAGACTGGTCGTGAACGACGTTCACAGAAGGTGACGCAGTCGGTTCTTTGTAGAAGAGAAATAGAATTTCACAACCTAGATAGGCTTTGGCTACCTATCGTGATAGGTTGCAGTGTCAGTCCGCATGTTTCCTTACCTTAGGAAATAAACGACATAGCACTGAAGGATCTAACAGTTGAGATAAGTCTTTCTTGCTATTTACTGAAAGACGAGGTTTCGGTGATTGTTATTTCTTAATCATTGTTGATATAACATTGAGCATACGATATTGATTATGCACTACTTTGATTTATCAAATGGTGTGGATTTTTCGCAATCCAAGAATCCTGATATCTTGGGTAGTGGTGATTAATGTCTAGAGGTGCTAGTATTGTTATTGCAATAAATCGTGTGCTGAGTGAGTCCAGTTTGATAATATCCTCAAGAGGTGTTTGAAAAAGGTTTTATTATTCAGAAACCCGGCCGGTTGGAATTTATTCCAGAATAATATAAAGATTTTGAACTAGACAAATCTTGGAAAAAGATATTACTCCCTCCGTCCCGCTTTAGCAGTCCCGGTTGAGTCGGGCACATGTTTTAAGGGGTATTTAAGTGTGCAATAAATAAATGATGTAGTGGAGGTTGGGTCCCACTTTTAAACAACTTTTTTACTTTTTTGTTTTTAAGTGTGTAATAAATAAATGATGTAGTGGAGGTTGGGTCCCACTTTTAAATGATGTAATAAATAAATTGATGTAGTGGACATCAATTTTTATGCACCGAGTTCAACCGGGACTCCTAAAGTGGGACACCCGAAATTGATCAACCGGGACTGCTAAAGCGGGACGGAGGGAGTAATTAATTAAAGTCAAATAGCAGGCTTAAATTAATTAATGGATATTTATATCTTAAACACGGGAAATAATAAATTAAAGAGGTAAAGTCCGGATTACTCGTAATTTGGGATTGGACGGGCAGTTAATATTATTTTACTATAGTGGCTGATAATAATATTCTGTTGGACTTGTATTAAATTGGGGCTCAATTTAATTAGTAAAAGTCCAACAGGTTTGGCCTAAGTCCAACCTCCATGGATCCCTAATCTGGCCCATCATAACTCTATAACAAGGAGACTAAATAGAAGACAAAATTAATGATTTTAATCATAAAATTTCGTGCTCCCTCTTTTCCTGAGGAGACGGAAATTTTCATTCCCTTCTGGTGGGAATTCTATCTTCTGCCTAGTCAAGCCCTTTTCGATTTTGACAAGCTTTGCCCACCCAAAGGTCATTATCAGAGTTCGGGATACAGATTAGAAGGTTTGTGGTTGAGTATGAAGAACATCACGTGGAGAAGGCGCAAGCAATCGTCGATTCTTTGGAGAATCAGATCGGTAATTCTAAACCGTAGGATTTCATGAATTAGGGTTAAATTCCTTAAGCATTAATTAATGTGCGTTCTAGCATGCAATTGATTGTTTAACATGTGAATCAATTAATCACATAATCGGTCAAATAGATCTGTAGATCTGATTTATTTGTTTATGCATGTCTTCCGCTGTGCAAGGGGCTCCAGACCCCAACAGAGAATGCGTCCAGAAAATCCAAGCCTTCAAGTTGAGTGAAGCCTTTTGCAACTAGCCTTGCTTAATATCTTTCTATGGTTCCATCTGGATTAAATTTTACTTTGTTGACCCATTTACAATCAATGGGAATCTGGCCAGGTGGAAGCACAGTGACAAACTAAGTATCGGTTCTTGAAAAGGCTGCTAGTTCATCTTGCATTGCATGCTGCCACTCTTTATATTGAGAGGCTTGTTTGTAAGTGGCAGGTTCATGAATAGCAGACATGAGTATGGTGTATTTTAGGTAGGTAGGAGAGAGTTTTGATAGATTAAGATATGAAGATATTGGATATGGAGTAGATGATGCAACTGTGTTGCAGATGAAGTCTGTGAGATGATAGGGGGTTTTTATTGGTCTTCCATGGCTGGAAGTGATAGTTTTTTTTGAAGAAGGATTAGAGATATCAGGATTTGGAGTGGAAGAAGTATATGGAGGTGGTTGAGGAGAAGGCTGAGGTGGAGAAGAGATAGGAAGATCAGAGGGAGATAGGTGAGAAAAGGGGAAAATATCTTCATGGAATGTGACATTTCTGGTGATAATTTCTTGCATAGACTCTAGATCAATGAGTTTGTACCCTTTATAGTCAGAAGGATATCCCAGTAAAGCACATTTAGTGGCTCTAGGTGAAAACTTATCCCTACCATGTTCTAGAGTTGAAGCATAACAGAGGCAACCAATGACCTTCAAATGAGAGTATGATGGGGGTTTTTGGAAAAGAACTTGAAAGGGAGTCTGATTGTTTGATAAAACAGATGAGGGGATTCTGTTTATCAGATAGGAAGCTGGGAGTATGCAATCACCCCAGAAATAAATGGGCAGAAAAGATTGAAATAACAAGCTTCTAGCAACATTTAAAAGATGCGGGTGCTTTCTTTCTACCTGGGCATTTTGTTGAGGAGTTTCAACACAAGAGTGTTGGATGATGGTTCAAAAAGATGTGAACAATGAAGGAATGTTTAATTCTGGGGCATTGTCACAACGAATGACTTTTATTTTTGTGAAAAATTGAGTGAGAACTGTGTTGAAAAACTGGGGAAGGATAGTTCCAACATCATATTTGCTTTGCATAAGGAATGTCCATACAAATCTGGAGCTGTCATAAACAATAGTTAGGAAATATTTATAGCCTTGGGTAGTGGAGGGATTGAATGGACCCCAGACATCACAATCAAAGTATTTGGTGGCATGAGAGTCAGATTTAGAGAATGATAGGTGTTTTTTGTTTTGGCAAGTGGACAAATGTCACACAATGAATGAGATTTATTTGAAAATTTCAGAGTCTCAGACATGGTTTTAAGCTTCCCAAATGATACATGTCCTAACCTCTTATGCCAAATATCTATGCTAGTGACTGAATTAGCATAGGAAACATCAGGAGACATAGAAAATGAAGAAGGAATTATAGAACCTTCCACGTGCTTTGGATCAGGAGAAACATCAAGTTTGTACAGGTTGCCCAATCTGCTACCCCTCCCAATCACAGTTTCCTGAGAGGCTGCCTGAATTTCAATAGCATCATGAGTGAAAATGACAGTACAAGGCAGAGATGAAGTCAAGGAGCTCACAGAAATAAGGTTGAAGGAAAAGGTAGGCACATGAAGGACAGAGTATAGAGTGATTGATTTGGTTAAATGCACAGATCCAATGTGTGTGACAGGAGCTGTAGTCCCATTAGGTAAGTTTACAGAGGCATTTTGTATAGGGGATGAAGAATGAAACATGGAAAGATCACAACACACATGATGTGTGGCTCCGGTGTCTAATAACCAAACAGATGGAGACTTTGAAATGGAATTAATGAAAGGATTGGTGAAGAGAGTAGTACCTGAGAAAGGAGGAATGTGAGGAGATGAAGGCATGTTTGGTGCGGCAGAAAAAGATTGAGATGGAGAGGATGGAGTGAGAGTAGCAGCAACAGCAAGTTGAGACTGAAGCAGACTGATCAATTGCTGACATTGCTGCTGAGTAGGCAGATTCAAGGATGGAGAAATACTGGATTTGTCTCAAGAATCTTCGAGATTATCCTCCACAAAGTGCACAACTTCATCTCGTTGCTACTAGCACCAAACTTGCTTTTGTTTTTACCAAAACCGGGTGGAAAACCGTGGAGAACAAAGCATTTATCCATAGTATGGTTAGTTTTACCACAGTGTGGGCAGACTCTTCCTTCATTATATGAATGAGATGTTGCAGCATTAGCTAAGTAAGGCTGCTCACTCATAGGAGAAGAAATAACTGGAGAATATCCATCAATGTTCCTTTGTCTTTCTTCCTGCAAAACAAGTGAGAAAACTTTTGTTAGAGGAGGAATTGGAACCATAGAAAGGATATTAGATCGAATCTGAGAGAATATAGGATTCAATCCAATCAGAAATTGCATTGTGCACTCTTGCTCCTGGTACTCATACCATTTCAAGGCACTATTGCATCTGCAAGTTGCACAAATGCACCAAGCAACTGGTTGAGAATGCTTGTACTCATCCCAGACAATGCGAAGGTTGGTGAAGTAGGCATTAATATCATCTTTTCCTTGATTCAGAGACATTATTCGTTGCTTCAATTGATAAGCTCGAGCAGAATCAAGTTGAGAGAATCGAAGCCGTAGATCTGACCAGATTTCATTAGCATCATCAAGGTACATGATACTAGAACATATCTGAGGAGAGATAGAGTTTCTGAGCCATGAAACAACCATGTTGTTACATCGCAACCAAGGTGAGAATAGCATATCATCAGCATGAGGTCTGCGCAAGTCGCCATTGATGAAGGCGATTTTATTCTTCGCTACAAGAGCAGTGGTTACAGATCTACTCCAATGGATGAAGTTAGATCCGGTGAGTACATGAGGAACTAATTGCAGACTCGGATTATCACTTGGATGAAGATAATATGGGATGGAATTGTCTTCCATCGGTGAAGAATGAGTGATGTTTGCGTTGGAGTTTGAACTACTACCACGCACCATCATGAAAGTAAAGAGAAACAGATAATGAAGAAGAAGATAAGGTGATTGAATCAGCGGAAGGAATTCAAATCACATCTGATACCATGTAGAAAATGTATAACATGGATTCATATGATCCAAGAAGAAAAGAAGAAAAGAAATTCAATCTTATTGATTGAGAAATTCAATCGATACAAAAGAGCTAGCTACTCTATTTATACAAGAGCTTAGACTAAAAATATCAGAGAAAATATCTTCCAACTACTCTCTAACTAATTTCTTAACCAACTTATTCACTAACTAACTTCCTCCAAAATATCTAAGCTGACATGGCAGTCACGGCTTGAACGAGGAGTGAATTATGAAGCTCTGTGTTGCTGGCTCGAACCTTGTGTGTACATAGAAGTTTCCACGTCGATTCCATCATGTGCATGAGTGAAACTTCACGTAGATTCCATCATCTTTCACAAATCACAAACAAACTCATTCCACCCTTCATCTTCTTGTCAATGAACCAAAAAGAGGTAAGTATTAAAGATTTCTTTCTTCCTTTTTCGGAAAACTGTGATGCCAATTAACCATCAAGTGATAATGCACAAGTTTCCCTTTGGCAGATATTAATGTGAATGAGAATGTGATATTCATACATGGTTTCCTCTCGTCGTCTTCGCTTTGGAAACAGACCGTTTTCCTAAACCTCTCCGCGCACTTGAGGCAAAACTACAGACTGTTTGCAGTAGATTTACTGGGATTTGGAAGAAGCCCGAAGCCTGAAGATTGCCTGTACACGTTGAGGGATCACGTGGAAATGATCGAGAGATCTGTGATCGTTCCGTTTGAACTGGACTCGTTTCACCTAGTTGCACAGTCCATGGGTTGTGTGATTGCACTAGCATTGGCTGCACTCTGCTTCAGTAAAATCAATCACTTTGGTAGCTCCTGTGAGTCATCCTCCTCTTCTTACACCTGGAAAATCGTCTCTGCTGCTCTCGAAGCTAAGCCCTTGAGTCGCAGCCTTAATTTTCTGCTTCGAGTGAAGATGCTACTGCACAAGCTCTCAAGCGCATTGCTGCAAGGCGTGTGTGGCCGCCTTTGCTGTTCTTCTCTGCCTTCATGTCGTGGTACGAGCACTTGGGCAGATGCATGTGCTTCCTCCTGTGCCGGAATCACAGATTGTGGGAGTGGATTCTGATGCTGGTAACACGAAGAAGGTATTATACATAATATATGTAAGCCCACAAGGTAAAATCAAGACTCTTGACAGGTTTTTCTGTTTCCTTCTATCTCTAGGGATCTTCACTTTCTGATGACGGATGTGACGCGCCATACTCATCATTCGGCCTGGCACATGATGCACAATGTAGTGTGTGGTGGGGCGAGGTTCTTGGATGGGTACCTGGAGGTGCTGAGGGCAGCCGGGGCTAGGATCCTTGTCGTGCAGGGGAGGAAGGATGAAGTTGCGCCTGCGGAATGCAGCCTGAATTTGATGATGAAGGATCCAGAGATAAAGCTTCAAATTATACCAAATTCAGATCATAGTAGTGTGATCCTGGGTAGAGCTAAGGAGTTTACTAGGGATTTAGAGAGGTTTTGGGCATCATGATTGAACTAAATTTCTCTTCAAGGAAATTGTTTCAATAATTAACATTACTTTCTGACAAAATTTATAATTCCAGTCACTTGATGCTCGATGGGCTGCCAAAGCGACTATATACAATACAATAATTCAAATTAAATAAGAAGAACAACAATATACTACTCAATTTCCTTTTATAACTATGCAAGCATGCAACAGCGTATGTTAAAATGACAAATCGCTGAATTTAACTGCTCTCGCCGTCCTTCTTCAATGGATTATTAGGGATAATTGGAAGATTTCTTCTGTATTGCTGATTTGTCAGCCGCCGTTCGAGGGGCGTTTTCCTCTTGCTCACAACGAATCTGTTAACACCCTTCCGCATTGGCATTATTGAGGGGAAGTCTTCATCTGGAATCTGACTTAGCTCTGAGATATCCTTTATCTGAGCTACACGTTTGAACCACCTTTCGGCTTTCGCTTCCTCTGACATGTCGAGAGGATCTGGTTCTGTGACAGCTGACCCCTCCAAGCTAGGACCGCTCCAGCCAGTCAGGACATTCTCATTTTTAGGCAGCTGAGACGAAGCTCCTCCATGTCCAGCTATGGAAGCATTCCCGTCTCTAGAATATCCACCAGTTTGTGTATTAGTGTTCATGGTGTCAGAAGCGAAAGAATTTTGGACCGTGCCCCCACTATGCTGTTTCGAATAATCACCACCAAATTGTGCAGCACTGGTTTCACTAGTATACACAGAGTTCCCTGAGCTCCTTGCTTTTTGATCGTTCCTGAAAACAGTACTTGAGTCGGCCATTCCAGGCTTTGCATCCAACTTATCAGTCTCTGCCGTTGATTTAGTAAAAGATGTATCACCGACAGTATTTTCTGGGGAATCTGGACCGCTGGACTGCTCCGTGCCTTTGTTAGCAAAATAGCCCGAAGGGAAGGGTACGAAGGGTACAAAATTAGTATTATTTGCTTGATCCATTGCTACCTGTCTTTTGTACTGTGGAGAAGTAAGTGACCGGTCCTTTTTTTTACCTACCACGAACCGGTTCTCTCCCTTCCGCATTGGCATCATCTCAGGGAAGTCATCATCTGAAACTGCACTTGGCAAATCCTTGGCATTTTGCAGTTCAGCCATCCTCTTGAACCATCTTTCTGACTTTTCAGTTTGCTCTCTCTCATTACTCTGAATGTCAATCTGACTTGCCGAGTCCTTTGAAAACTGATTATTCCCAGATAAACCCTGAGACATGCTGCTTATAGATTTCTTGTTCCTGCCATCTGATAAGGCTGTACCGTTAGTTTCTACTGGTACTTTATTTCCATTATCCATCTCCGGAGTTTGATGTCTCCTAGAGAGTGTATCTGGCGGTGGTGGGCCTGGTGGCACAAAAGAAACAGTGTTTGCATGGTTGCTCCCTGGATATCGAATTTCTGAAGGAACTGACAGAGATGGAGAGTTTGACCCAATACTTGGAGAGTTACTATTATTAAACAACAGAGCACCAGGTTTTCGACAGTCACATCTCAAACAAGCTACATTCCTTCCATAATTAAAGAAACTGCATCTGCAACAAAGCACATTCACAATACATCACTCTCAACAAAGAGGTTTGAATTGATATAAACGGATCCTTCAGCATATAGAGAAATTAAATAATGCTTACTGAGGGCATTCCCACTCTCCGCCAGCTAGTTGTCTCCTTGGTCTGGGTTCTTCACATTCAAGACATTTAATGTTTCTTGCAAAGTTCATAAAATCACACCTGCAAAAAAAAGGATGTTCAAAAAAGGTACAATAACCAAAAATTAGACATATTTTGATGGGAAATTTAAAAATCACAAGGCTAATTTTCCATTTTACAGCAGAAGATGGAAACGTCACTGATAGTGGGGTGGGGAAATCATAACCAAATCAGACGAAGTAGCAAGATGAGATTTTACATATTTTGCTGTCTTTTTCTTTTAAATTCTTAAAAAAAATGACCGCAGACGAATCCTACAAAAATCCCTACCATCTTTTTAATACTCAAAAGAGAATACTGTTAATAAAGCACTTCTAATGAAAGAATAGAAGATATGCGCACTTCTGACATATCCAGTCGCCTCTCTTCATTTCAATATTTTGTCCATAAGGATTTTTGACGTGTCTATCACTGCCCGGAAACTGATTTCCTGAAGCAGCCATGTGTCCTGTTGGAGCTCCACCACATACTGTAACCATTTCATGTAACAGATTACGCACTGATGAATCAACAAGTTCCTTACTATACAGCCCATTTCTCTCAGAAGACGCTGTAGGGTTGCTTGCATAACTTATTATATACTTCATTAGATCAGTCAATCTTGCTTTATCAACTTCTACTACCTGCCATTTAAGAAAACAAAAACAAAATCAACCATTTTTCTACTATGACCTAGAAAAAGGCGACAAATCTAGTCAACTCAAATATAATCCGAGAGCCGTATAAGATAAAATGCAAAATATAATTCTAGTCCACAAGTATGAATGGCTAGCCACCAATGCTTAGACAGACCAATTTCTAACGAACAAGCAAAGCATTCTGCAATACATAGGTCACAACAAGAATCAATAAGACGAATCCAGAATGTTAGTAGTAACAGAACATAGAGAGCAACTGTAATTCTATAAAACAATTTAGAGCACTAGCATCAGCTGATAAAAAAGAAAAAAAGGGTCATTCACATACATTGCTGCCATCAGTTCCCAAAAACGCCCTCATCCTTCTTGCCGTGTCAAGTGCACTTTTGAACAAAAATGGAGTTCCATTTGACACAACAGCTTCAATATTCTTCTTCGAAAGCAATCTGTTTCAAATTGTCAAAATCGGACTTTTAGCTGGGAGGGAAAGTGCAAAATCACCACAAACTGCAATACTAAAGTAGTAGTAGTAGTAGCCAATCGCATTTCCGCACCCTAGATTAAACTTATAGTTACAGTTCTCATATATGCAGTAGCCAATCAAATTTGCGCATCAGAATACACGTTTAATAAATAAATGTGAAAACAGAAGGATAAAAAGAGGAATACACACACCCGATAAGATCTGGTCGGGCACGAGAGAAAGCAAAGCACGCGGCGGCGGCGCTGACAAAATCGTCGCTCAATTTCTCATACACCACAAACGAGTCCTCCGGCGGAATTTTGTCGCCGTGAGGAGCAGAATATCCATGTTCACTCGATATATAACTGAGATAATTGGTCCATTCCGGCCACGGGTGGTGGAGGTGGTGCTGCGGCTGAGCGGCGGAAGATTGAAGTGAGTAGGTGTGATTGTTCGATTGAGAGTGGAAGCAGCTCGCCGGTTGAGGAGTTAGGGTTTTCAATTTGGAAGGAGAAGAGCGTTTGTGGAGACGGAGCGGAGTGATGGAAAGAGAGGAGATAGGGCGGTGAAGAAGGATAAGCGATGGGCGGAGGGGTGGGAAAGGGGCGGTGAGGAGGGTCATAAACCTGGTGGCGCCGCCCATGCCGGCGGTGGAGATGGCCGTGATAGAAGATGTGGTTTTGATTACGACTAGCAGGATTTTACTCATCTTCTGTCTTTCTTCTATAATAAATTTCACTTGCACCTTTTCATTATTCGGGTTTCGCGTTTTTGGCACCAAAAAGGCAAAAAGCCATAGTCAAACAAAAATAGCAAAATTAATTTTTAAAATTTTATTCCCTTAGAGCCCGTTTTCGAAAAATATAAACCATGATACGAATTTTAATGTAAAATTAGTAAAATAAAAAATAGAGAAATAAATGAATAAAGTAAAAAGAGGAGAAGAAAAAATAGTGAAATTAGTATTGGTAGACGGTGGGATTTATTTCCTAAATTGAAAGTTTCTATTTATAGGAAATGAACAAAAAAGAAAGAATTTTTTATTTTTAGGAAACGAGGGAATTCTTAATTAGTTTCACCCAATTTATATAATGGATTAATTATACAAAATGTTACTCCCTCCGTCCCTTAAATTTTGTCACACTTTAAAAGGGCAATAGTTTTTTTAAGAAATGTAATGAAAAGTGAGTTGAAAAAGTTAGTAGAGAATATTTCCTACTTTTATGTATTAAGTAGCTTTATAATAAAATGTGCGTTGGAATGAGTTAGTGGACCATGAGATCCACTAAAAAATGGTAAAAAGTGAAATGTGACAAATTTTGTGGGCGCGAATGAAAATAGAAAAAGGTAATAAAATTTAAGGGACGGATGGAATATTATAATACTTGTATTTTTGGATTTTGGGATATTTTATCTTAAAAATATAATAAAAAAAAAGTGAAAATGGACGAGTATGAGATTATACTTATAAATTTATGGACTAATTAGAATATATTTTTTAAGAATTTGCAAACTTAATAGTTTAAAAAAGTAATATAATAAATATGTGATTGGCATAAAATAATAGTATGTTTCATGAATAATAGTAATTGCAAGTTAGTTTAAATAATTATATGATAAAATAGTAAGTTTTCCTGAATAATAGAATAAAAGAACAATATTACAAAAACATGCTCTTATCTCATATTATTTCATAGTATTATGAATATAAAATAAATTTGAACATTTTGTACAAAATATTGTAATTATCTTTTCTCTTTTGTATTTGCGTTGACAGCCACAATTTCCAGCGCCTCAGAAATCTCCGCCGGTGTTAATGCAATTCCTGTGTTTTTGTTGTTTCCTTTTTCAAATTCTACTATGAAACTACCACTGTCTCTTCTCTATCTACCTAACTTCATCTTCTATCCTTGCAGTTGAAGTGCAGTAGAGTAGACACTCTCTCACTCACTCCCTCAACTGAGAAGAAATGGCTGCATTTTTCTGTTTTCCTCCATCTCTCTCATCTCTTTCTACAAATACAATTCCCAAATTATCCGCTGCATCATCCTTCTCAAACACCAGATGCTTTTTTCCACACAAAGCCCCTTGCCTCTCCCATTTTGTTGCTAGGTGCTCTCAACTCTCTTACCTACATCTTATCTTTCCATTTTATTTTCCAGTCACCCAAAGCATTTTTGGTTAAGTTTGATTATTTAACGTCGTCAGCTATCTTTGTAAATTAGGGCTTATAATTGGGGCGATTCCGAATATAATGATGATGATGATGGCAAGTATACAAAAGAAGATTATGACAGCATTGAGATTGAAATAGTGAAGACTGGCACCAACAGCCGGAGAATTAGATCAAAAGTAAGGATCCAAGCCAGCCTAGAAGCAGTTTGGGATATCTTGACTGATTATGAAGGCTTAGCAGACTTCATTCCTGGCCTAGCAGTCAGCAAGTTGCTTGAGAAGACAGATAATTTTGTTCGCCTTTTTCAGGTATTCACTTCATTTCTTACGAAAATCAAATTATTTTCCACAAAATTTGCATCATTCGCATTGCTTCATATACTTGGAATTATACTTATCATTATTTCTGTTATGCAACAACTAACAGATTGGTCAGCAGAATTTAGCTTTTGGGCTCAAATTCGATGCAAAAGGAACTATTGACTGTGTTGAGAAGGATCTTGAAATTCTTCCATTTGGGCAGAGGCGTGATATTGAGTTCGAGATGGTTGAGGGTGATTTCCAGCTCTTTGAAGGAAAATGGTCTGTTGAACAGGTTGACATATTTTTTTCATTCGTTTTCTATGTGATTCTGATTGTATAGCCTCTACCTCGTCTCGTTTAGTATAAATTGTGTTATGGTCATCATCAAGTTCGGACATTTCATATGTAATGATTGATTCGGGTGTCTTTACACCTCTCGACTTCTTCATCAGGTGAAGTCTAGTGCTGGAGATATGCAAAGTGATTCTGTTTATGACGTGGAATACCAAACGACGCTTGTATACGTTGTTAATGTGAAACCTAAGGTGTGGTTGCCTGTGCGCCTTGTAGAGGGTAGACTCTGCACGGAGATAAGAACAAACCTGTCATGCATACGTGAAGAAGCCGAGAAAGCATTTCAGAGTGCAGATTCTGTTACTATAGAAGATTGATATTTCTGGTGTTTCAATCCGGTAGGTATACTCTGATAATTTATACAGTGAGTTGGTCGTGGAGCTCTTGTTAATTTTTTTTTGGATACCAGATGTTATTAAATGGTGTTTTTCTTCCTGTTTTATGAAAAGTTTGCATTCAATGGTGTAGGAATCAATGAATTGAGAAATTGATGATGCCTCAGCCATCAAGTTCTGTCTCCAAATAGCTCCAACATCAGCTGCAGTAAGTTCTAGTTTGGACCTTTTTTTCACTGACTCCTTTCTCTGAGGAAATCACTTAATCAATGCGACTCTGCTTGCTGCGCAGGAGTTGGGTCATTGCAAAGAATAAGGGCATGCAGTCGTTGTCTCGTTTTGCTTCGACTAGTAAGGGTTTCGAAGGAAGGAGCTCACTAGTACATAAGAAGAATGCATTCCTGAACTCTCTGGACCAATTTGACTGTGTTAGAAATTCCTTGATAGTCAGTGTTGCCTATTACATCCTCTCACATTTATACTTTTGTCAATCTTTGGTTTCCGTCATCTACATTGAGATCTACTATGTTAGAATATGAAATTTCATTTATTTACTGAAGTAGTTGTGAATTCATATACTACTATTTGTGTGTGTAAACTAGCAGGAATAATATACATAAATGGAAAATAAGTTGTCCAGGCTTTGTGGCGACTTCAACTTTAGTAGAGTTTCGATGTTGAGATGGAACGTTTATAGGGGAATTGTCAAATTCATTTCAAATGTGTATGCAGCAATCAGCAGTCATTTAATTAACAAAAATGATGAAAATGTTATTACAAATTAATGACCTACTTTTTCTACTGCATATTTTAAAAATACATCTGTGCTGATAGCAGTGGAGGAGGTGAGGGGCATAAGCCCCTCCCAAACCATTTTTTTTTAATAAATTTCTATTGCAAATTTTTTTAAAAATTTTCGAACCTATAGTCAGCCCTCGCCAAGTTAATAGCTTTGATGTCTAAATTATTAGAGGTTTAATGGAAAGGAGGGACTGGAAATTAAAATTACAAATAAAAACTTCCCAACAATGGAGTTGAGAAGAGGAAGACGATGAATAGTAAGAGCCATTAAACTTAAATGAATAAAATAATAAAAGCAGAAAAAGTACTACCTATTCCCTATTTAAACGGCACTAACTTACAAATAACTTAAATGAATAAAATAATAAAAGTAGAAAAAGTACTGCCATATTCCCTATTTGACGGCAGGTGTTAGGTTTCATGGCAGATATATTAATTAAAAAATTAAAAGGATTTGTCTTTATCTAGCCCTACCCCATTCACAGTTTTCCAAACGGCGGAACAAAAAAAATGAAACTTCTCCCACAAATTCCAAAAGAGAATTACTTATCTTCTTCACAACTTTAATTGGTAGAGTAAGGTCAGTTTTTCATTTTCTTTTGTCATAGTTTACACAATCACAATGTGTTAGATACTTTACATTCATAACTTTTATTTACATAATATTTTGTGATTTATTGAACTAATTTGCTAAATTGCTAATACAGAAGATGGAACGTTATTTTAAAAAAATGCAAAGTGGTGGTTCTTCATCTTCTTCAAGTGCTAGAATTGTTGAATCAGTAGAAAATCAGTCTGGAATAGAAGTTGAATTGGATTGGAATGATATTGATGTTGATTCAGGAAAACGAAAGTCAATAGAGGCTTTTGATGTTGCTATTCGGGATATAGTACGGAGCGAGTATTTGGTTAAAGGTCCTTGCCAACCAATTGGGAATACATATCCGAAAAAGAAATATGGTATTCAAGAAAGAAGTGTTCAAGATGCTTGGTTTACAAAATTTCCGTGGTTAGAGTATAGTGAATCAAAAAATGCAGCCTTATGCTTTTGGTGCTATCTTTTCAAGCAATCAGATAAAGGAGGTCGATATGCAGAAGATGCTTTTACAAAGACAGGCTTTAACAATTGGAAAAAATGCACTAGAAAATTCAATCAACGTGTTGGGGCTGCAAATAGTTGTCACAATAATGCTCGAATTCAGTTTGAAGCTTTTCAAGATCAAAGGCACAGTACATTTGCCACACTGTGCATTTGATCTTGAAAAGCTTCAAACTGCAATAGAAATTTATTTTTGAAAAATGGTTTGGGAGGGGCTTAAGCCCCTCACCTCCTCCACCTGGGTCCGCCACTGCCTCAAACCATAGAAATTGTGAGTATCAGATCATGTTTTTTTCTCCAACTCTAGAAATTGTGAGTATCAACTCATGTTTTTTTCTCCAACTCTATTTTTCTTATATTTTCTTTACCTTTTTTGGTGTAATCTTTTTCTTATTATTTACCTTTTCTATAAAACATTTATTCTTTCAAATTTTTACTAATATTTTCTTTACCGTTTTATATCTTCTCTTTTTGTAATCTTTCTCTTAGAGCATCTCCAATGCACGGATGTCCCATTCGAACATCTACTAGGACTTCCCAAAAACACCTCCTGCCATGTCACTAGGACTTCTCATCCCACTGCCACGTCACTAGGACATCCCCTTCACAATCCGCCATTCCCATCGCCCTTCCCACTAGGACTTCCCGCAATAAAAAAATCACAATTATTTATAAACGTAACGGAATTATAATTTTGACACGGAATACGGGAAAATTGCGAATGCTTCATAAAAAAAATTACATAAAAAAAGAAAAAAAATTACATAATAAAAATAATTAGACTCGGCTCACTCCGCGTTGTCCTCGTCGCCCGTGCCGCCCTCGCCCTCGCCCTCGCCTGTGCCACCCCCGTCGTCCCCGCCGCTAATCTCGGCGCCATCATCTCCAATGGGTGGCATCCCCAAATCGCGCCGACATCCATCGATGACATCCTTCAACATCCTTTTGTACACACGATCTGTCGTGCTATGCCACCTATGCATGGTCCGGACCAAACTAGTCGTTATCTGCGCGCGGGCGAGACGATCGTACTCTTCTAGGGGAGCAGGGGCCTCCGATTGGACCTCGAACGACCCTCTACCGCTGCTGCTTCCCCTAGCCTTCCGCTGAGCAGCCTTTTGCCCAATCGGGCGACGACGCCGGCGGGAGTCTGATTGAGGTAGCGGGGACACTTCCTCGGCTTTCGGGAGCTCGTGCGAACCAGCACTGCTGTTGTATTCACCGCAAGCGTTGATCTTCGTCCGCTTCTGCCAGCCTGATTCGACACCCCCACAAAACTTTTGGGAATCCTTCATCACGAGATAGGCCTCCCACTGGTCGAAATCTTTGAACTTCAAGGATCTGTCGGGGTACTGCGCCAAGGCACGGTTCTTCACATCCTCCTCGGACATACCGCTGGTTGCCTGGCGGAGATTGTTTTGGTAGAGGCCGGCAAATCGACTAAGCTTAGGCCTCAACCGCTCCCACTGTTTCCAGCATTGTTCGGGCACGCGACACTTCGCCCCAGCCGATTTGTGTGTGAGGTAGGCTTCAGCGACGCGATGCCACAGTCTGTCAATATGCTGGTTAGCACCGACATAGGGATCCTCGACTATTGAAACCCAAGCCTTCGAAAGCGCGACGTTTTCCCACACGCTCAAGACCGTCCTCTTTCCCGTCTCCTCATCATCCTCCTCCTCAGCCACCGTTCGCGAGGAAGAGCCCGTGGCTTTCCCCTTGCCCTTGCCCCTGCCACGGCCCTTGCCCCTGCCCCTTGTCGCTGTCCCCACATCATCGGGAGTCTCCCTGACTGGAGATAGCCCCAACTCCTTAAAAGAGAAAGTATCCACGCCGGTGAACTGAGTCTCCGGAACAAAACTGGAGGGGGTATCAGTAGACAACATATCGATAACCGGCCGATAGACATCGTCCGCTAGTGGTTCAGTGCCCCTGCCACCCCCTCCCCCAGGCATGGTCTGCATCATCCCCGGCATCATCTCACCCATCCCCATCCCCATCATATTTGGGGTCATGCCCCCATCCCCGCTGCCATGGGCATCCTACCACCCATCCCACCCATCCAATTGTACATATTGCAGTAAGGGGACATCATACCACTCATCCCCCCCATCCCACCCATACCACCCATCCTACCCATTCCACCCATCCCCGACATTGTCGGAACCGTTGTCGCATTTCCGCTAGAGTTTCCCTCCAGTTCGGCAGGAAACGTCGGAGTCTGCGACTCGCTCGTGGCGGGGGAGTTCCTGTCGTTCTCCATTAAGTAGAAATGAAATTTGTAGTAAAAGAAGAGAGAAACTTGTTAACACAAGTGGTGCGAATGAAATGAAGTTCAACGAGCCGTATATATAGAGTTTTTTAAAAAAATACCGGAGGTCCGACCCGGACGTCCGACCCACGCCACAATGGCGGACGTCCGCCCGCCCGTTGCCCGCACGTCCAAGGACATCCGACGTCCTTACGGGACGTTCGTATCCGAGTTGAGACGCCACAATGGCGAACGTCCCGGTCGCCCGTCGCGGATGTCCGACCGGACGTCCGCCATTGGAGATGCTCTTAGTATTTTTTATCTTTTCTTTTTTTGCTAATGTTTTCATTAGCTTGCAGATTTTATATTCACAACAATTCTATAAAACTAGGGTTGAGCAAAAAAACCGGAAACCGAATATCCGAACCGAACCAAACCGAAATTTTGAAATTCGGTTCGGTTATTTCGGTTTTTCGGTTTGGTTCGGTTTTGAAAATATAAAAATTTTGGTTTTTCGGTTCGGTTCGGTTCGGGTGAAGAAAAAACCGAAAAACCGAATAACCGAATTATATATATATTCTATTAATTTAATATATTATATTATATATAATATATAGTATATTCTTTTAATAAATTCTACTATATTATATATATTATATGTATTATTAATTTTATATTATATATAAATATTCTATTAGTATATATAAAATAAAATAAATTACACACATATATATATATTAATATTATATTTATTTTTTCGGGTTTTTCGATTTTTTCGGTTTTGTTCGGTTTTTTCAGTTTTTTAAGTTCGGTTTTCGATTTTTCGGTTTTGGTTTTTCGGGTTCGGTTCGATTTGGATTTTGACCTAAATTCGGTTTTTCGGTTTTGGTTCGGCTTTGACAAAAAACCGAACCGAAATGCACACCCCTATATAAAACATTTATTCTTAAATTTCTCTTACTTTTAGAATGAAACTGTCATCTTCATTTAAGAAATTGTTTTCTGTTCACCATTCCTTTAAAAGAAATTGTCATCCTTTTCGTTACACTTACAATGTATTGTTCGCCATTTAAATGTCCAAATCGACCTAATAATTTTTGTACTACCCCCAAACCTAAAATCATGAATTCGCCAATGGTGTTTCTAATTATATTGGAGAAAGCCATTGTATTTTTTCGTCTATATTTTTTGTTATGAGAGGGAATTTTTTGATGATTTATGGTGATTCAATAAGTGAATATATTTATAGGAAAAAAAGTTGTATAAAAAATTAATGTGATGAATGTGTGGGAATAAGAAAGGGCTGCGAATACATAAATATATAACGAAATCTATACGTATAAAATTAATTGTATATATAGATTTAAATAATAGTATAATTTAATATTTTGGATTAAATCCATAAAATATATCCATTAATTTATAAATTTTTTTGTTATAAAGTATACGTATGGTATAACGGTATAGTGTACTGAAGTTCGGTATGCGTCCTGTACGGTATATCAAAGTTCGGTACGATATACCGAAATAAGGATACGGTAACGATAGTGATATTCCATACTAAAAGTTTGGTATACCATAATTTGATATATGTTGAAACTTTCGATACGGTAACGGTATGAAATTATTCTCTACATTATTATCTTACTTTACTCTCTCTCTCCATTTTAATTATTTATATCATTTTTCTAAAACGAATGTTCAAAACGAAACGCATCTACTAAAGTGAAATGGAGGGAGTATTTTTAAACTATTAACCTTATCATACTATTATTATTTAATCTATATTAAAATATTACATTTAAAAAATATATAGAATGTGTCGTGCATCTTTTGGGTGAAATACTACTAGTTAAACTAAACCAATACACATATATTAGTACTAAGCTTGGCAATTTTAATTTATCGCAGTCAGAACAAATTAAATGATCATACTCTTATGATATGATGTTAAATTCTATGTCAAACATTTAGATGATTATTATTACGGGCAATGCATACAATTTATCGAAGAGAAGAAACATTGGTGGGCATGTTACTTAATACTATGTGCAAATAATAGTCGGTAGATTTGAAAACATTGGTGGCGTTCGGTTGCCATGACTAATATCATGAGACTATTCATCTAGTATTAAGTTGTGGGATTATTTTAATTGGAGGGGGGGCTATGACTAATTATCATGAGACTATCCATCTAAGATTAAGTTGAAGGGTTCAATCTTATGAACCAAACATGATACATATTTAATCATGAGATTTAATCTTGCCAACCGAACACCCCCATTATGTACAATACATCCATTTTGTAATCTTATGCTAAAACTTGGAAATGCGCTCAGCATCTTGCAATGCATAGGTTGTCTGTAGGATCACGTGGGCCTAAGAGCATCCACATCCGTGCTCTTGCAAACGAGCACGGATGTGGGCCCGACCCCACTTTTTCTACATGCTCTTAGGCAAGAGCACAACACCCACATCCGTGCTCTTCCGCAAGGACGAGCACAAGGGTCCCACCATTCCATTATTCAATTTAAATAAAAACATTTCCACAAAATTAAAATGCATTAAAAATATCCGGAATAATATTACAAAATACATTAAAAATTAAAAATTACATAATTAAAATCCAAAAAAATAAAAATTACATAATTAAAATCCTAAAAATTAAAAGTTACATAATTAAACTCCTTACATAATTAAATTCATAAAATTAAAAAACACACTACTCGTGGCCGAATTTCGCCCATATGTGTTTGATTGGGTCTTCTTGTAGCTCAACGTGGGTTCGGGTATCGCGCATTGTGTGCCTTGTTTCGATCCTCTCACCCACCGTCGTATGCACACCTCGGCGTGGGGGAGACCTCGCGCTTGAGCTTCCGGCTTCATCCTCGTCGTAAAAGCTAGCCGTCCTCGGTCCTTCGTCGGCTATAATCATGTTGTGTAAGATAATACACGTGTACATGATGTCAACGATATTTTTCACGTACCACAGCCGAGACGGGGCCTTCACAATGTTGAATCGGGCTTGAAGGACCCCAAAGGCTCTTTCGACGTCTTTCCGCGTGGACTCTTGACGCTGAGCAAAAAAAACCCGTCTCGGGTCTTGCGGGTTGCTAAGCGTCTTCACGAAAGTCGACCACCTTGGGTATATACCATCGGCGAGATAGTAACCCATGTGGTATACATTTCCGTTGACGGTGAAGTCAATCACCGGTGCTACACCATTCAACACATCATAGAAGAGGGGTGAAGAATAG
This sequence comes from Salvia splendens, assembly GCF_004379255.2. NCBI lineage: Eukaryota > Viridiplantae > Streptophyta > Magnoliopsida > Lamiales > Lamiaceae > Salvia > Salvia splendens. The sequence continues at coordinate 17,069,106 of NC_056036.1, read as the reverse complement.
AGCACGTTCAAGTCGTTGTTGGATCCGGCAACACCGAAATATGCATGCCAAATCCATAGGCGGTAGTCGGCGACCGCTTCAAGGATAAGTGTTGGGCCGCCGCCTTTGTGGCCGCTTAAGTGTTGCCCCCTCCAAGCAGTCGGGCAATTCTTCCACCTCCAATGCATGTAGTCAATGCTGTCAAGCATACCGGGAAAGCCATGGACTGTTTCGTGAAGACGAAGCAACCGTTGGCAATCATCGGTGGTGGGTGCCCGAAGGAATTCATCACAGAAAGCTGAACGAACGCTCTCGCAAAAAATTTTAAGACAAAAGATTCCAGTGGACTCACCGACATGCAAATACTCGTCGAAGAGGTTGGCCGTTTGCCCAGTAGCGAGTTGTCGAATGGCACACGTACACTTCTGCAACACCGAGAGACTTTGCCGACCGGCTGCATCTGGACCTGTTTGGAAGTATTCAACACGGGCGGACAATGTGTTGACAATACGCATGAACAAGCGTTTTGACATGCGAAAACGGCGCCTAAAGTAATCTTCCGGAAACCGCGGCTGGTCGGAAAAATAGTCGGCAACGAGCCTTTCGTGGGCTGCCTCCCGGTCACGATGGATGTAGCAGCGAGTTGATCTAGTTGGTTGAGGTGGAGGGGCGGAGGTATTCGCTACGACATATGCTTCATAAGCGGCACGATGTTGTTCGTAGTATTCTTGTTCTTCGCGCTCTGCTTCCACAATGAGATGGGTAAAATCCATTTGAGGTTTTGAGTGAGAGATGGTGTAGATAAGTTGTATGAAAATTATGAATGAGAGATGATTTGATGTGAAAAATGGATGATGAATGTGAGTATTTATAGATGATTTTGTGTGAAAAAAATAAAAAATATTCAAAAAATACAGAAAAACGGGCCAAAAACGGCCATTTTTTTGGATTGTGAAAATATTTTTTTATTTTTTGGTATTATTTTCAATTTTTTTAAAAAAATGATTTTCTAACGGATATGCTGTTGGCCAATCAGAATGCGCCACGTCGCCTGCTCGCTGGCACGGACGTGCTCGATGCATCGAGCAGTGCCGTGCCAGCGGCAAGAGCGCAGCGGCGGACAGCGGTACCGCGCCGCTGGCAAGGACGGACGGAGGAGCAATTGCTCGCCGCTGTGGATGCTCTAACATGGCCCATTACACATTTTGCTTGTGAAATTTTTTTAAGTCATAAAATAGCATGCCATACCTTTATATACATGAATTTATTTTCGATTTCTGAACATCCGTGACCAAAGTAAAAATATGCCAAAGCTCGCGTATATATTTAGGCTTAAATATAAATTTTACAAGTGAATCATGTCGGTTTAACGAGGTGTATGTCACATTTAGTTTTGACAAATATTCCATTCATGAAACATCATACAACAATATTTGATGATACTTTCTAAAATTCACGTGTAAAACTAAAATACAACTTCGTGTATTTAACTGCAAATAATCTTATTTTCGATTATCAAATAGCTAAAATCAAACTTTGGCATTTATAAAAAAAATTTATTGAAACCATATTAGAGAAATTTTCAATAAAAAGTGGAACCGAAGTCTTAACCAAAACTGAAAACGAAACAAAATATAGCCGCAAAATTCCAGACTATTTATTGCTGGATTTGCGTACTGTGGCCAATTTTGTAATATTTACTTGTGCTGGGGTCGGGGAGAAATATATAGTTTGGGATGAGGCGAATGAAGTATTTCGGCAGGACAACATTAGAAATATAATCAACTCTGAAAAAAATGGGTCCAAGGACAAAAATATCCAACCCATCTTACACTTGTTTTAAATTATTATTTACAGAATAAATTAATAAAAGAAGATATCAGCATAAGCACACAACTAGAACTATCTGAATTGCATGTGTCGTTGAATTGTGTGTGTGTGTGACCATTATTTGCTTTATATTTCAAGATTTTGAACTCGAATTTGGCAGTTCCACACTTCCAATAAGGCATGTGTAGCCACGTATCCTACTTATGTGCAAAAATATCGGTATTTCATCAAATAATAACTAATTTACAGTAATAACTAATAACTAATATTAATTTTATATGTTAAAAATATCAACACAAAGACATAATTATATCAATCTTCGTGTTGATAAACTTATGTCTTTGTGTTCATATTTAAATTTACATGTTGAATTGATATAATTATGTCGTTGTGTTGATAATTTTAATACACAGAATTGAAAGTTATTAATTATTACTGTAAATTATTTAGCACACTAACGCAACCGGCAAAACATCAGTATAAGATTTCACTTTTATGTCGATTTTACGCCTATTTCTAAGGATATACATTGAACACATTATATCCCGGAATTTGACGACGATTTTACGCTTATTTCTAAGGATATACATTGAACACATTATATCCCGGAATTTGACTATCCATCATTTACCCATACGATGATAGGTAATGGGTAATGTTATCAAATATTGGAAACACCAAAAATAATATTTCACTTTTATATGTCCTAATTAATTCTAGTCTTGACACGACTTGATTGTAGCTTAGTCCAATACTAATTAATAGTAGCATCCTTATCCGTGCTTTTGCCAACGAGCACGAATGTGGACCCGAACCCGCTTTTACTCTATGCTCTTAGGTAAGAGCACAACACTTACATCCGTGCTCTTCCGCAAAGACAAGCTCAATGGTCCCACCATTCTATTATTAAATTTAAATAAAAACATTTCCACAAAACTAAAATGCATTAAAAATATTCGGAATACTAAATTACATAATTAAATTATCATTTGAGAAAAAATGGTTGATAACTACATAAAAAAATTGGTAATCAATTGTGCCTCAAGATGATTCATTAGAATTTAGAATAGATAAATGACCAAATATCAAGGATCAAATGTCTACTTGTTAAGGACTTTAACGTCAAACTAATTAATCATGTACTAACATATACTATTATTAACTACCCAAATAAAGAAATACCAATATCGATTATCAGATATTGAAAAGGTCAACCCCAATTAAATTTAATTACAAATCAAAATATAATTATTGAATATCAATATGTCAAGGTCACAAACATACTTTACTTCTAAAAATTAAAACCAACTTTGAGCCTGAAAAAAGTAACACTTTTATTGAGATGGACTTTTTGTATACTTGGGAATGTCTTTTGTGAATCAATAGAAAAATATTATGCCTATTCCGTGACGAAGTGGGTGTTGGGGTGAACTAAATAATTACAAAAGTGGGTAAATAGAAATCACATCCACACATCGCAGATATTATTTATTCTAGGATAATATTTTATTTGGATTATACTCTGTATTGGGAGTATTATTATTTGTAATATGGTATATTAGTATAGATTCTTTGTATTGTTAAAGTCTAGAGACAAAAAGGTGCTCTTTGTCGTAGTCGAATTTCGCTCAAATGTGTTTGATTAGGTCTTCTTGTAGCTCAATGTGGGCTCAGGTATCGCGCATTGTGTTCCTTGTTTCGATCCTCTCGCCCACCGTCGTATGCACACCTCGGCGTGGGGGAGACCTCGCGGTTGAGCTTCCAGCTTCATCCTCGTCGTCAAAGCTAGCCGTCATCGGTCCTTCGTCAGCTATAATCATGTTATGCAAGATAATACACGTGTACATGATGTCGGCGATATTTTTCACGTACCACAGCCGAGACGGGGCCTTCACAATGATGAATCGGGCTTGAAGGACCCCAAAAGCTCTTTCGACGTCTTTCCGAGCGGACTCTTGACGCTGCGCAAAAAGAACCCGTCTCGGGTCTTGCGGGTTGCTGAGCGTCTTTACGAAAGTCGACCACCTTGGGTAGATACCATATGCGAGATAGTAACCCATGTGGTATGCATTTCCATTGACAGTGAAGTCGATCGCCGGTGCTACACCATTCAAAACATCATTGAAGAGTGGTGAAGAATAGAGTACGTTCAAGTCGTTGTTGGATCCGGCAATACCAAAATATGCATGCCAAATCCATAGGCGGTAGTCGGCGACCGCTTCAAGGATAAGTGTTGGGCTGCCGCCTTTGTGGCCGCTTAAGTATTGCCCCCTCCAAGCAGTCGGACAATTCTTCCACCTCCAATGCATGTAGTCAATGCTGCCAAGCATACCGGGAAAACCATGGACTGTTTCGTGAAGACGAAGCAACCGTTGGCAATCATCGGTGGTGGGTGCCCGAAGGAATTCCTCACCGAAAGCTGAACGAACGCCGTCGCAAAAATTTTAAGGCAAAAGATTCCAGTTGACTCACCGCCATGAAAATACTCATCGAAGATGTCAGCCGTTTGCCCAGTAGCAAGTTGTCGGATGGCACACGTACACTTCTGCAACACCGAGAGACTTTGCCGACCGGTTGCGTCTGTACTTGTTTGAAAGTATTCAACACGGGCAGATAATGTGTTGACAATACGCATAAACAATCGTTTTACATGCGAAAACGGCGCCGAAAGTAATCTTCTGGAAACCGCGGCTGGTCGGAAAAATAGTCGGCAACGAGCCTTTCGTTGGCTCCCTCCCGGTCACGATGGATGTAGCGGCGAGTTAATCTAGTTGGTCGAGGAGGAGGGGCGGGGGGTATTCGCGGTGAGATAGGCTTCATAGGCAGCACGATATTGTTCATAGTATTCTTGTTCTTCGCGCTCCGCTTCCGCAATGAGATTGGTGAAATCCATTTGAGATGATTTGAGTGAGAGAGGAAGATGTAGATAAGTTGTATGAAAAAATTTGAATGAGAGATGAATTGGAGATGATTTGATGTGAAAAATGGATGATAAATGTGTGTATTTATAGATGATTTTGGGAATAAAAATATTTTTAAAAAAATAAAAAAATTCCAGAAAAACGGTGAAAAAAGGGTCATATTTTTTGGAATCTGATTTTTTTTTTAATTTTTGGTATTATTTTCGATTAAAAAAAGAATTTCCAACGGAAATGCCGTTGGCCAATCAGAACGCGCCACGTCAGCTGCTCGCTGGCACGGACGTGCTCGATGCATCGAGCAGCGCCGCGCCAGCGGCAAGAGCGCAGCGGCGAGCAGGCGGTGCCGCGCCGCTGGCACGGACGAATGGACGGGTGTCCACTCACCGCTGTGGATGCTCTTATTTTGGTTTGTCCACGATTTATAGAATCATTTACTTTATTCCACTTTTAATATGCGGACCCTACATTCCACTAACTTTTTACACTCACAATCCAACTCTATCAAACTAATACTTTAAATGGGTCCCACATCTCATTCACTTTATCCCTTTACTTTCATTTACAAAGTCAAACAATTTCTTAAAACTCATGACGAGTCAAAATGACTCTTTAAATGGTGGACAGAGGGAATAGTATATAGTTTTGGGGTGTTGAAACTTGGAACTGAATAAGTGGTGGTGTTGAGGTTGATGCTACGTTAATCTTTTCAGGTACGAAATCTTGATTTTGGCCATCGACGGCTGCTTCGTGATTAAATTGTTCTGGAAATTTGGCTGATCGTCGGGTTTGAAGCCGTTGCTATCGGTCATGGATTTACTCCTTCCTGCTTAGGGATTTGATTCGACTCGAGAATCAGATCCCCTTTTTCGTGCTACAGTGTCTATTCGATTGGACCAAACCGGCAGGGGTCCAGCTCTCCAGATTTTAGCGCTTCGGTTTTTCAATAATATCCTACAGAGATCGGAGGAAACCGTCGCGAAATTCCGTAACCTTGCCGGAAAACACATCCTCGATCTCCTCCGATCAAGCTTCATTCCAATCGATTACGAGGAGCCGCGGGAGAGCAAATAATAGTAGCTGATTGGCACCCACACCAATAAATAATTTTTAGCTAAATCAAAACTTAAAATTATGCAAATCGATGCGAAAATTCTTTTTTTGTCTCCGATTTCAAATTGCTGTGTTTTTGTTTAACCCTTAATATTAGTTATGGTTTATTAGGACATATATTCATTTTTACATTTAATTTCAGTTTTAGTTAATTAAGAATTGAATATTATATTTGATAATTTCGCAAATGGAATATATACTACTCCATAATTTTTGTAACTTCAAAGCTTGGTTCAGGGTTTAGTAATTATTGATTATGGGAGTATCGATCATAATAACTTTATTTTATAATAAATATTTAAATTATTAAATTTGACACTATTTTGCTATATTTAATTTTCTATTTTTCGATGAATCAAGTGTACGTATTTTATTTGTTCTCGCTCATGTTTAAATACTGGCATTGTATAAAATATGTTCCATACTTTTAATAATGTCAAAATTAACTTCACTCAAAGTAAAAATTTTATTTTAAGTCTATGGACCACTCTAAAAGAAGCAAGAGTAGATACTTAATTATTTAATTTCGACACGAGCATAAATTAAAATTATTAAATTATTCAAATAAATTAAAATTAAAACTACAAATCGATTCTGGTTCCGACCGGTTCTTATCTAACAGCTTCCGGTTTCGGGATTCATGAAAATTTATAACTGGATACCCGGTCAACCGAACAGGGTAGAACCGGAAGCGTCCGAATAAGCAGTCCTAGTTGCAAATTAACGAACATGTGAGGTGAATATCACACCTAATTATTTATTTATATATATGCAATGAGGGCATATTTGTCATTTATTGTTTTATCCTTAAAATATTCCCGAGCAATATTTTATTCTACAAACATCATAAAAATCTTATCCTGATGTTATCCTATTTTCATACCATATTACTATTAAGCTTGACAATTTTAATTTATCGCAGTCAGAACAAATTAAATGATCTTAATGTTATGATATTAAATTCTATGTCAAACATTTAGATGATTAATAGTAGTAGTAATTTATAAGTACAATACAACTTATCAAAGAGAAAAAACATTGGTGGGCCTGTTACTTCTTATTTGTAAATTATAGTCAGTAGATTTGAAAACATTGTGTTCATCCATTTTGTTATCTTATTCTGAAAACGAAACAAATATGCCAATAAAAAGGAAAAGTATTAGTTGTACTGTCCAAAAGAAAGGGAATAAAATATTATATCGATATTCAAGGAATTAAAATATAGTTTCCTAATGACAATTGAATATAGTACTACTATATGATTCATAATAACAATATGATAATAGTGGGTTTACCATGTACCCAATTTCGGACGCCCATCTATTGTTATTTATTAAATCAAATCAATAAACATATAACTTTTTCGTATTTCCCTCCATCGGAATTAAATGTAGAAAGATTAATGTGATATGATTCTACTTTGAACTAAATGAAGGCAAATAATTCTGTGAATCGACGCATAAAAAAAATAATTAGAGTAACATGATCCTGGAATTAAACGTAGACTTTCAACTAAATAAAAAAATACTTACTAAATTATGTGAATCGATGGATAAAGGTTTTGCATATTATCTAAATCAATTTAGTACTCTTTCCTTCTGTCCGGAATTAAATGTAGAAAGATTAGTGTAATAGTATGATTTAACTTTTAACTAAATTAAAATTAATTATAATCATGCGAATCGACGCAAAAAGGTTTTGCATATTATTTCCAAATCAATTTAATTCAAATTATTCATATTGGACGACACACTAAAAATATTTAATGCCCATATATTATGATTTTGTCTTCAATTTCAAATCGTTGTGTTTTAATTTAACCCTTAATACTAGTATTAGTAATGGTTTATTAAGACATATATTCAGTTTTTACATTTAATTTCAATTTTAGTTAATTAAGAACTGAATATTATATTTGATAATTTTGCAAACGGAATATATATAACTTTTGTAACTTCTTGGTTATAAGTATTGATTACGGGAGAATTAATTATAATAACTTCATTTTAAAATATACTCAAATTTGACACTATTTAGCTACATTTAATTTTTTATTTTTCGATGAATCAGTGCATGTAATATTTTATTTCTTCTCATTCATGTTTAAATATGGTGTCATTGTATAAAATACGTTCCACATTTTTTTAATTATGTCGAAATTAAGGCACTTTACTTTACTATAATCAAAGTATAAAAACTTAATTTTTTTTGTTTCAAGTCTATGGACCACTCTAAAAGAAGCAAGAGTAGATACTTAATTATTTAAAGTCGACACGAGCATAAATATATTTTTCTATTAATTTTTTTACTACTTTGACTTAGATTAAGATAAATAGATCAACTTTTTGAATGCGGGAAATGGATTTTGCCATCCCCAATTACTATGATTTGTAGTAGTGTTGCCCACAGTTCATGAACGGGCGATTTCGGTTTCGATTCCGGTTTTAGGAAATGTGGAACCGGAATCGAATCGTGAGGCTATTTCACGGTTACGGTTTCGGTTCGAAAATCGGCGGTTCCGGTTCCGGTTCCGAACCGCCGGTTTTCAGACGGTTATGGCGGTTTTTCATTTTATTTTATTTTTCTGTGTAATTTGAACTTATATAATAAATTGGAACAAGACAATGGATAATTTAAATTGAAATAAGACGAGTAAGGTGGAAATCATATTAATTTTATTGAATTTGAGTTGTAAACGATACATTACAATTTACAATACATATACAAATGTGATATAATTTACAAGTGACGTTGGAACATAAATAAAAAAACACGAAATGGGGGGAAAATGAACAAAATTGAAAATGGCTTGAGCTCAACTTAAACTTTCAAAGTTAAACTTTTCAAATTTAAGTTGAGTTGCCTACGTATCCACAATTTTATTGAGAAATCAAAGCCCACGTAGTTCTCTTACATTGCTTACCTTTTTGGTCGGTCGTGCTCGCCGCTCAACGTCCCCCGTCATTGATATTGTTGAGCGCCCTCGCTTCCGACCTCGTCATCGGTAGAAAAGTCTTCACCATCACTCTCTACACGGAAGTCGAAATCCAGCTCTTGTACTCTCATGTCCGCCTTTGCCCAATATCAAGTAACATAGTGGCTTCCATGTTTTTAGCGGAGAGATTGTTCCTTTTGTCGTCTAGGACACAACCGCCGACACTTAAAGCTTGCTCAACGGCGACGGTGGAAGCGGGAACGACGAAAAATCTCCTTAGCCATTAACGAGAGTATCGGAAACTCTTTGTCATGTGTTCCCCACCAATTGATGGTGTCAATATGTTGAGTAGGAGGACCTGCATCTTGAAAAATAGAGCGCGATTCCAAATATATATCTAACTCACTAGTAGCCCTAGTCCTATTAGTTGTAGCACCGTATAGATCTTGCAATTGTGATACTACATCTGGATCAATCATGACGTTGCTATAGTTCCCCTCACCAAAATCAAATGTAGAAGGACTAGGAGGAGCACGTACCTGGTGAGTGGTGTTATACTGCATTTCATATTCCGCGTAGAGAGCACGAAGTGCACTATCTAACCTTAGTTTAATTTCTTCAACATTCAGAAGACTTAGTTCAAAGCCTTCTCCTCTTGTCAAACCCATTTCGCGAAGTTGAGAAAAATCCAAATCATGCAAATAATCATAATACATGTCTAAAATTTTATGAACACCATGCAACTTCCACTTTGGATCCAAGCATTTTGCAATCAAAAACACATTTGGAATACGCGCAAAATATTTCAACCATTTTTCAACCATATAAAACAAAATAGCCTTCAACTCTATGAATTGAGTATCTTTCACATACATGCAATGCTCCAAAACACGGACATAAGTAGGATAATAAACACCGGATAACTCAAGTGTGGCATTTTTGAAAGCTTGGAGTAATCGAAATAAATCCATGCTGTGGTCCCAACAAGAGGGTATCAAAAGCAAATCAGAAGGAACATGCGGGCAAGTTCTAAAAAAAATCACATAAATATTCAATGTGGTTCAAGGTCGACTCCAACATATCCTACGTCGAGTTCCAACGAGTTGAAACATCCAAACGAAAATTGGTGTACTTGCACTGCTTGCTATGACAATATTTCTTCCAAGCTCTACCAATAGGAGCTTTGTTATGAATCAACTTAACAGTAGTTCTAATATGATCAATATACTTTTGCCACAAATCGATCGCATCTTGAACACACAAATTCAAAATATGGGCAATACATCGCACATGAAAATATTTGCCATCAATAACAGGAGAACATGCACTGATGAGTTCATCTATACTAGTAGTGTTAGCGCTTGCATTATCAAAACCAACGGAAAAAATTTTATTGATCAATTGAAAGTCATTCAAAACTTGAATGATCAATTGAGCAATTGCTTGTGCAGTGTGTGGTGCGGGAAATTCCCGAAATGCAATCAAACGTTTGTTTAAAGTCCAACTGTGATCAACGAAATGCACAGTGATGCCCATATATGAATTTTTGCAAAAACCCACACATCAGAGCAAATGTAAACTTTATGACCCAAGTTAACAATAAACGTACCTAATTGTGCCTTCTTTTCCATGCATTGTCTAACAACAGCTCGAGTCATAGAAGTTCGACTCAATTTTCTTGCAGCAGCATTATAAACTTGTCGCATACTCAACTCAAACGCATCGTTATCAAAAGCATTGAATAAAAAATGTTTCATTACAGCAAATCTAGACATCACATTTAGAGCATTTTTGTGATAATATTTTAAAAGAGTAGTGCTACACATACCTGATGTTTGAGATGAACCCGTCCCACTCTCGGTCCCGGCTCCATGTTGAAAGTTGAGTTGAGTTTGGGTTGGAGTGATACCAAACTCGACCGGATGTGCTTTCTCCATGTGACGCCATATCCTCCACCCTTTTCTTAATGTGTATACGTTTTCGCAATATTTGAAATACACATTAAAAATGTTCGGATCGGTACTATCTCGTTCCTTCTTGAAATGTTTGACCATGATGTTTGAGGTTAAAGACCTTTCAATTGGTTTAGGAGGTTAGGAGGGTTTCCACGACCACGACGACTCCTTGGTGGTGGTGGGGGTGGCATTTCTTGTTGTTGTTCCTCTTTCGCCTCTTCTTCTTCCTCCTCTTCCTCGTCATAATTATCGCCGTCGTCAAGATTCACCAGGGGTTGGAATTTGTTGAGAATAGGCACCGGGAGCACCACTACCACTACCAACATAAGCATCGCCACCACAATATCCACATCCGCCTTGGGATTAAGAGCGGGAGAGGGCAATAGCATTGACTATATCTTGCTCTTCTCGATTATACAAAATAATATTTGTAGTGTAAATATCAAATAGAATTATGAATAATAATGTAATGCAATTCATAATTAATAATATTAGTAGATAATAAATATTAACCTGCCACATATCTATGTTCCTTTGAGAAATCTCATCAATAACGGATTTTCGACTTGGCCTCTTGGACTTTCCTTTTCCCTTATCAACACGACCTTCTCGGGATGAAGACATCTTGATACTTTATGGAATTATAGTAGAAATATGGAATTATAATTTTTTTGTTTTGTTTTAGCAATTGAGAAAGACAACTTATAGAAATATAGAACAAGTATAACAATGCATAATATAAGAGTAGCACTTGAATAATTCAAATGTAAGCACAAATAGCACAAATGAGAAATGGGAGACAAAGAGAGAGAATTGAGAGATTGAAGAGATAAACTCTTATTAACACAAGAGTGGGGCAAATGTAAGTGCGGATAGAGGGGGGTATTTATAGATAAAAATTGGGGGGGGGGGAATGGATCAATATGAATTCAAAATTCGATTTTTTTAAAAAACATTGCGGTCAAAAAACTGTCGGAACCGCCGGTTTTACACCCAAAACCGCCGGTTTTGGTCAACAAACCGCCTGCAAAGCCACCTGACCACCTGCATGAACCATCCAATCAGCGCTGCAACGTGTCAGCCTTGTGTTCCGCACTAAAACCGGAAAACCACCGGTTTGGCGGTTAACCGCCGATTTCGGTCAAAAATCGCCTGAAAAAGCTTACCCGTGGCTACCAAAAGCTGAACGCCTCGAACACCTCGCCGGAACCGTGAAACCGCCGGTTAACCGGCGGTTCGGAACCGTCCGAAACTGGCGGTTTCGGTTCGTAAAATCTGGAACCGGAACCGGCCCGCGGTTCAAAATATGGCGGTTCCGGTTCAAGCAAAATGTCACGGTTCCAGTTTCAAACCGGAACCGGCAGTTCCGGTTCCGCGGTTAACCACCGGAACTGAAAACCTTGGGCATCTCTAATTTGTACTCCCTCTGTCCCTGAAAGTTTGTCCCATTTTTATATTTCCGCCCGTCCCACAAAATTTATCATATTTCACTTTTTACCATTTTTGGTAGTGGACCCTATATTCCACTAACTCATTCATACTCACATTTTATTATAAAACTAATATATAAAAGTATGACTCACATTCCACTAACTTTTTTAACTCACTTTTCATTATATTTCTTAAAACTCGTGCCGGGTCATAGTGAGACAATATTTGGGGGACGAAGGGAGTAGTAAATTTGCATTTAGAAAAAAAACACCAAACATCATTTTCCCTTAAACACTACTTATCAATTCAAATGTAATTAATTAACTAACTAAGCACACTTTAATAAAAATGAGTTATGACTTAAATGTCGAGTAATTTGATCAGATTTGGAGCCAAACATTGCATCCATGATCCATCCCAATTCGAGTCAACAACGTTTCGTGTCTTTTCCTTTTCTTCAATTTTCCGGAATTCTTGTACTTACAAAATTTAAATAATGAAGAAGAGATTAATTCTTAAATCTTTTTCATCGCCGTTTCAATAAAATTGCAAAAGAGGGCTTCTTTTCTAGAGCTGCTGTTAGTGAGGCTATCCACAATGGCGCCTAGCGCACCGCCTAGCCGAGCGCCAGCGCTAGGCGGTCGCTAGGCGAACCATTGCAGCCTCCGAAAACCGCCGAGCGGTTTTTCGGAATTAAAAATCGCCTAGCGCTAGGCGGTCTCCGGGCGCTGGGCGATCCGTTCGGCGCCATTGCAGCGTCGGGATCGCCTAGCGCATCGCCCAGCAGTTTTTTTTTATTTTTTTTTTAAATTCTCCCGACACTATATATACGCGATTTGCACTTCATTTTCATTCGCACCACTTGTATTAACGAGTACTCTCTCTATATAAATTTCTATACAAGAAAAACAGCGAGTGATTTTTTTAAGTAATGTACTTTTTTTAATGTAATTTTTATTATTAATGTACTTTTTTAAAATTTTAGTACTTTTTTTAATTTATTGTACTTTTTTAATTTTTTGTATTTTTTTTTAAAGTGAAATAGTATTATTAATGTTTCCCGTATATGTCTCGTAAATTAAATTCCGTATATTGTGTTATTTAGTGATGTGGCTATTGATGTGGCTGAGCTATTTATGATGTGGCTGGGCTAAGGCTGGACTATTTCTGATGTGGCAGGAGGATTTTTAGTATTGATGACGTGGCAGGAGGAGTTTGTGGCCACTGTGAATACCCTGATAGGCACACCTGTCAAGCAACTCATCATCATTTCCTCCACTTCTCTCTCTCTCTTACATCACGCAGAATTCGCCGTTTCTCGGAATTCTTTTGTTTTTCTTTCAGTATTCTTGAGGACCCATCTTTTTGGGGGATTTTTGCTTTAGTTGAGTTGTTAGATTGGATCTGTTAGTGGTCGTTTCAAGTTGGCTCTAGGAATTCTACCACCAGAGATAAAAAGAAGGTAATTAAATAGCTTAATTGAATCTCTCTTTTTTCCTCAACTTCATTTGGCGGTTTCAGTGAAGTTATTTGATGTCTGAATGAATGTGGGCGTTTTAATTGATGGTAAAAATTGAGTCTTGATGACCGGGGAAGCTGCTGCGTGACAGTATTAGTAATGATGCATTGGAGACTGTGATATTTGAGGTTTTGTAGTGTCCGAATGTTAGCTGTTTTGTTTGCTGAATCGATACGGAAAACGGCTTGTCTTTACTCGATGTGTGGAGGCATAAATTCATGATTCAGTGAGTCCCAAAAAATTGGAGAATCGAGAAAGTGGTGGAAAGAATTCGTCTGGTACCAGCTCAATTTATAATTTTTTTTGTGTTGTCTTTTTTGATGGGAGTGCAGAAGAATTGATTTATTTTAGTTTGCATCCTCTGCAAATTGGATTGGGATGAATGTTGTAGCTCAAAATATGGTGCATGGAATATTTCGAGAGTTGTCGACTTAGATGATTCGAAAGCACAGAAGCATCCGTCAAGTTTAGTTGCAGAGGGGATTATGGATTTGTGCAGCATACCTGCAAGGGAAAGCACATGTTAGTTAGCCTATAGAAGAAAACTGTCATATCAGCGTCGGATGCAAGTGTTGTAACTTATGGTGTTGAACACTTGTTGAACAGCAGAAACCTTGGTAAGTTTTGAATGCTGCATAGCGGAAGACAGTTTGTTGAGGAGAGTAGCTATTCTCAGCCGATGACAGAAGGGGCTTAAAGCTTGGAGAAAGTGCATTAGTTTGTCAATAGATTTTGGATTGAAGCCCACAATCTCTGGCCTTTAGATACTTTCAAAGTAGTCAATTTATTGATTCCACATTTTGTTATGGGTGAGCCTTTTGAACTATGATTTCCAGAAAAGGCTCTGTGGTTAGCATGAAAGATTTGGGCTAAGATCTTATTCAGTATATCTTCTGATGACGATTTTGCCATATCTTTTGTATGTTTCGCGCGTTGCTTTGCCTATGTTATTCCATTAAACTATTTTGGTAATAGCTCATTATTATAAAGTTAAATTCAAAATAATCATATGCTATGTCGTTTGCTAGTTCCAGCACTTCTCATGTTGTTGTTTTGATCTGGCTTCTCAGTAGTGAGGTCTCTAATGCGAGCAAAATCATGCTTTTAGAAGGAAAACTGTCGTGTTTTTCAGTTTCTTAGGTGCCAAAACTTGTAATGCAGTCGTATTATGCCACTTTGGTTTTTCTGTACATATATTTAGCTAGTGACCACAGGCAGATTTTATAATCTTTTTCAGGTTGAGTTTGTGAATCTACAACGTTATACTAGTTGCAGGAACAATATGGCTGTTTCAATGAAAAACTTAGATCCGGCATTCCAGGGTGCCGGACAGAAGGCGTATCCTCATGTTAATGTTTCATTCTCCCCTTAAAATACTTATATTGATTTTGCTATTATCTGCAACATTAACAGCATGTCCTAGTCTGAATTCCTGTTAATTTTTCTTCTGTTGAATATCGTATCAAGGCTATGTACTCGTTTCTTTCCTTAACTTAGTCTAGTGGTACTGAGATATGGCGAATTGAGAATTTTCGTCCTGTTCCAGTCCCAAAATCTTCACACGGAAAATTTTGCACTGGAGATTCCTATGTGATTTTGAAGGTAGTTATGGTTCCTTATCTCACCTCAGAATAACTTAGAGTTCTCTGCATCTCAATTATTTTTATTATCTCAATCCCCATGTCTGTATTGTTAAGTGTTTAGCTAAGTGTCTTCATGTCCAATTGGGATCTTTTGCTTTTCTGTGCTATATAATTATTATTTTCGAATGTTTAGTTATGTTTCTTCATGTCGCTAAGATGCTAGAATGCCTGTTTTCTTTAATTTTACAAAACAAAATAGCTCGCGTATTTGCTTCTGGGAAATAACATTGGCTATATTCTCAATTTTCCCTTGTATTGTTAACCGTAAACCTCAAACACTGGCATGGGCAGGCATTGGACTGCAAGAAAAATTCTTTGTTAGATGATGCTACTTCAGTTTTTATCGAGTTTAGTCTTTAAGCTCCTGTGACTGTGATTATGCCCAACATATCTATTTCGTTCCGACCTGTAGTTCCCTTTCTGCAGACCACAGCCTTAAAAACTGGTGCCCTACACCACGATATTCATTATTGGCTCGGAAAAAGCACCAGTCAGGTAAAGTCTTTATTCTATACTCCTTTACCTCCATTACGGCATTTCCGGACAATATATTTCCTGATTCTCTAAGTATTTTTGTCTGCAGGATGAAGCCGGTACTGCAGCGATCAAAACTATCGAGCTAGATGCCGCACTGGGTGGGCGTGCTGCTCAATACCGAGAAGTGCAAGGTCACGAAACAGAGAAGTTCCTTTCTTATTTCAAGCCATGCATAATACCTCAAGAAGGTGGAGTCGCCTCAGGCTTCAAGCACGCCGAGGCTGAAGAACACCAGACTCGTCTGTTTGTATGCAAGGGAAAACACGTTGTTCATGTGAAAGAGGTAACCCACCATCCCTCATCAGCTTATAATCATTAACGACTTTTCTTCTTGTACGTACATATGCATCACTTTTTTCTTTTGTGATTGAACAGGTGCCTTTTGCTCGATCCTCACTCAACCACGACGACATTTTCATTCTCGATACAAAGTCTAAAATATATCAATTTAATGGCTCTAACTCTTGCATTCAAGAGAGGGCTAAAGCTCTGGAAGTTGTTCAGTACATTAAAGATACTTATCATGATGGAAAATGTGAAATAGCAGCTATCGGTAACTATGCCACTAATTGGGTGTTTTCCTTAACTGAGTTGTAGACGAATGCTTGATGCTTATTTTCTTTTTGACTGCAGATGACGGGAATTTGATGGCTGATGCTGATACTGGAGAATTTTGGGGATTCTTTGGTGGCTTTGCTCCACTTCCAAAGAAATCCTCCTCCGACGAACCCAAGAGTAACAATGCAGCTCCATCTAAGCTATTCCGGTATTTAATTTCCTCTAATAGCTGTACAATTTTTAATAATTTGTCATCTTTAGGTAATTTTTATTGAAAGTCTATGAAAATAAGCAATCTGCCTTCTGCAACCATAATTTTTATCATTGTGTTATGTCAAGGATCGAGAAAGGAGAGAAAATAATTATCGAGGCTGATACCTGGACAAGAGATTTACTGGACACATATTATTGCTATATCCTTGATTGTGGTAGCGAAATCTTTGTTTGGATGGGAAGAAATACTTCTCTTGATCAAAGGAAAGCTGCAAGTAATGTTGTTGATGTAAGTCCAGCTTCTTGACTTGGTTATGATTTTTCATCTGGACTTGTAATTCTACTCTTACCTATTACATTTTTACACCCACTTACAGGAATTACAGAATAGTGAAGATAGACAAAAAGTCCACGTGATTCGTGTGATTGAGGGATTTGAGACAGTGATGTTTCGCTCAAAGTTTAACTCATGGCCCCAGTCGAACAGTGTGGCTGTGTCCGAAGATGGTAGAGGAAAAGTTGCAGGTCAGTGATATGTATTTACTTAATAGGTAATACAGAGTATTAGGTTCCTCTTCGTTGGGTTGCTTAACATCATCATGATATTCCGGAATATATACCTTAATTATTTGTTGAGCTCTTATCATTTGGTTCCGTTTTTTATGTGTTTTAGCACTTCTGAAGCGGCAAGGGATTAACGTGAAGGGTCTCCTCAAGGCAGAAACGCCCAAGGAAGAACCTCAACCTCATATAGACTGCACTGGGAATTTACAGGTGATTTGCAAACAGACGAGGCGGGTATATTCCGTCTACAATGATCTGTATTTCTTGCTTCAGTGCTTTGAATAATTTGTTACTTTACTGCTTCTGATTTTCCAGGTTTGGCGTGTCGAAGGTGAACAAAAAAATCTTCTCTCAGCTTCTGATCTATCCAAGTTCTACAGTGGAGATTGCTATATTTTCCAATATTCTTATCCCGGTGAAGAGAAAGAAGAGCAACTAATAGGCACCTGGAACGGGGAGCTTAGTGTCGAGGTGGAGCATTCATATAGGCAAAAATATACCAATATCTCGATTATATTATTTATGGAAATTTCAACATATTGAATGTACGTATTTATTAATGGAATTACTGATAATGCGAATCTTGCTCTGTAGGAAGATAGGGCATCGGCGACTTTGCAGGCAACCAAGATGGTCGAGTTTCTCAAATTCCTACCCACTCAGGCAATTACCTTTTTTAATAATTCTATTATGATCTTACTCGTCAATGCTACTTTCTGTCTCCAACACTCGTATTAACTGTTCAATTTCGTGCTTCACTAGGCTCGCATCTATGAAGGAAGTGAACCGATCCAGTTCTTTGCGATATTTCAGATCTTTATCGTCTTCAAGGTCTCGGAGTTCACCACCAAACAGAGAGACTATAGTACCTTTTATCCGTATTTTTTCTTGTGTAGGCTGTGAAAAGATTTTCGTCTCATTTTACTAGGGCGGTCTTAGTAAGGGCTACAAGAATTACCTAGCTGAGAAGGAACTTCTCGATGATACATACACGGAGGAAGGACTCGCATTATTTCGGGTTCAGGGAAGCGGACCTGATAATATGCAATCAATTCAAGTCGAACCAGTAAGCCCCGTGCTACATTTTCTTACATGTGCTCTCTTTCCGTTTCTACCTCTTCTGCGCTGGCCATTGCGACACACATTCATTTTTTGACTGATTTAGGTGGCTTCTTCGTTGAATTCCTCCTACTGCTACATACTGCATAGCGGGCCCACCGTGTTTACGTGGTCGGGGAGTCTCACAACACCCGATGCCCAGGAACTTGTCGAAAGGCAGCTGGATCTTATAAAGGTTTGAAACTTGCATAAGAATGTTTTTGTTCAGTTTCATAGAAATTTCTATTGGGTTTTCTGTTTATTGGGCAAAACCTTTTGCAGCCAAACACTCAGTCTAAACTGCAGAAGGAAGGTGCTGAGTCCGAGCAGTTTTGGGACTTGTTAGGCGGAAAGTCAGAATACCCGAGTCAGAAGCTTGTTAGAGAAGCAGAGAGCGATCCTCATCTATTCTCGTGCACCTTGACAAAGGGTATGCTGTCTGGATTTTACAACCGTAGTTTATTTTGGTCCTTGTGAATCCATCTAACCTAATTTGTTTTCTCTTTTAATGATTTCGGCTACTGTTTTCAGGAGATCTCAAGGTACACAAAATGTCATGGCTATATATCATCTCAGAGGAAACAAAAATTGAAGTTTGACTAGTATTTTGATGTGTTAATGAGAAACCACTGGATATATGAGAGTCGATCACAAACTATGTTGCAGGTGACGGAGGTGTACAACTTTGACCAGGATGATCTGATGACCGAAGATATATTCATTCTCGACTGCCATGCCGATGTATACGTTTGGGTTGGGCAACAAGTGGACACGAAGAACAAGTTAAATGCTTTAAGTATTGCCGATGTAAGCTGTAACTCGATTTTTTGTTTATTTTAAGCTAGCATAGATCCTTATGAAGTTTGGATCTTTCTTCTCGTTATACTGAAAATCATTGATACTTTATTACTTCCTAACAGAAATTTGTGGAGCGTGATTTTCTCCACGAGACATTATCACTTCAAGCTCCAGTGTATATTGTTATGGAAGGAGGCGAACCACCATTTTTCACGTGTTTTTTCTCTTGGGACTCCTCAAAATCTGCAGTATGCCATACCACTTTATGCAGATACCTTAGTTCGAATTTGCTCTTCGCCTTACACTCACTTAACTTGTATGGTTACAGATGCACGGTAATTCTTTCCAGAGAAAGTTTAGAATCCTTAAGAACGGAGGCGCTCCGTTGTTGGATGTAAGCAGTTTTTCCCTCTCCTTTGGTCTCTTTTTTGCTAATGATGTGGTTTAAGCTATATTAATAGTATTTAAGAGACAAATTTTGTGTTCTTCCCATCACAGAAACCCAAAAGGAGAACTCCGGTCTCGTATGGGGGGAGGTCTGCTGCACCAGAGAAATCACAGCGTTCAAGAAGCATGTCATTTAGCCCTGAGAGAGTTCGTGTACGAGGCAGATCTCCGGCATTCAATGCTCTGGCTGCTAATTTTGAGAACGCCAATGCAAGAAATATGTCAACTCCTCCTCCAATGATAAGGAAGGTATATCCCAAGTCTGTGACACCGGATTCTGGGAAAAACGCCCCGAGATCGTCATCTATAGCTGCCTTGAGTTCGAGTTTCGAACAACCGCCACCTGCTCGTCAAGTCTTATTACCTCGTTCAAATAAAGGTACGTCTTCTAGAGTTTTTAAGAATCATTGTTGCTTTCTTTCTCCAAAGATGTTGGTTGAAATGTTTCTTCCTTGGCATTGAAGCGAGTCCCGAGGCACCTAAACCTAAACCCGAGCCACTATCCAGGCAGAACTCTGTAGAACCGAGCCCAAAGACTAAGCCAGAACCCATACAGGAAGATGTGAAGGAAAACGAAGCTGAGGACGAGGAAGGACTCACTGTGTATCCCTATGAGCGTCTCAAGACGACGTCGACCGATCCTGTCTCCGACATTGATCTGACAAAACGAGAGGTATGCTAGAGATGAAAATAATACATGCTAATCCATCACATACTTTTTGAGTAGTCTGTTGACAATTTGAAACAAAAAAATTACTACCTCACGGGTTTTAATGCACAATTGATAAAGTATGAGAGAAGAATTGGTAAAGTAAGAGAGAAGAATTGGTAAAGTAAGACAAAGGGAGAGAAAAATGGGCGAAGTAAGAGAGAGGAAGAGAAAAAGTAGCGGAAGTAGTATTAGTGCATTGTGGGATCCACTTCCTAAATTAGAAAGTTTACAAAGTTTCTATTTTTAAGGTACGAACCAAAATGAAAATAGTTTCTATTTTTAGGGGACAAAGGTAGTATAACAACTATCCCATATTGGTGTATAAAAATATTGAAATCACTGGATCATCAATTGGTTTTAGGATTGAACTCTATGGTAATAGTCAAACAATTTTGAGCTAGTTTGATCATTTACTTACTCGTCTCCTTCCACAGACGTATCTGTCCTCGGCCGAGTTCAAAGAGAAGTTTGGGATGTCGAAGGACGCCTTCTACAAGCTTCCTAAATGGAAACAGAACAAGCTGAAGATGTCGCTCCATCTATTCTGAACACCACCCTCCCCACGTATATGGTTGCAAATTCTTACGGTATTTTTATCTCTCCGTATACTTGCCAGATGCGGTCTTCGTTTCAGGCGCCATTGCAATATGCCAATATTTATAGGCGTTCCGAGTTTCTAAGGGGGGACGACTTTGTCGTCTGCGATTCTTCCATGCTTGATATGAATAGTTGGATTTTTCGTGTTTGTGATTTAATTTTTTTGATATTCTTTTCGTTCCCAGGTTTGTTGTGAGCTTGCAGTTTTATTTTTATTTAGGTTTGTATTTTTTGGGGTAACTTCTTGTTGATTTTGTGTTTTTCATTGTTATCGGCTATTGATTATGAGGAGAGTGAGTGGTTAGAAACCTTGCAAATGCAGAGTTTTTAATTTTAGGATATGTAGTGAGCAATTATGTCAAGTGTGTACAGTTTTTATTTATGTAAACAACAAAAATCACTGATTATTTTACTGCCCAATAAAAATATGTGTGTTTTCGTTTATTTCTGCGATTGAAGTATATGTTAGTACTATATTTCTCATCTCCGTCTCCCAATCTTCATTAACACTTCTCTTGTGCTGCTTCCACTAACTAATCCATTGGTGTCGTTCGGTTAGTACGACTAATTATTATATAATCAATATATGATTAAGTCATAGGATTATTTTAGTCGGAGAGAAGTAGCTATGCTATGACTAATTTTCATATTAATTATTCATCAATTTTATGAGACTCAATCTCATAAGTCAAATGTATATATTTAATTATGAGATATAATCTTTTAAAATGAACAATTTTGTAAACCAAACAACCTATTGTAAAACCGAATAACTTATGTTAATGATAATATAGTCCAACCCTAGTGTTGTTATTCAGTCGACCTCAAACTTTAAAAGTCGACAAAACAAGAAAAAGATAAGGCAAGATTGGGGAAATGATGATCGGCGATGAATAATGCATCGCAGACTTAGCTTCCGGTCAACAGGTATTTTTTCAAATTTTCGTATTTTTAATTTTTGTCACAAAAGTCATGTGGTTATATACTGATATAAGATGGTAATATCATTTTAAGTCTTTGTGGTAAATTGTTGAAAAAATCATGATATTTGATCATATCATATTATGACATGTTCTATAATTTTAAAAAAAATTGATTTTTTTTATATTATACACCTGTCATATCGGATACCTGATTCCGAATTTCTCAAAACCTAATACCCGATCTGAAAATGATTTCGGGTACTTGGATATCCAGGTCCAGTTTTGGATTTTTTTAAAAAGAAAATTAACTGCAAACTTTTAGAAATACATACTTTTAGTTCGAATTTGATATAAACTTGAAGTAGTTCGAATTTAAGAGAAAATAACTACTCCCTCTGTCCCATAAAAAATAGGTATAATGGATATGACACAAGAATTAAGACAAAATAGGTAAGTAAGAGAGGAGGAGAAGAATGGTATGGTAAAGTAAGAGAAAGGAGGAGAATGGTAGTTAAAGTAGTGTTAGTGGATAGTGAGACCTACATTATTAAATTGATATAAATTTCTAAAAATGGAATGCACATATTTTGTGGGACTGATGAAAATGAAAAGTGCACATATTTTTATGGGACGGAGGGAGGACAATTTTTTAGATATACAAAATTCATAAGTTATAGCATCCATCGTCCATCGTCCATAATAAACATTTCAAATCAAACATTAACCGTAAGGGCCTGTTTTGCAGATAGGTTTAGGATGGATTGGACTATATTATCCGAATCAAACATTAACCGTAAGGGACTAAGAGCATCCACAATAGCGCCTAGCGCACCGCTTAGCCGAGCGTCGGCGCTAGGCAGTGCGCTAGGCGATCTATTGCAACTGCCTAGCGGTTTCCGGATTTAAAAACCGCCTAGCGCTCGGCGGTTCCGTGGCGCTAGGCGGTGCGCTGGGCGATCCGCTCGGCGCTATTGCAGCGTCCGGATCGCCTAGCACGATTTTTTTTTTCCTAAACACTATATATACGCGCCTTGCACGTCATTTTCATTCGCACCACTTGTTTTAACGAGTACTCTCTCTATCTAAATTTCTGTACAAGATCAACAACGGTAAATGGATTTCAACAACGAGCCTACTTCAGGGAGTAGCGGGTCTCAAGGTCAAACTCCCCCGGTCCCCGTGGGAAGTGGATGGAGTCAGATGCCACCATACTACAACATGTACCTGTGGCAGCAGATGATGCCCGAGATGCCAGCCGTGGGGAGTCCGCCGGGGGGGGGGGGTTTCCGGTGATGCCGGGGTGGGCACCCGGGATGCAGATGATGCCCGGGGGGGTACAGGCGATGCAAGGGACGCCGGGGGGGGGGGGGGGGGGGGTACCGGCGACGGGGGGATCCCCGGCGACACAGGAGACGGCGCGGGACGTCTATTGCCCCAGTTTTGATTTTTCGACTGGTTCGTCGCACACATCGACCCCAACGGAGGCGCAGCCTTGCCCCAATTTGACACTTTCTCCTTCGATGAATTGGGGTTAGATCTTCTCGGTGTTCCGGATGCTCCCGTTCAAACAAGGGGCGCAGGGCGGGGTCGTGGCGCCCCAAAGAAGAAAAACAAGGGGAAGAGGGTCGGCGAGTCCTCGCAGCCAGGTGAGGACGACAGCTCGGTACGGAGGAGGTGGACGGACGCGGAGAACGTCGCGCTGGTCAAGGCGTGGGTGAGTGTTTGCGACGATCCTCTCGTTTCGAACAACCAGAGGATCGTCAACTTGTGGGGCAAGATAACAGTAGCCTACCAGAGGTTTTGCCCGGAGGGGAGGCGATGCACCGGGGAGGATTGCCGGAAGGGGTGGGACCGAATCAGGGCTGCGGTCTCCCGATTTTCTGGCTTGTACACCAACGCCCTCCGCATGATGAGCAGTGGCGGAGGAAGACTGTAGGAGGATAGCGGAGAAAACCTTCCCCCTGAAGGGGGTGTATAAGGACTTCACCTACTGGAACTGCTATCTTGTGCTGAACGACTCCGAGAAGTTCCGAGTAGGTGTCGACGCTGGCTCGCCGAACTCGCCCGGTTGGGCACAGGCGGGCTCAACGGGAGGCGAGGGGGGTCGCCGAGGGTTCCCAGGAGGTCCAGTCGGCATCCCCCCTTGGCCAATCCACAGCGGATCTCAAATTCTTCGCACGTCAACAAACGCGCGCTCAGATGGTCAAGACGATGGACGAATGGCGGGCGGCAGTGGACCCCGTGGAGAAGAGTTTGCTTCAAACATTGCTCCTGAGCATGCAGGAGGATTTGGAGGCGGCACAGAGGGAAGCTGCCGGGAGTAGAGGTGGCGGCGGCGACGGAGGCGGAGGCGATGGTACCGACAACGACGGAGGAGACGACGACGGAGGAGACGACGACGGAGCAAAGGAGTGAATTATTGTACTTTTTTGTTAATTATTGTAATTTTTTAAATTATTGTACTTTTTTTAAATTATTGTACTTTTTAAAATTTAAATAGTATTATTAATGTTTCCCGTATATGTCTCGTAAATTAAATTCCGTATATTGTGTGATTGTTAATTATTTCATTTTTATATAATTGTTATTAGTGATGTGGCTATTGATGTGGTTGGGCTATTGATGTGGCTAGGCTATTGCTGGGCTATTTATGATGTGGCAGGAGGATTTTTAGTGTTGATGATGTGGCAGGAGAAGTTAGTGGCTAGGCTATGACTAGGTTATTGCTGGGCTATTCCTATTGTGGATGCTCTAACAGTAAGGTCCATACTATGTCTTAGGTGGTGTTCGGTTGCATAGATTAAATAGTACTAAAATATAGTATGGGATTGAATATTGCTTGATACAAAGCTGTTCGGTTAATAGGACAATTTTGATATAAATATGCACCATTTTTTATTTGAAATATTAATTAATAACAAATTACTGCATATTTACTACTATGCCCTCGAAAACACCTCTCCGATAAATATGTCTAATACGCTATAGTTTATTATCATAAAATTTTTAAAATTTAATTATTTTTCATCGGAACTTCCAAGACAAAATCATGCCACTTTCCAACCAACTAAAACCCTAATTTCTCAAAATAATAAGCTATTAGCAAACCAGAACATTTATCCAAATTTCTAACCATGAAAAATTACTTCATTTTCTTCTTTCATAAACCATACAACGGCATAATACGAGGAGATAAATTACCTATCTTGGAATTCTGTTTTCTTATCATCTCTTTCACAATCTTGAAATACCCAAATGATAGAAAATTGGTTGCGTAGCCTGGTTTCTTGCAAAATTGGACAATAGCAGGATTGATTTGGCAAAAAAAAGGAAAAGGCTAAAAAAGGAATAAATGTTAGTCGCAGCCCCAGATTGTTTTGTCGGAGGGGGGAGGCGGAGACTGAGAGTCGCGGGACAATCCATCTCTGATTAAGTCTTGGATGAAGTTGGGGATCTAATATTGCCATCCGAACATGGGCTTAATTATATCTGAGATATGATCTGTCCATCCGAACAACGGGCCCTTATAACTCATGTGTTTGTAGGGTGGATTATTTTAAAGAGCCCGACGGGCCTTTCATAACCGACACAAAATAGTCCTAAAATTTTTTTGGGTCCATCCTCTCCTCTAATTTCAGCTATTGTGTCTTATGTAATGATGGGTAAAATCGAAGTGAATATCAATCCAATAGAGTGAATTAATAGCGAATTTGATATAATATATAAACTTATTCACATACTCCATCTGTTCCATAAAAATATGCATTCTTTTTTTTTTTAATTATTCCCAAGAATATGCACTTTCTAAATTTGAAACTCTTTTCTCTCTAATGAGGTGCGACTAATTCTCCACTAACATATTACTTTTTGTCTCTACCTCTCTCATACTTTACCAATTTTGCATTAAAACTCGTACCGAACCCAAAGTGCATATTATTTGGAGACGGATAAAGTATTATACTATAACAATACTAAAAGTCATTGTTATTAACAATACTCCCTTTGATAATCATCACATTTTGCCATTTTTGATCCACTAATAAATACTCCGTCCTCAAAGAAATGTACTTTGGGATGAACACGAGTTTTAATGTAAAATTGGTAAAGTAATAGAGATGTAAAGAGAAAAGATAATTAAAGTATTGTTAGTGGAGAATGAGTCCCACCTTAGTAGAGAGAAATGACTCTCCAAAACTAGAAAGTGCATATTCTTGTCAGACGATTAAAAGGAAAAGAGTGCATATTCTTGTGGGACGGAGGGAGTATCTCATTTGCTTTTCTACTATTTTGGTAATGGATCTCACATTTTATTAACTTTATCTCACTCATATTTTATTACTAGCAGTATATAGAAGTATGGCTCATTATTTTTTTTCAAATTTGTGTCAAGTTAAATTGATTTATTATTCGTGAAAGGAGGAAATACATAATTATAAATACATAATTATGTACTCATCTGATTATAGTCCATGTCATCAATGAGGCGCGGGGGTTGAACTAGTTCAATATAGACAGAGGTGGACTTACACGGTGTCATGGAACCCCACCCATTTGTGTTATCCCTATACTCCATAGTATAATTATACAACTCTTTAACGTGTAATTAGCTAGTTTAGTTGGCTAGCAATGCAGACTTGTTACTAGAACAACGTGGGATAAAAATCCCATTGTTGGCTTTTCTTGATTCCTCTTTTTCAATTGTGTATTTCTAGTTCTTTTAAACTAGTTTAATTCTTCGTGTATTTTTCATAACTAATTTAATTCATTCATAACTGATTTAATTTATTAATTAATGTAGATTTGATTTTCTCATTATTATTTCACATTTGTCTTTAAATTAAATCCATTTTCTCCCTTCGTCCCCAAAGAATATACACTTTAAGTTCGGCACAAGTTTTAAAATAAAATTAATAAAGTAAGAGAGAAGTAGAGAGAAAAAATAATTAAAGTATTGTTAGTGGAGAATGAGTCACACCTCATTAGAAAGAAAAGACTTTCCAAAATTAGAAAGTGCATATTCTTGTAGGGCAGATTAAAAAGGAAAGAGTGCATATTGTTGTGGGACGAATGGAGTAATTAATTAAAAAAATGAATTTTCTCGCACTATAATTTTTATTTATTTTTCATTATTTGTCTAAATATTGTTGTTATAAGATCATAAAGTAATGATCTTTAATCTAAAAATTGTATTCTTTAATTATGTCAACATCGGTATTGTCATCATATATGTCTTTCGCAACTCCATAATGTTTTGGGTCGTTTCTGGAGTCATCTACACTAAAAATATGCAATAATAGGTAATTATAATTTGGACCCCCAAATATAAAAGTCATGCGTCCGCCACTAAATATAAATACAATAAATTTTAACACAATCTTCTAAAAATAAACTATATTAATCATACAGTTTTTTTGTAATAATAGTATATTTTAAATATATTTGTTTTAATAAACTCCTATAAGAATATTGCAAAAAGTATTTTATAGGAGTAATAATATATATTTTACTTTATTGTTTATGCGCATATTGAGGGGTAAATACATAACTCATACAAAATGTTTTACCTTTGTTTCATATTAGTACAAAAAGTTTGAAGTTTACATAAATTATACTACAAAAAGTTTCATACGTGTTTAAATATAGTACATTCCGTTATATGTGTTTAAACAACGTTAACTTTTACTTATGTGGCGCACAAACCATAAAACAATGGTGACACTTTTTGTACAATTATGAAACAATCATAAAGTTTTTTGTACCAACATGAAACAATAATGAAACATTTTGTACTTTATATAGATAAATAGTTAACGACGTTTAATCATATACAACAAAATGTACTAAATTGAAATACGTATGACACTTTTTGTATGATTTAGGTAAACCTCAAACTTTTTGTACTAATATAAAATAAACGCGAAACATTATGCGTGAGAAATGTATTTACCCCGCATATTGAAGATGTACGGAGGTAAATTTCCGGCAGACTGCAGCCAGCGACCAATGATTGAAATACAAAGTGTTGAACTTGAACATGCAACCATCACACTCTTCCTCTTCACCAAGAGACACAGATATTTTCCACTTCCGAGCTTGAGAAGAAATGGAGTCAATGTTAATTGGGTCTTTCCAGAAACCAACGCTCTCGTTTCCCTTTGCAGCTGAGTTATGCTCGCTTCCTACTGGTACGTCTCAATTTCATCGTTTTTTAATTAACTCTTTTTGGTTGGCGCCGGCCTCAGATGAATGGGTTTCATGAATTAAAATTCTCACCTTTCCCCCCTTTTTTTCAATGTTATGTGCTCTAATTTTGATTTACTATTGATTTCTGTTACATTTCGTTAATGGCGTATGGGCTTTTCTTGTCCCCTTCTAAAACAAATCAAAATAAAATAGATTAATTCCTTGCCTATAGAGTTAGATACCGTCGTGGATTCGTATTCATAATCAGATTCCATTTCCACTTCTTGGCTACATGGATTTTTGTTCATCTATGCGCTCGTCTCACATGTATTCAACGGCCTACTCCCTCTTTCCACCACTTTTTGCTGTATGCTTGTATGTTTTGAGCATGGATGGCGCAACTACACTTTCAAATTCGGATAGATTCAATAGGAAACTCTGATTTTGAGCTACAATTACTATGTGAAGTTAATTGGTTACCTTGTAGCAGGTAATAATTTAATATGCAAAGATTTCAGCACTGTAGGAAGGCTCTATTCCCTACCCGAGAGATTATGTGTGCGGAGGCGAAATTTGATGCACCAACCTGTCAAAAATATAGCCCAAAGAAGAATTACACTGAATCCGAAGGGTGATTCAAAGTATGTAGCAAATTCATCTTCAGGGCATTCTCTTGAATCTGAACCTTCTAAGAGCCCTTTGGGTCCAGTGCAACAAGCCTTTGATGCTTTCTACAGGTTTTCGCGGCCTCATACGGTTATAGGAACAGTTGGGTTACATGATTCTTGATTTATCTTTTAGCACACAAGGTTTCATCCTTCAACCTGGTTTTTCTAATTTCAGTTTCTCATAATCTCTTGCCCTGAGCAGGCACTGAGCATCGTTTCAGTTTCCCTCCTTGCGGTTGAGAAAGTATCAGATTTTTCTCCATTATTTTTTGCTGGCTTGCTAGAGGTATGGTGTAGTCTTTGTCGTTACTCGATAGTCATCAGTATACCAAGTCTATAGATTCTAACTCATGCACTATGCTGTATCTTGCAGGCTATCATTGCTGCTCTGTTGATGAATATTTATATTGTTGGCTTAAATCAAATATCTGATATAGAAATTGACAAGGTTGGCTTCCAAATATATCATGAAACCATGTCTGCATATTAGAATATTTTTTAACTTCCTCGCTCTCAAATTGCCAATCCTGGTTTTTTATTTGACAAAAAGAAAATGAAAGAATAAGATGATATCTAGATTCTAGAGTGTTCACTATTTAAGTCTATGGAATAAAGCCTGTGTTGTTTTGATTGGTAATATGGCGCGATGGTATGATTTGAAGCAGCCTTGATCAAGTTACAAAGATTAAAGTAGCCATATTTTCTTGGATAATATCCATGTCTATGTTACCCTCTTAGCTCCAAGGATAAGCTTCTTCTATAAACCAGCCCAGGACTAGCGGCTCTAGTTAAATGGGTGGATTGTTCTCTATCAAGACTGTTCAAACCCGATCGAGGCTCTGTTACTCGTACTTTTATAGGAAAAAATTTTATAATTGCTTAAATCTCAATAAAATTCCTTGGTATTTTCTGTCTTTTGGTTTTGAGCTCACTTGACGATGACACAGAAGGTACAAACTCTAGTTAAATCATGTCAGCTATGCCCTGCCCCTTTCAGCTCCAAGGATCAGCTTCTTCTTTAAAGGAGGACTGACAGTCATAATAAATGAGAGGATCATTCTCTATCACGATTGTCAAAATCCTGAGGCTCATGTGCTTGTAGTTTATTAGACTAAAACCTCATATTTGATGCTCAAATCTCAAAATAACATCTTTTATTTTCTATCTTCTTGTTTTTGAGCTCACTATGCGATAATATTAGGTGCAAACCTAGGTTAAACTAGAACCGTCAATCCTTTTAGATTGCAGAAGCTTGAACTGTGTGTGTTGCAAATTTGCAATGTGCTTTTCTAATGGTGAAAGTTCTATCAATTCTTTATTCCCTCATCTTAAATAATGTTCTTCATGTTAGATGAAAACTTGACATTATTCCCATGTCAGGTAAACAAACCATACCTTCCGTTGGCATCTGGAGAATATTCGCTCAAAACTGGTGTATTGATTGTATCATCATTTGGCATCTTGGTGTGTAAATAGATTCTGTTTAGTTTGCTTATGTTTAGTACTCCCTCCGTCCCACAATAATATGCACTATTTCCTTTTTAGTCCGTCCCTCAAGAATATGCACTTTCTAATTTTGGAAATTCTTTTCTCTCTTTGAGGTGGGGCCCATTTTCCACTAACAATACTTTAATTACTTTTTCTCTCTACCTCTCTCTTACTATACCAATTTTGCATTAAAACCCCTGCCGAACCCAAAGTGCATATTCTTTAGGAACGGAGGGAGTATTATTTATGCCATCCATCATCTCGAGAGACTAAAATTGCTGCTTTCCCATCCTCAGAGCTTTTGGCTTGGATGGGTTGTTGGTTCATGGCCTTTATTTTGGGCCCTCTTCATCAGTTTTATGCTAGGAACTGCGTATTCTATTGATGTAAGTTGGTTTTTAATGCACATTTGCCATTCACATGCTTTATAGTATTATGCATATTAGCATACGCTCTTTGCAGATACCACTTTTGAGATGGAAAAGATTCGCTGTAGTTGCAGCGATGTGCATCTTTGCTGTGCGAGCCGTGATCGTGCAAATAGCTTTCTATTTGCACATCCAGGTGATGATTTTTGTTGCAGTTTTTATTTTCATTATGTGATTCTTGATTTGAAAATGTGAGCGAGTAATTAGTTTGTTGACTTCTGATATCATAAAAGCCCCCCCTCCCCACCCCCCTGCTTGTTTTAACATCATGTATCTATGCTAGTCGCTTCTGTGTCCAGCATGTCGTTTGAGGGCTTTCATTAGTGTAAACTTTTCATTCCGAACTTCTTCAAAATTTGTTGTCTGAAAGGTCATTACTCAGTGAAGTGTTTATCTGTATCTATTTCCCACTATCCATACTCCAAAGTAGGAATTTCAAGCTCTAATTATAAGGACTGAATATGAAATAGTTCCTTTTTTAACACTTGCTTAAATCTGTGGCCAAATTCAAGTGCACATTAAGCCTGATATGCAAATTAGAAATGAATAGGACTTGCACAAAATGATGGACTCTAGTTTCTTACCTCAACTCTAAGGAACAAGGATTAACACAATTTGTGCATTCTTGTGGTGTATTTCCGTGTAATTGATTTGTATCATATTATTTCTTTAATTCTCATAGGATTTAATGTCCTTTCCTTTTCCAGACTTATGTGTTTGGACGACCAGGCACCCTAACAAAGCCTGTGATTTTTGCAACTGCATTCATGAGCTTCTTCTCCGTCGTCATTGCGCTGTTTAAGGTGAATTTCTCTATGATACTGTTATCTAAGCTGCGGATTATATTGTGGTTCTTTCACATAAGAGCAAGCAACATATGCACCAAATTGTTCTAAATTTTCAAGTGTGGTTTCTCGATCAACAAATGAGACGATAACTGAACTTATGCATAAAGCATATGTTAGGGAACTTCTATATTTCTTATTTGAAACAAGGTTGAGTTGCTTCCTATTGGTGATCGCATGTGTGATATTCCTCTGCACTGAAATATATCTCCCGACTCCCCTATTTCATGTGTATAGGATATACCCGATATTGTTGGGGACAAGATATATGGAATTCAATCATTTACAGTCCGACTTGGCCAAGAGAAGGTTAGTTATCAGTTATTGCCGACTTTGTTTCTCGCCCAAGCATTACATACGGGACTTTTCCAGGCTTAACTTTTTTTGAGATCTCTGTTGTAGGTTTTCTGGATCTGCATTTCACTTCTTGAAATGGCATATGCCGTTGCATTGTTTGTCGGAATTACATCTTGTTGTACGTGGAGCAAGTGGGTCACGGTAAGCCAACTTTTTCCAGCGTTGTTGTTATCATGGGTCGATCATTTGATATGATAATCCAGGAACAGGCCAATCTAGACTCAGACTGGTGAAAAGAATCGCGAATGACTACGTACTCATTGCTTTCTCGTTGCCATTGCTTTTAGGTCATTGGCCATACTGTGTTGGGTTATCTGCTGTGGAGGCGAGCAAAGTGTATTGATTTCAAGAACAAGGCAGCAATAACATCCTTTTATATGTTCATATGGAAGGTAACCGATCCAATTCCTTCTCTTTCTTTAGTGCAGAATGGTGTGACTAACGCACTAGCAACTCAAACCAAAACCTTAAAATACGAGTCCTAACTTAAGAAAGCTTGATATTCCAGCTGTTGTTGAATCTTGTTTGCATGATTCTCACAGAACAGGAGTTGATGAGGGCAATTAGTTATACCATCTGTTTTCTACTCCTCCTTCCTTCAATGTAATAAGCAGATATGTATGTGACCTCTTCTTCTGCTGTGCAGCTCTTTTATGCCGAGTATTTGCTCATTCCTCTGGTCCGGTGATCTTGGGTTCGTCTTTTATGGCGACAGTGGCAACGGCTGAGGCTTGGTACTAGTTATACAATATTCATAATTAACTCAGATCAGATGCCCTACAATGAACCTGTCTATATTCGCCTATTCTATTTCGTGTTCGCTAAAAGTGACAATATCACATCGTCAACCTCATAAATTTATTTGTTTGAATTTGCAAATTTACATAATTGTTTGTATAATAATGGAATAAATATACTAAAAAGAAGATGCTACAATGAATTTGGAAACCTAAACATTTTAAACAATATTTCATATTCGTGTCGCAACCAGCACTTGAAAAAACTGGAAAATTGTTTGCATCACTTAAATAAATTTTACTTACAAGATTGAAATCCCATATTGTATTAAGAATTTAATAGTTTCCCTTTTTCTTTACAAATTGCAAAATCTCAACACTGAAACAAAAGCCCTAAAATCCAACAAACCCTAACTCCCTCTCTGTGATCCGCCACCATTAATCCTCAATGAAGAAGAGAAGTCGGGAGCCCAAACCCTTACTTCCAGCTCTCGCCGCCGCCACTGGCCCCACCCTCATCAAGCACTTGGCGTCGTGCAGCACCTCCGTCAGATCTCAATCTCTGCGTCTGCTTCAGTCATGGCTCGCCGCCCAATCGCAGCAGCTCTCCGACTCCGACATCAAGAAGCTCTGGAAAGGCCTCTTTTACTGCCTCTGGCACGCCGACAAGACCCCCAATCAGGTCGCCCTAATCGATCGTCTCATTTCTCTCTTCCATTCGCTGCAGCCCGCCGTTTCATTGGAGTTTTTCCGCGGGTTTCTCGTTACGCTTCGCCGGGAGTGGCCCGGAATTGACCGGCTGCGGTTGGATAAGTTCTACTTGCTCATTCGCCGTTTTGTAAAAGCCTTGTTTGGTTTGATGAGGTTGAGAAAGTGGGATTTGGGTGTTTTGAGGGAATATTTTGGGGTTCTGGAGAGTGATGCTTTGTTGGCGGATGATAACTTGCAGGGGAATGGGGTGAATTATCATCTGGCGTCTGTGTTTTTGGAGGAATTGGCGGCTGTCGGATTTCCGGTGCAGGAGGTGGTTGATGTGATTTTGGGGCCATTTTTTGCGGTTTTGATGAGGGGAACTGATAAAATTTTGTTAGGGAAGGTGAAGAGTAACCTATTTGATGAGCTGGTAAAGGCTGGGGCTGAACTTTTGTCGAAGAAGAAGTTGGGAGAGGGTTGTGATGAAAGCAAAGGGACTGCTTTGTTGGGTGTAGTTGCTTTGAAGATGCGTTTGTCGGGGAAACTTTATGATGTTACTTCGTCTGTCGATTGCATTCAGGGGAACAGGAAAGTTGTATTGGGGCTGCATGAGCAGTTCTTAAAGTTGGAGAAGGAATTGGAATCATCTGGTATTGAAATTTGTATACCTGAATACAACGAAGATGATGATACAGAGGTTCCCCAGTTGATACTTGTGGATAATGTGGACGGAGGGTCTCAGGAAGGTACTACTGAGGATGTGGTTTGTGATGATCAGTTGGATAATGAAATGGAGAAGAAGAATAAGAAGAGTAAGAAGGCTAAAAAGGGGAAAGATGGGGATGATAAGAAAAAGAAAAAGAAGAGAAAGGGTGATGAGAATAAACCATCTGATGAAGCTGAACAAAATGGTGATTTGATTAGGATTGTTGGCTCTGAGAAGATGGAATTGGATAGTGGTTCGGGAGATATTCTAAGCGATTGCATGGAGAATGAGTTGAGCGATACCGTGATACTGAATCTTCAGAAACAGTTTGAGAAAGTTGCTGCGGAAATGGATCCTGAAAGTGGTGATGATTCAGATTCATCCCCTGTTCCTGCAACTGCTAAGAAACCCAGTAAGAGAGCAAAGATGGAAAAGGTGGGACATGAACAGGAGCTTGGTGATGTGAACACTAATGGAACTGCAGATAGTGGAGATCATGCTGATGGAAAGAGTGTGGAGAAGAGTGGCAAGAAGGTTAGGTTTTCCATGAAGAACAACTTGGTTTGGAAGCCACAGACTCCTCTGCCTCCGGAGAGTCTAAGGTTACCTCCATCAGTTACTCCAAGGGGTAGTGCATTGAAGAAGGGGGTGCCCCCGGGGCCTGTTGTGGAGATGCCACCTGCCAAGAAAAAGGCCAAGCAGAAGAAGAAAGCTCAAAATAGATTGAAGGCGAGGCCATCAACCATGATCAAGAAGCGGAAGAAGGTGCAACCCAAATCAAGCTGATGGTGTTGCAGGTTGGAGGATTAAGTTCTTCAACTGATTATTGCAATTTTGTTCGATATATTTGATTTGTTGACTATTTTGGTTATTCAAATGCATTCTACTGGTTGACTTTTGTGATAGTATTGAAGATAAACTCCTAACTTATAATGGTTATTTGCGTGCTCACCTTTGTTGTATCAGACTATTAAGTTCGTTGCATTAACAGTTGATGTTATAAGAACTCATAGCTTGCTTCCAGCATTACTGCTTCCATTCAATTTTTAGGTAATCTATACTTGGTTGATGTGCATTGTCTTGGTTGTATTACGATGTAAGCATAACTGTTCTCGATGTTCATGAGCATGTTGCCGTATGATCAAAATGTTTACATGAAAAGTTTGTAATCAGAATTAAGTATATCCATTGAGCCACTGTAAGGCGAAGGTCAAGCAGTATGAAATTGTCGTTGTCAATGCCTATCTTACCTACTCAGTCATGTTAACTTTGTAAACAACTTTCTTAATATTTGTAATTTCTGCAGATTATTGTGACCAGTCCTGTCTAACTTGTTGGATTTCCATCCAGTGCTTCGCCCAGGAACTGAAATAGGAAAAAAAGGATGATAAAATACCTAGTGTTTCAAGGAAACAGTGCATAAACTATTTTAGAAGCTGTATATGTTATACTTGCTTTAGATCACTTTGTTGGTTGATGACTGTATAACTTGTTGAGTTTAATACGAGCTTGGGCGAAAATGAAATGCCTTTATTAACATGGAACGGAGGGAGGGAGTATTTCTTTAGTGCAATCTTAAATTTTCTAGCTGTGCTGAAAAGATATAGATAGAATTTGTAGAGCACAAAAGTTGTGATCATATATCACAAGAGGCCAAACTCTTATGTATCAAAATACTTTAATTTAATAATGCTACTTTCAATGAAGAATGATGTCTAAGATATTTTCTAAAATTCAAAGAATAAAGCGTCAATAAAAAAATCCCCATGCTCATAATCCTTTGAAGCTTTCTTTATGTCTCTCTCTGTCTCAGTGCCAAAGCTTCGAACAAAATCCAGCCGGGATTGTCAAACACCTCTTATTCGAAACCATATCAGAGAAAGAATCAACAAGCTGCCCAGCAAGAGACTCAGGATCTTCGACAAATGTATCGATGAATACCTTCACAACGCGTGCCTCCTGTGGCGTTGCTCTCAGGCTGTACCATGTCAAGAATTTCTGGCGAAACCCCATCTCAATATGGCCCTCGCGCTCCAGCCAACGGATCACCTTCACGTAGTACTCAAAGTCCTTGTCTCCTATGCCACTGCATTCTTCATCTCTCCTCTCACCATTCCTTTTCCTTGATGAGCTCCCTGCTTGAGGCTCCGTGTCCCTCTCACCTCTCGTTTTGACGTCTTTCCAGCCAAATTTAGGCCAGCTGCCCCTGCCAGCGTCCTCTTTTGCATTCTCAAACCTGCAGGGAGTGATGGGCAGGCCGGCTTCCGAGCTGGGGACACATTCTAGGCTAGTCCGAGGAGGCGTGTTAGACCCATTGTCAGTGCTCGTGTCCTCAGCCATTTGCACATTTGAAGACTCCTTGTTGCTTTCTTTCACCAATGTGCCTGCCTCTTGTGGGCTGCAGCTGGTCTTTACCATACTGTACTCCTCGTGCAGCAGAGATATTATATCCCCAGCCATCGTCGTTGCCTCCTTCTGGCTCTGATCCGAGACGTTGCTGCAAGGGACAGTATTGTTTGTCTCGTCTTCAACAGAAGAGGGATTAGACAGACTGCTGCAGTTGGTGGTCACTGGGCTCTCACTCCTTTCCACTTCCAAGATTTTAGACTTTGGCTCCTCATCTTGAGTCTGAAACCTTAGTTCACAGAAGCCTGCCTCTCGATCCGTGTAAAGGGCAACAACCTTGAGAACATACTGCGTTGCAGAAGCTAGACCGGAAAGCAAGAACTTAGTGTTTGGTTTAAACAATCTGCAAGTAGGCTCTCCAGGATAGTCCGCATCATCAGCTTTCCGATGCCACAAGGTGTATCCATCGACATCTCCCATATTTGAATCGTCCGGATTCAGAATCACCATGAGAGATGAAGCACGGATGTCAGCGAACCTGACAAGTTCTGGGCCAAGTACATTGCAACCTACTTTGTATAACCATGAATCAGATGGCAACTTGAAGTATATATATATATATATATATATATATATATATAGAGAGAGAGAGAGAGAGTACCAGAAGACATATCAGAAGCTCTGTTAGACAGCATGAAGTCTAGAGACTCCAAAGTTGAAGCACAAAGTCTCTGAATTTCTCGGCCTGATGATAGACGGTTCACAATCCCTCGAGCCTTCTTCACAGGTAGACCGGTTAGAGGGCCTACATCTTCTTCAAGCTTTTGCACTGCTTTGTCAATGATGCTGGATAGGTGCTGGTAGTGTTTGGTACCAGCAAGAATCTTCTGGCTCAAGGAGAGCCTGTAGCACAGTATGTCAACACGCCTCGTATCCCTTGCCACTACCAGTTGCTTTCTCCAAGAACTGCATAATTTCTTCTTTGGTTTTAGAACTATTACTCATAAACTAACCCACAAATTCAATTAAAACAGAGAGCAGATTCCACGGAAGTTCATAAACGAAGATGCAGATGCCTTGTGAAAACCACAAGCAGATCAACAGCTAGTCTTGGAGGAAAGATGACACTGCAAACGATTCTCAGGTAATATTGATTTTATAGTGCTGCGTATTTAATCACATAGCACATACCAGCCAACCAAGAAAACGAATAAGAAGCAAGACTATACATTTACCTGAGCAAATCATTCACCTTTCCGCAAGATACACAACAGAAGCTCCCATCGAGCCCCTTATCCTGCCTATCCTGTGAGATGCCAGAATTCTCATGCTGTAAGGCGCATTCAAGATGGCACGACATGCCACACGACAGACCACGAAATGGAGGGTCCGCGTTGCAAATCAACCACAGGCTGGGGTCCTTGTTGTCATCATACTGATGACAAATGCAGCATGAACACCTCTTGCAGAAGACATCATTGTGATCCATTTTGGCCTTACAAGCTGAGTTCTTACAGCACATGGTATTATTATTTGAATCAATGTCGGTGGTCACAACTGCAGCACCGTTTGCAACAACCAGGTGATTTGGATGATCGGATTTCCTTTGCCTCTTGGGAGTCCTTTCACCGTTTTCTAATGAAGGATCCACTTCGGAAGCATTTGCAGTCCCAGGCTCCTGTGATATCTTTTCACGTACGATTTTCATAAGATTCTCTATTAGTTTCGACTTTGTTAATCCGGTGTACTTCCTTTCTTTCCCGAGCTCTACACAGAGGACCTGCAGTATCTCTTGGCGGCTCCACGCCTGAAACATTTCGGATGCACCCTCTGCCTCTGGCCACTTTGAAACTTCATAGATTAGCTGTCTCTTCTGCTCCATACTTAAACTTCCTGCAGTTTGGTGAATGAAATATCAATGCTGGAGCCCCAAAACAATAAGAGAGAACTAGAAATTGATAATGAAAGACAATAAAAAAGTCAACCACTAAGTGCATCTGCTTTTCAGTCTCTTAATCTATTATCTATACATGAAATGTCTGACAACAGAAAACACAAGACGAAGATCAAAGAATGAAGGAACAGTACAGTAATCAACAAGAAATCCCAAAAGTTTATTCTTGTGTTTCTCATTGAGACTATATACAATGTACTGTACCACATTTGCTTGATTCTCCAACACACCTCTCTTGCCAGATCCACCAAACATCACCACAGTATCGTGTTTACATGGATGTGAAGTCAAAGGATTCCAAATGGAGGGCAACAAACAATTAAGAAATTGATTATTCGAATATAAAGTTGGTACAAAATCATACCACAAGTAGTTTAGAAGCACCAAACCTTCATCTTTGACTATGCAATGCACCTCCACAAACTAAAGTAGGTAACATAATATTTTAAGCAGAAAAGCATCAACTTGTCAAATAGGAATCCAAGATTTATTCATCGATCTCAGTTAATCTAGCACACTCCAAAATTAAAATAAAAAACAGTGAAAAAATAACAGCTGGAAATTCATTGGCATCTTCATCTTCATCACCGATAACATTCCATTCTTATTATAAGCAACCTTGGAATTATTGAGAGATGGTGATAAAAGCCAAACACACACACACACACACACGAAGTAGGTATAATTCATAAATATTAGTTACATTATCTGACAATCAACGGGCAAGCTATCAATAGAAAAAGAAAAAAAAAAGCAATAATGGAGTGCGTGATGTAGCATGCTTCTCTCTCAAGAAAAAAAATCCGAAATTCATGAAAACATTTATTCAGGGTTGAAATCAGAGTGATGGAACAGATCGGCGGAGAATTGAATGAGTCATTATCTGTAATTGTACAGCAAAATAGGCTTGGCATAAAAAGTATCGAAAATGCAAAGTGAGCGAGTGAAGCAATAGCGAATGAAGGGAGAGGAGGAAGAAGAGAAGGATCTATACCTTCCAAAGCAGAAGGCTCCATAGATATAGGAATATAGCTTAGTTGTTGTTCAACAACACATTCCAAATCCTGAAAACAAAATCGTAGCAAACAAACTCGTGGATACGTTTACGCTTGCGCAGCAATGCACAGGCCCCACTCGGAGAGAGAGAGAGATTGCAATTACCAAGGAAAGGAGAAAAAAATAAAGAAAAGATGGGCTGTTAATGGGCTTTTAGCACCGAAACACCATTTATTGTAGAGATTAATTTTGTATGCTGCAAAAAGAGAGAGATAATCAGAGTCAGATAAATGGGATGATGGAGAGGAGAAGAGAAGAGAAGAGAGGAGAGAGAGTGAAGTTGAGAGAGAGTGAGGCAAAAAACTGATACAAAAATATGAGGGGCTAAGCAACAGGGGAAAAAAGCGGCTGACTGTATATGCCCATTTCACCTATTCCTAAAATTGGATAACTATTTTTCTTATTTTACATTAGTATTCCATGCATAGAAAGTGTTGCTCAATAATTTCGAAGCAATGGGGTCGAATGATTGAACAATTTCATTATAAACGAGTTGACCTAATTCTATGCGTATATATGAAGCTCAAATAATTACTCTTTATCAAATATTGAATTTCAACAAATATAATACTAATAGTCATTAGTAGGATGGATATTAGTATTAAAAATCATAAATTATGGATAAATTCTATAGACTAAAAAATTATACTAGTACGGAGTATATTTTTAGAAGTGTCAAATTTTCCCGATCGACTCAAAAAGAAAAAAAAAAGTCGGCAACTTTTGATCCTATATGGCTAGCCCTGAAATTTATATGGCTTCATTTGAATTATACATGAAATGGCGTCGTTTCGATGGCCTAAATAATGAATTCGAAGTCTAAGCATGATCTCCAGTGAAAAATTGGACCAATCCTAAAGATTATGATTATTAAAATCAGTGCCCCTATTAATTTTTACTATATGTGTTAGAATTCATTATTTATTTTATTTTACATCCCTTCCTTCTATTTTGTTGGGAAATTTTGAGGAGGACTATTTTCTCTGATCCTAAATCATATGATCCATAGGTTTCGGTATAAAATGAAATTACGTGGTTTATCAATTCATTGCTTTTATTCAGTCAATGTTATAGAAATTAGTAGGGATGTCAATCGGGCTCGCTCGTCGGGTTACTGGCTAATCGGGGTTGTGATTTTTTCGGGTTATAAAAGTTCGATCATAACCCTAAAAGCTCGGGTTTCGGGCTAGTCCAGCGGGTTAATCGGGTTGCTACCGATAATATTAACATGTGATAAATCCAATATATAATGATTAAAATTACTAATATTCATACAATGTAAAACATTTAATTATGATATATTTGAGATATGTGCTTAAACTCAATCATAAACATGATGAAATACTAATATTTGAGATATTTCGTGGAATTTTAATGCATGTTTTAGAAATTAAAATTTTTTTTAGTGAAGTTGAAGTTTTTAATTTATTTATCAATTATTATATTAATAAAAATTCAATATATAATTTGTATATTTAATATAAAATTGAAAGTTATTTTTTTAGTTAAAATTAATTAATGAAGTGTCGAATTAAGAGTAAAAAAATAGAATAATAGAAATTTTATCGGGTTTTCGGGCCAACCCATCGGGTTTTCAGGTCTGACCCTAACGGGTTGCGGGTTAATCGGGTGCGGGCTAATCGGGTTTTGATTTTATCGGGCTATAAATTTCCAGCCCTAACCCTATAAATTTGGCGGGCTATTCGGGTCACCTCACGAGTTACGGACTATATTGACATTCCTAGATATTCGTAACGTGTTCTATTGAGATAAGTATAAGTTTGTTTTTTAGGAAAAGATAAGTAGATTTTTTGAATGGCAAGCAAAACTAAACTACAAGAGTTCATAATTTAGTAGAAACAATTAATAGTAGTTACCCATATCATGTATTGCGATTTAAGAGAAATTAAGCTTGAATATTTATTAACCAGAGTTGCACATATTAATTGACAAGACGTCACTATTTGTAGCGTGCCACAAATGTTGCAATGATTTTTATTTTAGTTTTGTTTTTAGTGACTTTGCAATTATTTAGTTATGGTAATTCAATAGCACTTTATTTCTTATGTTATCTACAATTAATGGTATGGGGTCAATTTATATTCGTCATCGAACTGTACTATTCAATCGGCTTAAGCATGGTTGACATGTCGATACAAATGTAGGGGATTTTTCCCATTTCTCAATCCAAAATCTTGATGGGAAATTTTAAGCCAACTGATCATATCTATTTGACCTGATCGTTCTGTTTTACAATACCATATAAATATAAAATATGCATATTAAATTATGACATAGTTATTGATCCAATAATTTTATATTAGGTCTTAGACTTTGATAATCCCGTATTTGAAAATCAAAATCCACTAACTCATAACTGATGCTTTTCACACACCTATTCACATTTTTTCATTTCACACACACACAGCGAATACAAAATTATACTAAGTCACATAATTTTATTTTTGACACGCACCCATTGGTTACTTTCAAAATTACTTATTATATGCAATATATCATATTATCAGTTAAATTGATAATATGCTATTATTTCAAAAAATTCTACTATTATTTTATTCATCATCTATACTATTAAATTTCATACAAAATTCTCTTATCATAGTAATTAATTATGGATATGTGAAAATAAGAAAAAAAATACTACTCCTTTGTTTAGAGCATCTGCAGCGGTGAGCAGGAAGACGTCCGTCCGTCCGTGCCAGCGGCACGACACCGCTGTCCGCCGCTGCTCGATGCATCGAGCACGTCCGTGCCAGCGAGTAGCGTACGTGGCAGCCTTCCATTGGCCAACGGCATAGCCGTTGGCAATTTGATTTTTTTTTAAAAAATTAGATTTTAATTAAAAAATCTGATTAAAAATAAAAAAAAAATATTTTCCCACTTCCCAAAAAATTATATCCATTTTCTACCCACTTTTAATTTATTTTTCAATTTTTCCCCAAAAATACACATTTTCATCTATAAATACCCCCACTTCCACACCCAAAAATTCACACCACACTACACAATTCTCATCTAAAGTCTCTCATTTCCATTCTCAATCTTTCTTTCACTATTACAACAAAACAATGCCCGGCTCCGACGATCACCCCTCCGGCTCCCACGGTTGGTGTAAGAGCATCTCCAATAACCGGCGTCACCACCGCGACGCCGATTTTTCGCCCACGCCGGTTTGACGCCGAACCATTGGAACCGGCGTGGGCGAAATCGGCGTCAAAATCGGCGTCGCCATGCCGATTCCCGCGCTGACGCCGGTTCCGACGCCGATCCTCACGGGCGCCATTGTGCGTCCCGGATCGGCGCCAAACCGGCGTCAAATTTTTAATTTTTTTTTAATTCGAATTTTAAAAATTCGAATTTAAAATTTTTTTTTAAAAATACTATTTATTTATGAAAATTGTTTTTAATATTTAAAAACAATTTTTACAAATAAATTTATACAAGAAATTTGTAATAGCCCATATATATTTAATGGGCTTGCGAATTATGAAACCATTCTAGGTTGTCTCTCTTTTATAGAGACATCCTTGAATGTTTTATGTTCCACATTCGATGTGGGACAAAAACCACTCTAGGTAGTCTCTCTTTTATAGAGACATCCTTGAATGTTTTATGTTTCACATTCGATGTGGGACAAAAATCATTCTAGGTTGTCTCTCTTTTATAGAGACATCCTTGAATGTTTTATGTTTCACATTCGATGTGGGTCATTCTAGGTTGTCTCTCTTTTATAGAGACATCCTTGAATGTTTTATGTTTCACATTCGATGTGGGACAAAAATCATTCTAGGTTGTCTCTCTTTTATAGAGACATCTTTGAATGTTTTATGTTCCACATTCGATGTGGGACAAAAATCATTCTATGTTGTCTCTCTTTTATAGAGATATCCTTGAATGTTTTATGTTGCACATTCGATGTGGGACAAAAATCATTCTAGGTTGTCTCTCTTTTATAGAGACATCCTTGAATGTTTTATGTTTCACATTCGATGTGGGACAAAAATCATTCTAGGTTGTCTCTCTTTTATAGAGACATCTTTGAACTTTTATGTTCCACATTCGATGTGGGAAAAAATCATTCTAGGTTGTCTCTCTTTTATAGAGATATCCTTGAATGTTTTATGTTGCACATTTGATGTGGGACAAAAATCATTCTAGGTTGTCTCTCTTTTATAGAGATATCCTTGAATGTTTTATGTTCCACATTCGATGTGGGACAAAAATCATTCTAGGTTGTATCTCTTTTATAGAGACATCCTTGAATGTTTTATGTTT
The DNA here is from genome assembly GCF_004379255.2 of Salvia splendens. Lineage (NCBI taxonomy): Eukaryota > Viridiplantae > Streptophyta > Magnoliopsida > Lamiales > Lamiaceae > Salvia > Salvia splendens. The sequence goes on along the minus strand of NC_056036.1, from coordinate 17,025,579 downwards.
CACATTCGATGTGGGACAAAAATCATTCTAGGTTGTCTCTCTTTTATAGAGACATCCTTGAATGTTTTATGTTTCCATATAGAAATATTGTACCTTTTTAATTGCACTTTTTAATTTTTGTACTTTTTTTAAATTATTGTACTTTTTTTAAAAATTAATGTACTTTCTAAATTTTAATAGTATTATTCGAATTTCCCGTATTTGTCTCGTAAATTAAATTCCGTATGTTGATACAAGTGTAAATTAAATTATATAATTGTTATTAGTGATGTGGATAGGTAGTGTGAAGGCTATGTGAGGGCTATTTGATGTCCAGTTGATGTGGCAAGCTGATGTGGCAGGAGAATTGTAGTGCTGATGATGTGGCAGTGTGAAGGCTATTTGATGGCTATTTGACGTCCGTGCTTATTGGAGATGCTCTAATACCCCGACTTTTCTACCCTTTTTATTTGTTCTCGTAGTGACATCGTTTGTGTACCTGAAAATTTTTGTCCTTGTTTCGATAGAAGGATATATCATTTTTGGCCTATAACAATTATTCTTTTTCTACCCTCAATTTATTTAATTTTTCAAGCCCAATTCATTTTATTTGAAACTACACTTTGAAGCCCAATTGGAGATGAAAACCGCCACAGATTACTCTCAATAATCTGTTACCGCAAATCTTGTTCATTATCTGCACTACCAGAAAAAAAAGGAACCAAATCAGTTTTACTTTCAACGTTAGACCATCTATATACCTTCTGCCTTCTTCACGTTTCATCAGACTCAATCAATTCAAGAAAAAAAAAATCAGAGAGTTAGAAATTAGAGAAAAGAGATGACAGGAGCGTTGTGTTTTGAGAGAGGCTGAATTGGAGGGAGAAGAGATGACGACGGAGTGGTCCACAAGCGGATAACAGCCGGTGAATACGGAGCGGAAGGTCGTCCGGTTCGGCAACAGCCGCCGCGACTCATGGCGGCGCTGCGATGCGAGAGAACAGAGAGGGAGCGCGGTTTCAACACAAGCTACACACACTCAATTCAATGAATTCCAAATCTGAGAGAGAAATCCGAGAAGTTCCCAAGTATCAATTGAGAAAGGGACCGGTGAATAGCGGCGGTGCCGATTGCCGCTGAGATAGGAGATGAAGAAGGCAGCGGCCTCGGGCGACGGAGGAGCTACCGACCAGCAACTCATAACTGCTCGAGCAGCAGCCAACCGCGAGACGGCGGCGCGGAGTGCAGTGCTGACAGCAGCGGCTGTTCGCGATGGAGACAACAATGACAGCGTCAGATTCGGAAACGGCTACAACTGCTGCTCGAACCGGTCGATTGGTGCAGCCGACGGTGAGCAATACCAAACAGCGAGGCAGTGACAGCAGCGGCGCGAGAAAGGCGTTGACGGAGACTCGCCGCGATTCAGATCTGGACAGCGGTGGCCGCGAACTAAGGCTAGCCATGGCGGCAACTATCGGCTCGACGGAGAGACAACGACACTGTAAAATAAGAAAGAGAAGATGGAGAGATAAGCTAGATTGGAGGATAAAATAGAGAGAAATCGAGAAGAAGAGAGAAAGATGGAGTTACTGCTCAAAGTTTGGGGGAATTTCCTAATTTTTTGAATAAAAACAGAGAGTAGACGATGGAAGGGAAAAAGGTAAGTGATTAGGGGCTGCTCTTTTCTTATTTTTGGGCCAAAGTAGTAATTGGGCTTGTTGAATTTTAATATTGTTAGTTTGGGTATGCAGTTAGGAGTATAAAATTAGTTGGGCTGCTTAACGAAATTAATTAAATCTCCGCTTTAGTTATGATACGAGAGCTTTCTAAATTCATGCTAAGGAAGAGCAAGGATAAAATGAACACCATATAGTATAATTTTAAATATATTTTCTTTTTGCAAAATCTAATATTTTGCATATCATGTTCTTTTAAAAAGGGTGATTTTTGCATGCTATTTGAGAACAGAGCTGATTGACAAGTGAAGGATTTAAGAGAAAGAGGTGGGCTTTCTTTTTAAATAAGGACTATGTCCTAAGTATACTTATTTTTTTGCGAAATATGTTTGTCATGTCATATTTTTGTGTTGCTATGGGACCTATCTAAAGTGGCTTTTGCCATGTATGGTTAATCGAATTCGGGTCTGACTAGGGAGTGAGTCCCTACTCAGGCTAGTGTACACCCCGTAGATCGTGCGCTATCTCTTTGAGTTGGCCGGTCTAGTGGCTTGGAATGTGGCCACATTCCTTGTCATGTATGTTCAGATATGGTATGGTGATGTTGATGATGATGATGTTGGTGAGATGTTTTAGTGACTCGGGCTCTTTCAAAGTTAAAACCCCGAGGTCACTCGTTATTGGCATGATAAATATTTTTATTGAAAATGTTTTCGGCATGAGTACACTGAGTGCATCAAGTACTCAACCCTGCATATGTTTTCCTTATGTGCAGGTTGAGCGGTGACGAGCGGGGTGGGTGTTGAGTAGAGCTGGTGAAGATTTGTGTTTGTTTTAAAACTTTCTGAATATATTATGTCTTCATACATAATAGTATTCTACTCTCGAATGCTTCCGCTGAATATTGCTTCTTTCGCCAAGTATTATTGAGATAATTTTGTTTTCGAGTTGCTGATTGTTGTAATGATACTCTGATTTTATTCGAGCTATTCCCATTTGTTTCGAGCTATGGTCGAGTTGTGCTGTTTTCCCCTTTCTTCACCGCTTCTTTAATCCTCCCCTAGTCGCGATCAACCGTGTTTTCTATCCTTAGAAAATGCGGGCGTGACAAAGTGGTATCAGAGCAATTTTTCTTTCCGCTCTGGACCCGAGAGCCTTTTTCTGTCTTAGTCTAGACTTGTTTCGCTAGACTAAAATAATAAGTAAAATAAAATAAAATAAGATAAAATAATAATTGTGTATTGAAGGCTCAACATCCCGCTTCGCCACGCTCAACCGTGAAAGAGGTAATTTATTTTTTTGAGAATTTTTATGCGAAAGTTTTGGAGAAAGGAAGATGAGAAAAAAAATTTGAGAATGAAAGAGGAGAAAAATGTTTATACGAACAACGAAGTAAAATCTTTCCGTGAGGGATTGGTTTCAAATTGAGAAGTAATTTTTGATGTTTGTGGAAAGAGCGAGTTGTGAAGAGGAATGATGGAGTGTTTTACATGAAAGATGAAAGTTGATGTTCAAGTATGTTTTGAGCTTTGAGATAAAACTTATACGTCAAAGTTGAATGTGAGATGTTGAATTTTTTTGAGAAAAGTGTGAGTTTTGGAGAAAATGTTTGTTTTGAAAGTTGATGTGAAATGTGAAAGCGTTGTGTTTTGGGAAGCAAAAATGTTGTGTGTTATAGTACTTGTTTATTTGAAGTATGAATGACTTTAAATGTGATATTTGTTGATTTATGAGGTGGTGAAATGTGTTGTGAACTTAGAGTGCCTAAGACTAAGCTAGATGAAACGTGCGCGAACCATAGCTGTAAGTTGACAATTTATCCATCGCTTTCCCGAGCGATGAAAACCAACGAGAATCTGAAAGTGTGGGGTGAATCCCTAATGTGTCAAGGCACGACGAGGCAAGGAGAGCGAGAATACGAATGGAGGTCGGTGGACCATGGAACTTTTGTTATTTCTTTGGAATGACGCGAAACGTTAGAGCAAGCTTAGTGTGTGAACCATTTTACTATTTTCTATCGTTTTTCGTGAACGATAAGGAAAAAATACGAGGAAGATTTCAAGAAGATGAGGATAGAGAAGATGAAATGAAGCTTCAAACACGAAAAAGGTGCGAGACAAGAAGAACTGATGCTAAGTGATATAGCTATGCAATGACAAGAGATCATACTCGCGATGCAAATTAATATAACATTATCTCGCATAATTTTGCTAAAAGTAGCAACACAATGGAGGCGAGCTTTATTGGAGGCAGAGAAGCACACGGATGATTAAAATGTTTTAAGAGAATGACTGTTATCACGTGCAAAGAATATTTTGAAGATATGGCTTTTGACCGACTACAATTATTTTGTTGTAATGACGTGATGAATATCAACTTGGAATCCACGGTTTCTTAGAACGATGTTACCATGTTCGGCCACAGAAAGACGAGCGAGGGAGTGTGACTTTCGTAGCTAGAATGAATGATTTTAAATCAACAGTACTTGCTTGGATTCTAAGAAACGTTTTTGGAACCTTTCAATTAACGTTGAGCCCTTGTCTATTTAAGACCTTGTTGACTCACAATTCACAAGTAATGCCCATTATTTCTTTTCTTATATCGAGTCATGATTCACTTTCATTTCTTGAAAATTGGTGCTTACCTTTGTATCTTTGGACATCTTGATTAGTAGTCTTCTTTGATTCATCTTTTGTTAGGACAATATTTTGACCTTATGAGCTTCCGTCATTGAACTTCATTCAAATGATGGAATATTCTTCTTGAAACTTTTGTACACCTTTTTATTTTTTAACTATGCATGTGCCAAGTTATTTCTTGCAGAAGTGAAATTCTTTTTAGCTCAGTTTCACTATATATATTGTTCATGCAATGATTTTTTCTTTCTTGCAACACCAAGTTAAGGCCATCGTGTTCTCTTTTTCCTTAACGTGTTTGATCTAGCTGATTTTCCTAAAAAGTTCACTTCACGTCAGTTGCAAATCTGTGAATCCATCGATGTGATTTCATTATTCAATAGCATGATGTCGTCGAACCATGATCAGTGCTACTTCATGACATTTGTCTATGCTTCTAAACCCTCCCACGATTGATCATCCCATGTCATGACATGTTTGAACCATCATTCATTGATACCGAAATTTTGCAAATTTGATTTGCCAATTGAAATATCTTATTTGGCAGCCTACTATGGAATTTGAGACTTAATTCAGTTTTATCCTATTCTCATGACCTATCTCATATTCTTTCGAGCTCCCCTCATAAGTAAGTCCTCAAGCCATATGAATTTTATTTGATACCGCTTAAACCATTTAATTCTCAGAATGGATGTGTTAAGTACAATGGGTTTAGTCCTTGCTTTGTTTACAAACCAATTTTCTCAAGTTGGTGATGATATTAAGAAGAGTCGAGCTAGAAATGTTCTTGTTTTCTTGATCAATTCTGCAGCCTTTCTGATTAAGACACTTTCAGCAGTGTTGCTACAATTTTGAAATCCGTTCATATCCAAGTAAGACTGTTTGATCAATTTTTTGAGTTCTTGATACTAGACTTTGAGGAAAAGGGTGAGGTTGAGCTTTTCGAATGATCACGGGGAATAAGTTTCTATAATCAGATATGCGTAAAAGTGATACATCAACTAGAGGCATCGATACAACCAAGAACACGAGGTGTTAATTTTTAGAGATAGTTATTGCTTTTTTTTAGCGATACGAGGAAGTTGCTTGGAAATTGGATTGTGAGTTAATGGAGAAATATTTTATTCGATTGATGTAAGCAAATTTCGGGACGAAATTTTTGTTAAGATGGGTAGATTGTAATACCCAGACTTTTCTACCCTTTTTATTTGTTCTCGTAGTGACATCGTTTGTGTACCTGAAAATTTTTGTCCTTGTTTCAATAGAAGGATATATCATTTTGGGCCTATAACAATTATTCTTTTTCTACCCTCAATTTATTTAATTTTTCAAGCCCAATTCATTTTATTTGAAACTACACTTTGAAGCCCAATTTTTCAAGCCCAATTCATTTTATTTGAAACTACACAGATTACTCTTAATAATCTGTTACCGCAAATCTTGTTCATTATCTGCACTACCAGAAAAAAAGGAACCAAATCAGTTTTACTTTCAACGTTAGAGCATCCGCAGCGGTGGCGGTTGGCGCCACCGCCGTCCGTGCCAGCGGCAAGGCGAAGGACCGCCACCGCTGCAACCGCGCCGCTGGCACGGCGCTGCTCGATGTATCGAGCACGTCCGTGCCAGCGGACGCACACGTGGCGGTCTCCCATTCGCCAACGGCATAGCCGTTGGTTTCAAACATTTTTTTATTTTTTTTTTTAAAAAATCGGATTTTTATTAAAAAAATCGATAAAAAATAAAAAAAAAAATTTTCACTTCCCCAAAAAATTATATCCGTTTATAACCGTTTTTCCCCACTTTTTAATTTTTTTTTTTTATTTTTTTACCCCAAAAATACACACTTTCATCTATAAATACCCCTAATTTCACTCCAAAAAATTCACACTTTCACTACACAATTCTCATCATCAATCTCTCATATGGCCGATAGGTCAACTATGACCCCCACGCAACTTCAAACGCACGAGTCCATGATATTGGGTCTCCAAAAACAATTGGGGTTGGTGCCGCCGGATGCGTAGTCTTCCTCGGGTTATATTAGCCAATAATTATGTAATTTTTAATTTTTAGGAGTTTAATTATGTAATTTTTAATTTTTAGTATTTTAATTATGTAATTTTTAATTTTTAGGATTTTAATTATGTCTTTTTATTTTATTTGTAATTTGTTATTTTTATTGTGGTTTTTTAATGAATTTTAGTATTATGAAAATGTTTTTGTGTAATTGAATTTTATATTAATTGTGCTCGTCCTTGCGGAAGAGCACAGTTGTGGGTGTTGTGCTCTTGCCAGAGAGCAGGCATGAATAGTACCGCCCGGGCCCACAACCGTGCCGCTGGCAAGAGCACGGTTGTGGATGCTCTTAGACCATCTATATACCTTCTGCCTTCTTCACGTTTCATCAGACTCAATCAATTCAAGAAAAAAAATCAGAGAGTTAGAAATTAGAGAAAAGAGATGACAGGAGCGTTGTGTTTTGAGAGAGGCTGAATTGGAGGGAGAAGAGATGACGACAGAGTGGTCCACAAGCGGATAACAGCCGGTGAATAGGGAGCGGAAGGCCGTTCGGTTCGGCAACAGCCGCCGCGACTCATGGCGGCGCTGCGATGCGAGAGAACAGAGAGGGAGCGCGGTTTCAACACAAGCTACACACACTCAATTTAATGAATTCCAAATCTGAGAGAGAGATCCGAGAAGTTCCCAAGTATCAATTGAGAAAGGGACCGGTGAATAGCGGCGGTGCCGATTGCCGCTGAGATAGGAGATGAAGAAGGCAACGGCCTCGGGCGACGGAGGAGCTACCGACCAGCAACTCATAACTGCTCGAGTAGCAGCCAACCGCGAGACGGCGGCGCGGAGTGCAGTGCTGACAGCAGCGGCTGTTCGCGATGGAGACAACAATGGCAGCGTCAGATTCGGAAACGGCTACAACTGCTGCTCGAACCGGTCGATTGGTGCAGCCGACGGTGAGCAATACCAAACAGCGAGGCAGTGACAGCAGCGGCGCGAGAAAGGCGTTGACGGAGACTCACCGCGATTCAGATCTGGACAGCGGTGGCCGCGAACTAAGGCTAGCCATGGCGGCAACTATCGGCTCGACGGAGAGACAACGACACTGTAAAATAAGAAAGAGAAGATGGAGAGATAAGCTAGATTGGAGGACAAAATAGAGAGAAATCGAGAAGAAGAGAGAAAGAGGGAGTTACTGCTCAAAGTTTGGGGGAATTTCCTAATTTTTTGAATAAAAACAGAGAGTAGACGATGGAAGGGAAAAAGGTAAGTGATTAGGGGCTGCTCTTTTCTTATTTTTGGGCCAAAGTAGTAATTGGGCTTGTTGAATTTTAATTTTGTTAGTTTGGGTATGCAGTTAGGAGTATAAAATTAGTTGGGCTGCTTAACGAAATTAATTAAATCTCCGCTTTAGTTATGATACGAGAGCTTTGCAAATTCATGCTAAGGAAGAGCGAGGATAAAATGAACACCATATAGTATAATTTTAAATATATTTTATTTTTGCAAAATCTAATATTTTGCATATCATGTTCTTTTAAAAAGGGTGATTTTTGCATGCTATTTGAGAACAGAGCTGATTGACAAGTGAAGGATTTAAGAGAAAGAGGTGGGCTTTCTTTTTAAATAAGGACTATGTCCTAAGTATACTTATTTTTTTGCGAAATATGTTTGTCATGTCATATTTTTGTGTTGCTATGGGACCTATCTAAAGTGGCTTTTGCCATGTATGGTTAATCGAATTCGGGTCTGACTAGGGAGTGAGTCCCTACTCAGGCTAGTGTACACCCCGTAGATCGTGCGCTATCTCTTTGAGTTGGCCGGTCTAGTGGCTTGGAATGTGGCCACATTCCTTGTCATGTATGTTCAGATATGGTATGGTGATGTTGATGATGATGATGTTGGTGAGATGTTTTAGTGACTCGGGCTCTTTCAAAGTTAAAACCCCGAGGTCACTCGTTATTGGCATGATAAATATTTTTATTGAAAATGTTTTCGGCATGAGTACACTGAGTGCATCAAGTACTCAACCCTGCATATGTTTTCCCTATGTGCAGGTTGAGCGGTGACGAGCGGGGTGGGTGTTGAGTAGAGCTGGTGAAGATTTGTGTTTGTTTTAAAACTTTCTGAATATATTATGTCTTCATACATAATAGTATTCTACTCTCGAATGCTTCCGCTGAATATTGCTTCTTTCGCCAAGTATTGTTGAGATAATTTTGTTTTCGAGTTGCTGATTGTTGTAATGATACTCTGATTTTATTCGAGCTATTCCCATTTGTTTTGAGCTATGGTCGAGTTGTGCTGTTTTCCCCTTTCTTCACCGCTTCTTTAATCCTCCCCTAGTCGCGATCAACCGTGTTTTCTATCCTTAGAAAATGCGGGCGTGACAGTTGGAACCCCGATTGGTTCAGTTCACAACCACGGGGGTATTTTTAGGCTTAATTAGTAATTTTTTTTAGGAGTTTAATTATGTAATTTTTAATTTTTAGGATTTTAATTAAGTAATTTTTAATTTTTATTATTTTAATTATGTAATTTACATTTTTTTTTATAATTTGTAATATTATTTCAGGTAATTTTAATGTATTTTAATTTTGTGGAAATGTTTTTATTTAAATTGAATAATAGAATGGTGGGACCCTTATGCTTGTCATTGCGGAAGAGCACGAATGTGAGTGTTGTGCTCTTGCCTAAGAACAGGGAGTAAAAGTGTGGTTGGGCCCAAATCCGTGCTCGTTAGCAAGAGCACGGATGTCACCATTATGATTCTTAGTTATCAAGAAACATTGTCAGTAGTAATAGTTATAGAACCGACATATCCTTTCGTCGGACAATGTTAGCTCTTTCAATATCTATTTTTAACAATATTTATCATATGTATTTATAGTTTATATCACTCAGTTATCTAATTATTTTTGCTTTACAATATCTACTATGTATGTCGCAGCTTCCAGCAACGTCGACACTAAAAATAACCCGCACACATAATACAATATGAGAAACTTTCCGATCTATATTTCACAATGGACACATGAAATCGAAAACCGGTGATTTCTCAACATTTCAAAAACTCCACATTTTTGTTAGTTGGTGCATAAAAACGTGACACATCACACAAAGTAAGTTTCTAAGAGCATCCACATCGGTGCTCGATGCGGAGGACGGCGTCGCTGTGCTCTTGCCGACGACACGGCGCTACTCGATGCATCGAGCGCGCCCGTGCCGCTGAGCAGGGCTTAGCCGTTGGATTTTCTATTTTTTTAAAAAAAGGAAAATAATACAAAAAATTAAAAATATATATATTTTCGAATTCCCAAAAATATAGCCGTTTTATTACCATTTTTTTGAATTTTTTTAATTTTTTTAATCCCAAAATCATCTATAAATACACACATTCATCATCCATTTTTCACATCAAATTATCCCTCATTCATATTTTTTCATACAACTCATCTACATCTTCCTCTCTCACTCAAACCCTCTCTAAATTCAAAAATGGATTTCAACGATATCATTACGGAAGTGGAGCGCAAAGAACAAGAATACTATGAACAATATCGTGCCGCCTATGAAGTCTATGTCGCCGCCGCTACCCCCGCCCCTCCTCCTCGACCAACTAGATCAAATCGCGCTACATCCCTCGTGACCGGGAGGAGCCCACGAAAGGCTCATTGCCGACTATTTTTCCGACCAGCTGCGGTTTCCGGAAGATTACTTCCGGAGTTGTTTTCGCATGTCAAAACGGTTGTTTATGGGTATTGTCAACACATTGTCCGCCCGTGTTGAATACTTTCAATCACGTAGAGACGCAACCGGTCGGCAAAGTCTCTCGGCATTGCAGAAGTGTACTTGTGCCCTCCGACAACCTGCTACTGGGCAAACGGCTGACCTCTTCGACGAGTATTTGCATGTGGGTGAGTCAACTGGAATCCTATGCCTCAAAATTTTTTGCGACAGTGTTCGTTCTGCTTTCGGTGAGGAATTTCTTCAGGCTCCCACCACCGAAGATTGTCAACGGTTGCTTCATCTTCACGAAACAGTGCACGATTTTCTCGGTATGCTTGGCAGCATTGATTGCATGCATTGGAAGTGGAAGAATTACCCTAATGCTTGGAGGGGGCAACACTTAAGCGGCCTCAAAGGCGGTGGCCAAACGCTTATCCTTGAAGCGGTCGCCGACTACCGCCTATGGATTTGACATGCATATTTCGGTGTTGCCGGATCCAACAACGACTTGAACGTGCTCTATTCTTCACCACTCTTTAATGATGTTTTGAATGGTGTAGCATCGGCGATCGACTTCACAGTCAACGGAAATTCATACCACATGGGTTACTATCTCGACGATGGTATCTACCCAAGGTGGTCGTCTTTCGTAAAGACGCTCAACAATCCGCAAGACTCGAGAAGGGTTCTTTATTCGCAGCGTCAAGAGTATGCTCGTAAAGACGTCGAAAGAGCTTTTGGGGTCCTTCAAGGCCGATTCAACATTGTGAAGGCCCCGTCTCGGCTGTGGTACGTTAAGAATATCACCGACATCATGTACACGTGTATTATCTTGCACAACATGATTATAGCTGACGAAGGACCGAGGACGCCTAACTTTTACGACGAGGATGAAGCCGGAAGCTCAACCACGAGGTCTCTCACACGCCGAGATGTGCATACGACGGAACGCAAGAGGATCGAAACAAGACACACAATGCGCGATACCATAACCCACATTGAGCTACAAGAAGACCTAATCAAACACATTTAGGCGAAATTCGGCCATGAGTAGTAGATTTTTTTAATTTTATTATGTAATTTTTAATTTTTTACTAATTTGTAATAGTATTCCTGGTATTTTTAATGCATTTTAATATTGTTGAAATAATTTTTATTTAAATTAAATAATAGAATGGTGTGACCTTGAGTATGTCATTACGGAAAAACATGAATGTGAGTGTTATGCTCTTACCAAAGAGCATAGAGTAAAAAATGAATAAAAGTGGATTCACACCCACTTCCATACTCTTTCGAGATGCTCAAATTCGTCATCGAGTTTCATTACTTATCCTCATTTGATTGGATACAAATAATTAACATCAGTTTTGACAAATAAACACAAGTCGGCGCCCAATCACAACTTTTTTGGCTTTACTTATTATCATTATGTTGTATTTCCTGTGGTGTTTGATGCAAACGTACTTATCTTATATAAATCCATGGTGATCCATCAATCAAACCTCGGTAAGTTTGCCATTTGCATTGCATGTGTCATCACTTCTTTTCCTGCAATATCTTGAAAAATATTTCCAACTTATATTTATTTAACTTTTAAAATAGAAGAAAATATATGTGTCTCATATTTAGTTTCCTGCAATCTTGGATGTTGACATAATATTTATGTGCATGCTAAAGAAAGTACTCAATTCGTCCATAAAAAAATCTTGGAGTATCATTTACTTTTTTTTATTTTAGATAAGTGGATCTCATTATTTAACTAATTATTTATTACCTCACATTCTATTATAAATTCATTATATAAAAGTATAGTCCACATTGAACTAACTCATTTCTTCATTTTTTTCGTAAAGACAAACAATTTCTTAAAACTCATGTCAAGTCAGAATGAGATTATAAATAATGGACGGATGGAGTCCTACGTACGTGTTAATTGAGTTATGTTCAATATTAATTGACATACGTTTCTTGAGTACTCCGTAGTTTCTTTAACAACAAAAATAATACGTTTGATATCTTTAATTTTATTTAAGTTCATGCTTTACCTATTTACTCACTCTAATTTTATTATCTTTAATTTTTATTTCCTCTTCATTTAATTAATAAATTAATATTGATTTTGAATAACTTAAGTAACGTGAGACATATTACTAGTTTTTATGCAAATATACATACTAGTCTATGAACGAGCACCTATCTTTTAGGAATTAATCTTTTAGGAATTAATCTTTTAAGAATTAAGGGTGCGTTTGGTTTGACATTTATGTTTTCAGTAGAAAAGGGTGCAATCATATTTGCAATTCTCGTTCATGGTCTGCGATTTATGTAACGAGTGTTTGGTTAGACACTTTTCATTTTGGATGATTTAATTCATCGGTTTGGTTTGACATTATGGCAACCTTGGAATAAACAATAATTCCATTTGCACCGTCAAGCTCCTACTACATTTTATTTTATTACATTTTTTTTATAAATTTTTGGTTGATTAAGTCCTTATATTAATATTTTTTTATTAAGTTTTTTTTTATAATTTTTTTATTTTATTAGTTTCTTATACTGTACTAATGTATTTTAATTTAAGAGGTTTATATTTTTATTTTTTATGTTGTGGGATCTTTATTTAATAAACTTCACTTGAGTTGGTTAAATTTAATTTTCTTTCTCCGATTTATTTTTAAATTATTCAGTTACAACAAGAATCATTGAAAAATGAAAAATTTATTGATATTGCTCGCTGTCAACTTATAAATTGTTTATTTTTTCAATGATTTTTGAGGCAATATTCCAACTGAATTAAATTTAAAATAAATAAAAAAGCAAAAATTATTAAATAACAAAAGAAAAGTAATTCTAAAGTCTGCTAGATAAAAATCCAACCCAATTAAAAATAAAAATATCAAAATCTCTTAAATTAAAATACATTAATATAGGGACCTATTGAAACAAAAAATTATAAAAGGACTTAATGAACAATATATTTATACAAGGACCTAATTCTTGAATGGGGTATCGATCATATTTGAGGAGAAGGAAGAGTGTAGAAAGATTTAAATTTAATAGTAGAAATTGTGTATTTGTGTTATGTATATTAATTGATACTACTACTCTGATATAGAGTTTACATATTGTGTACATGGTATATGGTATGATTTTTCTATATGGTAGGATATCAATATATTCAATCAATACAAATCAATTTATACTGATATTATTCTGTTTCCTTTTCTTGGATGATTTCGATCTTCATTCCTTTTCTAACACTTCCCTCAATTTGAATGGTGAGATCTCCAAAACTTAACTTGCATAGACGTTGGAGAAACTCTTCGGGTTTACTACTTTGGTGAGGATGTCTGCCAGTTGATGTTCAGATCGTACGAACGGTATTTCAATAGCTCCGCTCTCGATGTTTTTCCTTAATAAAGTGTCTGTCGACTTCCACATGTTTGGTCCTGTCATGTGGCGCGTTTTTGTTACAAATCATGTATTTCTGATGTCATGTATGCATGCATAACATGATAGTCGAGGATGAAGGTAAAAAAGTGATCAATTAGGTAAATGAGGACGTTAGACCTAGCTCTGATGTAGCTCGCGAGCCCCAACATCAGGTGCACCGCCCCAATTCCAAGAGTTTGTGCTTGTCGACGAGCTACAATGCGCGAGGAAAACACCTACCTTCAACTCAACTCCAGCGAGATTTGATCGAAAAATTTGGACCCGTAACCGTTGAAGTTTTGTTTGTACCTTTTGCTTTTTAGTTTGTTTGTTTTGTGGAGTACTTTTTTAAGCATTGAATGTTATGTAGGTTTTAATATTGTGTTTTTATATCTATGTTAATTTTCTATTTTTTTGATATTTTGCTATTTTATTTTTCTTGCTTATTCAAAAAATTTTAAAAAAAGTGAAAATGATGAAAAAAGTTGTGGCGGATTTTGGGGCTGGCTTTATTGCAGGTGTTGGCGTAGAAATTTTAAAATGCCTAACGTCACAACTGAAAAATAAGTTGCAGAGGATTTTAAAGCTAATTCTTTTGTCCAGTATTACTGATGCTCTAACGTGGTTTCGCCAACACATATAATATAAATCAAATTAAAAAAATAAATATAAAATAACTGTTTCAACCTTTTTAATGATAATACCATATGAAAAATAAATTTCCATCTTCTAAAATCAGCTAAAATGAGAATTTTTTAAGGGCTTTGATCTTCTTCAGTGTAAAGAAATACTCCTTTCGTTTCTTCATAGTTAAATCATTTTTCCATTTCAGGAAGTTTCTTCGTAGTTGAGTCATTTTCCTATATAGCAACTTTTTATCCTCTCTTACTTTACCCTCTCTTATTTTATTCTCTCTGCTTTATTCACTTTCTACTTTATTCTCTCTACTTTTTTTCTCTCTCTTAGTTCGAGAAAATCATGGCACCCTTGTCGCCGCTCGATTTCGTAGCGGCGATCTTAAAAGGAGATACTGAGGGTGTGGCCGCAATGGTGCTCACTACTTCCGGCGTGGTGCTCATAGGCTGCATCGTGCTGCTTGCCTGGCGCCGCGCCGCCGGATCGGCCGGGAAGAAGCAGCTGCCGCCGCCTAAGCTGGTCGTGCCCAAGGCCGCGGCGGCGGAGCCGGAGGAAGCAGACGACGACAAGACCAAAGTTTCCGTCTTCTTCGGCACACAGACTGGCACAGCTGAAAGTTTTGCAAAAGTAGGAAAGTTTTTGCAAAAGTAGGAAAATCGTGCATATTTTTGTGGATTTTAACGTTTATTTTGTGGATTTTTGCTGCATGATGTAAACGCTTTTCTATTGCCGGCAACTTTAACTGATACCACTTTTTGGGGAAAGACTTAGATTTACTTTTGCCGGCTGAATGGTTATTTTAGTGTTGTGTAGTAGGCATTTGTGGAGGAAGCCAAAGTTAGATATCCACAGGCAAAGTTTAAAGTTATTGACTTGGTATGTTCTTGGGGTTTTTTCTATTTTTGTTCTAAAATAGAACTTAGATTCCTCGTTTGTTCTAGCTTTTTTTTTGTTCCGGATTTGGGAGAGACGCATGACCCTCATGCGTCTCTTTTTAATGAGACGCATGATCGTCATGCGTCTTTCATAAAGACGCATGAGGGTCATGCGTCTCTATTTTTTTTTCGTTTTTTTTAACGACGCATGAGGGTCATGCGTCTTAGGTATAGACGCATCTCCCTCATGCGTCTGTTGTTTTTTAAAATATAATAGACGACGCATGAGCGTCATGCGTCTTAGGTAGAGACGCATGAGCCTCATGCGTCTCTAACTTGCTTAAATCAGTTCCCACGGCAGAATAGGCAGAATACGCGAGAGAAAGAGAGGAAGACAACCCGTGCGATTTCCTTGGCGATTTCTTGGCGATTCCCTTCATATTTCGGTAAGTTTCCTTCAATTTTTCAACATTGTTCTCGTATTTGTTGTTTATTTGCATATTATTAGGGTTTTGATAAATCTTTTGTATACTTACTATATTAAGGTTTAATGAAAAAAATTGTCTTTAATTGTTGTTGGTTTGTATATATATTTTTGCAGAAATCATGCAAGTATACGTGAGTTTATATTGGGGTGGTAGAATATATCAACTTCCTCAAGTGGGTATTTGTTATGATCCTCCTCGTGCGAGAGCTTCCATCGTATTGGATTCATGTGTCTCATTATCTGAATTAGTTGCAATGATATGTGTTAAGATAAGAATAGATTCAAACCAACACTTCATCGAAATATCTTGGAGGCATTGTTTCTTGGGTACCGGTACGAGTTATGTATGTACTGCGGTTGACAGTGATCAAAGTGTGTTTTATATGTTCAATGCGGCTCTAAATTCTACTCGGCATATTGAATTATTTGTTGAGTATTCGTATGTTGGAAATGCCTTCATCCCACCAATTGTTGATCATGGTGTTGGATCATCTACGAGGTTTGAACCTTTGAGCATGGATTGCGGTATGAATGAGCAAACAGATGTTGCAGATGCTGCTGATGTTGGATTGAATACTCAAGAGAATGTAGAAGAGCATGATGATGTTCATGTTGTACGAAGAGACCTTGATGATGTTCTGTGTATCTGCCAATTAAATCTAAACTTGTGTTTCGGACTATTGGAAAATGGAAATTATTTGTCTCAACTCCACTGAATAATTAAAGTAGGTAAATGTGAAAATAATCCGAAAACGCCCGATCGGGCGAAATTAGTAAAATAGAATCGCCCGAGCGGGCGAACTCTCTGTATTCTGCCAGCCTGCAAGTTAGAGACGCATGAGGCTCATGCGTCTCTAACTTGCAGGCTGGCAGAATACAGAGAGTTCGCCCGCTCAGGCGATTCTATTTTACTAATTTCGCCCGATCGGGCGTTTTCGGATTATTTTCACATTTACCTACTTTAATTATATTTATAACACATAATTAATAAACTATTTAGTTATTCATTAATAGTAATATATTAATATTCAATTAAGACTTTTCAATAGAATAGAAACATGATTAATTCACCAACATAGAAACATTAACATGAATTTGAGCACCAAACAATAACGTAGATATCCAAATATCATATCATATGCAACAATGTTGCAATCAGTTCAATCAATCCGAGCAATTCTACCCTCATTCTTCATGCTACTTATACGACGACGGAGTGTACTTAGCCGGTTCAATCCCCTTGTTCTTCCTCGAAGATAGTCTCTTGTACACTTTGCTCACGAGCTTCCCAACCCCGCTACGTGATGAACCCTCCGCAGCTGGACGAGGTTGGCCATGGATGCTATGAACAACGTCTTCTTCCTCATGTGCCTCGACAATGTTGTCATCTTCTTCTTCATCATCGTTTTTTTCTTCAGCTTGTACAGGAGGCATGACCTGATAATTCTGGAAGAATGAATCGACCGATGCTCGGGCCCCACTCCATTGCGACATGTCTTGACTTTGTGAATATGGGCGACGATTCCAATCGGGCTCAGGCTGGCTTGGAGAATGCAGTGGACGGTCCCACTGCGACTGAGACTCATGCGTCGGGTGTGAATACCACTGGGGTGGGTCATGCTCTTGATACTGCGCCTCTGGTGCTACATAATCGGGAGGCGCCTGAGACATCCTAAACTGCTTTGTGTAGCCGTGTCCCCCAGTCCGAACACCACGCGCTCCACGACGCTGTGGAACTACTTCTTCTTGGTACGGCATGACCACATCCTGATGTTGAGAAGCGGGGTACTCCATGACATCACCGTTGTTCGTATCTTCGAGGGTAGTCCTAACAATTTCTCGAATCTGGCGCACTCGGGGGTCCATTTCGTCTTCCGTAGTTAAATGGAAAACCCTCTGAAAAGCCTCAACCTAGACAAAAAATGATACCAATATCAATAAGAAACAATCTATATCACATGAAAGCATATAGTTTAATATAACAAACTTACAAATAGTCGCATCGAAGCAGCCGACTCATTCATCCCAGCAGTGGCCCGTGCCCCAGGCCGAGTCATGTACGTCACTGTAATTCTGTTATACCACGCCATATAACCCGGGCTCATGGGAATATCCAAAGACATTGGTGCGGCGTATTCGGCAGCTTGGAACCTTTCGTACCTCATGTCCCACTCCCCAATGTAGAACTGATGCGTGGTTGCCCAGTTGTTGCCCTTCTTACCACGCCGATCATTTTTGCCTAAATGATCGGCGTTCCTTAGCATCCTGTCTACATTCTGCGGTATATCCTGATACCGATTGAACTGTCGTCGCACTCGTCCAGGCTCATGGGCCTCGACATAGGCCCAACATACCAAGTAGGTCTCGCACAGAGAGCATCCAGTCACATCATTGCAGTAGTCAGACAGTATGCAATGTGCGTATGGCGTCCAGATAAACTACAAAACAGCAATGCAAATGCCACTGAATAATTCCGTAATAAGTTCATAAATGAAGTCTAAACCGAAATAATACTCACCTGGCCAGGTCTAATCAGAGATATTTGGTCACGATAATGCTCAACCGAATGTCTAGGAGCATTTCCTATCTGCGTTGTTCCTTTCCACCTGTACATATATTTGATGTAAGCAAATAATCCAATATAAATTAATAAATAAATATTTAGATATATACCTGGCGCCACATGGTGTATATGGCTCGTGTACAACTGGTCCAATGAACGCAGGCCTCAATGTGGGCATTCTTTCCCACGCCCATAGCTGCAGAAGCATCATAGGCCCGCCCAACTCTTTTCTCTTATCCATGGAAGCCTCGCACAGATAATGATAAAGGTAGGCCAATGCCGCACTTCCCCAACTAATATTCTTCACCTCTTCTGGATCCCCAAGCCCATTCAACCACATAAATGGCACCTTACACCCCGTGGTGTCCGGTAGAATGAGACCTCCTAATAAAATTAGGGCATGGATACGTGCCCTTTGGATGTATACGTACATAGGTAGGTCATCACCCAGAGGCATCCTTGTCTGGTTGATCAGTGCGGTCATCAGCAAACCGCCTTGCTTTGTCTCTGTGGAAGTATCTGGTATCCATCCCAACAGATCGCGGCACTTGCTGGTCCAGTCTGAAAAGTTGTCATGATAGTCACGCCCTGTGAAAACGCGACCATCCCCCCTCAAGCCCCAAATGGCTTGCACATCTTCCAAGGTGATCGTCGCCTCACCGATCGGTAGATGGAAAGTGTGCGTCTCCGGTCTCCAACGCTCAATCAACGCCGTGATCAGCTCGTTGTCCACCTTCATGGGCTTCCCACAATCGATCACGCCTTTGAAACCAAAGACGTCAAGCCAATATCTAACATTCTCGTGAATTTCGACGTCCCAAGTCTTGCTTTCTGTCCTTCGGACTTTAAATACTTGGGTTGTGCCCTCTTTCATGAGTTTATGTGAAATGTGATGTTTCTGTAAATTTAGCAAGGACGGGTCTTCGGGTCCATTTAATAATTGCTCACTAGAACTTGAAGTCTCCATCTAATCTAAGTACATATTCACGAAACAACAATTACAAATTACAACACAAATTACATATCCATTCAAATTCATCTTCAAAATAACAACAAATCATAAATCAAATGATTGATTCACTCCAATTCAACACCATTCATGCTTTATAAGGCCTAATTTACATATAGCTACTAAATTAGAAGGTTAAATTAAAATATGCAATTCAACCTATACTTTATTCTTCAATATCAACCAAAATCACAACACCAAGCATCTCTAATATATGAATAACTATACAATAGAATGAATTTAGCCACTAAAATCCATTATAATTAACTAAACACCAAAAAATCGGACAAAATTGAGCAATTTGTTATAAACCCTAATTTACAAAAATTAGGGGAAATCTAAACAAACTATGCAAATTAACAACAAATAAGGAAGGAATGTTGAAGGATTGAATGAAACTTACCGGAAAACGAGAGGAAATCGTCGGATTCGCCAAGAAATCGCCAAGGAATCGCCGGAAGTCGCATATCAGAATTCTCTCTCGCGTGTATTCTGCCTTCTGCCTCTCGCGGAACTGATTTAATTCGAAATAGAGACGCATGAGCCTCATGCGTCTCTATTTAAGACGCATGACGCTCATGCGTCGTCTATTATATTTTAAAAAACAACAGACGCATGAGAGAGATGCGTCTATACCTAAGACGCATGACCTTCATGCGTCGTTAAAAAAAACGAAAAAAAAATAGAGACGCATGACCCTCATGCGTCTTTATGAAAGACGCATGACGATCATGCGTCTCATTAAAAAGAGACGCATGAGGGTCATGCGTCTCTCCCAAATCCGGAACAAAAAAAACGCTAGAACAAACGAGGAATCTAAGTTCTATTTTAGAACAAAAATAGAAAAAACCCTATGTTCTTGTTTTACTTTTCTGTCTCCCATTTTTTTATTGTCTTGTTATAGTAGTGCAGAATTCTGGTCTTGACTTTTTTGGATGGTGATAGGATGACTACGCTGCCGATGACGACGAGTACGAGGAGAGAGTTTAGCATTCTTCTTCCTCGCCTCGTAGGTTCCCTTAATATTTTAACTTGATTGCACAGTGACTGGACAACGTTACGATCTCTTCTGTAGAATTGTGATTTATTAATTTACTTGAGGTTTGGCTGGCTGCAGATATGGAGACGGTGAGCCTACTGACAATGCCGCGAGGTTTTACAAATGGTTTACTGAGGTAGAGCGTCTTAGCAATTAAGGATTCACTTCACTTTCATGATACAATGTTGTATTTGGGATTGATGTTGAGCATTGTTGTTGCAGTTAAACGATAGGGAGGACTGGTTTAAGAATCTTCAGTATGGAGTGTTTGGTCTTGGGAATAGACAATACGAGCATTTCAACAAGGTATATAACTGCTAGTGGCCAACATTTGTTCAGTTGCTAGTGTCGACCATCCTTAAGTTTCACAGTCGTGTATATGATGCACTTTTTTATTTTTCGCTCTTTAATTGTTATTGACAGATTGCGATAGTGGTAGATGACCTTATCACCGAGCAAGGTATTCTGATTCTGAGAATGTTCTTTCATTTGGATAGTTAATGGTATAATTTTTCTTTTCTATGCGAGACACTCGATTAACATTCATGACAATCTCAATTGGTAGATTTATCTCCTGCAAACTATGTTTGGCATTGTTAAGTATATTGAAGCGCTGTATTCTGTTTCTTTACATATTTTTAAAAGTGAGATATTACCTGAATTCAGGAGGAAAGAAGCTTGTCCCAGTAGGCCTTGGAGATGATGATCAATGCATAGAAGATGACTTTACTGCATGGTAATTAGATCATATAAATTGTTGGAATGATTGGACTTGAGCATCTATTATGTATGTGTACACGTGTGTTTAAGATTCTTCGCTGATACAGGCGTGAATTAGTGCGGCCTGAGTTGGTAAACTGCTCCGCAATGAGGATGATGCAACGGTTTCCACTCCATCCGCTGTGGTTTTGCAGTATCGTGTTGTGCTCCATGACCAACCAGATGAATCAGTTACGGATAATGGCTCTCCAAATGGTTATGCCAATGGTAACACTCCCTGCAGGTATTTAAAGTTTGCTTCTGTTGTCTTTTCAAAATTTTCTGCTGTAATTTAAGGATTTTTCTTCTAATATCGTTTTGCATCTTTGTTCGTTGAAGGGCAAATGTTGCTGTAAAGAAAGAGCTCCATACTCCCGCATCAGATCGTTCTTGCACTCATTTGGAGTTTGACATATCAGGCACAGGACTTGTGTAAGTTTATACTACTATATTTGTTTAGTCTATACGATATTACGTTGCATATTGTAATTTCTTTTTGGCTTCAACATGACTTTTAACTTAGTTCAAGATGAGGTAGTTTAATTTTTGCTTATGTACTTCTTTATTCCACAGTTATGAAACAGGGGACCATGTTGGTGTCTACTGCTTGAGAATGTCGAGGAAGCAGAAAAATTACTAAACCTGTCTCCACAAACATATTTTTCAGTTCATACCGATAACGAGGATGGCACACCACTCAGTGGAAGCTCCTTGCCACCTCCATTCCGCCCTTGCACTTTGCGAACAGCGCTAACCAAATATGCAGATCTTATGAGTATGCCCAAAAAGGTATATTTGTCACCCTTTTATTGTCCTATTTGCTAATGGATTTGAATTAAGCTCAAACATACACATGTTTTTCCAGTCTGTGCTAGTTGCATTAGCAGAATATGCTTCCGACCAAAGTGAAGCTGATCGGCTCCGGTATCTTGCATCTCCCGATGGAAAGGTTTTTGAATTGTTCATTCGGTTGACTATTACCTTGTTATTCTACCTTGTAAGTTTTTATGTTCCCACATTTTCAGGAGGAATATGCACAGTATGTAGTTGCAAGTCAAAGAAGCCTACTTGAGGTCATGTCCAAATTCCAGTCTGCCTAGCCTCCTCTAGGTGTTTTCTTTGCAGCAGTTGCTCCTCGCCTGCAGCCCAGATTTTATTCTATCTCATCCTCCCCGAAGTGAGTTCCATTTGATATTATTTTGATATAAAAGCTCAAGGCTTGCGCTGCAGTTCGAACTATATCAGCAATAGGCCGTCTTATGAGCTATAAACTGCTCAAATGAAATGTTCCTGGACATAGCGAAATTCTTCCTTGTGTGTTCTTTTCTTTAGATAATTTGTTTTATATCATCTTAGCTTCTCACCAACTTCTCAACTATCATCCAGAATTGCACCGACTAGAGTTCATGTAACTTGTGCTCTGGTTTACGACAAAACACCAACAGGACGAATCCACAAGGGTATATGCTCTACATGGATAAAGGTATTTTATTAAAGTTAAAATCTACTTCATAAAGTTATATCTTGAGCAGCAGAGATGATAATAAGAAATGGATATTAGCTCTTCAAGTTTGGTTGAAAATTACTTTATTGATGAATGATGAATCGTCGTGACATTTCTAATAGCCATTCCAAATCGTAATTTGTACCACTTGTTACATGAGGATACGTTCTACTGCCTCATACCTAACCATCTACCTCTTATCAGAATGCTGTGCCTTTGGAGGAAAGCAGCGATTGCAGTTGGGCACCAATCTTTATTCGGAACTCTAACTTCAAACTCCCTGCTGATCCTAAACTACCGATAATAATGGTCGGCCCTGGTACCGGCTTGGCTCCATTTAGGGGTTTCCTTCAGGTTTGTGTGAATGCATTTTGAGCTTGAACCTGCTTTTGAGGCCTAAGAGCATTAGCAATGGGGTGCCCTAAGGCGCGCCCTATGGCGCGCCACGTCAGCAGTTTTATCCTCCTACCTCCCCACCTGTAGTGGAGCGCCCTAAGGTACGCCCTATGGCGCGCCACATCATCATTTTATTGTTTTGTTTAATTAATTTAACTGTTTTCAAATAACAAATAACAAGTAAATAAAAAACGGTCTAAATAACAAACGGCGAAGTTTTAATAAAAAAAAGTTACATCATTGAACTAATAAAAAAAAAAAAAACTAAGTCGGACAAATTCCCAACTTCCGACGCAGCTCATCGAGTAACGCCCGGAGATATTCGGCTTCGTCGGGGTCGGTACACTTCCTGAGGGCCCTGTGCGTCTGCAAAATCGTCCTTGCTATCGACGCTGTTGCTAACGACTCAAACGCGGTGGCCGTCTGGGTCGGGAGCTCTACCGGGACCGGAGCTTGGGTTGAGCGGTCGACGATGAGGTCGCGGTCGCCTTCCCCTTGGCCTTCTCAGCCTTGACGCCGGGAGGACACCGGTGTGCCGGAACTCCCTTCATCCACGTACGTCCGGTTGAGGTCAACCGGGTGGTTGCCGCTGCCGCTGCTCGTATAATCACCAGCTTCAGTGGTCTTCGTCCTCTTCGGCGCACCAGTGTGCAGAATTCCACCTTGGAACTTCTGCTTGTCCCTCAAGAGCGCCCAGATGGCCTTGTGCTTGAAGTCGCCGTACATCGACCGGTACGACAACAGCGCTTTAGCGCGCACGTCGCTCGCGCTCTCGCCGCTCCCCTGT
Organism: Salvia splendens; assembly: GCF_004379255.2. Lineage (NCBI taxonomy): Eukaryota > Viridiplantae > Streptophyta > Magnoliopsida > Lamiales > Lamiaceae > Salvia > Salvia splendens. Next base: position 17,002,059 of record NC_056036.1, on the reverse strand, counting down.
GACCGTGTGAACTTCTCGAACTCCGTCGCGTACAAGTTCACTTGCTTCTTGACTTGATCCCAGTGCTTGCGGAGTTGTTCACGCTTGCGCTTGTACGCGGTCGGCGGCTTCACCGAATTGTAGAGGTCCGCGATGCGTTCCCAGTACGCGATCTGTCGCTGGTGCGCCGATATATCTACCCAACACCGGGCCAAGGTGAGAGTTTCGTCGTCGTTGTAGTTCGTACGGCCGGGGGCGTACTCATCGCAATCACCGGGAGGCGGCAACTTCTGCGCCCGCTGCCGGTTCCGCTTCTTTCTGGCTGGGGCGGAAGCGGTCGCTGCGGGGTCGGGATCGGCCGCTGCGGTTGGGCGGTGCGGAGACGGCTCCATGTCAGACAACCCATACGATTCCGTACTGAAATCTGGATCGTAATGGGCATTGGTGTCGAACGAACGATAATCGCCGGGTTCTGTACCCGGCCAATGCGCCCCTGCGCTAAACATAGGACTATTGGGGCTTGAATCCATTTCGTAGTAATTATGTAATTGTAAGTTTCGAAAATGAAATCGAGTGAAATGAAATGTTACAAATGAACGGTATTTATAAAAAACGAAATCGCGTGCCATCGTCCGCGGTTGATCGTCCGCGACCTCCACAATGGGGCAGACGATGGCGCGGACGATGGCTATCGTCCGCGCTATCCTCCGCGACCGAAGTATAGGGCGCGACTATCGTCCGCGCCCTATGGCGCGCACCCGCAATGGGTGCGGACGATGGATGGCGCGGACGATGCGCGCCATCGGGCGTGCCATCGTCCGCCCATTGCGGATGCCCTAAATTCTGATTTTTCTAATATTTTCTACCAATATTTCAGGAAAGGTTAGCTCTAAAGGAATCTGGAGCTGAACTTGGTCCTGCAATTTTATTTTTTGGTTGTAGGAGCCGTAAACTGGTCGGTTATCTACTCGGCTATTGTTAACCTCTTGTTCTTTTCTCAAAATGTTTGCCAACTAATAATTCTTTTTTACTTTCTGCAACCATGCAGGATTTTGTTTATGAAGATGAGCTGAACAGCTTTGTCAAAGCTGGAGTGATTTCTGAGCTCATAGTTGCATTTTCACGAGAGGGACCCACCAAGGAATACGCACAGCACAGAATGTCTCAAAGGGTATGCAGTCTTCGTCAAAAAATTGTCTTAAGTTTCACCCAACAATGAAATTTCAAGAGTTAAATTTCACTAACATCTAGGTTAAATCTACTGAATAATAGGCTTCAGACGTGTGGAAAATGATCTCCGATGGAGGCTATGTTTACGTCTGTGGTGATGCCAGGGGAATGGCACGTGATGTACACCGAACTCTCCACACAATTGCACAAGAACAGGTTGGTTCCTCCTGAGACTTATGGTTCTGTATTTCTTGGTTATAATGTGGTCCTTGTGTTCCGTCCCTTTCTGTGGGCCGTGAGGTTGGAACTACTTTCATATCCTGTTTATACTTAGCATTTAATACGATTACCTTTCATATTCTTGAATAAGGCAGACACACCAGTATTGTTCTTTTCATGCATACTCGTTTGAGGTTGTGCGATATTGACAGCTAACTTAAGGAGTCAGGACTTGTTTTGAGGTTTTTGGGCCTTTTGAATTTCTGATTTTTTAATTTTCTTTTTTGTTGGGGCATTCAAACTTTTGCTTGGCTATAGTCTATATGCTAAAGTCGATTCATACAACTTTTTAGTTATCACATTGATGGGATACGAACTAAACAACTAAACAATAATTGCGAGCCCAATAGCAGTGACGGCCCATCAGCCCAAAACCCAAGAAAGAGTATCAGTTCGGCACAACCAAAGAGTTCGGTCACAGCCTATAGCTCGGTAAAAGCCGACCAATCGAGCTCAACTCTCAGATCGGCAAAAGCTGATCGGCAAAGTTCAGCAGTTCGGTCTCAGTATTCGACCGAACAAGGAGATAGTGGACCCATGCAGGATCTCCACGACCTCCATTACACCCACGATCTATTTAGTGGTATTAAGCAGTTATCAACCCCCCTACCAGGGCTGCAAACCACGATCTTAGTTCGAATGTATAAATAGAACTTAGATCAGATAGACCAGGGTTAAGTTCTCTAGATCCTGAATCTCATATAGCAAATCAGTATTGTAATCTGTAAGCTGATCAAGCAATACAAATTTGCCCTCTATTCTTCCCGTGGACGTAGATTTACCTCAGTAAAGCGAACCACGTAATTTTCAGTGTTGTGATCTTCATTTATTACTTGCATTTATTCCCATCAAAAATTCGCTAAATCATCACTGGCGCCGTCTGTGGGAAAACAGAAAACCAAAACTGTGATAAAAGCGAGTTTTTGATCCTCTTCCACCAAAAAATGCGTACCAGATCACATAATACCCATACTTCCGTCCGTGATGAACGTGAGGAAGCTAGTCCAGCCCGTAGGTCTGGAAAACAGCCTCGGGAGAAATCTGCCTCCAGTTCTCACGGTGAAAGAACAAACCACTCAAAAAGTCATCGCACCGAGCCTCCCCAGCAGCTCGCTTTGAATGAGGCTGTCAAGTTGTTCTTGGCTGAGAAGCAGGATGAGTTCTTAACATTCCTGCAAAAGAGCCAGAAGCCGGAGAAGAAAACGGCGGATTCTCCCTCCCCTCCAGACATGAAAGTCACTACCGCAGTAGTGTCGTATCTTCCAGGAGAAAGAATCCTCACCACCGATATGTTCCTTCTCCTCCTTGTTACCGAAATCACAGGATAACTCCATCTCCACCATACCGTAGAGATGTCGGATTCGCTATGTATGGAGCGCTGAAGACTCCATTTTCGGATGATATCACCAGAACTCCGTTGCCACAGAATTACCGAACTCCGTCAGTGACTTATGACGGGTTAGTGGATCCTCATGATTTCCTGGGACGCTATCAGTATAATATGGCGAACCAAGGTCTCAATGAGGTTCATATGTGTAAGCTGTTTCCCGAGCTGCTCATCGGGAACGCAAGAAGGTGGTTTGATAGCCTCCCTCAAGGCAGCATTAGATCTTACAGAGATCTAATGGATGCTTTTCATAGGAGGTTCTTCCAGAAAGCTGAAACCCGAATCACTTCGGCTCAGCTGCTTTCTATACGTCAAGGTCGCGATGAAAAGATTAGCGACTTCATGACAAGATTCCACAAGGAATGCCTACAAGTAGATGATCTCAATGATCTACTTGTCATTTCGGCATTCCAAAATGGAATTCTGCCAGGAGCTCTCTACAGAAAGCTCGTTGAATGCAGTCCGCAAACAGCTCAAGAGATGTGGGACATTGCGGACCAGTTTTCTCGTGCTGATGAGGCAGACCGTCGAAAACGGTCTTTAGACAGCTCTTCCAGAGGAGACAAGAGGAAGCCCGATCATAGCGATCAGGGACATCCTCGCCGAACTCCTTTTGAAAGAATTCAAAGGGCACCGGTACAAGACAGATTGGGACCACGTCTCAATCCTGAGAAACCACCCGCTCAGTTCGTACCATTGAACAAGTCGAGAGCGGAAATTTTCGAACTGCATTCTGATATGTTCGAAAAACCAAAGCCGATGACGAAATCGGCCACGCGCCGAAGTCAGGATAAATATTGCTCCTTCCATCAAGACCACGGTCACGATACCGAGGAGTGCCGAAATTTGGCAGCAGATATTGATGTTCTTGTGAAAGCAGGGACGTTAAAAAAATACCAAAGCAAGCCGCCGAAAAAGAATAAGAAACAGAGAAGTGCGAACTGCGCTCCTCAGGATCCTAAAAGGCAACAGGATCCCGAAGACGATGACGAGCCGCAATATGATGGAGTAATCCAGACTATTGACGCTCTCCCAGCCGGGAAGACTAAATCGTCTCTAAAATCAGAGCGCAGAGGCTTCAATCGAGAGGAGCCAACACATAAAAGGCTGAAGAAGGAGGAAGTAATTACATTTTCAGATGCAGATCCCGTCCCGGCCATTTCTCCTCATCAAGACGCTATTGTCATTCAAGCTGGAGTGGCAAACAAACTGATCCACAGAGTGTTTGTGGATACAGGAGCGTCGGTTAGCATTCTTTTTAAAGAATGTTTTGATAAACTGGAAGTGGATCCAGCTCGGCTCAGTCCGGCCCCACTTCCTCTGAAAAGTTTCGCCCAGGAGGACACCCGCCCTGAAGGTATTATCAGCCTTCCGATTACGGTAGGAAGAGCGCCTACTAGCTCCAGTACGGTGATCGAGTTTTTTGTGGTAAAAGCTCGATCCCCGTATAACATTATACTGGGAAGAGACTGGCTCAACACAGTTCGGGCCATTTGCTCTACTTATCACCTCACAATCAAGATCCCCACTAAAGGAGGGATAGCAGTCATCCGAGGTGATCAAAAGAGAGCAAAAGAATGTTTGCAGATTGCGCTTAAAAGTGCCGAACGATCAGATCGGCACCATCAAGCATAGCAATCACAGCAGCCGGAGTCAGAGGCAGGCGAAATGAACGAAGTCACACCGGAGCCGAACTCGATGAAAGTTCAGTTATACGAAGATGATCCATCCAAAACGGTCAAGATCGGTTTCGCGGGAACACCTCTACTCCGGGAAAAGACCATCCAGCTCCTCAAAGAGTACAAAGATGTCTTTGCGTGGTCTCCGTTGGACATGACTGGAGTGTCTCCCGAGGTAATTACACATCGGTTAAATATTGATCCTTCAGTCCGGCCTATAAAACAGAAGCAAAGACTCTTTGCGGCAGAAAGAAATCAAGTCATCCATGACGAAGTCCGCCAATTACTGAAAGCGGATGTATTATTTGAAGTAAAATATCCTTCTTGGGTGGCCAATCCTGTGATGATCAAGAAAAAAGAAGGAGGATGGCGGATGTGCATAGATTTTACGGATCTAAATAAGCACTGTCCTAAAGATTGCTACCCCCTTCCCAACATAGATAAAAAAGTAGAAGCTCTGATAGGCTTCGAAATTTTCTGTTTTCTTGATTTGTATAAAGGATACCACCAAGTTTTAATGGATGAGAATGATGCTTCAAAAACGGCTTTCATTACTGACTTCGGTATTTTTGCTTATAAAAAGATGCCATTTGGTTTAAAGAATGCCGGAGCCACATATCAAAGGATGGTAGATAAGCTATTTCGGCACCTGATCGGAAAAGAGGTTGAAGTATATGTTGACGACATAGTTGTTAAAAGCAGAAGCACTTCGGAGTACGAAAACAATCTCAAATCCACTCTCGACGTGCTCAAAAAAGCCAACCTCAAACTCAATCCCCAAAAATGTACCTTTTTGGTAGATTCGGGAAAATTTCTGGGTTGTTGGGTTTCAAAGGAAGGACTCAAGGCAAATCCCCTAAAGGTTCAAGTTGTTCAGAACATGGCAATGCCGAAGTCCATACATGATGTGCAAAGGCTAACTGGATGTCTAGCCGCGCTGAATAGATTCCTTTCCCAAGCAGCCGAAAAGCAAATGCCGTTCTTCAATGTTTTGAAGAAGGCACCAAAGTTTGAGTGGGGAGCCGAACAGAAAAAGGCTTTTGACGAACTCAAAAGTTATTTAACCGAACTTCCTATTCTCTCTGCTCCAACAGATGCCGAAGTGATATTCTTATATTTAGCAGCATCAGATCAAACCATTAGCGCGGTGCTTGTACGAGAAGAAGGCCTAAAACAGCGTCCTATCTACTTTACAAGCCGAGCATTAAGAGGTCCCGAAACAAGATATCAACCTCTGGAAAAAATTGCTCTGGCATTAGTAAATGCAGCAAGGAGACTGCGGCCATATTTCTATGCTCACAAAGTATGCGTCTTAACCGATCTTCCACTTCGGCAAGTTTTGACTAAGCCAGAAGCATCAGGCAGAATTGCCAAGTGGGCCATAGAGTTGGGAGAACATTCAATAGAATATCTACCTCAGAAAGCCATCAAGGGACAAGCCTTGGCAGATTTTCTTGTAGAGGCAAAGTTCGATCAGGCAATCCCTATTATTGCCGAACAGAAAAATTCTACCAATGATGAACTAACACAGCCCCAGAAACCCGAAGTAGAGCCGCCGGACTGTTGGATTGGATTCGTAGATGGAGCTTCGAATAAGACAGGAAGTGGAGTTGGTATTCTACTTATCGCTCCCGACGGACACGAAGTAACTTATTCACTTCGGTTCTTATTCCCAACCACTAATAACGAAGCCGAATACGAAGCCCTTCTTGCCGGACTTCAGTTAGCGCAATGTCTACTTGTCAAATCTCTCAAAATTCATTGTGATTCACAAGTCATAGTGAATCACATGCTGGGTACAAGTGAAGCCCGTGGTGAAAGGATGAAAAAATACTTGGACAAAGCGCAAAGTATTAGCCGAAATTTCTCTTATTTTCGGATAATCAGCATTCCCAGAGCGGGAAATAGCCGAGCAGATACTTTAAGTAAGTTGGCCTCATATCCGAGCTCAAAGGTGGAGGAATTACCGCACAGAAGCATTGATGAAGCTGAAGTACACTCAGTAACCAGTTCACCAAACTGGATGACGCCAATATTAAAGTATCTAGATCAAGGACAACTGCCCGAGGATAAGAGAGAAGCAAGGAAAATCACATGCCGAGCACGTCGGTATGAACTTCATGAAGGAGTCCTATATAGAAAGTCCTACCTTCAACCGTTATTGCGATGTGTAGGACCAGAAGAGACGGATTACATCCTTAGAGAAGTTCATGAAGGATCTTGCGGTAGCCACATCGGAGCTAGAGCATTAGCTAAAAAAGTTCTGAGATGGGGATATTATTGGCCAACTTTGGTACAAGAAGCAGTACAGCTAGTTAAGAAATGTACGAAATGCCAAATCCATGCAAATATCCCAAGGACGCCGCAGACTGATCTATGTGCTATGCAAAGCCCTTGGCCTTTTATGCAATGGGGCATAGACATAGTAGGACCACTACCACAAGCTCCCCGGCAAATGAAATTCTTGATCGTTGCCGTGGATTACTTCACAAAGTGGGTGGAGGCTGAACCATTAGCTACGATAACAAGCTCAAAGGCATTAGATTTTGTCTGGAAGAACATAGTTTGCCGATTTGGCATACCCCATATCCTCATTTCAGATAATGGGACTCAGTTTACTGACAAAACATTCAAGAATTGGTGCCAAGAGTTGAATATTCAACAGCGGTTCACTTCGGTCTCTCACCCACAAGCAAACGGACAAACGGAAGTAACAAACCGTACTTTGGTGAAAGGATTAAAAACTCGGTTAGAACAAGCCAAAGGACAATGGGTAGAAAATCTTCCTCAAATCCTATGGTCTTACCGAACTACACCAAAAACCTCCAACGGTGAAACTCCGTACAGTCTAGTGTACGGCACTGAAGCCGTAATTCCGGTTGAGATCGGCATACCCAGCCCCCGAACCCTTAATTTCTCAACAGAACTGAATGACGACGGACTGAGAGCCGAACTAGATCTTGCCGAAGAAAGAAGAGAATTGGCCTTCATAAAAGAAGCCAAGTACAAGGAGCAAGTAACCCGGTATTATAACCAAAGGGTGAAAAAGCTGCAGTTTCAAGTGGGAGATCTCGTATTGAGAAACAATGAAGTAAGCCGAGCAGAAAAGCTGGGCAAACTTGAACCCACATGGGAAGGTCCGTATCGGGTGTCAGAAGTCCTGGGAAAAGGGTCTTATAAATTAACCCACATGTCAGGAGAACAAGTACCCCGAACATGGCATATTTCCAACCTCAAGAAGTTCTATTTGTAAGAGACAAGGTCCGGTCAGTCTTGTGTCTAGTTCGGTCCTAGGGTTATGTGCTTTCATGTTTTTATTGTTCTTGTGTCTAGTTCGGTCCTAGGGTTATGTGCGTTTTGTCTCTTATAAATGTTACTGAGGTATATTGCTCCTTAAAGGCTGATCCCCTTTTTTTAGATCATGTATTAAAGACAATTGTGAGTCCAAGCTTCTAAGGAAGATACAAGATTCCACAATTCAGCTTAAGAAACAAGCAATTCGTCTGAAACGAACTGCAATAAGCCGAAAACCACTCCGGTTAACTAGGGAAAGTCCAATCCAAGCGATAAAACTCGCCAAATAAGGACACTAACTAAGTCCGGTCAAAGAAGAGTTTACTTCATAAGACCGAGGACGAGTAAAGACAATTGTGGGTCCAAGCTTCTAAGGAAGATACAAGATTCCACAATTCAGCTTAAGAAACAAGCAATTCGTCTGAAACGAACTGCAATAAGCCGAAAACCACTCCGGTTAACTAGGGAAAGTCCAATCCAAGCGATAAAACTCGCCAAATAAGGACACTAACTAAGTCCGGTCAAAGAAGAGTTTACTTCATAAGACCGAGGACGAGTACAATAAATGAAATAAAAAATCGCTGAACTGTAAATACGCAGTGATAGAAGCGAAATGAAAAAATTTCATTTACTAAGTCTTGTTGGGCATACAATTCCGCTGCCCTACGAGAATGCGTTACACCATTACAAAGGACTATTCTACTGTCTACGATTGCTAAAGTTGAGCCACCTATCCGAAAAGTCCTCATGATGCTGAGTTCGGGCGTTCCGAGCAGTTGAAGAATAAGTAGGTGGACGAGATGCTCTGATCGACCTACCGCCTCTTCCCTGAGTCCGGGAAGTTCTAGCACCTCGGCGGCGAAGAGTCTCTTCACGAAGCATTCGCTGATCTTGCTCACTCATATTCACAACTCCTCTACGAACTTCAGGGCGTTCTTGTCTTGACGTTTCCGGTTGCTCCTGAGTCCGTTGCTGATTTGGAGTAGAATTTTGAGTAAGTGGATTAGAGGTTTGAGTTGGAGTGTGAGCATCTGTTAGCGGGAAACGGCTAAGGAATCTCTCGATTGAGGGACGCCGGGAAAGAATGATGTCGTACAGAGAAGCCAAGCGCCTCAATGATTTCACAACTTGTTGGCAAGCCGAGCTCTCCAGCACATTGTTCTTCCGGAGTACATGAAGCTTCTCCCACAGTTCATCAACTTGATTCTGAGCTTCAGATATAGTCATTCCCCCGCGCCCGCAGATGAAATCTTCATATGCAGTCCTCTCAGCGATGACAGTATTCAGCTCGGCCTCCAGATCTTTCTTTATGGACTCTAAGTCCTTATTGTTGGACTCCAGCTCCACTAAACGAGCCAAGAGTTCATCATACTTCATCTGGTCATCTATAGCTTTTTTCTCAGCTTCATTTAAAGCCAAAGAGTATAGCCGCTTCCAGTGAAGTACCTCCAGCTCCTTAGAGTTAAGAATACGAAGCAGCTATGTCAGTTCGGCATTTCAGTTTACCGAGCAGGCAGTAAACCACAATAAGAGTAAAAGAGATTAAGAAGAGCTATAAGGAAGACACGAGTGTAGAAAGAAGAATTTTTTTTCATTCACAAGAAAAAATTTACACAAGGAGGGCTTCAAGGCCATTTTACAAATAGAAAGAAAGAAACTAAACTAAGAGAAGGGAGACGAAATCATACTTTGCCAGTTTCGTCTCCGGCTTCCCTGTGGGTTTCAGCTTCTTTCTCCTTGTCGACCTCGGTCTCAGCCTCGGCCTCCCTCCTCCCTCCCTCCTGCTCGGCGCCCCCATCGCCGATCTGCTGCACCTCTTGCTCGGCGTGCCCGTCGCCGGTCTGCTGATCCCTCTGCTCGGTCTCCTTGCCGGCCTCATTTTCCTGCTCACCCTCTTCTTTGAAAATTGAAGCGGGTGAAACAGGCCCCAAGGAGGCAAAGATGGCCTCCATGTTCTCGTCACGGTCAGCACGGCAATTACGGACTCGTTCAGCAGAAAGCAGGACCGATGAAGACGCAAGCTCCTCAAGGAGCGGCAGACTCTGGAGACGCGCTGCAATCTCTCGGCCATACAGCGGCAAGACGACTTCGGGTTCCTGCTCAACATTATCGGTCATCAATTTCAGCAGATCACCGATAAGGGCCGAAAATTGATTGCTCAAAAAGAGTTTCTCCGTGTAAACACGGAGAGCCTCCCCCTGAGCAACCACGGCAGCCGCCTCCCTCTGTGTCGACCGCTCTCTCTGGATGATGAGCTGGTCTTTGGCACGCTGGGCTTCATCCTGAGCCGAGATCATAGCGGCCCTTGCCCTCTCAAAGTCTGCCCGAGCCTGTTCGGCCTGATGACGAGCAGCATTCAAATTCCTCTGCATCTCATCATAATCGCTGGACGCTTTAGAGAGTTCAACTGTGACGAGTTTGCAGAGCATATTGTTCCTCTGAAAATGGAAAAAGAAAAAAGTCAACAGAGGGGCCACAAAAAAAATATAGGAAAGAAGCAAAGCCAGAAAATCAAGAAGAAAATTCACCTCTACAAAGTCCTTTGGCCATAAAAAGGGCTCAGAGATATGTTCCGAAGTGGCCGTAACCACTCCTGATCCATAACCCCCTGGACAATGTCTCTCTCTGGCGCTTTTGGGGGTTTCTGAGTCTTCGCCTTCCCCCTTGCCGAGGTCGATCCCGACTTTTTTGGATCCGAAGACTGACTCGAAGAGGTCTTCTGCCTCTTCGGATTCTTCTCGGCATCAGACGCCGAGCTGGTGGTTTTCTGTTTCTCCGGCTCCTTTGATTCGGAGGGTTTGCGACCAAGCCTGCTTAGCATGTTCACTGCCAAAAAGCAAGAAAACAAAGTTAGTTTTCGCCGCTAAAGCAGTAAAGCATAAAAAAGAAATCCTCACCCTCAGTCTCTTCGTCCGAAGACGAGGAGTCGGACACGAAGTCACCCTTGACGAGCTCAGATTCCAAATACTGTTTCCTAATCATGGGAATCTTATTGAGCCCGCCCTCGAGCTCGTCCAACGGTTCTACCCGAGGATGAGGAATTACGGACTTCGGCCCTCTCCAGGAAAAGTCCGGAGCCGCTGTCCTATTGTAAAAAAAGAAGCGATTTTTCCACATCGGCCATTTGGTTTTACAGAAGGCTCTAAAGGGCTGTAAAGGGATCAAGTAAAACCAGGATCCCTTTCTCTTAAACTGAAAGAAATTAAGGATTGCCCTCAGAGACAGATCCTTTTCTAGTCTACGCAGCTCGGCAGCAAAGGCCGATAAGTGCCTCCAAGAATTTGGAGTCACCTGACCTAAAGGAAGTTGGAAAAAATCAAGAAGCTCTACAAAGGCGGGGGGAAGAGGGAAACGAAGCCCGCATTCTAAGCAGGCTTCGTAAACGGTGGCATAACCCTCCGGCGGCGAGTTAGCCCTATGAGTGTCGTCGGGAATCACCACTAACCCCCCAGGAAGAAAATATTTTCTGTGTAAGGATATCACAGTATCCTTACTCAAAATGCTGTGAAAATATTCTACCGTCTTCTCCCCGGACTTTTTCCGGCCAGAAGATCCCTTACCCCCCTTCCTACCACTACCTGATTCAGAAACATTTTCAGAAGAAGAAGACATGATTCTTACTCTTTGATGGTCGAAAGTCTCTGAAGAAATTCTTGAAGAAGCGGAAGAAAATTTTACGAAAAAGAGAGAGAATGCAGAAGAAATAATCGCAAAAGTGTTCCAATGATGAAGAAAGGAAATATTTTTCAAATTCGTCGCACCGTTTCAAATCCCACTTTTTCTGGATTCTCTGGCCGGATTTGGCTGTCACATTTAATGCAGACACGTGCAGAGCACGTCCCCTGACGTCAGCCTCCCCCTTACACTTATCCAAAATGCCGAAGTGATTCACTTCGCTTTTCGGGGGGGGGTGGTGATGGGATACGAACTAAACAACTAAACAATAATTGCGAGCCCAATAGCAGTGACGGCCCATCAGCCCAAAACCCAAGAAAGAGTATCAGTTCGGCACAACCAAAGAGTTCGGTCACAGCCTATAGCTCGGTAAAAGCCGACCAATCGAGCTCAACTCTCAGATCGGCAAAAGCTGATCGGCAAAGTTCAGCAGTTCGGTCTCAGTATTCGACCGAACAAGGAGATAGTGGACCCATGCAGGATCTCCACGACCTCCATTACACCCACGATCTATTTAGTGGTATTAAGCAGTTATCAACCCCCCTACCAGGGCTGCAAACCACGATCTTAGTTCGAATGTATAAATAGAACTTAGATCAGATAGACCAGGGTTAAGTTCTCTAGATCCTGAATCTCATATAGCAAATCAGTATTGTAATCTGTAAGCTGATCAAGCAATACAAATTTGCCCTCTATTCTTCCCGTGGACGTAGATTTACCTCAGTAAATCGAACCACGTAATTTTCAGTGTTGTGATCTTCATTTATTACTTGCATTTATTCCCATCAAAAATTCGCTAAATCATACTTACGTACTCGGTATTACAGGGTTCTCTGAGCAGCTCTGAAGCTGAGGGCATGGTTAAAAATCTGCAAACGACAGGAAGGTACTTGCGCGATGTCTGGTGATGAGCCCCTCGTCGTGTATGTGTTGACTCGGGTAAAGAAACAAGGTCTTCATTACATTATTGCTAATTTCTCAAGTATAAAGGGAGGTAATCCGCACAGACAACTCCTTGCCTTCAGAAGATTGTGTCTACAAATTTTGTTTTCGTATGTTCTTTTTGTTTCTATTTTTGCCTCTTTAATGATTTTTTTTTTGTTTCGTATAACTAGTAGCTATAGTACAGATGTATGATATACGATTAATGTCGACTCGATGTTAGATATACTAACTATTGATGAGCCACCAAGATGGCTTAGACCAAGGTTTTCTTTTTAATCTTCATTCATGTAGTTATCATTTATATTTTTGGGTTAAAATGTTTTCTTTTCTTTTTTCTTGTTGATGATTGTATTTGTAACTGCATATAGTTGAAAGGGATCAAATGAAATAAAATACTAGATCTAATAATATTCTTTTCCCATTATATCATTTGTATTGTCACTTTTTAAATGTCTATTATGAAATGCTTTATTTCACTTTTACTAATTTTTTCAGCAACTTTAATTTACATTTCTTAATGTTAGTGACAAGTGAGAGGGACATAATTGAGACATTTAGTGATGGAGAGGAGTTATACAGAATGCTAAGATGCATCTACTTATTTTCGAGGATATTATTCATGGTCCCTTTAAAAATAAATAAATATTTTTGCGTCGCTCAATGTAAGAGCATCTCCAATAATAGGCGAGCGACCGGCTCGCCGATTTTTGGCGCTCGCCGAACTATTGCAGCCGGCGAGCGCCAAATCGGCGAGAATTTTGGCGAGCGCAAGCCGATTCCCGGGCGCTCGCCGATCCGCTCGGCGAGCGACCGACGAGCGGATTTTTGATTTTTTTTTATTTTCAGAACTCTATATATACGCGATTTGCAAGTGATTTTCATTCGCACCACTTGTTTTAACGAGTACTCTCTCTATCTTAATTTTTGTACAAGATCAACAATGCGATATGAGTAACACGGGTGGTAGTAGTAGTGATAGTGGTGGGGATGCTGAGGAGTACGAACGACGTTTGAACGAACATTTAGATGCCTGTACGTCCCGAGAGATAGACCGGCTGCTACAACGGGCCTTGCAGCCGGCGGTACCTCAACCTCGACCCGTTGTCCACCGCCGAGCAGTGATTGAGCGGGATCACGTAGCTGCACATCAGCGGCTATACGAAGACTACTTCGCACCGGAGCCTCGGTTTAACGCCAACCTTTTCAGGCGGCGTTTTAGGATGAGCAGAGCCCTGTTTATGCGTATTGTTGACGCTTTGGAGCCTCGATATAAGTGTTTCCGCTTCAGGCACGATGCGTCTGGTTGACCCGGCCACACACCTATTCAAAAGTGCACTGCGGCAATTAGACAGCTGGCCTACGGAGGCGCGACAGACATGTGGGAAGAGTACCTCCACATCGGCGAGTCGACTGCCCTTGAATGTATGAAGTATTTCTGTCAGGGCGTGATTGAAATATTCAGTGAGCAGTACCTTCGAAGCCTTACCCCCGAAGACTGCCATGAGCTGATGCAGATGCACGGGGAGAAGCATGGGTTCCCGGGTATGTTAGGCAACATAGATTGTATGCATTGGGAGTGGAAGAACTGTCCCGCTGCCTGGAAAGGGTTCTACACTACCGGCTACAAGGGAAAGAATCCCACGATGATCCTCGAGGCCGTAGCTGATTACCGGCTGTGGATTTGACATGCGTATTTTGGGGTAGCCGGGTCGAACAACGACCTCAACGTCCTCAACTCGTCGCCCCTTTTCAACGAGCAGTGCCAGGGCATCGGTCCGGCCATCAGTTTTGTCGCCAACGGGAGCCAGCATGATATGGGCTACTACTTGGCGGATGGGATATACCCTAGGTTGCCCGTCTTTGTGAAGACGATCAGATGCGCATCGGATGAGAGGAAGGCATACTTTGCGGAACGGCAGGAGTCGGCACTCAAGGACGTGGAGCGCGCATTTGGTGTGCTCCAGTCTCGATGGGCGGCAATTAGGGGTCCAACGCGTTTGATGTGTAATTTTAGAGATTAAACATTATATGCAAGATCAATCAAGTTTAATTAATTAGCTCTAATATTATAGCAATACTGCAAGAAAACAGTGTCGATTGTAATACTTTGAGTGTCGATCCACATGGAAGGAATTGATTACTTAACTCTAAAACAAAGGAAAGACGTACAAAAAGATTAATTGTTTTGAAGGTTTGACTTCCAAAAGCTAAAGACAAAATAGAGCTACCAATTAACTAAAGAAAGACTATTCAAATGGGAAAGATATGCCACTCCAAGTTGCTCACTAGGTTTGTATGGTTCTACACCTATATCAAAAGCACATATTTGGGATTAATTAATCAACCCAATCGCTTGCACTGAACATGTTTGCGACGTATAGTTCATAGTCAGCTGAACACTTGTTCCATAAACTAATCTTCAATGTTTATAAACTCCTACGGAAGCGCTAGAGAAATAAACATCTACTATAATCACATACTTAATCCACTATCAAATTATCCTTTGAACAATTCTAATTCAGTAGCAATCCAACAATCAATCAATCCTAAACTATGTTAAATAGACAATAGCAAAGGACAAAGCTACACTACATTATTAGCCAAAAAACATAGTGAATAATATTAAGCACATTGTTGGAAACAAACACATGAGTTCAATGGTGTAAAAAAATCCATACAAATCCTAGATTACAACTTGGGGCAACATAAAGAGCTTAGCCTAAAAACATGGTGATATTAACAATAAAAACCATAGAAAGCATGCTCTCGTTGAGTGGAATTGGGATTTGGAGACGGATCGTCGGAATGTTGGCCGGAACTTCTTCCTCATCTCTTTCTCCCTTTTCTCTTTTTTTTTTCCGTCTGAAATCGTCCCCCCAACTGTCTGCTTTTTCCTTCTTTTAATCATCCAACTGCCGAATTGCAGTTATGCTCCGAAACGCCCGACCGGGCGAAATTGAAAGAGGGAATCGCCCGACCGGGCGAAAGGCTTCTGCATGGCTTCGCGGGAAACGCCTGACCGGGCGTTTTGTGTCGTATAGAATCGCCTGACCGGGTGAACTTTCTGGACTCCTCATGCGTTTCGGAAATCACCCGGCCGGGTGGCCAATTTTCATAGCTTCCTGCGTACATTACCACCATCCGAGCTTCCTTCTTTGTTTCACCATTTATTCCTCTTCCTATACCACAAAACATCCCTTTGCAAGCATCAAACTATATAAATCATGTAAAGTTAGGGTAATAAGAATGTACAATTTGATTCACATCAAATACCCCCAAACTTATCTGCTTGTTCGTCCTCGAGCAAGATCACATCCAACCCAAAACTTTAACGCTCAGCTCACAAAAGTTTTTTTTCCCAAAAGTTTTCATAAGAGTGAATCACGTGGAGACATGAATGACAAAATCTAAATCCCCAACATCTCCAATCAAGATTTCCCACTCTCATGAACCATCACTTATCAACCTAGAACTTCAAGTCAAAGTGCATTTCAAAGTAAGTCCAAACATGTGATTATACAACTCAAACCGTCATCATCGACTCATCAAGCATTACTTACCACATAGACTCGCGGATTTCAAATCAAACTTTAACTCTACCAAGCTGTTTACAAAACATCCACAAGCATCAACGATAAGTTCCAAGGTCTTATTTCAAGGTTGTAATGGGGCTAGGGACGAGGTAGGATAGATATGGATAGTGAGCTCAAAGGCTACACATTTGAGTGCCAAATTCTTCCCTCCTACAACTTCCTTCCAAAGATCGAATAACAAAATTTTACAACCAAACTCACACTCCCCCAAACTTGATATCTATTCTAGACAAGATTACATCATACAAATATAGAAGCTCTACCTTTATTTCATCAAACTTTTTCTTCTTTTTTTTGAAAAGACCTCGACTTTTACAAATTTGGAGGTCGTCTTTTTCTTTTTCTTTTTTTCTTTTTTTCCTTTTCTTTCTTCTCTAAGAACTTCATTCTTTTCACCTATGCATTACATCAAGTCTAGAAATGTCTACTCTTTACAATTCACCACCCAACACTCAAACTCAAACCACAAAGCTCAAACTTATATTTAGCACCCAAATAGTAGCAAGGTCTATTGATGAGGCTTATTTCAGTAGCTAAGTGATTGGCTAAGTGTTTACACAAATAGTAGGGAATTAAGCTCAAAGTGGCTTCTAGGGGATCATTTGTTGGACTAGGCATGTGATCATTTGGCCATGGAGTTCATCCTAGTGCCTTATCCTCCCATATCATTAACACAACTGAATGCAAGCACTCAACTCGATAAAACAATTCAATCCAAGATAATCTCCACAAGACATGTAATTTTCATACTCTCCTCAACTCAAGAAATCGGATGTAATCACAACATGCTCTTTCAAATAAATCATGCACAAATTCCATTCATCCTAAGCTTCAAAGATCAAGTAAACTCAAGCAAGATTTCCCAACCAGAAAGCCGAAGATAAAGCATGCACCCGTCAATTACATGATTCAAAACTCCTTTATCATACAATACACCCAAAAAACATGCATCAAACATAAAAATCATTGACAATCCCCCCAAACTTGAATGCTTCATTGTCCTCAATGCATGCAAAGAAGAACATAAAAAGTAAAGGGAAAGAAAACTCCCCCAAACTTGGCATGAAATCCATAGTGCATTTGGGTGATAGGGTGGGTGTATATTCCTTTATGGGTGTGCTTCCTCCTAAGCTCCAAATGAGTCCTAACTCCATGTTGCTCCTACAAAAAGAAACAAAACCTACAAAAAGACACACTCAATTCAAAATAAATGTTAGAGGAAAGAATTGAGCAAACAAAACCTCCCACATATGAAATAAAAAATAAAATAAAAATAAAAACTTGGGTTGGCTCCCAATCAGCGCCTTTGTTTATAGTCGTTGGCTCGACCTTCTTCATCCTTGGTCTACACTTTCAGACTCTCTAGTGTGACCACCTCTCTTGCCTCCATGATCTCTTCAACTCCAACATAGGCCTTCAACCGTTGGCCATTCACCTTCCAAATAGAGTCACTCTTCTGATCTCGAACATCCACAGCACCATAGGGGTATACCTTGTGCACCACATAAGGACCCCACCATCTTGACTTAAACTTGCCCGGAAACAATTTGAGCCGAGAGTTGTACAAAAGGACCAGTTGTCCCTCATGGAATTGACGAGGCTTAATGGCTGCATCGTGTATTTTCTTAGCACGCTCCTTGTAGAGATCAACGCTCTCATATGCATGAAGCCTAAACTCATCCATCTCATTCATGTCGCACATCCTCTTCTCGGCGGCAACATCATAATCCAAATTAAGCTTTTGCAAAGCCCAAAAAGCTTTATGCTCAAGCTCTACCGGCAAATGACAAGCTTTTCCAAAGACCAATTTGTATGGCGAAGTTCCAATCGGGGTCTTATATGCCGTTCGATATGCCCACAAAGCGTCATCTAGCTTTTGAGCCCAATCCTTTCGAGACGGCCATACCACTTTCTCAAGTACCCGCTTTATCTCACGATTGGAGACTTCAACTTGACCACTTGTTTGGGGATGATAAGGGGTAGCAACCTTGTGTTGGACACCATACTTCCCTAGGAGGTTTTCAAACAACTTATTGCAAAAATGAGTTCCTCCATCACTGATTATAGCTCGTGGTGTCCCAAAGCAGTTAAAGATGTGATTCTTAAGGAATTTCAACACCACTTTGGCATCATTGGTTGACGAGGCCATTGCCTCTACCCACTTAGAAACATAGTCAACATCAACGAGAATGTATTGCTGCCCATTAGACTTGGGAAACGGTCCCATGAAGTCTATTCCCCAAACATCAAAGAGTTCTACCTCGTGAATGTTATTCATCGACATTTCATTTCTCCACGAGATATTGCCGGTTCTTTGGCAACTGTCACATCTCTCGACATAGGCTTTTGCATCCCTGAAGATTGATGGCCAAAAGAATCCGGATTGAAGCACTTTAAATGCAGTTCGACGTGCTCCAAAGTGGCCGCCATACACAGAATCATGGCATGCAGACAAAATCTGAAGGTGCTCATGCTCTCCAACGCACCTTCGAATCACTCCATCACTACAAATACGGAAGAGAAATGGATCTTCCCAAACATATGTGCGGGGGGTGTCACTCAAAAACTTCTTCTTTTGGTTAGAAGACAACCTTTCTGGTAAAATGCCCGTGACAAGGTAGTTCGCCATAATAGCAAACCACGACACATATGTTTCCCGAGCTTCCACTTGCAACACTTGCTCGTCGGGAAATTTTTCATTGATCCTCTTCTGTTTCTCATCTTCCGTCTCTTCCAAGCCCTCTAGCCTAGACAAATCAACTACCAAGTTCTCGGTCCCCTTTTTGTCTTTAATTTCTACATCAAACTCTTGTAATAAGAGGATCCATCTCACCAACCGAGGCTTTGCATCTTTCTTATTCATCAAATACTTGATAGCTGAATGGTCCGTGAACACTACCACCTTCGTGCCAAGTAAGTATGCACGAAACTTCTCAAAGGCATACACTACTGCTAGCATTTCCTTCTCCGTCGTGGTGTAATTCAATTGAGCTTCATTGAGTACTTTACTAGCATAATAGACGGCATGTAGGACCTTATCTCTCCTTTGGCCTAAAACGGCCCCCACAACATAGTCCGAAGCATCACACATCAATTCAAATGGCTTCGACCAATCGGGTGTGATAATAATAGGAGCTTCGACTAGCTTTTTCTTAAGCAACTCAAATGCCTCAAGGCATTTATCATCAAAGACGAACTTGACATCCTTCTCAAGTAAGTTGCAAAGTGGCTTTGCAATCTTTGAAAAATCTTTTATAAACCGTCGGTAGAATCCCGCATGACCAAGGAAACTACGGATGCCCTTCACATTCGTCGGGGGAGGTAACTTCGAGATCACATCAATCTTCGCCTTATCCATATCCAACCCCAACTCCGACACCTTGTGTCCCAACACTATGCCTTCCTTGACCATGAATTGACATTTTTCCCAATTGAGCACGAGATTCTATTCTTCACATCTTTGTAAGACCCGTCTCAAGTTCTCTAAGCACAAGTCAAATGAGGATCCAAAGACGGAGAAATCATCCATGAAGATCTCCATGATGTCTTCATTCATGTCGGAAAAAATTGCCATCATGCAACGTTGGATTGTAGCCGGTGCATTGCACAACCCAAAAGGCATCCGGCGGAAGGCATATGTACCAATAGGACATGTGAATGTCGTCTTTTCTTGATCTTCCGGGGCAATTGCAATATGATTATACCCCAAATATCCATCTAAGAAGCAATAGTGAGAATACCCCGCAATCCTATCAAGCAACTGATCTAGAAATGGCAACGGAAAATGATCCTTTCTTGTTGCCGTGTTCAACCTTCTATAGTCCATGCAAACT
Source organism: Salvia splendens (assembly GCF_004379255.2). Taxonomy (NCBI): domain Eukaryota; kingdom Viridiplantae; phylum Streptophyta; class Magnoliopsida; order Lamiales; family Lamiaceae; genus Salvia; species Salvia splendens. The sequence goes on along the minus strand of NC_056036.1, from coordinate 16,982,225 downwards.
CTCCATGAGTTTACCAATCGAGGTGCTAACACTTCATTCTTCTCATTGACGGTCACGGTTATTCCTCCTTTCTTCGGTACGCATTGCACCGGGCTGACCCACTCACTATCGGAAATGGGATAGATCATCCCAAATTTCAATAGTTTTTTCACTTCTTTTTCCACCACTTCTTGCATAAGTGGGTTCAATTGTCTTTGTCTCTCTCTTACCAGCTTAGCTCCATCTTCCATCAAGATTTTATGCATACAAATTACGGGGCTAATTCCTTTGATGTCGCCAATGGACCATCCTAGAGCTTTCTTGTGTGACTTGAGTAGCTCTATTAATTTGAATTCCTCTTCATTATTCAACAAAGCCGATACTACAACCGGTACAGTTTCATCCTCACCAAGAAAGACGTATTTCAGATTCGTTGGGAGTGGCTTCAATTCTAACTTTGGTGGTACTTCAATTGAAGGCTTCACATCCGCCACGAAAGTATCCACCATACATTCATTCTCGAAACTTGGTTGATCAACTTGAGAATCTTCACTTTCATCAAAATCTACTTTAAGAGTCGAACCATAGTCTCTCTCCAAACTCCCTTTATCATACACATTTCCTTCCATTGTTGCCGAGCAATGCATCATGTCAAAAATGCACTTATCGAGGACGTCAACTCTAAAGCACGCTTTTGCATCACTAGGATGCTTCATCGTTTTCTCTACATTAATGGTCACTTGCTCACCATTAATTCTGAACGTGACAGAGTTGTCTTTCGCTCCAAGCAAAACATCTCCCGTGGCGAGGAACGGTCTACCAAACAGAATTGGTACCTCTTTGTCCTCGGGCATGTCCAAGACTATGAAGTCAACGGGGATGACAAATTTATCAACCTTGACCATGACATCATCTACTATTCCAGTTGGCTTCACTATCGAATGATCAGCCAATTGTAGAGCAATGTCGATGGGCTCCATTCTATCCTCCAGTCCAATAGCACGTGCCGTTTTCAGAGCCATCAGTGAGATTCCCGATCCTTGATCAAGTAAGCACTTTGTGAAGATTGTATTACCGATCTCACAAGGAATCACACAACTTCCCGGATCCCTCTTCTTCATTGGCATCATTCCCGAAATCAATTGTGAGCAATTCATGCTCAAAGCCACTATTCCCTCGTCTTGAAGTTTCTCCTTGTTTGCCATCATGTCTTTAAAGAACTTGGAGAACTTGGGGAAGTTAGTGAAGAGGTCTACTAGTGAAACATCCACATTCACTTTGCGGATCACATTCATCATCCACTCAAAGCTTTTCTCTTTAGGGACCCTCTTCTTCCTCTTGGGTGGATATGGTGGAGGAGGCATGTGATCGGGGAAGTTAAACTTACTTTTGGGATCTTGTGCCGAACTTATCGTCATCTTTTTCAGTAGTTCCAGTTCCACTTTCTGCTTTCCATTCTCTTCTGCTGACACCCTTTCACTTACTTCGGATTCTACACCATGTTCCTTGCTGCCGGATGCAGCCTGTTCTTGACCATGTTGGGCCCCATGCACCAACGCGGGACTTCCCTTACATGCCTCGTCCGCCCCTGCGTGCGAGGAATGCAAGCCTAACATCTCATCCGCCCCTGCGTGTGAGATGCCGGAAGTACCTTGGCCGTCCATTGATGGTGTCGAATCCAACTCACGACCACTTCTCAAAACCACTGCCTTACACTGTTCATTGCCTCTCGGATTGGGCACTGTATTACTTGGGATGGTATTAGGAATCCTCGTGTGCGATGCCGTGGCAAGCTGTCCAATTTGAGTCTCAAGGTTCCTCATTGTAGCATCGATCTGTCCAAACTTTTCCACCGTTTTATCTTTGAAGTTCTCATTCTCCTTTTGACTCTTAGTCATGAAAGAGAGAATCTGTCCCAATTGATCCTCGACCGATGGCTTCTTCTCATAACCCGGAGGTTGAATGTTGTTCCTCCATTGATTACCCGAGCTGTTGCTAGGACCAGCTTGATTCCAGTTCGCTTGTTGAGGCCTCCAATTCTGCTGATTGTTGTATTGGTTTCCTTGGTTGACCCTTGTCGATTGTTACCAATGTAGTTCACATCCTCCACTGGTGTCCTTGAAGACTTGGACATTGATCAGTATGATGTCCACCTTGGCACAACCCACACTTCATCACGGTCACTGCTTGAGGTTGAGGAGTTAGTTGAAGAGATTTTAACTGCTTTTGTCATTGAAGACATTTGTGTGCTTATATCCGCCAATTGAGCCTCAATGGCTGTCACCCTTTCCGCATCTTTGGTAGCACCAAATGTATCTCCTGCCTTCTCAGCCGCTCTTCTTGGATTATGCCAATTCCTTTGATTGTTGGCCAACCTTTGAAACACGGCTCTCACTTCATCATGCGTCAAATCATCTAAGTTCCCATTCGAGCCTGCAGTGACTAATCCCTTACCTTCATTGTTGAGCCCGTTGTAGAACTTCAAAAGGTCATGCCCCGGAGCTAAACCATGACTTGGGCATTTCCTTAGCATCTCTGTGAATCTCTTCCATGCTTCTGCGAAAGACTCATCATACTTCTGTCGGAATGAGGTGATCTCCTCTCTCAACTTCTCGATCTTCATTGGGGAGTTATATTCCAAAAGGAACAATGTCTTCAGCTCTTGGAATATTGCTATGTTGTAACCCGGTAAAGAATCATACCACCCTCTTGCTTTCTCCCTCAATGAGAACGGAAACAATGCCCTCTTAATCCGATGGTGCTCCACATTTGGAGGTCTATGAGAGTTGGTAAGCTCATAAAAGGCATTGAGGTGACTCACCGGATCTTCATCATCCCGTCTGTGGAAAAGATTTCCTCCATTCACCAAACTAATGTAGTGAGGTGGAATGTTGACGTTATCATTTGCATAAGCAAACTCCCCTGGGTTCTCGATTCCCGATCTAAGAGTGTCGCCAAACCTTGCCACGGGTGGTGGTATCTCATTGCTATTCTCTGCCATTGATTCAATGTCTAACTCTTGATCTCTTTCTGCACTTAACCCAAAGAGTGAGTTACTTCTGATTGGACTCAGATAGTCCGGAAAAATCTCAAACTCTGAACCTCTGACCCTTCTTCTTCTTTGATAACAGAGTAGTCCAAACGGTGGTGTACTCTGTGATCGTGTGTGCATCCACTGTTTTTTTATATATTTTTTTATTTTTAAAACCTGCGCAACAGAAAATACACCAAGCACAAACACACTATATTTCCCTATTACCGAAAGCGAGACCTCTCGACAACTTCGGGGTAAGTTCTATAAACAGTGTGTGCTTAAAAGAAAACTAAACTACCTAAACTAAGAGTTAGGAAAATGTCACCTAGAAAAAAAAACACTCCTTCGTCTTCAAGTCCAGACGTGGTAGATGGCTATCACCTCCAAAGAAAACGAAATGAGTACCTACACAAAACAAAGAAAGATCAAATAAAATAAAACACAAATAAACAACTAGACGTTAAACAATCTATTGCCTTCCCCGGCAACGGCGCCAAAACTTGATGTGTAATTTTAGAGATTAAACATTATATGCAAGATCAATCAAGTTTAATTAATTAGCTCTAATATTACAGCAATACTGCAAGAAAACAGTGTCGATTGTAATACTTTGAGTGTCGATCCACAGGGAAGGAATTGATTACTTAACTCTAAAACAAAGGAAAGACGTACAAAAGGATGAATTGTTTTGAAGGTTTGACTTCCAAAAGCTAAAGACAAAATAGAGCTACCAATTAACTAAAGAAAGACTATTCAAATGGGAAAGATATGCCACTCCAAGTTGCTCAATAGGTTTGTATGGTTCTACACCTATATCAAAAGCACATATTTGAGATTAATTAATCAACCCAATCGCTTGCACTGAACATGTTTGCGACGTATAGTTCATAGTCAGCTGAACACTTATTCCATAAACCAATCTTCAATGTTTATAAACTCCTACGGAAGCGCTAGAGAAATAAACATCTACTATAATCACATACTTAATCCACTATCAAATTATCATTTGAACAATTCTAATTCAATAGCAATCCAACAATCAGTCAATCCTAAACTATGTTAAAGAGACAATAGCAAATGACAAAGCTACACTACATTATTAGCCAAAAAACATAGTGAATAATTGTTGGAAACAAACACATGAGTTCAATGGTGTAAAAACATCCATACAAATCCTAGATTACAACTTGGGGCAACATAAAGAGCTTAGCCTAAAAACATGGTGATATTAACAATAAAAACCATAGAAAGCATGCTCTCGTTGAGTGGAATTGGGATTTGGAGACGGATCGTCGGAATGTTGGCCGGAACTTCTTCCTCCTCTCTTTCTCCCTTTTCTTTTTTTTTTTTCCGTCTGAAATCGTCCCCCCAACTGTCTTCTTTTTTCTTCTTTTAATCATCCAACTGCCGAATTGCAGTTATGCTCCGAAACGCCCGACCGGGCGAAAGGCTTCTGCATGGCTTCGCGGGAAACGCCTGACCGGGCGTTTTGTGTCGTATAGAATCGCCTGACCGGGTGAACTTTCTGGACTCCTCATGCGTTTCGGAAATCACCCGGCCGGGTGGATTATTTGGCATGAAAATCACCCGGCCGGGTGGCCAATTTTCATAGCTTCCTGCGTACATTACCACCATCCGAGCTTCCTTATTTGTTTCACCATTTATTCCTCTTCCTACACCACAAAACATTCTTTTGTAAGCATCAAACTATATAAATCATGTAAAGTTAGGGTAATAAGAATGTACAATTTGATTCACATCAGCGTTTGTGGCATGTCGATTGCATTGCTGATATAATGTACGCCTGTATTATCATGCACAACATGATTGTCGAAGATGAAGGTGGACAACTGACTGGTTGGGCCAACGACGATAACGAAGCCGGTCCAAGCCACGGTGTGGCCACCCTGAACGTACGAAGTGGGGTACCTCACGATGACGCCGGCCGCCTCCAAGCATATGCCGACATGCGCCAAGTGGAAGCTCATATTCGACTCCAAAAGGATTTAATTGAAGAGTTGTGGGCACGGAGGACTGCACGACGTTAGGGTTTTTTTAATTATGTAATTTTTTTAATGTACCTTTTTAATTTAAATGAAATTATTGCATTTTCCCGTGTCTGTGTCGTAAGTAGAATTCCGTATTTTGTGTGATTGTTAATTATTTGTTTTTAGCGTTGATGATGTGGCTAAGCTATGGCTGGGCTATTGCTTGTCCAGTTGTTGTCCTGATGACGTGGCAGGAGGATTTTAGGGTTGATGATGTGGCAGATGAGTTTGTGGCTGGGCTATAGCTGACTATTGCTTGTCCACTAGTTATTGGAGATGCTCTAATTTGTTTTTTTTTTGAAGTAGATGACCACTCTTCTGTCAACCAAAAAGTAGGTGAATCAAACTTCAAGAAAAAGAATACTCTATCACTACTTTCATAATACACCTCACATTTAACTGATTCTTTCCCTTTATATTATATTATATTATAAAATTAATATATAAAAATAAAATTCATATACAACTAACTCATTATCCTTTACAATTTTTTAAAATCGTATCAAAGTAAGATATATATTGGGAGATGGAAAGGGTAGTATATACCAAATTTTGGATCAAGACTGTGAAATACGTTAATATAGGTATATGACAAATTTGCATACTATATACTACTATAATGATATCAAACAATACTCCCTTCGTTCCGTAAAATTTATCACCTTTTTTACTCAACACGAGTTTTAAGAAATAACATATTTTCTTACTTTTACTGTCACACCTCAACCCCTATTCTCAACATAACCAATAGCGCTTCGCGCCTTGGATTAAGCACTCCCATCCCATATGGGGCTTAGAATGTTACCGGTACTCTAGATATTAGCCTCTGTGAAGGAGGCCCCTATATTCATCACTGTAAATAGGACTGCTTTCAAGGCTCAAAAGTGGAGTGACTATGCTTGACCTTTTTCTTGAATGTCTTGGAAAAGATTGCTGTAAAAGATCAAATAGTTTTACTGCCACATCTCAACCCTTATGACGTACACATTTATAATAAATAAATATTATTTATGTTCCATAATTATTTTTTCATAAAAATAGAAACAACACCATCTCTATTTTTTCATCTCTCTTACTTTACTATCTCTTCATTAACTCACAAAAATAACGTATATAATCATACACAATACAAAACATATATCATAAATAATTTCATATAAATATGCATATGCCTCTTTGTTCCTTTTTATTATTATGTGACGGATCAAGTTTGGTATCTGCCCGGGATTTCCATTGTATACGACCCGTAGGTCCCTTTTATTTATTTAACATTTCCATGAAGGTCCCTCTTTGATTTGACCTTTCCACGAAGGCCCCTCTTTGTATTGACCTTTCCACGAAGGCCCCTCTTTGCTTTTTTGTTTGACCCGTAGGTCTATTATCATTGTATATGACCCGTAGATCTATTGCCATTGTATATCAGATCCATGACAAGACCGTCACATATCTTCTTTAATCCCATAATTCGAATAATTCCAATATCATATAAAAACTTATCTATTGCACCACACCCATATCCAAGTCATATTCCACCAAATAATTTCAATACAGCATATAAAACATATTCATTGCATCTATAGCATATACGTATCATATTCTGCCATCAATATCATATAGCATATAGCCCTGTAAAGTTAACATCATATAATCTAAATATTCATATCAAGACAACACATAGCAATCAACTATACAATACATGTAAAATTAAAAGTGTAATTTGTACCCACCTTATTGCTGATAAGTAATCTAGCATGAACCCTTATTCTCGTTGAGTACCCACCTTATTGCTGATAAGTAATCTAGCATGAACCCTTATTCCCGTTCAACGATCATCAACCCTAACAAAATATCTTTTTCATTTCTTTTTCTTTTCCTCGTCTCTTTACAACTATAAGAACTATGCTACTATTTTACGTGTTCTTTTTTCTTCCTCCCCTACAATGATACTACAGTACTATAAAAATACATTCATTAAAAGAGGCGGTTTATCTAATATTTCTTTACATCACAACACGTGTACCATTACGTTCATTACAAGTTTACAACTTCTTTTTTTTTAAAGCATACAGTTTTAGCTTAGAAATGTCATGGCACGATAATTAAGATACATTGCTAGAGCATGAAAATGTTTGATCATTTATCATATAAATATAAATACTCCTTAAATTATATAGTGTCATACGTATATAGTACAACATATGTTATTGTGGCATGTTGTATAGTTACAATTCTTAGAAGTGTGAATAATAGAAAGGTACTCTAATATGTAAATAGCTCATGATTTTGAAAGGATGCGTGTCTCTTCTAGTACGTGTCAAATCTTAATAATCACATAGCTAATTATTAGTCATTTTATTTTATTTACATATTTTTGATTTTTACATATAACTATCTACAACTTCATGTAATAATTGGGATGCTTTTCCCATACTTCTTTTTTTTATACTCACACACGTATATATGTATATAACCATTTCAGATTATTATATTACTAACTCAATACTTAATTGTTAACTATAATTAAATAATAGCCATTAGATATTCAAATCAAAGTCCTAGATCATCAGCCCCGAAATATCAATACGATAAAAAAAACGTCATTAAGGGTATTAAGGTCAATTTACAACAAATTAGTTGTAATTAATTTTTGAAAAATATCATATAACTTTAAAACGCATATAACTTTTTCGATTTAAATTATTTTTTCGCATAGCATATATTAAATTAAAGATAATTTCATAAGGATTCTAACGAGATCTCACTTGCATATATTCCGATGTTAAAATTTGAATTTTTTTTTGAAAATTTTCATAAATTTCGTTAACAGCTTTATATCAATACACGCCACATAATATGTCAATACATTGCTTGTACAATGTCAATATGAAATTGTATTAACATTGTTATGTCTTTGTGTTGATGTATTTCATTCACTGTATTGACATTGTGTTTCTAAACCATAAATTTGACAGTTGCTATTATTTTTTTAATATTAAAAAAATGAAAAATGAAATTACACATGGCAAATTGTAGACCACAAGATTTCTAAAATCTCATCGTCTTAAATTAGTTATAGTTAGCAATTAAATGATGAGTTAACAATTGATCACTCCCTTATAACGATATATACACAATTTTATTAAAATAACTATTCAAATATAAATGTTTATATTGTCATATTACTATATAAAATATCACTATATATCTTAATTAAAAAGAAATGACTTTTCATTTTAATTTCATTTAAATTCATCAATTATCACCTCAATAATAGAACGGTATTTATTGAGTCGGAGAATTTGCTTTTCCTACTCGCTTACTTTATTATTTCTAATTTTTGCTCTCTCCTACTTTATTATCTTTTTATTTAATATGTTACACACTTTTTTCTTAATTTACATACTGAAAAGAAATGCATCTACTACTATAAAACGGAAGGAATAATATATTAATTTTATAATAATATTTGAGTGAGCTAGTGGAATATAAGATCTATTTCCAAAATGGGCATAGTGAAATGTGAAAAATTGTGGGTCGAATAAAAATGGAACTAAGTACCAAAGGTTGGTATGCTGTATCGAAATCCGATAGGTATCAAAGGTTGGTCATACAAATTATGTATAAAAACATATTAATATTTAGTCATTATAAATTTCGGTAAGACATGATTTTTATACATATCATCCTGTTCCTTTCAACCCATCTGTGGTTCCATATTTCAGCATTCAGTAGCAAAAATCACCTGGTATTATGGTACTATATGCCCACCAATATTTACAAAAAAAAGAGAAAATTTTGCCATAATCAGAAAAGATTATTACTGCTAATATACAGTAACAGTTATCACTGTTCAACAAATCAAATAACACTTGATCAACAAGACATTTCCTTCATTTCCATAGCTATCAAAGTGAGAGAGAGAGAGAGAGCACGACTAAGGAAGGCAAAGGGCAACACGAGCTGCGAAAGAACATGCAAACGGAACTCAAAAAACCAGAAACGAGTGTGCCGATGATCATCCCCATCTAACGATAGCAGAGCCCCATGTAAGGCCAGCTCCAAAACCAGCAGTCGCAATGGTATCACCAGCTCGGACCTTCCCGCTTCTCACAGCCTCGTCCAACGCCAACGGAATCGAGGCAGCACTCGTGTTGCCATAGTTTGCCAAATTGGATATTACTCGCTCTTGGGGAACCTCCAGGCGCGTCGCTACTGCATCGATTATTCTCTGGTTCGCCTGCATTCACCCATTTATTAGGCCACCTACCAACTGTTCGGCACGTATAGCTATGAATGTCTCGTTTACTTGACGCGGACTACTATAAACAAATTCATACCTGATGCAGAACTAGCCAGTCTATGTCTGACACAGCAAGACCTGCCTTCTCTAGGGCCAGTTCGATCGAATGTGGAACGACGCGGACAGCAAAGCGGAAGACCTCTTTACCGTTCATCTCGATGCACGAGTAAGAGGAGGAGCCTTTGGGCAGGAGGCCAAGAAGTGAACCGTTTGTGCCCAACTCAGAATCTGTTTTGTCTTCCTTCATGCTGGCTTTTAAGTGCCTGAAAAACACAAGCTATGCTCATTGCGCGACTGGAAAAAACACGAAATTGGTTTCTGCAAAGGGCAGGTTTTATTTACCTCTGACCTTCACCATCACTGTGCATGTCGAAAGCAAATAAACCATCTTCTTCACTATCACATGACTGCAGAAAGACGACAACAATATCATTTTGTTCGAAAGATTATTTTGAGATTGCGAGCAAGAAAGACATGCATGACACTCACACCAGCCAAACCTACACAACACATGCATATCCATTGATTGGTTCGATATCAAAAGTAGAGGCATTTATCAGATAGAGACAATCGACACTCTTATATTCTATTTAGCTTGCAGAAAAAGGCTTGATAATTTAACTATGGCAGTTCCACGTAAATTCACAAAATAAACTTTTAGTTAATTTTTAGAGAGATTAAGCAAATCCCGGTCTTTTGAAACAATATGAAAACAAGAATATATGAAAAGGGATTAACCTGTAGTAGAACAGCACCAGCAGCATCACCAAACAGGATACATGATCCTCTATCTTTCCAGTCAACGTAGCGAGATAGAGCATCAGCACCAATCACAAGAACATTATTGAAGCCGCCCCCTGAATTATTAACACGTCAAATTTTATTCGTATCTACAAATAACTATAGCTAACGAATACAAATTTCTGTCTCTTTTTATATTTGTAGGATTTACCTCGAATATAGCAAGCAGCTGAAACTAGGCCCAACAGGAAGCCGCTGCAGGCAGCCGTGATATCATAAGCCAACGGATTGTTACCACAGCCAAGCGCTTTTTGAATCTGGAAATAAGTAAAAGCAGTGGAAAATCATAGACAAAAGAACAAAGAAACTTACAAAGATTGCCGTAACATGGTATATTGCTGGAAACATTACCTGAGGAGCACTCCCAAACAAGTCTTCAGGAGTTGAAGTGCACAACAACACAAGGTCAACGTCATTGGGTTCAACCTCAGCCATCTGGAGAGCTTTCTGCGCAGCCTCTGTAGCCAGAGCTGTCAAGCTGTCTTGTCCTGCAATAGAACTCACAAAACATAAGTCTTGTTTAATAGGTAAATGTGAAATCCACAATGCACAGAATTATATGAAAGGACTTTGCAACTATAATAGGTACACTATCCAAGTTTCAAAGGGCATAATAAATGCTAAATTCATGCTACTAATAATCTTATGAAGCACGGAAGGCATGTAAATTCCAGAATATTCATGCTGTCTAGAGACCACAAAGACACCGTCGAGATCATGGATCATAATGTGAAAACGTGTCTGAACCTCGCATGCTAACTTGAGACACATCATAATATCTGGGGAGACTTCATTCTTCATTGCTACTATTAATAGATGATTTGTTTTTTAAACCAAAATGAATGATAAGCATAGCATCTCAGCCTTCAAGATTCAAATGAGAAAGAAAAAAAACAGCTTTCGAGTAGAAGAAAGTAAATGACAGAGATCCCCTTAATCACATCGGTGTTTTATTGGCCAGCCAAATCCAATGCTGTTAGTTGGATTCATCAATATTCTCCATATTATTCAATAATCTAATTGGAAATCCATTAGTTATAGTGTTATTCTCTCACAGAAACAACATGCAACTTTGGCCTAATCTCCTAGTTTTTCCCTAACTACTGCTGCAGAGTTTCTTCAGATGTACCAAAGTCTTAATTTGATCACAATATGCATGACTTTGTTCAGGAATGATTGAGCATTAAGTGGAAAAACAACTCACGAGAAAGTATACTCCGATTTTTAATTCCAGTCCGGACAGATATCCATTCATCCGAAGTATCGACAATTTCTGAGAGATTATCATTGGATATTTGAATACTTGGTATTGCAGAGCCACATCCAACTAACTTGCACCCTTTGCTGACAAGTCTTTACAAATTTCAGTTAGTAAAACCAAATTGAATCAGAATCATCAACCAATTCTGCATTCACTTTGTCAAAGAAGAATCCGAATATACATATGAGATATCAATTGAATTTGGAATAGTGAAAAAAGATAATTACAATACCATTATGCATGGTAAATACATTTTAAACGAAAAACAATATACAGCACATCGCACATAAAAACTAAACTCATATCCACCAAGAGAGAATATGTATATCATAATCCACACGAGCAGCACAAATCAAGATTATTCCATAATTAGCTTTCAAAAATCAGATTGGCTTCTAAACCTCTTGAGATATCGTAGAGCATGTTTTCAAATAGGATATGGCAGCAGACACCACATGAGACCCTACAAGAATCTCTCCTTTTCTCCTAAAAAGTTCATCTCTCCAATACATATTTATCTTTGCAACATTAGTTTCTTAGGTTATTTTCAATTAAATACTGACCAAAACCATCCAGATTCGAATCAGCCAAAACACTAACCCTACCTCATTCAAAGTTAGCACCAACAACTTCTCACTAACTAGAAACCACCAAATCTCTTCATTGAAGACTCACACTTCCCAAAATCATGAAGCTAAGAATCGAAATATTTGAGCAAATAAAGAAGAATACAAACCCACAAAAAGCAAGCATCAGAAATCGGCAAAAAAAAAATCTAATCTTTGGAAAGAATAAACTACCTGCGCGATTGGGGTTGAGCAGGGGAAAGCTTCTCTGCGGCCTGCGCCGCACTAAAACACAATGCTCGCCTCGAAACGCCGTCGTAGAACCAAAATGCAGATCGATAAATGCCTAATGGAGGAGAAAATCTCCTCTTCAAACTGGGAACTGTTGGAGCAACCAGCCCAGATGCATTCGCCATCAATTAATTTAATACCAAAAGAATTCGAACCCAAATAATAAAATTCAAGAGACGACGAATCCCAGAAAGCAAAAAACAAATTCACTAATCTTTCGAAGAGGAAAAAAGAACCATGTCTCTATCTGTAAACCCTGTATCTATATCATCACATGCAGCTGCATGCTGATTCAGGCATTTTCAAGATTGAATCTTTCGACAGTGCTGAATAATGAAATAGATTTCTGACACTTAATACAGAGTGTTCATCGCATTTTGTAAAATTACTCTTTTGCCATGTGGTTGTGGACCTTTTTTCCTGGTTTAAGAGAATCAGCTGCGCTCAACCTCGTTATCGCCTTGATTATGCTAAAATTAAAAACTTCAACACTTCTACTTGTCTTTGTCGTGTTTGTTCAACAAATTTATCACAGATTCACAGTGCAGTGGATTTTCTTTTCATTCCTTTCTTTTATTTTGCCCCTTATATTTTTTCTCTCATCGATTTATATTGTTCAAATGGAAATGACTAATATACCCATCACTACAATCAGCAGCGGCTCTTTTGCAAAAGTATATGCCTCACTTTATAAATCAGCCAAAGCCAAGGGACTTGTCTGCAAAAACCATCGCCAGATTCATTCATCTGCATCAGCAGAATATCTAATCTCCGATCTGCCAACGCAAATATCGTCGGAAAATCACCTAGCTCCAGCTCCGAAGACTCCTCCGCCACTCCAATCCTCACATTTCGAATTCAAGATTCTCTCCCCGGGAAAAACCAAAACCCCAACCCCTGATTCTTAGCCTGCCCCAATCTGAACCGATCGATCCACAGATGTCGTGTTTAGCCCTAGCTCTTCAACCCGTAAATGGCCCTGACATACTTCTCCAGACCAGGGAATGGTTTCCTCCTTCGCGCGCGCTCGTGGCTCTCTCCTCCTTCCGCGGCACCCGTCACTCCTTCGCTAAGCAATCCGCCGATTCATCGGCCGATTCGCTCGGCGACGACCCGCTGGCTGCCTCATCCGGTCAGGTGATTGTCGGCGCTGAGTCGCGCTATCGAGTTGTGTACCGTCTAGTTAATTCAATTTACGTGCTAGGTGTTACTACGATTGATGATTCGCATAATAATGTGTTTGAGTGCATCCATATCGTTAATCAAGCGGTTTCAGTGATTGTGACTGCGTGCCGTGGCGTCGATGTGACGCCGGAGAAATTGGGAAGAAATACGTGGAGGTGTACATGGCTTTGGATATTGTGTTGAGGGGCGTTAGTGGCATTAGGCTTGCGGCCATGCTGGCGTCGATGCATGGCGAGGGTATAGCCAAAATGGTGCATTCGGCTGTTCAGACTGAAAGTAAGATCCGTGGAGCGGATAGCTGGGGCAACGTGGAGCCGCAGGCGGTGGACCATGAGGCCAGCGTGGTGTCGTTTTCGCAGGCATCGTTTGAGCTGCCTGCGGAGACATTGCAGGCTGGAGATGAGGTGGCTGCCACTTTGGCGATTATCCAACCGGTTGAGGAGAAGGAGTTGCCTAAGGTTGAGGAAACTGAGGTGGAGAAGGATCCGTTTGCAGCTAGTGATAGGATTGGTAAGCCAGAAGAAATGCTGATGGAAGGGTTTAAGAAGGATAAGGATATGGGGCTCTCGGATGTAAGCAAGGCGCTGGCAGGACTTGATGTGACTAGTCTGCCTCCAGCTGCAGCGACTGAGTCCACTCATATTGGTGTGGAAGGATTCGAAGGGCAGTATGGTGGCATTGAGTTTTCTAATGATGGGTCGACGTTGCCAGAAGATTTTGAAGGTATTAATGATGCCTGGGGTGGCGGATTGGATGCATCTGAGTTTGTGGGTACTAAGAAGATTCCAAAGGACCAGGGCCTTGGTGGTTTGGAGCTTTTGGAGACCAGTGAGCCGCCTTCTGCAACTGTTGCTAAAGGTGGTGCTGCTGGGGATAGGATTGAAGATATATTGGTGAAGAAGACTGAAATGAAGGGTCCAGAGATGTATATTGTTGAAGAGATAAGTGCAGAGTTTAGAGAATCATTACTTGCTAGAGTGGGGTTGATGGGTGTTGTGTACCTTAAGACAGTGCCTTTTAAATCCTCTTCAGAAGACAAAGAAACTGAATTCTCGTTCAAGTTGGAAGGCGCAGAAGGTATTAAGAGATTTGCAGTGGAAGGCTCTAAGGTGAGCAGCCTAGGAAATGGTTTGTTTCATGTGAGGACGGCTGCATCAGAGGAACCTATACCCATTGCAAAGTACAGCTTGCAACCTCGTATGACTCCATTGCCTTTGAGGGTTCGACTAGCTAAACGGCTCAGTGGATCATTACTTTCTATTATGGTGCAATATGTCTCAAATCCAGACTCGCCAGCTCCCTTGAACAATGTGACGATTGTTCTCAAATTGCCTGTTGACCCGACCCTTTTGAAAGTGACGCCTAAAGCAGTGTTGAACAGGTCCGAGAGAGAACTAAAATGGCATATTGATGAGATTCCACTGAAGGACAATCCTGGTATACTCAAGGCAAGAATGCCAGTTGAAATAGGCGAAGATGATGATGGATCGGAGCTTGATATCGTCGCTTATGTCAAGTTTTCTGCTCAAGGATATAGGTCTCTGTCTGGAATCTCACTAAGACCTGCTTCTGAGGGTAAGACAGAATTCTATGAGACTGACCACAGGTATGAAAGTGGGATTTATGTGTGCAATTGAGAATGAAAACTGGCCACTATGTATTGAGTTTGTACCATTTTATCTTATTTCATCAGTTTTTGGTGTTTGGAAACTTTCTAGCATTCTTTATACTCTGATGTGTATGTGTTCTGATTCAGTGTTTTATACGACCAGTTGTACCTTTATATCTTTGTTCAGTAGCTTAAATTGAAGCTAAACTGATTTGTATATCCCTGTTCAAGTTGAAGCAATGTGCACTTACACATGATTTTATAACACAGTAAAGTTCAGGAGATTTTGTGGTGACTACTCTAGGGTAGCTAATTTATTGACTACTCTTTAGCAATGTGCAAAGAATTTGTAGAAACTGTTTCACATTTTGATCAATGTGGGATAAGCTTCTCTTCTTTTGTTTTCACTTGGTGAACTTGATCAGTCAACCCTTATAGAGAAGAATCATTTATCGCTAAAGTAAGAGATAATCATCTGCATTGTAACTTGAGATAAATAAAAAACCTGATTTGTTGTACAAAGTCTAAAATGTGTTTACTACTAAGTTTTTTAACCTTGCAACTTGGAGGTGTACAAATTAGAAATAACTAATTCGGTTGCCATGATTTATTATTATATAATTATTCATCGGGATTAAGTTGTGGGATTATTTTAATTGAAGAGAGTGGCTATAACTTGGATAATTTTAGTTGGAAGGAGTGACTATGACTTATTATCGTAGGATTATCCATTTAAGATAAGTTGTGATATTCAATCTCATATACGAAACATATACTATAATATTTAACCATGAGATATAACTTTGAAAAAGAATAGCCCATAGTGTTTATTACTACAAGGATCCTTTTGAACTACAATATCCTTGTTTATTTTCTTTTGAAAGAATAACTCAATGTATATAGGGATGGATATATTCAGATTATAAGATATCCTTATTGTAAAGTAATCACATACCTTATGTAACATAAGCACCATCAATCCACAAATATTGGTTTCAGAAATAGGAGAGAGATAGAATGATAAAAGTTGATTGTAAACTCAAGGTTGTCTAAATCAATCAACCTATCTACATACTATTATCACAGTTAAGGATGTCTTGTCTGCATCATCAATAAGAAGCATTTACACGCTTTTCTTGTGAACTCAAGGCTGAAGAACTCACACCACCATTTTGCACACAACTATACAACAGCCGTCTCAGATGTTCGTTTTCTGTCCAAGATCGGATGCTGCATGTTTTACAATCTATATTCTCAGAGATATGCCTCTGAGATGTACCTCAAACTGGGAAATCTCGGACCTCCACCATGTTTATCCACAGTTGAACTAAAGAAGCCGTCCCTAACCCATCACTATTCCTACTCCATGACCTGTATGCAGGGTGCAGTCATTGTTTAATTATGTTTTGCTTAAGAGGGCAACATGATTCAGTCATGACATATTCACAATTCACAAAAAGTGTAAGAGTCAAAACAATCTTTGCAGTGATTGGGGGCATGTCTGTTTTGCTACATATCGAAAAAAGTGGTGTACTATTGCAACGATTTTAAAACATGTCAAAAACCAAAATCAAGTAAATTTTCTTTAGCAATTAATTGATAAACACAAGGGGGTTAAGGTGCAAATTACCCTTTCGGGTCACACACACACACAGATAGATAGATAATTTACCTCAGATTAATCAAACTACCACAGCATCCAAAAGTTCAAAAACTGTACACATACCTCTATTAGACATGGTACTTCAGCAAGGCTTAAGTTGAGTGGAGCACGAAGGGGACTGCATGAATAACAGACGAGTCAGTGTGGTTTCTATTATCAAATTTTGCCTCAAACATTTAACAACTGAGTGAATGCTCCATGCATCATATACTATACAAAAGTTAAAATATGTTATTAAAGGGGTTATCGACTTTAATCATGCAAGGAGTGTCTATTACTAGTTGCTTTTGCCTCCTGCTAAAATATGTAACCTTCTGTATGGTTCCACAGGGATGCATTTTAAAAGAACAATACGATTAATCATAATGTCATCAAGCTTCGTTGATTACATAGATCCCCTCTTTAATTTTTACACTAGCATTATCAAGTGGAAGGCTTGGATTAGCTGAGATTAGTTAAAGCTTCATGTATGGAGCTAGAAGCGGATGAAGCTTCTATATAATGGACTACAATACAATATAATATTGTCTAAAGAGTGATGTACATACATTTCCATATTTTCTATGTATATCATTCAATAGTTTCGCCATGAGCACTATCTATAGAAGTTGATATAAATAGCAAACTCACCAAATAAAAAAATGGTTAGCATCAAAGCTAGTACGAAACGTAGAGATTTAACTGGCACCCCTGGTGATAGACGTTGTCTTTGATTTCCCTGGCGCCCTCTAAAGTGCTGCAAGACAGTGAACATACTTCAAGTAATTATATAGCATTTCAAAAATATTTGACAGTCAAAAGGGCATTGATTTCTATGGAGAAAATCCATCTATATCATAAGAAAATATTCATAATGATAAATAAGGAATGGAAATTCTTTTGTAGTTTGTAGGAAACAGAGTCATTTATGAACCATGCTAAAAAGACATGGCAAATAAAGCATTCTACAAAATGATATCTTCGACTAGCTCCTTATCCTTCTTATAAAAATGAAAAATGAGATATGACCTTTGGGACTTACATTATTTATCCAATTTATCAATTTCATTTGAGTGTGGCTTTTCACTTCTTTAGCTCTACAAAATATATCACCCCTTGACTTCCAAATCAAAGGTTTTGAACCTTCCTCTTTAGGCATTGCTTCAATTAATTCATTGGTTTCTCCATCATCCATATCAACAACTATCTCCAAAGTGTTCCCGTCTGGCGAACTCCAAGCTCTTAGAGTACTAATACTTTGATCAGCTCGGTTGCTGATTTCATCCTCTGTGTCACGAACTTTTCTCTCCTGTAGCTCAACGGAGCAGTTTATATCCTTAACACCTGCATGAACTCCTTCCCAACCCTGTTTTGGGATTTTGGTACTTACTGGAGAACCAAGACTGTTTAATTCCTCTATATTACTTTTACAAAGTGAGTTAGTGACTGGTGATCCCACATTTATACGACCATCTTTGATCGTCTGTGATGTCCCTGGAGTTCCGGACAGAAAATGAGCTAAGTCATCAGATTCTTCCTTGTCCAAATCCACCCACCGAAATGGTTTCTTCCCTTCAACTTTCAGTGACACATTCAATGATGTTTCAACGCGATAAATTTGGTACCCTATGGCAGAAACAAATTCCCTATGCCGGGTGATTGTAATATCATCACCCTTATTTCTGTAGCTTAGACAAACAGCTCTTTCAAACTCTTCCAACTATATAGTAACAATGGAGATTTCGAGAAACAAAAACTGGGTCAGATATATACTAAGGAGTAAAATTCAACAATCAAAGTATCTGACCTGCCATTTTGCAGTGCCTAAAGCCATCTGAAGCTCTCTATTAAGCTTATCTAAATGCTGTGATATCAACCTTTCTTTCCTTGATTTGAGCCATGCCCTATAAGCCGATTCCATTCTGCCAAAAGAAATGCATAAAATGGAATACAGTTCTCTACAAGTACTTCTCCGTTTACTTTTTTTATCATACAAATAGCAAGAACAATAATGATATACACTTCTTATTCATTGTTCAGAATAGGAAAAGAGAAACTATTTCATGCTTATATCAATGAAAATTTCCACTTATTGTTTTATTCAGTTGTTGAAAAAGAATTTCAACCAACAGCTCACCTAACTGAACTAATATTATCTCCAACCAAAACAATTATGTGATTGTGGCTAAATAATTGAAAAAATCAAAGCTAAATAAAGAAGAATATGTAAGAGGTAATTTCCAGGATCTGGCTAAAACCATCTCAGAAACCAAAACCATAAACCCCATCACTGAAAAATAAAAATGAAAGAAAAGTAAAATCAGTGACAAATTGCGCAAGCATTCAAGAAATAAAGGACTCAACTTTACAAGATGCAGTAAGAGATCCCGCAAGATAAACAAAACCCAGATCATTATATCATTAAAAAGGAGAAGAAATGGGAAATGGTCGGAAAAATTAAGTTGAATACACACACATGTAGGAATATTTATTCTTATATGTGACATATATAAAGATTGGTTTAATATTAAAGATCAAGTTCATATGTGTTAATGGGATTTTAATATTAAAGACGACACCGTAATAGATCGGTTTCGATTAAAGAATTAGAATCGGGTGTATTGATAACCCTCATCTTCTACCTCTAATTATAATATATAATATATATATATATATATATATATATATATATATTATATACTAAAAGAATAAGTATATATATGTGTAAATATGTATGTTGCCGTGAATGTACTAAAGTAATACTATTAAATTATGGCAGTTACTTAGTATATAAAGCAATATTTGTAAGTGTGCATGTATTAGGATGTGCATGTATGTGGCGTAAGGCATTGAGTTCATGAATCAGTTTCTAAACTGATTAACTGCTTTTCGAATCGGCGTGTCTATTGCTTAACAAAGCAGTAGCATTTAAAATGAAAAATCACGTCTGATTGTGTCCTCACGAAGCGTCACATATTAGCCTATATAAAGGGATGGCCTATGCATGGATTACACACACCAACAAATGCTTACAGATAGTCGGCATTTATACATACATATATATTTATACATAGATATATACAAAAGTAGCCTTGATTCTTGATCCATTGAAGGAATCAAATAGAAGGCTTGAGGTCAAGGAGAGGATAAACATCAATAGCAGCTTAAGGGGAAACATCAAATAGTGGATCCAACCCTACAACAAATTAATAAGCATGGATGGAGGTTGGTGATTTTATCCCCTCTTTATAGTGTGTTAATATGGTTGAATTAATTCAAATCTAGAATGTGATTTCGGTATAGAGATCAGTAAAGAATGGCTAACAGTTGGTATCAGAGCCAATCTAGATTTGGTTAATTCACCATTTATGTGTTTTTCAAAATCAAAATTTAAATGGTATTAATTTTTGATTTTGGTTAAATTTGCTTCCGCTTATGTGTTGGGTATTGTTTTATGAAATGATAAAACAAATATAATGTTTTCTACCCATTAAAGATTTCAATATTTAAATGATATATGACTTGTTAATCACCAAAGTGGTCTTGTTATATTGCATTTAATTATTGAGCATGATGAATATTAGTTAATTGATCATGATTAAAGAGATGCTATAAATGACATTAAAGTTTGATTGATCAATTATATTATTATTTATATACTTGGAGATCACCCAAAGGTGGATCATTGTATACATTTAATAATACGAAAGGGATTAATCATGTCTACTTGTGTCTTATGTAGTATGTATACCCAAAGGCAACATGCTTATTTGATATATGTATGATTTGATTAATTATTAAAGAAATTTTTTTTTAGCATCATTGAAAGTATGTGTATTTTAAGTATTGCCCAAAGGTTACTTGAATGCATGTTATTTAAAGTATTACAGTTATCTGAATCGGTGTTTAAAGTTCAAAGCACTAATTGTAAGCATGTATAAATGTTGCAGCTTCATCTAATATATATGCATCTGCAAACTCCGTCGTAAAGTTCAATGGGCAGAACTATGGTGAATGGTCAGAACAGATCCGGTTTTCACTGGGTGTTATGTCACTTGACCATGCCATACTTACGGAAGATGAGCCTGCAGCCATTACGGAAGAAAGCTCCGAAACGGATAAGTCTCGATATGAGACTTGGGAGCGCTCTAACAGGCTAAGTCTCAATCTTATGAGGATGACGATGGCAGAAAGTTTCAAGCCATCTATGCCTAAGACAGAGAGTGCAAGGGAATTTATTGAAAAGATAAAGGAGTGTTCACAATCGGAATTGGCCGACAAGTCAATTGTGGGGAGCCTAATGAGTGAGCTCACTACAAGAAAGTTTGACTGGTCTAAGCCGATTCACGATCATGTAACACACAAGTCAAACTTGGCAGCAAGGCTCACGACCTTAGGAATGGAGGTTCATGAACAGTTCTTGGTTCAATTCATCATAAACTCTCTTCCTATTGAATTTGGCCAGTTCCAGATGAATTATAACACCATAAAAGATAAATGGGACCTTAAAGAACTAAAGGCCATGTTGGTTCAAGAGGAAGGGAGACTAAAGAAGATGGGTGACCAAGTTGTGAATCTAATGGGTCATGGAGGAGCAAGCACCAGTAAGGTAAAGGCAAGTAAAAAGGACAAACGTAAAGAGTCTTCTTTTCCTAAAGGCCCCGAAAAGAAGATCCAAAAGGAAAGGAAGTGTTTCTTCTGTAGAGAACCGGGACACTTCAAGAAGGATTGTCCAAAAAGGAAGTCATGGTTCGATAAGAAAGGTAAACATAATAGTTTCGTTTGCTTTGAGTCAAATCTTATTGAAGTGCCTAATAATACTTGGTGGTTAGATTCTGGTGCTACTACTCATGTGTCTCACATTGAACAGGGATTCAGTACGATACAACCTATAAAAGGAAGTGAACAATACTTGTTCATGGGGAACAGGATGAAGGCACAAATTAAAGGCGTCGGGACCTATAGACTGATCTTGGACACAGGATGTCATATAGATCTTAAGGAATGTCTCTATGTACCAGATTGTGCTAGAAATCTTGTATCTGTTAGTAGGTTGGATAGATTAGGATTTAAAATCAAGTTTGTAAATAGTGTATTTACATTGTACAGAAATGATTACTTCTATGGAAGTGGTACTTTGTTTGATTCACTCTACAGTTTCAATCTTGATGCAAAGTTTTCTGAATCATTGTTTAATGTTGAAAGTAGAGGCATAAAACGTAGTGTGTCAAGTGAAAATTCGGCTTTCTTGTGGCATCAAAGACTAGGTCACATATCCAAGGAAAGGATGATGAGGTTGGTAAAGAATGATATTCTTCCTCAATTGGATTTTAGTGATCTAGATATGTGTATAGATTGCATAAAGGGGAAGCAAACTAAACACATAGTAAAGAAACAAGCCACAAGAAGTTCTCAACTTCTTGAATTAATTCATATTGATATTTGTGGTCCGTTTGATGCACCTTCGTGGGATGGTAGAAATTATTTTATCACTTTTATTGATGATTTCTCACGGTATGGTTACATATATCTATTACGTGAAAAGGCTGAATCCGTGAATGTCTTAAAGATATTCATAGATGAAGTAGAAAGACAATTAGATAGAAAAGTTAAAGTGGTGAGATCAGATAGAGGTGCTGAATTCTACGGAAAATTTAATGAATCTGGACAATGTCCGGGTCCATTTGCAAAGTACCTCGAAAGCAAGGGCATTTGTGCACAATATACAATGCCCGGTACTCCGCAACACAATGGTGTAGCGGAAAGGCGGAATCGTACTCTTTTGGATATGGTTAGATGCATGTTAAGTGGGTGTAATTTACCTCTTTCGTTGTGGATTTATGCATTAAAGACTGCAACGTATATGCTTAATCGTGTTCCTAGTAAGGCAGTTCCAAAGACACCTTTCGAACTGTGGACGGAAAGGAAACCGAGTTTAAGGCATTTACGTATTTGGGGTTGCCCCGCAGAAGTAAAGTTGTATAATCCGCATGAAAAGAAGCTGGATTTAAAGACGGTCAATGGATATTTCATTGGCTATCCAGATAAGTCGAAAGGATATACATTCTATTGTCCTAACCATAGTACGAGGATAGTTGAGACGGGTAATGCTAGGTTCATTGAAATTAGTGGGAGTGATGAACCTCGTAAAGTGGACTTTAATGAAGTTCAAGAAAAGGTTGTTCATCCACCTTTTGTTGCACCTAAGATTGTTGTTCCTATTGAACAACATGAAGTGCATAACCCACCTATTGAGATTGAAGATGAACCAGTCATAATTCAAGAACGGAATGATGAACCAATAGAACCTTTAAGACGATCAGTAAGGGAACGACGATCGGCCATATCGGATGACTATGTGGTATATTCCGTTGAAAGTGAATGTGACTTGAGCATTGATAAAGATCCTATCTCATTCCAACAAGCCATGGAAAGTGACAATTCTGAAAATTGGTTAAATGCAACAAAGGATGAGATGAAATCCATGAGAGATAACAATGTTTGGGACTTAGTAGAATTGCCTACGGGTTTTAAAGCCGTTGGTTGTAAATGGATCTTTAAAACAAAACGTGATTCGAAACGTAACATTGAAAGGTACAAGGCTCGCCTTGTTGCCAAAGGATTCACTCAAAAGGATGGCATTGACTACAAAGAAACCTTCTCTCTAGTTTCAAAGAAGGATTCTTTAAGAGTTGTATTGGCTTTGGTGGCTCATTATGACTTGGAGCTTCACCAAATGGATGTAAAGACGGCCTTTCTTAATGGAGTACTAGAAGAAGAGGTATACATGAAACAACCCGAAGGATTCATGATAGAAGGGCAAGAAGGCTTAGTATGTAAGTTGAGAAAGTCAATATATGGACTCAAACAAGCTTCCAGACAATGATATATAAAGTTTAATGATATCATTGTTTCATATGGCTTTGTAGAAATCATCGTTGATAGATGTATCTACATTAAAATCAGTGGGAGCAAGTTTATCATATTAGTCCTATATGTTGATGATATTTTACTAGCCGCAAATGACATGGGTTTACTACATGATGTAAAGAAGTATCTCTCTTTAAACTTTGAAATGAAGGATATGGGTGAGGCATCTTATGTGATCGGAATAGAGATATTCCGGGATAGATCACAAGGATTGTTAAGTCTGTCTCAGAAAGGCTATATCAATAAAGTTTTAGAGAGATATAGAATGGATAAATGCTCCGCAGGAATTGCTCCAATTCAGAAGGGAGACAAGTTTAACTTAATGCAATGTCCGAAAAATGAATTGGAGCGTAAGGAAATGGAAAAGATTCCCTATGCATCAGTGGTTGGGAGTTTGAACTATGTTCAAACATGTACACGACCAGATATCACCTTCGCGGTTGGTATGTTGGGTCGTTATCAAAGTAATCCCGGTATGGACCACTGGAAGGCTGCAAAGAAGGTTCTCAGGTACTTGCAAGGCACCAAAGAACACATGCTTACCTATAGGAGATCCGATCATCTAGAGGTGGTTGGATATTCAGATTCAGATTATGCCGGATGCGTTGATACAAGAAAATCGACGTTTGGATACTTGTTCCTTTTAGCCGATGGAGCAATATCATGGAAAAGTGGAAAGCAGTCTGTCATTGCTACTTCTACTATGGAGGAAGAGTTTGTGGCATGCTTTGAAGCCACAGTTCACGGATTGTGGCTGCGGAACTTTGTTTCGGGACTTGGAATTGTCGACACCATAGCCAAGCCGCTGAAAATTTATTGTGATAATTCCGCAGCTGTCTTCTTCTCAAAGAACGATAAGTACTCGAAGGGTGCTAAGCACATGGAGTTGAAATACTTATCGGTTAAAGAAGAAGTGCAGAAACAAAGGGTGTATTTTGAGCACATAAGAACGGATATGATGGTAGCGGATCTGTTAACTAAAGGACTACCACCCAGTATGTTTATTGGCCATGTAGAGCGTATGGGTATTATAGACAAAGCCTTGCTATTTTAGTTGTGGACTCATGTATTGTGTAAACACTCTTGTGAATTCAATAAAAGTTGTGTTTCTGCTTGTTTATATGTTATCATTAAAGTTGTATACAGTATGGTTGTTTAGATAACATATGTTGTATTGAGAATTAAAGTTCATCTCAATGAAAGGTTTATTCATATAAAGTTAGAATTGATTTGTGATACATGGAAGGAATCATGTCGACTAAATGAGTGTGTGACCGCCATGATCCAATTGAATCTAACTTTATAGGTATTTAAAGGATATATGAACTTGGTTGTAAAGTGCGCATAAAGGTTATTAAACCATTGAGAGCTACAAAGGTCAAGTGGGAGAATGTAGGAATATTTATTCTTATATGTGACCTATGTAAAGATTGGTTTAATATTAAAGATCAAGTTCATATGTGTTAATGGGATTCTAATATTAAAGACGACACCGTGATGGATCGGTTTCGATTAAAGAATTAGAATCGGGTGTATTGATAACCCTCCTCTCCTACCTCTAATTATAATATATAATATATATATTATATACTAAAAGAATAAGTATATATATGTGTAAATATGTATGTTGCCGTGAATGTACTAAAGTAATACTATTAAATTATGGCAGTTACTTAGTATATAAAGCAATATTTGTAAGTGTGCATGTATTAGGATGTGCATGTATGTGGCGTAAGGCATTGAGTTCATGAATCAGTTTCTAAACTGATTAACTGCTTTTCGAATCGGCGTATCTATTGCTTAACAAAGCAGTAACATTTAAAATGAAAAATCACGTCTGATTGTGTCCTCACGAAGCGTCACATATTAGCCTATATAAAAGGATGGCCTATGCATGGATTACACACACCAACAAATGCTTACAGATAGTCGGCATTTATACATACATATATATTTATACATAGATATATACAAAAGTAGTCTTGATTCTTGATCCATTGAAGGAATCAAATAAAAGGCTTGAGGTCAAGGAGAGGATAAACATCAATAGCAGCTTAAGGGGAAACATCAAATAGTGGATCCAACCCTACAACAAATTAATAAGCATGGATGGAGGTTGGTGATTTTATCCCCTCTTTATAGTGTGTTAATATGGTTGAATTAATTCAAATCTAGAATGTGATTTCGGTATAGAGATCAGTAAAGAATGGCTAACAACACACACACTTACATATCGGCAGATTGCTGAACCTCCTCAGCTGCAGAAAAGAAGGTATCTTTTTGCCATAAATCGAAGCTATTTACGACCAACATCTTTCTCTCTCAGCAAAATTAATACACAACAGCAGCTGCAGAACAAATGAATATATTAGGAATGATTGTTTGATTATGTTTGTCTCTTCACAGAATGTCGGAGATTGTCTCCACGCTACTCTTCTTTGCATCCACAATGGCGCCCGTCCAGGCGGACGTCCGACCGGCGTGTCGGAGTTCCGCACGGGACGTCTGCCATTGTGCAGCGGTGACGCGGATGGACGTCCGCTGCGGACAACGGAGTTTCGCAGCATTCGCGGGACGTCCGTCGCGACGTCCTTGCGGACGTCCGCCATTGCGTTGACCCCACAGACGTCCGTGTCCGTGCGGACGTCCCCATTATTTTATATTTTTTTTCGAAAATCTATAAATATGGCTCGTTGAACTTCATTTCATTCGCACCACTTGTATTAACGAGTATCTCTCTCTACGTTTCTTTTATATATCCAAAATGACTGATAGTGGTAGTGGCTTTGGTGCTGGCGGTAGCGGTGCGGGTGGTAGTGGTGGGGGTATGATGACATAATGAGGCGAATTCATGCACGTGTGCGGGATACCCCATGACGAGGTTGAGCGAGTCCATGCATTTGCCGACATGCGCAAAAAACAAGCCCATATTCGACTCCAGAACGATATAATTGAAGAAGTATGGCAGCGGAGGGTTGTCGTTGATGGAATTTGTATTTATTGAAGTGTACATTTTTTAGTTTTTTTTGGTTGAAATGTACCTTTCTTTTTTTATTTAATGAAAATTTTATTCTGTAATCGTGGCGAAATTTTAATTCCATAAATTATTTAATTTCGTAAATTGTTTAATTTGGTGAATTTGTGAATTTTTATTATTGTGGAAAGTCCGTCGGGATGTCCTTGGGAATGTCCGCCACTGTGCAGTGGGAAGTCCTTATGACGTGGCAATGCAGTGAGAAGTCCTTATGACGTGGCAGTGCAGTGAGAAGTCCTTATGACGTGGTATAAGGTGTTTTTGGGATATCCGTGGGTATGTCCGCCGGGACATCCGCACCACTGTGGATGCTCTAACGAGGGGAGGCAAAGAAGGATAGAGAGAGAGAGAGAGAGATAGAAGGCGACGGAAGGTAGAGAGAGACGTATCTTTGTTAATTTAGCTTTAGAGCATCAGCAGACAGCAGTGGCGCGGAATTCCCGGCGGAATTCCCCGCGAAATTCCCAAAAACACCTCCTGCCACGTCATACGAACTTTCCACTGCACTGCCATGTCATAAGGACTTCCCACTGCACAGTGGCGGACATCCCCAAGGACTTCCCACAATTAAAAAAACCACAAATTCACAAATTAAACAATTTCCGGAATTAAACAATTTACGGAATTAAAATTTCGACACAAATAGGGAAAAAAATTCCATTAAATAAAAAAAAAGAAAAGTACGTTTCACCAAATTAAAAAAACATTTCAATAATTAAAAACTACATCAACGACGACCCCTCTGCTGCCATACTTCTTCAATAATATTGTTCTTGAGCCGAACATGGACTTGTCTTTGGCGCATGTCGGCAAATGCACAGACTCGACCGACATCGTCATGGGGTATCCCCATGCGTACATTGCTAGTGGCCACGCCATGGCTTGGACCCGCAGCACCAGCATCATCATTGGTCCAATCAGTCAGTGTTGGACCTTCATCTTCGACAATAATGTTGTGCATGATAATACATGCGTACATGATGTCGGCGATGCTGTCAACATACCACAGCCGTGTTGGACCCTTCACTGCCGCCCATTGAGCCTCGAGCACACCAAATGCCCGCTCCACATATTTGCGTGCTGCCTCCTGGCAACCCGCAAAATATATCTTCTTTTCATCTGTTGGGCATCTGATCGTCTTCACAAAGACGGGACACATAGGGTATATCCCATCCGCCAAATAATATCTCATATTGTGCTGGTTGCCGTTGGCGATGAAGTTGACGGCCGGACCAACGCCCATGCACTGCTCGTTGAAAAGGGGCGACGACTGGAGGACGTTGATGTCGTTGTTAGACCCGGCTACTCCAAAATAGGCATGCCAAATCCAT
Source organism: Salvia splendens (assembly GCF_004379255.2). Taxonomy (NCBI): domain Eukaryota; kingdom Viridiplantae; phylum Streptophyta; class Magnoliopsida; order Lamiales; family Lamiaceae; genus Salvia; species Salvia splendens. Next base: position 16,954,214 of record NC_056036.1, on the reverse strand, counting down.
AGCCGGTAGTCAGCTACCGCTTCAATGATCATCATGGGACTCTTGGCCTTGAAACCAGTAGTGTACATCGATTTCCAGGCAGCGGGGTAGTTCTTCCATTCCCAGTGCATACAATCTATGCTGCCTAACATCTCCGGAAACTCGTGCGGATTCCCGTGCATATCCAGCAGAGCCTGACAATCTTCGGGGGTAGGCCTCCGAAGATACCTATCCCCGAATATCTCCCTAACGCCATGAAAAAATACTTCAGGCAATCGCGGGCAGTCGTCTAGCCGATGTGGAGGTACTCGTCGAACATGTCGGCCGCGCCTCCGTATGCGAGCTGCCTGATTACGACAGTGCACTTCTGAATCGGCGTGTGGCCGGGTTTACCAGCGGCATCCTCCCGCACCCTGAAATACCCTTATCGACGCTCCAAAGCGCCCACGATACGCAGAAAGAGCGGACGATGCATCCTAAACCGTCGCCGGAACAGGTTCTCCCCAAACCGTGGCTCCGGCGCAAAGTAATCCTCATACAACCGAGCGTGGGCAGAGAGGTGGTCCCAGGGTATTATAGTTCGACGATGGATGGGCCGAGGTACTGCCGGCGCCAAGGCCGCTTGTTCCTCCCTCTCCGCTGATTCCCGCACACGTGCATGAATCAGACGCATCATGTGTTCATAATGCCCACCACTACCACTACCACTACCACTACTACTACCAGCCATTCCGGATATATAAAAGAAATGTAGATAGAGAAACTTGTTAAAATAAGTGGTGCGAATGAAATGCAGTTCAACGAGCCGTATATATAGAAATTTTAAAAAAAATTAATGCAATAAACGGGAATTCCGCGCGGACGTCCGCACGCCCATCGCGACGGAATTCCGCGTAACGCCGCGGAACTGCGGTGTCTTCGGCGGAATTCCGTATCCGTGCATACCATGCACAATGGCGGACGTCCGCCGTAGAATTTTGGCACGCTAGTCGAAATTCCGCCGGAACGGGCGCCATTGCTTATGCTCTTAGCTTTATCTAATGGCGAAGCAAGTTCTATCTGCAATTTTTTATATTGAGTGCATTTTTTCGTATTAAATATTTTCTTCGAAAAATATACTCCCTATCTCTGATATAATGAAAAAGTTTCGTTTGTGTTTTAGATTATAATTAATGATAATGGCAATAATTAGGTGTAAGCAGCTGTGTTTTTTGAAAAATAGGTGTTAAATTTAGGAGTCATATTGGCTGCCAACCTTCATTTCCAGAGTGGTGGATTTATTTTGACATTCAATTTCATTACAAGCAGAAATTTTTGATAGAGAAAAAAGATAAATTTATCTAAAATGTATTTACATTAGCGATATAAAATGATGACTATTTATTTTTATTATATAATTTTAGATATTTTTACACTATTATTTTAAGAATTTTTTATTAATTTATATTGTGGATTAATTATTGCAGTATTGATTAACATACTAGTACACAATTAAATTACTATATAAAATTATACATAGTACTATATGTTTTTTCAAATAAATTTTTAAATTAATCGTTTTATAGTTTAATTTCTAATTTTTTTCTTTATTTTGTGCTATTCTTTCATAGATTGTTTTTTTCGTTAAATTTTCTCATAGTAGCAGTAACCGTTGAATCATTTATCTCAATATCTGAAAAATTAAACTATAAAAAAAGTAAGCATTTTCCTTATCGAGATTACATAATAAAATAATAAAGTTATAATGATTAATTTTTTTTATCATTTTTTATTTTTTGTATTATTTTTCTTGTGTTATGTTATCTTTTTAATTTACTATCCAAAAAGAGATCATTATGTGAATGTTTTTTTATTTTAATTAATTTTAGAGATGAGTATTTTTATATTAATGAAATATTAATCATTATTTCTTCCTTAACTAATCTGGAAGGTGATAAAGTAAACTGAAAATTCAATTGAAATAGAATGATTCTACTATTATTTTCGGAAATTATGAAAATGATAAAAACTATCTCAATTATGTAAATATATATGGCTACCATTTTTGATCATGTAATTGATCATTGATTCCAATTCTAACGTCTTAGTTAAAAAGATTTGGATCAGTTGAACGATTTCTCAGTCAAATTAAAATAAGTAAAATTTCACATTAATGAAACATGCAATGTTTGGATTGGAAAATGCTCATTTAATGCTTAGTATATGGACGCTGAGTCACACCACCACCCTGCTTTAATAACAACCATCCAATTTCTCAGTCGGTATCTCACTGAAATTTAGTGGTTGGGGAAGTTTTAACTAAAATTAGAGTGAACATAATATCCAATTACTAATTTTTTCAATGACTAAATGAATTTAAATTTAAAGGCTTTATTACACGTATCAAAGGCAATGGCTAAGACCCTTTCGACAATTAGTAACGTTACGAAAGGAGAATGTTATATTGCTAATTTAATACTTAATTGCTAATTATAATTAAATAATAGTCATTAGATATTCAAATCAAGAGACCTAGATCATCAGCCATGAAATGTCAATACGATCAACAAAAAACGTCAATAAGGGTATTAAGGTCAATTTACAACAAATTAGTTGTAACCAACTTTTGAAAAATATCCCATAACTTTAAAACGCATATAACTTTTTCGATTTAAATTAATTTTTCACATAACATATATCAAAGTAAAGATAATTTCATAAAGATTCTCTAACGAGATCTCACTTGCATATGTTCCGATGTCAAAATTCGAAAAAAAATAAAAAAATTTAATTTTTTCGTACAGTAACAAATGTCAACATAGTATATAAAATATGCCAATATAATACATGTAGAATGTCATTCTCAAAGCAAGGTGTTGACATTCTCAAAGCATTGTGTTGATATTTTCAAAACATTATATTGACATTTTCATCCAAAACCCTAATTTGGTAGTTTTTTTTTTATCTTTTTCGATTTAATTAATAAAAACGAAAATTACACGTGACAAATTTTTAGACAACTAGATTTCTAGAATCTTATGGTCTTGAATTAGTTGAAGTTAACAACTAGACATTGAGTTAACAATGGATCACAAGCCTGTTATAAAATATGTATATCTTCCAATACGAAGTCTGATAGTACTCCTCTGTCTTACCATATACAACAAACATTCATTTTTAGTTTGTCCCAAATAAAATGTCACATTTATGTTTTTGGAAACTTTCTTTTTCTAATTAATAGCCCTAACAACTTTTTGTCTTCCCAATTAAATATTCAACTCTGTTTCATTTAATACTTACAATTATATTTTCTCTCTCCAATTAAATACATTATCGGGAGTATAAGATATCAACTTTAGTAAGAGGTATATTTCTATATTAACTCTTGTTATAACAATTTACTCCAAGTATATTTAACACAGCAAAAAAAATGCCAGAAAGCAGGCACCGGGCAAGACGGAATAATCAAAGTAAAGAATAGAGTAGTGTTTAGATGCGAAGAATCATGATAACTTAAACAATACTACTATATCGGAAGGTTGATTTATTCATTCCACTGACTTCAAATATTAAAATTCTTAATCCAAATTAATCAGACGTCATTTTACACATCAAGCATTAAACAAAGCCAAATTAAGGTTGATGTAGCAACCACCACCACCATGATATGGCGAGAGAGCGCTACACTCTCTGCTTGCACAGCTCAGATTCTAACATCTTACACCCCGAATCGCACGACGCCATGATCGATGACATAATTTTCCTCTGCAAGCTTTTGAACTTCGTTGCAAGCTTAACGTCCCAACCTGCACTTTCCCTGCACAAAGACGTCTCTATCAAGATCGAGTTTTTAGCACGCAACATCCTGCACGTAGCCAATGAGAGATACCTGTCTTCTTCATTTTCATCACTGAGAGCTTCCATCATTCCTTCAAACGTGGAGCTCAGACCACCGAGTACATCAAGGTCAGCTTCCAAGAGTTCATGCGTCTGAAAACAGTCATGCAGGTGAATGAGAACTCACTACTATTCTAAGAATTTTTGTACTAGCAATTTGAGAGCAAGCAATGGAGAAATTACGGAGGTATTTGGTTGGCACGTTGGGTTTCTAGCTCTGCGTAGATGATCCAGCAGAGGAGTCGGCAATCCATAATGAAAGATTTTGTGGTTCTTGGAAAGCCAAGTCCCGCGAATCATGTGAGAGCTCCATTTCGATGCAGGAGGTTCATCCTCAGAATCTTCGTCCTTAGCAGCATCGATATCTGATGTAGAGATGATACAACAATTGAGTAGAAATTTAATTTCTATCATCTCCTTCTCAACAAAAAAAGAACCTAGCATCATCTCTACTAAGCCAGAAAGGTAAACTTAAGGAAAAGTACCAAGTGGAATAAAGTCGTAGGGGTTGTCGCCTCGTGGTAAGAAGCCGTAGAAAGTAAGTAGATGAGAACTGGAGAAGTTTCCATAACTAAGAAAACATTGTTCCCCTGAAAAACATGGCCTTGATAAAGAGAATTTCAAGGAATTTGTACTTGCATCTATCCTGCCATAGTGCATTATGTGTGGGCAAGTCTATCAACAAGAGAAACGAAAAACGAGTTAAGGAACTCCCTCGAGTATCATCTTCCTATTAGCAAAAGAACCATCTAGAAATCAAGTGATGTTGCGATAGTGACTATATTACCGAATGGTTGAGGAAGCTTGCGACAGGTATCAAGCAAGTCCTTAGCTTTCCATCAGGGAAAATAACCTTCATGCTATTTGAGTACCAGAGCTCACAAGCCCATAAAAATTGTTCCCACGTATACAACTCTGAGGGAAATACACTCGGAAAATGATCTGATAATACCGGAAATAACTCTTCATATTGCGTGCGTAGGTGCTGAAAGAGAAGAAAGTTACCTCAAAATCTCAAAGTTACGAGAATCTATTCGATATGTTAAAAGGTAAATTCTATTAAAGATGTTAGATTCAAGTTCAACAACTCAATTCAACCAAGCACACACTTTTCGTTCCTTTCCCACATAGTTACCCCAAAAGCTGCTAACCAAGAACCACCAATTTTGTCATTCTCTTTCATATTCATGACATAGTTCAGTTAAATAGAGCATTAAGTTCTGAAGTCATCACAGAGTATATATCTATAGTCAAAAGTCAAAGGATCGTTACCTCTTTGGCTTGTACGATCTCATGTAACAGCAACGTTCCATCTAAAGCCATGACAGCATCAAATCCAAAGCTCAATCCTGAGGTTTGGAAAATGTTCAAATTGCAATTGACATGTTACAATGCTTAAGCAGATTGGAATTAACAGAGACATTGAAGAGAATGTATCTCCAAGTGTTCAGCCAACAGACAAAGAAGAATGGGTGATACTACTTCATAGTTCACACCAAAATTTGGAATGATGGCACAATGCATACCTGTGTTAAAATTTTCAGGTAGAGTATCAAAGTACAATCTGAATTTGGACTCATTGTTGTGCTTTTCCTTCATGCTCCACAAGAGCAGCATTGTCTCCTCAGAAATCCCGTCAATTTTTTGAAAAATAGGAAACTACCTTCAGGATAAGATCGTCAATAAGATGCAGATATATACGTCTGCCAGGACAGGACCAACTTCAGGTACAGCAAAATAATTACCATGTCAGACTCGTGTAAAAACTCGCCAGATATAATGACAGATAAAGGGACCTCAAGAGCGACATCACCAACTTTTATGTCCTCTTTGGCAATGGCCCCCCTCCCTGCTCCTTCGACACCTAAATTGCAAAAGAATCACAGAAACAGAAGTAAGAGAAACAGAGAGAAAAACAACACAAAAGACTTTGTGGTATTACCATGTAAATACAATGCTAGTCTTCTCATCATAGAATGGCTAAATAAAATCATAGTATTAAAATGCACTCACAAGCTATATGCAGCTGTGTCTTCATTCCATTCTTGATGGCCCACTCTAATAGTTTATTTTCTTTCTCAACACTGGAATCCCCAACTACTCTTGTCTCTTCCCTAAATTTGTTTCCAACTTCAAGGATCCTATTTACAGTTTCCTCTTGTAACTTGCACTTAATATTTTTGATTGTGCAGTTTTCACTGGATACTGCGTTATTGATGGCTTCATGAACTGAATGGAGAGCTTCCAGTTCATTCCTTGGGCTAACACAGTGTTCCAGATTAACAACATCTCCGCTAAAATAAAGTTCTACCTGAAAGATAAGCATCACAGAAAACAAAGAGAGTTACTTGCAGGAGTTCTCAGTACTAAAAAACGATATACCAGGGAGGCTCCAGATGAAAATCTTAAAGCCTGTGACTATGATATCAAGAATGTGTGTCTCAAGTAACAGAAAGGTCCACGTTGACGAGGTCTCCTCCTTTTAAAGTTGCTTAGTTAGTTCAGCGTTGTTGGTAAATTATCAGATTCTCAGTCTCAGTATAAAACCAAATTCATTCATGACCTAATATAAACCTTTGCTTTAACTAGTGGGCACCGGTAATTTCATATATCAGCAATAACAGGCAAATACAGTGCCACTTACAGTGTTCCCTCAAAGCATCATTTATTTAAGATAAGTTCCATAAGTTGGAAATGCAGATAAACAGAAAATGTTACCTCATTCAAGTTAATAACTCTGGCTCGTTTGATCAATAAATTGAACAAGTCATTAAGCTGATCAGGAGTAGAGGAGCTCTTTATACACACCGGACTCTCCACGTTGAGACCAATATCCTCCAATAATTTCTATCAATACATACAAAAAAGTAAATGCATGAAGGAAAAAACAATAATAACTCTAACTGGACTGGACTGGACAGGACAGGAAATAAAAGCGGCAAAGTAGAGATTTGGTAAAGAAAATAATGAAACCTTTTTGAGGAGGAAATGGTCAGTTTGAGGGAGCTGAAGAAGCAATCTTAATTCTTCATCGTTCTGATTCTGCTAAAATTATTTCCAACACAAATATCAGGCACCCAATTCCAAACACACACATATTAAAGGAATAGTTAAAGTAGAAAATATTGAAGTGCAATAGCAAGAAGAAATCAATAGCCTACAATGAATTCTTGTATAGAATAGACTTAATTCAGAATAGAGAAAAAATAACGCAATAAGATGTGTTTTGTGCGTGACCTTACAAACTTCCATGGTAGAGGGAAAGAGGAGTGCGGCGGAAACTGAAGCAGAACCTATGGAGCGAAACAGAAAATTGCCTTAAGTCGTCACTTTGATTTTGATGCTCACCGTAATGAAGAGTCGCGTTAACACCATCAAAATCTCTCTTAGTTTTTTTCCCTCATTTTGGGAAAATTTATAGTACGAGTTGTAATAAGCATGTAAGTAGATAAATTTCCAATATTTTTTTTTCAAATAATTAATTTTCTTTAAATACAAGTTGACATCTTTGTCGGAAGTGCTACTGTGACAAAAAAAAATGAACGATGTATATTCACAAGTTTCATTTTGGTCCGGCCGCCAATACTTGTCATATTTACTTTTTATAATAAACTCTTCCACGAGAATTCATCACACTCACATTTTATTATAAAATTAATTAATAATCTAATATTAAAAGTATAACACGCACTGTGGCGAGCCACATTAGGGGGTCAGGGGGCATAGTCCCCCACCAATTTTATTAACTTGACTATATTATTAACTAATAATTACTAAAAATGTATAGTAGCGTTGTAGTTCAGAAAATACTTATATTTTTCTTACTTTGTCTTATTAAATTTTCTCAAATGATTTGTTTTTATTGTTTCCGTAATTTTGTTATAAATTTATATAAAAAGGAAATTTAAGATCATTAAATAATGATATTTGCAATATAAGAATAAATGTATAATATATAGATTCTTTTGACGCAACACAACTTTTAAATATAGTATGTATTTCTAGTTTCTATTGATTATCCTCTAATTATTTCACTCTTACTATCCATTTTTGTCGCACCTCTATTGCTTATGTCGTAGTTGTTTCTAGCGATAACGATATTGAAAATACTTCTAACGGTAAACAATAATTTGGGCTCCCAGTAATAAATTTCTGGCTTCCCCACTGAACACGCACCCCATTTACTTTTCTTTATATTCTTAAAACCCTAGTTGGATCAACTTGCGCCAAGTAATGACGGGCGAACGGAATATATAAAAAAATTTACAAATTTTCAAGACATATAATTTATAAAATTATCTAAAAAATTGAACGCACAATTTAGAAATGAAAAAAAAATGGTAGCAATTCCTAAAATAAATTTATTTTGGTTGAAATTATTTATTGGATAACAATCATAATTCATGTAATTAATTTAGAAAAAATGAAAGTCTAGAAAAAAAACAGAAAATGCCAAAAGTTCCCGTATTTATAGACTAATAACATATTATATTGTTTTGTCACATTTCACCACGTAGATGACATTATATGCCAAGTGTACACCACCTAAATTTTGATTTTTGCCAGAATTGTTTATTGTGAATTTTTTTTAAACAAAACTCAAAGTTCATATATTTTTATTTAAAAATTAAAGTTCTTATTAAAATCCAAAAAAATATTAAAATTTATGTATTCACATGCAAATGCCGTTTTTTTGCTAAGAAAAGAAAAAAACTTTTTTTTTTATTTACAAAATTACCAAAGACACATTCCTAAATGTAAATTTGACAAGTCATGCATTTGGCAAATGCATTACTTGGATACACATTACCTAATGCATAACTTGATTAACGTATGGAAAAATTCTATTTTTGGTAATGCATGTTAATAGAATTTCATTTTAATGAAGAGATTTAGATGTAATGAAGGGTTTTAGATGTATTCCGACTCAGGGAGTGATGCATAACCGTTATGCGTCTTTATTAATAAAACGCACAACTCTTATGCGTCTTTGTGTAATGACGCACAAACATTTGGCGTTTTCTAATGACGCACAACTCTTATGCGTCTTCACGTAATGACGCATAAGAGTTGTGCGTCGTTGTAGAATGACGCATAAGGGTTATGCGTCTTCCAGTCGGGTTTTAAGGGAGCAGAACGCTCACATTGACAGAAGCAGCGGAGAGTGTAGTAGCGGCGATTTTCAACAATTTCCGACGAATTTCAGTTTCCAAACATATTTCGGTAATTGTCCTTCAATTTGGCTACATTCATCCTTTATTGCTTCATTTGTGCAGGTTTTCCCAAATTTAGCAAAGTTAGGGTTTATGATGAAATTGATGAATTTACGGTCGTTTTTTTTTGTTTTGTTGCCTATTTGTGTGTTTCACATGTATATAATTCAATCTTGGTTATGTTTTACAATTGAAGTTGCAATTTAAGTTGGATAGTTGAGTTTACAATCTTGGACGTTTTTTGTTGTTTTGTTGCCTATTTGTTGTTATGTTAGGGCCAGGATGAAGAGGGCCAGGAAGAAGAGGGCGGGGAAGAAGATGATGAAGTAATATTTCGACCACCCACCGAGGGATCCTCACGACCAACTGTGAAGAGTTCATCAAGTAAGATTGGGAAGGCTATGCACAATGTATTTAGGGGATTTTCAACAAGGAAGAACAAAGGGAAAACTCCAACAAAATTCACGCCTTTGAGGAAATAGGTCTTTGATAGGATTTTGGTAATTGATAAACTCGTAGTTTAGCAAGTATTTTGGATGTTTAACGTGAATATTTCAGTGTTTTGTAGCATATTACTTGTTCCCAACACAATCCGATGCGGCTCTTTCTCATCCCAATACAAAAGGTTGTGTTCATTATCAACAACATTATCAGATACTCCAGACGGACGACTTGGTAATTCGCGAAAGAATCTAAACCCCCTAGGATTGTATTCCGGAAGTGGTTGTTCAGCTTGCATAACATGTTTACATGCTACTATCTCATCATCAGAACTACCATCAACATCATCAGCACCATCACCATCACTGAGATCGGGGTCTGGCTCTGTCTCAGATAGTGGCGTTGGCTCATCAAGAACATCTGCAACATCTACCTCAGCATTCAATCCAACACCAACATCAGCAACATCTCTCTGCTCATTCATACTACGATCAAAGCTCATGTGCTCCACCCTCGCAGATGATCCAATACCACAGTCAAAGCTCATTTGTTCAACCCTCGCAGATGATCCAATACCATAATCAACAACTGGTGAGATTTCTGAACTCCTCACAGGTGAATACTCAACAAATAATTCAATACACCCACTTGAATTTTGAGCATTGTTGAACATAAACATCACACTTTCATCATTGCAAATCACAGAACATGTATAACTCATACCGGAAGCAAAGACTATACATTGTCTCCATAATAATTCAATTTTGTGTTGGTTCATATCTATTCTCATCGCATCACATATCATTGCTACCAATTCAGAATAGGAAACACATGAATTTAATATGATGGAGCTCCTCGCACGAGGTGGTTCATAACCAATACCCATATGTGGTAGTTGAACTACTCTACCACCTCAATACAAACTCACAAATACCTGCATGATTTCTGCATAAAAAACATTTAAAAAAACAACAATTATGGACATTTTTCCTACGAGCCCTAATTTAATAAATTGGGTAAAACTAACAAATGAAAGCAAAATAAACATGAATAATTATGAATGTAGCTAAATTGAAGAACAATTACTGGAACTTATGGAGAAAACGTTGGAAATTGATCGAAATCACCGGAAATCGCCTACACCCGAGAGAGGAATTGAAAGTGTATTCTGTCCGCTGCTTCTGCCTTCTGCGTTCTGTTAAAACCCGACCGAAAGACGCATAAGGGTTATGCGTCTTTAAAGACGCATAATGGTTGTGCGTTATTACATACTGACGCATGATAGTTATGCGTTTCATTAATAAAGACGCATGATGGTTATGCGTCACTCCCTAAGTCGGAACAAAACTAAACTCCTTCATTAAAATGGAATTCTTTTAGTGGCCTAGAACAAAAATAGAAAGAACTCATTAACGCATATAACAAGAATAGAACTCTTCTCCCATTTCCTTTCCATTGCTTGAAAACACCCTTTACCACAAATACACATGCCATAGAAGAGTTTTAGCTTTTGGTCATGTTTAGTGATAAATAGTACTTCCTCCGTCCCACAAAAGATGTCACATGGGACGGCACGAGATTTTAGGAGGTTTTGTTTTGTGTGGTAAGTGGAGAGAGAAGATATAATATTTATATTAATGTGAGAAAGATATACTTTTTTCATAAATGGAATTGTGACATCTTTAGTGGAACAAACTAAAAAGAAAAGTGAGACATCTTTTATGAGACGGAGGGAGTACTACTACTTATGTATTTGTGCAAGACATTTTCCAACTTTTGGTAATATTTAGCGATAAATAGTAGGAGGAAAAACAAATAAGGAAATACATGAAGAAGAGAGTTGAGCTGGAATATATGATAAGCTTCATAAATGATCGATTCACTGTGCTACATACATTCTGAACTTATAGCTAGACTAGGAATGATCTAGAATACTTCACTAATCCCTGTACAAACGGATTACAGACCATAATCATATAGAATAGCTCAACTTTTTCTTTATCAATCATTTAACAACTATGTCTCTCCAAGTACTCTTGTGGTCTTGACTTGGGCAAACCACAACAACCCCCTAATCATTACTAGCTGGCAAAGGTACTATCTTGACTGCATCTTGTGCTCCAAGTTTGCTCACGTGAGTCGTGACAGTCAGCCGCTTCCTTTTCATGCAATTAGATATTGCATGCAACTCCATTTTTTTTAAGCCATGCAACTCCACTTTGAGCTTTGCAGGCTTCTCTAACAAGGAGTACTACTACTTATGTATTTGTGCAAGATACTTCTAGATTTGTTTATTTTACTTTTTTTTGTTGAAAATATGATTGGGAATTTTCTTTTAGATTTGGGTTTTGAATAATTGTTTTTTAAGTAATTTTTAATATTTTATTTATAAATTATAGAAAAGAATTCATTGTGTGTGAATTTATCTTGGGGTGTTAAAATAATTCAGACTTCGGATAGGTATTGCATATTAATCAGCATTTTATGATGGATTTTTGTTGTTGGAAAGAAAATGTCTCATATGATAAATTAGTTGATTTATTTTGTAAGAATAAGCATGTTACATGTATATGGACAATAAAATTGCGATAATATAGAGACGTGCTATATTCCTCGAAAAATGATACGATCATATGGGTAACTGACTTAGTGATGGCGGAATAGGAAAAAAAAATTGGAAGTGGAGATTAAGTGGTGTAGGAGAAATCTGTTTGTCTGAGTTGAGGAACTTGTTAGAGAATTATACCTTGCTCTGAATAGTGACGTAGCCAGGCTGTGAATGGTGATATAGCCAAGATTTGAATTTTGAACGATGTTATATCCCAAATTATTGTTAACAATTGTGTGATAGTTTAGTGTCATCCACATGAACAGGTTGCAAGAAAGAAACGAATAATGAGAAATAAATGTTTCTTACGTCCCACAATAAGAGTCACATTTTGGCCAATTTTCCCACAATAAGAGTCGTATTTCATTTTTATCATCAAGGTAAGTAGGTCCAACATTCCACTATGTTGGGATTCGGTGGTGAAAACACACAACAAGAAAAGAACTTGAAACAAGAAGATGATCGACGCGCAATATACGTGGTTCGGTGATAAAACACCTACGTCCACGGAGGAAGAAGAAATGGTGTATATTGATCTTGCTTTTACAAAGTGTATCTCTCTATGTTGAACTCGCAAACTACTCTCAAGATGAGATTTCCTCAACAATGGATCCTCACAAGAATGATAACTAACTCTCTCTTGCAAAATATGTGTGCGTGTTATATACAATGTGTGAAGAAGTAGAAAAGAAAAATCGGTTGAAACCGTTCCCAACGGCTAGTTCCTTTTCTCAGCTCCTCACTTGCTCACACACGCGCCTCTTGCACAAGTGTTGACACACACGGCTTTAGCAACGCATCAACTCAGTCCAGCAGCTCCACCGAGCTCACTTGATCAGTCCAGCAACTTGTGATTTGCTTGGACACAGAACCAACAAATCTCCACCTTGTCCGAGCAAACATGTTCATCATTCCTCTTCCTCAACCTTTCTTATTCTCAGCACTTTACCACATTAACCAGCCTCAAGCAGTATTTGAACTTTGACTCCGGTAATGCCTTTGACAACATGTCAGAAGCATTCTCCTCCGTAGCAACCTTTACCACTATTATCCTCCCTCTCTGTACCTCATCTCTAATGAAGTGTCTCCTTACATTAACATGTTTACTTCTCTCGTGAAACACTTGGTGTTTTGCCAGACAAATCGCAGAATTACTATGTTACAGACGTTCTCCGTAACGGCTCCGTGATCTTCCTTCTCGACGGAACAACGATCAAGTCCCGCGTCCACCACGCGGAATTGTTCGTGAGAATTGCTGAATCCGCAGACGTATTCCACGGAGCAGCAATGAACGAAAGAGAAATAGCTTGTTTCACACGATAGGTTTGTAGGGAAATTATTTCATTCATAAAGATTGTGTTGATGAAATACCCTATTTTATACTAAAGACCCTAGGGCGGTTCGACGTAACCTAATGCATTCGGGAAAGAACCGCAAAGAAAACCCGAACGGGGCTTTATAAATCAGGCCCGACTCAACAATAAATAATTTAATGTCCAAAAAATACTAAAACATAAAAGAAAAGAAAATTAAAGGAACACTTAAAAGAATCGACTAATTCTTGAACTTGCTTGGCGCCTTGAGCGTGTCCCTCGGCCTCAAGGATCTCTTCGTCACCGTCAACTCTTCCCTTCGGCCACTCACGCTCTGCGTCGGCTCCGGAGGCGCTGCGTCGTGCTGCTCGGCTGCTGCGGCCTCCGGCTCTGCATGATGCTCTGCTGTTGTGTCTGTTGTTGGGGGTCTCGTATCAACCCCCCCTCCGTTAAGAATCGCCTTGTCCACAAGGCGAACCTCCGGGAACTGCCGACCAATCGCCTCCACCGGCTCCCACGTCGGTGTGGATGCATCATCTTCCCACTGCACCGGGCATTGCTTTTCCGGTCGGCCCTCGCGCCAACTAACGCGTTCGTCCAACAACGCTACTGGCCGTACCACTGGCCTATCCCCAACAAAGTCCGGAGGAAGGCGCACTCCGTCAACATCGCCCTCCCCTGCCACAAACTCCCGTAATAAGCTTACGTGAAACACATTGTGGACCCTACTCCCCTCTGGGAGGCGCAACTTATAGGCGACGGGCCCCACCCTCGCCAACACTTCAAAGGGGCCATAAAACCTCGGGGCTAGCTTAGCCGATAGCGGTTTCGCAACTGAATGTTGCCGGTAGGGTTGCAGCTTAAGCCAAACGATATCTCCGACCTCAAACTCGACGTGGTGACGGTGCCGGTTCGCCACCTCCGCCATCCGCTGTTGGGCTCGCAAAAGGTTTCGTCGTAGGGTGACCAATAACTCCCCACGCTGCCTGATAATATCCGCCACGTTTGGCGGTGTTTTTGCCGATAGAGGGGCCGCGACCAGGGACAGAGGCTCCCTCCCATACAAAGCTCGATATGGTGACGTGCCCAACGCGGAATGGTGAAAACAATTGAGAGCGAGCTCCGCCCACAGGAGAAAATTTGTCCATCCCGAGGGTTTATCAGAAACGAATGCCCGCAAATATTGCTCCAAACCCCGGTTACGGACCTCCGTTTGCCCGTCTGACTGCGGATGGTAAGCTGTAGAGAAGTGAAGTTTGGTTCCACTTAACCGCATCATTTCCTCCCAGGTTGCATTCAGGAACACCGAATCTCTATCCGAGACCAACGTCTTAGAGAAACCGTGGTGCCGGACGACCGTATTAACGAAAAGGTGCGCTACTCGGAGGGCGTCGAACTTGGGAGGTAGGGGGCGAAGTGGGCATACTTTGAAAGCCTTTCCACCACCACCATAATGACCGTATATCCGCGGGATTGTGGAAGCCCGGTGATGAAATCCATCGAGACATCCTCCCACACCTGCGATGGGACCGGGAGCGGCTGCAATAACCCCGCCGGTTTGCGCGTCGAATACTTCGTGGACTGACACACCACACATTCATTCACAAATGTCACCACGTCCTTGCGCATTTTTGGCCAATAAAAACCAGCTGCCAAAAGGCGGAACGTCCTCTCGTGGCCCGGGTGACCCGCTGACGGCGCACAATGGTGCTCGCGCAGCAACGTCCTCTTCGTCTTTGACTCCGTACTCACGAGCACCCTACGATGATAATATATGAGGCCTTCTACCCAAGTTAAATGAGGAGGGGCGTCACCGGACTTGATTTTAGACGTTAATTCGACCAAATGGGGCAGGGATGCGGTCTCCTCTTGTAGCACGCGCATGACATCCGGTACTGGTCGGGCAAGGGTGACGAGCAGCTGGCCGTCGGTCCCTGGCGTCGGGTCCGTGCCGTAGGGCGGCTCCCTGGGGGTGTCATCGGACTGTCCCCCCGACGTGTCGTGCTGGCGGGACAAGGCGTCTGCTGCCTTATTTGTGATTCCACGTTTATATTCTATCTCGAACTTGTACCCCATAAGTTTCCGGACATAAAGCTATTGGTCCGGAGTTTGTACCACCTGTTGCAACAAGTCCTTTAGGCTTCTCTGATCTGTGCGAATAATGAACTCGCGCCCTAATAAATATTGGCGCCACTTTTGCACCGCCTCCACAATAGCGTATAATTCCTTATGATACGTCGACGCTACTCTCCTGCGAGGACCCAATTTCTTACTGAAGAACGCAATGGGATGATTTAGCTGCATCAGGACTGCGCCAATCCCCACGTCACAAGCATCCGTCTCGACGCAAAAGGGCAAATTGAAATTCGGTAGTTGCAGGACTGGTGCCGAGGTCATTGCCGTTTTTAGAGCTGAAAAGGTTGTCTCGGCCTCGGATGACCACCGAAAAGCCTCCTTTTTAAGCAAATCCGTCAATGGTGCGGCTAACGTCGCATAGTGAGCTACGAAACGGCGATAATAGCCTGTCAAACCCAAGAAACCCCTTAACTGTCTGACCGTTCCCGGCGTAGGCCATGCCTTCATTGCTTCTATTTTGTTTGGGTCTGCCTTGAGTTTGCCGTCGTCAATGATGTGGCCTAAATACTCCACCGAGGCACTGCAAAACGAGCATTTGGAAAGCTTGACGAAGAAGTTATTTGCGTGGAGTAGCTGCAGGACTGCCTGCAAGTGCTGGCCATGCAACTCGAGGGATGGACTGTAAATCAAGATATCATCGAAGAAGACGATAACACACTGTCTGAGTAGTGGCTGGAAAATGGCATTCATGGCCTCCTGAAAAGTGGAAGGTGTGTTTGTAAGACCGAAAGGCATCACAAGAAACTCGAAGTGGCCGTCATGAGTCCTGAAGGCCGTCTTAAAGATGTCACCCTCGCTCATCCGAATTTGATGATACCCGGAGCGAAGGTCCAACTTAGTAAAATACTTCGCGCTGCCCAACTCATCAAAAAGTTCTTCCGCCGTCGGTATGGGAAAATGATCCGGGACTGTTGCTTTATTGAGGGCACGATAATCGATGCAAAAGCGAAAAGTGCCATCCTTTTTGCGGATCAATAGTACCGGGGACGAGAAAGGGCTGTGACTGTGCCGAATAATACCTTGCTCCAACATATCGCGCACTTGTTTCTCAATTTCGGTCTTTTGGAAGTAAGGGTATCTGTAAGGTCGAACATTAATCGGCCTTGTCCCTGGTAACAGATGAATCCGGTGGTCAAATAAGCGGGTCGGGGGAACGCCGCGGGGTTGCTCGAACACCGCCCGGTGTGCCGTCAATACCTCCAGTACCTCGGCTGGCAGGTTGGGCGCAAAACCCTCCTGGCCCTCGATGGCCCCTGCCTCGGAAACACTGTTAAAAGGTACGATTTCGTAGAACTCGTGATCTGCTGGCTGTGCCGTTAGCGTGTATAGCGAGTGTAGTGAAATCTGCCTTGGGCCTAGCATCAGCCCTTGCAAGAACACCGTCCGATCCCCTTGAGTGAATTCTAGCGTTTTCCTGACAAAGTCTGCCGACACTTTCCCTAGCGATTCCAACCAGTTCATTCCCAATATCACATCCGGGCCATGGTGAGCGAGAATGTGAAGATCCACCACAAATACACTACCCTGCAGAGTTAGCTTCGTTCCTCGCGAAATATGGGTACAAAGCAAGGATGCACCGTTGCCCACCAGCACTCGGAATGGTCTAATTTGAGTTAGTTCCAACTGAAGTCTCTCCGCAATCCGTGGATGGAGGAAATCGAGGGTCGCTCCTGTGTCAATTAATACCCGGACGGTGGTGTCTCCCAGCGTCCCCTGGACAATAAACGGTTTGGAGCTCCCCCGGCCATCTAAGGCGTGCAGGTGCGATAAGTCTGCAGTAATTAGTTCATCCTCGGAACCCTGCTCTCCCACACCGGCCTCGTGTGGGCTGTCTGCCTCGTCGTCCATATAACAAAGCAATTTGACCTTACAAACGTGGCCAGCGACCCACTTTTCGGGGCAATGATAACAGAGCCCTCGGCGGGCTCGCTCCGATTTTTCCGCGTTCGACACTCTAATTGGATAAGCTCGTGATCTGTCCGCCTCACGGACCAGCGAGTCCTGTGGTTGAGGCATGGCGGTTTGGGTAGAACCAGGAGCCGGAGTGGCGCGTTGCTCCTTGCCGGGCCACGGTCGGCGCTGATATGCCGACGTGTGCGGCGGTCGTTCTTCGTGTGTTGCTACCAAACGCAACGCCAAGGCCATTGCCTCTGCCAACGACTCTGGGTACTGTAATTCGACTTTTTCTTGCAGAGGCTGCTTCAGCCCTTGAATAAAAATTGGAATCAAGGCTGACTCCGATAAGTCGGTCACCCTATTGAGATACCGTTCGAATGTGGCGTGGTAGTCAGCCACGGTCGTCGTCTGGACCAACTTGGCGATCAAACCCGTATAATTCCTGAAGCTCTGGGGGTCAAATCGATGCCTAACATCGTCCAAAAACTCCGGCCACGTACAATAACCGTTCGTCTCCCGATAATTAAATATCCACTCCGAAGCGGGTGGGTCGAATAGCATTACTACATAATGCAAACGTTCAGCTTCCGGAACCCGCTTGTGATCAAAATAGTATTGCACACGAGAGATCCAATTTGGCGTGTCTGTCCCATTAAAGTGGGGTGCGTCCATCTTTACGCCGGATGAATAATCCGACGACTGGCGGTTAAAACGCTCCCGATTATGGGGCGGGTCCCAGGAGGTTACTCCGCGCTCCTCGTACCCCTCATCATCCCAATCGTCATGTCTCTGTGGTAGGTCCCAACTATCCCGACGGCGACCTGTTCTATACCCTGCGTCGCCCCGGCGCTGACCAGGGCGGTTCCCTCGGCCTGCAAGCGCCGCCTCCCCACAGCGATCTCCGCGGCCCCCCCGGTTAGGGCGCCCACGGCCCCGACCCTGATGTCGGTAGGGGCGGTCATACTCCTCACGGCCGCTCCGACCATTCCCGCGGTAGTCCTCCCACGCGTGGTCGGCTTCGTCCCAATCGGCCTCGTGGCCCCCTGTCTGCGGCGTCGGTCGTCGTTCCAAGTGATCGACCCGACGATCCATCTTATCAAATCGCGCGTTCAACTGCGCGAATCCTAACGTGACTGGGTCGACGTGATGTTGTCTCCCGTCGCCGTCGCCTGAATTCCTCTGCCCCGCCGGGCCCAGCTGCAGCCCCGACGAGGACTCTGCATGCGGAAATACCCCCGCCATTAATTGTGTAACCAAGTAGAAGTTGAGTAATCGGGATGAAAGCACCAGATGTTACAGACGTTCTCCGTAACGGCTCCGTGATCTTCCTTCTCGACGGAACAACGATCAAGTCCCGCGTCCACCACGCGGAATTGTTCGTGAGAATTGCTGAATTCGCAGACGTATTCCACGGAGCAGCAATGAACGAAAGAGAAATAGCTTGTTTCACACGATAGGTTTGTAGGGAAATTATTTCATTCATAAAGATTGTGTTGATGAAATACCCTATTTTATACTAAAGACCCTAGGGCGGTTCGACGTAACCTAATGCATTCGGGAAAGAACCGCAAAGAAAACCCGAACGGGGCTTTATAAATCAGGCCCGACTCAACAATAAATAATTTAATGTCCAAAAAATACTAAAACATAAAAGAAAAGAAAATTAAAGAAACACTTAAAAGAATCGACTAATTCTTGAACTTGCTTGGCGCCTTGAGCGTGTCCCTCGGCCTCAAGGATCTCTTCGTCACCGTCAACTCTTCCCTTCGGCCACTCACGCTCTGCGTCAGCTCCGGAGGCGCTACGTCGTGCTGCTCGGCTGCTGCGGCCTCCGGCTTTGCATGATGCTCTGCTGTTGTGTCTGTTGTTAGGGGTCTCGTATCATACTATCACACTAGATCTCTACTCCATCTTGTTGAACTCCAAAATCTTGAAGAATTCCCTACAACCAAATTGCTTCCGTTGCAGCCTCTGTCAAAGAAATGTATTCTACCTCAGTAGTTGATAAGGCCCACTGACTGAAGATTTGATTTCCAGCTGATTGCAGTGCCATAAAGAGTAAATATGTAACCACTTTGAGATTTTCTATTATCCAAATTGGCCGCATAATCTGAATCTCAGAACCCCCTCAACACCATGTCCTTTTCTGACCAAGATCCACCTCCAAAATGTAAACCAACATCCACTGATCCACTAAGATATCTAAGTATCCACTTCAATGCACTCCAGTGCTCCTTGCCATGATTCGACATATATCTGACAACACTTTTAGCATGAGATACATCAGGCCTTGTGCATATCATGATATACATTATACTTCCAACAATATTAGCATATGGTACTGAGCTCATCTCCTTCCTTTCCTGGTCTGTTTTTTGGCATCTGCTTCTTACTGAGCTTAAAATGTGCAGCAAGTGGAATTGAGACTGACTTGGTATCTTGCATCTGGAATTTTTTGATGATTTTGCTGATGTAGTCAGCTTGTACCATTTTCAATTCCCTCTTGCTCCTATTTCTCAGAATATCAATCCCAAGAATCCTTCTAGCATTCCCCAAGTCCTTCATCTCAAATTTTTCTTTCAGCCTATCTTTTACCAACTGCAATTCGCCACTATCTGCTCCAGCCAATAGAATATCATCTACATAAAGCAACAAGAATGCCACAACTTTCTGACCTCTTTTCTTTATGTAGACACAACTATCAAAGCTTGATCTTTCAAAATCCGTACTTTCCATATGCTCATGAAATTTTAAATTCCATTGCCTGCTGCTCTGCTTGAGGCCGTACAAGCTTTTCTTGAGCAAACACAATTTGCTCATCCCCAGCCTTAACAAATCCCTTAGGTTGCACCATGTATATAGTTTCCTCCAAATCACCGTGAAGGAAGACAGTTTTAACATCCAACTGATGCAATTCCCAATCATAGAAAGCAGTGAGTGCCAACAAAATTCTGATGGATGTGTGCTTGACCACAGGTGAAAAAACCACAGTAAAATCTACACCTTCCACCTTAGTAAAACCTCTTGCCACTAATCTGGCTTTGAACCGAATGGTCTCTACATCTCCCACTTCCACCTTTTTCTTGAAAATCCACTTGCAACTCACTAACTTCTGTGTTCCTGGATTCTTAATCAAAATCCAAGTTCCATTTTTGAGCAATGATTCTATTTCCTCTCTCATTTCCTTAAACCATTTCTAACTTTCTTTGCATCTGATAGCCTCTTCATAAGTTGCTGGCTCTGCATATAATAACCCATCAGCTACATTGAGCAAATAAGCTCATATCATAGTCTGAAAACCAAGCAGGTGTCTTAGTATTTCTCTTTGGTCTTCCATTTCCAGCTACTGGCTGTTGGTTATCCATGTCTTGAGATGGTGGCTGAGCTACACCTTCACTTTCATTATCTAAGGCTTCTTCATTTTCATCATCATTCATCCTAGCAGAACTTTCACCAAACTCAAAACTCTGCAGATCATTTTCCCTATCAGTACCAGTGACTTGATCCCTATTGAAAGGCATTTCTTGCTCATTGAAAGTTACATCTCTGCTCACAACAATTCTCTGACCCTCTTGCTCCAAACTCCACAGCCTATAAGCCTTCACACCTTCTTGATATCCCAGTAATACACACTTCTTGGCCCTGGGTTCCAGCTTGCTTTGTTTTGCTGCAACATAGGCAGCACAGCCAAAACTCCTTAGGCCAGAATAATCACCAAGACTCCCATACCATCTCTGATCTGGAATCTCATTTGATATAGCAGATGAGGGGCATTTGTTGATGAGCACTGCTGCAGTAGAAGTGCCTCTGCCCAGAATTTCTTAGGCAGTCCAGAAGAAAAAAGCATGCACCTTACTCTCTTAAGTAGAGTCCTATTCATACGTTCTGTAACTCCATTTTGTTGTGGATTTCTAGGAGCTGTTCGATGCCTTTTGATACCTTTTAGCTTGCAGAAATCCTCAAATTCAGAAGACAGAAACTCCATTCCATTGTCTGTTCTCAGACACTTCAACACAGTTTCCCTCTCATTCTCACATCTAGTGTGCCATTCTTTGAATTTCGCAGAAGCCTGGGACTTATCTTTCAAAATAGAGATCCACACTTTCCTAGAATAATCATCTATGATGGAGATGAAGTACTTACCTCCACTCATAGATTCAGTCTGAGCAGGACCCCATAAATCACTATGAGCATACATGAAGGGTGTTGTAGAGTGGTGCTTTCCAGTTGCAAAAGGTAGTTTCTTTGCCTTGCCCAGAATACATGGCTCACACCTTCCAATCCCCTCCGATGTACTCAACTTGATTCCCTTTTCTCCAACATGCCCTAGCCTGGAGTGCCAAGTATCTATGCCCTCTGTCTGAGCAACATCTGCAGATCCAATCACTGTCTCTGCTCACAGGTAGTAGAGGCTATTTCTTCTCTTAGCTTCCATAATGACTCTTGCATCTTTGGTGACCCTCAAGATGCCATTCCCAGAATCCAACTTATACCCTTTTGACTCCAACATTCCAAGTGATATCAGGTTTCTTTTGATCTTGGGTATGAATCTAACTTCAGTGAGTATCTTGATGGAGCCATTGATCATTTTTAGCCTTATCTCACCAACTCCCTTTACCTCACAAGTCTGATCATTTCCAAGCATCACTAATCCCTGAGAGCTTTCCAGATTTTGGAACCAAGATCTTTGAGAACAAATGTGAAAACTGCAGCCCGAGTCCATAAACCATGACTCTTCAATAGGAGTTCCACTGTGTACATTGAGAGCCTCAGGTGACTCAACTTCCTGAGCTACATTAGCTGTATCTGCCCCACTTCCCTTTTCTTGTTCTTGCTTTCTTTTCCAAGAAAAAACATGCCTTCTTGAGATGACCGGGCTTCTTGCAATAGTGGCAACTTCTAGTCTCCTTCCCACCATCAGATTTCTCCTTGTCTTGTTTCTTCTGGAATTTCTTCTTGGAATTTTTCTTCTCACCATTCTTCAGATAAAGGCTCTCAGCAGTTGGCTCAGCCTGTTTTGTTGCAGATCTTTGAGAATCCTTGAGCTTCAAGGCTGAGTGAACCTCTTCATAGCTGATTTTTGATCCCCTTCCTAGGAGCATAGCATCTTTAAAATGTTCATAACTCTTTGGGAGAGAATTCAGCAACATAAGGGCTTTGTCTTCATCCTTAATCTGCTTATCAATGTTCTCTAAATCATCGATGCACAATATGCTTCTTGAATCTGAGATCTTGAATGTGAGCAATTTCTGCTTCAAATGCAGACGGTTGGCAAGGGATTTAGTCATATACAATGACTCCAACTTCGACCACACTCCGACGGCCGTATCTTCCTTAGAAACTCCCTAAGCACTCTGTCATTAAGATTCAAAATCAGTGTGCTATATGCCTTGTTTTGCATATCTTGTGACCTCGCTTTCTCCTTATCATCCATCTCAGGTTTCTTCTCATCATTACCATCTTCTTTCAAGATTTCCCATAAGCCTTGTTGCATCAAGATCGCCTTCATCTTGAGCCTCCACAACCCGAAGTCATTTCGGCCGGTGAATTTCTCCACCCCAAACTTTGTTGCGGGCATTCTTCGAACAGTTGGTGTACTGTGATCGAGAAAACCAGCTCAGAACCAGAAGAACACTTCAATCGCCCAAACAATCACAAACTCAATCAATCGCCCGATCAATCGAACAAGGATTTCCCACAGACGGCGCCACTTGTTGGGATTCGGTGGTGAAAACGCACAACAAGAAAAGAACTTGAAACAAGAAGATGATCGACACGTAATATACGTGGTTCGGTGATAAAACACCTACGTCCACGGAGGAAGAAGAAATGGTGTATATTGATCTTGCTTTAACAAAGTGTATCTCTCTATGTTGAACTCTCAAACTACTCTCAAGATGAGATTTCCTCATCAATGGATCCTCACAAGAATGCTAACTAAGTCTCTCTGCAAAATGTGTGTGTGTGTGTTATATACAATATGTGTGAAGAAGTAGAAAAGAAAAATCGGTTGAAACCGTTCCCAACGACTAGTTCCTTTTCTCTGCTCCTCACTTGCTCACACACGCGCCTCTTGCACAAGTGTTGACACACACGGCTTTAGCAACGCATCAACCCAGCCCAGTTTCACCGAGCTCACTTGACCAGTCCAGCAGCTTGTGATTTGCTTGGACATAGAACCAACACACTAACTCACTTCACTCCCATTCTATTATAAAACCAATATAAAAAAAGTGGACCCCATATTTCACTAACTTTTTTAAACCACTATTCTTTACATTTCTTAAAACCTGTGCCCACATCAAATGTGACTCTTATTGTGGGATGAAGGGAGTAGTCAGAGGATAACCAGCAGAAACTAGATATACTTATGTTGGTTATCATTCATTTTTGTAAAATTCAATACTAAAGGTCAACGGCATAGATTGGTATTCCTTGGCTTGAATATGCAAGATGTGACTTTTGCATGGATGAAAATAAGATGATAGAGCACATCTTGTTCAATTGTAGATCTCTAGTAGTCTTTGATACTACTATTGTGATAATTGGAATTTATTCATATGATCACGATGACATGTTTCCTCCTTTGGTGTGAAATCCAAATTCTGAAAATTTGACAAGAAATTGTTGATTTCCATGTTTTAAGTCATTTCATGGATAAAATGAAACATTTGAAAAAATAAAAGGGACAATCCAAAGACCTTGAGCCCAGTTGGGAGCTGGAAAAGAAGAGATTGATTTAGTGTTTTAGTTTGTGGATTAGAGTACGGTACCCGAATATCCCATTATGTGTTGATTGATTGGACAAGAAGATTTGAAAACCATAGCAATTGCTAATTGAGTACATGATTCCGACTTGATTACTCAATCTTCGTTCGAGTAAAGAGAGAATAAATATTAGAGAGAAAGATGGAGTAAAGTGCGAAAGAGAATAAACTTTTTTGCCAAAAAAATAAAATAGCCCAACTACCTTGGGACAGTTCAAAAAAGAATACACTCATCATCGTGACGAGTAAATTAACAAATATTTAGTCTCCCGAGACAGGTTTTTTCAGTCAATGGCGATGATGAGGAAGCCGAGAGAGACATACATAAGCAAGACGGGGTAGAGCGCGAGAGCTTTCCTCTGTGGGT
Organism: Salvia splendens; assembly: GCF_004379255.2. Lineage (NCBI taxonomy): Eukaryota > Viridiplantae > Streptophyta > Magnoliopsida > Lamiales > Lamiaceae > Salvia > Salvia splendens. Next base: position 16,929,618 of record NC_056036.1, on the reverse strand, counting down.
TGACAGCGGTGCTGATGAATGGATATGCAGCCCATGAGCTCCACGCCAGTGCGACGCTAGCCACGACCACCTTCGCTATCACCGGGGGCCTCAGCATGCAGATGAATGCCCCTACGTCAAGAGGGGCGATGCAGTAACCTAGAAGGCTCAGGCTCTGAAAGAATATTATATGCCCCCCCTAAATCAACACCACGCCAATTTTATCACTCTAGCTCTACCTACTTCAAATCTACTAATAACATAACCATATATGTGTAGAGAGAGAGAGAGATTACCAGAAGCAAAACGTTGATGGTGAGAATCACAGCTCCGGCAGCAAGCATTGCGAATGCCACCGCAAACACTTGAGACTGCAAAATATATTTGAAGAAATTACTAATTCAATTCATGGGTTGACAACTATTATCTTAAATTGATAACCGTCAATTATGTCAACAACTTACATTATAGATGTCAACACAAAAACATTTATATGTCAACTAAATATAACTGACGTACTACGTAGATCTCTGTTGACATGTATGTCAACAACATTTAGTTGTCATACAAATGTGTAAGTTGTTGACATAATTGACATATATTAAGCTCAATTTATAAATTTTAGGCGAAAAGAATTGGGGCACCTTCTGAACTGGGGAAGACCAGGAGAGCATGAGGCCGAGGAAGATGATGAAGAAAAAGGGCCCCCACAGATCCCAATCCCTGAGCGCCTTACCTGGATCCTCTCGATTAGGGTTTGGAAACACAACCAGCTTCAAATTGTTGGCGATCCGCCGCAAATCTCGCTTGATCGTCTCCACCACGGGCTCTGTCAGTGTGTCTGCGCCGCGCGGCGGAGGGGAGATGGAGGAGGGCAGCGGCGGCGACGGGGGGATCACGGCGATGGGATAGGATTGGATCAGGTCTTCGATGTCGTCGGATTGCGAGCTCAGAGGCAATGCTAATGGAGATGGAGGAGCCTCGTTCTGGGACATCGTCTCCGATGCCTTTGATTTTATTTTCTTATTCTCTGTTTTTTGATTGATGAAAAAATAATCTGACCGAGTACACGCTTGTAAACTAAATTTAGTGATGCAAACATCTTTTCTTGTGTTCGTAAAATCGATGAATTTTTAAGGCATATGTCTATTGATTTTACGCATTAGGTTTTTTCGTCACTGCCATGCAAGATAACCAATATATTAATGACAAAAAAATAAATCTAACTACTATATTAAAGTAAGACTTGCATTTTACTTATTTTTTCCATTTTTCTTTTCCTCACGTGTCTTAAAATTTGACAAAGTCAAGATGTGACTTAACAATCATTGTGGACCATACTGATAAATTTATGTTTTGATACATAAAATGAGATTCATAATGCAGCAAAAACATTAACCAAGCTGCTGGAAGTTGCCTAGACGGTGGGAGAGGCAATGGCAAAGCTCATTAACGTAATTGATTTATGAAAATTGATTTTAAATATAAAATTATTTTTGCATACAAAATTAATTTTTGTATTCATCCGAAGAGGCGGTCAACCTCAACCGGCCGAATTGGTTTTTCGGAACAGTCAATTAACCACTGATTTTAGTTCAAATAGTTTTTTAACCATAACTGGTTTCAGTTGTAATAACAGCTTCGACCCATAACAGAAGGTAAATATTCAACGGGAGTGTTTTACTCTTACCAATGGAAGGAGAACAAGAAATTAAAATCCCAGAAAGAATATTTGCTTATTGCCTTGCTGGCCAATTATACAATATATACTATCAAATTTCATGAAACGAATTCCTTCAAAATTATCATCACCATTCTAATGTTTGCCAAACAACAGGTACTGTTTCCCACACCAGGTCAATAAAATTTTAAAGGGCCTCAAGCTCAATGCCTCTTCGGTCGAACATCAAAATAACGCAGCTCCAACAGTTAAAAGTTAAGATGAGATGGTTCATCTGAACTTTAGAAGTTATTCAGCATTGCACTTTAGAAAACCCTCCATTGGAAGAACAAACTTAGCCTTGCCGGCTTGCCCAATTTCTTACCCGAATAGAAGTAAATACTTTCATCATTCTAAATCTGATCTCTTCATCAAGAAAGCCTTAATATGTATAAAATTTAAAAATACAAAAGCAAAGAAAATTGAAAAGAAAACCAAATGAATACACTAATTGCCTCTGATTTATGCATAATAAAACCACCTTAAGTCCTTAGCACCAAAAATATGAAATCTGAGTACCTTCCCAGACTTGTGATCAGGAACATTAAAGCTAACTGCTGCTCTTGTCCCAGGCACTACATCATAAGTCACTTTGGTAGAAACCTGCAAGTACATGTAGTGCGGAATATAGTTTAAAATATACTCCGTAAATATACTATGCTAAATAGTAAATTCTCCACTACATATTATCAACCAAAAAATTGCTTAAATTGTAGTCAGGCAGAAATATTGTATATATTTCTTCTTACACTAGAGTATGTATCAACTTTAACATCAACAATAGTTTTTCCACTACTGTACTGTGTGCTTATATCACCAACAAAGATTTGACCCTTCTTTATTCCAGTAGCTGTAAATCCCTGTCGGAGAAGGAATAATAGTTAATACTGTTTAGCAGTTCATAGGACTTTGCATTATAAGAATCTTCATGCAAAAGGCCCAAACAAAATACAAGTCAGAAAAAAATGTCCCCCCCCCCCTCCCCCCTATACAGCTAAACTTTCTAGCGGGCTTTGTATACTTGGAGCACAGTTTTCATGTGAAGTCAGTATAAGGAATCATGCAATCGGAAAACATGTCCCAATGACTGTTGTTCATAAAAGAAGAGAATTGTTTAAATTTCCAATTGATATCACCCCATCAAAACAAAAAGCCAAAGATGCAAGGGAATCATGTCAAATAATTGCTTTCACTGCCATGTGTATCATAGTAAGTGCAAATAAGCTTTGAATGGATGGGAAGGGTATGATAAGGCAATAAGCCATTGGTATAGCAAGGGAGAATTTCTGATCATAATTGTAATCTTTAGTCAAGAGATCTGTACACAAAAATAAGCATATTAAGTAAGACTGCATGGCGAAGGCATTAGCGAATGAAGATATAAGAGCAATTAATTAATGACATGTTAAATCTCCAACTAATTTATATGGATATTAGCATCTTCAACCTCTTTTTCACCAAATGACGGTGCTTAACGAACTGGAGTAAAATTTCTTCAGGCAGAGTATATTGCAGAACAGATATGTCAGGATTGTCGGCATTGGCGTACGAGTTTGATATTGTCCGCTTTGGGTCAAAACACCTTCCAACATGGACATGATTATATATACCTTCCGACTTCCCTCAGATTTCCAATGTGGGATAGGTGAGACCACATCGAGACACATTATGGGCCCGACTCGGACTTGTCAGGATCGTTTGTACTCAACAAACCTCCCCTCAAACCGAGACCACATCGAGACACATTACGGGCCCGACTCAGACTTGTCAGGATCGTCGGCCCCACTCGAACATGGGTCTCTCAGACCATCGTTTGTACTCAACAAACCTCTCCTCAACCCGAGATCACATCGAGACACATTACGGGCCCGACTCAGACTTGTCAGGATCGTCGGCCCCACTCGAACATAGGTCTCTCAGACCAGACCCAACGCGCTCTGATACCACTTGTCAGGATTGTCGGCGTATTAGTTTGATATTGTCCGCATTGGGTCAAACCCGCACGGATTTGTTTTTGAGTCACTCCCCAAAAGGCCACAAACTGATTAGGGGTTGGACATGATTATATACACTTTCCAACTTCCCTCAGACTCCCGATGTGAGATGGAGTTTGTACTTAACAAGATATTAACGAACAAATTAGACATTACCAAGATCACATATTTGTCTCAAAATAACTATGCAAATAATAAGACATATTCAGGAACTCGTTATCCAGGAGTACATTATTGAGATTAGGAATTTTTACTATAGATACCAAATTTATCCCTGCATGACATGGAATCATATTATAAACAGATGCTTCAGAACTTTTTTTGTATTCACGTATTCACATATAGGAAAATCATACAAAACGAAACACTAAAAAAATGAAAATGCAATACACCTCTTGCCCGCTTGCCAATTTCTGAAAAGGGAGCTGGACCGTTGCCCATTGCCTCCAACTCACACAAAAACCAAATGTTCAGCTGCAATTCTGCAAAACATTGAATACAACACCACAGTTACTCTTTTACGAACGCGTATTCCTGCCATATATGCACATCAATGCTCAACAAATAGAGCAACAGAATCAAAAAAAAGTCGAGAGGATCAACAACAAGTGCGCTATATATCAGATATCGCATCTGAATTACTTGTAAAAACGAAAAATGGAAAGAAACGAAAAGCGACATTTCAGATTTTCCGATTTCAAGACGAAAAAGGATAGAATTCAGCAGCGCGGAGAAACGGATTAATAAACACTGAAGAATCACGGATAAAATCAAGAGCTCAAGGAGAAAGATTCTCACAGAGGAAGACCACGATCGCCGACTAGCAGCGACCAGAGGCGACGATGCCGATTAGAGTGAGAGGGAGAGCCAAGGGTTTTAGGAAGACTTAAAAACCAGGTCAGAAATTGAAAAAAAAAAACTGATAGAGTTACTCGGCTGTGATCTTTAGACAGCCTGACTTGTTCATTTATTGGGCGGTTACGGTATTTTATGCAACAGACAAAGTAATGTTAATAAGTTTAATGCTTATTGGGCTTGAGTTTGGACCTTTTGTTATCTTTTTTCAGCGATGAGTAGTCCAATATTTCTCAGGTGTTCCTTCCGGATAAAAAATAGTATTCCTATAACATAGTTAGTCGTATTTATTTTTAGTTCTTTTAAAATATTTAGTTATTATTTTTGGTAATTTTTTTTTCTTATACTTTACTTTCTATCACTAATTTAATCTTTAAATATTATTTTTAAAATTTCATATCTAAAAAAAAATGTCTCAATTAACTTAAAACATATGAAGTATTTTACTACCTAGATAAGCTTTAGCTACATATTACGAAATGTTGTAATGTTTGTCCATAATTTTTCTTAGCTTGGTAAACTAACCAACATTGGTATAAGTATAACAATAAAAGAATCTAACAGTAAGTTCAACATTATGTTGCTATGTACAGAGACAAGAGGTGTCGGTAAATTGTTGTTTCTTAATTTATGTGGAAAACATTAAGCATATGATATTAATTATGCATTGGTTTAACTAATCCCACATTGATCCTAATATTTTAGTCAATGATAATTAATATCTGATGGTGCTAGGATTATTATTGCACTAAATCGTGTGCTGTCGTAAAATCATTATGATAATATACTCAAGAGGAATTCGTAAAAGCACACTGACAATTTTTGACACGACAAAGATCCGAACGAAAATAATGGGTTTGGGTCAAGCCTTATTGGGTTCATGTCCTTATCGAGTTGATCCATCAAGAACCCGATAATTTCATGTGGGTTCGGGTTGGAAGCGGATAACCCATTAAAAAATAATGTTATTATTCTTGTTTTTTTTTATTTTTTTTTAAAAAAAATTATACTTTACTTTTATTCTCTAATTCTTTAATTTTTGCAAATCATGATTAAATAGTGTAAAATGGAGTTTTATTGTGTAAATCAAGTTTAATCGTGTAATATCTGGTTTTAAATGTGTAATATTGGGTTCGGATTTTATCATGTTGTTATCGTATCGTGTCAACCCATATTATATCGTATCTATAACAAGTTCGTGTCGGGTGTCAAGTGCAAGTCGTATTCGGGTTTGAAGGTAGTAGGTCGGATTCGCATTCGGGTTGGCAGTTTCTTAAATAGATCCGATTCGGATTAGACCTTATTGGGTTGAGTTGTTATCAGGTTGACCAAATAACGACCCAACCTACACGATTTGCCAACCTTACATAAAAAGGTTTTTAATTCTCGGCTGACTGAAATTAGTTTCATGAATAATAAATAAGAACATCGAACTGGACCACTCCTGGCACATGATGTTAATTAATTAAGAGTCGGCATCAAACTTAAAATAATAAATAAACATTTAAATATGGTTAGATTTCATTTTTGGTCCCCTACATTTGCCCTAAAAAACTTTTTAGTCATATACATTAAGAGTGTGACGTTTTGGTCGTCTCAAACAATATGTTTTGGTCCAGTTTTAACTTTTTTCATTAAAACTAATGGTCAAAAGTGTTTGACCAACTTAATAACTTATAGATTAAACTTCTCTCAGGACATAGACTAGATTTACATAATTGTTATTTCGTTCGAGTTATCTTAAAGAATATTATTTCAATTCCGATGTCGGACTTCGAAAGTTTTTCTTTCCATTTTGCAAACAGCAGATGCTCGTTTCTCATAATGGATTATATTATGGAAATGTCTCTCTAGAGAATGGATTATATATACTTGGATGCAAAGGAAATATTCTCAATGTGTTGTTAAGTCAAGATTAGTAATATGTTGTTATGTCAAGATTAGAAATATAATCATAGGATTGTATTAAAATGATAACATACCATTAATGAAGACCTTTAGATTTAGGAGCAGATTCAATCTTAGCCTGCCACGTGGCAGGCTTGCTTGCTTATGTATCGTAGATTGCTTGATTATCTCTAATTTTGTAACGCAGATTGCTTGGAAACATATGCCGAGTTGCTTGCCTATGTATAACAAATTGCTTGCTTTGATTGTCATTTTAATTATAGTGTCCCCATAGTGCTCTGATTTTGTATCGCAGATTGCTTGGAACCATTTACCGAGTTGTTTGACTATATATCATAGATTGCATGCTATGTTGTTGTCAAATTATCACTTTAAAACTGATGTCACGCTAATGCACCCCTATAATCATAACCTTAATTATGCAGCCAAATAAGCACTAAGTGATGGGCCTTGAGCATTAATTATTTAACCACAAAACATTGGGCCTTATAATTTATGTGCGATATATTATAGTATTGAAAATGTTAAATTATAGTGCTACTTATTTAAATACTAGTACATCGAGTTGTTAAAATGCATATAATATTTCAATCCTAAACTAAGACCAATCATACACCATTAGATCTTAAAATAAGTTGATGAAATTAAAACTTACGGATTTTAATAAATACTAGTAGTAGAAAAATATCAATAAAAAGGTAAAATCGTCAATCTGTTATAATATTATAATTTTCGTGATTTTTCTGATATCAACATAGGATATTAAAAGTATCAACACAATAATATAGATATTTCAACATATGTGCACGAAAAGTTCAACACAATTTTATTGGTATTGTACACGCATTGTTTTGAAACTTTTTGATGCATTTATTGATATAAAAACTGTTTATCAACATATACGAAAATTGAAATAAAAATTATAAATTTCATCATCCAATCATCGCGGAACATATGCAATTGATATCTTGTTAGAATCCTTATAAAATTACCTTTAATTTGATACTCCATGCATCCCATAAATGATGTCACACTTTCCTTTTTTGGTTTGTCCCACAAAAGATGTCACATTTCCATTTTTGAAAAAGTTCTCTCTCACGTGAATATAAAATTATATTTTCTCTCTCCCTTTAGGGCTCGTTTGGTTACACTGACAGGGTTATATGAGATAGTCTCCTCACATTGATTTTACATGATAGTGTGGTAAGATATGTATCTCACTTTGATGTTTGGTTGTACCGACAACAACCCCATGATAGCTTATATTATGTTTGGTTTGGACTGCAGAAACTGCTGATACAAAAATATATGGACAAATTTGTCCTTCTAAGATTATTGTAGTGACATTTTTATCCTTGCAAACCCTATTTCTAATTTTGGCACAGCAGAATCGTCCGCCTGCTGTCTATTGATTTCGCGCTTCTCTCCAACATTCCACTTCGCCAATTGCAGCTACTGTGTCGGGCAAGATTGACAGCCATCCGCCGTTTCGTCGTGACCTACTCAGGTACGTCTTGTGTTGTTCTCCTTCCCTCGGCCCTCCTTCCCGAAGGTTCATATAAAATGTGGCTGTGCCTCTTTCGATTTCGTCGCAGAAACGCTGTTAAATGTTTCATATAAAATTAGGTTGTTTCTCTTTTTGGTATCGTGGCACATTTGTGAAACATCGATGTACTTGTTGTCGACTTTCCTTCATTTTGGTGTGATAGTTTGTTCAACAATTGTATTGAATTGTGTTTGTTGGGGGTTTAAGCGGGCGTAATCGGGAAATTAGCTCATTGCATACTTGTTATACATAATCTATTTCACAATCTGCGTTAAGTTTGTTTGGAGCTTCCTGATTTATTTATGATTCAAGTTCTTATTCACAATTAGCTCATCGCATAGTTGCTATACATAGTACATAGATCGTTTTCTTCTGTATTCATTGCCGTATTCGTTTTCGTCCTAATTCATTCTTTGGTGCAATATTAGTCCCCCTTCAAGGAGCCTTCCACTTGTGTAAAATGGCATCCCAACAGATGGGAGGTAGTGATGATGAAGGTATCCCCATACCAGAGGGTACGATTACATTACATGAGTGGCATATGTTTTTTGTTGTTGTGCTGACTATGAGTTGCAGGTAGCAATGAGTTGGGTAGGAAAAGACCATAAAATCGGACAGGTCGAGGCGCGTTTGGTCCGTGCACGAGGAGGAGATCCTCATGGCAACATTGAAGGATTTGACAGCGAATGGATGGAGGTGCGATAATGGATATCGAGCTGGGTATTTAACTCGTATCAAAGAGGCGATCAAGCGTGAATTCCCAAATACTGATATCTGCCCTCACCCCACATCTATTCGAAGATGACTACTTGGAAGCGAAACTATGGCTCCCTCAAGATGATGCTTAATCATAGTGGTATTGGCTTTAATTCGGATGGTCAGTACAAGATAGAATGTGACGATGAGCAATGGGCACAATTCGTTAAGGTTGGTGCTAGTTTAGTTTACATAATAATGCATCTCTGATTAGGTTGAAAATGTGTCATGTTGATTGAATGTAATTGTTTGTCAAGAGGCAGTTGATAAATATGTTTATAATAGTTGTGACGATTACTTTGTGCAGAAAGACTCAAATGCAAGGTACATGGGGAACAAGGCTTGGCCTCAAATAGAAGACTGGAAAGAAGTATTTGGTAATGATCATGCTGAGGGTGTGAAGGTTGTAGATCTAGGAGATGCAGTTCAAAAAATCTTTGGAAATAAAGTTGACATTCCCGATGAGGCTGGTACATCCCATCCCATGACCTTTGAGGAGCTATTCCCCGACGAAGCCTTCCCCCCTGGTGTTCTCCCAGAGATGATAGACGAGAGCCAGTCCACTACTGAGGGAGCTGCGGCTGGGGCTGGTTCGAACTCAGGAGCTGGGGCTGGTTCAGGATCCGGTGCTGGGGTTGGGGCAGGTTCTGGGTCAGGGGCTGTTACTGGCGCTGGCTCGGGTTTAGGGGCTGTTGCTGGCTCGGGGTCAGGGGCACGTGCTGCTAATGTGGCAGCTCCAAAGGTGCGGAAGAAAGTTGTTGGAAAAAGGAAGATGGATGATAAGATTGATGGAGTCCTTTCACTGATGAGTCAGATCCACACTGACACAAATGATCGCTTGAAAGAAATTTCAACTAGGATTGGTTATGACTTTGATCTTAGTACTAAGCGGACTAAAGTTTTTGATCAACTGAAAGACATCCCTGGCCTCACTTTGAAACAACAATTCTATATATCAAAGAAAATAGTGAAGGAGCCGGAGCTTCTGGATCTCTTTCGGGGATTGCCAGTGATTGCTCGGGGGGCCTTTGTCTTTGACCTACTGGAGATTGATGGGATGCTTTAGTCGAAGAAGGCATGGAGGTTTCGTACGGGGTATTGTATTTTGGATAACTACATGGGAGTTTTTTTGTCAATGATACTATTGTAGAGTTGTCAAAGCATTTACACATGGTGATGATATATGTTTGACCACAACTCTGTTCTTTTGTAGCATTTTTTGTATCTATTAAAACCATTCGAACCTTATGTATTAGGTGAATGTGTATGATATACTCTAACCTCCCAAACTTTTATTGGCAACCAATCATTTATAATACTCTGCCCAGTATCAGTGGGTTCATTTTCATGCGCACTCTCCTATTCCTATGCATTACTATGTTTTCCCCCTTTCTTTCCAATCAGTAGGTTTACTTTGTCTGAGGTATGCTAAACAATGGAGTCTTTATTTATACTAGAGTGAAAAAAGAAGCAAAATAAAACAATTTTTGGTAAAAAAAGTGACCTTCCTGACAAAACACCCGACCGGGTGTTTTCCATAAAACATTTCACCCGCCCGGGTGAAGTCCCTGGACAAAAAAATGATTTCTCGGCAAAAACACCCGGCCGGGTGTTTTTGGCTTTGTAAAACACCCGCCCACGTGTTTCTGTCTGCATTGCGCGACTTTCTAAAAATGATTATAACTTCCTCATCCGGGCTCCGATTGAGGCATGCAAGATACCCATGCGAAGCTCTTTTGACGATGAAGACAATGGTGGTCTGAGGAGTGCATTTGGATTTTATCTTTATAGTGAAATTCTAATTTGAATCAGACATCTGAAGCTTCAAACTTACTAATTACCATTACATAGACTAATACATTGCTAAAACTACATGTCGTGACATAACCTGTGCTTTAAAACATCATCTAACCCACTTGATGCATCATCCATGGACAAAATATTTTTAAAATTCCTTCATATACTAGCAAATACGAAAGTGCACAACAACCAAAACACTATGAGCCTCGACATGCACACAACATCATGAACCTACGGGGCTGGTTTACGTGAAGTCGGGAACGGACTCCATGATGCGCACGATGAAGCTTTGGGTGACGCGAGGACATCCTTGTTCACGGGGCTATAGCGATTAGGAGGCTTGTAAGACGTCGTTCCATCGAAGCATGGAGCTCCAACATCAAACAGCTTGCGGCGTAATCGTGTGGAAGGGCCGGACATCGGTGAGTTAACTTCATCTGAATCGGCAGGGGATTGATACATACAGACACGAACTGGTGCGTTGGGTTCCACGGTCTCGGTTAGCACGATGACCTCAGTGGTGTCGGCAGGGGATTTAATAATGATAGTTTTAGATTTTTGGATGATAAAATGATACTTTTGCATCATAAAATGATACTTTGAGGGGATAAAATGATAGTTTCAAATGATAAAATGATACTTTTATTTAATAATGATAGTTTTAGATTTTTAGATGATAAAATGATACTTTTGCATCATAAAATGATACTTTGAGGGGATAAAATGATAGTTTCAAATGATAAAATGATACTTTTGTTTAATAATGATAGTTTTAGATTTTTGGATGATAAAATGATACTTTTGCATCATAAAATGATACTTTGAGGGGATAAAATGATAGTTTCAAATGATAAAATGATACTTTTGTTTAATAATGATAGTTTTAGATTTTTGGATGATAAAATGATACTTTTACATCATAAAATGATACTTTGAGGGGATAAAATGATAGTTTTCAAATGATAAAATGATACTTTTGTTTAATAATGATAGTTTTAGATTTTGGATGATAAAATGATACTTTTGCATCATAAAATGATACTTTGAGGGGGATAAAATGATAGTTTCAAATGATAAAAGGATACTTTTGTTTAATAATGATAGTTTTAGATTTTTGGATGATAAAATGATACTTGTGCATCATAAAATGATACTTGAGGGGATAAAATGATAGTTTCAAATGATAAAATTGATATTTTTGTTTAATAATGATAGTTTTAGATTTTGGATGATAAAATGATACTTTTGCATCATAAAATGATACTTTGAGGGGATAAAATGATAGTTTCAAATGATAAAATGATACTTTTATTTAATAATGATAGTTTTAGATTTTTGGATGATAAAATGATACTTTTGTCATCATAAAATGATACTTTGAGGGGATAAAATGATAGTTTCAAATGATAAAAGGATACTTTTGTTTAATAATGATAGTTTTAGATTTTTGGATGATAAAATGATACTTTTGCATCATAAAATGATACTTTGAGGGGATAAAATGATAGTTTCAAATGATAAAATGATACTTTTAGTTAATAATGATAGTTTTAGATTTTTGGATGATAAATGATACTTTTGCATCATAAAATGATACTTTGAGGGGATAAAATGATAGTTTCAAATGATAAGATGATACTTTTGTTTAATAATGATAGTTTTAGATTTTTGGATGATAAAATGATACTTTTGCATCATAAAATGATACTTTGAGGGGATAAAATGATAGTTTCAAATGATAAAAGGATACTTTTGTTTAATAATGATAGTTTTAGATTTTTGGATGATAAAATGATACTTTTGCATCATAAAATGATACTTTGAGGGGATAAAATGATAGTTTCAAATGATAAAATGATACTTTGTTTAATAATGATAGTTTTAGATTTTTGGATGATAAAATAATACTTTTGCATCATAAAATGATACTTTTTGCATCATAAAATGATACTTTGAGGGGATAAAATGATAGTTTCAAATGATAAAATGATACTTTTGTTTAATAATGATAGTTTTAGATTTTGGATGATAAAATGATACTTTTGCATCATAAAATGATACTTTGAGGGGATAAAAATGATAGTTTCAAATGATAAAAGGATACTTTTGTTTAATAATGATAGTTTTAGATTTTTGGATGATAAAATGACAGTTTTGCATCATAAAATGATACTTTGAGGGATAAAATGATAGTTTCAAATGATAAAAGGATACTTTGTTTAATAATGATAGTTTTAGATTTTTGGATGATAAAATGATACTTTTGCATCATAAAATGATATTTTGAGGGGATAAAATGATAGTTTCAAATGATAAAATGATACTTTATTTAATAATGATAGTTTTAGATTTTTAGATGATAAAATGATACTTTTGCATCATAAAATGATACTTTGAGGGGATAAAATGATAGTTTCAAATGATAAAATGATACTTTTGTTTAATAATGATAGTTTTAGATTTTTGGATGATAAAATGATACTTTTGCATCATAAAATGATACTTTGAGGGGATAAAAATGATAGTTTCAAATGATAAAATGATACTTTTGTTTAATAATGATAGTTTTAGATTTTTGGATGATAAAATGATACTTTTGCATCATAAAATGATACTTTGAGGGGATAAAATGATAGTTTCAAATGATAAAATGATACTTTTGTTTAATAATGATAGTTTTAGATTTTTGGATGATAAAATGATACTTTTACATCATAAAATGATACTTTGAGGGGATAAAATGATAGTTTCAAATGATAAAAGGATACTTTTGTTTAATAATGATAGTTTTAGATTTTGGATGATAAAATGATACTTTTGCATCATAAAATGATACTTTGAGGGGATAAAATGATAGTTTCAAATGATAAAGGATACTTTTGTTTAATAATGATAGTTTTAGATTTTTGGATGATAAAATGATACTTTTGCATCATAAAATGATACTTTGAGGGGATAAAATGATAGTTTCAAATGATAAAATGATACTTTTGTTTAATAATGATAGTTTTAGATTTTTGGATGATAAAATGATACTTTTGCATCATAAAATGATACTTTTGCATCATAAATGATACTTTGAGGGGATAAAATGATAGTTTCAAATGATAAAATGATACTTTTGTTTAATAATGATAGTTTTAGATTTTGGATGATAAAATGATACTTTTGCATCATAAAATGATACTTTGAGGGGATAAAATGATAGTTTCAAATGATAAAATGATACTTTTATTTAATAATGATAGTTTTAGATTTTTAGATGATAAAATGATACTTGTGCATCATAAAATGATACTTTGAGGGGATAAAATGATAGTTTCAAATGATAAAATGATATTTTGTTTAATAATGATAGTTTTAGATTTTTGGATGATAAAATGATACTTTTGCATCATAAAATGATACTTTGAGGGGATAAAATGATAGTTTCAAATGATAAAATGATACTTTTATTTAATAATGATAGTTTTAGATTTTTGGATGATAAAATGATACTTTTGCATCATAAAATGATACTTTGAGAGGATAAAATGATAGTTTCAAATGATAAAAGGATACTTTTGTTTAATAATGATAGTTTTAGATTTTTGGATGATAAAATGATAGTTGTGCATCATAAAATGATACTTTGAGGGGATAAAATGATAGTTTCAAATGATAAAATGATACTTTTGTTTAATAATGATAGTTTTAGATTTTTGGATGATAAAATGATACTTTTGCATCATAAAATGATACTTTGAGGGGATAAAATGATAGTTTCAAATGATAAAATGATACTTTTATTTAATAATGATAGTTTTAGATTTTTGGATGATAAAATGATACTTTTGCATCATAAAATGATACTTTGAGGGGATAAAATGATAGTTTCAAATGATAAGATGATACTTTTGTTTAATAATGATAGTTTTAGATTTTTGGATGATAAAATGATACTTTTGCATCATAAAATGATACTTTGAGGGATAAAATGATAGTTTCAAATGATAAAAGGATACTTTTGTTTAATAATGATAGTTTTAGATTTTTGGATGATAAAATGATACTTTTGCATCATAAAATGATACTTTGAGGGGATAAAATGATAGTTTCAAATGATAAAAGGATACTTTTTGGATGATAAAATGATACTTTTGCATCATAAAATGATACTTTGAGGGGATAAAATGATAGTTTCAAATGATAAAATGATACTTTTGTTTAATAATGATAGTTTTAGATTTTTGGATGATAAAATGATACTTTTGCATCATAAATGATACTTTGAGGGGATAAAATGATAGTTTCAAATGATAAAATGATACTTTTGTTTAATAATGATAGTTTAGATTTTTGGATGATAAATGATACTTTTGCATCATAAAATGATACTTTTGCATCATAAAATGATACTTTGAGGGGATAAAATGATAGTTTCAAATGATAATGATACTTTTGTTTAATAATGATAGTTTTAGATTTTTGGATGATAAAATGATACTTTTGCATCATAAAATGATACTTTGACGGGATAAAATGATAGTTTCAAATGATAAAAGGATACTTTTATTTAATAATGATAGTTTTAGATTTTAGATGATAAAATGATACTTTTGCATCATAAAATGATACTTTGAGGGGATAAATGATAGTTTCAAATGATAAAATGATAGTTTTGTTTAATAATGATAGTTTAGATTTTTGGATGATAAAATGATACTTTTGCATCATAAAATGATACTTTGACGGGATAAAATGATAGTTTCAAATGATAAAATGATACTTTTATTTAATAATGATAGTTTTAGATTTTTGGATGATAAAATGATACTTTTGCATCATAAAATGATACTTTGACGGGGATAAAAATGATAGTTTCAAATGATAAAATGATACTTTTGTTTAATAATGATAGTTTTAGATTTTTGGATGATAAAATGATACTTTTGCATCATAAAATGATACTTTGACGGGATAAAATGATAGTTTCAAATGATAAAATGATACTTTTGTTTAATAATGATAGTTTTAGATTTTGGATGATAAAATGATACTTTTTGCATCATAAAATGATACTTTGACGGGATAAAATGATAGTTTCAAATGATAAAATGATACTTTTGTTTAATAATGATAGTTTTAGATTTTTGGATGATAAAATGATACTTTTGCATCATAAAATGATACTTTGACGGGATAAAATGATAGTTTCAAATGATAAAATGATACTTTTGTTTAATAATGATAGTTTTAGATTTTTGGATGATAAAATGATACTTTTGCATCATAAAATGATACTTTGACGGGATAAAATGATAGTTTCAAATGATAACTATACTTTTGTTAATAATGATAGTTTTAGATTTTTGGATGATAAAATGATACTTTTGCATCATAAAATGATACTTTGACGGGATATTAAAATGATAGTTTCAATGATAAATGATACTTTTGTTTAATAATGATAGTTTTAGATTTTTGGATGATAAAATGATACTTTTGCATCATAAAATGATACTTTGACGGGATAAAATGATAGTTCAAATGATAAATGCTACTTTTGTTAATAATGATAGTTTTTAGATTTTTGGATGATAAAATGATACTTTTGCATCATAAAATGATAATTTGACGGGATAAAATGATAGTTTCAAATGATTAATGATACTTTTGTTTAATAATGATTAGTTTTAGATTTTGGATGATAAAATGATACTTTTGCATCATAAAATGATACTTTGACGGGATACAATGATAGTTTCAAATGATAAAATGATACTTTTGTTTAATAATGATAGTTTTAGATTTTTGGATGATAAAATGATACTTTTGCATCATAAAATGATACTTGACGGGATAAAATGATAGTTTCCAATGATAAAATGATACTTTTGTTAATAATGATAGTTTTAGATTTTTGGATGATAAAATGATACTTTTGCATCATAAAATGATACTTTGACGGGATAAAATGATAGTTTCAAATGATAAAATGATACTTTTGTTTAATAATGATAGTTTTAGATTTTTGGATGATAAAATAATACTTTTGCATCATAAAATGATACTTTGACGGGATAAAATGATAGTTTCAAATGATAAAATGATACTTTTGTTTAATAATGATAGTTTTAGATTTTTGGATGATAAAATGATACTTTTGCATCATAAAATGATACTTTGACGGGGATACAATGATAGTTTCAAATGATAAATGATACTTTTGTTTAATAATGATAGTTTTAGATTTTTGGATGATAAAATGATACTTTTGCATCATAAAATGATACTTTGACGGGATAAAATGATAGTTTCATGATAAAATGATACTTTTGTTAATAATGATAGTTTTAGATTTTTGGATGATAAAATGATACTTTTGCATCATAAAATGATACTTTGACGGATAAATGATAGTTTCAAATGATAAAATGATACTTTTGTTTAATAATGATAGTTTTAGATTTTTGGATGATAAAATGATACTTTTGCATCATAAAATGATACTTTGACGGGATAAAATGATAGTTTCAAATGATAAATGATACTTTTGTTTAATAATGATAGTTTTTAGATTTTTGGATGATAAAATGATACTTTTGCATCATAAAATGATACTTTGACAGGGATACAATGATAGTTTCAAATGATAAATGATACTTTTGTTTAATAATGATAGTTTAGATTTTGGATGATAAAATGATACTTTTGCATCATAAAATGATACTTTGACGGGATAAAATGATAGTTTCAAATGATAAAATGATACTTTTGTTTAATAATGATAGTTTTAGATTTTTGGATGATAAAATAATACTTTTGCATCATAAAATGATACTTTGACGGGATAAAATGATAGTTTCAAATGATAAAATGATACTTTTGTTCAATAATGATAGTTTTAGATTTTTGTATGATAAAATGATACTTTTGCATCATAAAATGATACTTTGACGGGATAAAATGATAGTTTCAAATGATACTTTTGTTTAATAATGATAGTTTTATATTTTTGGATGATAAAATGATACTTTTGCATCATAAAATGATACTTTGACGGGATAAAATGATAGTTTCAAATGATAAAATGATACTTTTGTTTAATAATGATAGTTTTAGATTTTTGGATGATAAAATGATACTTTTGCATCATAAAATGATACTTTGACGGGATAAAATGATAGTTTCAAATGATAAAATGATACTTTTGTTTAATAATGATAGTTTTAGATTTTTGGATGATAAAATGATACTTTTGCATCATAAAATGATACTTTGACGGGGATACAATGATAGTTTCAAATGATAAATGATACTTTTGTTTTAATAATGATAGTTTTAGATTTTTGGATGATAAAATGATACTTTTGCATCATAAAATGATACTTTGACGGGATAAATGATAGTTTCAAATGATAAAATGATACTTTTGTTTAATAATGATAGTTTTAGATTTTTGGATGATAAAATGATACTTTTGCATCATAAAATGATACTTTGAGGGATAAAATGATAGTTTCAAATGATAAACTGATACTTTTGTTTAATAATGATAGTTTTAGATTTTTGGATGATAAAATGATACTTTTGCATCAATAAAATGATACTTTGAGGGATAAAATGATAGTTTCAAATGATAAATGATACTTTTGTTTAATAATGATAGTTTTAGATTTTTGGATGATAAAATGATACTTTTGCATCATAAAATGATACTTTGATGGGATAAAATGATAGTTTCAAATGATAAAATGATACTTTTGTTTAATAATGATAGTTTTAGATTTTGGATGATAAAATGATACTTTTGCATCATAAAATGATACTTTGACGGGATAAAATGATAGTTTCAAATGATAAAATGATACTTTTGTTTAATAATGATAGTTTTAGATTTTTGGATGATAAAATGATACTTTTGCATCATAAAATGATACTTTGACGGGGATAAAATGATAGTTTCAAATGATAAAATGATACTTTTGTTTAATAATGATAGTTTTAGATTTTTGGATGATAAAATGATACTTTTGCATCATAAAATGATACTTTGACGGGATAAAATGATAGTTTCAAATGATAAAATGATACTTTTGTTTAATAATGATAGTTTTAGATTTTTGGATGATAAAATGATACTTTTGCATCATAAAATGATACTTTGACGGGATAAAATGATAGTTTCAAATGATAAATGATACTTTTGTTTAATAATGATAGTTTTAGATTTTTGGATGATAAAATGATACTTTTGCATCATAAAATGATACTTTGAGGTGATAAAATGATAGTTTCAAATGATAAAAATGATACTTTTGTTTAATAATGATAGTTTTAGATTTTTGGATGATAAAATGATACTTTTGCATCATAAAATGATACTTTGAGGGGATAAAATGATAGTTTCAAATGATAAAATGATACTTTTGTTTAATAATGATAGTTTTAGATTTTTGGATGATAAAATGATACTTTTGCATCATAAAATGATACTTTTGCATCATAAAATGATACTTTGAGGGGATAAAAATGATAGTTTCAAATGATAAAATGATACTTTTGTTAATAATGATAGTTTTAGATTTTTGGATGATAAAATGATACTTTTGCATCATAAAATGATACTTTGAGGGGATAAGATGATAGTTTCAAATGATAAAAGGATACTTTTATGTTAATAATGATAGTTTTAGATTTTAGGATTATAAAATGATACTTGTGCATCATAAAATGATACTTTGACGGGATAAAATGATAGTTTCAAATGATAAAATGATACTTTGTTTAATAATGATAGTTTTAGATTTTTGGATGATAAAATGATACTTTGGCATCATAAAATGATACTTTGAGGGGATAAAATGATAGTTTCAAATGATAAATGATACTTTTATTTAATAATGATAGTTTTAGATTTTGGATGATAAAATGATACTTTTGCATCATAAAATGATACTTTGAGGGGATAAAATGATAGTTTCAAATGATAAAGGATACTTTTGTTTAATAATGATAGTTTAGATTTTTGGATGATAAAATGATACTTTTTGCATCATAAAATGATACTTTTGAGGGGATAAAATGATAGTTTCAAATGATAAAGGATACTTTTGTTTAATAATGATAGTTTTAGATTTTTGGATGATAAAATGATACTTTTGCATCATAAAATGATACTTTGAGGGGATAAAATGATAGTTTCAAATGATAAAATGATACTTTTGTTTAATAATGATAGTTTTAGATTTTTGGATGATAAAATGATACTTTTGCATCATAAAATGATACTTATAAATTTTGACGGGATAAAATGATAGTTTCAAATGATAAAATGATACTTTTGTTTAATAATGATAGTTTTAGATTTTTGGATGATAAAATGATACTTTTGCATCATAAAATGATACTTTGACGGGATAAAATGATAGTTTCAAATGATAAAATGATACTTTTGTTTAATAATGATAGTTTTAGATTTTTGGATGATAAAATGATACTTTTGCATCATAAAATGATACTTTGACGGGATAAAATGATAGTTTCAAATGATAAAATGATACTTTTGTTTAATAATGATAGTTTTAGATTTTTGGATGATAAAATGATACTTTTGCATCATAAAATGATACTTTGACGGGATAAAATGATAGTTTCAAATGATAAAATGATACTTTTATTTAATAATGATAGTTTTAGATTTTTGATGATAAAATGATACTTTTGCATCATAAAATGATACTTTGAGGGATAAAATGATAGTTCAAATGATAAAATGATACTTTTGTTTAATAATGATAGTTTTAGATTTTTGGATGATAAAATGATACTTTTGCATCATAAAATGATACTTTGAGGGATAAAATGATAGTTTCAAATGATAAAATGATACTTTTGTTTAATAATGATAGTTTTAGATTTTTGGATGATAAAATGATACTTTTGCATCATAAAATGATACTTTGAGGGGATAAAATGATAGTTTCAAATGATAAAATGATACTTTTGTTTAATAATGATAGTTTTAGATTTTTGGATGATAAAATGATACTTTTACATCATAAAATGATACTTTGAGGGATAAAATGATAGTTTCAAATGATAAAATGATACTTTTGTTTAATAATGATAGTTTTAGATTTTTGGATGATAAAATGATACTTTTGCATCATAAAATGATACTTTGACGGGATAAAATGATAGTTTCAAATGATAAAATGATACTTTTGTTTAATAATGATAGTTTTAGATTTTTGGATGATAAAATGATACTTTTGCATCATAAAATGATACTTTGAGGGGATAAAATGATAGTTTCAAATGATAAAATGATACTTTTATTTAATAATGATAGTTTTAGATTTTTGGATGATAAAATGATACTTTTGCATCATAAAATGATACTTTGAGGGGATAAAAATGATAGTTTCAAATGATAAGATGATACTTTTGTTTAATAATGATAGTTTTAGATTTTTGGATGATAAAATGATACTTTTGCATCATAAAATGATACTTTGAGGTGATAAAATGATAGTTTCAAATGATAAAAGGATACTTTTGTTTAATAATGATAGTTTTAGATTTTTGGATGATAAAATGATACTTTTGCATCATAAAATGATACTTTGAGGGGATAAAATGATAGTTTCAAATGATAAAATGATACTTTTGTTTAATAATGATAGTTTTAGATTTTTGGATGATAAAATGATACTTTTGCATCATAAAATGATACTTTGCATCATAAATGATACTTTGAGGGGATAAAATGATAGTTTCAAATGATAAAATGATACTTTTGTTTAATAATGATAGTTTTAGATTTTTGGATGATAAAATGATACTTTTGCATCATAAAATGATACTTTGAGGGGATAAAATGATAGTTTCAAATGGTAAAAGGATACTTTTGTTTAATAATGATAGTTTTATATTTTTGGATGATAAAATGACACTTTTGCATCATAAAATGATACTTTGAGGGGATAAAATGATAGTTTCAAATGATAAAAGGATACTTTTGTTTAATAATGATAGTTTTAGATTTTTGGATGATAAAATGATACTTTTGCATCATAAAATGATACTTTTGCATCATAAAATGATACTTTGAGGGGATAAAATGATAGTTTCAAATGATAAAATGATACTTTTGTTTAATAATGATAGTTTTAGATTTTTGGATGATAAAATGATACTTTTGCATCATAAAATGATACTTTGAGGGGATAAAATGATAGTTTCAAATGATAAAAGGATACTTTTATTTAATAATGATAGTTTTAGATTTTTAGATGATAAAATGATACTTGTGCATCATAAAATGATACTTTGAGGGGATAAAATGATAGTTTCAAATGATAAAATGATAGTTTTGTTTAATAATGATAGTTTTAGATTTTTGGATGATAAAATGATACTTTTGCATCATAAAATGATACTTTGAGGGGATAAAATGATAGTTTCAAATGATAAAATGATACTTTTATTTAATAATGATAGTTTTAGATTTTTGGATGATAAAATGATACTTTTGCATCATAAAATGATACTTTGAGGGGATAAAATGATAGTTTCAAATGATAAAAGGATACTTTTGTTTAATAATGATAGTTTTAGATTTTTGGATGATAAAATGATACTTTTGCATCATAAAATGATACTTTGAGGGGATAAAATGATAGTTTCAAATGATAAAAGGATACTTTTGTTTAATAATGATAGTTTTAGATTTTTGGATGATAAAATGATACTTTTGCATCATAAAATGATACTTTGAGGGATAAAATGATAGTTTCAAATGATAAAATGATACTTTTGTTTAATAATGATAGTTTTAGATTTTTGGATGATAAAATGATACTTTTGCATCATAAAATGATACTTTTGCATCATAAAATGATACTTTGAGGGGATATAAATGATAGTTTCAAATGATAAAATGATACTTTTGTTTAATAATGATAGTTTTAGATTTTTGGATGATAAAATGATACTTTTGCATCATAAAATGATACTTTGAGGGGATAAAATGATAGTTTCAAATGATAAAATGATACTTTTGTTTAATAATGATAGTTTTAGATTTTTGGATGATAAAATGATACTTTTGCATCATAAAATGATACTTTGAGGGGATAAAATGATAGTTTCAAATGATAAAAGGATACTTTTGTTTAATAATGATAGTTTTAGATTTTTGGATGATAAAATGATACTTTTGCATCATAAAATGATACTTTGAGGGGATAAAATGATAGTTTCAAATGATAAAATGATACTTTTATTTAATAATGATAGTTTTAGATTTTTAGATGATAAAATGATACTTTTGCATCATAAAATGATACTTTGAGGGGATAAAATGATAGTTTCAAATGATAAAATGATACTTTTGTTTAATAATGATAGTTTTAGATTTTTGGATGATAAAATGATACTTTTGCATCATAAAATGATACTTTGAGGGGATAAAATGATAGTTTCAAATGATAAATGATACTTTTGTTTAATAATGATAGTTTTAGATTTTTGGATGATAAAATGATACTTTTGCATCATAAAATGATACTTTGAGGGGATAAAATGATAGTTTCAAATGATAAAATGATACTTTTGTTTAATAATGATAGTTTTAGATTTTTGGATGATAAAATGATACTTTTACATCATAAAATGATACTTTGAGGGGATAAAATGATAGTTTCAAATGATAAAATGATACTTTTGTTTAATAATGATAGTTTTAGATTTTTGGATGATAAAATGATACTTTTGCATCATAAAATGATACTTTGAGGGGATAAAATGATAGTTTCAAATGATAAAAGGATACTTTTGTTTAATAATGATAGTTTTAGATTTTTGGATGATAAAATGATACTTTTGCATCATAAAATGATACTTTGAGGGGATAAAATGATAGTTTCAAATGATAAAATGATACTTTTA
Organism: Salvia splendens; assembly: GCF_004379255.2. Lineage (NCBI taxonomy): Eukaryota > Viridiplantae > Streptophyta > Magnoliopsida > Lamiales > Lamiaceae > Salvia > Salvia splendens. The sequence goes on along the minus strand of NC_056036.1, from coordinate 16,906,124 downwards.
TTTAATAATGATAGTTTTAGATTTTTGGATGATAAAATGATACTTTTGCATCATAAAATGATACTTTGAGGGGATAAAATGATAGTTTCAAATGATAAGATGATACTTTTGTTTAATAATGATAGTTTTAGATTTTTGGATGATAAAATGATACTTTTGCATCATAAAATGATACTTTGAGGTGATAAAATGATAGTTTCAAATGATAAAAGGATACTTTTGTTTAATAATGATAGTTTTAGATTTTTGGATGATAAAATGATACTTTTGCATCATAAAATGATACTTTGAGGGGATAAAATGATAGTTTCAAATGATAAAATGATACTTTTGTTTAATAATGATAGTTTTAGATTTTTGGATGATAAAATGATACTTTTGCATCATAAAATGATACTTTTGCATCATAAAATGATACTTTGAGGGGATAAAATGATAGTTTCAAATGATAAAATGATACTTTTGTTTAATAATGATAGTTTTAGATTTTTGGATGATAAAATGATACTTTTGCATCATAAATGATACTTTGAGGGGATAAAATGATAGTTTCAAATGGTAAAAGGATACTTTTGTTTAATAATGATAGTTTTAGATTTTTGGATGATAAAATGACACTTTTGCATCATAAAATGATACTTTGAGGGGATAAATTATAGTTTCAAATGATAAAAGGATACTTTTGTTTAATAATGATAGTTTTAGATTTTTGGATGCTAAAATGATACTTTTGCATCATAAAATGATACTTTGAGGGGATAAAATGATAGTTTCAAATGATAAAATGATACTTTTATTTAATAATGATAGTTTTAGATTTTTAGATGATAAAATGATACTTTTGCATCATAAAATGATACTTTGAGGGGATAAAATGATAGTTTCAAATGATAAAAGGATACTTTTGTTTAATAATGATAGTTTTAGATTTTTGGATGATAAAATGATACTTTTGCATCATAAAATGATACTTTGAGGGGATAAAATGATAGTTTCAAATGATAAAATGATACTTTTGTTTAATAATGATAGTTTTAGATTTTTGGATGATAAAATGATACTTTTGCATCATAAAATGATACTTTGAGGGGATAAAATGATAGTTTCAAATGATAAAAGGATACTTTTGTTTAATAATGATAGTTTTAGATTTTTGGATGATAAAATGATACTTGTGCATCATAAAATGATACTTTGAGGGGATAAAATGATAGTTTCAAATGATAAAATGATACTTTTATTTAATAATGATAGTTTTAGATTTTTAGATGATAAAATGATACTTTTGCATCATAAAATGATACTTTGAGGGGATAAAATGATAGTTTCAAATGATAAAATGATACTTTTGTTTAATAATGATAGTTTTAGATTTTTGGATGATAAAATGATACTTTTGCATCATAAAATGATACTTTGAGGGGATAAAATGATAGTTTCAAATGATAAAAAGATACTTTTGTTTAATAATGATAGTTTTAGATTTTTGGATGATAAAATGATACTTTTGCATCATAAAATGATACTTTGAGGGGATAAAATGATAGTTTCAAATGATAAAAGGATACTTTTGTTTAATAATGATAGTTTTAGATTTTTGGATGATAAAATGATACTTGTGCATCATAAAATGATACTTTGAGGGGATAAAATGATAGTTTCAAATGATAAAATGATACTTTTGTTTAATAATGATAGTTTTAGATTTTTAGATGATAAAATGATACTTTTGCATCATAAAATGATACTTTGAGGGGATAAAATGATAGTTTCAAATGATAAAATGATACTTTTGTTTAATAATGATAGTTTTAGATTTTTGGATGATAAAATGATACTTTTGCATCATAAAATGATACTTTGAGGGGATAAAATGATAGTTTCAAATGATAAAAGGATACTTTTGTTTAATAATGATAGTTTTAGATTTTTGGATGATAAAATGATACTTTTGCATCATAAAATGATACTTTGAGGGGATAAAATGATATTTTTATTTTAAAATGATAGTTTTAGATTTTTGGATGATTAAAATGACACTTTTGCATCATAAAATGATACTTTGAGGGGATAAAATGATAGTTTCAAATGATAAAATGATACTTTTGTTTAATAATGATAGTTTTAGATTTTTGGATGATAAAATGATACTTTTGCATCATAAAATGATACTTTTGCATCATAAAATGATACTTTGAGGGGATAAAATGATAGTTTCAAATGATAAAATGATACTTTTGTTTAATAATGATAGTTTTAGATTTTTGGATGATAAAATGATACTTTTGCATCATAAAATGATACTTTGAGGGGATAAAATGATAGTTTCAAATGGTAAAAGGATACTTTTGTTTAATAATGATAGTTTTATATTTTTGGATGATAAAATGACACTTTTGCATCATAAAATGATACTTTGAGGGGATAAATTATAGTTTCAAATGATAAAAGGATACTTTTGTTTAATAATGATAGTTTTAGATTTTTGGATGCTAAAATGATACTTTTGCATCATAAAATGATACTTTGAGGGGATAAAATGATAGTTTCAAATGATAAAATGATACTTTTATTTAATAATGATAGTTTTAGATTTTTAGATGATAAAATGATACTTTTGCATCATAAAATGATACTTTGAGGGGATAAAATGATAGTTTCAAATGATAAAAGGATACTTTTGTTTAATAATGATAGTTTTAGATTTTTGGATGATAAAATGATACTTTTGCATCATAAAATGATACTTTGAGGGGATAAAATGATAGTTTCAAATGATAAAATGATACTTTTGTTTAATAATGATAGTTTTAGATTTTTGGATGATAAAATGATACTTTTGCATCATAAAATGATACTTTGAGGGGATAAAATGATAGTTTCAAATGATAAAAGGATACTTTTGTTTACTAATGATAGTTTTAGATTTTTGGATGATAAAATGATACTTGTGCATCATAAATGATACTTTGAGGGGATAAAATGATAGTTTCAAATGATAAAATGATACTTTTATTTAATAATGATAGTTTTAGATTTTTAGATGATAAAATGATACTTTTGCATCATAAAATGATACTTTGAGGGGATAAAATGATAGTTTCAAATGATAAAATGATACTTTTGTTTAATAATGATAGTTTTAGATTTTTGGATGATAAAATGATACTTTTGCATCATAAATGATACTTTGAGGGGATAAAATGATAGTTTCAAATGATAAAAAGATACTTTTGTTTAATAATGATAGTTTTAGATTTTTGGATGATAAAATGATACTTTTGCATCATAAAATGATACTTTGAGGGGATAAAATGATAGTTTCAAATGATAAAGGATACTTTTGTTTAATAATGATAGTTTTAGATTTTTGGATGATAAAATGATACTTGTGCATCATAAAATGATACTTTGAGGGGATAAAATGATAGTTTCAAATGATAAAATGATACTTTTGTTTAATAATGATAGTTTTAGATTTTTAGATGATAAAATGATACTTTTGCATCATAAAATGATACTTTGAGGGGATAAAATGATAGTTTCAAATGATAAAATGATACTTTTGTTTAATAATGATAGTTTTAGATTTTTGGATGATAAAATGATACTTTTGCATCATAAAATGATACTTTGAGGGGATAAAATGATAGTTTCAAATGATAAAAGGATACTTTTGTTTAATAATGATAGTTTTAGATTTTTGGATGATAAAATGATACTTTTGCATCATAAAATGATACTTTGAGGGGATAAAATGATATTTTTATTTTAAAATGATAGTTTTAGATTTTTGGCTGATCAAATGATACTTTTGCATCATAAAATGATAGTTTGAGGAGATAAATTGAATATTAAAAATCACAAGGGCTTTCAAATTTGTCGTAATTTGGAAGATAAATCCATTTTGTCAACAATAATATAGTATTATGGAATTTGACAGAATGTCGCCTTCTGAATAAAGCCATTCTTTAAAAGAAATTGGTTTTATTCGAACAAGAAAATGAAAATAAGCTCATCATAAATGTATGAATATCCATTGTACCATATGTAAGTGAAAATGAAAATGAATTACTGGAAATATCAAGTTGCACCACAGTTAAGCAACCATTATATCTGGACATACAGCACAACACAAATGTATGAATATCCACAGCATAAATTGCAAGAATTAAATTAAAAACATCCGCATATCCTCGGTTACATGTTATGTATCTCGGCCCACATTGCGGTTGCCAGATCATCCCTTTTCTTATTCCACTCAGCCGAAGGTTCCACACTATTGATATGATCAACATGCGCTTGCTCTTGATCCATTTCATCCCCATCGTCGTCGTGGTTACCCAACTCCTCCTCGACCGGATCGACCGCCATCTGATCGCGAATGAAATTGTGAAGTAAGAAACATGCTATAATCAAGCCTGTTTGCACCTCAATCGGATAGAAACTTGCGGAACGGAGTATACCCCATCGCATCTTCAAGACCGCGAATGATCGTTCGATTACATTTCTTGCCTTGGAGTGTCTCAAGTTAAACAGCTCCTCGGGTGTTTGAGGTGCTTGTGTACCAGGACCCCATTCCTTCAAAAGATAACGGACTCCTTTAAATGGCGTCACAAAGCCTTCGGCGTTCGGGTATGCTTTATCACAAAGATAGTAACAACCTGTAATGGATTGAACAAGTGAACGATGACATATCCCAACTGTTAACTACATCGCCCTACCCTATATGCACCAGCAACTATGAGATTAAATAAGAGAATCACCTTTTGGCACTTTGAGTCCCAATGGTCGGCTTATTGCATTGCGCAAAATCCTGGAATCCCCGACAGATCCCTCCCATCCTGGTAGAATGTAAACAAAACAAAGATGCGTGTCACATACAACTAGAGTGTTGGTTGTGATGTAGCCTTTCCTGTTTCGATACCGTGGTGCATCGGTAACAGACACTCTTACGTTGATATACGTGCCATCTAAGGCACCTAGACATCCCTGAATAGTATTGAAAATATAATGAATAGGTCATATAAATAAGGACCGCATTAATGAAGAGCTTATTGAAAATGGAATTAATATTCTAACCTTAAACCAACTCCAACGTCGGTCAGTGCAACTATCATCTATAGGACTAGGCTTCACCAAAAACAGGTTGTGAAGCATGAGCACAACACGGATGACAATATGTATATATCTCGACACAGTGTGGGAGGACCGCATGAAGTCGTATCCAACTATACGAGTTTTCTTGTGGTGTGATAGAACACATAGGAACATGGCAACTTGTTCTTCAACAGAGACAAATTTTGATCAATTAACCCTGCACAATCACAGAGTATACGGCATAGTCGGCCAAATGTGTTTCTATCCATCCGTAAATTATCAATGCAAGACCGATCTGTGAGACGGACAAGCCTATCTAACTGCTTGACATGAGCAGGAATTGAATCGAGCATTCGGGTTGGATCCTCTATGGACCAACGTTTGCGCTTGCGAGTATTTGGTCCAATTAGTGTGATTATGAGAGATATCAACAACAAATTAATTTGAAGATTACTTAATAACTCCTCAAGTAAAATCAAAACGGTTGTCATCTCATCACGCCTCCTTCCAACCTGAGAAGGAACACAGACAAACAGTTGGACGCAAATCCAATTACTCTAACTAAGACAATCAAACAGACTCACAAACATCAGTTCCACGAAATTCAGGTCAGCAAATACTTTGTGTAAATGCAGCAACACGAATGTGCTATTTCCAATTGAAACCAATGCAACACCCACTCAATTTAGTACTAAACAAAGTCAAATCCTTCATTCACAATGTGGTAAACACAAATGTAGACAAAAGCTTGAAGTCCATACAACCAAGACAATTGTATAAAGCTCTTAGTAGAGATCGAAACTAGACTGATTATAACTAAGCCCTCAAAGTATTCAAAAAGGATTCATAACTAGTTAAAATGAGAAGGCTTTCAAGAGTAATTGGATCCAATAATCCATTTGCATAATAAGCCACCATGCCTCATTAATGATTCAGTCATAGGTTAATCAAGATTTACCATATAATACAACTTCAAAGAATGATAGAGACATGCAATCTCCGAAATGCAGTTCAAGCATATTGATTATGTAGATAAGGGGTATGAGAGAGAGAGGGAGATGTTCAAGAACAAATTATCAGCATCTAAATCAAGATGTTTTGATGGAAAAAGTAGAACAAGCAAATTACCTTGCTCTCTTTTTTCTAATATTTCAAATCCAGAAATGAGTACTTATGTTGTTACTATAACGGGCACAGAACATATTTCATTAACTAGATGTTTATGTCTTGATTAAGTAATTAGCGTATTAATTTATTCAAGTAGTAGATGTTAGTACTCACAAGCACTAATTTGACTCAGATGTGCATCCCATTAACTAATCTAACAACCATTTCAGCTGAATTTTCAATTAGAACTACAAATCTTGCCAAGCTGCATACAGATTGCAAATTGAGAAATGCAAATCTGGGAGGAAGTATATTTTAGCAAGCCCTACATACAAATTGAGAAATGCAAATCTGGAAGAAAGTCATATCAATCTAGAAAATTATGTAATTCCCAAGCACACACGCACAAACAATTGAAACACAATCCAAATCGGCGATGAAGACGAATTAAATTTTCAAGCATCCATGTAATTGTTGTGTAGTTGGGAATTTTGTGTACCTTTCGAGATTCCTCTTCATTAGCCATGGGTAATCGCTTCAAAATCGAGCCCAGGTTACGATATCACCAAATGTGGTCGACGAATCTGCAAATCATTCACAGATTACCTAAAACGATGATTACCAAACGGGCTAACAAAATTTCATACAAAATTGAATGGAAACCCTAAAATCGATGGCCGACCTCTCTTTGAGGAGCTGGGGCTTGAAACGGTGGAGTGAAGGGGTATAATTGTGACTTGGCCGAATTTCACCAAACAGGCTTCGCGAGATTGATCAATATCGGAGGGGGGGACCTGGACAGTGTTATAGGTGAAATGCAGGTAGCAATCTTAAATTTCATCCGGATCTTGATTGGTTTACCGGGTCGTGAGATAGTATATCAGTACAACCAAACGGCTGATATACCTCCGATAGGCGGCCCTATCAAGGCCTATCAGTACAACCAAACGACCCCTTAACACACAAAACCAAACCTCCTAAAATCCCGTACCGTCCCACAAGTGTGACATTTTTGTTGGACGGAGCGAGTATATTTTTTAAGAAAAAGTAATTTAAATGAAAAGAGTTGCGTAAATTTAAAGTTTTAAGATGATTTTGAAGAGAGAAAAAGTGATTAGTTTTAACTACAATATATAAAAATTAACATTAACATTCTTTAAGTTTATTTAATAATTTTTAAATTTAAAATATAATCGACTTGACATTATTTCAACTACTAGATCTCCTAATCTAGTGGCTAAACATTAATCTTAGTTTGTGATAGTTAATTTGTGATTGTTAATTAGTTAGCATTTAATCACAAGCATGTCATGCAATTATCTAAGCTAATGTAATCATATTTTTGTAATTATATGTATGTTGGTCTTTTATTCTTGGATGCTATTTCCTACTATATAGATATTTTCAAGTGACACAAAAATGACGTGAGTTTGTGCTCTAGTACTTTAAAATAACTTTGTTTCCGATGAGTTTATTAAGATTTTGGAGAAAAAGATGAATGGCAGACATTTTTATGCAACGACTTTGAAAAAAAATTCCAACTTATGAGAGATTTCTTTATAGGAAGAAACTAGTTTACCCTCTACGACGATAGTATTTATGATTTATCCTTCATTTAGAGTATATGAAATGTTATAATCTCTTCGTTCATAAAAATAGTCCCATTTATGAACGATGTGGGTTTAATTGAGAAATTGGTAATGTAAGAGAGAATGTGAAAAAGTAAGGGCATCTCCAGTGTCTTTCGGCCAGCAATAGCCCAGCCACAAACTCCTCCTGCCACATCATCAGCACTAAAAATTCTCCTGCCACATCATTAGGACAAGCAAATAGCCCAGCAATAGCCTAGCCACATCACCCCTAATTATATAAAACAAATAATTGACAATCACACAAAATACGGAATTAAATGTACGACACAGATATGGGAAAATTCAATAATATTATTTAAATTAAAAAAAGTACAATAAAAAAATACATTAATTTAAAAAAATTTTATATTAAAAAAATACATTAATTTAAAAAAAACTACATTATTTAAAAAAAACACGACCTCCGCCTCACTCCTCGTCTCCGTCGCCCCCCTCGCCACCGTCACCATCGCCGCTGCCTCCGTATCCGCCGGAACCCCCCGGTGCCCCCCGGTCTTCAAATCGTCACGCATGCTCACGAGCATTGCGTGAAGAAAACTCTTCTCCTTGGGGTCCGTCGTCGTCCGCCATTCGGCTAACGTCTTGGCCATCTAAGCGCGAAGAATTTGAGATCATCTGTCGACTGGCCAAGGGGGATGCCGACTGTATCTCCTGGGACCCCCCGGCGCCCCCCTCGCCTCCCGTTGCGCCCGCCTTTGACCAACCGGGCGAGTTCGGCGAGCGAACGATGGCGGGGACGGGAGCTCCACTGCATCCTCGGGGAGGTCGTGGGAACGGCCGCTGCTGCCGCTGTAATCACTGGTATAGTTCAGTCGTTGCTTCTTCGGCCAGCCAGCGTCGACACCTGCCTGGAACTTCTCGGAGTCGTTCAGCACCTCGTAGCAGTTCCAGTAGGTGAACTCCTTATACTACCCGGGCTGGGGGAAGGCTTTCTCCGCTATCCTCCTGCAGTCATCCTCCGTTTGGCTACTGCTCTGCATGCGGAGGGCGTTGGCTTACAAGCCCTAAAATCGGGAGACCCCAGCCCTGATTCGGTCCCACCCCTTCCGGCACTCCTCCCCGGTGCGCGGCCTCCCCTCCGGGCAAAATCTCATGTAGGCTGCAGCAATTTTGGTCCACATGTTGACTATCCTCTGATTGTTTGAAGTCAGAGGATCATCACAGACATTCACCCACGCTTTGGAAAGCACGGCGTTCTCCGCGTCCGTCCACTTCCTCCGCACCGAGGGGTCGTCCTCAACCGGCTGCGACGACTAGCCGACCCTCTTGTCCTTCCCCTTGCCCTTCTTCTTTGCAGGGCCCTGACCCCGCCCTACTCCCCCCGTTTGAATGGGAGTTTCCGGAACACCGAGAAGATCAAACCCCAACTCCTCTAAGGAGAAAGTCTCATATTGCGTGAACTGCGCCTCCGTTGGGGTCGATGTGTGCGAAGAATCAGTCGAAAAACAAAACTGGGGAGATAGACGCTCCCCTCCCCCCGGCGTCCCCTGCGTCGCCGGTACCCCCCGCGGCGTCCCCTGCATCGCCGGTACCCCTCCCGGCATCATCTGCATCCCGGAACCCCACCCCGGCATCATCTGCATCCCGGGTGTCCACCCCGGCATACTCCCCCCGGGTGCCATCCCGGGCATCATCTGCTGCCACGGGTACATGTTGTAGTACCCGGGCATCGGACCCCATCCACCTCCCACGGGTACCGGGGGAGTTTAAGACCCGCGCGTCACTAGAGTACCTTCGTTGTTGTTCTCCATTTCGCGTTATTGATCTTGTACAGAAATTAAGATAGAGAGAGTACTCGTTAAAACAAGTGGCGTGAATGAAAATGACGTGCAAATCGCGTATATATAGTGTTTCGAAATTTTTTTTTAAAAAAAATTAAATTCGCTCGCCGAATGCTCGCCGGTCCTGAGCCTGCAATGGCGGCGAGCGGACCGGCGAGCGCTCACGAATCGGCCAGCGCTAGCCGATTTTTTCGCCGAAATGGCGCTCGCAGGTTCCAATGGTTCGGCGAGCGGATCAGCGAGGGTCGGAAATCGGCTAGCCGGCCTGCTCGCCACCATTGGAGATGCTCTAAGTAAAGTAAGAGATAAAGAGAGAAAAAATGGGTAAAATAAGAGAGAGAAACTTTTCATTTTTAGAAATAAGACTATTTTTGGTGGACATCCAAAAAAATAAAATGAGACTATTTTTCATGAACAAGAGAGTTTTCATTTATCTATACTGAATTTAGTCATCGAATAAAATACTAAAACATAAACATGCAATATGATCAGATCACGTTTAGAACCACCTTCGCAATACCTTTTTACAACAATTAAACATAGTTTGATTTTTTATGTATTAAATTTTTAAATAAATCGTAATTAAAGTGTATAATACTTACAATTTCTAAAACTATTAAAAATGCCTGCTTAAGAATATTCGAGCATAGAAAAATAAAAATCAATGATGAGATCGCCCTCGAATTTCAAATTAATACTGAAGCATAATCGGATAGTAATGCGTGGCTTCTCCAAGTACGATCATACGAGGCAACTTTAATGACAATTAAATGATTCTATTTCCAAAGGAATTAATGTCCTCATTTGGGAGAATATTTAGACTAATTAAATTCCAAAATGATACAGTTCTGCACAAGATTATGTTGTGTCCGCATTTAACAGAGTGTCCGCATTTAACAGACAGTAGGCATCGCAATTATAGCCGGCATACGTTAATTAATTACTCAAAATAATTATGTTTTTTTTTCTCAAATCCGTATAAGGGCAAATACGGTAAATTTATAAAACAAAATCATTATTTAGTAAATTTATAAAACAAAATCCGTATATAACAAAATCATTAGTATTTTATCACTCAATCTACAAAATGTTTGTTATATTTCTTATGTCTAATTATATAAGCTGATTTGAAATTCCATTACTCTTTCTTACTTTATTCTCTCTTTATTTTTTTTACTTTATTCTTTATTTACTTAACTCACTTAATATAATTTATTTTAAATTATATGACGAAATGAAACGTCTTCATTACCGCGGACGGAAGGAGTGGTAAATAAGCTATGTTATGGAAATAGTATGTTTAATTACTACTATATGCGATGTGCAATGAGTACAACTCCACTTAAATAAGTGGGATTGGAACTTGGAAAAATATTAATACTATATGGCAATCATTTCATGGGTACGTTATGAGCCATGATCAATTCAATCATCACAAATAATTAAATAATAGTATATGTGATTTAGTAATTAAATAAGTTAAAAAGAAGCAAAGTTAAGAGGCCAAACATGTGCAAATTGATGAGGAGATCTTTAGATGCCATTCGTCCCCTAAAAGTTTCACACAATTTTATCAACCATGTGTACCGCAGTATTTTGTATGGGGTGAATGTACGATTATTTAAACCTAATAAGGTCAAAAAATGAATAAAAGATAAACACTGAATTTGGACTATATTTTTACTCTGACGTGCAATTGGTTTGCGGCGACCGCATAAACCAATAATTTAGGATTGCAGCAAAATTAATCCCTATGTAAATGTTTGTAGTTTAGTTGCAAGTCGAGGAGAAGTTTCGTTAATCATATTAAAAATAGATATCATAATTTTACTAATTTAATAGAGTAGCATCTTATTATAGTCGGTGGCAGACACCGTAAAGGGCTTAAGAGCATCTGCAACGGTGGACGGATGCCGTCCGTCCGTCCGTGCCAGCAGCACGGAGGAGGTCGTCCGCTGCTGTGCTCGCGCCGTTGGCACGGCGCTACTCGATGCATCGAGCACGTCCGTGCCAGCGAGCAGGTGACGTGGCGGCATGCGATTCGTCACGCGATACCCGAACTCACATTGAGCTACAAGAAGACCTAATCAAACACATGTGAGCGAAATTCGGCAACGAGTAGTGGTTTTTTTTATTTTTAGTATTTTAATTATGTAATTTTTAATTTTTAGGATTTTAATTATGTCGTTTTTATTGTATTTGTCATTTGTAATATTATTTAGGTTTTTTTTAATGAATTTTAATATTATGGAAATGTTTTTGTTTAATTGAATTTTAAATTGAATTGTGTTTGTCCTTGCGGAATAGCACAACTGTGGGTGTTGTGCTCTTGCCAGAGAGCAGGCAGAAAAAGTGGGGCCGGGCCCACAACCATGCTCGCTGGCAAGAGCACGGTTGTGGGTGCTCTAAGCCCTCCCAACATCACGTATTTTTGTTTTTTTTTTTACTTCAAAATTTTCAAAAAAAATTCATAAACGCTCTTTAGCCCCTGCTAAGTTAATAGAATTAGAGAGTAAATCATCAAAAATGAAATAATAAAAGGGGCTGAACTGAGTTTTTGGAATCAAAATTGCAGAGGTGAAATTTTTTTAGATGAATATGGTTGTTGAAGACATCTTTTTCGCAGAAGTTAGGCCATCTACAACATTGTCTCTTATCCGTCCCTTAACCGTCTCTTAAATTACTATTCTTGGCCCCCGCTGTACTTTTTTACTTCATCTCTTAACTAAGGGACGGAACCTGCAGCCATCCATCTCTTATCCGTCCCTTAACCGTCTCTTAAATTACTATTCATTCAATTTCATTTTTTATTTTTATTTCCAACAAATTCAATTAATAAAAACACACTTCATTAAATAAAATAAAATTACAACATAAAATTCGTAAAATCCTAAAAAAATTAAAAATACATAATTTTTTTTATTAAATTCGATTTTTTTAAAAAATAATTTATTGCGTCAGCGTGACGAAACTCACTCGCGGGGCGGCGAGTGGGCGTCACGCATAGCGCCGGAGCGCGCCACTACGCGCGCGCGTGGCGAGACGTCTCGCGGGCCGTCTAGGAGAGACAGGTGTCTCGGCGGGCTGGGGACGCGACGGGACGCTGCAACGCGTCCCGCGCGTGTCTCGTCACGGAGGAACGGGCTTTGAGCCACCCGCGTAACGCGTTGCGGGTGGCCTTAATGGTACAAAGTTTATCAAAAGAAGTGTAGATATTGAGACTAGTTCTAATAAAGTACTGCGAATTTAAAATTTTTTAATACTAACGTTTTCTGTTTCAAATTTTCATTTAGAGAGTGTAACAATATTCTAAATTGATGATTTAGCTTTTTTAGCCAAAAGTTTGCCACAATATTTTCGGTCATTTATAAAAAAAATTGATAAGTCTATTTATAATAATATATTTAATGTTTTGTTTTCTTTAGATAAATTGGCGACTATTTACGTATTTGATTTGAGTTTAAGGCATTAGAATTGGTGTATTTAGTTGGATTTGGAGTTAGTTCAAATTTGATTTTAATACTGTCTATCTTTTATTTATATTTACATTTATATTTACAGCATGGTTATATTTTAATTTATTTACTCCTTTAGAATAATTTTGTGCATATAATATTTATTCATTTTAGTGGTTGCATTTGTATCTTTTTTAATATAGTATTAGTATTATTTATTATATTTGTTTAGTTATTGAGCATAATATATTCTCTTTGTGGACCATTTTTATTTTTTGGGTGTCTAACTCTAAATAACATATTTCTAAAAATAGAAATATCATTTTCTCTACATTTTTTCTCTCTCTTACTTTATTCCAATCACTTACCCCCTAACTCACAAAACAACACTACAAAAAATCGCGTGCCGAAATAGAATTGCTCCACTTGGAGTGAGACGGAGGAAATACATATAGTGTAATGTAGCCGCCAATAATATTTTTTGCGTCCGCCACTGATTATAGTAGTAAAAATAATTTAATGTGAATAAGCATCAAATTTTAGGAATAGTATTATAAAACGGCCAATACAAAGTTTGAAAAAGATACGATGTGTAGTGGAGCACTGGACCAGAATCATTAAATTCTAGTATTTCACATTTTCTAAAATTTTAAAATTAAAAATTTTCAGTTTTGCAATTATCTTATCCTTCTTTTTGCTGACAAATTACGTACTGATGTGACAACTGATTTAAAATATATGGACTAAACGTCATTTCGAACTTAATTAGACTATGTCATTTTAACCAATGATGTTTTGTCCACATGTGTTAAACCGGCCACCATATTAGCTCAAAAATCTCTAACATCGATTTATTGTTTTAGATATTGAAATGCGTGGGATATATAGACTATAATTTGATAATCTTTCGTGATTTATTTAACAATTTATTCTATTATTAATAATATTTATATATTATCAATATTATGATTATTATTATAATTATGGTGGAAGAGTATTCATGAGAGTATAACGGTAGATTAATATAATATATATTACTCCGTCTGTTTCCTAAAAATAAACTTTTTTTTACATTTTAGTTTGTATCCTAAAAATAGAAATCCTCCATTTTAGGAAATGGATCCCACAATTCACTAACACTAATTTCACTATTTTTTTCTTTCTCACTCTTACTTTACTCATTTTTCTTTTTTCTCTCTTACTTTACTAATTTTGCATTAAATTCCATATCATTTTCAAATTTCTTATTTTTAGCAAATGCAGATAGTATGTATTACTGATGCGATGTCACAATGTATCCCTTGATGATTACGTAACATTCATAGACTGCATGTACAGATGGACTTTCTCACATTATTAACTCAAGTTGATAGAAAGTCCATTAATCGCGTTTGAGTTGTCATTTATCACTTAATTAAGAAGAATATATAAAATAAAAATAAAACAAATTATCATGACATTGGACAAGATATATAGATTTAATAAGTCAAGATTACGATAGCTAGCAAGTTAGATATGTTAGTTCAGTCGTGTATTTTTGGTTGAGTGGGTTAATTAATTAATTAATGTGGTTACTAGCTAGTACTTGTTATTTTTCGTAAAGCGTGTATAATATGATTACGTAATTGATCTAGTCAAGAAGAACAATCAATCAACACTATTTTCTAACTCTAATTGGGAAATGTACTCTCCATATCCAACCCTACATGTTCTATACATATATATCATCATAGACTATGAAATTTTAGATAAGAGATGGTGTGTCATGTGAATAAGAGAATGACACAATGAGAAAATTAAATGTGATATGAGAGAGGAAGAATGGAAATAATTGTTATATTTAACTTTAAATATAACTCTCTATGTATGCACAATTGTACCTAGTATAAATATAAGAAGCATTGTTATACTGTAAAAAGCATTAAAAGAATAAATCTTCACATGTTTTACAATAATGTTTATTTATAACAATCAAAAAAACAAATCAAAGAAAATGAATATAATTAGGTTGAGAATATTAAATAAGAGCGAGCGATAGAGTAACTGATTTGTGGCAAGGAGCCGCGTGACAGAAAAATAAATAAATAAATAAATTTTGTATAATAGAATTTTGATAGACCGACAATGGAATCAACTGCTGCCATTACTGGAGGACAACAGCCTAAGGTTGTTTACTCATCATACCTGAGGCTGAAAATTATGTCTTTCTTTCTCACCATAATAATCTACATCAACATTTTTTTACTCTATCTCTTTTGATTAATATACTCTCTCTCTCTCTCTCTCTTAACAGTGTGGACTGTGGTGCACTATCACTTATGTACTTGCACCTTTCATGTATATATACATGTTTTTCTCTCATTTAATTTAAAGAAACTTCACTTGCTAACACTGACTAAAATTTGATCAGTAGCCATGAATCACTATGAGCCCAACACTTCCCTTAACATAGGGCTAGGGTTGGACGCCCCGGTGGCAAACTCATCCTCTCGTTCGCCGCTGTCGAGCCCGTTGCGAGTTTTCTCGTGCAACTACTGCAGGAGGAAGTTCTACAGCTCACAAGCTCTCGGAGGGCACCAAAATGCCCACAAGTTGGAGAGAACCCTAGCCAAGAAGACCCGCGAGTTTAGCTCCGCTGTTCGACCACACTCTGGTCCCATCCGGGTCAGCGAGCCGGTTTTCGAGAAGAGGGGTGTGATTGCTTATGGGTCTAGAGGGTATATCGACGACTGCGAGGGTCAGCATGTTCATGTTTGTGTTCGTGATCAGGATGAAATTAGCCAGCTCGATTTATCTTTGAGGCTTTGAGTTTGAGCTTGTTATTCATCGTTTTGAACTTGTTTTTTAGAAGTTAATTAACGCTTAATTCTGTGTTTAACGGGGCGAGTGTGTTGTTTCACGAAACTATTAAAATAGTTGTTATTTAAATTTCGTCGCAGCAATTTTTACTACAACGCTTTGTGAATAGAGAGATTGATGCATATTTTTTTCGCAAATTGAGAAAGGATAATGTAACTAAGATTTATGATAATATTGTTCTTGTTGTTGATCAAGGATGATAACTCAAGAAGTGGAGCCAAAAACACCCATAGTTTGGCAAACCATCTAGTGAAAAATGAAGTTAAGCAAGCTAAATTTGGATGCCGTAAATTCACTATCAACAACCTATATTAGACATATCATGCACATGCCTCTCTCAAGATAATGCCTCACATTTGACATAACTTTATAACCTAGTGTCCTTTTTATTCCTCATCATTAAGGGACCATTAAGAGGCGTCCAACAATTTATTTTCTTTACGTTTATATAATTTGTTTTAATTATACATGCACGGATGCACCTAAGGACCATTACGATTGAGGGTAAAGGTCGAACTTTATAGTCCCAAATCATCACCGATCTATTTGTGTTGGTCCGAAACTCTGAATTGCTTGACGAGCTATTCGTGTTAGCCCCAGGATGCTATAAGCAAACTTGGCGAGGCTGTAGGATTTTTATTTTAAAGATTATTGATTCTTAAAATTATGAACTTATTTAAAGATTATTGATTCCTAAAATCATGAATTATAATTGAATATTAGTGATGGAGTACGTACTAAACAAGCCCAACAGCAGTAAAGCCCATCAGCCTAAAGCCCAAGAAAGAGTATCAGTTCGGCATGACTAAAGAGTATCAGTCCGGCATGACTAAAGAGTTCAGTTCGGCACAACCAAAGAGTTCGGCCCCAGCCTACAGCTCGGTAAAAGCCAACCAATCAAACTCTGCTCTCAGGTCGGCATCAAGCTCTACTCTCAGATCGGCAAAAGCTGCTCGACAATAATTCAGCAGTTCGGTCTCAGTATTCGACCGAACTAGGAGATAGTGGACTCATGCAGGATTTCCACCTCCACTACACCCACGATCTATTTAGTGGTGTCAAGCAGTCATTAACTCATGCAGGATAGTGGACCCATGCAAGATCGCCACGATCTCCACGACATCCACTACCTAGTAAATGGCTGCATGCCACGATCTTGGTTCAATGTATAAATAGAACCTAGATCAGATAGATAGGGTTAGGTTTTGTTAGACTCTCTCGCTCTCTAGAGATCAAATGTAAAATAGCAAGTCTGTATTGTAAGCTGTAGAAAACAGATCAAGCAATACAACTCTGCCCTCTTTTCTTCCCGTGGACGTAGATTTACCTCAGTAAATCGAACCACGTAAATTCTCTGTGTCGTGATCTTTATTCTCTACCAGCATTCATCACCATCAAAAATTCGCGGTTTCATCACTGGCGCCGTCTGTGGGAAACAGAGAACCAAATTTGTGATAAAGCGAATTTTTGACCCTTTTTCCACCCCAAAAAAATGCATACCAGATCACACACTACCCGTAATACCGTTCGTGATAACCGTGAGGAAGCTAGTCCAGCTCGCAGGTCTGAAAAACGGCCTCGGGAGACATCTACCTCCAGTTCTCACGAAGAAGGAACAAGCCACTCCAGGAGAGATCGCACCGAGTCTTCCCAGCAGCCCGATTTAAACGAAGCTGTCAAGCTGTTCTTAGCCGAGAAGCAGGAGGAGTTCTTAACCTTCCTGCAGAAGAGCCAACAGCCGGAGAAGACAACGGCGGATTCTCCCTCCTCATCCAGACATGAAAGTCACTACCGCAGTAGTGACGTGTCTTCCAGGAGAAAGAATCCTCAACCCCGACATGTTCCTCCTCGGTACCGGAACCACAGGAGAACTCCATCTCCTCCGTACCGAAGAGACGTCGGGTTCGCCATGTACGGAGCATTAAAGACTCCGTTCTCGGACGATATCACCCGAACTCCTTTGCCGCGGAACTACCGGACACCGTCAATGACTTATGACGGGCTAGTGGATCCTCATGACTTCCTGGGACGCTATCAGTATAACATGGCGAACCAGGGTCTCAATGAGGTCCATATGTGCAAGCTGTTCCCCGAGCTGCTCATCGGGAACGCCAGAAGGTGGTTCGACAGCCTTCCTCAAGGCAGCATTAGATCCTACCGAGATCTAATGGATGCTTTCCACAGGAGGTTCTTTCAGAAAGCGGAAGCCCGGATCACTTCGGCTCAGCTGCTTTCTATACGTCAAGGTTGCGACGAAAAGATCAGCAACTTCATGACGAGATTCCACAAGGAATGCCTACAAGTAGATGATCTCAACGATCTACTTGTCATTTCGGCATTCCAAAATGGAATCCTGCCCGGAGCTCTCTACAGAAAGCTCGTGGAATGCAGTCCGCAAACAGCTCAAGAGATGTGGGACATTGCGGACCAGTTCTCCCGTGCCGATGAGGCAGACCGTCGAAAACGGTCTTTAGACAGCTCATCTAGAGGAGACGAAAAGAAGCCCGATCATAGCGATCAGAGGCTTCCTCGCCGAACTCCTTTTGAAAGAATTCAAAGGGCACCGGTACAAGGCAGATTGGGACCACGTCTCAATCCTGAGAAGCCGCCCGCTCAGTTCGTACCATTGAACAAGTCAAGAGCGGAAATTTTCGAACTGCATTCCGATATGTTCGAAAATCCAAGGCGGACGACGAAATCGGCCGCGCGCCGACCTCAGGATCAATATTGCTCCTTCCATCAAGACTACGGTCACGATACCGAGGAGTGCCGACATTTGGCTGCAGGTATTGATGCCCTTGTGAAAGCGGGGACGTTAAAAAAATACCAAAGCAAGCAGCCGAAAAAGAACAAAAAGCAGGGAGGTGCGAACTGCGCTCCTCAGGATCCGAAAAGGCAACAGGATCCCGAAGACGACAACGAGCCGCAATATGATGGAGTAATCCTAACTATTGACGTTCTCCCTGCCGAGAAGACTAAAACGTCTCTGAAGTCATAGAGCAGAAAAGGCTTTTGACGAGCTCAAAAGTTATTTAGCCGAGCTTCCAATTCTCTCTGCTCCAACAGATGCCGAAGTGATTTTCTTATACTTAGCGGCATCCGATCAAACCATTAGCGCGGTGCTTGTACGAGAAGAAGGCCTAAAGCAGTTTCCCATCTACTTTACAAGCCGAGCATTAAGAGGTCCAGAAACAAGGTATCAACCTCTGGAAAAAATTGCTCTGGCGTTAGTAAATGCAGCAAGGAGACTGCGGCCATACTTCTATGCTCACAAGGTATGCGTCTTAACCGATCTGCCTCTTCGGCAAGTTTTGACCAAGCCAGAAGCATCAGGCAGAATCGCCAAATGGGCCATAGAGCTGGGAGAACACTCAATCGAGTACCTACCTCGGAAAGCCATCAAGGGACAAGCCTTGGCAGATTTTCTTGCAGAGGCCAAGTTCGATCAAGCAATCCCTGTCATTGCCGAACAGAAAAATTCTGCCCATGCCGAACTAGCACAGCCCTGGGAATCCGAAGTAGAGCCGCCGGACTGCTGGAGCGGATTCGTAGATGGAGCTTCAAACAAGATGGGAAGTGGAGCTGGTATTTTACTTGTCGCTCCCGACGGACACGAGGTAACCTACTCACTTCGGTTCCTATTCCCCACTACTAATAATGAAGCCGAGTACGAAGCCCTCCTGGCCGGACTCCAGTTAGCGCAAAGTCTGCTCGTCAAATCTCTCAAAGTCCATTGTGATTCACAAGTCATAGTAAATCACATGTTGGGTACAAGTGAAGCTCGTGACGAGAGAATGAAGAAGTATTTGGACAAAGCGCAAAGCATCAGCCGAAGTTTCTCCTATTTTCGGATAATCCGCATTCCCAGAGCGGAAAATAGCCGAGCAGATACCTTAAGTAAGTTGGCCTCAGATCCGAGCTCAAAGGCGGAAGAATTAATGCATCGAAGCATTGATGAAGCCGAGGTACATTCAGTATCCAGCTCGCCGAACTGGATGACGCCGATCTTGCAGTATCTGGATCAAGGACAATTGCCCGAAGATAAGAGAGAAGCTCGGAAGATCACGTGCCGAGCACTTCGGTACGAACTTCATGAAGGAGTCCTCTTTAGAAAGTCTTACCTCCAGCCGTTATTACGGTGCGTAGGGCCAGAAGAGACGGACTACATCCTCAGAGAAGTTCATGAAGGATCGTGCGGTAGCCACATCAGAGCCAGAGCTTTAGCTAAAAAAGTTCTGAGATGGGGATATTATTGGCCAACCATGGTACAAGAGGCAGTGCAGCTCGTCAAGAAGTGTACGAAGTGCCAAATTCATGCAAATGTCCCAAGGATGCCGCAGACCGATCTATACACTATGCAAAGCCCTTGGCCTTTCATGCAATGGGGCATAGACATAGTGGGACCACTTCCTCAAGCTCCTCGGCAAATGAAATTCCTTATCGTTGCCGTGGACTACTTCTCGAAGTGGGTGGAGGCTGAACCATTAGCTACGATAACGAGCTCAAAGGCATTGGACTTCGTCTGGAAGAACATAGTGTGCCGATTTGGCATACCCCACATCCTCATCTCGGATAATGGGACTCAGTTCACCGACAAGACGTTCAAGAATTGGTGCCAAGAGCTGAACATTCAACAGCGGTTCACTTCGGTCTCCCATCCCCAAGCAAACGGACAAACGGAAGTAACGAACCGGATTCTGGTGAAAGGGTTAAAAGCTCAGTTAGAACAAGCCAAAGGACAATGGGTAGAAAATCTCCCTCAAGTCCTATGGTCCTACCGAACTACACCCAAAACCTCCAACGGTGAAACTCCGTATAGTCTGGTGTATGGCACTGAAGCCGTAATTCCGGTGGAGATCGGCGTACCCAGTCCCCGAACTCTAAATTTCTCCTCAGAAATGAATGACGACGGACTGAGAGCAGAACTAGATCTCGCCGAAGAAAGAAGAGAATTGGCATGCATAAAAGCAGCCAAGTACAAGGAGCAAGTAGCCCGGTATTACAACCAAAGGGTGAAGAAGCTGCAATTTCAAGTGGGAGATCTCGTCTTGAGAAACAACGAAGTAAGCCGAGCAGAAAAGCTGGGCAAGCTTGAACCCACATGGGAAGGTCCGTATCGGGTGTCAGAAGTCCTCGGCAAAGGGTCTTACAAATTGGCTCACGTGTCAGGAGAACAGGTACCCCGAACATGGCACATTTCCAACCTCAAAAAGTTCCATTTGTAAGAGACAGTCCGGTCAGTCAGTCTTGAGTCCTGTTCGGTCAATGTGCTTTATTTGGTTTGCTTGGTCTTTATTTGTCTCTGTGCGTTTTGTCTGTGTGTTTTGTCTGTCTCTGTGCGTGTCGTCTCTTACAAATGTTACTGAGGTATCTTGTTCTTCGAAGGCTGATCCCCTTCTTAGAACATATACAAGCCAACGATTGTGAGTCAAAGCTTCTAAAGAGGATACAAGACCACAATTCAGCTTAAACAAGCAGTTCGTCTGAAACGAGCTGCAATAAGCCAACGATTGTGAGTCAAAGCTTCTAAAGAGGATACAAGACCACAATTCAGTTTAAACAAGCAGTTCGTCTGAAACGAGCTGCAATAAGCCAACGATTGTGAAGTCAAAGCTTCTAAAGAAGATACAAGGCCACAATTCAGCTTAAACAAGCAGTTCGTCTGAAACGAACTGCAATAAGCCAACGATTGTGAAGTCCAAGCTTCTAAAGAGGATACAAGACCGCAATTCAGCTTAAGAATCAAGCACTTCGTCTGAAACGAACTGCAACGAAAGTCCGATTCTCGCGATAAAACTTGCCTGAATTAGGACAAGGGAAAGTCCGATCCACGCGATAAAACTCGCCGAATTAGGACAAGGGAAAGTCCGATCCCCAAATTAGGACAACGGAAAGTCCGATCCGAGCGATAAAACTCGCCAAATTAGGACACAAGCTTAGTCCGGTCAAAGATGTTTATGTCATCAGACCAAAGACGAGTCCGGTCAAAGATGTTTATGTCATCAGACCAAAGACGAGTCCGGTCAAAGATGTTTATTTCATCAACCCAAAGACGAGTCCGGTCAAAGATGTTTATTTCATCAGACCAAAGACGAGTCCGGTCAAAGATGTTTATTTCATCAACCCAAAGACGAGTCCGGTCAAAGATGTTTATTTCATCAGACCAAAGACGAGTCCGGTCAAAGATGTTTATTTCATCAGACCAAAGACGAGTCCGGTCAAAGATGTTTATTTCATCAGACCAAAGACGAGTCCGGTCAAAGATGTTTATTTCATCAGACCAAAGACCAAGTCCGGTCAAAGAAGAGTTCACTTCATCAGACCGAGGACAAACATCAACTTACCACGTACCTTTATCCAGAATGCCGAAGTGATTCACTTCGCTTTCCGGGGGGGGTAGTGATGGAGTACGTACTAAACAAGCCCAACAGCAGTAAAGCCCATCAGCCTAAAGCCCAAGAAAGAGTATCAGTTCGGCATGACTAAAGAGTATCAGTCCGGCATGACTAAAGAGTTCAGTTCGGCACAACCAAAGAGTTCGGCCCCAGCCTACAGCTCGGTAAAAGCCAACCAATCAAACTCTGCTCTCAGGTCGGCATCAAGCTCTACTCTCAGATCGGCAAAAGCTGCTCGGCAATAATTCAGCAGTTCGGTCTCAGTATTCGACCGAACTAGGAGATAGTGGACTCATGCAGGATTTCCACCTCCACTACACCCACGATCTATTTAGTGGTGTCAAGCAGTCATTAACTCATGCAGGATAGTGGACCCATGCAAGATCGCCACGATCTCCACGACATCCACTACCTAGTAAATGGCTGCATGCCACGATCTTGGTTCAATGTATAAATAGAACCTAGATCAGATAGATAGGGTTAGGTTCTGTTAGACTCTCTCGCTCTCTAGAGATCAAATGTAAAATAGCAAGTCTGTATTGTAAGCTGTAGAAAACAGATCAAGCAATACAACTCTGCCCTCTTTTCTTCCCGTGGACGTAGATTTACCTCAGTAAATCGAACCACGTAAATTCTCTGTGTCGTGATCTTTATTCTCTACCAGCATTCATCACCATCAAAAATTCGCGGTTTCATCAATTAGTATCTTCTACGAAATTAAAAGATGGTCAAAAGAATTATGAACACTGACTTTCTAATCAATTTCTCACGATTTAGGATTCCAGCCAAATCAAAGTAGTCGTAGAAAAATTTAAGCTGAAGTGGCAAATCAATGTATCAAAGCAATGCCACTTAGAATATTAAAATCAAAATGAAGTAAAAATCCAATTATGTACAAAAATCAACACTTTTGTATCGTTTCTCCTCCGACTGTCCACTCCCCCACCCTATAATTTACCATCTCCACACAAGCCTGTTCCATGTGAATAAGGTAAAACAAAGGCAATGTATTCAACAAATTTAACCACAACAACCGGCCAATTTGCCATATTCACCCTTAATTAATAACTCACTACAAAAAAAGGAGGTGTTTACCGAGCACCAAAGTGGTCGGCATAAAGGGGAAAATGCTCGGCATATCACCCTTTCCCGAGCACATTCCGTCCACTTTAGGTGGTCGGTATATGCTTCGTTGGCATTTTTCCCTGAGTGCTTGTTGGTGCTCGGCGATTTGGTCAACTAAACATGATTACCACGCGGCAGTGGCGAGCACCTATATGTGGTCGGAATATGGCAAGCACCAATGGGTGCTCGGTATTTTGGAGATGTGAATATGTCACGGCCGCCCTTACTAAGGATAGTAAAGACAACATTTAACTCAAAACTTAACTAAACTTCAAAAGGAATATTTCATACTATTAATTAGTCAAACAACGGAAATAATATTTCAAAGTAATTAATGTCATAAAAACAGTTTAGGGTAAAGCGGAAAACTTTAGAAAAAAACGAATCAAAACAAGACAACGAAATAAAGGTGTCTAGAGAGTCATGGGATAACGCCCATGTATGACGACACGACGCATCCGGAAATTATCAAGGCTAGACTCAACATCCGCCGCAACATCACCACTGAACCTGCACATAGGGAAAACACATGCAGGGCTGAGTACGTAATATACTCAGTGGACTTATGCCGAAAATAGTTGATGATAGTTATGTCATTCATACCACAGTGAACTCGAGTTTTAACTTGAGAAAAATAATCGAGAACACGCAAAACAATATCATAGACTGGCCAGTCAAAACAATCTCCTCATTTTTCTCAACAACCAATCAACCGTAACCTCTTACCATAGTGCGACGAAAGTGTGGCCACACTATTCGCCCACGAGACCGGCCGACTAGCAAGGACGGCTCACGATCCCACCTGTGTACACTAGCCTGATAGGGTTTGCGGCCCTACTCAGACTCGAATTCTATAACATAGCCCTATAGCCTAATGGAGCGAACTCACAAACTAGGCATTAGGCAACAATCTCATCATCAAACAAACATGGCATGACAAAACAATTTAAACCACCCTTATTACACCATAATCATACTCTTGAAAGCGTAAAAGAGTTTCAGTAAAAGAAAGTCCATCTCTCTTGCTTATAATTCACAGTTCACAACTTTATCACAACTCTTGCTTCTTCGTACTCACGTACGCACAATAACCCTTGTCAACATCATAAGCACATAACACAATCAGTTTTCCACCAACACATTAATCATGCATGCCCTATCGTTCCTTTCATCATTTTCTTACATTGCCCATCATAATCGTTCACGATCATAAAAAAGATGATCACTTTAGCATACATCAACGTGCAACACATAACCACTTCATAGGATCAGATCCTTACTCATACATGTATCATGCACTTCATTTAAAACTTGTCAACAAGGACTATTACAACAAAACATGAATCTGGCAGAACAGCGCAGTCCCTTTGTAAAAATCATTAAAATTTTATCCGATATCATTTGAAGCTAAAATTCGGTCACCACACCGTAGACACATAAGGGTTTATCCAGTCAAAATTTCGCACCAAAATCATATCTTTCGATCGGTCAAACCAATGTCGAAACTCACTGAACTGTTACGTAGCAAAACAAAATTCTGGCAGGACGACGCAGTTCAATTGTAATATTCGTTAAAAAATCATCCGTCATCGATTGAAGCCAAAATTTGGACACAACTCAGAAGACATCTAAAACCTCATCTAGTTAAAATTCGTGCCAAAATAAGATCGTTTGGTTGGTCTAACAGTCGTCGGAACCTACTTCCCGCATACAACAATTTTCATGCTCAACACCCACAAACCCTAGTTTGTCTATCATACTTCCAAACATACATATTCATGCTTCCAAAACAGATTCACAACCATGCCTTCCTAATCACACATAATATTCACAATTGATACATCCACACGCATACACACACATACACGCACACACACCCTCATACATTCATAATCTTGTGCAAAACTTCCTTCCCAACCATTTAGTTCTTAGATTTACAATTCTCCACTCAACTATATGCATGGGGGTTCAAAATTTCAGATTAAACGGTAAGAATGAGAAAGATGGATCAAAGTATACCTTTCCCTTGGAGAACAATCAGTAGAAACGACGAGTGGTTTGATTCTTCAACGGATCTTGAGTTTCCAACTCCAATCAAGGCAAAGATGAAGAATTTTGTGATGAATCAATTTGGAGCACTTGAGAGAGAGGGAGAGAGTGGTGGGGGGGGGGGGGGCGTGTGATAGTGGGGAAGATTAGGGTTAGGGTTTTCTATATTTATTTATTTATTCAAGGATTTATTCCCACACTTAAATAAAACAATTAAAAATTGTGGAAAAATAGAGAGAATGGAAGTAGGCATGTAGTTTAAGAGAGAATAGGGTTATGGGATTTTTTTACTAATTAAATAGAGATATGTTTCAAAACAAATTTACTTGGAGAGAAAGAATCCCACAAAATAGGAACAAAACATTAATCCCTTTAAAAAAATAGGGATGGATCGAAAATGGTGATTATTTCCACAAGGAAATAATTTAAATCCTAATTTAAATCTCTGACACTATATTGAGCGCCCTTGCATGCGGTTTTTTTTGTTCGTGCCATCTACACGAAGACGAAGATTTTTTTTCCTCAGTAGACGAAGATTTCTCAAAACATCTTTTGTCTCGTCGATCTAAGGCTTGTCACATGTCACCAAGTTGAGATCGTCTTAGGGCTTCCTATGTTCACATGCTTATGTCGCAGTACTTTCACACTTTCCCACACATAACACACATTTATCACATCATGTCACTCGTGCTCATGTTTCAACATAATAATACCATCACATTATCATATTCACACATAACTTTCATACACATGCATACTCTTGCAAATACATTCTTATCATCTCATCATCGATTTCATATCATTTCAACAACTTAAAACATACCTCATTTTTCAGTTGAGCGTGATGCTTCAGATGTTGAGCCTTCGTGACACTTTTAGTCTAGGGGTACTAATCTAAACTTAATCTGAAAGAAGACTCTCGGACCAGAGCAAAAGAACGAGGCTCTGATACCACTCTGTCACGGCCGCCCTTACTAAGGATAGTAAAGACGGGGAAATCGTGACTAGGGGAGGAACTAAGAAGCGAGGAAGAAATGGGGGAAACAATAAAAGACAACATTTAACTCAAAACTTAACTAAACTTCAAAAGGAATATTTCATACTATTAATTAGTCAAACAGCGGAAATAATATCTCAAAGTAATTAATGTCATAAAAAACAGTCTAGGGTAAAGCGGAAGACTTTAGAAAAAAAAGAATCAAAACAAGACAACAGAATAAAGGTGTCTAGAGAGTCATGGGATAACGAACATGTATGACGACACGACGCATCCGGAAATTATCAAGGCTAGACTCAACATCCGCCACAACATCACCACTCAACCTGCACATAGGGAAAACACATGCAGGGCCGAGTACTTAATATACTCAGTGGACTTGTGCCGAAAATAGTTGATAATAGTTATGTCATTCATACCACAGTGAACTCGAGTTTTAACTTGAGAAAAATAATCGAGAACACGCAAAACAATATCATAGACTGGCCAGTCAAAACAATCTCCTCCTTTTCTCAACAACCAATCAACCGCAACCTCTTACCATAGTGCGACGAAAGTGTGGCCACACTATTCGCCCACGAGACCGGCCGACTAGCAAGGACGGCTCACGATCCCACTAGTGTACACTAGCCTGATAGGGTTTGCGGCCCTACTCAGACGCGCACTCCTTTATTTGAATGTCATGTGTGAATACCTTAGAACTCCCTACTGCTAAACTTGAATTGGGTTTGAGGGTGTCTTCACCTGTTGGAGGTCTGATTGATATTGTGCAAACTTGCTCAAGCGTAGAGTTTGTCTTATGAGAGTTAAGAGTAGTAGCCCGTATTTTACACGTCATGCCATTGAGGAACGTCGACATAATTTTGGGAATGGATTGGCTTGCCGAGAACCATGCGACGATTCACTACAAGGAGAGGCAAATTTCTCTTCGAGCCCCCAGCAACGAGCCGACTATCTTGTATGGAATTTCCATGAACCGATGAACCTCCATAATCTCTGCATTGCAAGCAACCACGATGATCAGAAATGAGCGTCCTGTGTATCTTGTGTACTTGAATGGAGAGGAGAAGAAGGACTTGAAGGTGAAGACGTGGCAGTAGTACGAGAATTTCTCGACGTGTTCCCTGAAGCTTTGCCTGGACCGCCGCCTGACAGGCAAGTAGAGTTTACCATTGACTTGGAACCTGGATCTGCGCCAGTATCGAAAGCACCATACCGAATGGCCCCTAAGGAGTTGGCAGAATTGAAGATTCAGTTGCAATAACTACTAGATTTGGGATTCATTCGCCCTAGTGTGTCACCGTGGGGAGCGCCTGTTTTATTCGTGAAGAAGAACGATGGGACGGTGAGGATGTGCTTCAACTACGGTGAGCTCAATAAGTTGACCTTGAAGAATAAGTACCCTCTGCAAAGAATTGAAGACTTATTTGACCAACTTCGAGGAGCTGGAGTATTTTCAAAACTGGACCTAAGGTCGGGATATCATCAACTAAAGGTCCGACGAGAGGATGAGCCTAAGACTGCTTTCCGCACTCGTTATGGCCATTACGAGTTTGTCGTAATGCCATTTAGACTGACTAACGCCCCGACACTTTTCATGGACTTGATGAACCGAGTTTTCCATGAGTATCTCGACAAATTTGTGCTACTTTTCATCGATGATGTGTTGGTATACTCGAAAAACGAGGAGGAGTATGGATGGCACCTGCGAACCCTGTTGGAAACATTGTGGGAGGAAACGCTTTATGCCAAATTGTCACGACCGCCCTCACTAAGGATAGTAAAGATGGGGAAATCGTGACTAGGGAAGGGACTAAGGAGCAGGGAAGAAGAAGGGGAAAGCAATGAAAGACAACATCTTAAACAAAGCTTCAAAAGAAAAGTTTTAATCGATTAAACAATTAAGCAGCGGGTTAATATCTCAAGGTAATTAATGTCAAAAAGTAGTGTAAGGTAAAACGAAAGACTTTAACAAGAACGATTCAAAACACGGCAGCGGAAAAACAAGTATCAAAGGAGAGTCATAGGATGACCCCCATGTATGAAGACACGACGCATCCGGGAATTCCTAAAGCTCACTCAACATCCATCGCAACATCCCGCTCAACCTGCACATAGGGAAAACATATGCAGGGCTGAGTACTTGTTGTACTCAATGGGCTCATGCCGAAAATATTTTATAACAGTTATGTCATCCATACCAGTGAACTCGAGTTTTACATGTAGTTAAGAAATATCATCGAGAACACAAAAATATTTTCATAGTCTGGCCAGACAAAACAATCTCCCCACTTTCTCATCAATCAATCAATCACATCCTCTTACCATAGTGCGACGAAAGTGTGGCCACACTATTCGCCCACGAGACCGGCCGACTAGCAAGGACGGCTCCCGATCCCACCTGTGTACAAAACCTGATAGGGTTTGCGGCCCTACTCAGACCCGAATTCGTTTCACACATAGCCCTATAGCCTAACGGAGCTAGCTCAAACGAACTAGGCATCAGACAACAATCTCAACATCAAAACAATCATGACATGACATAACACTTTAAACCACCCTTATATCTCCAATATCATAATTTTGAAACGTAAAAGAGTTTTAGTAAAGAAAGCCCACCTCGTTTGATTAAACAAATCAATATCCAACTTAAGGCAACCCTCGTTCCTTCTGCTCATGTATGCACAACAACCCTTGTCAACACCACAACACAATCAGCCTTCCATCAATACAATTTAACATGCATGCCCTATCGTTCCTTTCATCGTTCTCTTAAATTACCCATCCCAAACATTCATCAACATAAGGAAAACATGCCATAATATTTCTCAACGTGTCACACATAACCACGCCATAAGATACGTTACTTAATCACACATGTATCATATAATTCACCCAACTTGGCAACAAATGATATTTTAACGTAGCAACAAATCTGGCAAAACTGCGCAGTTGGTTTGTCAAAATCACCAAAAATCCATCCGACCTCATATGAAGCTAAAATTTGGTCACAACATAGTAGACACATTCAAGTTCGTCCAGTTCAAAATTCACATCAAAATGAGGCCATTTGGTCGGTTAGATAGAAAACGAAACTTTCTGGACGAGAATATAAATTCTGACAGAACTGCGCAGTTAACTTTAAAAATTCATTTAAAATTCATCCTTTGTCAAAAGCGGCTAAAATTTATATACAACACAGAAGACATCTCAAATATAAATCAGTTAAAAATTCGCACCAAAATATGATCGTTCGGTCAGTCAAACACACATCGGAATCCACTGTTCGAACACCACAGTTTTCAGGTTTCACAATTTCGAAATTAGGGTTTCTTCCTCATTTATCCAAACACAATTTTTCATGCTTCCAACACATAATTATGCTTCAAAAAGATCTCACAACCATGTTCTCATATGATCACACATCATTCACCAATGATTCATTCAAACTTCACACATATTCATTCAAAATCGCATATTCACAATTCTTCTCATACAAAACACAAATTCCCACTGATTAATTATGCGATCTATGATTCCTACACTCACTATATGTATGAGGGAATCAAGAACAAGGTTTCAATGGAGAAGATGAGGAAAAGATTTTAGTTATACCTTCTTGAATAAAAAATCAAACGGTAGAAGCAAGTATTTACGCGATTCGTCGGGAACTCTTGAAAATCCAACTCCAATGGGTGCAAGAACAAGGATGTAAGGTATTTTGGAGAGGATGAGGAGAGGGAGGCATGTGAAGAGACGGGGAGGAGGGAGAGGGACGAAAAATGAGGAGGAATGGGGGCTAGGGTTTAGTTTATGTGATTATATAGTCCTAGGTTTAATCCAACAAAATTGAAAGGCATATGGGCGAAAATTATGTAGAATAGCATAAGGATAATTTGGTATGGATTTAATTTAGATAAATATCCCAAAGCAATTAATTAAATCCAAGAAAGAAAGTATTATTCCCAATGGATAGGAGGGCCGAAAATTCCAAATAATATGGCTAGAAATATATTCATGATCCCAATTAACTTAATTCACACATTGGAAGCTTAATCACATTAACTCACATAACCCACAACAACTAATTTTACATAATTAACTCAAACACATAGAAACTCAATTTCCACAAAAGAAATTCTTATTCAACATCCACATTAATTAAAAAAAAATAAGCCATCAATTTCCCGCAATCTGACGGACAGTCGGAGAGGACGATTCAAACACTTGAAGATATGTTGCGAGCCGTTGTCCTAGACCGAGGGGAAAGTTGGGAACCTGTTCTGCCATTGATTGAATTCGCCTACAACAATAGCTATCAAGCAACGATCAACATGGCGCCGTATGAAGCCCTGTATGGTAAGAAGTGTCGATCCCCACTCTACTGGGATGAGGTTGGTGAAAGAAGGATGTTAGGACCCGACGCTATCAAGGAGATAACTGAAATCGTGCATCAAATCCGTGCAAGGATCAAGGAAGCTCAAGATAGGCAGAAGTCGTATGCTGACGTGCGCCGAACGGAAATCAAATTCAATGTTGGTGACAAAGTCTTCTTGAAAGTATCCCCATCGAGAGGAGTTGTGAGGTTTGGAGTGAAGGGCAAATTGAAACCATGTTTTGTAGGGTCGTACGAGATAATTGATGAAGTAGGTCCTATAGTGTATCGCCTGGCGTTACCTCATAGTTTTGGGAATGTACACAACGTGTTCCATGTGTCGCAGTTGTGCAAGTACGTGTTTGATCCCAAGCATGTGATCCATCAAGGAGAAGTTGTCCTAACCCCCGACATGAGCTACGAGGAGAGACCCGAAGCAATCCTAGATCGAAAGGTTCAAGAGTTACGAAACAAGTCAATAGCATCAGTGAAAGTGTTGTGGAAACACCATGGTTCCGAGGAAGCCACGTGGGAGTTAGAAGATAGGATGAAAGAAAAGTACCCCGAATTGTTTATGTGAGACGACCAAATTTCGGGACGAAATTTCTGTTAAGAGGGAAAGGATGTAGCACCCCGAAAATTTGTGAATATTTTTTTTATTTTATTAACGAGGATGTTGATTGGGAAATTCAATTATGAAATTTAATTTCTATGTGATTGAGTTAATTATGCGAAAATAGTTGTTGTGAGTTATGTGCGATGATGTGATTTAATTTCCAATGTGTGAATTAAATTAAGTGGGATCAAGTGTGATCATTCTAGCCACTTTATTGGAATTTTCGGCCACTCCAAATTATTGGAAATGATATTATTTATCTTGGATTTAATTAATTGTTTTGGGATATTTATCCAAATTAAATCTAAACCAAATTATCCCTATGTTATTCTACATGATTTTCGACCCCTTGTCCACTCCTTGAGAATTTTTGAATTCTCCTATTAATTAGGAGAAGGAATTATTTTGTAGATTTAATTGGTATCTTGTTTATTCCTTCCTTGAATTAAATCCAATTAAATCTTGTTTATTTCCACAAAGATTTGGCAAGATATGGTAAGATTTAATTTGGCAACAATCCAATCCAATCTCCGTGCTTCAGCTTTAACCAGTAATACGCAGACTCACAGAGACTGATATCAAGTTATACTCATTGCTACTATAATTTAGCATTTTATAAGCCAAGAGTCTGAAATATGAATTTTGCATTTTCACTGTCAAAATAAATTTTCAGTTAATTGAATAAACTTAGCCAATGGTTCAAACATCCTAATCTATCTGGTAAATGATTTGCTACTAAGAACCAAAGCATGTTCAAGCATCCAAGCACAACACATGTGTTATATGACCCAACCAACACAAGAAACTATATTTTTCATAATTCAATTGAATAAACATCCAACAGATTGAGCATAATGATGATAATGCATTTAAACACTTGTAATTTCTACCAGCACATGTTGTATTTGTTAAACTTTCTCTCATCCTTAAACTCCAGATGTTGAATAAAAAAATAAGAGATGTGTGCAAAAAATCAAGTCATTTCCATAAATCAAGCCAAACATGTGAAAAGACTTACTACAATTTATTGAGCACGTTGCGAACACAACTGGCCTTGTGAATCACCACCGTTCCTTAGCTTGTGGGTCTTTAGAAAGAACTCCATAAATTGAGGAAGTTTTCCATTATTTTCTTTGGCCTGAAAACAATTTTCAAAATTAAGAAAATGTAAAAGCATTTAAAAAAAACAAACAAATCAAACTAATGAAATATTATAATTTTTACCATTTCTGCTGCTGTCTCCGCAAATGATTTACATCCATTACTATGTGTGCCGAGCGCAGTCTCAAGCCCTTGTTTACGATTTGCCGAGCACCTCTCGGAAGCTTCATTGCTCTCAGGTAAATTCCAGTTGTTTTGGTAATTCGCCCATTGGGCATCTGTGTAAAAAGAAGGTTTCTTCGTCTTCTTTTTATAGTAGCTGATGAAATCCCCGTATCTAAGTTTACACTTGCTAATAAAGGCCTTCTTGCACTCGTCTTGATCATAAGCCTCACATAGGCATGCACAAGGGTCGGAAACCGCCGGTTCCGGGCCCGAACCGGCGGGTCAAGGGTCGAGATATCCATGAACCTGAACCGGCCCGCCTAGCTCCCGGCGGTTCCGGTTCCGGTTCAAAAAACCGGCGGTTTACACGGCGGTTCAAAACCGCCGGTTTTCGGCTTGAACCGCCGGTTCCGGGCCGGTTCGACGGTTCGATGAATTTTTTAATTTTTTTTTTTTTTTTACATTTTTCAACTTTTCAATTTTAATCAAATTACATTATACTTTTCAAGTTTGTTTTTGTATGAAATGTGAGTAAATAAAATTAAAAAAATACGGCTAAAGTTGCAATTTTATTGAAATTGCATGTTTACAAATTACACGTTACAAGTTACAACAATTACAAATTGAAAACATAATGCGGTCTTGAAGTCTTAAACAAAATTTAAATACAAATGAGACTACTAGTGAAGAACTAATTACAAATGACAAGAAACGACGTTGAAGTTCTTAAACGTATAAGTGTATTATATATATACTCTTAACCGGCAAAGAAGATCTTTCTACATAACTAAATTAAGGACACATTTAGCAATTCAACTTTAAATGTTGAGTTTCGTCTAACAATCAACAATTATAGTAGAATTGTCAAAAGTTTCCCTCATTTAGCCGTATAGAGAAATATACTTCATCGACTAGAGTATATACAAATACAATTATGTAATTGTATTTGCATATTTTTAAAGTAGGAATTAATGGGAAAAAAAAGAAATAAAAGAAAAAGGACTTGAGCTCAACTTAAATTAAAAATTTAAGTTGAGGTGCCTACGTATCCCAATTGCTCATTTGCATTAGGGAATCAAAGTCCACGTAGTTCTCTTACCTTACTTACCTATTTGGCTTGGCCGGCGGCGGTTGACGGTTGGCCTAATCTTCATCCCCGGTGAATTCATCTTGTGATCCCTCTTGACGATCATTCCAATCATTTTCTTGTTCTCGGACGTCAGC
Source organism: Salvia splendens (assembly GCF_004379255.2). Classification (NCBI taxonomy): domain Eukaryota; kingdom Viridiplantae; phylum Streptophyta; class Magnoliopsida; order Lamiales; family Lamiaceae; genus Salvia; species Salvia splendens. The sequence continues at coordinate 16,872,123 of NC_056036.1, read as the reverse complement.
TTTGGCCCAATCATCAAGTAACATCACGGCTTCCATATTTTTCGCCGAGAGCTTACTTCTTGATTCATCCAAAACGCGCGAGCCAACACTAAAAGCGGACTCGACGGCGACGGTGGAAGCCGGAACAAAAAAATCTCCTTGGCCATTGAAGCAAGGATGGGAAAATCTTTCTCGTGGGTTCCCCACCAATCGAGGACGTCGATTTGGGCGGGAGGAGTAGGACCTTCATCACCAAAGGAAAAGAGTGATTCAAAATATAAATCTAATTCACTGACCATACCTGAGGACCTTCCGCCGGTGCTGTAGTTGTATAGGTCGGCTAGTTGGGATTGCGCGTCGGGGTCATCATAATCGGCTTGAAATGCAAAGCCATAGTTATGTTGTGGAGGAGGGGGTCTTCTGACTTGGTGAGTGGTGTTATACTTGGTTTCATATTCGGTGTAGAGAGAGCGCAAGTTATACTCGAGGTTTTGTTGCACAACTGACCGGTCCGGGAGGTTTATTTGAAAGGTTTCTGAGAGGTCGACTCCAAATTCGTCACTGGTATCCGATTGGATTGCTTGAAGGGGACCAAGATCAATTGAACTCAAATTGTTATAATAAAAATCTAAAATTCTAGAGGTACCTGCTAATTTCCATTTTGGATCCAATACCTTTGCAATCAAAAACACGTTAGGAATCTCACTGAAATACTTGAGCCATTTTTCAATCATATAATACAAAACGCACATTAACTCGGGAGAAGAGGAAGCATTTTTCATTGCAGTTTTAAAACCAAGGGATATGCATATGCAATGCTCCAAAACACGAACAGCAGTGCAATAATAAACACCCGACAATTCAACAGTAGCATTTTTGAAATATTTGAACAATTTAAATAAAGCCAAACTGTTATCCCAACAACTATGCGAAAGATATAAATCACGGTAGGGGTTAGTTCTATAAAAATCACATAAAGCATCTTTATGTGTCAAAGTAGAATTCAGACAATCATATGTCGAATTCAGTCTATGAGACACATCCATAGTAAAATTCGTGTACCTGACATTCTTTTGATGGCAATATTTCTTCCATGCTTTGCCAATAGGTGGCTTTTGATGGATTAATCTAACTGCATTTCTAAATGGCGACGGAGGGTGCCATATCCACCACCGGCGGACCATTTGTACACTTTATCGCAATAGTTGCAGTAAACATGAAAGTCCGAAGTCTCTTCTTGAGAGTTCGGATCGTGAGGACTTGGAATCACCACCGGGACCTTCTTGTAGTGTTTGATAAAAATGTCCGATTTCAAAGCTTTTGCCGTGTTAGTGGGTGCAGGGGGAGGCATCTCCTCATTTCCGCCGGTGCTAGAAGGAATACGAGAATGCGATCTATCCTCGTTGTTGTCCGAGTCCGACGATATAGTAACGTCGAACTCCTCATCTTGTTGGGAACGACCTCCCCTACCCCCACCTTGTTGCATTTCAGCAAGTAGCATGGCGGTCCTATGATCTTCTTCCATCTACAAATATTATGTACGTAGAAGTTAAAAGTATGAACGCAAAAAAAAATTAATGAAATTTTGTGCATGTGAATTGGAAAACAAATTTTTCATTACTTACTTGCATGCGTTCGGCTGCTAATCGGGAAACCTCTTCCATAACATCTCGATGACTAGGTCGTCGAGATTTTGAGGGACGCGTAGTGCTTTGATCTTGGGCTATTCCTTTGCCCTGATCACCACGTCCCGATCCACCACGAGAAGAAGACATATTGAATATATTGATAAATGAAAAGTAATATGGACTTGGAATGAAATATGTATGAAGTATAAAAGAAGTGGTAAATTATGAGCACAACAAATATAGTAGTGAGTAGAAAGTGTAGAATTAAACTTGCGCAATTAGAGAGAATGAGGAGAGAATAGAGAAATGGATATTGAGAATGAAATTCCGAAAGTTCAAGGAATGGGGAAAGGAATAATGAAGGAGAAGTGGGGTATTTATAGGAGTAAAATTGGATGGAAAAAAAAATTTTGAAATTTTGAAATTTGCCGTGAATCGCCGGTTTACCGCCGAAACCGGCGGTTCAACCCTAAACCGGCGGGCCGTCCACGGTTTGCGTCAGAAAACCGCCGGTTTCTGACCGAAAACCGGCGGTTTATGACCGGTTTTGCAGGCCTAAACACTGACCCTACTACCTAGCCTCTGAAAAGTTGCCGGAACCGTCGGAAACCGGCTCCCGAACCGCCGGTTTACCCCTCAACCCGGCGGTTTACCCCGCAAACCGCCGGTTCCAACGGCTATCCTAAACCCCTACGCGAACCCTACGAACCCCTAACCTACGAAACACTGTTCGACCTTTTGAACCGGCGGTTCGAACCGCCGAACCGCCGGTTCACGGTTCAATATATTGCCGAACCTGAACCGGCCCTTCCGACCCTTCAACCCGCCTGCCGGTTCAAACCGCCGGTTCTGGGCCCGGTTCCGGTTCATGAACCGGCGGCCCGAACCGGCGGTTAACCGGCGTGCCTGGCCGGTTTGTGCATGCCTAGCCTCACAGTTAGCAGATTCCTACAAATTAACACAAAATGACAATCAATTTAAACTACAAAATAAGATATTAAAGATTGTAAGTAATCTTACTAAAAGAGGAGAGAAAGAGAGATAGAGATAGAAAAAAATATATATAGTGCACAAGTTTACCTTAAATTCAGCCAATACATGTTAATGTATTCCTCGGTTAGAGTTTTCTAGCTGAATCCATTCGGGTCAACTATTTGCTTAAAATTATACGTACATATACTTGCCACGACATCGGAAGGATGCAACTCACAAAAATAATGATATAAGTGAAATTATCAAATCACTTACAAATTCCCCCTAAGATGTATGAATGGGCGGCCGCGTCCATCATGTGTAGGCTCTTTGGAAGGGGTCTCGAGAATGGGCGCGAATTGAGTGTGGATCAAGTTATATGGAAGATAACCGAACCGGTTGGATCAGTTAGCAAATGTCGTTGCCACTTGATCAATGCAATCTCGCCCTCACTCGTTTCCTACCAAAGTAATTTATAAACTCCAATTTTGCACTAATTTAACAGTAAAGCGGCAAGTTTGGGGTCGATCCCACAGAGAAGCTAGTGTATCATGTGTGTGAGTAGTGAAAAGGGGGTTGGTTGCTGCCACGCTTAAACTTTGGGAGTTTTTACCTACTAATTTTACTCTAGATAGAATTTAACTTACTAACTTGATCAAGGATATTTTAACAACTGGGTCAAGTGAATTTCAGACTGGAATGAAAATTAACTACGTGAAACAGTAAACACCACGATGAAAACGAAAGCAACTTTGATTAAAACTAAACTCAGAACAGTACAACGTGAAATCTAAACTAAGCTAACACTTCGGTAAATACGAAAGCAAGTAAAACCGAGGAGATCCTGGGCGAGAAACTTAAGAATACGCCGACAGATATCAAGTATTCTGCAACGCTCCTTCGATCACCCTTTCTAACTAAGCATTACTTTATCTAAGCTATCTAGAGAACTGAACTAAACTAGAGAGCTAAGCTAAACTAAACTAAAGACGGAAAGTAAAGGATCGAATCCTTTTTTAATGTGGTGGCACATCCTCTATTTATAGGCACGGCCTTCAACTGGATAACGATCTTGGCAGGGAATATTCGTTCACGCTGAGTGTGAGCGACTCATTGATTGCTACGTGCTCTCCTTCTAGAATGACGACGCTTTTCAGTAACAGATTCATGACTCAGCTCCGTCCTTGCGACTCATATATCAGCACATGTCCCCTTCTAGAACGTTGTCCTTGCTAACAGAATGATGCGCACCATCCAGCTCATTGCCTCGCGTGTCCTTCTTCTGGAAGCCTGTGGTCCCCTCCTTGTCTGCTTGGTTACTCCCCTTGATCAACTCCCCCGATTTCTGGGCTCTTTTCGCCTATTGTACTTGCTTGATCAGTTTGGCTTTGTTGCCTTGGTCAAGCGGCATTCCTGCACATTTAACACTTGCTTTGCGCGATAAACCGATCAAGTAGCGTACATTTTACCCCTAAACCGATGCATGAAATGAGCCTTATCACTCTTCTTCATCTGACTCGTTTAGGGAGTTACTTGTTGTATCATCCCCTTCTATATGATGTGCTGTCGATTCTCCTTCCTCATTATCCAGTGGTGGATGATCACCGGAGAGTGAAGGACATTGTTGAGTGAAGCATCATTGGAGCGTCCACTAGATGCTCCTTGAGCCATTTCTATACAATAGGCAAAGCATTATGCTATCAAAATCGAAAAATGGACCAAAAAAGTGCATAACACAAGTGGTAATGAGAATTGCAGTTCAAATTCATAAATGAACACAAGTGGACCAATGATAATATTTAAGTGGAGAATACACCTAACATAACCAGACAATCAACAGCTATTTGATTCTGTCAACCCAAATTGGAAATTTAAGTGTGTCTCAATTAGTTTATGAAGTCGAAGTTGTGCACTTGTGCAATATTATTGGTCAATGATTGTACAGTAGACTGAATAAAATGCAAGTGGAGTTCACACAACACACACACCGTTTGGTGGATGATCACCTGAGAGTGAAGGATCATTTAAGCGTCGTCTAATAGATGCTCCTCGGGGCATTTCTACATAATAGACAAAGCATTATGCTATCAAAATCGAAAAATGAAACAAAAAAGTGCAGAACACAAGTGGTAATGAGAATTGCAGTTCAAATTCATGAATGAACACAAGTGGACCAATAAAATGAGTTTGATATGCTTTCTGAACTGTATTTGCTGGATTTCTGAATTAAAAGAATAAATGTATTTGGTGGATTTCTGAACTGTGATATGCTTTGTTAGATTAGGTGGATAAGATAAATATATGATGGAGCATAGTACAACCGAAGTGGTAAATAATAAGCTTAGACATCAAACATTTAAAGGGTGAACATCCTCTCCAATATTGTTCAGTTTCTAGCAACCTAACTTGATGGGTGTAAAAATACTAATTAATGGAAAATCAGACGTTGTATTGCGTAAAGAGAGAGTATTGTTTAGCATTTCCATTTCATAGCGTGTTTCATCTCATCAATCACATTGTATTTTGATACATAAATATTGTGCTTCACCTCAATATAGCTGAAAACCACTCTAGAACGTTCTGACTCTCTCCAGCGCCCGCTAGACCCTTGCCAGTGCCCGCTGGGCATGTTCGCGCACGATAACCTCTATTCAAACTCAATTTTCCGGCGATTCTAAAGTCCGATCCGGGCTTTATTCATACCATTCTCTTAGTCTTTGAAAGAGCTTCGCAATGGTACCTAGAAAATCTCAATCGGAGTTCTGTGAAGAAAGTTATGGTTAATCTACGAATATTGCGCATTGCAGTCAAATGCTGGCGGGAATTTAGGCTGAAATTCAAGGAAGGAAATAAGATATTACCTTGTGAAGCCAAATCTTTTCCTTAACCTATGGGGTACGAAATTTACCATTTCCAAACCTTTTTAAAGCCAATAAATACCACATAACCTAATTCTTATTATTCACCAATCTTAGAGCCTTAATTCCATCCCCTACCTTACACATAAATTCCCCCATCTTCTACAAGGAGCATAGAATTCAAGGGAGATCAAGCAAGAGCAAAATCAATCCTTCCGGGTTTTATCTAGTTTTTGTTAGATTGAACATGTCTTATTTTGCTTATATTTATTTAGATTATCTGTCTATGGATAGCTAAATTTATAGAATCCTAGGGGATGAAAGTAATTGACTCTATGTAGTTCTTTTTGTTTGTTTAATGTTCAGAACTCGTTTTACTTTAATTATTCCTTGGTTTATATTTAACTGCTAGGTTGTTACTTTGATTTTTGTTAATCTCTTATCGGTGATGACTTTGAGTGGTTTATACTTTATGTGTCAATGCAATATTTGTGACATGAGTGTTGATACACGATAGGAATAACTCCTAGTAGAGCTTGAGTCGGATGAATATAAAACTAAGTAATTAGAATTACTAATGTGTTAATGAAATCACTACCCTAGGATTCACTTGTCTCATCTGCTTTCTCAAACCAAGTTAACTGCAAACTGTGAAAGTGTTTCACTGTTTTCATTTAAATGCTTTCTTTACTTGCTTTTATTTACTGTTTTTCTTAGCTTAATCAAATCCCAACTGTGTGTCCAAATAGTATATGAGACTGAGTATATGGTAGACAGTCTGTAAATTTATTCCCTGTGTTCGATATTCGGTACTGACCTTTAGCTATACTAGATCTACCTTGTATACTTGCAGGTATTTTTAGTGCTAATAAAAAGTGCATCAACGCCCACAACCGGTCTACTAAAACAAATATTTAGACTTTGTTAAGTTTCTTATACATTTAAATATGCAATAAACATCCATTAAATGTAAAACAAGACAACATTATGACAAAAATAATCTGTTTTATTCATTGAAAAATAAAATAAGAGTTTTTACAGTATTCAATCACTCGAAAGGTGATTTCTAGTATACAAACTCTAACATTCTATGTAATTGAATTGAGAGGAATTCAATTACAAATCCTTTGTTTGGTATAATTAAAGAATTGGTATGGAATTGCATTACAATTCCAAATCCTTAATGTGGTACTAAAAATAAAGGATTTGGAATTGAATTGAAATTCAAATTGAAATTTAAAATTTTAAAATAATTTTTTAAGTAATTATTTTTAATAAGTATTACCTTTTTACATTTTTAGATTTCTCTAAAATTTTAAAAAATATCATTTAACTCTAGTATATCATAAAATAAAACAAACACTATATACAATATCAATATAATAATGAAGCAATGATAACTACTTTCTTATTTTCGATATATAAAATAGTTTTATATGATGTATATACCTATATAATACACCCCTATAGGTTTGTGTTAAAATGACAACACCTCTTAAAGTAACAACATACCACCATTTCTAGCTAATTATTTGTACACTTGGACGAATAATCAGCTGCCATGTGGCAATCATAAAAAATGCTCAAGGTTAAATTTTCTCGGGCTACAATATCCAATACGGTAGACTGCAATTTTTGTCCGTTTGCAATAACCAATACATTAGACTGCAATCTATAGATTGCAGTGTAGCGTTTATACTATTGCAGTGTAGCGTTTATAATATTGCAGCGTAGCGAGGTGTCACAATGTCATTTTAAGAGGTGTTGTCATTTTAAATCACCCCCGATATATATATATATATATATATATATATAGGGTTTTGATCTATGCAAAACTGGATTTAAATACAGAAACGCAGAACAATATCATAATTAGGGCACTTTTAGGTCATAATTAGGTAATTTGTAGGTCATGCTAACAAAGCATGACCTAAAACGATCTTAGTATGACATTAAATCCAAATATTATAATATGACCTAAAATTGCTTAATTATGACCTTCCGTGTTTTTGGTTAATTATTGACCATTAGATCATCTAATCCTAGGGCTGAGATTTAGTCTGCATTTCTGGATTTAAACACATACTTATTTTGATCATCTCCCTATATATATATATATATATATATATATATATATATATATATTTGTGACATGAGTGTTGATACACGATAGGAATAACTCCTAGTAGAGCTTGAGTCGGATGAACATAAAACTAAATAATTAGAATTACTAATGTGTTAATGAAATCACTACCCTAGGATTCCCTTGTCTCATCTGCTTTCTCAAACCAAGTTAACTGCAAACTGTGAAAGTGTTTCACTGTTTTCATTTAAATGCTTTCTTTACTTGCTTTTATTTACTGTTTTTCTTAGCTTAATCAAATCCCAACTGTGTGTCCAAATAGTATATGAGACTGAGTATATGGTAGACAATCTGTAAATTTATTCCCTGTGTTCTATATCCGGCTCTGACCTTTAGCTATACTAGATCTACCTTGTATACTTGCAGGTATTTTTAGTGCTAATAAAAAGTGCATCAACGCCCACAACCAGTCTACTAAAACAAAGACTTAGACTTTGTTAAGTTTCTTATACATTTAACTATGGAATAAACATCCATTAAATGTAAAACAAGACAACATTATGACAAAAATAATCTGTTTCTTATATATATATATATATATATATATATATATATATATATATATATATATATATAGGATTGTATTCAAATCCTTTTCACCTCATAAATCAAATATCCTTCTTAATCTCCACCCTTGATTTGCACTGATCTAGCGGTTCACATATTAAGTTGAATCATTAAAATTTAACTCATTTTAACCGTGTAAAGGGCACAATAAGAAATAACAAATGGAGTTGGTTAAGGTATGTTCCATGATTCTCTCCCTTTACGATTTTTTCAATTTGCCGAATTATTCCCCTCAGATTTTCGCCCAATCAAATCTCCATTTCTGCTGGTTTATTTTATTTCGTCGACGGTACTTCAATCGGACATTCACCAATTTTTCATTTTTCAATCGCACATTCGATCGCACACAGATATTTATTTTTCAAGTTTGTTCGGTTGCCGATGGAAGAAGGTAAGTCACCAATTTTTCCCCATGGTTATTGATTTGGTTGCTGTCAATTTTTATTTGCTGTCAATCTGTTTGGATCAGCAAATTCGTGTTTCATGTTGGTGTGCTTCTGTATTGGTTTATTGAGATCAATTTGCCTTCTTCTGTAAGTGGCAGCAAAGGCGGTGCTCCCGGAGGAGTAGCTGACGGCGAAGGCGATTCAACTGAGGCTGAGGCTGGCGGTGAACAAACTTTTACGGAAGAATTGCTTGGATCCGTAGTCAGATGAGATCGACTCGTTGGTTTAGATCTTTCTATTTTTTTTTATTTTTGTTCAATTGTTGGATATGGTGCAAAGTGTATAGTGTTTTTTGTGGTTGCTGGATATAAACTCTGATTATTGCATTGTTGGAGTAATTTTATATTTCATTGTTGCATTGCTGGAGTAATTTACCTCTGATTGTTGCATTGTTGGATTGTCTGTGCATTATGTGGTTGTTTATGATTCAGATTTGGTGTATTGGAGCATATGGATGCTGTCTATGTTTGGTTCCCAAATTTGTTTGCACGCCAGTTATTCTCTTTCCTTAATTACTTCTCATTGCATACGAGTAATGGGTATAATTTACCATATAATGCACAATATGTGAAATGCAATACATACGAACAAGATGTACCGTGTTACGATGTTTGGCTCACGTTTCTTGTTTCCCCTAAGGGTTTAATAAGTCTAGGGGTTAGGGTATAGTACGTACACATTAATAACAACGTTTAAACTGATACGAATAATGCGCCGAATGGTAACGAATAATGGATAGTATTGACTATATAATGCACCATATGTGAACTGCAATGTATACGAGTAACATGTGTCGTGTTTCGATGATTGATACACGTTTCTTGTTTCTCCTAAGGATTTAATAAGCCTATGGGCTAGGGTATAGTACGTACTCATTAATAACAATGTTCAAACCGATACGAATAATGCACCGAATGGTAACGAATAATGGATAGTATTGACTATATAATGCACCATATGTGAACTGCAATGTATACGATTAACACGTGTCGTGTTTCGATGATTGATACACGTTTCTTGTTTCTCCTAAGGGTTTAATAAGCCTAGGGGCTAGGGTATAGTACGTACTCATTAATAACAATGTTCAAACCGATACGAATAATGCACCGAATGGTAACGAATAATGGATATTATTTACTATATAATGCACCATATGTGAACTGCAATGTATACGAATAAGATGTGTCATGTTTCGATGTTTGGCACACGTTTCTTATTTCCCCTAAGGGTTTAATAAGCTTAGGAGCTAGGGTATAGTACGTACTCATTAATACCAACGTTTAAAAATAGCGCGTGTTGAAGTTATACATAATTAACGTATTATGAAATGTACATATTATAAATAGTAAAGTAATTCTTAGGTGCATAATTAACTCGGTGAAGTACCCATTAGCCCATTGATAGTTCGTATTCCCTACAACATTCAAAATAATGACAAGTTCTCGCTACATAATGCAACGTTTTACTTAAATAATGCATATATCTGTCTACCGATGAATTTATATCCACTTTTAATATACCATGCATCCCTGAACATAGATAATGTATAAGTTTGTTTGACTGATGCTCAAAGTGGTAGTTAACTAATTTGAGCTGCACTAGTTATTGCTTCTGACAGTCGTTTGCGGAATTTCTAGGCGATTCCCACAGGCAGGATATCATCGACTGCGTCTCCGATGTCAATCCTTAACTGCTTCGTCCCTGTCCAACAATAGTAAAATGCATCATGAAACATGCAATATAATGCATAGAAAATAGATATATACTGTACAGATACTTCAAAGTAATGAACATCAAACTTGCATTCACTACTTTACCAATGTCCAACAGCAGTCGTACTGCATTCATATAGTTACGTAATGCAGTCGTATATGCATATAATGCAGAGATTATAACAAGTAATGCACATACACATATTTCATTTACTCTTTGACAATATAAAACAACAGCAAACATAATGCATGCATATAGGCAAATAATGCAATCAAATAGGCAAATAATGCATAGATTATTTCAGGTAATGAACAAACAAATATTCCATATACTCTTTGACTAATATAACACAACATTGACATGATGCACGATACATGATATATAATGAATAAAAAAAGACACATAATGCACAGACTCATTCAATTAATGAGCATAAAACTATTGCATTCACTATTTCACCAATGACCAACGGCAGTTGATTGAAGGTTGTAGCACTGAATATACTGGCATTCATATAGGTACATAATGCAGTCGTATATGCATATAATGCAGAAATTATAACAAGTAATGCACATACACATATTCCATTTACTCTTTGACACTATAAAACAACAGTAAACATAATGCATGCATATAGGCAAATAATGCAATCATATAGGAAAATAATGCATAGATTATATCAGGTAATGAACAAACAGTAGTAAACATAATGCATTCTGCGCTATGAACAAATAATCTACAAACTCGACTACATCTTTAAAGAATTAAATTTAAAATATGTCAAGCACAGAAACAGAGCAACGGCCGAACAGAATCTCACCCTCTTTCTGGGATTGTTGGGGATTTGAAGGTCTTCCTCTTTTAGTCATTACATAATTTGCGTTTAACAGCAAACAATGAAAAACCTACAAAATTTTGGCAACAAATACTCGCGGTTTAATTGAAATCGTTTGAATCGTGAACGCTTGTTAAAAAACGTAAAATAAACGACCAAACCTACCTACTGTTGTAGTGCAGTGAAATCTTGTTCAAACCGGGAAGGGATATTGGAAAGCAAGGGAACCAGCGGTGAATCTCCGAGAAATCATCGCGATTTTGACTGGGCGGCGGCTAGGGGTTTAGCTAAATTTGGAAAATGAGAAGACGCTTATTGAGAGAGAATCGGGAGCGAGATTGTGAGTAAATGATTGTGATGATGGAAAGTAGTGGAAGATCCCGCTTAATTTTCGCCAAATACGTTTTCAGCGGTTTTGATTACACAAAATGACTAAATCACCCCCATGATGCACCAAATTGGTCAAATAATGAAGCGCGGGATGATAAATATGCTATTAATCTAGAACGTCCATCCTCCATATCCAACGACCGAGATTGCGAAGAAACTTAAATCTAAGGGGAGAAAAGGAGTTTAACACTACCATATATATATATATATATATATATATATATATAGGAAAATGATCAATACAAAACTTGATCTCAATACAAAATCCAGACCAGATCCTGACCATGAGATTTGACAATCCAATGGTCAATAATTAAACAAAAACACGGAGGGTCATTGTAAAGCAGTTTTAGGTCATATTATAAACTTTGGGTTTGAGGTCATGTTAAGATCATTTAATGTCATCCTTACTATAATGACGTGAAAATAAGCTTACAATGACCTAAAAATGACTTTTGTGTGCTTGGTTCTGCATTTTTGTATTAAGAATGGTTTTGCATGGATCAAAACCCTATATATATATATATATAGTTGTGATCATATGATAACCCCCAATTTGTGTGATAACTCTATAACCAAATCTGGACCACGCATATTTTCTAATCTTGTGGCTGAGATTCAAACTTAGATTTAATTCATAAAAAAAGCGCAGAGGGTAAATATGTCATTTTCCTCATTTAATTTCTGAATTTCGCTCCATTCTTTCACTCTCACTGCATAAAATGATAGTTTTGCTGAAGGTATGTACATAAAATGATAGTTTTGACGGATAGAATGATAGTTTTGGCGGATAGAATGATATTCTGAGTTGATACAATGATACTTTTACTGATTTGTAGGTATGTACATAAAATGATAGCTTTGGTGGATAGAATGATAGTTTTGGCGGATAGAATGATACTCTGAGTTGATACAATGATACTTTTACTGATTTGTAGGTATGTACATAAAATGATAGTTTTGGCGGATAGAATGATAGTTTTGCCGGATAGAATGATACTGATTTGTAGGTATGTACATGTGTGATGTGTCAACTCTTGCTTTACTTATCTCTGCTTGGAAGAAGGGTATGCTGGATGAATTCCTTTTGAGATAGAATTTCAGATCATAGTATAAAACATGAAAAGTCATCATATTATAAGAGTGTGTGTGTCATAAACACTAGTTTATTTATTTAGTTATTACATTCATAGTAGTAGTAAAAGAGGAATGATGCACAGGTAGCAGCAGAGTCCGTTTAGTTTATTTAAGAGATGTACAATTGGTGGGAATGGTGACGTTGCAGGCGTTGGCTACTTTGGCGGCGTTGGGAGATTGGATGTAATGCTTGTAGGTTGGGTTCTTGATGAATGAGCAGAAACAGGGCTCCTGCTCCTTCAGCCTACTGCAGCAGTCCGGCGGGGTGGAATTATTGAACTGAGTATTCACCCGGCCGGGTGAAACTCTCTGGAGTCTTCATGAACAAAACTGGCGACCCGGCCGGGTGGAATTATTCAACATAAATTCCAACCGGTAGGGTAGCACTCCCGGCAATCGCGTGCGACTTTCGTAGATCGGCCATATCTCTCTCATTCGAACTCCGATTGGGGCGTGTGAGGTACCCACGTGAAGCTCTTTCGATGATGAAGACAATGGTAGTCTCAAAATAGGGTTTGGACCCCATCTTGATAGGCAGATTAACGTTTGAAGTAGACCCCGGCCTCATCTTGGCTCATTTTGACCCTTTTTTACCTATTTTAACTTCAAACACTAGGTAAACTCATCAAAGCACCTTTATAGTGAAATATGGACATAAACGCTAAGATAATGCAATAAAAGCACATAAAAGATCATGTTTAATGTCTAATAAAACAGTTAAAATCCGAGTTTATCATAGAATGATACTCTGAGTTGATAAAATGATAGTTTTGCCAGATAGAATGATACTCTGAGTTAGATTTATAGTTGTTTCACTGATGTTAAGTGATTATGAAAACCGTAGTTTCTGTGGTTAGATTTATATTTGTTTCACTGATGTTAACTGATTATGAAAATCGTATGGCCTTTGTATTATGTTTACATGGTTAGATTTATAGTTGTTTTGCAAATAAGAGTGAAGTGAAATCATAATAAGAGTGATGTGTTTTGTGAACAAGAGTGAAGTGTTTTCGGAACAAGAGTGATGTGTTTTGTGAAAAAGTGTGAAGTGTTTTCTGAACAAGAGTGATAGAGTGAAGTGTTTTCCGAACAAGAGTGATGTGTTTTGTGAACAAGAGTGAAGTAAACTCAGAATAAGAGTGAAGTGTGTTCTGAACAAGAGTGATGTGTTTTGTGAACAAGAGTGAAGTAAAATCAGAATAAGAGTGATGTGTTTTCTGAACAAGAGTGATGTGTTTTGTGAACAAAAGTGAAGTAAAATCAGAATAAAAGTGATGTGTTTTGTGAACAAGAGTGAACTGTTTTCTGAAAAAGAGTGATGTGTATTGTGAACAAGAGTGAAGTGTTTTCTGAACAAGAGTGATGTGTTTTGTGAACAAGAGTGGAGTAAAATCAGAATAAGAGTGATGTGTTTTGTGAACAAGAGTGAAGTGTTTTCTGAACAAGAGTGATGTGTCTTTGATTTTTTGCTATATTGATTTTTTTTCTCATATCCATGAAGCTGCTGCAGCTGAAATAAGGTCTAAGATGCATGATTGAAACACGATTGCAAAGGACACAGCAGAGGACACGATAAAACACGATTTGTAATTGAAACTATCATTTTATCATTTCAAACTATCATTTTATCCACTGAAACTATCATTTGAAACTATCATTTTATCATTTTATGCAAAAGTATCATTTTATCATTTGAAACTATCATTTTATCCACTGAAACTATCATTTTATCCCATGAAACTATCATTTTATCCCCTGAAACCATCATTTTATTAAGTATCATTTTACCTTCTGAAACTATCATTTTATCCCCTGAAACTATCATTTTATCAAGTGCAACTATCATTTTACCGTCTGAAACTATCATTTTATATGATAATATTAGCTTTCAATACTACTTTCAATTTGTTGCGATTTTATTAACAAGATAAAATCTCCAAATCAAAAATTGAAGATCAGTATTATTCCTTTCATTTCTTAAAGGTACTGTTATTTTCATTCGGCAAAAACGTTTTCTACAACTCATTACCTCTAATTAATAATGTGGACAATAGCCACAATACAACAAGCAAAGTTTAGTACTCTCTAAATTTTGGGATTTTAGATAAAAATATTTATGTATATTAATCATATCAAAATTATCCATATGCATTGTATATTATTCCGCAACATTCTATACAACATGGCATTGCTTCCCCCACCCTACACCACCCCCCTTCCCCAAAAAAGCAATAATATTTCTCACACAAAAACCCACACACAAGTATATATTCACATCACACAGTGAGAGTGAGTAAAGGCAAACCAGCTTATGCTATATTTACAGAACAACGGTGCGTCGTGATCTCGATTCATTCATAAATCCAAGCAGATTACTCACTCGTATACGCATACACTCTCTATCTCTACACATACATTAATATACGGTGGCGACATGGCGGCTGAAGAGGCGGTGGCGGCGGTGGCGCTGATCGACTCGGACGGGGACGGGTTGTTGGGTTTGGAGGATTTCGTGAAGATAGTGGAAGGAGCGGGAGAGGAAGAGAGGCAGAGCGATTTGATAGGTCAAATTTTGATATATCCGAAATGACAATTTTGCCCTTATATAACAAAAATATGATAGTTTTATTTGATAAAATGATAGTTTTGTTAGATTAAATCTAGACGACATATTTTAAAAATGTGTGGTGGAGATTTAGTTATAGGGTTATCATACAAATTGGGGTTATCATTATAATGCACCCCATATATATATATATATATAGGATTGTATTCAATGTCGAACTAATTTTAATGACCGAACTAGAGACCAAATCTTGTCCACCTATTTTTATAATCTTGTGGTCATAATTAATTCAATCAAATATTATTAAATATTGCCTAATTATATTATAATATTTCAAAATATATAGCTGGGGGATTCTTTTGTAATTTTAACTTGAGCGGTTATCACCTTTTCCATAATTCAAACCATGTGAATATGGCAAAGATTATACTGTTATTCCATTCCATCGCGATTATTCTGCAATTACATTCCATCAATTAAATCTCCAATTCAATTCCATCGTGATATTCAACAAGCTCTCCTTCAAATTGCAATATCTGTCTCAATTAAAAAATAGAACAATCCTTCTCCCGCATCTTAATTTTGCCGGATGCAGCAAACGTCCGATCGAACAATCCTTCGCTCACTGCCTCGCTCTCTCTCGTGCCTCTGCCTTCGCCGGCGAGTGGCGGCAGGACATCGGTCATCCCCCCTCTCTCTCTCGCTCAAAATGAACCAATGTAGTGTGCCACCACTGTCGCTGCTACATTGTCGTCGTTTAAATCACTTCATTTTATAATAACTGTATTTCATCTTATAATGAAATAACTTCACCCGAGAAATGGAAAACTTTCGATTAAAACCTCCCTCATCCATCTTCTACATCTCGCTTACTGCATCTCTCTCCAGTGCCTATCTATGCCTTCGCCAACGAGTGGTGGCTTCATTCCCCCTCCCACTCACGTGTGGCCTCTCTATCTCAAGCCCTTAGCGAAATAGATGTCCATCCTCCCGACGTTGTCAAAACCAAGGGTTCAGGAAGACGGCCTCTTACAAGCCTTGAGCAAGCTATGAAGATGAAGGCAAAGCATGGTCGTAAATGTGCCGAATGCGGCGAGGTTGGTAATCATGATGCAAGAAATTGCAAAAAGATTAAGGAGATGCAGAAGAAAAAGTAATACGAGATATCTTTCGTCACGATGTCTTGATGTATTGTCTTAGTTTTTTAACTTCTTTATATTTTTCTTAGATGAATATATTTTCTGTTTCGATGAATATAGTTTCTTAATAAATGAAGTAGTTAGGCTATTCAAATTACATTTTGGATGGATGAACTAATCTGATGGTTTGATGAATAAATATCTACACAGAATGAATAATTTTTAATATAGAGTGATCTCTTTATATTATCATTCATATTTTATCGAATTCATAAAATGTTTTTTCATACTATAGTACATTTACTTCATAGTAAAACCATGTTTCCGCAGCCCTCAGTATAAAAATTCCATAATATATTCTTTAATCTAATAAAAATCTCTAACAAGTGTACTACATAATATACCAGTTTTGGTTACTTTAAGCTAATAAAAAAGGAATATTTAGACTATTCGGTTTACAGTTTACGTGGGAAAAATTGTTCCGATTTCAAATATCAAAACATCACTTCTTCTTAAGGTAACATGCTATCATTTTTTCAACATCAATGTCCTTATTTTTGCTTTCCTCTACGTAGTAACTCGGCATTCATGACTGATTATTGCATTCATCAAGGTTGAACAGTATTTGGACCACAATTAAAATTCATGAATTGTGGATAGCTCGCCAGAACGGTTTTCCAATTGAATACAATTGTACTAGAATCAGAAAACAAAAAATCAGAAAACAAACCGAGAATTTGAAAACATAAAATCAGGAAATATGAAGGATGAACTACATTACCATATGCACTGAACTTTAAAACGAGGATCAGAAAACATGAAGGATGAACTACATTACCATATGCGCTAAACCTATTTGAAGAAATACGAGAATTTGAAAACACTTCATATATCACACACATAAATCATTCACAAACCACCTACTAATACCAATCAGAAGTAAAAACTCATCTAAAACTGAACACACTTCATATATCGCACACATAAATCATTCACAAACCACCAACTGACACCAATCAGAAGTAAATACTTCATCATATGCAGAAAAAGATTTCATTTTATAATTAAATAAAATTAGCTAAATCATTTTCATTTTCTTCCAATAAATACTTCTGCTTATGTTCAAAATACTTCATCGAACAATTTCATAGCTTCAGTTACATAGGAACACTTTACTGAACTAAAATCAAACGACATAGTTTGGACCAAAATTAAAATTCTTGAATTGTTGATAGCTCACCAGAACGGTTTTCCAATTGAATACAGTTGTACTAGAATCAGAAAACACAAAATCAGAAAACAAACCGAGAATTTGAAAACACAAAATCAGGAAATATGAAGGATGAACTAAATTACCATATGCGCTGAACTTATTTGAAAAATATGAGAATTTAAAAACACAAAATCTAAACAAAATAAACAAATGCTTTGAACTCACTGACTCCAGATGAAGTTTTGGAGCGCAACATCCGCTCACCTAAAACCAAAATTTTCGAGTTAAGGTTGTAGGGTTTTCGTAGATTGAGAAAAATGCTTAAGCAAAAAAAATACCGTTCAGTTTTGTAGATCTTGTCTCCACCATTGTTGAAATTCCACAGATAATCTATGATGGAGAATGCCGACGGAAGGAATTAATCGGTGAATAAGTGAAGAGAATGGGAGTATGACACACCGCGTTGGGGGAGAAGAGTGTGGGAGGAAGATGAAACGTTGAGCGGGAGACTGAAAGGGTGACTTTTGATTTACCCTAACACAATCTCCCTTGAATTACGCTACATTCAATTTTACCCAATTACAATAATTTACAGAATGACTAAGATGCCCTTTGGATGAACAATTTAATTCATAGGATGAAATACGAATTTAAGAGTTAGGAGCTCTAATCTCAACCACTAATTTAAAATCCATTGGCTAATCTTTAGTCTCTAGTTCTACACTAAGAAGGTGTTGTGGGAATAAGGGGACCCTATATATATATATATATATATATATATATATATATATGGGTTGCGTTAAAGATAGAACCATTCTTAAGTGTAGAACCTAGAACTCTACACATTTTATTCATTGGATGAGGAAAAAATGACGGTCAAGATTAAAAATCATACATATTAGACTATGTTTTCACGACATTCCGGACTCAACATGTGAAAAAACTCACATGTTGATGGAAGAATGAATGAAACGAAGAAGAGTCCATGCATGCTTTATTTTTTCACTTATCTGCATTCACCCATTAATAATAGTTTTGGTTGTAATGGGAAGTTATTGTGCAAATCCACACCATTGGATTAAAAGATCTAACGACCTCTGTTTGGCATTTATTCTACGTTTAAGAATGGTTCTATCTTGATCACAATCCTATATAGGGTTGCGTATATATATATATATATATATATATATATATATATATATATATATATATATATATATATATATATATATATATATATATATATATATATATATATATATATAGGGGAGCGTTATTCTCCTATTCATCCCTTAGATCCTTTATTCTTCTTAATATGGGCCGTTAGATCTCATTCATCAACGGTCCAGATGATCTGCATTATTACACTATGATGGTGCATTATTAGTCGGTGTGCATTATTCAACTGAAAATCTGCATTATTACACTATAATGGTGCATTATTAGTCGATGTGCATTATTCAACTAAAAATCTGCATTATTAAATGACACGTGGAATCAATCTAACCGTCGGATGACAAAATCGTGGGGCTGAGATTAAAAAGAACAAAGAACAAAAGATACAAAAAGGAAATGAATACATCCCTATATATATATATATATATATGGTAGTAATAAAATGCAAACTCATATATTGTACAAATTCCAAACTATGATTTGGACCGTTAAAAAATATCAACATATGATAAAATAGTAGCAACAGAAAATGTCAACACAGTGTCAACACAATATCAACACAGCATCAAATGTTGATACTGTGTTGACATTTGTGTTGCTAATATTTTGTCATCTGTTGACATTTTCTGACGGTTCAGATCATAGTTTGGAGTTTGTACAATATTTAGAGTTTGCATTTGATTACATTCCTATAAATATATAGTGCAGGTGCCTTTATAATTTAAATACTTCCTCCGCTCCACCATAAATTATCAACTTTCCATTTTTTTTCTCTTTTAGCAAAAAACAAATCATTTTTTCTCTGTTACTCTATTCCATATCTCCTACTTTATTCCATTTTTCTTACTTTATTATTACTTTATATCTCTTACTTTTTTCTCTTTCATACTTTATTCACTCCACTTTAACTCAATAAATATTACTGCCTCCGTCCCAGCCTAAGCGAGACGTTTCTATTTTGGCACATGAATTTAGGTAGTGGTGTTTAGTGAATTAAATTATTAATAGTAAAGTAAGAGAGAGTAAAGTAAGAAAGAGAATGAAAGAAAAAAAGTAAGAGAGATAACAAAGTAAGAAAGAAAAAGAGAGAATAAAGTATAAGAGAGGAAAAAGTAAGACAGAGAAAGAGAGAATAACGTAAGAGAGAGGAAAAAGTAGAAGAGAAAAGAGGAAAAAGTAGGAGAGGGGAGTGAGTTGTTTATTGCCAAAAAAGGAAACGTCTCATTTAGGTTGGGACGTACCAAAAAGGAAAACGTCTCACTTAGGCTGGGACGGAGGGAGTATTTCCTTAAATCCATGCCCAAAAGAAATTATACATGACGAAAGGAGTACAAGATAATTATGCATGAATTAGTTATATTCAAATTATATCATCTCAATAATATAATCCTGAAACAATATCAATTAATACAATCATTTTCCAAATCACATGAATTAGTTATATTCAAATTATATCATCTCAATAATATACTCCTGAAACAATATCAATTAATACAATCATTTTCCAAATCATTAAGACAATATTATACATATAATAAAGATAATACTGTACAATTGTTGGAAAATAAGTAAATAGTACTATCACAAACAAAAATAAGACAAATGATTATAAAAGAAGAAACAAAGCTTCATAAGCATGAAAATCTAGTTCATGCATCAACAAATGATTACAATATTGAGCAACTCTAGTTTGAATCTCGGCATCAACTTCATCCAATAATGGATCATTAGGTGCTTCAACTCGAATAAGATTATGAAGAATAACACAAGCATTGATGATCTTCACATGGGTTTTGGCATAAAAAAAAGACACTTCTCTAAGAATTTTCCATCGCTTTTTGAATAGTCCATAAGCTCTTTCAATCACATTCCTAACGGTTGCATGTCTGAGGTTGTGTAACTCCTTTGAATTTTGTGGATTATTGCCTGTCTGAGGTTGCGTAACTCCTTTGGATTTTGTGGATTATTGCCTCTATTGGACCACTCATTGAGATGATATCGAACACCTCTATAAGGTGCAAGAAAGCCAGGTCCATTGGCATATCCTGCATCTATCACAAAATACTTATTTACAAAACAAGTGAAACTTGATTATTAATTTAGGCTCAAAAAAGATATCAAAGGGAAATAAATAAAATTTACCAACCACAAAACCTTGGGTACTATGAGTGGATTTTTTCTAACAAGAGAATCTCGTAATACTCTACTATCTACTGCAGATCCTTCCCACCCCAGTAAAATATAGGTAAATGAAGGGAGTACGATCTGGTAGTAGTGTGGTTTCACATGGAGTAAGCAAGTGTGCACAGAGAAAACTAATGCAAGTGCTCGGTCAAGACACCACGCTCCTTAAATCCACTGGATCACCAGGTCTAAGAACTTAAGAGAACACAGAGTGTTTTTGTAGTTGGACACACTCGACTCCCCTTCAAAAATAAATCCCTCAACCTGAATACTATAAATTAGCATAGGAAAGCGGGGTCGATCCCACGAAGATGGATTCGTGAAGTAGTGCTTAGAGACTCTGGAAACAAGCGGCTGCTGCCACGCAAAAGGGTTGAGAATTTTAACTACCTCTAGATCTAGGCACGAAATGTAAATGCTAGACCTAAGACACAGAAAATGTAATAGAATCAGACTTCAATACTGAGAGACACATTTTACTTCCTAGATTAAGTAAACGACTAACTAACTAAGACTAGACAGGGAAAATAAAACAGTGGGGACCATGACTCCAAATATAGCAAGTACGGCTAAAGCTGCAAATAACAAACTCATGCTCCAACTAACAACGACATGCAATTTCCTAACCGATTCAAGCACGCAAATGGAGAAAACAGAGCATATATCTAGATTCGAACAGAATATAAAGATTTGGATGCCGGAAACTTGCTATGAACCGGAAATACATCAGATCTACGTAAACTAGGCGAAATAAAATGAAAACACGTAAACTAGGCATAAAATTAAATAAATCTTGCTCAGATTCACGTCGGGTGCTTAATCCACTCCGGATCCAAGCGATCCGAACCCAACAACAGACACAATTGACTCCATAACTCCGGTTTTCACAGATTTGCTCCGATCAACTCCAAATTCAAACAATCACAGACAACTCCACAACACCAGCAAACTCAACCCTCCGATTCATCCACAAACAGACTCCGATCACCCAGATCCAACCACAAACCTGCATAAATTCAGAAAACAACTGCGAAACGCACCAAACTCGAACAATCCAACTCCAAAATTCCGAAAATCAACATACAGACGTAACAGAAAATCAAACTTGCATTAAAATAAGAGAATATTCGGCAAAAGCAAACAGAGGTCCGAGCTTCGAACAACGAAGCTCGGCAAAATCAGTAAAGTATGAAAGCGGAAATTAAATTATTTCTTCGCCCCCACCGAAGGACGGTGTTACAACCCAATCGAAAATATATGAAAGCTCAAAGTAAACCCCAGTGCATGACCCCCCTGAATCTCCCCACGAAAAGAACCCAAGTGTGTGAAAAGTGAACTAAGCTACAGGCTGTTAGCGAGGCCTCCAACCGAGAAGATCCCTCCAGCGTGCATGCTTCTGCCTTTTATAGACGCGGACATAGCCTTCTAGAGTCTTCGTAGAAATCTCTATTCTACCCTTCAACTCCGAGGCTTCCTCCGTCAAGCAATTTTCTGCATAATGTCCACTCATTCGCCTATTTTCTAGGTCCATGCAACTGTCCTCCTCCTTTCCTGGACCTGGCGAAAATCTTCACATACCTGGCTTAAAACGTGCGTTAGACCCAGAAATTTTACGAATTAAAACCCTAGACCTATGCATGAAATTAGCCTTATCAAACTTCTCACACTTAAACCATGCTTGTCCTCAAGTATGAAAGACAAGAAAAAGAAATAAGGCGAATTTCTATGCACGGTTCCCAAGAACGACTCTACAAACAAGATACTAACACAAAAACAGACTCCTAAACCTAGACAACTACAGACTCAGAAAAGAAAATAACACACCAAGAACACAAAACACAACAAATAAGCATGCACTAGTTTCAACTTTTAGGCGACTGTCCCCACAAGCTTAAGTTCTCTCTGATCGTCTACAGTCTTCAAATCCTCCTTCTTCCTTCGTCGACCTAAACGGTCCGTCAGTTTGTCAAGAAACCTATGGATTTCCTAGCGGTTAGGTTCGCTCGATCACTCATTCCTTACCAGGGATATTAAGATCAAAACGCTCCAAAGTTAAAGTTACACCACTGATGCGTTGGGTTATGAGAGTTTCTCCTTTCTATCATCTCCTTTTTCCCTATCCTCTTTTTTTTATTCCTGGGTCAGGTAATTTTTTACTTCCTGCCCTTAGGTAGTTAACCGTCTTTTTATTTTCTTTTTCCCAATTTCCCGCTGGACTTCGTCCAGCTTATACCTCCGAATTTTATTTTATTTCTCCCCTGGACTTCGTCCAGCTTATAACACCAGTTCCTGGACTTCGTCCATCTTATACCTCCATAATCCATTTTTTCTCCTTTATACTCTACTCCCTAAGCATCAAGTGGTTGCCCATTTTTCACATGTTAGCTCAAAGCGTTTAAGCTTATAACTTACTTTTATAGTAGGGCTGCACAGCTAGGTTATCTAAGGCATTTTCCAACGTCCTTACTTCATTCAGACCGCTTTTAGTTTATTAAGGAAAAAGGCATCAAAGTTGACGTGCATCCTTTCTTCAATTGCTCTTACTAAGGGAATTTTTACCTTATTGTATCCACTAGCTCATGCAACACGCAACACACAGAAATAAAAAAAAAACTGAAGACTCTCATTCACAGAAAAAGAAAAACAAAACAAAACAAATACTGCACCTATTCCCTCCCCCTCCCACTTCACTCAAACTTGTCCCCAAGCTATCCTAGTGAAGGGGGGAATAGGGAAGTATAAATAACACAAAACAGACCACAAAACAAACAAACAACATTCTAAAAACAAAACAAACTTCCCACACTTAGACCGTACACCTGGCTAAGTGGGAGAAAGCTCAACAACCAAAACCAAACATGCAAAAACAGCACAACCCCTTCTCACACTTAGACCAAAGATTGGGCTAAGTATGGGAAGGTGCAACACATAGATACAGAACGAAGCATGCTGGCACAGATAATCATAAACAGAAAGCAATAAAAGATGAAAAGTAAAAGTTACTTGGGTTGGGGAAATCAATTCGGGGTCTGGCCCCCTTGGGAGCCAGACTTGGGCGGCACGGCCTGTTGGGTTACTTTAGCTTTCTTTCTTGCCGACGACTCCGGCTTCTCTGTCATCTCTTCTGTCTGTCTGGGTACGGTCTTCTTCAAGGTCACGGGTCTAGTGGAAGACGGGGTGGTTAGAGGCTTGTTGGCTTGTGGCGGCTTCTGGATAGATAGATTTCCTGGACCTAGCGCCTTGGATCCGCCACTAGGTGCAGGAAGTGACTTTGGCGCGTCCGGGAATTTCTCGCGCAACCACTTCATCATTGTCATCATTAAAGAGACGGCCTTTCCCATCCTATCAGCGTGCCTCGACGACGCTGCCACCAGATCAGTGATGCGCCCCTTTAAGGCCAAGACCTCCTCTCTGCTCATCCCGATCTCTATTTTCATCTCGTCTACCTCCGTTCTCATTCC
This sequence comes from Salvia splendens, assembly GCF_004379255.2. Classification (NCBI taxonomy): domain Eukaryota; kingdom Viridiplantae; phylum Streptophyta; class Magnoliopsida; order Lamiales; family Lamiaceae; genus Salvia; species Salvia splendens. The sequence goes on along the minus strand of NC_056036.1, from coordinate 16,847,716 downwards.
GACGCCCTCTTTCCGTACTCTCTCAATCTCAACATTGTCCTTTCCTTTACCCCGTAGGGCCACGATCTCTTCTCTCACCATTTTAATTTCGGATCTCATCCATCCAACCTCCGTTCTCATTTCTTCCACTTCAATCCCGCTACCTGCTTCCACACTCGCTGTTTCCTGTTTCACCTGCACATCTGACTTGCCAACTTCGTAAAAACAGACCTCCTTCCCCTGCGTGATTAACAACCCCTTGTTGAAGAAGTAATCCATGTTGAAGACCTCCGGGGTAGACACACCTTCACTTCCCGGCAAGACTTGTGGATCCTCATGATCACATTGCGCTGCAAATAAGCCCCCAGAAGATGGCATGTGTATAGGTGCCTGGAAGGGTTGGCAGTTACTTGGTGGCAAGCTTGGGCTAACCAGTATCCCAAGTGGACACGCACTCTCGTGGCCATACACCAAGTAAAGTACAAGTCGGGGGGTTGTCAAGGCGTTGTTGGCGGTGCCCATCAGATTGTAGCTAATGAATGTCTGGGCAAACCTCAGAATCCTGTTCTCGATATGGTGGGCTTTCGAAAAGCTGGTCTTGAACTGACCCACCCTTGGATGAGTCACAAACTCCCATGCACTCTGTGTCCTGTCCGTAGAGTCCATTCACGGATGGTCATCACATGCTCTTCATTGAAGAGGCGGAAGTTGATGGACTCGGCATCCAAGTCAGCGGTGGACTTAAAATGGAAGGTCGAAAAGAATTCCCGTGCCAAATCTATTGGAACTTCGGAGGTGCTGTGCTTAAGCAACCAGTCAAAACCGATTGCGTCGATATACGCTCAGAATTCATCGTTGCTCGAGATCTCCTTAAGCTCGGCTGAATCGTACATTTTCTCGGATTTAGCATACTTCCCCACAGCACTCTTTTCCTTATATATTGCTGTGTGTTTTGGGTCTGTGAACTTTATCATCTTGTCCAACAGCTCCTTGGTGATCCAGATTTCCGTCGGCTCGAAGTTGAGCTCTTCTTGTTGTTCCTTTACAGAGTCGCTGGACCCATCAGGGCTTTCGGACTCAGCAGCGTACGGTACCTTAGAAGGCGGAGGGAGAGAGGGATCAACGGACTTCCCTTTTGCTTTCTTGGTCGAGGAAGGAACAATCTGTTTTCCTTTCCTCTTCCTCTCGACCGCGTGGCAGCGCTCCTCCTCGTCGCTCTCCCCATCGCTAGGTCTAGGAGAGATTACCTACTCAGGGGCTGCGGTCTCTAGACCCCGCGACCCTTCTTCTGTCTGCGGGATGTGTTCCTCGATGTCATCACGTAAACTCCGACGAGCTTACCTCCTTGCATCCCTTGCGTCAACCGGTGAATCGATCCCGTCGGGGACATCAGTCAGATCCACCATCAAATTCATCCTGTCGCTGACGGGTTCCTGTACATCTCCAGAAACGAGGGCTTCTCCCTCCTCAATCAACAATGGGGTTGCCCCCGCGATGTAAATAGGGGTTTCTACCCCAACCGAACCTTCCTCGTCGTGGGTTTTAGCACCCACTGCTTTTACAGGGGTCACCCCCTCACTAACACTTTCTTGGGCTTCATTGCCCTTCAAAACAGTCTCACAAACACTAGGGGTTTCCCCCTCTCCAAACTTCTCCAAAACAGGGGTTTCCCCCTCAGTACGACTATCAGCAACAGCAGAAAGATCCACACCCACAGATTCAGGTAGGGTTTCTCTCTCAACAAAATCCACAGTAAGCACAGGGTTCACCCCCTCAGAGATTCCAACTACTTCATCATTTAAAACAGGGGGTTCCCCCTCAACGACAGAATCTAACCTGGGTTCACTTTCAGCCAATAGTTCCAGCCATGCCGCCAGATCTGCTTCTTCTTCGTGTTTTTCTGCAGCGGTTGTCTCTGGGACGGCAGTGGTGGGTTCTGCAACGGACTCTGGTTGGGGTGTTGAAACCCCTGAAGTTTCCGGTGGTGGTGGTACGGCAGATGTTGAAACAGCCGGTACGGTTCCCCCCATCGCAGATGCGAACATGGCAAACGCCTCCATCGCTTTTTCCGCCCCCCAAGTTTTTGTAGTAAGTCAGCCATGAACGCCGCCGCGTTAGAATCGGAGGATCTTGAAGTGCTTCCGATACTCTGTTTGTTGTCCATGAAGAATTCTGTAAAATTTTCACAGAAACTCGGACGGAATTTTCTTTGATTAGGGTTAGAGAAAGAAAACCTAGAGAGAAATTTGGGGAATTTCGAATGCAGAGAGAGAGTGAGTAATGAAAAATAAAAAGTATCACACGGTTATTAGCTGATAGGTATGGAAGAGGACGGTTTTGCAGGCATGACGCTAGCGACCGTACGCCTCCCCATAAAAGTGGCTTTTGAAATCCGAACCGATGCCAACTCCCTCCAATATTTACTCCTCAATTCCCTGCCCTAGTAGATACTTCCTGCAAAGTCACACTTAAAAAAAACATCAAACTAAAAAAAATGAAACGCCAGACTCCCCGGGTCTTGGGTATGACAGTATCAAAATCATGCCTAAGGAGTCTGGTTTTCCGAAAATATTTTTGGAAGATTGTTTTTTTTTAATTTGTTTGGATTTTTTCCTTGAATTAAAGAAAACAATTAAATATTTACAAATTGTGTTCAAGTGTTCTCAAGATTCCCTAGGTCAGGTCATGGTAAAACTTCTTGGATACTGGACCTAGGAAATCTCTAAGAACACTCACTTCCCAGACCGATTAGACGATATCAGGGAGTGCGAGTAGTGGCATTTCGTCCACTACACACATCTCCGAGTTATCCCTAAATACCTTCACACGATGACCGTTGACAAGAAAAGGAGTCGAGTTTGAAGTAATTCCCTGGATCTCTACTGCTCCATTTGCACGAAGACTCACAATAGTGTATGGTCCAGTCCATTTGGACTTCAGCTTACCAGGCATCAACTTTAGGTGGGATTGGAATAGGAGAACTTTTTGACCTACTCTCAATTCTTTGACCCGTAGGTTCTTGTCATGCCAGAGTCTTGTTTTTACTTTGTACCACATTGCCGATTCATATGACTCCAGCCTTAACTCCTCCAACTCCTGCAGCTGCAAATTTCTCTCTTCCTCACAGGACTCGGGTCTCATGTTAATCTCATTGACCTCCCAATATGCTCGGTGTTCTAATCCCACGGGCAAGTGACACATTTTTCCAAACACAAGCCTATAAGGTGACATCCCAATAGGCGTCTTGTACGCTGTCCTGTAAGCCCATAGTGCATCTCCAAGCCTCTTACTCTAGTCCTTCCTAGACGGATTAACCGTCTTCTCCAGTATCGCCTTTATCTCCCTGTTGGAGATCTATGCTTGCCCATTTGATTGAGGGTGGTATGGTGTGGAAAGGCGATGGTGAACTTCGTACTTTCTCATTAGAGCTTCAATAGTCCGGTTACGGAAATGCGTCCCATTGTCAGATATTATAGCTCTGGGCACTCCGTACCTGTTAAAAATGTTAGCCCTAAGGAATTTCGCTACCTCTTTGGCTTCACAAGATGTGGTCGCCTTGGCCTCTATCCACTTTGAAACATAATCAACTGCTACAAGTATGTATGCGTTCCCGTATGAAGACGGAAATGGACCCATGAAGTCCATTCCCCAGACATCGAAGATCTCACATACAATCACTGGAACTTGTGGCATTTCGTCCCTCCTGGAGATTCCCCCGGTCTGTTGACACCTCTCACAGTTCTGACAAAACTCGAAAGCATCTTTATGCAATGTAGGCCAGTAAAAACCGCTATCTAACACCTTTCTTGCGGTCTTCCTAGGTCCAAAGTGACCTCCACAAGCTCGGACATGGCAATGATTTAGTACAACCCTCTGTTCCCACTCCGGGATACACCTCCGGATTACTTGGTCAGCTCCCATTCTCCACAAATACGGATCGTCCCAGAAATAATACTTGGCTTTGCTTTTGAGCTTCATTCTCTAGGCCCGGGAGATTTCATGCGAACTAGGCACCTCTCCAGTGACCAAGTAATTTGCCAGGTCTGCGAACCTGTAACATCCCAAAATTTTTGTGACTTTATTTTCATATGGGTGTCGAATAAAATTTCCTTTTATGAAATTAATTGTTTCTATGTGATTAAGTTGATTATATGAAATAATTGTTATGAGTGATGTGGAATGAAGTATTGTCTAATTGTTATATGTTCCAATGTGAGGAAATTAATTAAGTGAGATCATGCATTTTATTCTAGCCAATTTAATGGGATATTTTCGGCCTCTTCAAAATTATTGGAATTAATATTCTCTTCTTGGATTTAATTAATTGTTTTGGGATATTTATCCAAATTAAATCCAAACCAAATTATCCCTAATTTATGCTACATGAAATTCGAACTCTAGCTATTTTTTTTGGGAGTTTCGAAAAATCCCCTATTTAATAGGAGGATGAATTATTTTTCTTTGATTTAATTGATGCCTTATTGATTCCCTTCTTTTATTTCAAATCCAATTAAATCATGCCACATTTTACTTGCTCACTCTAATTGAATTGATATTTGAAATATTTCCTTATGGCAATTAAAGCCAAATTTTCGCCCCTTCCCTATTTGTGGAGAAATTGTATTTGTTTCCTATTGTTGTGGAATCCCTTTTTATTCAAATAAATACCAAATAAATACCTATGTCTAATTAGTTGGGGATGTGAATATTTTCTTTCTATTTTGTCTCCATCCCACACGCCCCATATGCTTCTATTTAACCTAGACTATAAATATTAAAAAACCTTAACCCTAGCCCCCATTGTCATCCTACACGCCTCCCTCCATCCTCCCTCACTCTCACACGTTTTCTCCTCCTCTCCCACTCTTCCTCCCCAAAAACCTCCCATTCAAGCTTTATTCTTGCACCCATTGAAGTGATTTTCAAGAGTCTCCGACGGATTGCATTGTTCTTTGCTTCTACCGATTTATTTTTGTCCAAGAAGGTATATTTGCTCTCTTTTCCTCATCCTTTTCGTTTGAACCATGTTCTTGAGTCCTACATGCATGTAGAGGGTGTAGGATTAATAGATCGCAAGATATATCGGGGGGAAAGTGTGTTGTCGTAAGAACTTGGATGGTTATGTGTTTTTGATTGAAATCATGTGATGTTGGATTGGAATATTTGGTGAATGATGTGAGTTTATGTGCAAATGTGTATGAGAAACCTTAAAGCATGATTATGTGTTTTCAAGCATGAAAAATTGGTGTTTGGTTGATGGAAGATGAAAACCCTATTTTTGAACTATGAACCTGAAATCTGTGGTGCACGACCAGTAACTTATGATCTGTAATTGACCCACCAAAAATACGAATTTTGATATGAAATTTTTACTGAGTAAACTTCGAGGTGTTTCCTATGTCTCGTGTGAATTTCAGCCCTTTTTATTGAAAAATGAAATTTTAATAAATTTTTGAAGTTGACTGCGCAAATCTGCCAGAAACTCGTGTTCTCTCCAAGAATATTTCGTTTTCTGTTTGACTGACCAAATGACCTCCGATTGATGTGATTCTTGAAATATATGAAAATTTGAAGTGTCTTCTGAGTCGTGTTAAATTTTCAGCCGTTTTGGGCATTGGATGAATTTATGGTGAATTTCTCAAATGAACTGTGCAGTGCTGTCAGAAATTGTATGTTCCGACCAGAGAGTTTAATATGTGATATGACTGACTAAATGACGTGATTTCGGTGTGAAAATTTTCATGGATGAACTTGAATGTGTCCTCTGTATTGTGACCAAAATTTAGCTTCTTTTGAGGTCGGGTGAATTTATAGGGATTTTTACAAAACGGTCGCTCTGTTCTGCCAGTTTTCTGCCTTGCTAAAATGACGCCTAGTTTCAAGTTTAAAAGTATTGTATGATGCATGTATGTCCAAGGAACGTGTCTAAATGGTGTAATCACTTGTAATAAGTTGGAATGTGTTACGTGTGTCTTTACACCTTTGTGCCGTATGTTGGGTTGAGGAATTTGAGAAAAACGATGAGAGAGAAGCGATAGGACATGCATAGTAAAATGTTGTTGTGGAAGGCTGACTTGTGTTGTCGTTGACAAGGGTGTTGTGTTTTCGTGAACTCGAGGATCGAGAGTTGCTATAAATTGAGTTGTGAATTGCTAGGCGAACGAGGTGGGCTTTCTCTTCAAACCTCTTTACTTTTCCGAAAATGCTATGTGGCGTTATAAGGGTGGTTTAACTGTTATGTCATGCCATGTTGTTTTTATTATGAGATTTTGTGCCTGATGCCTAGTTCGGATGAGTTTACTCCGTTAGGCTATATGGCTGTGTTGTGAAACGAATTCGGGTCTGAGTAGGGCCGCAAACCCAATCAGGCTGTGTACACTGGTGGGATCGTGAGCCGTCCTTGCTAGTCGGCCGGTCTCGTGGGCGAATAGTGTGGCCACACTTTCGTCGCACTATGATTGTGATTGATGGATTGATGTGGAAAATGGGGAGATAAATTTGTCTGACCAGACTTGAATTTTTGTGTTTCTCGTGATATTTCTTACTATATAAAACTCGAGATCACTGGTATGGATGACATAACTTATTAAAATATTTTCGGCATGAGCCCATTGAGTACAACAAGTACTCAGCCCTGCATATTATTTTTCTTATGTGCAGGTTGAGCGGGATGCTGCGGTGGATGTTGAGCTAGTTTAAGTACCTAGGATGCGTTGTGTCCTCATACATAGGCGCTATCCTTGACTCTCTTTTAACCTTATTGTTTTTCCGCTGCTATAATTTGAACCATGTCTCAAGACTTTAATCTTCTCTTTATATTTTATGTTTGAACATGTATGGTGATTTTAGGTCGCAACAAGTTTTTACGCTGTCTTTTAAAAATGGTGTTCTCCGAGATTTAAGTTAAATGTTTGTCTTACCTTGGTTATTAATTGTTTTCTTTCATAGGTCTATTTTTTTCCCGTTGCTCTTTTAAAAGCATTTTACCTTAAGTCTTCTCAAAAATTTCTATAACCTTAAACTTCTTAAAACTAGTTTGTTTTTCTTTCTTAAATTAATTAAGTCTTCTTTTAAACTGTTATCCATGCATGTCGGTCACGATCACCGCGTTGTGGTACCCCTTGTATGGGCGGTCGTGACAGAACCATGGCTCATTGTTTAGATGACATTTACCTTTCTCAGAATCTCCCGGACCTGTTAACGCCATGATTTTTTCCCAATTGATAGGTCTAGGAAATTCCCCTAAATAATACAAATGTTCCTCGGGGAATGCATCTGGTATTGCTTCCTCGGTCTCCCCTTAAAAAATACGACTAAGGTGGTCAGCCACCTTGTTCTCAGTTCCTTTCTTATCCTTAACCTCCTAATCAAATTCTTGTAAAAGTAACACCCAAGGGATTAATCTTGGTTTAGACTCCTTCTTCGCCAGCAGGTACTAAATAGCCTCGTGGTCGGTGAAAACGATCACCTTCGACCCCAGCAAGTACGGGCGAAATTTCTCAAATGAATATACCACCGCCAGCATTTCTTTTTCGGTGGTGTCATAGTTCTTCTGGGCTTGATTTAGCGTCTTGGATGCATAAAAAATCACGTAGCTTTTCCCATCAACTCTTTGACCTAGCACCGCTCCCACGACATAGTCGCTTGCGTCACACATGATTTCAAAAGGTAGATTCCAGTAGGGCGCTCTAATAATGGGAGCAGAAACTAACCTATCCTTCAACAACTGAAAAGCTTTTTTGCACTCCTCATCGAAAACAAATTCCACATCGTTATGCAATAAGTGAGTGAGTGGTTGAGCGATCCTTGCGAAGTCCTTTATAAACCTCCTATAGAATCCTGCGTGTCCTAGGAATCCTCTCACCTCTTTCTGATTCGTCGGGTAAGGCAGTTTTGAGATAACATCAATTTTTGCTTGATCTACTTGTATGCCTCTTTCTGACACCACATGCCCTAGGACAATTCCCTCAGGGACCATAAAGTGGCATTTCTCGAAATTCAAAACCAAATGCTTCTTCTGGCACCTCCTCAGCACTATATCCAAACTTGTCAAACACGAGTCAAATGAATTCCCGTACACAGTGAAGTCGTCCATAAAAATCTCGATGCAATCTTCCAGGAGATTCGAGAAGATACTCATCATACACCGCTGAAAAGTACATGGCGCATTGCACAGGCCAACGGCATCCTTCTGTAAGCATACGTTCCAAAGGGACACGTGAAAGTTGTCTTCTCTTGATCCTCGGGATCCACATAGATTGCTTGCCCGCCAACCTTTCCAACATCTGGTCAATGAAAGGTAATGGGAAGTGATCCTTCTTGGTAGCCTCGTTCAGCTTCCGGTAGTCAATACACATCCTCCACCCAGTAACAAGTCGAGTAGGGACCAACTCATTTTTATCGTTCTTAACCACTTGTATTCCTGACTTCTTTGGTACCATATGTACTGGACTAACCCATTCACTTTCTGGTATGAAATATATGATTCCTACGGATAGCAACTTCAATACTTCCTTCAGCACTTCTTCCCTCATGTTCGGATTCAACTTACGTTGTGGGTCCCTACAGGCTTTTGCTCCTTCTTCTAGGAGAATGTGATGCATGCACAGATCTGGACTGATCCCAACCAAGTCAGAGAGTGTCCACCCAATAGCCTTCTTGTTTCTCCTGATTACATTCAGCAATTCCTCTTCTTGTCCCTCGGTCAAGCTGCTGTTAATAATCACCGGGAAATTTTCATTCTCCTCTAGATATTCATACTTGAGCCCAGGTGGAAGCGTTTTCAACTCTTTCTTGGGAACATCTTTTTCCTGGGGCAAGGGATTTTTCTCTGTCGACTCAGTTGTTATTCCCTTCTTAGACTCAGTAGAACTGTCCACGCTCGCCACATAAGGTGCCTTCCTTGATCTGGCTAGCTCCGGGTTCGTACAGAATTCCAGAATCGCTTCAGCTAGCTCATCATCTGATAACTCACTCGTGTTCATTGCTTGACACCAACTAGTTACTTCTCTATCAATGTCATGACTTATTTCGGAATTCTCGATCTGTTCCTGCATTAACTCTGTCTCAAGATATTCTTGAACTAAGGGGTTAATAACACCTATAGCATGCAAATTTTCAACGTCAAGAGTTTTTTTCATTGCCTCATCTATGCTGAATGTATATTTCTCCCCATTATAATCAAGGCAGATGGTACCATAAAAAACATCAATGATAGTCTTAGCGGTACGCAGGAAAGGTCTCCCTAAAAGTACTCCACCAGACTCTACAGATTCATTATCACTCATTCTAATCACATGGAAATCTGCTGGGTACAAGAAGTCATGTACCTTTACTATCACGTTCTCAAGCACTCCTTCAGGACAAATGCATGACCTGTCTGCCAATTAGATTACAACTTTGGTGTCCACCATGCCTACCCCTACTAACTTCTTGTATATAGACAGTGGTAACACATTTATGGATGCACCTAAATCACACATAGCATGCTCGATTTTTACATCACCAATAGAGATGGGTAAGGTAAACATACCTGGATCATTGCATTTCGAAGGCATCCTCCACTTTTGAATCACTGCAGAGATGTTCTCGCCGATCAAAATTTTCCCACTAGGTCTAGCCTTCCCAACTATAAATTCCTTGATGAACTTGCTAAACACCGGCAATTTCAAAGCCTGTAAGAATGGTAGATTAATCTCCAATTTCTTAAAAATATCCATGAAATCCACCGACTCTTCCTTCTTCTTCTTAGCTTCCCCCCGGCTTGGGAAAGGCTTCAGTCGCTTCCCTGCTCCGATAGAGCTTTCAGCTGAGAATTCTCCAGTTTCCTCTCTTACTGCCTCATTTTCCAACTCCGGCTATGGATCGAGAAAAAATGGTTCAGTTGACTTAGGCAGGGGTTTCTCCAAATCTCATGTTTCAAGGTCATCCTTGACCAAGGAATTTTCTCCCTCCAAGTTCCTGGATCTAGGAATTGTATCCTCGTACTTCTTGTCTTCCTTGGAACCTGTCGCTTCCTTCGTTCTTACCACTGGCCCTTCATATCCCTTCCCGGATCTCAAGGTAATCTGACTTATATTCGCTCTATCTGGTGGCCTTACTGAGGCGGGAATCTTTCCTTCATTTCCCCTCATATCACTCAAAGAAGTGGCTATCTGCGATAATTGCTTGGCCAGCATATCCATGGCCGCCTTTTGCTCCTGTTGAGCATCTTGAAGCTTGTGCACTACGTCATTGTTTGATTGCAGGTTGTTTTGCATATGTTGCTGAGAACTGACGAGATCGTGCACCATATCATCGATACTCTCTTGTGGCTTTGGTGGCTGACTGGGTCCTGGCCCTATATTCAGAGTCGGTCCACTCATCTGATTCTGACGAACGTTTCCTTGACCTCCTGAAGAGTTGTTGTATTGATTTCCTTGACCCTGGTAATTGTTCTGAAAATTCCTTTGGTGCCGTGGTACATAAGAGTTCCCTTGATTGTTCTGATTTCTGTTTCCCCAGCTCGAGTGGTCTCCTTGGTTCCGATTGATCCAGCTGCCCTGCCCCTCTTGATTCCTTCCTGACTAGTTACATTGTCTTTCGGGCTGAGGTGCAAACTGCTGACTTTGTTGTGGTGCTGACTGATTCTGCTCATTGTCAGTCCATCTGAAATTTGGATGGTTTTTCCAGGGTGCATCTCTCTGTCTCCCTGGATTCCAGCTCCCATCGGGATTCCAACTTCCCATTGCATTGACCTGGGCCTGATAATCTCCTTCCTGGGTCCCGTAATATTGCTGAATTTGATTATTTCCTGGACCAGGAGATTTCTCCTTCCCTTGTGAAACTGGTGGATTTGTTTTTTCAATTGCGTTCAATAGAGCTTTCTCGAGCCTGTCAATCCTTGCTTCTACCTTATCATCTTCTTGCTCTCTCACAGCATGCACCGATCCTCTCCTCACTGCATTTCTAGGGTTATCGTACGCCTTCTTAGCGTCGATCAACTTCCCCAGGATTTCTCTTGCCTCACTTCCCCTCTTCCTTGTGAAATTCCCCCCACTCGAGGAGTTCATTAAGTCCTTTGACTCAGGAGTTGCCCCTTCGTAAAACAGAGAGTAGGTCTCTGCCTCTATCATTCGGTGATTCGGGCATGCATCCAACAATCCCTTGAATCTCGACCAATACTGACTCAAGGATTCATCGTAATCCTGCTTACACTCTAGTATTTCTTTTTTCAGTGCATTCGTCTTGTTGGATGGGAAGAAATAATCTAAGAATTCCAACTTGAAGTCCCTCCATGTGCGGATAGAATCCGGGGGCAACCTCAATAACCACGTATTAGCTTCCCCCTTCAAGGTAAACGGAATTTCCCGTAGGCGATAATCCTCCTCTGTTGCTTCATTCGGCCTCTTCTGAATACCACACAACTTACTGAATTCATTTAAGAACTCATACGGACACTCATTTCTGCGCCCAGAGAACGTTGGCAAGATGCCGAGTACGTTTGTCTTGATCTCAATAGTCCTCTGGCGCTGGTTCATTACTATGGCTTGGGCCGGCTCTCCATCTAAATGAGCTGTCAGCGACCCTATCTCTGGATCTGGATCTACCACTTGCGCCATGACTACTTCCTCTGCTTCCGTTGTTTCTGACTCTGTTTCTGATTCGGGTGGTGACTCTGGATCTTCGCGTCCTGACGACGTCCAAGATTCGTTGCTAGTAAATTCACTCGGAAACGGATCTCCCGTGGTGAACCCTGATCTGGTGGTCACAGTAGAGACTGTATCCTTAACCTGCCAATTAAACTGGCCGTGCTTCCACCCTGATAAGTTGCTCCAGCGGGCAGATCTTGAGTCTCTACTCATAAACTACAAATAAAAAAAGAAAGAAAATAAATCAAAACTATTTACACCACAGACTCTGAACACTAACACAAAGCACGCCATCCATCCCCGGCAACTGCGCCATTTGAAGGGAGTACGATCTGGTAGTAGTGTGGTTTCACACGGAGTAAGCAAGTGTGCACAGAGAAAACTAATGCAAGTGCTCGGTCAAGACACCACGCTCCTTAAATCCACTGGATCACCAGGTCCAAGAACTCAAGAGAACACAGAGTGTTTTTGTCGTTGGACACACTCGACTCCCCTTCAAAAATAAATCCCTCAACCCGAAAACTATAAATTAGCATAGGGAAGCGGGGTCGATCCCACGAAGATGGATTCATGAAGTAGTGCTTAGAGACTCTGGAAACAAGCGGCTGCTGCCACGCAAAAGGGTTTAGAATTTTAACTACCTCTAGATCTAGGCACGAAATGTAAATGCTAGACCTAAGACACAGAAAATGTAATAGAATCAGACTTCAATACTGAGAGACACATTTTACTTCCTAGATTAAGTAAACGACTAACTAACTAAGACTAGACAGGGAAAATAAAACAGTGGGGACCATGACTCCAAATATAGCAAGTACGGCTAAAGCTGCAAATAACAAACTCATGCTCCAACTAACAACGACATGCAATTTCCTAACCGATTCAAGCACGCAAATGGAGAAAACAGAGCATATATCTAGATTCGAACAGAATATAAAGATTTGGATGCCGGAAACTTGCTATGAACCGGAAATACATCAGATCTACGTAAACTAGGCGAAATGAAATGAAAACACGTAAACTAGGCATAAAATTAAATAAATCTTGCTCAGATTCACGTCGGGTGCTTAATCCACTCCGGATCCAAGCGATCCGAACCCAACAACAGACACAATTGACTCCATAACTCCTGTTTTCACAGATTTGCTCCGATCAACTCCGAATTCAAACAATCACAGACAACTCCACAACACCAGCAAACTCAACCCTCCGATTCATCCACAAACAGACTTCGATCACCCAGATCCAACCACAAACCTGCATAAATTCAGAAAACAACTGCGAAACGCACCAAACTCGAACAATCCAACTCCAAAATTCCGAAAATCAACATACAGACGTAACAGAAAATCAAACTTGCATTAAAATAAGAGAATATTCGGCAAAAGCAAACAGAGGTCGGAGCTTCGAACAACGAAGCTCGGCAAAATCAGTAAAGTATGAAAGCGGAAATTAAATTGTTTCTTCGCCCCCACCAAAGGGCGGTGTTACAACCCAATCGAAAATATATGAAAGCTCAAAGTAAACCCCAGTGCATGACCCCCCTGAATCTCCCCACGAAAAGAACCCAAGTGTGTGAAAAGTGAACTAAGCTACAGGCTGTTAGCGAGGCCTCCAACCGAGAAGATCCCTCCAGCGTGCATGCTTCTGCCTTTTATAGACGCGGACATAGTCTTCTAGAGTCTTCGTAGAAATCTCTATTCTACCCTTCAACTCCGAGGCTTCCTCCGTCAAGCAATTTTCCGCATAATGTCCACTCGTTCGCCTATTTCCTAGGTCCACGCAACTGTCCTCCTCCTTTCCTGGACCTGGCTAAAATCTTCACACACCTGGCTTAAAACGTGCGTTAGACCCAGAAATTTTACGAATTAAAACCCTAGACCTATGCATGAAATTAGCATTATCAGTAATCTTCAAGTCACGGGAGCACACGGCCTAAACATTTGTTGTCATCCTACCCCTTCTATTTATATACTTTTCTTGATCTTTCAATGGAACACTTATTTAAACATTTGTTCCATCTAGTGCTCCGAGGCAATTCTACATCACCAAAATACTAATTAATTAATATGACTATAAGATTGATTTATGTAAAAATAAACGAATAGAAATAATACTTACTTCAATCCAATTCCACTTTTCATCCACGAAGCCTTCCATTACTGTTTTTTGTTGGACAATATATTGTCTTCCTAATTTTAATATAGTGTTTAAAGCTGCGTGGAAGTATCGACTAACAGTGTCTCCGGATCTAATGAAATCAAAACCGACTTTACGGTTTGTTAAATTAAAAGATATGACATATAAAAACATGGCAACTACTTCTTCAACCGTGATATTTTTTGAGTTTTTCAATCCCAATTCTTTTAACTTGGAAGACAACACAGAGAAACAATGCCTAGACAGCCTGAGTTGATCCTTACAAGTCGTGTCACTTCCTTAATAAAGCTGTCTTGTATATATATCTCTCGTGCTAAGGTAAAGTCAAGACTTGATTCTTTCACCATGTGTTGTTCATGCCATTGACCGACTAAGGCAGCATAATTCATAGCATGACGAATAATGAATATCTTATGAGAAGAACTCTCCTCTTCACTTCCATCATTAGAGTCCGGAATAATGAATATCTTATGAGAAGAACTCTCCTCTCCACTTCCATTATTAGAGTCCGGCATATGGACATCCATGTACTAAATTTAACAGATAGTAAATGTTGGAAGTGAAGCTGAAGAATGGTGTTGTTTGGAACTAACCATTGCAACGGTTGAAGTAACAATGGCTTGATTAAGCAACAAGCATGGCCTGATCAAGCAACGACAACTGACCTAGTGGTTGAGGGTGACGATTGACCAAGCGTTGCATCAGTTCGGAACTGTCGCAAGACGCGCAGTGCGCGACACTCTATATAAAGGGATGACCGAGTAACAACAAATTATCGAGATCTATTTTAAAGAGATTGAGACTGTTCATTATTACAAGAGATACACTATCTATCTGAGATTCACATCGTTATCGGTTGTGGTAAAACGTTTGTAAGTGAGTTTGAGTGTTCTTAATCGTGTCGATCAAGTGTTGACTCTAGTAATCACTTTCTGAGTGTTTGAATAAAATTCTGGGATCATCTTCTCCGTGGATGTAGGTCATTCGACAGAACCACGTAAATATTTGTGTATTGTGCATTTCATTTCTGTTATCTTCGGATCTTATATATGTTAAAGTTGATTCACAAATTGGCGCCGTCTGTGGGAAGCGCATCCGAAGAAGTCTACTGACTGCGATGTCGACAGCAAAATTTGAAATGAAAAAGTTCAATGGAAAGAACGATTTTGGGTTATGGAAACTCAAAATGAAGGCAATGATAATGCAGAATGGGCCTTGGGAAATCTTGAATGGGGACAATGATCCCGTAGCTCAAGAAGGAGATGAAAAGACTGCGGCAAGGAATCAAGAACTCCAAGATAAAGCATATAGCACACTCATTCTCAGTTTGAATGATCGGGTGCTAAGAGAAGTGTCGAAGGAGGAAACGGCTGACGGGGTTTGGGCCAAACTTGAATCAATCTACATGACCAAGTCACTGGCAAATAGGCTCCATTTGAAGCAGAAATTATTCACATTCAAGATTTCGGAAACCAGAAGCATTCTTGAACAGTTAGAAGATTTCGGCAAATGTGTTGACGACTTGGAGGCGATCGAGGAGGAGTTGAAAGATGAGGATAAAGCCTTGATGGTCCTCAATTCTCTGCCCGGATACTATGAACATTTCAAAGATGCAATTCTCCTGGGAAGGGACTCCAAGGTCACATATGATGAAGTCTACTCAGCTTTGATACTCAAGGAGGCTCAAAAGCAGGAGCTGAGACCCCTTGATCAGCTGTTGAAAGCCTGAGTATAAAAGTTGTTTCCAGAAGAGCTGGAAAGAAAAAGAAGCAGCAATCTTGGAAGTACAAGCAGAGTGAAGGAAAGGAGACTAGGTCTTGTCACTAGTGCAAGAAACCAGGACACATCAAAAGGGACTGCTATGCATGGAAGCGAAAGCAAACAGATGCTCAGAAGCCATTTGATCAAGCAAAAGTGGTTGAGGATTTTGAAAATGGCTAGATTATGAATATAACAGAAAGATCCATGATAGAGTGCTAGATCATGGATTCTGGTTGCAATTTTTATATGACATCCAACAAAAGCTGGTTCACAAAGATTGATGCTGCGGAAGGATCAGTAATCCTGGGAAATGACCATACTTGTGAAGTAAAGGGATTGGGATCAGTCAGACTGAGGATGTTCGATGGGTCAGTTAAAGTTCTAACTGAGGTAAGATACATCCCCTCGGTCAAAAGGAATTTGATCTCGCTAAGATTGCTGGACAAGAAAGGCTTCCATTCCAGAGTCGGAGATTGCAAGATGGAGGTGTTCAAAGACCACGCCATTTTCATGAAGGCCGAAAGAATCAATAATCTCTACTATCTTGATGTAGAGGTTATCAGTGATCAGGTTAATATCACTGAAAGAATTAGCAGGAAGACATGGCACATGAGACTTGGACATGTCGCTGAGGCAGGCTTAAAGGAGTTGGAGAAAAGGAAGGCTATTCCTACCACTGGAGATGGATCTGGAGATAGCGTGGCTGGATGTGAAGAATGCATCTTGGCCAAGAGCAAGAAGCTCAATTTTCCCCAAGGCAAGCACTGCTCAAAAGCTCCACTGAACTATGCGCATAGTGATGTCTGGGGTCCTGCACAGACACAAAGCATAGGTGGAGGCAGGTATTTCCTCACCATTATTGATGATTACTCAAGAAAATTATGGTTGTTTATTATGAAAGAAAAGTCAGAGGCGTTTTCTAAATTTCAAGAATGGTGTGCTCAAGTAGAGTCGGAGAAATCCTGTAGTTTGAAGTGTTTAAGAACTGACAATGGATTGGAGTTCTTATCTTCTGAGTTTGATCAATATTGCAAGAGGAAGTAAATCAAGCGGCATAGGACCATACCTAGCAACCCACAGCAGAATGGTGTGGCTGAGAGAGCGAACGGGACCATTTTAGAGAGGCTGAGATGTTTGTTGTTATCCTCTGGAATGCCTAAGATTTTTTGGGCTGAAGCGGCTGCGATTGCCGCTGTGTTGATCAACAAGTGCCCCTCATCGGCCTTGAATTTTGATACGCCAGATTTGAGATGGTATGCTTCTCAAGGGGACTACAACAAATTGAAAATATTTGGCTGTAGAACATACGCCCATGTCAAGCGAGGAAAGTTGGAGGCAAGGGCCATCAAGTGTGTGATGCTGGGCTATCAAAAGGGAGTAAAGGGATATAGACTTTGGTGTACCGAGCCTGGGAACAACAAAGTAGTGATCAGTAGAGATGTGATCTTCAAGGAGCATGAAATGCCTTTTCTGAAGTAAACACAGACTGGTCAAGTTGAGGTGGAATCAACTAATCAAGTTGAAGTGGAGCAGACTGCTCAAATTGAGGTGGAGTCTGGGGATCAAGTTGAAGTGGATTCAACTGATCAAGTTCTGGGTATTGGAAAGTCAGGAGTCTGGGGATAATACGTCTGAGGATGTAGGGAGCTCACAGGGCGCTCAAGGTGGAGGAGCTCACAGAACGGAACCAGATATGCCAAGAAGACTCAGAGAAAAATCCAAAAGAACTCAGAATCTGCCAACAAAGTATAGTGACTACGAAATGCTACACTATGCCCTGGCTGTGGCAGAAGAAATTGAATATCATGAGCCAACAAGCTACAAAGAAGCGGTGAGGACTTATGAGAAGGACAAATGGCTGAAAGCCATGCAGGAAGAGATAGACTCTTTGTACAAGAACAAAACCTGGATACTGGTTCTGAGGCAAAAGGATCAGAAATGTGTAGGATGCAAGTGGATATTCAAGAAGAAGATTGAAGCATTTCAGAACGATAACATCAGGTTCAAGGCAAGATTGGTGGCTAAGGGTTTCACTCAGAAGAAAAGAATTGATTACAATGAAGTTTTTAGTCCAGTAGTGAAACATGGCTAAGGGTTAGCCATGGTCGTTCAAAAGGATTGGGAGCTTCATCAACTTGATGTGAACACTGCTTTTCTACATGGGAACCTTGAAGAAAAGATCTTCATGGAACAACCAGAGGGTTTCATCAAGCCGGAGGATCAGGATAAAGTCTGTCTGCTCAAGAAAAGCCTTTACGGTTTGAAGCAGAGCTCACGGCAATGGTATCACATTTTCAATAAATATATTCAGAAGATCGGTTTTAAGATGTCTGAATATGATAATTGCGTATTCATCAAGAAGAAGAATGGGGATGCAGTGGCATACTTACTCCTTTATGTTGATGACATGTTGGTTTCTGCAGCTACAATGAAAGAAGTGCAGAAACTCAAGGATCAATTGAAAATAGAGTTTGAGATGAAAGATCTGGGATGTGCAAGGAGGATATTGGGCATGGACATAGTAAGGAACAGATGAGCAGGATGGCTATGGCTCACTCAAAGGGACTACATCAATAAGACCCTCAAGAAGTTTCAGATGGAGTCATCGAAGCCGGTAACCATTTCTCTGGCTCAGCAGTTCAAGTTGAGTCAAAGCCAAAGTCCAGATACCGAGGAAACAAGAAGGCATATGGACAAGATCTCATACGCAAGTATAGTGGGAAGCATCATGTATACCATGATTTGTACCAGGCCTGATCTGAGCCACGCCATAAGTGTTGCCAGTAGATTCATGGCAAATCCAGGAATGGAGCATTGGCAGGCGCTCAAGTGGATTATCAGATATATGAGAGGAACAACAAACCTCGGAATCATGTTTGAAAAGCATGAAGAAGAAGAGAAGTATCCGCTCAAGGGATTTTGTGATTCAGACTATGCAGTAAGCATAGACACGAGGAAGTCACAAACTGGATATGTGTTTTGTCTGTTCGGAAGCGTGGTCAGTTGGAAATCTTCACGCAGTCAGTAGTTGCTTTATCTACTACGGAGGCGGAATAAATAGCCTTAACCGAAGCAGTGAAAGAGAGTTTTTAGCTGAAAGGAATTCTTTCTGATTTTGGTATGGAGCAAAAATCCGTAGAAGTGAACTGCGATAGCTCAAGTGCCATCTGCTTGACCAAACATCAGACCTTTCATGAGAGGAGTAAACATGTTGATGCCAGACTCCATTTCATAAGGGATGAGGTCAATAAGGGAACAGTGAGAGTGGCCAAGGTTTCGACTGAGGATAACGCCACAGACATGTTGACGAAGACGTTGCCCAACTCCAAACTTAGAAAATGTATGGAGTTGATCAGTCTGGTCCAGGGGAAATGAAGAGTGGATCGAGAAGATGATTCGGGATTATTCATATAGCTCCAAGGTGGAGATTTGTTGGAAGTGAAGCTAAATGAATGGAAGAATGGTGTTGTTTGGAACTAACCATTGCAACGGTTGAAGTAACAATGGCTTGATCAAGCAACAAGCATGGCCTGATCAAGCAACGACAACTGACCTAGCGGTTGAGGGTGACGATTGACCAAGCGTTGCATCAGTTCGGAACAGTCGCAAGACGCGCAGCAGTTGTGCGCGACACTCTATATAAAGGGATGACCGAGTAACAACAAATTATCGAGATCTATTTTAAAGAGATTGAGACTGTTCATTATTACAAGAGATACATTATCTATCTGAGATTCACATCGTTATCGGCTGTGATTGTTGAGGGAAAAACGTTTGTATGTGAGTTGAGTGTTCTTGATCGTGTCGATCAAGTGTTGACTCTTGTAATCACTTTCTGAGTGTTTAAATAAAATTCTGGGATCATCTTCTCCGTGGATGTAGGTCATTCGACTGAACCACGTAAATATTTGCGTATTGTGCATTCCATTTCTGTTATCTTCTGATCTTATATATATAGAAGTTGATTCACAGTCAAAGTTATAAGTAAACCATCATATCAAATTGAACATGGAAAATAAACAAGACTTTCAATTCAATTTGCATCAATCCATAATAAAAATGTAACACTAAGAAGGCATTCCATCAGCAAAGATCAACATAAATCAAAACTTCTTTAGCAGAAAATCAAGAAAATAACAACTACACCAACAAATTTAACCAAAGCCAGATATTGATGAGGGTTGATTTAATAGATCAGATACAATTTCACATCCACCAATTCATTTTTAACTAGACTAATACAACCAATTTATTCTTTGAACACAAAGTTATGACCACATAAATTCTTAGCTTGAGCCCGCAAAATCAGAAAAATCTTGTGAACTGCCAAAACAAACATATAATCATATCTTCATAATAATCTCAACTCCCAAATGGCGATCACAACAGGCTGCAAAACAATGGCCGCTCTCATCATTCTCTCCGAAATCCCCGACTTCACAAACAACCTCTCCAACTCCACCACCCAATAAACCATCTAAAACGCCAGAATCTTAATAGCGAAATGGGACCCCAACCAAAATTTACCTCCATCTTCCACAAAAACAACCCTAAGCACAAGAATTAAAAAATTCAATCTTTATATATGTGTTATTGTGAGATTTGTTCAAAAAAAGTTGGGGGTCTTTTTCAGCTCAAAAACTCAAACGGAAGGAAGAGGGAAACTGGATCTCAGTCCACCCAACCAAATTCATCAACCATGTAATCAATCTTTATATGTGTTCGTGATTGCCAAGACTCACTTGTTTCATCAGTATTCTTGTTGCCGACATGGCAAGCTGCATGCTACACTCTAGCAATCTAATAACTTAGTGTTGGAAAATGTGAGCTATTTGCGTTGCAATAAATCAATTCTTCACAAATCCCTCACCAGCACATAAGCTTTTATCCATACACGTTCACCAAAAATCACCATATAATATACAGAAATCATGGCTTTAGACAAGTGCTCATAACTCAAACTTATTATTTTGGAGCATTGATCATCGGCATCGCGCCCTATACTCGAAATTGGATTTATGAAACTAGCAACTTTCTCCCAATATTCAATCTCCCTAGATGATTTTCGAAGATGCCCCCCAATTACAACAATTGACAGTGGAAGTCCTTGGCATCTTTGCACTATCCTTTTCCCAATCTCCTCTAATTCAATAGGGACAAAACTGCTCCCAACTTTCATCATCGCCTAAAAACCTCGTCTCCAAAAGGGGAAGAGCTCAGAATGAGTAAATGCTCGTAGTATCACAAAATATCCTTTTTTTGGATTAGTATTATATAGTAGTAGTTAGTTGCTGTTTATATACTTTTTTCATTTGTGGCAGTGTTAATTTTGAGAGAACAATTTAATATACCATCGAACATTAATTTATTTATATAAAAAAAATATGTATATGTACAAGAGAAAGCTCCTGCAAGCATGTAGTGGATATGGTAGGGTTTAAGCACGACACTCAGGGGGAAAGCCGGCGGGGAAGCGCTTAGCATCGGAGCAGTAGTTGTAGATCATGAAATTCCTCTGGACCCATCTGAGTTTGGCTTGGTTGATGCTAGAATCCAAATGGAGAGGCATCCACGCCGTGTGTTGGGTCGTGATACCGCCGATCTCACACACGCACGAACGAGGAAATAAAGCACGCAAACGATATAACGTGGTTCGGTGATAATCCACCTACGTCCACGGAGAAGATGACCGGAATCTTATTGACGAACTCTTTACAATTACAACGAACTCACACTCACACTCTACCGCTCACAACTGCTTGCTATCTTGAGATTTAATCTCTCTGAGTGTGTGTATATGGTGTAATTCTGCTCTCTCACTACTGAGCTCTATCGAGCTATTTATACAAGATGCAATCAAGAAATAAAATCCAACTAACTCTATTTCCCAAAGTTAGTTATAACCGCTGCTCGGCTAAAACCGAGCCATTCTTGGTTAGCAACCGAACTGCATTTCTCGGCTATCAACCGAACTGCCTTTCTCGGCTATCAACCGAACTGCCTTTCTCGGCTATCGACCGAACTGCCTTTCTCGGCTAGCTCAAAGCCGAGCTTTACTTCTTGATCTCTTCTCGGAGCTGCCGAGGCTCCACCACTCGATCACAACCGGACTCAAAGCCGAGCTTCATTTCCGAGCTCAGAAGCCGAGCTCCAGTAGTTTGCATGGACACACTTTCACAAATCTCCACCTTGTCCTTGCAAAACTCCATCAATATCTGGATTCCCTTCTCAATCCTTGTTACAAGCTTCAACACTCCACAATCTCAACCAACTTCAAACAATGTTTGAATTTCGAAGTTGGCAGAGATTTTGTCAACATGTCTGATGCATTTTCTTCGGTAGGAACTTTCACCACATTGATCTTTCCACTTTGAATCTCATCTCTGATGAAGTGTCTCCTCACATCTATATGCTTCGACCTCTCATGGAACATTTGATGTTTTGCTAAACATATAGCCGAGTTGCTGTCACAGTTAATCTTCACTGCTCCCAGCTTCATTCCTAGATCTTGTAGTATCCCTTGCAGCCATTTTCCTTCCTTTGCAGCCTCTGTTAGCGCAATATACTCAGCCTCGGTCGTAGACAATGCAACCACAGACTGTAGATTTGATTTCCAACTCACTGCTGTGCCAAATAACGTGAATATGTAGCCACTTTGGGATTTTCTGTTGTCCAAGTTGGCAGCATAATCCGAATCACAAAATCCCTCAAGAACTTCATCCTTTTCAGACCAGGCTCCACCACCAAACTTCAAACCAATCATTACAGATCCCTTTAGATACTTCAAGATCCATTTCAGCGCGGCCCAGTGCTCTCTGCCCGGGTCAGCCATGTACCTACTGGCCACGCTTATAGCATGAGCAACATCCGGCCTTGTACAAATCATCAAGTACATCACACTGCCCACTATATTCGCATAGGGTATCAGACTCATTTCCCTTCTAGCTTCATCTGTCTTTGGCTCTTGTTCTTTGCTAAGTTTGAAATGGCCTGCCAATGGAGTGGAGACGAACCTTGCATCCTTCACTTGATACTTTTCTATCACCTTCCTGATGTAATCAGCTTGAACCAACCTCAGCTCCCTTTTTCCTCTGTCTCTGATGATATCCATCCCTAGGATCCGCTTTGCCTCCCCAAGGTCTTTCATTTCAAACTTCTGCTTCAGTTCCTTCTTGACAATCTGCAGCTCATTCTTGCTAGATCCAGCCAACAGGATGTCATCTACATACAGCAATAAGTAGGCAACTATCAGATCTCCCTTTCTCTTGATATATACACAGCTATCAAAGTTTGATCTCTCAAAATCCATCAGCTCCATCTGCTCATGGAATTTCTTGTTCCACTGCCTACTACTTTGCTTGAGGCCATATAGGCTCTTTTTCAGCAAGCAAACTTTCTTCTCCTCTCCAGGTTTCTCAAAGCCTTTAGGCTGCATCATGTAGATTGTTTCCTCTAGATCTCCATGTAAAAAAGCTGTCTTCACATCGAGTTGATGCAGCTCCCAGTTAAAATGAGCAGTCATGGCCAACAAGATCCGAATGGAAGTATGTTTCACCACTGGAGAGAACACCTCTGTGTAATCAATTCCCTCCACTTGTGTGAACCCCCTAGCAACCAGCCTTGCCTTAAAACGTATGCTTTCAACCTCCCCCACCTCTACCTTCTTTTTGAACAACCATTTGCAACTGATCAGTTTCTGTATCCCTGGATCAATCACCAAAACCCAAGTTCCATTTTTCAATAGGGACTCAATTTCTTCTTCCATGGCCTTGATCCATTTCTGACTTTCCTTGCAACTCATGGCTTCTTCATAGGTCGAGGGCTCTGAAAACATGAGTACTTCTGCTACACATAGAGCAAAGAAGCTCATATCATAATCTGAAAACCTACTAGGCAAGCCTGCATTCCTCCTCGGATTCCTTCTAATTTCCTGACTTGCAGCAGCTTGCTCCATTGGTGGATCATGATCACTCACATCCTGAGCTGGTTGAGGATTAAGTACTCCACCTTCTTCTTGATTTTCTGTAATATCAGCATCCTCATCTGTATCTGTTCCACCAGATCCTTCACCAAACTCAAAGTTCTGCATACTAGAGCTGCTGCCACCATCAGAGGCTCTTCCATTTTTCTTGAATGGCATTTCTTCTTCATTGAATATTACATCTCTGCTCACTATAACATTCTGACCTTCTCCATCCAAGTTCCACAATCTGTATCCCTTCACACCATCTTGGTATCCTAACATTGCACATTTCTTGGCTCTTGGTTCTAATTTATTCTGCCTTATATGTGCATAAGCTGCACATCCAAAAATCTTCAATGCAGAATAATCTCCCAAGCTCCCATACCATCTCTGATCTGGGGTCTCATCAGAGATTGCTGAAGAAGGACACTTATTGATGAGGGCAGCTGCAGTAGAAACGGCCTCTGCCCAAAACTTCTTTGGCATTCCAGAATAAAATAGCATACATCTCACTTTCTCTAGCAATGTCCTATTCATTCTCTCTGCCAACCCGTTTTGTTGGGGGTTTCTTGGCACTGTCCTATGTCTCCTTATTCCCTTCTCCTTACAGAAGCTATCAAATTCAGTAGACAGAAACTCCATGCCATTATCAGTCCTAAGATATTTCAGCACTGACCCTTTCTCATTCTCATATCTAGCATGCCATTCTCTAAACTTCTCAAATGCTTGGGACTTCTCTTTCAGGATATATATCCATACTTTTCTTGAATAATCATCTATGATGGAGATGAAATACTTACCTCCACCTATGGATTCAGTTGGAGATGGCCCCCAAAGGTCACTGTGGGCATACACAAAGGGTGCGGTTGAAGTGTGCTTCCCACCAGTGAATGGCAGCTTCTTCGCCTTTCCAAGAATGCAAGATTCACACTTACTCAGTTTCTCTGATGTACCTAACTTCATCACACCACGTTTGGCCAGCTGCCTGATGCCCTTTTCACCCACATGTCCCAGCCTAGCATGCCAAATATTAAGATTCTCTGACTGAGCAACATTCACTGCATCAACCACTGTCTCTCCCAGCAAGTAGTACAAGCTATTCTTTCTTTGGGCCTCCATAATGATTCTGGAACCCTTTGTTACTCTGAGAATCCCATTACTGGAATCAAACTTGTACCCCTTTGATTCTAACAATCCAAGAGAGATCAAGTTTCTCTTGATCTGTGGTATAAACCTGACCTCTGTGAGAGTCTTGACACTTCCACCCTTCATTCTGAGCTTGATCTCCCCAATGCCCTTGACATCACACGTCTGATCATTCCCCAGCATCACTGATCCTCTCCATGCTGACAATTCTTGAAACCAGGATTTGTGAGAGCATATATGGAAGGAGCAGCCCGAGTCCATAATCCAGCACTCTTCAATCTTTGCTCCTGAGTGTATATTCAAGGCCTCGTTGGCCTCCACCTCTTGAGCTAGATCAGCAGTCTCCAGGTTGCCAGCCATCTCTTGCCCTTGCTTCCTTCTCCAAGCATTGCAAGATTTCTTTAAATGGCCCGGTTTCTTGCAATAATAGCAGCTCCTGGTCTCCTTCTCTCCCTCAGCCCTCTCCTTCTTTGGTTTCTTTTTCTTGAAGCCTTTCTTGTTCTGACTTTTCTTCAGATACAAACTTTCAGCTACTGGATCATTTTTCCTTGAAGAAGTTGGATGATCAATCCTCTGTGATTCTTTCAATTTTAGGGCAGAATGAATCTCCTCATAGGTAACCTTGGACTCTCTTCCAAGTAGCACCGCATCCTTGAAATGTTCGAAACTTTTAGGAAGGGAATTCAGCAACATCAAGGCTTTGTCCTCATCCTTGATTACCTCATCGATGTTTTCAAGATCATCAATACATTTTCCGAACTCCTCAAGCTGCTCAGCAATGCTTCTTCCATCCGAGAACTTGAAGGCAAGAAGTTTCTGCTTCAAATGCAATCGATTTGCAAGGGACTTGGTCATATATAATGACTCAAGTTTTGTCCACACCCCTGCGGCTGTCTCCTCCTTGGAAACCTCTCTAAGCACCCTATCTGTCAAGTTTAAGATCAGGGTGCTATAGGCCTTGTATTGCATGTCTTGAAGCCTCCCTTTCTCCTTCTCGTCGGCCTCCGGATTCTCTTTAGGATCACTATTTCCCTTCAAGACATCCCATAGGCCTTGCTGCATCAAGATGGCCTTCATCTTCAGCCTCCACAGCCCAAAATCGTTTCTGCCGGTGAACTTCTCCACCTCAAACCTGGCCGTGGACATTTCTCGAACAAACGGTGGGCAATCGCCAAGATCGGCTCAGACAACAGAGCTCCCGGACTTCAACTCGCCCAGAAAACCAATCAAGAAAACGTTTCAACGTTTCCCACAGACGGCGCCACTTGTTGGGTCGTGATACCGCCGATCTCACACACGCACGAACGAGGAAATAAAGCACGCAAACGATATAACGTGGTTCGGTGATAATCCACCTACGTCCACGGAGAAGATGACCGGAATCTTATTGACGAACTCTTTACAATTACAACGAACTCACACTCACACTCTACCGCTCACAACTGCTTGCTATCTTGAGATTTAATCTCTCTGAGTGTGTGTATATGGTGTAATTCTGCTCTCTCACTACTGAGCTCTATCGAGCTATTTATACAAGATGCAATCAAGAAATAAAATCCAACTAACTCTATTTCCCAAAGTTAGTTATAACCGCTGCTCGGCTAAAACCGAGCCATTCTTGGTTAGCAACCGAACTGCATTTCTCGGCTATCAACCGAACTGCCTTTCTCGGCTATCAACCGAACTGCCTTTCTCGGCTATCGACCGAACTGCCTTTCTCGGCTAGCTCAAAGCCGAGCTTTACTTCTTGATCTCTTCTCGGAGCTGCCGAGGCTCCACCACTCGATCACAACCGGACTCAAAGCCGAGCTTCATTTCCGAGCTCAGAAGCCGAGCTCCAGTAGTTTGCATGGACACACTTTCACACCGTGTACCCAAAGTTTGTATACGAAGCAGTGAAGGGAGCCCTGCTCCAATCAGTCTTGATCAGCCCACCTCTCGTCGCCCATTCATCCGCATTCCATATGCTTGAATACAGCCTCATTGCCTGCCCTTTTGGGAATGCCACTCCCATCTTCTCCAAATTCTTGAACTCCCTTATCGGCACGTTGTCCACTGAGAACCTGCCAACAAATCACAATACTCATCGTTTCGCATCAATCAAATTGATAACAAGAATTTGGGCAGACAGACTTACACAATAGTTTGTGGAGTCCAAAGGATAGAGTAAGTGTGGAAATCGGCAGTGGGATCGAACCACACACGAAACTGCTGCTCTCTGTCGCCCTTCCCTTGCGAGTACACATTTGTGTGTATCGTGTACGGCTCGCCGCTCAAGTTCCCCAAGAACTCGAAATCTATTTCGTCGTGATTCGCCCCTTGTGACGACAACTATATACATACAAGGTCGCGTTTTAATAAAATACTACTAGTGGTATAGATGAGTTGGTTGAATGGATACTTACGTAATAAGCGGTGACAGTTCCGGCGGAATTTCCGGGCACAAGCTTGAGCTGCATGTCGATCTTTCCGAACAAGTACTCCTTCTTCGACTGGAAGCCCGAACCAGAGGTGGAGTCTAGAGACAGAGTGAGAAGCTCGCCGTTGTTCACAATTTTTCCCCTGCCTCCGCCCCATGTGATGTCGAAATCTTCAAAGTAATTGCTGCCGTAAACCGCCGCTGTTAGGTGCAGCAGCAGGATTATGACCAAACCACGCCTTCTTGAACAAGATGAAATACCCATTTTTGTTTCTCCGATAAATGATGGATATGATGTGATCATATATAGTTGACAAAAATGTGGATGTGGAGAAACCGACATGCAGCAATGATGCACCTGTGACCAGCTAGCTACCTATTCTTGTGGATTAGATAAACATAAATGAATTTTGAGTTGAATGTTGTCCGAATAGTTCTGCATTATAAATGAACTAACTAGAACCAAATCCAACTAAAATTAGAAAATTTTAATTTATAAAGATCCTTGTTTGGAAGATCGAGATACGTCATACTATTGCTCTCTATTGAAAGATATTAGCATTATTCATTCAACTTATTCATAGAATTACAATAGGTACGCCTCCTTTAAATAGGCCAAGGGTTACATAAAATTGGCAAGATTTGTCATAATACTCATTCCCTAATTAATTTTTTTCCCTTGCTTACCTATTTTCCTTACTTACATATTTTCCTTTCTAACACTCCCCCTCGAGTTAAGTAATGGGATTACCGATACTTAACTTGCCCAATACCTCATGGAAGCTTCTTGCATCGACAGCTTTCGTGAGTATATCCGCCAACTGATCTTCAGATCTCACAAAAGGAAGTTCTACCGTCTTGGCCTCTATATTGTCCTTGATGAAATGTCGATCCACCTCGACATGTTTTGTCCGATCATGCTGAACTGGATTTTCAGATATACTGATTGCCGCCTTATTATCACAGAACAACTTACATGACTTCTGTGAGTTTAAGTTCAACTCAGTCATCAATTTCCTCAGCCACAGAATCTCAGTCAACCCACTCTTAATCCCTCGAAATTCAGCTTCTGCACTTGACAAGGCTACCACTTTCTGTTTTTTGCTTCTCCACGTGATAAGATTTCCTCCCACAAAGGTAAAATATCCAGCAGTTGATTTTCTGTCATTTGGGTTCCCTGCCCAATCAGCATTCGTGAATCCATGAATCTCTAAATGTCCATGATTCTCGAATAGAATCCCATGGTTCGCTGTCCCTTTCAGATATCGAACAATCCTCAGTGTTGCTTCCCAGTGAGCTACTTGAGGTGCATGCATAAACTGACTAACTACTCCAACTGCATAAGCTATGTCGGGTCTAGTGTGGGATAGGTATATCAATTTCCCAACTAAACGTTGATATCTCGTGCGGTGAGTGGCTTCAGCTCCTTCAACTAACCGCAGACCATGATTCTGAACCATAGGAGTATCTGCTGGCTTACAGTCCAGTAGTCCTGTCTCGGTTAACAAGTCAAGTACATATTTCCTCTGACTGATGAAGATCCCCTTCTTTGACCTTAGCACTTCTATACCCAGAAAGTACTTTAGTAATCCCAAGTCCTTCATTTCAAACTCTGCAAACAAATTCTTCCTTAGCTTGCTTATTTCCTCTTCATCATCTCACGTGAGAATCATGTCATCTACATAGATGATTAGGCATGTAATCTTTCCTTCTATTTTCTTCAAGAATAATGTATGATCAGAGTTGCTTTGTTCATACCCATACTTCTTCATTGGCTCAGAGAATCTCCCAAACCAAGCTCTAGGTGACTGCTTTAGCTCATATAGTGTTCGTTTTAGTTTGCAAATCATTCCTCCTTCGAAATATCCAACAAATCCAGGTGGTGGCTCCATGTAAATGGGCTTCTTCAGTTCCCCATGTAAGAATGCGTTTGTCACGTCAAACTGATGTAGTGGCCATTCCCTGACTACCGCTATTGAGAAGAGCACTCGAATAGTACTCATTTTTGCTACCGGTGAGAATGTTTCAGCATAATCAACTCCATAAGTCTGAGTGTATCCTTTGGCCACAAGTCTCGCCTTATACCTTTCAATCGACCCATCTGGCCTCCGTTTGATAGTGAAGACCCATCTGCATCCCACAGTTCGAACTCCATCAGGTTTAAGACATACTTCCCATGTATTGTTCTTCATCAGAGCCCGCATTTCTACTAGCATTGCTTCTCGCCAGTGAACAATTTTCATAGCCTCCTCGGCCGTATATGGGATTTCTTCTTCTTCGTAAAGTGCTGCTTCAAACGCCCTAGCCATCTCTGTTAGATTTGCTTTAGCCAGATTCGCCATAGAATATCGGCTTCTACTAATCCTCTCAGGACTGTATCTCTTAGCCGGGACCCCACGAGTAGTTCTGTTGGGGAGTATATAGCGGCCGGTATCACCATCAATTGCTGCATTCGCATTCTCGTCTACACCAAAAGTGTCAGGAGTAATAACTGTATTATCTGAGCTAGTTTCAGGAATTACCTCGGATATCACTGGAGGAGGACTCGATTCAGGCGTAGGCGGTTGAGGAGGCTCTACAGCAGATGTGACTGACTCGGCAGTGACACTAGCTTGTTCTGTTGGTTCCAAGTTCGAGATACTTGGATGTGGCATCGAAAAACTGAGGGGTCCAATTTTATCACACTCCCCCTGAACAGCACTTCCCCCTGACCCCGAGGTTGGGTGTGATAGAAGTATTCACTTTCTAGAAAATTACAATTCATGGTTGTTATAACCTTCCTAGACCCCGGGTGATAGCATCGATAGCCCTTCTGATTTACCCCATACCCCAAAAAAACACATTTTATTGCACATGCAGAAAATTTTCCTCTTTCGTGTTTTGGTACATGCACATAAACGGAACAACCAAAGATTTTGAGCGGAAGTATGAGAGGTGGGGGATATCAGTTAGGGATGCGAGAGTCTGCAAAGGAGTTTTCATACCCAAAATTTTTGTAGGCAAACGATTAATCAGGTAGACAGCAGTGGCAACAGCTTCGGGCCATAAAAATTTTGGAACATTTGAGTCAAAAAACAGGGCTCTCGTGACCTCTAGGATTATTCTATTCTTTCGTTCAGCTACACCATTTTGTTCAGGAGTGTAAGGACAAGTAGTTTGATGAACTAACCCCTTTTCTTTAAAAAAATTAGTCATGTCTTTGTTAACAAATTCCCTACCATTATCGGATCTAAGAATTTTGATCGTGGTTTGGAATTGTGCCTGGATCATTGTAAAGAAACGGGTAAATTTTTCAAAAACGTCAGATTTATGCTTAAAAAAATATACCCAAGTCAATCTAGTGCAGTCATCCACAAAAATGAGAAAATATTTAAAACCATGATCACCAACAATAGGAGCTGGACCCCAAACATCGGCATGCACTAGAGAAAAAATAGTCTTAACACGAGTATCACTTGATCTAAAGGATTGTCTGTGGTTTTTTGCCAAAAACACAAGATTCGCAAGTAATATCCTTAAAATGGGAAAACTTTAGAAAAAGCAATTTTAAATACCCCGAGGATGGATGCCCTAATCTGCGGTGCCACGACCAAGCTTCCCGATTTGCAGATCCGTGAGCAAGCATCGCGGTGCCACCTTGTTGAGTAATCTCATCCACATAATAAAGACCTTGACGCTCAGTGCCACGCCCAATTATCCTCCTCGTCCTGATATCCTGTAATACACAGAAATTTGGATGCATTAGTAACGTACAGTTTAATTCTTTCGTCACGTGGCTGATAGACATAAGTTTATGAGATAATTTGGGCACATAGAGGCAATTTGTAAGCTTCAGGGTTGGAGATATTTCAATGGTTCCACTCCCACCCACAGCGGTCAACTCTCCATCGGCAGTTTGAATTTGGCTTTTAGTTGCCCCATTAAATTCACAAAAATCTTTCAGATCGTAGGTCATAGTATCAGTTGCCCCACAATCAAAAATCCACTCACTCTCCTTAGGGTCAATTTTACTTTGGGCAATGCATGCAATATGTATATTTTTCAAGGGTGCAAAACGATTTGGGCTTAAGATGGAACTTTCAGATAGTTTTGGGGTCAAACGTGGAATATAGTTTTTCTGGGGTCCTAACTGTAATTTTCTCGGGTCATATTGCATATATTCTGAACTATAAGGACCAGAAATTAAATTACTCATGCTTTGGGGTTTATTCTGAAAATCAAATTGGGGATCGGGGTTTCTCAACCCCAATTCGTTACCTCCATATGACCCGCCTCCTTTCTTCTCCGCGAAGGCTGCCTCGTCGGGCCTGCCGCCTCCACCCGGTTGAGGACCGGTATCTCCTGCTCTCCCACGGGTGTTAGTCATCTCCCTATTCCCTGCTCCTTGCAGAAATAATCCGCCTCCATCTTCGACTCCGATGGCTAATCGAGCTTTAGCCTTTTGATTTTCATCCCACCATTCCGGAAATCCAACGAGGAGGAAACATGTATCTCGAGTATGTCTTTGTTTTCCGCAATGAGAGCACCAAAATTTTGATTTGTCGGGTTTGAAACCGCCTTGGCGATTGGGCTGTTGTGCGGCGGTTCGTGGTGGTGGTTGTTTTGGTCGCGGTGGTGGCTGGTTTCTGAAGGCGAACCCATGTCCGACTTGGCCCGATGATGATCCATCGTTGATTGCGCCGGTCTGGAGATCGATGTCTGCTGCCGGCATGATTTTCAACCGCGTAGCTTCTCATTTTACCAGACCGTATGCGGTCTCGGCTGAGGGCATCGGGGTTTCCTTGAGAATATCCCTTCGGATCCCGTCATATCTTGCATTCAAGCCTGTTAGGAATTTGAACAGCCGTCTTGTTGCTACATACGTTCGAAAATAGATGGATAAAGACGAAACTTTTGTATGTCATGCCAACTACGATTTCTCAAGAGTAGAATTTGTTTTGTAGCTCCCATAAAAATAAAATAAAAAGTTGCATTATGTCTTATCTTTAATCTAATTTAATACTCTCATCCGTTTTAAAGTAAATGTCACACTTGGGAATTGACACGGAATTTTAGAAGATGTTATTTTATGTGTTAGATGGAGAGAGAAAATAGTATATTTATATTAATGTGAGAGAAAAAATTTTCTAAAAAAAAGAAATGTGATATCTTTTGTGGGACAAACTAAAAAGAAATGTTTGACATCTACTGTTGGACGGGGGAGTATTTTATTATCATTTCAAAGAGTTTTAAGCCTCTTTTAAAACAAATACTGGTAAATATGCACCGGTTGGTAGCTATACTAAAATTAAATGAGTTGATTAAAGCAGAAGAAGCCAAGTACTACGTATATACTTGGAGCTATCATCGGTGCATTTTTTTATTATTCATCTTTAATTTCGAACTAAGATATAGAGAGAAAGTTTTATTTTTCCTTCTTCTATGGTTCTAAAATTATTAAGTCCATTTTCTAATTAGTCTCGCTTGACTATTGAGTATATAATTCTGTTTTCATATTCAAAATTATTTACATTTTCTTCTTATTTTTGTCCACGGCTGTATTTTAATTATTATCTCCTACCTTCTTTTTTCTTAAAGGAGAAAATCGTGAAAAGTGAAATTGAAGACGGCAAATTGAATTGGTCTTTTCCAACTTAGCCGACTTTATTGGAAATTAATTTACAGGCAAAATGCTAAGTAGTCGATAGATGAATATATATATAGGGGAGCGTTATTCTCCTATTCATCCCATAGATCCTTTATTCTTCTTAATATGAGCTGTTATATCTCATTCATCAAAGGTCCAGATGATCTGCATTATTACACAATAATGGTGCATTATTAGTCGGTATGCATTATTCAACTGAAAATCTGCATTATTACACTATAATGGTGCATTATTAGTCGATGTGCATTATTCAACAGAAAATCTGCATTATTAAATGACACGTGGCACTAATCTAACCGTCGGATGACAAAATCGTGGAGCTGAGATCAAGAAGGAAAAATGAGAAAATATGCAAAAAGGAAATGAATACATCCCTATATATATATATATATATATATATATATATATATATATATATATATATATATATAGGGTCCTATTAGGTTGAGATTATTTACCTAAATTGAGAAATGAGATGCAATATCAGCCACTAATCCACAAGATTAACTAAATGTCAACAGCTATCACATTATGTCAACACGGGGGTATAACTGTCATTTCATTAATCAAATGGTGGAAAAAATAAAATTATATATCAAATCATTTTCTAAAACCCTCTCTAAAACTCTCGGTGAAATATCTTCTGTGCAAACACAAATTTGCTGAACTTCCTTCAAACATACATTTCTACAATGACGATTGAAGACGAAATTCGAAGAAAATCGGTTGAAGCGCCGATTGTAGCTGAATCGGTTGAAGCACCAATCGAAGAAAATCGGCGTTCCACATCAGCGGTAGTTTCGCCTTCTTCAGCGGTGGTTCCGACTTCTTCCGCGGTGGTTCCGACTTCTTCAGGTTCAGCAATTGATTCAAATTTGAAATATATTGCTTCGATTTTAGTTTATTAAATTAAATCTGGATTTGTTTTCTTATGAATTTGATTTGTGCTGATTTTTTTTGTTGATTAGCCATGGTAAAATCGAAATTGGAAGCATCACCTACCAGGTAAGGATTTGGTTAAATTCTTAAGATTATTGACATTTCATACAATAGCTACTGACATAGCTATAATAACAGTATATGCTTGTTTGAATAGCTGTTAGGATGACTGTAGATTGAACCAGAAAGAGTTATTGATATAGATTTATTGTGTTTCATTTCATACAATAACTATTGACATAGCTATAAAAAAGAGTATATGCTTATTTGAACAGAGTATGTGATTTGTTTAACATGGCTATTGACATAGGTATTGACATAAATTTATTAACAGAGTATACTTAATGCTCGAACTTTTTATTGATATAGATTAATTGTGATTCATTTTAAACCATAAAACAGAAAAATATCAAAGCAAAAAAGGAGTACCTCGGTATCACAAAAAGAGTTAATGAATGTTGAGAAAAAACAAAAGAAAAGTATAGAGAATGAAAAACAAAGTCAGAATGCTGAAAATGTATCTCAAAGGCTTCTAGTGAAAAGGAAGCCTTTGTTTTTTGTTGATGCAATAAGCCAAATGAATGAGGCACAGATTAATTCTGTGAAGGCGATTGGTTTTGAGAGTCTTACATTACGGAATTGAATACATTTCTAGTAGATTAGCATTTTCTTTGTTGAAGAGCTTTGATGAAGAAAAGTGTAAGATAAAGCTTTATAATGGAAAAAAAAATCATATCACAGAAGAGGATGTGGAGCTTGTGTATGGATTTCCAAGAGGTAACATTACTTACTGTAGAGAGAAGAGGAAAAATAATGCACATTTCATGAGGGAGTTAGCAGAACAATGTGATACGAAATCAGGAAATGTGAACCATAAAGCTGTTGAACAGCTTATGTTAGCAGTTAAGGAAGGAGGACCACAATTCAAGAGATTGTTCTTGGTCCTATTAGAATCCGCATTGATTGAGCCTTCAGCATGTGGAATGATAAAAAACTAAGATTAGAGAGATAATTGATGACTTGGATAACGTAAGAAATATCAATTGGTGTTCGTATACAATCTCTGTGCTCAAGTTTGCTATGGGAAATTGGTCGAAGAGATAGAAGAACGCCTTTGCAGGACCACTTCCCTTCCTCATGGTATGTTTTACATTTTGCATTACATTACTTATTGAAATGACTTGTATGTGTAGTTGATATATGTGGCACCTCAACCCCTCTGACGTATACTCTTATAATAAATAAATCCCTTATCATAAAAGCAATCAATACACGTGTCTAATTCATAGAACATCCATATTATATAAGTTCAAACCAACACTTATCCGATACATATTTCAAAACATTCTACACAGTAGTGGAACCCTCTCACCACTCTATATACTATACATTTATCTACATGCAAAATGATGAGGAGGAGAAGGTTGCCAATATGCGTCAGCCGCCGAACCTAATAACACGTGGAGTTCCTATGACCCATGTCAGTCAAAACTTTACTGATATCTTATTCCTGAAAAATTTAGTGGTTTAAATGAGCCACAACTCAGTATATATAAATTTTCACCTTTAATCTCACATGATACAAACATCAAACATATTCTTTTATCAATACATATAATCAGAAACAATATATAACATAATTTAAAAACAAACCATTTCATATTCGTATGCATATGCCACTCCATTCAGTTTATTATTCTGTAACAGTCAAGCCTGGTATCTGCCCGGGATTTCCAATATGATTGACCCGTAGGTCCATTATGATTTGACCCGAAGGTCCCACTGTGATTTGACCCGAAGGTCCCAATGTAATTTGACCCGAAGGTCCCAATATGATTTGACCCGAAGGTTCCAATATGTCTGACCCGAAGGTCCCAATATATCCACTGTGATTTCAGATCCAGGGCAAAACCGTCACAGATCCTCTTTAATCCAATGATTCACATAATCGGTATCATGAACATATCATTTGCACCAATAACATATCCATATCATATTCCATCAAATTATCCAATATATCTAAACAAACATGTCCATTTCAGCAATCAAATATTCATATCATATTCGACCATCAAAATCAAATAATTCATAATCATATCAATTTCACACCACATAATCCAATAATTCACTCCAGTTCAACATATAACAATCAACCACATAACACATGTAAAACTAAAAGTGTGATTTATACACACCTCATCAGAACACCACGTAATCTACTATCATCCTTTCCTTTGAGCTTGAACTTAAAAATCATCTCGAGCAATCTTTCTTTCTCATCTTTTTGTACTCTTTCACAATCTCTATTCCTTTATATGTAAATCTTGCAAACGTTTCTCAAATTAACTATTAAAAGTAATTATAACATCTTCACACTTACTCTCCAAAACACTTCTCGTCTCGGCCCTTCTATTTTTCTTTTTCCCTTTCTATTTTCTCTTCGTTCTCCACTCTAGTAGTTTTATATTTTATTTTCATTAGTGAACTATTATTATATTAACATGCACCAGCTTGATTAGTTGGGCACTTAAAACTGATACACGACATATACAAATTTTATTAGCTGGGCATTTAAAACTCTTACACGTAGCAAATACATACATAAAGTTATTCCTTAATAATTAAATTAATAGTAAGTGTTGTGTATGGCTATATATGTACATTATTTACGTAACTGGTGCACATACATAATATTCACTTAACATATTTATTTTACAAAGCTTATATAGCACCTAAACTATCATCTTAACAAATAATAAATCCTCTATGACACACTTAACATCTCTATACTAAAAATGACAATATAATATGTAATGACAATAAAATATGCTAATATGCAAAATAATACATGTTTCGGGTTAGGGATGTCACAATTCTTCCCCTCTTTAAGAATTTTGTCCGCAAAATTCGCCTTCCCCACGAGTAAATGCATCCAATAAAATCACTAACCCGTAAACAGATGTGGATAGTTCTTTTTCATTTTTTCTTCAGTTTCCCAAGTCGCTTCTTCGACTCCGTGATTTTGCCAAATAACTTTTACCATTGGAATCTCTTTTCTTCGCAATTGTTTAACCTGTCGGTCTACAATATTAATTGGATCCTCTATGTAACTTAGATTCTCAGAAATCTGTATATCAGGATCTTTCAGAACATGGGAAGGATCAGATCGATAACGTCAAAGCATACTGACGTGGAAAACATTATGAATCTGCTCTAACTCTGGAGGTAATGTTAACATGTAGGCTAACGGTCCAACTCTTTCGACAATATCATATGGCCCAATATAACGAGGACTCAGCTTACCTTTATGTCCAAATCGCATTACTCCTTTCCAAGGTGAGACTCGCAAGAAAACTTTATCTCCAACCTCATATTCCATCTCTTTCCGATGCTGATCATAATAACTCTTTTGTCTGTCTTGTGTCGCCTTCAATCTGCTTTTAATGATATCAATCTTAGAAACAGTTTCCTGAATAATTTCTGATCCTTCTAGAATCTCCAAGCCTTCTTTGTCCCAATATACCGGACTTCTGCATTTTCTGCCATACAATGCTTCATATGGTGCCATTCCAATACTGCTGTGATATTGGTTGTTGTAAGCAAACTCCATCAGCGGAATATACTTATCCCATGAACCCTGAAAATCAATAACACAAGCACGAAGCATTTCTTCTAACGTCTGAATAGTTCTTTCTGACTGACCATCTGTCTGGGGATGAAAAGCAGTACTAAAATGTAGCCGGGTTCCCATGGCTGTCTGAAAACTTTCCCAAAATCGGGATGTGAATCGCGGATCTCTGTCTGATACAATGGATATCGGAATACCATGCAAGCGTACTACTTCCCTCACGTACATTTCAGCCAACTGGTCTAACGAACAACCCCATCGTATAGGCAAGAAATGTGCTGATTTAGTTAATCTGTCTACAATAATCCAACTAGCATCATTCCCTTTCTGTGTCCTCGGTAAACCCGTTACAAAATCCATCGTGATACGCTCCCATTTCCAAACTGGAATAGATAAAGGTTTCAATAAACCGGCTGGTGCTTGATGTTCTGCTTTTACCTGTTGACACGTCAAACACTTTGAAACAAACTCTGCCACTTCTTTCTTCATCTTTGGCCACCAATAATGTTGCCTCATAGTATGGTACATCTTTGTTGTTCCTGGGTGCATTGCATAAGGAGCATTATGTGCCTCATCTAGAATCTCTCGCCGAAGATTATCAACATCTGGTACACACAGTCTAGGGCCAAACATCAATATATCATCTTGTAGAATGAACGGTGTGTCTTTACCTTTTCGTATCTCAATAATAAACTCTACAAACTTTTCATCTTTCATTTGAGCATCTTGAATTCGTTGTCTCAACACTGGTCGGATTTCAAGAGTCGCTATTAACCCTTCACTTGTATCCAGCTGTAATCTTACATTCAAACTTCGAAGAGCAATCAACTCTGATAATGGGGTCATCTGCATGTGTGCTACCATACTGCTTGACTTCCGACTTAACGCGTCTGCAACAACGTTTGCCTTCCCCGGATGGTATTCAATGGTACAATCATAATCTTTAAGCAACTCCATCCACCGTCTTTGTCTCATATTCAACTCCTTCTGACTCATTAAATATTTTAAACTCTTGTGATCTGTCAAGATTCGAAAAGTTTCTCCATATAAATGATGACGCCAAATCTTCAAAGCAAAAACAACAGCTGCCAATTCCAGATCATGAACAGGATATGAAACTTCATGCACTCTTAGCTGTCGTGACGCATAAGCAACAACCTTTCCATTTTGCATCAAAACACAACCAAGTCCCTGTCGAGAAGCATCACTGTACACAACGAATCCTCCTATACCTGTCGGAATAGTCAATATGGGTGCTGTAGTCAATCGATGCTTCAACTCATCAAAACTCTTCTGACATTCTTCACTCCATATGAAAGGGGCATTCTTCCGTAACAATTTTGTCATTGATCCCGCAATAATCGAGAATCCTTCCACAAAACGTCTATAGTATCCAGCCATACCCAGGAAGCTTCGAACCTCTGTGACTGTAGTTGGCACTTTCCAGTTGATAATTGCTTCAATTTTCTGTGGATCTACTTCTATTCCTCTACCTGACACCACGTGTCCCAAAAATACCACATGATCTAACCAAAATTCACATTTACTCAACTTTGCATAAAGCTGTTTATCTCGTACAACTTGTAATACTGACTGTAAGTGATTAACATGATCCTCTGTACTTCGCGAGTAGACCAATATGTCATCGATAAAAACAATCACAAACTGATCCAGAAATGGTTGAAATACTTTATTCATCAGTGCCATAAAAGCTGCAGGTGCATTCGTCAATCCGAAAGGCATAACCAAAAACTCATAATGGCCGTATCGAGTTCGAAAGGCTGTTTTCTGAATATCATCTTTAGCAATCTTCAACTGATGGTACACTGATCGGAGATCTATTTTTGAAAACACTTGTGCACCCTGAAGTTGATCAAACAAATCTTCTATTCTCGGCAATGGATATTTATTCTTCACCGTCGCTTGATTCAGTTTTCGATAGTCTATACAAAGTCGCAATGTACCGTCTTTCTTTTTCACAAACAACACTGGCGCTCCCCAAGGTGAAACACCGGGCCGTATAAATCCTTTATCCAACAACTCTTGTAACTGTTTCTTCAACTCTTGTAACTCCATCGGCGATATTCGATAAGGAGGAATTGAAATAGGTGCAGTACCTGGTAACAACTCAATAGTGAACTCTGTTTCTCGATCAGGTGGCAGTCCAGGTAAATCTTCAGGAAAAACGTCAGGAAATTCTTTAACAACAGAAATTTCTTTAACTTGATCATTAACCGTAGCACAATCTACAACATGGGCAAGATATGCTTCACATCCACTTTGAATCAGTTGAAAATCCGTTGTAGCAGATATAAGACAGGAGGGAACAATCTGTCGATTGCCGTAGAATATCACTCGATCTCGTCCTGGTGACTCTATTACCACTTCTTTAGCATAACAATCTATCTTAACCCGGTGACGTGACAACCAATCCATACCCAAGATAATATCAAACTCATGTATGAACAAGGGAATCAAATCTGCCAATAGTTCTACTGAATTGATTCTCACCGCACAATCTCGATATACTGTATGTACTGAAATAACTTCACCCAAGGGTATATGTACACCTAGTCTGTGATCTAGAGGTTCAGGTTCTTTATGTATATGTGATGTGATGACAGGTGATATAAATGAATGAGTAGATCCTGGATCTATCAAGGTATATATCATAGTATCAACTAAATAAAGTGTACCAGTAATGACCTCTGGTGCTCTAGATGCCTCATCCTGTGTCATAGCAAACACACGAGCATGTCCCTGGGGTGTAGA
Source organism: Salvia splendens (assembly GCF_004379255.2). Classification (NCBI taxonomy): domain Eukaryota; kingdom Viridiplantae; phylum Streptophyta; class Magnoliopsida; order Lamiales; family Lamiaceae; genus Salvia; species Salvia splendens. The sequence continues at coordinate 16,807,672 of NC_056036.1, read as the reverse complement.
TCCATGTGCCTCTAACTGTCCTCGCCCTCGTCCCATTGGTGCACTCATAGCTTGGCCTCTTCCGCGACCTCGATTAATGCTTGCACTCGATGCTGTGGGTCGTACATTCTGTACTGTTGGTTCCGTCATTTCTCTTCCACTTGATATCATGTTAGACCGAAGTGGGCATTCTCTATAATAGTGTCCTTGTTGTCCGCAGTGAAAACAACCTCCTGTAATTGTTCGACATTCCCCTATATGTGGTCGTCCACAGTGCACGCATAAAGGTCGTGCACGTGCTGTCATACCAGATCCTCGTCCCCACTCATAACTGAAAGGTGGTGCACGTCCGCCTCTTTGACCCAATGGACCTCCTCTACTGAAACTCGATGCCGAAGAAAAAGAACTAGGCCTTTTTGAAATGCTCGAGCTTGATTCACCCCTATACTCTTGTGGTCCCCTCTTTTGTCTTTGAATATACACATGTCTTTCTTTCACTAGTCTCTCTGCTCGTATAGCTGCTGCACGTAGATCATTATAAGTACGTAGGTCTGAAGGTGTGATTTTGCTTCTTATCTCATATATCAATCCTTCTTCAAAACGTCTACACTTATCTTGTTCTGTAGGTAGCAATGCGGATGCATAACGAGAAAGCTGATTAAACTTCACTTCATAATCTGCAACTGACATAGATCCTTGTTTAAGGGACAAAAACTCTCTTTGCTTCTCATCACGATACGCTGGTGGCATATACTTATCACTGAACTCTCTCAAGAAGTCATCCCAACTGAGTACTGGAGGATGTATCATAGCTCGTGGGACAGTCTCCCACCAATAATAAGCATCGCCCTGAAGAAGAGACACTGCGTAATCAAAACGTTCTTCTGCAATACAACCCATCTGATTAAACACCCGCTCTGTCCTCTTCAACCATATCTCAGCCTCGGCAGGATCAGTAGTCCCAACAAAGTCAACGACTCCCATCTTTCGTAGTTCTTTAAAATTTCTACCCATTGGTCTCATTTCTAGCCCCTGTACTTCTTGTTCAACCTGCCTATGTATTGGTTGGCTACCCCCAGATGATGCAACAGGTGTATGAGATGCTTCTGCAGTAAATGAATTATGCGGGGCGGCTGACCCTTCTCTCCTCGATGACATATGTTCAGGAATGTCCATGTTCCTGATAACACAAATGTAAATGCAACTTATAACCAATACGTATCATATGCAATGCATGGATGCAATGTCCCAGCGGGATCCTTATCCCTGCTCTGATACCACCTTAACTGTGGCACCTCAACCCCTCTGACGTATACTCTTATAATAAATAAATCCCTTATCATAAAAGCAATCAATACACGTGTCTAATTCATAGAACATCCATATTATATAAGTTCAAACCAACACTTATCCGATACATATTTCAAAACATTCTACACAGTAGTGGAACCCTCTCACCACTCTATATACTATACATTTATCTACATGCAAAATGATGAGGAGGAGAAGGTTGCCAATATGCATCAGCCGCCGAACCTAATAACACGTGGAGTTCCTATGACCCATGTCAGTCAAAACTTTACTGATATCTTATTCCTGAAAAATTTAGTGGTTTAAATGAGCCACAACTCAGTATATATAAATTTCCACCTTTAATCTCACATGATACAAACATCAAACATATTCTTTTATCAATACATATAATCAGAAACAATATATAACATAATTTAAAAACAAACCATTTCATATTCGTATGCATATGCCACTCCATTCAGTTTATTATTCTGTAACAGTCAAGCCTGGTATCTGCCCGGGATTTCCAATATGATTGACCCGTAGGTCCCATTATGATTTGACCCGAAGGTCCCACTGTGATTTGACCCGAAGGTCCCAATGTAATTTGACCCGAAGGTCCCAATATGATTTGACCTGAAGGTTCCAATATGTCTGACCCGAAGGTCCCAATATATCCACTGTGATTTCAGATCCAGGGCAAAACCGTCACAGATCCTCTTTAATCCAATGATTCACATAATCGGTATCATGAACATATCATTTGCACCAATAACATATCCATATCATATTCCATCAAATTATCCAATATATCTAAACAAACATGTCCATTTCAGCAATCAAATATTCATATCATATTCGACCATCAAAATCAAATAATTCATAATCATATCAATTTCACACCACATAATCCAATAATTCACTCCAGTTCAACATATAACAATCAACCACATAACACATGTAAAACTAAAAGTGTGATTTATACACACCTGATCAGAAAACCACGTAATCTACTATCATCCTTTCTATTGAGCTTGAACTTAAAAATCATCTCGAGCAATCTTTTTTTCTCATCTTTTTGTACTCTTTCACAATCTCTATTCCTTTATATGTAAATCTTGCAAACGTTTCTCAAATTAACTATTAAAAGTAATTATAACATCTTCACACTTACTCTCCAAAACACTTCTCGTCTCGGCCCTTCTATTTTTCTTTTTCCCTTTCTATTTTCTCTTCGTTCTCCACTCTAGTAGTTTTATATTTTATTTTCATTAGTGAACTATTATTATATTAACATGCACCAGCTTGATTAGTTGGGCACTTAAAACTGATACACGACATATACAAATTTTATTAGCTGGGCATTTAAAACTCTTACACGTAGCAAATACATACATAAAGTTATTCCTTAATAATTAAATTAATAGTAAGTGTTGTGTATGGCTATATATGTACATTATTTACGTAACTGGTGCACATACATAATATTCACTTAACATATTTATTTTACAAAGCTTATATAGCACCTAAACTATCATCTTAACATATAATAAATCCTCTATGACACACTTAACATCTCTATACTAAAAATGACAATATAATATGTAATGACAATAAAATATGCTAATATGCAAAATAATACATGTTTCGGGTTAGGGGTGTCACAATATAGCTTGGACTATAGTTGACATTAGTTATTTAAGGGGCTTGTGTATTCAGTTGACACTACACATCAGTAATTGACATGAATTTTTTTAACATATGCAGCTCTACTACTTAGACAGAGTTACACAAGACACGCGTCCTGTTCCTCGCACATTTCCATTAATGAAAGGATGGAAAAGTGAGCATCCACAGGCTAGAGAAGATAGAGAGACAAGTGAAGGAGTTTTTGGTTTAGGACGTATAAAGAAGAGATATGTCCGTACTCTGGAGCAGCACGAGGAAGAGAAGCAGGAGGCTGAGGTGGCCTCAACAACAGATTCCTGATGACTGTGCGGTTGGGTCTGCCCGGAACCTACTCCCAGAAAATTTCATACAGGAGGATCAGCAGCAAGGGAATGAAGAAAAAAGTGTTGATGTATATGAAAGTGGAGTTGGATCTTCTTCTCAGAACATACTCCCATCACATATGGTGGCCAATGTAGTAAAATACATCAAGCAGATAAGTGATGGCAGGACCAACCTTCTGAGAGTCCTCAAAGAAGCTTCGTCACAGATCGAGAATAATGATTTATTTGGACTTATTTGTGATATAGCTAGAAGTGCAATTGGAAGCCAAAAGTCTCCAGTTGCCTCTGTGAGTGACATTTTTCTCCATTTGTCACAGTCATATAATATAGGCAACGATGTTGCTGTTGATAACTGGAAAGCTTTGTTTGATTCAATACGGAATGCTGAAAAAGCAAACGAAACAATTGAAGACTTGAATGAATTTCCAACTTTCAGATTGGATGATTTCTTTGATAAAGTAAGTACATAAACAACCTATAATTATATTAATACATCATTTTGTTGATATATGTTTCTCTTAGTTGACATTGAATTATTCTTATAGTTCAGAAAGTAACATTGTTGAACTAATTTTTGAATAGGCTGTAGAACAAAGAAACAAAGATAACTTACCTACCTCACTAGTTGGTGTCCCTGAAGAGGTCAGACAGACTGTTGAAGAAGACAAACAAAGAAAGGAGAACATGATTTGTGATGACCATAACGAATCAAACTCTCCTATCTCGACAGCCGTACTAGGATCTCCACGGACAGCATCCCCATCTCTCCAACAACAAGAAGTCAATGCTTCAGACCATGACAACACACTGGCATCACTAATAGGATCTGAGAACATGGGAAATGAGTTGGATATTCAAGAAGAAGTTGAAGCTGATAGAGAGTTAAGAACACAAGATGCCTGGCATATATTATCAAAAGTATGCAGTGACTGTGAAATCAGCAACAATGAAGAAGCAATCAAGGCCACAAACATCATTTTTGATATCATAAATGAACAGGTGCAATTTACAATGATTATCTTAAACTCTAGAAGCTTTGTATATAAATTTTATAGATTTTATATAAATTATTGACATTGTGGATATCGTAGTTGACATAGATAAATATATAATTAACATGGTATAGCATGGAGTTTCAGTAGAAAATACAAATTGTATATATGGAGTTTCAGGAAGACAGAGAGGATGCAACTGCATGCTCAATTGTTGAGTATATGATGCAAGAGGGTATTGAAACAATGGATGACACACCTCCTGAATGGAACGTGCAAAAAACAAGGATATAAAGGGAAAGAGACGATGCATGAGGAAAAAGAAAAAAATCCTGAAAATGCTTAGAGAAGAATGACCGTCTACCAGGTAAAATAAGTAAAATTAACCTTATTACTTTTTAAAAAATGACTGAATTGTTGTTGACATTGCTTGTAATAGTTGTTAAAATAGCTTGTATGTGTAGTTGACAAAGCATGTAGAATAGTAGACATAACTTGTATGTGCAGTTGACAACATATGTATCGTAGTTGACATAATTATATTAGTTATTGATATGGTTAGTATAATATAGTTGACATGATTTGTTATTGTAAGTAACATTAAATTCACTAACAACAGATTCCAATCTCTGAGATTCCACTGGCTGAAGCTAGAGAGAGACGGACTCATGCTGAAATGCGTCCCAGCCCAGTGCTACGCTCACCATTTAAAATACGAGCTGTGCATATGAAACCAACCCTGAACCTGGATGAAAGAGATATCTACTACTACATAGTAGAAATTGAAGGAACAAATGAGTATGTGTAATTTAATTCTTTGAATCACTTTTAAATTTCTATGCAGTTGACATAATTTATGAATGATGTTTAAATGTTGTCTGCACGATTTCATTTCAGTGATTCATGTGCTTACACTAATGGCTTTGTTTGGGCAAGCAAAGGAGTGTTTTCATCTCTGAAACCCCATACAGAAATCAGTATAGGTGTAATTGATGTATGGGCAACATACCTGAACTTCAGAGAAAATGAAAGGGCAGAAACGTCACCTCCACGGCTGTTTCTAACAACATCCCCATGTGTGAGTAATCTAAACTTATATGAAAACTATTTGAATGACATATTTCACTAACAAAAAATGTTCAATGCAGTATTTGAATATAACAAATCGGGAGCCTCATTGGAATACATTACAATCCAAGAACAACTTTATGTCACGAGTTGATCAAGAGACTAGTAGAATACAAGATTTTGATTGGAGAAAAATTGATTTGGTAACAAATTTATTTTTGTACAGAGATCTCACAGTGTCAACAACATAAATTTGGACAGGTGTTGTCAAATTCTTTTCTCTAATATTTTTTGTCATGCTATACAGGTCTTCTTCCCAGTTTTTACAAGTGGCTATTACTACCTTGTGGTATTTTGGATGAAGATCAACAAAATTGAGATAATAGATAGTGTCAAACCACCTAAAGCCAAGGATCCATTGGAAAAGTATAGCCTTCATGTTGGAATACTGGTATGTTTTTTCAATAAAATTGACATTATGTTTTCATTTTGTTGACATAATTTATGCATCTTGTCGAAATACTTTGTATAAATAGTTTAGTTTAGTTTTTTTTATATTTGCAGAAAGATATGTTTGAGGCATACTTCAAAGAGAAGAACATATCAGAGCTATCACAAAATATAAAGAAATCTCCATACAAAGTTGTTCCTTTAGATTGGGCTACAAGCACCAATAAAGAAGACAGTGGTATATATTTCATGAGACACATGGAAACTTACTTTGGCAGAAAGGGAAAGGAATGGAATATTGGCTTTTCTCCACGTGGCACAAAGATTCTACAGATACTCAGAGGAAGATATTGCGAAGCGATGCTTACATCAAGGAGCAACAAGAAGTGTATGGATATGGTACGCGCCGCTAATGACTGGATGACAGCAAACAACACAGATTGTCTGAGTTACAGAACAAGTTCAAGGAATGGTTTAGCTGTAGAAGCAAGAAGTAAACAACTGTTTTATTTTGATTTTGAACAAAAAGTGGTTTGGATATTTGATCTTATCATGTTTTTTAGATGGATATGTAAAACTATTATCTCAAACTGATTTTTAAACCATGTAGTCTATAGAAATATATCAAATGTCAACAACTAGAATTAAATGTCAACAACTATTTTTTCTTATGAAATGTCAACAACCAGAATTAAAATGTCAACAGCTATTTTTTGTTATCAAATGTCAACAACTTGAATTAAATGTTAACAACTATTTTTTCTTATTAAATGACAACAGCTATTTTTTTTAATAAAGTGTAAGCAACTATTTTTTCTTATAAAATGTCAACAAGAAGTATACAACTATTTTTTCTTATTTTTTTAATTTGACATAAGTTCTAGCATAATTATAATACAATACATGTCAATAGCTTGAATATAAAATGTCAATAATTTATAGCAAAAATGTCTACAGCTTTTCAATAGGTATCATATAAAATGACAACAATTCAAAAACAAATTTTTTAATTAAAAAAACACTTTCCTTTCTTCCTCAAAAACAGAGTTAAACAGAGTTGTAATCAAATTTAAAAATCATTTTCTCATGTCACTTCAAAACCCAACTCTCTCAAAATAAGATTTATATTAAATTTCTCTCCCAACCACTTTCTCTTAAATCTTCATGCCGATAGAAATCGGAAGTCGACTTTTATTCAATTCCTTACCCTTCATCTACAATATCCAATCAGTTTGATTTATAAGCCGTTTTTATCTCATGCCTAAAAAATAATTTCTAAAACAATGACAAGGGAATCGATTGACATTCACGAACCGATTGAGCAGTCGACCGTTCCCGGAAAAATGGCGTCCAATTTGGAGGTCAACACCAAATCGACTGAACCGACTCATTTAGGTTAAAGATTACATTCGTTTTTTAATTGTATGGCTTTAATTTTAGTTTTTTTAAACAAAGTTTGAGTATTCAAAAATTTTATGTTTAGGTTTTCATAATTTAGTTATCTGATGAGTTCGAATTCTGCTTTTTTGGGGGATTGATTAGCTATGGAAATTGACGAAGGGTCGGAAGCGGGAAATAAAGAAACAGAGGAAAAATCATCTTCGAGTTAAGTACTCCTCCAATATATTTAAATTACAATAATTATTGACATTAAAGGATGTCTGTTGACATAGTGGTGTTGACATTTTGTAGTAGTATCTCAATAGCTATTGACATAGTGTAGAAAACAGGGTATGCTTGCCCTTGTTATATATATGGCTGTTACGATGGCTGACTTATATGTGTACTTGCCATTGTCATATAATTGTTATATATATGGTTGTTATTAACATAGGTAAGGATAATTTCATACAATACCTATTGTCATAGCTATAGACATAGCTATAATAACCAATTAAGGATTTGTTTGAATAGCTGTATATTGAACCAAAAAGAGTTATTGATAAAGATTTATTGTGTTTCATTTTGGATTTATTAACAGAGTATACTTAATGGCCAAACTTATTATTGATATAGATTTATTGTGTTTCATTTTAAACCAGAAAACATAAAAATATCAAAGAAAAAAAGGAGTACCTCGGTATCTCAGAAATAGTTAATGAATATTGAGAAAAAACAAAAGAAAAGTATAGAGAATGAAAAACAGAGTCAGAATGCTGAAAATGTATCTCAAAGGCTTCTAGTGAAAAGGAAGCCTTTGTTTTTTGTTGATGCAGTAAGCCAATTGAATGAGGCACAGATTAATTCTGTGAAGGAGATGGGTTTTGAGAGTGTCTTGCATTACAGAATTGATTACATTCCTAGTAGATTAGCATTTTGTTTGTTGAAGAGCTTTGATGAAGAAAAGTGTATGATAAAGCTTTGTAATGGCAAAAAAATTCATATCACGGAAGAGGATGTGGAGCTTGTGTATGGATTTCCTAGAGGTGACATTGCTTACTGCAGGGAGAAGTGGAAAAGTAATGTACCTTTCATGAGGGAGTTAGCAGAGCAATGTGATACGAAACCAGCAAACGTGAACCATAAAGCTGTTGAACAGCTTATGCTAGCCGATCAGGAAGGAGGACCACAGTTCAAGAGATTGTTCTTGGCCCTATTAGAATCCGCATTGATTGAGCCTTCAACATGTGGAATGATAAAATCTAAGATTGGAGAGATAGTTGATGATTTGGATAATGTTAGAAATATCAATTGGTGTTCATATACAATCTCTGTGCTCAAGTTTGCTATGAAAAATTGGTCGAAGACAGAGAAGAACGCATTTGCAGGACCACTTCCCTTCCTCATGGTATGTTTTACATTTTGCATTACATTACTTATTGAAATGACTTGTATGTGTAGTTGATATAGCTTGTAATATAGCTGACATAAGTTGTATTAGTTATTTAAGTGGCTTCTATATTGAGATGACACTACACACTAGTAATTGGCATGCATTTTTTAACATGTGCAGCTTTGCTACTTAGATAGAGTTATACAAGACAAGCGTCTTGTTCCTCGCTCACTTCCGTTAATGAAAAGATGGAAAAGTGAACATCTTTAGGCTAGAGAAGATAAAGAGATCAGAGAAGGAGTTTTTGGTTTAGGACGTATAAAGAAGAGATATATTTTGGACAAGGAGGAGCAGCAAGGGGAGGGGAGGAGAAAAAGAAGGAGAAGGAGCACGAGGAGGAACATGTACCTCAACCACAGATTACTCCTGACAGTGGGGTTGGGTCTTCCCATAATCTACAAATACCAAAAAAAATCATAAAGAATGTAGTAACAAACATTCTTGACATGAATCACGGGAAAATCAATCTTGTCAAGACCCTTAAAGAAGCTCCTCAACACATCAAAACTAATTATTTATTCGGAATGTTGTGTGATATGGCTAGATCTTCAGTTGGAAGCCAAACAACGACAATTGAGGCTGTGAATGAGAAGTGTCAACTATTGTCCAATTGTTTGAGGAAGACAAGCCTGAAACTTTTGATCGTTGGAAAACAATCTCTGAATCAATACTTCTTGCTCAAAAAGAAAAGGAAGCACTTGAAGATTTGGCTGAATTTCCAACTTTCAAAACGCCACGTTTCTTGGATAAAGTAAGTACATCATTTTCTTTACATATGTTTCTCTGAGTTGACATTAGATTACTCCTGTAGTTTAGATACTAACATTGTAGAACTAATTTACAAGCAGTATGCAGAGCAAGGAAACAGAGAAAATATCCCTACTTCGCCAGTTTCTGATCCTAAAGGGGTGAGCCAAATCCTATCTTTTGTTATTTAGAATCAATTGAAATTAAATTGATATTAATTATAAATTACTAATTGAATAGGCTGCTGAAGAAGGAGAAGGAACAAAAGAGGACACAGTGGTTGATGACAGTAATGAATCAGCCTCTCCTATCTTACCACCAGCTGCAGGCCCAACGGATGACGCATATGTTGAAACGAACAAAGAAAAGCAACAGGACAAATGGAAAGAGAAAGAAGAGAATATTGTTAAAGTAAAATAACTAAACTATGATTAAAATGACTGAATTGTTTTTTTATATGGCTTGATAGTGAAGTTGACATTTGGTTTTAATTGTTGTTGACATGTTTTTTGTGTAGTTGACATGACTTGAAAGTGAAGTTGACATTTGGTTTTAACTGTTATTGACATGGCTTCTGTGTGTAGTTGACATGGCTTCTGTGTGTAGTTGACATGGCTTATAATTGTTGTTGACATGGCTTATGATTGTTTTTAACATGACTTATAATTGTAGTTGACATCGTTCTATGTGTAGTAGACATAGTATGTAACATAGTTGACATGGCTTGTACATGTAGTTGACACGATATGTGCTGAAGTTGACATGACTTGTATGTGCTGTTGACACGAGAGCACCATAGTTGACATAATTATATTACTTGCTGACATGGCTAGTATATATATTTGACATAATTTTAATTGTAACTAACATGAATTTTACTGCACTGATAACAGAATGTTGTTCCATTCTGGGAGATTCCAGTGCCAAAAGTCTGAGTGAAAAAGTCTCATGCTGAAACGCATTCTGACCTATTCATAGGCTCTCCATTTGACATAAGAGTTGTACATACAAAAACATACCTGGAAGCTAGATGTCTACTACTACATACTAGAAACATAAGGAGTAGACAAGTATGCATCATTTAATTATTTCATTGATCTAAAAAATATTTTTTAGTTTTTTGTGCAGGTAACACGATTGAAGAATGTTGTTCTTGTGTCGTTTGTATAACTTCATTTCAGAGATGCATGCGTTTATGAGGATGATTTTGCTTGGGCGACCAAGGAATTGTTTTCGTCACTGAAGCCCCATGAAGAAATTAATGCTTGTGTAACTAACGCACGGGATTCACACCTGAACAACAGAGAAAAAGAAAGGCCCCTAACATCACTTTCACGCTTTTTTCTGACTACATCTCCATGTGTAAGTAATCTTAAATTATAAGTAAACTGTTTGAACCAGACGTCTCCTTAACCAAACTTGTTAAATGCAGAATTTCAATGTAACAAATCGGCCGGATAATTGGGATGGTTCGACAGCAAAAAAGAATTTCATTTCTCAGATAGATAATGAGATTCAAAGAAGACCAGATTTCAACTGGAGAGAAATTGATTTGGTAATAACATCTCACAATGACATTTACATAAGAATATGAAAGGTGTTCTTTGGATATAATTTTATCTTTAATGTCATTTTATCTTTCATGTCATACAGGTCTTCTTCCCAGTTTGTGCAAATTTCCATTACTATCTTATAGTATATTGGATGAAGAAAAACACCATTGAGATAATAGATAACAACAAGCCACATAAAGCTATGGATCCGTTCGAGAAGTATGACATTGATGTTGGTTTAATGGTATGCTTTTATCTATGTTATTGACATATTCTCTACATTTAGTTTACTTAATTTCTACATCATGTTCAAATGCTTTGTTTGTGTAGTTGATTTAGTTATTTATATATTTTGCAAAAAGATATGTTTGAAGCATACTTCATAGAGAAGAAAATGTTAGATATTTCAGAGAATGTAAACAAGTCTTCAATCAACTTTCTGCCTTTAGAATGGGCCACAAGCACGAACAACAAGGACTGTGGTGTCTATTTGATGAGGCACATGGAGACCTATGTTGGCAAAAAGGGCAGTGAATGGGATATTGGCTTCTCTAGACGTAGTGTAAAGATTCCCCAGATACTCAGGGGAAGGTATTGCTACACGATGATTTCATCGATTTACAATAGCCAAAGGTCGCCGATGTTACAACTGGCTCATGATTGGATGGAAGTAAACATGGAGAAATTGCTTGAGCTAAACAACAAGTACAAGGAGTTGTTTAGTCGTAGAAAGAAGTAAACAAAAAGTGATATTAATGTTAAATGTTGACATGGTTGTACGTGCAGTTGACATGGTTGTACGTGCAGTTGACATGGCTTGTAACACAGTTGACGTTGCTTGTACGTGTAGTCATATAATACATTTCAGTAGACAACAAATCAAATGTTAAAAACAAATAAGAAAATGTCATCAACTTAAAAACAAATCTTATAATTAAAAAAACAAATATTTTTCCTCCTATTTGGCACATGTACATGAATTATGGTCATATAATACATGTCAATAGACAGCAAATCAAATGTTAAAAACATATAAAAAATGTCAATAAACTGTATAAAATGTCAACAACTAAATAATTCTCATATCAATAGCCAAAATATCAAATATCAACTACTAATAAGAAAATGTCAATAACTTGTATCATATGTTAAAAACTCAAAAACAACTCTGTTTGTTAAAAAAGAACAATTATGTCTACTTTCTGCCACAACTCCTGGCATTATGATCAGTCACTTTATGACACTTTCCACAACGCCTATGAAGTTTACTTTCTTTTTCAATTGCTTTCTCTATGCTCGACTTAATCCTGCTTTTCTTGTCACTTGCACCTCCCTTTGTACTAACCACATCTGGAGCACGTGCAGTTATTTCTTCAGGTACAACAATACCATATATATTCTTGATGGAATCATTTTTATCAACTGATGAAGATCCAGTAGTGTCATCAGTAAAAATTTGAGGAGCAATACCCGCAAGCAAATTATCAAATGCAATCAGATGATTTTTATTCTTAAAAGCGCGTTGATATAGACCAAAGTAACGTCCATGACACCTGTTACCAATCTGTAGCTTGTCATCTTCGTTAGAACCTGCAAACATATAACATGTCAATATCCTATATAAATTATATGAACACTAAATCTGTAACATGTCAACAGCCTATACAGTTTATGTCAACACAAAATTGAAATATACTAAACATGAGTGTTTTTGTTAGATACAGAGAATGTTGGCGTCTTGTTTGAGCAACATATGACAAATCAACTGAAATATCTATAGGAAGGAGTTCACATACCTTTGCCATACGCACTTTCATCACTTGTGAGACCATGAACGGCCTTCAATAATTCACTTTTCAGCCACCGGTTACCAACATACTTCTCTGGAATATTGTTGAAATCTTTGTTTCTGAGGACGAAGAAAAGGTGGCTGCATAGATAACCACACCTTTCAAAGAGTTTACACTCACAATCAAATGACTCAGTCACTTTCTCATGTGAAGGTCTTCTTTCTAGCATCAGAAACTTTAAAGACCTCGATGTTCTCCAAAGTGGACATGCTAATCATCTGACAACTCTTATCAGCCTCATAAATCAATTCTTGTACCACTCTAATTATCCTATCCGTGTATACAGATGCCAATTGTTTCTCAAATGCTAAATCAATGGCATATTTTGGAGAGATTACAGAATCATAATAGTCAAGCCTTTCAGTTTGATTCCTTTGAGCATCAATGGCATTGTTATACTGAAGAGTGAAGTCAGCAAAATTAAACAACGGTTTCGAGTACCTCTTAAAAAAACTATTTTCAGATTCTGAAAAAGATGTTGTTCTCATTAAAGAACCCATAGGAACATCTCTAAAGTAGGTTGGGATCCACATATGTCTAACAGCAAACATGTCCTTAAACCATTTATGATCTTGTACCAGATAATACCTTCTCAATTGCAAGCCTCATTCCCCAATCTTGGTCTGTGATTATGATCCTTGGAGCAACACCCATGCATTCAACAAACACAGTAAAAAGCCATGAGAATGCATCACAATTCTCACTGGATACGAAACCAGCTCCAAATGCAATAGGACACCCGTGATTGTCTTTCCCAGTAAATGGACCAAACACCATACGATACCTATTGAACAAATAGATCAACACAAAACATCAACAAATTTTTCATAATAACCAATGTCAACTACAGATATATCCTATGTTGACTACTATGTCAACTGCTAAGTCAACTAACTTCTATGTATGTCAATTACCATGTATAATAAATAAACTACCTGTTTGTCGAATATGTTGTATCAAATGCTACAACATCTCCAAACATATGGTAATGTTTCCGAGACTCAGCATCAGACCAAAATAAGCTCACTAACTTATTATCATCAGGTGATAATAGATATTTGTAAAAAAAAGCCTTCACAAATTCTCTTATTCTCTTGCATCTGATTTAGGATCATTTGAACATCCACTTCTTTCAGTTTCTCTTTAATATCACGAGAACAATTCCTAACATCATTCAACGTACACCCAACAACATCATAACCACCAAAAAACTCCTTTAATAAGTTGAAAATTGAAGTAGGACCGATGTTAGCTTTGGTGCAATCTTCAACAAACTTGTGATGAACATCATTCATACTGCGATTTCCTTTCATAAATCGCTTATGATCTTTGTCAACCATAGCATGATTGTGTTCCTCAATGAATTGATGCACAAGATAATATTTAACACCACAATTAGAAAAAAACTTGAAACTGATCATTGCTCCACATCCACACCGTTTTGTGCCACGTCTGTGTTTCTTCTTTGAAGTTTCTTCATCGTCATCTGACACGTTCACATCGTCAGATATAATTACATCGACATCCAACGGATCAACTGTATGAAAACCTTGTCTGTTGCCGACAATATACTGAAAAGTAATAACACCACCACTAGACCTATTTCCAAATCTTCGAAAATCAAAACAAGCCTCTTGAGCATACTTTTCATAAAAGAAAATTCCCTCCTCAAGTGAAGAAATTTTTTGACCTTCGTAAGGCCTCAACTCAGCCTTGCAAATTGGAATAACATGTCCTACTACATAATGGGAAAATATGTCAACAACCTAAAACAGATAGTGTGAACTAGCATATCTTAACTGACCAACACCTGAATCCAGAATCAAAATCACAAAATAAGCAGCACCAACATATCATTCATCCTATCATGGACTATCAACCATAGCCATAACCCCTTCCTCCAACAACAAACACCACAACAAGGGTTCTTCAGACAGGGGAGGGTGCATTTTGCGTACAATTATTTTGTATGTCAAAAAAATGTTAACAAAGAGTACAACTAAATAGAATATTTAACAGGTAACATACATCATGTCAACATATTTGCATTTATATCAACAGAACATCAATTCAAATCAGAACATAATGTTAACTATCATATCTTAAATGACCCACACCAGAATCAAAATCTTAAAATATGCAGCACCAACACACCAACACCAACATCTTAGACATCCTATCATGAACCATCAACCCTACCCATAACACCTTCCTCCACCAACAAACACCACAGCAGGAGCTCTTCAGCCAGGGGAGAGTGCATTTTGCATACAACTATTTTGCATGTTAATAAAGAGTATATCTACATACAATATTTAACAAGTAACATACATCATATTAACAGATTTGCATTTATGTCAACAGAAAATCAATTCAAATATCAATAACTGTGGATTTATGTCAACTGAGTATAATTCACCAACAAAGTACAAAAAAGGCATGTTAATGAAAACCAATCCAAATTACCTTCACCATTCGTCGACGTCGACTCAGAATAAGATGAATAACCCTCTTAGCTTTTGATTA
Source organism: Salvia splendens (assembly GCF_004379255.2). Taxonomy (NCBI): domain Eukaryota; kingdom Viridiplantae; phylum Streptophyta; class Magnoliopsida; order Lamiales; family Lamiaceae; genus Salvia; species Salvia splendens. The sequence goes on along the minus strand of NC_056036.1, from coordinate 16,792,369 downwards.
CGAATTGAACTCGAAGCTACAGATGAAAAAGCAAAAAAATGATTAGGAACAAATTCGACTGGGCATCAACAAATAAAGCATAAAAACAGAATCAAAGTCGATAAAATCAACCTAAAAACTTCAGATTCAACCAAACTCCGTCGAATTGGTCATTTTTTTTTTTGAAAATTGATATGCTGAGGAATCGTCAAAACAGAGATCGTTGAAATCGTTGAAAGCGTCTGTGTTCTAATTTTCGACTCAATTGAATCAGAAAGCGTTGGAATCAATGGTCTCAGAGATCTCTGAGAAATCGCCAATCGCCAATCGCCAATCTCACAAAAGGCTGAAGAACCCTAAACTAAACCACGAAATGACCATTATACCCTTTCATAATAAATTAGTTTAAAAGTATTTTTTGTGTGGCAAAATCTGGACCACTCATTTAATTAAAATGAGTGGCTGATGTTGCATCTCATTTCTCAATTAGCCAAAAAAATCTCAATTTATATATATATATATATATATATATATATATATAGATGTATTCATTTCCTTTTTGTATCTTTTGTTCTATTGTTCTTTTTAATCTCAGCCCCACGATTTTATCATCCGATGGTTAGATTGATGCCACGTGTCATTTAATAATGCAGATTTTCAGTTGAATAATGCACACCGACTAATAATGCACCATTATAGTGTAATAATGCAGATTTTCAGTTGAATAATGCATACCGACTAATAATGCAAATTTTTCATCAAATAATGCAGATCATCACAACCATCCAATTCAAAGATCCAAGGGTTGTGATTAAAAAGAACATTGGACTGAAAAGCTGCGAAGGACCTTAACACACTAACACACCCCTATATATATAAAATCTTTATATGGAAATTAATGTAATTTATAGACAAAATGCTAACTAGTCGATAGATGGATATATATATATATATATATATATATATATATATATGGGTGCATTATAATGATAACCCCAATTTCCGTAATAACCGTATAACCAAATCTGGACCACACATTTTTAAAATCAAGCGGTTGATATTCAAACTTAGATTTACTTCATAAAAAAAAGCGCGGAGGTAAATATGTCATTTCGCTCATGATAAAATTTACGTATCCAAATTTCGCTCATTTAATTTCTGAATTTCGCTCATTTTATCATTTTATCAATCAGTCAAAAGTATCATTTTATCAACTCAGAGTATCATTCTATCCGGGAAAACTATCATTCTATGCAATAAACATAACATATATCATTTTATCATTTTATCAGTCAGTCAAAAGTATCATTTTATCAACTCAGAGTATCATTCTATCCGGCAAAACTATCATTTTATCAGTTTTATGTCATTTTGTCACGTTAAAGTATCATTTTATCAGCTTATACGCAATTTCTTCAGCTAAACTATCATTTTTATAAGGTTACTGTCATTTTATCCGCTTAGATTATCATTTTATCAGGTAAAAGTATCATTTTATTAAACAAAAATGTCATTTTATACACCAAAAATACCTATCATTCTATCGGCTGAAAGTATCATTCTACCCGACAAAACTATCATTCTATCGGCTGAAAGTATCATTCTATCCGAAAAAACTATCATTTTATCAGTTTTATGTCATTTTGTCACGTTAAAGTATCTTTTATCAGCTTATATGCAATTTCTTCAGCTAAACTATCATTTTTATAAGGTTACTGTCATTTTATCCGCTTAGATTATCATTTTATCAGGTAAAAGTATCATTTTATTAAACAAAAATGTCATTTTATACACTAAAAATACATATCATTCTATTGGCTGAAAGTATCATTCTACCCGGCAAAACTATCATTCTATCTGCTGAAAGTATCATTCTATCCGGAAAAACTATCATTTTATCATTTTATGTCATTTTGTCACATTAAAGTATCATTTTATCAGCTTATATGCAATTTCTTCAGCTAAACTATCATTTTTATAAGGTTACTGTCATTTTATCCGCTTAGATTATCATTTTATCAGGTAAAAGTATCATTTTATTAAACAAAAATGTCATTTTATACACCAAAAATACCTATCATTCTATCGGTTGAAAGTATCATTCTACCCGGCAAAACTATCATTCTATCGGCTGAAAGTATCATTCTATCCGGAAAAACTATCATTTTATCAGTTTTATGTCATTTTGTCACGTTAAAGTATCATTTTATCAGCTTATATGCAATTTCTTCAGCTAAACTATCATTTTTATAAGGTTACTGTCATTTTATCCGCTTAAATTATCATTTTATCAGGTAAAAGTATCATTTTATTAAACAAAAATGTCATTTTATACACCAAAAATACCTATCATTCTATCAAATGAAAGTATCATTCTACCCGGCAAAACTATCATTCTATCGGCTGAAAGTATCATTCTATCCGGCAAAACTATCATTTTATGCAGTAAACCTAACATTTATAAGCTAAAAGTATCATTTTATCAACTCAGAGTATCATTCTATCCGGCAAAACTATCATTCTATGCAATAAACCTATCATTTTATCATTTTATCAGTCGGTCAAAAGTATCATTTTATCAACTCAGAGTATCATTCTATCCGGCAAACCTATCATTCTATGCAATAAACCTATCATTTTATCATTTTATCAGTCAGTCAAAAGTATCCTTTTATCAACTCAGAGTATCATTATATCCGGCAAAACTATCATTCTATGCAATAAACCTATCATTTTATCATTTTATCAGTCAGTTAAAAGTGTCATTTTATCAACTCAGAGTATCATTCTATCCGGAAAAACTATCATTCTATGCAATAAACCTATCATTTTATCATTTTATCATTTTACGTGATATTTGGCGAAATTCAGAAATTAAATGAGGGAAATGACAGTTTTACCCCCGCGCTTTTTTTTATGAAGTAAATCTAAGTTTGAATCTCAAAACTATCATTCTATGCAATAAACCTATCATTTTATCATTTTATCATTTTACGTGATATTTGGCAAAATTCAGAAATTAAATGAGAGAAATGACAGTTTTACCCCGCGCTTTTTTTTATGAAGTAAATCTAAGTTTGAATCTCAACCGCATGATTAGAAATATGTGTGGTCCAGATTTGGTTATAGGGTTATTACGATATTTAGGGGTTATCATATGATCACGACTCTATATATATTATTAATAATATAGCGAACCACATCAAGAGTACTTTACTAATATCCCTTTACAAATTTTAATTTTATGGGATTTTTATAGTGATTAATTTTGTTTTATGATGTCTTTTTACAATTTTATGTTATATTAAATCTTTATATTAAAAAATTTGATTGAAGAGGTTTTTTACGGACTTCAATATTTAACTAAATTTTCTTTTGTTTAGGTAAATTTATTTTATTTTTTCTTTTGTTTATTTTGAAATTAATTTAGTTGCAATATGAATTATTGAAAAAATGAATATTTTATAAATTGATAACAGACAATATAAATAAATTTTTTCGTGTTTTCAAATATTCTTGCATGGTACGTTCTAGATCATTTATGTTTCTGGTCATGATTTGGAATTTCAATGGTCGAAGCAGAGTGTCAAAATCATGTTGTTTTTTCTTGGATATTGAAATTAATGTTCTTTATTTTATTTATTGATGAATATATAGTACTAGTATTTGATTTTGTTGTGATTTTTGTGTGTCCAGGTATTAGGTTTGAAATTGACTAATTAGAACTATGGATTCTTCCAATGTGTACGCATGGTATAAATTTTCCAATGCATGATATCATGCACACCAATCTTGGAGTGCTCTTCGTAAAAGAGTTGCAGGAAAGAGTTGTGGTATGATTGTCTAATGATATGGAGTATGATACAAATTCAGCGTCATTATCATATTTTAGACTGCTAAGTACATAAAAATCAATAAGGAACTAAACTATGCTGTAACTCTGATACGGTCTCCGGTTGCTCAACCTTCCGAGCTCCCATTTCTTCATAGTCAAGAGACTCTTTTTAGAGGCAAATGCGCGCCTAGTACTTGGAGGTTTCGGCCTATGGTGCAGGTGCGACCGTGCGAAACTAGGTCTGGTTACATGCTTTCATCTTTATCTTCTTTTCATCCTAACTTAAGTGGACAGATCATTTCTTTGTTCTACTCGATCCCGATATCAATCTCTTAGAGCATCCCCATTGCTGCTCGATGGGGCGGACGACGTCCGTGCCGACGGCGCGACACACTCGTGTCCGCCGCTGTGCTCGCGGCCGACGGCATGGCGTTGCTCGATATAATGCCGTCTGTAATTATGTAATTTTTAATTTTTAGGATTTTAATTATGTACTTTTTAAATTTTTGTGTAATTTGTAATAGTATTACAGGTATTTTTAATGCATTTTAATATTGTGAAAATGTTTTTATTTAAATTGAATAATAGAATGGCGAGTGTGGGTCTTGTGCTCTTGCCTAAGAGCATGGATGGAGATGCTCTTACACCCGGGAGCATGGGCAGATCCACATTAAGACAACAAGGAGCTCAAGCCCCTATTAAAGATTTTTTTCTCTCTCTTCTATAGTGTTCAAATTTATCTAAATTTAATGTATATTGTTATACAAAAGATAAATCATCTAAAATATACTACTACTTTCAAATGAGTAATATCATATTGTCTACCTATGTTTATTCTGTGTTAATTATTACAAGAATGCCTATTTTTCATAGAGGAATTGCGGAAATGGGATTCCACTCAATGTCAATACCCAATTCAACAACTGAGTTTTTTTATTATAGCAAATCTACCAAAATATGGATATTCAACTAAATCCGATTTGCTTTAACTAATACCCATTATAATCGCACAAATCTCTACTAATATTCAACAGTTGAATTCTACACCAAAAATCACCAAATCAAACCAATAAACTCTCGGTTATTCATCGTTAAAAAATCACAAATAAAATCAACTACTCTGGATCAATATACAACTATACAACAAACCATATAGTAAACGTTATAAAAGAGCATTACGATTCACATAATCAGTATCATAAACATATCTTTTGCACCAATAACATATCCATATCATATTCCATCAAATTATACAATATATCTAAACAAACACGTCCATTTCAACAATCAAATATTCATATCATATTCGACCATCAAAATCAAACAATTCATAATCATATCAATTTCACACCATATAATCCATTAATTCACTCCAATTCAACATATAACAATCAACCACATAACACATGTAAAACTAAAAGTGTGATTTATACACACCTGATTAAGACAGATAAATTATCTATCTGAACGCCCAACTCCACTCTACAATCTATAATCATCGCTCCTTTTTACATGAAAAGTTCGATCACTCATCCTTTGAATTTATTTGTTGCTCTTCCGTGTATATTAGTATATGATATTCTTATAAGAAAATCCTCATAATATATTTACTAGCATCGTATAAGCCAACTTACCCAATGACACTTCAAAAATTGACACGTTGCCTACATGTGTCTTTATGAGAATGAAAGTAATTTAGTATACATATATTTGGATAAATAATAGCTTAGGGGAAATATCGACTATCCCCATTACCACTTGCATTATATCATAACTATTTTTATATTTAGTAGTTATTGAATCCATGTATATATTTTATACTATAAATTCGTATTTATATATACACAATTATGTAAATGTGTGTGCATATGTACTATATAGTGCTAGTATTTATCTACGTACATATACATATACATATACATATACATATACATATACATATACATATATGTTGCATAGGAAATAATAATGATCCTAAATCAATAACAATTAATATATTCTCTATGACACACTTAGTATCTCTATACTAAAAATGACAATATAATATGTAATGACAATATAATATGATAATATGCAAAATAATGCATGTTTCGGGTTAGGGATGTCACAGTTTTGCCGGATAGAATGATACTTTCAGCCGATAGAATGATAGGTATTTTTGGTGTATAAAATGACATTTTTATTTAATAAAATGATATTTTTACTTGATAAAATAATAATCTAAGCGGATAAAATGACAGTAAGCTTATAAAAATGATAGTTTAGCTGAAGAAATTGCATATAAGCTGATAAAATGATACTTTAACGTAACAAAATGATATAAAACTGATAAAATGATAGTTTTGCCGGATAGAATGATACTTTCAGCCGATAAAATGATAGTTTTGCCGGGTAGAATGATACTTTCAGCCGATAGAATGATAGGTATTTTTGGTGTATAAAATGACATTTTTGTTTAATAAAATGATACTTTTACCTGATAAAATGATAATCTAAGCGGATAAAATGACAGTAACCTTATAAAAATGATAGTTTAGCTGAAGAAATTGCATATAAGCTGATAAAATGATACTTTAACGTGACAAAATGACATAAAACTGATAAAATGATAGTTTTGCCGGATAGAATGATACTTTCAGCCGATAGAATGATAGTTTTGCCGGTTAGAATGATACTTTCAGCCGATAGAATGATAGGTATTTTTGGTGTATAAAATGACATTTTTGTTTAATAAAATGATACTTTTACCTGATAAAATGATAATCTAAGCGGATAAAATGACAGTAACCTTATAAAAATGATACTCTGAGTTGATAAAATGATACCTTTACTGCTTTATGATAAAATGATAGGGTTATTTCATAGAATGATAGTTTTGCCGGATAGAATGATACTCTGAGTTGATAAAATGATACTTTTGACTGACTGATAAAATGATAAAACGATATATGTTAGGTTTATTGCATAGAATGATAGTTTTGCCGGATAGAATGATACTCTGAGTTGATAAAATGATACTTTTGACTGACTGATAAAATGATAAAATGAGCGAAATTTAGAAATTAAATGAGCGAAATTTGGATACGTAAATTTTATCATGAGCGAAATGACATATTTACCACCGCGCTTTTTTTTATGAAGTAAATCTAAGTTTGAATCTAGACCACGTGATTTTAAAAATGTGTTGTCTAGATTTAGTTATAGGGTTATTACGGAAATTAGGGTTATCATTATATGCACCCATATATATATATATATATATAGGGATGTATTCATTTCCTTTTCCTATATTTCCTCCTGTTTCCTTCTTAATATCAACCATTAGATTAGAGAAATGGACGGTCAAGATCAACATTGGGTCATTAATCCCGTGTTGCATTATTTGTCCTATTTTGTGCATTATGAGGATACAATAGTAATATAATAATGGCTGGAAACCGCTACGAATAATGCACCACATGGTCACGAGTAATGCATATAATTGCCTATATAATGCACAATATGTGAACTGCAATGCATACGAACAAGATGTGTTGTGTTATGATGTTTGACACACGTTTCTTGTTTCCCATAAGGGTTTAATAAGCTTAGGGCCTAGGGTATAGTACGTAGACATGTATGTAATCTTCACATGGTAACGAGTAATGGATATAATTGACTATATAATGCACAATTTGTAAACTGCAATGCATACGAACAAGATGTGCTGTGTTATGATGTTTGACACACGTTTCTTGTTTCCCCTAAGGCTTTAATAAGCTTAGGGGCTAGGGTATAGTACGTACGCATTAATAACAAATTATAAAACGATACGAATAATTCACCAAATTGTCATGAGTAATGGATGTTATTAACTATATAATGCACAATATGTGAACTGCAATGCATACGAATAAGATGTACCATGTTATGATGTTTGACACACGTTTCTTGTTTCCCCTAAGGGTTTAATAAGCTTAGGGGCTAGGGTATAGTACGTAGACATTACTAAATGCACGTATGTAATCTTCAATCCGTTGATTAACCCATATACACAATACCTCTAATAATGCATAATATACTGAGATAATGACAATTAACAGCTACATAATGCACTACCTAAACCAAATAATGCACATACGTATATTCCAATAACAACAATTTGTTAGTAATGTCTACGTACTATACCCTAGCCCCTAAGCTTATTAAACCCTTAGGGGAAACAAGAAACGTGTGTCAAACATCATAACATGGTACATCTTATTCGTATGCATTGCAGTTCACATATTGTGCATTATATAGTTAATAACATCCATTACTCATGACAATTTGGTGAATTATTCGTATCGTTTTATAATTTGTTATTAATGCGTACGTACTATACCCTAGCCCCTAAGCTTATTAAAGCCTTAGGGGAAACAAGAAACGTGTGTCAAACATCATAACACAGCACATCTTGTTCGTATGCATTGCAGTTCACAAATTGTGCATTATATAGTCAATTATATCCATTACTCGTTACCATGTGAAGATTACATACGTGTCTACGTACTATACCCTAGCCCCTAAGCTTATTAAACCCTTAGGGGAAACAAGAAACGTGTATCCAAACATCATAACATGGTACATCTTATTCGTATGCATTGCAGTTCACATATTGTGCATTATATAGTCAATTATATGCATTACTCGTGACCATGTGGTGCATTATTCGCAGATACCAAAATGTGGCAGTTACTTTTCCGTCAAATGTCAATAATAACCCTGTAATGCATACAACCACCTTCTATAATGCAACACGGAACCAGTTTTATAGAATCAATCTGATCCGTTGATGCCTTAGATCTAACGCGTAATATTAAGAAGAAAAAAGGATCTAAGATGTGAAAAGGAGAATAACGCTCCCCTATATATATAATATTTATATGGAAATTAATGTAATTTATAGACAAAATGCTAACTAGTCGATAGATGGATATATATAAAAATTAATAATATAGCAAACCATATCAAGAGTACTTTACTAATATCCCTTTACAAATTTTAATTTTATGGGATTTTTATAGTGATTAATTTTGTTTCATGATGTCTTTTTACAATTTTATGCTTTATTAAATCTTTATATTAAAAAGTATGAAGTATGGTGCGTAATGCTATCTTCAGAGTCAACGAAGAGATCCAAAAGTTCCAAGGGTATTACCTCCAGGAACAGTGGTCGGCGGGGAGCGGCATGAGAGAGGCCGACATCATCACGGCCACCAAGTCGACCTACCATTCAATGCATTACAAACCATTCAAGCACATCGGCGTTTGGCAGCAGGTGCGTAGAAATCCGAAGTACATGGGAGGTTTATCATCCTCCTCCAGCAAACGGTCGAGGTCGTTATCCCTATCCGACGGTGGCTCCGATGAGGTGGCTAGCCAGCTTTTCGGAGCTGACTTGGGTAGCGACGACGCCGGCACGAGCAATTCCCAACGCCGGCCGCAAGGAAGGAAGAAGGCGACGGCAAACCGTCGTCGCACCGAGACTCCATCCGCCCCCGCTCCCGCTCCCGCTCCCTTAGTGCCACCTCAACCCCCCACCAACTCATTGTGGACCATTTTGGCTCAACTCAATTTGGCCGATAGGTCTAGGATGACTCCCGAGCAACTTGATTCACATTTGGCAATGATACGGGGTCTCCGAAAAATATTGGAGATAGGGCCAGAGGATTAGTCTTCCACGGGGGTATTTTTAATTTTTATGATTTTAATTATGGATTAATTTTTATTTTTTAGGATTTTAATTATGTTATTTTTATTTTTTAGGATTTTAATTATGTAATTTTTAATTAATTATTAGGACTTTAAGTATGTAATTTTTAATTTTAGGATTTTAATTATGTACTTTTTAAATTTTTTTATAATTTGTAATAGTATTATGAGTATTTTTAATGCATTTTAATATTGTGAAAATGTTTTTATTTAAATTGAATAATAGAATTATAAGTGTTGGTCTTGTACTATTGTCTAAGAGAATAAATGGGGATATTCTTACACCCGAGAGCATGGGCAGATCCACATTAAGACACACAAGGAGCTCAAGCCCCTATTAAAGATTTTTTTTTCCTCTCTTCTATAATGTTCAAATTTATCTAAATTTAATGTATATTGTTATACAAAAGCCCTATTAATGACATAAATCATCTAAAATATACTGCTGCTTTCAAATGAGTAAATATCATATTATCTACCTATGTTTATTCTGTGTTAATTATTACAAGAATGCCTATTTTTCATAGAGGAATTGCGGAAATGGGATTCCACTCAATGTCAATACCCAATTCAACAACTGAGTTTTTTTATTATAGCAAATCTACCAAAATATGGATACTCAACTAAATCCGATTTGCTTTAACTAATACCCATTATAATCGCACAAATCTCTACTAATATTCAACAGTTGAATTCTACACCAAAAATCACCAAATCAAACCAATAAACTCTCGGTTATTCATTGTTAAAAAATCACAAATAAAATCAACTACTCTGGATCAATATACAACTATACAACAAACCATATAGTAAACGTTATAAAAGAGCATTACGATTCCTCACGATTCCTCAATCAATCGGCTAGTTTATCAGTCACTTCAAACTAGTTTCAATTAAAAAAATACAGATTAGTAAATCGTTTCCATGAAAGTTCACTTGATTCACTAAACTATAATTAATTCAATATTATCAAAATAAATACAATTAATTAATAAAAAGAAAAAGAAAGAAAGAAAAGAAAAGAAAACAAAAAGAGATGATATTTCTCATACCACAACAACCACACCGGTTAGTAGTGCTTTGTAGAAACTTTCAAAACCGCGTGTAATAACGTCTTCACTCATCACTATTCAAATTATCCATTCATTTTATTAGCCATCTGTTTCCAGCTATGAATTATTTTACATTTCAAAACTTCCCACCTACTTATTTACTTCACCTTTTTGTTCACAAACGCGGTTTCCATTTGTCACTAATCACTATTAGAAATCACATTAATTACTTTCTTTGTTTGTTTATAATTGATCGAAATGGATTAGATTAATAATTGAGACTATGATTAATTTTCCATAGCACAATTTATGTCAAATATTAAATAAAATTGCAAGAACTACTATAGGAAGATATTGGCCACCCCAACTGCGTCCAACCATGCAAATGATTTGACATTCCACTAAACGCAGCTTCCTATAAAACTTCCAAAAAAGAACCAAAATCTATACAATTCAACACCTATTAGAGTTGCATATTAGAAAAATCATCTCTCAATCAAAAGCACAAAAACATAGATTTTGTACCAAAACTTGTGCAATGGCCCTTATCAATATCATACCTATTTTGGTGTTGGTGATCACTTTGTTTGCATCAGCATCTGCCAACTTCTACCAAGACATGGACATAACATGGGGCGACGGCCGCGCCAAGATCCTCAACAACGGCGAGCTTCTCACCCTCTCCCTCGACAAGGCTTCAGGCTCCGGCTTCCAGTCCAGGAACGAATTCCTCTTTGGAAAGATCGATATGCAGTCCCCGGAAACTCAGCCGGAACTGTAACCGCATACTATGTAAGTTCCCGCCTCCATCCTCCTCCATACCAAACACCAAACACCAAACAACACTCAAATTAATTTTTCTTCTTCCTTGGCAGCTCTCTTCGCAAGGGGCGACGCACGATGAGATAGATTTCGAGTTCCTGGGAAACCTAAGCGGCGACCCTTACATTCTACACACTAATGTGTTCAGCCAGGGGAAGGGCAACAGAGAGCAACAGTTTTACCTCTGGTTCGACCCAACAACGGACTTCCACACCTACTCAATCCTCTGGAATCCTCATAGAATCATGTAAGTAGAAGAGACATTTGTTTTGGGCACGAGATTTAAGAAATTGATATGTTAAAGGTTAAAATATAGATAATAAAGTAAAAGAGTGAATAAAGCATGAGACAGAAATATACATTAAATTCAATTAATTATGCAACTCATGACATTTTGGTTGGGTTTCAGATTTTCAGTAGATGGCACTCCCATCAGAGAATATGTTAAGAGCACGATTCTCTTAACGAAGAAAAACCTGCGATTTCACTCGCAACACACCAATCCGGCGCCCCGATCGTTGGGGTCGGCGGCTCAATACGTGGCTGGCGCGGAGAACTTCCTCCGTCGGCAGTCTTCAAGGTTTGATAAGGAGTATTGCACAAGTAATGTGGGCAAATTATATCTTCATTAATTTTGTTGAATGAATAAAACGATAACAATCTATCCTATTTATAATACTAGAACTACTAACCTAACTTAATGAACAAGAAACAAATATAAGAAAAGAAGATATGCAAATCCCTAATATATCTAAACTAAATACTAATAATAGGCTCGTAACAACTCCCCCACGGTTAAAATCCACCTTGTCCTCAAGGTGGGAACCACGAAGCAACAGAGAGAGTTGAAAGCAGAAGCTTCGGCGAGGCATCTCCTCCTGGATCAAACACACACCAAATAGGTGAACGTCTCCCATCATCTCGATACAAAATCAACAAAGGAGACCCAATGTGGTCGGCAAAATTCCACGCCACAACGACAAGCTTGTCCACGCCTCCAAGAATGTTCGCAACCATCATGTCATTGCGCGGAGGGATCAACCTTGCATCGGTATCGAGCGATGTCGATCGATGATTCATACTTGGTACATCACCGACACAAGCAATGACGGGCAAACCGGTGTAAGCACCATCTCCTTTATTGCTCCAACAATTTCCAACATTGTTGGATGACACTTGAACAACATTGAGTGAGGCGACGACCTTCTTCACTTCATTAGTGGAATCGTCCTCCTCTACATCGTTCAACAATGCCTTTTCCTCCTCCTCTGTACTCATATCGGGGCTGCGCGGTGGGCAGATTTCCACAAAAGATGACACTTGTTGGACTTCGAGTCTGCCATTTCTACCTTTGCTAGATTGATGCTCTATCTCTATTAACTCATCATCATTATAAATGGTCTTATCACGATCCTGAACTTGTGCAGCTTGCTCCATGTCATACCCGACGCCCTTGATATCATCGTCGATGATGATCTCACTAGCCATAAGCAACTCACTACAAGTTTGGTCAGTATGATCGCCATCTACATTGTGATCCGTAACAACAATAACTGTCTGTTGGACTTCCTCGATTCGATGAAGTCGCTGGTTATCGGGCTCCTGATTCACAAGAGAGTTCTCTGTTGTGCGTTCGGGTTGTCGCTGGTCTAGGCAGGTGTTAATGAACTTCCTTGTCGTCTCAAATTGGGGCGCTTTCATGGTGAGATCCTTTGGCCTATCGGTTCTCACGGTTCCGTGATTCGGACGGTTGATAGGGGAGCCCCAAGACGTGGGTTGCTGATAACTCCTAAAGCCCCTATCAGGTCCTTGAGGGTAGCGATCTGCCGGCCTATCCCAGCTCGAGCCATGCCGCGAATCAAGGCAAGCGCGGTAGGGGGCTGCTGCTGTACCGTGTCGTGGAGGGCGGCCCTCTGGCCAGTGTGTCACGCGAACGGTACCTCGTCGACGCCGAATATCCCAACCACGGTCACGCCGGCCGTGGTTGAAATTCCGGGGGACATCCTCGTCGGCCGTCCATACATCACGCTGGAAGCGATATCCGTCCAATTCCGCATAGTCCGAGAAATAGAGCTGATCCGGTTCGGGAAGGCGTCTGGCTTCCAACCTATCAACCCTTCTATCCCTCGCATCCAATATAAATTCCAATTGATCAAATCTTGCCATAATTTTGTCCAGCGCCGACACGGTAGATTCAAACGCCCCCGATACATTGCGCGTCGCGCTGCTTGAATCCGGGTCGTAGCGCCGTATCCGCTGCGATCCGTCACCGATGCGGCCACTCGCCGTGAAGCGTCGGAGCTGATCGGCCATGGTTGAGCTCTGGATGAAAGCACCAGTTGTTAAGAGCACGATTCTCTTAACGAAGAAAAACCTGCGATTTCACTCGCAACACACCAATCCGGCGCCCCGATCGTTGGGGTCGGCGGCTCAATACGTGGCTGGCGCGGAGAACTTCCTCCGTCGGCAGTCTTCAAGGTTTGATAAGGAGTATTGCACAAGTAATGTGGGCAAATTATATCTTCATTAATTTTGTTGAATGAATAAAACGATAACAATCTATCCTATTTATAATACTAGAACTACTAACCTAACTTAATGAACAAGAAACAAATATAAGAAAAGAAGATATGCAAATCCCTAATATATCTAAACTAAATACTAATAATAGGCTCGTAACAGAATACAAGAACCCAGACTCAGTAGGAGTTGCGTATCCGAAAAACCAGGCAATGAGGATATACTCGAGCCTCTGGAACGCGGATGACTGGGCCACGAGAGGAGGCCTTGTGAAGACAGACTGGAGCCACGCTCCGTTCACAGCCTCCTACAGGAACTTCGTTGCCAACGCGTGTGTTTGGTCGTCTGGTTCGTCTTCGTGCACCAACGATCCATCTGCAAACGCGTGGCTGAACGCAGAATTAGACAAGACGACCCAGGAAAGACTCAAGTGGGTGCAGCAGAATTACATGATATACAACTACTGCTCTGATTCTAAGCGCTTCCCACAAGGCTTCCCTCCAGAATGCACCATCAACACCACAGCATGAACAAGATTAAACACACATGAATGATGCACTACAACTTCACTGCAAATTATCAATAGATATATACAATTCTTTCATATTTTTTCCCTATGTATCATGTGCATTCCTAATAGTATGTATGTTTACATTATCTAGTAATGAAGAATTATAAGCAAACAGTTTATGATAGTCCAAATAAATAATTTGCCATTAATATTTATGATCGTATAGATTTTATAAGTAATGAATTCATGTAACATTATTATAACATATAGCTACATAGAAATAGAAATGATATACTTCAAACCTTATGTGCTCCTTATGTCGCATGTTTAGTGTTGTTCTAAATTCACAAAATTCATAAAAATCAAAGCTCAATTTGCTCATTTTCTCTGCGATTTCAAATAAATCAATAAAATGACAGATCGAACTGTGATTTGTATGAATTTTATGAAATTAAAATTTTCAATAGCCTTATATAATGTATTAGAATAAAAATAAATATATAAATCGAAACAAACAATACTAAACATGGATCAAATAAGAGTGCTTCTCACATAAGGTATGTAACATATTATTCCTATGTAAGTCGTATATTCAGTCAAAACATACTCTCATTATAAATTACTACCTCCGTCCCCCAAATATTGTCACACTTTGACCCAGCACGGGTTTTAAGAAATGTAATGGAAAGTGAGTTGCAAAAGTTGGTGGGATATGAGTCCTATTTTTAAAGTATTAGTTTTATAATAAAATGTGAGTAGGAATAGGTTAGTGGAATATGAGTCTCACTACCAAAAATGGTAAAAAGTGAAGTGTGACAAACTTTTAGGGACAGATCGAAATGGTAAACTGTGACAAACTTTCAGGGATGGAGGTAGTATAATTAGAGTGATGCAGTAATTGATTGAAGTAATAGTACTCCCTCCGTCCCACAAAAGATGTCACACTTGTGGGACGGCACGAGATTTTAGGAGGTTTTATTTTGTATGTTAAATGGAAAGAAAAAATGTAATTTTTATATTTATGTGAGAGAGAATTTTTTTCAAAAATGGAAATGTAACATTGACTCAACTTATTTTAACACAAGAAATTCCCGCAAGTGTACGAGGCTAGTGTAGCACAAAGCAAACAAGAGTATCGTATCCCACAGAGACAAATTGTATAAACTCAAGTACCACGGACCGATATTAACTACTATCTAGACAAAACAAAGGTTTGGTTTTGGTATGTAACTATTAAACATAAACAAAGTAAAACAAGAGACAAAAGAGCAAGTTTCAAATAAGAGAACGAGGTAGAGCTTTGGATCCAACTACAACGAACACAATACGAACAATTCAACACCTTCGATTACCCAATTGAAGTCTCTAGGATTACTAGGAAAGCCGCTAGTCTAGGCTAAGCCCTCTCTCGAGTGCACTCAACCCGTTGTTTAAACATTAATATTGAAGTCTCCTTCCAATACTTCACAATTAACTCCATAAAACAAAAGGCTGAAGCCCTCACTCTAGAATTCCTTTTCTCGAATGTAAATTATCTAGGTATTGTTCATTTTTATCAATCCTAATTAGGTATCTCTCGATTACTCAAAACTAGGTCAACAAACCCAATTGGTAGCTAAGCAATTGAATTGAAAAAGCTCAAGAATGAAACAAAGAAATCACAAGAGCATAGATAATCAAAAGTCCTTGAATTAATCAAAAGCGTTCATTGTAGTCTTCACCAAAACTCTACAAGAGATTTAGCTACTCATATTCAACACAAATTCACAAGATAAATCCATACAAAGTGAACTGAACATAGGAAAACTAATAAAGATACTCCCAAGGGTGGATTGAATGGGCAAATCGTCTTTGTCTTCAATCTTGTCGAGGATTGGGACTCCTTGTCTCTCAAATCCGCTCTCAAACCTTCAAAACTGCTTCTGGGCGTGTCTAATGTGTCAGGTGTCGAAGACCTAGGTCTCTTTTATACCCGGGGCAGAAATAAAAACAATTACAATGTTCCGCACGAATCGCCCAGCAGGGCAATTTTAGGTCACCAGAACTCCCGGTCGGGCGAACTCTCTGGAATCCCGATTCCTTCTTCAAAACGCCCGGTCGGGCGTTTGTTCCTAGAGACAGCGCCCGGTCGGGCGAATTCTCTGTACTCCGAGCCCCGAACTCCTTTTCAACCCATTTTCACCTATTTTAACTACAAACACTCGATAAACTCATCAAAACACCTAAATAGTGGATAATGGATGCAAACTCAAGTAATATGCTACAAAACACTGAAATATTCACGTCAAACATCCAAAATACTTGCTAAACTACGAGTTTATCAAACTCTCCCAAACTTAAACACTTGTTTGTCCTCAAACAAAAAGTAGAAAACAGAGAATAAGAACTCGTGTAAGTATGTTGGATTGTCATTTTTGCCTCAGTAATAGAAATCAGAATCATCATGTATCAATAACTTCGCATACAGGTAAACCAAATCGAACATTACTTCAAGCTACTAGCATGTATTCCACTTTGTCAATTTACCCTCATAGGATACGTATAGTGGGATTTTTTTTCTTTATTTTTCCCTCACTCTCAAAGTGTATATGTATAGTATGAACCTCTCAAATCAATCAAAAATGTATAGCTTACCATAAGCTTGCTCGAAGTCTAGACTCTCCTCTACTATGTTGTGACTACAGATTTAGGATCCAAAAGGTCTTTTCCAAAGGTTGTAATGTAAGGTTCTTTGGTTATGTGAGGAAAATTTGGCCAAAGTGACTATAATCCCGAAATGAAACTACGATTACTCCACCCTTGCGCACTGCAATTCTTAGCTAGTCCTAGGCTTTGCCTAGACTCTTCTCAACTCCCAATTCCCCAAATTTTTGCTATAACAACTCTTATTCATTTTAAAAAACTACACATTTCTCTCTCGTTTTTTTTCGATACATGCTTTGCATGTTATTCTCTCATTCCTTTTTGCTACAAACTTCTCCTTTTTCCCTCTTTCACGTGACACAAGGGAACCCAACCCAAATTATTAGCTACCAAAGAAACGGCTTTTAGGCTCAAAGTTGGCTAACAAAAGATTATAATTTGTAATTAGGATGAAGATTAAGATGAGGGTAGAAGGGATATCCCAACGTCTTCTCCTATTTCTATAATCACTATGTAGACTCAAGGAGACCGAGAGCAAGTTCTAGAAACATATAACATAGTTGATGAAAAATCACACATTTTGGAAAAAGATATGGGCTCAATCCTCACATGATATTTTTCTGCAAAAGACAAAGCAACGAGCAATTCACTTTAGGTAAATCACAAGGAGGAAATACAAGTTACTTAGCTATATCAACAAATTTTCACAAATATTTTTAAGCCAGTTCTCATCATAGGCAACTCATCCAACAAACCTACTCAATTCATCCCCAATTGTCTCCAACTTCCGATTCAATTTCACCCAATGGAGTATACAAAAAGAAAACAAGACAAAAAGAAAAACGCACACCAACAGAACACACACTAGAAATGCTTCACAAATCATCAAAACAAATAGGGTACATGCCGGGGTCACTCAAATCAAGCACTAAATGCATAAACCAAGCACGAGAGAGAGAGGTAAGAGGGAATCCACTAGACACCCCCAAACTTATTCCAAGCAAAGCCAGGATAAGTTTGAAAGAGAGTGGATCTCTCGTTGACCTTCAATGCGGCAGAAGGGGCTAGAGGTTCGTCTATGCGTCAAAAACGCCCGGTCAGGCGAACTTTCTGGACTCCAACCGCTTTTCGTTCCTTCTGCTTTTCACCCAACCGAACCTATTTTCCTGTTACAACAACTATTAAACACTATGAAACTCCTAAAAAGAAAAAAAAGTACCTACTAGGGGTTGCCTCCCCCATAGTGCAATTGTTTAACGTCATTTGCCCGACGGTCTTCAAGCTTTCACTCAATGGTCCAACCTCACTCGGATAATGTCATCGGGGCTCGTCTTTGCTTTAGCAGCCAAATAGAGCTTGTGTAGCCGCTTCTTCCACCAAGTGGCCTTCACATCTCCAACAACACTTCCTTTACATCCTCCATAGTCCAATTTGGCCACCTTCTTCTTTTTACCCCCCAAACTGTGTTCGTCTTCAAACAACCAGTCGGGGATAAATATTTCCTCCAGAGGTTTCTCAACCTCATCATTCTTACCCTTCACATGTGTCACTTGTATCATCTTGCACTCTTCAACTTTCAAGGGCACCTCTTCCACTCTCTTGGACTCTTCCATTTCATGGCGTTTCATCTTGTTCAAAATAGAGAGAATGACCGTCTTGTTTCCATTCCTAAGAGTGAGTTCTCTCTTAGTGACGTCAATTAGAGCTTTCCCGGTTGCTAGGAATGGTCTTCCAAGGATGAGAGGGACATGTGGGTCCTCCTTTATGTCCAAAACAACAAAGTCCACGGGGAAGATAAAATCATTCACCCTTACCAATACATTCTCAAGGAGTCCATTCAGGAATTTGACGGACTTATTCGCCATTTGGAGGGTAATGGTAGTTGGCTTCAAGACACCAAACTTCAACTTTCGGAAAAAGCTTAAAGACATGAGATTTATGCTTGCCCCCAAGTCACACAGGGGCCTTAGTTTGCCTATCATTCCTGATCACACAAGAGATGTCTCCCCGGATCTTTCATCTTTGCAGGCATCTTTTGTTGGATGATTGCACTATAATTCTCGGTCAAATTTACGGTTTCATAATCAATCAACCTCTTTTTCTTTGACATTATCTCCTTCAAGAACTTGATGTAACCTGGCATTTGTTGGAGGGCCCCAATAAGTGGTATGTTGAGGTGCACTCTCTTGAAGATCTCAAGGAACTTAACAAACTTCTCATCCAGCTTCTTCTTTTGCACCACTTGAGGAAAAAGAATTTTTACCTCTTTTGGTTTAGGAGAAGCAATTGCCTCTGGTTGAACCTCGGATTGCATAAGAGGTGATTCCACCTCAATCTCCTCTTCTTCTTTCTATTTGGGCACTTCATTAGCTTCCACCTCGGGCATAGAGGACTCTCATAGCTTGTCCCACTCCTTAAGTAGATTGCTTTGCAATCTTTTGGATTTGGAATTGTAGTACTTGGGAATTGCCCCGATTGATGCATTTGTCCCATGGCTTGGGCAATTTGACTCATCTGTGTCTCTAGGCTCTTCATATGTCCTGCCATGCCGTGCATATTATTCTCAACTTTCTCTAGCCTTTGATTGAAATGCCTCATGTTCTTGTGTGACTGTGTCATGAATGCATTCAGTATGTCCTCTGAACTTTTCTTCTGCGGCTCAGTGATCATCCCTTGAGAAACTGTGAACCCCGGTGGTGGTTGCAGGACATTGTTGGGGTTCCCATACGATAGGTTAGGATGCGCATTGTTCTCAAAATGGTTGTAACCTCCACCCCCTTGATTGGGGCGGGAGTTGTTATAGTATCTATTGCCCCCTTGGTGGATATAGTTAACATCCTCTGCACCCCATTGCTGCTCCTGCACCGCCGGTCCCATCCCCATGAGATCTAACTTCTTGTGGATGAGCTCCATCTGTTTATACATACTGTCCATATGGCTGCTCTCTGCGGCAGAGGCTACCCTGTGTACTTTGCTCCTCTCGTTGTTCCAGCCTTCATCATTAGAGGTCACCCTCTCAATTACCTCCATGGCCTCTGCTTCTCCCTTCTTTAGCAATGATCCCCCTGCACTCAGGTTCAGTTCACGCTTTGCTTCAGGCAGACACCCCCTGTAGAATGCTAAGACTTGATGCGTCGGATTCAGCCCATGATTGGGGCACCTCTTCATCAGCCCCTTGAATCTTTCCCAAGCTCCTCGGATACTCTCTTGGGGAGTCATCTCAAACGAAATGATTTCTGACTGCCTCTTCAACGCCTCACTCGGTGGGTAGTATTTTTCTAAGAACTTTTCCACCATGGCCTCCCACGTGCGAATGGAGTTGGGTTCCATACTGTCCAGCCAATCCTTGGCATCATCCTCCAGAGAGAAAGGGAACACCCTTAATCGAATCTGTTCATCTGTGACTCCATTTATCTTGGTCGTGTTGCACATCTGGATGAATTTAGTGAGATGCTTGTTAGGATCCTCTGTGGGTCGGCCCCTAAAAACATTGTTCTCAGCCATCTGAATTAATCATCTCCTGAGTTCAAATGTGTTGGCATTAACATTGTTGCCAACGGCTGGGTTTGCCACCCAATGATAGGCATACATGTTTTGGACAGGTACCTCATTTTGCCTTTGATCTAACCGCCTCTGCAAGTCTTCGAGTTGTTGTTGAAGCTGAACATTCGATGGAAGAGGTGGTGGATCATCATTCCCGTCTCCGTTCTCCATCAGGACAGGAGAATGTGGCTCAAATTGAATAGGGGAGTGAAATGGTGACGGAGTAGGTGACGGTGATTCTTGAACCGGTGAAGGTGATCATCTCTGGACCGGAGAAGAGACTCAGATCCTTTGATTTAGCCTTCTCAAAGCGTTTTTCCTTGTTGGATGCTTCGATCTCATGATCGATAGGCTCTAAAGGTAGACCCCTAGAGCGTGTGCGCATACAACATGAAACAAGAAAACTCAATGTGAGAGCTCAAAAATAAAATAAAAAATTAAAGGGATAAAGTCTAAACTAGTAATCTCTATCTTTACCACGATATTGAGCTATATTAACACAAATTGTCCCCGGCAATGGCGCCAAAAATATGACTCAACTTATTTTAACACAAGAAATTCACGCAAGTGTACGAGGCTAGTGTAGCACAAAGCAAGCAAGAGTATCGTATCCCACATAGACAAATTGTATAAACTCAAGTACCACGGACCGATGTTAACTACTATCTAGACAAAACAAAGGTTTGGTTTTGGTATGTAACTATTAAACATAAACAAAGTAAAACAAGAGACAAAAGAGCATGTTTCAAAAAAGAGAACGAGGTAGAGCTTTGGATCCAACTACAACGAACACAATACGAACAATTCAACAACTTCGATTACCCAATTGAAGTCTCTAGGATTACTAGGAAAGCCGCTAGTCTAGGCTAAGCCCTCTCTCGAGTGCACTCTACCCGTTGATTAAATATTAATATTGAAATCTCCTTCCAATACTTCACAATTAACTCCTTAAAACAAAAGGCTCAAGCCCTCACTCTAGAATTCCTTCTCTCGAATGTAAATTATCTAGGTGTTGTTCATTTTTATCAGTCCTAATTAGGTATCTCTCGATTACTCAAAACTAGGTCAACCAACCCAATTGGTAGCTAAGCAATTGAATTGAAAAAGCTCAAGAATGAAACAAAGAAATCACAAGAGCATAGGTAATCAAAAGTCCTTGAATTAATCAAAAGCGTTCATTGTAGTCTTCACCAAAACACTACAAGAGATTTAACTACTCATATTCAATGCAAATTCACAAGATAAATCCATAGAAAGTGAACTGAACATAGGAAAACTAATAAAGATACTCCCAAGGGTGGATTGAATGGGCAAATCGTCTTCGTCTTCAATCTTGTTGAGGATTGAGACTCCTTGTCTCTCAAACCTTTAAAACTGCTTCTGGGCGTGTCTAATGTGTCTGGTGTCGAAAACCTAAGTTTCTTTTATACCCGGGGCGGAAATAAAAGCAATTACAATGTTCCGCACAAATCGCCCGGCCGGGCGATTTTAGGTCGCCAGAACGCCCGGTCGGGCGAACTCTCTGGAATCCCGATTCCTTCTTCAAAACGCCCGGTCGGGCGTTTGTTCCTAGAGACAGCGCCCGGTCGGGCGAATTCTCTGTACTCCGAGCCCCGAACTCCTTTTCAACCCATTTTCACCTGTTTTAACTACAAACACTCGATAAACTCATCAAAACACCTAAATAGTGGATAATGGATGCAAACTCAAGTAATATGCTACAAAATACTGAAATATTCACGTCAAACATCCAAAATACTTGTTAAACTACTAATTTATCAAACATCTTTTGTGGGACAAACTAAAAAGGAAAGTATAACATGTATTATGGGATGGGGAGTATATGATACATTAAAAAAGAATTGAATTTTGTGGCCAATTCACAATTAAAAATTAGCCTCCCTCCATTCCCAAGAAAATAGAAACAGATTAGTAGAGGCAGGCTTATATTAATAAAGAATATGCGGTTGTAGCAGATAAATTGATGCCTAATTTCCAACAGCTAGAACGCCGCCACGTGTCCACAAACCTGGCAACTTCACCATCCCCAAACTCAAAAGCTTTCCTCCCACCCTCGCCCTGGGAAAATCGGGTTTATGGGGGAGTTTACACTAAATATTACGTAAATGTACCCATTTTGTTATCTATTCCACAAATGGGAAAAACGCCAACCACATTGGCGTTTTTATTAGTAAATACGCCAACGTCATTGGCGTGTTTTAAGGTAAATACGCCAACGATGATGGCGTTTTATACTTGTGCCGTATTTTGGGTGTATGCTCTCGGATTGTAATTACGATTAAACACGCCAACTTGGTTGGCGTGTATAAATAAAAAAACGCATTTGTAAATGGCGTGTTTTCTTTGTTGAAACGCCGAACATATTGACGTTTTGTAAAAGACGCCAACCGGAGTGGCGTATTTACTTAATCATGAAAAACGCCATTCTGAGTGGCGTGTTTAATCAGACTGATATACCAGGCGTTCCTCCCCCAAATCGCGAAAACCTCACAACACACAGCCTTCGCGATTTCTCCAGCTGCGCGCCTTCTCTCCGTGATTTCGGCCTACATTCATCAATCGGTGCTATTCTCCCCCAAATTCATCTATTTTATTCGGTTAGTATGCTTACCTTTTACATAATTATAGTAATTGGTGGATAGCTAGGGTTTGTAATGGGTTGTGAATTGAGTAGAAATATTATGCATTTTGGATTGGTTGAATGATATTATTGTTGATTATTATGTTGGATTGTGTTGGGTTTAAGTTAATTTGTGTATAAATTTGATTATAAGCCTAAACCCTAGGGTTTTTATAGCTAAAAAATTGGGCAAATTGTTTTGATTTATGTGGGTTTTGGTTGATTAGTTTAGATTGTTAAATTTGTTTAGGTTAGGCAAAATTGAAATTGGTAGGTTGGGCGAATTGTTAATTGAAATTGTTAATTTTGTGTAGGTGAATTGGTTTATGATTTTGAATGTGCAATGTTGTGTAACTTGCTTATTTGATGTTGGTGTTCAATTTTGTGATATTGGATTAAATTGTATCTAATTATTGAAATGGTTTATGGTTGGTTATTGTTGAATTTGGTTTATGAAATTGGATTAAATGTTATGGTTGGTTATTGTTGAATTTGAATTATGTAGGTAAATTATGGCATCATCTTCAACCTCTCGTCGTCGGCTTGCATGTGGTCCTGCGGATCCATCTGTATTATATTTTCAGAGACAACACGTCTCTAACAACATATGGGCAGGAGTTCCATCCGAAGATGTACGCTGCCGACGATTTGAAGGAAAAATTTGGGATGTTCCCATCCAGCAACATGTCTTGACAATAGTGGACCAGATGGGGTTTGGGGGTATGTTAAGGTGTGGTAAACCAAAAGAAATTGACCACCATCTTATCACAGCTCTGATTGAACGTTGGAGGCCAGAGACTCACACGTTTCACTTTCCAGTCGGTGAAGCGACTGTGACACTGGAAGACGTGGAGGTCTTATGGGGCCTGAAAGTTGATGGAGAGGCTCTGACAACTTACATCCCCCGACGGACGCGGGATATTGGACGGACAGGTGTATGGATTTTCTAGGATTCATACCGGAAGCATCCGAGTTGAAGGAAATGGCTTTTAAGCAGACGAGCTTATCGCGCCAATTGAGGATTGAGCTGTCTAATGACCACGAACACTACATATATGCTCAGCGGGCTCGTATCTATTGTCTGCTATTACTTGGTGGTCTGATGATCCCCAACGCCACCGGAAATAAAATTCCGTTCTTCTACCTACACTTTTTCATGGATATAGAACGGTGTTCTACATATAGCTGGGGTGGGGCGACGCTTGCTTGCTTGTACCACAATTTGTGTGAAGCGGCCGTTGGTCAGAGGACGGATGTAGGGGGAGCCTTAACTCTATTACAACTTTGGGCTTGGGAGAGAATCCCAAATATTAGACCGAGGATGCTAGATCCCGTGCATACAGACTATCTACCATGTGCAAGCGCGTAAGTTGTTCATTAATTGCGTTTTTAAACTTAATGTTCATCAATTTTCGTGTTCTTCGCTCATAATTTAAATTTTTTAGATGGAATGGCCCGGCGTCATATGTAAAAGCACCCGGACATTGTGTTGAAAATTTCCGAGATCAGTTCTCCATGATGCATCCTAATCAGGTACTTCATATATTTATAAAATGTTTTTGGTTTTTTGTTTTTTGTTTTTATGGAAATTATTTTGAAAAATTTGTATCACATGTAGTTTATTTGGAGGCCTTATCTCCACCGGGAGTTGCCGGAAAGTTGTGATGCCGGTCGTCCTATATGGATGTCGATCACAACGCTTATTTGTTGGAATCTGGCTGAGCCACACCTGCCACACCGAGTGTTGCGCCAATTCGGGATTGTCCAACCGTATATCCCGGATCTCCCCCGGTTCCACGGTTCTGATTTTTTGAAACAGGATCGCCGTGGAAAAGCTGGTCGGAATTGGGTTCAATGGCACGCCAATTATATACAGGAGTGGGACAACAGACACTTTACGATATGGACTGATCTGGAGGACAGTACTGAGCCTGTTGCAACGGAAGAATATATGAATTGGTTTCGCCAGATCACTGTGGTGTATTTAACCAAACCCGGCGTGCATGCTGAAGAGGGATTCCACGAAACCGCATCTTCTCATAACTTTACGGTACATTATTTATACTTAACTAAACCCTGATTACTTATTCAAATTCATATTATGATATGTACTTAACTTTGAAAAATTGTAGGTGGAGACGCTTCACAAAATACGTCACTATCTAAGTGGCCGAGCTGCGACAGGACATTTCTGTCCGGATATGGAAACCATTTCGAGGATGGTTGAAGAAGGACTGCAGATATCCGGGGAGCCTCAGCTGATGGACTACCCTCCTTCGCAGCGCTCTGCAATGGACGTGGACGTACCCATAAGGCAAAAGGCAAAACGACGAACCAAGCAGAAAACCGTCCGCGGAGAGTCGTCATCTCAGTTCGTACACGACTCCGATGACGATTTTGAGGACCCACCTCCACCGAGCTCTGCACTTCGAGGCCGTCATTCTATTAGCCATACCGGTGGTACCGGAGAAGATATTGGCCTCAGTGATGTCCCCGCTTCTCCACCGCGGTCGTCTGTGCAGGAGGATCTTGAGAACGCTGTTGTTCAAGATACTCCTCCCTCAAGGATCCCTAGATCTACATCTACTATTGGGAAGGGGATACGGCGTCTGTTTATGCGGAAACGTCGTGACGATTGAACTAATTTGAACTCTTGATATTACTGTAATTTGATATTGATGTTTTTTCATTTGATTTGAACTCATTGATTTTAAGTCTTTATGATTAAGTATTTGGATGTCTGAATTATTATTTCCTAGTAGAAATGAAAATGAAAACAGGCAAATAAAGAGATATTGGCGTTTTTGTGAATGTAGAGCTTTGTGAAAAACGCCAATGCTATTGGCGTTTTTAAGTTAGTTTATATTTTGCCCGTTTTTTCTACAACGAATGCGGACATTCTGAACAAACACGCCATTCCCGTTGGCGTTTTTAATAAGACGCCATTCCCGTTGGCGTGTTATTTAAAAACGCCAACGCTATTGGCGTTTTTAAGCCCGTTTTGTCTACGACGAATGCGGACATTCTGAACAAACACGCCATTCCCGTTGGCGTTTTTAATAAGACGCCATTCCCGTTGGCGTGTTATTTAAAAACGCCAACGCCATTGGCGTTTTTAAGTTAGTTTTTTCGTTGCTCGTTTTTTCTACGCCGAAAGCGGACATTCTGAACAAACACGCCAGTCCCGTTGGCGTGTTTCAGTAATAACACGCCATTCACGTTGGCGTTTTAAAGTGAAAAGACGCCAATTAAGTAGGCGTCTCTTTAAACACGCCACTCACATCGGCGTGTCCTATAAAAAAACGCTCCCACAATTAAGAGTTTTTAATCATTTCATCATTATTCAATATATAAGTACATACAAATATTACCCTATACATTAGTCCAAATCTTGCTAAATACAGAAATCCAATATTACACAATGCATACGTTCAATTGTCTCGCCTTTTCCGCGTAAAAAAGCTACGGATCCCCTTCCCGATTCTGGCGGTTGAGAGTCTAGACGGAGGAGTCTCTCGCACAACGACATTCTCTAAATCAACCCCAAAATATTCGTCTCGCACAGAAGACCGAGGTGGAGAATGTGGGACATCACTGAGACCGATGTGTTCGCCTGTACCACCAGTGTGGCTGACAGAGTGACGACCTCGAACTGCAGATCTTGGTGGAGGTGGAGGCATAAAATCGTGATCGACATCATCAGTGTGACTGACAGAATGACGACCTCGAACTGCATATCTTGGTGGAGGTGGAGGCAAAGAATCGTCAGCGGCATCATCTATCAACTGAGTATCCATCCTTGGTAGAGGTGGATGCAAAAAATCGTCAGCGGCATCATCTACCAACTGAGTATCCATCCTTGAATGAGCATTCGGGCAGTTGCGCCTGTCGTGACCTGGTTGACGGCAATGTTTACATCGGCGTCGGGCTCGTGGCTGGTCAGCTTCACGGACATCCATCTGATTAGGAATCCTAGTAGTACGGTACCGACCGCGACTTTTAGGCATTAACTGAGCTCGTGAACATTGCAAAGTCCATTCAGGCACGGCCCAATAATCTTGGTGTCTGGGTGGATTGAACACCGTAGAATATTGGTGTACCCAAACACTTGTGCGGTATACGGGATCAACAAGCGACAGCATGTTGTCGTTTCTAAAACGCGCAACTGTCGCTGCATGTGAACATGGAAGTCTCCACATCTGCCACTTTTGACATTTGCAGTGCGAGTCCAAGTACTTTACCTTCCACTTATTAGCGCCCTTTCCACCAATTCGACGCTTTGTTCGAACCACATAATGCCCTGCAATTGTGTTGGGTGCTCTCACATTATGCAATTGACCTTTTGTATCATTTTTGCACACCTTTTCATGCGCCCACGGGGTAAGTGGTGTGGCACACTGTGTTGATGCAATTGACCGGTCATTGAACCATTCTATTGTCCTCCAGAATATCATATCAATGCAAGCTTTAATTGGGAGTTGTCTTGCGCCTCTCAACACATTGTTGTAAGATTCCACCATATTAGTGGAAACATCACCCCATCTTTTGTGTTTGTCATACGCCAGATTCCATTTTTCTAACTCCACGGCATCAAGGTACTGCAAAGCCTCGTTGTTGACGTTTCGAAGTAAACGACGTCTGATCTTAAACTTGCGCTTCTTGGTAGCAATACCAATTTTCCAAACAAGTCTTTTGACCATGATACCTTTGTGATTCTGCAAAACATTCTTTCTAACATGTACCAAGCAAAATCTGTGATGACCCACATTGGGTTCTTCTTTCCATATGGGAGAATTCATTGCATCTATGATTCCCACATGCCTATCAGATATGACACATATTTCATGCTTTGCTACATGAAGTCTAATGCGTTCCATAAACCAAATCCAACTTTCTTTGGTTTCCTCATCAACAATGGCATATGCAACAGGCAAACATTTCTTATTAGCATCAAATCCAACGGCAATAAGAATTTTACCTCGACATCGTCCACGTAGATGAGTTCCATCAACCGTTAAAACTGGTTTGCATAGTTGAAAAGCCTCCACAGCTGGTCCAAAAGCCCAGAATACGTACTTGAATACTTTGTTCATACCATTGCTTAATATGTCATCGTGCATCCATTCCACAATTGTGCCAGGATTTTGTCTTTGCACTTCATTCAAATAAGCTGGTAAAACTTTGAACGACCACTCCCATCCACCGTATACAAGCTCAATCGCTGTCCTCCGAGCATACCATGCTTTCTTGTAACTAACTTTGACATGAAATCTATTTTCAATATCCGCCACAATTGCTTTTACCTTGTAGCAAGGATCGTTTTCTATCTGATGGCGAACACTCAACGCTATCATACCCGACGAAAGATTAGCGTGGCCATTATAGTTACGATCCCCCATGCAAGTATGAGCAGTGCTGAACACTCTAATTTGCCAGTGTTCATCATGCTTCCTCAGTGTTGCTCGGCACTCCCACAAACATGGCGGTAAGGACTTATCTTTCGGATTTCCCTGTGGCCACTTACAAACTGCATGCCATCTCTTTCCTTTACTTTCAACAACTGTATATTGTCGAATTTTTTCCAAATGCCAATGAGTCACAGCTGCCTTCAATTCCAACTTCGTTCTAAATTTAGTATGCAAACCGACATTGGTAGGATCCTTTTCACTCCAATAATGCACACTGGGATCATCACGCTCAAAGTTTTTGGGATCAAAACTATCATATGGACCTGGTAAGGTGCGAAAGTAGTTGATTCCAGGCTGTGGGAACTGTGGAACTACTCTTCCTCCAACTGCCCTTCCACCAACTGATGTTTCTCCAACTGCTGTTTCTCCAAGTGGAATGGATGGTCTTGAAGCAACAAATTGTTCATCATCCGACGGATCACCATCTGAGTCTGTACTAACCGTGTCGGAATCTTCAGAATTATAAGGTGATTGTGGATCAAGAAAGTCGGCTTTATCAGGACCTATTATGTCCTCCACCACATCACAATTGTCACGATCCCCTAAATGCACGCCTCCAGCTTCAAAATCTTGTGTTGCAGCTAAATATGGTTCTTCGGCTCTCGTAGACGTACCAACATCAAAATCTTGTGTTGCAGCAAAATATGGTTCTTGGGCTCTCGTTGACGTACCAGCATCATAACTTATGACATGATGACTATGATGTTGAGTAATTGCCGAATACTCAACATATAATTCAATTACACCTCCAATAACCATACTCTCACTAAACATTAGTTGCATGCATACTTCTTCTAGTTGAACACCTATAAACGTGACTCCGGATCCAAAGCATATAGTACGTTTCCATATTATTTGAATATTGTTTTCATATATGCTTATCCCCATCCTTTCACAAATTTTTTCCACAAGGTCATCGTACGAAATTGTTTCATCCAACATAATGAATCCTTTAGCAAAAGGAGGATCATACGAAATAACTGCTCCGGGAATTATCTTTCCACCCCAATATAAATTGACACACCACGTCATACTATCTGCAATAATGTAAAACACAAATAAATATGTATTATTTTTACATTCATCATTATGTAGAGTCAGCCAAAAAATTGACAAAATAATTCTATTAAATACACTACAATATGTATTATCATAACAATCCATAAAATATACTATAACATATAATAGCATAACAATTGGTCAAAATATTTCCATTAAAATATATACTATCATAATAATCCATCAAAATATTAGTGTACCCATAATAATTGGTCAAACTATTATATTAATTACACTACAATATATATTATCACAACAATCAATCAAATATTGGAAGACTAATGTTTAGAAGAATGAGTCTAAAATTTGATATACTAACCGATTAGAAGGACTAATGGTTGAAAGAATTAGCCAAATTCAAAATATCCACGCTTAAATCCACCACCGGGTCGACCCGAGCGAAAGGTTTTTATGCGTTTGGGAAGGGTTTTCGCGTTTTGGGGAGGGAAAGTGTTTAGGGTCGCGATGTTGGGGGAGATCTGATAAGGATATGGTTCAACAGAAACACGCCGCTCAAATTGGCGTTTTTAAGCATAACACGCCAACCTCAGTGGCGTTTTTATTAATTAAACACGCCAACTACATTGGCGTTTTACCTTAAAACACGCCAACTTCATTGGCGTTTTTTCCCGCCGCTGTATTTGGCGAAAATACACCTCCAATACGACGCGAAGATAAACGCCAATGAGGTTGGCGTTTTTACTAATAGAAACGCCAATGTGGTTGGCGTTTTTCCCATTTTTGGAATAGATAACAAAATGGGTACATTTACGTAATCTTTAGTGTAAAGTGCCCCATAAACCCGATTTTCCCGTGTAAAGTGCCCCATAAACCCGATTTTCCCCCCTCGCCCTCTCATCAATGTATCATCCCTTTTTCCCTTTTGATATATTGGCATGAATTAGGGATTATGTATCTTGTTAGTTTTTTCCTTGCCCCTTTTTTTGAGGAAGAGCGCACTATTTTACGACCCTTTTATTATTTATTTATTAGATTTTTTTTATTGAAGGAGGGTTACGAGCGATCCACAAGGTTTGGGGGATTTTCCCGGGTTTTCTTGAATTTTGGGTTTTGAGAAGAAGATAAAAAGTTCAGGGCTCTGGTGTAGTTGGAATCCCCTGTTATCTGGTAATCTGATGTTTCTGTATTTTCGTTTTCATGCGTATCTGAATCTGGATTTAAGTATGCTTGTAAAGCTCAATTATGTGGCATAAAAGTTTGTTATTTTGGGATGAATATGTGTGAAAGTGTGGATTTTGGTGTTGCTATTGGCCTATTGAATTTTCAAATGCTTTAAATTTTCTCTCTCAACTCTTTTAACTGTTGAGATTTGGCCCCTTTTTGTTGTTGCAAATGATTTGAGCTGTTTAGTGCTTGAATTTGGTGGACCTTGAACGAGGGCTTTAGGATTTGGATTGGGAGCGTACAAGTGTTAAGACATTCATGTGTGAATTCAATGTGTATAATTGAGGGGGTGAAGAATCTGAGCCAAGTAGATCTGAGTCTACCCAACATTAGTGATCAACAACTGCTAACCTCAGTCCTTGATGGATAGCCCTGCAATGACCCCGGCAGGCGTCCTGAGTGCTGAAGAAAGTCAGCGTATTAAATTCTTATGCAGTTTCAGCGGTAGTATACTGCCCCGCCCTCAAGATGGGAAGCTTAGATATGTTGGAGGTGAGACGCGGATTGTGAGTGTTCAGCGTGATATAACTTATGAAGAGCTCATGGGGAAGATGAGGGAGCTTTACGAGGGTGTAACTGTGCTGAAATACCAGCAGCCGGATGAGGATCTTGATGCTCTTGTATCTGTTGTAAACGACGATGATGTAACTAATATGATGGAGGAGTATGATAAGTTGGGATCCGTAGATGGGTTTACTAGGCTGAGGATATTTTTGTTTGCCCATCCTGATCAAGATGGTTCTTTACATTTCGGAGATGGAGATGAAAGGGACAATGAGAAGAGGTACGTGGATGCCTTGAATAGCCTTAATGAGAAGCCACTTGGTGAATCGTTGTTAGTTGGATCACTTGATGATGTCCAAGCTGCTGAGCAATACTTTACCCAAATGAATCTAGATGGCAGTGTCCATGGCCAGAGAAACATGGAATTACCGATGGCTCAAATGAATCTGCGGCATCTGACAATTCCTCATCCAGGCTCAGGGCAACTCCAGCAAGCAGTTAATCAAAGATATAATGAAATGGAGGCTCCATGGAGTCCTGCTTATTACTCTCCTCGACAACCTTTAGATCAGAGACCTGTTGCTGAATTTCCTACTTCACCTTCATCATCTCGTTATCGAACACCATATGGAGACTTCGATAGAGTTCCTGAAGATTATAATCGGCCTCCTATTAATAATCATTCTATTTATGAGCAACAGCCACCGTATGCAGACAATGTGGTGCTGATTCCAGCTGGCTCTGTAAACAACATGCTCCAAGGGTCCAATGTCTACGACGCCAGCAGTGTTTGTGACCATTGCCGGATGCCATATCAAAGAAATCAAGTTTATCCTGATTCTTCTTGGAAGCCTGGTGAGCAGTCGCACCTGGAGCCACCAAACATGGGAAATGGATATCTTCAGGTCCCTAGTTCTTGTTCTGAGTGCCCTCGACACCGAGACATATACATGTTGAATTCAGAGGGAAACCTAAATCCTCCATATTACAGCAGAGAACCTAATGATCCTCGGTCAATGTATTCTGAAACCCATGGTCATGAAAGAGGATGGAATTCACTGCATCAGTCAAATCCTTGGACAGAGGAACCTAGACCACGGCTATCTGTACCTGTATCTGGAAGGTTAGCTGATAGTTATATTGTGGAGAATGGGATGAATGCTCCACTCGGGCATGGTAATGTATGTGACGGGCACCAAATGCAATCAAACTACATCCATCATGATGATCAACGCTATCCTCGTCCTGGAGTTGACTACGTCAGTCAAGTGTTTCAGGACCAAGCTGCAGCAACAGGATCACAGGTCCATTTGTCCCCCGCAGAGGAGCGGAGTGCTCGCTTTGGGAATGCTCCCTACACATATGGAACTGATAATGTGTACCAGGTTCCTCATGGCCATATTCCTACACAACCTCTGTGGAGAAATGTTCATAGTCCATTGCAGGGTGGTCCCTCTTATGAAACGCCGGTTTCTTCTCAGCTAGTTAATGGCTCTATTCCAATGGGTTTCATTCGTGGTGCTCTGGAGGGAAGTCCTAGGGTGAGAACTGGTTTAGAAAATCAGAGTCCCTGGGCGGAGTCATCGCAGAAAGTTGTGGGCTTTGATGGTTCTCTTATGTCAGACTTTCCTCATATCCAGTCTGTGAAACTTCCTCCTAACAAATACACTTTGGAGAACCACCATCCATGTAATGTGGAACCTGTCCAATCAGCAGCTCTGTTGGCTACACCAGGCACTTCTAAAGATCCATTTACTATGTTTGATCCAGTCTCACTAGTTGATGATGCATCAGTGGTTGTGAACGTTGCTGCTTCTGTAATAGGTTCCCGGAGTGGCAGTGAAACTAATAAATCAGCTATCAGGAATGAGAATGGTGCATATGATGGGAGCAATGAGAAAAATAATGGAGCTGTGGCCAAAGATTCTCGTGTTCATGCGTCCATTGACATGAAGTCAGATGCTTCTGCATCATCGACAGCCATAAGTTCCGATGTTCCAAAATCTGCAATTGAAAATGGTGATACTTTAAATGGTGATGAAACTAATGCTGGTGCTCCTGAACAGCAAGATGAAAGATTGGAATTCTTGCCTGAGTTAATTGCGTCTGTGAAGGAGGCAACGTTACAGACTTTGAAGGAGGTGAAAGCTAAAGTTCAAGAAGACTCTGATTTGGGCAGTGTGCATGATACTGATACAAGGGAGGATGCTCAAAACCAAAAAAATGGAGTGGTAAAAATCAAGTGTACTAATAATCCTAGTGCATTTATGGTTGTACTTTTAAAATAACATTTTTTTGT
This sequence comes from Salvia splendens, assembly GCF_004379255.2. Classification (NCBI taxonomy): domain Eukaryota; kingdom Viridiplantae; phylum Streptophyta; class Magnoliopsida; order Lamiales; family Lamiaceae; genus Salvia; species Salvia splendens. The sequence continues at coordinate 16,758,575 of NC_056036.1, read as the reverse complement.
AGGATGGCAACATGGAGCTGGAGGTAGATTCTGATAATGACAATGTTGACCACTCTGAGATAGAGATGACAAAAGCTGAGGCAGAAGCACTTGATCGAGGATTGCAGGTTCTCATCTATGTTCTTGATGTTATGCTCATTATAACTGCTGTTGATTGCTTTTATTCCTCCCAATTGCGTAGTTATATGCTATTGGAAATGTCACTTTCTTCACCAAGTACATTTGCATATTTAATTGATCAAAATCCTCTGATGTGCTACCTTTACTAAATGTGTGTTTGTTTAATTCTATAGACAATAAGAAATGAAGATCTGGAAGAAATTCGGGAATTAGGTTCTGGAACTTATGGTGCTGTATTCCATGGGAAGTGGAAAGGATCAGATGTAGCCATAAAAAGAATAAAATCCAGCTGCTTTTCTGGAAGACCCTCTGAAAGGGAACGTCTGGTATGCCTTTTTTGCATCATGCCTATTTATTTAGTAATCTTGTGCTGGTAACAGGATGTATTCCTAGTTCTCTTTTGCATGCAAAAGAGATTTTAATTGATACTAATTGCTTATATTTTGGGTTGAGGGTGATGGGTGGTTCAGAAATAATAAAATGATTTTTGTGTTTAAGCCATATTTTCCTCCCATGCCATCCACTTACTCCATTACTTAGGGCGTTCAGGTGAAAAACACCTCTAATAGGTTTCCAAACACCGACTCAAGACTTCAGTTTGGCCAACAGTCTCCCGATAATATGCATAACTCATTCTAAAGTGGTTGCCATTCGAAACTCTTGCCAAAATGCACTAGAAAAATAGGATCGCGATCGTACACAATCGAACTAGGGAGACCGTGTAGTCGTACCGCTTCATGCATGAACACTTGTGCAACTGTTTTCGTTAATGGGCGTTTAAGAGCGAGGAAGTGCCTGTATTTTGAAAATCGATCCACCACCACTAAAACGCAATTTACTCCACCCCCCTTGGTAGTCTGGATATGAAGTTCATGCTAATGTCATCCTAAATGTGAGTAGGAATCAACAATGGCGGCAACAATAATCTGGCTGGTGATTTCGTTCATGCTGCGCCGACACACCTGGCAAACAACCACGGAAAAGTATGACCTGTTGCATCATTCTTGATCAATGGACATTTGCAGCCAAATGATGATATGGTTGGCAAGCGCTGGTGGACGCGCTGGTTGGAGTGACATGGAATTCAGCTAAGAATTAACGTATTCATTCTGATTTCTCTTTCACCACCCACCTTCTTTGTAAAATATAATACCATGCACATGGGTGAAATGCTTAGCTGTCAAACATAGCTTGCCATTGTTGGACATATTATTTTGCACTGCCTTCCAATAAAGCCATTGCGGACAAGTCATGACTGCAATCTCAACCTCTTCATCTAGCCTAGAGAGTGCATCTGTTACTCGATCTGCGGCCCTTCCTTAAAATTGATAATGAAATCATACCTGAGAAGCTTGGCCGCCAAATTCTGTATCATCAATGGTTGAGTGAGTGTTTCTACAAACTATATTGGTCTGACTCTGTGCGAACGATAAATTTTCGCCCAAGCAAATAGGGCCTCCAATGTTAGATTGCGGGAACCAAGGCCATCAGTTCCTTCTCGTATACAAATTTGGACAGCGATTGTGCAGAGATATGTTTTGCTTAAATAAGCAATGGGCTATCGACCTTGCATAAGGACTGCACTCAAACCACATCCTCAAGCATCATACTCCACCAAAAAAACGCGTATCAGCGCTTCTTGTCACCACCATAGCTCCACACTCACCGCATCAAAATGTTAGAAGGACCGCATCAAAATGTTAGAAGGAAAGGCGAAGACAATGTTGAATTGGTTGAGTATGAAATGTACTCTCTCCGTCCCATTACAAGTGATTGATGTTCCTTTTGTGGTTGTCCCACTTCTAGTGATCAATTTCCATTTTTAGCAAAATAAAAACTCATTTATTCTCTCCTACTTTATTCTCTCTTCTACTTATACCTCTTTTCTTCTCTACTTCACTCTCTCTCCACTCAACTCTATAAATATCATTTTCTTAAATCACGTGCCCAAAAGAAATCCATCACTTGTAGTGGGAAGGATGGAGTATTGATTATTTGAATGGGAAGTGTTGTTGAAAATTCTTCTTCATTGAAGGCCACGGTTGCTGCAGTCATACACAAGTTTTGAGTGGATGAAACTCCCTCTCTGAACTCAAGGTAGCATCAACTCATAGTTACAAGACAATAAAGGATAATGGCAATAAAGAATTAACGGCTGTTCAACATCACACGTCCAGCACCTTCTTTTCTTCCTAGAGGTTGGAACATCCCACCATCTGTAGCGGGCGATCATGGCCGCTTCTAACGTCCACAGCTTTTATCTCATCTTCATCATGGTCTGTAACATCATTCCGTTCTCCCAATTACGATATAACTAATCTAACGTACAGAGCACAGAAATTATCCCCTCTTTGGCTGCCTTGACAGTAAACCTTCCAAGGAGGAGGCTGATTGGTATCACAATGCATGTAAGATTCACTAGATCATTAGTTTAGTGGAAAAACACATGTTGGAGAAATTTTCTTCGATGATAGTCATTATTTTTCCTCCGTACTGAGCATTTTGCTTTCCGTTAAAAGTTTCTTTCTTTTACGATTGGATCGTTTTCATTCAGTAAGTTATATGAGCTTTCTTATGATGTTAAGTGTTATGTTAGGAAATGGTCCACTCACCCCCTTAAAAGGCATTTCATTTTTCATTGAATTCTGATTTCACCTACATGATGTGTAGATTGCTGATTTTTGGAAGGAAGCTCTGATACTAAGTTCGTTGCACCATCCAAATGTTGTCTCTTTCTATGGGGTGGTTCGTGATGGTCCTGATGGATCCTTAGCAACTGTGACAGAGTTCATGGTTAATGGATCCTTGAAACAATTTCTTCAAAAAAAGGACAGGTACAGAACTTTTCTTATTGTCCTGCATATTCGCATCATATATTATATATCTGATTCTGTTTTAATTTACTCTATGAGCAGAACAGTTGATAGACGTAAGAGACTCATAATTGCAATGGATGCTGCATTTGGTATGGAGTACCTCCACGGAAAAAATATTGTTCATTTTGACCTAAAATGTGAAAATCTGCTGGTAAACATGAGAGACCCGCATCGTCCAGTGTGCAAGGTTGGTTGACTGGCTTACTAAAAACTCCCGAAATTCTTTTTCGTCCATCAGCATTCTCTGTGCAGTGGCTCATTGCAGTTCATAAGTTTAATAAGAATTCTGGAAGATCTTTTGGACTACAGCTTATGCGGGAAACTGATTATTGGTCACGAGTTTATGCTGATGTTACTTTGTTTGGGCATCCAAAATCCTAACTATTTTGTGCTTTCCTTTTGAATTGGTTAGTGAATGGTTGTTTAGGTTTATATTTTTATGAGAGCTGATTTTGTTCTTATTGAATTAAAATTTAGATTGGCGACCTGGGCTTATCGAAGGTAAAACAGAATACTTTAGTGTCGGGAGGTGTTCGTGGGACATTACCGTGGATGGCACCTGAACTCCTGAGTGGAAAAAGTAACATGGTGACAGAAAAGGTAAGGAATGTCCAATTTCAGTCACCCCTCCCCCCCTCACACTCCTGAATAAAACAAGCCCCAACTGAGTAAAGAAGAAACAAGTAAGAACACCCCTAAAGTAAAGAAGAAAACCCAAAAAATCCCGTGAATCACTTACACTATTAATCTGTTTTCCTATGACAGATTGATGTTTACTCATTCGGGATTGTCATGTGGGAGCTACTTACTGGTGATGAGCCATATACCGATATGCACTGTGCTTCTATAATTGGTATGGAATTATTATTTAGCAGTGCACCACTTTTTTGAAATGCACTCTCTGGTGTACTGCAGTCTAGTCTAAAGCCAAGAAATGCAAAATTTTAGGGGTGCTGTTTTCTTGTACAGAGCATAGTATGGAAGCCTACCTACTAAAGCATTCTTAGAGATTGAGTTTTGATAATGATTATCTTGTGCATTATTGTAGCATTTACTCTTGATATTTTTTTTTGTTTTGGAATGATAATCTAGCATGCTACAGTAGTATTTTTTTGTATATACCAAGTTTGACACAGTGTATAATAAGTTACTCTTGTTTCAGATAGTAGAACCGTCTATGTCCAATGTTTAACAATGGCAAGTTAGTTGTCTTAAAGCTCTCTTATGGTTTGTAGGAGGAATTGTGAACAACACTTTACGCCCACAAATCCCTACATGGTGTGACCCGGAATGGAAGTTGTTGATGGAAAGTTGCTGGGGTTCTGATCCGGCAGAGAGGCCATCATTCTCAGAAATAGCTCAGAAATTAAGAAATATGGCTGCAGCAATGAATCTGAAATGATGCTTTCACTCAAGAGAATTTTTTATACTTTTGTGAGAGTACAAGAAGTAGAGAGGAGCATATACTTCATGATAATAATCCATGTTATATTTACCCTCTTCATCTGTGAAATAAAATAATATTTGATCTCTTGTTTCATGGAGCGCGATAAACACGCCTTGAGAGATGGTAAGTCGCTCGATTTTATGATTCTGAATATGTTGAGGTGCTATAATTTTTCTCTTTTTTTTTTCTTTGATTGCAGGCCAATGTTGGAAGATGGTTGGGTGTGGATGATACTTTTCTTCTGCCACCAGAGATGTGTAAATGTATTTAAACATTATGCAGTTGAACGTTAACGTTTATTCCTCGTATCGTGTAAATTTCCACAATGTAAATCCGACACCCGATTTTAATGCTTGGTGCTCATCTTCTCAAAAGTTTTGGTATGTAGAAGTTGGCGCATTTCTGGAGAGATTTTGTTGGTTATTAAATTTTGTAAGAAGCCTCCATGTGGTTTTAGGAGATATACACTCTTTTAGGGATATTGTCTGTCAATAATTTTTCTCAGTTTAATTTTTTTTTGTTATTTTTGCTTTCCTTGTTTGTGTTACTTCCTCTGTCCTAACTAAGTTAGAGTCAAAACTTTTGATTACAGAGATTAAGAAATTGTGTTGAAAAGTAGGAGAGATGAATAAAGTAAGAAAGATAAAGAGAAAGTAAAGTGGGTGATGACATAAAGTAAGAGTGATTGGATGTTTTGTTTTTAATAAAAATAAATAAATAACTCAACTTAGTTGGGATATCCTAAAATGGAATACGACTAAACTTAGTTGGGACGGAGGGAGTATAAATTTTGACATAAAAATTGTGTAAGATTAGAACATATATAATCGTGATTACTCCAAAATATGCAAGCTTTGCACATATATTAATCATCTTTCTTCGAAAAATATCAAACTATATTTCTTTCAATAGGAACTAGATAAATAATTGGTGTAATAAAAATGATAAGGCCAAGACACTGGATACCAACAAAGAGAGATTATATGGGGTTGTTGAGACAAATGAGTTTCACTCTTTATAGTAGTAGTATTTGTTAATTAGTGAAGATAACTTGTAGTTTGCGGAATTGGAACACTAATTGAGCTCAGCTACTGCGTCTATTTGTAGCGTCCTGTAGCACAATTAATTAACAAAAAGTATGTATATGATTGTTACAGCGTGATTAATTTATAGAGTAGTATTTGTGACGTTTTCTAAAGGTTGGAATTGTGGGCTATTTGTAACTTGTCAAAGCATCCGATTATGGGAGGGTATTATATATCTTGACTTTTAAGGTTCTGATCACATGAAAAAGCCTTGACTACAAAACCTTGATTTGGTTGAGTTCATGACAATCATCAAACAAGACCAAAGTAGTACTAGTACTATATGGATAAATTTATAGAATAAGTGCATTTAGAACTCTAGCTTTTGGGTAGGCATGTTAGGATTTAACAAGTTTGCATTAGAACATGATAAATTTGTTAGTTTTGCTTAGTTGATCTATCATTGTTAAGCTTTCATGTTCTTTAGTATGTTTGGTTTACCTTATTAGAAAGAGAGGAGAAAATTTATCATAGTTAGGGTTTCACCTTTTTTTTGATGCAAGTGAACCCACCAATTTCGCCATACGACGTAGCCAACTAAAACACGTGGGCTTCGCATCCATGGCTCACGAGAAAATGTACTTGTCCACCAAAATACCCGGTTATGGTCTAGTAAATTTCCTAATCTAACAAAAATAGACCTACCAAAAGAGGCCTTAATGTATAAAGTAACTACACTTTCGTGGTTGTGCAGTTGCGCTACATGAGATTCAAGACTAGAACCACAAAAGTAGAATTGGCATTCGAATTTTGTTTCAAATTTTAGAGTCCGGTTCGAAATTTTAGATTTTTTTAAAAACCGAATCCGAAATTAACAGAATTGCCCGAAAATACCGGTAATTTGAAACAAAATTCGAAATTTCACACTACAAAAAATAGGCTCATTTTCGAGCACTTATTTGCAAGCACATTTATGATAGTTTTTCAAGCACAATTGCGAGCAAAATAAAAAAAATAGCTACCACTTTCTAAATAACCATTGGTTTGCGAGCAAATAGTACTAGCAAAAAGACTATTGTCGCATTGCCTTCCATTTCGAGTAGTGATGTGCTCGCAACTTGTAGTACTTTGAAAATAATTTGTTGGACCGCATTATATAGCAAATATTGGCGCAAGATAAAAACCCAATTTATTTTAAACATTTCTCTTCATCCCATATTTCCGATAGTCACACGCCGCTGCGTTCGTGGCCTTCTGACGAAAAAAAACGTCCACCGCCACCGATCTGCCGCCTAAGATGCCGATGACTCTAGAAGAACTTTCGGATTCACAGACCTCAACGGAAACCTACTTAGAGGAAAAGTCTTCAGCCTCCACATCCGCCGTCTTGCTCGACGCCGCCGGTAACCATATCATCACCTTCCAGCAGAAGGTAACTGATTTATCTGATCTAAATCTAAATCAATTGATCAAATCTAAATCTCGATCGTTTAAATCAATTGATCAAATCTAAATATCGGTCGTCTGAGTCAATTGATCAAATCTATATCTCGATCGTGCAACTTCTGATGGCGCATAGGAGATGACAGGTTTTCAGAGGAGAACAGATTCAAAGAATATGCTTTTTTTAGTGTGAGAAAGTCATCGATGATTCAGTTCAAGACGAAGCTGGATATGTCCAAGGTTGCTAATTCCAAAGAGGATCGCTGTGATTTTAGGATTGAAGGCAGCTGGTTTGAGCGATCATGAGCCATATACGCCAGAGACACCAATAGTGTCATTGCTCAAGTAAGATCCAAATTTAAACCCACTTTTTGTCTCTAATTTAAATCTATCCATTAATGATGTAAAGCACTTGGTTTATGGTCTATCTTATTCTTCATCAGCTTTACTCAATGGATTCTACTACTAATTGGCTTCATTCGATCTTTGTTGAGGTAATTCTGCATCTAAGAGCCTTACCACTGTTATGTGATTTGCACAACTAACATACCCCTTGACAAATTGTTTGGGTTTTATATTTTCTTAGTAACAAGTATTTTATATGATGTTGTTGGAAAACTCCATGTTTCTACACAATATTGTGAGTGATCAAAGGCCTAAACTATTGAAAAGTAGAAGTGAACAGATGCCTAAGTTATGATATACCCTAAGGAGCTCAAAACAAGGAATTTGCACCCTTCTTCATTCAGGTTATCCTTGCTCCTAATCTTCTTTAACAATACCACATTATTTGCACTTTATTGATCATAGATTGGATTTAAATTTGAGAATTTTGTTCATTTCTGCTTCATATTGTTGTCAGTGCAACTTGTATCACTACTCTAAATGGAAATGGAACTATATTCTATTGTGCAGATTTTACAATTTTGAATGCCAAGAAAGCCGTTGTCAAATTCGACCTTTTCAAACATGGTAAGTCAAGAATCACCATATTTTATAGCATGATGGAAGAGTTTGCTATAAATTATGCATTATCCCTACTCTAAATGGAAATGGAACTATATTCTGTTATGCATATCATGGATAATATATTAATGTGCACCTCGACACTTGGTGAATTAGTTAACAAAGTAAGAGATCTGTCGACTATCCTGTTTTATTTCTTACGGCAGAACACATTTTATTTGTACAGGCACCAAAACTAAATTGTTGTAGGTGTTTACAAAGACAAAGTATGAGGCTTACTCTAATATTAAGTAGTAACTCTCAGGATGTATTTCGGATTACTCCCAGCTGCTATTTCACTTATAGCAAGAAAATGTCGACGGCTCCTCCGATGTTATTGTAAAGTTCCCTCTCTCTTTCATTCATTATCTATATATATGTGTGTGTGTGTGTGTGTGTGTGTGTGTGTTTGAATTTATGTACAGAGGAATTAGTATTTATAGGAAATGAAGAAGATTGGTAGATTTACGTGACTTATGCCTATCGAGGGAACAAAACTGTCTGCACTTTTTAAAGTTTTGTGTATATGTAAAATTTTAGTTTCTAGTCATTCTGAACTATTCTTACTTTAGGATTTTAGTTGTTTTCCCTACTGTCATGCCAAGCTTGCAAATGATCATTTCCATGTTCCGTTTTGCTTAATTTAGCCTTGAACGAACTATATCTTACCTTGGACTTAACATTCTCCAAGTTTTTTTAAATTACTCATTCCTACCATTCTTATCGTACTGATTTGTTGATTTGTTACATGTCAATCCAGCAAACGAACGGATGTTCGAAGACGGTGGTGCGGATAGAGGCGAGCATACTCGGAGAAACAAACTGCTGCATTGGTAGAACAAGTGAAAAGCCTTTAGTCAACAATTCCTACAAATGAAAAGAAGCTAAGGATAGATTAAGCAATGCAGACTGTATGAAGTGTGTAAAACAATTTTATTTAATTGAATACATTTCTGAATTCCATTTATTCTATTTATTCGTTTGATAATAATTAATAAATAAATCTATATAATAATTTGGAAAACAAATAAAAAATAAAAATAACAATATAGCAAACCAGCATATCCGAGCATATTTTATCTAATAAAACAAACATTTTGCAAGCACAATGCGGTGCTTGCAAATTTCAAGCATTTGACCAGATTACGTGCACATTCAAGGTGCTTGCAAATTTTCAGCTATGTGCTTGCAAATTTTGCAACGAAGCAAATGGGAAGCACGTGTGGTGCTTGCAAGTTGCTTGCAAATCTCCATTTTTGCGAGCACATGGGCCTATTTGCGACCAAATCGGTGCTTGCAAATGAGCGTTTGTTTCGTAGTGTCGTTTATTTTCGAGCAATTAGGTTTAGTATTTTTAGGAATATGAAAATACCGTTAATTAATGAATATTAATGTATTTTAACGATAAGCTAATTAAACCCTATTGTGGATACTAATTGAGTGTCGCATACAAATGGATTGGGCAACTTTATTATAAAAATATGATTACCATTATTTAGTCTTAATAGTACACCTTAAAGTGATCTGGCCATGGAATTTACATGCATGGCATGACCATTAGTATATAGATACATGCATGCATATAAAGTTCAATTATACAAAAAAATCTTTGTAAAATTTACCAACTCCAACCAAGTCGGCCATAGAAAAAGAATTAAGCAATAATGCAGGCATCCACTCTTGGAAGCTAGCTAGGATTAAGGCTGTCAATTTTTGACACGACACGATAACATGACACGAACCGGCACGAAAATAATGGGTTTGGGTCAGAGCTTATTGGGTTCGTGTCCTTATCGGGTCGACCCGTTAAGGACACGAAAATTCCGTGTCGTGTTCGTGTCGGGTTCGTGTTATCCGTTAACAATACGTGTCTGTGTCGTGTTCGTGTTATCCGTTAACAAATAATATTTTAATATTATTAATTCTTATTATTTTCATTTTTAATAGGTTTAACCGTTATCAGGTCGTGTTGTTATCGAGTCGTTATCGTGTCATCTCGTGTACGTGTTGTTATCGTGTTGTGTTGACCCAAATTGGTTCGTGTCGTTAATGGGTTCGTGTCGTGTTCGTGTCTGAGGGTTTCGTGTCGTGTTCGTGTTTGTGTTTGAGGTTTTCTTAACGGGTCGTGTTCGTGTTTGTTGTTATCGTGTTCGTGTCGTTATCGTGTGACACGATAACGACCCGGCACGCACGATTTGCCACCCCTAGCTAGGATAGTAGTATAGTACTACATTGTAATTCAAACTAATAAAATTAGTATAAATATGTAGTTTATTTAAAATTTTATAAAGAGCCAAGCTTATAATTTTATCAGAAACTTTGCTAGCTCCATCTACACAAATTCTTCGATGCTAGTTGGCTTGATTTGAATTTGGAAAGTATATGTGTGCCGTAGGTCAGAATTTTAATAATAAGGACCAATAGTTCTCTGCAACATGTCAAAAATATGCCTCAGTTAAATGAAGCTTTTAAAACATAACAACAAATAAAAGATCCCCTACATTCATATCCACATTATTATTATTATTATTATCAAAAGTCTCTCCATTTGGTAATAGAAATCTATTTTTGCTATTTTGATCCATTAAAAAATAAATGTGGATATTCATCGCTTCTTTGTCTTGCTCTCCCTCACATCTATTTTATTATATATCATTATGCAATTATTTAGTGATGGCCCATATTCATATTTTTAATCAATAAACCAATTCCTTTACCGGCTCTCCTAAAAAAGTCATTAGGTAGTCTTCAGTTGTGATGTACGCAAAAAAAGAAGTGTCAATGGAGAGAGAGAGATTTAACCTAGAGAGAAAGACAAACAGAAATATGTTTTCTTCTTCTTAAATATCCGAGTCAATTTGATTACTACTACTTTATTACAACCTTTTTGAAATCTTGATTGTTTCTTGCTTGTAATTTCTAACCAAGTGTGGTTGCGGCACATTTTCCTCTAAAATATTGTAGTAGGGAAACCAAGGTCAATCGATGCGTTCCTCCCTTTAAAAAATATTTGAATTTTTAATGGTGTTGCTTAATTATTTGCTCACTAACTTTTTTGTAATATAGTAGGAATTCTTACAATTTAAAAATTATACTATCCACGTTGTTAACTTTTAGGGTCTCATGAAGTAACAACATGAACTATATGCGCTATTAGAGCATCCGCAGCGATTGAAGGACGACGTCCGTCCGTCCGTGCCAGTTGCACGGCACCCGCTGTTCGCCGCTGCGCTCTCACCGCTGGCACGGCGCTGCTCGATGCATCAAGCACGTCCGTGCCAGCGAGCAGCTGACGTGTCCTCCTTTGATTGGCCAACGGCAATACCGTTGGCAATTTTCTTTTTCTTTTTTAAAAAAATGGATTTTAATTAAAAAATCCGATTAAAAATAAATAAAAAATATTTTCCCATTTCCCTTTTTTATTTTTTAGGATTTTAATTATGTAATTTTTATTTTTTAGGAGTTTAATTATGTAATTTTTAATTTTTAGAATTTTAATTATGTAATTTTTATTTTTTTATAATTTGTAATAGTATTCCAGGTAATTTTAATGCATTTTAATATTGTGGAAATATTTTTATTTAAATTGAATAATAGAATGGTGGGACCTTTGAGCTTGTCCTTGCGGAAGAGCACGGATGTGGGTGTTGTGCTCTTGCCTAAGGATAGGGAGTAAAAGTGGATCCGGACCCACATCCGTGCTAGTTGGCAAGAGTACGGATGAGGATGCTCTTATGCCGTAATCAACGACTTGGTGAGAAATAGTTATTAATTAATTAATTAATCGATATTTTAACTCTCACATAAGATTGACGACACACTAGGGATTTAATCTCTCTCTCTCTCTTCATATCTCGGAAACACTAAACAGGGTACATTAATTCGTTTATGTAGGTATACTTTTAGGGATGTCAGTGTAGCCCGAAACTCGTGGGCTGGCCCGAATAGCCCGCTAAATTTATAGGGCTAGGGCTACAAATTTCTAGGCCGATAAAATCAAAACCCGATTAGCCTGCTCCCGATTAACCCGCAACCCGTTAGGGCCAGACCCGAAAACCCGGTAAAATTTCAATTATTATATTTTTTTACTCCTAATTCGACACTTAATTGATTAATTTTATAATATAGATAATTAAAAAATTAACTATCAATTTTATATTAAATATACAAATTATATATTAAAAATTTATTAATATAATAATTGATAAATAAATTATAAACTTCAAATTCACTAAAAAAAACTATTTATATTTCTAAAATATACATTAAAATTTCACGAAATATCTCAAATATTAGTATTTGATCATGTTTATGATTGAGTTTAAGCATATATCTCAAATTTATCATAATTAAATATTTTACATTTTATGAATATAGCTAATTTTCAACATTATTTATTGGATTGATCGCATGTTAATCTTATCGGTAGCAACTCGATTAACCCGCTGGGCTAGCCTGAATCCTGACCTTTTAGGGTTAGGGTTGAACTTCTATAACCCGAAAGAAATCACAACCCGATTAGCCCGCAACCCGACGGGCCGACCCGATTGACATCCCTATATACTTTCCTTAATTTTAAACTAGTATTAATCTTTTAATTTTATCTATTGAGAGAAGTTTTATGATATATCATTAATTATAATGAAATGCACGAGATATACATTAAGAATGTAGAAACTAGTTGACAAGCTGATATTTCATACTCCCTCCGTCCCTGAAAGTTTGTCCCATTTTCCTATTTTCGTCCGTTCCATAAAATTTGTCTCATTTCAATTTTTATCATTTTTTATAGTGGACCCTATATTCCACTAACTCATTCCTACTCACATTTTATTATAAAAATAATATATAAAAGTATGACTCACATTTACTAACTTTTTCAACTCACTTTCCATTACATTTCTTGAAATTCGTGCTGGATCAAAGCGAGACAATATTTGGGTGACGGAGGGAGTATGTTTTACACATTAGTTTTCCAAAACAAAGGTACACTCAATCATTTCTTGGAAGCGAATATCGACGATCAAACATGATATGATTAGCAAAATCTTAATGATTATTCACGTGCTTTATAACAAAATAACAAGGCAATGAGGCTGTCTATTTGTATCTTCCTATATTACCAAGGCAAACATGTACTTTAGTACATAATTAATATTTGCAAGTAGGAGATCAAGAACGTCTTTTGTTCAACATAATTAAAATGTTTTCACATATACCCACAAGCTTAATTACTCGTTCTACTGACCAGATTATTTTCAGAAATGTTATAACTAACATAATAGAACTATATAAACTAAATACTAATTTCAAAATCTTAAATACCCTAAAAATCAAACATTTTAATGAAGTTGGTGACAAATAATAGATGTACTTATTCCTTGAATTTTGCTCTATTTTTTCCCCCACGCTCTTAAACTATTGCAAACCTCAATAAGCTAATGCATTGCGTTTCAGTGAATTTCTGTCATCTTCTTTGTTATATATATCAAAATATAATATTACCCCTGAACTAATCCAAATTCATGCATGTGTGTGAGAGAGAGAGAGAGATGAAACTTCTTATTTATCCAAGTATCACATCATCATCTCCCTGGCTATAAATAAAGGTCTTCCTCTCTGGCATTTCTCAAACACAAAGAACAATCCATTTGAATTTAGTCGGAGAAAATAAATAAAAGATGGGAAGAGCTCCATGCTGTGACAAAGCCAATGTGAGAAAGGGGCCATGGTCTCCTGAAGAAGATTTTAAACTAAAATCATACATAGACCAATACGGCATCGGAAACAACTGGATTGCTCTCCCTCGGAAAATTGGTATGTATAATGTATTATATACATGTGTGTTTTGGAATAATGATATTCTCCCTTAATAGAGTCGTTTCATTTTTTGCACTCATTTGGAAAAATACTAAGTAAATAGTTAAAGTGGAGAAAGAGTAAAGTAAGAGAGAGAATAATGTAGAAAATGAAACGCCTATATTAATATGGAAACGGAGGGAGTATATATGAGGAGGTATGACTGAAATGAATCAATGATGGTAAAATGCAGTGATACGACCCTTTGTCCTATCCCTTTCTCCGGCGTCCTTACGTAGGATCGGCGGCGATCTAGTTTGTGGCTGTGCGCGGAGCTCCTCCGTCGGGCAGCGGCGTGACTAGGGTTGATAGAACAATTCACGATTGTTTGTGGAAAAATAATATTTCTTTCATTGATTGATTGAATTCCTAAAATGATAACACCCTATCTATTTATAATGCTAGAATATCTACTTAATGAACAAGAAACAAATATATGAAAAGATATTCAAATCCCTAATAAATCTAAACTATACGAAGGCTCGTATCAACTCTCCCCTGGTTAAAATCCACCTTGTCCTCAAGGTGGAAACTACGAAGCAACAAAGTGTCGAACGCAGAAGCTTTGACGAGGCATCTCCTCCGGGATCAAACACATATCGAACAGTTGAATGCCTTCCTTTATCACCTCCAAGAACACTCAAATATGACGCGTCATTGCACGGAGGGATGAATCGCGCATCGACGACGAGTGATGTCGAACGATGAACAATACTTGGAATATCGGCATCAACGAAATCCACATAGAAATAGGCAATTGTCCTTACACCAGTGCAATCACCACCTCTCTTAAACCCACAGTTCGCACCATCCGTCAATGACATTTGAGCCACATTGAACGATGCGATTATCTTCTCCCCTTTACCAATAGAACCACTCTCCTCTTTATCTTCTAGCAATGTCTCCTCTTTATCTTCTAGCAATGTCTCCTCCTCTTCTAGCAATGTTTCCTCCTCTTCGACAATCTTCTCATCATATACCCCGACGAGCCCTTGCAGCGGCATATTGTCGGTCTTATCGATCTCTTCTATGGCCTCGTCGTTTGGAACATCAAGATTAGAGCCCCCATTGTGAGCGGCATTGTTGGGAACTTTCTCATCGTAAGTGGCCACGCCCTCATCTCCCTCCTCGGCGTAACACAATAAACACTGTTTGCACACATGACCCACCACCCATTTATCTGGGCAGTAATAACACAGACCCAACCGAGCTCGTTCCGCCTTTTCTGCCTGCGAAACCCGGACCCTCGGCGGTCTTGCCTGATCAACCGCACGTCCCGGACCTCCCTGGGTCTGAAACGGCGTCGGTAAAGGTTGCGATGACTGCTGCGCCAGAGTACTCAACTGTAGCCTCTCCTTCATAACTGGTTTAGGGCCTTGACGATCAAAATGATCAAGCACATCCTCCAAGAAATCCTGCCACGTCACGAAATCGTTATTTGCAAAATATTTGAATACCCAGTCCGCCGCTGGTTGATCAAATAACATGACTGTGTAGTGCAATCGTTGGGCATCGGGCATCATCAAATGATTGAAGTAAGATTGGACCCTCGAGATCCAATTTGATGCATTTGTCCCCGCGAAACGAGGAGGATGCATTTTGACCCGCTCCGGTTTGACATACCCCGCGATTTGAAACCTCTGGTGTGGGTCCCAGCAAGACGGCGGGCGATCGACTGACTGATCGTACCCTTTGGACTGGTTACGAGATTGGCGATAACCCATTTCCCAAGGTTTCTGTTGACGAAAATCTTCATCATCGAAGTCCTCTCCGTACTCGTATCCCAGTGGAGGTTTTGTATAGCGAGACCATGCAGGTTCCAGGTTCTCAAACCGCCGATCAGTCTTGTCTCTCCACGCAATCAGCTTATCCAAGCGATCCAGCAGGCGATCCAGTTTAAGGCTAACCGGATCATCATGGTGTGACCCCTCTCCGGGTCTGTTCTCCATCTCACCGTCGTCGAACGGCCGACGGTTGTAATTCCCAAAATCACGACATCCAACCGGCTGTTGGCGACGTGAAAAGACATCGGGTCGGGACGATCCCCAAACCGACTTACCGTTGTTGTTGAAGCGTTTCATGAGTACATAGGATGAAAGCACCAGTTGATACGACCCTTTGTCGTATCCCTTTCTCCGGCGTCCTTACGTAGGATCGGCGGCGATCTAGTTCGTGGCTGTGCGCGGAGCTCCTCCGTCGGGCAGCGGCGTGACTAGGGTTGATAGAACAATTCACGATTGTTTGTGGAAAAATAATATTTCTTTCATTGATTGATTGAATTCTTAAAATGATAACACCCTATCTATTTATAATGCTAGAATATCTACTTAATGAACAAGAAACAAATATATGAAAAGATATTCAAATCCCTAATAAATCTAAACTATACGAAGGCTCGTATCATGCAGGTTTGAAGAGATGTGGGAAGAGTTGCAGGCTGAGATGGCTGAATTACCTGAGGCCTAACATCAAGCATGGCAGATTCAATGAGGAAGAAGATAACATCATTTGCAGCCTCTACATCAGCATCGGCACTATGCATGGTCCTCAAAACAAAAGCGATCCAGGAAGCATTACACTGGATTTCGTACATCAATTCATTCGTAATGTTGTTTTGAAAAATACAATAGCATTTATATAGTTTGGATTGGCAAAATACACGGCAGGAATGTTGTGCACATCTACACTCTTCTCGCCAGCAAAGAAGATTGTGATGAAGTTCACTTAGTAGTTTACTATTCAAGATTAGCCTGAATAGGTAAGAAATACTACTAATATACACTAATCTATTGTTTACTAGATACCTCAAATTTCTTTTACTGCATTTTCTTTACCAGTTAATTTGAGGTGGTGGTATTTTGTTTTACTTTTTGTTACATACATACCATGTTCATTGAGGAAAGAGGTCTCCATATATTCTCAATGTTTATATAAGTATATGCCTAGCCAGCTACTTGATTATTGTAGAAAATGAATAATATTTGCTCAGCTCTGGATATTGGGAATCTGCATATCAGTTGCATAACTTAGAAAATACTAGTACTTGACATTTTTATTTTAAGATTCAATAATGTTCTAAGATTTTAAATATCATTCACTTTTGAAGCAACATCCTAATATGACTAGCAATCTAGCATATCCATCTTATATGTCATTGTGGCTTTATTTATTGTCTCATTTTGTCAAAATAGCAGTTACGTTCTCTCTTATTTGGAGTATGTAATTATTTTTAGACTTTTTGTGGACAATCATTTAAAAGGGGTGCTACCGCGTTGTTGAGTCAGTTTTCGTATTTATTGAGTTGCTAGTAGGCATGCATTATCCCGAACAGGTCAAGTCAACCTTACATGATTCGAATAAATAATTAGGAAAATTTAGATAAAAGGTGCTTCACTCATTCCCATGTTTACTATTTTTAGTTAATAGATTTGCATAAACATATTTCACTTATATATTTTATTACAAAATTAAAACTATATAATTAGAAAAATGGAGTCATACGTCAAACGAGAGTATTGAAAGATATTCAACTCCATTAGTTTACAGCAGTTTTGTAGTCATCTCTGAACAAAGTTGAGTCAAGTCAGCCTTGGCTGGCCCGACTACTTCACTTGACTTTGTTGTCTACACTTATCGTCTATCCATGGGAAGGTATGTGGGGTCCATCTTAAAGTATTAATATAAAGATAATACTCCGTTAATAGTATGTAGATCATCAGCAAAGCTGAAGTTTTATCACAATTTTGGAAAAAACGCTATAAGTAATTAGTAGGAGTAATACATTATTATTCTTACATAAAACAAGTAGCGAGGTATGATTATTAGGCTTGGTTTGTCTCGCATTTCAAAATCTCTCAATTATTTCATTTATTTTTTGTCTTTAAAATTTCTTAGTAGTTGTTTATGTTATCATAAAAAGTCGGGCATATGAGAATTTTGTGAAATTTTCAAGTAATTGATCCTTGTAGTTTTAATCAAACTATGTAACCACATTTATACTGTTTTTATTAATTGAATAGAGTATAAAATGGGCAGGTCAAATTCCATGAAATAACACCTCTTGTGACTTGTTTGATTTATGGCCGTATTTTTGCATCAAGTAATAACAATAGCAAGTTGTTGATAGAGTGCATTTTTAAGGAAATCCAAGCGATAGGTATAATCTCGTATATCGATTGATATGCCTGCGGAGGCGGCAGTCTCATCGACGGTGCAGCTGCTAGGCAATCTGCTGGCCAAGAATGTGCAGTCCCTGCGAGGCATCAAGGGAAAGGTGCAGTCCCTGAAAGATGAGTTGGAGTTGATGCAATCTTTTCTCAAAGACGCAAACAGAAAGCAAGCTAAAAACGAAGTATTTGGTATTTGGATAGGGAAGATCAGAGAAATTGCTTACGATGCTGAAGATACCATCGCAATGTTCGTCATCAATGTTGAGAGCACCAAGAACACAACGTTTCTCAAAAGATGCACCGGTTTCCCGAAGCGTCTTCACCAAATCCGCAGAATTGTGGGCAAGATCAAGTCCATCCGAGCTAGGCTTGACGAGATTCACAAAAGCCGAGAGAGGTACGGGATACTGATTGTCGAAGAGGAGGAGGAGGAGATGTCGCAAGTTGAATTGCTGCGGCGGTTGTGTCCTTGGCAAAAAGACGAACACCTTGTGGGCGTAGAAGATGTTGTGAAGAAATTGCTGCGAGAATCGATTCTGGATGAAGAGAAGAGAGGGCTTTCAGTTGTGGTTATACAAGGCATGGGTGGAATTGGGAAATCGACACTTGCCAGGGAGATATACAACCACCCTGACGTTGTTGCCGGTCCATTCAGTCGGCGTGGTTGGGTTGTGGTGTCGAGTGAATTTACGCCACAAGAGACGATCAAGCAGCTTATCTTCCAGCTGTCCAGATCGGATGAGGAGAAAAAGAAAGTGGTTGAACATATCTATAAATTGGAGCAGTCAATGAAAGATAAGCTGTATGTCCTACAAAACCTTCAAGAACTGCTTCACAGACAACTGGAGGGAACAAATTATTTCATAGTTCTGGACGATATGTGGGAGCAACCACATTGGGAATATTTTCAAGGTGCTTTCCCCAATCAACAAGGTATGTTTCTATGTTATTTTTGTTTTAAAAGTTTTAAATTATTGATTTAAAATATCTCAAACTTTAGATTTCGGTGTATTATTTTCTACGATGGGTCAATCACCATATCTGTACTAACGTACATGACTCTTTTAAGTTTGTTAGCGCAACTAAACAAAGTGGCATCTATGTAGCCTTTTATCCTACTTATTACAAACTTAAAGAGTGGTCTAATATATCATAAGCGTTTAACCGTTGTCCATGTAGAACAAGTTTTCACCGAAAATATCTCTTTTGAGTAAGGTAGGGAAATAGCTCACGGAATATAAAGTTTTTGATGTTTTGAACCCATTTTAAAGTTTATGAGAAATGACATAATTAGGCCAAAGTTCATAGTTTTAGGGACTAATATTCCAATATAAAATTACTATCCTTTACATGGAAAGAGAAAAATACTCAAAACTACACAAAAATACCAAAAAATTGTGAGATCTATGAAAATAATTAAATAACTAACAAAGTAAAACTTGAGGTAGTAATTATGCAATGAATCATAATCTCAAACTTAGTTTTTTTGTTTTTATGTATGAAAAGTTCAACAATAGATTAGCTGATTAGCATGAAAATAAAGTAAAATACTACTTAAATCTACCGTACCGAGAACGTCATACCGCATACCGTACCAAAAACTGCGGTATGACAAAATATCCTATACTGATACCATACCGAATTTTCGGTATACCGCAATCCAGTATACCGAAAATTCGGTATGGTTAATTTGATACCGTTACCTTACCATTATTGCGGTATACCTCACTTTTTACGTTATACCGAAGTACGGTGTGATATATCGTAATACCGAAGTACGGTGCGATATATCGTAATACCGTTGTTAAAAAAAATCTATTCTATACACAAAATATTTCAAAGTAGGATTTTCAGAGATTTTTCCTTTTAATTCTATTTTATATATAAATATATTACATATAAATAATATTTATATAATATTTCAACATATACCGATTTTTCGTCATGCACCAAAAATTCGGTATACCACGAATCTACGGTATATTCGGTATACCACGATATACCACGGTATAAGAAAATTGATATCGTTACCATACCAAAAGATTTCGATACGGTATCATACCGTACCAAAAAACCAGTATTTTCAGTATTATTTCGGTACGGTAACTGTGGTATTTCGGTATTTTTCCCCACCCCTACTTAAATCATGAAAATTAACCAATACCTTTTTTTCCAAAATTCAAACTCCTCTAGAATAGAGATTTGTTTGGTTTGAATACATATTTGTTTATATTATACTCCACTGGACAGTAGAATCGGAGTGATTCTAAAACTTAGTTTCTGTCCTTACAGATAAAACAAGTAGAATAATTCTAACAACTCGCAACAAGATTATTGCAAAGCATGATCAATATGTGCATAAGATGAAGCTTCTAGACCCCGAGAAAAGTTGGGAATTGTTCTTGAAGAAAGCATTCATTAATAACACCAATGGCACATGTCCAGAAGAACTAGAGAGTATTGGAAGACAAATTTTGGAAAAATGCGATGGTCTGCCATTAGCAATTAGTGTGGTTGGAGGCTTAGTTGTGGACACTCAAGACAGGAGTATATGGCAACATGTTTTGGACCAAATAAATTCCAATAATCTGAAAAACAACTTACCAAATATTTTGGGGTTGAGTTATCAAAATTTATCTCCCCAATTGAAATCATGCTTCTTATGTCTAGCTTTTTTTAAGGAAGACTTCACGATCCCGGCAGAAGTGCTAGTAAACATATGGGATGCACAAGGATTGATCCAAGACAAAGGAATTAGAAGAATTGAAGATATTGGGAGAGGTTATTTGAATGAGTTGATAAATCGAAGTATGCTTCAAATTCAGGATCAAAATATCGATGGCCAAGTCAAAAAATTTCGTCTCCATGATCTTCTTCGCGATGTATGTTTAAGCAAAGCTGGGGAGGAAATGGGTGTTAAGATTGATAAGGGGGAGGAGGGAGGATGTTCATTTGAATCCTCGTACAAACCTCGTCATAATGTTGTCTACAACAAATCTTCTGAAACTTTCCCTTTGAATCAAAATAAGCATATGCGCTCTCTTTTCCTCCTTAATGTAGGGAATAAGAGCTGTCGTACGGATATTCCATCTCCTTATTGGAATAACTTTCTAATGCTTAAGATTCTCTACCTTGATGGCTTTGCGTTTGGAAAACTCCCCGACTCTTTTCGGTGCTTGTTTGGATTGAAGTACTTGAGAATACATACAAATCGGAGCTACATTTATTTGAAGCTCCCAAGTTGGCTTTGTGACTTTAAAAAGCTCGAGTTTCTTTATGTGGAACATATAGAGTTCTCAGAAGGTGCACTAAAAATGGAAAACTTGCGTGACTTCGGTGCACGTAGTGTACGTGGAAGAACCATGAAAGTAGAGAATTGGAAAAATATAGAGAGTTTGAAGGGTATCAGGCTAGAGGATTGGGTGGAGATGAGCTCAGGAATAATGCCTAATTCTCATCTGCGTGAACTGCGCATAAAGGTATGGGGTAGTAGCGATGAAGATGATGATGTCGTAAGCAGGGGAAGAGAGTCCCTAGAAAAGATGACCAATCTTGTGAAACTACACCTATATTTAGATACTAAGGGGGATTATGTGCCTTGTAGAGTGCCCAAATTAATTCCCATTCTCGAGAGTCTCACGTCACTTAAACTTAAATCGGATGTTTTCACTTTCGAATGGCCAGCTGCAGGTGTGTTCCCTCCCAATCTCTCTCACCTAACGTTGTCGAACATGAAAAATGTTTCGATGGAAGAGTTGGGTAAGCTACCAAAGCTACAGTATCTTACCTTAAAGCATTTTCGTGATTATGTAAACATGTGGAGGTTGAAGATATTGGATGACGGGTTCCCCCGTCTCAAGGCTCTCTCCCTCAAAGCAATAAGACGTTTGACCGGTGTGGACATAGAAGAAGGTGGAATGCCATGCCTCAAACAGCTCCTGATCCGTCAATGCCCACAGCTCGAGAGTACTGAGAATCTGCCCAGACACATTATCGTATCATTTGCATAACCTGCAGGTGAAGCTACTTAATTGGTTGTGTTTTGTTACTCCTTTGTGTACATATATCTATAAAGTTGGCCTCATTTCAGGTTCTGACTTGCCAAGACTGTGATAGAAAGTGGAGTTCGAGTGATGAGTTGAACAAGAATAAGACTCGAGGTGTCTTGCGGTTTTATATCAGTTTTATGTAGTTTAACGTTGTTTTGTTTGGATTTTTTATTTTCATGAACCATATTTTATGCTTTTTATTTTAAGGATACAGATGGATCTTTGTTTGTAATTAGTTAGGCTAATGCGTTGCTTGCCTTTTTGAGTGCTTGTATGATTATATCCCGTTTATGTTAATTATTGTGCAAAAATTTCTATTAACAAAATAATTTATAGGAAAATTCTTTCTGAGATGGCATGGTGAGAAATTGAAAAAGACTATTCTAATTAGCAAAGCTATGAGAATTTAGAGAGAGGGTACATGTTTCAGATGAATGCTGAAATTGGGGTTCACAATGCTAAGCCCATTATTCATATTGGGCTTCAAAATGTTAGTCTAAGGTTGATATTCAGAGAGAGGTGAGTTGATGCCAAGCCCAATACCGGGCTTTAAAATGTTAGCATGAATAATTTTTATGAAGATAATTATCAGTCGATATATTTAATGCATTAATATAACCGCACCAAATTTTATACTCCCTCTGTCCCAAGATAAGTGAGCAAAAACTTTTCGGCATGAGATTTAAGGAAATGGGGTTTTGTTAGTAAAATGGAAAGTGAATAAAGTAAGAGAGTTAATAAAGTAGAGAGAAAAGGTAAGAGAGAGAATACCAAAAAAAGAAATGACTCACTTATCTAGGGACGTCCCAAAAAGGAATGTGAGTCGCTTATCTTGGGACGGGGGGAGTATATAATTGGTATGAGGTGTCGTTGTTAACTTTCTTAAATTGCTAAATCTGTTAACTCACTAATCTAGTATAATAAAAATGTCAACACGGTGATATTAAAATGTCAACATAAACTTATAGTGTATATCAACACGATGACATTAATATATCAACATAAACTTAATTGGCATTTTAATACATTGTGGGGGTGTTCGGTTTGCAAGATTGTATACTGGGAGGTTTGCAAGATTGTATACTGGGATTAAATTAGTAGTGTGTTTGGTTCAAGAGATTTAGTCCCCCAACTAAATCCTAGATAGATAATAATGGGATAATTAGTCATAGCTAACCCCCTATGACTAACATAATCTCACAATTCAATCCTAAATTATATCTTAATATTATTTTATCTAGAAAACCGAACATCACCTGTGTTGACATTGATATTTAAAATGTCAACACAAATTTGTGTTGATATTTTAATGTCATCGTGTTGATATTTTTAACACTGCTTTGATGAGTTAGCAAAATTAACAACTTAAGAAAACTAACAATATAACGCACCCCTCATCATCAGTATTATCATTTTTTGTTACAAACAAAAACATATTGTCACAATTGGTAGCCCATTCATCAGAAATATTGTGATCAGGAAAGCAGTTCACAGCATGATTACCTATATATACACATCTCATATAATTGTAGCTATATATGTATTTCACTCTTGTGGTTAAGAATCTTAAGATCATGATGGTCTAAGCAATTCCTTTCTTGGTGACTTGTAGGCGTGAAGTTGGAACAACGCTTTATTCTTTCTAGAATAGGATTTGGGTTTGTTTAGTTCATAAACGAGGGGGAATATGGTGTTGTATATTGTTGTGAAAAAATGTTTGTTTAGGGAAAGTCAATAAGCGTTACATTTGCATGATTTACATTTTTCATTTCTATAATCAAATTTGGCATGAATATAGAAATATCAAATAGTGCATGGTTTTTATGTTAAAAAGACTTAAATATATATGTGTGAATTGATTTGTGCATCATGATTTTCTTAACCTGACCTACGCGCCTACAACCATAGTGGAAGCATTTAAGTTCGTTTGTACGGAGTAAATTTTATGGTTCAAACCCAATCATTTTTCACCAAATAAATAAAATAGGTATAAACTAGTTTGTCTATGTATTTTATCACTCATTTTACTCAACTCAATCACTTATTCAAAAATATAGTTCCTCAGTCTCTTATAATTTGTCACCATTTGACCCGATACAGATTTTACGAAATATAATAGAAAGTGTGATGAAAAAGTGAGTAGCATGTGAGTCATATTTTTATATATTATTTTATAATAAAACGTACTTGGAATGAGTTAGTGGAATGTGAGGTCACTAATAAAATAGTAAACACGAAAGATGACAAATTTTAAGAGACAAATGAAAATAGAATAAGTGACAAATTTTCAGAGACGGTTGGAGTATTTCTTACTAGTAATATGTTTTTCATAACCTATAATAAACAAGTCTAACCAGTAGCCTTTAATTAAGGCCATATAAAAGAAAATGGGCCTACAATTATATCTCCATTGAAACCCACTATGGTCCTCACAACAAAAGCGATACAGAAAGTATTACTCCCTCCATCAGCCATTAGGAGTCCCATGGGCGACACAAGTTTTAAAAAATGTTAAGAAAAGTGGGTGGAAAAAAATTCGTGGAATAAGTGTCTCACTTGTATATATTAATTTTAAATGAAATGTGAGTGGAATGAGTTAGTGTAAGGTGAGACCCTATTATCATTCAGCGGCGGATCTAGGTGGGTTCGGGCGGCCGACCCCACTGCCAGCCGTGGAGAATGGCAGGGAGACGCCCTCCATCGCCCGCCGACCCCATAGTCTCCGTACCTTCGACCCCATCCTCAACACCCATATGACGACGGCCTGCTTCTTGCTGTGAACTGAAGTTTAATTTCCTATTAATTTTCTATTAGTTGGGCTTTATAAACTGGATCATCTTATTTTATTACTGATTAAGTTATAGCCTAACTCATTTTTCACCTTGTATTTTAACAGAAATTCCAACATTAATTCAAGGTTTCATAATAATTGAAGTTGAACAAAAACCTTGTATAAGTTTCAAGTTTCAACACTAATATTGATAGCCTATAACTGACTTTTCTATAATATTAGTTGGGCTTTATAAACTGGATCATCTTGTTTTCATTCTTTTCATTTTGGGGGTTTCGGTTTGCATGATTGTATCCGGAATTAAATTTAGTGTGTTTGGTTCAAGAGATTCAATCCCACAACTCAATCCTAAATGAATAATCATGGAATAATTAGTCTTAGCTAACCCCATATGATTAAAATAATCTCACAACTCGATCCTAAATTATATCTTGGTACTATTTTATCTTGGAAACCAAACACCACCGTTGTGGACAAATCAATAATTATTATAATTCGTATTCCATATTTTGTTCTCTTAGTCATAATTTTTTTTCTCTAATTTAATTACTTTTGCTTTTGATTATTCGTTTTATTATACTCATTTTGTCTCCTAAAAATAGAAACTTTTGAAACGGCACGATAGTCTTAATGCAAAATTGATAAAGTAAAAAAAAAAAGAAAAGTGTGTTAAAAATTCTTAATATAAAAAGTTTATATTTTTAGGGGATGGAGGAAGTAGTAATATTTATTTTATCCTACAGACCACATTAATAAGTGATATATGAAAAGATTGAATATGTCTAGACTATTAGTAATTTTGTTAAATCTATTCAAACTATTGCAAATAATTTTTAATGAAATAATTTCAAGTCATTTTGTATATGTATACTAATTTGAGTAAACTTTCGTGTACAATATAACATAGTTTTATTTAAAATTTAATATTTTTATTAATAAAATAATATTTAAATATTATATTACTGTCTCGTTTGATCCGACCCCACGAATATGAATTCCTGGATCCGCCGGTGTTATCATTTATGGTAAAAATAAACTGAGACTTCTATTCGCGGACGGACTAAAATGGGAAAACCGACCTCCTATTCGCGGACGGACTAAAATGGGAAAACCGGACTCTTATTCACGGACGGAGGGAGTACATTGGACATCGTAATCAATTCACTTGTTATTTTGTTGGAAAAATACAATAGCGTTTATTTAAATTAACCGCTAAATAATGATTTCCTTATCCATCCCATCTTAAGTAAAACTTCCTTTTCAACACGAAATTTTATGTAGTGTCGTTCTATGAGGTAAGTTGATAGAAGATAAAATAAGAGCAAATAGAGAGAATAATATTTTTAGTTTGAAAAATACTATATCATTTAACATCCTAAAAATGTACTCCCTCCATCTCCCAAATTTTGTCCCAGTTTGATTCGACACTGGTTTTAAGAAATTGTTTAACTTTGTACTAAATGGATGTGTATGGTGGAATAAGACCCCGTATTGAGGAGATTAAGAGGTGTATTAATGTCTATTTTTGACAAGATTCTAATTAGAATAAACTTTAAGAGACGGACCAAGATGGTAAAATTTTGGTGGATGGAGGGAGCATCACTTAGAATGAGATGGACGTGAAGTGCTATAGGAGTATTTCAAATATCTTACAAAAGTAGAAAGAAAAGAACCGTCATTCGGCACAATCTAGAGCGACGTACTCCCTCCTCCCACTTAAAATAAAACATTTAAAAATCGGCACAAGATTTTATTTTTGTGAGTTAATAAAGAGAGAGTAAAGTAAAAGATATGAAAAAATAGAGATAGAGTTATTTCCATTTTAAAAAACGTTTCATTTTTAATAGGACAACTGAAAAGGAAAATGTTTCATTTTTAATCGGACCGACTGATTATTAATTAAACTGCCCGATAAATTGACCAGCTAGACCGAAATCAAGTCATGTTTATTTTATTACGACCCATGTTTGACAAACATTCTACACTTACTTGGAATTGGAAAATTAAATTGACTAAAAGTCGTTTGAGGTTCTAAATATATGGCGATTTTATAATTTTGGTCAAGAACATTATCTTTTAAATTATTGCATTCTGAAAAAATAAAAACGGTCTTAATTTATTTCCTTTCCGACGAATCTGACAAATTTTTAATTCTCAACAATAATTAATTTAATTTTGACTAGATTAACAACTTTTAATTAGAATATTTAAATTGTTTGAAAAATAATATTGAGAAATGAAATTCCAGTGGGAGAAAAGCAAATTGAGGGGTCTCATAGTTTATCGCCGGCCGATGACGAGGACCAGCGTTCCGACTCCGTCCAATATGGAAATATAACGATAGAAATGAGTTCAAACTTCACTAAACTATATTACACATATTTTTACACGTCATGTGACCTCAAACAAGTCCACACATCAATATAATCTTTCCCAATACAAGACAATGTTATGCACTTAAGTTTCCTACACGATCAATAAGGTCTCTCGCCGACATAATTCCCAGGTGGGGAGTAATTACAAGTGATGAACACATCTCCGGCGTCGCAAACAACTCGAGCGTGTTGAGTTATTAAACTCAATTACTCCAAGAATATGAAAAATGACGAAGGTGCTGCATCACCGCCTCATAATAGTGGTGAAAATTTTGTGATTTCTCCTGGCTACTGGCTAAAAAGATGCTTACAAATCCTCGTGGAAGAATATTTATCAAGGTATTGATGAAACCACGTTCGAAAAAGTAAGTGCAGCCACCACGTCAAAACAAGCCTGAGAGATTCTGATGAATGCTTTAACTGGCGTTGATAAGGCGATACGAGTCCGAATGCATATCCTTCGTGGCGAGTTTGAAAGTTTGGCGATGTCTGAAACGGAAAATATTTCAGACTATTTCACAAGAACATTAGTTAGTGTGAATCAAATGAAAAGGCAAGGAGAGATAATTGAAGATGTTCGTGTCATTGAGAAAATTCTTCTTTCCTTGACGTCGAAATTTGTGCATGTCGTTGCAGCAATCGAAGAATCAAAAGATCTCAACACTATGTCAATCGACCAGTTGCAGAGCAGCTTGGAAGTCCACGAGCAACGCATAAAGAAAAAGACCACTCCATCACTTGAGCAAATGCTACAAGGGAAGATGTCAATACAATAAGACAAGAAGTTTGAGCCCGGGACATCACGTGGCGGATACAACCGAGGTCGAGGCCGAGATCGAGGCTATCGTGGCCGAGGAGGACGCAACCAACATTACCATTATGAAGGAGGACGTGGCCAGAATTATCAAAATCAAGAAGGACGTGGCCAGAATTATCAACATGAGGGAGGACGTCAATATTCCACCTATCGAGGCAGAGGTCGAATCTCTTATGGACAAGGAGGACGAGGAAGAGGGCAATACAGAGGCGGTTATTCTCAAACCTATAATCAACAAGAGTTTGATAAAGCAAATGTCGAGTGCTATACTTGTCATGAATTCGGGCATTACAACTATGAGTGTCCAACAGCCGGAAATACCAGGTCCAATCAACAAGTCAATTAAGCCGAAGGTGGAGGTGATGATGAGCAAGTAATTTCAACCTCTTTTTTTACTCATAAAGGACTTGAAGGTGATCAGTGCAGCACGTGGTACTTGGACACTGGAGCTAGTAACAACATGTGCGGGAACAAGGAACTCTTCGTGGAGCAGAAGGAGACATCTTATGGGGATGTTACTTTTGGAGATTTCTCAAAAGTTGCGGTGCAAGGAAAAGGTAACATCTTGATTAAGTTAAAGAATGAAAATCATGGTTTTATATATGACGTCTATTATGTACCCGCCATGAAGAGCAATATTTTGAGTCTTGGTCAATTGCTGGAGAAAGGATTTGATGTTAGTATCAAGAATTCTTATTTGTCTATCAATGATGCTCGAGGTAGTTTGGTTGCCTGTGTGATGATGTCCAAAAATAGATTATTTGCATTGAACATGAAACATGATATGTTGAAGTGCATGAATGCTATTGTTAAAGATGAATCGTGGTTATGGCATTTGCGTCTTGGACATCTGAATTTTGGTGGTTTAAAGCTTCTGTCTACAAAGAATATGGTGAAAGGTTTGCCGCATATTGACCATCTTGAAGAAGTTTGCCAAGGATGCATACTGGGAAAATATCACAGGCCAAGGTTTTCAAAAGAATTGAGATGGAGAGCATCACGCCCGTTGGAGATCGTTCACACTGACGTTTGTGGTCCTCTGAAGCCTATTTCTACCGGAGGTAATCAGTACTTTCTAACTTTCATTGATGATTACTCTAGACAGACTTGAGTGTATTTCTTGAAAAGGAAATTTGAGGTGTTTGATATTTTTAAAGAGTTCAAAATTCTTGTTGAAAGACAGAGTGGGCACTATATTAAAGTTCTCAGATCCGACCAAGGTGGCGAGTTCACATCCGATCTGTTCGAAAAGTTTTGCAAGGAGCATGGAATCATTCACCAGCTTACACCTCCATATACTCCTCAACTGAACGGTGTTGCTAAAAGGAAGAACCGGATAATTCTTGATATAGCGAGGAGTATGATCAAAGGGAAGGACTTACCCCGGGAATTCTGGGCTGAAGCTGTCGCAACAGCAGTATATCTCCTGAACCGGTGTCCCACCAAAAGTGTTCACAACATGACGCTCGAAGAAGCATGAAGCTCGTTCAATCCCAGTGTTGCACACCTGAGAGTTTTTTGCTGCGTTGCTTATGCCAAAATTCCTGAAGCTTGAAGAATAAAGCTTGATGATAAAGGTGAAAAGTGTATCTTCGTGGGATATGGTGATCGAGTAATGGGTTACGAATTGTATAACCCACTCACGAACACGGTAATCATAAGTCGCGCCGTGGTGTTTGAAGAAGATCAAACATGGAACTGCGAGGATAAAAAAGTTGCAAGCTCGTCGGAAATTGTATCTGATCAGCAAGAAGATGCACGTGAAGTTGAAGAACCGGATTCACCAACATCATCTCAAGGTCCAGTCGGAAGGCCAAGAAGAATGCGCAATCTGAATGATATATATGAAGCTACCGAAGAAGTTGATGAAGCTGTAGAGGAAAATGTTAATCTTGTTTGTTTTCATATGAATGTTGATCCTATTGCTTATGTAGATGCTGCACAAGACAAGAAATGGAAGATTGCAATGGATAAAGAAATCAGTACGATCGAGAAAAATGATACTTGGTCTTGACAACACTACCAGAAGGCCGAAAAACAATTGGTGTGAAATGGGTGTACAAAACAAAGAAAAATGTCAATGGTGAAGTGCAAAGGTACAAGGCGAGGTTGGTGGCGAAAGGATACAAGCAGAAAATTGAAATTTATACTCCGTATGAAGATCTTGAAGAATTGAGCTTAAGGGAGGATGTTGAGTTATTAAACTCTATTACTTCAAGATTAAGAAAAATGATGAAGCTGCTGCATCACCACCTCATAATAGTGGTGAAACTTTTGTGATTTCTCATAAAAAGATGCTTACAAATCCTCTACGTCATATAGTGGAAGAATACTTATTTGTTCATAGTCAAAATGAAGCCACAATTCCAATATGTAATAGGCGGTGGAATATATGGTTTGTATTTGATGGCTTTCTAATTAAGCTAATCATGACACGTAGTGGATATATGTATACTAGGTAGCTAGTTTATCCATCTTTGAATATCTATAAATAGGTGTAGTTGTAGTTCATTGTATCCATCAAGAAAAGAAGAGAATTGAGTGAGTTAGAGGGAAAGAGCCGTAGCTCAAGTTAGAAAGAGTGAAGAGTGTTTTGCAGTGTTGAAGCATTGTTTGTGTGTATTTTGTAATATTTTTTGTGAGAAGCCTATTAATATTTATCCTCCATATTTCATCCTTGTTGAGTGCTGTTATATTTTGTGTGTCAAATATCCAACAGAGCGCACCGATCTTCTTTGTACTGCTCCACACAACCTGCGTGTAATGGCCGCACATCTCGCCGGCGGCGCAGCTGTTAGTGTCGTAATCGTAGTACTTCTCCTCATCGGCCCACGCACCCACGGCGTCCATGGCCGTCCACGCCTGGCCGCTGCCCAAGTATATGTTCTCGTCCAGCGTGAACCCGCCGTCCGGGAACGAGTGCTCCACCACGCAGTCGCGCCGCCGCTGCCCGGCCCAGCGTAAGGGCAGCTGCATTTTCCTTGCCCGCACTAAGTTGTGCCCGTACAAGAATTGTATGGCGTCTCCCACGCAGTTCCAGCACAGCTAGCCTTGCGACATTCGGTATATCGTCTCGTTGCTAGGCGGCTTCCCGGCGGGCGGCGTGGCATTGGACAAAGTTGTTATGGTGATCAAGAGGAAAAGAAGCATGTTGTGCTTCATTTTATTGATTTTGAAAATAGGATGGTTGGTACCACTTATATAGAGTATATAAGTAGTAGTATGTCACTTATCTTTTGTCAGCAATGGTTGTCTACTGTATGATAACATTTTTTTTATGTGTTTGTTTCAATTCTAAAATTCTAATTACTTTATCATAAAATATCATTGGTGTACCTAATCGATATATTTTTAATATTTAAAAAAGTCAATTTTGCAAATTATTAAAAATCAGTATATATATGATCGATTACTATTATACTGGAGTATTTTATATGGAAAAAAACAAATCCAACAATGATTGTGTATATAAAATTGAGTTTCAAATGGTAATTCATAATCTATTAGAATCAAAATAAATACTCCCTTCGTCCCATAAAAATATGGGCATTTGAAATTACACTAGAATTAATGCACAATTGGTAAAGTAAGAGATATAATTTGTAAAGTAAGAGAGATGAGAAGTATAGTTAGAGTAGTATTAATGGATAGTGAGATCCACATTATTATTAGTGTTTAATGAGTTGTAATAGTGAACCATAGTGGTATAAGTTGTAAATAAATTAATGTATATCATTATATGACTATTGAGTTGGGGACAACTTTCTATAAATGGAAATGTACATATTTTATGGAACAAACAAAAATAAAAAGTGCGCATATTTCTATGGGATGGAAGGAGTATAAATTATTATTTTTTATATGACTGATGAGTTGTGCTCGCTAAAGATGTTCACTCAACATTAACGGCATACCTATCAATTCATAAAATAAGTTTGAGTTGATTATTGAGTCGATATGATTGGAATTCATCATGCATGTGAATGTTATCTATAACGAATTTTTTATAATTAAAGAATAAGAAAGTGTGGTATTGATATGGACCATGCATTTGCATGAGAGGTGGGGTAGAGGCAGTGGCGGATCTAGTAAGGAGCAGGGGTACAACTGTACTCCCAAATTATGATATTATTATTGTACAATCAATAGATAACTTAGTTGATTCCCTAGCCTAGTGGTAAATTCTTCCATTGTCAACTGAGTGCCCCAGGTTCGATTCCCTCTTACCCCATTTATTTTAGTCCATTTTCCTCTTTATTTTAGCTTATTCATTTCAGTAAGTGCTTTTTCTCCTCATTTTAGCTTCATTTAATTAAGTACTTTTCCTATTTATTTTAATTTCTTCATTTCAAAAAGTACTTATTCTCCTAATTTTAGCATCTATTTTATCAATTATTTTTTCTTTTCATTATCCTCTGTGCTAATGCGTCTTATATTGTACTACTATTTCTATTTCAAATTTATGTATGCACTTTGTTTTTAAAACAATTTCTTATTTTATAAAGATTATGCATTTCAATTAATTTCTAATGTATTTTAATATTATTTTTTTTGTTTTAAATTCTTCTATCATATTTTGTTTTTTTATCTTCTATGTTTTTAAATAATTGAAACACTAAATATTTATTAGTAAAAATAACACGAAAAAGTTAATTTATTAGTAAAGATAACCCGATCTGTTAAAACAATTTATTTATAATATTCAAATCTAAGAACATTAATTTAGAATAATGAAAGTCATTTAAGTAGTAACAACAAAATTAAAAATAATTCACATTTATGTATAATGAATAATCTTAGTTTAAAATACAGTTAAAAATTTTGATTGAGAGAATAAATTAAAGAGAAGAAAAAAGATTGGTATTTTAAAATTTCAAATTACTACAATTATTTATCGTACCCCCAAACTGATAATACTGGATACGCCCCAAACTGATAATCCTGGATACGCCAGTGGCTAGAGGGCCAAATAATGAGTTCGAATTTAGGAAGTTTGATGCAAGAAATGTACGGTGTTGGTGGAGAGAGCAATATCATAGATTATGGGGTGCATTGCAAGGGACAAACTATATTATTAGGTCTCGTGAAGAGGAGCCGTGGCCGATCAATTGTAGCCGTGAATTCACGTGGCCAGGAGATATATCCACTCCATGTCTTACGCGTCCTATTTTTTATCACCATGTTATCTTGTGGGATAAGTGAGATGATGATGCATACGTCCATTCTATGGTAATAACTCGTTATTTCAAAATCGCAATCTATATGTTGTTTTTTTTATATAAAAAACGGCGTTTAACATGAACCATGACATTAGCGAGCACTCGGGTGCTAGCTAGGACGCTAGCAAAATATCGTGGTACTGGTGCTCGCGCAATACCTCACATTTCTTTGTCCTAATATTTCAATAGAACTCCATAGAAACGTGTGGAAGTTAGCAAGCGAGTCGGTTCCTGCAAATTATAAAAAAATATAAACATAAAAAGTTAAAGTGGAAAGAGCACCGTTTAATATTATAGAAGGACTAGAATTAATGCAGGGAATTCGGTCGGTTCGATTCTGACCTAACCGACAACCCGGTTAACCGATAAGGGCATCAGCAGTGGGCGCCCTAAGGCGCGCCACGTCATCAGTTTTATCCTCCTACCTCCCCACGTGCAGTGGGGCGCCCTAAGGCGCGCCACATCATCATTTTATTATTTTGTTTAATTAATTTAACTGTTTTCAAATAACAAGTAACGAGTAAATAAAAAACGTCTAAATAACAAACGGCGAAGCTTTAATAAAAAAAAAGTTACACCATTCATCTTACAAAAAAAAATTAACTAAGTCGGACCAATTCCCAACTTCCGACGCAGCTCATCGAGTAACGCTCGGAGATATTCGGCTTCATCGGGGTCGGTACACTTCTTGAGGGTCTTGTGCATCTGCAACATCGTCCTTGCCATCGACGCTGTTGCTAACGACTCAAACGCAGTGGCCGTCTGGGTCGGGAGCTCTTCCGGGAACGGAGCTGTGGTTGCAACGGTCGAGGATGAGGTCGCGGCCGCCTTCCCCCTGGCCTTCGCAGCCTTGACGCAGGGAGGACGCCGGGAGGACACCGGTGTGCCGGAACTCCCTTCATCCACGTATGTCCGGTTGAGGTCAACCGGGTGATTGTCGCTGCCGCTGCTCGTGTAATCACTAGCTTCGGTGATCTTCGTACTCTTCCGCGCACCAGTGTGCAGAATTCCACCTTGGAACTTCTGTTTGTCCCTCAAGAGCGCCCAGATGGCCTCGTGCTTGAATTCGCCGAACATCGACCGGTACGACAACAGCGCTTTAGAGCGCACGTCGCTCAAGCTCTCGCCGCTCACCTTTGCCCGCGTGAACTTCTCGAACTCCACCGCGTACAATTTCACTTGCTTCTTCACTTGATCCCAGTGCTTGCGGAGTTGCTCACGCTTGCGCTTGTACGCGGTCGGCGGCTTGGCCGAATTGTAGAGGTCGGCGATGCGCTCCCAGTACGCGATCTGTCTCTGGTTGTTCGCGAATATCGGATCTTCCGATATATCTACCCAACACCGGGCCAAAGTGAGAGTTTCGTCGTCGTTGTAGTTCATACGGCCTGGGGCGTACTCATCGCAATCACCGGGAGGCGGCAACTTCTGCGCCCGCTGCCGGTTCCGCTTCTTTTTAGCTGGGGCGGAAGCGGTCGCGGCAGGTCGGGATCGGCCGCTGCGGTTGGGCGGTGCGGAGACGGCTCCATGTCAGACAACCCATACGATTCCGTACTGAAATCGGGATCGTAATGGGTGTTGGTGTCGAACGAACGATAATCGTCGGGTTTTGTACCCGGCCAATGCGCCTCTCCGCTAAACGTAGGACTATTGGGACTTGAATCTATTTCGTAGTAATTATGTAAATGTAAGTTTCGAAAGTGAAATCGCGTGAAATGAAATGTTACAAATGAACGTAATTTATAAAAAAACAAAACCGCGTGCCATCGTCCGCATCGATCGTCCGCGCAAGCCGCAATGGAGCGGACGATGGGCATCGTCCGCGCTATCCTCCGCGCCCTTAGTATAGGGCGCGACGATCGTCCGCGGCCTATGGCACGCACCCGCAATGGGGCGGACGATGGGGGGCGCGGACGATGCGCGCCATCGGGCGTGCCATCGTCCGCCCCATTGCGGATGCTCTAAAAAAGTAACCAAGATTGAAGCACCGGAATTGGCCTCGGTTCAGTTCCTAACCGAATAGGGGCGAACAGGAACCGAAATTAAAAAAAATTTATGCCATTACTGCATACGAAAAATGTCCACCCAAGCCACCACTTGCGCTACATTGCACTTTTAGTATTTATATTTGTAGAAAGAATGAGGTATGTACTACTTTATATTAGAAATTTAAAAAAAATATAAAAACAACCTATATATAATGTGCTTAATCTTACAAAACAAAAAAAAGTTTACAACCTGCTCAATCCAAAATTTGAAATATTTTAAAAAAATAAACAACTCCAAGCTCAAAGCTTCCAAAACAACAAGGTCAATCAATCAAAGTATACAACTTACTTATAATATGTTTAATCAAAAAGTTGAAATATGCAAAAACAAAGCTTACAACCTATTCAATCCAAAAGTTGAAATATTAACAAAGGTAAACAACTCCAAGTTCAAAGGTTCCAAAACAACAAGGTCAATCCATCAAAGTTTGCAACCTACTCAATTCAACAATCATTCAAAGTTCAAATATTCAACGGAAAACCTCCAAGTTCAATATTTTCAAATTCCAAAACAAATGCACTATAAATTTAACTTTCATTATGATCGCTTGAATAAGTTCTTTCCAATTCTCCATATTCTGCATCGTCCAACGGCCACGTCACTTTGCCATCCTTATGGAGTGCCTCCATCGCTGTAAAAAATAATGAATTAAAGAAAATGAGTTTAAAATGAAGAATAAATAAATATATTAGTAAATAGCAATGAATTACTCACTTTCATAGTATTGCTTTTTCAAAAATGGTATTAGTTCTCCTTCTTCTTCTTCTTCCATGAGATCGGCAGAACTAGAATTAGACCTCAACCAATCCTCGAGCATATCAAAGCTTCTACCATTTCTGGTGCCAAAGAGTTTCTAAATATCGACAGCACACACCCCCCATGCTGAATGTCGACTCAGAAGCAACGCTTGATATAGGAATAGCAAGGATATCTTTAGCTATCTCTGATAGAATAGGAAAGGAAATACTGTATGTCTTCCACCACATAAGAATGTCAAAATGCTCATGTTCACTAGCCTTGTATTGCTTCTTTGCGAAGTAACAAGTGAGCTCTGAGCTACCATCTTCATCATCATCCTCACTAGCAACATAGAGAAGATTACAAGAAATTTAACCAAGAAATTGTAGACTAGTCGATCTATTCGACACTTGGCTAGATGAAGCTGTTCGTGGTTTTGTTTGGTCGGCCATTGGACTGAATTCTCTATTGTACAACTCAAATAAGTCAAAGATTGACTTTCTCAACTCCTCTGCCAACTTTTTTGCCCGTGCATCACCATACACTGTCTTCAAACAATACTGCACATACTTCATCTTTTGTCTAGGATCCATCATTGCATCAATGTACAAAATTTTGTTCATGTTTGGATTAAGCTCATGTTCCTCTAATCAATACTCCCTTCGTCCTGGCCTAAGCGAGACGTTTCTATTTTGGCACAAGAATTTAGGTAGTGTTGTTTAGTGAATGAAATTATTGATAATAAAGTAAGAGAGAGAGAGAAAGTAAAGTAAGAAAGAGAAAGAGAGAAAAAAGTAAGAGAGATGATAAAATAAGAAAGATAAAGAGAGAATAAAGTAAGAGAGATGATAAAGTATGAGAGATGAGAGGATAAAGTAGGTGAGAGGAGTTAGTTGATTGTTTCCAAAAAAGGAAACGTCTCACTTAGGTTGGGATGTACCAAAAATGAATACGTCTCACTTAGGTTGTGACGGAGGGAGTACTTACCAAGCTTTTCCATAATCTTCTTGGCCATGTATCTAACCTCATCATTTTCATCATTCTCCAACCTTTTTATGATAATGAATAAGTCACACATCTCCATAAAAAATGAATGTGATGTGACATACGTGGTGCCATAGATGAGACGAGTCATATCATAAAACGATTGGAGAAAACTACACATCTTCATCACTTCAATCCAATCTTCTTCTCTAGGTACGCCAACTGTGAGGTCGTTGTGTTTCAGGTTTCTCAAATCCCTAGCAAACTGGGGAGTGACGTTGCTAAACAGCTTCATAGCTGACTCATATGGAAATGCCGACTCGAGCATTAAGTAAGTCGAGTTCCATTTAGTAGGTACATCTTGACACAAGAATTTTTTGGTATCAACCTTACATACCTTGGCAATATCCTTAAAGGCGTTAGACCTAGCTAATGACCCCTTTATCCATTCACGGCTTCTCTAACTCGTACAATAGTCATGCCTATTTGTTTCATGTTGTCTTCGACAACCAAGTTAAGTATGTGTGCAACGCACCTCTGATGAAAATATTGCCCATTGGCAACAAGCATGCCTCTCGCATTGAAGGTGGACTTCTTTCCTTGATTGCTACACCATTGCTTTTAGCATTGTCCATGGTGCAACAAAAAAGCCTTGGAATGTCCCAGTTCGTAAGAGCCTTTATCAACACATTGGCAATATCATTCCCCTTATGACTAGTAATGTCAAAGAAGTTGATTATTTTCTTATGCAACCTCATTCCTTGTCGATGAAATGTGATGTAACACATATAAAGCTTGTGTTATTGACTCCAGTCCAACAGTCGGTGGTAATTGATACTCTACCCATGCCTGGTTTAGAGAAAACCACTTTCAATAGTTCCCTTTTCTCTAGAAACATCTTCACACCATCCGATCTTGTTGTGTATCTGCTCGGGATCTTAAAGTTTGATAACATATCACGGCAGAATAAATGAAATTCCTCTCGTTTATCTCCTGCATAAAGCGTATCTGCCCCTTTCTTGGATGTCTTGCCGTAATTCATCTTGGCTGAGTATGTGTTACATTCTTTTCCGCTTCATGTTTCTTCAAACATGAAGCATGATGCTTCCACCTAGCGGATGTGCCATTGTTCTTCGGATCAGCAGCTATGAACCTTTCACACCTTTTGCATTTTTCTTTTTGAATTGAATCTTTAACCACTCTATCAAATTCTTTCCATATATCCGACCTCACTACGTGTTTACGCTTTTTTGATGCCGGCGGCGCCATTCCCTCTCACTCGAGCCCTAGTTCTTCAACTTCAATATCTTCAAGCATATTATCGTGGATTGGCTGATTGCTCCCTATGTCTTGGGTGAAAGACTCTGAATTTGACATCTTCAACTGCAAGTCTGCACAAAGATAATTGTTACTCCCTCCGTCCCACTTTAGAAGTCTCAGTTGAGTTTGGCACGGGTTTTAAGAAATGTAAAGGAAAGTTGGTGAAAAAAGATAGTGGAATGTGGGTCCTACTTTTTTATATTAGTTTTATAATAAAAGGAGAGTGGAAAAAGGTTAGTGGAATGTGGGGCCTAATACCATTTATGGAATATTCCAATCGGGATTCCTAAAGTGGGACACTCAAAAATGGTAAACCGGGACTCCTAAAATGGGACGGAGGGGGTATAATTTTTTTATAAAAAGGATGCCACTAATAGATACAGTATATTGCAGACAGTATCAAAGGCTAATACATTGGCTGGTTCAAAATTATGGTGCTTAAAATCTCATTCTGTTAAGCATCCCACTGCCACAAATCTGAACTACTGTGATATTAATAAATCATAAGTATATAGCATACCTTGTTTTACCAATCTCTACCAATTCACGTTGTTCACATAGTAAAACATGCTATTAACCTCGGCATCTAATTGAAGAGCTCAAATCAAACTCTTATGACATAGCTAAAAAAATTAATAAGTACAACACTTCAATACTCAAAATATTCCAATAAATCAACCTTCTTCCCTCAGCAACAAACATCACTAAAAAAATCACCAATTTTGTCTAATTCATTGATTCAAACAATAACCAAGAAACCTCCTAAAACACACACACAAATTCTGTAAAATTGAGTAAAGAAAGTAAGAAAATACCACAATTTCACACAATGTTTCAAGAATGCAAACAAATAATAATTCCCATAATCAATCCAAATCAAGTCCTACTATTCTCGGCCCCTTTTCAATTACCAAACTTAGGATTCAATTTCATTCTACTCTATCCTCCAGAGACTTATTACATGCCGAATCACAACCAATAAAACAATAAAATCAAGAGAATCAGGGTGAGATTCTTCAAACTAGGAGTTAGATTCTTTCATAAACGCGTAAGTTAGAGCTCTGCAAGGTGAACCAATTTCTTACCTTGGAATTTTGCTAGAACTAAATTTGGTGGATAAAGCTCAAAGCTTTGAAATCTTCGGATTTCGTGAATAGTGAAGGAGAAGGAATAAATGAGGGCACATGCAGCAGTCGATGACAGTCTCTGCTCAACGGCGCAACGACGTTTTCCGGTCATGGGGAAGGCGGAGAAGCCGCTGGTCGTGGGGAAGGAGGAGCGCTGACGAGTGTGGGTGGCGGTGGGTGGCGGAGGAGTTGAGAAAAGAGAGGGTTGGCGGAGGATTGAGAAAAGAGTTGGCGGAGGCGCGGAGCGATGAAAAGTGATTTAGGGGTCCCGATTATTAGGATTTAGGGCTCATTAGTATTTTAAAAAAAAGTTAATCCTATTTAGTCGGTTCCAATGGTTAATCGATTATTACCCGTTGGTTATCAATGCCTAAATTTGGAACCGACACCGACCCGATAACCGATATTGGCGATTCTCGGTTAACCGAGATTAGTGTTTTTCGGTTCGGTCTTCGGTTAACCGACTAACCGATGACCGAATTACCTGCCCTAACCAGAATACTTGGTTATGTTCTTTTAGAAATTTCTTCTTCGTCTCTACAAAATCATTGATTTTTATTGAGGAATCCTCGTGTGACAATCAAATCAAGTGGTTTTTTATCCATGCTTCAATGAAAAATCTTATGAGTCCTCCATGCATACGGACATACACAGTCCCACATGTGCTCCGTCCCAATAACATTGAATAAGTGGAGGAGTGACTAATAGTCCACGTCAACATTGCACGCAATTATTTGATATATCATATGTATATAAGAAGGAATTTTACATAATACTGCATAAAGTATAAACTAATAGTATAAATTTTTAGGATAAACATAAACCTAAACATAACCAATTGAAGTCTTTACCACCAAATTTAAATATGGTGAAAATACATGAACTTTTATCATGTGGTCAATTTTTCAAAAAATTGAACTTTGGTCAAACTGAATTCAAGGTTGTATCCTAGATCGAATGTCCAAAACAATGTCAGTCTTGGTCTGAGGTGACATGTCAGAATGTCTAACTAAAACAAAATGAAGTAGATTTGTCCCAAAAAATGCATAAAATTTGTGAAGTACATATACAAAATATATCTAATTAATCATTAAAATAATATTTTTATGTGTTGACTATCCAAATTAACACTAATTTTGTTATATCATCTCGACGACATTTAAAATTGTCTCTGGACACGCCACAAAAGATTTAATTTTGTAATAATTCTTAATCATGAGAAATTGGCTACATACTAAAAGTTCATGTATTTGAAAACCACAGTCAAAGTTGGTGATAAAGACCTAGATTGACTTATAGTTGATGCATTTTCCGGCTAGTAGCCTTTAAAATTATAGGAGAAATAAAAAAAAAATAATAATAATAAATATTTTTAGTTGAGGGCCTTATATGGGCTTGGTCTATATTGGTCCTGGTCCTGGTCCTCGACTGGGTTGTGTGTGGGCTTGGGTTGGGATGGGTTTTTGATGGCCCCTGAGCCAGGTCTGTGTTTGAAAAAAGGCCCGTTCGCTTCAACAAATGAGTCCAGTTCGAGCCTGATTTGTTTCAAGTATTGGTTGGGTTCGGTCCGGCCCGTACCGAACCTAGGTGGTGTTGGGCTGGGTTGGCCCAACCTAATTGGAAACTATACCTAAAATCATGTTGTGCCAAGTGTCAACTTGGCATTTCTTGATTCAGAAACAAAAAAGGGATGTGTACTATCAAAGGTTTTCATGTTATAGAATTCGTCGAATGTGACATTTGTCATAGATCTCGGTGTGTTCTGCATGCCATTGCATGGATTGGGCTATAACTTCATATGCATGCAATCATCTTAATCTTGGACGAAGAGGAAAATAGTACATCTTCTTGAATGGACTACTGCCATTACCCATGAATCTGTCCTGACCGTATACTTTGCATTGAGTTCTATTCTCGACTATTCTCAAATAGATTATGCACCCTTTCGTGTATTAACGTATCTAAAAAACATATGTATTTGTTCTTGCACATATAGACATTGTTAGGAATATAGTTTGGTTTTGGTATACGCTCCTTCATAAACTGGCACAATTGATCAACAATTCGTTGAGACATTTGGTGTTCAAAATTCATAGTCATTACTCGAGCATTTGTTGACAACTCAAAATAATCATACTCCACCCACAATCGAAATACACCATTCTAACAAATTGTAGAATTGTTGCGACTCGTTAATGGGGGATTTTTGCATGTATGTAGGCAGAACATATTATAAAGGCTCGTGACTAATTGCTTGTCCCCATGCATCGTGCACTATATGCTAGTATGGATTCGATTGTGGATCAAAATGCATGGATTTGTCGGTCTACTGAGTTGGACGATGTGGAAGGACGACGCACCACATCGTAATGATCTTCAATCATAGTAATTTCTACTAAACCTCATCTCCACAAGATGCTTAATCACCGTATCTATATCTAGAAATTTATTATTATCATAACATGTACATGGACATCTAATTTTCAAACCATCCATTTTAGAGTGATGTTGTACAACAAAATTTATACACTATACTAATCCATCAATAAAATCACGATTTAATTCACAGGTAGAAAATTTGCTCTCATACATCCACTATTTATTTATTTCATTATCAGTCGAACGAAAATAATATAAATCAAACCTAATATTATAACATTTCGAATTATTTAAACAATTAATTTAGAAGAATAATTAATAAATATAAATTGTAACTTTAAAATGGTAAGTCGGGCTAGCCACGGGGGAAAGGAAACACTT
Source organism: Salvia splendens (assembly GCF_004379255.2). Taxonomy (NCBI): domain Eukaryota; kingdom Viridiplantae; phylum Streptophyta; class Magnoliopsida; order Lamiales; family Lamiaceae; genus Salvia; species Salvia splendens. Next base: position 16,716,405 of record NC_056036.1, on the reverse strand, counting down.
CCAAATCGAAGAAATCGTAGGGATGAAAAGGGAAGAAGAAAAAAATGGGATGAGGGAAAAATGATAAGAAGGAAAAGGTCCCGCATAAGAACACCAGATTTTGCGAGCACCAATGCATGTGATCGGAAATTTCAAAACACCCTTTAATTTTCCTCGAAAATTATCTAGCATATTGATAAACACCAACTTTGCATGTTTTTAATGTCTAGATTTGGCTTGTTTAGATTGTGATGCACGTGTACAATTGAGTATTTTAATGTATTTGTTGAGTAATGATAGAAAAAGACTTGAAAAATGTGCAATAAGATAGAATTTGGATTCACACCCACTAGAGAAAGCCAACGCGAATAAGTAGTCGACCATCAACGCCCTAGCGACTTACTTCGAAAGCACATGGCCTAGAACATCTCCTCCAGCGGTCCGCTGAATCGTGCTCAGCGGTCGCCAAGGAAGCGCCCGAGATTTCAGGTTAGTCAGCGGTCCGTTGAGATTGGTGGGCTGCTCAAATTGACATAATTCGAGCCAAGACTTACCTTTTGAGGCCAGAATTGTTACCTAATCAGAGAAGGAACCTCCAAGTCTATAAATATTTTTTAGCATTCATCATTGAAAGGGATCCAGGTTCTACAACCTTAGTCCAGTCGATAGTTCTAATTCCTCAATCTCTTGTGCATAAGTTTACCTTCGTCCACGGTCCACCTTCCATCTGGAAGCTACGATCAAGACAAAAGAAGACTGAAGGCTTCATGCAGAATGGGGGGGAGTATTTAACATTAATTTATTCTCATACTTTATACTTGTCACTAACGGTCCTCATACTTTAGAGATATTATCATGTATTTAAAATAGGTTGGAGTTGTGAATAGTGTAATTTTATAGTTGGGGCCTGGATGGGGACTGCAAGGCTATAGGAGTTGTGTTCAGGGTCTGAAATGTAGGGGAATGATAACGTGGATGGGACTTAGGGCCTGAATCTAGGCCAGGGTTAAGGATGCTCTTATATACACAAGTTAAGTGAAGGCTCTAAAACCAATATGTGATTAATTAACACACATGTTAGTTAATCACATAGCTCCTCTCATAACTCTATTATTGTGACCAAATTTAATTCCGTCATTTATACGATCCATTCAAAATGCTTTGATCGAACTTGGATTCCAACAGTCATTTAATACAAATTGGTTAAAATAGCTTTCAAGTCAAAAAATACAAATAGATAAAAATGTTACTCCCTCCGTCTCATAGTAGATGTCACACTTTTCTTTTTAATTTATCCCACAAAAGATGTCACATTTTCTTTTTTGGAAAAAGCTTCATCTCACATTAATATAAATATATTATTTTCTCTTTCCACTTAACACACAAAATAATACCTCCTAAAATCCCGTGTCAATCCCTAAGTGTGACATCTACTATGGGACGGAGTAAGTACAAAATAGTAGTATAAAAATTATTTATAGAGATATATGTTGATATTTTTAAATATGAAGACCGTAAAGTGCAAATAACAAGATAAAATATACTCCACCTGCATTTACCTCTTTACCGAAATAGGGGATGTTAATGCACCATATACTCCTACGAGGGTGGTGGTTAACATTAGGGAGTACAACACACTATTCAAGTAAAAGTAGTCACACATGCTATATAACATTTTGATTTAAAAGTCAAACATTATAGTCTTTCAGGGATGAATGATGCGCCGACTTAATTATCATATCACCATTCGTCTCCGTTTCTCTATTTTTTGCATACGCCTCATTAGTAGCACTATGTCCTACTCCCTCCGTCCGCCATTAGGAATCACATTTCCTAATGACACAAGTTTTAAGAAATGTTAAAAAATGTGGGTGGAAAAAAATTAGTGGAATATGAGTCTCACTTATATATATTAGTTTTAAATGAAATGTGAATAGAATGAGTTAGTGGAATGTGGGACCCTATTACCATTTATGGTAAAAGTGGACCGAGATTCCTATTCGCGGACGAACTAAAATAGAAAAACCAGACTCTTATTCGTGGACAGAGGGAGTATATACGTAGTTACAAACAACCCAAAAAAGAAAAAAAAAAAATATATATATATATAGGGGTATTAGGGTCCTCCTCACAACTCTTTGGTGTTAAGCTTCAAACAGATCACAGCCCTTGGATCCTTGAATTTGATGGTTGTGATCAAAATAGTCGAGCTACATTATTTGATAAAAAAATCTACATTATTTGTCGGTGTACATTAGTGGAATGAAAATCTACATTATTAGACTATAATGCTACATTATTAGTCGGTGTACATTATTATGATGAAAATCTACAGTATTAAATGACACGTGGCATTAATCTGACCGACAAAATTGTGGGATTGAGATTCGGTTCAATGTTTGGACAATATTTACATGTTGAACTTGAATACGTCCCTGTATATATATAAATCTAAGGGGAGAAAAGGAGTTTAACACTACTATATATATATATATATATATATGCATTAGGAGTAGTATTAATTAAAAATCATATATACCATATAGTGTAGCGAAATGAAGTTAATCAATCAATAAGGCCTCTCTCCAACGTAATTCCCCGGCGGATCGTAGTTGCAAATGACGAAAACACCCTTTCCACCGTCGCACACTACTTTGGCGCAACCCATCCTCGTCGTCTCCCGCCACACAATCTGCGTGTAATGCCCGCACTGCTGCCCGTCCGCGCACGAATTCGATTTGTAGCTGTACTGCCGCCGCTCCTCCACCCAGTCCGCCGCCGCCTCCGCCGCCGTCCACGCGCCCCCGCTCCCCCAGAAGATGTTCTCCCCGTAGGGCCCCCCCGAGTGCCGCAGCTCGCAGTCCCCGCGCCTCCGCCACGCGTACGTCGCCGCGTAACGCGCTATCCGCCGGTCCCACGCCAGCGGCGGCAGCCGCAGGGCCACCCTGGCCGCGTTATGCACGGCCAGGAACTGGCTCTTGGACGACGCGGCCGCGGCATTGGCCGGAATCAGGACGAGGATGAGGACGAAGAAAAGCGTCTTCATGTTAAATAAATTTAGTACATGTAGCGAAATCTTATTTGGGAGAGGTATATTTATAGGATTACGTTGTATTTGGCGAAGCCATTTATAAGAGTAGTTGAATTTATGGTGTTAGACCATCCACAACGGGACTCGCCGGCGTCTCGCGTCTCGTCTCAGCGAGACGAGACCCCGGCGAGACGCGTTGCAGCCTCCATCTCGTCCCGTCTCGTCGCGCGTCTCGTCGCGCGACTCGTCTCGCCGAGCCAGGAGACGAGCTGGCTCGCCACGCGCCTCGGCGACGTGGCGCAGCCCGGCGTCGTGCGTGACGCCCACTCGCCGGCCCGCGAGTGGGCGTCGTCACGTGCTGACGCAATAAATATTTTTTTTTTTAAAAAAATCGAATTTAAATAAAAAAAAAAAATTGTAACGGTATTATTACCGTTTTTTTGTTTTTTTTTTTATATTTTTTTTGTTTTTTATTAAATTTTTTACTCTATAAATACTCCTAAACCCATCCTCATTTACACACAACTACACATCTATTCTTCATATCATCTAAATTTTCTCTCAAATTTTCGCTGAAATTTTCATAACCCAACTCAAGATGTCCGGCGACGGCGAGGGCAACTATGGCGGCTCCGGCTCCGGCGGGTGGGATCTCAACTCATTCGGCGATTGGGAGAACATGATCAACACATTGGGCGGTGGAGGTTCGTCAACGCCGGGGACCCAGGGTTCGGCGACGCCGGGGGGGTACCAACCACCCAATTTTGACCTTGATGCATATGTTCGTCCCAACGTCCCACGGTTTTCGCAGGGATTATCCCAGATCCGGGAGGATTTTCCAGTTGATCCCACGCCGGGAGTAGGCCGAGGCGGTGGAGGTGGCCGAGGCGGTGGAGGTGGCCGAGGCAGTGTACAACCCCAGACGGGCGAGGACGAGGAGGAAGAAGAGGAAGAGGATCTTGGCCGACATCCGTACAACAACCTCGAAACGATGGCGGTGTACAACGCCTGGATCACGGTCTCGTACGATCCCATCGTCGGGAATCAACAAACCCGGAAGTGTTTCTGGGAAAAGGTTGTCGAGGTCTACCACCAAATAAAGCCGAACCGCTCCCGCAAGCGCACAGTTAAAATGATCCGCTGTCACTTTGACCGAGTCGACCGACAGGTCAAAAAATTCTGCGGCATCTACTCGGCGGAAGAGGCGCGCTACCAAAGCGGCGCCACGGCCACCGACATTTTGACGTCCGCTTTGCGCGCCTACTACCAGGACGAGGGACATCAATTCAGATTTGTTGATGTTTGGCGCGCCGTCAAGGACGAGGAACGATGGGCCGGCGGTTTCCGCTCCAGCTCGGGCTCAAACTCGAAGCGCACGAAGCATACGGCGAGTGGCCAATACTCGTCTAGTGCTGGTGCGTCTGGTGGTGACACTGCTGAAGGCATCAGCCAACATGATGCTGAATCCCAGGAGTTTGCGGGTACGGTCGGCGATGCAGGAGGATCCGCGAGTACGCGCCGTCGGCCGCAAGGGACGAAGGCGGCGAAAGCGGCTAGAGCAAGGAAGGGCCGAGGCGAATCAAGCCAGCCGGCCTCAGGATCGGGCTCGCGAGGAGGCTCGGACACACTTATGGTGGCGTACATGACCGCCACAATGGCGGACACTTCCCGCTTCTCGCACTCCCAATACGCGGCCTGGTGGAACGGAATTGTGCATATGGCAGCACAACTTGGCCTTCCGACTCCCTCTCAACCTCGACCGCCTCCGGAGGATGATTAGCCCTTCCGATTAATTTTTTTTTATTTTGTGTGTTTTTTTATTTTGTGTGTTTTTTTATTTTGTGTGTTTTTTTTATTTTGTGTGTTTTTTTATTTTGTGTGTTTTTTAATTTTGTTTTAATTTTAATAAAGTGTGTTTGTTTAAATTGAATTGGGTTTTAAAAAAAATTATAAATTAAATTGAATGAATAGTAATTAAGAGACGGTATAGAGACGGTTAAGAGACGGAGCGTTGCAGCCTCCGTCTCTTAGTTAAGAGATGGAGGAAAAAAGGACAGTGGGGCCCTCAAATAGTGCTCAAATAGTAGTTAAGAGACGGTTTAAGAGACGGTATAGAGACAGCGTTGTGGATGGCCTTAGTTAAAAGTGAAGTGTGTGTTTTTGTGGGGTGGCATCCATGTTAGGTAATGATTGTCACATTGGTGAGGCCATGATATTCGGCCGGGTAATTTTTCTTAGTATTTCTCATTATTAATGATTGAAAATTGGAATAATGTTTTATTTTCATTATTTTGTGAATTTGGGGCAATGTGATGATTATGCAAGAATGTATACCTTATAGTCCCCTATTGTAGTTTCATTATTAATTCAAAAAATGTTTATTCTAAAAGTCAATTCAAGTAGTAGTATATATCTTTGGGAGCACATAACTAGCTAGTGCATGTGATGGTAATATGTGTTTGTGCATATAAGAGTAAAACAGTTGACCACCAAATAATTAATTGCAAATAATATGTTGGTAGTAGCATTTATTGCAAAGAAATTGAATGAAATTGGTGTGGGAGTTTAAACAAAAGCTATAAAGAGAGCGGTAGAGGCTACAGTTTGCCACAAAAAGGTTATCCGATAAGTCTCTATTTGTCGCAGACCACATCACATGCTCACATGCATGAGGACTAAAATCAAATTAGGTTTGCAACTTGCATTTTCATCCAACTTTATTTTAAAGTTTTCTATAAGATACGACAACATGCTATTGACTGCATTGTATACTTTTTGCTTATATTAGTTTTAATTTAATATCAATGTGGCATTACAATTTTACAATCCCAAATTACAACATATGATATACTCTTCCGTCCAGTGGCGGATATAGGATTTTTATTTCGAGGGTGCGAATAGTAAGGTAGATAATTACATAATAAGGTAAAAAAAAATATTGCTAAAGTATTAATACTTCATTCGTCCCCCTCTAAGTGAATTATTTTCCTTTTTGGGATGTTCCACTCTAAATAACACATTTTAAAATAGAAACATCACTCTCTATTTTTTCATTCTCTCTTACTTTATTCTCCTCCACTTAACTCACAAAACAACTCTACATAAAATCTTGTGACAGAATAAAATTGCTCCACTTAGAGTAAGACGGGGGAGTATATTAATTAAAAAATCATATAATATCTAATTTATTATTCGACGAATCCTCTTTTCTTTTAAAGCGAGTAACTAAATTGTCATTGGAAACATATAAAAACATTTCTCAATGAAACAAATTGTCAAAGATCAAACTCTTTATTCATTCCATTTAATAGTATATTTTTGCATATGCATCCAAAATCATAACAAAACAAAATTATATAGTACTAAGTTCTAAGTTTTTACCAAACTAATAAATAATTAATTAAATATTGAGTGTAAAATTTAATAACACAAGAAATAATATAAACTATTACTAGAATAGAAAAAATATACTCATGTGTTATAAATTATATAACAATAACAATAAATAAGGGCACAAATTTTTATGACTATAATAAGAATTAAAAAAATATATAGTGCGAATATTAATTAAATGATGTAGTATCATATTCATAATTAGACAATAAAACTAAAATGAGGCGCCGAATATATCATATACTCTATATCATTACCATATCACTATTTTTTAGGCGGCTTAATTTAGGTTAAATATCTATCTTCTTTAAATCAGACGTGAGATTGCTTCAGAATTTTAATTAGAGATATAGTATTAAATTATAAACAATTAAACAAGAATGTAGGTATGATAGTAGTAAAAAAGATAAAAAAAAAATGGGGTACAACCGTACCCCCTAGTTCTACATTCCGTCCTCCACTGCCTCCGTCCGTGAAAGGTTGTCCAGTTTTGCCATTTTGATTCGTCCGTAAAAAGTGTTCCAGTTTACTTTTTTTCTATTTTTAGTAAATGAACCCCACTTTTCTCCAACTCTTTACACTCACATTCTATTATAAAACTAATATATAAATGTAAGACTCTCATTCCACTAACTTTTTCAACTCATTTTTTTCACAATTTCTTAAAACCCGTGTCGAGTCAAACTTGGACAATATTTCATGGACGGAGTGAGTATATGGTATGTCGTGGATAACGACTTAGCATGTATTTTAATTAAAGAATATCAGTATTATTTCGTCACTAACTTATGATGACTCAAATCTCCGACCTATTAAATGGGATAGAATATCTTATCAACTAAGCTGCATTTGAATATTTATTCTCGTAAAATCTTTTCTTTACTATGTGAGTATACCATTTGTATAACTTTTGTAGTATACTAGTTTGAAGTACTAATTTTCCAAAGAGTGATGCTAAATGGCCATAATGTGGCCGACCATAAAAAGTTAATTTAGTCCATTTATATGTATAAAAAAATTAGAATTATCGATATAAACTTATATGTGTGTAAATGGACTTGTGAGTTGATGCTTATCTTTGAATTTCATTACGTAAAACACATTAATATCACAAATTAGTGTATACGTTGAGAAACAATCAAGAAATGACAGTAGTAATAAGTTGAGCAAAAACTACGAAAGAGTAACACTAACATGTTGAGCAACAAATAATGAAGATGATATAAAAGTAAAATCAAGTTGTATTAAACCAAAAATTCAAAAAAAATCAATTTTTTATGTTATTTAATTAATTTATGGCCAGCCATAATGTGGCAGCATAGCTCTATTCTTTTCCAAAACAATAATTTCACATAATATGTTTATTCACATAATCCCTCGTCCCATCCACGTGGCTCATTTTAATATACAACTATTTACTTTAATTAAAGGTGTTTGAAACAAAACAAAACAAAATAACGAATGCCCCCATCACAAATAAATAAAATAAAATAACTAGTCACTAAATTAATATGTAAAAATCTACTATATATAGCATAAATTATACTCCTACAAATTAATAAACCTAACTCACTTTATTTCTATATTTATTTACTTCGTATATAAAACAAGTTTATAAAAAATCAGTTAGCCCATAGACCAGTTCTATTATCAAATAACACTGTACACACTACAATGTCAGTTGCATTAAGCAAGTTTGGCACGTGACGATCGATCATTTAATGAAAGTAATTTTCAATTTTGCATAAACATATTAATATTTCTGACTGATTCTGAGATTTTGCAGGGATTTCGTTTAATATTTGACCAAGGATTACTTAAATCAATTGTTTTTTTCTTGTAACCCAAGTGATATCTAACTTGATCGTACCTTGCATATCAATTTATTGGTTCGTTGAATCACGAATGTGTAATTTCAAATAATGTCCATATATTATTCTAAAATAAATCTTTGAAAACTTTCGTACATGAATCGTAATAATTTATCTTGCATATTTTACATTACGAACCATTTTTGTGACAGTAGACGAAAGGGTGTAAGTCTTTGTAAGTAGATTTGAAAAATATTGAAATATAAAATGCGCAAGAAATATGAAGTAGTAGCATTTTAGATAAAGGTAACCGTAATTATCGCTTAATACGTAAGTATTAGTTGATGAAAAATTGAAAAAATTGGAGCTTTCTCAAAACTTTCGCCTACATTTGCGGAACGTGATTATATATGATTATTCCCCTAATAATTCATCGACCACTTGTCTCGTAAAAGCTTAAATTATTATTTTGCATATACACATACAATAATATAATAAAATTATACTCCGTAAAAAATGTATGAGTATAATTATTGAAGTGGATCACATTAGAATTTATGTATGATTTGACTTTTTTTTATTACTATGTGACTGTTGACATTATAACAAATTATGAGATCTTTTGCGTGCTTAGTTGTCAAGCATTTAACCTTTTTCAATTTAGTTAAGCTTGCGCTACTAAAGAGTAATTGTGGCTTTGATTTTAAGTTATCATAAGTTCATAACGCTTCTAGTTTAATTATTATTGAATAAATACAAACCACACTTTGTAACGGTAGATTCAAACTTGTGATCTTACAAGAGTGGAGATTGTTGAATGTAGGGATGTTGGTAAACTAGAAAAAAATGTGGGTAGAGAGACTCAACTAAGTATTGATGCAAACTTTATATATATACAAACTTCAAACTATTCAACACAATGTCAACACAATGTAAAATTTCAAGTTTCTGATGTCAAAACAACGTCAATACAATGTCAACATAATGTCAACACGACGTCAACTGTTGACGTTGTGTTGATATTTTCTGTTGATGTTATTTTATCATCTGTTGACATTTTTTAACTGTCCAAATCATAATTTGAAGTTTGTACAATATTTTGAGTTTGCATTTTATTACATTCTCATGTAGAGTTTTGATCTACGCCAGACTAGATCTTAATGCAAAAACACAGAACAAACGCATATTTTGTAAAATGACCTAAAATGTTTAATAATGACCTTCCGTATTTTTGGTCAATTATTGACCATTAGATCACTTAATCCTATGGCCAAAATTTGGGCGGCATTTCTGGATTTAGAAGTTGGGAATTTAGGTTTCTTATGATGGGTCCAAATGTCTATTGTAGGGTCTTTAATATCACATAAAGTAATTGCAGTATTAACCTAAGGGGTGTGGTCGAGTGGCATGAAACTCCTAACCAAATGGTCAGGGATCGATCCCTACTTTTGGGTATGGAGTAGTTTTAAATCCTTAGGCCAGTTGTTCCACCCATTGAGGTGCCTACAAATCAGTGGGGCGAATAGTCACTGGGCCCACCGGTGGATACCCTTGGTAATTACCAAAAAAAAAAGTAATTGCAGTATTAGAGCACTCACTATGGTTGTCCGATGGAGAGGCCTTCCCGATCGGCCCCCATCGGCCAACCATTGCGACGGAAGAGCGATGATCGGCCTCCTTACCTCCCCACCAAATAGCCGATGTATCGGGCTTGGCCGATCCTATAGGGTCATCGATCGGCCCTCCATTGTGGTGAGAGGGCCGACGATCAACCCTATGATCTCTTTTTTCTTTTTTTTTGCTGAAGAAGAAGGAGGAGGAACCCTAATTTATACTTAAACTATAAATTAGTGGGCTAATAATTTTATTAAGTAAATGGACTATAAATTAGTGGGACTATAATTTTATTAAATTAATGGAGTATAAATTAGAGATGGCCTCATTTAGATTTTCATTTAATTAATTAATAAGTTGTCACATATTTGGGATAAATTAAAATATATTTCATGTACTATAATATTTTTGCATTTAAATTTATTTAATTTGATAACATATTAAATATAGAAGTGCTTAAAACAAAATAGTGATGATGTGCAAATGAAATGGAAAGGGATAGGCCCTTTGAGAGGACCCTTCAATTGCATGGCGATAGGGCCTTTGATAAAATGATGACGTGGAAATAATAAAAAAAGAAGGATCCTTCCATAGTGAATGCTCTTAGTGGTAAAAGCAAAGTCAACCTAAAAAAATAAAGTTGCGGCATCATAATTGCTACTCCCTCTCCCTCTGTCGCATTAGAATACGTTTTTCTTTTTGGGATGTCCCTTAAAAATGAAATGTTTCTTAAAATGGAAACAACATCATCTATACTTTTTCCGCTCTCTTTAATAACTCACAAAACAACACAACACAAAATCATGTGCCGGAAACCTAATGTTTCATATTTAACGGGATGGAGGGAGTATTAATAAGAATCTTTCGTATACCAAAGTCATAACTGCTAATAATAATAATCTTTCGTACGAGTATCACAACACCAAAATAAACCGTGCACAAAGACAAAGTTAACACCTAAATCAAACATGAACTAATATAAGAAGAGATCAAGCTTAGCAAATACTACGACAATGTTAAGCTAGTTTAAGCAAGTATCTTGTAATTGCTCGATGTTGCAGAGCATCAAAACACCAGTAATTTTTGGTGAACCACAAATTGTTCAAACACTAAGTAGGAATAAGAAACTCAGTTAACTTCATAAAAATGCACCAACAATAAATGTGAGTGCAAATGGTAAAATTACAGTCTTCTTAAGTCGGAATTGGAGTCACACCCCCTGCAAGATAATAAACCATTCAGATCAGTTCTAACACAGTTGTTATGCAAGTTTAGGGGAATGAAATTGTTATTATTACTTGCATCTGTATAGTTTGCCGCTAGCCGAACGGGGGTCTCGCTGTGACATGTTTCTGTTTTAGGTCTTAATTTTGTATCGGGTCTAGCCCGTCGTCTATGTGCCTATTTATATAGAAGTTGGGCGCATAACTCTGTACTCTAAAAACAATCAGAATACAATCTGTTCTCCGTTTCCGCCCGAGGACGTAGCCAGCGCAACGTTGGTGAACCACGTAAATTATGTGTTTCTTTACGTTTTTGTTTATCTCGATTACACAATTGCTCTATTCTGTCACAACAGAAATAAAACACGCATGATGTAAAAAGGTATCTGAACATTCACGGATATCGTAAAAATTTACATACCTATACGATCAATCTTATCTTCGTGCCAGAGTGGGCAAGAGCCCGAGCACCAAGACCAGGACGGGATCTTAGTTTGTTGCTTAATGTGAAAACAGAAAAGCATTGATGCCGAGTTCGTGAGATGTTGTCAATTGATCAATCAAACAGAGAATAAAGTAATGGTATCACAGCATCTTTAATGGGTATCCAGTTTATATTCAAAGGCTTCTTCACATCAACTTCTCCAACTGTCACAAAAATAGTTCGTAATAGAGGTGCCCACGGTTCCGAAACTGGCGGTTACGGTTCGGAACCGCCGGTTACGGTTTTGGAAATTGCCAAACCAGAACCAAACCGCGAGGGTGTTTCGTGGTTACAGTTCCAAAACCGTCGGTTTCGGTTCCGAGCCAACGGTTTTCTGGCGTTTTTTTACTGTTCCTAGCCGTCGGTTTTTAGCGGTTTTTCGACGGTTTTTCACGGTTTCGGTTCGGAAACTTTTGAACCTGAACCAAACCACGATTCTAAAATCAACGGTTTCAGTTCAAGTAAATTCTCACGGTAACCGCCGGAACCGTAAACCTTGGGCACCTCTAGTTCGTAATGATAAAATATGCACGATAAATTATTTTTTTGGGGAGTTTTACATGTATACACATTACATCAATAAATTCAGAACCATAACATGATGAAATTTTTTTCTATGAGTTAATTAAGGAAAATGTCAAAGTTATAATATAATCGGCCATTTTTTAAAGTTGCTAGACAAAACAACATTTGACTAAATTTCATGATTTTTTTAGTCATTTTCCCAAATTAAATTACTTCAAAAATTTGGGGGAGGCACAAAAAAGCAATTCATATATTTTCTGTGAGGGAAATAATATCCTCTCTGTTCCATAGAAATATGTCATTTGGTCACGACATGAGTTTTAATGCGTAACTAATAAAATAAGAGAGAAAGAAAGAATGCAGTAACTGAAATAATGTCAGTGGACGGTGAATTTATAAATGATAAAATAAGAAAGGATGAGAAAAGAATAGTTAAAATGGTGACCGTGGATCATGAGGCCCATAAATGATAAAGTAAGATAGTAGAAAAAGTTTCCATAAATAGATATGGACTACTCCATCTGTTCCTATGGACTATTTGGACTATCTCCTTTTTAGTCCGTCCCTAAAAAGTATTCCCTGTGTCCCATAATAGATGTCACACTTTCCTTTTTAGTTTATCCCGCAAAAGATGTCACATTTTCTTTTTTTGGAAAATGCTCTCTCTCACATTATTATAAATATATTATTTTCTATATCCACTTGATACACAAAACAACATCTCCTAAAATCTCGTCCCATCCCCAAAGTATGTCATCTATTATGGGACGAAGAGAGTATAAAATTTTATTTTTGGACCCCTCTACACTATTAATAATTTGGACCTCATTTTCCACTAGCAATACTTTCACTATTATTTTTCTTCATCTGTCGTACTTTACTAATTATGAACTAAAATTTGTGCCCAACCAAAAATTTATACTTTTCAGAAACGGGGGAGTATTTCTTTGAGATGGAAGAAAAAAAGGAGATATGACATATTTCTATGGGGACGGATGAGTAAGAAAAAGAAGAGAAAAAATTGCAAAAATCTCTTATATTGAAAAATTTGCGTGCCTGGATTTCATATTATGAAATATCAGCGAATTTAATCCCAAATTCTGAAAGATCAACGAATTTAATTCGTTATTCAAAAATTTCTTTGCATCAAACCAACTTCCTTGCCCGTCCTTATCCATGTTAGTATGTTACCGAGCATACATCATGATAGAGCTCCAGAAGATCACATGCAACAGAGCATGTTGCCCGATCTTTACCCAAAAAAAAATTCCACGCATCAAATATAAACCACAACTTGAAATGCATCATCGTCCCCCTTCAACCAGAAAAGAAGACCACATTGTCTCAACCACAATTGCTCTACTAAAGCATGTTTATATTTTTGTTCAAACAAATAGTGTGGCAAAAGCAGAAGGGTTTCAAACAAGCACAAGGAACATACTTCAAACACTATGTTTTCATTAGTCTTTATCACAATTAATCTTGTGATCGCCCTTGATATATCAAGCCTACGCTGCTTGGTTGAGTATGCCAACGAGAGAAAAATAGCTTTTTCCAATGTGAAATCTTGGATGTCATATGGGGGTCAACTTAATGTCCATGTGATGTTATTCATGCTTAAGGACTTCGTCAATCCGACACGTATCCACAGCGCGGAAATCATTATCTGAATTCCACTCGTTCTCAAAAAGGTCATTCAAGGCTAAGAGTTGCACCTCCTCATGACTCGCGAGTAACCCAACTTCGTCGAGTCCCATCTGTCTTCGGCTTCTTGGTAGGCCCTTGTGCGTTCTGATCTGCATCAATGCCAACAAAAACATAACCAGTGGGTCAGGTTGTTGTACAGCTAATCAAACATGCAAACGAGCGCCAAGCCTATTTTACTATCTTAGAAAAGCCCATTTACTATTCGAGTGGGCTAAGCCCACCCGAATAAGGCCCGTTGTTTTCTGCTAATTTTGATTTCATCGTCTTCAGAATCGGCAGTCTCACTAAAAAACCATGGAACTTTCCCAGATTATAGTATGTTACTAGCCAAATTTGTCACGACCGCCCCTTTCTAGGGTTAATAAATGCGGGAGGTCGTGACCAAAGGGACTTTATGAAAGGAGAATTTTCTAAGGTTTCAATAAAGAGTTTGACCCAAAATATTTAATATTCAATAACGAGGGAAAATAAGAGTAAACTCTTTACATTTGAATCCGAAGTCAACAATTATCAAAATTAATAGTCCAAGAATGGAAGAGGGTTCAGTAACATAATTGAGAAGGAAACAGTCATAATTCAGCGGAAGCATTCAAGAGTAGGAGTGACGCCATGTGTGAAGACACGACGCCCCTCGGAGTTCAAAATAAATCGAACGAGACTTCAATTTAAGCTCAACACCACCCAGCTCGTCATCGCTCAACCTGCACATAGGAAAACACATGCAGGGCTGAGTACTTGATGCACTCAGTGAACTTATGCCGAAAACAAGTTATCAAAAATATTTATATTTTATCATGCCATTGACCATTGTTAGGTAACCATCGGGGTTTTAGCTTTTGAAAGGCCCGTGGCACCAAAATATTCCATTGTTCAAAATCACGACTGCGCAGTCATTTTCCCATAGACGTCAGCCATATTTGCTCATACATGACTTGGAATGTGGCCACAAACCAAGTCACTAGACCGGCCAACCCGTACGCTGGCACACGGTCTACCATAGGTGTACACTAATCCAAGTAGGGTTTGCGGCCCTACAAGGACCCGAATTCGATTTAAATAATAATGGCAAGGCCATTTCAGATAGGCACGTTAAAACCAAAACTTTGGCATGATAGCATATTCACATTTCATTCCCATCGATAAAATAGTTAGGACATTGTCCTTATTTAAAAGAAAGCCCACCTCGAGTGCTTAATCCGAAATTATTTTCTTTCCCTTGCGATCATGATTCCCTTGCGAGATATCACCTTTAGAATTTACATAACACATAAATCAACACACTTTCAAATTAAATAAATAAGATGCATGCATCCTATGTCTTCAATTATTTTCCTCGTTCAAGATTATGAATTTTCCGAATCAAAACTTAAATATTTCGATTATTCTTGGCTGCCCAAGGCGTCGCCGTAGTTCAAAAATTAACCCGGGATTCCTCCAACGTTATCCAATAATTTACTTAGCATCCACCCATTAACCATTAAAATTCTGCCCGGAGAATTAAGTGCACTTCCAGCTCAAAACAATTTCATTCACTAGCCCAAAACCAAAAGTTGAAGAAGCCCAACTCCTAATTAAAATACCACTACTCACTCTAATATTAGGCTCAACGTAAAAGAAATAAAGGAAAGTCAACATATATATTCCTAATCCCCTTCTATCGTGTACTGTTCTGTACTCCCTCTCTCTACTGTAAATTCAAATAAAGAACACACACACACACAATTCGTCTCTCTTTCTCCCTCGATTTCTCTCACAAAAAGAAATAACAAGATCCCCAAATTCAATTCTCTCTCTCTATCCCACAGCACCTCGGTGCTTCTGTTCTCCGCTGCTCCCAGATCAGCCGCTACCGGCTCCAATTCGCCCCGCGTTGTTGTCTGCCGAGACCGCGCCTGCTCCGGCAGCCCCGAATCCACCCCGAAACAGCCACGTTTTCCCATTAAAGGTTCGTTCTTGGTTTAGTTATGTCCGGTTCTTAATTCGGTTGCTACGGCTTTCCGATTAGATATTTATTTCAGATTTCATGAGATGCACAAGTATGGAATCGGATTTGGATGGGGAGAGTGTATACCGTAGGTGTGGCAGATTCAATTTGAGAAGGGGAGGATGAGTTTGTGCTTTTCCCCTTTGATCTATTTCCGTCGCACAAAGCTGTATGAATTTATTTCATATAAGAGTCATGGATTTAGATGAGGCGCTGTTATGAATGCATTCGTATGAGACTAAGAAAAGTGTTGAGAAAATCTTATACCTAAACCACAAGTCTCGAATGTTAGTCCGATCCGATCGATGGCGAAACTCCTCTCGATCTGCTTTTGATTTTGAAATTTAGATTCAGCGTTGGGAAGGAGATGGAGGCGTTGGATGATGCTTCTTCTTCTCTGTCGTATTCTTCACAGTTGGAGTGTTAAGGTTTGTGAAGAGATTGTGGGAGCGGCGGTGGGAGATTAGGGTAGAAAGGCCATGATTTAAAAGAGTAATTGTGGTAATTGATTCTCCAATAATAATTGGGATTAACAACTGATTGGTGGTTTAGATTTGGAAAAGACTCACGGAGTGGGATGATTTATTCTTGAACGTGGGAAAGGGGTGGAATCTGGGTAATTAATTTCCTAAAAATTAATTAGGATTGACTAATTTTATTTCCTTGAAATTTTATTTGCAGATCACGGAGGAGGAAAAATCTTTACAGAATCTTTATTTAAAATTTTTTAGTGACCAACGAGGAAAAGATTTAATTAGATTAGTTTGATTCACGGTCCTTTGTATTTTATTTAAATTGTGCAGCCCACAATTTATTTATCACCGGACTTGATCTTTGTATTATTTATTTAATTTATCAGACCCAACACGGAATTGAGTCCAACAAATATTCCTCACGGAAAGGAATTATTTAAATTCGCATTGTAATTTACTTCACAATTTCTAGCTCTCATAACAAATTATCAATTATTCAAAAACATTAAATTTCACTCCACATTAACTATTCAAAGCAGCCACGTCACATTTTCAACAAAGTTGACCCAGTCAAAATTTCAACTAAAAATTAGGTCACGAAAAGTATCCAACAACAATTCCACTCGACAATTAATCAACGGACTTCGCAACATTAAAAGTATTAAATGCAAGTACTTTAGGGTTCGAAAATTAGGGTTCAAAAAGTGGGGCGTTACATCCTACCAACCTTAACAGAAATTTTGTCCCGAAATTTGTTACCCTCAAGTAAAGAGTTCTGGGTACAATTCCATCATCTTGTCCTCATTCTCCCACGTGGCTTCTTCATGCCCATGATTTTCCCATAGTACTTTCACATAAGCAACAGGTTTATTTCTCACATTCTGGATCTTTCGGTCCAGAATAGATTGGGGTCTCTCCTCTTAGCTCAAGTACGGATTCAAGGCGACTTCTTCGTAATGGATCACGTGCTTAGGGTCGAACACGTATTTCCGTAACTGCTACACATGGAAAACGTTGTGCACATTACCAAGGTTTGGTGGCAGCGCCAATCGGTATGCAACGGGGCCCACTCCTTCAAGAATTTCGTAAGGCCCAATAAATCGCGGCTTCAATTTGCCCTTGGCGCCAAATCGTGTTATCCCTTTTTGACGGGGATACTTTCAGGAAAACTTTGTCGCCAGCTTTGGAATTGTAAGTCAGTTCGTCGGACATCCGCGTATGATTTCTGTCTGTCTTGAGCTTCTTTTATCCTTTCACGAATTCGTCGAACAATTCCAACCATCTCTTCAACTGCATCGGGTCCAAGTATTCTTCTCTCGCCAACTTCGTCCCAATATAGCGGCGATCTACACTTTCTTCCGTATAATGCCTCATACGACGCCATGTTTATCGTTGCCTGAAAACTGTTGTTATAGGCGAACTCATTCAGTGGTAGTGCTGCCTCCCAACTTCCTCCTCGGTCGAGTACCACGGCTCTCAACATATCCTCGAGAGTTTGGATCGTTCTTTCGGACTGTCCATTGGTTTGCGGGTGAAACGCTGTGCTGAAGTTCAATTTGGTTCCAAGCTCTTTCTGTAGACCTATCCAAAATCTTGAGGTGAATTTTGGGTCACGGTCAGACGTGATAGTCCCTGGGACTCCATGCAATCGGAATATCTCCCTTATGTAAATTTGAGCTAGTTTGTTGGACCCATAGCTCTTGAGAATCGGTATGAAAAGTGCACTCTTAGTAAGTCGGTCTATAATTACCCAAATGGCGGTGTTCCCTCTCAGAGTCCTTGGCAATCCTGTCATGAAATCCATTGCGATGTGCTCCCATTTCCACTCAGGAATCTCTAATGGTTGTAACTTTCCATACGGTCGTTGATGTAGAGCCTTCACTTGCTGGCAGACTAAACATCTCTCAACAAATGACGATATATCCCTCTTCATACCATTCCACCAAAAGGACTTCTTCCGATCTTGATACATTTTTCGTACTTCCTGGGTGGGCGGTGTAGGGGTCTCATGTGCTTCACTCATAACTTCGTTTTTGAGTTCCTCGTTATTCGGTATGCATAGTCTTCCTTCGAAAGTAAGGGCATTGTCACATTCTTCACTAAAATTCCCAGATTCGCCGGTTTGCACTTCTACACGAATTTCCTCCAATTTCGCATCTATCTGTTGTGCTTCAATAATTCTCGACCTTAGATCAGGTTCAACAGCTAAAGTGGCGATTCGTGCTTCCACTGTTTCAGGTGCCCTCACCACTTCCAAACGCATCTTGCTAAACTCGCGAATTAGGCTTCCCTCTTTGGTGAGAAAAGTAGCCAGTTGGGTATGGTCCTCCCGGCTCAAAGCATCTGCCACTACATTTGCTTTGTCAGGGTGGTAGTTGATGCCACAATCGTAGTCTTTCACCAACTCGAGCCATCTTCGTTGCCGCATGTTCAAATCTTTCTGCTCGAAGAAATACTTTAGGCTTTTGTGGTCTGTAAAGATCTCACATCGAACTCCGTAGAGATGATGTCTTCAAATCTTTAAGGCGTGTACTACCGCTGCTAACTCCAAGTCGTGGGTTGGATAGTTCAACTCGTGTGGCCTCAATTGTCGTGACGCGTAGGCAATCACTTTGTTGCTTTGCATCAAAACACATCCAAGTCCCACTTTCGAAGCGTCAGTGTAGACCACGTAGCTCATTCCAAGCTCTGGCACAACTAAGATTGGTGCAGTGGTCAGTTTCTCCTTTAAAAGTTGAAAACTTGCCTCACACTCCGGGGTCCAATTGACTTTTACCCGCTTCTTGAGTTGTTAGGTCTTTGGTCTCGCTATCTTGGAGAATCCCTCTATGAACCTTCGGTAATATCCTGCCAAACCCAGGAAACTTCGAATCTCGTTTGGTGTCGAAGGTGCTTTCCACTGTTGTACCACCTCAACCTTGGCGGGATCCACTCGGATTCCTTCTGCCGACACAATGTGACCAAGGAAGTTTACTTCCTTAAGCCAAAACTCACGCTTGCTGAATTTGGCGTACAATTTCTCACTCCTTAACGTATCCAGAGTGATTCACAGGTGTTCCTCGTGTTCTTTCTCATTCTTCGAGTAGACGAGTACAGCATCTATGATGACCAAAATGAATTTATCCAAGTATGGGTGAAATACTCGATTCACCAAATCCATGGATACTGCAGGTGCATTCGTCAATCCAAACGGCATTACCACAAACTTATAGTGACCATATCTTGTGCGAAAAGCGGTCTTCGGTATGTCTTCTCTTCGGACCCTCAATTGATGGTATCCGGACCTTAAGTTAATCTTTGAGAACACACCGGCTTCTCGTAGTTGATCGAATATGTCATCTATCCTCGGCAGTGGATATTTTTTCTTGAGGGTCATTTTGTTCAACTCTCTATAGTCGATACACATCCGCATCGACCCATCCTTCTTCTTCACAAAAAGCACAGGCGCGCCCCACGGTGAAACACTGGGTCTAATGAAACCCAAGTCCATAAGCTCTTGAAGTTGTATCTTGAGTTCTCCCAAATCTTTAGGCGCCATTCGGTATGGGGCCTTAGACACAAGTGCCGACCTTGGCTCTAGGTCGATTGTGAACTCCAATTGTCGATCTGGCGGTGGCCAGGCAAAGCTTCAGGAAAAACGTCTGAAAATTCTCGTACCACAGCAACATCCTCCATTTTCCTTTCTTTCTTCTCATCTCCTTGTAGAAAGACAAGATAGGCAGGACGCTCTTTTCCCAACATCGTAGTGGCTTGGGGTGCGGACATGATAGACGTTTTTCGGTTCGTCGTGATTCCATGATACACAATTGGTTCCTTTCCCGGGGCTTGAAATGATATTTGTTTTTCCTTACAACGATTAGTAGCAAAATACGAGGGTAACCAATTTATTCCCAAAATTATATCAATATCCCCTCTTAACTGCTAGCGGGGTCCTTGATTGTTCTCCCTTAACTCCGTCCCCACATTTTTGCTTGGACACTCTCTAGAAAAGTGATTATGTCTACTACAGTAAAAAAAAACTTGATAGTATTATGAATTCTACACTTCTCAAAATGATAGTACGAGCAAACGATGCATTGAGGAGGTTTGGGTCGGAAATCACCCATCTGACTCGGTGCAGCATGTACTCCCCTATACTTTGGTTGGTTTTGGGTGGGCTGGTATCCCTTGTTTTCATAGGGACCTTATTATCATCCCACTTTCTCTTCTCTCGAGAATAATGTGGTGGAGGCAGTGCCAGTGTAGTGTTTCACATCGCCCTCTCCTTGGGCATAGCTTCATCCACGTCTAGTACGCGGGTCAACGATCCAGCGTATGTAAGTCTCCAAGGTTGGCCAATGCTATCCTTATCTCATGCCTTAAGTCCGAACGGAACTTCTCAGCCATCTTCTTATTGGTATCCCTTGTTCGGGTGCATGCCGAGCCATGTCGCAAGTGTGCGACCATATTTTGTCACTGACATGCGCCCTTGTTTGAGATTGTAAAACTCGGCCGTCTTCGCCCTTCGGTAACTTTTTGGGATATACCTGTTGTATATCTCCGCCTTAATGTCCTCCCATGTCATTGTATCCACTTGCTCAGTGGTCATGGTACTTTGCTTGTCCCACCAAAAGTCGTCTGAATCCGTGAGTTGGTAGGTTACCCAAATCAAACGCTCTTCCTTAGTGCACTTGAAGAATTCGAAGCTGATCTCCAATGCGCATATCTAAGTCTCGGCCTTTGCTGGCTCTCCTATCCCATCGAAGATATGAGGATTTTGCTTTAGCAAAAACTATTCAATATGCCATTATGGCTTAGGTGGAGGAGGTGATGGTGATGGTACTAGCACGCGTTCCTCCTTTTGATTGTTTCTCATTTTAGTTGATTCGATTTCGCCACTTGCTAGACGATTTCCTCTCGTCGACGACCTTCGTTCGTATATCTTAATCTATCAGGGTGCTCGTATTTTCATTCCAATACTATCGTACAGTGATGATCTTATGTGACGATCTTAAATACTCCGACTCACAACTTTCTGTTGTTATCCGTATATCCCTTGATCAACCACTTACATAAATTTTGAGCCGCAAAACGTGATCATTTGGTGTACACGGCTTCTCTCAGCTTTTTATTGCTCAAGACCTAATATCTAGGTATGGCATAACGTTCGATTCTTCGGCCGCTTGCTACAATTAAGCATAGATGCAAAAATATTTGACTCCTCGTGTTGTTGATGTATCCTTTTTTTGTATGTGTCTCTTGAAACTTATTCCTCATATGTGTTTGCAGAGATCGAGCCATTGTCTTTCTTGAGAGTCTTGTATCAAGAATTTAGAAATCTATTTAACAGTCTTACTTGGATCAGAACGGGTTTCAACATGAGGAGCACTATTGAAATTGCTCTTGATTTAGAATGGCACCGAAATTGACTCAAGAGGAACAAGAATGAGTCACTACTTTCATTAAGGAAACAGTGATGCATCACTTGCAAATTGCGGGTCAATCAAAAGTTTTAAATGCACGAAAAGAATACCATTGTCAAGGAGCTTCATAGAAAGAAATTTCTGAGAATCCAAGTAAGTACTGTCAATTAAATTCATCCATTCTAGCTACAAAAGTGGCACTCCGTCGTTTCCCGAAGATAATAGAGGCGTTCTCGAAAACTCTAGATTCGAAGTCAAGATTCTTGGTGTCGTTACAACAATTAACTATCCTTGAAGGTCACATCTCCATATTGTTTTTGGCACGCCATAGCGGTCATTCTCATTAAAACATGGTAATAACCCTCCTGGCCTTAACGTGTAATAAATGTTGTCATATTTGTAACGTGTCGCAGCATTTACATGTTATGCACGATTGCATTCACTTTATTTGATTGTAGGCACAATTTCTCGTCGTTGTAAAGATACATCACCTATCGTTTCTTCTTGTCTTGATCTCGTTAGAAACTTCCTTTCGCTTTGTTCTTCTCATCCAGGGAAAACAATAGGCAATTATAATAATCCGTATAATTCGAAGTATATGTTTTCGTTTGCCCCATCACTCAGGAAAGTGATATTGCAGTTATCAATTTACAACTATGTTCGAGCACGTTCAGCCTAGTATACTTCTTAGGCACTCTATGTTTTTCGGACATAGTTCATAGTCTCATACTTCAACACATATTCGATCGTTGCTTAATTCAAGCTTCATATGGATTCTACGTTTGCAACAAAGTTCAAAATTCCACATTTCACTTTCATAATGATTTTGTACGATACCTCATACTTCATCAATCATGAATTATCATCACATAAAACGGCATTCATATATTGCGCAGTCAAACATGTTTATCCATATAAACCATTTGGCATTCCATAGCATTTCATCCAAAGTATATTAATATTTAAAAAGTAACTCAGTCAATCCATCGTCCATGGAATCACATTTCATAAATTATACAGTTCATGGACATATGTATCACAATCACAAAATTGCAACTATGCACTCATCATGCTTTGTATTCACAGTTTCGTAATCATGCAATTTCGACCACATAGGCATAAAAAAATTGCCGCTCAAGTAATCAACATGTATGTCCCTCAAGTTAAATTCGCAGTTCAAACATATGTAATAACAAGTCTCCGCCTCAAGCATGCGATTCATATTCACACTTCAATATTTATCACATTCAACACCTTCAATCACATACACCCATAGTGTCTCACGTCTCATATGACCACATCATTTTCCAAAAGCCATAGCATTTACTTTAAATTTCCAATAGGCCCAAAATTGCCATTTTCACAAGGAACCATTTTTCCATCGAATTTCAAAAATTTCAGTAATTCATTTCAAAAGTCGCCAAAATATTCTCACCTCTTCTTTCGTGGTTGGGCGTGACGAGTTGTGGTGTTGAGCCTTCGATGTTTAACACTTTAGTCTATCGATACAAGGGTAGACTACAACTCAAAAAGACTCTTGGGTCCAAAGCGGAAAGAAACTGAGGCTCTGATACCAAACTGTCACGACCGCCCCTTTCTAGGGTTAATAAATGCGGGAGGTCGTGACCAAAGGGACTTTATGAAAGGAGAATTTTCTAGGGTTTCAATAAAGAGTTTGACCCAAAATATTTAATATTCAATAACGAGGGAAAATAAGAGTAAACTCTTTACATTTGAATCCGAAGTCAACAATTATCAAAATTAATAGTCCAAGAATGGAAGAGGGTTCAGTAACATAATTGAGAAGGAAACAGTCATAATTCAGCGGAAGCATTCAAGAGTAGGAGTGACGCCATGTGTGAAGACACGACGCCCCTCGGAGTTCAAAATAAATCGAACGAGACTTCAATTTAAGCTCAACACCACCCAGCTCGTCATCGCTCAACCTGCACATAGGAAAACACATGCAGGGCTGAGTACTTGATGCACTCAGTGGACTTATGCCTAAAACAAGTTATCAAAAATATTTATATTTTATCATGCCATTGTTAGGTAACCATCGGGGTTTTAGCTTTTGAAAGGCACGTGGCACCAAAATATTCCATTGTTCAAAATCACGACTGCGCAGTCATTTTCCCATAGACGTCAGCCATATCTGCTCATACATGACTTGGAATGTGGCCACAAACCAAGTCACTAGACCGGCCAACCCGTACGCTGGCACACGGTCTACCATAGGTGTACACTAATCCAAGTAGGGTTTGCGGCCCTACAAGGACCCGAATTCGATTTAAATAATAATGGCAAGGCCATTTCAGATAGGCACGTTAAAACCAAAACTTTGGCATGATAGCATATTGACATTTCATTCCCATCGATAAAATAGTTAGGACATTGTCCTTATTTAAAAGAAAGCCCACCTCGAGTGCTTAATCCGAAATTATTTTCTTTCCCTTGCGATCACGATTCCCTTGCGAGATATCACCTTTAGAATTTACATAACACATAAATCAATACACTTTCAA
This sequence comes from Salvia splendens, assembly GCF_004379255.2. NCBI lineage: Eukaryota > Viridiplantae > Streptophyta > Magnoliopsida > Lamiales > Lamiaceae > Salvia > Salvia splendens. The sequence goes on along the minus strand of NC_056036.1, from coordinate 16,692,254 downwards.
ATTAAATAAATAAGATGCATGCATCCTATGTCTTCAATTATTTTCCTCGTTCAAGATTATGAATTTTCCGAATCAAAACTTAAATATTTCGATTATTCTTGGCTGCCCAAGGCGTCGCCGTAGTTCAAAAATTAACCCGGGATTCCTCCAACGTTATCCAATAATTTACTTAGCATCCACCCATTAACCATTAAAATTCTGCCCGGAGAATTAAGTGCACTTCCAGCTCAAAACAATTTCATTCACTAGCCCAAAACCAAAAGTTGAAGAAGCCCAACTCCTAATTAAAATACCACTACTCACTCTAATATTAGGCTCAACGTAAAAGAAATAAAGGAAAGTCAACATATATATTCCTAATCCCCTTCTATCGTGTACTGTTCTGTACTCCCTCTCTCTACTGTAAATTCAAATAAAGAACACACACACACACACAATTCGTCTCTCTTTCTCCCTCGATTTCTCTCACAAAAAGAAATAACAAGATCCCCAAATTCAATTCTCTCTCTCTATCCCACAGCACCTCGGTGCTTCTGTTCTCCGCTGCTCCCAGATCAGCCGCTACCGGCTCCAATTCGCCCCGCGTTGTTGTCTGCCGAGACCGCGCCTGCTCCGGCAGCCCCGAATCCACCCCGAAACAGCCACGTTTTCCCATTAAAGGTTCGTTCTTGGTTTAGTTATGTCCGGTTCTTAATTCGGTTGCTACGGCTTTCCGATTAGATATTTATTTCAGATTTCATGAGATGCACAAGTATGGAATCGGATTTGGATGGGGAGAGTGTATACCGTAGGTGTGGCAGATTCAATTTGAGAAGGGGAGGATGAGTTTGTGCTTTTCCCCTTTGATCTATTTCCGTCGCACAAAGCTGTATGAATTTATTTCATATAAGAGTCATGGATTTAGATGAGGCGCTGTTATGAATGCATTCGTATGAGACTAAGAAAAGTGTTGAGAAAATCTTATACCTAAACCACAAGTCTCGAATGTTAGTCCGATCCGATCGATGGCGAAACTCCTCTCGATCTGCTTTTGATTTTGAAATTTAGATTCAGCGTTGGGAAGGAGATGGAAGCGTTGGATGATGCTTCTTCTTCTCTGTCGTATTCTTCACAGTTGGAGTGTTAAGGTTTGTGAAGAGATTGTGGGAGCGGCGGTGGGAGATTAGGGTAGAAAGGCCATGATTTAAAAGAGTAATTGTGGTAATTGATTCTCCAATAATAATTGGGATTAACAGTTGATTGGTGGTTTAGATTTGGAAAAGACTCACGGAGTGGGATGATTTATTCTTGAACGTGGGAAAGGGGTGGAATCTGGGTAATTAATTTCCTAAAAATTAATTAGGATTGACTAATTTTATTTCCTTGAAATTTTATTTGCAGATCACGGAGGAGGAAAAATCTTTACAGAATCTTTATTTAAAATTTTTTAGTGACCAACGAGGAAAAGATTTAATTAGATTAGTTTGATTCACGGTCCTTTGTATTTTATTTAAATTGTGCAGCCCACAATTTATTTATCACCGGACTGGATCTTTGTATTATTTATTTAATTTATCAGATCCAACAGGGAATTGAGTCCAACAAATATTCCTCACGGAAAGGAATTATTTAAATTCGCATTGTAATTTACTTCACAATTTCTAGCTCTCATAACAAATTATCAATTATTCAAAAACATTAAATTTCACTTCACATTAACTATTCAAAGCAGCCACGTCACATTTTCAACAAAGTTGACCCAGTCAAAATTTCAACTAAAAATTAGGTCACGAAAAGTATCCAACTACAATTCCACTCGACAATTAATCAACGGACTTCGCAACATTAAAAGTATTAAATGCAAGTACTTTAGGGTTCGAAAATTAGGGTTAAAAAAGTGGGGCGTTACAAAATTCATTATCGTGAGAATCAAATTCAGTTTCTTCTACGCCAATCACGCTCGCGAAGCTCAAGATTGTATCTCGGAATAATTCAGCGCCATCACTTTTTACAGTCTCAAATTAATTCCCTCAGCTGCCATCTTCCTCCGGCGCAGGCCATCCTCTTCACCGTACGTAATCGATTACTGCAACCTTAGTTCGATCGATTTGTATCCGCTTCGTATCCTTATCGGCTCTGATTCGTCGTGATTTTGGTTTTACAGGAAGGATTTGAGGGTAGTGAGTTTTTCTTCGATCTGATCTAGGTGTTTTCTGCATTACCGTTCCGATTTCAGTGGAAATTCGCCGACCTTCTGCGCAGATTGGGGAGGCAATGGGAATAGTATTTACGCGGCTATTTTCGTCGCTGTTTGGCAACAAGGAAGCTCGGATCCTGGTTCTGGGTCTTGACAATGCCGGAAAAACCACCATCCTTTGTACGGATTCCTCCTTATTTCCCCTTTCCGGTGATTGGTTCGAGCTCGGATTGTTTAATTTCTTTGTTTGTTTGGCAGATCGACTCCAGATGGGTGAAGTAGTATCTACAATTCCGAGTAAGCAGCTCACAATTATTTTGTGCAATGAATCTACAATGATGGAGCATTGTATAATATTTGGAGAATTGATCCTATTACTTTACGATAAACTGCTATTGGTGTTAAAATATAAGTTATGCAGCTTGTGGATAATGTTCTAGACTTCTAGCCGAAGTTGTTTCTGCTCAAATCGACTTTGTAATTGAAAATAGTCTCTGGACTTCACAATTTTTCCGTATGAAATGTCGGTTGATGGAGTAGTTTAGATGATAAACATAATTGCCCTCTTTATGGGAGAGAAGAAGCTAAACTTATTGTGATTTGACATTATTAATTTCCTTTGGTTGCAGCAATCGGGTTCAATGTGGAAACAGTGCAGTATAACAACATAAAGTTTCAAGTGTGGGATCTTGGTAAATTTTTGTGCAATAGTTCGTTATTTTAATCTCTTCAGCATGATACCGTAACAGAGTTCTCATGTTCTTGACTCGTGATTTCGACAGAAGTTCGAAAATAGATATTCGTCATTGTCTATAGGGAAATATGTTAGAAACAATGATATTAGAGTGTTAATGTGAAAATTTTGGATGCATGCAAAGTGAAATTAGTTATGAATTCTGAAATACGAACGCAAAGACACAACATGCATGAGCATGATTATCATAAGCTTCATCTTTCCGCATCTTTAGAAATTGACAACTATGTACTCCATCTGTCCCATTAAAAATGAAATGTTTTCCTCTTTTGGTTGTCCCATTAAAAATGAAACGTTTCCTAAAATGGAAACAACTCTATCTCTACTTTTTCACCTCTCTTACTTTACTCTCTCTTCATCAACTCACAAAACAACACTACATAAAATCCCGTGCCGATTCCCAAATGTTGCATTTTAAGTGGGACGGAGGGAGTATTTATTTGTGCTTATATATATGGCTGTTATGCAAGCATTTATTAGACTTTACATATGCTTATTTGCCGATCGTTACATTGAGTTGCTCGATGTCGTTCTGATGTTGAAGCTCACTAATTTTTGCTTTCCTTATGTCAGGTGGCCAGACGAGTATCAGGTAACTTATGTTGGTTCTCTCTCTCTCTTAGTTTTAAGTTCTATTCTAAAAAAAATTTAGCTTCCAATTCGACTTTTTTGACCAAACAGAATATTTATCGAGGACAAGGAAAAAACTGAGCCTGATAAAAAGAAAATTTAAGAATAAAAAAAACAACTTTGGTGGCTCTCTGGTACTATTATTAGGATTTTCATTTCATTTCCCCTTTAGATGATACTTTTCAGAGAAGATTTTGTTCATTTATAAGTTTCAGTTGGTTTGGTAATCTCCTTTGAAGCATCAAAGTGGGCTTCATCCATGAGCTCATCAAAGATTAATGTTTAAGTCAGACACATAGGCTGAATTTAGTGTAATACATCATTTTAGAATCAGTTTGTTGATAAATTCTCAAACTTAATATTCTGTTAAAGGGGATATATTTCATTTTGCTGGAGATAATTGATGGTATGTACATTGTGATCTATCTTTGCTTGGTGCTTCTTTCACTTCAAATATCTAAAAAAATTTATGAGAGAAGCATTAGTTAAATACGTTTATCTTACCAAGATTCTTGTCCTAATTCCCTCTTGTTCTCAAGCCTAATCAAATAAGTCTAAGAAACCTTGTCCCTCATCTTTCGGGCCTTGGTCTTATCAGTTGCTACTAAGAATTCAAACTCTTATGGATGTTAAATCAGCATGGACCTTACTGTGTGACCATTACATTTATAATAACTTAGAAGCTTTGCATTATCAGATAGCACTCGAAGTCGTATAGTGCTATATGGTGGCTAGAAAACAAACATGTATAATTTGATCCTTAGGGGACATTTACTTTAAGTGATGGGATAGATTGAAAAAATAAAGGAATCTGATTGAGTAATGAGTATTTGAAGTATAAGATGGTCAAACATGGTCAAATTTAATCAATCCATCAAAATTCACCAAAGTAAACAATGGATTAGCTTATACTCCCTCCGTTCTACAGAAATAGGCCATTTGGGGATGACACTGGTTTTAATGCATTATTGGTAAAGTAAGAGATGAGAAAAAATAATTGAAATAGTGTAGTGGATGCTGGAGCCCATACATGATAAAGTAAAAGAGAAAAAGAAAATGTTTCCATAAATGGATATGGACTATTTCTATGGGATTGACGAAAAAGAAAATTAGGCCTATTTCTATGGGACGGAGGGAGTACTATTAATTTTTTCAAGGTCAAGCTATCCTATCACTCAAAGTAAAAGCCCCCATAGAGTCTCTTCAGAGAAAATCTAGCTTAAAATAAATGGTCTGCAGACGTCTGGTTATATCCTTTCAGGAATATTCTTGGACTTATCCAATAGATTTGGAAATACAGTCTTGCTTCTGAATCTTCATCCAACTTTGCCTTCGCATGTCTTATTTAGGCCTTGAATTGAATTACGTCCGACAATAAGTCACAAAGTCTATTTCATTTGGCTGACACTTGGCTCATTTAATGTTTTTTTAATATAGGCCATACTGGAGATGCTACTTCCCCAACACTCAAGCTATTATATATGTTGTTGATTCAAGTGATACAGATAGGCTGGTGATTGCCAAAGAAGAATTTCATGCAATACTAGAGGTTCTTGTTGCTTTACAATATTGAAATGTTTGAGTTAAAATTTGGTATATTTTTATGTTAGCCAATCTCTGGAACTGTGGAATCCAACGAGTGGAATTACTGTTCTGCTTATGCTTGACATCAGTTTCTATATGCTTGTTGGGTTGAGTCCTATAAAGGTATCTCAAAGCATACCTCAGCATATAACATTTTTCCCCCTTGTCTCTTTTTTCCTCCTTTTGGTAGTGTTGTGGTTAGAGGTAGAGCGGTTTTTTATTACCTTCTCACAGGTTTCTGTTTTACCTTTAATGTCCTTGATTGTTTTAACTTTTAATTGTACTATTATGGCCTATTGACAGGAGGAGGAGCTTAAAGGTGCTGTCGTCCTCTTATTTGCAAATAAACAGGTGTTCTCAACAGACTTGCTTAATCTAGTGTCTCATAGACATGTTTAAGATTTGTTGGTAGTTATATGGAGCACCACTGCAAAACGTATTTATGCAGACACACCACTGAATCTACGTTCATTGACTGACATACAGGATCTTCCTGGGGCACTTGATGATGCTGCAATTACTGAAGCCTTGGAACTTCACAAGATTAAGAACCGGCAATGGTCTATTTTCAAAACTTCTGCTATAAAAGGAGAAGGCCTTTTTGAGGGCCTGGACTGGTAAGTTGTATTAGCTTGATGTTGCCAGCATCTTTTAAACTTGCAATCTCATGTAACGGCATGCATCCTTCCATCATTTAAAAATTATGGTGCAATGTATCTCTCAAGAGTCCCAATGCCAGCATCTTTTATACCAACAGCATGATGTGAGATAAGTCATTTGCGTATCTTTCAATTAACCATACCTGTCTTGATAATCGTACAGGTTGAGTAATACACTTAAATCCGGAGGTGGCTAAGTCTCTGTACGCGAACATGATGCCATTCTTATCCATCCTGAGCAAGAAATATACGATAGTCACTGCCGTGATTTGTGTAGAGATTCGTATCTGGGGACAGGGCTATGTGTTGGTTTTTGATCAAATATGAAATATCTAGCACGTTTTTTAATTCTTCTGCTCAGTTCTCTATCATATACTTTCACAGTAAATGACTCAAGCTTACAGATTTTAGGCATATATCCTCTTTTCTTGTATATTTCCAAAGTTTCACAGGATTAGTAATCTGATCAAGATTACTGGAACCTTATCTAAGATTTTACTAGTCTCAACATTCTCTATAAATACTTCTCAAATGATTGAAGACAAGTATCTAAGCAATCAATAGGGTTATGATTTTGTTCCTGCCTTCATTAGGCTTCATCCCTTTCAATATTTATTTTTGTTTCAATAACTATATATATCTATGTTAATATAACTATTATACAGTATATGTCAAAGAAATTGTGATTTCGAGGAAAATTTACTTTCGATGATGAGCTTAGCAATTTCTAACATTTATTTTGATAAAAATGAGCATAGAAAGAATGGTGAAATATCTTCTTGTCTGTATTTGTGTTTTTTCAATGGGGTGTATATGAGATTTTGTTAGAATTCTTATAAAATTATTTCTATATATCAGGAAAAATAGTTTAAATTAAAAGAGTTATATATTTCATCCGTCTCATTCTAAGTAATATATTTTCTTTCTTAGGATATCCCATTCTATATGACACAGTTCTTATCATAGAAACATCACTTCATCTATTTTATTTTCTCACCATTTAACTTACAAAATAACTTTGCATAAAATCTTGTGTTGAATAAGAAATGTTCCATTTAGAGTGAGACGAAGGTTGTATAATTTAAGTTTTATTCAGATATTTTAGAATTGTCAATTGTTATTGAAAATAAGATGTACTCCCTCCATCCCAAAATAATATGCAATTTGGGTTCGGCACGAATTTTAATGCAAAATTGGTAAAGTAAGAGAGAGGTAGAGAGAAAAAGTAATTAAAGTATTTTTAGTGGAGAATGAGTCACGCATAATTAGAGAGAAAAGTTTTCAAAATTAGAAAGTGCATATTCTTATGGGACAGACTAAAAATGAAAGATTGTATATTCTTGTGGGAAGGAGGAAGTAATATTGTTAACATTATTATAATATCATTATCCTAATAAAACAACAGTGATCACCCATAGCAATTCAACTACATGTAGATCACCCTTCAACACGGTTTTATGCGCATGAGTTGACTAAGTGATAGAGAGATTAATGTCTGAGGCCGGTTTCAAGGTTGAACCTCCATGGCGTGATCTTTATATTTAAATTTATTTACTAACTAAAAAAAAAGGGGTGGGTCTTGGGACTTGGGGCTTGTGGGCCGTGTCTTTAGAACATTCACGATAATATCTTAAAATTAAATTTTCATTTTCATATGAGTATTTTTATTTTAGTCAAAACACTTAAGTACGATCAGTGTCATTTCCAATCATAACTTTTTTTTTATCATCAAGTTCATGTAATTTTTAAAATTTTTGAATTATATAATTTAAGTATAAATAAATAATATAAATTGAAAATACTGTAGGATAAAATTTACATGGATTAAAAATGCAACAATGAAAACTACATTGAGGAAATTAAACTGTAACTCGGAAAGAATACATCAAAGTCCCATATTGGTGTGAACCATGTGGATCAAGTCCTGCTGCATTTGGCGCTCTTCATAGGTTTCTGCCTCTTTTCATAATTTCATCGTGGACTGCAATGTATTCATCATCGATGCAAAAGTCTATCGCCTTCGTATTGAGATTCCACGTTGTTGCATCGTTGAGTTCACATCTCATTAAAAGACACTATGTGACAAACACATTTTGAGCTATCAGGGTTATAGAATTCATTGGAGAAACATCGATATTTTATTCATTGTATGAATTTTGGGAGATGTAAAAAAGAGAATATAGAATGAGAGTGCAATAAATGGATACTGAAATGAGATGAGAAATGGTGCTGTTTATAGATGAGAGTGAACTACAAAACTAGTACTCAAAAAATGGAGTTTTGCACCTTTTTAGTACCCAACATTTACAATAAAAATGTTCCACAAATCGCAAATTCAATCCCGATTTTTACTATTCTACTATTCAACCTTTGAGGGGTGTATTTGTCCATTTAGCTTAATTTGAGGAGTGAGTTAGAGCACCAAACTTGTGATTATTTAATGTTTATTGTGATTTTTTAATGACAAAAAATCTGTGGAATTTTTTTTTTTTACTTTTAGCTTCTCCTAACTATGTTAAGCAAACGCTAGTGCTTAACACATAATCCATTGTCACAATTCAAGATAGATTATCTTTACATACTAAAATGATACCTGTGGCTGCATAATTTTGTCCTCACAGTTTAAGAATACATGGTGTAGTGGCATTTAAATTAGAGTGGTTTGAGATTGTTAGAATATGAAAGATATAGGTAGGAATAGTGAAAGATATTTGTCCCCTTTTAGAACATTTGGGCCACTATGCACATGAATATAATCGCTTTGGATTATACATATGAAGTTCAAGTCGACTTTGTCCCACAAAATTAGTCTATTTTTAATTTTGCCTATTTTTTCTCTTTTACAATGTAGACTTCATTCTTCACTTTAATCACTTTTTATTTTGATTTCTCTCATTTCATTACCAATATTTCCCATTAAAGTATGAAGTAAAAATGTTAAGAAGAAGAAAAATAAAGATTTTGTGACATACAAATTCATTTCCTGCATAAGACAACATCCAGTGGAGTACTTTTCAAAACATAAAAAACATAAAAGAAAACATAAGAAATAATGAAAATGCTAAAAGAAAGCAAGCAAGCGTTTAATACATAAAATTGTATTTTATCCATAACATTCTCTGTTGTGCATTTTGTCACAAAAGAGGATCCATTCCCGAGTGGTTATGTGTAGGATGACAACGAAATAGAATCTTATTCATCTCAAAAACATCTCTACATTACAATATCTACGAAATACAATAATTATTAGTACAAAAAAAGAGAAAAATACACCATTGAAAATTACAAGATGAATAATAACCTTGTCCTAAATGCATCGTCTATCCATCGCAACTTTGTTAATAAACACACCCAACCCTATCGATAGCCACTCAAATTTTTAAATGAAAAGGAAAAAAAATTTATTCATCTCCAATCTCAAACGTTGCCAAGTAAATATGTTAAAACCAAGTAAAGGTTAGTAAACAAGTAAGAATTTTTATAGATTATTTGGAATTCAAATATCCTCCAAAGATAAATCAGAAGGAAGTTTGTATCCAAAAATCATAGAATAATCATCCATTTCATCACTAGTGAATTTTGGTATTCTCCAGCTACTTCTTCCCACCTCTGAGTCTTGACCATACGTTAGCAATTGCAACACCTAATCATTCAACATTATCAAACGCCAAAATTACTAATTTACGTTCAAATAATAATGTAGATTAAAAAAAATAAAGTCCAAAATAAATTTATACTACTTGAGTAAGTTATAATTCTTTCAAAAATAAAACTTAATGAAAAAAGATATTTTTGTGGAAATTTACCTCAATCATAGAAGGTCGCCAAATTGAAGATTGTCTGACACAATACGACGCCGTTAAAGCCACTCTATACAATTGCTCCATATCGAATCTACCTTTCATTTTTGGATCAGCCAATTCACGTAAATTTCCCGATTCCATCAAAGGCCTCGCCTATTTTCACAACGATTTCGATATCAGTAGTGTTTTCTTTGGGGTGATAGAATAAAACAATATAGACAATTTAGAATGTTATGTTGATAAATTGTCTGATTTCGATTTGGTTCATCTATCTGACTTACCCAAAGAAGCAAATTCTGCCTGGTGGCGTCGACTGGACGTCTGCCTGTTAGGATCTCTAGAAGAAGAATTCCAAAGGCATAAACATCAATTTTCTCATCCACAATTCCATGCATAAAATATTCAGGTGCAAGGTATCCAAATGTGCCCTCAATTGGAATCACAGCATGGTAACTCCATTTGCTAGGTAGCCATTTTGCTAGCCCGAAATCAGATATCTGTCAAAATAGGTAATAAAAAATTTAAAATATATATATACAAAATAATTAAATTATGTAATACTAGTTTATATTTGAATACCTGTGGCTCATTATGTGGACCAAGAAGAACATTAGAGGCCTTAATATCTCGATGAATAATGCGATGTTTGCAGCATTTGTGAAGGTAATGTAGTCCCTTTGCTATCCCTAGCACTATTCTGTACCTGGTTGGCCAATCTAGGCCCTTGCTTGCTTGTCCTACCACAACCAAAATTAACAATAAATCCTAATGCATAACTGCATAACTAAATACGGAGGTCATTTTTACCGTGGAGGGCGGACGATAGTGTCCCGTTTGGATAGAATTGGAAAATGAGATGAAGTCCATTTTCAATACAATAACCAAGCAATTGAGCAGTGTTGGGATGGTTGACATGTCCTATAATTCCCAATTCCATTAGAAATTCTTTTTCCTTAGTTGCATTGTTGTTGTCCTTAGCCAAACGCTTCACTGCAATATGGCTTCCATCCCCAATTACTCCCTTGTAAACTTCCGAATACCCTCCTTGTCCTATCAAATTATCTACACTTAAAAACATTACAATTTGCTCTAATTCAATATTCAATCTCAATTACTACTAATAAAAAATTAATTATGCATACCATTGTGAAAACTCTTTGTAGCGGTTGCAATTTGTTGATATGTGAAGCACTTCAACATTGATTGATTCTTCCCTTTATGATTCTTCTTGGCCATTCTCCAATCGAACGATGGCCGGAATAACGATGAAATCAGCCGAAACGGGGAATTAGGCTTCCCGGACACCGTTGATTTGGCAACACTACATGAATCCGAGCTTTCTCCGCTATCCAAATCTTCCTCACAAATACCAAGCACCGTTCTTGGCGATGGCCTTTTCAACTTCACGTGTGACTCGTTCTCTTCCGATGAGAAGGAATTTTCTGTAGATAAATTCTTCTCCGACCAGCTGCTACTCGATTCGTGCTCAAATTCTGTGATATACATCACAGAATTAGAAAAATGTGTAAGTAATATATGAGTGCAACCCCTACTATGTTAGTATAAGGTCTTTTGGATTGACTTGGTTCAAAGCAAACAATGTCATACAAATGTAGAGTTCAGACGCGCTAGCCTACCCGGAAGGTTGGGTTGTTGCGTTGGACGAAGCATGACTAGTGAACAACCTTGTGGAACATTGGTGCAACAGTAGTGGGAGATTGTAGAAGACCTGTTTGATCTTCTTCTTTGTGTGCCGCCAATGATGAGATAATCAGCACCCATGTTTCGGGCCTCCTCTACTAGGCCTCGACCGGGACTGGAGCTTGCTCCCACTCTAGCTTCCATATTCACCTACCATATTCACAATACTCTTATATTACTACTCCTTTCGTCCCTGAATAAGAGTCCTATTTCACATTTATTTTATTATAAAACTAATATATATAAGTGAGACTCATATTCACTAATTTATTCAGCCAATTTTTTTTTATATTTCTTAAAACCCGTGTCAGAACCAAATATGACTCTTTCTTACCTCATTAGACCGACAGGCCTTGACAAGTTCCCCTATAATGTTTATAACGAACGATTTCGCCTGACGAAACTGCTTCTGTTGTTTCCTGGCTGACTGTCTCTTGTTCTTGTTTTCCATGGCCCCTATAGACCCAAAACACATTATTTGAGTAACTGAAAAACAATGTAACACATTTTTGTCTAAGGTGTAAGAGAATAAGTAACCTATAACGTGCAATGCGATGATGGAATCACCGGGGCGAGCAATGACTCGAATGGCCCAACCAAGGAGATCCACACTCACATTTGCATCAAGAGGGATGCCGATGAGAATTTTACTAGCCGATGATGGAATCATCATGTTTTTTAAATTGGTATATTATAGTAGAATAAGTTGTGGGACAAAAAGATATTTCTTGGTTGCTTGGTTGATAGAAATTTGGATGCTATCGATGCGACACCATTTTGGAGATATATGTATAGATGACAAAAGGGAGTGAGACCACAAGGCTCTCGAATTTTCTTATGTGACAAGCAAAAAAAGGGGGCTAGTTTTAATAGTGGATTTTGAAATGCAAATAATTGGTTTGATTGGGTGGTTTGGGAGATAAGCAACACATTTTGATTTGTCTTGTTACATAAGCCAAGATGCCACACACTTATATTTGTGTCAAAAAAGGGAGTGTTTGGTAGGGAGGGAGAGGATTGTTATTAGTATGTAGTGTTGGACAACACATTATGTCATGGGAGGAGACTTTGAGAACAAACTATCCAATCATCATTTCAGTTTACTCGTAGCGCTTTTTAGGATTATATAATTGAGAATTTCTGGCATTACACGTGAAAAATATACGTAATTGTTTTTGCAAAATAATGAATATACGGTGAAAATGGTTGGGGATGCTCAAACTTCCCCCCAACACCCCCTATATTTGTTCTTGTTTGTTCTTATTTTATGGAATTCATGAACTAACTCTATCAGTAATTATAATATGAGATGAATGGTCTGTTAATTTTTTAAGTAGTACTTATTAAAAATGATTCTAAGACGAAGATATTGGAGAATGGTGACGGAAGTATTTCAGTCCACAACCACGGTGATCCAAATCTCCAATTGGTTGACTTGGGGTGGGTCATAGATAGGGCCGGTGGGCTCCCAAACAACACTTTAGCCAAATTTACTATCAATTTATTATGTACTCCTACAATTTATTTTTCTCTCTCCTACTGCATTCACATTTTCTTTTTTTTTTCTTACTTTACACATTTTATTTTTTCTATTACATTACACACTTTATCTCTTTCTCACATACTTTACCAGTTTCACATTAAAATTCGTATCGTCCAGAGGACTATTTTTGGTGTACGGTTGAAATATTGTAATATTTTCCAAAAATTATATAGTGAATTTTTTGGTTTTTCATTGCCCTAAATAGAGATAAACATCGGATGAAACTACGCAAATACTAATTTCTTTGTATCCTGTTATATATATTCATAATCATAATTATAATTATATGCGTTTATATGTTATGTAGTTGTATGCGTGTATTTTGTAAGGGAGAAGACATACAGAATACTTATATGTTACGAACTCAATAATGATGTCCTATTCCCAACAATCTTGGGACATAATATTTTAGGAGTGTCATTATGTTGATCAATCTGAAAATGTTTCCCAAACCAAACTGCACTCACTTAGTAATTAACACACACAGCGGATATTAATTATCTGGTCATCATAGTCTGACAATGCCAGTTTCTTACACACTTACCCTTATTTGGTGTGCTATGCACGAACAGAGATAGAGATCCTTACTGTAAAGGTGGAATACAATATGCAACATAATGTTAATGTGTAAAATAAACAATTACCATCATAATACATGGATTTAATACTGACAGGATTTCTGGAAATAGATAATTTATATCACTATGTTAATGTGTAGAAAACGTTGGTGAAATGTGTGGTCTATTTATCATTTATGGTAAAAGTAAAATAAGACTCTTATTATGGGAAGTACTAAAATGGCAAAATAGGACTCTTATTGTGGGACGGAGGAGGAGGGATTAAGTGATAACATTACACTTCATCACTAAATCTCATCAAGTGGGGTATCTTCTGTTGGCTTGAGAGAGTAAGGTATTTCCAACTCTGGTTTAGAGATCAAAATGTGCCAACTACACATAACCGGTGATTATATTAACGGCCGAGACGACATTGCTATAACAAAACAAAAAGAACCACAACAACATGACATTACTAGACAAGACATGTCAACAACTTAAAGTAAATGAATACTCATGATTATATATGAATAAAAACACTCTTTCAATCATATCTTCACTGTTTTAGTTTCAAAATGGCAACAAGGTGAAGCATGCATTTTCGTTGTGGCCTAACCTTAAAGTTCTTCACTAAATTGAATTGAAATCCTTACTCTAACCTTGCAATTATATTTCAAATAACAAAATTATATCTCCAACAGGCTAATGCCACTGAAAGTGCCATAAACTTCCTCTGCTACACCCAATGCCACAACACAAAAGGTTTGGATCACTTTCGTAGTTGCATAATAAGTTACCAAGTCATGCCTTGGAAGTGTTTTTGCAGAGTGTTTACCGCATTGAGCCAATGATCTGGTAGAAATAAGAGTATCATCATGATATCAAAGATATACAAGGTTATCACGGACTTGTTTAGCACAGTGTCATACTGCATTTTCGATATGACTGCTTCTCAGTATACAATTCCTAAAATCCAGTGTCTGAAAGATCCCTCCACGGGAATAAATATACTATACTGATTTTGCGCATTTTGTTTCCAGGCATCCGCACCCTAGATCCAACACTCCAGATTCGGTTGTTGTTCATATATTAACGCGGCCTCACTTCTACACTAAAACTATGACTTCATCTCATACCAAAAAAAAACTATGCTCCTATACTGCCATATATAATTGTATTCAAAACATTAGAACTATGCAGCAGCGCTTACATCTCGCCGGAACTTGGCAAGCGAGATGGCAAGGAAACCTTCTCAACTACGACATTAGCATCGGAATCCACTCCATATGAAACGTCTAGGCCTTCCAATAAAAGATGATAAACTACATTGCTCGAATCTTGCTCACAAGCTTCTTCGTCTTGCACACTCTCGACCTTCGAAGCAGGACAGACTGTATTTTCAACATTATCGTCATCACCTATTCCGCCCTTTGTCTTAACCGGACGACTTCGTTGTGAAACTGATCGTATGTCCCATGATAGCACCTGCCTTATCAGCGACTGGAATTCCTCCGGAGAAGAATACAGAGACTTCTTTTCCTGCAAATCATGAAAAGATTAATTATATTTGCAAACACTGTTTCCCGGCTTCCCAATTTATTTCACATATTTAGCAATAAAATTTCAATAATAATAAGTCCAATTTGTTAAATTTCCAGGTCTTACCACCAGTGACCAACAATCTGCAAGGCTGGATGAAAAGCCTTGGGAGAAGTTTACAGAAGCTATTGCTAGCACATTGTCCACCTGTGCACATCATGATTCTCGTTAGACTCGGACCAAGGGATTAAAGTGTGTATTATTTGCAATATGTGGAATGAAAAAAACCCACAAATCTGTACATTAATCTGACTAATTTTTCTGACATTTGAAGTAAATTCTCAAAGTAGCATAAATAGTGAAGGTCAGGAACAAGTGAAAAGATGAGAGTAATTAAAGAGATTACCTTTACCCAGTCAGGAACTATTGCTCCATGAATGCTGTCACAATACGGCAGATAAGGTTTAATGTCCAGGACAGGCTGCAAGAGTCATATTATTATTAGGTTGTTTCGGCGTGCAGAGTAATGTATAAACTTCTTTGATAAGGAAAATCCTAAACAAGATACGAAAATATATGAATGGTCTAATGGATTACTCACGGTACCATCAACCAGATCCACGCCAGATAGTAACACCTTATGCCGATCTACAGCCTCAACCTAGAAACCAGAAAAATGAATCTGTGTGAGTTCGAAGTCTAATATGGTGGGCAAGACTACTCATATTTTAGTGTGAATATTTTTAAAATAGAAGGCAATAGAGCATTTGGAAAAAACACATGTTCCCAAACACAAGATATTGGGCTCACAACCTGTAATAAGTTGCCATTGCCATTGCCTTAGAAAAACATCATGAAAGATGTGGTTTTGCTTTGGGAAAATCAACAATACCTTTGCCACAGTTAATCCAATTGGACATGGGCGATGAGGAGATCGCGTAGCAAAGACTCCAATTCTTTCACCTTTCAGCCTTGGTACTCTAACCTACATCCATGAATTCAACTTTCAGAATTCACTTAATAATGTCTAAGAAGCTTAAAACACAAACGCAGAAGATAACACACCTTTGCTTTAAATTTTGACTGAGATGGATGCTTCCATAGCTTTTCAATATCTGTATTTAGATGAAACACATAGATAATCCAGCAGTGAGAATACCCTTCAAGGCCTTCAAGAGATGCTTGAGGAACCCGAGCAGGATCAAACCTCAAGGTTGCTTTTGCTAGAGGTACAAGCAAAGGCTGTCTTGGAGTTCCATTCCTGCAAAATTTCCAACATACATCTTCAAACATGTACATGAATCACAAAGCAATTTTTTGAAAAAATTGTGGCATCATATTGTTGGTGACATAGCTAGAAAAGGGGAGATGTTAGGTCTTTTATACCCAAGGAAAAATAGTTCTTCAACAGATTGACCAGATTACCGTGTAGAGAAACACGAGTGGACTACTCCAATAGGTGCCATGGGATATGAAGTAGATTCAACCTTGTCACAGCTGGACTTGCTCAATGCCTCCCTTAAAGCCTGCAAAAGATAAATTGGTAGGTATCAGAGACAATGCCCCAGAAAATTCTGGAATATCACACAGTTCAGTTCACAAAGCACCATAACTATGCATAGTTTACAGCATTAAGCAGCACATATGTTATACCTTTTCACAGATAATTAAATGCATGTCTTGGTGGATCTAACAGTCTAAGAATGCATATTGCTATCTGATGCCAAGCTATGCAATATGCTAGTAAGCCTTGTATATTGAGAGTGAGACTAGTGTTTTACTATTCTGACGTTAATACCCCATTCGTCCCACTCTAAGCGATACATTTTCCTTGTTGGGATATCCCACACTAAATGACACATTTCTAAATATAGAAACGCCATTCTCACTACTTTTTCCCTCTCTTTACTTTAATCTCTCCAATTTACTCAGAAAACAACATTACACAAAATAATGTGCAGAATTAGAAAATGCTCCTAAGTGGGACGGAGGGAGAAGTTCACAAGATGAGCTAATTACCCAAATCTCAAATTGTGTAAGTAATCGAGGAGTTCACAAGATAAAAGCTAGGTTCAATTAGGACATAAAGTGACTAAGTAAGAGAAATCGGCAATCAGCATTAGTTTTTCACTCAAAAACTCAAATTAAGAGATGTTGAGAAAGGGCGAACCTTCTGAGCCCTAATGCGGCCTTGTCTTTCAGCAGCGCACTTGTCGAGAGCGCCCTTTAAGGAGGCCTGGAGCTTAATGATTTCGGCGGTCGCATCGCCGTTTGGAAAATCCGGCGTCGATTTCTTCGTCCATAAATAAACTGCAGCACTCGAAAATATCAACACACGCAAACACTTGTTTGAGAGGAGTTCAGATTTAAGGGCTTACGGGAAGCAGAAAGAGTAAATGCAAAACCGATTGAGAGTGCAAACCACTGCGATTTCACGCTGCTGCCGCCGTCCATCAAAACAACTTTGCTCACTCGAGTTGGCCCAAGATTGAAAATTTTGAAATGGACTGCGGTGTTAGTTAGATTATTAGTAGTAGAAGTATTTGTTAAAAATCTTTAGCTATATTTTGATATAATCTTTATTATTATGGTTTATAATTATGCTCATATTAGAGATTATATAGAAAATATGATGCACTTTTATTTTATGTTAAATATTTAAAAAAAATTATTAACTAAAACAAATTTTTTATTATTCAAGAACTAAATAGTGAAAAATTTCAGAGTAATAACATTAAAAACTAATCTATTTTTATATACAATGAAGTGACTCATTAGTAAAAAACTTAGAGACAGAAAATATATTGATTAAATTATAAATCTCCAAAGTCGGTGAAATTATATATCGCATCCATAATCTGAAATTCCTGGATCCAACATTATTTATACACCCTACAAGGGACAAGCTCTCACGAGTTACCGAAGCTAGTCTCACAAAAAAAGTGAGCTAAGTTGAAATGATTCAATATGTTATGTTTCATTCCACATTTAGTTATTATATTATGACTCATTGCACAATTAATTATAACTGCTTGCAGTGTACTCCCCACTAAGTATGCTTGCATACTCATGATCTAGGGATAGGGGGCAACCAACTTTATGACAAAAAACTAACAGGGAAAAATGTTGATTGATCACAGGCACAACTATTGGTCTAGTTCATTTTGTATAGAAGACTAAACACTAAGGAGAGACTCTACATATTTAGATTTGTGTCTTCTCCAAGGATGAAACGAAAATTATTGATCATATTATCTTTGGGTGTAGACTTTCTAGCCAAGGTATTGCCGTGCAATACCACGCCAGATTCCAGTGCAAAGCCGATTTATTCAATTTCCGACCACTACCACACCGCACCAGTTTCCTCCTCCACTCCCTACCGCGCCGGATTCTTTACAATTTCTGACGCCCAGTTTCCTCCTCAGTGTTGGAATAAAAAATAATTAAACTTGATTTTTGTAACAGAATTATCTAGATAGAATTATCTAGAATTAAGTAGTAATATCTAGATATTTTTAGTAGAAACATTTAGGTATAGAATTCCTTAGAATGTAGATAGTATCTTATAAATATTTAGATTTCTATAGAGAAAAATCTAGATATAGAATATTAAATCTATAGAGAAAAATCTAGATATAGAAAAATCTAGATATAGAATATTAAAGAGTGGACTAGAGAATTCTAGAATTACTAAGGGATGTCTATAAGATGATGAATTGGACCATTTCGTGGCTTTTGGAGTGGGATTGCTCCCTGATATGAAACTGCAAAGAGATACTATGATATTGAGAGGCCACGTTTTGATATGATGCCGCACGGGATTACATGGGTCAAGCTCTTGAGATGTTAAAAAGATTTACCGTGGGCGGGCGGTTACATTCGTACTGTTAAACTCTCGCATTATATATATGCACCTTACTCACATACATCTACTCTCACTATTCACACACATCTGCAAAGCTATAGCTAAATTCACCGGTAGTGGGCGTTGTTTTTCTTATTTCCTCTATTCTTCGTGTTTATTTGGTAGATCTGCCTTGAATATGTGTAATCTTGTTTAATGATGTGTGGTTGAATTTTGATCGCCTTGAATTTCAATGAGTATTAGTTGATCGCTTTTTTAGTTAAATTTTCGATTCTCTTTGGCACTGTTGGTCTAGCCTTAGGGTTTATGCGACATATGGAGACACCCGTCAGAGATTTGGTCAAAGACATCCACACTAGAAAGCGCTATTGCATTACAATCCGGTGGGTGATGTACGTTGTTTCAGATTAGCGATAGTATGTCTGAATGTTCTAGCTATTGAAAATCCTAAATCTGTTGACAACCAACTGGCAAGAGTCATAATTGGCGACATATCTACACTTCAGTCATATCATCGATGTTTTGGTAAAAATATTTGATGATTCTATTGAAGCTCTTGTGAATACATCGCAACTGATTGAACTCGGAATACTTTTGTATTGTCGAGGTTGGAGACTGCGGAGGTTGAAGGTTTCCCTATGTAGAGATGCTGAATCTTACTCCCTCTATCTCAAGAAAGTTGAGTCACTTCTTTTTTGCACTCGTTTTAAAAAAATCATAAAAAATAGTTAAAGTGAACATAGAATAGGGTAAAAGCGAAATATAATGTGGATAAGACTCTTGTCTACATTATTCTCGTTTTTACTTTACTATATATCCACTTTAACTATTTATTACAATTTTTTCAAAACGAGTGCAAAAACGAAATGACTCAACTTAGTTGGGACGGTGGGATTACATGATTTTCTTTTTTTCTATCTAGTACCTTGGCTTACATGCTATGTTTTACCTTTTAGCAGTAGAAAGGCACGGGCAATAGTTGCATTCATTTTCGTTTTACAAAACATTTATATTTTGGCTAGAAAGTCTACACCATCAATAGAAGGGAGCCCAACTCGGATTTAATTAATTTGGGGATGCGAGTCCAGTTTCGAAATCAATTGAATTGGGTTGGTGATAATAATTAAATGATCTAAATAATTCCTTTGGTCTAATTTTAATTTAAATCGTTGAGCTCATTAAATTATTTCCTTTAGAATTAAATCTTCAGATTTAATTAAACAATTAATTCTCAGTTAATAAGCTATCTATGAAATTTAAATTATTGCTTTTGTGTGAGAAAGCAAATCTTTGGATTATGTTATGAAAATAAGACGTGAACCCAGAAATGATTAAGGGAGAACACCAACGAGACTAGAATAATTCCTTGTTGAATCAATTCTTTGGATAATTAATTCCTTTGATTTAACTAGTCAAGATTGAACCCCCTGACTCATGAAAAGAAAAGATAATGAGAAAATAGAATGCATATTGGAAGGGCTTGGAAAGAGACGAAAACGCGATTAGAAAGCGGATCAAGTTATATGGAATGATAACCGAATCGGTATGATCAGTTAACAAATGTCGTTGCCACTTAATCACTGCAGTCTTGCTCTCGCTCTTTCTTCCTTACCAAAGTAATTTATAAACTCCCAATTTTGCACTACTTTAACAGTAAAGCGGCAAGTTCGGGGTCGATCCCACAGAGAAGTTGGTGTGTCGAGTGTGTGAGTAGTGAACAGGGGGGTTGGCTGCTGCCATGCTTTAACTTGAGAGTTTTTTTTAACTACTGTTTTTACTCTAGGCAGAATTAAACTAGCTAGCTTGATCAACGGAACTTTAACTACTGGGTCAAGTGAATTGCAGGTAACAGCGGAAAAGTAAATGCTAGGATGAAAACGAAAATAACTTTGATTAAACTAAACTGAGTACAACGTGAAATTTAAACTAAACTAACACTTCGGAAACTAAGAAAGCGGTAAAAACTGAGAAGAATCTCAGCGGGAAACTTAAGATAACGCTAACAGAAAACAAGTATTCTGCAGCACTTCTTTGATTGCCCTTTTTAACTACGCACTATTTTATCTAAGCTAAGCTATTCTGGAGAACTGGGCTAAGCTAGAGAACTAAACTTAGGGCTGGCAAACCGTGCGGATTGGGTCGTTATCGGGTCAACCTGATAATGACCCAACCCAATAAGGTCTAACCTGAACCCGACCTGTTAAGGAAACTATAAATCCGAACACGAACCCGACTTGCTACCTTCAAATCCAAACACGACCCGCACCCAACACGAACCCGTTATCGACACGATATAATATGGGTTGACACGACACGATAACAACCCGAACCTGATATTACACGATTAAACCCTAATTTTTAACCTAATTTACACAATTAAAATTCATTTTATACTATTTAAACCTAATTTATAAGAAATTAAAAATTAATGTAATATATTTTTTAAAATAATAATAAAAATAATAATATTATTTCTTAATAGGTTACCCGTATCCGACCCGCATCCGACCCGAACCCAACCCGAAATTATCGGGTTCTTAATGGGTCAACCCGATAAGGACACGGATCCAATAAGACTTGACCCTAACCCAATAATTTCGTGCGGATTCGTGTCGGATTATCGTGTCATGTCGAAAATTGCCAGCCCTAACTAAACTAAGCTAAACTAGACGGAAAGTAAAAGATCGGATTCCTTTCTTGTGGAGGCACACCCTCTATTTATAAGCTCGATTCGGCCTCCAGCTGGATAACGATCTTGATGTGTAATTTTGGAGTTCAATTATCAAGTGTTTAGTCACACAAGTTTGATTAATTAACTCTAATATTACAGCAATACTGCAAGAATACAGTGTCGAATGTAATACTTCGAGTGTCGATCCACAGGGAAGGAGTTGATTATTTAATTCTAAAACAAAGAAAAGACATAAATGAAGGTATTTTGTTTTGAAGATTTTGATTTCCAAAAGTTGATTACAAAATACTACTGCAAGTTAACTAAGGAAGACTTTTCAAACAGGAAAAAGACGTCACTCCAAGTTGCTCACGAGGCTTGTATTATTCTACACCGATATTAAAAGCACATATTTGGGATTAACTAATCAACCTAATCGCGTGCACTGAACATGTCTACGACGTATAGTTCACAGTCAGCTGAACACTTGTTCCATGAACCAACTTTCAACGACATTTAATTCCTGCGGATGCGCGGGAACGAACGTCGTCTACTATAATCACTTACCTAATCCACTATCAATTTATCCCCTGAACAGTTCTAAATCGATAGCATACCAACAAACGATCAATCCTAAGCTATGTTAAAGAGACGATAGCAAAGGAATTAACATCACTACATCCATAGCCAAAAACATAGTGAATAAAATTAAGCACATTGTTGGACACAAACATATGAAATTAATGGTGTAAAAACATCCATACAAGCCTAGATTACAACTTGGAGCAACATAGGGAGCTTAGCCTAAAAACATGGTGAAATATGCAACAAAAACCGTAGGAAGCATGCTCTCGTTGAGTGGAATTGGAATATGGAGACGGGGCCTAGGAATGAAATTCCTCTGAATTCGCCACCCAAGTCAATCTCTTTCCTCAATTTTTCTTCCCTTTAATTAATGCTAGCCACTCCTTCATGTCACCCCCTTTCTTTTCCCTGACACCTTTTTCTTTCTTTTCTCCCACCTTTCTCCGCCAAAAACTCCTCTCTCCTCTCTCTGAAACTGCCGAAAGAAACTGCATTTGCAGTTATAATTAAATCACCCGCCCGGGTGGTATTTTTGGGCATGAAATTAACCCGGCCGGGTGACATAAATTCGACCCCTCCTGGACTTCCCATGCCTCGCGAAAATCACCCGGCCGGGTGGTATTTTTGGGCATGAAATTAACCCGGCCGGGTGGCCACTTTTGAGAGCTTTCTGCACAGCTTTTCACCCTCCGAGTTTCCTTCTTTGTTTCACCATTTACTCCTCTTCCTACACCATAAAACACACTTTTGCAAGCATCAAACTATATAAATCATGTAAAGTTATGGAAATAACAATGTAAATTTGATTCACATCAAATACCCTCAAACTTATTTACTTGCTCGTCCTCGGGCAAGATCATATAAAACACAACACTTTGAAGCTCAACTCACAAAAGTTTTTTCAAAAGTTTTCAAAAGAATGAATCACGTAGAGACATGAATGACAAAGTCTAAACCCCCAACAATTTCAATCAAGATTTCCCACTCTCATGAACCATCACTTATCAACTTAGAACTTCAAGTCAAGGTGCATTTCAAAGTAAGTCCAAACATGTGATCATACAACTCAAACTGTCATCATTGACTCGTCAAGCATTACTTATCACATAGACTCGCGGATTTCAAATCAAACTTCTTTAACTCTACCAAGGTGTTTACAAAACATCCACACGCATCAACGATAAGGTCCAAGGTCTTAATTCAAGGTTGTAATGGGGCTAGGGATGAGGTAGGATACATATGGATAGTGAGCTCAAAAGCTACACATTTGAGTGCCAAATTCTTCCCTCCTACAACTTCCTTTCAAAGAAACAATCAATAAGACTTTACAACCAAACTTTCACTCCCCCAAACTTGAGATCCATTCTAGACAAGATTACATCTTAAAAACAAACAGAAGCTCTTACTTTATTTCACAAATTTTTTCCTTCTTTCTTTTTTTTTCTTTTTTTTATAAGACCTCGACTTTTGCAAATTTGGAGGTCGTCTTTTTCTTTTTTCTTTCTTTAAGAACTTCACTCTTTTCACCTATATATTACATTAAGTCTAAAAATGTCTACACTTTACAATTCACCACCCTACACTCAAAACTCAAATCACCAAAGCTCAAACTTGTTTTTAGCACCCAAATAGTAGCAAGGTCTATTGATGAGGCTAAAATGAGGCTTATTTAAGTGGCTAAGTGATTGGCTAAGTGTTTACACAAATAATAGGGAATTAGCTCAAAGTGGCTTCTAGGGGATCATTTGATGGACTAGGCATGTGATTATTTGGCCATAGAGTTCATCCTAGTGCCTTATCCTCCCAAATCGTTGACACAAACGAACGCAAGCACTTCACTCGATAAAGCAAATCAACCCAAAATAATTTCCACAAGACATGCGATTTTCATACTCTCCTCAACTCAAGAAATCGGATGTAATCATGACATGCTCTTTCAAGTAAATTCATGCACCCATTCCATTCATCCTAGGCTTCAAAGATCAAGTAAAATCAAATAAGATTTCCCAACCAGAAAGCCGAAGATCTAACATGCACCCGTCAAATACATGATTCAAAACACATTTAGCATAAAATACACCCAAGAAACATGCATCATGCATAAATCAACCCCCCCCCCAAACTTGAATGCATCATTGTCCCCAATGCATGCAAAGAAGAACATTAAAAGTAAAGGGAAAGAGAACTCCCCCAAACTTGGCGTGACGTCCATAGTGCATTCGGGTGGGCGGGTGGGTGTAAAAATCCTCTGCAGGTGTGCTTCCTCCTAAGCTCCAATCCAATCTCCATGATGCTCCTAAAAAGAGAACAAAAACTACAAAAAGAAACACTCAATTCAAAATAAATGTTAGAGGAAAGAATTGAGCAAACAAAACCTCCAACATATGAAATCAAAAATAAAAGAAAAATAAAAACTTGGGTTGCCTCCCAATCAGCGCCTTTGTTTATAGTCGTTGGCTCGACCTTCTTCATTCTTGATCTACACTCTTGAATCCACTAGTGTAGTCACTTCCTCTGTCTCCATGCCTCCTTCAACTCCAACATAGGCCTTCAAACGTTGGCCATTCACCTTCCAAATGCTACCATTCTTCTGATCCCGAACATCCACAGCACCATAGGGGTATACCTTGTGCACCACATAAGGACCCCACCATCTAGACTTGAGCTTGCCCGGAAACAGTTTAAGCCGAGAGTTGTACAAAAGGACCAGTTGTCCCTCATGGAATTGACGAGGCTTAATGGCTGCATCGTGAATCTTCTTAGCCCGCTCCTTATAGAGGTCAACGCTCTCATATGCACGGAGCCTAAACTCATCCATCTTGTTCATGTCGCACATCCTCTTCTCGGCTGCAACATCATAATCCAAATTGAGCTTTTGCAAAGCCCAAAAAGCTTTATGCTCAAGCTCTACCGGCAAATGGCAAGCCTTCCCAAAGACCAATTTGTATGGCGAAGTTCCAATCGGGGTCTTATACGCCGTTCGATATGCCCACAAAGCATCATCTAGCTTTTGAGCCCAATCCTTTCGAGACGGCCTTACCACTTTCTCAAGCACCCACTTAATCTCACGATTGGAGACTTCAACTTGACCACTTGTTTGGGGATGATAAGGGGTAGCAACCTTGTGTTGGACACCATACTTTCCTAGGAGGTTTTCAAACAATTTGTTGCAAAAATGAGTTCCTCCATCACTAATAATGGCTCGTGGTGTCCCAAAGCGGTTAAAGACGTGATTCTTGATAAATTTCAACACCACTTTGGCATCATTGGTTGCCGAGGCCACTGCCTCTACCCACTTAGATACGTAGTCGACAGCAACGAGAATGTATTGCTACCCATTAGACTTGGGAAACGGTCCCATGAAGTCTATACCCCAAACATCGAAAAGTTCTACCTCGTGAATATTATTCATCGGCATTTCATTCCTCCACGAGATATTGCCGGCTCTTTGGCAACTGTCACATCTTTCTACATAGGCTTTTGCATCCTTGAAGATCGATGGCCAAAAGAATCCGGACTGAAGCACTTTAAAAGCGGTTCGACGTGCTCCAAAGTGGCCGCCATACAACGAATCATGGCATGCAGACAAAATCTGAAGGTGCTCATGCTCTCTAACGCACCTTCGAATCACTCCATCACTACAAATCCGGAAGAGAAACGGATCTTCCCAAACATATGTGCGGGTGTCACTCAAAAACTTATTCTTTTGGTTAGATGACAACCCTTCTGGTATAATGCCAGTGACAAGGTAGTTCGCCAAATTGGCAAACCACGGCACATCTGTTTCCCGAGCCTCCACTTGCAATACTTGCTCGTCGGGAAATTTCTCATTTATCCTCTTCTTTCTCTCATCTTCCGTCTCTTCCAATCCCTCTAATCTGGACAGATGATCAGCTACCAAATTCTCGGTCCCCTTCTTGTCTTTTATTTCCACATCAAACTCTTGTAATAAGAGGATCCATCTCACCAACCGAGGCTTTGCATCTTTCTTGTTCATCAAATACTTGATAGATGAATGGTCCGTGAACACTACCACCTTCGTGCCAAGTAAGTATGCACGAAACTTCTCAAAGGCGTACACTACTGCTAACATTTCCTTCTCCGTCGTGGTGTAATTCAGTTGAGCTTCATTGAGTACTTTGCTAGCATAGTAGACGGCGTGTAGGACCTTATCTCTCCTTTGGCCTAGAACGGCCCCCACAACATAGTCCGAAGCATCACACATCAACTCAAACGGCTTTGACCAATCGGGTGTGATAATAATAGGAGCTTCGACTAGCTTCTTCTTCAACAATTCAAATGCCTCAAGG
The DNA here is from genome assembly GCF_004379255.2 of Salvia splendens. Lineage (NCBI taxonomy): Eukaryota > Viridiplantae > Streptophyta > Magnoliopsida > Lamiales > Lamiaceae > Salvia > Salvia splendens. The sequence continues at coordinate 16,665,877 of NC_056036.1, read as the reverse complement.
CATTTCTCATCAAAGACGAACTTGGCATCCTTTTCAAGCAAGTTGCAAAGTGGCTTTGCAATCTTTGAAAAATCCTTTATAAAAGGTCGGTAGAATCCCGCATGTCCAAGGAAACTACGGATGCCCTTCACATTCGTTGGGGGAGGTAACTTCGAGATCACATCAATCTTCGCCTTATCCATCTCCAACCCCAACTCCGACACCTTGTGTCCCAACACTATGCCCTCCTTGACCATGAATTGACACTTTTCCCAATTTAGCACGAGATTTGACTCCTCACATCTTTGTAGGACCCGTCTCAAGTTTTCTAAGCAAAAGTCAAATGAGGATCCAAAGACGGAGAAATCATCCATAAAGATCTCCATTATGTCTTCATTCATATCGGAAAAAATTGCCATCATGCAACGTTGGAATGTAGCCGGTGCATTACACAAACCAAAAGGCATCCGGCGGAAGGCATAAGTTCCAATAGGACATGTGAATGTCGTCTTTTCTTGATCTTCCGGGGCAATTGCAATCTGATTGTACCCCGAGTATCCGTCTAAGAAGCAATAGTGGGAATAACCCGCAATCCTGTCGAGCAACTGATCTAAGAATGGCAACGGAAAGTGATCTTTTCTCGTCGCTGTGTTCAACTTCCTATAGTCCATGCAAACTCTCCATGAGTTCACCAATCGAGTTGCTAACACTTCATTCTTTTCATTGACAGTCACGGTTATTCCCCCTTTCTTCGGTACACATTGCACCGGGCTAACCCACTCACTATCAGAAATGGGGTAGATCATCCCATATTTCAACAATTTTTTCACCTCTTTTTCAACCACTTCTTGCATGAGTGGGTTCAACCTTCTTTGTCTTTCTCTTACCGGCTTAGCTCCCTCTTCCATCAAGATTTTGTGCATGCATATAGCGGGGCTAATCCCTTTGATGTCGGCAATGGACCATCCTAGAGCTTTCTTGTGTGACTTCAGTAGCTCTATCAACTTCAATTCTTCTTCATCATTCAACATCGCCGATATCACAACCGGTAAAGACTCATCCTCACCAAGGAATGCGTATTTTAGATTTGTCGGGAGTGGCTTCAATTCTAGCTTTGGTGGTACTTCAATTGAAGGCTGCACATCCGCCACGAAAGTATCCACCACACAATCATTTTCGAGATTTGGTTGATCCATTTGAGCATCCTCACTTTCATCAAAATCAAAATCAACTTTAATTGTCGAACCAAAATCTCTTTCCAAGCTCCCCTTATCATATACGCTTCCTTCTATACTTGCCGAGCAACGCATCTTATCAAAGATACACTTGTCGAGGACGTCAACTCTAAAGCACGCTTTTGCATCACTAGGATGCTTCATCGCTTTCTCCACATTAATGGTCACTTGCTCACCATTAATTCTAAACGTGACTGAGTTGTCCTTTGCTCCAAGCAACACGTCCCCCGTGGCAAGAAACGGTCTGCCAAACAGAATTGGCACCTCTTTGTCCTCGGGCATATCCAATACTATGAAATCAACGGGGATGACGAACTTGTCTACCTTGACCAAGACATCCTCTACTATTCCATTGGGCTTCACAATGGAGTGATCAGCCAGTTGTAGAGCAATGTCGATGGGCTCCATTCTGTTCTCCAGTCCAATGGCACGTGCTGTTTTCAACGCCATCAATGAGATCCCCGATCCTTGATCCAACAGACATTTTGTGAAGATTGTGTTGCCTATCTCACAAGGAATCACACAACTTCCCGGATCCCTCTTCTTCATTGGCATCATTCCCGAAATCAGTTGTGAGCAATTCATGCTCAAAGCCACTATCCCCTCATCTTGCAATTTCTCCTTATTTGCCATCATATCCTTGAAAAATTTGGAGAACTTGGGGAAATTAGTGAAGAGGTCCACCAACGATACATCCACATTCACTTTTCGAATCACGTTCATCATCCACTCGAAGCTTTTCTCCTTTGGAGCTCTTTTCTTCCTCTTCGGTGGATATGGTGGAGGAGGAATGTGATCGGGGAAGTTGAACTTGCTTTTCGGGTCTAATGCCGGACTTGTCGTCAGCTGTCCCTTTGATCCCATCTCTACTTTCTGCTTTCCCTTCTTTTCTGCCAAAATCCTCTCGCTTAACTCAGATTCTACACCATTTTCCATACTGCCGGATGCAACCTGTTCTTGACCATGTTGGGCACCCTGCACCAACGCGGGACTTCCCTTACATGCCTCGTCCGCCCCTGCGTGCGAGGAATGCAAGCCTAACATCTCATCCGCCCCTGCGTGTGAGATGCCGGAAGTACCTTGGCCGTCCATTGATGGTGTCGAATCCAACTCACGACCACTTCTCAAAACCACTGCTTTGCACTGTTCATTACCTCTCGGATTAGGTACAGTATTACTCGGGATAGTGTTAGGAATCCTCGTGTATGATGCCGTGGCAAGCTGTCCAATTTGAGTCTCGAGATTCCTCATTGTGGCATCGATCTGCCCAAACTTTTCCACAGTCTTATCTTTGAAGTTCTCATTTTCCTTTTGACTCTTCGTCATAAACGAGAGAATCTGTCCCAATTGATCCTCAACGGTTGGCCTCTTCTCATAACCTGGGGGTTGAGTGTTGTTCCTCCATTGATTACCCGAGTTGTTACTAGGACCAGCTTGATTCCACCCCGTTTGTTGAGGCCTCCAATTCTGCTGATTATTGTATTGGTTGCCTTGATTGAACCCTTGGCGATTGTTGCCAATATAGTTCACATCCTCCACGGGTGGTCCTTGAAGACTTGGGCATTGATCAGTATGATGCCCACCTTGGCACAACCCACATCTCATCATAGTCACAGCTTGAGGTTGAGGAGTCAGTTGAAGAGATTTCACTGCTTTTGTCATTGAAGACATTTGAGTGCTAATGTCCGCCAGCTGAGCCTCAATTGCGGTCACTCTTTCCGCGTCCTTAGTAGCACCAAATGTATCTCCTGCTCTATCAGCTCCTCGCCTTGGATTGTGCCAATTCCTTTGATTGTTGGCCAACCTTTGGAATAAGGCCCTCACCTCATCGTGAGTTAGATCATCTAGGTTCCCATTCGAACCTGCGGTCACCAATCCCGTGCCTTCACTGTTGAGTCCCTTGTAGAATTTCAAAAGGTCATGCCCCGGAGCTAATCCGTGACTTGGGCATTTTCTTATCAACTCTGTGAATCTCTTCCATGCCTCCGCGAAGGACTCATCATACTTCTGTCGGAATGAGGTGATCTCCTCTCTCAATTTCTCAATCTTCATTGGAGAGTTGTATTCCACAAGAAACAATGACTTCAACTCTTGGAATGTTGCAATGTTGTAGCCCGGTAATGAGTCATACCACGCTCTTGCCTTCTCCCTCAATGAGAATAGAAATAAGGCCCTCTTAATCCGATGATGCTCCACATTTGGAGGTCTACGAGAATTTGTCAGCTCGTAGAAGGCATTCAAATGGCTCACCGGATCTTCATCATCCCGTCCATGAAAAAGATTTCCTCCATTCACCAAACTGATGTAGTGAGGTGGAATGTTGACGTTGTCATTTGCGTAGGCACACTCCCCTGGGTACTCAATTCCCGATCTCAGAGTGTCGCCAAACCTCACCACGGGTGGTGGAATCTCATTGTTCTCTGCCATTGATTCACCGTCTGAATCCTGATCCCTTTCTTCTCGGTTATTTCTGAATGGACTCGAATAGTCCGGGAAGATCACAAACTCTGACCCTCTAACCTTACTTCTTCTTTGATAACAGAGTAGTCCAAACGGTGGTGTACCCTGTGATCGCGTGTGCATTCACCTTTTTTTTATTTATTTTTATTTTACCTACACAACAGAAAATACACCAAACACAAGCACAAAATATTCCTATTACCGAAAGCGAGACCTCTCGACAACTTCGGGGTAAGTACTATAAAACGTGTGTGCTTTAGTGTAAACTAGACTATCTAACCTAACCTAGAAGTTAAAAAGATGTCACCTTGAACAATATACTCCTTCGTCTTCAAGTCCAGACGTGGTAGATGGCTAACACCTTTCAAGAAAACGATAAAGGTACCTACAAAAAAAAAAGAAGATCAAATAAAATAAAACAAAACACAAACTAGAAGTTAAACAATCTATTGCCCTCCCCGGCAACGGCGCCAAAACTTGGTGTGTAATTTTGGAGTTCAATTATCAAGTGTTTAGTCACACAAGTTTGATTAATTAACTCTAATATTAGAGCAATACTGCAAGAATACAGTGTCGAATGTAATACTTCGAGTGTCGATCCACACGGAAGGAGTTGATTATTTAATTCTAAAACAAAGAAAAGACATAAATGAAGGTATTTTGTTTTGAAGATTTTGATTTCCAAAAGTTGATTACAAAATACTACTGCAAGTTAACTAAGGAAGACTTTTCAAACAGGAAAAAGACGTCACTCCAAGTTGCTCACGAGGCTTGTATTATTCTACACCGATATTAAAAGCACATATTTGGGATTAACTAATCAACCTAATCGCGTCCACTGAACATGTCTACGACGTATAGTTCACAGTCAGCTGAACACTTGTTCCATGAACCAACTTTCAACGACATTTAATTCCTGCGGATGCGCGGGAACGAACGTCGTCTACTATAATCACTTACCTAATCCACTATCAATTTATCCCTTGAACAGTTCTAAATCGATAGCATACCAACAAACGATCAATCCTAAGCTATGTTAAAGAGACGATAGCAAAGGAATTAACATCACTACATCCATAGCAAAAAACATAGTGAATAAAATTAAGCACATTGTTGGACACAAACATATGAAATTAATGGTGTAAAAACATCCATACAAGCCTAGATTACAACTTGGAGTAACATAGGGAGCTTAGCCTAAAAACATGGTGAAATATGCAACAAAAACCGTAGGAAGCATGCTCTCGTTGAGTGGAATTGGAATATGGAGACGGGGCCTAGGAATGAAATTCCTCTGAATTCGCCACCCAAGTCAATCTCTTTCCTCAATTTTTCTTCCCTTTAATTAATGCTAGCCACTCCTTCACGTCACCCCCTTTCTTTTCCCTGACACCTTTTTCTTTCTTTTCTCCCCCCTTTCTCCGCCAAAAACTCCTCTCTCCTCTCTCTGAAACTGCCGAAAGAAACTGCATTTGCAGTTATAATTAAATCACCCGGCCGGGTGGTATTTTTGGGCATGAAATTAACCCGGCCGGGTGACATAAATTCGACCCCTCCTGGACTTCCCATGCCTCGCGAAAATCACCCGGCCGGGTGGTATTTTTGGGCATGAAATTAACCCGGCCGGGTGGCCACTTTTGAGAGCTTTCTGCACAGCTTTTCACCCTCCGAGTTTCCTTCTTTGTTTCACCATTTACTCCTCTTCCTACACCATAAAACACACTTTTGCAAGCATCAAACTATATAAATCATGTTAAGTTATGGAAATAACAATGTAAATTTGATTCACATCAGATCTTGACAGGGAATATTAGCTCATGCTGAGAATGAGCGACTCACTGATTGCTACGTGCCTTTCTTCCAGAATGACGACGCTTTTGAGTAACAGATTCCTGACTCAACTCCGTCCTTGCGTTCTCATAAGCTAGCACGTGTCCCCTTCTAGAACGTCGTCCTTGATAACAGAATGGTGCGCCATATCCAGCTCATTTCCTCACGTGTTCTTCTTCTAGAAGCCAGCGGTCCCCGCCTAACTGCTTGATCACTCCCCCCTGATCAACTCCCCCGATTCTTGGCCTTTTATCGCCTTTTGTACTTGCTTGACCAGTTCGGCCTTGCTGCCTTGGTCAAGTGGCATTTCTGCACATTTAACACTTATTTTGCGCGATAAACCGATCAAGTAGCATACATTTTACCCTTAAATCGATGCATGAAATGAGCCTTATCACATCATCAAGTTAGTATATTTCTTGAAATTAAAGTTAACTTATTATTTTATTTCTAAAAGAGGAGACTCTTGAGAAAAGTAATAATGAGAAATGAGAGAGTGATTTACGAGAATCGTGGAAAAGCGAAAAGGTGAACTTTTCTATTCTACATACTAATGTGGATGAAAATATGAAAATGTGAAGTTATGTTTGTTATTTATGCAAATGATGTTGTCTTGCCATAAATTATTTGTTTTATATGTATGATGCATATCTGTTTGGTTGGAACTTAAGAATCGAATTTGGGTCCGTGTGAGGGTGGTGTCCCTACTCGGATTAGTGTACACAGGTGACCGTGGAAGGTGGCCACCTTCCATGGCACAAAGATGATATAGTGGAGGTCGTTGGGAGGTGGCCACCTCCTCGGCTGGAGAAAGATGTAGGTGACCGTGGAAGAGCACCATCTCCACGGTACTTGGTGTTCAGATATGGCAGAAGTACAAAAGAACTTAGACTGGTCAGTCGAACTTTAACTCACAAAGAATTTAGTAAGCTCGGGCCTTTTAAGAGAAAAATCTCGAGTGTTACTGTGATGGCATGACAATATTTTCAACGTATATGTGTATATTTCGGCAATGTGTTCACTAAGTATCTTTGTACTCAGTCATGCATATATTTCTAAATGTGCAGATTGAGCAGTGATGGTGGAGAATGCTGAGCAGAGTTGTGATTTTCTTTTTATTTTAAGTAGAGGCTCTCGGAGGTGCATGTCTCTATACATGCAGCCGCATTAAATTCCGCTGCGTACTAATGTGTTGGACAACGTCGCCTGTTCTTGTATACTCTGATAAATCTCTATTAATAAGGTTTTTCGATTCCTTGTGATCAAGAGTTAATTTGAAGTTGTTTCTCTTGATTTCTAAGTGAATATTCGTTCATTGTTTTATCCCCTTTCTGTTCCCCTCTTCTTATTTCCCACCCCTAGTCACGGTTTTCCGGCTTTGCTATCCTTAGCAAAGTGCGGTCGTGACAAAGTGGTATCAGAGCAGTTTCTTCCATGCTCTGAACCTGAGAATTTCCTTTCAGTTATTAGTCTAGACTTGTTTGACTAGACTATATTTATTTGGCCAAAAAACTCTCAACACTCCCACCCATCGTGCTCAACGTAGAAAAAGGTAAACTTTTCTTTCTTTTAAAAGCAAAGTAGAGATGGTCAAAAAGTTTGAAAGGAGAAAGTAACTTTTTCAGTTATTTCAATTGAACGAATGAAAGTACGAGATTTTAGAGAAAGAGGTGATGAGTTTTATCGAGTAGAGACTCGAAAGAAAGAGCTGAAAGTGTGAGTTATAAAGAAAAGAGTAATTTGTTACATTCAAGAAAGAGTTTGGAAATTTTGAGAAAGGAGATGATGTTTCTTTGTCAAGTAAAGGCTTTGAGGAAATAGTTGATACATTTTTATCGAGTAAAGACTTTAAATGATGAAGGGAAAACGTATCATTTTCTTTTAAGTAGATGTAGTGAAATATGCAAATTATTACAAAAAGGGAAATATTTTTTTTCTCGATAATGAAAAGTTAAAGGATTTTTGAAAGAATGTGCCTTTTCGAGTAAATTCATGAATCACATTGCATGTAAGGTATTTCCAAGAACTAAGTATATTAAGTGACTCATGCTAATTTTGCAATCAAAAGTGTCACCCACAAGTGTACGTGATAAGTAGCAAATGGCAAGCTAAAATTATCGATCCACGAAGACTAAAAACCGGTTTGAGTACTATGATGCAACTTTGAACACTATCTAGACTAATAAAAGAGGTTTTTAGTTTTCTTAACTAAGATCAAAGAACAAATAAGCAAATAAAGGCAAATTAACTAAGTAAAGCAAATAAAAGATGATTTTCACACAAATTGGGAAAGGTAGGGATATGGATCCGTCGGTATAGATCACGGGTGTCACCTAGGAATCATGCTCATCTATTGGGTCTCATGTGTGGCTAGGAAAGTCGGGAGGATTGGTTAGACCCCCTCTCGGGTGCATCTAACACGTGGATAAATCTCTAGTGTAGGAGTCTACCCCATACAATTCGAGATTGACTCCCTAAAACAACGGACCCAAGCCCTCTCTCTAGCTCATGCATCTCTCGATCACATGTAAGGCACGGAGTTGTTGATTACCTAACCATTCTAATCTTGCATTTATCAATGTCAACAATTACAACAAGATATATCAAATTGGTAGCTAATCAATTGGATAATAAAAGCCCAATAACTAACAAAACCAACACAATGAGATAGATAAGCATAAATCTAGGTTCAACCCATGGATTCCATACAAACTTCACCAAATCCCTAGCTACTCATGATCAAAGTCAAAACAAAGGAAATACAAAGGAAATGGAAAAATAACATAATAGAAAGATAAACTAGAACTCCCTATAGGTGGGATTGATGGTGGGGAGTCTTCTCCTTCAATCTCTTGAGAGGAGAAGCTCATTGGCCTTCAAATCCTATTCATTCTCTTGTTTCAGCTCTTGATTTGGTAGTGTGGGAGTTAGGGCTCAAATGTTTGAAGTCCCCCTTTTATATTCAGAGTGAAAACCAGGGTTAAATGAGGGATTAGTCAAAACACCCGGTCGGGTGATCTGTAAATGGAGAAACACCCGGCCGGGTCTTCTCTCTGGAGCCCGTAACCACATGGAAAACACCCGACCGGGTTTTCCGGGAAATGGAAAACACCCGGCCGGGTTTCTTCTCTGGAATCAGCCTCGTTCGCTCCGTTTTAACCTGCTTTTACTTTAAAACTCCAACAAACTCATTATTTCATCTAATTGATAACTAAATGGGTAAAAACGTATAATAAACACCTTATTCAACAAAAACATGGGTTAATCACCTTTAAAACAATCCTAAACTATGAGTTTGTCATTAAGCTATGTGTTCCCTCTAAGAACATAGTATGGACTCGAACATAGACGAACAAATTATAAACATTTCTCGCTTTCCCGAGCGGTGAAGAGAAAAAGTATGTAATCAGAAAGAAAGTTAGTCATGAAGAAAAAAGAAAAAAAAAAGAGAAAAGAAAAAAAAAGAAGAGCGTTTGAGTTGCGAACGAAGGATATTTACTTAAAATTTCAGGAATTAGATACCCCTCTTCTATGTCCAAACAAAAGTGAATAATCTAGGTTGACCACCATCCTTGGAGACAATCCAGTCATAACAAAAGATAGTACACTCGTTGTGTCCGTACGTGGCAGAAGAATATAATTTCAACTTAGTAAAAAGAATTTAGTCATGTGTAAAAAGTAAAAGGCAACGAGAATGATCGTCGTGAATTGTCGAGAACACTACGGAGCCGTGATTTTCAACTATAGTTGTCGGACATAGTTGTGAAATGAACTAGTTCCCAAGATTTGCTTTATCATGCACAAAAGAGACAAAACATGGTGAAGTGCCCTTGTCGATTATGAAAATGATTTTAGTCTATAGTTTTTACCTTCATCCCAACAAAGTGGTGATCTGCACCTTTTCCCATATAGTCTTGTGTAGTGTCGTATTAATGGTCGTCTAGTTAGTATTATTGAATACGAATTATTTTTATTACGGGCAAGATAGATTCCCAGTTGTTCCCTCTATCATGCCCGACTGATCTTAGTATATCATTTGAATTTGAAGTGGTTATAGATTGTTTGTCTATTTCTGAGTGAAATGTTGTGTTAAAATGTAGTTTAGTGCCTATTTCCTTCTGAAAGCTTTTCAAAGTCTCGAGGTGATTCTCGATTCTCAATTCGATGTCATGGTCAGCGATTACCCAAATAACAATTATTCGTCATTTTATTTTCGGCAAACAATATCACAAAGTCCCTTGTTATACCTTTTCTAAAAATGCGGAAATGCTTATTTTTCTACCATCTCACCAAATTTTATTTCATGTCATTGGTACATCTTGGTGCTTCTTGGGTGGGTAATGTAAAGGTTATTGTGTGTCTCAGTCATGATTTTATTTCTAAACTCGCAGTAGTTCGACACACATAATTTCTCTTCAAATGTGAGGGTGTTATTTGCTCACCCCTCGAACCTTTCTATTACCTGTTCGCACTTTTGCTAGAACCCTCTCAAAGGTATCATACGGTCTTTGTGCACTTAAAATACCGCTTGTTTGAATCTGACCTTGAAATGATTTATGTTTGCAAATAGTCACCACAATTTCTCTTCATCTTATGTCAAGTTATGACTCAGCTTCAGTCCACATAAATTTGAACTCACCCTCATATTTTTGACACCCTTATTTGACTGCAGTCTCCTTTGACTCATTTGTGGTGAAAGCAATATTTTGACATTTTGAATTCTTACCACCAAATTTCATCTTGAAAGCTACTTAAATTATAGTTTTCAGATTAATCACTCGTCTTAGTCAATTTTACTCTTTCAAGAACGATATATTATTCTAGACCATTCATGAACCATCTGTGTTCTTTCAAACATAATTGTTGATGGTTGCCTTTGCAATAAGTCCGGTTCATCTCATTCTGAGTTTGTTACCTTGGATTGTCCATGAACCTAAAGATATTGTTGACGTGGTCTCCCATCATGATTTTATAAATCAAAGATCATTGCAACTCAGAGCATTTTGCTTGTTTTCAAATCCCATTGCGACTAATCATTCCAGGCCCTACTATATTGAAGTTCCCTTTCGATGATACCTTGAAATCTTTAGCTTGACAACCATTACGGGAACTCTTATTTGATTCAGTATACCTTCATCCTATGACTTATTCCACCTAGCAAGCTATTTCTCTAATGAATTTCTTAAGCTCAAGGATTATAGCTAAGACCATTGAAATAAACCGCTTAAAGTTGCACAAATTTCGGGACGAAATTTTTGTTAAGGTGCGTAGATTGTAACACCCGAACTTTTCTTATCCTTTTAGTTGTTCTCGAAAGGACGTAAATTTTCAAGCCGAATTAAATCTTTGTTTACTTTCAACACTTAAATGAGCATTGAACGTAGTATAGATGATCAAGAGGAGTTTAAGATTTCGTTTAATATTTGGAATAACACCGAGTATTAAATATTAAAGAAATTATCTTAAGTTACAAAACTTTGGGCCTAAAAATATAAAAGACATGTTGGGCCTAAGAAATTGCAAAATTTAATTACAATCTTTTAGTTTGAGCCCACTTGGAGCCCAATCTCATCGGCCACTTGTTAGTTTTCTCTTCCTACAAGATGTTACTTCAGCCTCCTCCTTCCACCTCCTGCTTTTATTTCATGTACTCCTATGTTTTAAATCACCGATCAATATCCCATTAAATCTCCAAGCAAATATGCACGATTTATACATGTGTCCTTTCCATTTTCTCTTCCAAATTCACAAATAAAATTCAAGCAAAGAAACGAGGGAATGAGCAGAGAATTTCCAAGAGGGTTTATAAAGCTTTCCCCTGAAGTTTCAGTTTACAGTAGGCAATCTTCCTCTCAACTTTTATTATATTTTCTACATCATTACATGAAGCATAACTTGCATAGATTATAAAGAACAAATCATCAATTGTCCCCAAACCACCAAAGCTACTGAACTTGACAGAAACAATAGCATAACTTGTCAGCAAGCTTGAAGTCCCATAACTAGAACATGATAATTTCCAAACCTTAGTTAAATGTAAAAGAAACAAAAAAGAGCAAGACTAAGGACGTAACTTCTGGTCAAGGGGCTGACCGACGACAGCACAAATCCGAGTAGCAGCACGATACTCTTTTCATTTCCAACTATAACTTCTTATAATACATAGTATAAAGTATATGCCAAGATATGTAATAAGTATATGAGGCGTGTCCAAATAAGGACACTTGTCAAAAAGGGACATTTGTCAAGAATTCCATGAGAATATAAAGGGTTGGTGTTATCAGCTTTTCAGTCACTATACACATGCTTCCTACCAGTTTCGAAATAGAAAGAGGAAGAAAGAATTGCTGATAAGTTGAAATAAAGTTCTTCAATCAAGTTTAAGTAAGTTTTGATTTAAAGTTTCTTGCATTAAATAGTGATTAATTGCAAGCCAAAAGAGGGAATTGAACCAATAATCAATAGACATCTCTCTTGACTTATGAGATGCTTTTTGCCTTAACAATTTTCCATCACAAAAAAGCAAAATCCATTTTCACATTATTCTTCCTAATAAAGGAAGGTGCTAAAAGTCCAGCAATTGCTTTGAGTAAAAGAAGTCACCAAAACCTTTTTGGGGGCTCACTACTTGGAAGAGTGGGAATGAATATATATGATCCACGAGGAATATTCTACTATTAAAGTAAGCAATACAAAATTTAATGGACCTAATTTATGTGCAATGATTCGTAAATCAAACAAAAAATTATGTATACACAGTTTACTTTCTCCGAAGCCTAACGTGTTTTTAACCCTCAAAACTATTTTAAAAAGTAATAATATGTAGATTAGATACGTTTGAAATTTGATACTCATTTGAGAATACATGGAAGATAATGATAAGTAGGAAGACTGAACTGTGATATGGTATAGCATACACATTCGAGGATATATTGATAAAGATGAAAATATATATATATATATAGTTTTTCATTGGAGAATATATTGAAGACAATGATAAGTAGGAAAGCTGAATTGTGATATAATAAGGCATACTCAATCGAGAATATATTTAATAGTGATGAAAATCTATAATTTTCCGAGGGGCCGGTGGAATGTTTGAGATATCCTAGGTACATGTGTGTAAATTGAGATTAAGTTTTTGCTTCAAGTTTTGAAAATGGTGTCATGATTGATTGTGTGGATGCATAAAGTGGGTGGGGCTGAGGCTTGCACAAGTGAAAATCATCAATTAGCCGTAATAGGAGAAAAGTTTTTTATTTAATCATAAGCCATCAATACCAATTTCGATGTCTATGAATTATGAACTAGAAGAGATTTTTCAACTTTATTTCCCAATAAGAGTCGCTTGTATGAAAAGAGGCTTTCTAGTTTTAATCATGTATATCTGGTATAAGGTCATCCATATTAAAAAATAGCATCCTGCCACAGTGCCACGTCCCGGCAAGACAAGGTGGGAGTGAGATGCGTTGCGAGCGTCCTCTCCTGGCGAGACTCATGCTAAGAGGGAGGAAGCACGGGTTGTCCCGTCATGCTACCTCCTGTTAAATTGAATTGTGGTTGTGTCACGTCCATAGCCTGATTAAGGATAACCTAGCCCGGGGTACCGTGACTAGGGGGATAGAAGAAGAGGGGGAAACAAGCGGGGAAACAAGCGGGGTAACAAGCCAACCGACAATTAAGTGTTCAAGATAAAATAAAGGAAACAATAAATACGCTCGATCATGCAGACGCGAGCGGTTGTTCGTACATATTCAAATTACCAGAGTCTTAAACGAAATAGAATATATCAGAGTCTTATATAAAATAAACGTTGCCTTTCTAGAGGCACTGCGGAAGCAAAAGAACTTGGTTCCATGTATGGAGACATGAACCTCCTAGAGCTTATTCTTGGTGGGCCAACAACACTCACTTCACTCAGCCACTACTCAACCTGCACATTTAGAAATACATGCAGGGCTGAATACAAAAAGTACTCAGTGAACACATTGCCGAAAAATACAAATATACATTTGAAAATTGTGGTCAAGCCATTATCACGGTAACACTTGGGGTTTTACTTTAAAAAAATGCCCGAGGTTACTAAAAATCATTATTTGACTGCAGTCCATTTTCTTTCTGTATTTTGCCATATCAGATCATCTTGTGCCATGGAGATGGTGTTCTCTCACGGTCACCTTAACATTCTTGTGTCGGGAAGGTGGCCACCTTCCTCGGTCACCAGACCTGCCCTCTGGCCATAGGTCTCTTGTGTACACTAGTCCGAGTAGAGACACCACCCTCAGTTGGACCCAAATTCGATTCACAACATAATTGGCCTCACGCCAAAAGCAGATAGGCACTATACACAAAACATCTATGGCAAGATAACATCATTTGAAAATGAGCAACAAACATAAGTTCGAGTTTTCACAAAGATCATTTGAAAATAGTTTTATTTTTATCCACATTAGTACGTAGGATAGAAAAGTTCACCTCGTACGCTTCCCAAGATTTTTAGGCGTTAAATCCTTGCTTCTCGGTGTTTAACTCCTCGTGAGTTCTCACTTTTTTCGAAAAAGAAAATAAATATCGGACTGTTTAAATTTTAAAAAGATGTAGTAATTTGAGAATGCACCTAACACCATATATTCCTTCTATTAAATTCCACAAAATATTAATTTGGCACATGTTAGATTACTAAAATCTAATTCACGTATTTAAGCTAAATTTTCACTAAAAGAAACTATACTTATTTAATTAATATGCATAAAAATTAGTTGAACTCAACATAGGCATAAAAAATGATAACATCTCTTCTTTCGTAAAGAGCTATTTTCAAAATAAGCCAAAATTACCTTCTTAAATTGTAGCTTAATTAAATAAGTTTTCGGAAGAGCTTCTGGGATTATTTTACTACAACCCAACTTATTCCGTATTTTATTACTTCAAGATAAATAAAATAAAAGAGACCCTATATAAAGACTTTCCCTTTCCTCCTTCACCACTAAATCTCTAAATCTCTCCACAAAATGGAACGGCCCCCTTTTCTCCTCACTTCTGCTTCTGCAACTTCCAGCACCGCCGTCGCCGCAGCGAGCACGGCGACGCACCGCCACCACCGTGCGCAGCCACAGCCGCCGCCGTCATCTCCAGATCTCCCTCTCGTTCAGGGCCGCCGCCGCGGAGGCCGCTGTCACCTCGCGCAGCCCCAGCCACCGTCGCCTTCCCCTTCGTGCGCGTCGCTGCCGCCGCTGTGCATGCACAAGCGGCGGCTCCGGCATCTCCCCTACACCGTTACTACACCACCGGCAGCCTCCCCAACACTGCTACGGCTACTGACTCCCCTCTCCGACAACACCACAACCACCATTTACTTTCTCCCAACAGTAAGAATATCATCCTATGTTCTCTAGACTTTTACTTTGTTAATTTATACATAGATAAAGTTCTTGGTGTTTGAAACACGTAGATGGGTGAAAGTTACAATTTTGATGGTTGATTTGGGGGTATGGCACTGTTTTCATCAACGACGGAGTGCCAGAAATCCGGCAGATTCATCCTCTAAGATAAGTCTTACTAACTGCCCTATGTTAGTTCTCCTATTTCAGTATCTTGGGGAAATATTGGTTTTAGCATGCTACTTGTAAGTTTTGGTGAAACTCGGAGCATTTGTTGTGTTATTGTGAGTTCTTGATGTAATATGTGGTACGGTGGTGCCTAGCATGTGTGTTCCTATATTTCATATCTAGTGTGAATGGATGTATATGCATAAAGAAAATGAAAGGAGGCTTGAGGTTACCTTGTGTGAGGAAAGAAAAGTGGGATTGTGGGACCTTGGTCTTGTGGAACTGCACTTCTCTCGATTTAGCACTAGACGTCACCACGGTTCGGAACCGCCGGTTCCGGTTCAAGAAAAGCATGAACCTGAACCGGCTTGTCCTAGGTTCGGCGGTTCCGGTTCTTGAACCGTGAATCGGTGGTTCACGTGAACCGGCCGAACCGCGGGCTCCTATCCGGTTCCGGGCCGATTCGTCCAGTTCGGCGGTTCAAGGTATTTTTTTTTACATTGTAAATTTGTAATTCAAGTAAAAAATGTAAATATACTTGCATAAATAAAATTAGAATAAAACGATGTACAAATGCAATTTTATTGATACAAATTACAACTTCAAAATTACTAATTACAACTTTAAAATTATAAATTACAACTTAAAATTTACAAATTACAACTTAAAAATTATAAATTACAAAAGACTTAAAGTCTTGATTACAATTTACAAATTACGTACTCGAAACAAAGGGGAGAAAAAAAATAAAGGAAAAGGACTTGAGCTCAACTTAAATTTAAAATTTAAGATGAGATGCATACGTATCCTCAATGCTCAATTGCATTTTGGAATCAAAGTCCACGTAGTTCTCTTACCTTGCTTACCTATTTGGCTTGATCGGAGGAATTGGCCTATTCTTCTTCGTCGGGGAAGTAGTCTTGGTCGGGTTGTACTAATTGATTGTCACAATCTGGTTCTTGGTCTCTAATTTCGGCGGAGCACCAATCATCAAGTAACATGGTGGCTTCCATGTTTTGCCCGGTGAGTCTACTTCTTCTGTCGTCCAAGACGTTGCCTCCAACACTAAAGGCGGACTTGTGAATGCCCCCCTTGTTGGTCGTCGTCGGCGAGGGCAAGTAACAAGGCAGCATTTCGATCTTCTTCCTCATACGAAAATTATATAACTAAGTAAAAATACTAACACAAAAATAAAACACATTGACACATAGATTTAAAAAATGAAATTATGAATTTAATAAACATGAATTAGCAAAAAACAAAAACATATTAGAACTTACTTGCGCTCGAAGAGCGGCTCGCCTTCCCACCTCCTCCGCAACTTGTGCTTTAGTAGGGGCATGTCGACGACGAGTATCACTTCGATCTTGGGCAATTCCCTTGCCCCGATCACCACCACGACGAGATGAAGACATGATATTTATGGAAAATTGAAAGAGGAGAATAGAGAGTAGTGTGATTGTGTGAATATGATAACGTGAACAACGTGAGTAAATTATGAGCGCAAATAAAGTAAACAACTTGAGAGAATGAGGATGGAGAATAGAGAAATTGAGATTGAGAAAAGAAATTCTTATTAACACAAGAATGAGGTGAGTAGAAATGAAGAGGATGGGGGTATTTATAGGGGAAATTTGTGATTAAATTTTAAAAAAAAATCAAAAATCAAAATTTCAAAATTTTGAAAATTCGCCGGAACTGCCGGTTTTATGTTGAAACCGCCGGTTTCGTCAACGGTTTTCTGACGAAAACCAGCGGTTTCTGACCCGATTTCTGAAAAGGCTGTGTAGGTCGGAAGTAGCCTGAAAAGTTGTCGGGAACCGCCGAACTGCCGGTTCCGGTGAAACCGACGGTTTTGAACCGCCGGTTACGGTTCGTCAAAATAGGAAACCTGAACCGGCCCGGCGAACCGGCGGTTCCGGTCAGTCACAGTTCGAACCGCCGCCGACGGTTCCGGTTCGGAACCGCCGGTGACGGTTCCGGGCCGGTTCGTCCGGTTCGGTTCGGTTTGGGGACCTCTATTTAGCACTTTGGATGTGTATGGTGAAATATTTGTTGAAAGTTATGGGGTGAAAGTGAGAGGTAAAGGCAAGTATATATATATACCTTGATTTGGCAAGTGGCTTATGGCAAATTAATTGCTGCATATCTAACTCAATCCATGTAAGAT
Source organism: Salvia splendens (assembly GCF_004379255.2). Taxonomy (NCBI): domain Eukaryota; kingdom Viridiplantae; phylum Streptophyta; class Magnoliopsida; order Lamiales; family Lamiaceae; genus Salvia; species Salvia splendens. Next base: position 16,648,655 of record NC_056036.1, on the reverse strand, counting down.
CTTACAAAATATATTGTTGGGATACCTTTCCTATACTAATACCGTGAGAAGGTGATGTTGGCATTCAATACCAATTTGACAGCACGTGTGCATTTATTGTGGGGATTATTCCCTTCATTTAATGTTGCTGATACTTTATTCTTTTTGTTGATCTCCTTTGGGGATCCTACGGCTATTGGAGTGGAGATTACTGTGATGTCTCTCTTTTCCACATCACATTTACTCTTCTTATATTGGAGTAAATCCTGTTACTTGAGATCCGGACTTGACATGGGATCAAATATAGTTGATATCCAACCTATTTGAGGATACGGACTTGACATCAGATTAAATATAGTGAATGTTAGAACTTATTTTAGAATATGGAATTCAATAAAGTTTATAATATAACTTATTTTAACATATGCATTAAATGCTAAGTGTTCCCTTCTTCGAGTACGAAAAGATTACAACATAACCGTTGGTGGCTCTTGACAACCAACTTGGGTTGGAAGCACGGCATTCAACGAGCCGTCCGGGACTTGCACGTCTCCTCTTTCTCCAACGTGTAGTAAATTAAATTTAGATAATTTGTAATGTTAGACTTCATTGAACTTCCCGCGTGTGTACCGGACATTACAAACTTTTACTTGGATTTAATATATTTACATATATTATTCTCACGTGTGCCTTGGCTCGATTTCCAAACAACCCAACGGTTGATTATTTAATACGAAGAGAGAGATACTCTTTTATATCGTAACAACACTAATTTATAATTATTCGTAGTTAAGCTAAGTTTAATAATAATAGTAATATCATAAAGCTTTGGGCTGTTACTGGTTGTATTTTTATTCATTGATAATTTGAATACACGGTAGTCTCCGTTAATAATTTGAATATACGGTAGTCTCTGTAGAAATCATGGTATTAAATATGCCCGGTCAATGGATTTTGACCAAATAATAAATGTGACGAGACATTTAATTTTGTGAAATTAAATGACATAGCGTCGATCTACATTTTACGTAGATAAATGTAGTATATTCACTTTCTCAAATCCGATTTCCGGTGAGTGAGAAATAGTGGATTAAAGTTGGGCAAAATTAGCTTTTATTAAAGCTTGGAGTTGGAGCTTAGAGAATAATTAACTAGTGTTAATTATCACACATTGGAGGATTAACACATCTTTTAATGTGTATAAATTAAGTGACTTTATGTTACTTAATAATTATAGTGGACCAAGATGGGTGAAAGAGCCCACACGCGCGCACACGCGCGCGCCGCCGCCGCCGCCCGCCCGCCCGTGCTCGCGCTCGCGGCCGCGGGCCCGGGCCCGGACCCGATCTCGTTCTTGGACTTGGACTTGGACTTGGCAATTGGGTGGTCTTTGGGCTTAGGGCTTTGCCCAAACTATTCTTTTTGGACCACCGCCGAGTCAGCAATCCAAGTGGCTTGACACGTCGTCAAGCGAGGCACAGTCACGGCTGCCACGTGAGAAATCCACACTCTCCACACACGGGTGGCACACTCCAGCCACACGCCTGTAACCGACGTCGGTTACGAATTGCCATGATGAGCCTTCAATGGCTGGTTGACCCTGCATGGTGGCTTGGCCTATAAATAGGCTAGCCATACCACTGCATTAGGACACACACATACAAGCATTCTGCATCATAAGCCCTCTCCCTCTCTCTGCATTGTTTTCTGTCGAAGCTCTGCCCTCTCCTCCATCTCGTTCGCCGGAGCTCTACTGATTGCGGTGCTGCATCAATAGAGACGTAGCCGTTTTACCTTTGGGGACGACACGCCAAACCGAATAGCACTACCGGGGCGTATCTCGTCTTGCGGGAAGAGGCCTCCTCGACTCGGCTAATCATACTGGTTTAGTAGTTTCGATTCTACGTTGTAATTTCTAAAGTTCAGTTCCTTCTTTTCCTTTCTTTTGGGTTGTATTACGCCCGGTTTTTGTTATCTCTTGTAATCCCCAGAAACCAACAATCGCAAGACGAGATAACTTGCCTTTGAAGGGATTTGGACCTTTTAAACTGAACTTAATAATTTTGAAACTTAAACACCTTTGCTGGAGATGTCGACGGAATCTAACACCACTGCTGCCGCCACCACCGCCGCCATTCCTTTAACCATGGCGACCACTGGACCGGTCAACACTTCATCGATTCCCTCGATGATGCCAACCCCCGGCTTCCAAGCTGCCTCATCCACCGTCCCTTGGGTTTGGGACAACCCCTTCGGGGCGTCCACTGGTTCCACCTTTGGTGGTTCGGTTGGTTCCACTTTTAATGGTTCCTTCGGATCCTTTAATGGATCGAGTGTTGGTGCATTCGGGCTCAATACTAGTGTTGGATCTTTCGGGATCAACACGAATGTGGGGGGCACTATGCCCAACACGAATGTGGAGGGCACTATGCCCAACACGAATGTGGGGGGCACTATGCCCAACACGAACATGGGGGGCTCTATGCCCAACCAAGTTGTTGGCTCCTTCGGGGGCAACGGAATTGGTTCCTTCAATGGACCAAGTGCGGCACCTATGGCACCAAGAATGATGCCACCCGCCGAGAAGCCACCAAAGTTTGGAGGATCTGACTTCAAGCGGTGGTACCAGAAGATGTTGTTCTACCTGACAACATTGGGCGTCGCCAACTTCGTCACGGAAAACGAGCCGCCCGCGCCAAGTGACCAAGAGACTAGGCTCGAAGTCATGGCGGACTATGAAGCTTGGAGAAAAGGGGATTATCTATGTAAAAACTTTATTTTAAGTGCATTAGATGATAGCCTCTATAATGTATACTCCAATGTAACCACATCTAAACAAATGTGGGAGAGCCTAGAGAAGAAATATAGCATAGACAATGCTGCAGGGACTGAACAGGTTGTAGCATCCAAGTTTATGGACTACAAGATGGTCAACTCTCGACCCATCATGGAGCAAGTCCAAGAGCTCCAAATGATCATCCACTCCTTAGTTGCTGAAGGGATGACCTTGCCCGATAAGTTCCTAAGGTGCACGATTATTGACAAACTCCCTCCAAGTTGGAAGGACTTCAAGAGTTATCTCAAGCACAAGTGAAAGCAGATGACCTTTGAAGACTTGATCGTGAAGTTGCGCATTGAGGCCGACGTGCGCAAAAGTGATCAAAAGGCTAAGGGCTTCACCCCAAATGAAGCCAAAGCAAACCTGTTGGAGCGGGGCGGTCCTTCCAACAAACGCCCTCGCCCAAACCGTCCAAACGACAAAGGGAAGGGAAAGCAGCCTTCAAAGAAGTTTGAAGGCGACTGCTACAAGTGTGGCAAACCAGGCCACTTTGCTAAAGACTGCCGCAGCAAGAAGAAGAAGCCGGCAGCCCACGTCGTTGAGAAGGAGTTCAAAGACTGGGATGAGAACGACCTCATTGCAGTGGTCACTGAAGAGGTTAACCTTGTTGATAACAAGGGAGGCTGGTACATCGACAACGGCGCTACTGCTCATGTTTGCTCCGACAGGAGCAAGTTTGCCTCTTACACGGCTGTTGGAGGAAGGAAAATCAACATGGGGAATCAAGCATCGTCCGAAATCCTCGGCGTTGGCAACGTGATTCTCATGATGACGTCTGGCGTCACAATCACTTTGAAGGATGTGCTGCATGTCCCGGACATCCGCAAGAACCTAGTGTCAGGATCAATACTAGTTAATAAGGGGTTTAAACTTGTATTTGAGTCTGATAGGTTTACTTTGTATAAGTTTGGAAAATCCCTCGGAAAAGGTTATGTAACCGATGGGCTTTTCAAGCTTAGTGTAGCAACTCGCAGTGTTGCAAAGTCATTGGCTAATAATAATAAAGCATCTACTTCCTCTTATTTGACCGAGTCTTCAAATTTGTGGCATTGTAGATTGGGACATGTAAATTCAAAAGCCATTAAAAGATTAGTTAATTTAGATTTACTAAAGGCTAATGAATTATATATCCAAGATAAATGTGAAATTTGTCTTGAAGCAAAAATGACTAAGTTGCCGTTTCACTCGGTGGAACGAAGCACAAAACCCCTTGAATTAATTCACACGGACGTATGTGATTTAAAGATGGTGCAAACAAGAGGTGGTAAAAAGTACTTTATCACTTTCATAGATGATTGCACAAGATATTGCTACATTTATCTTTTAAGAAGTAAAGATGAAGCAATAGAGGCGTTCAAAAATTATAAGAACGAAGTTGAGAATCAACTTGGTTGTAAAATCAAAATGATTCGAAGCGATAGAGGAGGAGAATATGTAGCCCCGTTTTAGGAGTTATGCAACGCAAGTGGTATAATTCATCAAACAACTGCTCCATATTCACCACAATCTAATGGTGTTGCAGAACGCAAAAATCGAACTCTAAAAGAGATGATGAATGCACTGCTTCTAACTTCAGGATTACCACATAACATGTGGGGGGAAGCTGTTTTGACAGCCAACTATATCTTGAATAAGATCCCTCTCAAAGGAAAAGATGTCACTCCTTATGAGTTGTGGAAGGGAAGTAAGCCATCCTACAAATACCTCAAAGTGTGGGGGTGTTTGGCAAATGTGATGGTTCCTCCGCCCAAAGAAGTTACAATCGGACCTAAGACGGTTGATTGCATCTTCATTGGATATGCACTTAACAGTAGTGCATATCGATTTGTTGTTCACAAGTCTGAAATATCGACTATCACAGTAGGAACAACAATTGAGTCGAGGAATGCTGTATTTCTCGAAAATAAATTTCCTTGCAAAGACAAGGAAAAGGTCTCAACCAATTCTGAGACAAGAATTGAAGAAGCCACTAGTTCTAAATCAGCAGATGCGGAACCTGAATCGCGCAAGCATGCAAGGCCCGATCCAAAAGATACAGTACTAAGACGTGGTAATAGAGTCAGAACACCAAAAACTTTTGGTCCTGACTACATTGCTTTCATGTTGGATGAAGAACCAACATCGATAAAAGTAGCCTTTGCTGGCCCAGACGGGCTGCATTGGAGAGAAGCTGTTCAAAGCGAAATTGATTCAATTTTGCTAAACCACACTTGGGTGTTGGTAGATCTACCTGAAGGTGCGAAACCTCTAGGTTGCAAATGGGTACTTAAAAGGAAATTTAAGGCCGATGGAACAGTGGATAAGTATAAAGCCCGATTAGCAGTAAAGGGTTTTAAACAAAAGGAAGGACATGACTTCTTCGATACCTATTCACCTATAACAAGGATTACAACTATCTGAGTGCTTCTCGCTATTGCTGCATTGCACAATCTTGAGATTCATCAAACGGATGTAAAGACCGCGTTTCTAAATGGTGAACTAGAAGATGAAATCTATATGGAACAACCCGAAGGGTTTGTAGTACCTGGACAAGAGAAAAAGGTATGCAAGCTAGTAAAATCTCTATATGGATTGAAACAAGCGCCATTGCAGTGGCACTTGAAGTTTGATAATGTGATGTTTTCAAATGGGTTTAAAATCAACGAGTGCGACAAATGTGTCTACATCAAGAGCACTAATAACGGTCACGTTATAGTGTGTCTCTACGTTGATGATATGTTAATCTTGGGTAGCAACACTCAAGTAATTAACGATACAAAGGCCATGTTAAAGAGAAACTTTGACATGAAAGACATGGGTCTAGCCGATGTAATTCTTGGAATGAAGATTCTAAGAACGAATGATGGAATCATCTTAACACAATCACATTATGTTGAGAAGATATTGAATAAATTCAAAGCCTATGATGGCGCGCCGGTTAAGACTCCAATTGAACTCGACGTTCACTTGAGCAAAAACAAAGGCGAGCCCGTTGCACAAGAAGAGTATGCACGGGTCATCGGGTGCATTATGTACTTGACTAATTGCACTCGACCTGACATTGCTTGTGCCGTGAATAAGTTAAGTCGTTACACGATCAATCCAAGCAAAGAGCATTGGAGAGCTCTTGTGAGGGTTTTGAGATATTTAAAACACACTCAAAATCTTGGGCTACACTTCTCGAGATACCCCCCGGTACTTGAAGGGTACTGTGATGCCAATTGGATATCCGATAATAGAGACTCACTTTCAACAAGTGGATATGTCTTTACTATTGGGGGTGGTGCTGTATCGTGGAAATCCACAAAACAGACATGTATAGCCCGACCAACAATGGAATCAGAGTTCATTGCCTTGGATAAGGCTGGTGAGGAAGCCGAGTGGCTTAAGAACTTCCTTGAAGACATTCCATGTTGGTCTAAGCCAGTGCCACCAGTGCTGATCCACTGCGATAGCCAAGCAACTATTGGAAGGGCAAACAATGGCTTCTATAACGGTAAGTCTCGACATATACGTCGACGACATAACACCGTGAGACATTTGATCACAACAGGGGTGATTACAATTGACTATGTGAAGTCAATAGATAATCTAGCGGATCCGCTAACCAAAGGGTTAAACCGTGATCAAATGAATAAGTTGCTAGAGGGAATGGGTTTGAAATCCACAAACTAAAGAATTATCATAGTGGTAACCCAACCATGATGACTGGAGATCCCAAGAACTTGGTTCAAAGGGACAACTAAGCTATGAGAGTTCATGAGAAACACTCAACTATATCTATTCCCTAGAGAGCAATAGAGTGTTGGAGAGCTTGCCTAGTGGTAAAGGCTAAGTCTATGACTTTTAATGTTTCTTAAGGATCTCAAAGAGATGGAATTCTCAAAGAGACCAAGTATGGCAAGGTACTTGACTAAGAATCACCTATGTAAGTGCGAAGTATGGTCGCTTCATAAAAAACGCACTTATGAATCCAAAGTGGTGTCCAAGACCGCAATGGACACAAAACGTGAGAACGGATGAGGTTGAGGTGTTTAAGCGTTAACACCATTGTCTCGGTGCACGCCGTGGGGGATTAGTTCAAAGTATCGCGCTACTAAGCCGCCTGTGTATCCGATGGTGTCGACTATGGAGGGTTCAAAGTCAACAACTACCTATCCTTATGCTTATATACCTCTCGAGGGTTGAGCTTGTGTCTGCATGCATATGCATTCGGCTATTTCCACTCATGTGGGGGATTGTAGAAATCATGGTATTAAATATGCCCGGTCAATGGATTTTGACCAAATAATAAATGTGACGAGACATTTAATTTTGTGAAATTAAATGACATAGCGTCGATCTACATTTTACGTAGATAAATGTAGTATATTCACTTTCTCAAATCCGATTTCCGGTGAGTGAGAAATAGTGGATTAAAGTTGGGCATAATTAGCTTTTATTAAAGCTTGGAGTTGGAGCTTAGGGAATAATTAACTAGTGTTAATTATCCCACATTGGAGGATTAACACATCTTTTAATGTGTATAAATTAAGTGACTTTATGTTACTTAATAATTATAGTGGACCAAGATGGGTGAAAGAGCCCACACGCGCGTACACGCGCGCGCCGCCGCCGCCGCTCGCCCGCCCGAGCCCGAGCCCGTGCTCGCGGCCGCGGCCGCTGGCCTGGGCCCGGGCCCGATCCCGATCCCGATCCCGATCTTGGACTTGGACTTGGATCTTGACAATTGGTCTTTGGGCTTGGGGCTTGGCCCAAACTATTCTTTTTGGACCACCGCCGAGTCAGCAATCCAAGTGGCTTGACACGTCGTCAAGCGAGGCACAGTCACGGCTGCCACGTGAGAAATCCACACGCTCCACACACGGGTGGCACACTCCAGCCACACGCCTGTAACCGACGTCGGTTACGAATTGCCATGATGAGCCTTCAATGGCTGGTTGACCCTACATGGTGGCTTGGCCTATAAATAGGCTAGTCATACCACTGCATTAGGACACACACATACAAGCATTCTGCATCATAAGCTCTCTCCCTTTCTCTGCATTGTTTTCTGTCGAAGCTCTGCCCTCTCCTCCATCCCGTTCGCCGGAGCTCTACTGATTGCGGTGCTGCATCAATAGAGACGTAGCCGTTTTACCTTTGGGGACGACACGCCAAACCGAAGAGCACTACCGGGGCGTATCTCGTCTTGCGGGAAGAGGCCTCCTCGACTCGGCTAATCATACTGGTTTAGTAGTTTCGATTCTACGTTGTAATTTCTAAAGTTCAGTTCCTTCTTTTCCTTTCTTTTGGGTTGTATTACGCCCGGTTTTTGTTATCTCTTGTAATCCCCAGAAACCAACAGTCTCCTATTCGGAAAATTTATATATTTCATGTAAAAAACTGAGTGAAAATAAAATAATTTACCTATTTGGAACAATATTGCCAATATACACAAATTTATTAGAAACATAACTTTGGGTCAAAGCCAATACAAAATCACCATTATCGAACACACGTTTTCAAAATGTAATATCTGAATTGATCATATTTACCCGTATAGGAAATATGGATACTAATCAAATATTGGGTTGGGAGACCATGGACTGCGTTACCACTGTCTAGTCACCGACTTTTTAACCTGAAAAACATTAAATTTGGGGTCTGAGTATGCAAGCGCACTCAGTGGAGAATACACTGCAAGCAGATGAAACCAATTGTGTAATGAATCATAACATAATGATTAACCATTTCAACTTAGTTGATGTCTATGTGAGACTAGTCTCGGTCTCTCGTGGACCTGGCCTCTTGTGGGTTGTTAGCTACCCATATGATCCTTCGTGGGCCCATAAGCTTATATGATTGATGCACGACACAATATTAATTATAACCATGTAACCACTACGCTTACAAATAAAGTTAACCCCACCTCGAAAGCGGCAATCCAAAATTACCTCCTCACGCTTGATTTGATTACCGTCCTTGAGCCTCAGCTCCTAGCACTTAAGCACTTTAAATTATTTTTAAACTTGAAAACTTGAACTCCTCTTTAGAAACTTAAAAGCTTCATTTTGATATAAATGAAAAAAGCATACAATGAGCCCAGAGAAACCATAATATTTAACAATTGCATACAACTATAATCTCGATCATCTATAAAACCATAATAGTTAGTAGTATTCAAATTTCAAAGGAACTTAACTAAGTTGATAAACAATAATTGGACCGAGTTTATATGGAGCAAGAGTTGTAAGATTGCATATGTATTTACCACGTATTAGTCAATAGTTTGTAGCAAGAAATGATTCCTCCTAGGCCATCTGCAATGTTGTCTTTTATCCGTCTCTTAACCGTCTCATCTCTTCACTATTCATGGGCCCCACTGTACTTTTCATCCCATCTCTTAACTAAGAGACAGTACTTGCACCCCTCCATCTCTTAACCATCTCATCCCTTAACTATTCATTCAATTTCATTTTTTATTTTTATTTCTAACAAATTCAATTAATAAAAACATACTTCATTAAATAAAATAAAATTACAATTTAAAATTCTAAAAAAATAAAAAACCACATTAATAAAATCCTAAAAAAAAAATGCATAATTTAAAATCTTCCACTCACTCTCTCGAAATTCAAAATCTCAAAACTCAAAGAAGCAGAAGAAAGAGTTGTCTAATGGCGATCATGTGCGTCTACTGGTTGCCAAATTTAGCCCAAATGTGCTCCATTAGATCCTCCTGGAGTTGGACGTGGGAGGTAGAATCACGTGTCCTTGCCCGAACAAACAACCGATCTTGCATAGACGGATGCACTCCACTGCGAGGCGAACTACTTGCGGTAGAGCTTCACGGGGTTTCAGGGTCGAACCAATTTCCCGCCTCAGGTCCTTCGTCGGCGACAATTATGTTGTGCAAGATTATGCACGTATACTTGATGTCGATCATATTCTCCATAAACTACGTACGAGCCGGGGCTTTGATAATGTTGAAGCGAGCTTGGAGAACCCCGAACGCTCTCTCCACATCCTTGCGAGCAGCCTCTTGCTTCTGCGCAAAAAGAGCCTGTTTTTCGTTCACCGGCATGTTGAACGTCTTCACGAAGGTTGGCCATTTCGGATAGATGCCGTCGGCAAGATAGTACCCCATTTTATACTGCCGGTTGTTAGCGATGAAGTTGATGGCCGGAAGTAGGTCTCTCCCCATACCGGGTTGTCACAAAAGTAGTCGGGTACCAACCTTGCGGCGGCTTCCTCCCAGTTACGATGGATGTAAGTCCGTGATCGCCTTTGAGGCGCCGCAGCTTCCTCCTCCTCCCGACGTCGATCTTCTGCTAGCGATTCTTCCATTATTCGACGCATTTGCTCAAATGGATCCATAGATGGATTAAATTTGGGAGAAGAATAATGTTTTGAGATGAAGAATGTAGAGTAATTGAGAGTGTTTGAGTAAGAATAGAGAGTTTTTTTTGTGGATTAATTTGTGGGAATGGTTTGATATTTATAGAAGTGATTGGGGGCTTCAAAAAAATTTAAAAATTTGTAAAAAAACGGCTATAAACGGCTAGTATAATTTTGGGTTTTTTTTTTAAATTTTTTCTGAATTTAAAAAAATAATAAAAAATACATTTTCAACGGAAATAAACGATGCCCACTCGCGGGCCGGCGAGTGGGCGTCACGGACGAACCGCAGCTCGCCCCAACGCGCGTGGCGAGACAGCTCGCCAAGTGTCTCTCCTCGATGAGTTACGGGGACGGGTTGGGGACGAGACGGAGCCCGCAATGCTGTCTCGCTACCGTCTCGTCTCTCCGAAACGAGATAGGGACCGCAACGAGACGCGTTGCGGATACCCTTAGGGCACGCTTGTTTGCCATGTTGGTCTAACATATGTTAGCATATATTAAACACTATTTTTATGTTTTAATTTTTGCATAGTAATCACCTTTGTCCGCTTGTTTGTCAATATACATATCACATGTTTGCCATCTCTCTGTTTGGCATGACACGTTGAAACGGTAGATACAAAAATCTATTGACAATTATAGCCACGTGAATTATTCATAATTCCCGAATTGTCCTCATTAACCCTATTTGGCGCTGAACCCAAATTTTATTCCGGCCCCCTATTTTCATCTTCTTCTCATACTTCATCCCCATATTTACCCCCTCGTCTGGACGCTGCAACCTCCGACGACGGACGCTGCAACCTCCGACGACAGATGAAATGTCAATTTTCCTAAAACTACAGCAAAGAAGGAAGCAGCATTATAATTCCAAACAAGAACCACTTCAAAGTCATTACAGCAAGTTTTAAAAAATTCCAAAAACGACTAAAACAAAGTGGATGTAGTTTACATATGCCTTGCACAAGCTCTAAAGGATAGGCATATAAAGTGGTACTTTGAAATTTTCGTATTGTGTGCACACTCAATCCATAGGTGAAATCAAGCTTCCCATTATGAACTCCACCAATCAAGACAAAGTTATTGCAAAATTTCCAATAATCATGATAGTAGAATAGAGCACACCGAAATCTCTTGGATTACAAAACAACAACATCTCAATTGAAATAAAATACAAATAACGTCAACCCACATACTGCATTCAGCCACAACGAACAAATCTAGCAGGCGAAATTGCATCTATTATGTACATAATCACGGTCGGTCACACAAACGAAGACGGAATGTTTTTTTGGAGTTATTCAACCAAATTACCTACTGAATTGGTCAGACATGGGTCGTGTGCGGTTGTCGGTGCAGGTTCAATTGGATTCAACCTCCACACAAAGGCAACGCCGACGGGATCTTCAATTGGATTCAACCTCTACACAAAGGCAACGCCGACGGGATCTTCAATTGGATTCAACCTCCACATACAACAATTAAACTGTGAAGGTGTATGTCCACCAAGAGTTTCGAAATAGAGTGTGTCGCTACCAAAATTGTCGAAATGGGGTCCGTCAAAATATCACCGCGGATCTGGTCTTCTTGTTTTTTAGCTTTTGGGCATTCATCAAGGATCGAAGGGAGTCAGTGTAGTGGAAGGCGGTGGAATAAATGAAAGAGGGTATCAATGTCATTTGTTGGTGAGAAGCCCTATCATTTTTTTGGGGATATTGGACAATCACAGCTTTCGGAGGGTATAGAGATATCTATATTTTTGAAATACTAAACACCAACAATGTCGGGTTTTGAAATTGTATGTCGGGTTGTGTGGAGTCCTAACACGGCAAACAAACATAGATATTAGGATAGATAAGGGGGGCTATATATGTCTAACATGTCAAACAAACGTGCCCTTAGTGTTTTATAGTAATATGTTGTGATCTTGAGGATACATTAGTCACAAAAGTGGGAATTCTCATATAAAGATATATGTGCATGCAATACTCGATCATTTGCAATATATCTTTTTGCCGACATATTCATAATAATGGTATACACGATTTAAATTACTAGTACAATTTATCTTAAAAAATATAAACCTTTTAAAAGCATAAGTTTGAATAGGTACATGGAAAAAAAATAAGAAAAATATAAAAAAATAAAATTAAAATATTGTTAGTGAAGAATATATTTCACCATTCCACAAGTGTGACATCTTTTATGGGACAAAGAGAGTACCCCCTCCGTTCCGAGGAAGATGACCCCGTCCTTGGGCGGTACATGATTTTATGTAATTTTATTTTGTGTGTTAGACGGAGAAAATAAAGTAAGAGAAATGAAATAAAGTTGAGAAAAATAGGTGTTATTTTTATTAATTGATCATTTTAAATGAGACAAATTAAAAAGAAAAGTGAGTCATTAGTGGGACAGAAGTACTACTCCATCTGTTCATATTAGTAGAGTCATTTTGTTATTTTAGTACATTCCATAGTAGTTGAGTCATTTTTCATTTTAGTAAAAATCAACACATTTCTTGTCACTTACTTTACTATGTCATATTTTACTCTCTTTTACTTTATTCTCTATTTATCTTTTTACCTTTTTTATTTTCTACTTTATGCTTTCTCTACCTAACCCACTTAACACAATTTTTTTAAAATCTCGTGCCGAAAAAAACGCATCCATTACTATGGAACGGAGGGAGTACTACTTTTAAAGGACGGGGGCAAGGAAGGACGCCTTGCGTCTAGGACGTCTAGGCAGGCGGCACCCAACAAATAAAGATAAAATGAGTACACATTTCCGATGAGAATAGTTATTCCGCAACCGGCGAGGTAATTAACTCTATACTGTTAGAATAATACTCCTATATTTATTTATTGATGCAAGAGCCCAAGAGCATATACTATGATTGATTGTAATTAAAAAGAGTTTACAACAAAAAGTAGGTCAGTTTCAGTCACTCCCCCTGCTAAAGCTTATTTACCAGAAATTATAGCATCTGAGGGTACTTCCATCTCCCTCTCCTCCATAAAGATTAAATTCCTTCTTAAAATTCTCTTACTCCTCACTTGAAAAAAAAAAACCAAAACTTTGCATGCTCCCTTTCCCTGACACATTCCACTTCCACCACGGTTCTACTCTTTCTACTAGGAGCACAAAGTATTGCTTCAGAAATAATTTCTTCTTACAAAAAAATGAGATACCAACAAGTTTTGAGTATTTTTAGTTGCTGCTTTTGTATTAATTGGAGAAAGAGAAGCCATGTTTTGGTGCATTGATTGATCACGTAAGCGACGGTCCGTGTGTCTCTTCATTGCTTATATCATCATCTCTTCTAGAGAGAGAAGAAGAAGGAAAGTCTGTGTTCTCGCGTTGAATTCCTCAGCATCTTTTCACTTTCACACCTTTACACAATCAAGATTCAATTTTTAGGATTCCAATCGCGATGAGAGGCACGATTGAGCAGACCCTCACGCCGGAGGCGTCGGGCGTCCTGAGCCAGTCAATTGCAGAGGCCCGCCGCCGAAACCACGGCCAGACCACGCCGCTGCACGTAGCGGCGGCGCTCCTGTCATCGCCGTCTGGGTGCCTCCCGTTGGAAATTATTTAACATCATATATTCAATAATACAGAATTGAATATAAATAAAGCAAGATCTTCGAACATCATGTATTTCACGTATTAACCATAAACATGATGGATCGAAAACTTACCTTGACGATCCATAGCGGAAGCGATTGGGAAAGACGGAGAGAACTTCCTCGGACTTTGGTGTAGTTGCGCAACTCCAACTCCAAGGATTTGTTTCTCTCTCTTTCCCTCGTTTATGTGTTCTCTGTAATGTGTGTGATTTGATGGGATCACTCCACTTGTATATAGGCAGAGAGAGGACAAACCCTAATTATAAAAATATTAAAGCCCTTTTCCATCAAAGTGGCTATTAATATGAACGTTTCTTATTGATCAAGAATATAAATTGATACTACTAATTGATCACAAAAATATATGTACACACGTTCCTTTCCTTAATAACCAAGGGAATGAAATATTCATTCCAATTAATGGCAATCAACGACATACATATATATTCACATATATTCTCTTAGTATTAGTCAATTATATAATGACTAATCACTTATTGATTAATGGCTAATTTCCATTCCAATTAATATAATAATTAATTGATAGCCAATTAATTAGGGTAAAATGTGTCTTATACCAAGTTAATATATTATATCAAAAATCCAATTCTATTTAGGATTCTATCACATGTCACATATGTGAGACATAAAACTTACATTCTCCCACTTAGCGAACATGTGGGACACAAAGTTTTCGATTCTCCCACTTGTCACACTTGACAGAGCCACAGTAAAATAGACATAATAAACATAAGGCGCGCATAATATTGGACTTTGTAAATACTTTCACCATTGGCAAACATAAAATATTATATTAGAGAGACTACTAATGTGGGTCATGGCGGGCGTACATCATTCAGTCGACGTAGTTCCTTCCATGTACCACATCACCAATAACCGCACTAATATAATCTATAAGTGACACTACGTTCGTAATTGTCTTATTTCAAGACCTCATGCATTAATACTAAGAACGTACATATGCATATCAAATAATAAGTATATGCAGGAAAAGTAGAAATAACTTTATTGAATTCAAAATATCTATAACTTAAGTGCCTGAACCAACATGGAAACATAAAGATTAGACGTTTCCATACCCAAGACTCATTATGTTAACTTATTCCATAAATGTCTTAGGCGGTAACGCCTTAGTCAATGGATCAGCAACCATAAGCTATGTGCTTATATGTTATATAGATATTATTTGTTCCCAAACTTCATCTTTCACGATAAGAAACTTTAATTCCATGTGTTTAGCTCCTTGAATACTTGTCATACTTACAGAAAGATACGATTGCACTATTATCACTATACAATTTCAAGGATATGGATATTGAGGAGACAATGCCAAGGCCTGAAATAAAATTTTGCAATCATTAATGCTTCAAAGCAAGCCATAAATTCAGCTTTAATGGTGGACGTTGAATTAGAACTTTGTTTTATACTTTTCCATGATACGGCTCATTCAGCCGTAAGAAAAATGTAACCAAAACTTGATTTTCTAAAGTCAACACATCAAACATAATCTGAATCGGAATATCCAATCACTTTTTAATTGATCAGATTTCCTAAATGTAAGCATATAATCTTTTGCCTCTTTAAGTATCTTATTATCATCTTTGCACCTCTCCAATGTTCAATGTCAGGGTTACTTTGGTAACAACCTAGCATTTTGAGCGCAAAGCTAATGTCTAGTAGTACAGACTTGAGCATACATCAAACTTCCCACGATAGATGCATAAAAAATATGTTTCATCTCTTTATGTTCTAATTCAGTTTTTGGACATTGATTCAAACTGAATCTGTCACCTTTATGAACTGGAACAACACTTGGAGAACATGCACTCATCCCATACCTCTCTTAAAGATTCGATCTATGTAGCTTTTATGAGACAATCCAAAAGTCCACGTGATTGATCACAAGATATTTCTACCCTATGACGTAGGATGTCTCACACATATCTTTCATGTTAGAATTTCTAGAGAGATAATTTTAGTGTCATGTAGTAATCTAATGTCACTACTAGCAAGCAATATATCATCAACATACAGAACCAAAGATATAAACTTGCTCCCACTAACCTTGAGGTATATGCACCGATCAACGATATTTTCTTTAAAACCAAAAGCAGTAATAGTGTCATGAAATTTAAAATTCCATTGTCGAGAAGCCTATTTCAGTCCATAAATTGATGTCGTAAGTTTGCAGACTAAATTTTCATTCCATTTCTTAATGAAGTCTTCAGGTTGTTTCACATAGACTTCTTCTTACAAATCATCATTTAGAAAAGCAGTTTTCACATCCATTTTATGTAGTTCCAAGTCGAAATGGGCTACAAGTGCCAAAATGATTCTAAGTGAGTTCTTCTTTGGTACATTAGTGAAAGTCTCTTTATAATCAATGCTATCTTTCTGAGTATAACCTTTGGAAACAAGTCTGGCTTTAAATCGTTTGATTAAACCATTCATGTCGAATTTGGTCTCGAAGACCCATTTACACCTAATACATTTGTGTCTATCAGGTAATTCGACAAGGTTCCAAACTTTATTATAATCCATAGATTTTAACTCTTCTATCATGGCATCAATCCATTTATTAGAATTATTACGCTTAATGGCTAGTGAAAATGAAACTGGATCATTACGTATTCCTATATCACATTCGGATTCTTGGAGATATGCCACATAGTCATTAGAAATGGCCACCTTCGTTCTCATTAAGAAAGCATTAATGGCACTTCTGGAGATGTTATTTCCATACCTATGTTCAATGACTTAGGCATCATTATTAAGTGGTTGGTCATTCAAATATTGTTAGGCTGTTCAACAATATTTGGCCACTTAATTCTTAAGGAAATGAGGGAAGAGGAAAATCTACCCTTATTTCACTAATGACCGCATTATGAGTGTTAAAACTCCCATTGATCTCACCATTCTCAAAGAATCATGTATTTCCAGTTTCCACAATTCGCAAGCTATTATTAAGACAATAGAACCTATATCCTTTGGATTTTTCTGGTAACCCATAAAATAACCACTAACTGTTCTAAAATCTAATTTCTTTTCTTGCGGGGAGTACACTCTAGCTTCAGCTGGACAACCCCAAACATGAAGGTGATGTAAACTAGGTTTCCTACCTGTCCAAAGTTCAAAGGGAGTCTTTGACACAACCTTACTAGGAACCCGATTTAATATATACACTGCAGTTCTTAGAGCATACATCCACAACGATACGGGTAAGGTAGAATTGCTTAACATACTTCTAACCATTTCCATGAGGGTTCGGTTACGTCTTTCAGCAACACCATCCTGCTGAGGCGTACCAGGAATTGTGTATTGAGCACAAATGTCATGCTTTTCTAAGTATTTGGCAAACGGTCCAGGTAATTAGGGCTGGCAATTTTTGACACGACACGATAACACGACACGAACCGGCACGAAAATAATGGGTTTGGGTCAGAGCTTATTGGGTTCGTGTCCTTATCGGGTCGACCCGTTAAGGACACAAAAATTTCGTGTCGTGTTCGTGTCGTGTTCGTGTCGTGTTCGTGTTATCCGTTAACAATACGTGTTCGTGTCGTGTTCGTGTCGTGTTCGTGTTATCCGTTAACAAATAATATTTTAATATTATTAATTCTTATTATTTTCATTTTTAATAGGTTTAACCGTTATCAGGTCGTGTTGTTATCGAGTCGTTATCGTGTCATCTCGTGTACGTGTTGTTATCGTGTCGTGTTGACCCGAATTGGTTCGTGTCGTTAATGGGTTCGTGTCGTGTTCGTGTCGTGTTCGTGTCTGAGGATTTCGTGTCGTGTTCGTGTTCGTGTTTGAGGTTTTCTTAACGGGTCGTGTTCGTGTTTGTTGTTATCGTGTTCGTGTCGTTATCGTGTCGACACGATAACGACCCGACACGCACGATTTGCCACCCCTACAGGTAATTGGCCCATTTTAGTGGTACGACCATAAAATTCACCACCTCTATCAGTTCGAACAATTTTCACCTTTCTATTTAATTGCCTTTCAACCTCAGTCACAAAATGTTCAAGTGTTTCTGCTGCCTGAGATTTTTCATGCAATAAATAAATATATCCATAACGCGAATAATCGTCAATAAAGGTGATAAAATACTTTTCTCCACCAAAATTTGGGACATCAAAAGGTCCACAAATATCTGTATGTATAATTTCAAGGAGCTCTGTGCTTCTTGTGGCATTTTTCTTATTGTGTTTGGTTTGTTTACCTTTAATACAATCCACACAAACAGTAAAGTCTATAAAGTCTAAATTCAAAAGAATATTATCCTTTACAAGCCTCTTGATTCTTTCACTGGAAATGTGATCCAGTTCCTTTATGCCATAAGAATGATAAATTCGAATGAATATTATCCTTTAGATGCTCCTTCGGTTGCAATGTGAGCATGAGATGCACGCTCAAAGAAGTTAGTTCCATTAAGTTGGGGAACGATTGAGGTAAACATACTAGTAAAAAAATATATGTTTTTACATTATAGGAGCAATTAAGAGATGAATGCTCACATATAAAAGCTTTGAATAATAACACGATCATTAATTTGAAAACCCATATCATGAGGCAATTATGAAAACTCCTTTGGGTAGTCTTCATACAATAATAAAAATCATGCTTTTTTAATATCCATATCTTAGTTCAACAATTGAGTAATAATAAATTGGCGTTACCTTTGGGTAATCGATACAAATTTAAATTATTAACTCCATTAGTGTTCATTATGTCGCAAAGACTATTTCCTTTGGGAATCTAGACCTTTTATGACAAACAAACTATTTAGATAATGAATAGCCACAACAAGCATGATGATTAATTGCATACATAGATTTTCATACTAACTTGATTATAAATTCTTCTTATTTTACCTCACTTTGGTGATTGTAAAATAAACATTATATAATCAATAATGTATAATGATTAATTGTTTAAGCAGATTTTCACTTAATTTGATTATAAACTTCTATTATTTTACCCCACTTTGGTGATTGTAAAATAAACATAATATAATCATAAATGTATAGTGATTAATGGCTTAAACAAATTTTCATATGAATTTAATTATAGACTTTACTTATTTTGCCTCACTTTGGTGATTGCAAAATAAACATAATATAATCATGATTGTATACATTCAAACATAAATTGAATTATGTAATCATTTATTCCATCGTCTCGATAGATTCATAATCATGAAATATTTAATTGAAATCTCAATTCACCCATGCACACATTCAAACATAATTTACATACAGTATACACAATTAATATACCTAAATCAATTCCATATGCATAAATAGAATCAATTTGGAAACAAATATTTCCAAACATAATCATACAAAATAAACAATCTTTAATTGATACAGTAAGTAACCAGTACAATTCACAGACAAATTATGCTAACAAAATTAAATAAACTGAATTACACTCCTTTCACCCACTGTCTCGATGCGGTGCATAAACAATTTTTCCATAAAGAGACAATCAAAACATAATTATTTAATTTGATAAGTGCGCATAATTAGACACATGAATCCGTTAAATTTGAATACGTAATACACGAATTGAACCAACTTAATTTGAATTCACAATTCAAAGTAGTCATTGTACGCGTGATTCATAATCCTAACAAAGCAAAAATGAATTCACTAAACATCCCAACATATTTTAATTTGGAAAGTATCTACTACTGTAATCAAATATTTTAAATGTGAATTGAACAAGAAAAAAGATTATCACGAGATTTTGTAATTTTCTATTCCAAGATTTTGAATTATTTGAATTCAAAAAAGTACTTCATCGATAAAAAAAAGCTACTGGATTCATCAACACAAGACAATAAACTCAATTAATTGTCTCACCGCGCATAGATTTAAAACAAAAGACATAAATTATGGTTTCAATAATACGAAAATACATGAGTTCTCAACCATGCTCTGATACCACATGTTGGAAATTATTTAACATCATATATTCAATAATACATAATTGAATATAAATAAAGCAAGATCTTCGAACATCATGTATTTCACGTATTAACCATAAACATGATGGATCGAAAACTTACCTTGACGATCCATAGCGGAAGCGATTGGGAAAGACGAAGAGAACTTCCTCGGACTTTGGTGTAGTTGCGCAACTCCAACTCTAAGGATTTGTTTCTCTCTCTTTCCCTCGTTTATGTGTTCTCTGTAATGTGTGTGATTTGATGGGATCACTCCACTTGTATATAGGCAGAGAGAGGACAAACCCTAATTATAAAAATATTAAAGCCCTTTCCATCAAAGTGGCTATTAATATGAACGTTTCTTATTGATCAAGAATATAAATTGACACTACTAATTAATCACAATCAATTCTAATCAAATCATAAATATATGTACACACGTTCCTTTCCTTAATAACCAAGGGAATGATATTCATTCCAATTAATGGCAATCAACGACATACATATATATTCACATATATTCTCTTAGGTATTAGTCAATTATATAATGACTAATCACTTATTGATTAATGGCTAATTTCCATTCCAATTAATACAATAATTAATTGATAGCCAATTAATTAGGGTAAATGTGTCTTATACCAAGTTAATATATTATATCAAAAATCCAATTCTATTTAGGATTCTATCACATGTCACATATGTGAGACATGAAACTTACACCTCCGGCAGGCATGCATCCGGTCCCACCCAAACTCGAGCCACCCGCTGCAGTGCTGGGCCCTCGAGCTCTGCTTCAGCGTGGCCCTGGAGCGCCTCCCCACCACCCTAGCCCCTCGCCGGAGCCGCCGCTCTCCAACGTGCTAACGGCGGCGCTCAAGCGCGCGCAAGCCCACCAGCGCCGCGGCTGCCCCGAGCAGCAGCAGCAGCCGCCTCTCCTTGCCGTGAAAGCAGAGATTGACCAGCTGATCATCTCCATCCTCGACGATCCCAGCGTCAACCGCGTCATGAGGGAAGCCAGCTTCTCCAGCCCCGCCGTCAAAGCCGCCGTTGAGCACAGATTGTTTGCTAATCTGCCTCGGTACAATCACACGTATTTCTGCTTTGATGATCACCTATTTTTGTTCGTAGATGAATTGGTCTGTCATGTAAACGAAATGGTATTTCTCCGTTGGTTTGCGTAGGCATTTGAGCATGACATTGGAGGGAGTTTCTCCGTTGAGTAGACGCGTATTTGAGATGCCTGATCCATCGGAAAGAGCCCCCTACTGCTCTCGGTGTTCGGAGAATTATGAGAAGGAGGCAGCCAAGCTCACCACTGTTCACAAGTCATTCTCTGAAACTGCACCTCTGCCACAATGGTTGCGTAACACCAAACTCAATACCGGTGATGCTTCACAAGTATGTCCCTTTCCATTCTGCTTGTCAAGTTTTGAGCATATAAACTTAACCAAATATTTTCATTCAAGCAGAGGATTCAAGAATTGCAGAGGAAATGGAGGGACGTATGTTTGCATCTTCATCCTAACTTCCATGCTTGCAGACCAGCTCCACCAACGCTCTCTATGGCGAGCTTTCGTAATCCCAGCCCGCTCACACGACCAACATTTCACCTTCCCCTGCAGCTCGTTACTGATCGTAGCCCTCCGGGAAGTCCTGTGACGACTGATCTTGTGCTTGGACGAAAAGGGGCCACTTGTGAAGATCAACCACGGACGAAGCTGCTCGATAAATTTTCTAATGGTATGGATGCAGACATGTATAAGAAACTACACAGGGCCCTGATGGAGAAGGCATGGTGGCAGGCAGAGGCAGCCTCCACAGTGGCCACAGCCATTACGTGTTGCAGATCAATCAATGGGATTGGGAGGCATCGGGGTGCTGCATCGAGAGGGGATATTTGGCTATTGTTCACAGGTCCTGATAGAGCTGGGAAGAAGAAGATGGCGTCAGTGCTAGCTGAGCAGATTTGTGGGACTAATCCTATCATGATATGTCTTGGCACGGCGCAAGATGATGAAGAATCGGAGATTAACATCCGAGGTAGAACAGCCATTGATCGAATAGCAGAGGTGGTCCGGAGGAATCCATTTTCGGTGATCATGCTTCAAGAAATTGACGAAGCAGACGTGCTGGTTCGTGGCAGCATCAAACAGGCGATTGAGAGAGGCCGGATCGCTGATTCCCATGGCCGTGAGGTCAGCCTTGGCAATGCCATCTTTATCCTGGCTGGTGTTTGGTCAGCAACGAATTTTGAAGCTCTAAGAGATGGTAGATTTGTAGATGAAAATAAGCTTGCTACCGTAGCCGGAGGGAATTGGCAGTTAGGGCTCGTTGTGGGGGAGAAAACCGGCAAACGCTGCGCTAGTTGGTTGCACGATGTTGATGATGGTGGTGGTGGTGGTAGGACGTTGAAGCCACGGAGAGAGGCTGTGAGTGGCCTCTCGTTGGACTTGAATCTCGCTGCTGGAGACGTGGAGGATGATCGAACGGACGGCTCTCATAACTCGAGCGACCTCACTATTGATCATGAGGAGGAGTTGAGCCATGTCAACCAGCATTGCTCTGTTACATCAGTTCCTCGAGATCTTCTCAACAATGTCAATGAGTCTGTCGTGTTCAAGGCTGTTGACTCTGCCTTGGCTCGAACGGAGATCAAGAAGGCGATCGCCTCAAAGTTCTCGATGATGGTGGACGATGACTTGTCCCTAGAAATAGAAGATGATGTGCTAGACAGGATTCTAGGACGGCTATGGCATGATAGGACCAGTTTGAAGGAATGGATTCAGAAAGCTCTCAAACCGAGCTTTGATCGGCTCAAGCCCCGTCTATCAGATGGTGGCAGGAGTGGCGATGTGGTGGTGCGGCTCGTCATCGAATCCGAGTCCGGCGGTCGGGGGCGGGGCAGGAGCAGTGGAGATTGGTTGCCCAGTAGAATCTTAGTATGAATGAGTTAATGTTGTAGGGTACATAAATTACATTTCTTATTTCTGTTGGGGTCATTTGATTTAAATATGTAGAACTTTTGGGTGGGGTTTTGAAATTTGTAAACATGAAACTTAGTACCCCTTAGTCTTACTAAAAATAACTCATTTTCTTTTATAGTTTGTTCCAATCAAGATATCTCGTTATTAAAAATAAAATATCTTTATTTCTATTTTATTTTATCTATTTTACTTTACTCTTTTTATTTAACACATCAAATAAAACGGCATAAAATAAAACGGCATAAAATCTCTTGGACAAATCTCTTGTTGTCCAAGGAATAAATCATCTCCCCCATCAGTCAATGTATGCAAACAGAAAAAAACTTCAAGAATGAGATGATGACAGGTTAACGATTCTTCAACCGCTCTTGCATTCTAAATGTTGTTTTATGAGATACTCCTTCTACATAGTTTTTAAATTTTATATGTTTGTTTTTAGAGGCATACTTCGGATTCTCACGTTTTTGTCCCTTTGGTGTTTGCATCCGTTGACTGACAGGGGAGGGTAATTGAGTCAATTCAGCTTGTAAGGTGCATGTGGCAGTCTAGTATAAACTTTAGCTTTGTTTCACTACTTCCTCTGGCCCTGCTAAGATAACATATTTTTTAGTCGACACAGGATTTTAGAAATTATTGGTTAATGTGGTTAATTGAAAAAAATATATGTGCAAGTAGGGTGGGTATACGGTTCTCGGTTATTCGGTTGATCGAGAACCGAACCGAAACCGGTCGATTATCGGTTAACCAAAATCGAAATTAACAGTGTTCGGGTCGGTTCCGGTTTTGTGTTTTCAATAAAGTCGATTATTGGTTCTAACCGATCGGTTATCAGTTAGAGCCGATAACCGCAATTAAATTCAATTTTAATTTGGGCAAATTACCTGTAAAGTCATGAATTTTTACAATAGTTTGATTTTTCCCTTGAATTTAAATGTTGCATGAAAAGTCATGAACTTTATCGGACTGTGTAAATTTCTCATCCGACCTGACCCGATAGATTTCCGACACAAATTTATCCTATGTGGCGCGCCAGAGGCGTGACTTGGCAATTGACAAATTTAGGGTTCAATTCGAATTATGGAATTAGTGCTACTTTTATGCTGAATTGAATTTGTGGAATTCAGTTTGTATGTTTATGTCGATTTGTATGCTGATTCGATTTGTAAATTTTCATTTGTGCTACTTGTATATTTGTGATAAGTCAACTAAAGCATTGGGTCGAACTCTTCTTTGGTGTCAAGGTAATAGCTATGAATAGTCATCGACTTCCGGGAAAGGGTAGAAGAATGGGACCCAGAGATTGCAATGATAGAGAATAAACAATCATAATTAGTGGAATTTTGCCGAGTCACACCTCCGGCGTGCCACGTAGGATAAGTAATTGTGTTGGAAATATATCGGGTCGGGTATCATGGGAAATTTACACAGTCCGGTAAAGTTCATGACTTTTCATGCAACATTTAAAGTTCACGGAGAAAAACCAAACTATTTTAAAAATTCAAGACTTTACAGGCAATTTGCCCTTTTAATTTCAATATGAAATTAATTCTAAATTCTTCGTTAGATATATCAAAAAGTCAAGAAAACTTATATTAACCTTTAATTGAATATTTTTAAATTTTCATGTATGCATAAACTATGTATTTCTATATTGATTTTCAATAGAGTTTGAATTTATGAGAGTGTATTATTTTTATTATTTGTAAATAAGTAAAAATTTATAAGTTTTACATATTAATAATTAAAATACCATCATTTAATTTTAAATTTTAAACTTTAAACTTGAAAATTATATTTTGTTGGGTGAATTAAGCACTTGATTATATATACATTGTTAAAATACTGTAAGATGAATTATGAACATCATGAAAATCAAGCACTTGATTATGAGTTTTTCTGTAACTTTTGTTGGCTGAAAAACTGAAAATCAAGCACTTGATTATTAGGTAAAAACTTAGATGTATTGATTTGGTCTTAATGTATTATTTTTGTTTTTGTTGGAATTAAAATTTTATTTCGGTCCAATTCGGTTAGTACCATAACCGATCAGTTCTAACCGAGTCGGTTAGTGAAGTAACCAAACTAAAGTTCGGTTCAGTTTCGGTTAGTTTTTTTGACTATTTTTTGGTTAACCGGCCGTTTACCCAATCATAAGTGCAAGTATTAAATAGAGAGAGAAAGAGTGTTGAATATTGAATTAAAAAAATTAAAAGTTGTTGGATGTATTAATTGGATAAAGTTACTAAAAATAGAAATGTGTCATCTTGCTTGGAACAAACTAAAAAAGTGTCATCTTAGTTGGGACGAAGGAAATAGTTTAATGTGTAATTGGTAAAGCAAGAGATATAGAAAATGAAGTAAAAGTAGTGTTAGTTGATTGTGGGGTCCACTTTATTAATGGTGTGTAATTGATTAAAAAATTTTCATATTTAGACTTGGGTCTAATTTTGTGAGATGAGTTAAAAATGACAAAACTAATCTATTTTTTTAGGACAAATGGAGCATTTGGTGGGGCGTGGGGCGTGTCTAACCGTTGCCTTGAATCCATGGTGTTACTATGCGTTAATCGAATCATAGTATCATATTATTTCTCCAGTACCTGCTGAAAAAAA
This sequence comes from Salvia splendens, assembly GCF_004379255.2. Taxonomy (NCBI): domain Eukaryota; kingdom Viridiplantae; phylum Streptophyta; class Magnoliopsida; order Lamiales; family Lamiaceae; genus Salvia; species Salvia splendens. The sequence continues at coordinate 16,623,273 of NC_056036.1, read as the reverse complement.
GATGGGAGTCCAAATTATTTAATGGAGGTGAGAAATCCTAGTTACCCAAACATTTGTTTTATGTTGATGGCAGCTGCAATGTTTTCATCACACCTAGAATTCAACAATTTTGTAATTTTTGTTTTTTGGAAAAAAGGTAGTTTGTTGAGAGTTTAGTTATCATAAAGTATGGAAAGCAGCGTGTTGAGGAAACACACAAGAGCAAAAAGCTAAAGTTATTAGTTGAGATTAAAGGTTTCTTTTAACCTAATTAATTTCCCATTGCGTATGTCCACATGAATGAGACATTTGCAAGATTTAAAAAGTAGTTCCTACCTAATCCCCTTTTGTAATGGGGAAAAAACTATCTCACTTTAGTATGATATTACGAGGGCATAATCGTAATTAAAGAGTGATTTAATAAACTTGGATTTGTGCATTAATATAATTTACATGTATAAGTTTCTTAATCCATATATATAGGAGTGGGCCCGAGTATCACAAGGATTACAACCCAATTTTAAGCCCGACCATATGTTTTTAGGCCCGGCTCAGGCAGGACCAATATGACATCTCTTTTCAAACAAGGGGACCCAAATTCTTCAAAATTCTAAGTCGTTTATTTCTCAAAAAATTATTTCTTAATATTTGAATCAAAGCTCAAGGATTTAGCAAATTAGTTGATAATTTGCTTATTCACGTATGTCAATTTTGTACTTACGGAATTAGCAAGATTATATGTCATGATTAATTATGTATTATGTTTGGTTCATGAGATTGAATTTCACAATTTAATTCTAAATGGATAATAATATGATAATTAGTCATATAGCCACCCCCTTCAACTAAAATAATCTAACAACTCAATCCTTTCATCTAACAAACCAAACAGCCACCAGGAGTGCTATCATATACTCCCTCCATATCTTGTTAATAGGGACATTTCTTTTGGACACGAAGTTTAAGAATAGTGTGTTAAGTGGATGGTGAATAAAGTACGAGAGATGAAGAGTTAATAAAGTAAGAGATATTGTTATTTTTTACCAAAAATAAAAATAACTCAATTAACTTGGAACTTCTCAAAATAGAAAAATGACTCAATTAACAAGGAATGATGGAGCAATTCATACTATAAATATCTGAGCAATTCATACTATAAATATCTTTAAATTTTGTACATTCTCAAAAATATACTTTAGTAATAAAAGTCATGGTCCAGAGTGCGGGTATGACTCGGTTGGGTAGTTGGGTTGGGCTTCGGACTTAAATAATAAAAGAAATGGGCCACAAAATTAATTAGGGCCTCAATATCTTTACATACACAATACTAGAAAAAATGCCTCTATGACAATCAAGATAAACCTATCGTCGTGCCACCAACCTCATTGCAATTTTGCGCATAATATTAATAACCAAAATATTTCAACGCAATTTTGTTTGCCTGAAAAGATAGAAGGGTTATTTAATCATTAGATATCCTTTTTACTTTTTTAGAATAAAGATGACCCCAAATTATTGGTGGATAATGTTTATTGAAAATTTTTTATCTTCCTCTCTTTTTAGTTTTGATTTAATGTGAGGTCTACCTACCATTTAAATTTAAAAAAATCGGGACTCCTACTTGCGAACGCATTAATATTAAACTGAGACTCATATTGATAGACACATAAGTAATTTTTTATATTGAACAATGGGAGACCACAATGGGCATCATGGGTGGCTGTACCTCTCCCGGCGCCCCTCTAGCAGCCCTGGTCCTGTCACCACCCGTTCTTGACCCCCACAATTGGGAAGTCGCGCGCAGCGCCACGCCTCCCGGGGGAAGTGTGGATCCCCTTTCCTCTTCTCTCCCATTGTAAATGCTCTTAGTGCCTTCGTACTAATTCCGCCATGACCATATGTAGGGACCATAATTGACTGATATCACTTTTTTCAATAAGAATATACACGTACAATAAATTTAGGAACTAAATACTCCCTTTGTCCCATTAAAAATGAAACGTTTTCCTTTTTAGGCTGTCCCATTAAAAATGAAACGTTTTCTAAAATGGAAACAACGTCATCTCAAAATTTTCATCTCTCTTACTTTATTATCTTATTATTAACTCTTTCAAAAGTCACCTTACATGAAATTCTAAAACAAAATGTTGTAAATAATAAAGACTAAGAAATCTGATACTCTCTCCGTCTCTCATTAAGAGTTTTATTTTGTCATTTCGACTGTCCCTCATTGAGAGTCCTATTTCGTTTTTATGATAAATGGTAAGTAAGCTGATATGCTCAGATTTTGCACTATTTTAAGGCCATTTTTTGGTCCATTTTGATTGTCAAAGTTGCATTACATATCTATTATTTGCATATTTTATCAATTTTGGTATTTTGACGTGTTTTGTGAGAAATGTGCAAAACAGAGACGAAAAAGGGCATAAAAACGTCAAATCTGGAAGCTGGAACTGAAGCGCAACCCAGCGGCCCGCTGGACCCATGCCAGCGGTCGCTGCAACGAGTCCAGAGAGTTATGGAGCTGTCCAGCGGCCCGCTGGACCCGGCCGGGCACGGCAATCTATGTTCAAACTCAATTTTCCAGCGATCCTGAAGTTCGATCAGGGCATTCTACATGTCATTCTCTCCGTCTTCGAAAGAGCTTGGCGGTGGTACCTTGATCATCTCAACCGGTGTTCTGTGGAGAAAGCTATGAATGTTCAACCAAAGTCGCGCAAAGCTGTCAAGTGCAGAATTTTAGGCGGAAATTCAAAGAAGGAAAGAAGTTACCTTGTGAAGCCAAATCTTTTCCTTAACCTATGGGGCACGAAAATTCCATATTTACTATTGCTTGGAGGAAACTTTTTACCAAATTTAAATCATTTTCAAGCCTATATATACCCCATAACCTAATCCTTCGTCTAGATCTTCTTTTAGCCAAATAAATCCAGAGCTTAAATTTGAGAGTACTTCATAGTTCAAGGGGTTGAAGAATGAATCAAGAGAAGATCAAGGTTACAAGGATTCAACCTTTGAGTTGTATTTGCTTTAGTTCTTATTTTCTTTATGACTTCCCTACAATCTATGTTTTTAGCTTATTCTTTCATGTGTAACTAAATTCATAGGATTCTAAGAATGTGTTAGTAACAACTTTGGTTATACAATTCCGTTTTTCTATTTAATATCCATTTTGTTTTTACTTCGTTTCTTCCCTAAGTTGTTCGATAATACTTCACGTTTGAGTGACACATTCGGTGATGATTTAACATAACTTGCTATATAATTGTGAGAGGAGGTTGGCGAGTTAGGTCTACTTAATAGACACCACAATTAGCTTCCCTTAAAACGACACTGTTAATTGAGAGTGAAGACTTTATAAGGGTCTTAGGAACTTTTGGGAGTTACGGATCTAGGATTGACGCCCCTAGTGTTAGTAATCTACGCTTGTCCCTCATGGGAAAAACTTATGTGACTCGTTCTATGGAAGGAAGGACTGCTAGGGTGGTGTAGTTGGAATTTGTATAACCATAACTGTGAACGCACATCCGTGGAATTCCCTTATCTATCTTTTCTTTATCTTTGTGATTTATTTGCAATTAGTTGTTTATTTGTTTTATTTATTTTAAACTCAAAACTCTTGTTTCTCTAGATAGTATATGACGCTTAGTACATGATAGTCAGTTGCAATTATATTCTCCATGTTCGATATCCCGGTACTGACCTTTAGGTATACTATTCCTACTCTGTATACTTACATGTATTTATAGTGCTAATAACTAGTGCATCATAGGCCATACATTCTACCAACTTATTCTACCCACATTTTATTATAAAACTAATATAAGTTTGACTTATATTTTACTAGTTTATTTAAGTTATAATTTTTACATCTTTTAAAATTCGTGCCTAAACTAAATAGGACTTCTATTATGTGATCGAGGAAGTATATCACCTTACCACGTGCAACAACGATCCATACAAAATTATACTCCATGTAAATTGGTCTCTTAAAGTAGAGTAAAGTAGGAACATTGCATATTATTTCCATCTATATATTCTGTTTTCTGTTTCTTAAAGTATATTGTTTTTTTGGTATACAAGCATTATTTGGTGCAGTGGTTATGGTACGAAAATACAATATTTGATTGTTGGTTTAATATGTGCAGGGAAAACGACTGATATTATAAAGCTTTTACTGCTTTCGTTGATAGGTTCACATCTCTCAAACACAGTCTCTACTTTTCCAATTTTTTCTGTTTCAATTTTTTTTCTTGTTTACTTACTATTTGCCGTCACTTTCTCAACACTTTTGTTTGGCAATAAAATTAGTGTACTCAGACAAAGTCTGACAAAATGTCATCGACTAAAATAGTACACTCTCCATAATACACTTTTCTTTTTATTTTTAGTTTAATACATTAAAAATAATAAAGTAATATTCTCCGTTCAATTAATACCATAACCACTTTTTCTCCATTTAATACTTAGAGCATCCGCAGCGGTGCGTCCGTCCGTCCGTCCGTGCCAGCAGCGCGACACCGCTTGCTTGCTGTTCGCTCTTGCCGCTAGCGCGGCGCTGCTCGATGCATCGATCACGTCCGTGCCAGCGAGCAGCATACGTGTCAACGTCTGGCCAACGACAATGCCGTTGGAATTTCGTTTTTTTTTTTAATCGAATTTTAATTAAAAAATCCGGTTAAAAATAAAAAAAATCCCACTTTCCAAAAATTATATCCATTTTCTCCACACTTTTAATTTATTTTTTAATTTTTTTCCCCAAAAATTCACATTTTCATCTATAAATACCCCCACTTCCACACAAAAAATTTCACACCACACTACACAATTCTCAACTAAATTCTCTCATCTCTATTCTTACAATTCTCAATCTTTCTTTCGTTCTTACAACAAAAAATATCCGGATCTGGCGATCACCTCTCCAGCTCCCGTGGTTGGAACCACGAATGGTTCGGCTCGCGACCATTTCCTAGTCTAGAAATGGAATTTTCGGCCCCTCCTCAAACCCAAAGTTCGCAAGCTCCGGGTGGTTATCGGCCTTACCCGGTGGACGACCAAGATGCCCCCGATGGCAATACGGGTGGGCACACCCCGTACACTCCAGGGGAGATGGATCAATTATTCGAAGCGTTTTTTTCTATCTCCGAAGATCTGGAGATTGGCACGAACCAATCCGGGGACCATTTTTTGTGGCGCGTCTGTCGCCGGTATAATCAAAACCGGCCGGCTGGAACAATCGAGCGCAACGAAAGTATGGTGCGCAATGCCATATACAGAGCCAACGAAAAAATCCAAAAGTTCCAGAGGTATTACCTCCAGGAAGAGCGGTCGGCGGGGAGCGGCAGAAGCGAGGTCGACATCATCAGTGCTGCGTTGGCGACCTACCAATCCCAACACTACAAATCGTTCAAGTACCTCAATATTTGGCAAGAGGTGCATGTGCATCCGAAGTATACGAGAGGCGTACCATCCTCCTCTAGCTCCTCCAGCAAACGGTCGAGGTCGGTATCCTTATCCGACGCCGGCTCTGATGAGGTATCCACCCAGCTCACCGGAGCTAACTTGTGTAGCCCCGATGCCGGCCCGAGTAGTTCCCAACGCCAGCCGCAAGGAAGGAAGAAGTCGACGGCCAACCGCCGTCGCGCCACGACTCCATCCGCCCCCGATCCCGCTCCCTCTCCCTTTGTGCCACCTTAACCCCCCACCAACTCGTTGTGGGGGGTTTTGGCCCAACTCAATTTGGCCGATAGGTCAACTATGACCCCCGAGCAACTTCGATCGCATGTGGCAACGATACGGGGTCTCCAAAGAACATTGGGGGTAGAGCCGGATAAATAGTCTTCCATGAGGGTATTTTTAGCCTTTAATTATGTAATTTTTATTTTTTAGGAGTTTAATTATGTAATTTTTATTTTTTAAGAGTTTAATTATGTAATTTTTATTTTTTTGGATTTTAATTATGCAATTTTTAATTTTTATAATTTTAATTTTGTAATTTTAATGCATTTTAGGGGTTCGGGAGCATCGCCGGCGTTGGGAACCGCTGGGGCCGGCGTCGGGGCTACCCAAGTTAGCTCCGGCAAGGCTAGCCACGTCTTCAGAGCCGGCGTCGGATAGGGATACCGACGTTGACCGTTTGGAGGAGCCGCTAGAGGAGGATGTTACGTCTCCCCTATACTTCGGATGCGACCGCGTCTCCTGCCAAATGTTGAGGTACTTGAACGGCTTGTAGTTCATAGATTGGTAGGTCGACAAGGCGGAACAGATGATGTCGAACTCGCTCCGGCCGCTCCCCGCCGACCGCTCTTCCTGGAGGTAATACCCCTGGAACTTTTGGATTTCATTCCTTGATGGATTTCTTCATACCTACGTTTGAACCATACTGTCTAAGGTCCTCATATTTGACTCGCAAAGTGGCACAACGTACTTTAATGTTTATTTCTTTTGTACTACATTCTACTATTGACTTTTCAGCACTATCTTTTTCTTCTTCATCGATACTTTTGACTCTGTATTATTTCATCTGCTAGAGCTTCTATCAAATCAAAGATAAATTAGTCTGTTCTTCTTGGATTTACCAATTTGAAAGTCTTCGTCCCATGTTTCTTAACGCTTATATGTCTTTGCTTGAAAATCTTCCTTGTATCTCTGACAGTTTTGAATTTCGTTAACTAATATTTATCTGTGCTATCAAAATAACTTCACAATTATCTATTAATGTGCGGTTCTGTAACTTCATGCTTGATTAGTTTAGAATTAAAACTCCCATGAGATTGTTTGTTAGAAATATTATATATCGATTTGCCTGGGTATAAGACTGCAATCTTCTTTTTATGTTGCAATCTTGGGCGGTCAGAACTGTGTTCGTAAAATTAAGATTAATTGTAGGAGTACTTTGACACATTGATGTGCTGAGGTAAATGATGTGCCACTTGATCTATTATTTTTTTTTTAAATGGCGGAATTTGATTATGACTTCTTTTGGGGACCAGTGAGATTAGAAGATTCCCTTAAAGGAGTGGCATAGAAGTACCTAACCCGACATATTGATTTAGATGAAATTTCGAGGATGAAATTTTTTTAGGAGGGAAGAGTTGTAATGACCCGAAATTCTGTAACTCAGATATTAGTTAAAATTTGTTAGGTTTTTTAATACAATATTTAAGTTGTGAGGTGTAGAATTTTAGAAATTGAAAAAATTTGAAAAAAGGGGGAAAAAGAAATAAGAAAAGAAAAAGAAATTGGAAAATGGAAAATGGAATGAGATTTTTTATCCCTCACTTAAGGAGACCTTCTACACACACTTTCACTTTGTAACACACACACCTCACTTTTTCTACACCCACACACACCGTGACACACAGCGACATTTTCCTCCGTCGGCGAAGCTGCTCCAGCAACCACCGTCCTCCGACAACCTCCGTCTCTGACTTTTCGTCTCTCTCCGTCTCAAACTCTCTCTTCCGTTGCACGAACACAAATAGGACGCCCTCCGTCTCTTTCTCTGCGTCACGGGTGTCCGGTTGTTCCCTGCGCCACCATCACCGATTTCTGGCAGCTCTAGGCTGGAATTGACTCCACTTTGTGTAAGAAACTCTCATACATCTGATTTGTCTGATTTCTTCTTCAATTTGAATCTAGGGCTCATAATTTTGTTATTTTTCCAAATCCAAAATTAAGTAAAATTAGGTGTAAATCCAATCTTTTGATGGCTTGATAGCTTCCTACGCCTACTTTGAGGAATGAATAGAATGAAATTGTTGAACATGGTGTTTGAATGTAAGGATAACATAGAGTTCTTCAATAGGGATTTGGAAGCTTGCTTTGCTAACTTGATTTAGCTTGGGAATTTATTTGCTTAATATATGTTTGGATCATGAGAAAAATGCATATTTGGTATAGGATGTTTTGGGAATTAATTATAATGAATTGAACATGGAATTATAATGAAATTTAATGGGATGATTGGAACATATAGTTGGATTACTTTAGATAGTAGGAATTTGGAGTTTACAAGTAGAAATTATGTTGTGGTGAAAGAAACAGTGGAGTCAGCTTTTATTTCATGTTCTGGCAGAATTTTCCAACTTCAGTTTAACCAAGTTAACGATCTCCTTTTCTTACCAATTTTTAACTGAACAAACTTTCATGTGTCTTCTGCGACGTGGCCAAAATTCAGCTTCAACCGAGTCAAGATGAATTTATTATGATTTTTGCAAGGGGACTGCGCTGTTCTGCTAGGTTTGGGTAAAATAGACGTTTATGGTGTTTATTTTCATCGGGATTATGTTGAATTCTGACTTATTGGTTGTCCGGATTAGTACTTGTTCTGTAAAAATCTTAAGACATGACCAAAGTCGAAATTCTTATGTTTTAACCTTATTCTTTTGGACAAGTGTATGAAGATATGATTGCTAATATGAAATCTGGAATGAGAGTAGTTTTGACTAGTCTAATGTCTTGTGGGATATATGCATAAATATTATGAAATTAAGTTAGAAGATTGAAACGGTTAGGACTCTGGGCGCTTAGGTGTCGTTCAAGTAACGATACATCCTACTGGTCAGGATAGAGATCCTAATTAAACCTAGGCCCTGGTTTCAAAAATTCCTCAACCCACTCCTACTGATCAGTATAGTGGTGGTAAGGGTCGAATCCCACAGAGATGGTGCGTTAAAACTATTATGGTGATATTCTGGATGGTTTGGTTAGCTACCACGCTCGGGTTGAGTCTCTACCTAGGCAAGAACTTAAAGGTAATTTCCTACTGACTAGAATGGGGAAAGTAGTGTAGAGGTGCAGCTGTGTACGTGGAAATGGGGAGACATTTTTGTAACAGAAAATATTTGGAAGGTACGGGATTCTATTTTGGGCTAGACAGAATATTCAGAGGGTAGTGGTAGTCATGGTGACTAGGCTGACAGATCTGCAGGTTATAACTAAAAGTAAAGGACAAAAAACAAAAAAGCATCTAAAAAGCAAAGTGGTCCCCAACATTAGACTTGGACATCATCTTCTTCAACAACACAAACTAAAATCAGAAAATAATTCCAGATTCAACACGGAAACACAGTTTATCAATTCGCGAACACAGATCCACAAATAAGAACACCAAATCTGAAATCAAAACACAGAAACTGCAACTCCGCGTGCTGGTCAACAGGAAACAAAACACACTCAAACTAAACTTCACATGCAGCGATCCACTCACGATCGAACAGTTCCACGTTTAACTAAGGAAATTGCGACGGAAACAAGGAAAGAAAAGATTCAGCACTTAAAACACCAAGGAACCTTAGATCTAAGCTAACTAGGCGGAATAGGAAGGAAAAGAAATCAACACCATAACTGAACGGAAATCAACTTCTTAGCATTAACACGTTCGGATCTTCAACAAGTACTTCAAAAGCAGAAAATATCCAAAAGCAAGCAAAGATCCAACGTAAGGAAAGCAAGTAAATTAAACTACGAAAGCGAATAAAAGTGTTTTGCCACTCCGGGCGATGAAATCTCTAAGCTACGGTCTTGCTGGCTGGAACGGACGATTTGGAACTCCGGGAACATCTAGATCTTCAAGTGACCATGGCAGTGGCGAGGAACGAGATTCTGGACTGGGCTGAAAGACTAAATTCCGAAAGAACTCTCCTAAAAGTGATGATGATGAACGATGTTCTTTCCTCTTTCTCTCCAAGTGGCTTCCTTTTATAGGGAGGCTTACCCTTGATTTTTAGGGTAAGACCTTGCGGTGAAATGACTTCTTTGCCCTTAATTGTGATTGAGCAGTCCCAGCTATCCTCCTTCTCCATCTCGAGCCATTTTTGCATGTATACTGGTCAGTACGTAATCGTCCTGACGCCCTTTTCACTTGAAGTGTCTGAAACTCTGCCTACTGGCTAGAACACTTACCCTGCACGCTTAAGCAACTAGTTTTGCAGATATAATTCAATTATGCACATCATACTGACCCGTAACCTAGGCCTAGAATACGACTTATCAAACTGCTCACACTTACCACATGCTTGTCCTCAAGCGTGAAGAACAAACAAAAAGGAATAAGTCGAATTCTAGCCTGGTTACTCCCCTGACCGACTCTACCTAAACTAGACTCTATACTACAACGACGCAAAGAAAAACACTTGGTCAAACACAGAAAAAACACACAAACACAAATAAAACTAAAACACAAAGATTGGGCTATATTTTCAACCATCCCTTACCTCGGGATCTGGTGCAATCCGGCCTTAGACAGCCTTGAACTTCTGCCACCCCCCATTCCTTCCTGGTCAGTATATCCGCTTGTCAAGATCGCCCAAACTCTCGGCCAAACACTAGATTCACTCGGTCTCTCATACCTCACCAGGAATGTCAGGACCGCATTCTCTCAATATGCTCAACCACACTTGCTTCGGACTTAGATCTCATGTGCAGCTACTGAAGGGCTTAAAGGCTTGTAATGGGGCTATTGGGTTGCAGTGTTTTGGGGTAGATGTTCCTAAGGCTCTAAGTCTTCAAAATTTTTATTTTATTGATGTGGGGGGGAACTGTGTGCATTAGGCTTCTGATCAGTTGCTTCTTAGCTGACGCTTCTGGCTTGGGTTTCCAACTGGTTAGTATCATCTTGTGGCTTTGCCACCCTTATTCCTTCTCTTTTTTTTTTTTTATTCTTCTCTCTTTTATTTTCCCTTTGTGGCTTCGCCACCCTTATACCTTCTTCTTCTCCCCTTTTTTTTCTTTTTGTGTGGAACTGGGATAACTCCCTGATCGATTTTCTTCCAAACTTTCTTGCCCAGCTGGAGTCTGCTCTCTTTCACATCTTTCTGGCCAGTAAGCTTCATTCGCCTCATGCCTCGCACACACACAGCCCCAGTGGCTAGGGGTATTTATCTGGGTAAAAGAGTTAGAAAAAAAGGTTCTAAAGGTGGTTTTTTTTTTTTTTAAACTGAGGGGGGTTTCCTACTGCCTTCAGTGTTTGCTACCCGTGGTCACTTCATCCTAGGTAAATTGTGGCAGCCTCTCCTTCTTTTCAATATTTGTGGAAAGTGGTTCCACTTTAAGCTTATAACTCACATTTGAAGAGGGCTTTCGCGTTTGGCTCTAAGTATGAGCTTTTCTCTCATACTCACATCATCTATCCTGACTAGGAGGTACTAGGGAGGGTGGTTTCGGTTTTCCAACATGTCTTATTTCCCTCAGTTCCCTTCACCGTCAGCTCAAGACGGTTGAGTTTTAAGCCCAATCAACACACAAATTAAAAAAAACTAAACTTAACAGGACACTAACACAAGCACGAACACAAAAACTACACATATACACATATACACATACTCATCATACCGGTCATTGCGTCCCCCCTCCCACTTCACAAGTATCTGCCCTCAGATAAGGTTGTGAAGTGGAAAAAGGTAATGACCAGTATGATGGACACATAGACAAACATACAGAAACAACAAATTAAAACTAAAACTTCTCACACTTAGACTATGGAATAGGCTAAGTGGGAGAGTTTGAAAACCTAAACAGACCAACAAAACACACATATATATAAAACTCCTCACACTTAGGCCGTGCAACGGACCAAGTGTGAGTCAGCATGCGTACGAAACAAGAAAAAGAAAAAAACAAAAACATGCTACACAGAAACAAACACAGAAGTTTACCTATCACAACAAAAACTAACACCAACAATTATGAAAAAAAAAACTTAAAAACAAACAGAAAGCTAAAAATAAAACTAACTTGTCAGGGTGGGGGGTGGTCTAGCGAAGTCTCCTGCTCCTCCGTGGGGCAGGTGGTATAGGCTGCTTTTCCAGGGGTTCCTCTTCCGTTCCAGTGTGATCCTCATTTTCCTTCGCCGGTTCCTCGGCCTCTGCCGGCACCTCAGCGTTCTCTTCCTCGGGCTCTTCTATCATTGTCTCTGGTGGGTGGGTCTCATCGTCCTGGCCTCCATGGCCGCTTGTTCCTGTAGCTGGTTCCTTCTTCCGGCTGGTCACTTCCTTCAACAACTCATCTATCACGGATGTCATTCGGCCCATCTCCGTGATCAATCGATGGTTCTCCTCTCCTAAAGTAGTCACTAACGTCTCCATAGCATCTTGCCTCTGAGCCAATGTCCTCTGCTCCGCAGACCCTTCCAACATCCGTTCCACTACTCCCGCTAGCTTGACCATCTCTGCCTTCAACTGCTTATTCTCTTCTCTTACTTCGTCCATTGCCTTCTCCATTCTGGCTTGACGCTGTTCCTGGTCTGATGCCAATCCGATCATTTCTGCAGGTGGATGCAATAGTTCCCGATGATCGTTAGGGAGTTGCTGCTCCTTGTACTCCTCATCTTCCATGGTCGTATCGCTATCGGATTCAGATTCTTCACTTATCTCATATTCACTATCACTCTGTGTTTGCCGGTTTGATGGGGTCCTCGGGTCAGCCTCAGTGATCACTATGCCTATGTTCACGGTACGTGATTTTTTGGTACTCGGCTTGTTTTTCACAACGGTTTTTCCTTTCTTTTTCCTTTCTATCTGGTACCTGGCTTCCTCCTCAGCTTGGAGTAAGGCCTCGTCCTTCTCAGATCCATCAGACCTTCCTGACGCTGATGTGAGGTTCGGTTCCCCAGTCATTCCTTCTGTTGTCGTGCCCGGTTCGTTCTGTACTGGAGACACCCATGTGTCTTCCTGATCAGTAGCTTGAACAGGTTCACCTTCAGCCTTTTTCAGAGTGGCTCGCTCTTCCTCACTTGCGATCTCTATGAGGTCCTCCGCCGTGTTTGGTTTTGCCCTGCTGGAGGCCCACTTACCCAAACAACGTTGCGACACCCTCTGCGGCTTGGGCGAGTCTGCCTTGGGGTCTGCTTTCACCACCAGTTTTCGCCTGACCGGAATCGGCTTTACAACCTGAGGTGCCACTGGGGGGGTGCTTCTACTTCTGGCTCTGCTGTCTCTGTTCCTGTGTCCTTGACTTCTGTTGACGTAGTACATTCCTCTCTTACTTGTATTCTATCATCCCCGACTTTCACTTGGGGGTCTACTGGTTCTTTTTCTTTACTCGGTACTTCTCCTTCCCCTCCTACCAACTGGAAAGGTCGGCCTTCCGGTATGTTTCTTGATGTGGCTTTCTCCCTGTTTCCTACTGCCCCCAATGCGAGGTCTAGACCCTCAGCCATTGGTGCAGTGTCCTCTTCTCTCCGGTTGACCCTGTTCAGAATTGAGTCAAATTCTTCGTCTGTCATGAGGCCTTGTTTTCTGGCCGATTCATTCAAATCTATTTCCGGCCTTCTCACTTCTTGAAATACCGGCTCCGCTTCGGGCGTTTTCTCTGTTCCTTCGCTCCCCTCCGGAGTTATCTTGCCTTGACTCGACTTTTTCTTACGCTCCTCAGAGTCGGAGTCGTAATGTGTGGCGATAGCGTCGAGTTCTGCCGAATCCGGTACTGAAACTGCTGCATGACTGACCGGTGCAGGCGGAGCTTCGCTGGATGTGGTTTCGACGCCCCCCGTTTGGCCGAAACTGGTCAGAGCCGTCGTCCAGTCCCTAGTTGGGTCCTGTTGGCGAAGAAATGCCATCATGGCATCCAAGGAAACCATGGGCGATGGCTGAGCGACGGGTGCTGGTGGGGTTGGCTGTGGTCGTGCCTCCGGGGTTTCTCGGCGGCTGGGTTTGGTTTTCTTGGCGAATACTTTCTTACCCATGAGCGGAAATTACGATCTGGAAATTAGGGTTGGGAGTCGGCGGGGATGAAAGAGGAATTTTTCGAGAGAGAGTGTAATTGCAAAATGAGGGTTTGTGAGGGGAAAAGGTAAAGCGGTATGGTTATGTGGGAGAGAGAATGCAGTTCCAGGTGGTTGTAACCGGTTATCAGGGGTAGCCGGTCGCGACGTTTCAGACGGGAAGGGCGGTTGAGGTTTCTGGCCTCTGATTGGTCCGCGCGTCTTTTCTCTCTGCTCACGCGCCATTTTTCCTACTGTCACCATGCAAAAGCTGCACAAGCTTTAATTCAAATTTTCGTCCTCTCCATAATTTCTTCTATACTTACCTAAAAAAGAAACTAATTCAAATGGGCACTTAAATAAAATTTCGAAATAGCACCAGATAAGTAATCCCTTGGTCAATGTGCACTTCAAATTAAAATTAAGGCCCGAAAATATTTTTGGATTTTTAGGAATTATCTAGCGTGCAAAGATTAATTACGTATTTACAATATTTACAACTTCCTTAGGCAATTTGGAATTCAACTTGGCCAGTATATGCAAACTATTTTCAAAGGGAAACTGGTCGCGCGGAACTCCAAATTCCTATCTTACTGATCAGTATGAAACCGATGTAAGTGGCTGTAGTGGAATTTCATCCACCACACCCACCTCGCTATTATCCCTGAATATTTTCAACCTATGCCCATTTACTATGAAAGGTTCAGAGTTAGAGAAACTCCCTGAAATTTCTACTGCCCCATTAGATCGGAGTGCAGTTATGATGTAAGGTCCTGTCCACTTGGACTTGAGTTTCCCTGGCATAAGCTTCAATCTTGACTGGAAGAGTAGTACTTTCTGGCCAACATGGAGCTCCTTAGTTCTCAGATTTCGATCATGCCATAATTTAGTTCGTTCTTTGTACCACATGGCGGAGTCGAATGACTCCAATCTAAGTTCCTCAAGCTCCTGCAGTTGCAGCTTCCTTTCCTCTTCACAGGCTGTAGCATCCATATTCACTTTATGTACTGCCCAGTATGCTCGATGCTCGATTCCAACTGGTAAATGGCACATCTTTCTAAAAACAATCCGGTAAGGGGACATGCCTATGGGGGTCTTGTAGGCTGTTCGATACGCCCAGAGAGCATCCTCTAACCTTACACTCCAATCCTTCCTAGAAGTGTTCACCGTCTTCTCCAAAAAAATTTTTATCTCGCGGTTAGAGATTTCTGCTTGACCATTTGCTTGCGGATGGTAAGGGCTGGATAGTCTATGGTGCACACCGTATTTCTTCATCAAGGCTTCAATTGTGCGATTACAGAAGTGTGTACCTTGATCGGATATGATCGCCCTGGGTACACCGAATCGGCTGAAGATATGACTTTTTAAGAACTTGGCCACTTCCTTGGCTTCACACGTGCCTGTGGCCTTGGCTTCTACCCATTTGGAGACGTAGTCTACAGCAACTAGGATATACAGATTCCCATAGGATGAAGGAAAAGGCCCCATGAAATCCATTCCCCATATGTCGAATAGCTCGCAAACTATTACGGGTACCTGCGGTATTTTATCCCGGGCAGATATTCCACCGGTCCGTTGGCAACGCTCACAACTTCTGCAAAACTCGTACGCATCTTTGTTGAGGGTTGGCCAATAAAAGCCCCTATCCAAAATCTTCCTTGTCGTCTTCTTGGACCCGAAATGTCCTCCGCATGCTAATGAATGGCAGTGGGTTAAAACATCCCGCTGCTCCTAGTCAGGAATGCACCTCCTTATCACTTGATCGGACCCTACCCTCCACAAATAGGGGTCGTCCCAAAAGTATTATTTCGCTTCACTCTTGATCTTCATTCTTTGGGCATTGGTAACACTCGGCACTTCTGGAAGCTCTCCAGTCACTAGGTAGTTGGCCAGGTCCGCATACCATGGTTCCTGCCCTACCTTCTCTTTTCCTTTTGCTGTATCATTCTGACCAGTAAGCTTGAACACTTCTTCCCAATCAATTCTTCTGGGCGCAAAAATCACCTTACACAAATGTTCCTCTGGAAATTTATCGTGTACTTCGTCACCGTTTCCATCTTGCACTATTCTGCTCAAATGGTCTGCCACCTTGTTCTCGACTCCTCGCTTATCTTCTACCTCCCAGTCAAATTCTTGTAACAAGAGTACCCATCGGATCAAGCGTGGTTTGGATTCCTTCTTGGCAATCAGATACTTAATCGCCGCATGGTCAGTATACACTATGACTTTGGATCCCAACAAATATGGCCTGAACTTCTCGAAAGAATACACCACTGCCAGCATCTCCTTTTCAGTGGTATCGTAATTCCGATGGGCTTGATTTAAAGTCTTGGACGCATAAAAAATTACGTACCTCTTCCCGTCGATCTTCTGACCCAGCACGGCTCCTACCGCAAAATCGCTGGCGTCGCACATTACTTCGAAAGGATGGTTCCAGTCAGGAGCCCTTATGATAGGTGCGGATATCAACTTTTCCTTGAGAAGGTTGAAAGCAGCCTTGCATTGCTCATCAAAGATGAATTCCACGTCATTCTGAAGTAATCTAGTAAGGGGCTCGGCGATCTTGGAGAAATCCTTGATAAATCTTCGATAAAATCCGGCGTGCCCCTTAAAACCCCTTATTCCCTTCTGATCAGTAGGGTATGGTAATTTGGATATAACATCTACCTTGGCTCGATCCACTTGGATACCTCTTTCTGAGACCACGTGTCCTAAAACTATCCCTTCGGCGACCATAAAATGACACTTTTCAAAGTTCAAAACCAAACTCTTTGCTTGACATCTTTCCAAAACTATATCCAAATGGTGAAGGCAAGAGTCGAACGAGTCTCCGTAAACCGTGAAATCGTCCATGAATATCTCTATGCAATCCTCAATCAAATCGGAAAATATGCTCATCATACATCGTTGAAACGTACCTGGAGCGTTGCACAGGCCGAAAGGCATGCGACGGTATGCATAGGTTCCAAACGGGCAAGTGAAAGTGGTCTTGTCCTGGTCCTCAGGATCTACGTAAATTTGGAAATACCCGCTGTACCCATCTAGAAAGCAGAAAAACTTCTTCCCAGCTAATCTCTCCAACATTTGGTCGATGAACGGCAGGGGAAAATGGTCCTTCCTGGTCGCATTGTTCAGCTTACGGTAATCGATGCACATTCGCCAACCCGTGACTAGCCTCGTTGGGATCAGTTCATTCCTCTCATTCTGAACTACTTGGATGCCCGACTTCTTTGGGACCATGTGGATCGGGCTGACCCACTCACTATCCGGTACTGAATAGATAATCCCTAGCGACAACAACTTCAAGATCTCCTTCAATATCTCTTCTCGCATGTTAGGGTTTACCTTCCTTTGAGCATCTCGATGTGCCTTCGCTCCTTCCTCCAACCTAATGTGGTGCATGCAGACATCGGGGCTAATTCCCACTAAATCTGTAAGACTCCAACCAATCGCCTTCTTGTTCTTGCTCAGCACGGTCAGTAGCCTAGCCTCTTGTTCCTTCGTAAGGCTGCTACTGATGATCACTGGATATGAGTTCTCCTCTCCGAGGAAGGCATACTTCAAATTTGGTGGTAACTTCTTCAGCTCAACTTGAGGTGAAAGTGTGTCTTCGGGTAGAGGGTTTTTCTCAATCTCTCCTTCTTTTTCTAAATCTCCCTCCGATGGTTCTTCTATACTGGCTGGTAGCTGAACCCCTGCGGCTCCAATGAACTCCGATTTCTGACAGAATTCCTTGATTGCTGCTTCTATTTCCTCATCAGTTAACCCTTGGCTACTGATCAGATCGCACCATGCAGCAGCTTCGACGTCAGCCTGCTCATAAACATCTAACGCTTGGAGTTTCTCCTGCAATAGTTCGGTCTCAAGAAAATCTTGGACAAGGGGGTCAATCACATCAACATAACACAAATTTTCAGAATCAATCGGTTTCTTCATGGCTTCATTGATATCAAAAGTGAATTTCTCTCCATGAAAATCAATGCAAATTGTCCCCTCGGCCATGTCCACTATTGTCTTAGCCGTTCTCAAAAATGGCCTTCCTAACAACACTCCACTAGATTCCCTAGTTTCATGCTCACTCATTTTGATCACATAAAAATCAGCAGGATAGGTAAAATCATGCACTCTTACTAACACGTTTTCTAAAACTCCTTCAGGACTTATGCACGACCTATCAGCCAGTTGGATCAACACCCTAGTATTCGACAATCTAACTCCCTTCAATCGGTTATAGATAGACAATGGCATGACATTTATGGATGCCCCCAAATCACACATTGCATGTTTGACCTTCACATCTCCTATAGCTATAGGCAGAGTGAACATACCTGGATCGGCTCTCTTGGGTGGCAACTTCTCTTGCACTATTGCTGACGCTATCCCTTCCACCATAATCTTGCCATCCTTCTGGGCTCTCCCGGCTATGAAGTCCTTTATGAATTTCCCAAGAGGGGGTAGCTTCACGGCTTGGAGGAATGGTATGGTGACATCCAACTTCCCAAAAATCGACAAGTAGTCAACCGGGTTCTCTTTCTTCCTCTTTGTAACAAATCGGAATGGGAATGGTTTCTCCCCTTTTTTCTCCTCTACTGGTTCCTCAGCAACCTTCTTGGAGTTTTTCTTGGGTAGTTCCTGGGTCTGAGCCTCCATTCTGGGCTCTACCTCTTGAGGAGGTTCCTTCCTGGTCAGTAGGGTGTCAGGTTCACCTCGCACACCTGGTGTATCATCCAAGAAGAATGGATCTTTCATCCGAGGCATAGTTCTCCCTAATTCTTCCGCTGAAATGGTATCACCTCCTATCTTCGTTCCATTGGATCCTCCACCAGGTTGTTTCGGTTGAGGCGCGTCATAAGTGGTTCCTGACCTCAACGTAACCTTACTCACATTTGCCTTTTCAGGCATTTGGACTGTAGATGGGAGTTTCCCTGCATTTCCCTTCAAATCACCCACCGAACTGGCCAGTTGAGCTAACTGCCTATTCATCATATCCATGTTCGCCTTATGTTCCTTCTGGGCGTTTTGCATCCCCTGCACGACCTCATTATGGGATTGCAATTCTCCTTTGATGCTCTATTGTGACGCTAGCATTTCTCCCATCATGTCCTCAACGGATCTCCTTGACCTGTTCGAGTTTTGGAAATGACTTGGCCCTTGGTGTTGATAGTTCTGGGAGTTTTGCTGGCCTTGATTAGGCGGGTATTGGTTATACTGGGCAGGAGGGGTGTACTGATCTTGAGGATATTGATTCTGGTGCTGGCCATGGAATTGATTTTGGTTCTGATGGTTTTGGGGTCCTGGGTTTGGCTGATTTTGGAAGTTTTGGAAGTTTCTCTGGTGGGGTGGCACATAGACAGGGTTCGGGTTCTGGTTTTGTGGGTTTTGGTTTTGGGAATGTTGGTTTCTTCCTGACCAGTTGGGTTGGTAGTCTGGGTTTGCTGGTCCACGGTTAGGGTTTTGGTTCGGATAAGGGTTATACTGGTTCTGACCTTGGTTCTGATTTTGGCTCCCGTCACCCCATCGGAAGTTTGGATGATCCCTCCATGGTGCATCCCGTTGCCTACCTTGAATCCAATGCCCACTAGAATTGAAGTACCCCGCAGCATTAACTTGCTCCATATTCCCGAAATCATTAGGCTGATCATAGTTCGGTCCTTGATTTCCCTGCTCTGCACCCTTGTAATTCCCAGCTGGGGGAGGTGGTGGAGTGCACTTCTCGATCGCACTCAGAAGTGACTTCTTCAGCTCA
Source organism: Salvia splendens (assembly GCF_004379255.2). Classification (NCBI taxonomy): domain Eukaryota; kingdom Viridiplantae; phylum Streptophyta; class Magnoliopsida; order Lamiales; family Lamiaceae; genus Salvia; species Salvia splendens. The sequence continues at coordinate 16,603,846 of NC_056036.1, read as the reverse complement.
TCCATTTTCAAATCCATTTTCTGCTCCAGTGTATTTTCCTGATCAGTAACTGAGGCAACGGCAGCCCGCTCTCGGTTGTATCCTTCCCTTGAATGGTCATACTCTTTCTTTGCATTCAATAGCTTCCTTAGGACTCTTTTTGCTTCGCTAACCCGTAATTGCGTGAAGCTTCCTCCTGACGATGAATTTGCCAGGTCCTTGGTTACCGCGTTCATGCCTTCGTAGAAAGTATGATGTACTTCAATGTCCGCCATGCGATGGTTGGGACATGATTCCAAAAGACCCATGTATCTTGCCCAATAATCACTCAAGGGCTCATCATACCCTTGCTTCACATTAGTTATTTCCCTCTTCAGCGCGCTTGTCTTGGATGACGGAAAAAACTCGCCCAGAAATGCTGACTTGAAATCGGCCCAAGTCTCAATAGAGTTGGGGGGCAGGCGCATGAACCAGGTGTTAGCTTCCCCCTTAAGCACAAATGGCAAAGCCTTCAGCCTATAATCATCCTCAGTTGCTCCTGCTGGTCTCCTCTGCGCCCTACAAATTTTGCAAAACTCATGAAGAAACTCATACGGCCCTTCGTAGCTCTTCCCGTAGTACGTAGGCAGGATCGCGATCACATGAGGCTTCACATCGCAGGCGGTTTGCCCTGGAGTAACGACTATGGCTTGCGGGGGTTCTCCTTCAGTATGCGCGTTCAGCGTCCCGATCTCTGGGTCCTCATCTCCCTGGTTGGCCATTTCCCTTGGGTTGCCTTCCAACCGTGGTATCTCTTCTGGTATCGGTCCCTCTATGGTGCCCTTCTCTTCGTCACTACTCGTGCCTAGGTCAGACAAGGTGGTCGACAGGCCAGAACGAGTGGTTACGAGTATAGATCCTCGCTGAAGTATCTTCGGTCTCCCCTGGTCAGGAGCCGAACTGCTTCTCATAAACTGAAATGAAAAGAAAAGAAAAAGAAGATTATGCACAATATATACGCCAAAGTATCACACACAAAAGTAACTAGTAACGCCATCCATCCCCGGCAACGGCGCCATTTGAAACGGTTAGGACTCAGGGCGCTTAGGTGTCGTTCAAGTAAGGATACATCCTACTGGTCAGGATAGAGATCCTAATTAAACCTAGGCCCTGGTTTCAAAAATTCCTCAACCCACTCCTACTGATCAGTATAGTGGTGGTAAGGGTCGAATCCCACAGAGATGGTGCGTTAAAACTATTGTGGTGATATTCTGGATGGTTTGGTTAGCTACCACGCTCGAGTTGAGTCTCTACCTAGACAAGAACTTAAAGGTAATTTCCTACTGACTAGAATGGGGAAAGTAGTGTAGAGGTGCAGCTGTGTACGAGGAAATGGGGAGACATTTTTGTAACAGAAAATATTTGGAAGGTACGGGATTCTATTTTGGGCTAGACAGAATATTCAGAGGGTAGTGGTAATCATGGTGACTAGGCTGACAGATCTGCAGGTTATAACTAAAAGTAAAGGACAAAAAGCAAAAAAACATCTAAAAAGCAAAGTGGTCCCCAACATTAGACTTGGACATCATCTTCTTCAACAACACAAACTAAAATCAGAAAATAATTTCAGATTCAACACGGAAACACAGTTTATCAATTCGCGAACACAGATCCACAAATAAGAACACCAAATCTGAAATCAAAACACAGAAATTGCAACTCCGCGTGCTGGTCAACAGGAAACGAAACGCACTCAAACTAAACTTCACATGCAGCGATCCACTCACGATCGAACAGTTCCACGTTTAACTAAGGAAATTGCGACGGAAACAAGGAAAGAAAAGATTCAGCACTTAAAACACCAAGGAACCTTAGATCTAAGCTAACTAGGCGGAATAGGAAGGAAAAGAAATCAACACCATAACTGAACGGAAATCAACTTCTTAGCATTAACACGTTCGGATCTTCAACAAGTACTTCAAAAGCAGAAAATATCCAAAAGCAAGCAAAGATCCAACGTAAGGAAAGCAAGTAAATTAAACCGGTTGAATCGAGGTGTTTCCGGGGATGAGGAAGCTGCCGGCAGCGGCGAGCGGCCTGTGACAGCAGCGGCTCCTCCCCGTGGCAGCAGCAACGCGACGGACAGACTCTAGTAGCGGCTCCAGCGACGGCGACAGCCGGTGGCATTTCCTCCTCTCTACGGCAGCAGCACCCGACGGCACATTTCCTCCTCTCTGCGGCAGCAGCATCCGACGGCGGCTGCGAACAGGGACGGCGACGGCAGCTGGAGTGGATGCCGAGACCTCGCTGACGGTACAGCAGCAGTAGCCCCGATGTCTCCAGTGGCGGCGGCGAGCCAAGGCGAGCTACGGAGGAGGCAGTTTTAGTTGCTGTCGAGAGAGAGAGAGAAGAATAAGGAAAGAGAGAGGAGTGAAGGAGGAAGGAAATAAGATTGGGCCTCTACTTGTTTTTTTTGAAAGTGGGCCTATTAATTAAAATGGGATATTTGGTTAGTTGAGCTCCAATTAATTTTGTTGGGCTTCAAATTTTAATTGGAAGTATAAGTGAGGGCCAAATTAACTAAATCCTTGGGCCAATAAATTAATTGTGACGAATTATTTAATTAATTCTGAAATATTTTGGAGGATGAATAATTTTATCCCAATTCCGGAATAAAATATATTCGAAGAGAAATAGTTGCGATCAATTAATTATACGCTTAAATAATTTTTTTAGAAATTATTTTCAACGACATGGAAAATACGAGGAGCCAACGGAGGAAAGAACGAGCGTAAGCGGTCGAAAACACAGCCGAATAATCGAAAATACACGAAAACCGAGGAAATGAATTAAAAGATTTTAATTAGAGTGCATGCATTCTAAATACCTTCGTTACCGAGAATTGATATGACTTTTATATATTTTCCGAAAAGGTGGTTCGCACGCACGCTAAAAGTCGGAACGAGGAACTGTTTACGGAAATCCTAAACTTTTGAGGTGGGCTTTATTACTTAAATTCTTTTATTTTGAAATGATATGTTTATGGTGAAATAAGGGTGGTTTAAAATAGTATGTCATGCCGTTTTTATGTTTTGAATTGCCCATCTGATTGTCTACTGGGATAATATCCTACTAGACTTTGATAGTTAACGAATTCGGGTCTGACTAGGGAGTGAGTCCCTACTCGAACTAGTGCACTGATAGGGATCGTGAGCCGTCCCCTAGGTCGGCCGGTCCAGTGATCGAGTTTGTGGCCACATTCTCGTTTCACATGATGGTTCAGATATGGTACATGATGGAGGATGATGATGAAGTTTATCTGCGCAGACACCTTTTTATGGAAATGATTTTAGTGTTTCTCCATATTTTTTTTAAAGTAAAACCCGAGTTTCACTCAACGGTGGATTGACATAACTTTATTGATGAAATGTATTTCGGGCATGAGTTCACTGAGTGCATCAAGTACTCAGCCCCTGCATATGTTTTCCCTATGTGCAGGTTGAGAGTTGACGAGGACGGAGGATGTTGAGCATTTGGACAAAGACCCCATTCAATAAACGTTCCGGTTGCTATTGTGTCTTCATACATAGTAGTAGCCAACTCTCAATTGCTTCCGCTACATCAAGTTTTAAGAACTCTTATGTTTCTGTAATTCGCTGGACTACTTTGGTTCAAACTATGTTGCTTCGTAATCCAAGACTAAGACTTGATAATGAAATTTCGTCTTTTGATCGATATGTCGTACTCCTTTTGATTGTTTCCCCTTCTTTCCCGCTTCTTAATTCCCCCACTAGTCACGATTCCCCGTGCTTCCTATCCTTAGGAAGTGCGGTCGTGACAGGGCGATGAAATCTCTAAGCTACGGTCTTGCTGGCTGGAACGGACGATTTGGAACTCCGAGAACATCTAGATCTTCAAGTGACCATGGCAGTGGCGAGGAACGAGATTCTGGACTGGGCTGAAAGACTAAATTCCGAGAGAACTCTCCTAAAAGTGATGATGATGATGATGATGAACGATGTTCTTCCCTCTTTCTCTCCAAGTGGCTTCCTTTTATAGGGAGGCTTACCCTTGATTTTTAGGGTAAGACCTTGCGGTGAAATGACTTCTTTGCCCTTAATTGTGATTGAGCAGTCCCAGCTATCCTCCTTCTCCATCTCGAGCCATTTTTGCATGTATACTGGTCAGTACGTAATCGTCCTGACGCCCTTTTCACTTGAAGTGTCTGAAACTCTGCCTACTGGCTAGAACGCTTACCCTGCATGCTTAAGCAACTAGTTTTGCAGATATAATTCAATTATGCACATCATACTGACCCGTAACCTAGGCCTAGAATACGACTTATCAAAGATAATGGTAGTAGATAAACACTAATAGCATGGATTAAATATATAAAATAGATTTATTTGATTACAATATGAATTTGATAATTTTATATGAATGTGATTGGAGATAACAAGGACATAAGAAGAAGCAGGAATAAAGTGATTCGTATGTCAAAGGTGTCTGGCATTTTTGAGGTAGTATACTCTTCATTAGATTTTAATTCCCGATTTAAGTCCGCGTAATTGCATGTATAATAGTGTGGGTTAATCAGTGATGCAATATATATGATCTGAATATGTTGCTTATGGTATGAATTACGTGAGTTCTGGATATGTGAATCTATGATGGTATTAACAGAATTAGAAGTTACTCTGTTAATTTGATATGTTATTGATATGATATGGTGATAAAAGAAGTTGCTGATCTGATATGCTATTGATATGATATGGTGATAAAAGAAGTTGTTGATCTGTTGTGTTAAAGATTATTGGAAATAAGTAATTTGATTAGAAAATGAATATAAATGTGGCTGGAAAGTTAATGAGATAAATGTGGAAATGAGCATTAAGGTAAATGAGATAAATGTACAAATGTGAAGATGTCTGATCTATCTGTGATAATGTCTGATCTGTATGCGTTGATGTGTTATGTCGGAAATTGTCAGATATAAAGTATATTTGATTGTGTTTACGCCCCGTGCTTGAGTGTATTCGGTGGGTACAATTGGCATGCCATAGGACAGCAGCGCTGCATTATCTGTGATCTCTCATCTTCTGGATAACCGAAGCGAGGATCGTCTGTTATCTGATGGCCCCTATCTGATCTGTCTGATATGCACCCTCATGGGTGATCTGATTATCTGTCTGCACCCTAATGGGTGGTCTGTGCGGCGTCCTCTCGAGGACCATGACCGCGTCTGTGTCTGATTCTATTTCTGATCTGGTCCGCGTACCCTAGTTTGTCACTAAGCACTTAATGGGGCTATATGTGTTCTGATATGTGAGAAAAATGGTGATCCGTATGTGTTATGATATGTGATTGTGTGAAACCTCTGTTATAACTCTGATATATTTGGTACATCAGATCAAGTGTTGTTATGTGTGGTTGGATACGTGAAAATGTTGGTGTTCTGTATACGTGTTGGTGTATGAATAATATTGTGATATATTCTGTGGTTAACTTGATAATTGGTGATGTGCACTTTACTTTGTGTTCTATCCTATTAGTTTATGAATTTATATGTGACTATGAATCTGGTAAATTCTATGAGATCAAGGAATGATGACCTAAACTTATGATTATGTTGTTGGGGGTTTCTGATATTAGATATATGTAAATGGATATGATGAGGTAGGCTTTGGAGTGTTTTTTGGATTAATAATAATGAAAATGCATAGGTTGCATAACGTTTACTTAACCCCGGAAATTAGGCTCTAATGTTGAGTATACTACTGGGATTGTTGAAGCTCACCCCTTTCTTTTTCCCCTCTGCAGATTAGAGGATCAGACCTAGCTCTTTTCTTGTACAGCTGCTCAGCCAGGTCACTAGCTAGTCTTTTGAGCTCGAGTAATTCTTGGATATGTTAGTTGTGGCATGTATAGAAAGTGTAATGTAGTTAGGGGTGAGCAAAAAAACTGGAAACCGAATATCCGAACCGAACCAAACCGAAATTTTGAAATTCGGTTCGGTTTTTTAAGTTTTTCGGTTCGGTTCGGTTCGGTTCGGTTTTAAAAATAAAAAACTTTCAGTTTTTCGGTTCGGTTCGATTCGGGCGAAGAAAAAACTTGAAAAACCGAAAAATCGAAAAATCGAATTATATATATATTCTATTAATTTAATATATTATATTATATATAATATATATGTTCTTTTAATATATTCTACTATATAATATATATTATATGTATTATTAATTTTATATTATATATAAATATTCTATTAGTATATATAAAATAAAATAAAATACACATATATAAATATAAATATATATTTATATTATATTTATTTTTTTCAGGTTTTTCGATTTTTTTTCGGGTTTTTCGGTTTTTTAATTCGGTTTCGGTTTTTCAGTTTTTCGGGTTCGGTTCGGTTTAGATTTTGAACTAAATTCGGTTTTGGTTCGGTTTAGGCAAAAAACCGAACCGAAACCCGAATGCACACCCCTTAATGTAGTTTGGACTTTTCGTTTACTTTGTTATCCAGGTTGTATAAATATATATAGACTTTTGGGAAACAGGTTTATGGTCCAATTTCAGATGTTATATAGCAGTTTTTCCGTTTGCCAAGTAAATGAAAATAATATATCCTTGTATAAAAAAAAGAATCAAAGATTTTCTGTTAAATCGGGATTTGTACCAAAAGGTGACATCACTTATTCGATTATTAAATTAATCGGGTAAGGGGTGTTACAGACGTGCTCGATGCACCGAGCAGCTTCGTGCCAGCGGCGCGAGCGCAGCGGCGGACGAGGTCTCCGTGCCGCTGGCACGGACGGACGGACAGACGCCGTTCTGCTCGCCATTGTGGATGCTCTTACACTTCAACTTTCGCACAAATTTTAAGAAATCTAATAAAAATGATAGAAAAAGTTAGTAGAATGTAAGTCATACTTTTATGGAGTATTAGTTTTATAGTAATAATAAAATGTGAGAGAAATGAGTTAGTTGAATATACATTATCAAAAGTAGTAGGAGTGTTAAAAAATAACTGTGACAAGTATTGACGGACGGACAGAAAATGAGACTATTGAAGTAACGGCAGACGGAGGGAGTAGTTTCATTTTATGCTTTGTCGTTTTCTATTATCTCCTTTCTTTTCTCTTACTACTATTTCTTTAAATTATGAAAAGACATACATTTTTTAAATTTTATAATAAAAATAGAAATTATATATAGCTGGCCGGCTACCTGAACTCAGAGCTAGTAGTAGAGATGCTCATGGTTCGGAAAAACATGAACCATAACCGGCCAGGATCTCGGTTGGACACATCCAGTTTTGGGCACGAAACTAGCGGTTCCAATTCCGATTCAAACCGCTAGTTTTTTACTGGTTACGGTTCGAAATCGGCCGTTTATCGGTTTTTTTAAAAGAAAATATTGTTTTATTGTGAATTGATTTTTTAAATACTACTTATGAAAATCAATTGATTATATATAGTGACCTTTTGATTTTTATAATGGCAACCCTTAATGTTGGACTTATTATACCTTTGAATTGGAAAAAAGTCACATTAACTAGAATAGTTTAATGAGTCATTTTTCAAACCTACGCTTAGGACCAAAAAAACTCAGCCCAACCTCAAATAAGAGCAGCAACTAAAAATTATATACTCCCTCCGTCCCATAAAAATATGGGCATATGATATGATACGAGAATTAAGACAAAATTAGTAAAGTACGAGAGAGGATGGAAAATGTAGTTAAAGTAGTGTTAAGTGGATAGTGAGACACATTATTATTAGTGTTTTAATGGTGGTATAAGTTGTAAAACATGATTTATAGGAGTAATAAATTGAGATAACTTTTCATAAATGAAAATTCTCATATTTTTATAGGACATAAGAAAATGAAAAGTACACATATTTTTATGGGATAGTGAGAGTATTATTTATTTCTCTTATAGTCTAAACATAATTTGAATTATTCATCTATACATTTGAATTTTCTTAAAAATAATTGTATAAAATAAATTTGAATATAAATATTTATATAATAAAAAATAATATAATAATTCTAAAATTGTTCAATAAATATAAGATATTGGTCCCTATCATCTTAAATTTTGGCCAAATTCTCATATTTTTCATAAACTTTAAAATTGGTGTAAAATATCACAAACTTTATATTTTATTTGTTATTTCCCACGGCAGGTCATCATTAACCATATCCGACTAACAAATGACTCTTGCTACCCTACTTGGTACAACTAAAAATCAACATGACTTTTTTATCTTACTTTTCACAAACCTCCGTCCCGATTCAAGGGGGGCTCTAGTTTTGGACACGAGATTTTGTGGTTAAATAATGTTGGAGAGAGATAAAAGTAGGAGGTAGAATAAAGTTGAAGATAAAATAAAGTAAGATAAAAAAATATTGGTTTTTATCAAAAAGCATCGCTTTAGTTGGGACGACCCAAAATGAATACGAATCAGTTAGAATGAGACTGATGAAGTATAAAATTAATTTTATGCAAAACCCAGTCCAACCCATTCTTAAGTCATTGACTGGGCCGGATCCAAATGTATTGAAAGAAACGCAACCCAACTCAGTCCACTTCGGAGGTGTGCCTAGGCTGGGCCAGCCCCCAAAGCTACCTTGGTCGTGGTGGGCCTGGGTCAAGCTGGGCCAGCCCAGCCCATTTTGACAACTCTACTGTACTCTAGTTCATGCATGATGAAAATTTTCAGCCCATTTGACAACTCACTAGTATTTCATGCATGATAATAATTTCTGTTTCTATCTTATTTGCATAATATTGCACGTGCTCTTACAGTTTATACTCATACTGTCATACATGATCCAACTGCTAAGTACATGCTCCCTCCGTTTTCTAGTGTCATTAACTTATTTAATTTTGTGAAAAAAAAGAAAAAATAAATTAATGGAATGTATACTCACTTTTATATATTAATTTTATAATAAAATGTGAGTGTAATGATTTAGTTGAGTAGTGGTATCCACCTACCTAAAATAGAATAAAAGCAAATAAAATTTTAAATTACAGATACCATGAAATAACAAAATGAGATATTTTTACACATACAGAGGGAGTATATACTTAGTACTCAGTGGCAGACCTAAGTGGAGAACCCCCAATATAGTACTAGTATATACTTAGTACTAAGTGGCGGTACTAAGTGGCGGACCTAAGTGGAGAACCCCAACCATTTTCGCTTTTAATATATACTCCCTCCGTCCCATTGAAGATGACCAACTTACGTTTTTAGTTTGTCTCAATCAAGATGACCCATTACTTAAAATGTTTCCACCTTTATCTCTGCTTTATTCTCTTTCTCTTACTTTACTCTTTCCTCTTAACACACAAAATATAACTGCATAAAATCACATACCGCCCAAGGAATAGGTCATTTTCCTTGGAACGGAGGGAATATATATACTTATTGAACACAATACAACATATATATAATGTAGTGAAGTTGGTCATTAGCCTCGACTTGCAAGCTAGGGGTTAGGTGTTCCAATTTTGCTCTCGGCGCTTTTGTTGGTTTTTTTACCTAAACCTTACTACATTTATTTACATTATTTATTAATAATTAATTTATTTATATTATTTCACTTTAATAATATTTGTGTACTTCTTAATGTGTATAAATATTATTATTATTATTATTATTATTATTATTATTATTATTATTATTATTATTATAATCTAAAAATAAGAAAATAATTTTTTAGCTCTATTAATATACATACATGTAGATTATACTCCCTTCGTACCTGAAAACAACACATTATCCCTGTCAATGTTACTGTATGCAACAAGTTTTTACGAAATGTTAGTGGAATAAAGGTCTCATTTGTATATATTAATTTTAAATGAAATGTGAGTGGAATGAGTTAGTGGAAAGTAGGATCCTATTACCATTTATTTCTATATTGCAAGTTAAAAATTATATATATTTAATATTGATAATAATTTAATTTTATAAATAATAATATGGATATAATAAAAGTTTAACTGTGAACATATAATTAAAATATATAAAATAAATTTCAACGAATACAATTATCATCGCTTCAAACTACTATAATTTTGAAACATTTATGGTAGCGCGATACAGAAATACTCTTTAGATGTAACTGAAGAAGAGCTATTGTCGGAGTCGTGCATGCACGACCAAAAAAGGTGGTGGTGGTTTGCATTGCAAATTTGCATTTAATAGTTGCTAACTTGCTATTTTTAAAAAACAGAGAGAGTATCAGTTTATACGTATAATACACCTATAAGGACATCAACAATAGTGCCCCCATTTTCAGCTACAACCTATTTTTCCTCTAACACGTCCGCATTTTTTATTTCAGTCGGAATACTTGCAATAAGGCAGTCTCATTTTCAGCACAACTTATTTCACCATTTTTTATATATTTTAAACAAATTTTAATTTAAAAATAAATGACATAGATTAAAATATCAATACCATTCAAACAAACCATTACAATGAAAATAACATTGCTTGATTAAAATTACCACATTAAACTTTAATGGTTGCGGTTCCAAATTTCTTCGATCAAATCTTGCTAGAGTTGAGCGTAGTCGCGTTCCACATGAAATGACGTCCATCGACACCAAAGTTCTAGGAATAGAGGTGGTGCACCATGATGTTGGGGGTGTCGGCTATTCCAGAGCTAGATCTAGCTTCAATGTCACCTCAATTGGTTCCTTCACTTTCATCATCGATTATCATACTCCATATGTCCCATATAAGTAGAAACTTTTGGGATGCACTAGTTTTAATGCACAATTGTTAAAGTAAGCGAGAAGTAGAAAGACCAAGTAATTGGAGTACTATTAGACTATTAGTGGAGAATGGGACTACCTCATTAGAGAGAAAGAAGTTTCAAAAATAGGAGTATGCTACATTTTTATGGAACAAGTGAAAATGGAAATAAGTTTTATTTTTATAGTACAGAGTGAGTACTATGCATAATGATACATGCATACATGACATCAGAAATATATTATTGGTGCCACATACACGTCAGACATTTTACAATTCCCAAGCGTCACACCAAATGCCTATTCAACGTCCTTCCGCACAGCCTCTTGCCTTTGAGAAAATAAAGTTTTCTTCTCAACGGTCGGGTACGTAATCAACTTGACAAATACGGGTCACTTAACGAAGTGTCATTAGTCGTAGTACCCAATATGGTATTGCCATCCGTTGGGGTGAATTTGATGCGATGGTTCTACCAGCTCATAAATAATTGAAAATAGGTGACCGGTTCAAGACATTGATATCATTGTTAGACTCAACCACATCAAAGAAAAGATGTCATATCTAAAGTCGATGGTCAGCAAAGACTTCGATGATCAAGGTTAGATACTGGCTTTTGTAGCCACTCGTGCACGCGCCTCTTCATGCAGTCGAAAAATTTCTCCAAGTCATTCAATCAATACTCCCCAACACACCTAAAAGCTATGAGCTTTGTCGTGCAAATGCAATAGTGATTGGGCATCAATAGCGGTAGGCCTTCGCAAATATGTGTCGTGGAACTCCTACAAAATTCTATGACAATATTTCTTCACGCATTCTTTTCCAGTTGTATGTGCAACATGGAGATATTCACCAAATTTATTCGGTGCGCCTCTATAAGCCAACTGCGTAATTGTAATCGTGCACTTTTATAGGTACTATAGTATGGGGCTGCGGAATCAGTCGGGACGCACTAGGAAATAATCATCACACCCCGCCAACGTGTTTGCAATGAATAGAAAAAAATCGGTGCATTCTAAACGGCAGTTAAATTTAGACGCGTCCCACTGATGCACTTTTTATAAGTACTAAATAAACCTGCAAGTATACGAAGTAGATCTTGCATAGCTAAAGTCCAGTATCACATATCGAACAAAGAGAATAAATTTACAGACTGTCTACCACATACTTAGTCTCATATACTATTTGGACACACAATTGGTGATTTGATTAAACTAAGAAACAACATTAAATAAAAGCAAGTAAAGAAAGCAATTAAATGAAAACAGTGAAATAGTTTCGCAGTTTGCAGTTAACTTGGTTTGAGAAAGCAGATGAGACGAGGGAATCCTAGGGTAGTGATTTCATCAACTCATTAGTAATTCTAAGTATTTAGTTCTATATTCATCCTACTCAAGCTGTACTAGGAATTATTCCTATCATGTATCAACACTCATTTCACAAATATTGCATTGACATATAAAATATAAACTAATCACCAATCAAAGATTGACAATAATCAAGATAACAACCAAGCAGTTAAATATAAACCAAGGAATAATTAAAGTAAAACGAGTTCTGAACATTAAGCAAATAAAAAGAACTACATAGATCCAATTACTTTCATCCCCTGGGATTCTATAAATTTAGCTATCCATAGAAAAATAAACTAAAACTAGATAAAACCCGAAAGAATTAATCTTGCTCTTGCTTGATCTCCTTTGAGGTGAATAATATTAATTAGGTTATGGGGTGTTTATAGGCCTGAAAAGGGTTTGGGGAAGGTAAATTTCGTGCTCCATAGGTTAAGGGAAAGATTTGGCTTCACAAGTTCTTTCCTTCCTTGAATTTTTGCCTAAATTCCCGCCAGCATTTGACTGCAATGCGCGACATTCATAGAATGGCCATAACATTTTTCACAAAACTTCGATTGAGATGTTCTAGGTACCATCGCGAAGCTCTTTCAAAACGAAGAGAATGGTGTGTAGTACGCCATGATTGGACTTTAGAATAACCGGAAAAATGGGTTTGAACTGAGGCTGCTGTGCGTAGAATTCCTAGCGGGCCGCTGGAACGGGCCTGACCTCTCCGTGCAGCTTTCAGCGACCGCTGGCAAGGGTCCAGCCGGCCGCTGGGTTGTGCTTCTTCTCCAGCTTCCAGATTTTGACCTTTTTATGCCCCTTTTCAGCTCTATTTTGCATATTTCTCACAAAACACGTCAAAATATCAAAATGGATAAAATGTGCAAATAATGGATATGTAATGCACCTTTAACACTCAAAACAGACCAAATAATGACTTTAAAAAATTCAAAATTCGAGCGTTCACCCACTGTGGCTGTTGAGAAAAATAGTAGACGACTAGTTGTTGAGCTTCCAAGACATGCTCTCGGTACACACACACCCGATGACGGATTTCTTTACGAACGCCTTGATTTCGCCTATAAAGGACCCTCTCATATTAAATCCGCACATAATTTCTTTGAACTCTTCATCTGCTTCCAAAGACATTGGAAGAAGGGTTGATTTTATCGGAAATCATTTGAAGTAGAAAGTGAGAAAGAGAATGAAATAAAATTAAAGTGGGGATAAAAAAAATGAGAAGAAGAATAGATGTAATTATAGATGGAATAATGTATTAAAAATAAATTGAATACGAAAAAATCACCAAATGAGGCTGAAAAGGTATTGTAATAAGGCCAGAAATTCAACTACAAATCTGGGTGGAACGCCGCAAATGCGGCTCAAAATCCGGTCGACCCTCCATCCGGTGTTGGACAACAAGTAAGGGTGAGCATTCAGTTTCCGGTTCGATTTTTTGGGCCAAATCGAAGTGAAACGAAAAATAAAATTTTGTGAAAATGAAAACGACCGAACCGAATAATCCGAAAAACCAAAATCAGAACTATAAAAACCGACCCGACCAAAAAAATTGAAATTTCATAAATAAATCCAAAGAAATCTAAAAAATCAAATCTAAAATACAAAAATCGAACCCGAAAAAATAAAATTGCACAATATATCCAAAAAATTGAAAATCCTAAAATTAATTATCAATAATTAACACAAAAATTCGTATAAACCAATTAACATATCCAAACAAAATAGAGATTATTTTTAGGTATAATATTATATACTTCCTCTGTCTCTGAAAATTTGTCACTTATTTCTATTTTCGCCCGTCCTTAAAATTTTGTCACCCTTCACTTTACCATTTTTTGCAGTGGACCCCGCATTCCACTAACTCATTCCAACTCACATTTTATTATAAAATTAATATATAAAATTAGGATCCACATGCCCTTAACCTTTTCAACTCATCACATTTCTATTACATTTCTTAAAACTCTTGCCGGGTCAAATGGTGACAAATTGAGAGGGACAGAAGGAGTATTAAAAAAATTGGTTTTCGTTTTTTTATTAGAATTGAACTGAAAAACTGAAATTAGCTTAAAATTTTAAACAGAATCGAAACAAAAGATCAAAACGGAAACCTAACGAATTTGAGTTCGGATCGGATATTCGATTTTTTTTTTGTTCTTTTGCTACCCCAGGAATAAGGACTAATGCGTGTCCAATTCGTATAGTCCAGTAGTAAAGTGAAGTGAAGTAGGCCTAGGAGTAATAAATTTTCACCTAGAAACCTTTTTAACTGTCTATACTTAATTAGTTAGGATATTAAGCCTTAATTTGTCGTCGCTAGGTCAAGCTACAAGCCAAAGATGTTCAGTTTCCTCTCTTTTGTTGCTATAAAATCATTTTCTCTTAAAAGATGGGACAACAGTAACGCCCATTTCGAACAACCGCAGTCCAAAACAAACACAAAATTTCCATCTCAAGATTTAATTTCTTCCTCTCAACAATGTAGCTGCTAAAAGACTGCACTCCATCTTCGTAGATGGGTGGCTGAAAAAACCAAACATTTTCTGCGTTCTCGGCGGCGGCGGTGAAGCATGTCGCTGTGTACAAGATCCAATCTTTTGAAATGGGGTTTCGTTCTTTGTCACGGATTGGCTTGTGACGGCGGCGGCTCGGTGTGATATTGGCAGGACGGCTCAATCGCTTTTGTGGCGTAATTTTTACTCTTTCTTTCATGTTATAAACAAGGTTAATTTGCTTTCTCCCAACAGTTCTTTATTTTTATGGATCTCAAACTTCTTCAACACCTCTTATATGAAAACATTTTAATTTATGTATCTTTAGTTAGATAGAAATGTTTGTCGATTATCATAAACATATGGCAACTCCTTTTTTCCCCCACTACTAATTATTTTTCTTAAAAATATGTATGTCTTCCCATTCCCCCCTTATTTTAGTTCGTTTTCTTGGATTGGTGCAATATACATACAAATACGACATCAACATATACCTAATGAAAATTGTGTGTTATATCTTGTTTTTGATAATTTTTTTTAAAATTTAAGTTAATTCTTGAATTGATTTAGGGGTGTTTGAAGTGACGTCTCCATTTTTTCACTCGTAGAAAATGTCAACATTGAATTCTATGTTTATTTATATTTGTATTGTTATAAACTTATACTCTCCCTTTCCCATGGAAATAGGTTGAATTTTCTTTTTATCCGTCTCATGGCTACAGCTTCATAACAATTTTTATATGCATTTTATTTGAAAGTCTCTTAATTAACTAGTTAACACCCTCTGACTATAATACTGATCAAAATATATTGCGTTTAAGTAGTATTTATTCGGCACAGCCAATTTTCATTTATTTACGTAAGTGATTTAAAATTTAAATTAGAGACTGGTCAAAGAATTTCACAGACAATAGAATTAACAAAGAAAATGTCAATTTACATAATGTAGAGAGTAGAAACTATCTGCACAGCTAAATTTCATTTATTCACAAAAGTGATTCAAAAGCTGAAAGGGACCCTCCGTAGTAAATGTGACAGTAAATTTCAGTGAGACACTAACCAATTAATACTTCACTAATCCGTAGATAAAGGTCACGTTTTTCTATTTTAGTCTATTTGCAAATAAGAGTGATGGTTCATTTTTACTATAAATGGTAAAAGTCACGTTTCACTAACTCATTCAACTCACATTCCGTTTAAAACTAATACTTCATCCGTTTCATAGTAATGGAGACATTTCTTTTCGACACGGAGATTAAGAAAAATTGTGTTATGTGAGTTAAATAAAAGGAGAGTAAAATGTAAAATGAAAGAGGTAGAGAGATGAAGAGATAATAAAGTAAGAGAGATTAAAGTAGGTGTGGAAAAATGTGTTGACTTTTATTAAAAAGAGAAATAACTCTATTATTATGGAACGCATCAAAATGATAAAATGACTCTATTACTATAGAACGGAGGAAATACAGTATACAAGTGAGATATTGAGTATATTTTACTAACTTTTTTTTGCCACTTTTCTTAATATTTCTTAAAATGCGTGAAGAAATGAGCCTCTACTAGTATTACACAGCAGGGCAAGTAAGATGCAAGTGAAATCTCCTATTTTTTTACAGCAGACTGAGACACATCTTAATGGTAGATATTTGCAATGCACAAATATCAATATGAGTGTGCGGATGAGTTTGCCCCATCACTGTGCCCTCTTATATCTATGCATTTATTTTTGTAGTACTGGAATTTCACATCTATGCATTTATTTTTTGGTTGCATCGCCGGAATGAAAAATGTTTAGTGTTGATCAGAATTGAGAGTTACTAGTTGGGAACCCTTTCTTGGGTTTTCATGGATTACTGTTGCTATATATCAATGTTATTGATGTTGTTGATATACGTATTGAATTGTGAATACTTGTGTGAATAATTTATGTTATAATTTATAGAGAATTACATTTTTAGTCCATTGACATCATTCTAATAACAGCCGCGGTTCTTAATTTTTTAAAATATCATCAAACATGTCTGAATATTGATATAATATCACTAGAAAATTTTTTGCATTTTTTGAACCAAATACCCTCCAAATTATAAGGGTAATTTATGTTTTTTTTTGAATGAGAAAAACCATCAACTTGGTTCATTCATTTCTTCAAGTATGTGCCGGGACTAGCAATTATTGGCCATATACTTTGGAGACTTCTCTTAGAAAAACCACCATAAATGAATGAAGTGCACCCTAAGTGGCGGTTCACTCTCTCATGATATTATATCAATGTCCAAGGACGTCTAATGATATTTAAAATAGAAATTGCAGATGATATTAGTGCAATATTTAGGAATTAAATATGTAGTTTTCTCTAATTTATATAGGTATTCCTTGTAAGGAATTATGGTGTTGAGTGTGCTACTCCCTCGGTCCGCAAATAGGAGTCCCGTTTTTCCATTTTAGTCCGTCCGCGAATAGAAATATCGGTTCACTTTTACCATAAATGGTAATAGGTCCCCACCTTCTACTTATTCATTTCACTCACATTTCATTTAAAACTAATATATACAAGTGTGACCCTTAGTTCACGAATTTTTTTTCATCCACTTTTCTTAACGTTTCTTAAAACCCGTGCCGCCAAGAAATGGACTCCTAATGACGGACGGAGGGAGTACTAGTTAGCTGATTGAGGATTTACATGGATATAGCATTCACTTATTCGTCAACGCTGCATTCTTATTGGATCATTGATTACTACTATCTTCGTCCCATAATAGAAGTCCAGTTTGAGCACGGGTTTTAATAAATGTGAGGAAAAGTGGGTTTAATAAGTTAATGAAATATGGGTTTCATCTATATATATATTAGTTTTATAATAAAATGTGTGTAGGATTATAAGTTGGTAGAACGTGAGGCCTACTTACAATTTATGCTAAAAGTGAAATATGACTCTTAGTGAGGGACGATGGAAGTACTTATAGGTGTATTTTTATTTAGAGATAGATATTGTGGCATGTCAATACTTGTACTTTGGTGTTGTGTATAAAGTGTTGGTCATTTCCACTAAACTACAATTAAATAGAAACTAGACATGCCCACGGTTACCGGTTCAGGCGGTTAACCACCGGTTCCTGTTCCGAACCAGAACCGCAACAATTTTTTTAAACTGGAACCGTCGTATTTGGAACCGCGGTCCGATTCCGGTTCAAGATTTTTGAACCGAAACCGTCATCGAACAACCGGTTTCACGATTCCAGCGAGGCATCCGATGCGTCAGGCGGTGGCAGCTTTTTCAGGCGGTATTTGTTGACCGGAACCGGCGGTTGTTTTCCGGTTCCGGTGTGGAACACGAGGCTGACACGTTGCAGGTCATCAGGCGGTTTTTACTGACCAAACCGTCGGTTTTGGGGTAAAACCGGTGGTTCCGGCGATTTTGCACCAAAACTGCCGTTTTCGTCGGATTTTCAAAAAAAAATTTAATTCTGATTTTGAATTCAAATCAATCCATTTTCCCCCCCATTTTTATCTATAAATACCCCCTTCTATCTTCACTTACATTCACCCCATTCTTGTGTTAACAAGAGTTTCTCTCTTCTATCTCCCAATTCCCTCTCTTTGTCTCACATTTCTCATTTGTGCTATTGTGCTTACATTTGAATTATTCAAGTGCTACTCATATATTACGCATTGTTATACTTCTACACTTATACTTGTTCCGTAGTTCTATTTTTATAAGTTGTCTTTCTCAATTGCTAAAACAAAAAATATAAATATTATTCCATATTTCTACTATATAATTTGTTACTATCAAGATGTCTTCATCCCGAGAAGGTCGTGTTGATAAGGGAAAGGGAAAGTCCAAGAGGCCAAGTCGAAAATCCGTTGTTGATGAGATTTCTCAAAGGAACATGGATGTGTGGCAGGTTAATAATTATTATCTACTAATATTATTAATTATGAATTACATTACATTATTGTTCATAATTCTATTTGATATTTACAATACAAATATTATTTTGTAGATTCGAGAAAAGCAAGATATGACCAATGCTATTGCTCTCTCTCGCTCTCAATCCCAAGGCGGACGTGTATATGGTGGTGGCGGCGATGCTTATGTTGGTACCGGTAGTGGTGCTCCCGGTCCCAGTGCCTATTTTCAACAAATTCCAACCCCTGTGAATCTTGATGAGGACGATGATGATGATGAGGAGGAGGAGGAGGAGGAAGAGGTGGAAGAGGTTCAAGAAATGTCACCCCACCACCACCAAGGAGTCGTCGTGGTCGTGGACACCCTCCTCAACCTCCTAAACCAATTGAAAGGTCTTTAACCTCAAACATCATGGTGAAACATTTCAAGAAGGTACGAGATAGTACTGATACGGACACTTATAATGTGTATTGCAACTATTGCGAAAACATATACACATTCCGAAAGGGTGGAGGATGTGGTACATTTACCCGTCACATGGAGAAAGCGCATCCGGTCGAGTTTGGTATCGCTCCAACCCAAACTCAACTCAACTTTCAACATGGAGTCGGGACCAGGAGTGGGACGGGTTCATCCCAAACATCAGGTATGTGTAGCAATACTCTTTTGAAATATGATCACAAAAATGCTCTTAATGTGATGTCTAGATTTGCCGTGATGAAACCTTTTCCTTTCAATGCTTTTGATAACGATGTGTTTGAGTCGAGTATGCGACAAGTTTATAATGCCGCTGCAAGAAAATTGAGTCGAACTTCTATGACTCGAGCTGTTGTTAGACAATGCATGGAAAAGAAGGCGTAATTAGGTACGATTATTGTTAACTTGGGTCATAAAGTTTCGATTTGCTCTGATGTGTGGACTGATTGTTTTTGCAAAAATTCATATATGGGCATCTGATGCACTATTTATTAGCACTAAAATACCTGCAAGTTTACAGGGTAGATCTAGTATAGCTAAAGGTCAGTACCGGGATATCTAACACATGGAATAAGATTGCAACTGGCTATCATATACTAAGCGTCATATACTATTTAAAGATACAGAGGTTTTTTTTTGTTTGATTTTATTAAACTAGACTGAAAAATAAATAAAAAATAAAAAGAAAGCATATAAACAATGATACAAAGCAGACATAGGAATGTAGAATATTAGGATCCAAAACACAATCGACTTTCTTGAATTACGGTCTCTAGAGTTATTAAGTCGGTCACTTAACTGGATTAAACCCTCTCCCGAGGTGAGAAATCCGTAGATTAGGTGTTGAAATCAAAGTCCCCTTTAAATCTCTAACATCTAACTCCTAAAAGATCGTTAAGACCAATGACCTCACGTGAAACCTCAACTCTCTCGAGTTCTATTGAATTAAAGTGTGAATTATCCATTTTCCAAGTCAACTATTTCGTCTCCCGAGTACTCTAATCAACTCTAACATGTATTCAAGAGGTAGCTAATCAAACGAATATAGAAAGCGCAAGGATAAATCAAATAACTACAGGAGCTAATAAGGAAAATCAATCGAATATCTTCACCAAAAATTCCACAATTGATGTTTAACTCATAGACAAGTAAAAACTACAAATAAAGTACGATACATGAAAGAAATTGATAAAACCCAATGTTGAATCTTCAATCTTCAGTCTTCTCTTTCCTGGATCTGCAGAACTCCGCTCCAATGGAAGATGTATGAATTTAAGGGTGGAATATGGAATGGAAGAAGTGTAGAGACGGAGAAGGATTGGAGGCTCTGAGATCAAGATTATGAATTAGGTTCAGAGGTATTTATAGGCTGGAAAAAGGTTTATTTTTGATAAATTTCGTGCCCTACAAGAAATATGAGAGATTTGGCTTCATAATATAATAATTTCTTTTCTTCCGTGAATTTCCGCATAAATTCCCGTCAGTTTTGACTGCACTGCGCAATGTTCGTAGAATTGTCACAACTTTCTCCACAGAACTACGATTGAGACATGCAAGATATCCACGCGAAGCCCTTTCAAAGAGGAAGAGAATAACATGTATTAAGCACTGACTGGACTTCAAAATCGCTGGCAGAATGGGCTCGAACAGAGGTTGCTGCACTTTGGCCTTTTTTTGACCTTTTTCTATCATTTATCAACAAACACGTCAAAAATACCAAATTTATATGCAATTTAAGAACATAATTTGATTGACATTTAAAACAAGTCAAATCTAGTCCTTAAAAATATGCAAAATCTGTGTTTGTCAACTCCCCCAAACTTAATTATTTGTTTGTCCTCAAACAAAACAAGAGAAAAACTACTAAAGAAACACGGATGCTAAGAACTAGACATCATAGTTACCTCAAAAATTGTAACAAGTAATAAAGAGTTTGACAAGAAGACAAATCAAATCAAGCAAAGCTTATTAGTGCATTTTCATTACTAGCTCGTTGATCACCTTGAAGTACATGCGCTCACAAGTATTTAGAAGTGTGTTTATCACTCACTCTCAAAATGTATAAGATAAAGAATATATGCTCTCAGATCATGCAACATGCAAAGTTTACCATAGGCTTGCTCGATGTCTAATCCCTCCTCTACTTTATGTGATTAAAATAAAAAATCCGAAAGGTCTTTATTTTCGGTTATAATGTAGGCTCTTTGGTAATGTGATGAAATATGGCTAAAAAGTGACAAATCCCAAACATAGCAAAAGTGATCAATTTCTACTACATCAAACATAGCACCGCACCAACAATTCGAATCTCAGTAAATTCTAGACTTTGTCTAAATTTCTTCTCACTTTCCAAATTCCTTTGATTTTTTTTGTTGTACACCTTTTTTTTTCTTTCTATGCACAACCAATTATCTCATTCAAACCACATATGTCTATGCACTTTTCACAACTAAGCACACTACTTTTCTTTCTACCTTATCTCTCCAACTCTTTTCACAAAATATAAACTAAAATTCACCAAAAGTGTATGGATATTCCCTTTTATTTAGCTTCCAAAGAAAAAGGCTTTAAAGGCTCAAAGTGGCTAGCTAGGGAAAAATATTTTGAATAAGGTCATAAATTTGGATATATAAAGTAGCTAAGAAGTATGGTGTAACGTCCTCTTTTATCATTTAAACACTATGTAAACTTAGGCAGACTAGGAGCAAGTTCTAGAAACAAATACATGAATGCAAATAAATCACACAAGAAATAAATTTATGGCTCAAGTCTTACAAGGTATGAGCATGATTCAAGGCAAACAAGCAATTCATTATTTATGCACCTTTTCACTAAACTTTCAAATCAATGCATCAAGTCAACTCAACCAACACATAAACGAAATTTTTATCATAGGCAACTCGGTCTGATGTTCCTAAACATGAGTATTTCTAATTTTTCTATGTTATGCTCATGACAAGATTCACCTCGGGTTTATTTAAAAAAATAAATAAAAACAAACAAAAACAACTAAACTCACGGTCCATCACTTCATTCCCCCAAACTTATTCAAAACTACGTTAAGAATAAGTTTGAAAAGTCGGTGGAGATGTGAGTAAACTAAGAAAACAAATCAAACTAAATAAAAAAAAATATCAATGTTGGGTTGCCTCCCAACAAGCGCTTGGTTAACGTCTTTAGCTTGACGTTCTTTGAGGCTCATAAAATATCCCTCATTCTCGGGATTTTCTTTGGGATGCCTATGTACCTACAATTTCGTAATGTGAGCATAGAATGAAGAAAATTATAGTGGAGTACAATGCATAACACGTGGCAATCCCCTAAACTTTAATCATATCAAGGCATAAAATATGCAAATCAAATTATCTACCTTAACATGATTATTTTTCATCCTCCGTAATCTTCTCTATCCCCCAATTAATTGCAAAAATTTTCAACAATAGACTAAAATCAAGCAAAAAAAATTTAAGCTCTAGAAATATACACAATTCATGCAAGATAAAATAGCGTCGCAATGCTATAAACATGAACTATGTGTATCAACAATCAAACCAAAGTGATATTCAATTTTCATCCAACAAGATCAACATACTCAAGCTCACCCAACAATAATTAATTCCAAAATTCCAAGACTCACAAATTCATCATCCTCCATAAACTCCAATCCAAACTTCCAATATATAAATCAACAACAAGGCCATTCAAGGAAAAAGTTCAAAATCAAAGCTCAGAAATTAAAAGAAGAACATACATTGGTTGGTTGACAGTTGAGCATAAGAATGAGTGGAATCCAAAAAATGTGATTAAGTGGTGTGAATTTGGAGTATGGGTGTGTGAATTGTGTGGAGAAAATAAAATATAAAATATAAAGAGGTGAATGAGGTTTTTTTTAGAGTTTTTTTTAGGAAAAAAAAAAGAAAATCAGAAGGAAAAGAATAAAAAGCAAAAAAAAAAAAACAACGAGAAAGAAAAGTTAAAACAAAGGATTATTTTTATAAATTTTCTTTTAAACTTTAACTATACGGAGAAACATCAGCTCTACGGAGGCGAAAACTAAAGAAGAAAACTAATAAAAACAAGGGAGCAATCAAATGTATATATCTCACCCACGCTCTACGGAGCATATCAAGTGTTGTAGCAGATAATTCTATCTTGTACTGGAGTAATCCATTGTTATGCTTCGTGCTCCTTGCAAAACAAATAAAACAAAAAAAAATAAAACAAAACTATACAAAATATTACACTCTAAATTAGTATTATCAACCATTTTACAATATCAGCTTAAAGCAATAATATTCCTCGGCAACGGCGCCAAAAACTTGATGCACTATTTATTAGCACTAAAAATACCTGCAAGTTTACAGGGTAGATCTAATATAGCTAAAGGTCAGTACCAGAATATCGAACCTAGGGAATAAGATTGCAACTGGCTATCATATACTAAGCGTCATATACTATTTAAAGACACGGATGTTTTTTTTTGTTTGATTTTATTAAACTAGACTGAAAAATAAATAAAAAATAAAAAGAAAGCATATAAACAATGATACAAAGCAGACATAGGAATGTAGAATATTAGGATCCAAAACACAATCGACTTTCTTGAATTACGGTCTCTAGAGTTATTAAGTCGGTCACTTAACTGGATTAAACCCTCTCCCGAGGTGAGAAATCCGTAGATTAGGTGTTGAAATCAAAGTCCCCTTTAAATCTCTAACATCTAACTCCTAAAAGATCGTTAAGACCAATGACCTCACGTGAAACCTCAACTCTCTCGAGTTCTATTGAATTAAAGTGTGAATTATCCATTTTCCAAGTCAACTATTTCGTCTCCCGAGTACTCTAATCAACTCTAACATGTATTCAAGAGGTAGCTAATCAAACGAATATAGAAAGCGCAAGGATAAATCAAATAACTACAGGAGCTAATAAGGAAAATCAATCGAATATCTTCACCAAAAATTCCACAATTGATGTTTAACTCATAGACAAGTAAAAACTACAAATAAAGTACGATACATGAAAGAAATTGATAAAACCCAATGTTGAATCTTCAATCTTCAGTCTTCTCTTTCCTGGATCTGCAGAACTCCGCTCCAATGGAAGATGTATGAATTTAAGGGTGGAATATGGAATGGAAGAAGTGTAGAGACGGAGAAGGATTGGAGGCTCTGAGATCAAGATTATGAATTAGGTTCAGAGGTATTTATAGGCTGGAAAAAGGTTTATTTTTGATAAATTTCGTGCCCTACAAGAAATATGAGAGATTTGGCTTCATAATATAATAATTTCTTTTCTTCCGTGAATTTCCGCATAAATTCCCGTCAGTTTTGACTGCACTGCGCAATGTTCGTAGAATTGTCACAACTTTCTCCACAGAACTACGATTGAGACATGCAAGATATCCACGCGAAGCCCTTTCAAAGAGGAAGAGAATAACATGTATTAAGCACTGACTGGACTTCAAAATCGCTGGCAGAATGGGCTCGAACAGAGGTTGCTGCACTTTGGCCTTTTTTCACCTTTTTCTATCTGTTTCTATCATTTATCAACAAACACGTTAAAAATACCAAATGTATAACATATGCAATTTAAGAACATAATTTGCATGATTGACATTTAAAACAAGTCAAATCTAGTCCTTAAAAACATGCAAAATATGTGTTTGTCAGCATCACTGTGCATTTCGTTGATCACAGTTGGACTTTAAACAAACGTTTGATTGCATTTCGGGAATTTCCCGCACCACACACTGCACAAACAATTGCTCAATCGATCATTCAAGTTTTGAATGAATTTCAATTGATCAATAAAATTTTTCCGTTGGTTTTGAAAATGCAAGCGATAACACTGCTAGTATAGATGAACTCATCAGTGCATGTTCTCCTGTTATTGATGGCAAATATTTTCATGTGCGATGTATTGCCCATATTTTGAATTTGTGTGTTCAAGATGCGATCGATTTGTGGCAAAAGTATTTTGATCCTATTAGAACTGTTGTTAAGTTGATTCATAACAAAGCTCCTATTGGTAGAGCTTGGAAGAAATATTGTCATAGCAAGCAGTGCAGGTACACCAATTTTTCGTTTGGATGTTTCAACTCGTTGGAACTCGACGTACGATATGTTGGAGTCGACCTTGAACCACATTGAATATTTATGTGATTTTTTTAGAACTTGCTTGCATGTTCCTTCTGATTTGCTTTTAATACTCTCTTGTTGGGACCACAGCATGAATTTGTTTCGATTATTCCTAGCTTTCAAAAATGCCACTATTGAGTTATCTGGTGTTTATTATCCTACTTCTGTGCGCGTTTTGGAGCATTGCTTGTATGTGGCAATTGGTTTTACGACATGTGTGAAAAATACTCAATTCATAGAGTTGAAGGCTATTTTGTTTTATATGGTTGAAAAATTGTTAAAATATTTTGCGCGTATTCCAAATGTGTTTTTGATTGCAAAATGCTTGGATCCAAAGTGGAAGTTGCATGGTGTTCATAAAATTTTAGACATGTACTATGATTGTTTGCATGATTTGGAATTTTCTCAACTTCGCGATATGGGCTTGACAAGAGGAGAATGCTTCGAACTAAGTCTTCCGAATGTTGATGAAATCAAACTAAGGTTAGATAGTGCACTTCGTGCTCTCTACGCGGAATATGAAATGCGGTATAACACCACTCACCAGGTACGTGCTCCTCCTAGTCCTTCTACATTTGATTTTGGTGGCGGGAACTACAACAATGTCATGATTGATCCAGACGTAGTATCACAATTGCAAGATCTATATACAGTGCTACAACCAATAGGACTAGAGCTACTAGTGAGTTAGATATATAGTTGGAATCACGCTCTATTTTTCAAGATGCAGGTCCTCCTACTCAACAAATTGACGTCCTTAATTGGTGGGGAACACATGACAAAGAGTTTCCGACTCTCGATAATGGCTAAGGAGATTTTCGCCGTTCCCGCTTCCACCGTCGCCGTTGAGCAAGCTTTTAGTGTCGGCGGTTGTGTCCTAGACGACAAAAGGAGCAATCTCTCCGCCAAAAACATGGAAGTCACTATGTTACTTGATGATTGGCAAAGGCGGACATGAGAGCACAAGAGCTAGATATTGACTTCCGTCTAGAGAGTGGTGGTGAAGACTTTTCCACCGATGGCGATGACGAGGTCGGAAGCTAGGGCGCTCAACAATATCAATGACGGGGGGAGAGTGAATGGCGAGCACGGCCGACCAAAAAGGTAAGCAAGGTAAGAGAACTACGTGAGCTTTGATTCCTCAATAAAATTGTGGATACGTAGGCAACTCAACTTAAATTTGAAAAGTTTAACTTTGAATGTTTAAGTTGAGCTCAAGCCCTTTTTAATTTTTTTCCTTTTTCCCCCCATTTCATGTTTTTTTATTTATGTTCCAACGACACATTTAAATTATATTACATTATTGTATGTTGTATATGTATTGTAAATTGTAATGTGTCGTTGTCCGTTACAACTCAATTCAATAAAATTGATATTATTTTCACCTTATTCGTCTTATTTCAATTTAAATTATCTATTGTCTTGTTCCAATTTATTGTATAAGTCCAAATTTCAAATTACATAGCAAATAAAAAAAACCGAACCGCGAAAATCGCCGGTTTTCAAACCGGAACAGTGAAAACCGTCCGAAAACCGGCGGTTCGGAACTGGAACCGTGAAATAGCCTCACGGTTCGGTTCCGGTTCCGCCTTTCTAAAAACCGGAACCGCCGGTTTACGAACCGTGGTCATCTCTAATAGAAACACAATGGTTTCTAATAAATACTCCCTCCGTCCGCCAATAGAAGTCTCATTTATGGGCGACATAGGTTTTAAGAAATGTTAAGAAAAGTGGGTAGAAAAAAATTAGTAGAATATGAGTCTCACTTGTATATATTAATTTTAAATGAAATGTGATGAGTTATGAATTAGTAGAAGATAGAAGCCTATTACCATTTATGATAAAAGTGAACTGAGACTTCTATTCGCGGACAGATGGAGTATGATTGTAAATTTGTTATGGATGAAATTGTACTTTATTACAAGTTTATGGTAATGAAATTATTACCTTTTCTATTTGACCAGTCGACTATCGAGTAGGGAGTATTGAATGTAGATATTATGTTTATAATTAATTTTATAATAAAATGTGTTAGAAAAGTGCGAGAGTGCGAGAATGTTTAACACATGTAAATGTAAGTGCGATGAACACACAAACAAATCAGTCGTTACCCTTATACCTCAACTCAAAACCTTAACCCAATTTACTAATCCTTCCGTATCGCCTTAATAGAAACGTTTCATTTTCTGCAATCATTTTGAAAAAATAATAACAATATGTTTTGGTTCATATTTCACATTTTCGTAAAAAATACTCCCACCATCCACGAACAGGAGTCCCTTTCTTTCGGCACGGATTTTAAGAAACGTTAAGAAAAGTGGATGAGAAAAAGTTAGTAGAATATGAATCTCACTTATATATTTTAGTTTTAAATGAAATATAAATGAAATTAGTTAGTAGAATATGAGACCTATATACCATTTATAATAAAAATGAACTAGACAGACTGAAATGAAAAAATGGAACTCCTATTCATAGATAAAGGAAGTAATAGTTAATCACATTTTAAAGTCTAAAAAAACCTATTTGATCTTACACATTTTAGTGCTTTAGCTTTTGGTCATAATAATATGTTTTGGTCTATATTTCACTCATCAATTAAGTTAAAATGCAATTAATCATTATTTTTTGAAGAAATCTTTAGATATGAAAAAAAATTTAAATAAAAAAAGTACTTTTAACACATTTAATGTACAAGTCGAAAAGTCTTTTTAGACAAATGTGAAGGAGTAGGAGAACAATTTTGAACTAAGTTAAGAAATGGAGTACCAAAATTCATCAAAAAGTTCACGATTTTAGATTATTATTCATAAAAAAGATTGAAATTGCTCGAGTCTCCAAATTGCGAAGTTGCATCTCTCAGGCTAAAGTAATGAAAAACCGAATAAATCAGATCTTATTCCTCCAAACCAAATCACGCGATACAGCATTGCTGTATTTCACACATTCCCACCCCACGATTAAATTCTCAATTTCGCCATAACCTTGCTCTAAACCCTAATTTCCTCCCATCTGGATTCAGATCCATAATCGCTCCGTTCATCCCCGCACACATCGTATGTCTATACTTACTCCCGCGTATTCGCATATCTGGATTTGGAATTTACTCATTTGAACAATTCAACTTAGTTTTTTTTTGTTCATTTCCTTTTTCGAGTTTGTTATTATTTTCATTTTCTTTGTGGTTAATTGAGTTATGTACGTGCTGCTATGATTGGAGCTGGTTTTGGAATAGATCTATGTTTGAAACGATGAATATGGTTGATAATTTTGGATTTGGTTAGTCTTAGATTGTCACTTGTGTGTCTGTTGAACCAATTAGATTGGCGATCTAAGCTTCTTATTAGTTTGAGGAGATGATGACGAAGAGATGTATAATCAAATTTAGTTCTGGATACAACTTTGTTATTACATGTAAATTGTTTTCTTAATGCATTTCTAATCTGAAAGGACAAATAAAATTGTTGAAGCAATGTTAAAGTACATCACTGATTTATTTACTTTTTCCCTTTGATTAACATAGTGTCATCAGTTATTATTACTTTTGGCCCTAGTGATGTATGGAATATGAGAAGGTTTATTTGATTGGTTTGTGGTGTATTTAGCTTTATTCATCTGATGGGGTATAGATTGCTATGCTAACAGATGCTCATGCAATATGTTCTAACTTATTGCATGGGTTCTGATTCTTCTGAAAAATGTCATTGGTGATTAGTTTTGTTTTAGCTTCAATAACTTGTGTACTGTATTGCTTAAGCTGATGCAAGACAATCGTTGCTTGTTTCAACAAATTCTGTACCTTGTCGGATTTTCGATATGCTGCCTTCTGAAGATCACTTTTTTTATTACAGCGTGATGATTTTTTTTCCAATAGTCAATTTTTAGGAAGTTATGAAATGTATTAACATCCAAAAGTGCTAGATTTTAAGTTATGTGGTCAGTTTTTTGGTTAATTATTTTGAAATTTGAAGAGATACCATAGTTATAGTGTGAAATCTAAGGATTTGGTATGCATTGAGAACATAGGATGATAGCCACACCAATTGGCTTCTTTTTGATGTTGCATCGTGATGGAAGTTGTCTAGACTTGAAGCTTTGAACACAATAATATCTCTGCTTGCAAAGCTGTGTATATAGGTATCTGCATGCTGCAAGATGTTTCCTGTTGTTTACTAATACTCTATTTTCTTCTGTGCTTCTTTGTCTTTGTTAGTGCGTGTCATGTTTAGCGGTGGTCAGTTAGGCCCATAGGCTTAACAGTTTGAAATATTAACATTGTAGTTATTACCTGTGTACGTATTTGTTGGAAGTTAGCTACATTCCTTAATTGCAAATTAAGTGCTAGGTAGGAAATCATTCCATATGAGCTTCTAGATAGGGAAGTCCATTTTTTGCAAATATTGTATACTTTCGTAGTCACACAAGTTAGTTTTGAATGACTTCAAGGGAAAATGGCATATCTAGTAGTCTACCTTGAAGCAGGACACAATATAGGCTATTTTTTTCAACCAAAAAAAACTCACTATAATTACAAGTACTTTTAGAAATTACAGGCTTGAATATTTTTGTTCTGAACCTTGACTCAAGAGGTGGGAGAAACATTCTATTTAAGTATTTTTTCTGGTTAATGTGTGGTTATAAACCTGTATTGTGGCTTGAAAAGCTCCATACTTAATTGAATTATGAGACTTGTAGTGTTGGTTAAATCAAGAAGCGGTATACTAATTGAGTAAATCTTCTTTTGCAGCTTTGATTTTTTATATCTTCATTTCGCTTTTAGAAGGCTGGTTTGGAAAATATTCTATGCTTTTCTTCCCTAGAGCAATGGCGTTCCCTTCAATTTCAAGAAGGAAATCATGCACTTTTTTAACATACTTGATTGTAATATTTCAAGCCTGCAATGGTTTCTATCTTCCTGGAAGCTATATGCATACATATTCACCAGGAGAGGAAATCTTTGCCAAAGTGAATTCTCTGACCTCCATTGAAACTGAGCTTCCTTTCAGTTACTACAGTCTTCCTTATTGCAAACCTCCAGGAGGAATTAAAAAAAGCGCTGAGAATCTTGGCGAGCTGCTAATGGGAGATCAGATTGACAACTCTCCGTATCGATTCCGGATGAATGTCAACGAGTCTCTCTACCTGTGTACCACTCCAGAATTGAGTGAAAATGATGTAAAGCTTTTAAAGCAAAGAACTCGGGATCTGTATCAAGTGAACATGATACTTGATAACTTACCCGCTATGAGGTTTACTAACCAAAATGGGGTTAAAATTCAGTGGACGGGCTACCCAGTTGGGTATACTCCTCAGAGCAGTAATGATGATTACATCATTAACCATCTCAAGTTTAAGGTATATATTCATGAGTATGAAGGAGCTGGTGTGGAGATAATTGGCACAGGTGAAGAAGGTATGGGTGTCATTTCAGAAGCTGACAAAAAGAAGGCTTCAGGTTTTGAGATTGTTGGTTTTGAGGTTGTCCCTTGTAGTGTGAAATACGACCCTAAGAAGATGACTAAGCTACACACTTATGATACAGTTGCATCGGTCGGCTGTCCACAGGAGATTGGTAACTCTCAGATTATAAGGGAACATGAAAGGGTGTCCTTTACATATGACGTGGAGTTTGTAAAGAGCGATATTAGATGGCCATCTCGGTGGGATGCCTACCTGAAGATGGAAGGTGCCCGTGTGCACTGGTTCTCAATTCTAAACTCACTGATGGTAATTTTCTTCTTGGCAGGCATTGTTTTTGTCATATTTTTGAGAACAGTGAGAAGGGATCTGACAAGGTATGAAGAACTGGACAAAGAGGCTCAGGCCCAGATGAATGAGGAACTTTCTGGGTGGAAGCTTGTTGTTGGTGATGTTTTCAGAGAGCCTTCCCATCCAAAGTTACTCTGTGTGATGGTTGGAGATGGGGTTCAGATTACTGGGATGGCAGTTGTCACTATTGTTTTTGCTGCTCTTGGTTTCATGTCACCAGCTTCTCGAGGCATGCTGTTGACTGGCATGATATTACTTTATCTTTTCCTTGGAATTGCTGCTGGGTATGTCGGTGTGAGAATGTGGACAACTATTAAAGGTACATCTACAGGGTGGAGATCAGTTTCTTGGTCGATAGCTTGTTTCTTCCCTGGAATCGTTTTTGTTATTTTGACTTTCTTGAATTTCATCCTTTGGGGAAGTAGGAGCACTGGGGCTATTCCACTTTCCTTGTACTTTATACTCTTGGCACTCTGGTTCTGCATCTCAGTGCCCCTCACTCTCTTGGGTGGACACTTAGGCACACGAGCTGAGCCTATTAAGTACCCCGTGCGCACTAACCAGATCCCCAGAGAGATTCCTGCACGCAAATACCCCTCTTGGCTCCTCGTTCTTGGTGCTGGAACTCTTCCCTTTGGAACTCTCTTCATTGAGCTTTTCTTCATCCTTTCTAGCATCTGGCTTGGGAGGTTCTACTATGTCTTTGGCTTCTTGCTCGTCGTACTCTTGTTACTGGTGATAGTCTGTGCAGAAGTATCTGTTGTCCTGACTTACATGCATCTCTGTGTTGAGGATTGGATGTGGTGGTGGAAAGCGTTCTATGCCTCTGGATCGGTTGCGCTCTATGTGTTCTTGTACTCCATCAATTATCTTGTCTTTGACCTCCAAAGCCTGAGTGGACCAGTGTCGGCAACACTATATCTCGGGTACTCACTGATAATGGCAGTCGCGATCATGCTCTCTACGGGCACCATTGGTTTCCTTACTTCGTTCTACTTTGTTCATTACCTCTTCTCGTCAGTGAAGATTGATTAAGGAATAGCATGGAATATATCGAGAGACCAGACCACCTTTGCGGGCATAGAAAATGTTTCAGCAGCGTATGGAAGAGCATTCTGAGGTTTTTCAGCAAGAAATTATATATTCTGTAGCTGGATTATAGTATGTTACTGTAGAGAGAGCCAAATTGTCATTTCTGCCATTTCCCCCTCATTTCATCATAATCTTTGCGTCATAGCCTCGCTTTCTTTTTGTAATGCATGAAGTTGAAAAGTATTGTGATGAATTCTTGCTATTCAACTGTACCTATATATGCTGATAAAGAGATGTGTGGTGATTGTTTTTGTCTGAATTATCTTACGGTTTGTGTGCAAATTGCAAATCCATTTTCTTAGATGCAGATTATTTTGCTTTCGTATTTTGATTTGCTAGGGTTTGTGTTTGATCTTTTTATACACTTTTGACCACCAAATGCTTCCGATCCACTGATTTCCTGTGTTTGCAGATTTAATTATTCTTGAAAAAAAACGATAGTATAAGATCATGTTCACATCCATTGAAACACCATTTATGTGAAACTTATTTTTATTTTGTCTATTTTACTATGGCTCTATCAAGTATGACAAGTTAGAGAATCGAAAACTTTGTGTCTCATATGTTCGCCAAGTGGGAGAATGTAATTTTATGTCGCACATATGTGCCATGTGGTAGAATCCTATATAACATTAAATTTTTTTTAGTGTAATATATGTATTTGGCATATAAGAGCATCCACAATGGTTTTGGACAAGCAATAGCCTAGCCATAAAATCCTCCTGCCACATTAGTAGCTCTAAAAACTCCTCCTGCCACATCATCAGGACAAGCAACTGGACAAGCAATAGCCCAGCCATAGCCTAGTCACAATAAACAAAATTATAAAAACAAATAATTAACAATCACACAAAATACGAAATTAAATTTTCGACACAGATACGGGAATACTCAATAATAATATTAAAATTTAAAAAGTACATTAATTTTAAAAATACATAAATAAAAAAAATCCTTCCCCACACACGAGCCCCCCGCCTCCGCCTCACTCCTCGCCGTTGTCACCGCTATCCGGGACCCCCAAATCTGCGGCATCTGAGCACGCGTCTGAGGCCCCCACCTGTGCCGCGACGGAGGTTAAATCGGCCTGCATACTCACGAGCATCGCGTGGAGAAAACTCTTCTCCTCGGGGTCGGTTGCTGCCCTCCATTCAGCTAAGACCTTCCACATCTGAGAGCGCGTTTGCTGACGAGCGAAGAAGGCGAGGTCGGCTATCGACTGGCCAACAGGGGGGGATGCCGACTGGACCTCCAGGGAGGCATGGCGAACCCATTGCGCCCACCTTTGACCAATCGGGCGAGTGCGGCGAGCAAACGCGGGAGGGGACGGGAAATCCTGTGCATCCTCGGGGAGGTTGTGGGAACCGCCGCTGCTGCCGCCGCTGTAATCACCGGTATAGTTCAGGCGCTGCTTCTTCGGCTAGCCAGCGTTGACACCTGCCCGAAACTTCTCGGAGTCCATCAGCACCTCGTAGCATTTCCAGTAGGTGAACTCCTTGTAAAGCCCGGGCACGGGGAAAGCTTTCTCCGCTATCCTCCTGCAGTCCTCGTCAGTTTGGCCACTGGTCTGCATTCGGAGGGCGTTGGTGTACAAGCCTGAAAATCGGGAGACCCCAGCCCGGATTCGGTCCCACCCCTTCCGGCATTCCTCCCCGCTGCGTGGCCTCCCATCCGGGCAAAATGCCTTGTAAGCTGCTGCTATTTTAGCCCACAAGTTGACGATCCTCTGCTTGTTCGAGGCGAGGGGATCATCGCAAACACTTACCTACGCCTTGGACAGCGCGACGTTCTCCGCGTCCGTCCACTTCCTCCGTGCCGGGCTGTCGTCACCAGCCGGCTGCGACGACTCGCCGACCACACTCTTCTCCTTCTTCTTCTTTGGCGCGCCCCGACCCTGCCTTACTTCCCTCGTTTGAACGGGAGTGTCCGCATCCCCGAGATATATCCCCAACTCCTCTAAGGAGAAAGTATCACACTCAGTGAACTTTGTCTCCGCTGGGGTCGATGTGTGCGAAAAAGCAGTCACAAAATCAAAACTGGGGCGATAGACGTTGTCCCCCCCCGGCGTCCCCTGCATCCCCGGGTACCCCGGCATCATCTGCATCGCGGGTGCCCACCCCGGCATCATCTGCATCTCGGGTTGCATCCCCGGTACCCCCCCCCCCCCCCCGCATCCCCTGCCATCCCGACATACCACCCCCGGATGCCATCCCGGGCATCATCTGCTGCCAAGGGTACATGTTGTAGTACCCGGCCATCGGACCCCATCCACCTCCCACGGGTACCGTGGGAGTTTGAGACCCGCTCGTCCCTGGAGTAGGCTCGTTGTTGTGCTCCATTTCACGTTGTTGCTCTTGTACAAAAATTAAGATAGAGAGAATACTCGCTAAAACAAGTGGTGCAAATGAAAATGACGTGCAAATCGCGTATATATAGTGTTTCGAAAATTAAATAAATAAAAAAATTTCCGCTTTCCGATCGCTCGCTGATCGGGAGCCTGCAATGGCGGCCAGCCGATCGGCGAGCGCATCGGCCAGCGCTCGGGAATCGGCGTGCACTCACCATTTTTCTTGCCGATTTGGCGCTCGCCGGCTGCAATGGTTCGGCGAGCGGACCGGCGAGCCGGTGGGCTCGCCGCCATTGTGGATGCTCTAAGACACATTTTTTTTCTATTTAATTAATTACATATCAATTAATAATTGTAATAATTGGAATGGAATGGGATATACAATCAATTGGCCATAATATATATGTATACATATTCCCTAGATTAGTTTATTGCTTTTAAGAAAAATGAGGATATTTATATATAATGAGTATTAATTTAGTCAAAAATATTGTATATGGTTATGATTGTCACGAATTAAGTATTAATTTTGTTGACTAACATAATAAAAGCAAATAATTATGACCAATTATTAGCCAATTACGGAATAATATAATTTGATTTTGATAATTACTTGGTAAAAAAGAAACGTCCTAATTAAATAGCCACTTTAATGGAAAATGACTAATAATTTATTATTAGGATTTGTCAGTGATTTCCTCAAATCACACACATTGCAGAAAGCACATAAACGAGGGATAGATGGGGAAACAAATTCTTGGAGCTGCATCATTCAATCGAAGAGAGTTCAATCATCAAGGTAAGTTTTCGATCCCATTAGATTTATGATTAATTACATGAAATACATGTTGTTCTAAAATCCTACATTATTTATATTAAATTATGTTTTCTTGAATATATAAAGTAAATAATTTTTACTAACACATATCTCCAAATACAATCAAAATCGTATGAGTTGGCTCTTTTTAAATGTAAACTTAAAAGCCTAGCTAAGTGCACGAACAACACTAAACGTGCGTCATATAAGAAGCTCACGTGAAATGTGTAGCATATCATTTTTCTATATACATATATATTCCCTAGATTAGTTTATTGCTAATAAGAAAAATGAGGATATTTATACACAATGAGGAGTATTAATTTAGTAAAAAATACATATGGTTATGATTGTAATGAATTAAGTATTAATTTTGTTGACTAAGATAATCAAGTCAAATAATTATGATTAATTATTAGCCAATTATGGAATAATATACTAGTAATTTGATTTTAATAATTACTTGGTAAAAAAGAAACGTCGTAATTAAATAGTCACTTTGATGGAAATGACTTTAATAGTTTATTATTAGGATTTGTCCGTGATCCCATCAAATCATACACATTACAAAGAACACATAAACTAGGGAAAGAGGGAGAAACAAATTCTTGGAGTTGCATCACTCAATCGAAGAGAGTTCAATCGTCAAGGTAAGTTTTCGATCCCTTTACATTTATGATTTTATTTCATCAAATACAAGTTGTTCAAAAGATCCTACATTATTTATATTAAATTATGTTTTCTTGAATATATAAAGTAAATAATTTCTACTAACACATATCTCCAAATACAATCAAAATAGCATAAGTTGGCTCTTTTTAAATTAAAATTAAAAGCCTGCTAAGTGCACGAACATGCAAATGAAGAGAATAGCCCTGAGAGAGAACATGCAAATGATCAGTGTGATTTTTCCATCTTAAAAATAATAGGGTGTACGTTTACTATTTAAACAGTAAAACGCAACTAAAATAATATAGGGTTGATGCGTGGAGACTTTAATATTCAAGTTGATAAGATTAATGTTTAAAAGCAACAACTTATTCCACTTTATTAATGAATCTGTTCAAATAGTTTGTCTCTACCGTCTTCATCGATCACCTCTTACCGGTCTAATTGAGAAAGTGAGATTAAATTTTAAACCAAATACAGAAATATTAATAATGGAAACATGTTGCCTGTCGATATATTCTGTTGAAATTTATAGATCTATTTACTTTTTTTGTATTCAATTCAATGTGAATGCAGAATGGTGATAGTTTTATTTATCCGTCTGATGCTAATTATATTTAGGGTGGGTGATAAAGTACCACCCATTTTGGAAAGGATCCAATAATACTGTTTCTTTCTATTCGTTATTAAATGCAGTGATACATAATAGATTCTCTTGTTCTTTATAGGTTCGACACCCCATATTTATCATATACTAATAATAGTACTATTATATTTTGATGAATGAAAAATATGTATTCCCTTTGTCCCAAGATTTTATGGAACTTTAAATCTTGGGAACTTTTTTAATGTGTCAGGTAGAAAGGATAAAATAAGAGGGATAAAATAAAATAAAATAAGAGATAAAAATATTTATATTTTTAGTAATTAATCATATTAGTTGGGACAAATTAAAAAGAAAGATAGATTATTTCCAGTGGGACCGAGGGGTACATGATTTGATAAGAAGGGCTATTTTCAGTGGGACGGAGGGAGTACACGATTTGATAAGAATGACGTGTAGTATATCCATAACATGTACTCCCTCCGTCTCATGTTACACATACTTTCTATTTCGGCTCGTCCCAAACAACTTACATTATTTCTGTTCTATTTTAAGTAAGAATTAAGATATTTGATTAATAACTTAATTAAGTGTTCTCTTATTTAAGTGATTTTTCATTAAACTCAAAATATTTATTTAATTATATTAAATAATCAATCTCAAATTTATGACTTAAAAAGAAATGTAAATAAGAAATGTAAAAGGAAATACAAAAACATTCTTTCAACAATATTAACAATACATAATTAAGCATAATGAAAATTATTATACTAGTTAATTATGATTCATAATTTTTAAAATCACATTATAGCGACTCAAGATAGTAATAATATAAATACCTAAATATACATGAATCATGAAATTTGAAAAAAAAATATTTAAGGAAAAAAACCGATGAATAAGAATCTCAATTATATCACTTTCTTACTTTTCAGGATTCTTATTACCATTTGTCATAATAAAAACAAATAAACATTAGAATTTAAAAATCTGAGATTACTTTGCGAACAAATCCAAATAATCCAATTAATTATCACAGACCTAAAATGTCTACTTATATCGAAATATATATATATCGAATGAAAAATAAGGTAAAAGCAATTAAAAACAAAAATATGTAGGTAGGTGGCGAAAAGGCGCCGATTTAGGTAGAGAGAGATTTAATTTAAGCAACTCATTAAAGAAACAGTAAAACAAAAGAACCGCACGCCAATTGAAGCTCATAAATTATTGGAAAAAGCAACCCAGATCCCATATTTGCCTCTCTCTCTCCAACTGTCTATTTCCTTGCCTTACCCAAACCAAGCAAATAATAGGATTTCCCATTCCCAGATTTTCTTTTTTACTTTTCGAATCCCACTTAAAAATCCTATCTTTAGTTTTTTACAATTCTTTCATTCTTGATACTATCGATATTCCCTGCTCACAATTTAACAGTGCTTGCGAGTAAGTAATCTGAAGAATAATTATTTGTTTATTGGGTTTGGCTGTACCATTACAATTCCCAGGTTTGAATTTGATTTCTTTCTTTCTTTCTCGATCTTTCCTTAGCATGCACGAATTTCGGATTTTGTTTCTTGAGGCTTGATGATGAAGATATTTCATTATTTTACATATCTATTTCACTGCCGAGTTGGTTGATCATAGTATTTTTTATTACTATATTGATAGAATGAGTTGGCTGAAAAGGCTTATTTTTTGTTCAAGAATATGTGACCAGAAAGTGAGTGCATGATGATTGGCGTTTTATTCAATCCAAGTTTTATTTTATTTGTAATACTATCTTTTTTGGTTGAGGTCAATTATTGTAGAACTTGATACTATTAAAGTAATGATGAATTCTGAGGAATTGAAGAATTAAAATTTCTTCTGGAGTTGCTGTGTTCATCCAAGGTGGGAATAAATCTCAATTAGTAAAATCATTCCCCTTAATTTGATTATTGGATGCAGATTGTTGCAGTATTTGGCACAATTAAGGAGTTGAAAGGAGAGATCTTTAACAAAATGAGGACTCTCATTAGGGCCGTGAGGCAATTTAGGCCAGCTTTCAGGTCAAGACGAAATATCATATACGATGCCTCGTCTAGATCACGTGATTTTTGGTTCAGAATGGATCACCGTTCTATGTATAGCATGTCCCATAGCAAAAACGATTTTTGTCAAAGTAATTATACACACATGATCCACAGAGCTACTATATCAACTGATGTAGCTGCAATGACTAATGGAGGTTGTCTATCGTTTTTAAAAGTATCGTGTAACTGAAATTTGGAATACAAGACCAAACGATTGATTTAAACTTATTTTATTTATCGAATTTAATGGCAGAACTAAATGGCAGAGGGCCTCTGCTAGAATACGAGCGTAGGATAGCTGCAGGTGAACTTTTGGATGGAGATGCTTGCCAGGTTTGCTAGTTTTGTCTTAATTATCAATCCAGTTCTGTTTTTTTTCTTCTCTTTGAGGTTTACATAGTGTGTACGATTGCAACTTTATTAGCAGATCGATATTCTTATATGTGTATATAAAGCGATTACGTTGCTTGCTTGAACTAATGGATTGCATACTGGTAGTGCAAATTACTGGTTTGGTCCAATAGAATCCAATGTGCCTTTAGTTTATTGAAATGATAAACAGACTTCACTCACTTTATATTACTGTTTAAATTGCAAGAAGAATTTAGGTATATTCATCAAGGAGAGGCAGTTCAGTTGATATCATGATACCGGAGTTTCCATTTTGCGGAAATAATGTGTGAATTGTGACTTTGCAGCTTAATACGCTGGGAGAGCTTCAAAGACTATACAATGAGCTTGTTGAAAAAGAAGAAGTTTGCCGATTGGATCGTTATGCTACTTCTGAGAAAGCTGGGAGGTAAATTTTCAGATCCTTGTTTCTATGTAGCATGATAGTATGTGTTCGGTAGTATCCAGAGTACATTATCTGGTCTGGTGTCATTACTTTCTTGCTTTTATATTGGTATAGTTTTCTAAT
This sequence comes from Salvia splendens, assembly GCF_004379255.2. NCBI lineage: Eukaryota > Viridiplantae > Streptophyta > Magnoliopsida > Lamiales > Lamiaceae > Salvia > Salvia splendens. Next base: position 16,564,435 of record NC_056036.1, on the reverse strand, counting down.
AAATTGATTCTGTATATGCACAGGAGTAGGTGGTTGTGGTCACGTTTTATACCCCAGTCTTCAGATGCTCCTGTGAGGGGGCTTTATCTGTACGGAGGAGTGGGGACTGGAAAGACTATGTTGATGGACTTATTTTTTAATCAACTGTAAGGATCGAACACAATCTTTGAAGTGCTTTGATTATCGTCACATTAGCCTGTGATTAGTTGTACTGTGTCATTAACTAATTAAAGCTCTCTGCTTCTCCTTACATTCCTTCTAAATGTTCCAGTCCTTCCAATTGGAGGAAGAAGAGGATCCATTTCCATGACTTCATGCTAAATGTTCACAGCCGTTTACAAGTATGATTTGTTTCTTAGATTTCTTTCTCACTTTCTTTTTATAAAGTTGTCTGGATAGTCTACTAAAGTTTCGTTGTGTTTTCGTCACGCTACATAAATTTTTAGATATACCAATTTTGTTAACTAGTGCCTATTGAATATGCATATGGAATGGATCTTTTGAAAATAGGAAAAGATAATTTTGGAGAAAAAATCAGGAATCATGTTTCATCCGTGAAGAAGCTTATTTAGGGCTTCTGGGGCCTTTTCCTTCATTACTTGGCATAAGATGGAGTTCATGTCTACTACTATCTGATAAGAACACTGTAGTTGGCATTTCTTTGTAGTCGTAAAGTGGGACTATTGCGGGACTTCAATGCATCAGATACAGTTGTGATGACAAAGCAAGGTCAACATCTGATCTTTTTTTGAGTAAATAACAAATGTTAGGAACCATTTTAATTGGCGTTAAGTCATTGACACTAGTCACGGGCGAAGGTTCAAACATATGCATGTGATATTAACCGATCCAAGTAGAACTTAAGCTCATGGTGAAATTTAATTGCAGAAGCACAAGGGAGTCTCAGATCCCTTAGAAGTTGTTGCTGGAGAGCTATCCGATGAAGCAATCTTGCTATGCCTTGATGAATTCATGGTTAGTAACAGACAAAGTAATTTAATATTCTGCCTACAAGTTACAACATATCATTGCCATGTTCTGCTCTATCTTCCAGCTGTTTGTTTATATTTTTTGTGTCTTGCTTAGGTGAATGATGTTGCTGATGCCTTAATTCTCAATCGTCTATTTCGACATTTATTCAGCAATGGAGTTGTGAGTATCCTACTTTCCAATTCTACTTTTTGTTATGCGAAATTTTGAATAGACGTATTCATTGCCTAATAAGTGGTGACCTGTGTTATGATTCATGAATAGATTCTCGTTGCTACTTCAAACCGAGCTCCAGATAACCTCTATGAAGGGGGCTTGCAGAGGGATCTGTTTCTTCCATTCATTGCTACTTTGAAGGTACCTGACGTGATGATGGCTGGAGGGACGAGTCATGAATCTCTCTTTTGAAGACATTTTAAAACTATCGCTATGTGTTACTGTGTTTATTGAATCTCTTAATAACTTAGAATCTAATTCTGATGTAGGAAAAATGTGTAGCTCATCAAATCGGTTCCTCAGTGGACTATCGGAGAAAGACATCGGTAAAGCTTCCTCTTCTCTAATTACTGTCCATTGCAGTATTCACTTCAATGTATCCATCTTCTTATTTTTTGCAAGTCTTTTGTTTAATTATGCTGAACATATTATTGCCTTTCCCCAAATTCTAGGCAGAACAAGGTTTCTACTTTGTCGGAAAGCATTTGTCAGGCCGTCTCAACAAAAGATTCTATCAGTTAATTGGTGAACACACAGCTTCTCCACAAGAGGTGGAAGTTGTCATGGGGAGAAAATTACAGGTATAAAACTATCCTAGTCCAAAGATTTAAAATTTGTCGCGCCTTGAATAGTAGTCGATCTAGGCTAAATGTTATGCTTTTTTTTGGTGTTCCTGTGCTTTGTTAGGTCCCACTGGGCGCGGATGGCTGTGCTCTCTTCCCTTTTGAGGAACTCTGCGACAGACCTCTTGGAGCCGCAGACTATTTTGGGCTGTTTGGTAAGTCTCCCCTTCATTTTTCGCCAACTGAAACACGAGTCTGCTTGGTTCTCTCGATACTTAGTATTAATTTTCATTCTTAGCAGAAAAATTCCATACGCTGGCACTGGATGGGGTGCCGATATTTGGGGCCTCCAATAGGACGGCAGCGTATCGGTTTGTGACTTTAGTTGATGTTAGTCCTCGGTACCTTTTATCCCCGTTGGGAAAGTAATGTCGTTTACAGGAAACATGATATGTTGAGTGTTATGTTTTGAGCGACGTGCAGGTTATGTACGAGAAGAGAGCTAGACTATTATGCAGCGCTGAGGGGACTCCATTCCAACTCTTGGAACGGATTGTAACAATAGCCGATGCTCAGCAAGTGGCACCAAGGACCTCTTCGAGATCGAGGAAATCAGATGACTCCGACATTTGTGTGGACGACGAATTAGGTTTCGCTAAAGACCGCACCATTAGTAGGTAGTAAAGAAAGGCATTGTTTTCTTGTTAAAAACTTGTCTGTCTTATACTGTATTTTAATTTTCTAATTTGAATTTGTTGGTTGATTTAGGTTAACAGAAATGAATAGCAGAGAGTACTTGGAGCAACATGCGGAAGCCTTGCTAGAAAAGCATAGCCACCAACATGTCTTGTTGTAATAGAATTTTTTAGATGACTTCTTTTGCAATAATACCATGTCAAGAAATTGTCTTGTGTTTATACAATGGTTCTACTTCCATTTTATTGCTATTTTATGTGTATACTATATTACAACAATACTGTTTTCTTTTTGCGACGATTGTACTATGGGAACGATTAATGGCTTGAGATTGGTTCGTAGTTCCTATACACGAGTGTACTGATCTTAGGTTAAAACACACGCAACTGGAGTCGTTCGTATCCGTTCCAATTCATCGTGACAAGGGTTAATACTTAATAGTGTATCATTTTGTATCTGAAAAGTAAAGTATAATCTAAAATCAATTTAGGATGAATCATGGGATGAAAAGAGTTATAATAGCAAAAAGTGTTTAATATAGTATAGGCGCAGTTGTGCATGCAACGTGTGAAGTTGAGCAATAGTTTAGGTGTAGAGTTGGCCAATTCCTTCCTTCCATCCTTAGCAGAGCAGAAACGACGAGCTTCTTCTCCCTCATTTTGCACATCTTTTCTTTCATCTCTACCTTCCTTTGCTCTCTCTACTCTTCAGGTACGTAGTTGCTTCATTGCTACCGATCTCTTCATATACTCTCTCTCTTACACACACGCACACTCAACGCGTTTTATAAGAATCTCTTAGTTCATGCGATCGATGATGTTAAAATGCTGGCAATCGTCATGATTTTCACTCGTATCAATTTCGTTTTCAACATTGGAAAATATATTCTTCATCTACGGACAAATTTAGCTTGTTATGATGAACGTACGTATTAATGTCTGAAGAAATGCGCGCCTTCTTTAATTTGTTCTTGCTGATTAGGCTGTTTGGTTCTCTCTGATTTCGGTTCTTCATCAAAATGGCTGCCGGGACCAAAGGCCAGCAAAGTTTTAGGAAAGCGATTAAATCTATTATACAGGAATCGACATCAGTCCATAGTCAATATAAGGTGATGTCTTGGTATAAATCTCTCTTGAGATTTCAGAAAGTTACATCACATAATGTTGCTTGTTTCAGAACATAAAAGTCACCATTATTAAAGCCACAAACCACCTCGAATTGTTGCCCAAAGAGAAGCATGTAAAAAGTGAGTCCAAACGTTCTACCGCGCCTTCTATTTTTCTTGAAATTCTTACCGGTGAAGTTGTGTTATTCAGTTTCTTTTACTTATTGCATTCTCTATAAACATTGTTTGATAATGAAACAAAGTAAAAGTAATAGAGGCGCGTCTTCTCAATTTTTTCAGCTATTTTAGCTGCCGTTTCTGGTCCAAGACCGCGAGCTGATGTTGGTTACTGTATTCATGCACTTAAAATGCGTCTTACACAGGCCGAGTCTTGGGTGGTAAGCTCCCCAACCTCTTGTTTTAAACTATTTGTTTCTTTTACATTCATTATACCTTAATTAAGACATGGAAGCCCTATTCATCAGTTGATTTTGTTCCGTTTTCAGGTTGCGCAGAAAACTTTGATTGTTGTACACCGCGCAGTGAGGGAGGTCGATCAGTCATTTCTCGAGGAACTAAGTTTCCATACCCAACACAGAGGCCGCATGTTTAATTTGTTACATTTCAAGGATAACTCAACCCCCTCTGGTATTCCCCTTTTCCTTCAAGTTGGCAGTTCACCTCAACAACTCTGCGTAAATGATCATTCGATGTTTTCTGTTTTCAAGCACGTGACTGTTCTTCTTGGATCCGTACATATTCAATATATATTGAGGAGTATCTGAAATGCTTCAGTGTCCTAAAATACGACTTCTATAGTGATCACACGGTGGGTAATTCATCTGCGGTTGTAACATAGCTATCCAAGACTAATAAGTATTTATCGTGCGCTTCACCTGTCACGATCATTTACAGAGAATAAAGAATCTTGACACTCCTGCCTTGCTTGAGCAGTTACCTGCTTTACAACAGCTTCTTCTTCGCCTTCTCGGTTGCAAGGTATGGATCGATAAGCAGTTATTTATACATAAGAACATCTTTGCGTTTCAAGTACTTTTCTACACATACAAACAGAAAAACGAGTAATTGATGATTGTAAGCTATGAGATATGTTCATTGCCTGCAGCCATTTGGAGCGGCTACATACAATTACATGGTTCAATATTCCCTTTCAATGGTGAGAATTTATGAATTTGTATCAGAATAAACACTTACTATTCTTTTCATTTAAATGGCATATTGCTAGATAATTCATTCTTGCCTTGCAATATGCAGGTTGCAGCAGAGAGTGTGAGGCTCTATGTGGCAATAACAGATGGTGTACTCATTTTAGTTGACAAGGTTTGGAAGACTTCTCCATTTCATGAATGTCAATATTGTATTTCTCCACATCAATTAACATCAACAATAAATTGTATAATGCTCTATAGTTTTTTGAGATGGAACGTGGAGATGCTGTGCCAGCGCTCGCTATCTACCGGAGGGCAATGGAACAAGTAAGTTTTGGATTGTTTTGACATATATTCTCGTCTAGTCGTCTTAGATCAAAGATCATATCCCGGTGGTTTCTCCAGGCGCAGAGATTGACAGACTTCTTTGAGATGTGCCGAAGCCTTGAATTTGGCCAAGATCAGAAGTATATCAAAATAGAACAGGTTGAAATCTCAAATTTCCATCCACATTACCTCATAATCTCACATGATTATATTCGTCAAACTACAGCCGCCTGCATCGTTTCTCACGGCTATGGAAGAGTACATACGGGATGCTCCACAACCAATAATGCTTCCTTGGACATCGGTATGTATAATACATAAATATATAGACTACATATGTATATGACTGCGAGTCGCCTCTGAAATAGATTTTGTTCTTATACTGTTAGAACGACGATGGATGTGTTATGCCAAAACTGATAGCTATTCCTGATCCTAAGAAAGCCAATTCCGAAGAAGCATCAGACTCATCTGACGAATGCAAGGAGGAGGCTCCCAAACCCGAGAAGGTGGCTCCACCACCTCCTCTCATACCTGATCTTCTGGTACAAACATCTCACTAATTAGCTTTTGAGTCAAGTTAAGGCCATGTTTCGCGTGATAATATTTTACGACGATTCTCAGAGCTGGGACGAGCCAAATGAAGGACACGAATCAAAGGCTACGCCAGGTGATTCTTATAGTCCCTCTACAACACATCATATTTGTAGACAATAAACAAGCATATATTTATGTGACTATGCTATCTGATCAACCGTAGAAGAGTCATCCAACGCCACAGTAGACTCGCAAGTCTCAACTGGCTGGGAGCTTGCAATAGCTACACCACAAACTATAGGTTCAGCTCCATCCACACTCTGCAAGGTGAATTATTACTATCTCTATTTTCGCATTATCCGAGCTTTCCCTCTCCAATTTGACTTGAACACGCACAGGGAGGCGTGGTGGACAGATCGGTCCTGGACAGCTTATACGAAACATCAGTAACAAAACAAGCAGCAAGTGCACATGGAGCTTCATTCCATACACCTAAAGCTCCTTCTTGGAATCCTTTTGAAGCTGATGATTACGTTCACGATCCGAACATTTTCTACAGTGGTTATAATTATAATCACAACATGTTGTACTATCCAAGCCTCGCATTGCAGCCGGCAGGATTCATTCAGCAACACAACAGTTATGGGCAGGCCATCGTTCCTCACCAGCAGCAAGTACTCATGGAGCAAAACTACCAGCAGCGGTATATGCAGATTGCCGGGAATGGGATCCATCAACAGCAGCCAATGGCAATGGCAGAGCACAACTACTTGCAACGACAAGTCCCCGTGCAGCAACAAGGATTTGCGTACCCGTATATGGAGCAAGGCTCGCGGAACCGGTCTTCCAGCTTCAGTTTACTCTGAAGTAGCATATAACAAGTAAGAGGTCGTCTCGTCTGAATCAGCTGAATAATTTTGTTGATTTGTTTTGGTAAGTTTTGATATTTAGTGGCAATGCTAAGCACTTTTTACTTATGTGGCGCCTTTTGTGTAACAGATTATATTATGCCATAATAAAGATAGCGATGAGCAATAAAATGCCATTCCAAATCACAATAGATCCTAACCTCATAATGGGATTTTTATTGTTGTTGATGATTTAATACGGACTAGGAAAATTGTTGTGATTTTAAGCTAAATTGAAATTGAAATTATTTATTTTTGATGTACTAATTTTTTTATGTTTTTTGTTGATTATTGTATGGATTTATTAAATGAAATTAGGTTTAGTAATGTGGAATTAGTTTGTTTGTATTGTCAAATGGCTAGGATGCTTTGTGGTGCGGAAGATCTTCCATATTATATTTACAAGGGTCGATTGTGGGAAGAAATTGTAGTTGAGTTTGCCCTAGGGAAGATATTCACAACAAGGCTCATCGGCCATTCTTCGAAGAAGAACACAAACAATTAAAATAAGAGGATGTGTATCACTTGCTCGAAACCACTTCATGTTTGGTTGACGGGAAAGTAAAGTTAGTAAGAAAAAATGATTCTTGGAAAAATGAATCCCGGGAATATAATTCCTAACAACTTTACTTTCATGTGTTTAAAAAATATCAAGATTTTAAATTTTATATTTGATTTAAATACCAAAATAAAAATGTACTTATTATTATTTTATTTATTAAAAAGAATAATAATATAAAATTTTTAATAAGTTAATAGTTATAAATGATACTAGTAATAATTATATTATTATATTTTTTATTACGATGGATAGTTTAAATATGGATCATCCATCATACTAATATGCAACAATATAATTGTAATTATAGTTATATGGAGTATTAAATCATATATAATTATAATAATAAATATGATTATTATTATTATAATTATAATAATTATAGATATTATAATTAAATAAATTTTATAATTTAAAATTTCACTAGGATTTATTGATTAATTATTAATTTATGAAATAATAATTATTATATGATTTATATTATATAATTATATTTTAATAATTTAATAAATTATTGTTATGATAATAAAAATTATAGATAAATATAATAATATAGTTATAATTATGATAATTTTAATTATAGTTATTTATTATACTGAAATTAAGTGTGATTTATAATTTTAAATTATTTTTTAAACATTGTAATTAATAATAATATTATTATTACTATATTGCATTAAATATGTAAGAATCCTAAAACTGAGAAAAAGAATATCTAAGAAAAGTTAGGATTCAGAATCCTGGAAAGTTTACTAACTTTCCTTATTCTCGAAAATCTGATTACTTTCTCAGTTTGATTAAAAACCAAAACAAACACAGGAATTTAAAATTTAAGGAATCAGATTACTTTCGCAGACAGAATCCTAGTAACCAAACATGACCTTAAATTTTCCGATGGTGCTGAATTAGGCGACAACCCCAAGAGAACGAAGATCAACGAGTCAAACATCCACACCAATAGCATCAGTCCCACTGGTGCACTTTTTATTGGCATATAATTTTTTTGCAAGTGTACTATGCAACTATATATAGTATATCCATCCCATAGACTAGGGGACTGATTAATTGCTAACTCAACTTTTAATTGCTAACTACAACAAATTTAAAATCATAAGATATGTAGAGATCTAGTGGTCTACAAATTTCCATGTGTAATTTCGTTTTATTATTATTTAAATTTAAAAAGATTAGAAAACTACAAGAATTAGAGTTTTTGATCAAAATGTCAATATATTGTATTAAATATATCAATACGATTCATTGAATATGTCAACACAATTTAGCATTGACATTTTTATATGTATTACATTGATATTTTATGATTAAACATATCAATACGATTCCTTGAATATGTCAACACAATTTAGCATTGACATTTTATATGTATTACATTGATATTTTATGATAGTTATATTGACATAAAGCTGATACTTGAAAAATACGAAAATTGAAAAAAAAAATCAAATTTTAACATCGGAACATGTGCAAGTGAGATCTCGTTAGAATCCTTATAAAATTATCTTTAATTTGATGTATGTTGTGTAAAAAATAATTTAAATTGGGATAGATGTACTCATTTAAAGTTTTGGGACATTTTTTAAAAAGTTAGTTATAACTAACTTTTTTTTAATTGAACTTAATACCCATAATTAACAGTTTTTGTACACTATATTGATATCCATGACAAAATGATCTTGTATCTTGATTTGATCCAATGCATATCATTTAGTTGTAGTTAGTAATTTAAGAATTAGTTAGCAATATAACACATCCCTAATACTAATTATCTAATCTAATTACTTGAATATGATCAACATCTCGTATAGGGATGGCAACGGGTGGAAATCCATCGGGTTTACCCTCTTCGGACCCTGATCCTTTAGAAAAAATTTCCACCCGTTGGATAACCCAACAACTGTCACGGGTGGAGTTTTTCACCCAGATCCAGACCCACCGGGTAAAATATACCCGTCGGGTACCTATACCCTCTAACCATCTTAAATTTTCAGCAGCATAACAATAGTAAATATGACAAAATACAGGAAAACAACAAACATATTTAGCAATTCAGCAGCACCACCATTCATCACTTAACATCAAGTACTACCATCAGTCTAATACATGATCAGAGAAGTTCAAACTAAATCATCAAGTCACAGCCACATGCCTCATGGCGCACAAAGACAAGTTATGCATAAGTTTTACAACCAACAGGTTACAAAAATGGTGCAATATGTGAACTAGCACATAGCAGATTGCACTTGCATCTTGCAAACAGCGCACAAGCATGGCCCCTTGCTGCAACAACAGTAAAAAAAAATTTAGAGGAGGAAGAAGGATCATCGGCCGTTGTCGCTGGTGGATCCGGAGAGCAACGCCATGCCGAAGTCCTAGGTCCTACCTCTCTCGTCGTCGCCTCGTCGGTGTCGGATGATAGGAGACCGAGAGAGCGAGCTGAGGGAGAGTGAGGCGGTTGGGATTGGGACTGGAACGCATGGGGCTAGGGTTTGGAGATGATTTTATATAATGTAAAGTTGGGCTATGTTGGGCTGGGCCTAAAGCAAAATGGGCTATCAGTGTATTTTGGACCGGGTCTCCACGGGTGACGGGTTCGGGTTGTGCTGAACCGGATACTGACCCGGCCCACCCGATGGGTGAGACTTTTCACCCATTAGTAGACACATGGATACAAGTTTTCACCCAAATCCTCCTCCTAATAGGAGAAAAATCTGTCGGGTCGCGGGTAATGGGCATCCGTTGCCATCCCTAATCTCGTACTATCTAAACTACCGAAAAAGATGGGTGATTATTAACTAATAAACTGGGATAAATATTAAACCAAAAAAATAATTAAATACGATAAAAAATCAGATACATATCATAATTGATTTGATCAACAATACAACAATTGTAATCACTAGTTCAATGTTCATCTCACTTGATTCCAATTCTGAATAATGATTCAATGAATCGATTTGAACAAACTGAGGATACGTAGAATTGAAGAAAAATCATAACATAAAACATAAATGAAAGTACATAACAATAACAATAACAATAACAATAACAATAACAATAACAACAACACTAACATAAACCATATATGATCCCATGATCGTTACTAGCTTATGATTTTACTTTTACTTTTCCACTCACATAACAAACCCTTCATCAACGGTTGTCACCCGATCCGGCCGTTGACCCAGTTGAGGAACCGGCTTCCTCGCCCGCACCTCCCCCTCCACTTGAGCTCGAACTCGAGCTTGTGCTTCCACCTCTTCAAATGGATATCGGACATGGTTAGGAAAATAGAGGAGAATAAGAGTATTTATTGTGTATTCCTTGATGATTTTAGTTCTACATAGACTGCCCCTTTTATAGGTATTACACAAGGTACATATATGGAATACTATTAATGGTATCAATCTAATTTTAATGCCATCAATCTACTCCTCTAATTATGTTCAACTATTTCTGCAGTATCATTGTGATTGATCCTCCTCAATCTTCCCCTGTTTAACACTCCCCCTCAAGTTGAGTGGTGGGATTTTCAAAACTCAACTTGCACAACACGTTCGTGAGACTTCTCGAGTTAACAGCCTTGGTGAGAATATCAGCCAGTTGATCTTCAGATCGAACAAATGGTAGCTCTACTGCTCCACTTTCAATGTTTTCCTTGATGAAGTGTCTGTCGACTTCGACATGTTTCGCCCTATCGTGCTGTACTTGATTTTCGGATATGCTGATGGCTGCTTTGTTATCACAGAAGAGTTGACTCTTTTCTAAAGTGAGTCCAATCTCCTTCATTAGTCTTCTTAGCCACAATATTTCCATTAGCCCACTTTTGATCCCTCTGAATTCTGCTTCGGCGCTGGATAATGCCACTACTTTTTGTTTCTTGCTTCTCCAAGTGACTAGATTACCTTCAACGAAGGTAAGATAGCCCGCTGTCGATCTTCAGTCAACCGGGTTGCTTGCCCAATCAGCATCCATGTATCCATGCACTCCTCGGAGTTCATTCTTCTTGAACATTATTCCATGCCCGACTGTTTCTTTAAGGTACTTAACTATTCTCAACGCGGCTTCATAGTGATCCTTCTGTGGTCGATGCATGAACTGACTCACGATTCCGACAGCGTAGGCAATGTCAGGTCTAGTGTGGGATATGTAGATGAGCTTCCCAACCAGACGTTGATATTGGCCTTGGTGTGCTAGCTCCGCCCCCTCGGAGACTTGCAGTCCATGATTAACTAAGATTGGTGTATCCGCGGGTTTGCAATCCAGTAGTCCTGTCTCAGCCAGGATGTCTAGTATATATTTCTTCTGCCTCAGAAAAATCCCTCCTTCAGATCTGAGTACCTCTATTCCCAAGAAGTACTTAAGATTTCCCAAGTCCTTCATCTCGAATTCTTGGGACAAACTTCCCTTGAGTCTTTCGATCTCTTCTGCATCGTCTCCGGTTATGATCATGTCATCTACATAGATGATCAAGCACGTAATCCGGCCTTCTCGCTTCTTCAGAAATAATGTATGATCCGAATGGCTTTGTTTGTACCCATACTTTGTCATCGCCTCAGTGAATCTTCCGAACCAAACCCTGGGGGACTGCTTAAGTCCATACAAAGTTTTCTTCAGTCGACATCCTTCTTCTTTCTTGTACCCATGTGAGAATCATGGTGGTGCTTCCATGTATACTTCTCTCCTTAGTTCCCCATGGAGGAACGTATTTGTGACGTCAAATTGATGTAGTGGCCAGTCTCTGTTCGCAGCGATGGATAATAGCACTCGGATTGTCACGACCGCCCTTTAGGGTTAATAAATACGGGCGATCGTGATTAAAAGGAATTAATAAACGCGATCTTGATTAAAAGGAATTAATAAACAGACGAAGGGAACTAGGGTTTCAATAAAGAGTTTGACCAACAATTAATATTTAATAAAAAAAAAGGGCCAAGAGGTTGACATTATCCAAATAATTAGGTTCAAAGCTAAATGAATGATGAGTAAAAACAATGTCTCAGCGGAAGCGTTCAAGAGAAAGAGTGACGTCATGTATGGAGACATAACGACACTCGTAGTTCACAACTAACCAATCAATACTTCAATTTTAAATTGCTCAACACCACCAATTGCTCGTCGCCGCTCAACCTGCACATAGGGAAAACACATGCAGGGCTGAGTACTATAAAATATACTCAGTGGGCTCTTGCCGAAAACATTTTCATAAAAATTATTATTATTTATCATGCCATACATAAGTAACCATCGGGGTTTAGCTTTAGAAAGGCCCGAGGCACTCAAAATCATTTCCCATTGTAAAAAGTCGACTGATCAGTCATTTTCCCATAGACGTTAGCCATATCTGCCAATACATGACAAGGAATGCGGCCGCAAACCAGGTCACTAGACCGGCCAGCCCGTACGCTAGCACACGGTCTACCATAGGTGTACACTAATCCAAGTAGGGTTTGCGGCCCTACGAGGACCCGAATTCGATTTAAATAATAGTGGCAAAAGCCACATCAGATAGGCACGTTAAAATCAAAACACGGCATGATAAACATAGTTGCATTCCCATTGATAAAATATTTAGGACATTGTCCTTATTTAAAAGAAAGCCCACCTCAAAGCGCTTAAGTCTCAACTATATCCTTTCCCTTGGAATCAAGTTTCGCGCGCAAGATATCACCTTTAAATATTGGAAATAGCGCATATATCAACACAATGAACCAAGTAACGAGTAAGATGCATGCATCCTAAGGCTTCAAGTATTTCATTGATACGATTATGAATTCTTCCCAATTAGGACTTGGTCTTTTCGATTAACTCCGGCCGCTCACGCCCCAACAAAAAGCAAAGAGATAACTCGACCCACAAGGATTTAATTAACTCCATTCCGACCTCAAGTGATTATTTTAAAACAGTTCAAACTTAAATAAAATTGGCCCAAAAATAGTTACTAAATTAGTCCAACAATATAACCACTCCTAACCATATTAAATCCAAGTAAGTAAAATAAACGTACAGCCTCACTTCCATTCTTAATCAAATACCCAAATTTTCTTTTAAGGAAATAGGATATATATATATATATATATATATATATATATATATATATATATATATATATATATATATATATATATAAAATACTCCCATTCCAACCACACGCATTCTGCCATTCCATTTTAAATCAACCCCAAAATAATAAGTATTTACAAAAGATGAACCTCAAGCATACAGCTTCAGAGAGAAACTTCCGTCGGCTCCCTTTCTCCCTCAACTCTCTCTCTCTACTGTAAATCTCAAACAAAGAACACACCCAAATCCCTCAATTTCGCCAACAATCAAAATGAATATTTCACAGGCACACACACAAATTCATTTCTCTCTCTCTCAATTTTTTTTCTCACAAGAAAACGAAAAATCCAAATTAAAGAGAAAACCCCAAAACAGCAACCGTTCGATTTCTCCGATTCGCCGCTGCCCCAGAGTCGACACCGCTGCTGACTCCAATTCGTCACCCGCGTCCACCGCCGTCGCTCGGCGCTGCAGCAGACGCTGCGTCGCCGCTCCGGCGGCCTCGACTTCGTCCGAAACAGCCCCCGTTTCCACCCGATTAACCCCGCAGATAAGTTCTTAATTTGAGTTCATGAATTAAAGCTCGAATCTTTGATTTAGATTTTTTTCAGATTATCGATTTGATTGAGCGAGAAACATGCTATGCAGTTCATGGATTGATGAATTGAATTGGGGAAGAAGATTATACCTTCAAAAGAACAAATTGGCTTTGAAAAAATTGAAGCTTCTGGCTTCTCCCTTTCTACTGCTCCCTCCGCCGTTTTTTTTTTCTTTTGTGAGTGGCTGCGAATTTATGTGAGGGAAAGAGATTAGGGTGTGAGGATTTATGTAGCTGTGTATTGAGAGTCATTTTTGGTGATTGATTTCACTTTGATTGTGGTCTAAAATTAGGAAAGATTTGCAAGGAGGAGGAGCGGTTATGAGCGTGGGAGAGGGAACGTAAAATAGGTAATTGATTCTCAAAATAATAGCAATTAAAGGTTGATGGATGGTTTATTTTTGGAGCAGGTTGAAGAAATGGAGGAAAAAAAACGTGTTAGTTGATTTCACAATTAATTTGGACTCTAATTGCTGCCTTTGACTAATTCTCAAATTGTATAATTATTTGCTGATTGGGAGAAGAAATAAGGCAGATTTGGAGAGGAGAAACTCTGCGCTTGGATCTTCTAATTTCTTGGAGTCATTTAGTAGGATTAATTTGTTTGGGCTCAACATCATTTGTATTTTATTTAAATTATATAGCCCACAATTTATTTTCTACCAGACTGGATTTTTTTGTATTATTTATTCAATTTATCGGATCCAGTACGAAATTGAGTCCAATAAATATTCCTCACGGAAAGGAATTATTTAAATTCGCATTGTGATTTACTTCCCAAATTTCTAGCTCTCATAACAAATTATCAATTATTCAAAAACAAATAAATTCACCCCACATCAATTATTCAAAACAGCCACGTCACATATTCAACGGAGTTGACTCGGTCAACTAAAAATCACAATTACGAACCAAAATTAGGTCACCAAAGGAATCACATAATAACTCGTCAATTAATCCACATACTTCACGGCATTAAAACATTTAATGCAAAATTTTAGGGTTCGAAAATTAGGGTTCAAAAAGTGGGGCGTTACATCCTACCACTCTTAAAAGAAATTTCGTCCCGAAATTTGGTACCTTCATGAGAAGAGTTCCGGGTACAATTCCATCATCTTGTCCTCAAGTTCCCCACGTGGCCTCTTCGTGCCCGTGGTTTCTCCACAACCCTTTTACGCTAGCATTCGATTTATTTTCTCAAATTCTGAACCTTTTGGTCCAGGATCATTTGGGGTTTCTCCTCGTAGCTCAAGTCGGAATTCAACGCAACTTCTTCGTAATGAAACACATGCTTTGGGTCGAACACGTATTTCCGCAACTGTGATACGTGAAAGACATTATGCACATCTCCGAGACTTGGCGGTAGCGCCAGTCAGTACGCAACGGGTCCTACTCCTTCTAGAATTTCATAAGGCCCGATAAATCGAGGTTTCAACTTTCCCTTAATACCATCCCTCTCGACGGGGATACTTTGAGGAAAGCTTTGTCGCCGGCTTGAAATTGCAAGTCGGTTCGTCGGACATCCGCGTACGACTTTTGTCTGTCCTGAGCTTCTTTGATCTTTTCACGAATTTGTCGAACAATTTTAATCGTTTCTTTAACTGCATCAGGTCCAAGTACTCTTCGTTTGCCAACTTCGTCCCAATAGAGCGGCGATCTACACTTTCTTCCATACAAGGCTCCGTACGGCGCCATGTTTATTGTTGTTTGGAAACTGTTGTTGTAAGCGAATTCGATCAGCGGTAGCACTGATTCCCCACTTCCTCCGCGGTCGAGCACCACTGTTCTCAACATGACCTCGAGAGTTTGGATCGCCCTCTCGGATTGTCCATCGGTCGGCGGGTGAAACGTCGTGCTAAAATTCAATCGAGTTCCAAGCTCGCGTTGCAGACTCATCCAAAATCTTGAAGTGAATTTCGGGTCACGATCGGACGTGATTGTCACTGGGACTCCATGCAGTCGCACTATTTCCTTTATGCAGATCTGAGCTAGCTTGCTCGATCCATGCGTTACGGGAATCGGTAGGTGAGTCGGTCTATAATTACCCATATGGCAGTATTCCTTTTTTGTGTCTTTGGCAATGCCGTCACAAAATCCATGGCGATGTTCTCCCATTTCCACTCGGGAATTTCTAGTGGTTGCAACTTTCCGTACGGTCGTTGATGTAGAGCCTTCACTTGCTGGCAGGCTAAGCAGCGCTCCACAAATGCCGCTATGTCTCTCTTCATGCCATTCCACCAAAAGGACTTTTTCAAGTCTTGATACATCTTCGTGCTTCCCGGGTGAGCGGTGTATGGAGTCTCATGAGCTTCACTCATGATCTCGTTCTTGAGTTCCACGCCGTTTGGTACGCACAGTCTCCCTTCAAAAGTGAGGGCGTTGTCGGACTCCTCACTAAAACTTCCAGATTTGCCAGTTCTCACTTCAATTCGAATTTCTTTAAGTTTCGTATCCATCCGTTGTGCTGCAACGATTCTCGTTCTTAGATTAGGTTCAACCACTAAGGTGGCAATTCGGCCTTCCACTGTTTCAGGTGCCCTTACCACTTCCAATTGCATTTTATTAAACTCTCGTATTAGACTTTCCTCTTCCGTCAGAAAAGCAGCTAGTTGCGAATGGTTCCTTCGGCTCAAAGCATCTGTCACTACATTTGCTTTGCCAGGGTGGTGGTTGATGCCACAATCGTAGTCATTTACTAATTCGAGCCATCTTCGTTGTCGCATGTTCAAATCTTTCTGCTCGAAGAAATATTTCAGGCTCTTGTGGTCCGTAAAGATTTCATATCTAACTCCGTAGAGATGGTGCCTCCAAATCTTTAGGGCATGCACTACTGCTGCTAGCTCCAAGTCGTGGGTTGGGTAGTTCAACTCGTGCGGTCTCAATTGTCGTGACGCTTAGGCGATCACTTTGTTGTTCTGCATCAACACGCATCCTAGTCCCACTTTCGAAGCGTCAGTGTATACCACGTAGTTCATTTCAGGCTCTGGCACGGCTAGAATCGGTGCAATAGTTAGCTTCTCCTTCAAGAGTTGAAAACTTGCCTCACACTTCGAGGTCCAATTGACTTTTACCCCCTTCCTGAGTTGTTAGGTTATGGGTCTCGCTATCTTGGAGAATCCCTCTATAAACCTTCGGTAGTATTCTGCCAAGCCTAGGAAACTCCGAATCTCGTTTGGTGTTGAAGGTGCTTTCCACTGTTGTACCGCCTCAACCTTGGCGGGATCCACTCGGATTCCTTCTGCCGACACAAGGTGACCAAGGAAGTTTACTTCCTTAAGCCAAAACTCACACTTGCTGAAATTTGGCGTACAATTTCTCACTCCTTAACGTATCCAAAGTGATTCGCAGGTGTTCCTCGTGTTCTTTCTCATTCTTCGAGTAGACGAGTACATCATCTATGATGACCAAAATGAATTTATCCAAGTACGGATGGAATACTCGGTTCATCAAGTCCATGAATACCACAGGTGCATTCGTTAGACCGTACGGCATCACAACGAACTCATAGTGACCATATCTTGTACGAAATGCGGTCTTCGGTATGTCCTCCCTTCGAACTTCTCAGTTGGTGATATCCGGACCTTAAGTCCATCCTTGAAAACACCCCGGCTCCTCGGAGTTGATCGAATAGGTCATCTATCCTAGGCAGTGGATACTTGTTTTTTTAGGGTCATTTTGTTCAACTCTCTATAGTCGATACACATTCTCATCGACCCATCCTTCTTTTTGACGAAAAGCACAGGAGCGCCCCACGGTGAGACACTGGGTCTTATGAAACCCAGGTCCATAAGCTCTTGAAGTTGTATCTTGAGTTCCTCTAACTTTTTAGGCGCCATTCGATATAGGGCCTTAGACACCGGTGCCGACCCTGGCTCTAGGTCGATTGTGAACTCCAATTGTCGATCTGGCGGTGGTTCAGGTAACGCTTCAGGAAAGACGTCTGGAAAATCTCGTACCACAGTGACATCCTCCACTTTCCTTTCCTCCTTCTCATCTCCTTGTAGATAGACCAGATAGGCAGGACGCCCTTTTCTCAACATCGTAGTGGCTTGGAGTGCGGAGATGATAGGCGTTTTTTTCCGTTCATCGTGATTCCGTGATACACGATTGGTTCCTTTCCAGGGGCTAGTAATGATATTTGTCTCTCCTTACCTCGAATCGTAGCAAAATTTGCAGTCAACCAATCCATTCCCAGGATTACATCGACGTCCTCCATTGCCATAACTTGTAAGTTGTGCGCAACTAACTTAAGTTCTCCCATAAAAATTTCTACATTCGAGCATGTTCGAGATATCTCTATTACCCCTCCCACTGGTGAGGTCACCATCATCTTATGTCAGATTCATTAACAGGCAAACTTAATGTGTCCACACATAGTTCTGATATGAAAGAATGCGATGCGCCCGTATCAAACAATACAACAATAGGTGTATCGAGGAGTTTGCACATATCTGCCAAGTTTCCATTCTCATGACTCCCTTGTTCAGTCTTAGGTTGTTTGGAACTCAACGCATATGCTCTTGCCTGGGAGGGAAGTCTTGGGCGGTGAGGTTGTGGTTGTCACGGGAGTTGATCATGATTCATCCTTGGTTTCGCCGGTGGTGCTCTCGACTACTAACGGAATCCTTTATTGTTCTGCCTTGACCCCATCCCCACATTCTTGCTTGGACACTCTCTAGAAAAGTGATTATATCAACCACGGTTTAAAAAAATGCGTGATAGTATTATGAATTCTACACTTCCCAAAATGATAGTACGAGCAAACGATGCATTGAGGGGGTTTGGGTCGGAAATCACCCATCTGACTCGGTGCAACATGTACTCCCCTATACTTTGGTTGGTTTTGGGTGGGCTGGTATCCCTTCTTTTCATAGGGAGCCTTAGTCTCGTCCCACTTTCTCTTCTCTTGAGAATAATGTGGTGGAGGCAGTGCCAGTGTACTGTTTCACATTGCCCTCTCCTTGGGCATAGCTTCATCCACGTCTAGTACGCGGGTCAACGATCCAGCGTATGTGAGTCTCCCAAGGTTTGCCAATGATATCCTTATCTCATGCCTTAAGCCCGAACGGAACTTCTCAGCCATCTTCTTATTGGTATCCCTTGTTCGGGTGCATGCCGAGCCATGTAGCAAGTGTGCGGCCATACTTTGTCACTGACATGCGCCCTTGTTTGAGATTGTAAAACTCGGTCGTCTTCGCCTTTCGGTAACTTTTTGGGATATACCTGTTGTATATCTCCGCCTTAATGTCCTCCCATGTCATTGTATCCACTTGCTCAGTGGTCATGGTCCTTTGCTTGTCCCACCAAAAGTCGGCCGAATCCGTGAGTTGGTAAGTTACACAAATCAAACGCTCTTCCTCAGTGCACTTGAAGAATTCGAAGATGCTCTCCAATGCGCGTATCTAAGTCTCGGCCTTTGCCGGCTCTCCTATCCCATTGAAGATAGGAGGATTTTGCTTTAGCAAAAACTATTCAATATGCCATTCTGGCTTAGGTGGAGGAGGTTATGGTGGTGGTGCTTGCACGCGTTTCTCCTTTCGATTGTTTCCCATTTTAGTTGATTCAATTTCGCCACTTGCTGGACGATTTCCTCTCGTCGACGACCTTCATTCGTATATCTTAATCTATCAAGGTGCTCGTACTTTCATTCCAATACTAGCGTACAGTGATGATCATATGCGACGATCTTAAATACACTAACTCACAACTTTCTGTTGTTATCCGTATATCCCTAAATCAAATCACCTACATAAATTCTGAGCCGCAAAACGTGATCATTTGGTTTACATGGCTTCTCTTAGCTTTCTATTTCTCAAGACCTAATATCTAGGTATGGCATAACGTTCGATTCTTCGGCCGCTTGCTACAATTAAGCATAGATGCAAAAATATTTGACTCCTCGTGTTGTTGATGTATCCCTTTTTTTTGTATGTGTCTCTTGAAACTTATTCCTCATATGTGTTTGCAGAGATCGAGCCATTGTCTTTCTTGAGAGTCTTGTATCAAGAATTTAGAAATCTATTTAACAGTCTTACTTGGATCAGAACGGGTTTCAACATGAGGAGCACTATTGAAATTGCCCTTGATTTAGAATGGCTCCGAAATTGACTCAAGAGGAACAAGAATGAGTCACTACTTTCATTAAAAGGAAACAGTGATGCATCACTTGCAAATTGCGGGTCAACCAAATGTTTTAAATTGCACGAAAAGAATACCATTGTCAAGGAGGTTCATTGAAAGAAATTTCTGAGAATCCAAGTAAGTACTGCCAATTAAATTCATCCATTCTAGCTACAACGGTGGCACTCCGTCGTTTCCAGAAGATAATAGAAGCGTTCTCGAAAACTCTAGATTCTAAGTCAAGAATCCTTGGTGTCGTTACAGCAATTAACTGTCCTTGAAGGTCACATCTTCATATTATTTTTGGCACATCATAGCGGACATTCTCATTAAAATGTGGTAATAACCCTCCTGGCCTTAACGTGTCATAAGTGTTGTCATATTTGTAATGCGTCGTCGCATTAACATGTTATGCACGATTGCATTCACTTTATCTGATTGCAGGCACAATTTCTCGTCGTTGTAAGGATACATCACCTAACATTTCTTCTTGTCCTGATCTCGTTAGAAACTTCTTTTCGTTTTGTTCTTATCATCTAGGTAAAACAATAGGCAATTATAATAATTCGTCTAGTTCGAAGTATATGTTTTCGTTTGTCCCATCACTCAGGAAAGTGATATTGCTGTTATCAATTTACAACTATGTTCGAGCACGTTCAGCCTAGAATACTTCTTAGGCACTCTATGTTTTTCAGACATAATTCATAGTCTCATACTTCAACATATATTCGATCGTTGCTTAATTCAAGCTTCATATGGATTCTACGTTTGCAACAAAGTTCAAAATTCCACATTTCTCTTTCATAATGATTCTATACGATACCTCGTACTTCATCAATCATGAATTATCATCACATAAAACGTCATTCATATATTGCGCAGTCAAACATGTTTATCCATATAAACCATTTGGCATTCCATATCATTTCATCCAGCGTATATTATTTTTTTAAAAATAGTAACTCAGTCAATCCATCATCCATGGAATCACATTTCATAATTCATACAGTTCATGGACATTTGTATCACAATCACAAAAGTGCAACTATGCACTCATCATGCTTTGCATTCACAGTTTCGTAATCATGCAATTTCGACCACATAGGCTTGAAAAAAAAAATCGCCGCTCAAGTAATCAACATGTATGTTCTTCAAGTTAAATTCGCAGTCCAAACATGTAATAACAAGTCCCCGCCTCAAGCATGCAATTCATATTCACACTTCAATATCCATCGCATTCAACACCTTCAATCACATACTCCCATAGTGTCTCACGTCTCCTATGACCACAACATTTTCCAAAATCCATAGCATTTACTTTAAATTTCCAATAGGCCCCAAAATTGCCATTTTCACCAGGAACCATTTTTCCATCGAATTTCAAAAATTTCAGTAATTCATTTCAAAAGTCACCAAAATATTCTCACCTCTTATTTCGTGGTTGGGCGCGACGAGTTGTGGTGTTGAGCCTTCGACGTTTAACACTTTAGTCTATCGTTACAAGGGTAGACTACAACTCAAAAAGACTCTTGGGTCCAGAGCGGAAAGAAACTGAGGCTCTGATACCAAACTGTCACGACCGCCCTTTAGGGTTAATAAATACGGGCGATCGTGATTAAAAGGAATTAATAAACGCGATCTTGATTAAAAAGAATTAATAAACAGACGAAGGGAACTAGGGTTTCAATAAAGAGTTTGACCAACAATTAATATTTAATAAAAAAAAAGGGCCAAGAGGTTGACATTATCCAAATAATTAGGTTCAAAGCTAAATGAATGATGAGTAAAAACAATGTCTCAGCGGAAGCGTTCAAGAGAAAGAGTGACGTCATGTATGGAGACACAACGACACTCGTAGTTCACAACTAACCAATCAATACTTCAATTTTAAATTGCTCAACACCACCAATTGCTCGTCGCCGCTCAACCTGCACATAGGGAAAACACATGCAGGGCTGAGTACTATAAAATATACTCAGTGGGCTCTTGCCGAAAACATTTTCATAAAAATTATTATTATTTATCATGCCATACATAAGTAACCATCGGGGTTTAGCTTTAGAAAGGCCCGAGGCACTCAAAATCATTTCCCATTGTAAAAAGTCGACTGATCAGTCATTTTCCCATAGACGTTAGCCATATCTGCCAATACATGACAAGGAATGCGGCCGCAAACCAGGTCACTAGACCGGCCAGCCCGTACGCTAGCACACGGTCTACCATAGGTGTACACTAATCCAAGTAGGGTTTGCGGCCCTACGAGGACCCGAATTCGATTTAAATAATAGTGGCAAAAGCCACATCAGATAGGCACGTTAAAATCAAAACACGGCATGATAAACATAGTTGCATTCCCATTGATAAAATATTTAGGACATTGTCCTTATTTAAAAGAAAGCCCACCTCAAAGCGCTTAAGTCTCAACTATATCCTTTCCCTTGGAATCAAGTTTCGCGCGCAAGATATCACCTTTAAATATTGGAAATAGCGCATATATCAACACAATGAACCAAGTAACGAGTAAGATGCATGCATCCTAAGGCTTCAAGTATTTCATTGATACGATTATGAATTCTTCCCAATTAGGACTTGGTCTTTTCGATTAACTCCGGCCGCTCACGCCCCAACAAAAAGCAAAGAGATAACTCGACCCACAAGGATTTAATTAACTCCATTCCGACCTCAAGTGATTATTTTAAAACAGTTCAAACTTAAATAAAATTGGCCCAAAAATAGTTACTAAATTAGTCCAACAATATAACCACTCCTAACCATATTAAATCCAAGTAAGTAAAATAAACGTACAGCCTCACTTCCATTCTTAATCAAATACCCAAATTTTCTTTTAAGGAAATAGGATATATATATATATATATATATATATATATATATATATATATATATATATATAAAATACTCCCATTCCAACCACACGCATTCTGCCATTCCATTTTAAATCAACCCCAAAATAATAAGTATATACAAAAGATGAACCTCAAGCATACAGCTTCAGAGAGAAACTTCCGTCGGCTCCCTTTCTCCCTCAACTCTCTCTCTCTACTGTAAATCTCAAACAAAGAACACACCCAAATCCCTCAATTTCGCCAACAATCAAAATGAATATTTCACAGGCACACACACAAATTCATTTCTCTCTCTCTCAATTTTTTTTCTCACAAGAAAACGAAAAATCCAAATTAAAGAGAAAACCCCAAAACAGCAACCGTTCGATTTCTCCGATTCGCCGCTGCCCCAGAGTCGACACCGCTGCTGACTCCAATTCGTCACCCGCGTCCACCGCCGTCGCTCGGCGCTGCAGCAGACGCTGCGTCGCCGCTCCGGCGGCCTCGACTTCGTCCGAAACAGCCCCCGTTTCCACCCGATTAACCCCGCAGATAAGTTCTTAATTTGAGTTCATGAATTAAAGCTCGAATCTTTGATTTAGATTTTTTTCAGATTATCGATTTGATTGAGCGAGAAACATGCTATGCAGTTCATGGATTGATGAATTGAATTGGGGAAGAAGATTATACCTTCAAAAGAACAAATTGGCTTTGAAAAAATTGAAGCTTCTGGCTTCTCCCTTTCTACTGCTCCCTCCGCCGTTTTTTTTTTCTTTTGTGAGTGGCTGCGAATTTATGTGAGGGAAAGAGATTAGGGTGTGAGGATTTATGTAGCTGTGTATTGAGAGTCATTTTTGGTGATTGATTTCACTTTGATTGTGGTCTAAAATTAGGAAAGATTTGCAAGGAGGAGGAGCGGTTATGAGCGTGGGAGAGGGAACGTAAAATAGGTAATTGATTCTCAAAATAATAGCAATTAAAGGTTGATGGATGGTTTATTTTTGGAGCAGGTTGAAGAAATGGAGGAAAAAAAACGTGTTAGTTGATTTCACAATTAATTTGGACTCTAATTGCTGCCTTTGACTAATTCTCAAATTGTATAATTATTTGCTGATTGGGAGAAGAAATAAGGCAGATTTGGAGAGGAGAAACTCTGCGCTTGGATCTTCTAATTTCTTGGAGTCATTTAGTAGGATTAATTTGTTTGGGCTCAACATCATTTGTATTTTATTTAAATTATATAGCCCACAATTTATTTTCTACCAGACTGGATTTTTTTGTATTATTTATTCAATTTATCGGATCCAGTACGAAATTGAGTCCAATAAATATTCCTCACGGAAAGGAATTATTTAAATTCGCATTGTGATTTACTTCCCAAATTTCTAGCTCTCATAACAAATTATCAATTATTCAAAAACAAATAAATTCACCCCACATCAATTATTCAAAACAGCCACGTCACATATTCAACGGAGTTGACTCGGTCAACTAAAAATCACAATTACGAACCAAAATTAGGTCACCAAAGGAATCACATAATAACTCGTCAATTAATCCACATACTTCACGGCATTAAAACATTTAATGCAAAATTTTAGGGTTCGAAAATTAGGGTTCAAAAAGTGGGGCGTTACACGGATCATGTTCATCTTCGCTACTGGAGAGAATGTCTCATCATAGTCTACTCCATAGGTTTGGGTATACCCCTTTGCTACCAACCGCGCCTTGTACCTTTCTATGGACCCATTTGGTCGACGTTTGATAGTGAACACCCATTTACACCCGACTGCCTTCTTCCCGTCTGGTATCATGCACTTTTCCCAAGTGTTGTTCCTTTCTAGTGCAGCCATTTCCTTTAGCATTGCCTCTCTCCAATGCTTGTGTCTCCAAGCCTCTTCCACCGTGCATGGAATTTCTTCCTCCTCATAAAGTGCTGTTTCAAATGCATGCGCCATTTCGGAGAGTTGCTCTTTAGCCATGTTGGCAATTGAGTACTTGGTCTTCTTGCCTAAGATTTCAGGGCTGTATCTCTTTGGTGGAATTCCTCGGTTGGATCTAGGTGGAAGTAACTCCTTCATTCATCTGTTCTTCCAGTAGGTCGCAGATTTCTGGTTCAGTTCCGTTGTCTGGTTCAGACTCATTATCTGTTTCAGGGTCAGTCTCACACGATGTAGGAACATTATCACCAATAGTTTGAGTATTCCCACATTCAGAAGGAGTATCTGGAGTACTTACAGCGGATATCAGTAAAGGGTTCTCCTGGGCGATGTCACTGATTGGTGGTGCGGGCTGTATTTCAGGGGACTGTACTGTTCCGTTGATGACTTCCTTTGGTGGGTCTCCTGCTAACCGACTTAGTAGGTCACTGTCACTCTCCCCCTGACCGCTAAGGTGGTTAAAGAAGTAGTCCGTTTCAAGGAAATCATAGTTCATGGTGGTGAACATGCGTCTAGATTTAGGGTCAAAGCATCGGTATCCTTTATGGGAAGCCCCATATCCCACGAAAACACACTTTATGGCACAAGGTGATAGTTTGGTACGTTCATGCTTAGGGATGTGGACAAAAACTGAGCATTCAAACACTCGAGGCTGAAGAGTTAAGGGTAAAGGGATTTGGGCTTGTGTGGAAAGGACTTCTAGTAGTGTTTTGAGATTTAGTGTGCTAGAGGGTAGTCGGTTTGTGAGATAGACAGATGAGGCAATAGCTTCGGGCCAAAAATATCTGGGGGTGTTGGATTCAATTAGCATAGCACGTGGCATTTCTAGAAGATTATGGTTCTTTCTCTCAGACACACCATTTTGTTCCGGGGTATATGGACATGTAGTTTGGTGGACTAGACCCTTATCGTGACAAAAGGTCTTCATGCTCAAGTTTACAAATTCTCCCCCATTGTCGGATCTAAGGGTCTGTATGTTTTTCTGAAATTGAGTTTGTACCAGGGTGTGAAAGTGTTTAAAATGTTCAAAGACTTCATTTTTGTGTTTCATAAAGTAGACCCATGTCATGCGAGTGCAATCATCTATAAAGAGAATAAAGTATTTAAACCCTTGTCCCCCTGTAACCGGAGATGGACCCCACACATCAGAGTGGACTAGAGAAAACAACGAATCAACTTAGGTATTATTGGGTTTATAAGAGTGTCTATGACTTTTGGCCAACACACAAGTTTCACAATACATTTCTTGACTAAATTTAGGAAAGAGAATTTTTAAATAACCTGAGGATGGATGTCCTAAACGACGATGCCAGAGCCAAGCTTCCCTCTTGGACGATCCACGAGTTAGCAAGGCAGTTCCCTGTTGGTCTATCTCGTCCACATAATACAGCCCGTTCCTCTCAGTGCCACGTCCAATGATTACCCCTGTTCTGATATCCTGCAAAAGGCAAAAGTTAGGTTGCATCAGGAGAGTACAGTTGAATTCTTTTGTCACATGGCTAATTGATAATAATTTGTGTGACATGGAAGGAACATATAAGCAGTTGGATAAAGTCAAAGCAGACGAAATTCTGACAGTTCATGCTCCTTCCACAGAAGTACACTCTCCACTGGCCGTTTAGATATGAGTTTTTGGTGCCCTATGCATGTTAGAAATATCAGCAATATCATAAGTAATCGTGTCGGTGGCTCCACAGTCAAAAATCCACTTGTCATTTTTATTTCCAGAGGAAGCTGATTGGGCGTAAGATGTGGGCAACTGTTCGAGGACCTAAAATCTATTTTCACAAGGTATATGGGCTGTTTGGGAATATCTGGAAGTTGTAGGATTAGATTTGGCAATATTCGAAATTCTGGGCTCGATTTGTAGTTTTTTAAGACTCTGAGGTTTCTTTTGCAATTTTCCAGGATCATGGGGTTTTTTTTGCAATATTTTGTCTGTGGGGTTCCTGGTGTAATAACTTAGAAGATTGAGGGCTTGGGAATAAATTTCCAACCCTAGAATTACCTCCGTCTAAGTTCATCGCCTCCACTTCTGGATCGGCCTCTCCTCTGGCGATCGACGTCGTCCCGACCGCCGCTCCCTCCGTTCCATTCCGGTTGGTAGTAGCAGCGGCGGCAGGGATCCCTTCTCCTCCGGCCACGGCTGCAGCTGCCCGACCCCCTTTGAACGACGCTTGAGAGGAGTTGCTCTTTGACTTTCTCTCATGCCACCATTCCGGGTAGCCTTGTAGCTCGAAACACGTCTCTCGTGTGTGCTTTCGCTTCCCACAGTGAGAGCATAGCATCTTCGATTTGTCTTCCTCTGGTCGTCTGTTCCAATTTCCGCCATTCTCGCCGCTTCGTTGAGGGGGGTTGCGGTGTGCTGCCGGGATTTTCCACGGCTGGGTTACAGCCAATCCAGCCCCAATTCCTTGTGCGCCGGAGTCTCCAATTTGTAGGGCGGCGGATCTGGCGTCTTTGCTCCGGAGTGCAGCATATGCGGCCTCCACCGAGGGAAGTGGTTCTTGCCTCAATATCTTCCTCTTTATGCCCTCATACTTGCTGTTTATGGCTACGAGCAATTGGAACAGCCTTTGTTCTTGTTTCTCTTGGTGGTATATTTCAATGTCTTCGGTATACTTCATCCGATTTGGTTGTCTCCTGTCAATGGAGATCCATAGATCATTCAACGTCGTTCATATGTCCTCCAGAGATTCTTCTTTCTGTTTTAATGTTATTGCCTTTGCGTACAGGTCGTACACTTGAATCTTGTCTCCTCCGCTTGCATAAGTGATCTCCAAACTAGTCCAGATATCATTGGCCGTTGGATACTGAGTCAGACGACTGACTAGCTTTTGTTCGACATTTTGAATCAACCACGTAAAAATGCAGTGGTCTGCCTGCTGCCATCTCTCGAAGGCTTGGTCGGTCCTTGCGGGGGGAATTGGGACTCCTGTAAGGTGAGATATCAATCCCCTCCCGCTGACTGCCGCCTTCATGACGACAGCCCATGTGGAGTAGTTTTCACCGTTTAGTTTCTCTCCTATAACTAACGGTGATGAATCGATTCTGTGAGGTTCAATCTTTTGGTTTGGTGAGGTATCTGTGGAGACTATTTCTTTATGGCTGTGCGCAATACTTGTGCTCATGAATTCGGCAAAGATTCAAGCAAATTGCTCTGTTTCCGATGGTTTTGGGGGTTCATCGTTTTCTGACATGGTTTATGGTTTTGGCAGGATCTGCCGGATTTTAGTCGAACGGTTCGGGATTGGTCCGAGACAGTGATGAGACTACTCTGAGTCTCACCCCTACTCTGATACCATCTTCAAATGAAGATATGACATAGATGTAAAGTTAAGAAGCATGTGAGGGGATAGCCGGATAGTCACAGTTTTTAATTATAACATGGTGCAGTCCCACTATTCCACAAGCAGTGGCATTGGAGATCAGAGAGATCTAGAGCGAGAAGCAAAACGAATGTAATGTGTGGTGGAGTATTTGTTATTATGAACGGACAGTATTTATAATTAAAATGTGAAATACTGTTATTATGATCGGACAACATTGATAGTTGTAGTTACCAGACAATCATACATAATACGAAGTACTAATGTGATACTTACTCCTTAATCCTCTTTAAATTCTTTCTTCAAAGACTAACTAAAGATACAAGTGGATGGGCCAAACAAAGCAAATTATTAAACATTTCAATAATTGAAAAAAAATATCTTTAAAAAAATCTTTAAAAACAAATTGAAACAGGTGACGCTGCCATATCATTAGTCGCTCACAAACACGCATATAGGTCCGCATCATATCAATCCTATTTATGGACAATATAAATTTTAATAAAGAAACTGGTAAAACAAAACAGAAAACGAAAAAAAATGCTCTTTATGGACAATACAAATTTTAATAAAGAAATTGGTAAAACAAAAGAGAAAAGGAAAAAAAATTTGATAAAGCAAAGATATATGGAGAAAAAGTGGATTTAGAGAGGAGAAAAAGTGGTTTAAGTATAAGAGAGAAACTATCCATTTTTGAAGTAATTTTTTTTTTGATATCCTAAAATAGCAAAATAAAACCATTTTCATAGATAAAAAGAATACTACTCCCCTGATCGCACTGAAAATGACTCACGTTCTTTTTTTGTTTGTCCCAACCAATTAGATGACCCATTATTTAAAATGGAAACACCTTTATTTCAATTTTTTCCTCATCTCTTAGAGCATTAGCAATGACTCCCGTCCCGGTGGAATTTCGACCGACGTGCCGGAAGTCCGCGCGGGACGTCCGCCATTGTGCAAGGGAGGCACGGATACGAACATCCGCTGCGGACACCAGAGTTCCGCGGATATCCGTCGCGACGTCCGTGCGGACGTCCGCCATTGAGTTGACTCCCACGGACGTCCGCGCAGACGTCCTGATTATTGCATTAATTTCTTTTTTTAATAATTCTATAAATACGTATCGTTGAACTTCATTTCATTCACACCACTTGTAATTTTTTTTAATAATTATGTACTCCCTCCGTCCCGTGCTACTCGCACGTTTGCTTTTCGGCTCGTCACAAAGTCCTTACACTATTTATAATTTAAGTTAGAATTAATGCATTTAATTAATATGTTAGTTTAAGTTAAGAGCTCTTTTAGTAAGTGATGTCTCATTACACCTAAAATTCTTTTTTAATTACACAAAAAAATCAATCCCAAATTTACGGCCTAAAATGAAAAGTGCGAGTAGCATGGGACGGAGGGAGTATTTTTTTTAATTAAGTATGTTTTTTTAAATAAAGTGGTTTCATTTTCCCCGTATTTGTATCGAAATTTTAATTCCGTAAAATGTTTAATTTGTGAATTTTTATTATGGAAAGTCCGTCGGTGTCTTTGGGGATGTCCACCACTGTGCAGTGGGATGTCCGTATGACGTGGCATCCGCAGTGGGATGTCCGTATGACATGGCATGAGGTTTTTGGGATGTCCGCGGGGATGTCCGCCGGGACATCCGCACCACTGCTAATGCTCTTACTTTACTCTCTCCACTTAACACATATATAAAATTGTATAAAATCTCGTATCGTTCAAGAAAATGGTCATCTTCCTTGGGACAAAAGATGTACTTATACACACGTAGGGGTACTTCTTTTTCTATTGAGTGAACTACATAAATGGTACCTGATCTTTCACTTTCGCACATAAATGGTAGTATCTGATCTTTATTTTATATCGTTTTTGGTATCTATAAATCACATTTTTGGTACCTGATGCTATTTTCTTCCCCAAATGTCCTCTAAACAAATACATTTTCCTATTTGTGTCATAGAGGATATTTTGGGCATACACAAAACTAGTACCAAAAGTGATATTATAATATCTTCTCTCATTCTCCTCACTCTTTATACTACTCCCCGGCCTAAAAAAATATGTGCATTTGGGACGGCACGGGAATTAAGAAAAAATGGGGAGAATGGTATAGGAAAGTAAGAGATAGGAAGGAGAAGAATGATAGTTAAAGTAGTATTAGTGGATAGTGTGACCTACATTATTAAATTGATATAACTTTTCAAAAATGGAATGCACATATTGTTGTGAGATGGACGAATAGAAAGTGCACATATTTTTATGGGATGGATGAAGTATTATTATTAATCAGTATTACTATTATTATTTTGATATTATAAATTAATAATTAATTTATTTTTTAATATCATTCAAATCTACTTATAACAATATTATTGTTATAATGCTAAAAAGTAGTAGTAATTAATAAATAATTATAGCATAATTATATAAATTATGAATCATATAATATTATATAATAATTATTGTATATTATTATTATTTTATATTAAATTAATAACTAATCTCTATCGGCTTAGTAAAAATTTAAAATTGTGAATTGTATTCATAATGATAAAAAGAGTTAGAATATTTTTAGTTAGGTGTTTCAACCCTAAAATGAGTATAAAATAATATAATAAAAAATATATAATTGATTTAATTACTTTAAATAATTAATTTAATTAGGTATTTTGTTCTTTATTTATATTATGAATGCAATTAGTAGATGTATGCACAAAACATTAAAAATAAAGAAGAAAAGAAGAGAAAAGAAAAAATAGGAAACATAAGGTAAGGAGAAAAAAGAAAGAAGAAATGAAAGGAAAAAAAACACATGTTTGGTACTATTTAATTGAAATTTCCAAAATATCCTTCATAACAAAAAAATCACATATTTGAAACATATGGTTATTTTTGTCACGGGTACTAAAAACGATATAAAATAAAAATCAGGTACTATTTATGTGGGAAAGTGAAAAATCAGATATTACAATTTATTTAGTTCACTCTTTTCTATTAATATGGAGTATGGAGTACTAGCTAGGATGGTGCCTAAGCTGTACCAACATTTTTTTTTCATTTTTATCTACCGCTAAATTTTTGAAAATTTAAAAAATTAATCATCACCCTTATCAAATCAGTGCTATAAAAGACTAAATTGCAAAAGTCAAAAGATTGAATGATATATGACGCTAAATTAAATTTGTGATTTGCAGATGTGTGTGTGTGACTGTTTATTAGTACATGGGAATACGCTATTTGTAATAAATAGTCACACACAGACGCTGTTTGTCAACAAGCATCCGAATCTCAAGGTTCATGGGAATACGCTAACAGCGGCCGTCATTCTGAATGAGATTCGTGAGCATGTGTCGGAGGTCCGAGTTTTGGTATATAACTCCCATTCAACCATGCTTCATTTGCTTCTCTTTTTAGTTCTACCAATAAGATACCTAACTCCATCTCATTTACTTGGCAGATGCTAACCCTTTCTACCGAGAGATTCAAGAATATTCAAAAAAGAAGCGCAAGATTCCTAGTCCAAGTTACAAAGTATCATCCTGCACTAAATTGATATAAAATATGTGTTCTTATCATGTTTTACCTTATACGTCTTTCCTACTAATCGACTTTTCTTATGACTGTCAGACATGGATTGTAGGACAGTGGATAACGCTGAGAGAGCAAATGTTTGCACCAAGTGGGACCCATTTCCCACCAATCCTCCAATTTCGAAGAGACTGCACCTACGGTGATTTCGTGGCCATGAGGCTGCCCCATCACTTGTGATGCGAGGTGGATGGAGTAGCCTATGATAACTATTTTAAATTGATAACTGACAACTATGTCAATTACCTACATTGTGAATGTCAACAGAAGACATACGTATGCCAACTATATTTAATTGACATAAAAATGTGTTCGCAAGATCAATTATTTGCAACACAATATATTTTATATTTAGATTATTACTATATGTCTTGCTTCAACTCCCTCAATTCTACATCGGAGTTTAGCTTGATTTCATTTGTTCATGCTGTTTGGATTATGGATATTCAGCATTTCAAATGTGGATTTTATTTGTTGCCCAATCATCAATGTGTCCAGAATTAGGTTTTCTTTTGAAACCATAGGCCCAAATTGGAAAATGAACAAGTAGCTAAAATTCCCTTGTTTGGTGGGAGTTTGCATAAGTGAATTACTCCTCAACCAATTTGTCGAGTTCGGCCCAGACATATAGTTCATCGTTGTCGGCCCAAGGAGAACAACAAATAGGCCTACTCTCTGGACTCCAATAAACGTGATTTTGATTTTTTTTTAAAAACAATTATATGAACACATTTTAGAATATCAATCTCATTTTATATAACATTTCCCAGTTTTACATATTGTGGAAGGTGAATTCAATAATTAACGAACACATCCTATTTTACGGCCATAGCAACCTTAGATCACAAGTACAGTACTAATTTTAAATCCTTCAGTAAGATGGCTAATGAGGTACTCCCTCCATTTTAAGAAAGATGACCTCTTTCTTGAGCAATACAAAAATTTATGAAAGTTTATTTTATATATTACGTGGAGAGAATAAAGTAGGAATAAATGTATTTCAACCTTAGATCACAAGTACTAATTAAAAAGAAAGAGTTTATATTTTTAGAAACGAATTAAAGATGAAAGAATTTATAATTTTTAGGAAATGAAAAGAATATAAAATAAATAAATAAATCGCGTTAATTTGTGGTTAAGCAAACCATATCCCACATCGGAGAATGGACAAGAGTTGCAAGCATATAAATGGGCTATCCCAACTCCATTAGTATGAGGCCTTTTGGGGAGTACCCCAAGAGCAAAACCGTGAGGGCTTTTGCCCAAAGCGGACAATATCATACTAATGTAGAGTTCGGGTGTACACCACCGATACCCAACAGTGGTATCAGAGCCCTGGTTCAGGGGCTGGGCCTGTGTGGCTCGGGGTTCGGTGGGTTGCGCTTGCAAGTTCTCCGATATCTCTGCGTGAGCTCGACCAAGACCTGTGGTGACCTGGTGACCTGTAACATGGGGCACAGACATGTGGTCTTGGTCTGGTGGACTTGGTTTGAGGGGAGGATTGTGGTGAAGCAAACCATATCCCACATCGGAGAATGGACAAGAGTTGCAAGCATATAAATGGGCTACCCCAACTCCATTAGTATGAGGCCTTTTGGGGAGTACCCCAAGAGCAAAACCGTGAGGGCTTTGCCCAAAGCGGACAATATCATACTAATGTGGAGTTCGGGTGTGCACCACCGGGACCCAACATAATTGATCAGGAAATAAGAATTAAATAAGCTTCTATTTTATTGGCGACTTTCAACTTTGCTTTCTTACTGAATCTACACAATTTGAACAGCTATGTCTTCTTGAAGACCTTAATCCGTTAGTTCAATTTTCCTCTTCTTTGTAAATTGATAACCATACCTTTTGATAATCTTCAACATTAAACTATTTAAACTACGATTAATTTAAACTACGATAATCTTCAGTAATAGACACTTTTGGGAATTATAGTTTTTAATACAAATTTGATAGTAAGAGAGACAAAGAAAACATGCAACAAAAACAGTGTTAATGAATAATATGAGCATAGATTAATTTTAATTTTGTAGGACAAAGGAAAAAAAAAACTATTTTCAGAGGCGTAGATAGTATTGTTTTCCATCATTGCAATCCTTTCGTCTTAATTCAACTATATAATTTTCCAAAAATATTGTGGCAAATATACCTCTGTCATGCTCTAAATTTGGGGAAAATGACCTAAGTAAAATAAAAATCTGGGCCGTTTGATTTAATAATCCTATCAATCAGATTTGATCTTTAGTTATATACGATGATTATATCCCATGATTAAATTTATATTATATTTGGTTCATGAGATTGAATCTCATCACTTAGTTCTATATGGTGGATAGTCATGTGATAATTAGTTATAGTCAACCCCCTCCTACTAAATAATATCAGAACTTAATCCTAGATTATATCTTACTACTATTTTATCTAATAAACCGAACACCGTCTTAATCTTAGTTATACAGAATAAAATAGTCTATCAATAAATTTTATGTTCCTGATTAGGTTAACTATATTTATCGAGTGTAGGACCATTACAACAATCTCACATGGATTGGACCAGTAAATATGCAGCCCACGAAAAGGCCCGCCAATTTGATCCGTTTGTTGTTTAAAATCATACAGATATTAAGCTAAAGAAAAAGAGATCCTATTTTCTTAGAATTTGATGACATGAAATCAACTCAACTGTATAACGAATTTGAAGAATCTAGTTGGGATCTCTATATTTGTAACTAAATAACCCTGAATGTACTATTCAAAAATAAATCGAACATCATTCAAATTGCAATTACAAAATCACCATTATTATGAAACACAATTTAATAGGCAAGACATTTTTCGCCAATTAATAATCTTTGAATTTACAAAGAATGGTGACACGTGTCGACTGTACGATCTTTGAATTTAAAGATTTGATTAGGACATAATCATGAATTGATAGTGAAAGACTGAATTGTCCTCTGAAATTACATTAGTTTTGTTGAATTTAATGAGGCACACGTTCAATATTTTTTGATTGGTACAACATTTTATGTTGGTCTACATTTTAGGTTCATAGCCAAACATATGGTTGTGGCCATAACTTTGTGATAGTTGCAACAATGACAATGATGTGGTTTAATTATTTAGACGCATAATTAATGCCATCGTTGCTATTATAGTATATAGTGTATAATTATTACTAGCCATTTCTTGCAAAACAAACAGGAGGTTAGCTTATAGCAGTCCACACTAAAATAAATTATTTTATAATTTTGATTTCTTAGTGCAATAATTTCGCTATGGGAATGTATATTAATTGGGTTATATCTCTAGTCTTCAACTCACAAATCATAAAGATCTACAATGTATATTTAACACCTTTATCCATTTTCAGATAATATGCAGTATCTGCAAATTTATGTATGGGTAATTTGAGATTTGGAAAATGAATATTGAGATGAGAAAAGAAGAATGTGTTTGTTTGTTTTGATGATGATGATGATGATGATGATGATAGGGTATACAACAGTGCTTAGCTTTGTTAGGACAATAGAATGGCCCATCCATGTGTGCACATGTATGCCTGCTCCTATCCTATCTCTCATTTATTTCTCTTAATTGAGTGCGTGTGTGTGTGTGCTCTTTCTCTCTCTCACACACACCCGCATGTATGTGTGCGTGCCTCTAATTATTTCACATCCCCATTTATTTAGTACTATAGGTTTCCATCTGAAGTTCTCATCCCATTGATTTAGTAGAAGATCAATGATCTTCGTTGTCAAATCATATTCTTTAAATTTGAAAAGTTTAAGTTGACTTGAGTTCAGCAGTTAACCAAATTCTTAACTATTCTAGCATGTGCTTAATTTGGTTTACTTACTAGTCATCTATTTATCTCAATTTGTTTAATTGTGTAATCGAATCATTATTCATACAAGTATTACTATTTTTTTTTGTTCCATATTATGTCTGTTAATAAAGAAAGGATTACAGTTCGAACAACACTGAAAATTCATATCAGCTCATAATTCATCAAATTGAAAAACATGCCATGCAATTCACTTTTCGTTCAATCACAAAAACTCTCTTTGGTTGTTTCTGTTACATTTTAAAATATATTTTTTTTATTGGCATATTTGAATCTTAATCAAACTATGTTGCCGATTATAACATGAAATTAGGATTGAACTTTCCCCATTCAAATAATATAACTTACATAGTGGTGTAATACTATAATTTAAAAGTAGCTCACATTTATATATATTTGATCATCTCCCTATATATATATATATATATATAGACATAAAAGTGTCACAATCTCCGTACACGAGGAGGATTTAGGAGGATGAGAATATAACCGTAATTCCCGGGGTTCAACCGCTATTGATGATGCCAATTGCCAAACACTCCCCAATTTCTATGAACTACCCAATGTTATTGTGAGCATCTTAATTAACCCCAACTTGACACACACACACACTTTCCAATTCCATGTTATTTGTCTACAACAAAACAGTATCGATGGGCGTGATTTCGGGTATATCGTGTAAAATAGTGTATTTATCAAAATGTTGCATTGAGCATATTTGTTATCCAACTTCGTCCCATTACTTTTTATCACAATTTTTTCGACACAAATGTCTTGCTAGGATAAGTTAGGCTTAATTAGAAAAAAAAGTGTAGGATTCACATGTTTAATGTTTTTCTTAGAATAAAAGCTAGCTGAAACTTTCATGTTTTTTTTTATACTTAGCTATATTTTTTGGTTTTCCATGTATTTATACAGCCAAATATTCGAATATTTAATGAATTTCTACTTGAAAGTTATCAGCTTCATATTTATTTGTAAGTGGTGACTGTTGAAATTCAATAAATGGCGCCATTTTTAATTTGTCAATTTATCGTTTATTTGAAATATATATAATCTAAATTTTCGACAAAATTGGGGATGAACACAAGGGTGAAACATCTTTATATAGTTATGCAAGTCACAAAACATACCCATTGATTTCAAATAAATAGTGCGAAACTTTGTTCAAAATAAATTAAAATGAGAAAAAAAATAGATGTAACTCCAGCCAGCAAGCCATAGTCAAGCCGAAGAAACATCTCCTCTCATTTGCGCTAATACTTAATTACTAGTACAAAGTATGTAATGGATGAGCAAAGAAAATACGATAATATTACTTCTTCTTACATTGAGTTTAGAGTTCATCATATACAACTAATTGTTCGGTTCAAAAAACACGCTCTTTAGTATACCAACTCTAACACTCTATGCATCAGGTTAATGTCGACCACACACCAAAACCGATTCCTCATTCATAATTCTCACATATTCAAAAATGAATACAGTACTTTGTATTCATATGTATCAATTTCATATTGTATATGTTAAAACTATTGCTATAATAGTTATATATTGAAATTCTTGCCTTGGCAACTTTGTTTCATTTTGTCCTTGTATTCAACCACGTTGTGAAATCCCTCGTTCACAACAACATTAGGATCAAAACCAGTTAAGGATTTTTCTTAAAATGTGTATAGTTGCAACTATTTATAAAAACATGTCTAATACAAATTTTATCAAAGTAGAAGGATTTTTTAAGCATCCATTCATTTGAAACCGTTAATATGGATGCTAAACTATACCAAACAAAAATAAACTTTCATGCTAATCGTTTAGGGTGCGATCAAAGTAGTATATGATTTAACCGGTGAGAACAACTAATTCAAATTAAGTACTATAATTTCACTATACTATTATACTTTAATTTAAGTGGTCGTCGCTATGGTGACATAATTACATGTGATTGTGAACATGAATATGAATATGACAGAATAACATATCTCCTAATCATAGTCTATGTATTAAAAAAACACTAAATTTAAAGGCTCAAGAAGCCACTTGGATGCATGCCCATTGTTATATACACATAAATGTCGAAATAAAAAACCACCATATGATTATAATTTAACATAGTTGTTTTAACTATCAAAGTACTTATCAAATAAACAAAAACCAAGTCACATGGAAAGGAAAATAACCTTAAGCACTCCAAATTCCTAGGTAGGTAAATAGAGGCCCATACAAACAAGTGATGTACATAAGCTACGTCATATATAGTTGAAACTCTCTCTCCCTCTCTTGTTTGAGAAAGCTATCACTAAATCACAGCTCACTATGAGATTTTAAATATGTGCATGTGGAGACCATGTGACCACTTCTTCCAAAATCAATGCCCTGGGAATATTATTTTTCTTTTTTTAATGTGCTCCTCTTCTTCCCCATGTTTTACGGATCCTGCCATTTATTTATTAATTTTAATTAATTTGGCAATCCTTAATTTGGCTTATTCTACGTAATAAAAGTCTAAAAAGTGGTTGGATTAGTAAAATGACATTATTTTATATTTTTACTCTTTGATTTGTTTTTTTTCATTCCGTACGTTGTTTCATTTTTTTTACTAATTAAACACCATTGTGAGTCATGGTGATTTATTGAAATAATATATATACACGTATGTATATTAGTATAGTAATAAAAATCGGAGAGCTCCGAGAGGATAATCACAACAACACAAGATAACAGAATAGCAAGATTTTTTTTAAAGAAAATACTTTATTTATAAAGGCTCGTGAAATTGAAAACGAAGCTCGGATACTCGACAAAATATATTATGAATGTCAGGCCTAATATTGCACACGCAAACAAACTTGATAGTTTTGGGGGATCAGAAATGTAGTAATACTTTCTTTTTTTCTTTCTTTATAATAAATTTCTCTTATTTCACGCAGGGAGTTTAGAGATTGAGTGTGCATTATTATTTATCCACAAAATAATCAATTTTCTTCTTTTCATAACCAACTACTAATCATAAATTAGATATATAACTATTTTATCAAATAATATTTATAACGTATAATAAAGAAATATATTAACTCCATCAAATTCTTGTTCCATTACTATTATCATTATTTGACATGTTGCCATAATTTGTGGACAAAATTATGGTAGTTATTGGCTCTTTCAATCTCTACCCTATCCCAAAGGAAAGCTGCAAATACAATCATGACGATGGTTTTTGATAAGCTTACAAAATTTTGTTTTGTTGCAACCCAAACATAACATCTGTGTTAGGTTAACATTTGATGATGGGAGAAGTAGAGTTATTAATAATGGTT
Source organism: Salvia splendens (assembly GCF_004379255.2). NCBI lineage: Eukaryota > Viridiplantae > Streptophyta > Magnoliopsida > Lamiales > Lamiaceae > Salvia > Salvia splendens. The sequence continues at coordinate 16,525,681 of NC_056036.1, read as the reverse complement.
GTCCTATAATAAATATAGAGGTATAATCCTCCCAAATAAAATTTGGATATATATATTCTCTTTTTAGGGTTTTTGACATGCGGGCCATGAATTTCCATGTGCCGGCATGTGCTGTGTCTTTCTCTCTCTGCCCCACCACCATCTCTTCTTTCACCAAATAAATGGGCTTTATGCAATTTCTCCCTCTTCTCATTCCTCTCTTTCAGTGTGTGCTCTGCGTGAAAATTTTCTTGGTTTCTGCTCCACTTAGTTGGATCCCAAGATACTCTTTTCCCTCTCTTACACTCTTCTGCCATTTCTGTATCTAATTTAATTCGCACCTGAAAATCTGCTGTCTAGTTCAATGAAAGCAAGGTTGGTTTGGTACCCTCATTTTCTCTTCATCATATGCAACTATTTTCTTTTTCACTTCAAAGCAAATCTCCCATTTTCAAAAAAATCCAATCTTGATTCCAGCAACTAAATTTCCTTGAAATCCTTTTTGAAAATTTCCCATTTTCTTGAAACAAAAAAAATCATTCTTGATTTTGTGCGTTTTTGTAATTGTTCTTGAAACCCTTCTAGCAAATCTTGAATAAAAATGCAATCTTGATTTGAGCAATTGCCTGCTTTTTTGAATTTTCTTGAAGCCCTTTAAGCAAATCTCCAATTTTCTTAAAAAAATAAAATAAAAATCAAATCTTGTTAACGCAGAATGCAGATGTCAACATCAATGGTGAGGCAAGAATTCTTCAAGAAATGGATAAAGGGCATGCAGATACACAGCGCCTTCAACAAGGAGATGACGATTATGGAGAGAAAGAGGGCGATCAAGCTCTCCGCTGACGTGGCGATCGCCTCCACCAGAAGCACCGCCACGCAGTGGAGCAGGGCCGTGGTGGCCGGCGTCTCTGCATCTGCCGCCGGCGCCGCCAGAGCCGCGGCGGAGGAGATCCTGGGGCGAAAGCTGCCGGAGAGGAAGGCCCTCGCCGCGACATGCAGCAAGAAAATCGTGAGGAGGAGCCGCCAGCGCCGGAGCAAGGGAGTTGTACGTTCGAGCGCCGCCATTGCGGAGAAGCTAGTGAGGAATCGGACACGCGTGCTTAAAGGGCTTGTACCTGGTGGAAATAAATTGGATGAGATTTCTTTGATTAAAGAAACCCTAGATTATATTGCTTCTTTGCAAGTGCAGGTTGATGTAATGAGACATCTTGCAGCTGCTGCTGAGAGCTTGGACCATCAACAAATCTCATTTTAGTATTTTTAAAATATATCTTATTATCTATTTCCAGTTCTTTTTCTTTTTTCGAAATAGTTCATGATGATGAAGAAAAGAGAGCATGTAACTCTTTGTACAGAGAGCACTGATTTTAGCTTAATTAAAAGGATTATATTAAGTTCATTGATATTTATGTTTTGTGCCGCCTAATTTTGGAGTTTCCGACCAATTCAGTTGGAGATTTTGGTCTCTTTTTACTCATGTTTCACTGAATTTTTTTTGGTAAATGCTTTAAATAAACATTGCCAAAATTGTCTTGTTATTGGAGGAAATTAATGTTAGGGCGATGGGAGACAACCGTTAAAAATTCAAAGTCATGCCGTTTCTTTTTTTGTTAATACATCATTTTTATTGGCCATTTCTTCATGTTTTCAACAGAAACCGAAAGCTTTTGCCGCTATAAATAGATGTTTATTTTGATTAATGCGGAGATTAAGGGTAACCCCAATGAGCATGAATAGAATTACCCTGTACAGTGGAATTTAGCTAGCTTTATTTCAAAATTGTATTTCAACATTAATCGTTTGTTTGTACTATATTGTTATGACTTATGAAAATGCCTTAAGGTATATGAGAAACCATGGCATGAGACTGACTATGAGTAGGACAAAAGACATATTGTACTTGGTAGTTTTCAAGTTAAGTTTTGAAGATGCATGCAACCAAAGAATACTGCAATTACAAGCTGGATTTAAATTCCTTGACACAGGTGAAAATTTCAATTTTAGTTGCAGTATTTATATTTTAGTTCAATACTGTATATTCCGTGACACAGATAGTCACGTTGTATATATGCTGTGTCTATATACATAAATTGTATTAAAATTAAAATAGAAATCATCGATAGATTAGTGGCCATTGTCGCATAGTCTTCCTTCAGGTATGTGAAGGTTCAATCTTCCATAAAACACCAAATTCAATGTGGATAAAATTTGCGTGAAAGTGTAACAGAGAATAACACAACACAGCCTTGGGAGAATTTGACCTCGTGGCTCTAGGAAGAATGGCGGAAAGTGTTGGTTTCTGGGATTACAAGAGATAAAAGCGGGCGTGACCACGGGCACGGGCTCGGGCGGGCGGCGGCGGCGCGCGCGTGTGGGTTCTTTCACCCATCTTGGTCCACTATAATTATTAAGTAACATAAAGTCACTTAATTTAAACATATTAAAATATGTGTTACTTCTCCTATGTGGGATAATTAACACTAGTTAATTATTCCCTAAGCTCCAACTCTAAGCTTTAATTAAAAGCTAATTATGCCCAACTTTAATCCACCAGTTCTCACTCACCGGAAATCGGATTTGAGAATGTGAATATACTACATTTATCTACGTAAAATGTAGATCGATGCTATATCATTTAATTTCACAAAATTAAATGTCTCGTCACTTTTATTATTTGGTCAAAATCCATTGACCGGGCATATTTAATCCATGATTTTTACAATCCCCCACATGAGTGGAAATAGTCGAATGCATATGCATGCAGACACAAGCTCAACCCTCGAGAGGTATATAAGCATAAGGATAGGTAGTTGTTGGCTTTGAACCCTCCATAGTCGACACCATCGGATACACAGGCGGCTTAGTAGCGCGATGCTTTGAACTAATCCCCCACAACGTGCACCGAGACACTGGTGTTAGCGCTTAAACACCTCAACCTCATCCGTTCTCACGTTTTGTGTCCATTGCGGTCTTGGACATCACTTTGGATTCATAAGTTCGTTTTATGAAGTGACCACACTTCGCACTCACATAGGTGATTCTTAGTCTAGTACCTTGCCATACTTGGTCTCTTTGAGAACTCCATCTCTTTGAGATCATTAAGAACCATTAAAAGTCATAGACTTAGCCTTTACCACTAGGCAAGTTCTCCAACACTCTATTGCTCTCTAGGGAATAAATATAGTTGAGTGTTTCTCATGAACCCTCATAGCTTAGTTGTCCCTTTGAACCAAGTTCTTGGGATCTCCAGTCATCATGGTTGGGTTACCACTATGATAATTCTTTAGTTTGTGGATTTCAAACCCATTCCCTCTAGCAACTTATTCATTTGATCACAGTTTAACCCTTTGGTTAGCGGATCTGCTAGATTATCTATTGACTTCACATAGTCAATTGTAATCACCCCTGTTGTGATCAAATGTCTCACGGTGTTATGTCGCCGACGTATATGTCGAGACTTACCGTTATAGAAACCATTGTTTGCCCTTCCAATAGCCGCTTGGCTATCGCAGTGGATCAGCACTGGTGGCACTGCCTTAAAAACCAACATGGAATATCTTCAAGGAAGTTCTTAAGCCACTCGGCTTCCTCACCAGCCTTATCTAAGGCAATGAACTCCAATTCCATTGTTGATCGGGCTATACATGTCTGTTTTGTAGATTTCCACGATACAACACCTCCCCCAATAGTAAAGACGTATCCACTTGTTGAAAGTGAGTCTCTATTATCGGATAGACAGTACCCTTCAAGTACCGGGGGTATCTCGAGAAGTGTAGCCCATGATTTTGAGTATGTTTTAAATATCTCAAAACCCTCACAAGAGCTCTCCAATGCTCTTTGCTTGGATTGCTCGTGTAACGACTCAACTTGTTCACGGCACAAGCAATGTCAGGTCGAGTGCAATTAGTCAAGTACATAATGCACCCGATGACCCGTGCATACTCTTCTTGTGCAACGAGCTCGCCTTTGTTTTTGCTCAAGTGAACGTCGAGTTCAATTGGAGTCTTAACCGGCGCGCCATCATAGGCTTTGAATTTATTCAATATCTTCTCAACATAATGTGATTGTGTTAAGATGATTCCATCAGACGTTCTTAGAATCTTCATTCCAAGAATTACATCGGCTAGACCCATGTCTTTCATGTCAAAGTTTCTCTTTAACATGGCCTTTGTATCGTTAATTACTTGAGTATTGCTCCCCAAGATTAACATATCGTCAACGTATAGACACACTATAACATGGCCGTTATTAGTGCTCTTGATGTAGACACATTTGTCGCACTCGTTGATTTTAAACCCATTTGATAACATCACATTATCAAACTTCAAGTGCCATTGCAATGGCGCTTGTTTTAATCCATATAAGGACTTTACGAGCTTGCATACCTTTTTCTCTTGTCCAGGTACTACAAACCCTTCGGGTTGTTCCATATATATTTCATCTTCTAGTTCACCATTTAGAAACGCGGTCTTTACATCCATTTGATGAATCTCAAGATTGTGCAATGCAGCAATAGCGAGAAGCACTCGGATAGATGTAATCCTTATTACATGTGAATAGGTATCGAAGAAGTCATGTCCTTCCTTTTGTTTAAAACCCTTTACTACTAATCGGGCTTTATACGTATTCACTGTTCCATTGGCCTTAAATTTCCTTTTAAGTACCCATTTGCAACCTAGCGGTTTCGCACCTTCAGGTAGATCTACCAACACCCAAGTGTGGTTTAGCAAAATTGAATCTATTTCGCTTTGAACAGCTTCTTTCCAATGCAACTCGCCTAGGCCATCGAAGGCTACTTTTATAGATGTTGGTTCTTCATCTAACATAAAAGCAATGTAGTCAGGACCAAATGTTTTTGGTGTTCTGACTCTATTACCACGTCTTAGTACTGTATCCTTTGGATCGGGCCTTGCACGCTTGCGCGATTCAGGTTCCTCATCCGCCGATTTAGAACTAGTGGCTTCTTCTTCCACTGGTTTAGAACTAGTGGCTTCTTCAATTCTTGTCTCAGAATTGATTGAGACTTTTTTCTTGTCTTTGCAAGGAAATGTATTTTCGAGAAATACAGCATTCCTCGACTCAATTGTTGTTCCTACTGTGATAGTCGATATTTCAGACTTGTGAACAATAAATCGATATGTACTACTGTTAAGTGCATATCCAATGAAGATGCAATCAACCGTTTTAGGTCCGATTGTAACTTCTTTGGGCGGAGGAACCATCACCTTTGCCAAACACCCCCACACTTTGAGGTATTTGTATGATGGCTTCCTTCCCTTCCACAACTCATAAGGAGTAACATCTTTTCCTTTGAGAGGGATTTTATTCAAGATATAGTTGGCTGTCAAAACAGCTTCCCCCCACATGTTATGTGGTAATCCTGAAGTCAGAAGCAATGCATTCATCATCTCTTTTAGAGTTCGATTTTTGCGTTCTGCAACACCGTTAGATTGTGGTGAATATGGAGCAGTTGTTTGATGAATTATACCACTTGCGTTCCATAACTCCTCAAACGGGGCTACATATTCACCTCCTCTATCGCTTCGAATCGTTTTGATTTTACAACCAAGTTGATTCTCAACTTCGTTCTTATAATTTTTGAACGCTTCTATTGCTTCATCTTTACTTCTTAAAAGATAAATGTAGCAATACCTTGTGCAATCATCTATGAAAGTGATAAAGTACTTTTTACCACCTCTAATTTGCACCATCTTTAAATCACATGCATCTGTGTGAATTAATTCAAGGGGTTTTGTGCTTCGTTCAACTGAGTGAAACGGCAACTTAGTCATTTTTGCTTCAAGACAAATTTCACATTTATCTTGGGTATCCACTTCATTAGCCTTTAGTAAATCTAAATTCACTAATCTTTTAATGGCTTTTGAATTTACTTGTCCCAATCTACAATGCCATAAATTTGAAGACTCGGTCAAATAAGAGGAAGTAGATGCTTTATTATTATTAGCCAATGGCTTTGCAACACTGCGAGTTGCCACACTAAGCTTGAAAAGCCCATCGGTTACATAACCTTTTCCGAGGGATTTTCCAAACTTATACAAAGCAAACCTATCAAACTCAAATACAAGTTTAAACCCCTTATTAACTAGTATTGATCCTGACACTAGGTTCTTGCGGATGTCCGGGACATGCAGCACATCCTTCAACGTTATTGTGACGCCAGACGTCATCATGAGGATCACATTTCCGATGCCAAGGACTTCGGAGGATGCTTGATTCCCCATGTTGATCTTCCTTCCTTCAACCGCGGTGTAGGAGGCAAACTTGCTCCTATCTGAGCAGACATGAGTAGTAGCGCCGGTGTCGATGTACCAGCCACCCTTGTTATCAACAAGGTTAACCTCTTCAGTGATCACAACAATAAGGTCGTTCTCGTCCTAGTCCTTGAACTCCTTCTCAACGACGTGGGCAGCCGGCTTCTTTTTATTGCTGCGGCAGTCATTTGCAAAGTGGTCTGGTTTGCCACATTTGTAGCAGTCGCCTTCAAACTTCTTTGAAGGCTGCTTTCCCTTCCCCTTGTCATTTGGACGGTTTGGGCGAGGGCGTTTGTTGGAGGGACCGCCCTGCTCCAATAGATTGCCTTTGGCTTCATTTGGGGTGAAGCCCTTAGCCTTTTGGTCACTTTTGCGCACATCAGCCTCAATGCGCAACTTCACGATCAAGTCTTCAAGGGTCATCTGCTTTCGCTTGTGCTTGAGATAGCTCTTGAAGTCCTTCCAGCTGGGAGGAAGCTTGTCAATGATCGTGCACCTTAGGAATTTATCGGGCAAGGTCATCCCTTCAGCCACTAGTGCGTGGATGATCATTTGGAGCTCTTGGACTTGCTCCATGACAGGTCGAGAATCGACCATCTTGTAGTCCATAAATTTAGAAGCTACAACTTGTTCAGTCCCTACAGTATTATCTATGCTATACTTCTTTTCTAGGTTTTCCCACATTTGTTTAGATGTGGTTACGTTGGAGTATACATTGTAGAGGCTATCATCTAATGCACTTAAAATAAAATTTTTACATAGATAATCCCCTTTTCTCCAAGCTTCATAGTCCGCCATGACTTCGAGCCTAGTCTCTTGGTCGCTTGGCGCAGACCGCTCGTTTTCCGTGAGGAAGTTGGCGACGCCCAATGTTGTCAAGTAGAACAACATCTTTTGGTACAACCGCTTGAAGTCAGATCCTCCAAACTTTGGTGGTTTCTAGGCAGGTGGCATCATTCTTGGTGCCAAAGGTGCCACACTTGGTCCATGGAAGGAACCAATTCCGTTGCCCCCGAAGGAGCCAACAACATGGTTAGGCATAGAGCCCCCACCATTCATGTTGGGCATAGAGCCCGCCATGGTCGTACCAGCCCCGAAGGGACTAGCACCCGCATGAGACCCGAAGGCCCCAACATTCGTGTGAGACCCGAAGGCCCCAACACTCGATCCATTAAAGGATCCGAAGGAACCACTAAAAGTGGAACCAACCGAACCACCAAAGGTGGAACCAGTGGATGCCCCGAAAGGGTTGTCCCAAACCCATGGGACAGTTGAAGAGGCGGCTGGGAAGCCGGGGGTTGGCATCATCGAGGAGATCGATGAAGTGTTGACCGGTTCAGTGGTCGCCATGGTGGAGGAAATGGCGGCGGCGGTGGTGGTAGCAACGGTGCTGGACTAAGTCGACATCTCCAGCAAAGGTGTTAAATGTTTCGAAAGTTTTTAGGTTCAGTTTAGTGTCCAAATTCCTTCAAAAGCAAGTTTTATCTCGTCTTGCGATTGTTGGTTTCAGGGATTACAAGAGATAAAAGCCGGGCGTAATACAAACCCAAAGAAGGAATACAAAAGGAGAAACTGAACTAAAAATTACAACTGGAAATGAAATAGTAACCGTGAATAAGTTTAGCCGAGTCGAGGAGGCCTCTTCCCGCAAGACGAGATACGCCCGGTAGTGCTCTCGGTTTGGCGTGTCGTCCCCAAAGATAAAACGGCTACGTCTCTGGTGATGCAGCACCGCAATCAACAGAGCTCCGGCGAACTGGATGGAGGAGAGGACAGAGCTTCGACAGAAAGACAATGCAGAGAGAGAGAGAGAGCTTATGCTTGTGTAATGTGTGTATAATGCAGTGGAATGGCTAGCCTATTTATAGGCCAAACCACCATGTAGGGGTCAACCAAGTCATGAATGCTCATCATGGCAGATTCGTAACCGCCGACGGTTACGAGCGTGTGGCAGGAGTGTGCCTTTCGCGTGCGGAGCGTGTGCTTTTCTCACGTGGCAGCTCTGACTGTGCCACGCTTGACGACGTGTCAAGCCACTTAGATTGCTGACTCTGCGGTGGTATAAAAAGACTAAGTTTGGCCTAAGCACCAAGCCCAAAGACCAATTGTCAAGATCCAAGTCCAAGATCAAGATCGGGATCGGGACCGGGCCCGCAGCCGCGGCCGCGAGCACGGGCACGGGCGGCGGCTCGCGTGTGCGCGCGTGTGGGTTCTTTCACCCATCTTGGTCCACTATAATTATTAAGTAACATAAAGTCACTTAATTTAAACATATTAAAATATGTGTTACTTCTCCTATGTGGGATAATTAACACTAGTTAATTATTCCCTAAGCTCCAACTTCATGCTTTAATTAAAAGCTAATTATGCCCAACTTTAATCCACCATTTCTCACTCACCGGAAATCGGATTTGAGAATGTGAATATACTACATTTATCTACGTAAAATGTAGATCGACGCTATATCATTTAATTTCACAAAATTAAATGTCTCGTCACTTTTATTATTTAGTCAAAATCCATTGACCAGGTATATTTAATCCATGATTTTTACGGAAAGTCAGCCACCAGCACTAACCGATGAATTCATATCATATGTGAAACTTTAATATATACTACTACATTGAAAGTTACGATTTGTGGGGGTTCCACATATTACACATATAGTTAGAGGTGTTGGTTTATATAGCATTCATACTTGTACAAATAATAATAGCACAAATAGTTAGAGGTGTTGGTTTATCAATAGTTTTATTTAGAGCTCAGTTGATAATAGCAACTTCTATCTGTTCCACATTTTAAACTTTGATCTTGATGGAAAATATGGTAAATATATGTTGGCAAATATGCTAAAAAAGTGAAACAATCTTTGGCAATTTTACTTCCTCTGTCCCGTAATAGATGTCACACATTCCTTTTTAATTTATCCCACAAAGATGTCGCGTTTTTTTTAAAAAAATTATCTCACATTTGTATAAATATAGTACTATTTTTTCACTCCATTTAACACCCAAAACAACATTTTCTAAAATACTGTGTCATTATCCAAGTATGTCATTTATTATGGGACGGATGAAGTATTAATTAGTCGTCAAATCATTGTAATAGTAGTTGATATTTATATGTAATTTATATACTATTGTAATCGGTTCTCCTTTAATCCCTATTTAAAGTAGAAGTAAACTTCTTTGTAATCTTATCAGATCCCTAATAGCATCTCCAAATAAAGAATTAAAGTTTTACAACTATCATATTTATCTTTTTTTCATGAAAAATCAATTTTCAATGACAAAGGTATTATACATTTTTCTTATTTTAAATAGGTATCTTTACCTCTCAATCAATGGAGAATTAAAATCTTTTAACTATCATATTTGTCTTATTTTTAAGAAAAATCATTATCCAATGAGAGAGGTATTTGAGAAGTTATTATATTTTTATGTTTTGGAATACATCTTGTACTTTTTTATTTTTAGAAAATAATTTATCTTTCTATATACTTTTCCCTTTGGAATTTGTTACTTTTAAAAAGGGTATATTTCCCTTTTTGAAAAGGTAAATAGAAGATATACATTTTTTATATACCTTTTTCCCTTAGAATATCTCCATGGGGAGAGGTATATGAGAGACAAAGTCTTATAACTACTATATTTGTCTTTTTTTCATGAAAAATCATTCTAAAGGGGAATGTATTATACTTTTATGTTTTAGAATGCATCTTGTACTATTTTTTTTATTTTAGAATATAATTTATTTTTTTATATACATTTTTTAAAATTTATTACTTTTTGAAAGGGTATATATCCAATTTCGAGAATGGTAATTATATATACCTTACACCTGAAATGCTCTAAATCATACTTCCTTTATCTCAAGGTAGTTGAGTCTATTTCTTTTTGGATTGTTCCAAGGTTGTTTGTTTTTTTTTGGCAAAAACTTTTTCCTTTCTCATACTTTACTATTTTTTCATCTTTCTTACTGTATTCCCTTTCTTACATTATTGTCCTCACTTTAAACTTTAATATATTAGTTTTTTAAATCTTGTGCCCGGAAGAAATGCCTCAACTATCTTGGGACGGAGGGAAGTGTAATAGTAATTCTATGTTAAATGCATGAATTGATTTTTAAAATAGCCTGATATAATGCAAAAATAAAATTACTACTCCCTATTAGTATGATGAAAAGAAAAGCAACTTTGTGCAATCGAAATGACCATCACGATTAACGAACATAACTAATCGCACATAAATATTGAAGATTAATTTGACGAAAGCCAAATATTCTCAAGAAACAAATAAAGGACAAACAATATCTGAAATAAAAATCCCATTCGGGCGACGTTTTACGATCCAATCAATCGGTAAAAGAGAAAATTAGGAAAAATGAAGAGAAGGAAAAACTGTGAAACCCATTCATCCGTTGAAGAAGAAGAAGAAGAAGAAGATGACGATGATGACACCAAAAAATTCTCCTCCAAAAACCCTGATTCGCAACGATCTCTACCCAAAATATTTATTTTCTGTTTGATTGCGCGCATTATCAATTCGTTGCTCGTGCAGACGTACTTCAATCCGGATGAACACTGGCAAGCTCTTGAAATAGCCCATCGAATTTCGTTTGGGTAAATCTCTCTCTCACACACAACTACACAAGCATAAATTTCACAGTTCTTCTCTTTGAATTGTTGATTGAAAATGTTAGGTATGGGCATCTGACATGGGAATGGGAAAAGGGAATAAGGAGCTACTTGCATCCACTTATCTTTGCTGCTCTGTATAAAGTTCTTGCCTTTCTTCATCTTGATTCTCACTGGTTCATGGTACACTATTAATTTCTTGCAATTCAACATTTTGCAAAACTTCAATTTCTTTTTCGTGTTACATACTCCCTTCAACCCATAGAAATAGGCTAATTGAGGGTGGCACAAGTTTTAATGCGTAATTGGTAAATTAAGAGAGAAAGAGAAAAAGTAGTTGAAATAATTTAGCAGATGGTAGGACCTATAAATGATAAAGTTAAAGAGAACGTGAAAAGGTTTCCATAAATGGATATAAACTATTTCTATGGGACGGACGAAAAAGGAAATTCAGCCTATTTTCTAAGGGACGGAGGGAGTATTGCGTTTTACTACCTTTTACTAGTACTGCAGTATTTTTTTTATTTTATTGGTTATTCTACATTCTGCTTGCACTGGTTTTGTTGTAAAATGTGTGGCATTGATGTGATCTTGCACAGATAAGGTCTCCTCGGCTGTTGCAGTCGATATTTGCTTCTTTTGGTGATCTCTACGTGTACAAATTTTCTCGAGTTCTGTTTGGTGGTAGTGTTGCTGAATGGGCTGTATCCTTGCTTTGCTTCAATGGTTTTTCTATGCTTCCAAAACTGTTTTTTAATGGAGTACAGATTTGTGCTACTTAACTCTTTGACAGCTCTTTGCACAGCTAAGCAACTGGTTCTTGTTTTACTGCATGCCTCGTACCTTTTCTAATAGTTTAGAAACCGTTCTCACAATTGTGAGTTTATACTACTGGCCCTGCTTGAGAGGGACAGCCACTGCACTTCCATCTGGTTCAAGAAAGTATGCCCTGGCTATAGCGGCAATAGCATGTGCCGTTCGCCCTACAAGTGCTATCACATGGATTTATGTTGGCTGTCTGGAGCTATTTTCAACGCGTAGTAAGCTAAAGTTTCTTCTTCTCGAGGTTGTTCCTATTGGGTAAGTATGCTAACAACCATACATGTTTGTTTTATGTTTCTTTGTGCTTAGATCTTAAGGGTTACTATAAAAGCTTTTGCAAAATAGTGCTTCTTATTTTTGGAAATAGCTCAATTATTCTTCAACGCACCTCTACATGGGAGATGCCATAGATTAGTGTGTTCATATTGAAGTTTGGATTATTGCCCTGTTGCTTAATCACATAATGTTTTTGAGAGAGAGCCTCTCGTTTTGGAACCATGTTAAACAGTTAGCGGCTGTAAACTATAAAGGTGATTGGCCATTAATCATTTGGAACCATGTTGGAGATCATTATGACACTACCGACATTAATGAACATAAAGACAGCATTCTGCGATTAACTCTGGATTATTATGTTTTGAGAAAGCCGACTTAAGTTACAGACTTACAGTATCTTTGGACGTGATCAAGATACTTCGCTATGAGATGTTTAGAGCCAAGTATTAAGATAACTTATGTTAGTTTATGTTTTGTCTCTCAAATGAAGGTTATTGCTACATGTCTTTTGACATCCGAACTGTGTAGATAACCGATTTGACTTTCCTGTTGTTCTTGTCCTTTTAAGCACCACCAGCAGATGCTCATATGTGCGTAAACCACTTATAGGCAATTGTTTTGAATTAAATTCTAGCTGTTTTATTTCTGTGATTATCTTGTAAAGAAAGGCCTTCATGTTTTCCATTTATTTTGAAATCGTTATCTTTGTATCAGGGGGATTGTGCTTGGTCTTACATTCTTATTGGATTATCAGTTCTATGGGTCAAGGGTGATTGTTCCTCTTAACTTTCTGAAGTTCAATTTCTTGTCATCTGGTGGAGACTATTATGGAACGCATCCATGGCACTGGTATTTGACACAAGGATTCACTGTTATGCTCTTTACATACATACCGTTTACTATTGCGGGCATTGTTAAGTCCAAAGAGTGGAAGCTTCCTGGATTGGTCCTATGGCTTCTGGGAATTTATAGCCTCCTTGGCCACAAAGAGTTCAGGTACCTTTGTTTTAATGACATTTTGCGATCGCATCTAAAGCGCTTTGCCCATTAATGCCTCTAATTATCTTCAGACTCCAACTATCAGGTTTGTTCTTCCTGTGCTTCCAGTAGCGTTGATGTTCTCGGGTTATTCACTAGCCAAGCTAGGACGAGCAGAGATATCAAAAGGAGATTCAAATTCCCATATTAGGCGCACCCCGAAGCTGGAATTGGCAGTCCTTTTCCTGCTTGTAACTAACGTCCCAATGGCGTTATATATGAGCATGATCCATCAGGTACGTCGATGTTTCTGTCACTGAGGATGGTTTTGCTTTTACCTGCTAACATCCGCAGTCCGCAGAGAGGAGCTGAGGATGTCATGAACTATCTCGCGGAGGAGGCCATGAAGAATAATGTCAAAGGCATCCTTTTTCTAACGCCTTGCCATGCTACACCATACTACTCCACTCTGCATCGCAACCTTCCAATGCGTTTCTTGGACTGTACACCAAGGTGAGAATGTGAAATCCGAAAGTTCGAAATCTAATACTCTACTCACATGCAACTCTCTTTATTTACTCCACCATTGCTCTGAACAGTGATGAAAAAGGAATCTTGGACGAGTCTGAACAATTTTTAGGGGACCCCGCTGGTTTCGCTACAAAGTTGGCCCAAACTTGGAACCGACCGAGCCACATTGTTGTATTTGATGCAGAAGAGAAGCCATTGAAGGAGTTTCTAGCGTCACATAATTTCAAGAAGGTCTGACATTTCAATGAGTTCTATTGTCTCATCTTTCTTAGATATGTCTGACTCGTAGATTTGGACGTTTTGAGGTTGACAGACTGAACTCATAAACTTGCAGATTCGAAGATTCTTTCACTCTCATTTTAAGGTGGATAGAGAGTTGCAAGCATCTGTGGTTTTGTATGGTTTTCATGGCCATTGAATTGGTGATGGTGGCTGAACAAGTCAAGAATTATTGGTGATGGCCACTTTTTTTGGGGTGATTAATTTGACAATTTCGTCATTTTACAATAGCTGAATCCAAATATTATTCTTTTTATTTTTCCTACAAATCGATTGTAATTTTGAATAATATTGAAAGTTATATATAAGAGAGCCATATACTTAGATTTTCAATCTATGCCCATAAATCTATATCTATGCCACTATAAAAAGAGTTTATTTTACAAAATATATCAGTATCATATACTCCTATTTAGCGATCCAGGAATTTTAGTTCGGGGGTACGAAGTTGTACAACAAATGATTATGATATGAATAAAATAGCATTAAATATTAAAATAATTTAAAATAGAAAGAATTTTTTTTATTTGAGGTACAAGTTGTACTAAACGTAATAATATATAAAATGATAAAAATAATAGTATAATATAAAAAATTCAAAGCATTTAATAAAAGCAAGATTATTTTTATTTAAAGTATGAATTTTACTACAAATAATATCACATAAAATGATGAAAAAAGTAGTAATAGAGTATATTATAAAATCAAAGCAATTAAAAAATAATAGAGCATAATATGGGAAATCAAAATCATTAAGGCAGTAGTAAACAGCCTAATATCTATAAAAGAAAATAGGACTTCAAATAATTACAAAACTAAAAAAACCAATTACAATACAAAAAAAAGAAAATATGACTACAGAAATAAAAGAAAATAAGAGTGCAAATTATTAGTACCAGGCTAACTAATAATAACATAACTGGAAAGGAGTGATAAAAATATAATAATGCAATGCATACCACAAAAACATTGAAAAGGAGAATAAAATTTCAAGGAATGTGCGCCTCAATAGAATCGAACCCGGGATAGGAGATAGAAAAAGTAAGGCAGTTGCCACCCGACCACCAAAGATTTATCGAATTGAATACTAAAAATAGTATTAACATTAGTATGAAGTTTGGGGGTACAGTGCCCCTTGTTCCCACTTGGATCCGCCAGTGCTATTTAGAGTGTCCACTATGGGACACCCGCGGCTATAGACGCGGGTTGGGGCGGTAGGCGGGCGAATTATAGTGGGGGAGTTGTCCGCCCCGGAGGCGGACGTGGGCGGGGTGGGCGGACGGGCGATCGGCGGCAGCGGGGCGAGGACGCGGGGGGGGGGGGGGGGACATAGCCGCGCCTATAGGCGCGGCGACTATAGTGTGATTATCCGCCGCGGCTATTGCGGCGTGATTTTAATTTTTTTCCTCTATAAATATCACTCCCCACCACCTATTTTTCACCATTTTCACAAAATCCATCCACTCACTATCTACACAACCACTCTCTAAAAAATGCACCGAGTAGACGGTGGCGGAGTTTTGTAGTTGTATTTTATTTTAATTATTCATTGTATAATTTTACCCCTTTGCAATACAACGAATATTCGGCCCTAATTACCTCGTATTCTAGTTATTTACACTGCGATTATTTAAATTACACTCGATTGAAACTAAAAAATATTTAAAAATGAAAATTGATTATAAAATTTGGGGGCTATTGGAGGTGTCCACTATAGTGGCGGAAATAGAATTTTGGAGCTATGGACAACAAAATTGGGGCTATGGACAAAAACTGGGGCGGGGCTATTGGGCGTGTCCGCCTTATAGGGGACACCCTTAGGGGCAATAATATGATACTTTTCACTGTTCCAAAATAAGAGTCTATTTTTGTAAAATAAATATGCCCATAGTAAAAGTCATTTTTAGTTTGAGTAAAGATTAATTAACAAAAATTGTATTTACAAAATGCCCTTAAATTTTAAAGCGGTTTTCTCATGACCTATTATCCCTTTACTTAATTGTCCTTTTGCTATATTTGCAAAGTTAATCAATATCAAATTACATTGATTATATATGGAAATGGAGTATGAAAATATTAAATACGGTCACTTCAAAAAAAGGTGCCATTTTTTGTAGAGAAATAGCATAAATTAGATTACACTAAGAAATTGGATGATAACACTATTATTTGCCTAAAGCATTAAGAAATACCATTTCCTTGGATGACAAAAGAATTAAGAATATAATAATAGAATAATTAAATGAAAAATACTATTATTATTTTGTTGGATGATAACACTAAAAAATTAAGTATTTATATGCATGTAGTCATTTTCATAACTTAAACTTTTAAGAATTATTTGATAATAAATTGATTGAATGTAAAATACTATTATTACTTTTTTAGATGATAACACTAATAAATTAAGTATATATATATATATATATATATATATATATATATATATATATATATATATATATATATATATAGGGATGTATTCATTTCCTTTTCCTATATTTCCTCCCTTTTCCTTCTTAATATCAGCCATTATATTAGAGAAATAGACGGTCAAGATCAACATTGGGTAATTAATCCCGTGTTGCATTATTTGTCCTATTTTGTGCATTATGAGGGTACAATAGTAATCTAATAATGGCTGGAAACCGCTACGAATAATGCACCACATGGTCACGAGTAATGCATATAATTGCCTATATAATGCACAATATGTGAACTGCAATGCATACGAACAAGATGTGTTGTGTTATGATGTTTGACACACGTTTCTTGTTTCCCCTAAGGGTTTAATAAGCTTAGGGGCTAGGGTATAGTACGTAGACATGTATGTAATCTTCACATGGTAACGAGTAATGGATATAATTGACTATATAATGCACAATTTGTGAACTGCAATGCATACGAACAAGATGTGCTGTGTTATGATGTTTGACACACGTTTCTTGTTTCCCCTAAGGCTTTAATAAGCTTAGGGGCTAGGGTATAGTACGTACGCATTAATAACAAATTATAAAACGATACGAATAATTCACCAAATTGTCACGAGTAATGGATGTTATTAACTATAAAATGCACAATATGTGAACTGCAATGCATACGAATAAGATGTACCATGTTATGATGTTTGACACACGTTTCTTGTTTCCCCTAAGGGTTTAATAAGCTTAGGGGCTAGGGTATAGTACGTAGACATTACTAACAAATTGTTGTTATTGGAATATACGTATATGCATTATTTGGTTTAGGTAGTGCATTATGTAGCTGTTAATTGTCATTATCTCAGTATATTATGCATTATTAGAGGTATTGTGTATATGGGTTAATCAACGGATTGAAGATTACATACGTGCATATAGTGATGTCTACGTACTATACCCTAGCCCCTAAGCTTATTAAACCCTTAGGGGAAACAAGAAACGTGTGTCAAACATCATAACATGGTACATCTTATTCGTATGCATTGCAGTTCACATATTGTGCATTATATAGTTAATAACATCCATTACTCGTGACAATTTGGTGAATTATTCGTATCGTTTTATAATTTGTTATTAATGCGTACGTACTATACCCTAGCCCCTAAGTTTATTAAACCCTTAGGGGAAACAAGAAACGTGTGTCAAACATAATAACACAGCACATCTTGTTCGTATGCATTGCAGTTCACAAATTGTGCATTATATAGTCAATTATATGCATTACTCGTTACCATGTGAAGATTACATACATGTCTACGTACCATACCCTAGCCCCTAAGCTTATTAAACCCTTAGGGGAAACAAGAAACGCGTGTCAAACATCATAACACAGCACATCTTGTTCGTATGCATTGCAGTTCACATATTGTGCATTATATAGGCAATTATATGCATTACTCGTGACCATGTGGTGCATTATTCGTAGCGGTTTCCAGCCATTATTAGATTACTATTGTACCCTCATAATGCACAAAATAGGACAAATAATGCAACACGGGATTAATTACACAATGTTGATCTGGACCGTCCATTTCTCTAATCTAATGGCTGATATTAAGAAGGAAAAATGAGGAAATATAGGAAAAGGAAATGAATACATCCCTATATATATATATATATGTAGATAGTCATTTTTATTATTTAGAATTATAAAAATAATTTAATAATAAAATAATTAGATATGAATGGCTATGATTATTTCGGTTGATGGTACACTAAGAAATTAAGTATATATACACACGTAGCCATTTTTGTATTTATTTAAAAATAAAATAATTGGATGTGAATGTCTATGATTAAATTGTTGGACAATGACACTAAAGAAACTAAGTATATATGCATGTAGTCACTTTTATAACTTATAATTATAAGAATTTAAAAATAATATTAATATTTCATTGGATGATAAAACCAATAAATTAAGTATATAATCATGTAGTCATTTATAACTTGAAATTTTCATAATTATTTATAATAAAATAATTGGATGTAAGTGACTATGATAATTTTGTTTGATGGTAACACTAAGAAATTAAGTATATATGTATTTAGTCATTATCATAATTGAGAAATTTAAAAATTATGTAATAATGAAATAATTGGATGTGAATGACTATGAATAAATTGTTGGATCACAACAATAAGAAATTAAGTATATATGTATATAGATGTTTTCATAACTTAGAATTTTAAGAATCATTTAATTATAAAATTATTGTAAGCGATATACTTTATTATGGAAATTTAGTATATACGCATATAGTCATTTTTAATGTAATATGGAAATTTAAAAATTATTTAATAATATAAAAAATACTGTATAAATTAGATGTGAATGACTATGATTATTTCGTGTGATGATAATACTATGAAATTAAGGAATCAACATAAACACATGAACTTAAAAATTAAAGAATCAGATTACTTTCCAGACAGAATCTTGTCAACCAAACATGACAAAAGAAATTAAGCATATATCCATGCAGTATTTTTTATAACTTAGAATTTTAAGAATTATTATTATTACTTTTTGGGATGATAAAACTAGGAAATCAAATATATATACATGTAATTCTTTTTATAACTAAGGATTTTAAAAATTATTTAATAATAAAATAATTGAATGTGAATGATGATTATTATTTTGTTGGATGATATTACTAAGAAATTAAGTATAAAAATATATTTAGTTATTTTAATAACTGAGAAATTAAGTCTACATGTACTTGTTTTTAAAACATTAGAATTTTAAGAATTATTTAACAATAAATAATTGAATGAGTATGACTATAACTATTTCGTTGGATGATACACTAATATATATACATGCAATCTTTTTTATAGTTGAATTTTAAGAATTATAAATAATTGGATGAGAATCATTATGATTATTTTGTTGGATGATAATACTAAGAAATTAAGTATATAAACATGCATTCTTTCCATAACTTAGAATTTTGAATATCATTTAATAACAAGGACACGCATGATTATTATTATTTTGTTAAATGATAATATTAAAAAATTTAAGTATATATGCATATAGCTTATTTGTAATTTAAAATTTTAAAAGTTATTGCATAATAAATAATTTGATGTCAATAACTATTAGATGAATAAAGTTAAAATTTAGTATTTTATCACATTTTACACAACGCAAATAATAAATAAACTTTTGTATTAGTTTTGAATATTAAATAAAATTCAGCATTGAGGTAAGTCAATTCAAATATTTTTAGTATTTTGCAAATTTGAAGGGATGAATTTAAATTTTGATAAAATGGTAAAGAAATATACTCATTCTTGTTGTTGGAGAAATAATTATGTAACGGTTAATCTACATAATTAATTACTAGTGTGATGTAGTAAATCATTCCTTAAATGTATATATGTTGATTGAAAACTTAATCTTTAATGATCAATAAAAGGGTAAGTATGTAATACAATACTTTAATTAATAATTATAAATGCAAAATAGCTAAAATGTCCAATTTTATATATACAATTTTTGTTAATTTATCACTACCTTTTTAGTTTCAAGGCAATGGGGAGCAATTTTCATGCTCTATTTTGAGTTTTGGAGTACTATCGGAGATGGTCAAAGAATATCTCTAACTATTTATACTAAACTTAAATTTATTTTAGTGTAAATGTAACTGCAAATAATAATTTTATTCCAACAATTTACACTAAAGTCAAACTTAAGAAAAAAATGTTCTCTATCCACTTAATTACTTTTTATACTCACAAAATTTGAGAAAGTTATTTAAGTTTGTTTTAGCGTAAACTAGAAAATGAGTATTTTTTGTTCAAAAACCCACAATGGCATGAGTTTTGCAGCTCTATTGGAGCTATTTGCCTATTCTATTTTGAGTTTTAGAGTATCATTTGAGATGGTTTAAGGTCATCCACAACTCCATTTTTTCATTACACTATTCATGGACTCCATATCACCTTTTATCTTATTTCTTACTAAAAAATTAGCTCACAAAATCTATCATTCATTCACTTAACTTTTTATGGATCCCACTTATTTGATATTTTCCTAACACCATGTCAATCATTTTTTTTCTCTGACTTTATATTTTAAGAATTTTCTAATTGTTGCAACTTATTTTGAAATTATGCGCAATTAGTGAAAAGTACTATCTCCGTTCCTGAAGATGATCCACTTTTCGTTTTAGTTTGTACTCTCTAAAATGATTTATTATTAAAAATAAAAACTCATTTACCTAACACACAAAATAAAATCACATAAATCTCATACCACCCAAGGAATGGGTCATCTTCCTTGGGACAGAGGGAGTACTTGACTAACATACCTATTGTGATTTTTAGGGTGCAATTTAAGTACACAAAACAAGTAATAATTCCCTAAAAATACTACTTCTGCAAGTATACAGACGTGCAATGCAGTATAAAATGAGTCGAATCCATAGGGAGAAGATTAATTGCTAAAACTAGTAAACCTAACTAAAAGCAGTACAATAGTTTAATTTTGGGTTTTTGATCAAGAGGCGAGTGAAGGACGAAACGAGAAGGAAAAATACAAGAGAATCATGATAAAGAGGGAAGACTACTCCTAACTTGTTCCGGGTTGCTTGTTCACATGAATCGTAAAGTCTAATTACTTTCCATTATTTATCGGGATCGTGTTGATTTTACGCTCTCACGCAGCTGATCACTGATCGTGAAATTTTACACCTATGTTAAGCTGGTCACGCTCTTAGGCTCTACTCACCAACCCGTCACTCCTACAGTAGCATAGTAAGCTCGGGATTGGCTTCCAAGAACGTTCAACACACAAGATCCACCCCGGACTATCCCTTGATCAATTTTAGCCTAGGGTTCCTTATCTATGCTAGCTCCCTACTCCAAGTTAAAGAGACATTGAAGTTAAGGCCATTACCAGATTAAGTTTCCTAGAAAAACCCAACACGGATTGAAGTAAACACATAGACAAGAACCAAAATACGGAAATCAATCAAAACACAATCATGGATCTATATTTACAAGCTTCCCTAACTAACTAGGAGTAATCCCTTAAATTTAGCTACTCATAGTGGGCAACAATACAAGAAAAAAAGTAAATGCTACCATATGGGGAAGATTAGGGAAGAATTAGCCTCAAGCTTCTTCTTCTTCCTCCCAAAAATGGACTCCGAGCCTCTTTCTCTCTCTAAAAATCACCTTCAGCCGCCAAAAGATGCCTTGGAAGTCGTGCCCTAGCTATTTAAATAGTTAGGACTTAAAAAACAGGCCCAATACCATTTGCCCGATCGGGCGATCTGCACAGTGCAAAATACCCGGTCGGGCGTTTTGTCTGACTCTCGACATGGTCGCGCGTTTAAACGTCCGGTCGCGCATTTTTCACTACATTACGCAGTCTTTGTAAAATAGATGTATCTTCTTCTAACGGGCTCCGATTGAGGCGTGCGAGGTATCCACGCGAAGCTCTTTCGAAGGTGAATGCAATGGTAGACTTGTAGAAGTATTTTAATTTAATCTTCAAGGGCTGATTACTGATCAGATTCAGACCTTTTTCCTTTCTCCTCTCTCTCTTTTAGAGCTTGGTCTTTTGTCGTATAATATATCAAAATGAGTCCATTTTTCACCTTAAAATGTGCGTTAAAATAATACAATAAAGGATTAAAATTTGATTCACATCAATACCCTTCAGAGGTTTGAAGGTATTTCAGGCAAAAAAATGGCCATAAAATGAAAAAATACTTCAAGTGATATTAAATCCAAATTGAAGGACCTTTGATGATATTTTTAAAGTTTTAGTATCTATTAAGTAATTGATATCAACCCATAGTTGAAGAACTAAAAAAATTGTTCACTCTGCATAAAATTGTACCAAATCAAATTTGCACAATATTAAAGTTGTAATTCAAACCCAAAATGAAAATATTTTTCTTCTACAATTTTTATATTTCTGAATTATGAAAATTTGATCATCATAATAGCACTACATGACAAAAAAAGAGATGAGAGAGAAGGGAGAAGACAGAGGAAAAAAGAAAATCTTTTATGCACTTTTATGGCTAAGGGGTAAAAATAAAAATTAAGGAACTTATAATAATATGCTTTCTAATTGAGAGACATTTGACGATAAATTTTTCTAATTCGAGGACCTAATAAGGTGCAAAATATATTTCCAAGGACCAAATTCAAAATTCACTTACGTTAAAACTTGTATTGTCCTTAATTCTTTATTTCCGAGGACATAAAGAGTACTACATTCTAACTTTCTCATTAATATGGCAGCGGAAGGTGGTGGTTGGATGCAGCGGCGGATGCAGGTGGGGTCGAGTGGGGTCGGCCGACCCCACCACCGGCCGTTGAGTTCGGGCGGGAAGCTTCTTTCATCAACTGCCGACCCCACAATGTTCACGTCTCCGCCCCAACGCAGTGTGAGAAATGAGAGCAGCGACAGCGACGCACCTCCGACGGACCTCAACTAGCCGATGTACGAGGATGAGAGTTCCGGCACACCGGTGTCCTCCCGGCGTCCCATTGGCAACAAGGCTGCCAAGAACAAGGGCAAGGCGAAGGCGACGACCTCACAGAACCCGGCCCAACCGCTGCCCCGACCCCGGCCCCGACTTCGGCTGCGGCACAAGCCTATGGGGAATTGGTGAGGGCCGGCAACCAGAGGACGTTGTTGGACACGCACAACGCCCTTAGGCTGACCGACGACTCGGATGAGGCCCAATACCTCAAGAAGATGATCGATAACCTCCAGCGGCAGTTGGGAATGCTTTAGACCAGCCTTTTATCCGTAGTGCACTTGTTTTTTATTTCCACTTTTATAACTTTTTTTTAATTAAGTAAATGAAGGATTTACCTTTAAATTGTGGTGCTGTTTTATTTATTTTGCTTGACATATTTGCAAACATAAACATTAAATACAAAATAGAAGTGAAAAGTATAGGGCGGACTATAGGGCATCCCACTACAGATGGAAGGGTAAGAGGATAAAATGCTGATGTGGCAAATGATAGAGCGCCCCATTGTGGATGCTCTAAATATAATTAAGTGAATCCATAATTTTAAATTAGTATATTAAAAGCTGGATTAATTATGGATTTATAAAATAATAATAATAATAATACAAATTACACTCCATTGAATACTTAAATATGTAAGAACCCTAAAATTGAGAATAAATAAAAAAAGTTGAGAGTCATATGTTGGAAAATTATTGTACTACTACTATTTTTTTTCCTTTCTTTTAGGATTCTGATTTTTTTTAAAATTTTGATATAAAAATTAAAAATAAACACTAAATTCTAAAAATTAAAACATCACACACACACACACATAAATATATATATATAGAGTAAGGGTATCCACTATAGTATAGCCGCGGCTATAGTCCCGGAGGGGGCGATCGCGGGGCGGCTTATAGTGGGGGCGACGTCCGCCCCGAAGCGGAAAAAAATAGGGCGGAAGGGCGAGCGGCGAGATATGTGCGAGGACGCGGCGGTCGCCCATCACCGCGCCTATCGACCCGCCGGTCGCCCCCTTCAATTTTTTTTTCTTTCGAAAATTAATCCTATAAATACCACTTCTCCACCATCCATTTACACCATTTTGACACACTCTCCATTCATTCACTATCTACACTTTCAGTCTCTAAAAATGCACGATGGAGACGACGAATCACCCGGCTCGCACGAATCGGGGTATGGCGGCAATCCTTCCCAGCCAACGGGATATGGCGGATATCCTTCTCAGCCGTCGGGATATGACAGCTATTCTTCTCAGCCGTCGGGATATGACAGCTCTCCGTCTCAGCCATGGAATTGGAGTCAATCTCCCCCACTGTGGGCATCGAGTCCAACTCCTCCCCCATCTCAGCCGTGGAGGTCTTCTCCCACGCCCCAACCTTTGCAAAGGAATCTGAGCCGCTCGGCGTTTGGAGATTACAGACCCAACCTCGACGCCCTTATCCATCCGCAACCGACCCGTTCAACAAGGATATATACTTGAACCTCATACGTCGGATCCAGCGCCGTCTACGATTGGCTGATGAGGCTCCTGGGGCAGCGGCGGCCGACTCAGCCACCGATTAGACGGTGGCGGCGTTTTTATTTGTATTTTGTTTGAAATGTTCGTTGTATAATTTTACCGTTGTCAATACAACGAATATTCGGTCCCAATTACCTCATTTTATAATTATTTAAATTCCAATGATTTTAAAATTAAAGGAAAAAATTAAAATGAAAATTGGTTTTAAAATTTCAGGGCTATTGGCAGTGTCCGCCTATAGTGGCGGAAACCTTATTTTTTGGGCTGACAAAAAAATTGGGGCTGTGGACAAAAAAGAGGGCATGGCTATTGGGTACGTCCGCTTACACTGAATACTCTAAGGGCTAATTGAGGGTAGAGAGTAGGCATGCACAAACCGACCCGGCCCGCGGTTAACCGGCGATTCGGAACCGCCGGTTCATGAACCGGAACCGGGCCCGAACCGGCGGGTTGAACCGGCAGAAGGGTCGCAGGGTCGGAAGGGCCGGTTCAGGTTCGGCAATATATTGAACCTGAACCGGCGGTTCGAACCGCCGGTTCAAAGGGTCGAACGGCATAGGGTTCGTAGGGGTTCGTAGGGGTTCAAAGTAGGGATTGGTATGAACCGGCGGTTCGCCGGTTTTGGGCGAAAACCGCCGGTTTTGGAAGAGAAGTTCCGACCAGTTTCCGCCGGTTCCGGAAGCTTTTCAGGCGTAGGGGCTAGGTGAGGTCAGAAACCGGCGGTTTGTGTCGGAAAACCGGAAGCTTTTTCAGGCGTAGGGGCTAGGTGAAGCTTTTATTTCTTTTTTTTTCCCATTAATTCCTACTTTAAAAATATGCAAATACAATTACATAATTGTATTTGTATATACTCTAGTCGATGAAGTATATTTCTCTATACGGCTAAATGAGGGAAACTTTTGACAATTCTACTATAATTGTTGATTGTTAGACGAAACTCAACATTTAAAGTTGAATTGCTAAAGGTGTCCTTAATTTAGTTATGTAGAAAGATCTTCTTCGCCGGTTAAGAGTATATATATAATACACTTATACGTTCAAGAACTTCAACGTCATTTCTTGTCATTTGTAATTAGTTCTTCACTAGTAGTCTCATTTGTATTTAAATTTTGTTTAAGACTTCAAGACCGCCATATGTTTTCAATTTGTAATTGTTGTAACTTGTCACGTGTAATTTGTAAACATGCAATTTCAATAAAATTGCAACTTTAGCCGTATTTTTTTCAATTTTTTATACTCACATTGCATACAAAAACAAACTTGAAAAGTGTAAATTAATTTGATTAAAATTGAAAAGTTGAAAAATGCAAAAAAAAAAAAAAAAAAAATTCGTCGAACCGCCGAACCGGCCCGGAACCGGCGGTTTTGAACCGCCGCTTAACCCGCCGGTTTTTTGAACCTGAACCGGAACCGCTGGGAGCTAGGCGGGCCGGTTCAGGTTCGGCATTTTCTCGACCCTTGAACCGCCGGTTCGGGCCCGGAACCGGCGGTTTACGACCCTTGTGCATGCCTAGTAGAGAGCAATGGAGTGGAGAAGCATAGGTGATGTACTCCTATTATACTTGCTGATTATAATGGTGAGTTCGTCAGCAATTAGTATTAATGCAATTGCAGAGGAACATGATCTTGACCACATAATAGCGCTTCTGGGGCAGCCGGCGGTCAAGTTCTCCCAATATTCCGGCTACGTCACCGTCCGTCAACCAAGAAGAGGGCCGCGCCCTCTTCTATTGGCTCACCGAGGCTGCCGTTGATCCACACACTAAACCACTTCTTCTTTGGCTCAATGGAGATTCCTTCTTTCTTCTCAATTTATTCATTTTATTATCAACACAATTTAATTAGTCATGAAAAACATTATAGTAGTACTCCATCCGTCCCAAGTTACTTGAGTCGTATATATTTTGGGTTGTCCCAAGTTACTTGAGTCATTTCTATTTTTGGCTAAAAACAAAACATCTAATCTCACATAATTTACTTTTTTTTATTTTACTCTCTCTTCTTTCTCTTACTTTATTCTCTCATCTACTTTATTTAACTCACTAAGCACAACTTTCTTAAATTTCGTGTCGAAAATAAACGTCTTAAGTAACATGGGACCGAGCGAGTATTCATTTTTTGAAAGCCACTGCACTAATCCATAATGAGGGTATATTAGTATTTAATTTCTATAGTAGTTTTTGTAAAATATATAGTGAAACTGCTAATTGTGGAGTAAAAATTGGGGACATGGTACCCTAAACCTTCTATCCTATTCGGAGAGAAAAGCCAATGTTAAACTTTTTAATTCAGTGACGTTTTGACGCAACATTTTCAAGACATGTGTGTTTGGACCATAGTTCTATTCACTTTGGATATATGAGCATTAACTAATTTAAAAATAGTCTTTTTTTTGTTACTTATTTGGCATCTACTTATATCAAAGAATGTTTCTGAATTTAACAGGACCAGGAGTGGCATATGGAGCATCAGAAGAAATACGGCCATTCAGAATCAACAAAAATGGTTCATCTCTCTATCTCAGCTGGCAAACAAGATATATGATTACAACAACCATTCCTCACAACCCATCATCAATTTAAAAGGATTCATTGTAAAGTGAAGATTTATATGTCGTGCAGGTAGGAAACGCAGATACAGACAGCATATACGACTACATTGGAACCGTGAACTACTGGTGGAGCCACGCATTGCTATCGGATCTCACATATAACTCACTTTTGAAATTATGCAACAACAGCTTCAAAAACACTTGCGTAGACATTCTGATATACGCGGATCATGAGATCGGGAAGATAGATCAGTACAACATATACACAGAGGCGTGCAATGTAACACAAGCCGGTGGAGGAAGAAGCAAACGCTTTCTACATTATTTACAAGAGAGTTGCTCAGTACGACCTCTGTACAGAGAGCTATACTGAGATATACTACAACAGGCCGGATGTGCAGAAGGCGCTGCATGCAAACACGACCGCCATTCCATACAAGTGGACAGCGTGCAGGTAATACGCTAAATCATGAGCTAACAAAGAGTATACTACAATTAACTGCTTAAATATATCATATGAATGCAAAACTACAGTGATACACTTTTCAACAACTGGAAGGACGCTCCCGCTTCAATGCTCCCCGTGTACACAAAATTAATCGCTGCAGGCCTTCGATATGGGTATTCAGGTGCAATCTATTAACAAATTTCATAGCAAATATGCACAAAAGTGGAAGATTGTTTTAGAAAGTAACCCTGACATTTTTCTCTGCAGTGGGGACACAGACGCAATTGTTCCTATAACTGCAACGAGGTTATCTCTGAGCCATCTCAACCTCAAAATCAAAACTCCATGGTATGCTTGGTATACTGGTGGCAAGGTAATGAATGAAATTCATATAAATTCATATATGAATGAAATTCATATAAATTCAGCAGATATTATTAGCACGATACGCGGTGAAATGAAACAAGAGGTTTTTATTTACAGGTGGGAGGATGGATGGAGGTGTATGATGGGCTAACGTTTGCAACGGTAAGAGGAGCCGGGCATGAGGTTCCTCTGACTCAACCTGTTAGAGCTTTCAAGGTTATAGAATCATTCTTGTCTGGGAAAGAGTTGCCGAAATCTGAGTAAGATAGTGCAGATGTAGTTTGAAGAAAGTGGGACAAGGATATTATATCTACAACAGGTCTTACAAAAAAGAGGAAGGAATGGATCATTCAACATTGATTGTATCTCAAGTTTAGATGCTATACTTTTCAATAAAGCTATTCGTTCATCCTTCTTTTAAGACAAGAGAGATTATGTATTAAGTAAAAATTTATGAGGGCAAAACTTAATAAAATTATAAATTATCACACTCTTATGGTGTGCATCTTTATACTCGTCACTGATCAACAGCGAAAGTTTCTGTCCAAAGAAGAAACCAAACTTAACCAACAAATCAACAATATCGAAAAAATATGGATTAAACCGAGAAGGATGAGAAATGCAGCTAAAGATGGAAGGATCCAACTAAAGGTGGGAAATAAAGGAAAACTTCTACTCCTCCTTCACAGGGGTTTCCTTGAAGAAAGTCAATTAAAAAACATACTGCAACTCTATTTCTCATTGTATGGTTTAATAAATCAGTTGTACACCAAAAACAAATTAGTCTCTATCTAATTTTAATAAGTTTTTTTCTTTAAAGGTAGAACTATTTTCTACTAGCCATACTTCTATCTCACACAGACTCCCACGCTCCCACTTTACCAATTTTGTGTACTTTATCCATCCAATAAAAATATGTGCATTTTATATTTTGGTCCGTTCCATAAAAATATGGATATTTCCAATGGGTTGCATTAGTATGCTAACTAATTTACAGTAATAACTAATAACTTTCAATCATGTGTATTAAAATTATCAACACAAAGACATTATTACATCAATACAACATGTAAATTTAAATATCAACACAAAGACATAAGTTTATCACCACAAGAAGATTGATAAATTTAAGTCTTTGTGTTGATATTTTAACATACAAAATTGATATTAGTTATTAGTTATTACTGTAAATTAGTTAGTATTTGATCACACCTATTTCAAATTATTGAAAGTTGTCCCCAACTCATTTCTCATATTGTACGTCAATTTATTTATAACTTATACAACTATGACCCACCATTACAATTCAAACTAGGCCTGTCAAAATGGATATTGGATATAGGATACCCGATATCCAAACCAAATCCAAAAAATTGGGTAATTGGATACCCAAAACCTGATTTTTCGGGTTTCGGATCGGGATCGGGTAGTGAGATTTTTGGATTATCGGGTAACCCGATAGCCGATTGGGTGTACCCGAATTATCCATTTTTTTTAAAAAAATAATAAATTATGTATTTATTTTGATTTTTTAAAATATAAGCAATTAAATATAATTTCTTTATCTTCTTTTTATGTTCAAAGTGCTGAACATTATTCTACAACGCTATATTTATTCAACAAAGTGATAAATTTATGATAGATTTTTATGATCAAAGTGATGAAAATTAAATTGTTAATAATTTTTATTAATATAAGATGTTAATCTGTGATTTTATTTTTGTCAATGGTGGCAATGCACGGTATATCAAAGTGGCAATGGTGCATTGCTCAGGTAATATATATAGCTACAAGTTTAAAAATAGTGGCACTATATAAATTCTGGTCAATTTTGAAAATAACTTGTTTTATTTAAATTTATTTTAATAGGTTATAACTTATTAATTTTATATTTCTAAAAATTTGAAGTTATTTTCTCTTAAATTCGAACTACTTCAAGAATTTTGTATTTCTAAAAGTTTGTTGTTATTACCCAAGTCGGGTAATTGGATATCCAAAATCAAATTCGGATCGGGTATCAGGTATTAGTTTTTGGGAAATTCAGGTTCGGGTACCCGAAATTTTCGGATCGAGTATCCGCGGGTACCCAATTTGATAGGCCTAATTCAAACACTAATAATAATGTGAATCTTATTATCCACGAGCATTATTTAACTACACTTCTTCCCTTTTTTATTATTTTATTAATTTTGCATTAATTCTTGTGATATTTCAATTGCATATACTTTTATAGAATGGAGGAAATATTAATAATATATTAAAATAATAAAATAAGAGAATTTTTTTTAAAAAAAATGGAATGTTTCTATTTTTTAAATGTTTCTATTTTTTAATTTAGAGTAAAAGCCAAAATTGATTCTGAACATATGACAATTTTATGATTTTGTTCCTAAACTTTATTTTTTGGATTTTTTGGTCCTGAACATATGGTCATTTTACAATTTTGGTCCTGGACTAACTGCTCCGTTAAAAACTAACGGTCAACGGATTTAATCCCGATTTTGACCAAGTTAGACTTTTAATTCTGATTTTTTATTCCCTAATTAATTCCCTAATTATTTTAATAAATATCCATTTAAAATCAGAAATAAATAATCTGAAAAAATAAAAAGAAATAAAATTGCTCTCCTTCTCCGTCCACTGAGACTCCTCCTTCTCCCCCAAACCTTGTGGATCGCTCGTAACCCTCCTTCAATAAAAAAAAAACTAATAAATAAATAATAAAAAGGGCAAGGAAAAAACTAACAAGATACATAATCCCTAAGAGCATCTCCAATGAATTCATTACTTATAAAATCTATACGATCATAAATATTACTTATAAAATCTATACGATCAAGATATAATAATGTTACATGAATTCATTACTTATAAAATCTATACGATCATAAATATTAATGGCAAATTATTTAATTTGACTATCATAAACTGTTTGCTTATGATTCTTCATTACTAGATGTTGGAAATACAAAACATAAATGGCCACCCACTACTTATTATTGTGGAAGTTCCTAGAGTACATTCAATGTTGTATTGTTCCTAGCAAAGTAGAGTTCCAAGTATGTATTTGAAGAGTCTCAATATCCCTATAAATACTAGGGGGATGAGTAGTTCAAATATAACAAACATTTGCATAAGAAATATATCTCTACTTCTATCTTCTAATATGCCTTACCAATCTTGTTATGCCTCTCTCGATTACCATCTTTAAGATGGTATCAAAGCAGGAAACCAACAAAAAACCTCCAATGGAGGGAAACCAAATATCCACTCTCGAGCTGTTGATCGAGACAATCTCAAATCTAATTGATTTGTACAAATCCAACACAAACCAAAGCCAAAATTTCTACCTACCGAATAACCTCAGCGAAGGATTGAAACGCACTGCTGCAACACAGGCGAACAACCGAAGGAGTAACGTGTCTGCAGCTCCACCCGTCACAGACAGCAGCGTCGTCGACGACGGCGGCAAAAACAGCAACATCAGCCGGCGTCCACATCGGCAGCAGAATCCATCTGAAGCAGCGTCGCCGGGTGAGCAGCCTCCGGCTGAAGCGGCGGCAGCAGCGGCTAGAGCAGCGACGACAGCTAAAGCAGAGGCGGAGGCAGCGCCTGAGGCGGAGGCAGCGGCTGCTCCTGAAGCCGCGTCGGAGACAGCGGTGACTGGGGCAGCGGCGGAGGCGGCAGCCGCAGAAGCGGAGGCGGCGACGTCGGATGAGCAGTGGAGAAAGAAATTTGGGAGAAGAAGAAAGAAATGTGGGGGAAGAGCCGCTGATGAAGAGTCTTGTGTGGGATTTTCTAAAAACCCCCTCCACACTTTGCAAAAAACCCCCCAAACTTATACACTCTCCCAGATCCGACCCCACTCCAAACATTTCTCACAAAATTTCCCTCAAAAAAATCTGAAAATGTCAAAGCCACCTAAGCAATTTCAGAAATTTGCTAACTCACCCCAATTGTCCGAAATATTATACAAAAAACCCGCATTTGTCCAAAAGACCCAAGTAACATCCCCAAGTCTCGAAAATTCTGAAAACAAAACCCAAATTTTTGAATTCCAGCCCTCAATTACTTGTGCAAACACTTTCCAAGCCCTTGCGTACTCTTCATCCGCCAACATAGGACCCAAAGACTATTACTGGATCTTTGATTGTGGGGCAACCGATACCATGTCCTTTGATGAGTCGGATTTCCTTGAAATTACCCAATCCACAAAACGATATGTCCAAACAGCCAATGGAGAGTTAGCACCTGTGCAGGGGAAGGGCACTATCACTGTCTCACCAACTCTTCGCATCTCAAACTGTCTTTATGTTCCGTCATTATCCCACAAACTCTTATCTGCCAGTCATGTCACAAAAGACCTTAATTGCAAATTACTAATGCAGCCTCGGTTTTGCATGTTACAGGATATCAAAACGGGGACGATAGTTGGGCGTGGCACTAAGCGGCATGGACTGTACTATGTGGATGAGATAGCCCAACAGAGTACTGCGATGCTGACTCACGGACTGACTGACAGACAGATTTGGCTCTTGCATCGCCGGTTAGGACACCCATCTATAGGTTATCTTCGCCTACTCTTTCCTGAGTTAGTTTCATCTTCGCGTGTCTTGAATTGCGAAACTTGTGTTTTGGCCACAAGTCGTAGACATTCTTTTAAGTTGAACAACACTAGGGAAAAATCTCCTTTTGCCTTAATTCACTCTGACGTGTGGGGACCTGCCCCGGTTACTGGGGGACAAGGGTTTCGGTATTTTTTGTTATTTATTGATGATTTCTCTCGTATGACTTGGATTTATTTTTTGAAAACTAAATCAGAAGTTTTTGACAAATTCAATGAGTTTTACAATCTTGTTCAAACCCAGTATAACTCCAAAATTCAAATCCTTAGATCCGATAATGGGAGGGTATATGTGAATTCTAAGATGCAATCTTTCTTCTCCGACAAAGGTCTTGTCCACCAAACCTCTTGTGCATATACACCAGAACAAAATGGGGTAGCCGAGCGAAAAAATCGATATATTCTTGAAATCACCCGAGCTCTCTTAATCAAATCCAATATCCCAAAATCCTTTTGGCCAGAAGCCATCGCTACCGCTGTTTACCTCCTAAATCGTCTTCCCACAGGAATACTCAACTTCAAAACTCCCCTAGACATATTCTCTTCCATAAACTCGGTTCCGTCCTCCGTACATCTCGATCCCAAAATCTTTGGTTGTACAGTGTTTGTTCATATTCCCAAACATGATCGTGATAAATTCTCACCTTGTGCAGTCAAATGTGTCTTCTTGGGATATGGAAAAAATCAGAAAGGTTATCGTTGTTATGACCCCTTAACAGATCGCATGTATACCACTATGAATTGCGACTTTGTTGAGAGTGAATATTTCTATAGCCAATCTAGCGGCCAGGGGGGGAGTGAATCGGAAAATTCGGGATGTGACGCCCTAAATTGGCTACCTCTTTGGGGAGAAACCATTCAGGGGGAGAGGGAAAATACACAAACTGACATGCCTGGCCAGAACCCTGTCACAGAAGTCGGTCCAACAGAGGAAGTTAGCGGTACCACCAGGCCGTCAGACTCCCTAGAACAGAACACGCCGCTTCAAGACACTACCGAACTATCTGACCAGTCTTTGAATCCTGAGGTAATTCTTTCAAATCCCGAAATTGGTAATGCAATCGAAACATCTAACAATGACATGAGCCATGCAGATGAGTTGTGTACAGAACAAAAGACATGGCACTCTGAATTACCCCATAGAAGCACGAGAGGTGTTCCTCCAAAAAGATATTCGCCAGACTGGAAAGGACGGAAATCTCGGTACTCTGTTGCAAACCTAACACAAGGGCATCTCACTGAAATGGCAAGGGCATTTGAGGCGGCACTTTATGAAGAAGAAGAAATTCCGCAGTCCTTCGAGATGGCGATGAAACACAAACATTGGAGAGAAGCCATGAAGAAAGAGATTGATGCCTTGATAAAAAATGAAACATGGGAAAAGTGCACTCTACCTCCAGGAAAGAAACCAGTAGGATGTCGTTGGATCTTCACCATAAAAAGACGTGCAGATGGTTCAATCGAGAGATACAAGGCAAGATTGGTTGCTAAGGGATATACTCAAGTATATGGAGTAGACTATGAAGAAACTTTCTCCCCGGTGGCCAAACTAAACACTGTAAGAGCTCTTCTATCTGTTGCTGCATGTAAGGAATGGCCATTATATCAGTTTGATGTTACAAATGCCTTTCTACATGGAGAACTTGAGAAAAATAAGGAAGTATACATGGAGGTTCCCTCGGGCTTTCACGAAGACTTTGGGAAAGGGCAGGTGTGCAGACTAAGAAAAACCCTATATGGGTTAAAGCAATCCCCCAGGGTGTGGTTCGGAAGATTTTGTCAGGCAATGGTCAACCAAGGATTCAAACAGAGTCATTCAGACCACACGCTATTCCTAAAGAAGAGGAACGGAAAAATGACATGTCTAATCATATACGTTGACGACATGATCATAACTGGAGATGATGCCGAAGAAATCCAAAACCTGAAAGAGAATCTTTCCAAGGAATTTGAAATGAAGGACTTGGGAGATCTGAAGTACTTCCTAGGAATTGAAGTGTTGAGGTCAAAGCACGGAATATTTCTAAGACAGAAAAAGTATGTATTGGACATGCTAGCGGAAACAGGTCTACTAGACTGCAAGCCCGCCGAAACTCCAATGGTGCCCAACCATAGACTGCAGATTGTGGATGGAGCTAAGCCTACAGACCGAGAAAGATATCAACGGTTAGTAGGAAAACTTCTTTATCTTTCTCACACTAGACCGGATATCACATATGCAGTTGGAGTTGTCAGTCAATTCATGCATCAGCCTCAAGAAGACCATATGGACGCTGCCATGAGAATAGTAAGGTATCTTAAGGGTACAGCCAGTTACGGGGTCTTCTTGGAAAAAAAGGAAAACTTAGAAATTGATGGGTACACCGATGCTGATTGGGCAAGCAATCCAGTTGACAGAAAATCCACTAGAGGATATTTTACCTTTGTTGGAGGTAACTTAGTCACTTGGAGGAGTAAGAAGCAAAAGGTTGTAGCCCTATCTAGCGCTGAAGCCGAATTTCGAGGGATTAAAAGTGGTCTAATGGAGATATTATGGTTAAGAACGTTGTTAACAGAAATTGGCTTTCCACCTACTCGGAAAAGTCAACTTTTTTGTGACAACAAAACAGCTATCAGCATCTCAGAGAATCCCGTCCAGCATGACAGAACTAAACATGTCGAAGTCGATCGTCACTTCATCAAAGAAAAACTTGAAGGAGGAATTGTCGAATTCCCGTTCGTCCGATCTGAGGAACAACTTGCAGATATACTGACCAAGGCACTCAGTCCAAAAGTTTTCAAAGAATTTCTTGGCAAGTTGAGTATCGGAGATACCGTTGCTCAACTTGAGGGGGAGTGTTGGAAATACAAAACATAAATGGCCGCCCACTACTTATTATTGTGGAAGTTCCTAGAGTACATTCAATGTTGTATTGTTCCTAGCAAAGTAGAGTTCCAAGTATGTATTTGAAGAGTCTTAATATCCCTATAAATACTAGGGGGATGAGTAGTTCAAATATAACAAACATTTGCATAAGAAATATATCTCTACTTCTATCTTCTAATATGCCTTACCAATCTTGTTATGCCTCTCTCGATTACCATCTTTAAGACTAGATAATGTAAACATACATACTATTAGGAATACACATGATACACAGGGAAAAAATATGAAAGAATTGTATATATCTATTGATAATTTGCAGTGAAGTTGTAGTGCATCATTCATGTGTGTTTAATCTTGTTCATGCTGTGGTGTTGATGGTGCATTCTGGAGGGAAGCCTTGTGGGAAGCGCTTAGAATCAGAGCAGTAGTTGTATATCATGTAATTCTGCTGCACCCACTTGAGTCTTTCCTGGGTCGTCTTGTCTAATTCTGCGTTCAGCCACGCGTTTGCAGATGGATCGTTGGTGCACGAAGACGAACCAGATGACCAAACACACGCGTTGGCAACGAAGTTCCTGTAGGAGGCTGTGAACGGAGCGTGGCTCCAGTCTGTCTTCACAAGGCCTCCTCTCGTGGCCCAGTCATCCGCGTTCCAGAGGCTCGAGTATATCCTCATTGCCTGGTTTTTCGGATACGCAACTCCTACTGAGTCTGGGTTCTTGTATTCTCTGATGGGAGTGTCATCTACTGAAAATCTGAAACCCAACCAAAATGTCATGAGTTGCATAATTAATTGAATTTAATGTATATTTCTGTCTCATGCTTTATTCACTCTTTTACTTTATTATCTATATTTTAACCTTTAACATATCAATTTCTTAAATCTCGTGCCCAAAACAAATGTCTCTTCTACTTACATGATTCTATGAGGATTCCAGAGGATTGAGTAGGTGTGGAAGTCCGTTGTTGGGTCGAACCAGAGGTAAAACTGCTGCTCTCTGTTGCCCTTCCCCTGGCTGAACACATTAGTGTGTAGAATGTAAGGGTCGCCGCTTAGGTTTCCCAGGAACTCGAAATCTATCTCATCGTGCGTCGCCCCTTGCGAAGAGAGCTGCCAAGGAAGAAGAAAAATTAATTTGAGTGTTGTTTGGTGTTTGGTATGGAGGAGGATGGAGGCGGGAACTTACATAGTATGCGGTTACAGTTCCGGCTGAGTTTCCGGGGACTGCATATCGATCTTTCCAAAGAG
This sequence comes from Salvia splendens, assembly GCF_004379255.2. Lineage (NCBI taxonomy): Eukaryota > Viridiplantae > Streptophyta > Magnoliopsida > Lamiales > Lamiaceae > Salvia > Salvia splendens. Next base: position 16,489,284 of record NC_056036.1, on the reverse strand, counting down.
GAATTCGTTCCTGGACTGGAAGCCGGAGCCTGAAGCCTTGTCGAGGGAGAGGGTGAGAAGCTCGCCGTTGTTGAGGATCTTGGCGCGGCCGTCGCCCCATGTTATGTCCATGTCTTGGTAGAAGTTGGCAGATGCTGATGCAAACAAAGTGATCACCAACACCAAAATAGGTATGATATTGATAAGGGCCATTGCACAAGTTTTGGTACAAAATCTATGTTTTTGTGCTTTTGATTGAGAGATGATTTTTCTAATATGCAACTCTAATAGGTGTTGAATTGTATAGATTTTGGTTCTTTTTTGGAAGTTTTATAGGAAGCTGCGTTTAGTGGAATGTCAAATCATTTGCATGGTTGGACGCAGTTGGGGTGGCCAATATCTTCCTATAGTAGTTCTTGCAATTTTATTTAATATTTGACATAAATTGTGCTATGGAAAATTAATCATAGTCTCAATTATTAATCTAATCCATTTCGATCAATTATAAACAAACAAAGAAAGTAATTAATGTGATTTCTAATAGTGATTAGTGATAATTGGAAACCGCGTTTGTGAACAAAAAGGTGAAGTAAATAAGTAGGTGGGAAGTTTTGAAATGTAAAATAATTCATAGCTGGAAACAGATGGCTAATAAAATGAATGGATAATTTGAATAGTGATGAGTGAAGACGTTATTACACGCGGTTTTGAAAGTTTCTACAAAGCACTACTAGCCGGTGTGGTTGTGGTATGGGAAATATCGTCTCTTTTTGTTTTGTTTTCTTTTGTTTTCTTTCTTTCTCTTTTTATTAATTAATTATATTTATTTTGATAATATTGAATTAATTATAGTTTAGTGAATCAAGTGAACTTTCATGGAAACGATTTACTAATCTGTATTTTTTTAATTGAAACTAGTTTGAAGTGACTGATAAACTAGCCGATTGATTGAGGAATCGTAATGATCTTTTATAACGTTTACTATATGGTTTGTTGTATAGTTGTATATTGATCCAGAGTAGTTGATTTTATTTGTGATTTTTTAACGATGAATTACCGAGAGTTTATTGGTTTGATTTGGTGATTTTTGGTGTAGAATTCAACTGTTGAATATTAGTAGAGATTTGTGCGATTATAATGGGTATTAGTTAAAGCAAATCGGATTTAGTTGAGTATCCATATTTTGGTAGATTTGCTATAATAAAAAAAACTCAGTTGTTGAATTGGGTATTGACATTGAGTGGAATCCCATTTCCGCAATTCCTCTATGAAAAATAGGCATTCTTGTAATAATTAACACAGAATAAACATAGGTAGACAATATGATATTACTCATTTGAAAGTAGTAGTATATTTTAGATGATTTATCTTTTGTATAACAATATACATTAAATTTAGATAAATTTGAACACTATAGAAGAGAGAGAAAAAAATCTTTAATAGGGGCTTGAGCTCCTTGTTGTCTTAATGTGGATCTGCCCATGCTCCCGGGTGTAAGAGCATCTCCATCCATGCTCTTAGGCAAGAGCACAAGACTCACACTCGCCATTCTATTATTCAATTTAAATAAAAACATTTTCATAATATTAAAATGCATTAAAAATACCTGTAATACTATTACAAATTACAAAAAAAAATTAAAAAGTACATAATTAAAATCCTAAAAATTAAAAATTACATAATTACAGACGGCATTATATCGAGCAACGCCATGCCGTCGGCCGCGAGCACAGCGGCGGACACAAGTGTGTCGCGCCGTCGGCACGGACGTCGTCCGCCCCATCGAGCAGCAATGGGGATGCTCTAAGAGATTGATATCGGGATCGAGTAGAACAAAGAAATGATCTGTCCACTTAAATTAGGATGAAAAGAAGATAAAGATGAAAGCATGTAACCAGACCTAGTTTCGCACGGTCGCACCTGCACCATAGGCCGAAACCTCCAAGTACTAGGCGCGCATTTGCCTCTAAAAAGAGTCTCTTGACTATGAAGAAATTGGAGCTCGGAGCATAGTTTAGTTCCTTATTGATTTTTATGTACTTAGCAGTCTAAAATATGATAATGACGCTGAATTTGTATCATACTCCATATCAATAGACAATCATACCACAACTCTTTCCTGCAACTCTTTTACGAAGAGCACTCCAAGATTGGTGTGCATGATATCATGCATTGGAAAATTTATACCATGCGTACACATTGGAAGAATGCATAGTTCTAATTAGTCAATTTCAAACCTAATACCTGGACACACAAAAATCACAACAAAATCAAATACTAGTACTATATATTCATCAATAAATAAAATAAAGAACATTAATTTCAATATCCAAGAAAAAACAACATGATTTTGACACTCTGCTTCGACCATTGAAATTCCAAATCATGACCAGAAACATAAATGATCTAGAACGTACCGTGCAAGAATATTTGAAAACACGAAAAAATTTATTTATATTGTCTGTTATCAATTTATAAAATATTCATTTTTTCAATAATTCATATTGCAACTAAATTAATTTCAAAATAAACAAAAGAAAAAATAAAATAAATTTACCTAAACAAAGAAAATTTAGTTAAATATTGAAGTCCGTAAAAAACCTCTTCAATCAAAATTTTTAATATAAAGATTTAATATAACATAAAATTGTAAAAAGACATCATAAAACAAAATTAATCACTATAAAAATCCCATAAAATTAAAATTTGTAAAGGGATATTAGTAAAGTACTCTTGATGTGGTTCGCTATATTATTAATATATATATATAGAGTCGTGATCATATGATAACCCCTAAATATCGTAATAACCCTATAACCAAATCTGGACCACACATATTTCTAATCATGCGGTTGAGATTCAAACTTAGATTTACTTCATAAAAAAAAGCGCGGGGTAAAACTGTCATTTCTCTCATTTAATTTCTGAATTTTGCCAAATATCACGTAAAATGATAAAATGATAAAATGATAGGTTTATTGCATAGAATGATAGTTTTGAGATTCAAACTTAGATTTACTTCATAAAAAAAAGCGCGGGGGTAAAACTGTCATTTCCCTCATTTAATTTCTGAATTTCGCCAAATATCACGTAAAATGATAAAATGATAGGTTTATTGCATAGAATGATAGTTTTGCCGGATAGAATGATACTCTGAGTTGATAAAATGACACTTTTAACTGACTGATACAATGATAAAATGATAGGTTTATTGCATAGAATGATAGTTTTGCCGGATAGAATGATACTCTGAGTTGATAAAAGGATACTTTTGACTGACTGATAAAATGATAAAATGATAGGTTTATTGCATAGAATGATAGGTTTGCCGGATAGAATGATACTCTGAGTTGATAAAATGATACTTTTGACCGACTGATAAAATGATAAAATGATAGGTTTATTGCATAGAATGATAGTTTTGCCGGATAGAATGATACTCTGAGTTGATAAAATAATACTTTTAGCTTATAAATGTTAGGTTTACTGCATAAAATGATAGTTTTGCCGGATAGAATGATACTTTCAGCCGATAGAATGATAGTTTTGCCGGGTAGAATGATACTTTCATTTGATAGAATGATAGGTATTTTTGGTGTATAAAATGAAAGTATCATTCTACCCGACAAAACTATCATTCTATCGGCTGAAAGTATCATTCTATCCGGCAAAACTATCATTTTATGCAGTAAACCTAACATTTATAAGGTAAAAGTATCATTTTATCAACTCAGAGTATCATTCTATCGGGAAAAACTATCATTCTATGCAATAAACCTAACATATATCATTTTATTAGTCAGTCAAATCAGAGTATCATTCTATCCGGCAAAACTATCACTCTATGCAATAACCCTATCATTTTATCATAAAGCAGTAAACGTATCATTTTATCAACTCAGAGTATCATTTTTATAAGGTTACTGTCATTTTATCCGCTTAGATTATCATTTTATCAGGTAAAAGTATCATTTTATTAAACAAAAATGTCATTTTATACACCAAAAATACCTATCATTCTATCGGCTGAAAGTATCATTCTAACCGGCAAAACTATCATTCTATCGGCTGAAAGTATCATTCTATCCGGCAAAACTATCATTTTATCAATTTTATGTCATTTTGTCACGTTAAAGTATCATTTTATCAGCTTATATGCAATTTCTTCAGCTAAACTATCATTTTTATAATGTTAATGTCATTTTATCCGCTTAGATTATCATTTTATCAGGTAAAAGTATCATTTTATTAAACAAAAATGTCATTTTATACACCAAAAATACCTATCATTCTATCGGCTGAAAGTATCATTCTACCCGGCAAAACAATCATTCTATCGGCTGAAAGTATCATTCTATCGGGCAAAACTATCATTTTATCAGTTTTATGTCATTTTGTCACGTTAAAGTATCATTTTATCAGCTTATATGCAATTTCTCCAGCTAAACTATCATTTTTATAAGCTTACTGTCATTTTATCCGCTTAGATTATCATTTTATCAAGTAAAAATATCATTTTATTAAATAAAAATGTCATTTTATACACCAAAAATACTTATCATTCTATCGGCTGAAAGTATCATTCTATCCGGCAAAACTGTGACATCCCTAACCCGAAACATGCATTATTTTGCATATTATCATATTATATTGTCATTACATATTATATTGTCATTTTTAGTATAGAGATACTAAGTGTGTCATAGAGAATATATTAATTGTTATTGATTTAGGATCATTATTATTTCCTATGCAACATATATGTATATGTATATGTATATGTACGTAGATAAATACTAGCACTATATAGTACATATGCACACACATTTACATAATTGTGTATATATAAATACGAATTTATATTATAAAATATATACATGGATTCAATAACTACTAAATATAAAAATAGTTATGATATAATGCAAGTGGTAATGGGGATAGTCGATATTTCCCCTAAGCTATTATTTATCCAAATATATGTATACTAAATTACTTTCATTCTCATAAAGACACATGTAGGCAACGTGTCAAGTTTTGAAGTGTCATTGGGTAAGTTGGCTTATACGATGCTAGTAAATATATTATGAGGATTTTCTTATAAGAATATCATATACTAATATACACGGAAGAGCAACAAATAAATTCAAAGGATGAGTGATCGAACTTTTCGTGTAAAAAGGAGCGATGATTATAGATTGTAGAGTGGAGTTGGGCGTTCAGATAGATAATTTATCTGTCTTAATCAGGTGTGTATAAATCACACTTTTAGTTTTACATGTGTTATGTGGTTGATTGTTATATGTTGAATTGGAGTGAATTAATGGATTATATGGTGTGAAATTGATATGATTATGAATTGTTTGATTTTGATGGTCGAATATGATATGAATATTTGATTGTTGAAATGGACGTGTTTGTTTAGATATATTGTATAATTTGATGGAATATGATATGGATATGTTATTGGTGCAAAGGATATGTTTATGATACTGATTATGTGAATCATTGGATTAAAGAGGATCTGTGACAGCCTTGTACTGGATCTGAAATACAGAGGGACCTTCGGGTCAAATACAGAGGGACCTATGAGTCCAAATACAGAGGGACATTCGGGTCAAATACAGAGGGACCTATGAGTCCAATTACAGAGAGACCTTCGGGTCATAGAGGAATCCCGGGCAGATACCAGACTTGACTGTTACAGAATAATAAACTGAATAGAGTGGAATATGCATATGAATATAAAATGGTTTGTTTTTAATTTATGTTATATATTGTATTTGATTATATGTATTGATAAAAGAATATGCTTGATGTTTGTATCATGTGAGATTAAAGGTGGAAATTTATATATACTGAGTTGTGGCTCATATAAACCACTAAATTTTTCAGGAATAAGATAACAGTAAAGTTTTGACTGACATGGGTCATAGGAACTCCACGTGTTATCTGGTTCGGCGGCTGACGCATTTTGGCAATCTTCTCCTCCTCATCATTTTGCATGTAGATGAATGTATAGTATATAGAGTGGTGAGAGGGTTCCACTACTGTGTAGAATGTTTTGAAATATGTACTTGTTAAATGATGAATTTTGGAATTATATAATATGTGTGTTCTATGAATTAGACACGTGTATTAATTGCTTTTATGATAAGAGATTTATTTATTAAAAGAGTATAAGTCAGAGGGGTTGAGGTGTGATAGTTTGGGTGGTATCAGAGCGGGGATAGAATCCCGCTGGGACATGGCAGTCATGAACATCATACGATACATTTCGGTTAGAAGTTTCATTTGCATTTCAATTATCACAAACATGGGTCACTAAGGAGAGAATGGTCAGCCGCCCTGCATCATCAATTAATTATAGAAACATCTCATATACATATTGCATCATATGGTGATTTCCAGTAAATACATGGACCAATGATGAGTCAAAGAGGTAGAAACATTAAATAGCACCGAAAAATAGAATTGTTGACTTTATGAGACTACTGATCCGACCGAGGCCAAGATATGGTTGAAATGGATAGAACATGTGTTCAATCAGATAAGTTGTATGTCAGATCAGCGTTTTGATTACACAGTGTCTTTTCTTTGAAGCAATATTTACTATTGGGCAGAAACAGTCCCACAAGCTTTTATACAATCTTTGGTACTAAGTTCAGACGATTTTCCTAGAGAATTTAATGATAAATATATGCAAGAAGTGTATTGTGACGATGAAGTAAAGAGAGATTCTATCTTTAAACAGGAACTATATTTGTTGTTGATTACGAGCTAGCATTGTTTCAGTATACACGGTTTATCTAGACTGCGTGGTGCGAGTTAATTCAGTTGAGCTGCCAGCGGATATTGATTCCCTTGTTCATACACAAATTTGATATTATCATGAGTATAGATTGGTTGTCACTTCATCGAACTAAGGCAGCTTGTCATGTTAAAGAAATGGTAATATAATCATCGAGACGAGATCGAGTGATATTTAATGGTATCGACCAATTGCAACTTGTCTTATATTAGCTACATCGACTTTTCAATTTATTCGAAGTGGAAATCTCTCTGGATTATCACCTGAGCAAGAGACAAACTTCACTATTGAGTTACTACCAGGTACTGCATCTATTTATATTCATCCTTATCAAATCTCTTGATTAGAGTTTCAAGAGTTGAATAAATAGTTACAAGAGTTGTTAGACAAGAGATATGTATGACTCAATGTTTTACTTTGGAGAGCACCAATATTATTTTTGAAGAAGAAAGACGACACACTGCGACATTATATACACTATTGGAAGTCGAATCAAGTGACTGTGAAGAACAAATATCTATTACCGATAATAGAAGACTTATTTGATCAATTTCAAGGTATGCAACTGTTTTCGAGTACTGGTTTTCGATCATGATACCATCAGTTGAAGATAGTTAAAGAGAATCTTGCAGAGACACCATTTAAAACTCAGTACGACTATTATGAGTTTTGGTTATGCCTTTCAAATTAACTATTGCACCTACAATTATTTATGGCATTGGTGAGCGAAGTCTCTCAACCATTCCTATATCACTTAGTGATTATTTTTATTGACTTACTATTATATTTCACGAAGTACAGATGGGCATGTTAATAACTTGCAGTCAGTATTACATGTTTTGCGAGATAAACATCGTATTGCAAGGTTGGGTAAGTGTAAGTCTAGCTAGATCATATGGTATTATTGGGACACATGGTATCAGGTTGAAGAATAGAAATGGATATACAGAATATTGAAGTATTTGTCAACTGAAAATGATTCTCGATTATGGTTGAATTGATGAAGAAGTTATTACGGAAGAGTTCTCATCTTATATGGAGTGAAGCATGTCAAAACAATTTTGATGAGTTGCAGCATTGATTGACTATGTCGTCTATATTGGTTATTTCCACAGGTACATGATATTATGTTATTTACAGTAATGCACTGCAACATGGATTTGCTTTTTCTTCTATTAAAAAAAATGGAAAGTTTATTGCTTATGCATCAAGGATAATCACGAGTACATGAAGCTTCTTATTCTATTTCTGATCTGGATTTAGCAGTGTTGTTTTCCTTCGAAGATTTGGCATCATACTGGTTGATCACGAGATTTTGAAATATTTGAAGAGTAAGAGGGAGTTGAATATGAGACTAAGACATTGGATGGAGTTTCTTACAGAATATGATTGCACCATCGAATACCATCTTAAGAAGTTGAATGTCGTTACAGATACTTTGAGTTACAAGTCAAGCAGAGTGATTACACATATGCAAATAACATTATTATTAACGTATTATTGGTGGTCGAAGATGAAGAAGAAAGTCGTAGAGTTTGTTTCAAGGTGTTTGATATGTCAATAGGTTAAAGCGGAACAGTGTGTACCTACATGTTTGTTGAAGCCTTTAACTATTCTAGTCTCAAAATGAGAACACTTTACCATAAATTTTGGTACAGGGTCACCGATAGTACATTTCTTACCTATAAGATGGCGTTGTTCGTTATATCACTTAGCTGAAAAGTACGCGAAAGATGCATCACGATTATATGGTATTCTATCTTTTATGTCTAGAGGTCCGCAATTTACTATCTATGGAGACATGATTATATTTTAGTAATATTTTTCACCCTTAGAAAGATGATAAGTCAGAGAACTATAAAGACGTTGGAAGAAATGTTTTGTGCACATGTTATTGAATTTCAGGGTTCAGGGGATGAATATATTCTGCTGATAAAGTTTGCGTATACTAAACAGTTTCATTTATGACACTGTATGAGACATTGTATAGTAGAAAATGTAGAAGTTCTATATAGAGATTCTAGAAATGTCAGAGATTATTCGAGAAACTGTCCAAGATTGACATTATTAAAAGCAGATTGAAAGCGACATGGGATAGACAGAAGAATTATAAAGGTAAGTTGAGTCCTTATTATATTGGGCCATATGATATTGTCGAAAGAGTTGGACTGTTAGCGTACATGTTAGCATTACCTCCAGAGTTGGAGCAGATTCATAATGTTTTTCACGTCAGCATGTTTCGACATTATTGATCTGATCCTTCACATATTTTGAAAGATCCTGATATACAGATTTCTGAAAATCTAAGTTATATAGAGGAACCAGTTAATATTGTAGACCGACAGGTTAAACAATTGCGAAGAAAAGAGATTCCAATGGTAAAAGTTATTTGGCAAAATCACGGAGTCGAAGAAGCGACTTGGGAAACTGAAGAAAAAATGAAAAAGAACTATCCACATCTGTTTACGGGTTAGTGATTTTATTGGATGCATTAACTCATGGGGAAAGCGAATTTTGCGGACAAAATTCTTAAAGAGGGGAAGAATTGTGACATCCCTAACCCGAAACATGCATTATTTTGTATATTATCATATTATATTGTCATTACATATTATATTGTCATTTTTAGTATAGAGATACTAAGTGTGTCATAGAGAATATATTAATTGTTATTGATTTAGGATCATTATTATTTCCTATGCAACATATATGTATATGTATATGTACGTAGATAAATACTAGCACTATATAGTACATATGCACACACATTTACATAATTGTGTATATATAAATACGAATTTATATTATAAAATATATACATGGATTCAATAACTACTAAATATAAAAATAGTTATGATATAATGCAAGTGGTAATGGGGATAGTCGATATTTCCCCTAAGCTATTATTTATCCAAATATATGTATACTAAATTACTTTCATTCTCATAAAGACACATGTAGGCAACGTGTCAATTTTTGAAGTGTCATTGGGTAAGTTGGCTTATACGATGCTAGTAAATATATTATGAGGATTTTCTTATAAGAATATCATATACTAATATACACGGAAGAGCAACAAATAAATTCAAAGGATGAGTGATCGAACTTTTCGTGTAAAAAGGAACGATGATTATAGATTGTAGAGTGGAGTTGGGCGTTCAGATAGATAATTTATCTGTCTTAATCAGGTGTGTATAAATCACACTTTTAGTTTTACATGTGTTATGTGGTTGATTGTTATATGTTGAATTGGAGTGAATTAATGGATTATATGGTGTGAAATTGATATGATTATGAATTGTTTGATTTTGATGGTCGAATATGATATGAATATTTGATTGTTGAAATGGACGTGTTTGTTTAGATATATTGGATAATTTGATGGAATATGATATGGATACGTTATTGGTGCAAAGGATATGTTTATGATACTGATTATGTGAATCATTGGATTAAAGAGGATCTGTTACAGACTTGTACTGGATCTGAAATACAGAGGGACCTTCGGGTCAAATACAGAGGGACCTATGAGTCCAAATACAGAGGGACCTTCGGGTCAAATACAGAGGGACCTATGAGTCCAATTACAGAGAGACCTTCGGGTCATAGAGGAATCCCGGGCAGATACCAGACTTGACTGTTACAGAATAATAAACTGAATAGAGTGGAATATGCATATGAATATAAAATGGTTTGTTTTTAAATTATGTTATATATTGTTTTTGATTATATGTATTGATAAAAGAATATGCTTGATGTTTGTATCATGTGAGATTAAAGGTGGAAATTTATATATACTGAGTTGTGGCTCATATAAACCACTAAATTTTTCAGGAATAAGATAACAGTAAAGTTTTGACTGACATGGGTCATAGGAACTCCACGTGTTATCTGGTTCGGCGGCTGACGCATTTTGGCAACCTTCTCCTCCTCATCATTTTGCATGTAGATGAATGTATAGTATATAGAGTGGTGACAGGGTTCCACTACTGTGTAGAATGTTTTGAAATATGTACTTGTTAAATGATGAATTTTGGTTATATAATATGAGTGTTCTATGAATTAGACACGTGTATTAATTGCTTTTATGATAAGAGATTTATTTTTTAAAAGAGTATAAGTTAGAGGGGTTGAGGTGTGACAAAAACTATCATTCTATCGGCTGAAAGTATCATTCTATCTGGCAAAACTATCATTTTATCAGTTTTATGTCATTTTGTCACGGTAAAGTATCATTTTATCAGCTTATATGCAATTTCTTCAGCTAAACTATCATTTTTATAAGCTTACTGTCATTTTATCCGCTTAGATTATCATTTTATCATGTAAAAATATCATTTTATTAAAAAAAATGTCATTTTATACACCAAAAACTATCAACTCAGAATATCATTGTATCCGGCAAAACTATCATTTTATGATGCAAACCTAATAATCTGGAGATTATAGAAATCTGGAGTCTATGGAAATAATCGGAAGGAAATCTAGAGATTATGGAAATCTGGAGTTTATGGAAATCTGAAACCAAATCGCGGATCGAACTGAGAAAGAGAGAAAGAATAGAGCGAAATTCAGAAATTTAAATGAGCGAAATGACATATTTACCCCTGCGCCTTTTTTTTATGAAGTAAATCTAAATTTGAATCTCAACCACAAGATTAGAAAATGTGTGGTCCAGATTTGGTTATAGGGCTATTACGATATTTAGGGGTTATCATATGATCACAACTCTCTCTCTCTCTCTCTCTCTATATATATATATATATATATATATATATATATATATATATATATAGGATTGTGATCAAGATAGAACCATTCTTAAACATAGAACCATTCTTAAACGTAGAACAAATGCCAAACGGAGGTCGTTAGATCTTTTAATCCAATGGTGTTGATTTGCACAACAACTTCCCATTACAACCAAAACTATTATTAATGGGTGAATGCAGATAAGTGAAAAAATCAAGCATGCATGGACTCTTCTTCGTTTCATTCATTCTTCCATCAACATGTGAGTTTTTTCACATGTTGAGTCCGGAATGTCGTGAAAACATAGTCTAATATGTATGATTTTTAATCTTGACCGTCATTTTTTCCTCATCCAATGAATAAAATATGTAGAGTTCTAGGTTCTACACTTAAGAATGGTTCTATCTTTAACGCAACCATATATATATATATATATAGAGAGAGAGAGAGAGAGAGAGTTGTGATCATATGATAACCCTTAAATATCGTAATAGCCCTATAACCAAATCTGGACCACACATTTTCTAATCTTGTGGTTGAGATTCAAACTTAGATTTACTTCATAAAAAAAGCGCGGGGTAAAACTGTCATTTCTCTCATTTAATTTCTGAATTTTGCCAGATAGCACGTAAAATGATAAAATGATAAAATGATAGGTTTATTGCATAGAATGTTAGTTTTTAGATTCAAACTTAGATTTACTTCATAAAAAAAGCGCGGGGGTAAAACTGTCATTTCCCTCATTTAATTTCTGAATTTCGCCAAATATCACGTAAAATGATAAAATGATAAAATGATAGGTTTATTGCATAGAATGATAGTTTTGCCGGATAGAATGATACTCTGAGTTGATAAAATGATACTTTTGACTGACTGATAAAATGATAGGTTTATTGCATAGAATGATAGTTTTGTCGGATAGAATGATACTCTGAGTTGATAAAATGATACTTTTGACTGATTGATAAAATGATAGAATGATAGGTTTTATTGCATAGAATGATAGTTTTGCCGGATAGAATGATACTCTGAGTTGATAAAATGATACTTTTGACTGACTGATAAAATGATAGGTTTATTGCATAGAATGATAGTTTTGCCAGATAGAATGATACTCTGAGTTGATAAAATGATACTTTTAGCTTATAAATGTTAGGTTTACTGCATAAAATGATAGTTTTGCCGGATAGAATGATACTTTTGAGCCGATAGAATGATAGTTTTGCCGGGTAGAATGATACTTTCAGCCGATAGAATGATAGGTATTTTTGGTGTATAAAATGACATTTTTGTTTAATAAAATGATACTTTTACCTGATAAAATGATAATCTAAGCGGATAAAATGACAGTAACCTTATAAAATGATAGTTTAGCTGAAGAAATTGCATATAAGCTGATAAAATGATACTTTAACGTGACAAAATGACATAAAACTGATAAAATGATAGTTTTGCCGGATAGAATGATACTTTCAGCCGATAGAATGATAGTTTTGCCGGGTAGAATGATACTTTCAGCCGATAGAATGATAGGTATTTTTGGTGTATAAAATGACATTTTTGTTTAATAAAATGATACTTTTACCTGATAAAATGATAATCTAAGCGGATAAAATGACAGTAATCTTATAAAAATGATACTTTGAGTTGATAAAATGATACGTTTACTGCTTTGTAGGTTTGTATATTATGTATTGTGCCGATTATATTAGGTTTATTGCATAGAATGATAGTTTTGCCAGATAGAATGATACTCTGAGTTGATAAAATGATACTTTTGACTGACTGATAAAATGATAAAATGATAGGTTTATTGCATAGAATGATAGTTTTATCGGATAGAAGGATACTCTGAGTTGATAAAATGATACTTTTGACTGACTGATAAAATGATAGAATGATAGGTTTATTGCATAGAATGATAGTTTTTCCGGATAGAATGATACTCTGAGTTGATAAAATGATACTTTTGACTGACTGATAAAATGATAGGTTTATTGCATAGAATGATAGTTTTGCCAGATAGAATGATACTCTGAGTTGATAAAATGATACTTTTAGCTTATAAAGGTTAGGTTTACTGCATAAAATGATAGTTTTGCGGATAGAATGATACTTTTGAGCCGATAGAATGATAGTTTTGCCGGGTAGAATGATACTTTCAGCCGATAGAATGATAGGTATTTTTGGTGTATAAAATGACATTTTTGTTTAATAAAATGATATTTTTACCTGATAAAATGATAATCTAAGCGGATAAAATGACAGTAACCTTATAAAAATGATAGTTTAGCTGAAGAAATTGCATATAAGCTGATAAAATGATACTTTAACGTGACAAAATGACATAAAACTGATAAAATGATAGTTTTGTCGGATAGAATGATACTTTCAGCCGATAGAATGATAGTTTTGCCGGGTAGAATGATACTTTCAGCCGATAGAATGATAAGTATTTTTGGTGTATAAAATGACATTTTTGTTTAATAAAATGATATTTTTACCTGATAAAATGATAATCTAAGCGGATAAAATGACAGTAACCTTATAAAAATGATACTCTGAGTTGATAAAATGATACGTTTACTGCTTTGTAGGTTTGTATATTATGTATTGTGCCGATTATATTAGGTTTATTGCATAGAATGATAGTTTTGCCAGATAGAATGATACTCTGAGTTGATAAAATGATACTTTTGACTGACTGATAAAATGATAAAATGATAGGTTTATTGCTTAGAATGATAGTTTTGCCGGATAGAATGATACTCTGAGTTGATAAACTGATACTTTTGACTGACTGATAAAATGATAAAATGATATATGTTAGGTTTATTGCATAGAATGATAGTTTTGCCGGATATAATGATACTCTGAGTTAATAAAATGATACTTTTGACTGACTGATAAAATGATATATGTTAGGTTTATTGCATAGAATGATAGTTTTGCCGGATAGAATGATACTCTGAGTTGATAAAATGATACTTTTGACTGACTGATAAAATGATAAAATGAGCGAAATTCAGAAATTAAATGAGCGAAATTTGGATACGTAAATTTTATCATGAGCGAAATGATATATTTACCCCCGCGCTTTTTTTTATGAAGTAATCTAAGTTTGAATCTAGACCACGTGATTTTAAAAATGTGTGGTCCTGATTTAGTTATAGGATTATTACGGAAATTGAGGTTATCATTATAATGCACCCCTATATATATATATATATATATGGACGTATTCATTTCCTTTTTTATCTTTTGTTCTTTGTTCTTTTTAATCTCAGGCCCACGATTTTGTCATCCGACGGTTAGATTGGTGCCACGTGTCATTTAATAATGCAGATTTTCAGTTGAATAATGCACACCGACTAATAATACACCATTATAGTGTAATAATGCAGATGTTCAGTTGAATAATGCACACCGACTAATAATGCACTATTATTGTGTAATAATGCAGATCATCTGGACCGTTGATGAATGAGATCTAACGGCCCATATTAAGAAGAATAAAAGATCTAAGGGATGAATAGGAGAATAACTCTTCCATATATATATATCAACTACTTGGCATTTTGCCTGTAAATTAATTTCCAGTAAAGTCGGCTAAGTTGGAAAAGACCAATTCAATTTGCCGTCTTCAATTTCACTTTTCACGATTTTCTCCTTTAAGAAAAAAGAAGAAGGTAGGAGATAATAATTAAAATACAGCTGTGGACAAAATAAGAAGAAAATGTAAATAATTTTGAATATGAAAACAGAATTATATACTCAATAGTGAAGCGAGACTAATTAGAAAATGGACTTAATAATTTTAGAACCATAGAAGAAGGAAAAATAAAACTTTTTCTCTATATCTTAGTTCGAAATTAAAGATGAATAATAAAAAAATGCACCGATGATAGCTCCAAGCATATACATAGTACTTGGCTTCTTCTGCTTTAATCAACTCATTTAATTTTAGTATAGCTACCAACCGGTGCATATTTACCAGTATTTGTTTTAAAGAGGCTTCAGGAAACTCTTTGAAATGACAACAAAATACTCCATCCGTCCCATAATAGATGTCACACTTTTCTTTTTAGTTTGTCCCACAAAAAGATGTCATATTTCATTTTATAAAAAAAGTCATTTCTCACATTAATATAAATATATTATTTTATCTTTTCATCTAATATACAAAATAACACCTGCTAAAATCCAATGTCAATTCTCAAATGTGATATCTATTTAGAACGGAGAGAGTATTAAATTAGATTAAAGATAAGACATAATGCAACTTTTTATTTTATTTTTATGGGAGCTACAAAACAAATTCTACTCTTGAGAAATCGTAGTTGGCATGACATACAAAAGTTTCGTCTTTATCCATCTATTTTTGGAGCAATCATGAAACCGGAACAAAATGCAACGAATGCAATTGCCTGAATAATTATCTTGAATCTTAATATATACTAGTAGTACTATTTATGTAAATAAATTAAATATAGATTTTAACTAAGTCATACAAAATAAATAAATATACATATAGATTAGTGATAAAAAAAATAACTACAATCTAATAGTACATAATTAGAAACCAATTCCCAATCATCAAATTTAAAAAAAGAATAGTACGATAAAAAAAATACAAAAATACTTAATTTTTGGTACCAGCCATGTGGCTTTAAGAATGTTTTAGTTCATACGATAAGTGTAAACTCATATGAAGTAAAACAATCTAAAAATAATTTTCCATATTATGAATTAAATTATTTTAAATAATATTATTTAGAAATGACATCTGTATTTAATTATCTTACTCATTAGGATAGTTATTTTATTTTTTAGTATTACCCTATATATAATATAAGCATAGATATAAGAAAAATAAATTTTTATTCCAATAACTCATTTTCTCATTTTTTTTTCATAAGTGATGCTATGTCCTTGCCACTTTCAGTTCATCGGATGTTTATTAGCAATGTTGTTACATTTGAAACGAAGGTGATTCATGTTTAGAGACTATCCGTCCAAACCGAGAGCAGTACTATGACGTATCTCGATCTTCCAAACAAGAATCTTTATAAATAAAAATTTTCTAATTTTAGTTGGATTTGGTTCTAGTTAGTTCATTTATAATGCAGAACTATTCGGACAACATTCAACTCAAAATTCATTTATGTTTATCTAATCCACAAGAATAGGTAGCTAGCTGGTCACAGGTGCATCATTGCTGCATGTCGGTTTCTCCACATCCACATTTTTGTCAACTATATATGATCACATCATATCCATCATTTATCGGAGAAACAAAAATGGGTATTTCATCTTGTTCAAGAACTAGAAGGCGTGGTTTGGTCATAATCCTGCTGCTGCACCTAACAGCGGCGGTTTACGGCAGCAATTACTTTGAAGATTTCGACATCACATGGGGCGGAGGCAGGGGAAAAATTGTGAACAACGGCGAGCTTCTCACTCTGTCTCTAGACTCCACCTCTGGTTCGGGCTTCCAGTCGAAGAAGGAGTACTTGTTCGGAAAGATCGACATGCAGCTCAAGCTTGTGCCCGGAAATTCCGCCGGAACTGTCACCGCTTATTACGTAAGTATCCATTCAACCAACTCATCTATACCACTAGTAGTATTTTATTAAAACGCGACCTTGTATGTATATAGTTGTCGTCACAAGGGGCGAATCACGACGAAATAGATTTCGAGTTCTTGGGGAACTTGAGCGGCGAGCCGTACACGATACACACAAATGTGTACTCGCAAGGGAAGGGCGACAGAGAGCAGCAGTTTCGTGTGTGGTTCGATCCCACTGCCGATTTCCACACTTACTCTATCCTTTGGACTCCACAAACTATTGTGTAAGTCTGTCTGCCCAAATTCTTGTTATCAATTTGATTGATGCGAAACGATGAGTATTGTGATTTGTTGGCAGGTTCTCAGTGGACAACGTGCCGATAAGGGAGTTCAAGAATTTGGAGAAGATGGGAGTGGCATTCCCAAAAGGGCAGGCAATGAGGCTGTATTCAAGCATATGGAATGCGGATGAATGGGCGACGAGAGGTGGGCTGATCAAGACTGATTGGAGCAGGGCTCCCTTCACCGCTGCGTATACAAACTTTGGGTACATGGCGTGGATGCCTCTCCATTTGGATTCTAGCATCAACCAAGCCAAACTCAGATGGGTCCAGAGGAATTTCATGATCTACAACTACTGCTCCGATGCTAAGCGCTTCCCCGCCGGCTTTCCCCCTGAGTGTCGTGCTTAAACCCTACCATATCCACTACATGCTTGCAGGAGCTTTCTCTTGTACATATACATATTTTTTTTATATAAATAAATTAATGTTCGATGGTATATTAAATTGTTCTCTCAAAATTAACACTGCCACAAATGAAAAAGTATATAAACAGCAACTAACTACTGGAGTACTATATAAAACTAATCCAAAAAAAGGATATTTTGTGATACTACGAGCATTTACTCATTCTGAGCTCTTCCCCTTTTGGAGACGAGGTTTTTAGGCGATGATGAAAGTTGGGAGCAGTTTTGTCCCTATTGAATTAGAGGAGATTGGGAAAAGGATAGTGCAAAGATGCCAAGGACTTCCACTGTCAATTGTTGTAATTGGGGGGCATCTTCGAAAATCATCTAGGGAGATTGAATATTGGGAGAAAGTTGCTAGTTTCATAAATCCAATTTCGAGTATAGGGCGCGATGCCGATGATCAATGCTTGAAAATAATAAGTTTGAGTTATGAGCACTTGTCTAAAGCCATGATTTCTGTATATTATATGGTGATTTTTGGTGAACGTGTATGGATAAAAGCTTATGTGCTGGTGAGGGATTTGTGAAGAATTGATTTATTGCAACGCAAATAGCTCACATTTTCCAACACTAAGTTATTAGATTGCTAGAGTGTAGCATGCAGCTTGCCATGTCGGCAACAAGAATACTGATGAAACAAGTGAGTCTTGGCAATCACGAACACATATAAAGATTGATTACATGGTTGATGAATTTGGTTGGGTGGACTGAGATCCAGTTTCCCTCTTCCTTCCGTTTGAGTTTTTGAGCTGAAAAAGACCCCCAACTTTTTTTGAACAAATCTCACAATAACACATATATAAAGATTGAATTTTTTAATTCTTGTGCTTAGGGTTGTTTTTGTGGAAGATGGAGGTAAATTTTGGTTGGGGTCCCATTTCGCTATTAAGATTCTGGCGTTTTAGATGGTTTATTGGGTGGTGGAGTTGGAGAGGTTGTTTGTGAAGATTCTGGCGTTTTAGATGCGTAAACCGCCGGTTCTCGGTTCACGCATCCTTCGACCCTGAACCTGCCCGTTGGAACCGGCAACCCGCCGGACGGTTCAAACCGCCGGTTCTGGTCCCGGTTTCGGTTCAAGAACCGGCGGGCCCGAACCGGCGGTTAACTGCCGGGCCAGTTCGGTTTGTGCACGCCTAACTGTGGGGGTGGTGCTGTCTCGTGGAAATCAACGAAACAGAAGTGTATTGCTCGTTCCACCATGGAATCTGAGTTTATCGCATTGGATAAAGCAGGGGAAGAAGCCGAGTGGCTTAGAAACTTCCTAGAAGATATTCCATGTTGGAAGAAGCTAGTGCCGACAGTAGTGATACACTGTGATAGCCAAGTAGCTATAGGGAGAGCACATAGTGGCTTATACAATGGTAAGTCTCGACATATTCGTCGACGACATATTACCGTCAGGCAATTGATCACAAGTAGTGTTATCACAGTTGACTATGTAAGGTCAGTGGATAACTTAGTGGATCCGTTAACAAAAGGTTTAAACCGTGATCAAATGCATAAATTGCTAAAAGGAATGGGACTGAAAACCACATCTTAAAAGATGAGTATAGTGGTAACCCAACCATACGATTGGAGATCCCATGGGATTGGTTCAATGGGAAAACGAAGCTATACAAATCTAACTGTAACACTCAGAAGATTTTAATCTTCGCCCATTCTTTAGAAAGTATTGAGTGTTGTAACCTGCACGTGGTAAGAGGTTAAGTCTTTTGACTTTTAATGATTTCTTGAAATCTCAAGGAGATGCAGTATGGCATGATACTCATGAAAGAATCACCTATGTAAGTGAGAAGTGAGGCCGCTTCGTGTGTGTGAGTCACTTATGAATTCCAAAAAGGTGTTCCACGGCCGAAACGGTGACAAACGTGAGAACTGATGGAGTTGAGACAATATTGTGTTGATGCTATTGACTAGGCATACACCAAGGAGGAATAGTTCAAGGCATTGCGTCCACTAGCCCGCCGGTATGTCCGATAGTGTTGACCATGGAAGGTTCAAAATCACAAGTTACCTCTCCAAATGCAGTATCATTTCTCGATAACTGAGCAGAAGAATCTGCATGCATGCATACACGTCCTGTGTTAGTTTGAGCTTGCAGTGCTCTAACCAATATGGGGGATTGTAAGAAACGTGTAACATGAGGAAATTTTTGATGTGGCCAATCCTTTGGCTTTCCATCTCTTGTAACCACCTTTTGCATAATGGTTTGCTTAATGGTGAATTATTATCAAGACCTTCCATGTCCTCTTTTGTGCCTATATAAGGCATATAGTTGTAGAGAGAAAAGAACACCAACAAATCATTCTCTCTTCTCTCTAGCTCAAGCATTCTAATTCGCATTAGGAGCATTGCATTGCTCAGTTCTCGCCTCCAATTGAAGTTCGTCGGTGCCTGCGAGTTTGAGGTGCTTCAACTCGGTAGGAGGAAAGTCGTTTCATCTTTGGGGACGTTGCGCCAATCCGTGAGCACTAGCCGGTGCGTATCTCGTCTTGCGGAGAGAGGGATACCTCGACTCGACTTGAAGAAAACCATAGTTTGCATCTTGTTCTTTTATTGTATTTACTTTGTTTTATTTACATTCTAGTTTGTTGTTCTTATGTAATAGTAAGTGTTTGTCCGTGTAAAGGCTGCAATATTTCCAACATGCCTGAAGATGCCACACAATTTGTATGCATCCATAGGGAGGAGCTTCGCATTGTAATTACTAACAGGAAGAAACAGCATAATAGTGAACTCGCCACTGCTCTAAAATCAACACCATTTTGACGAGTTTTCAAGATTATTGAGACTATCAATTGATATCCATATAATGAAGGATATTTCCCAGGTGCTAATTTTCATCAAGTAAACTTACGATGTCTTGCTTTCTCTTGTCACACACGCAGGAAGAAGATGTAAAGAACTATGCAAAACCATGCGAAGAAAAATGTAAATGGACATAACTCAAAATAGATGGTAAAGAGCCTCAGCTACGGTTTCATTGATTGATTAACTTACAGCCAGATCCTATTACATATAGTGCATATTGGAATGATCTAGAATCTCTCCTTAATCTCCATAGTACAAGGCAAATCATACTTTAACAACGTTAATCAAAACTAACTCTGCAACGATTCCTTCTTCTTTAATCCACGTATCAACACGCCTCTCCAAGTACAAGTGTGATCCTCCATCTTAGCTGTCTTGCTTGGCTTGTCCTTGGCTCCAGCTCGTGGCTCTCCTTGCACAGCACGTGCTTCAATCTTCTTTGTCGCATTCGCATCGAAGCAACGTACAGTGAGGTCCAGTGGCTTGACACCTTGGTCCACCGCTTGATTCATGGCTTGATCAAGTTGGCCGCCATTATGACCACGATCAACACGCTTGATCGATGGCGTGATCAAGCCATCTCGTTCAACACACTTGATCGATGGCTTGATCAAGCCATCTCCTTCTTGGTTGATCAAGCTAATCTTCTTCCCATGCATCGATGGCTTGATCGATGACTTGATCAAGCTAATCTCCTTCTCATGCATCGATGGCTTGATCAAGATCTTACTTCTAACATCCCCCCCTCAACCTGAGTGAGGCTAGAGAAACTGTACCGAGCTTGTTTCTCAGCTTCAAGAAAGGTTGTTGTCCAAGTGGCTTAGTGATTATATCAGCCACTTGGTCTTGAGTAGGAGCATGCCTCAGTTCAATATCTTTGTTTAGAACTTTGTCCCTGACAAAGTGAATATCAAGCTCAATATGTTTAGTACGGTCATGCAAGACAGGATTTGAGGCTAGTGCAATGGCACTTAAGTTGTCCACCCAGATCACAGGTTCTGACTTAGTTGATATTTTCAACTCACCAAGAACAGAACTAAGCCAAGTGACCTCAGCTGCAGCATGAGCCAAGCTCCTATACTCAGCCTCAGTACTAGACCTAGCCACAACAGTTTGCTTCTTCACACACCAAGAAATGAGGCTGCTTCCAAAGTAAGTGCAGAAACCAGTGGTTGATCTTCTACCATCCAAGTCTGCTGCCCAATCAGAATCAGAAAAAGGCAGACAAGAAACCATTGGACTTATGAATTTGAATTCCAAAATCTGAAGTCCCTGACAAGTATCTCAAGATACGTTTGACAGCTCTCCAATGAGTATTGATAAGGCTAATTTCATGCATGGGTTGTAGGGTAAAATTCTCGTAATTGCGGGGTCTAACATATGTTTTAAGCCAGGTATGTAGAAGATTTTCGCCAGACCCAGGAAAGGAAAAGGAAATTTGCATGGTCCAAGGAAACTGGCGAATAAGTGAGCGATTTGAAGAAAAGTTACTAGACGGAGGAAATCAATGAGCTGAAGGGTAGAATGGAGATTTCTACGAAGGCTTCTACAAGATTATGTCCGCACCTATACAAAGAAGAAAGCATGCAATCAGAGGGGACCTTCTCGGGTGGAGGCCTGATGACCAGATTGCAGCTCTAGCTCGCTCACTTCTACATACTTTTGGGTTTCATGGGGAAATTGTGGGAGAATTCTCGTGTTTATTTTGCTAGTTAATAGTTGGGTAACACCGTCCTTACAGAGGGCGAAGAAACAATTTAATCGCTTTCATTTTACTTTACTATCGTGAATTTCACCGAGCTTCGCCGTTCGAAGCTCGGCCCTGTTGCTGTTGCATCACCGTTGTTTATGAAATTTTTGTTTCTGTATTTGAGTTGTTGATTAATTTCGATCACGGATGCCATTTATTTTGAGTTTGATGATGCCGCGGAATGGGATGTTTGATTCTGTGTTGATCAGAGCAGATCGTTCGAATCTGAAGTTATGGAGTTGATTTTGTTTGTTGTTGGGTTCGGAAAGCTTGGATCCAGAGTGGATTAAGCATCCGGCGGTTGGATCTGAAATTGGGTGATCGGAGTTGATGCCTAGCTTTCGTATTTTCGTTTCATTCCGTCTAGTTTATGTAGATCTATTTTATTTCCGGCTAGTCCCAAGTTTCCAACGTCCGAATTTTCACATTCTGTTTGAATCTGGGTTCGTGATCTGTTTTCTTCATGTTTGTGTTTGATTCAGCTAATGAGACACATGTTGTTGTTAGTTAAATCCCTAGTTAGTTAGTTGCAGCCTTTCGTCCGTACTTGTTATTTCTGGAATATGGTCCCCACTGTTACTCGCTTTCTGTTTGGCTATAGTAGGAAGTTGTTTGCTCAGTCTAGGGAGTTAGTTGGTTATTTTTAATGTTCGTTGCCAGCGTGATGTTTACAGTTCCTAGGTCTAGTGTTTGATTTTGTGCCTAGGTCTAATAGTAGTTAACCTCAACCCAATTTGCGTGGCAGCAGTCGCTTTCTAGACCAAAGTCTTTAGATGCTTTCTTACGTGTCCATCTTCGTGGGATCGACCTCTGCTTCTCTATACTAGTCTATAGTATAACGGGTTGAGGGATCTTTGAAGCACGAGCTTGTGTGTCCAACGACTGAGTCTTCTATATTCCCTTGAGTTCCTAGACCTAGTGATTTAGTGGATTCACTGGAGTTAGTAGCTCGACCTAGAACAACAGAACACACATCGCTCGAGTCAACTTCTCTTCAAATGGCGCCGTTGCCGGGGATAGATGGCGTAATTTGTGATTGTGTTTAGAGATTTTGGCGTATATAGTTTTGATTTTTCTTTTTCCTTTATTTGCAGTTTATGAGGAGAGGCTCACGGTTTGGAAACTGGGGTAACTCGTCTGGGTGGAGATACGATCGGTTTACTTGGCAGGTCAATGACACAGCATCTACGATCACCACCAGATCAGGGTTATCTACGGGAGATCCATTTCCGTTTGGTTCAGAAAGTGAAGAGGATTGGAATTCGTCAGGAAGGGAGGATCCCAAATCATCTTTAGAGACAGATACAGAGGAGACAGAAATCGGAGAAATGGCACACGTAGTCGATCCAGATCCGGAGATTGGTTTGCTCACTGCCCATCTAGATGGTGAGCCAGCCCAAGCTATAGTGATGAATCCGCGCTAGAGAGCCATTGAGATCAAGACGAACGTGCTCGGCATCCTACCAACATTCTCTGGGCGTAGGAATGAGTGCCCGTATGAGTTTTTAAATGAATTCAGCAAATTGTGTAGCATTCAGAAGAGGCCAAATGATGCAACGGAGGAGGATTATCGCATGCGCGCGGTTCCTTTTGCCTTGAAAGGGGAAGCCAACACGCGGTTATTAAGGTCACCCCCAGTTTCTATCCGCACATGGAGGTAGGCATGCACAAACCGGCCCGGCCCGGCGGTTAACCGCCGGTTCGGGCCCGCCGGTTCATGAATTGGAACCGGGCCCGGAACCGGCGGTTTGAACCGGCAGGCGGGTTGAAGGGTCGGAAGGGCCGATTCAGGTTCGGTAATATATTGAACCGTGAACCGGCGGTTCAAAACCGGCGGTTCGGCGGTTCGAACTGCCGGTTCAAAGGGTCGAACAGTTTTTCGTAGGTTAGGGGTTCGTAGGGTTCGCGTAGGGGTTTAGGATAGCCGTTGGAACCGGCGGTTTGCGGGGTAAACCGCCGGGTTGTGGGGTAAACCGGCGGTTTATCGGGGTAAACCGGCGGTTCGGGAGCCGGTTTCCGACGGTTCCGGCAACTTTTCAGAGGCTAGGTCGTAGGGTCAGTGTTTAGGTCTGCAAAACCGGTCATAAAGACGATTATGAAACCAAGTATAACACCGGCGGTTTAGGACCGGTCAGTTGTGCAACAAAACCTCGAGTATAACTTGCGCTCTCTCTACACCGAATATGAAACCAAGTATAACACCACTCACCAAGTCAGAAGACCCCCTCCTCCACAACATAACTATGGCTTTGCATTTCAAGCCGATTATGATGACCCCGACGCGCAATCCCAACTAGCCGACCTATACAACTACAGCACCGGCGGAAGGTCCTCAGGTATGGTCAGTGAATTAGATTTATATTTTGAATCACTCTTTTCCTTTGGTGATGAAGGTCCTACTCCTCCCGCCCAAATCGACGTCCTCGATTGGTGGGGAACCCACGAGAAAGATTTTCCCATCCTTGCTTCAATGGCCAAGGAGATTTTTTCTGTTCCGGCTTCCACCGTCGCCGTCGAGTCCGCTTTTAGTGTTGGCTCGCCCGTTTTGGATGAATCAAGAAGTAAGCTCTCGGCGAAAAATATGGAAGCCGTGATGTTACTTGATGATTGGGCCAAAGCTGATGTCCGAGAACAAGAAAATGATTGGAATGATCGTCAAGAGGGATCACAAGATGAATTCACCGGGGATAAAGATTAGGCCAACCGTCAACCGCCGCCGGCCAAGCCAAATAGGTAAGTAAGGTAAGAGAACTACGTGGACTTTGATTCCCTAATGCAAATGAGCAATTGGGATACGTAGGCACCTCAACTTAAATTTTTAATTTAAGTTGAGCTCAAGTCCTTTTTCTTTTATTTCTTTTTGTTCCCATTAATTCCTACTTTAAAAATATGCAAATACAATTACATAATTGTATTTGTATATACTCTAGTCGATGAAGTATATTTCTCTATACGGCTAAATGAGGGAAACTTTTGACAATTCTACTATAATTGTTGATTGTTAGACGAAACTCAACATTTAAAGTTGAATTGCTAAATGTGTCCTTAATTTAGTTATGTAGAAAGATCTTCTTCGCCGGTTAAGAGTATATATATAATACACTTATACGTTTAAGAACTTCAACGTCGTTTCTTGTCATTTGTAATTAGTTCTTCACTAGTAGTCTCATTTGTATTTAAATTTTGTTTAAGACTTCAAGACCGCCATATGTTTTCAATTTGTAATTGTTGTAACTTGTAACGTGTAATTTGTAAACATGCAATTTCAATAAAATTGCAACTTTAGTCGTATTCTTTTCAATTTTATTTACTCACATTTCATACAAAAACAAACTTGAAAAGTGTAATGTAATTTGATTAAAATTGAAAAGTTGAAAAATGCAAAAAATAAAAATAAAAAAATTTGTCGAACCAGCCCGGAACCGGCGGTTCAAGCCGAAAACCGGCCGTTTTGAACCGCCGCGTAAACCACCGGTTTTTTGAACCGGAACCGGAACCGGAACCGCCGGGAGCTAGGCGGGCCGGTTCAGGTTCATGGATTTCTCGACCCTTTACCCGCCGGTTCGGGCCGGAACCGACGGTTCCCGACCCTTGTGCATGCCTACATGGAGGGACTTTAAATTGGAGTTCCTAGATTATTTTTTCCCTCCAACAAGACAAATGCTCTGAAGAAGGAGATAGTGGAATGCAAGCAGGACTACGACGAGTCGTTGAGCCAGTATTGGTCACGATTCAAGGGGTTGCTGGACGCCTACCTGAATCACAGAATGATCGAGGCAGAGATTTATTATTTGTTCTATGAAGGAGCAAACCTCGAGTTGAAGGAATTGATGAACTCCTCGAGCGGGGGAAATTTTACAAAGAAGAAGGGTAGCGAGGCAAGAGAGATTCTGGGAAAGTTGATAGAGGCTAAAAAGGCATACGACAGCCCGAGGAATGTCATAAGGAGAGGATCTGTAAATGTGCTGAGAGAGCAAGAAGACGAGAGAGTCGAGGCAAGAATAGATAGGCTTGAGAAAGCACTGTTGAATGCAATCGAGAAAACAAACCCACCAGCCCCACAAGAAAAAGAAAGGTCTCCAGGTCCAGGAGAAATTCACCTCAACAATATTACGGTCCTCACGAAGGAGATTACCAGACCCAGGTAAATGCGATGGGTAGTTGGAATTCCGAAGGGAGTTGGAACCCAGGAAGACAGAGAGACGCACCCTGGAGGAACCATCTCAATTTTAGATGGTCTGACAACGAACAGAGCCAGCCAGCACCACAACAGAATGTCCAGTTTGCACCTCAGACTGAGAGGCAGGGTAACTGGTCTGGAAGGAATCAAGAAGGGCAGGGCAACTGGAACAATCGGAACCAGGGAGATCATTCGAATTGGGGGAACAGGAACCAAAACCATCAAGGGAACTCCTATGTACCACCGTACCAAAGGAATTTCCAAACCACTTACCAAGGACTAGGAAATCTGTATAACAATAATTCAGGAGGTCAAGGAAACATTCGCCAGAATCAAGTGAGTGGGTCGAATCCGAGTACAGGCCCAGAGCCCAGTCAACCCAATTCTAAGACACCAAGGAATCTGGATGAAATGGTGCATGACCTCGTCAGTTCTCAGCAGCATATGCAGAACAACTTGCATTCGAACAATGACGTAGTCCACAAGCTTCAGGACGCTCAGCAGGAGCAAAAGGCGGCAATGGATATGCTGGCGAAACAGCTGTCACAAATAGCTACGTCCTTGAGCGAGATGCGAGAGAATGAAGGCAAGATTCCCGCCTCAGTGAGATTACCGGATAGAGCTAACATCAGTCAAATCACTTTAAGGTCCGGGAAAGGTTATGAAGGTCCAAAGATGAGGGCGAATGAGGAGACAAACCCCACTGAAGGCAAGGAGGAAGAAGGTACAACCTCTAGGCCCGGGAACTTAGAGGGAAGCAGTCCTGTTAGAAAAGATGACCTTAGGGCAGGAGATTTGGGGAGACCTTTACCCAGTATGGCTGACCCATTTTTCCTAAACCCCAGAGCCGGAAGTAGAAAATGAAGTAATAAGGAGGGATCCGGGCAAATTTTCAGCTAAGGATTCTACAAGTGCAGCGAAACAAGTGAAACCGTTTCCACACCGAGGAGAAGCTACTAAGAAGAAGGATGAACCAGTGGATTTTATGGATATCTTTGGAAAGTTGGAGATCAACTTACCATTCTTGCAGGCTCTGAAGCTGCAAGTGGGAAGATTCTGATTGGAGAAAATGTATCAGCGGTAATTCAGAAGCGATGGATGCCATCAAAATGCACTGACCCAGGTATGTCCACCTTACCCATTTCAATCGGTGATGTCAGAATTGAGCATGCTATGTGCGATCTAGGGGCATCAATAAATGTTTTACCGCTTTCCGTTTACAAGAAGCTGGTAGGAGTAGGGATGGTAGATACAAAGGTGGTAATCCAATTAGCGGATAGGTCGTGCATTTGTCCAGAAGGAGTTTTAGAAAATGTTATTGTCAAAGTGCATGATTTTCTGTATCCGACCGATTTCCATGTAATTAAAATGAGTGATAATGAATCTGCCGAGTCTAGCGGAGTGCTCCTAGGAAGACCTTTTCTCCGTACCGCTAAGACTATAATTGATGTTTTTGATGGGACCATATGCCTGGATTATAATGGGGAGAAATATACATTCAGCATCGATGAAGCAATGAAGAAACCATTAGATGTTGAAAATTTGCATGCTATCGATGTTATTAACCCCCTGGTCCAGGAATATCTTGAGACTGAGTTGATGCAGGAGCAGGTGGTTAATTCAGAATTAAGTCACTCTATTGACAGAGAGGTAGCTGGATGGTGCGAGGCAATGAACACAAGGGCTGGCCGAAGCTATTTCAGAGTTCTGCACAAATCCGGAGTTAGTTAGGACAAGATGATCAGCTCATGTGGCTAGTATGGAAAATTCACCCTGGGAAAGGAATGAAAACTGATGAAGGAAATGATCCCTTGCCCCATGAAACAAGTGCTCCTAAGAAGGAATTGAAAATGCTTCCACCAGAACTCAAGTATGCTTATCTAGAAGCAAATGAGACATTTCCAGTTATCATCAACAGCAGCTTGACCGAGGAACAGGAAAATGAGTTACTGGATGTTATTAGAAGGAACAAGAAAACGATGGGATGGACCCTCTCAGACCTCGTTGGAATCAGTCCTGATCTTTGTATGCACCACATTAGGCAGGAGGAAGGTGCAAAGGCCTGTAGAGATCCCCAACGCAAGCTGAATCCGAACATGAGAGAGGAAGTTCTGAAGGAAGTTTTAAAGCTGCTTTCACTGGGTATCATTTACTCTATCCCCGATAGTGAGTGGGTTAGTCCAGTCCATATGGTACCTAAAAAGTCAGGGATACAGGTAGTTAAGAATGATAAGAATGAATTGGTACCCACTCGACTGGTCACTAGGTGGAGGATGTGCATCGATTATAGGAAGTTGAATGAAGCGACCAGGAAGGACCATTTTCCCTTACCTTTCATTGATCAGATGCTGGAAAGGTTGGCGGGTAAGCAATATTTCTGTTTCCTTGACGGATATAGTGGATACTTCCAGATCTATGTAGATCCCGAAGATCAAGAGAAGACTACATTTACTTGCCCTTTTGGCACGTACGCTTATAGAAGGATGCCGTTTAGACTGTGCAATGCGCCATACACTTTCCAACATTGCATGATGAGTATCTTCTCGGATCTGTTGGAGGATTGTATCGAGATTTTCATGGATGATTTCACCGTATATGGGAACTCTTTTGATTCCTGTTTAGCAAGTTTGGATACAGTATTGAGGAGATGCCGGGAGAAGAATTTAGTCCTTATTTTTGAAAAATGTCACTTCATGGTAACCAAGGGAATCGTCCTGGGGCACGTAGTCTCAGAAAAGGGCATACAGGTGGACCCACCGAAGGTCGATGTGATTTCGAAGTTGCCTTACCCAACGAACCAGAAAGAGGTTAGAGGATTCCTAGGGCATGTTGGTTTCTATAGAAGATTTATTAAGGATTTTGCGAAGATTGCTCAGCCGCTCACCCATCTGTTGCATAATGATGTTGATTTCACTTTCAACGAGGAGTGTAAGAGAGCTTTTCAACTATTGAAAGATAAACTAGTCTCGGCCCCTATTATTAGAGCGCCCGACTGGAGTCTACCGTTTGAAATAATGTGTGACGCAAGTGATTACACAGTAGGGGCAGTGCTAGGTCAAAGAATTGATGAGAAGAGCTATGTGATTTTTTATGCATCGAAAACACTCTATCAAGCTCAGAAAAACTATGACACCACGGAGAAGGAAATGCTGGCGGTAGTGTATTCCTTTGAAAAATTCCGACCATACTTACTGGGGTCGAGAGTGATAGTTTTCACCGATCACGCAGCTATTAAGTACTTACTGGCGAAGAAAGAATCCAAGCCAAGGTTAATCCGTTGGGTGATACTCTTGCAAGAATTTGATTGGGAAGTGAGAGACAAGAAAGGGACGGAGAATAAGGTAGCGGACCACCTGAGTCGGATTTTCCAAGGAGAGACAGACGAAGCAATACCTAATGCATTCCCTGAGGAACATCTGTACTATACAGGGAAATTTCCTAGACCTATCAGCTGGGAAACAGTCATGGTGATAACAGGTCCAGGAGATTCTGAAAAGGGGAAGTGCCAACTAAACGCCGAACCTTGGTTCGCAGACCTAGCAAACTACTTGGTCACTGGAGAAGTACCTAGTTCGCAAGAAATCTCCCGGGCCCAGAAGATGAAACTGAAAAGCGAAGCCAAATACTATTATTGAGACGACCCATATTTATGGAGAATGAGAGTTGACCAAGTAATAAGGAGGTGTATTCTAGATTGGGAACAGAGGGATATGCTTAATCATTGCCATGCCCTAGCCTGTGGAGGTCATTTTGGACCAAGGAAAACTGCGAGGAAAGTCCTCGACAATGGATTCTATTGGCCAACATTACACAAGGATGCCTTCGAATTCTGCCAAAACTATGAAAGATGCCAGCAGATGGGAGGAATTTCGAAGAGAGATGAAATGCCGCAATTCCCATTGATTGTCTGCGAGATTTTCGACGTTTGGGGAATGGATTTCATGGGACCATTTCCATTTTCATATGGGAACACTTATATTCTTGTGGCTGTAGATTAAGTTTCGAAATGGATAGAAGCAAAGGCTACCACTTCATGTGAAGCCAAAGAAGTGGCCAAGTTCCTTAGAACCAACATCTTCAATAGATACGGAGTGCCGCGTGCAATCATTTCTGACCAAGGGACGCACTTCTGTAACAGAACAATAGAAGCTCTGATGAGGAAATACGGGGTCCACCACAGGCTTTCTACCCCATATCATCCTCTGTCTAATGGACAGGCTGAGATTTCCAATAGGGAGATAAAGGCGATATTGGAGAAGACGGTGAATCCGTCAAGGAAGGACTGGAGTAAGAGACTTGGAGATGCATTGTGGGCATACCGGACAGCATACAAAACGCCTATAGGAATGTCACCCTACAGGTTGGTTTTTGGCAAGATGTGTCATCTGCCCGTAGGAGTGGAGCATAGAGCATACTAGGCGGTCAAGGAAATTAATATGCAACCCTGGTCTTGTGAGGAAGAGCGGAAATTGCAACTTCAAGAGTTGGAAGAGTTGAGATTGGAGTCATATGAGTCCGCAATGTGGAACAAAGAGAAGACAAGGCTATGGCATGACAAGAACCTCCGAGTCAAGGAACTCCAAGTAGGGCAGAGAGTGCTCCTTTTCCAATCCAGGCTTAAGCTAATGCCCGGGAAGCTAAAGTCCAAATGGGTCGGGCCATACACTATCGTTAGCCTTCGAGCAAACGGAGCTGTGGAAATTCAGGGCAGTGCTTCAAACTCTACTCATTTCCTTGTGAATGGTCATCGGGTAAAAGTTTTTAGGGATAATTCTGAGTCGTGCGTAGTGGAGGAAGTGCCACTACGCGCACTCTCTGTTATCGCCTAGTCGGTCTGATAAGTAAATGCTTTCGATAAATTCCCGGGTCAGGTAAATGGAAATGCATTTTCAACCTATACACTGAACCAGGGGATCTCGAAGAGCACTCGTTTGAATGTGTAAATAGTTTAACTGTTTTACTAAAAAAATAAAAATAAAAAAAATACCAAACATAGAAAAAAATTCTAATCTTCCAAAAATATTTTCGGAACGCCAGATTTCTTTAGGGAAATTGCTTTGTTACCTTTGAATCCTTGACCTAGGAGCCTGGTGTTTCATTTTTTTTGTTGTTTTTGCCTAAGTGTGGTATTGCGAGAAGGGAGCGTTTACATGGGGCAGAGAGTTTAGTTTGAGAGGGAAGTGGTACACTTCGAATTTCAAAATCACTCTTTATGGAAGGCGTACGGTTGCTGACCTCATGCCTGCAACCGCCTGCAACCGCTTACATTCCTATCTAATACCTATTTTCCTTCCTTATTCTTTATTTCTCAAAACAAACACTCTCTCACTCTAAAAAAATCCCCAAATTTCACTCTCTCGCAATACCCACTTTTCTTTAACCTTAATCAAAATTTCTTCCAAGTTTTTGTGTGATTTTCAGTTTCAAGTCATGGAAAACAAATCAGAAGCCGGGAAACCAACCACATCTGCCGACGCCGGTGCGGCAACATTTATGTCCGACTTAATGCAGAAGTTCGGCGGTCCTGAAGAGGCGATGAAAGCCTTTGCCATGTTTACAGCAATGATGGGACAAACCAAACCGTCCGCCGTAACACCCACATCAACAACAGCACCACCACTCACCATTCCCAAAGACTCGGCGACCCAATCATCTGTGGTACATGCAGTAGTCGAACCGTCCGCGAGCATACCAGAGAGAGCCACCACGATAGGCGAAACGCAGGGACAAACGGCGGGTCTGGCTGAGGGGGTGGAACAGAGGACGGATACTGAGGGGGAAACCCCTGTTGTTTCTGGTGATGTGTTGGAGGGGGTAACCCCTGTTGTTTCTGGTAATGTTTTGGAGGGGGAAACCCCTGTTTCTGTTGAAGGTTTGGAAGGGGAAACCCTTGTTAAAAATTTGGAGGGGGAAACCCCTATTCTTGCTAATAATGCTGATGAGGGGGAAACCCCTGTGAAGATTGTGGGCGGTGAAGCCCTAGAGTGGGAAACCCCTATTTACATTAAGGGGGCAACCCCTGAATTGTCTGTGGAGGCGGTGGGCCTCGTTACTGAAGAAACACCGGAGCCTGTCGATGGTGAGGTACAGCTAGTGGTGGATCTGACAAAGGTCCCGGAAGAAACGGTTTTACCGGTGGACAAACGGGAGGCTAGGCGGTAGTCTCGGCGAAGCCTGTTGGATGAGATTGATGATACGGCCCAACCTACTGATGATGAAGTGCTGGATCAAGCGGCTACGGGAACGGAGAAGACAGACTCTCCTGTACCTAGCAACGAGGAGAAGCGCCGCCAGGCGGCAGAGAGAAAAAGGAAGTGTAAACATATAGCTACTTCCTTGGTCAAGAAGTTGAAGAAGGCCGCTGGGGGCAAGTCTGATGAAGCCTTACTTCCTCCACCCGTGAAAGTACCGTACAAGGAAGAACTCTCTAATCCTGCCTGGTCTAGTGAATCTGAAGAAATCGAGATAGAGGAGCCACATGAGGAGTTAAACTATGAGCCTGCTGAAGTCTGGATCACTAAAGGACTGCTAGACGCAATGAGGAAGTTCGAGGATCCCAAGCGGGCGACGACTTACAAGGAAAGGTGTAGCACAGGTAAGCTTGCGAAGTCTGGGAAACGTTATGATCCTGAGGAGTTGAAGGAGATAGATTGTGATGAGGAGTTCCGGCAATATATCGGGGCCATCGGGTTCGACTGGCTGTTAAGGCACAGCACTGCGGAAGTACCAACGGCCCTGGCACGTGAGTTTTTCTCTACCTTCCGACTAAAGCCCACCACATATTTGGATGCAGATTCGATCACTTTCCGTCTGTTTACTGAAGAACATGAGATGAGCATCCGCGAATGGTCTCTCCGAATGGGATTCTTCACCCGTGTCAGTTAAGCAAACCGTGTCCAGACCAAGTGAGAAGGAGTCAGATAAGCCGGAGTCGCCGGCGAGGAAAAAAGCAAAAGTAACCCGCCCTTATGTTCCACCGCAGTTTGGCTATCAACATAGATTAGGAGATAGATAGACTCGGAATCTTATTTCCTGATGAACATTGAAGCATCAGCTTTGGACTGAATGAAGCCAAGTGTGATAAGTACTGAGTGAATGGTGAAGAACCAAGCTCTGGAAGCTTGTTTAAGGCCATAGATAGCTTTATTTAACTTGCGAACTAGATGAGAACCTCCCTGCTCAAAACCAAAAGGCTGCTTCATGTAGATGTCTTCTTTTAACTCACCATTGAGAAAGGCATTATTTACATCCAAATGTGTAATATCCCAACCAAAAGTCACAACAATTGTAAGAATTAGCCTGATAGTGGCCGACTTGACCACTGGACTAAAAGTTTCAGTGAAGTCAAAGTCAGGTTGTTGTGAAAAGCCTTGAGCTATAAGTCTGGCCTTGTACCTAGCAATCTCTCCAGAAATGTGCAATTTTAGCTTGAATATCCATGTACATCCTACAAGGTTCTTCCCAGGAGGCAGAGTAATCAAAATACATGTTTTATTCTTGAGAAGAGCAGTGAACTCCGCATGCATGGCAGCCTTCCATGCAGGCAAGAGTAAGGCCTCTTGAGCTGATCTGTGAGTGTAATGTGGAGAAATGAGCAGAGTATATACTTTAGGCTTGAAGATCCCAGACTTGGACTTAGTAGTCATGTGATGTTTGGCAGGAACTGGATCAACAACAGGATGATCACTCAAAACAACAGGAGAGTGTTGATTGCCTAAGACTGAGTGTGTGTCAGTGACTGAATGATGAGAGTCAGTATGATGAGAATAATTTGAGAAATGATGAAGTGGAGACGACTGAGGTGAATCATCACTGAGTAGATCAGCATGAGGTGATGGAGGTGAAGTAGGAGAGGAGACAAATGGAGTATAGATATCAGTTGGCAGTGATGTGCTTACTGGTGGAGACAGTGTGTGACGAATCTGAAACACGAGAAGAGAAGATTGAAGAATATGGGAATACTTTCTCATCAAAAACAACATCTCTAGAAATGATCACCCTTCCATCACGGAGAAGAACCTTATAGCCTTTGTGAGAACCACTGTATCATAGAATTCACTGATCTGTTGTTAAGCTTGTGCTTATTATAGGGCTTGAGAAGAGAAAAACATAGACAATCAAATACTCTTAAAGCAGAATAGTCAGGCTCCTTTGAATACAATTTCTGGAACGGAGAGACATTGCCAATGATCTTGGAAGACATTCTATTTATCAGAAACACAACAGATATAAAAGCATCATCCCAGAATTTAATAGGAAGTGAAGACTGAGCCAAAAGAGTGAGACTAGTTTCCACAACATGTCTATGCTTCCTCTCAGCTAATCCATTTTGTTGAGGAGTATATGAGCAAGAAATCCTATGAGATATTCCATTTTCCTTAAGAAATGAAGTTAAGCTTTGAAATTCTCCTCCCCAATCAGACTGAAAACTCTTGATTTTTATTTGAAAAAGATTTTCAGTCAAAACCTTGAACAACTTCAACACATCAGAGACATCATTCTTGTTTTTCAAAAGATAAATCCAAGTGAATCTTGAATAATGATCCACAAATGAGACATAATATTTATAACCATTTCTTAAAATTACTGGGGATGGACCCTAGAGATCACTATGGATGAGTTCAAGGGGAGAAGAAGCTATTGATTCAGAAGAATTGTAAGGAAGTCTGTGTGCTTTAGAGATGCAACAAGAATGACATAACTGGGTTTCATTCATTGAATCAAACGGGACATTACAACTGTTGAGAACACTTTTGACAATATCTAGAGTAGGGTGTCCTATTCTATTGTGCCACAAAGCTAAAGCAGGGTCAACAACTTGATTTGAAGTAGCACTAGGTGTTGGTATGGTGGATCTGACACTGTGTATGGCTGGACTGCCTTGATTGAAAGGAGCGGACAGGGAAGTGGTCGAGCTAGAGCTTCTCTTGATTGGTGAATGGTCTACTAGGAAATGGTACAACCCCTTGTCAAAAGTTCCCTTGAGCATGATTTCCCTGGTTCCCAGATCCTTGACAAAACAAAAGTCAGGATGAAACTCAAAGAAGACAAAGTTATCCCTAGCAAATTTTGACACACTGAGGAGATTCTTGGTTATGCTAGGAACATGTAGGAGATTCTTTAAGGTAAGCTTCCTATTGAAACTAGAAGAGTGAGGTTTTAAAACAGATTCACCAATATTAGAGATAGCAATAGAAGATCCATTTCCTAGCAATAGACCATTACCTCATATGTATTCTGCACTGGTGCTGAGGTTGCTTAAATCACCAGAGACATGGTGAGTGGCTCCAGAATCTGAGTACCAGCTAGTTGAAGCATTTGAATCATAGCCAAACTCAGATGGTTCTCCAGTGCTCAGAGATGGAGGAGGCCTAGCTGTTAGGATTGGTATACTGAAAAGCATATTTCGAGCATGTTGCACGGATAGAATTGTTTATTTCTTTTCTCCATTCAGAAATCCTTCAAGCCCATATCCATAGGCAGTGACATCAACTTGTTGTTGCCACATTAAGAAGTTTGCATCAGTCAGCTTCACTGATATGGGGAACAGCAGCTACGCATAGAGAGACAGATTGTTTTGACCCTGAGCAATGCCTCCAGATGTAGAGCTGGGGCTTGCCATTTGTGGAAAGAAAACAAAAAACGTACAGAAAGGGGGTATAGAGACAAGATCAAGAAGATCCTGCTCTGATACCATGTAAAGAACTATGCAAAACCATGCGAAGAAAAATATAAATGGACATAACTCAAAATAGATGGTGAAGAGCCTCAGCTACGGTTTCATTGATTGATTAACTTACAGCCAGATCCTATTACATATATTGCATATTGGAATTATCTAGAATCTCTCCTTAATCTCCATAGTACAAGGCAAATCTTACTTTAACAACGTTAATCAAAACTAACTCTGTTAATCAAAACTAACTCTGCAACGATTCCTTCTTCTTTAATCCACGTATCAACACGTCTCTCCAAGTACAAGTGTGGTCCTCCATCTTAGTTGTCTTGCTTGGCTCCAGCTTGTGGCTCTCCTTGCACAGCACGTGCTTCAATCTTCTTTGTCGCATTCGCATCGAAGCAACGTACAGTGAGGTCCAGTGGCTTGACACCTTGGTCCACAGCTTGATTCATGGCTTAATCAAGTTGGCCGCCATTACGACCACGATCAACACGCTTGATTGATGGCGTGATCAAGCCATCTCGTTCAACACACTTGATCGATGGCTTGATCAAGCCATCTCCTTCTTGGTTGATCAAACCAATCTTCTTCCCATGCATCGATGGCTTGATCGATGACTTGATCAAGCTAATCTCCTTCTCATGCATCGATGGCTTGATCAAGATCTTACTTCTAACAAAAGACACTCTTTAATCGGACACCCTACCTTCCTTCATCAATATCCCTCCTGTGGAATATGCAGACATTAATCTTAAGGAATTTTGATGCCTAAATCATTGCTCCCTACGAGATTTGGGAGATGCCGCAACTTAGTCATCTCAAGTTCAAGAGATTATATCTTCCCAATCCTATTCCCAGCGATCAAGAAGAAGAATGCATTGTCTTGCAAAACCTACACACACTTATAGGAGTAGAGAACTTGAGATTGACACAAGAGGTTTGGAAAAGGATTCCAAACGTCAAACAATTGTCACTATTGTATGATGATAGTCATTTCCCTTGTTGTGAAGCAAGCTCATATTATTGCTCTCAAAATCTTGCCCGTTTCAATAAACTGGAATCACTAGAGTGCAAATTTGGGAACGATGTTGTTCTAAGCTTCACATTTGTCATGAAGAGGTGAAAAAACAGGGTCTAACAACCAATAGACTTCATATATCTCATCCCGGGGATTAAGGCCTTCTGTGTAGTGTGTATTTTAGAATAGAAAATTACATTGTTATTCGGTACCACACTTTTATCGAGGACGTAACTTATTGTTATTTGTCTGAGCATTCATTGAGTAAACAAGGGTGCTGCTCGTGGGGGGGATTTGGCCGCTTTTTGTAGTAGTTAAGTAAAAGGGTGGATTTGGCAAATTAGCCGGTCCTTGTGGTTGAGTTTGTTCAATAGATTGCATTTCGTTTCACCCTATTCACATCATCACATGGGAGCAAGCTTGTGTGGAGGTGCAACGAAACGGATCCTCTGTTGTTAAACAAACACAGAACAACATGTCGTGCATAGGAAATAAATATTTTCATTTTCAACCCTTTTCCCGTTTATTATGCTTTACTACAAATTGCATTCCAATCCCATGGCCCACCATACGGAGGTAACAGAGCCATTGCATCTTTCATGCTACTCCGCAGTAATACCGAAATATCGCACTTATCGTATCGAAAAATACTAAAAATACCGAATTTGTGGTATACCGCAAGTTGCGGTACGGTATGATACCGTACCGATAGATTTCGGTACAGTAAAGGTATAGATTTTCCTATACCGCAATATACCTCATTTACGATATTTGCCAAAAATTTGATATATATGTTGTATTTAAAATTTATATAAAAATAGTTAATATGTTAAAATCCCTAACCCTACTTTCATATTTTAGTTCAACCACCCCCAACCCCAAACACACACACGCAGAGATGCAAATCAAGTCCACTGTATAGATTTGATTGTGGTGTAGTTTTAATCTTTTGGACATTATTTAAATATGTGAAATTTTATTTTAAATATTTGGCTATAATAGAATTTTTTTTGTATGAAACACAAGTATTATGGTATGCCATACCTTATTTTGGTATATCGTACTCGGTATGCCATACCTTATTTCGGTATAACATAAAAGTACGATATACCGCAATACGGTATGATAACGGTATCGAAAATAATCATACCGAATTTTCGGTATACCGCAATGTGGTATACTGAAAAATTCGGTAAGGTATAGGTATGGCATTTTCTCATGCCGCAATTTGCGGTACGGTATGCGGTATGACATTCTTGGTGCGGTATACCGTACCGTGCCACCCCTACGCATAATACGCATATCATTTTCTACAAAAGTTGGTTTTAATATTTTTATCACTAATTACTAAAAACTGATTTTTTTATTGATATATTTATAAAATAGTATGTTGTAATATATAAAATATATTATACAAATAGTTATTACTCCCTCCGTTTTTTAAAAATAGCAACTATTTTTATTTTGGGTCGTTCCTTAAAAATAGAAACTTTAGAATTTTTCTATTCTAGAACATGGACCTCGCAATTCATTAACTTTACTTTCACTATTTTTTCTCTTCCTCTTTCTTACTTTACTCATTTTCCTTTTCATCTCTCTTACTTTACCAATTCTTCTCACTTACTTTACCAATTGTGCATTAAAACATATACCGTTTCAAATATTTCTATTTTTTAAATACGGAGGGAGTAGTAATTTTTACGTTAAATACTTCTTTATACAATACTTCTTTTATAATCATATTTTCGATATAATAGTACTACGAACTTAGTTTTATAGCATTTTCGATATGTGTAACTATTAAAAACTAAGTGTTATTGTAATATAGTATAAATATATACTGGAGTACCATAAAAGAAGACAAAAGAAAAAATATTCTCTTATATGTTTAAAAATTACTTTATATTAGTACTAATATTTATATGTCAAGTTGATTTTTACAAATTAGAATACAATGATTCTACATGAAAAATTGACTAGTACAATAGGATTCTGGTGAATCAATTAACATCTTAAGAAGATGAAATAATATATTTTTAGTTAAATTTTATCATTTAGTTATTTACACCTTTGAATAATTTATCACGTAAAATCATCTTATTTTAATTTTCAAAAAAATAAAATCAACTTGATTTATAGAATTGTACTTAACAGAAATTTTAATTATTGATTATCATGTTGAATAACAATTCTTTACATATATATAGTATATATAGGGGTGTGATCAATTGCTAAGAGCATCCACAACGGTGATGGAAGAGCCGGCGTCCGTCCGCGCCGCTGGCACGGTGGTGTCTCGCCGCCGCTGCGCTCGCGCCAACGAGCAGGACACGTGGCGTTGGGCGATTGGGCAACGGCATAGCCGTTGCCTTTAAAAAAAATTATTTAAAATCGGTTTTTAATTAAAAAAATCGATAAAAATTAAAAAAAAATTCACTTCCCAAAAAAAATATATCCATTTATTACCGTTTTTTACACC
Organism: Salvia splendens; assembly: GCF_004379255.2. Lineage (NCBI taxonomy): Eukaryota > Viridiplantae > Streptophyta > Magnoliopsida > Lamiales > Lamiaceae > Salvia > Salvia splendens. Next base: position 16,449,508 of record NC_056036.1, on the reverse strand, counting down.
TTTTTAATTTTTTTATTTTTTTTCCCCCAAAAATACACACTTTCATCTATAAATACCCTCACTTTCACACCCAAAAATTCACATCAAACTACACAATTCTCCTCTTCATTCTCCAATATCCATTCTCATCTTCATTCTCTCATATCCATTTTCATCTTCATTCTCTCATACCCTACAACATAACAATGTCCGGCCAAGGCGATGACCACCCTCCCTCTTACGGTTGGAACCCCGAATGGTTTGGTGGACAACCGTTTCCTAGTCCGGAAACGGAATATTCGGCCCCTCCTCAAACCCAAGATTCGGCCGTTCCGGGTGGCTACCGGCCATACCCTATCGACGACCAAGGTGCCTCCCAAGGGCGATATGGGTGGACACCGGAGCCTAGGCCGACCGCCCCCTCCCAAACTCCGCCGGCTCCTACTCGTAGCGGTGTCCGGACACCGTACACTCCGGCGGAGATGGATAAATTATTCAAGGCGTACTTCGAAATCTCCGAAGATGCGGTGGTTGGCACGAACCAATCCGGTGATCACTTTTGGTGGCGCGTCTCTCGCCGGTACAATGCAAACCGGCCGCCGGGAACGATCGAGCGCAACGAGAGTATGGTGCGCAACTGCATCGGCCGAGCCAACGAAGAAATTGGCAAGTTCAATGGCTATTTCCTCCAGGAGACGAGCGGCCAGAGCGAGGTCGACATCATCACTGTCGTGCTGAGCACCTACCAATCCATGAACGGCAAGTCGTTCAAGTACCTCAACGTTTGGCAGGAAACGCGGTTCCACTTGAAGTATATGGGAGGCGTAATATCCTCCTCTAGCGGCTCCTCCAAACGGTCAAGGTCGGTATCCCTATCCGACGCCGGCTCCGAAGAAGTGGCTAGCCAACTCGCCGGAGCTAACTTGGGTAGCCCCAACGCCGAACCAAGCGGTTCCCGACGCCGACCGCAAGGAAGGAAGAAGGCGGCGGTCTGACCGCCGTCGCGCCGTGACTCCATCTGCCCCCGCTCCCGAACCTGCTCCCTATGTGCCACCTCCACCCCCGAACAACTCGTTGTGGATGCTCTTACACCAACTCAATATGACCGATAGGTCAACTATGACCCCCACGCAACTTCAAACGCATGAGACCATGATATTGGGTCTCCAAAAACAATTGGGGTTAGTGCCGCCGGATGAGTAGTCTTCCTCGGGTAATATTAGCCAATAATTTTGTAATTTTTAATTTTTAGGAGTTTAATTATGTAATTTTTAATTTTTAGTATTTTAATTATGTAATTTTTAATTTTTAGGATTTTAATTATGGCTTTTTTATTTTATTTGTAATTTGTAATATTTATGGTTGTTTTTTAATGAATTTTAGTATTATGGAAATGTTTTTGTTTAATTGAATTTTAATTTAATTGTACTCGTCCTTGCGGAAGAGCACAGCTGTGGGTGTTGTGCTCTTGCCAGAGAGCAAGCAGAAAAAGTGGGGCCGGTCCCACAACCGTGCCGCTGGCAAGAGCACGGTTGTGGATGCTCTTACTTTCTCAAGTTGCTAACTTGCTAACTTATCAACGCAATGTATTAAAAATATCAACACGATGACAGTAAAATGTCAACACATAATTTTGTTGAACTTCAATATAATGAGTTGATATTATGTGTTCACATTTTAATGTCACTGTGTTGACATTTTTAATACACTGCATTGATGAGTTAGCAGAGTAGGCAACTTAAATAGTTAGCAATATAACGCACCCCTATAATAATATATCTATATGATAATAGTATGGATTTTTATGATATACTTTGTTATATTACAATTATAACAGATTTTTATAAATATATAAATAAAACAAATCAGTTTTTAGTAATTAATTATAATAAAATTGAAATAAACTTTTATTAAAATATTACTCCTATATACGTGTATTATATGAAAGAGATAATGATTATTTTCTAGCTTGCATATGTATGGTGGGTTATGGGGTTGGAATGCAATTTGTAATGAAAGGGAAAAGGGGTTGAAAATGAAAATAACTTATATGTATGCGTTTCATTCCATTTCCTTTGCGTTAATGCACGTCATATTGTGCTGTGTTTTTTTAAACAACAAATGATCTGTTCCCGAGGTGCAATGACGACCCTTTGCCCTTTTGATGGTGGAGATGTAAAAGGGTGTGGGAGTCAGGGACTCATGTTGGTGGAAATAATTCTATGATCATACAAAGATACACTAATCGGGCGTAATACAACTCAAATGAAGAACGAAGATAAAAGTTCAATAAACTGAATTGAAATAACAAAACAACAATTGAAACTGTAAATCGTAAAAATATAAACTGAGTCGATGAGTCCTCTTTTCGCAAGACGAGACGCCCCGATAGTGCTCTCGGATTGGCATGCCGTCCTCAAAGATAAAACGGCTTCGTCTTGTTCGTTGCAGCACCACAAACAGAACAAGCTCCGGTGAACTGGATGATGGCGAGGGCAGAGCTTCGACAGAAGACTATGCAAAGAGAGGGAGAGAGCTATACAAATGCTATGTTTGGTTTGCTTGTGTTGTGTGTCAAGAATGCAAGGGGTGCATGTCTACTTATAGGCTAAGTCCAATGCATGTGGAGGTGGAATCAATGCAGGCATTAAACATGCCATTATGAGTTGACTGTAACCGTCGGGGGTTACAGCCCGTTACGGGAGCTGGAGGAGACTGATGCATCTGGACATGCTACTTGACGGGGCTCATCGTGAACCTTTTGGCACACGATGCGTCGGGGTCCATCGGGGACCTTTTGTTACCCGCTATGCGTCGGGGTCCATCATGAACCATTAGGGACCCGCTATGCGTCGGGCTCCGTCGTGGACCTTTTAGCACCAATTCTGCATCTGAGTCCATCGTGGACCTTTTGGCACCCGCAATGCGTCGGGTCCATCATGGACCATTTGAGACCGTCGTGGATCTTTTAGCACCAGTTCTGCATCTGAGTCTATCGTGGACCTTTTGGCACCCGCTATGCATCGGGCTCCGTCGTGGACCTTTTAGCACCAGTTCTGCATCCCGTAATGGACCATTTGGCATACGGGGCGCTAGGCACAAGACACGGTGCACTAAGCACAAGTTACATGGCATGGTGCACGGCTAGCAGCTCGCGGTAGGCAACGTGCGCGTGGGGGCTCTACCGCTCATCTTAGTCCTCGATAATTATTACACGTAATAATTCATCTTATTATATAGTAGTACATGTTTGATAAGATTCTCTCCACCAATGTGGGATAATTAACATTTTTAATTAATCCCTTGGTTTTATCTCATAGCTCCTTTATAGCTCATAATTGTGACAAACTTTAATTCATAATTTCTCACTCATCGGGAATCGGTTTGGAGAAAATGAATATATCAGAGTGAATGACGATTAGCGGTGTGAGCCACTGTCAGTGCTGGTGTGGAGGTGCGACGACCTTTTACCTTTGTGGAAAGGGTTGGCGGTTGTGTATTTGTCGGCACCGCACTTTTACCTAGCACGCACGGGATGCCGATATTAGTCCGCAATGGACTTCTTGCTACTATAACAACTTTGATTTGGTCGGAATCTTAAATACTGAGAAATTGACTAGAAAGTCAATGTTCATTCTTTTGACCACCTTTTAACTTTGTAGACGATATATTCAATTATAGTTCAAGACTTTAGCAATCAATAATCTTAAAAATAAAAATCCTACGTACGTCCTGCCATGTTTGCTCATAACTTCATAGGGTTAGCCCGAATAGCTCGTCAAGCAATTCGGAGTTTCGGACCAACACAAATAGCTTTGCGTCCGTGCATGTATAATTAAAACAAATTATAGAAATGTCTAAGGTCCTACTTGGTATGATGAAATGGAATGGGGAATGGAATGACATTCCTACCTCCATTCCATTAATTTGTTTGGTAAGTTTTTTTCTTAGGAATCATCATTCCATTTGGAATGGCCATTCCATTCCACATGGGAATAGCCATTTCATCCATTTAGCTAAGGATGGGCATTCCATTTCATTTTCCTTTCTTCTTATTTTAAAATTTTAAAAAATTATATAAATATTATTTTATATTCTATTTAAATTTAATATCATCACTATTTTATAATAAAATTAAAAATTTTAAATTTTTAATAATTGAAAAATCCACACACACAACACCACATATACACACAAGAAAAATAGAGTATTTGGCAAAAATATTTTTGAATAAATATTTCTTTTTGGTAGAATCAACATATTAATTGTTCATATTTCATTCCATTCCATTTCTATATTATTTGTAGTTATCAAACATAGGAATGAAATCAATCAAGGAATAACAATTTCATTCACTTTGCATTCCTTGTGCTTACCAAGCACAAGAATGCATTCCCACTTTCATTGTCATCTCCATTCCATTCCCACTTTCATTCCATTCTCATCTCCATTCCATTCTCTTCTCATTCCATTCCATCGTATCAAGAAGCCCCTAAGAGTTAAATGGTAAAGAAAATAATTTATTGTGAACGCCTGTTTTTGTCCCCAGTTCTTGAGTTATAATCAGTGATCACAAACAACCGCAATATTGTCAATTTGTCATAAATCTTAATTACATCTTTTCTCAATTTGCGGAGAAATATGCATCAATCTCTTTGTTCACAACGTGTTGTAGTAAAAATTAACTGCTGCAACGAAATTTAAAATAACAATTATTTTGAATATTTCTTGAAACAACAAACTTGCCCCGTGAAACACAGAATTAAGCGTTATTTAATTTCTGAAACACAACTTCAGAAGAAAATATATGTACGACGAATAACAAGCTGGCTAATTTCATCCTGATCACGAACACGAACACAAGCACGAACATGCTGACCCTCGCAGACGTCCACATACCGTCTAGACCCATAACCAATCACATCCCTCTTCTCGACGAAAACCGGCTCGCTGACCCGGATCGGACCGGAGTACGGTCTAAACTCGCGGGTCTTCTTGGCTAGTGGCCTCTCCAATTTGTGGGCATTTTGGTGCCCTCTGCGAGCTGTAGAACTTCCTCCTGCAGTAGTTGCACGAGAAAACTCGCAACGGGCTCGACAGCGGCGAACGAGAGGATGAGTTTGCCACCGGGGCGTCCAACCCTAGCCCTAGGTTAAGGGAAGTGTTGGCTCATAGTGATTCATGGCTAATGATCAAATTTTTATCTCTTTTAGTATTACATTTGTATAACTTTTGATGATAGATAACATATATCAGATGTGCGTTGTGGATTACCACAAAAGTTCAAGATTGGCTCAGGATTAACAAAGGCTGGTTTCATAAAATTCTAAAATGGACCCGCAGTCCCGCACAGTATATATACAAAACCTATTATAGAATACTCCTTCCATCTCTATCAATTGGCACCAATTTCCTTTTTTTATCATTCCTACTAGACAAACTAAAAAGAAAAGTGAGTCATTTTTAGTGGGACGGAGAGAGTACTACTTTTATAGTCCTATATTGATTTGTCACGTGTTTTAAGAAATTATTTGACTTTTTAAAGAAATGAAAAAAGCAAATGAGACTTTAAATCACAGACACCTTGAAATAGCAAAATAAGACATTTTTCCATGGACGGAAGAAGTATATATGTTTGGCTCAACTCGGTTCTCTATTTGACCTCAACATAGTTGTAGATTTTGCAGAACCTCAAGATTTGTAGGCAGACCTCTCAAACTAAGTTCAGAGTATACAATCAGTGCACTCAGGAGAGATTTCGAAAAAGGGATTAATTTCGATGATCTTTCGAAATTTGGGATTAAATTCACTGACCTTTCGGAATATGAGATCGAGGCATGCGAATTTTTTATAATAAGGGATTTTTGGTTTTTTCTCTTTCTTATATCCTTTTTTCTTATTATTTCCTTCATACTCCCTCCGTCCCACATTTGGAGTGCCATTTAGTTATGGCACGGATTTTAAGGAATTGGTGGAGTGTGTAATTAATGAAGTGAGATGGTGGAGAGCGTAATAAATGAAGTGAGTTGGTGGAAAATGAGATGGGTTGACTTTTTAGATTTTAAAATTGTTTCTTTTTGACTTACTATAAGTTTGGTTGTTTAAATTATTTAAACTTATGGTTTTAATTTTCCAACTTGTTTACTCTTTTTTCTTTACAAAAAATTAAGCTATGCCAAAGTTAAAATAAAAAAAATGTTTCACACATTGCAAACCCATGTTTTTCGGCCATCACATCTCAACAAATTTAAAGAGGGAACCAAATTCTATTTTCACTAACTCAAACTCCAAATTAAGGAGGGAAAAATTCATTACAATCCCATGGAGGGAAAAATCCAAAATCAAATTTAAGCTAAACTACACCTATAAATACATTCACTCCACCATTACTCCAAAAACTTGAACTCCACCTACCAACAAACCAACCAAAGATATTTATAGCAAAATTACCCTCAGAGAATTCTCATCATAGGGCAATGGAGATGGAGCAGGAGCAGATTCAAGAGGCTAAGTGGTCAGCCAATGCAAGCAAGGAGATATATATCCAACAAGACAATGTCAAACCTCATCTAAACTCCTCTGACTCACAATTTGAGGCTGTTGCAAGTTCAGATGGATTTAAATTCCATCTAATTAGCCAACCAGCCAACTCCCCAGACACCAATGTATTGGACCTTGGCTTTTTTAGGGCCATACAATCACTACAAGATGATAAACTAGCCACCAATATAGATGAATTATTGGGTAATGTTTGGAGTTCTTTTGAGGAACTCACACCACAAACTCTGAACAATGTTTTCTTAACATTGCAAAGTTGTCTCAGCAAGATCCTAGAAGTGCATGGGGGCAACAACTATAAAATACCCCACTTGAACAAAGAAAGGCTGAGAAGGAGAGTGGGGCTTCCTACATCACTTGAAGTTGAAGAGAATCTAGTAAGGGAAAGCTTGGAGTATCTATTACTCCCTCAGAATGATGTGGGTGCCTCATATGACATAGGGCATCTAATCAATGTTTTAGATTTCTAGCTAGGCCACTTGGATCATGGGGTTTACAGTATAAGCATCAAAATAGGTTGGTGTTTAGTATGTAAACTTGTTTTTTTGGTTATAGCCTTCATTTTGGGTTAGGATTAGACCATCCACTACGGGTCTCGCCGGCGTCTCGCGTCCCGTCCCGGAGAGACGAGACCCTTGGCCCGACGCGTTGCAGCTCGCCGTCCCGTCCCGCGCCGTCCCGCGTCTCGTCCTGCGTCGCGTCCCGTCGAGCCAAGAGACGGGCTGTCTCGCCACGCGCCTAGGCGACGTGGCGCGACCCGGCATCGTGCGTGACGCCCACTCGCCGGCCCGCGAGTGGGCGTCGTCACGTGCTGACGCAATAAATATTTTTTAAAAAAAAAAATCGAATTTTAAAAATAAAAGAAATTTTTTTTTCTAACGGTAATAATACCGTTTTTTTGTTTTTTTTATTTTTAATTAATTTTTTTACTCTATAAATACTTCTAAACCCATCCTCATTTCACACACAACTACACATCTATTCTTCCTATCATCTAAATTTTCTCTCAAATTTTGTCTCAAATTTTCATATAACAACTCAAGATGTCCGACGACGGCGACGGCAACTACGGCGGTTCCGGCTCCGGCGGCTGGGATCTCAACGCGTTCGGCGATTGGGAGACCATGATCAACACATTGGGCGGTTCCGGTTCGTCAATGCCGGGGACCCAGGGTTCGGCGATGCCGGGGGGTACCAACCACCCAATTTTGACCTTGATGCATATGTCCGTCCCTCCGCCCCGCGGTATTCGCAGGGATTATCCCAGATCCGGGAGGATTTTCTCGTTGATCCCACGCTGAGAGTAGGCCGAGGCGGTGGAGGTGGCCGAGGCGGTGTACAACCCCAGGCGGGCGAGGACGAGGAGGAAGAAGAAGAAGATGAAGAGGATCTAGGCCGGCATCCGTACAACAACCTCGAAACGCTGGCGGTGTACAACGCCTGGATCACCGTCTCATACGATCTCATCGTCGGGAATCAACAATCCCGGAAGTGTTTCTGGGAAAAGGTCTGCGAGGTCTACCACCAGATAAAGCCGAAAGGCTCCCGCAAGCGCAAATTTAAAATGCTCCACTCTCACTTTGACCGAGTCGACCAATAGGTAAAAAATTCTGCGGCATCTACTCGGCCAAAGAGGCACGCTACCAAAGCGGCGCCACGGCAACTGACATTTTGACATCCGCTTTGCGCGCCTACTACCAGGACGAACGTCATCAATTCAGATTTGTTGATGTTTGGCAGGCCGTCAAGGACGAGGAACGGTGGGCCGGCGGTTTCCGCTCCAGCTCGGGCTCAACCTCGAAGCGCATGAAGCATACGGCGAGTGGCCAATACTCGTCTGGTGGTGACACCGCTGAGGGCATCAGCCAACCTGAGGCTGAATCCCAGGAGTTTGCGGGTACGGTCGGCGATGCTGGAGGATCCGCGAGTGGGCGCCGTCGGCCGCAAGGGACGAAGGCGGCGAAAGCGACTAGAGCAAGGAAGGGTCGAGGCGAATCAAACCAGTCGGCCTCGGGATCGGGCTCGTGGAGAGGCTCGGACACACTTATGGTGGCGTACATGACCGCCACAATGGCGGACACTTCCCGCTTCTCGTACGTCCAATTCACGGCCTGGTGGAACGGAATTGTGCATATGGCAGCACAACTTGGCCTTCCGACTCCCCCTCAACCTCGACCGCCTCCGGAGGATGATTAGCCGGCGGAGTAGTTTTTTTATTTTTCTTTAAATTTGTATTTTAAATTATGTTGTGTGTTTTTTAATAAAGTGTGTTTTTTAATAAAGTGTGTTTTTTAATAAAGTGTGTTTGTTTTAATTGAATTGGGTTGGAAAAAAATAAAAAATGAAATTGAATGAATAGTAATTAAGGAACGGAATAAGGGACGATTAAGGGACGGAGCGTTGCAGGTTCCGTCCCTTAGTTAAGAGATGGAGGAAAAAAGGGCAGTGGGGCCCTCAAATAGTGGTCAAATAGTAGTTAAGGGACGGTATAGAGACAGCGTAGTGGATGGCCTTACTAGGCTGCATTCTGCGATAGGGTAATTAGGCTTGCTTATAGCTCTAGAAGCTACATTTTGTATGAATTCCAAGTGTAAGTCATGGCTGGTGTGTGTTTATTTTAAAAAAAAAAACCCTCAGTAAAGTTTCATCATGAGGCTTAAGCCTCCAAACCTAATACATGGGTGGCTTATAATCACACAAACTTCATCACAGAGGAGTAAAATTGCAAATCAGAGCCAACAAACCAACCAAAGACAGCAAAATTGCAAATCAAAGCCTCCAAACCATCAAAGGGATGGCTAAGTTCACAAAAAAACAACCAATACAGAGGCATCATAGCTGAGCATGCAAAACTCTCAGAAAAACATCATCACAGAGGAGCAAAATTGCAAATCAGAGCCTACAAACCATCAAATAGGTGGCTAAGTTCACAAAAAACCAACCAATACAGAGGCATCATAGCTGAGCATGCAAAACTCTCATAAAAACTTCATCACAGAGGAGAAAAATTGCAAATCAAAGCCTCCAAACCATCAAAGGGGTGGCTAAGTTCACAAAAAACCTACCAATGCAGTGAATACACAGATTATCACATGTAATTCATCAGAAAAACTTCATCATGGAGTAGAAAACAAACCAATACAACCAAGGCAACAATAACCCTCAATCGATTCAACTGAAATAGCCTCCAAACCCTACACAGGGGGTGGCTTAGAATTGAAAAAATACTCACAGATTAGAGGAGATCTTTCATCCTAGGCAACAAGATCAACAACATTGATTTTTTATTCTCGGTGTACTCCACCTTTGATGAAGACTGTGGTTGAGGTTCAGATGCGTCAAAGGGGAGGGATGGTGCTTGCATTTCAGAGTCTTCATAGGACTGGAACGGTGGTGGACGTTCAAATCCGTGAAATCCCTCCGACGGTGCCTGCGTTTCAGAGTCGTCATAGGGCTGGAACGGTGGTTGACTTTCAGACCCGTCAAAGCCCTCAGACGGTGGCTGGGTTTCAGATCCGTCAAAGACCTCAGCCGGTGGGGGAATCTCAGTTTCTTCGACGATCTCAGACCCGTCAACGCCCCCAAACCGTCGTGGATTTCCCGATCGGTGGTACCAATCGACCGGTCGTTCGATTTCCCACCGTGCAATGACTTCCGGTGGTGTATCAGGGACGATTAGGGTTCCGGGGGGTGTATCGAAAGATGGCAACGATTCAAACTCCGGCAAAGCATCCCATTCATCGGCCATGAGAAGCGAATGGTGATGGAGTAATCGTCGGATTTAGATTGGCGATTATAGTAGGAGCCGATTAGGGTTCCTTTGATTAGGAATAGAGAGAGACGGGAAGGTGGAGTGAGAGAGAAATGAAAGTCAAATGAGGGGGGTTGGGGGTGGGGTTAGGGGGGTTAAGTTTTTGTTTTATTTTTTGGTTTTTTTTTGCGTAGATAATGGCATTTGGGTGTAATTTTATTGAATAATGGGGTAAAATATTTTGTCCAAATATGAAAAATTCTAAATGTGACTCTAAAACTGAGACAGACATTTATGGCAAAATGTGACTCTAAAACTGGGACGGAGGGAGTAATATTTATGAATGGACCAAAGTACTCCATAATATTCTCCTCCCTAATTCCGATACCTTCGTTTCTGAAACCATTCCTCTCATATTGAGTTTGACCGAGTGAAATGGGAAGTTGAGCTCTGAAAGAGGGCATGTCGAGTGCGATCAGCCATACATCAATGCACCGCACTCCGGCAGCTTCCGGTAGCCGTCGCAGCTGCGTATGTGGTTTAGGCATATGGAACAGTATTGTTCAGGTCTCTGATCTCTCATGGAATACGCAGTCGTCGGCATCTGCTCCTCTTTGGAGGAAAATTTCTTAAGGAATGATCCCATGTTTGTTGAAACGGAGCTTAATTGAGATTGCTTATATATAATGGTGAGGGCATTGGACTAAGATTGTGACAAACTAGAATTAATTCAACGGTAAAACTAAAGTCATAGATTAGTGGTAAATTATTTAGAAGAAAATACAATGGTGATTTCGTGAATGGAGATGATCAAATAGAGGTATGTGTTTAGTCAAATAGGATTGATCATTCTTCGCACTTTGAGAGTTAAACAAAGAGTTGTCAGGCCACCCGCAACGAGTCACGCGGGTGGCCCGTATTCCATCACTAAGGAACGAGACGGCGGCGTGACGCGTTGCGGCGCCCCGTGTCGTCCCCAGCCCATTCCGCGTTCCGTCACGTCGTGGCAGTTGGCAAGACGTCTCGCCACGCGCCGAGGCGATGTGGCGCGCCCCGGCGCCATGCGTGACGCCCACACGCCAGCCCGCGAGTGGGCATCGTCACGCTAACGCAATAATTCATTTTTAAAAAAAATTGAATTAAATATAAAAATTAAAATTAAAAATGGTAATATTACTGTTTATAGCTGTTTTCCATTTTTTTTATTTTTTTACTCTATAAATACTTCTAATTCATCCTCATTTCACACACAACTGCACATCTATTCTTCCCAAATCATCTTCATTTCCTCTCCAATTTTCATCTAACATCTCATCACAAATTTTCCGGCGACGGAAACTCCGGCGGTGGCGGCTCCGGCGGGTGGGATCTCAACGCATTCGGCGACTGGGGAGCAAGTACAACACATTGGGTGGTTCCAGTTGGTCGACGCCGGGCACCCAGGGTTCGTCGACACCGGGGGGTACCATCCACCCAATTTTGACGTGGATGCATACGCTCGTCCCTCCGCCCTGCGGTATTCGCAGGGATTATCCCAGTTTCGGGAGGATTATTCCGTTGAGGAGGCCGAGGCGGTGGAAGCTTCAGGACGGAGGCGGAGGCGGACGAGGAGGAGGAAGATCTAGGCCGGCATCCGTACGGCCCTAAAGAAACGCTGGCGGTGTACAACGCCTGGATCAGCGTCTCGTACGATCCCATCGCCGGGAATCAACAACCCCGGAAGTGCTTCTGGGAAAAAGTCACCGAGGCCTACCACCGGATTAAGCCGAAGGGGTCCCGCCGCCGCACATATAAGATGCTCCGCGCTCACTTTGACCGAGTCGACAGAGAGGTCAAACGATTCTGTGCCATCCACAAGAATGAAACGACTCATTACCAAAGCGGAGCCACGGGAGCCAACATTCTGAGGTCGGCTTTGCGGGTCTACTTCGACGACACCGGCAAACAATTCAAATATGTCGATATTTGGGAGGTCGTCAAGGATGAGGAAAGGTGGGCCGGCGGTATGCGATCCAGCACGGGCTCGACCTCGAAGCGCACGAAGCACACGACGAGTGGCCAATACTCGTCTGGTGATGGCGGTTCGGGCAGCGGGCCACAAGAGTTTGCCTCGCAGGAGGTTGAGACCCCGGCAGACGATGCCGGGGGGGTCCTCCCGTGGGCGCCGTCGGCCGCAAGGGAGAAATGCGGTGAAGGCGGCTAGAGGGAGGAGGGGCCGAGCCGAATCAAGCCAGGCGGGCTCGGGGGGACCCCCCAACTCCCTTATGGCCATGTACATGACCGCCACAATGGCGGACACTTCCCGCATGACGCCCGCCCAATACCAAGTCTGCCTTAACGGAATTACGTTTATGGCAGCACAACTTGGCATTCCGCCTCCTCACGGCTTCAGTGCACCTCCACTGCCTTCGGGGGATGATTCGCCGGAGGAGTAGTTTTTTTATTTTCTATAAAATTGTATTTTAAATTATGTCATTTTTATTTTTTTAGAATTTTAATTATGTCTTTTTTATTTTTTGAATTTTAAGTTGTATTTTTATTTTATGTTGTAATTTTATTTTATTTTTAATGAAGTGTGTTTTTTTTAATTTAATTTGGTTGGAAATAAAAATAAAAAATAAAATTGAATGAATAGTAATTTAAGAGACGGTTAAGGGACGGAGGGTTGCAGGTTCTGTCCCTTAGTTAAGGGATTGAGTAAAAAAGTACAGTGGGGCCCGCGAATAGTAATTTAAGGGACGGTTTAGTGACAGCGTTGTGGATGCCTCATGGAATTGACTATTTTAAAATAATTGACCTTTTTCAGAATTAGAGAAATTTCAGATTTAATTTGAGGTATCAAAATTGGGATGAAAATATTATAGAGTAGTTTGGTCAATTATAAAATGTTACTCCCTTCGTTCGCCATTAGGAGTCTCATTTATTGGCGGCATGAGTTTTAAGAAATGTTAAAAAAAATTGATGGAAAAAAATTAGTGGAACAGAGGTCCCACTTGTGTATATTAGTTTTAAATGAAATAGGAATGGAATGAGTTAGTGGAAGGTGAGACCCTATTACCATTTATGGTAAAAATGAACCGAGACTCCTATTCGCGAACGGAGGGAGTATGAAGGAAATAATAAAACAAAAGAAGAGAAAAAAACAAAAATCCCTTATTATGAAAAATTCGCATGCCTCGATCTCATATTCCGAAAGGTCAGCGAATTTAATCCCAAATTTCAAAAGGTCAGTGAAATGAATCTCTTTTTCCGAAATCTCTCGTGCAGGCAACTACACCATCAACACATACCTCGTTATAGTGATCGCCAACCTTTTGTCAAAATTGAAGTTGAGTCTATTTGAGTCGACTCCAAGACTTTAATTTTTGTTAATAGAATTTCATCCTTAGATGAGTTATCCACTTTACTAACCATGCGCTTACTTTAAGCGATCAACTTCTTTTCAATATGAAATTTATAAATATGATATACATTGAGTTAAATGAAGAAAAAATTTAGTACTTCATATAAAAGGAATAAAATAAAGAAATAAATAAAAAATAAAATACAAAAGAAAATGAACTAAAAGAAAGTAAAAATATTGTAATGAGATATCCGAAACGGGAATATTAATTATTTATAGTGAGAATGAGAGAGTAAGTAGATGGTAAGAGCATCTCCAGTGGGCGGATGTCTCACGGGACATCCGTATCCGACCTTCGACGCCACAATGGCGGACGTCCGCCATTGGAGATGCTCTAATATGATTCGAGAGCATTGGAAGAGAAGAAAATGAAAAAATAAGAAAGCGTAAATGTGATTATGTGAAGTGGTGCGTGTGTTTCTTCATTGTATAGTTTATTAGGAATGAGGGTGGTCTGTAACGGGCTAACGGCCCAACCCCCACAAAAAAGGTTTGAATTAAAAGAAGGTACTGAATGCAGAAAAATAAGAGCATGCGTAACGCAAGGGGCCGGGCCGCATCTCGCGAGTCCCGGCCCGTCCCATGCATTACACGGAAGGACGGCACGGCTCAGGCCCGTCCCGGTGACGCGTGACCGGCCTGGGAAGCGTCCCGCGTCCCGGCCCGGGACGGGGTTGCACGGTGACGGGCCGCTACTGTTCATCGATTTTAATTTTTTTTTTTTTTTTGCATTTTTAAGAAGAAGAAGAAGAAGGGGGAGAGGGGGAAGAAGGAGGAAGAGGAAGAAGAAGGAGATGGAGAGGGGCGACGTTTTTTTCATCAATTTTAATTTTTTTTTAATTTTTGCATTTTTAAGAAGAAGAAGAAGGGGGAGAGGGGGAAGAAGACGGAAGAGGAAGAAGGAGATGGAGAAGGGCAACTGTGTATTGCAGAATTTTAATTTTTTTATTTTTTTTTGCATTTTTTTTATTACTCTAATTTTTTGTATATTTTTTAGTTTATAATTTATTATTTTTGTATTAAAAATGAATTTCTCGTGTTATAATTGCTCAACGTATTTTATTTTACGTTCAAAATAGGTTGGAGTTGTGAATAGTGTCATTTATTAGTTGCAGCCCGGGCCGCAACCTCCAGGGTTACAGCAGTTGGGGCCTGGGCCGCAATTGTAGAGGAATGATGACGTGGAGGGGACTTGGGGCCGGAAATGGGGACGGGGTTATTGATGCCCTAAATCAATTAACTAGGAAATTACCTCTCGGGAACATTAGAATTGGAAGGGATGTAAACTCCGGGTTCAATTGTGATCACCTGCCCATGTGGAAGTTGTTCAAGAATTAGTCAGTATCCAACATAAACAACAGAAAAGAAACTAGGAGCAGGACTGGGAATGTGCCAGCAGTCCATTCAGCAGCAACACAAGACAACAGACTATAATCAAAACTACTGCCATTTTGTACTTCTCGTACCATATGATCGACCAAAACTCAAGCCAGGTTATTGCCAAATTTCATTTTCATCACCCTACTCCCCATCCCAGGCCCAGCTGCCTATACAAAGGGAATTTGAGTAGCTGAGCTTACACACCAAAACCTACCAATGAAAATTGTGCAACTTCAACATTTAGAAATGGAAGAGTAAAATATGTCAATACCCAATATCTCCCCACTCACCAACCCCTAATAAACAAATAGGTACTCATCCAATTGTCTTAATAGGAGCCCAAATGCATGATATATCTTATTTCATCAAGTTTGCAACAAGGTTTTCTTCTACAAATTTGTCCTGCTTACAGTTAGATAAATATTTTTCAAGTAGACTTCCGGTAGTTAGATAGTACTACTAGATACTACAACAGTGGAACAAGATGGACCAAAAGTTATTCTTATATATCTGAGAATGGATATTGGCCTCTAATATCATGGAACTTTCGAAAAGTTGGGTTTTTTCCACGAACTTTAAATTTGGCAAATAATATCACGAATTTTACGCGAGATTGTTATTTTCCAACGGCAAAAAATTCCGGCTATATTAACGGATTGAAGAACAATTTTGGAGGGTGTACTTCAAGAAAAACTATCCTCAAAGATTGAAGAACTTGAAGCTCTCGAAGTTGTCAGAAATTACGAATAAAAATCCCTATCAAAATATTATTTGTTGTAATTTTTTGGCTGGTGGGAAATAACAAACTCGCGTAAAATTCGTGATATTATTTGCCAAGTTTAAAGTTCGTGGGAAAAACCCTACATTTTGAAAGATTCATGATAATAGGGGTCATATCCCATCTGAGAAAAGGTGGCCATCATATTATTGGTGTCAGATACAATAATACAGCAGTCCTCCAGGAGTGCCTTTTCTCCTTTTTAGGTTTCATCGGATTTATAAATTAGAGTACCATTCGTTTTCTTTTTCAAAATAAATCATATAAAAGATTTGATTACACATCTAAGTGTTTTCTCTGGCAGGTATTCTTATAATCATTTGAAGCTCATTTGGGGGAATATTCAAGTTCCCACTCAAACCAAGCAAAGAGGGAAAAGGAAACGAAAAGAAGAAGAAACTTACAACACCAGGCTTCAGAGGGCGGTCATATGTGATTGTGCGGCAATCATGGACATCCATTCCTAGATAATGACCTGTACAATGATGACGAACCAAACCAACTCAATTATGATAACTTCCCACCCATTAACTATACCTATCAAGCAGAGCAAGCGTGCATTAATACAGATTGGTCGATGAAAGAGAATGAATAATAACCTATACTGGTTGGGTTCAGCATATGGTAAGCATGAGGTTGGTCACTTTTCAATATTGTACAGAAATTTAGATAGAAAGAGTACTCGTTAAAATAAGTGGTACGAATGAAAATGACGTGCAAGGCGCGTATATATAGTGTTTCGGGAAAAAAAATTCGCGCTAGGCGATCCGGACGCTGCAATAGCGCCAAGCGGATCGCCCAGCGCACCGCCTAGCGCCACGGAACCGCCGAGCGCTAGGCGGTTTTTAAATCCGGAAACCGCTAGGCGGTTGCAATAGATCGCCTAGCACCGGCGCTCGGCTAAGCGATGCGCTAGGCGCTATTGTGGATGCTCTAACTGATCATTTGTTTTAATGTATAGTAGTATTTGAAATATTAAAAAAAAACATTAAACAGGGCGACGGAGGGAGTATTTGAAATATTAAAAAAAAAACATTAAACAGGGCGTCTCTCTCTCCTATGCTTTCCAACAACCAAGCATGTTCCCACTCTCTCTCTGCAAACTCTCATCCATTAATCTCCCCTTTCCTTTTCTTTTCTCTCTCTCACTATGTCTATACATTGTCTGCTCACGTACCCTCAGCAAACCAGTATTCTAGACAGAAAAAACGTAGTCTACATTGAGAAAGAGAATCCTTCGCTTCCCTTCCTACGTTTTCCCATCAATAACAATAACCCACATCACACACCACCAAACCCAGAATTGTGTGTCCCACAATTGCAGAAATCCCCTTCTTCATCACTGCTTTCCAATTCCAAACAATATGTTTTTCAATTTTGCCCCAATTATGTCGCCTTTTTCGCCCCTTTGCTTCTGTAAGTTTTTTCCTTTCCCACAAAGAAAAGAAAATAACCTTCCCACACCCCTCTCTCTCTCTCTCTCTCTCTCTCTCTCTCTATTCTATCTTTTCTTTATCTTCGTACAACGCCCCTTCTTTTATTGCTCTCTTCCGTGTTCACATCTATCACCATATATTCATTTTCCTGTTTTTCACACTTAACCCTCTCTCCCATATCTCTTCCGTCGCAAGATCACACCTTTTGAAAACGGCCCCTCTTTTATTTATTTTTTATCTAATGTCAAAGAAGATAAAAGGAGTGATTTTGGATCCAACGACGCCGTATGCCTTTTCTACGTGTGAGGACGGTAGGGCTACGCTCAAGTATCGGACTCTTATGCAGGATTATCACGGCTTTCAAAAGGTGTTTTCTTTTTCTTTTGTTTTTTGTGGGTTTTTTATTCTAATGTTTTAAATTTGGGAGATCTTAGGTTTTATTTGCTCATTTTGTATTATTGGGCTACTGTTTAATGTGTAATTTGCTAGGATATGAACCTTTGGAATTTATATTCTTGTTTTATATTGATTGATGTAGCTCTGTTCATTATTTGCTGTTCTCATAGAAATTAATTAGTTAATGTTGTTTATGGAGTTAGTACAAAAGAGAGATTGCTGGTGTTTTATAATCCACATCATTACATTAACCTAATTGGAGGTCTTATATTTTTCTGAATTCTTGTTTAGGAATTCTTTTGTCATGCCTGTTTGATTTCCCCTTAAAAAATTAGGCCGTTAAAGTGACCTAAACTTTTGGCATCTGTTCAGTACCAATATGGTTGTCCAGCTTAATGCTTAATGAAATTACTATAAGATGTGTGTGTCTTTATGATTCTTAGCTAAAAATGGTGCCATTACAAGGCATGTGTACTAGTGTATCCTTTTAAGCTTCGGTTTGTTGCTCCGGTAGTAAGTCCCAGCATTTTGAGATGCGCTAAAAATGTGAAGTTGTTCCGCTGTTCTACAGGAAGTTGATATGATGAGAAGCAGATTAGAGGTGGGGAAACAGAGGAAGATGGTTCTTGCTACTGAAGTTCGGTATGCAATAATCTTGCTTCTTACTCTAATCATGAATACGAAGATTGTGTGAATTAGCTTTCTCAAGATCGCATCTTCTGCGAATGTGACGCATCACAAGTATATATGAAAAAGAAGTTTGCTGAAAACTAATTTTCTTATTCCAATAAGTATTAATCAAAAGCTCCCTGACTGCTACACACCACACCAGCAACCTTATATACTAGGTTTATGATACTAAAGCCCATCTAAATAAAAAAAAGTCCCAACATAAATAAAATAAGATGAAAGCAACATTGATTAATCCACTGTCTCATCTCCATCAGAATGCCATTGCCATTTATTGTCATTTGTAAGTGAGATATGTCTGACCATAGTCAGAAAGTATGAAACAACTTTCTCAACATATTGTGTTTCATGTGGTGTTGTACTTTTTGTTCAGATGGTTGTGATTAATATACCGACTTTGGGATTGTATTTCAATCTCTTATTCTCTATTAGCAAATAATCAGTGAGTTTCTGATGTTATCATGAATTTCCGGCTTGGATCATTATCAAGATTGTGTGTGCAGTGGCGATGGATAGTCACGTTCCTCAATATAATGTGTCTATAGATACAACTGATGATGTTAAAAGTGCAAAGGTGTTGTGGTACCTTAATGATCTTTTGTTGTAATCCACAGGTTTCTGCGGAAAAGATTTAGTTACTTAGTAAAAAGGAAGACTAAGAATTCCTCACAGAAAGAAAAACTAGGACAGTCGCCAATTCTGCATAAGCAAACTAAACAGACTGAGAAACGTGGTAGAAAAGAAGCCACTCTTAGTATTTTACCCCCAATTTCAGAAGTTAGAGCGAAGAAGAAACAGTATGTTAGTAAAGAAGTAGCTTTGCGTGGTACATCTCCATTCGGGAAGCATCATAGGAAAATGTTAGATGGTGGAAAAGAATCTATTCAGTGCATTTCGACTATGATTCCTGATTTGAGTCACAAAGTAAGAATAGACTCCAGGAAAGCTAATTTGATGCAGAGCACGACTCCATTTTTTTACTTGAACAAGAAAGGAAGAATGTATGAAAATGGTACAGCTCCGAGCAATGCATCGACAGCTTTTGATTTGAATCAAGATGATAGTTCTATCGGGATAGAATCGCCATTGCCCAGCCGAGCGCTTATCTTTGACTTGAATGAACTCTCGGTAGGAAGCTCAATTCACAAGTGATTATTTAAATTTCTAATAACTTTCATGTATTCTAATCTACACTCAACAGACAGGTGATGAGGATTTCCAGACTGATAATGACGCGGTGAAGTATGAAGAAACCAGAAGAAGTTTAATGAGACATCCAAATGACGAAGTACAAAATGAGTTGATGCTGTCCATATGTAGAAATGCTGGTGAAGGGCCGGCTCGTGTGGGGAAGAGGAAGATCTCATGGCAGGATCCAGTAGCATTGAGAGTTTGAAGTGCCTTTTCGTAAGCTGGAGGCTATCCAATCATCAAGGTAAGTAGAGAACTTGCTCAGCCTGTAATGTCGGCTTTCATTTACCATAGCTTTACTCATTTTCTGGGACAAATACTTACTTAATACTTACTGAAAAGCACTGCCCAAGATGGCCAAACTAGAACTAATTGTTTTCTATCTAGTTTAGGATTATACCATATTGTTTGCTTTACTTTCTGCTTGAGCTCCATAGCTTCTATTGCTCGATTATGTAAAAAAGGACGCGCTTATATAGCACTAGAGTTCAGATCCATTTCTACCATAAACTTTGTTTATTTCTGATGTGAAGTAGATTCAATCTAGCTTTGTGAAGAAGATGTGATTAACTTCAGATATTGTATCTGTTATGTAGAGAGAACACCAAAAACTAGTGTGGGATTGAGATTAGATGGTTTATTTTGTGAAGAATATGTGATTCACTCTAGACTAGACGTTACCACGGTTCGGGAACTGGCGGTTCACGGTTCGGAACCGCCGGTTCCGGTTCAAGAAAAGCATGAACCTGAACCGGCCCGGCCAAGCTTGGATGGTTCCGGTTCCTGAACCGTGAACCGCCGGTGCATATCCGGTTCCGGGCCGGTTCGGCGGTTCATGTTAATTTAATTTTATTTTTACATTGTAATTCAAGTAAAAAATGTAAATATACTTGCATAAATAAAATTAGAATAAAGCGATGTACAAATGCAATTTTATTGATACAAATTACAACTTCAAAATTACCAATTACAACTTCAAAATTGCAAATTACAACTTTAAAATTACAAATTACAAATTACAATTTAAAATTTACAAATTACAACTTAAAAATTATAAATTACAAAAGACTTAAAGTCTTGATTACTTTTTACAAATTACATATTCGAAACAAAGGGGAGAAAAAAGAAATAAAAGAAAAGGACTTGAGCTCAACTTAAATTTAAAATTTAAGTTGAGATGCCTACGTATCCTCAATGCTCAATTGCATTTTGGAATCAAAGTCCACGTAGTTCTCTTACCTTGCTTACCTATTTGGCTTCATCGGAGGAATTGGCGCCTACTCTTCTTCGTCGGGGAAGTAGTCTTGGTCGGGATGTACTACTTGATTGTCTCAATCCGGTTCTTGGTCTCTAATTTCGGCGGAGCACCAATCATCAAGTAACATGGTGGCTTCCATGTTTTGCCCGGTGAGTCCACTTCTTCTGTCGTCCAAGACGTTGCCGCCAACACTAAAGGCGGACTCGACGGCGACAGTGGAAGCCGGAACCGAAAAGATCTCCTTGGCCATTGATGCAAGGATGGGAAAATCTTTCTCGTGTGATCCCCACCAATCTAGGACGTCGATTTGTTGGGGAACGGGACCTCCTTCTTCCTCATTGAATGAAAAGTGTGAGTCAAAATATAAATCTAACTCACTTGCCGAATTTGTCGTCCTTCCTCCGCTGCTGAAGCCGTATAGGTCCGCCAATTGGGATTGGGCGTCGGGGTCATCAACTTGAAAGAAGCCAAAGTTATGTGTTTGACGGGGGTCTAGGTCTTACTTGGTGGGTATGTTGTACTTGGCTTCGTAATCGTGAAAGAGAGCCCGCAAGTCGAACTCAAAACTTCTTTGGAGGGTTGGGAGGTGGGGGAGGTTTATTTGGAATGTTTGGGCTAGGTTTATGTAGTTGTCGTCGTCCTCGTCATTTTGCAAAGCTCGGAGTGGTTCAAGATCAATAGAAGCCAAATTGTTGTAATAAAATTCTAAAATTTTTAAAGTACCAACTAGTTTCCACTTTGGATCCAAAACTTTGTCAAGCAAAAAAACCGTTGGGATCTCATTGAAATACTTGAGCCATTTTTCAACCATGTAATATAAAACACACATTAACTCAAGATTGTTTGTGGAATTTTTCATTGCAGTTTTAAAACAAGTGATATGTACATGCAATGTTCTAAAACACGAACGGATGTGCAATAATACACACCCGATAACTCAACGGTGGCATTTTGAAAACCTTTGAATGATTTAAATAAGCTCATGCTTTGATCCCAACAAGAAGAGGTTAGATATAAATCATCAACAGGGAAAGTTCTATAAAAATCAACCAAATATTCTATATGCTCTAATGTAGAATGCAACATATCATATGTAGAGTTCCATCTAGTAGACACGTCTAAAGTAAAAGTTGTGTACCTTATTTTCTTCGAGTGGCAATACTTCTTCCACGCCTTGCCAATTTGAGGCTTCCAGTGGATCAAGGATACAACTGTTGTAATAGGTTGAATATGTCTTTGCCATAAAGACAAAGCATCTTGTACACATAAATTTAATATATGACAAATACATCGTTGGTGAAAATACTTACCACTTATCACCGGGGAGCAAGCCGCAATTAAATCGGGTATACTTGCGGTGTTAGCGGTTGCGTTATCAAAACCAACCGAAAATATCTTGTTGCATAACTCATAATCATTCAAAACTTGAATAATTAAATATGCAATTGCTTGTGCGGTGTGTGGTGAAGGAAATTGTCTAAAACCAATTAAACGTTTATTTAAAGACCAACTATTGTCTATAAAATGACATGAAATTCCCATGTAAGAATTTCGTTGGAAAGAATCCGTCCACACATCGGAGCAAATATTAACTTTGTGCCCCAAGTTGGATAGAAATTTTCCAACGTTTTTTTTTATCAAAAAAATGACGGTTGTTAGATCTTTGAGCAGTAGAGGGGGGAATTCTTTTTGTAGCAACATTAAAAGCGGTTTGCATAGTAACTTCATATTTTTTATCATTAAAAAAATTAAACGGCAAATGTTTCATTGCCGCCCATCTTACCATAGCATCGGTAACATTTTTTGGATCATATTTAAATAGAGGCGTACCTGTTTGAGACGATGAGCCGGCGGAGTAGTTTATTTGGCTTTGGGACTTAGTATGCCTATATTCCACGGGGTGTTTTGCCTTCAAATGGTGATGGAGAGTACCATATCCCCCACCGGTTCCAAATGGATAGACTTTATCGCAATAGTTGCAATATGCTTTGAACTCACTTGTCTCCACGGTAGTGGTCGGATCATTAGGATTTGAAATTACCATCGGGACCTTCTTGTAATGTTTGGTGAAAATATCGGATTTCAACTTGGGAGACATCTTTTTCTTTTGTCGTCCTGCGGAAGGAGGAGCATCGGCCTCCTCATCATTTTCGCCAACTTGGCCGGTGCTAGAAGGGGGGAATTGATGCGATCCATCATCGCCTTCGTCCGACGATAGATTCACATCGTACTCGAAACGCGAAGCCGAATGTGAATGCCCCCCTTGTTGGTCGTCGTCGGTGAGGGCAAGTAACAAGGCCGCATTTCGATCTTCTTCCTCCTACGAAAATTATACAACTAACTAAAAATATTAACACAAAAATAAAACACATAGACACATAGATGTTGAAAAATGAAATTATGAATTTAATAAAAATGAATTAACAAAAAACTAAAACATATTAGAACTTACTTGAGCTCGAAGAGCGGCTCGCCTTCCCACCTCCTCCGCAACTTGTGCTCTAGTAGGGACACGTCGACGACGAGTATCACTTTGATCTTGGGCAATTCCCTTGCCCCGATCACCACCACGACGAGATGAAGACATGATATTTATGGAAATTGAAAGTGGAGAATAGATAGTAGTGTGATTGTGTGAAGATGATAACGTGAACAACGTGAGTAAATTATGAGCGCAAATAACGTAAACAACTTGAGAGAATGAGGATGGAGAATAGAGAAATTGAGATTGAGAAGAGAAATTCTTATTACCACAAGAATGGGGTGAGTAGAAATGAAGAGGAGGAGGTATTTATAGGGGAAAATTGTGATTAAATTTAAAAAAAAATTCAAATTTCAGAATTTTGAAAATCCGACGGAACATCCGGTTTCGTCAACGGTTTCTGACGAAAAACGGCGGCCGCGGCAGTGGTTTCTGAAAAGGCTAGGAGTAGGCCTGAAAACTTGTCGGGAACCGCCGAACCGGCTGTTCGGGCCAAACCGGCGGTTCGGAACCGCCGGTTACGGTTTGCCACGAATTGAAACCTGAACCGGCCCGGTGGAACCGCCGGTTCCGGTCACGGTTTGAACTGCCGGTGACGGTTCCGGGCCGGTTCGTCCGGTTTGGTTCGATTTGGAGACCTCTACTCTAGACTCCTACAGAAAAGAAGAAAAGAAGAAAAGAAAAAAAGAGAACGAAAACGATACTCAGTTGATGGTAGAATCTAAAGGGTCTTGATCAGATTGAATTAGATGGTTTATTTTAACCGAGGGCAAAATCTTTTTGCCGTATAATTCAAAAAATATATGTTTTTGAGTCAACAAGTTTTTGTTATAATATTTTTTATTCATCCATGAGATAACTCAAATCTCTAAAGGAAGTGTCTACCAACTAAATTGCACTTTATCCCACAAGTGTTATATTCGGATATGTTCCTAAACCCTAAACTTTTGTGTATACTTTGAAAGTTCTTAAAAAAAAAAAGAAAGGCGCACTCTAGTCTAATGAGTGACATTTTCGAATCAACCAAGAATTGAAGTAATATAAATTAGATTACGAAATACTAATGAAATCTTTCTAAATTAAATATAAAAATTACTCCCGATTGGGAATCATTATGATTTATGAAGGGACAATTTGTACACGTAATAGTGGTTCAATGGAATGTTAAGCAAAAAAAACAATCAAAATATTGTACTACTCCGTATGTAATAAAACAGAAATTTTAATAGGAGTAATACAATAAATACTACCAAATTTGGAAACTTTTTAGCGTTGGGTTTAACGATTCAAACACCAGATTGATAGAGCCCTTAATTTCTTTCAGGCCATAATTATAGTAGTATATCTTTATATCATCATCCAAACAGCATTAAAATACCAACATACTAGTAATACTATAATTAACAATACAGAGTTCAGTCACCAAACTAATTTAAGAGATGGTTAATCTAGTACGCCCCATACGATTCACTGGACAAAAATAAAATTATATAATCTCAAGGGGTATTTTGGTTTGGAAGATTGTGTGCTGGAATTAAATATGTATTGTGTTTGGTTCATAGAATTCAATTTCACAACTCAGTTTGGTAGTTATGATAACTGTAGATTAGATTATTTAACCTACATTATTGATCATTTGGTAGCATAACTTATTTATTTCTAAAGCCTATGATTAAGGACGGGCCCGATATAATAAACTCTCATATTATAGATAAACTATCTGGTCTCCATGGTCCGATTATTTATCTGCATCAATTTTAAAACCTGACAAATCTATATTTTTACACAAATACCCTCATGATAAGGCTTATTCATGCATTTGTTTTGGGATAAATTTCTGTTCTTTCTGAAAACTAATGTGTAATTTTGAGTTTAGGTGTGTAGATATCTGTCAAGTCCAGGAGATCATATAGAGTGACCAGGCAGACGCATGATCAAGGAGAATCGAAGCGAATTACCGCTAATCGTCAAACTGACATAGGAAAATCAAGAAGAAGGCAGAAAGAGTGAAAATGGGATAAAAGATCCTTTTGCAAGGGCACAACCGACATTTCAAAGGAGGATGCCCTGGGGATCAGAGTCTCAAGCCTCACTATATAAAGGGATGGAGATTGAAGAATGAGGCAGCTCTCCTTCTTAGCTCAAGTCTCTCGCGCTCATTTTCACTTCATATTTCTTAATGCCTACCAAACTTGTAAAGTGTCTTATACTCTCTCCATCTCAGTCTCAGTCTAAGTGACAAATTTTTTTATTTTTTGAGATGTCCACTTTAAATATAAAAACATCACTCTATCTTACTTTATTCACTTTACTGAATTATAAAATAACACTATATAAAATTCCGTGGTGAATTAGAAATACTCCACTTGTAGTAGGACGGAGAGAGTAATAAGAAATTGAATAGTCTTTTCGCAATGATATAAAAATAGTCCGTATCTGATTTTTCGTAAACCACGACTTTTAGGGATCTCATAGTAATATAAAATGAGTTTTTAAAAATTGGAATAAGTGGCAATTATTATACAGCTGTCGGTTGTGGGTGTGATTCATCTGAATTAACAAATTATCTCATCTCTCTCTCTCTATATCTATATCTAAGTTAGAGAAGAGAGGGGAGAGGAGAAGTGAGAAATTGAAATCATGTCGGGTAGATGCGAACTCTTCTGTGCAATCGTGCTCGCCATCTTGATCCCACCTCTCGGTGTTTGCCTCCGTCATGGCTGCTGCACCGTAAGCTCTCTTTCGCATATTTATATAACCCGATTGACTTGACTTTCTAGGTTTTACCATCGCTTTCTGTTTGTGCAGACTGAGTTCTTCATTTGCTTGCTTTTGACTATATTGGGATATATTCCTGGAATCATCTACGCTCTCTACGCTATTATCTTCATCGATCAAGACCGATTCCGTCGCGATTACTATCAGCAGCTTGAGTAGATTGCTGTGTTTCTCCTGACAACGTGTTATCATGTCGATGTTATGTTTTGAGATTTGATTTTGTAATTGCTCATCTCTCTTCTAGATCATCTGTATTACTGCTCTGCTGTTAATGGATGAAACTAGGGCTTTCTTTCCCTTCTTGATTTTTGCTTTTATCATTCCAATAAGTGGATTGATTGTGATCTCAATTCAGTGTAGCATTTCCGAAAAATACATAATTGTGGTTAAATCTTCATAACTAAACTTCTCTACCCATCTTTACTTAATACAGAGTCTTAAATGATTAAAAAATACTATGAAAGGTTTCACTTTTCTGCTGGAAAAGAATACAAACCAAAATGGTGACATTAGTGGAAATTTTAGGCGCAGATTAGGCTAGTGTTTGATGTGTGTGGGGAGCCAAATCCATGTGCAGTACTCCCTCCGTCCCCGATTAAGAGTCACTCTTTTCCATTTCGATCCGTCCCCGATTAAGAATCACTCTTCCTACTTATTATATTTGGATATAAAAAATACCCTAATTGTTGGCAAAATTTACACAAAATGCCATTATTTACATTAAAAAAAAGAAATGGAAATGGAAACAGCAGTCAACTCTCGATACTCTCTCTCATTCACTCTCACTCTCGATTCTCTCTCATTCATTCTCACTCTCGATTCCTCCGCCTCACTTACTCTCCCCATCCGCCTCCCTCCGAATCGGTGGACACTATCGTCCCTAAAACACCGCCCGATTGGGTTGACGACGACGAAATTGGTCATCGGTTCGGGGTTCACGGTGTTCCACCGTTCATAGGCGACAACGGGGCTGAAGGTCCGACACCTCCCGATTTGTTCTTTTACGGATCTGAAACTGAAGCTCCGTCCAAGGGTTTCGACGGATCTGAAACTGCAGATCCGTCCGAGGGCTTCTACGGTTCTGAAACTCTACCTCCGTCCCCATTAATCGACGGATCTGAAACTTTACCTCCGGTTGTGGTGTTTGACGAATCTGAAACTCAGCCTCCGTCGCAGCCGTTTGGCTGGTCGGAGACCAAGCCGCCTTCACATCATGTGAATTGGGGGGAAAGTGAAACACCTTCCATTGGTTTGGATGACATCGAAGAATGCACGGCCGCAGCAATGCTGCCGGCGGTGGAGCCAAACAGGGAGTACACCGACAATGAAAAAGCAATGCTATTCATCATGTTTCCTTGCCTCAAGGATCTCATCTAATTTGTGAGTTTATTCCTGATTCAAAGCCATCCCCTTTTTAGGGTTTAGAGGCTTCTGATTTTAGAAAAATGCAGCTTATTTGTGATGTAGAATGTTTATGTGCATTGCTCCATGTTTATGTGAAATTGAGCCAGTGGGAATTGATGATGAATGTTTATGTGATATTTGATGATGAATGTTTATGTGATACTGAGGCAGTGGGAATCGATGATGAATGTTTATGTGCATTACTGTGGCTGTCGTAAGTGTATTGTGTTGCCCCTACGCCTTGTAATGTTGTTCATATGCCCTGTGATGAAGATTTTCTGATTACTTAGCTCAGCCACCCCAGTGTATGGTTGGAGGCTGTTGTAAGTGTAATGTGTTGCCCTTATGCCTTGTGTTGTTGTTCATATGCCATGTAATGAAGCTTTTCTGAGGGAAAGCTCAGCCACCCCTGTGTATGGAGGCTGTGTTAGTGTCCTCTGAGGTCCCTATGCATTGTTTTGTTGTCCATATGCCATGTGATGAAGATTTATTGTGGGAAATGCAAAAAAAACCACCCCTATGAAGGGTTTGGAGGCTGATTTCATGTGATAATACAAACAATATTCACTGATTACTTAATAGGATGTACAGTGATGATGTTTATACAAAATACAGCCTAGTTAGCTTAGTAAGCCACCCCCTATGAAGGGTTTGGAGGCTGATGCCATGTGATGAAGATTTTCTTATGGCAATAACAAAAAATGCAGCATATGCACAAAAAAAAGTTTACATCTTAAACACAAACATAAGTTGGTGCTTATACTGTAAACTCCATCCCCTAATATTATGTCTAGTACCCTAAAGCATGGTTAAGAGGCCCTATGTCATATGTGTCTCCAGCGTTGTTTTCAGGCAGCTTTAGGTACTCTAAACTCTCTCTCACCAAACCCTCTTCAACATGAAGTTGTAAAGGCAGCCCTCCTGTTCTTTGCAATATGTCCTTGTTTAAGTGAAGGATTTTGTAGTCATTCTTCCCATGCACTTCTAATATTGTTGTGAAACAGCTTTGCAATGTGATGAATACTCTATTGAGAGTTTGTGGTGAGAGTTCTTCAAATGAGGTAAACACATTCCTCAGTAAGTCATCTACATTGGTGGCTATTTTGTTATCTTGAAGTGATGTATTGCCCTAAAATACCCAAGGTCTAATACATTTGTGTCTGGGGAGTTGGGTGGTTGGCTAATTAGATGGAATTCAAACCCATCAGTACTAGCAAGTGACTCAAACTGTTGGTCAGCAGCTCTTAGGTGAGGTTTGGCATTATCTTGCTGGATGAAAATCTTCTTGCTTGCATTGGCTGGCCACTTGGCCTTAATTGTTGGTATAATCTGTGAATGATATGTGTATGCGACTAAGTGATGATATTAATAATGTCTGATAGCTTTAATGACAGAAAAAAAAATTGGCATACCTGGTTTAGGAGACAAGCTTTCATGACTTCCTTGTTAATTGATTGAATAGGCTTTGTCTCAATTGTCCCTTTTGGCCTGTTCTTTGAACTTCTTTTGGCTGGTACTTCCTCTGTGAACGGGAATAAGCCTATTTTACCATCAAATATGATTTCCCCATCACTGCCAATAAGTGGCCTACTGACAGCAGCCATGAACATCACTTTAGTGATGAATCTCTTGGACTTACGGGACTATAAGGCTCATCCTCATCCGGCAAAAGGTAGTATCTGTCTGATGTCTTTGTCATGTAGAACCATTTCTCGTCAATATGAACAATGTTGTGCATTGAATGGTAAAGAAGTTTACCTTCAGCTAATGTTGGCTGAATATGAGCAAGACACCATTTCATCCTTGCAATTTTAGGCTTGACAGCACTTGTATGAGGTTTCAGATGATTACTCTTAATAAATCTACCAATTGTTGTCTTGCTTAGTTTCATCTTAGAAGCAACCTTCCTTATTGTTGATCTCTCAAGCATGGACAGGTTTCTAAACTTTTCTTCATCTAGCATGAGTTTATCTTTGTGTTGATAACTCGTTGCTTTGCCTCACATCATAACAAGTTCTCCTCTGTCTATTTGCTGTTTGCTGAGCTTCCAAATTCTCAATACTGTCCTTTTATGGATGTTGAATCTTTTGGCTGCCTCTGTAAAGGAACCTCTTGGCAGCACTCCAGCTTTACTTTGTTGTAGAAGAAACTGCGCAATGAGGTTTTTTTCTTGGTTGTTCAACGCTAATGAGACATGCTGCCTTCCACCCTGCTCCTGCTCCTGCTCATGGTCCAACTCTCGGACCACCTCAAGCTCCATTGCCCAGTGATGAAGATTTTCTGAGGGTATTTCACTTTAAATAGGTTTTCCTTTTTTTTGTTTTGGTTGGTGGAAGTGAATGAAGTAGAAATGAATGTATTTATAGGAGTAGTTGGACTTTGAAATCTCTTGTAAATATTCCCTCCTTGGTTGTACAAATTCCCTCCATGGAATGAAATTGGCATTCCCTCCTTATTTTTTGGAAACCGTTTGAATGAGAGCCTTGTGTTTTCAATCATCTTCTCTCTTCATTTTTTCAATGGCAGTGTAGTTTTTCAATGGCAGCCAATTTTGCTAACGCCAAGTTTAATTAATTAAATGTAATCAATAGAATTTATTTAATCACTACACCATTATCTCTTTATCCAAAATTTATTTGCACATTGAATAGTTCAAACAAATTTTGTTACACAAAAAGTCAAAGAGATCCCACATTTCACTACCTAACTCCATTCATTACACCACACATTCAAACACTTCCTTAAAACTCGTGCCCAATCAAAGAGTGACTCCTAATTGGGGACGAAGAGAGTATAATTTAACATCATTAAGGGTTTCTTTTTGCCATATGTTCACAAATACTCGTCTAGTTATTTCACATAATAATAAGAAGATAACACCAATACAAGCATGGAAAATATCTTGGAATAAAATAAAATTATCATCTCACAAAATTTAACATGACCAAATAAACATTTCTGAAAAAACTAATGACAAAACAAGAAAGACTATGAAATCCTTCATTCTCGAGCAATTATGGCCTTTGATTAGCCACAATGCACAACCAAAATCTCTTTTTATAAACTAAACTTTTCCTCTATTAATACAACTATTATGACCTCAACCAAAAAATATACACCCAACCAACATCACCTGTTGGCAGCCGGAAGCACCAGAGAGCATATTTCATCTGTGAGGTTACAAGTCGCGTCGCTTCTACAACAGGCTCTCACAGGCAGCAACATCAGACGCCTGCGCATCCAGCAACACCTTCCCAGCTGGGTCGGAGCTAACAGTCTTCATAACAGCAACCACGACGGCCTTTTGGAAGTAGTCATCACCCACCTTTCCCACAATCTCCCTCACGACCTTGAACTCCAGTGCCCCTGCCAAGACAAGTTCCCCAATAATCTCACCAAAATTAGCTGGAGCTTTTGGGAAATCAATGCCAAGATCTTCCAGTAGCACTGCATATCCAAGACACCCAGTTCTGATGTCCTCTGCATTAACAGCCTTCTTCTCAAACAAGTAGTTCACAAGTTTAGAAACTGGTTCAACACAAGGTGGGGCTTTCTCCAATCCGAGTGATATAGCTTCTTTGACAAATTCAGAATGATATGCAGGGGAATTCAGTTCTACAACACATTCCAATGCTTCACCGAGAAGTCTGATACTAAAGTATTCCTCTATCACCGATTTGGCCTTTCTCTTAAAATCGTCAAGACTCAATTTTGCAGTTGGAGGCGACAGCTTGTCAGCAACTTGAGCTATGGGTTTAACTGGAGCAGGTGCTTGAGATACAGGGTCCACAATGAGAGCCTGAGCAGGCGCACCCGAACCCTGCAAGAGGGCACTAGTTTTGATACCGATGAAACCACCAGTACCTTGAGGTAGGAATCGTGGGTTCACCGATGATGTCTTCCCTGCCAGTGGAGGCTGAGCACGTGCAGGAGGCTGAGCCATTGATCCATCACCCCTCGGCATATTTCGAGATCTAGGAACCTCCCAATTGTCATCCATTCCTGGCATCCCGGGCATCTTCCTTGCTCCAGGCATCCCTGGCATCATACCACCTGTACCAGGCCGATTCATTGGAAAGCCAGTAGGAGAGAGACCCCCTTGACCCCCAGCTGCCATTGCTCTGCTGTTTCTCATTCCAGCAGTGGCACCTGGACGTAATCCCAGATTCTTTTCAGCTTCCGAGTGAATCTCAGTAATGGTTTTGGCTTTTACCTAGTAAATCACAACACAAACTACATAAGATATAACCAAAGGAAAATCGCACAAGAGAATCAAAAGCTATGAAAGCTACCTCTTCGCGCCTTGGTACCCAGTTGTTTGCACGCGTATCTAGAACATCACGTATCATAAACCTAAGCCGTGCGGCCAGCTGAGGGTGTGTTCCCAACTCCTTCATGCGATTGAAATATGTATCATTAATACGCTTTGATTTTTGGTTCTCATCAAGCTGTTTCCCAATTGTGTTGAAGAACTTGCAGATGGCCTCAACATTTTCCTCCTCCGGACAACTTGAACTGTCCTGTCCCAGGAGTTCCTGCTCAAACAATTCTACGTTAAACATATTAAAGAGAAAAAAGGTCAACTTCTGCAATAAAAGAACAGCAAAGGCCATGCATAATATGAGATATAAAAGGAAAACCTGAACTATATGATGAACAATCCTCTCAGGAACCATCTTCTGTTTCAGAAGTTCACCAATTAAGCGAATATTTCCAAGCGTTCGGATTTTGATTAACCTCTCCTTATCCCTCCTCTCTAATTCTTGCTCAGGAGCAGTCATCTGCCTGACCTCTTCCCTCAATTTGTCAGCACCTTCAAATTCCTCCTGGCAGATATTCAACAGAATTCGCTTAAATGTAATCTCTTTACCACCGGGCTCCTCTGATGGGAATGGAGGAAGCTTCGCATTAAGGTCTGAACAGAGCAATGCATACATGAAGCAAAATGTCGGCTCCAGCACAGCCTTGTCAAATATCAAGGAGATAACTCCCTGATGACAAAAATAAAAGCTCTTAGGCAAAAACAAATTATGGCGTATCAAGAACAACAGGATGAATAACAGAACAACCAGCATCAATATATTTTTACCTTCAAAATTTCAGCAGTTGTTATCCCAGAGTCTATTAACTGACCCTTCAGAATATCAAATTTCTCAGGAGTCAGCTTGTTCAAAATTCTGCATGAAAGAAACAGTGATAAGGCACAAGTAAATATAGCCAGCCATTCAAAAATCCAACCTAAAACACCAATTTATACTATTTCCAGTGTTGTCTCTTAAATTAAAGGGACAGTAAAAGATAGATATACATGCATCAGATAGATATAACATGCACAAAATAGTTTTACCCCTTCACTGTTTTTAGAACACGGTCCACCTCAGATAGATTTCCCCTTCGAGCAGACCAAGGTGCATCAGCCTTAATTAGAGTCTGCGCAACCTGTTTCAGGGGCAGCACATGAATACACTCAATTTCTTCACAAAGAACCCAAAACAATTGCAAAGCATCTAATTATGACTAGCATGAACTCTCTGCTTCCCCTATTATCACACCTAATATGACAAACTGGGGAATCATGGAAGAGAAATAGAAGAGAGAAAACTAGGTATACATGAGGGATCTACAGATGACATATACAACCTAAAAGAGTGGAGCCAAGAAACAAACCACAGGGAATATTCTTCTTTTAACCTCTTTATATAAACAACACAAACAACCCCCTTAGAGAAATAAAACAAACTTCAGATCACATTAGTACAAACATGAGTTTGATCTTGCTTATTGTGTTTCAAAATTTTATAGTACAATACACAGTAAATTATCAGAGGTACTTACCCCTTGGTTCGAAGATATCTGTGATCTGGAAAACTGTGTTTGATCTTGCTTATTGTACTGGTTCTCGTCTTGCTGCCACCTGCCATTAATGTCTCTGTCTCTTGCTGACTCCCAGGATCTCTCCTCTGCAGGAGTAGGCAACTGTGTAGAACGATTACGCCAGTCACGGTTGTCCAGCTCAGAGAAACGGCTCAAGAGCTGATCAGGAATCTATATCAATTTAAATAAGATAGGATTGTCAAGTTACCAGGCGAAATAATACTCTAGTAAATTGTAACTATACCCCAACACTGCAAAGTATATCTAGATATAAATTAAATAGGAGAATAAAGTATCAAATGAGATAGAGTGATTATCTTATTCATAGTGAAACTTACAACATTGCTTTCTGCACGACTCTGGCTCACATCGGTACCATAAAACTCAGCTTCAACTTCTAGTTTAACTTTCAGAATTTTCTCTGGGATGGTTACAACCTACAGAAGATTACAGAAAATCATTGACAAACAGGGAAGAAGAATACACAATTTTCATCTGTACCATAAAACTCAAACAAGAAAGAAAACCATGTCACTACAGAAAATCAGAAAATGTATGAATACAGGCACAACAATTGACAAACATGGAGGAAGTCCCACTTAAGTATAGTTGATTGAGATGAGTAGATTGCAAGCTTCGAATAAACTAGATTGTATATCAGCTAAAATCCATCAAATAATGTACATCTCTATCCTTGATTAGGTAATGACAGACCCAAAATCATGTAGGGACTGGAAAAGGAGCACTCAAAAGTCACATGCTAAGAAACTGGAAGAGGCAGAAACTAATTTCATATATTTTTGAGAAAGGAGAAACTATATCTTCATCTTGCACTAAATGTTGAGATGAAAGGATAATGTGTGCAATGTGTTATGAGAAACCACCGTAAACTAGCCATAGGTTATTTACTCAGGAACAAGGAGACCAAGAAGAAGCCTTACCTCCTCCCTTAGCTTAAGTAACACATCTCTAGTGTAACGGATCCGCTCATGACCATCAAATCGAGATTCTCCAGTCTGTAATGCATATGAAAAGAAAGTTAAAACTTGCATAAATGAGAAATAACAATTATGACTATGTCCTATTATTCCACAGTTTTTTTTCTAGAGCTCCATGTAGTTTACATAGAGAATTGGTTCTTAATAGAATGAGAGAGTAATAATGAAGAGAAAAATGACGAACCCACAGAACGTACGAACAAATAACATTATGGGGC
This sequence comes from Salvia splendens, assembly GCF_004379255.2. Lineage (NCBI taxonomy): Eukaryota > Viridiplantae > Streptophyta > Magnoliopsida > Lamiales > Lamiaceae > Salvia > Salvia splendens. Next base: position 16,414,934 of record NC_056036.1, on the reverse strand, counting down.
CGGACTAAGGGACAGGTATACGTGTTTATACTACTGACAGGATTTGCTTGTACCTGAACTGCTAATATTCTAAATGAAAACAAGTATTCCCTTTCCGGAAAGGTATACATGCAATGCAACTGCTAAAAGAGATCCAATTACTTGACAAAAACACTGGTAGCAGTAGCATATATACAATAAGCAATTGAAAATTGCACTTCAGTTACACATTTTTAGGCACATATAATTACAGCAATTACTCTCCTTGTGAGAGAAGCCAACTTAATGATTTCAACTTGTAAAGAAAATGCAAAAATGGAACTTCAATCCGTGTTGAAATATCCAGACTTACAGGAAAAATAACACTATAAGGAGGTTCCTTGGGGAAAAATACACCAAAAACCCCAGAGCAATTCGCAAAAGATAAAATTAAATGCAAACCCTGCGTAAAGCATCGCATGTAAACCAATGCAAATAATTCTGAGGTGTATATTTTCTTAAATGTAAACAATTGAAAACCTTTTATACTTCAGCATTGGGTTATTCAATGGAAAGATAATTCGATAATTCTCAGGCGCATATTTTTTTACATGAACTGAAACTGAATTAAACACAATCTTGGAGAAAAATTTTAACAGAAGACAATTTGGAAAGTATGAGAAGAAAGCCACGAGGATCAACACGGAGTTTTATAAAAAAATCTTTTCCCTAAACCATTGAAAACCTAATGCAGAAATCTAAAAGGTTTTCAAAAAAGGCAGATTTAGATACAAAACCACCAAAAGACGAATCGGGTAAAAAAAAACACAAAAATAACAACACAGTATACCAGTAATAAAGCTTAAATCTTTAGTCTGTAGATGCACTAGAAGATGATGAATTAATAAATCGACCTAAAAGAGGTAGAAAGAAATAAAAAAAGGCTAGATCTGACACCGAATTGCAAAAAATCACCGACCGTGAAGGAAGCAGCACCGCCGCCATGGGGACGCAGCAGGGGGAGATCGGAATTGGCAGCCGCCGATGAATCAAAGCGTGGGGCGAATACTCTGGTTCCGCCACGAGTGCCGCCACCTGGTCTCAAGCTCAAAAACGTCTGATCAGCCTGCATAACTCTCGCAAATCAAAATTCACCGCGCAGTTGAATCCGCCACAAAGCTTCGGAGCGTAAAATATATAGATATTTATAATTCTTACATATATACAGATGTATATACGTGAAGAGATAGGAAAGGAGGAGATTTTAGAGAGAGAATTATTGCCTTTCCTCTCTCTATTTGGGAGGAGGAGAGAAGATGGCATTGGAGTTGGGTGCCTTGTGTATATGGACAGGGAGAGAGGAAAAACCCTTATTTTTGGAGGGTATTATTGGAAACATTGGATTGCGTACGATATTTTTCTGTACAATATTAGCATATCAATTTGCACTCCCAAATTAACCTATTTTTCCGATCAAAATTGCAATACCCATTACTGGAGTTGGGTTGTTTTACTTTTACTTGGCCCATATTCAATTTTTATTGGAAATTTTATAAATACCTATCACAACATTCATTTTATTGTTTTAAACTAAAATCAGCCATAAAGTACCTACTAACTTCGATCGAGAATACAAATATATAAAAATTGCATGAAAAAAAACCCTCAAAAACACTCTGGATAAGTTGCAGTGACGATCCAGATGAAGTGCATGGAAAAATTTCTCAAAAACACTCAGAATCTTCTCTGTTGGATAAAATAGTAGTAGTATTAATCAGCTGTGTTATGGATCCATTAATCTTCTCAAGTTACTCAGTGTCTTTTTGCTTGGAATGATGCATATAATTGAACAATGAAATTAGTGAGCATTACTTTGAGTGGTAGGATAAATTGATGCAAACATTGCAATATAATCCACTATTTACTTTGATAGATTTTGATATAGTATTAATTAATTTCGACTTTTCAGCTTGTTTGAACATATTATCCTTCAAATACTCAATCCTCCTATGTTTTATCAATCTATTATATTAATCAAATTAAAACGCCTCCCCTCAGAATTTTCAAAATTACAACATAGATTTGCTATAACTATAATATAAAAAATTCTCAAACTACGAAGCCAAACAATTGTGTTACCAATAGTCTCCACAGGAACACTCTCCATGTTGAAAATGGTGAAATCTATTGGCATCTCTCACAGTGATTTTCCTCCCACTAATCTTAGACACATACTTGGTAAAAGTATGACAATCCAAACACACCCTAAGATTCTTAATAATCCTAATCTCATCATCTCCATCTTTACACATCATAAGCCCAAAAGCAATAGCCAGTTTCTCACTATGAACCTTCACCATCATCTCCTTCTCCTCCTCCTCCACATCATGCAAAGCCATCACAGTCTCTGCAACATACCCTTCATCCTTCATCTTCCCCATCACTTGCTCCAGCGCTGCGTAGATCTCCCCCGACTGAGGGTGGGACCGGTCACCCGACGTGAAGACATGTGCCCGCCCCTTCACCTCGATCAAGGTGCACCCGGGCGTCTTCCCCCTCCTCCTCACCACTTGACGTAAAGAAGCAGCCTCGGAGAAGTTGCTATTGGTGGAGTGTATATTTGAGAGGAGAACATGGTAACCTATGTTTCCTGGATCCAATTCAAACAGCCGAGCAGAGGCCAGGCGCGCCAACTTAGTGTCCTTGTGGACCATACAGGCTCCTAGCAACGCACCCCACTGAGCAGGACTGGGTGCAAAGTGCATCTTCTTGGTTATGAACTCAACGGCTTCCTCCAGCTGCCCACCCCGGCCAAGAATATCCACCATGCACGCGTAGTGCTCGGATTTGGGCTCAAATCCATGAACATGGATCATGGAATGGAAGACTCTTTCACCTTCTTCCACCAAACCGGCATGGCTGCAAGCATACAGAACCGATAGATGAGTTACACCTGTTGGAGGGATCCCGGCCTCCTGCATTTCTCGGTATAACCTCAGCGCCTCCTTCCCCTCTCCATGGAGGCCATAGCCGGAGATCATGGCATTCCAAGTCACTGCATTCCTCTCATCCATCGCATCAAATAATCTCTTAGCCTCATCAATGCTCCCACATTTCATGTACATGTCAATTAAAGCAGTTGATATATAGATGCTAGGCAATAAAGACTCCTTTTTTATCAAACGATGAAGCCATTTCCCCAACCCTAAAGCGCCAAGCTGAGAGCAAGCCGAGAGAATAGTGGTGATCGTGACAGGATTAGGCCGAATATCGAGCTCCTGCATCTCCTGAAAAAGGGATATTGCCTTCTCTGTGGCACCGTTCTGAGCATAACCCGATATCATAGCATTCCATGAGGCTAGGGGCTTCTCCGGTAACTCATCGAAGAGGCCCCTAGCAAGCTCAAGCTCGTTCAGCCGGCTGTAAACCGTCGTTAATGCAGTTGAGACAGAGGAATTGGAAGCAAAACCAGACTTTACACAGAAGCCATGGATGGTTCGAGTAAGATCCAAACGACCAAACGGATGGAAAACTGGTATCAAACCAACTAAACTACTCGAGCTAACCCTGTTCTCTGATGAAAGCAGTTGTTGAAACAGCTGCAGTGATTTCTCAGCTTCATCGTTACAAGAAAAACCAGATATCATCGCGTTGTACGCAACCAAATCTGGCCTCCTAATCAGCTCAAACAACAATCGAGCGGTCGAGACACACCCACATTTCGAATACAAAGAAACCAAACAAGTAAGCACGTGCTTATCGAAATGGCAACCAACCTTGATAGCCAATGCATGCACCATCATCCCATCTCTCAAACGTTGCAGCTCAGCCACGGCAGAGAGCGCAACAGCCAATGTGGTAGAATCAAGCCGCGCTGCCATCGAAATCATGTCACGGAACACCCCAAGCGATTCATCGAAGCAGGAATTCTTCACCAAACCGGATAGCAACGTGTTCCAAAGAACCGTATCTGGCTGCGATATTTCGTCGAACACATTGCGCGCAATCCTAATCTTGGAAAATTTGGTGTAGGCGTCGACTAGCGCTGAACCCACAAACGCATCTGATCCAAAACCAGAAACCAACGCGTGCCCATGAAGCAAAACCGCCACTTTCTCATACGCGGACGATGAGAATGACGAGAAAGCGGAGATAACAAAGGAATAAGTGAAATTATCAGGTTTGAGCTCTGTTTTCCGGAGAAGAGTGTTGTATACGGATAGGGAGTCGAAGGGGGCGTGTCTGAGGCCTTTGATGAGGACATTGTAGAGGAAGAGATCGGGGGAGTCGATGTTGGCGAAGAGGAGTTTGGCTTGCGCCTGAGCTTTGAAGTCGAGGAGTTTTTGAATGAGTTTTGTGACGATGAAGTTGTCACGAAGATGGCCATTGTGAATGATTTGGGCATGGGTCTGATTGAGGTGAGAAAGAGTGGTCGACTGATTGATCAAGTTTAACAAGCGGTTTCTGTCTCCTGGATTAGCAATGGCTCTTAACGCCATTGGAGTTGCGTTGTTCATCTCATTTTAACATGCATCTTTATTCCGTACAACACTGATTTTGAGCAAGTTCATTTTAACTTTTTAGTTGCATTATTTTATTAGGGCATTCACAATGCAGTCGTGACCCAACAATTACTCCATCCTCCACTGTTAATAGGATTCTCGTTTTTTTTTTCTTTTTGGTCCGTCTATGAATAGGAGTCTCGATTCATAATTACTACTCTCTCCGCCCCAACTAAGTTGAGACATAACTTTTGGGCACGAAAATTAAGAAATTGTGTTAAAAAATATGAGAGAAAAATAAAGTAGGAAAAATAAAAATAGAGCAAAGTAGATATGGAATAAAATAAGAGTGATTGAATGTTTTGTTTTTTATTAAAAAAGATAGAGTAAACTTAGTTGAGACGGGGGAGAATAAATGATAAAGAGACTTCACATTCCACTAACTCAACACATTCAAATTTCATTAAAATTAATACAGTACATATAAGTGGGACTCATATTCCACTAACTTTCTTTCACCCACTGTTCTTAAGTATTTCTTAAAACCCGTGCCGAAAAGAAGTGAGCCTTCTATTCACCGACAGAGGGAGTACATTGTAGCACGAAAAACGAGAGTGCGGCCTCCTAGCAAACCGCCCCGAACGCGGCTGCAATCCCACGTAATTTTTATTTTTTGTTTTTTATTATTAAAATACCCCACTTCCATCTATTTATCACTTATTTTCTCTCACTATGGATCCACATGTATTTTAGTAAATTTTTTAATATCTAAACTATTGCATTTTATAGGTATTTATTTTTCAATTTTAATTAATGTAATTTTCAATTATTGTGACTGGATTGATCTGAAATGGAGCTAATTGAGTGTAAAAATTGATCTGAAAGGAGCTAATTGCTTGGATATATTGTGACTGAATTGATAAAAGCTTTTTGATATCTAAAAAATAAAGTTGGGGCTGAAATTTTTTAGGTAACATTGTGGATGGACTTTGGAGAGAATGATTTGGTTTAAGGTTAAAACTGTATTAGCGCGATTTGTTATGGTTTACAATTTGAAAATTGAGTAACAAAATGTTAAGTTTCATCGGTAATGATTTATTAATGAAACTTTATTTGTGGAGTAGCTTTAACATGTTGCTTTTTAATAGGCTGTCAAAGGTTGGGCAGCATGAGGGTTGTCAAATCGTGCGGATTGGGTCGTTATCGGATCAATCCATTATCGACCTAACCTTATCGTGTCGCAACCCAATCCAACCTGAAATCATCAGGTTCTTATCGTGTCTCTATCCAACGGGTTCGTGTAGGATTCGTGCGTGTTATCGTGTACCAAAAAAAAAAGTCATCCCTCTATTAATGATAGTTTGTTAGCTTGACACGACACGATAACGACTAAAATATGATGTTATTATACGATTTAAACATGATATTACACGATAAAATAAAAAATTACAAAATTAAAATAATTATTTTCTTAATCAAAATAATAAAATTAAAGTATAGTAATATTAAATGTAACTAATAAAATTAAATAATTAAAAAAATTAATTTTTAATAAAATCTAAGCATATTTTCTTAAAATTCATAAAAAATTAATTAATATTTTTTAATTAATAAAATTAAAGTATAGTATATTTTAATTAATTAAAATTAAAATATAATATTTTTTAATTAATTAAAAATAAAGTATAATATTTTTTAATCAATAAAAATAACTAAAATTAAAGTTTAATAAGTTTTTAATTTATATAAAGTAATTATTTTTTTCTTAACGTATAACACTAACCCGACCCAACCCGTTATCTTCGGGTTCTTATTGGGTCGACCCTATAAGGACCCAAATCATCAACGTGCAAGTCCGAGTCGTGTTAACTTTGTGCGGGTCCGTATCGTATTATCGTGTCGTATAAAAAATTGTCAGCCTGCCATCTCAATTTCTTATTAGTGGTGTATTTCTTTGTTTATCCATTTATAAAATGACAGGCGTTTTTTTAAGATAATAAATACACCATGTGTTTGTGTTATACAATTATCTTGCCCACTTTGCATGAAATTGATGGATAAAACTCTGACTTACCTTTGTTATATGAGTAATGACTTAATAAATTGGGTTACAAAATTAAATCTTTTAATCAAATATATGAAAGATAGTAATGTGGAATTATAATTTTTATACATTGCCTCAAGTAAGAATGTGTTGTCTGAAAATGTTATGATGTACTTAGATTTTTTATTACATCCAAGCCAACGAAATATGAGGTGATAAATGAATCTTATAATCCAAAGACCAGACTTTTAAACTTTAGTAAACAATAACTTTAAACATTGCTCCAAGCTATTAATATGGTCCGAGTTGAGTTCCAAATAACTTATCACAACAATTTTATGTGTATAGAAAGTATGACTATCCTCACTACTCACTTCAACTTTTCATTTTTGAGATAAAACTTACAAATAATGAATATCAGAATTTCACTGTAATTTTCCTTGTATATTTCAACTTGTGTGTCAATTTTCCCTTTGGTTGGTTTTAGGGAGGTAAACAAAGTACAAACAACACAAAAGAATAAATGTAACTTGAATTTTTCTAACCTACCTATAACACTGAAGCAAGGCAAGTAAAAGAGCACAAAAAACACCCATATAACAAAAGCTCGAGTCCTTACATAGCTATTCTTGTATGCAAGAGCTTTAGAGCTGTTTTAATACCCATATATCGATGTTTCATCATTGCTCCGAGCTGGTTTCATCTGTAGTAAATGGGTCCTAAGGCTGGATTCTTCCACCTATCAAAATAAATTCCAACCTCATCAGCTATTTCATGAGGTCAACTTACAAAAAACAGGAAACAAAATGCCATATCTTCAAGAATCAAGATTACTCATTTGATGCTAGATTGAAAACAGTAACATCTAAGTAATAGTATCTGTTATCCTCGTATTTATTCACCGGAACTGGACTACTATTTTGTAACTGAGCATGAGTATGGCAGTACCACTGAGTCTCATCATGTTATACACATAAGAAGCACACACAAAGGAAGATGATAGGATTATTAATCCTTTGACCACAATGCTTGTTCCTACCTGTAATTCAGCTATGGAGATCAACAATGATTCATATTCATCAAAGATAGCTCTTCCCTCTATTACTACATCAGCAAGGTCAGATGCCAAGGAGTGCATCCTATTAACCTGCAAAATTGGAACATCAATTCTTGAGGCTGTTGCTTTGAGTGATACTTTGCACCAACTACTGAGTCCTAAAAGAGTTCCTTCATAACATCCAGAAAATGGATAAAGTGTGATATGAGAAGCACCTAAATGGATCAACTAAATGGCACTTGGAGTAAACTACAGAAGTTAATTAATTAAAACCCAATATATCACCTTCAAGAGTACGGAACGTAAGGAGGACCCCATTGCCTGCATCACATCAACAGCCAAGCTTACAGCCTCCTTAATTTTTTGAATGCTACCCTAGAAAATTTAGATATAGTGAAGTTGTTTATCTTATACCAAAGTAGTTGTTCCTTGCTCTTAAATAAATTACCATAGAAAGTAGTCCACTACATACCCTTGCTCCTCTTATTACCGGAACAAGAACTGTGCCAGCTTGTAGATCCTCTATGGCCCAACTTAATGAGCTAATATGATCCATTTCAGTTGATTTCCACTCTTCAAGTCCACAAATCTGAACATTTTGTATAAGAATTAGAAAAGGCATAAATCCTTAGCCGTGTATATTGTATAGAACAACATGACATGAAGGGATTAAGGAGAAATATATAGTCTATGCTTGTTTAGTTTTACAGTAGAAAATTACAGAAAAAACAGATGATAATTAATACGATGAAATATTTCAGAAAATGGAAGAGAATAACAGTAGCATCTAAGTAAATTGAAAAGAACTGAAGCGAGCTGCTTCGTTGTCATTAGAATTATGCTCAAAATAAGAGATGCATTACTTGATTGTCCAAAATTGTGTAAAGCTTCAACTTGAGCTTCAATTTCTGAATCTCAATCCTTTTCTCTATTATTGAGTCCCAAACAGCAACAATTTCCATCCACACACTGGACAACACTTTCTGCACCATCCAAATAAAAAAAGGAGCTTATAATTTCTAGGAGTTTGTTAGAAGTTAAAACAAAATAAGACATGAAGGAATGAAATTAATTATATATCTGCACATCTTACTTTATGCAATGGAGTACAGAAGCATGATGAACTTAAATTGAAAAATAGGGACTGCCTAAGGGAATGATAGAATTTATTCCAACTATGGAAAGTATAAAGAGGTTATAACTATAGATGCAACATTCAGAACTTGCTACAGCTCAACAAGGTAACTGCATACCTCCGTTTTTACTTTCTGAGATTGCAATGCATCATCACTCCGAGCATTTGCATATCGCCATTGCAAGAGTCTATTGTATAAAAGGCGCAAGTTATGGACATCTTCAATGTGCTTAGCCTTCTTTCCATGTTTGATATCTGTAAGAAAACTAAAAACTGAAGCTGCACTCGGAAGTTTCCTGGTGGGGCTGGATGGTCTTATCCAAGCAGGGCTGGATGGTCTTTTCCGAGCAGGGCTGGATGGTCTTTTCCGAGCAGGGCTGGATCCTCCAGAGGAATTGACAGCCTTTCCTCGAGTGGGAATGATCCATTTAGACACGGTAGATAGCAATCCAAGAGCTGGAGCAGCCATATGTTTCGCGGCAGCATTTGACATCTGTGTTCTATCTGATGAACTTGAAGAATCAGACCTTGCAATTGGTGTTGAAAAATCATCAACTGAGCACTCATCAACCAATTCTCTTCCATTCTCATAACAAGATACTAGCATACGTTTACTTTTCCCATCCATAGATACTATCCTGGGGGAAGGTGTACCTGTTTCTGTACACGTTGAAGATAAAGTTTTTGTAGTCCTAATCCTACCAACCAAATATATACTTTGATTTGGAACAGGGCTGCCATCCAGAGGTAGTCTCCTGATGGAATGAGTATTTGTTTCCTGATGGAACAAAGATGAAGTTCTACTTGTCTTATCAGCTAAATCTATACTTGTAATTGGAACATCATTGCCATCTGAGGGAAACAATGAAGTTTTGTTTTTCCTATCTTGATATTCAGTACTTCTCTTCTGCGCAGCACTAACATCCAGAGTTAGTCTCCTATGGGAAGGTGAACCTGTTTCCAGATGAAATAAAGATGAAGTTTTGCTGGTCTTATCAGCAACATCAACACCTCTAGTAAGAATGGCGGCAGCCTGTTTCTGAACGGGATGATGGTGAAGTTTTGATAGTCTTACTTGAAACAGTGATCTTATTCAGGCTTTGCTTATCAGACATGTCATTACTTGTGCTTAGGATAGTGGACACTTTCCCGGCAGTTGTGCTTGGCCATCGATGTTGGTCCACCATACGTGGATACAAACTATCAACAGGTTTAGAATTCTCAGATTGATCAGCAGAACTCATACCTTCAAGTGGAGTTTGCTTCCTTTCTGGAATATAAGAAACTGGTTTTTCTTTCTTACTGACAGGAATAAAAAATGTATCAGGCTGTAAAGAAACATTCTGGCTCCGCGTTGTTGAAGGCCATAAGGCCTCTGGCATCTTGTTGCCGGCTACCTTTCTTGATGCCAACAACAATCCTGCAGATGTATCCTGAATTGGGGTTGATGGAGATCGCGGTGATGATGGTCTAGAGGGTCGATTCCTTTCAGCTGATATAGCCCTCTTTGATGATGTTGCATGAGTTGAGGTTGATGGTGTCCAGCGTTTCGTGGGGGAAGATGACCGGTACCTCGAACGAGTGACTCCATTCTTGTTCTCGGTGGACACCAGTGGTAGTCTTGTTCTATCAGCTGCAGATTGCTTATGTATTGCTTGGTCCTCTTCATATACATCCATCAAAACTGTGCAAAAGAAATCACATTGATTGCCACTCTTCACCTACCTTAAATTCACTACTTAAATGGATTTCACTTAATCTATCAACAACTTGGACTAATGCCTCTTATAAGAGATATGTTACCCTCTTGAAAATCTGCCAACAAATTCACTGCCACAATAATAATACGTGTTGGTGATTAGATTGAGGCATAATGAAAATGGAAAAGATTCTAATGATTTCAAAAGATTCCAAAAATATAGATCACATTTTCCATACAGGGAAATGTGAATTACTGCTAATAACATCATTTTTCTTCTTGTTTCTAAACAAATGAATGAAACTAACAAATCCAAAATAACAATATAATAACATGAAATAAAAGCAGAAACAATAAAATCATTTACGGTACCTTTTCTGGACAAATTTCATCCGCCATGTGGAAATGGTGGAAGTTTTCGGTTAGAAGTTGGAAATTTGGAATCATGTACTAGTATTCAACAAAATATAGCCATAAAATTTCCTTTTTCTTTGGGAGAGTTTAGTTTTCGAATAAAAGGCTTATTCTTACTAATTAAACATTCTAATCAAATTTTAGCTAAATGTACTGTGTTGCCAATAAATATTAGTAAGAGAAACAAAAGTTTAATTCCATAATATTGATTTCAATAGCTTCGTTTAACATTATAAAACTATTAAAATTTGAAAACAAATCATCTCAATATAAAAGAGATAAACACCATAATTATTTACCCAATTTCATATCATGTGTGTTATATTGCTAACTACTACAACTAAATGATAGGTATTAGATCTTTAAATCAAGGGCCAATATCATTCATTTTGAGTATCAGTATTGTGCACAAAAAATGTCAATTAGGGTATAATGTCAAGTAACAACAAATTAGTTATAATTAACTTTTAAAAAATATCTAAAAACTTTAAATGCATATAACTATCTCGATTTAAATTATTTTTTCGCACAACATATATCAAATTAAAGATAATTTTATAAGGATTCAACGAGATCCTACATGCAAATGTTTCGAGGTCAAAATTTGATATAGTTTTCGTAAATAGTCATAAATTTCGTAAAATAGTTTCATATCGATATGTCTTACTTAATAGTACATAATATTTCAATACAGTGCTTATGTCAATATGAAATTGTGTTGATATATTTAATAACCTATATTGATGGATGTAATCAAATGCAAACTCTAAATATTGTACAGACTCCAAACTATGATTTGGACAGTTAGAAAATGTCAACAGATAACAAAATAATAGCAACAAAAAATGTCAACACAGTATCAATGGTTGATGTTGTGCTGATATTGTGTTGACATCAAAATCTTAAATTTTTACACTGTGTTGACACTGTGTTGATGTAGTGTTGGCATTGTGTTGAAAAGTTTGGAGTTTGTACAATATATAGAGTTTGCATTTTATCATTAACTCTATATTGATATTGTGTTCTTAAACTCTAAATTGATACTCCCTCCGTCCGTCATTAGGAGTCTCATTTAGTGGTGACACGGGTTTTAAGAAAAGTTAATAAAAGTGGGAGGAAAAAAGTTAGTGGAATAGAGGCCTCACTTGTATATATTAGTTTTATATGAAATGTGAGTGTAGTGAGTTAGTGGAAAGTGGAACCCTATTACCATTTATAGTAAAAGTGAACCGGGACTCCTATTTGCGGACGAACTAAAATGGCAAAACGGGACTCCTATTCGCGGACGGAGGGAGTAGTTGTTATTATCTTTTTAATATTAAAAAAATAGAAAATAAAATTACACATGACAATTTATAGACCACTAGTATTAACACCCGCACAGGACATAAGAGTTTCAAATAATGAATATAAAATATAATAAATATATAGAAAATAATAATTGAAAGCAATATGGAGATTTAAAAAAACAGAAATGTACTTATATCGTCTCACTCAAAATGAAGAATTTACTACTCCCCAGTGAATGAAACATTTATGCAATTTTAATTTATAATCTAAGTGAAGTAAAAACAATAAAATTAATGACAAAAATAAGATGTGTGACTAAATGATCTAAGAGTATGAATTAATTAGAATAAGATATACAAATAAAGAAAATATGTGTGAGTAAAGATGTTTATTGAAAGTCCTATGCAAGTCATTAATCCAAATAAAAGGAAAATTAATATATAAATTTATAAAAAATTAATTTGAAAAAAATATATGGAATATTAAACATATCCATATTAAATATATGAATAATTTAAATCATATAAATTTAAAACTTCTTTGAGAAGTCAAGTTAGAAAATTTGTATTATCCAATAATCATATTTTAGTTGACTGTTTATTTCTTTCTTTTAATTTCAGACCATAGCATAACTTGATATACATTGTGATACGTTTATTATTCCACATATCTTGCATTATTATTTAATTGCATTATTTAGTTAGATATTTAGGGATTGCATATCTTTTTCATATCTTTTGTCTTGCTCATTAAGTTAGTATCCCTATTATAAATAGGGCTATTATTATTCTCATTAATCAATCAATGAAATAATCGTTTATCGTCTTTCTTATTTTCTTTATCGTTTTTCTGCAAACCCTAGTTGTCGACGGGATTTCGCCTCCCGGGACTTCTAATCTATCTTCCGGCATCACGTTAAGGAGATTATCCTTAACAAATTGGTGCTTTCATCTTCGAACTCATGGCAAAAGTCAATCTTCGGTCATTGTGGGAGATATCGCAAGCATATGAAGGCTTGCAATGGAATTCAACAGCAGCAACATGGGACAATATTCTCGCTAGGCTCGCCCGGCTCGAGACCCGATTGGTTGAGCATGAGCGCAGGGTAGCAGCAACGCACTCTCCGCTCCGGCCCGAACCTGATCCACCCGACAAACCCTGGCTGTACACCGCCGCACAGCCACCTCACGCGCCCTACCAGCCAATGCCGGAGTCATACCACTGCTATCCCTCGCCATCGGTGGCGAATTTGCGGACGACACAAGCCAAGCCGTCTCTCACAATTATCTCACCCCCGCAAACCATACTTTCTCTCTGTGAAACAGAAATGGCTAAAAACCGGGAACCCGTGAACCCAGTTGAGGAATCCGAATCAGATTCCAGCAAGGAAGGAAGCTCCTCCGGGGAGGAATCCGACACCAATCTTGACCCCACCCCTCCCCAAAATAAGCCACAGCCTCAGATTCCCTCCGCCAAACCCTCGCTGCTGCTGCTGCCTCACCCTTCCTCCGACGACGAAGACGACTCCGGATCTGAAACAGAGTCTGAGTCCGACGCTCCGGAAGTTAGGCCACTCACTGCGAAGCTAGTCGAAGAGACTCCGAAATCAAACAGGAAGGCCAAATTCAAGCCCGTCGCGGACACGGCCAGTAAGGATGCAAAGAAGCCAAAGAAGAGCCCTGCCGCCGAGCCGGAGACGGCAGAGAAAAAGTTGAATATGTTCCGGAGGCTGTGGAGCGAGGAGGACGAGATCGTGGTTTTGGAAGGGATGATAGAGTTCCAGAACAAGTTCAACGTTGATCTGTTGGCGAATCTGGGTGATGAACGGAGACGTTCCGCTGTTCGTTGTGCGTTTGATCCAGGAGGAGACGTCTGTCAATAATTTTTGGCTTTCAACTCTCGTTGTTGTGTCGTGATTTCCACCTTGAGGCCAAGGTGGATTTCAACCGTGGGGGAGTTGATACGTTTATTATTCCACATATCTTGCATTATTATTTAATTGCATTATTTAGTTAGATATTTAGGGATTGCATATCTTTTTCATATCTTTTGTCTTGTTCATTAAGTTAGTATCCCTATTATAAATAGGGCTATTATTATTCTCATTAATCAATCAATGAAATAATCGTTTATCGTCTTTCTTATTTCCTTTATCGTTTTTCTGCAAACCCTAGTTGTTGACGGGATTTCGCCTCCCGGGACTTCTAATCTATCTTCCGGCATCACGTTAAGGAGATTATCCTTAACACATTGCCAAAGACTAAATGAATTTTTTATATTGTAAAGAATAAATTTCTTACTTCCCGCCACATATACGTATAAAAAGTAAATTACTACTATCACTTAAAATAACGATAATATTTTATGCATCTTGTTTGTTTTGAATAATGTGAGAATTTACACTACTCTTTATGTTAAGAAGTTATACAAACTTTATAAGTTAGATTTAATTTTAAATATATATAATGTCATCTTATTCCTTAGTTTAATCTATAAACTTAGTAGTATTGTTTAATTAGAGGCGAATTAAAATATAAGAGCTACAAACTTTAATTGAGTAAATATAGGATGAGAATTGTAAGCATTACATATATGTGTTGTCGTTTAGCTTGTGAATTAATTCGAAGAAAAAGTATTGCAATAAATGATTAAATCTCAATTTTAACCTAAATAAATGGAAGGCAAACTCCAAACTCTCTAGCACAATTCCAATTTAACTCAAATATAAGTCTAATTAATATATAAATTTAATAACTTAATTATAAAAAATATTTAATGGTAGTGCACTATTTAAATGTGTTTTAAAACTTCTTCAAGAAGGTGGCATTTTATTGGGCTATTATCTGTCCTATTATTTTTGCCTTAAAAAATTATTTTTGAATAGAAGACACTTCATCTTTCCATTTTCCCTCCAAAAAGGGCATTAAGGACTTTTCATCAAATTTGCACTTTAGATTATGATAGATTAGATCTCTAAAATCTCATGATCTTAAATAAGTTGAAGTTTTAATTAGGAACACAAAAAAAAAATTAAAAACTCAATCTTATGAAATTATGAATTGTAAAAATAATTTTATTTTTTAGAACTTACTTGCATGCGTTCAGCCGCCACTCGGGAAACCTCTTCCATAACTTCTCGACGACTAGGTCGCTTTGATTTTTGGGGACGACTACTTTGATCTTGGGCAATTCCTTTGCCCCGATCACCATGTCTCGGTCCACCACGAGAAGAAGACATAATGCAAAATGAAAGTAGTATGGAATATGGAGTATTGAATAAATGGTAAAATACGAACACAACAACAAATATAGTAGTAAACAACTTGAGCAATTAGAGAGAATGGGGATAGAGAATAGAGAAATAGAGATTGAGAAGGAAATCCTTGTTAACACAAGAATGGGGTGAGTAAAAATGATGGGAGAAGTAAGGTATTTATAGGAGTAAAATTGGAAGAAATAAAAAATAAAAAAAATTCAAATTTTAAATTTCGGACTGAACCGGCGGTTCAGTCCACGGTTTCTGACCGGTTTTCAGGCCTATACACTGCCACCTATACGCTGCCACCTGAAAAATGCCCAGAAACGTCGGAAACCAGCGGTTTCTGCCGAAAACCGCCATTTTCTGACATACCGCCGGTTTTTCTGCACACCTAGCCTGAAAACCTACGCCCTAGCCAGAATCCTACCATTGGAACCGCTGAACCGCCGGTTTGAACCGGTGAACCAGCAGTTTTGAACTGTCGGTTACGACTCACGCTTTTTTTGAACCTGAACCGGCCCACTTGAACCGCTGAACCGCCGTCACCGGTTCCTATTCCGGTTCCGGTTTATGAACCGGCGGTTCCGAACCGCAGGTTAACCGGTGGTCCGGTTCGTAATGTGCATGCCTAGGTATGGACTAGTAAAGACTATAGAGTGATTAACGGTGTCATGTTAGGCTGGCAACAATCTTAAATTGATAACTGACAACTATGTCAACAATCTATTTTATAGATGTCAACAAAAGACTGATACGAGCATTATTTAGTTAGTTAAATTAGGGATTTGCGTATCTTTTCTATATCTTCTTTTTCTTGTTCATTAAGTTAGTCATTAGCATTATAAAGGGGAGTTATTGTAATCATTTGACAAATCAATCAAGAATATCAATATTATCGTTCATTCTCTTCTCCAAAGTGAGACAACCGTCTTGCTCGACGGGCGCTCGCCCGCGACAGACATTTATCGATCGTCGATCCACGGACAGCCCGATAAGAGGTTTATCCTATTAAATTGATGCTTTCATCGCGATCTCACCCTTCAAAACACCGATCGAATCTCAGCAACGTCGCTGCCCGACGGGAATCCACCGCACAGCAACTAGCCACACCGATCAGACCATATCTACGTCGTTGCCCGACGGGAATCCACCCGCGCACAGCAACTAGTTATTCCTTCCCACCATCTCGAACCAAAGTTGTGTCGCTGCCCGACGGAAGAAGTTCCATGCACAACACTGGATTTGGTTGCCGAGTCCCGCCTGTTCGCCAAGCTCTAGCCGTCGGACAACCCTACTTCCGCAGCCCGACATCACACTACAAAAGCTGATGTTTTCGACTCTCTTCATCGTGTCGTAGTTCCCACCTCGAGGACACGGTGGATTTCAACCTTGGGGGAGTTGATACGACCATTATTTAGTTAATTAAATTAGGAATTTGCGTATTTTTTCCATATCTTTATTTTCTTGTTCATTAAATTAGTTATAAGCATTATAAATAGGAGTTATTGTAATCATTTGACAAATCAATCAAGAATATCAATATTATCGTTCATTCTCTTCTCCAAAGTGAGACAACTCTTCTCCAAAGTGAGACAACCTTCTTGCTCGACGGGCGCTCGCCGGCGACAGACGTTTATCGATCGTCGATCCATGGATGCCGATCAGCCCGATAGGAGGTTTATCCTATCAAAGACATACGCATGTCAACTATGATCAACTACATTTACAAATATGATCAGTGGGTAGTGATAAAATGCAAACTGTAAATATTGCACAAACTCCAAACTATGATCTGGACCGTTAAAAATGTCAACAGATGACAAAATAACAACAATAAAAAATGTCAACACAATTTCAACACAGTATCAACCATTGACATTGTGTTGACATTTCTTGTTGCTATTATTTTATCATCTGTTGATATTTTTTAACGGTCCAAAATATAGTTTGGAGTTTGTACAATATTTAGAGTTTGCATTTGATCACGTCGCTATGATAAGTTAATATCTAATAGCTGTGATTAATGTATATCTAAAGTTAAAAGGGTTTAGGCTAAGATCATTATGAACTTCTTTATCCAATAAAAATAGAAGTAAAGAGGAGCGTTAGTCTATTCAAATTGGGTTATATTATTAACAAAATTAACTTGATTTCTTCATATCTGAATTTCAATCCACGCGACTGATATTTATAATCACAATTTTAGTAGATGATTGCACGTGGCTAATCTTAAAGCATATAATTAAATTCATAGGTCTACCAAATTAAATAGAACCTTTTTAACTACTACTTAATTCTTATAAACCAAATAGTATAATTCAACGTTGTAGATGATGATAGAGCCTAAATCCAAGCTGTAAATCGCTGTTTGAATCAGCGGCATGGTCGGCGGCTGGATAATGATGGGGTACGGACTAAACAAGCCCAACAGCACCAACGGCCCATCAGCCCAAAGCCCAAGGAAGAGTATGAGTTCGGCATTACCAAAGAGTTCGGCCTCAGCCTACAGCTCGGCAAAAGCCAACCAATCAAGCTCTGCTCTCAGGTCGGCATCAAGCTCTACTCTCAGATCGGCAACCAAAGCAGTTCGGTCTCAGTATTCGACCGAACAAGGAGTTAGTGGACCCATGCAGGATTTCCACAACTTCCAACACACCCACTACCACGTGGTGTCAACTCAGGCCACGATCGTAGGCCGTCACCTACGCTACATCCACGATCTTAGGCCACGATCTCCACGACATCCACTACCTAATAAATGGTGCTGCATGCCACGATCTTGGTCCTTGATATAAATAGAACTTAGATCTGGTAGAAAAAAGTTTAAGCTCTCTAGAGATAAAACACCATATAGCAAGTTTGTATTTGTAAGCTGTAGAAAACAGATCAAGCAATACAATCTTGCCCTCCCTTCTTCCCGTGGACGTAGATTTACTTCAGTAAATCGAACCACGTAAATTCTCTGTGTCGTGATCTGCATTTTCATTCTCTACCAGCATTTACAAACCTCAGAAATTCGCGGATTCATCACTGGCGCCGTCTGTGGGAAAACAGAGAACCAAATTTGTGATAAAGCGAATTTTTGACCCTTTTTCCACCCCAAAAAAAAATGCATACCAGATCACACACTACCCGTAATACCGTTCGTGAAAACCATGAGGAAGCTAGTCCAGCCCGCAGGTCCGGAAAACAGCCTCGGGAGACATCTACTTCCAGTTTTCACGATGAAGGAACAAGCCGCTCAAAAGGTCCACACACCGAGTCTTCCCAGCAGCCTGATTTGAATGAGGCTGTCAAGCTGTTCTTGGCTGAGAAGCAGGATGAGTTCTTAGCTTTCCTGCAAAAGAGCCAACAGCCGAAGACGAAAACGGTAGATTCTCCTTCCTCGTCCAGACATGAAAGTCACTACCGCAGTAGTACCGTGTCTTCCAGGAAGAAGAATCCTCAACCCCGACATGTTCCTGTTCCTCCTCGGTACCGGAATCACCGGAGACCTCGATCTCCTCCATACCGAAGAGATGTCGGGTTCGCCATGTACGGAGCATTGAAGACTCCGTTCTCGGACAATATCACCCGAACTCCCCTTCCACAGAACTACCGAACTCCGTCGATGACTTATGACGGGTTGGTGGATCCTCATGACTTCCTGGGACGCTATCAGTATAATATGGCGAACCGGGGTCTCAATGAGGTCCGTATGTGCAAGCTGTTCCCCGAGCTGCTCATCGGGAACGCCAGAAGGTGGTTCGACAGCCTTCCTCAAGGCAGCATTAGATCCTACCGAGATCTGATGGATGCTTTCCACAGGAGGTTCTTTCAGAAAGCGGAAGCCCGGAATACTTCGGCTCAGCTGCTTTCTATACGTCAAGGTCGCGACGAAAAGATCAGCGACTTCCTGACGAGATTCCATAAGGCCTACAAGTAGATAATCTCAATGATCTACTTGTCATTTCGGCATTCCAAAATGGAATCCTGCCCGGAGCTCTCTACAGAAAGCTCGTGGAATGCAGTCCGCAAACAGCTCAAGAGATGTGGGACATTGCGGACCAGTTCTCCCGAGCCGATGAGGCAGACCGTCGAAAACGGTCTTTAGACAGCTCATCTAGAGGAGACGAAAAGAAGCCCGATCATAGCGATCAGAGGCTTCCTCACCGAACACCTTCCCCACCAAAGGAGGGATAGCGGTCATCCGAGGTGATCGAAAAAGAGCAAGTGTGTTCGCAGATTGCGCTTAAAAGTGCCTAGCAATCAGTTCGGCACCATCAAGCATAGCAATCACAGCAGCCGGAGTCAGAGGCAGGCGAAATGACCGAAGTCACACCGGAGCCGAACTCAATGGTGTACGGCACTGAAGCCGTGATTCCGGTTTAGATCGGCATACCCAGTCCCCGAACTCAATTTCTCCTCAGAAATGAATGGTGACGGACTGAGAGCCGAACTAGATCTTGCCGAAGAAATAAGAGAATTGGCCTGCATAAAAGCAGCCAAGTACAAGGAGCAAGTAGCCCGGTATTACAGCCAAAGGGTGAAGAAGCTGCAATTTCAAGTGGGAGATCTCGTCTTGAGAAACAACGAAGTAAGCCGAGCAGAAAAGCTGGGCGAACTCGAACCCACATGGGAAGGTCCATATCGGGTGTCAGAAGTCCTCGGCAAAGGGTCTTACAATTTGACTCACGTGTCAGGAGCACAAGTACCCCGAACATGGTACGTTTCCAACCTCAAAAAGTTTCATTTGTAAGAGACAGTCCGGTCAGTCGGTCTTGAGTTCTGTTCGGTCAATGTGCTTTCTTTGGTTTGCTTGGTCTTTGTTTGTCTCTGTGCGTTTTGTCTGTCTATGTGCGTGTCGTCTCTTACAAATGTTACTGAGGTATCTTGTTCTTCGAAGGCTGATCCCCTTCTTAGAACATATACGAGCCAACGATTGTGAGTCAAAGCTTCTAAAGAGGATACAAGACCACAATTCAGCTTAAACAAGCAGTTCGTCTGAAACGAACTGCAATAAGCCAACGATTGTGAGTCAAAGCTTCTAAAGAGGATACAAGACCACAATTCAGCTTAACAAGCAGTCCTTCTGAAACGAACTGCAACAAGCCAACGACTGTGAGTCCAAGCTTCCAAGGAAGATACAAGACCACAATTCGGCTTAAGAAATAAGCACTTCGTCTGAAACGAACTGCAATAAGGGAAAGTCCGATCCACGCGATACACCTCGCCGAATTAGGACGACCAAGTTCGGTCAAAGAAGTTTACCTCATAAGACCGATGACGACCATGTCTAGTCAAAGAGGTTTACTGCATAAGACCACTTCGGTTAACTGGGAAAGTCCGATCCACGCGATAAAACTCGCCGAATTAGGACAAGGGAAAGTTCGATCCCGGCGACAAAAATCGCCAAATTAGAACACAAAGACGAGTCCGGTCAAAGATGTTTATTTCATCAGACCAAAGACGAGTCCGGTCAAAGATGTTTATTTCATCAGACCAAAGACGAGTCCGGTCAAAGATGTTTATTTCATCAGACCAAAGACGAGTCCGGTCAAAGATGTTTATTTCATCAGACCAAAGACGAGTCCGGTCAAAGATGTTTATTTCATCAGACCAAAGACGAGTCCGGTCAAAGATGTTTATTTCATCAGACCAAAGACGAGTCCGGTCAAAGATGTTTATTTCATCAGACCAAAGACGAGTCCGGTCAAAGATGTTTATTTCATCAGACCAAAGACGAGTCCGGTCAAAGATGTTTATTTCATCAGACCAAAGACGAGTCCGGTCAAAGATGTTTATTTCATCAGACCAAAGACGAGTCCGGTCAAAGATGTTTATTTCATCAGACCAAAGACGAGTCCGGTCAAAGATGTTTATTTCATCAGACCAAAGACGAGTCCGGTCAAAGATGTTTATTTCATCAGACCAAAGACGAGTCCGGTCAAAGATGTTTATTTCATCAGACCAAGGACCAAGTCCGGTCAAAGAAGTTTACTTCATAAGACCAAGGACCAAGTCCGGTCAAAGAAGTTTACTTCATAAGACCGAGGACAAGTACGATGAAATTTTTCGCTAAGCTGTAAATACAGAGTGTTAGAAGCGAAAACAAAATTTCATTTCTCAAATCTTGTTCGGCACACAACTCCGCTACCCTACGAGATGGCGTTACGCTATTACAAAGGACTATTCTACTGTCCAGGGTTGCTAAAGTTGAGCCATCTATTCACAAAATCCTCGTGAAGCTGAGTTCGGGCGTTCCAGGCAGCCGCAGAATAAGCAGGTCGACGAGATGCTCTAATCGACCTGCCACCTCTTCTCTGAGCCCGGGAAGCCCTAGCACCTCGGCGGCGAAGAGTCTCTTCACGAAGCATTTGCCGATCTTGCTCACTCATAACCACAGCTCCTCTGCGAACTTCAGTCCGTCCTCGACTTGACGTCTCCGGTTGTCCCTGAGTTCGTTGCTGACTTGGAGTAGGGTTTTGAGCAAGTAAATCAGAGGTTTGAGCTGGAGTACTAGCATCTGTTGGCGGGAAATGCCTGAGGAATCTCTCAATTGAGGGACGCCGGGCAAGAACTATGTCGTACCGAGAAGCCCAGCGCCGCAATGATTTCACGACTTGTTGGCAAGCCGAGCTCTCCAGCGCATTGTTCCTCCGGAGTACATTATATTCCTCCCACAGTTCGTCAACTCGTTCCTGAACTTCAGAGATGGTCATTCCCCCACGCCTGCAGATAAAATCCTCATACGCAGTCCTCTCAGCGACGACAGTGTTCAGCTCGGCCTCCAGATCCTTCTTATCGGACTCCAAGTCCTTATTATCGGCCTCCAGCTTCACTAAACGAGCCAGAAGCTCGTCATTCTTCGTCTGATCGGCTATAGCTCTTTTCTCAGCTTCGTCTAAAGCCGAAGAGTACAGCCGTTTCCAGTGAAGTATCTCCATCTCCTTGAGTACAAAGCAGCTATATTAGTTCGGCAGCTGTACCGAGCAGATAGTAAAATACAACAGGAATAAAGGCGAGTACGAAAAGCTATACGAAGACAAGTGTAGAGAATTTTTCATTCACAAGGAAAATTTTTTACACTAGGAGGGCTTCAAGGCCATTTCACAAGGAAGAAACTAGACTAAGAGAAGGGAGACGAAATCATACTCCGCCAGCTTCGTCTCCGGATCCTCGGTCTGGTTCAGCTTCTTTCTCCTGAGCTACCTCGGCCTCGGCCTCGCATCCTGCCGGCCTCGCCTCCGCCTCCTGATCGGCTTCCTTCTCCGGATACCCGGCCCGCTCGACTTCGGCCTCCAGCTCCAGCGGCTCGGCCTCACCCTCTCCGTTGTAAGTCGAAGCGGGTGAAACGGGTCCCACGGAGGCAAAGATAGCCTCCAGGTTCTCGTCCCGATCAGCTCGACAACCCCGGACTCGGTCTGCAGAAAGCAGGACCGAGGATGAAGCGAGCTCCTCAAGGAGCGGCAGATTCTGAAGCCGAGCTGCTATCTCTCGGCTGTACAGAGGCAGCACGACGTCGGCCCCCTGCTCGCCCTTATCGGTAATTAGCCTTACCAGACTACCGACAAAGGCCGAAAATTGATTGCTCAAAAAGAGTTTCTCCGCGAAAGCACGGAGAGCCTCCCCTTGGGCAACCACGGCGGCAGCATCCCTCCGTTTCGTCTGCTCTCGCTGGATGACGAGCTGGTTTTTGGCAAACTGAGCTTCATCCTGGGCCGAAATCCTAGCAGCTCTGGCCTTCTCAAAGTTAGCCTCAGCCTGTTCGGCCCGATGACAAGCAGCCGCCAACTTCCTCTGCATCTCAGCATAGTCATTGGACGCTTTGGAGAGTTCGACGGCGACGAGCTTGGAGAGCATATCGTTCCTCTGAAAATGGATAAAGAAAAAAGTCAACAGAGGGCACCAAAAATACAGGACAGAAGCAAAGCCAAAGAATCAAGAAGACAATTCACCTCGGCGAAGTCCGTGGGCCATAAAAATGGCTCACAGATATGCTCCGAAGGAGGCGCCAAGACCACGTCTTTCTCTGGCGCTCTCGGGGGCTTCTGGGTCTTCCCCTTCCTACTTGCCGAAGTGGACTCCGGCTTCTTTGGATCCGAAGAGGTCTTTTGCCTCTTCGGATTCTTCTCGGCATCAGGCGCCGAGCTGGTAGCCTTCTCTTTCTCCGGCTCCTCAAGCTCGGAAGACTTTCGGATAGCCTTATTCAGCATGTACACTGCCAAAAAGCAAGAAAGCAAGGTTAGTTTTCGCCGCTAAAGCAGTAAAGCATAAAAAAGAAATCCTCACCCTCAGTTTCTTCGTCCGAAGACGAGATATTGAACACGAGGTCGCCCTTGACGAGCTCAGTTTCCGAGTATTGTTTCCTAATCATAGGAACCTTATTGAGCTCGCCCTCGAGCTCGGCCAACGGTTCTAACCGAGGATGGGGAATCGCGGACTTCGGCCCTCTCCAAGGAAAGCCCGGAGCCGAAGTCCTATTATAAAAAAAGAAACGGTTTTGCCATTTCGGCCACTTGGTTTTGCAGAATGCCCTAAAAGGCTGTAAGGGGATCAAGTAAAACCAAGATCCCTTCCTTTTAAATTGGAAAAAATTAAGGATTGCCCGCAGAGACAGATCCTTATCTAGCCTACGGAGTTCGGCAGCAAAAGCCGACAAGTGCCTCCAAGAATTCGGAGTCACCTGACCTAAAGGGAGTTGAAAAAAATCAAGAAGCTCTACAAAAGGTGGGGGAAGAGGGAAACGAAGCCCGCATTCTAAGCAGGCTTCGTAAACGGTGGCATAACCCTCCGGCGGGTCGTTAGCCCTATGATCATCGTCGGGAACCACCGCCTTCCCCCCGGGAAGAAGATATTTTTCGTGTAGAGATATCACGGTGTCCTTACTCAAGACGCTGTGAAAGTATTCTACAGTCTTCTCTCCGGACTCTTTCCGGCTAGAAGACCCCTTGCCCCCTTTCCTACCGCTACCTAACTCGGAAGAAGAAGAAGAAGACATGGTTCTTACTCTTTGCAAAATCTGAAGAAATTCTGAAGAAATTCTTGAAAGCGGAAGGAAATTTTTACGCAAAGGAGATAGAGTGCAGAAGAAGCAGTCGCAAAAGTGCTTCAATGATGAAGAAAGGAGGTATTTATCAGATTCGGCGAAGATTTCAAAATCGTCGCACCGTTTCGAATCCCACCTTTTCGGGATTCAACGGCCGGATTTTACTGTCGCATTTAATGCAGTCACGTGCAAGGCACGTCCCCTGACGACAGCCTCCCCCGTACCTTTATCCAGAATGCCGAAGTGACTCGCTTCGCCGAAGTGATTCACTTCGTCTTTCGGGGGGGGTAGTGATGGGGTACGGACTAAACAAGCCCAACAGCACCAACGGCCCATCAGCCCAAAGCCCAAGGAAGAGTATGAGTTCGGCATTACCAAAGAGTTCGGCCTCAGCCTACAGCTCGGCAAAAGCCAACCAATCAAGCTCTGCTCTCAGGTCGGCATCAAGCTCTACTCTCAGATCGGCAACCAAAGCAGTTCGGTCTCAGTATTCGACCGAACAAGGAGTTAGTGGACCCATGCAGGATTTCCACAACTTCCAACACACCCACTACCACGTGGTGTCAACTCAGGCCACGATCGTAGGCCGTCACCTACGCTACATCCACGATCTTAGGCCACGATCTCCACGACATCCACTACCTAATAAATGGTGCTGCATGCCACGATCTTGGTCCTTGATATAAATAGAACTTAGATCTGGTAGAAAAAAGTTTAAGCTCTCTAGAGATAAAACACCATATAGCAAGTTTGTATTTGTAAGCTGTAGAAAACAGATCAAGCAATACAATCTTGCCCTCCCTTCTTCCCGTGGACGTAGATTTACTTCAGTAAATCGAACCACGTAAATTCTCTGTGTCGTGATCTGCATTTTCATTCTCTACCAGCATTTACAAACCTCAGAAATTCGCGGATTCATCAGATAACGACTTGTATATATTTTTCGTTAAAGTTTCACCCTTTTTAATCGGAATAATCGTAAAGAAAATCGGAGAAATTTTAAGAAGGGTCCATGTACTCAATCAATTACTACTTCTTTTGATTTTCTATTCCAAAAATAATAACAATACAATCTCTGTCTAGAAAAAGAATGCAAAATAATGTCAAAGTCGAAGCATCATCATATCAAAGTTTTGCACGAAATTAGGGTCCTAATTATATTCACACAAAGGTCTCCTTTTCGGCAATGGTGGTATCACATCCATTAAATTATGAATAAATAATATTCTGTTTCTTTTTTATATTATGTGCAGCATAAGACACGCTAGCTAATCAAAAACATTTCATCTAATTAGAACAACTAATAACAGTACTATTAATCTGCTATCAAATGTCAAAAACAGAATTTCAATTTCCACTTCTAACAAAACATAAATTCAAGAATTGATAATTAATTAATAAAATCTAATTAAAAATTGATGATTCTAATTAGCCAATCACATGAAGACAATTATTACCACTTAATTTGGCCATACAGGATAAACAAACTGCCCACTAATATCAACAAATTAATTAGCCAATAATAATTTCCAAAGAATCGACTAAAATACCTCGTATGTACAAACATTCGATATTTTGTAGTAATAAAATATTGTTTTTACAATCCAGTAATCACCCTTTTCATTAAAACAAGTGTTCGTGCATGTACATTGTCCTCCATAAATAGAAGCATATATAGAATTATAGCCGTTGTAAACAATTTATCACAAAAAATCTACACTTCATTAATATAAACATTCATATACAACGTGCAACGTTACATTCAACACTGTCTTATTTTTATACCAAACAATTTTGAAAGCGTCAATGGAATTAATTAATTAACATAAAAAAACAGCAACATCACCAGTGGTCGAGATTATTCTAGCAAAAATCTTTTATTCCAAAGGAGAAATATTTCTGGTAATTACTCAAAAAGAAATACTCCCCTTGATGTTGACTTAGCAACATGAATTGGAATCAGAATTATGAAAATTGAAAAGAACCATTATTAATGTGGTTATATTAAATTGTTAAATAATCACCATCATCTTCGTGTGTGGTGGTGCTGCAACTTCATCGCATATTTATACGTAATTTAATTGTGTTAGTAAATAGCAACCGGAAAATCTAAGTCACGCCTTTTCTCGTTGTAAAAAGACAAATTACTAAACCGTTACAGTTATCCTCAATTTTCATTTTTCTGGGGATTCTTCATTTTTCCGAGCTTTTTTTCTTCAACAGCTTTATACTTTAAGAAACTTGTTGCTTGCTATTTGTTTTTCCCACTTCACACACGCATACGCATAGTTGCCTCTTCAGTTTCCTTGCCGTATAGCTTTGATTGGTTTCTGTGACTAAATCTGCAAATTTCTTCTTCTTCTTCTTCTTCTTCTTCTTCTTCTTCTTCTACTTCTTCTTCTTCTTCTTCTTCAAGATAAAGAGGATTTGGGCTCGCTTGTTTCTTCTTCATACTCAAAATCTATTCTAGTTTCCATCCAATTTCACTTCATTTGCTGCAAACATATAGTAGGTAACAACTTATACTTTTTTATGGTAAATAAATGGCATCATTGATGGAGGTAAGCCAAATATTTGAGTTTCTTGAACATGGGCTTGCCTCAATCATGGTGATACTGGGCTAATTTGGATGAATTGCCAGTAAAGTTTAATTCTTGAAATTCTGTATTGATTCTCAGATTCTAGTGTTTCATGTGTGGGAATCCGATGGGTGATGATGATGATGCTTTGTCTGAGATTTGTGCTCTAAAAGATGCACTATGTGCTCAGCAGGAGCTTCTGCAGAAGCTCTACAGTGATTTGGATGCAGAGAGGGAGGCCTCTGCCTCTGCCGCCAGCGAGGCCTTGGCCGTGATCCTCCGGCTTCAGGGTGAGAAGGCCGCGGTGCAGATGGAGGCCGACCATTACAAGAGGCTCTCGGAGGAGAAGATATGCCATGCCGAGGAATCTCTAGCTATGATTGAAGATACAGTTTATCAGAAGGAAATGGAGGTGGCTGCATTGGACTATCAACTGCAAGCTTATAGGTCTAAGTTGTTGAGCGTTGGTTGTGATGAACATGGCTTTGGTGGGGAGATGAACCGCATTGGGAGAAGGCATTCCGTGCCCATTTCGTGTAGGGGGGAGAGGGATTTGGTTTGTGGTGATGTGGAGGGGAAGGTGGTTGAGGAAATGTGTTTGGATTCGGGGAAAAAGATTGATGGCTATTGGGAGAAGATTAGGAGGTTGGATGAGAGGGTGAAGGAGATTGCAGGAGGAAGTTCTTCTTCTAGGAGTGAGACACGGTCTCCCTCTTCATCGTTGTCTTCACGTCTGAGTAGAGGGAGTTTGTGTGATCCAACGAGGGACACTGGCAGTTCGTGTCAGCCAAACAGGATGATGGATGGAATTGGTGAGACTAAGAGTTCAGATGGTGTAGCTGCTGATGGTTCTTGTTCGACGAGCATTCATGACGTGTTTGAAGTTCCACAAGCGGATGAGAGGTGTGAATCAATGGAGAAAGATGAAATCAAGAATCTTGAAAAGGAAGATGTTTTTCCAGAGGCTGCGAAGATGGCTAGAGATGAGCCCGAGTGGTTCAAGAATGTGTTGCAGTCGAGCCAAGTGAGTGATGTTGAGTGCGGTTTGGTAGTTGCGCCTGCTGCAACGAGCATTGCTCAGTTTCATATGACGATGAGTCAAGTTGGTGGGAGATCAGAGATTGTGGAAAATGACAGACCATTAACATGTAGAAGCAGAGAAGAAGAACTGAAATTGTTGCATGAGCTTAAAGAGAAAGTGAATTTGTTGCATGATGAAATCAGGAGTTTGAAGGGGAAGAAACCATCCCCTGTTAGAAAAGAAGAAAAAGAAGAGACGTCCTTGGCTATGGCTCTTCTCGCAGAGGTACTCTTCTCTCTCTCTCTCTCTCTCTCTCCATCGAAGCTACGAGTAAATTAATCTTGTGCATTGTGTTGCAGGCAATGCTTTCCTTTTGGCTGTGAGCTGTGATGGAAGTTATAGAGATCAACCTGCTGATTTAACCGACCCTTGCGTATTGTATGTGCTCTCTCTGCCCTCTCTCATCAACGCCTCATTGTGTAAGATCTTTGTCAATAATTACTGTATGTATTTTTATTTTTTTCCTGTAATTGATCAAGAGTTGGCTTTGGATTTTTTTGGTTTGTGTTTTGGGTTTTGGTTGCAGCTGCATACTTCTTTTGTACAGAATGAATACTGCCATGTTACATATAAATGATATAATCAAGAATGTCTTGTATTTCTCTGTCTCTGTCTCTCTCTCTCTCACTCTCAATATATTGTGATCAAGCATGCATAAGTAATTCGATTGTGTAAAGCAGCATATGGAGAAAAGGCAAAAAACTGGAAACAGAACTTTGATTAATGGCACTAGAATTATAGCAATTTATTGCAGAAATGATGTTTCAAACACACAAGATCATCTGCATCATCAGCTCACAAGGGAGACTACGAATCACTCAACAGTGCCATCTCCGGCATGGACTTCCCAGACAGGAACGACTTGATGAGCGTCAGAGCTTGCTTTGGCTTATGCAGGGGAACTTCATGGCCGGCTCCTCTCACTGTCACGAATGTCAGCCCCTCGTATTCTTCTGTCCATCCGCCTACCTGTTTGCCAAACACAACGAATATTCAAGTCTGATCAGTAATTGACCAGAATCAGATGGTGGTGAGGTGAGTGCAGAAAGCTGACCTGGCCATCGTCGTACCAAGCGCGCCAAGGCCTAACTGTCTGAAGCTTCATAGCATTTATGCTGTAACGGGTCGAAGTCACCGGAATCACAGCATCCGTGTCACCACTGTCCACATAAGGAACATTGTATTGAAATTGTACTCTTTTAAAGGAGACAGATTAGGCCAATGTTGAATGTTTTCCAACTACTTGCATCTTCTTTCATAAATTACCTTAGTTTTTATACTAGAATTTCCCTTTCTAATACTTCAAATTCAGATACAAAGCAAAGTTTTAGAAAAACCTGAACATCCAGATACGAAGTCCAGAATTCAAGAGCTCACTGTAGACATCCAAAACCGATTGAGGCGAATCCTGCCAGTTTTCATTCACCAAGCCACTGCAATCACAGTATATATCTGTCTTTTAATGAATCAAAAGGAAAACATAGTAAGTTTGCACTGATTTGGCACCTGCAAGTCTCCCAACGGGAGTTTCTGCTACGGACATGAAGAGCATCTTGAACCTCGGGGAGATTGAAATATTGAACCGTATGCTTCTCTGTGCATGGATCGTATGATCTTCTGAGAAGACCAACCTTCTAAACCTCAAGAAAATAGATACCATTAATAACCCAAATATGAAAAAATCGAAGGAAAATGCCAAAGATGTGAACACTTACAGTCTTGCTTCTCCAAAGATGGCTTAATCTGCTGAAATTAGCAGTGCAGGGAGGAGTATAGATGCTGTACATATCAATGTTCCCTACTTCTTGATCAGCGATCATGAGGACTTCCACGCATTCCTCTGAGGTGTGAACAAATGAATCGAAGTCACACTTAGCGTTCAACTGTTTGTAGGTCTGATCTGAGATCATGCCAACAGACCACATGAATTGAAACACCCCGAAATGGTCATGAAAGTCGTCTGTTAGAGCATTTCCAACCTGAATGCAGAGGCTTATTTCAAGGTTATCCATTTCCACACAAGCACATATCACTCTAATATAGTGAGAGGAGAATACCATGAAACCCTTAAGATTGATAGTTTCTTCTCCATTTTTCTCATTGTATTTGACGATGGCATGAGCGAGTTGAGGAACATAATGCCCTGAATCAATATAGTAATAACAGTAGCAATATAAAATTTTGCATGTAGAAATATGGAAAGTGTAGAATAATGAACCTACCGGCATAGCTCTCTCCTGTGAGATACAAGTCTGTTCCTTTGTATTGTGGAAAACGTTCCAACCATTTCTCGATAAATTTAAGGTTGTCAGCAGCTGCGAGAACAGAAGTTTCTGCATCAAAATACACAGAATTTGTTTTGATGGTAGATAGAAGAAGAAGAAACTATACCGGTTCTTTTATCACCATTGCTCAGTAAATCAGAGGAAGTGTTTGAATACGAAAAACCAACTCCGACAGGAGAATCCACGAACAATATATTTGCAACTGCAAAAATAGAAATCAAAATGGAAATGAAGAGTTTTCAGGTAGACATCTATAAGTCCAAATGACCATTAGTTGATATAATATCCTTTGCCATATCACAAACTCGAAATGCAGCCTAAAACGAAATCTTCTATTGCTGCTGTTTCAACAACTTGCGTTTCAACCAAACAAAAACTACAAGAGGCATATAGAACTACCTTTATTCCAAGAATAATGATTCAAATAAAGGGTTTTCCCATCCTTCTCAATATGCAATGGTCCAATTTCCTCAGCCAGCCCATAGGCAATTGATGAACACCCAGGCCCTGAATATCACACACAACTCAAAAGTCAAAACAGTTACACATGAATATAAAATGGATGTAAGATCATATAATCAAGTCAAAAAGATGAAGCACAATAAAAGCATATCATAGAGATCACATCCACTTCCATTCTCCTCTAATTCTAAACAACATCATCACTCTATCACAAAATTGCTACTCACAATTTACACCAACAACACTCAAAACAAAAGTCAAAATGGAACTTAACAAGGCAAGAACATTTAGAAGATGAAAAGCATAATTACTACATAACGACCTCCATTGAGCCAGAGAACAATAGGTTTGGAAGAAGGGTTCTCCTCGGCCTCAAAGAACCAATAGAAGAGCTCTCTCCCAGATTCTTCGTTGACAGTGATGTAGCCAGCGTAGTGCGCGAAGCTCACGTTGAAATTCTGGCCGGGAAGCTTCAACACTCGGTCCAACTGCTGCTGATCAAACGAAAAACTGCCGGTGCATCTGATCGAGTGGAGCTCTGCGACTGATAGCACGACGAAAACGTTGAAAACCCATATCCAAAATGGCATCTTTCGACGATTGGATTGGGAATTGAAGTGTTTTTTCAGAGTCCCAACTCCCAATAAAAGATAACGAAATGGGGTGTGTGTGATCTTTTTATATTGTTGTTTTTGCTGTATTTTATCGTTGCAAAATGCGTCCATTGTGAGTCTTTTTCTTCTCCATTTCTTTGGAAGGCAGTTGAAATTAGAAAGCACGTCTCAATAACATTTCCTCATTTCATAATACGTCCGAAAATATCATTCCTTCAAAATTTACAAATAATTATGCTCAGCTTGAGCCCATATTTTTTTATATAAAAAATAAAATCGTTTTGGATATAAAACTTGGGAATGGATTCTGGTCTTTGAACAAGACAACTTCGCCTCCATATCAGTGTTTTTTATTATGTTTTGTTTTCCTATTTTTTTTCGCTGTGGCCTTCTTTTAAAAAAAATTAGGTATGTTTTTGTTTTTGCCTTCAGTTTATTTTATTTTGATATTTTACTTTAATTGATAAACACAAAAATCAAAGAAATAAAAATAATGTTGACGTAGAAGATAGGATGGAAGGGTGAATTTATAGGAGGAGGAAGCGGAGAAAGTCAATGGAATATACGTCCTACTTTTATATATTAATTTTACAATTAAATGTGAGTGAAATAAGTTAGTAAAATGCATAATTTATTACCAAAAGTAGTAAAAAGTGGGAGGGTCAATTAATTGTCAACGGGCAAAAAACGAAATTGGTGGCAATTAATGGGGGACGGGGAGGAGAAAATATTCAGTGGTCTAGGCATACCACATGGAATTATGATGTGGTATGCCCTCCAATAATATTTTGACAAATGGACATATACATTAACTCCACCTCCAACTGGCATCAAACATGGACTTTGAAGTTTTGCATATTAATACATATAGCCATAAATACACATATATACATGTATATGTAGGGTCGTCTTCTACTAAGTTTATCACCTTAATCCCAAATTGAGACTGAATATGAACCATTTGATCCAAAAATCAAAGGCTGAAATTGAATAAAAAATATCAATAAATAGTAGGAAAAATATCAACAAAAGGGTAATATCGTCATTATGTTATCATATGATAATTTTCGTGAGTGATTTTTTATATCAACATAGTGTATTATAAATATCAATAATATGACATGAGTATATCAACACAAGTACAAGAAAATATCAACACAGTTTTATTGATATTTTACCTACATTATATTGAGATTTTTTTTGCATTGGTTGATAAAATCTGCTTATCAACATGTACAAAAAGTGAAATATAATTTATAAAATTTCATCACCCGAACATCGTCGGAATATATACAATTGAGATCTCGTTAGAATCCTTATAAAATTATCTTTAATTTGTTATATTTTTTGTGAAAAAATAATTTAAATCGAGAGAGTTACGTAAATTTAAAGTTTTAAGATGATTTTAATGTGAGAGAATTGACATTAATACCCTTTAAGTTAATTTAATAATTTTTTTAATTTAAAATATAATCCATGTGATATTATTTCAACCACTACATCCATTAATCTAATGACTAAGATTTGATCCTAATTTATGATTGCTAATTAGTTAGCAAATGAGGTCTCCCCTATTGTATATGCATTTACTGATCTATTTTTTAATGAACTTAAATTTTTCACATCAATTAAAAGTCATCATTGCTAATGCTACTGTGGAGAATTTTTAAAAATAAATTTAATCACCAATTTATATGATAGGATTGTTTCTTTTTTTATTGTTATTGCACATGATATTTGATGGCATATTTTTTCATTTTCATTGCTAGTATTTTACACAATAAAATATAAAGATAATTTATATAATAATGTAAAAATAATTAAAATATTCAAAAGCTTATTTTTATGCAATTGAAAGGAGATTATATAGGTTAAAAGATACCAACTATAACATCAATAAGAAATAACTTTATAAAACTAAATATGTAGAATTTATAATAACTTAATCAAAAAAGAACAATTATTAAAGAAAGAAAATAATACATAAACACACGTAATACTGGCAACCTGTTTTTCTAAATCTCTACATACCGCCCGCCCCTATATGTATCTTGCACAAGAAACAATTTTTATTAAAAATACAATGATATTTAACAAATAATTTCTTTTAAAAAGTTTCAGATCTGCACATAATAATTACAAATTTATCTTATTGCAAGAATTAAATAAGCTTATAAATTTAAGAACATATTTACTTGACTAAAAAAATAAAATTTTGTTCATTAATTATGCTAAATTTATTATGAAGTTTGTTTAATTTATGTGTGTATAGGGGTGCATTATAATGATAACCTCAATTTTCGTAATAACCCTATAACTAAATCTGGACCGCACATTTTTAAAATCACGTGGTCTAGATTCAAAGTTAGATTTACTTCATAAAAAAAAGCGCGGGGGGTAAATATGTCATTTCGCTCATGATAAAATTTAGGTATCCAAATTTCGCTCATTTAATTTCTGAATTTCGCTCATTTAATTTCTGAATTTCGCTCATTTTATCATTTTATCAGTCAGTCAAAAGTATCATTTTATCAACTCAGAGTATCATTCTATCCGGCAAAACTATCATTCTATGCAATAAACCTAACATATATCATTTTATCAGTCAGTCAAAAGTATCATTTTATCAACTCAGAGTATCATTCTATCCGGCAAAACTATCATTCTATGCAATAAACCTAATATAATCGACACAATACATAATATACAAACCTACAAAGCAGTAAACGTATCATTTTATCAACTCAGAGTATCATTTTTATAAGGTTACTGTCATTTTATCCGCTTAGATTATCATTTTATCAGGTAAAAGTATCATTTTATTAAACAAAAATGTCATTTTATACACCAAAAATACCTATCATTCTATCGGCTGAAAGTATCATTCTACCCGGCAAAACTATCATTCTATCGGCTGAAAGTATCATTCTATCCGGCAAAACTATCATTTTATGCAGTAAACCTAACATTTATAAGCTAAAAGTATCATTTTATCAACTAAGAATATCATTCTATCCGGAAAAACTATCATTTTTATAAGGTTTCTGTAATTTTATCCGCTTAGATATCATTTTATCAGGTAAAAGTATCATTTTATTAAACAAAAATGTCATTATATACACCAAAAATATCTATCATTCTATCGGCTGAAAGTATCATTCTACCCGATAAAACTATTATTCTATCGGCTGAAAGTATCATTCTATCCGACAAAACTATCATTTTATGCAGTAAACCTAACATTTATAAGCTAAAAGTATCATTTTATCAACTCAGAGTATCATTCTATCCGGCAAAACTATCATTCTATGCAATAAACCTATCATTTTATCATTTTATCAGTCAGTCAAAAGTATCATTTTATCAACTCAGAGTATCATTCTATCCGGCAAAACTATCATTCTATGCAATAAACCTATCATTTTATAATTTTATCAGTCAGTCAAAAGTATCATTTTATTACTCTCAGAGTATCATTCTATCCGGCAAAACTATCATTCTATGCAATAAACCTATCATTTTATTATTTTATCAGTCAGTCAAAAGTATCATTTTATCAACTCAGAGTATCATTCTATCCGGCAAAACTATCATTCTATGCAATAAACCTATCATTTTATCATTTTATCATTTTACGTGATATTTGGCGAAATTCTGAAATTAAATGAGGGAAATGACAGTTTTACCCCCGCATTTTTTTATGAAGTAAATCTAAGTTTGAATCTCAAAACTATCATTCTATGCAATAAACCTATCATTTTATCATTTTATCATTTTACGTGATATTTGGCAAAATTCAGAAATTAAATGAGAGAAATGACAGTTTTACCCCCGCGTTTTTTTTATGAAGTAAATCTAAGTTTGAATCTCAACCGCATGATTAGAAATATGTGTGGTCCATATTTGATTATAGGGTTATTACGATATTTAGGGGTTATCATATGATCACGACTCTGTGTGTATATATGTTATATGTATTGTATATATGAGCATGCACAATATTCAAATCAAATTAATTTTCTTCCGTTAGCTATGTTTATATATATGTAAAATTAATTTCCATATATTGCATAGCCATGCATGCTTCTAGTTGGACGTTATGCCATTGTATATGTCTATTTGTCAAAATATTATTGGAAGGACATACCACATCATAATTCTATGTGGTATGCCTTGACCATTGAATATTTTGTCGAGAGAGAGAGTAATAAAATTGTCACGAAATTCACAAATATAGCATTGTAACCCCAATTGTTAGTTTGGGCGGCTTTGGTCATTCGCGGCTAGAATCCCTCCGCTACATTTGTGGTTAGTTTAAGGGTGAGAGAAAAATACTAAAATACTGATATATCGAACTTATTGTATTGAAAAATACTAAAAATAATAAATTACTGGTATAGCATATTTTTTTATGATATGATACTTTACCATAATATTTCGGTGCAATAACGATATGAATTTTCATATATTGTAGTATATCGCGACATATACCGAAATTCAGTATGCGGGTATAATTGTTGTTATATATAGAAGAATATATGTGTCAATTTACTTCAACTTTTATAGATAAAAATGTAAAGAGGATATTTAAAATATGTAATGCTAGTGTAAGGAGTATTTAGTTATCGTATAGAAGAATCAAGAATATTAGTATGTTTCAATTAACTTCAGTAGTCCAGAAAAAATAATCAAGGTCAAAAAACTATAGTAGTTGAACACTGGCGCTCAGAAACACAACGCAAGGGAAATACCACTGCACCATTACCATTGCTTTGCTTGAAACACATCTAAATATAGTATTATTACGAAATTTGGGGAGATAGTAGTACCCTTGTTCTAATGTAGCTTCGCCACTTATACCTACCTCTCTAATTAAAATAATCTTATAATTTAATCTTATACTATATCTTATGATAGTTTTGTCTAACAAATAAAACAACCAATTAAAATAAAGTGAACATTATAATTAATTTTGAAAGATTATAATGAAATGTCATTTTGCAATTTACAAATTTAACGAATGGCCATGTTAAAATCGGCAATTGACCAATAAATAATGTGGCCTAGGCTCTACTAGTTTTTGTGAATAGCTATAGTAAAGTCAAGAAATTGTGAATGGGTCCAACTACTCTTTTTAGCCTAAAGCATACTCTATATATAGCCCGATTATTCTTTTGGTCACGCCCCTTTTACATCTTGTTAGCTTGAAAAGGATCTTTAAAATTGGTTCACAACTAGTTTTGTTTTTCTTTTTATCTTCTTTTGGCATATAATAGTTTGCAAATTTAAATATAGTATAATAGGAACATCAAAACAAAATCCATCTTAAAAATTTTAAGATGACGTGAGTTTTTATGGATAATTGGTAAAATAGGAGGGATAGATAAAAAGAAAAAATTATTGAAGTATTGTTAGTAGGAAACGTGACATATCTTATTAAAAAGAAAAAATTACCAAAAATAGAAGTAAGTTATTTTTATTAAATGGACCAAAATATAGAGAATACCAATTATTTATGAGACCGACAGAGCCAAATTCATGCCATTTTTTTTTTCTTTTTTAATGAGCAGTTAAAAACTAACAACCAAGACTAAAAAATTAATCTAGATTCTAGTCTATTGAGAATAAAAAATATCCAAAAATATAAAAAATTGATGATACAATCGTTACCGTCTTAATTCATGATGAACTAAGAACATTTAATATCAAGATTCTGCAACAAAATGAATGGATTCGATCGAATTCAAGTGGATTTAAAAACAATTGGGTGTTTCTTTAATCCTTAGTCTATGAGTAATTTGTTTTTACCAATCTTTGCGAGTAACTTAATTTTTAAGTCATAATTATTATTTCCTCGTTTCATTATAAATAATTGATTTTTCATTGTGGATTGTAATGTTTTCTTTGTGGATTGTTTCATTACAAGTGATTTGATTTTTATATTTAGCAAAAACTTTAATACGTTTATTTTTTCTCCACTTAATTTAATAAATATCATTTTATTTAATTCTGTTGCCATCAATCATTTATAGTGAAATAATTACTCCATTAAAAAACGAAAAAAATTGACACGAGTTGTATTGCAGAAAGCATGTCATTACTTAAACATGTTATTTAAATTTATATAAAAAAATGGTAATATATAATTAACCAAAAATGAACTTTAGTCATAGGCATAATATTACTCTAGTATTTGAAGTTTTACTATAAATTCTGATGCCGTTTTTTATTTATACGATTAAGACTGATAATTTTTCTTTAAATGTTCCTTGGAAAAATAAAAGGAGGGAGGCAAAGTCGGATTTAGCAGCATACTAATATATTACTAAAACATTTGAGGAAATCGGGTATCTAGGCTAGTTTGCCTTTAAGATAACGTAAATGTACTCATTTTGTTATCTATTCCATAAATGGGAAAAACGCCAACCGCATTGGCGTTTCTATAAGTAAATACGCCAACAACATTGGCGTTTTATAATCTCGTCGTATTTTAGCTGTATTTTCGTCAAATACAGCTACGTAAAAAATGCCAACTTAATTGGCGTGTTACAAGAAAAACGCCAACTGTGTTGGCGTGTTTAATTTTAAAAACGCCAATGTAGTTGGCGTGTTAATCTAAAAAACGCCATTTCGAATGACGTGTTTAACATAAATACGCCACCCTAGTCGGCGTGTTTCTGTTGAACCCTAAACACTTTCCCTCCCCAAAACGCGAAAACCCTTCCCAAGGCGGAAAAACCTTTCGCTCGGGTCGACCCGGTGGTGGATTTGAGCGTGGAGATTTCGATTTTGGCTCATTCTTCCAAACATTAGTCCTTCTAATCGGTTAGTATATCAAATTTTAGACTCATTCTTCTAAACATTAGTCTTCCAATATTTGATGGATTGTTGTGATAATATATATTGTAGTGTAATTAATATAATAGTTTGACCAATTGTTATGGGCACACTAATATTTTGGTGGATTATTATGATAGTATATATTTTAATAGAAATATTTTGACCAATTTTTATGCTATTATATGTTGTAGTATATCTAATTTTGTTACCAATATTTAATGGATTGTTATGATAATATATATTGTATGTATTTAATAGAAATATTTTGTCAAATTTTTGGGTCACTCTAATGAATGTAAAAATAATACATATTTATTTGTGTTTTACATTATTGCAGATAGTATGACGTGGTGTGTCAATTTATATTGGGGTGGAAAGATAATTCCCGGAGCAGTTATTTCGTATGATCCTCCTTTTGCTAAAGGATTCATTATGTTGGATGAAACAATTTCGTACGATGAACTTGTGGAAAAAATTTGTGAAAGGATGGGGATAAGCATATATGAAAACAAAATTCAAATAATATGGAAACGTACTATATGTTTTGGATCCAGAGTCACGTTTATAGGTGTTCAACTAGAAGAAGTATGCATGCAACTAATGTTTAGTGAGAGTATGGTTATTGGAGGTGTAATTGAATTATATGTTGAGTATTCGGCAATTACTCAACATCATAGTCATCATGTCATAAGTTATGATGTTGGTACGTCTACGAGAGCCCAAGAACCATATTTTGCTGCAACACAAGATTTTGATGTTGGTACGTCAACGAGAGCCCAAGAACCATATTTTGCTGCAACACAAGATTTTGAAGCTGGAGGCGTGCATTTAGGGGAACGTGACAATTGTGATGTGGTTGAGGACATAATAGGTCCTGATAAAGCCGACTTTCTTGATCCACAATCACCTTATTATTCTGAAGATTCCGACACGGTTAGTACAGACTCAGATGGTGATCCGTCAGATGATGAACAATTTGTTGCTTCAAGACCATCCATTCCACTTGGTGATCCACAATTTGGAGAAACAGCAGTTGGAGAAACATCAGTTGGTGGAAGGGCAGTTGGAGGAAGAGTAGTTCCACAGTTCCCACAGCGTGGAATCAACTATTTTCGCACCTTACCAGGTCCATATGATAGTTTTGATCCCAAAAACTTTGAGCGTGATGATCCCAATGTGCATTATTGGAGTGAAAAAGATCCTAGCAATGTCGGTTTGCATACTAAATTTAGAACGAAGTTGGAATTGAAGGCAGCTGTGACTCATTGGCATTTGGAAAAAATCCGACAATATACAGTTGCTGAAAGTAAAGGAAAGAGATGGCATGCAGTTTGTAAGTGGCCACAAGGAAATCCGAAAGATAAGTCCTTACCGCCATGTTTGTGGGAGTGCCGAGCAACACTGAGGAAGCATGATGAACACTGGAAAATTAGAGTGTTTAGCACTGCTCATACTTGCATGGGGGATCGTAACTATAATGGTCACGCTAATCTTTCGTCAAGTATGATAGCGTTGAGTGTTCGCCATCAGATAGAAAATGATCCTTGCTACAAGGTAAAAGCAATTGTGGCGGATATTGAAAATAGATTTCATGTCAAAGTTAGTTACAAGAAAGCATGGTATGCTCGGAGGACAGCGATTGAGCTTGTATACGGTGGATGGGAGTGGTCGTTCAAAGTGTTACCAGCTTATTTGAATGAAATGCAAAGACAAAATCCTGGCACAATTGTGGAATGGTTGCACGATGACATATTAAGCAATGGTATGAACAAGGTATTCAAGTACGTATTCTGGGTTTTTGGACCAGCTGTGGAGGCTTTTCAACTATGCAAACCAGTTTTAACGGTTGATGGAACTCATCTACGTGGACGATGTCGAGGTAAAATTCTTATTGCCGTTGGATTTGATGCTAATAAGAAATGTTTGCCTGTTGCATATGCCATTGTTGATGAGGAAACCAAAGAAAGTTGGAATTGGTTTATGGAACGCATTAGACTTCATGTAGCAAAACATGAAATATGTGTCATATCTGATAGGCATGTGGGAATCATAGATGCAATGAATTCTCCCATATGGAAAGAAGAATCCAATGTGGGTCATCACAGATTTTGATTGGTACATGTTAGAAAGAATGTTTTGCAGAATCACAAAGGTATCATGGTCAAAAGACTTGTTTGGAAAATTGGTATTGCTACCAAGAAGCGCAAGTTTAAGATCAGACGTCGTTTACTTCGAAACGTCAACACCGAGGCTTTGCAGTACCTTGATGCCGTGGAGTTAGAAAAATGGAATTTGGCGTATGACAAACACAAAAGATGGGGTGAGGTGACCACTACTATGGTGGAATCTTATAACAATGTGTTGAGAGGCGCAAGACAACTCCCAATTAAAGCTTGCATTGATATGATATTCTGGAGGACAATAGAATGGTTCAATGACCGGTCAATTGCATCAACACAGTGTGCCACACCACTTACCCCGTGGGCGCATGAAAAGGTGTGCAAAAATGATGCAAAAGGTCAATTACATAATGTGAGAGCACCCAACACAATTGCAGGCCATTATGTGGTTCGAACAAAGCGTCGAATTGGTGGAAAGGGCGCTAATAAGCGGAAGGTAAAGTACTTGGAGTCGCACTGCAAATGTCAAAAGTGACAGATGTGGAGACTTCCATGTTCACATGCAGCGGCAATTGCACGGTTTAGAAACGACAACATGCTGTCGCTTGTTGATCCCGTGTACCGCACAAGTGTTTGGGTAGACCAATATTCTACGGTGTTCAATCCACCCAGACACCAAGATTATTGGGCCGTGCCTGAATGGACTTTGCAATGTTCACGAGCTTAGTTAATGCCTAAAAGTCGCGGTCGATACCGTACTACTAGGATTCCTAATCAGATGGATGTCCGTGAAGCTGACCAGCCACGAGCCCGACGCCGATGTAAACATTGTCGTCAACCAGGTCACGACAGGCGCAACTGCCCGAATGCTCTTTCAAGGATGGATACTCAGTTGGTAAATGATGCCGCTGACGATTTTATGCCTCCACCTCCACCAAGATATGCAGTTCGAGATCGTCATTCTGTCAGTCACACTGATGATGCCAATCACGATTTTATGCCTCCACCTCCACCAAGATCTGCAGTTCGAGGTCGTCATTCTGTCAGCCACACTGGTGGTACAAGCAAAGACATCGGTCTCAGTGATGTCCCACATTCTCCACCTCGGTCTTCTGTGCGAGACAATTTTTTCGGGGTTGATTTAGAGAATGTAGTTGTGCAAGATACTCCTCCGTCTAGACTCTCAACCGCCAGAATCGGGAAGGGTATCCGTAGCTTTTTTACGCGGAAAAGGCAAGACAATTGAACTTATGCATTGTGTAATATTGGATTTCTGTATTTAGTAATATTTGGACTTATGTATTGGGTAATATTTGTATTTACTTATATATTGTGTAAAATTGCGTTTTAAGTATCAAATGATCAGCTAAAAACGCTAACTTGGGTGGCGTGCCTATGGGAGTGGCGTGTTTCAATAGACGCCAACGGGACTGGCGTGTTTTTAATAAAACACGCTAACGGGACTGGCGTTTTTGTTCAGAATGCGTCGTGAAAAAACTGGCCAAAATTTCTTCTAACTTAGACACGCCAATGACATTGGCGTTTTTCACAAAACACGCCATCTGCATTGGCGTTTTACCTAAGACGCCAATGGAAATGGCGCGTTTGTTCAGAATGTCGCTATTTCCTCTATCTCTTTATTTGCCAGTTTTCATTTCAACTACGAAATAATAATTCATACATCCAAAGACTTAAGCATAAAGACTTAAAATCAATGAGTTAAAATCAATGAAAAAACACCAATATCAAATTACTAATATAAAGAGTTAAAATCAATGAAAAAACACTAATATCAAGAGAATGTATCCAATTACTAATGTAAAGAATTCAAATTAGTTCAATCGTCACGACTTTTCCCCATAAACAGGCGCCGTATCCCCTTCCCAATCTTGGATGTAGATCTAGGGATCCTTGAGGGAGGAGTATCTTGAACAACAGCGTTCTCAAGATCCACCCCAAAAAAATCATCCTGCACAGACGACCGCGGTGGAGAAGCGCGGACATCACTGAGGCCAATATCTTCTCCGGTACCACCGGTATGGTTGACAGAATGACGGCCTCGAAGTGCAGAGCTCGGTGGAGGTGGTTCCACAAAATCGTCATCGGAGTTGTGTACGAACTGAGATGACGACTCTCCGCAGGCGGTTTTCTTCTTGGTTCGTCGTTTTGCCTTTTGCCTTACGGGTACGTCCAAGTCCATTGCAGAGCGCTGCGAAGGACGGTAGTCCATCAGCTGAGCCTCCCTGGATATCTGCAGTCCTTCTTCAACCTTCCTCGAAATGGTTTCCATATCCGGATAGAAATGTCTTGTCGCAGCTCGGCCACTTAGAAAGTGGCGTATATTGTAAAGCGTCTCCACCTACAATTTTCCAAAGTTAAGTACATATCATAATATGAATTTAAATAAGTAATCAGGGTTTAGTTAAGTA
Organism: Salvia splendens; assembly: GCF_004379255.2. Lineage (NCBI taxonomy): Eukaryota > Viridiplantae > Streptophyta > Magnoliopsida > Lamiales > Lamiaceae > Salvia > Salvia splendens. Next base: position 16,372,138 of record NC_056036.1, on the reverse strand, counting down.
TAAATAATGTACCGTAAAGTTATGAGACGATGCAGTTTCGTGGAATCCCTCTTCAGCATGCACGTCGGGTTTGGTTAAATACACCACAGTGATCTGGCGAAACCAATTCATATATTCTTCCGTTGCAACAAGCTCAGTACTGTCCTCCAGATCAGTCCACATCGTAAAGTGCCTGTTGTCCCACTCCTGTATATAATTGGCGTGCCATTGAACCCAATTACGACCAGATTTTCCACGGCGATCTTGTTTCAAAAAATCAGAACCGTGGAACCGGGGGAGATCCGGGATATACGGTTGGACAATCCCGAATTGGCGCAACACTCGGTGTGGCAGGTGTGGCTCAGCCAGATTCCAACAAATAAGCGTTGTTATCGACATCCATATAGGACGACCGACATCACAACTTTCCGGCAACTCTCGGTGGAGATAAGGCCTCCAAATAAACTACATGTGATACAAATTTTTCAAAATAATTTCAATAAAAACAAAAAACAAAAAACAATTTATAAGTATATGAAGTACCTGATTAGGATGCATCATGGAGAACTGATCTCGGAAATTTTCAATACAATGTCCGGGTGCTTTTACATATGACGCCGGACCATTCCATCTAAAAAATTTAAATTATGAGCGAAGAACACGAAGATTGATGAACATTAAGCTTAAAAAATGAATTAGTGAACAACTTACGCGCTTGCACATGGTAGATAGTCTGGCACGGGATCAAGCATCCTCGGTCTAATATTTGGGATTCTCTCCCAAGCCCAAAGCTGTAATAGAGTTAAGGCTCCCCCTACATCCGTCCTCTTAGCCACGGCCGCTTCACACAAATTGTGGTACAAGCAAGCAAGCGTCGCACCACCCCAACTATATGTAGAACACCGTTCTATATCCATGAAAAAGTGTAGGTAGAAGAACGGAATTTTATTTCCGGAGCCGTTGGGGATCATCAGACCACCAAGTAATAGCAGACAATAGATACGAGCCCGCTGAGCATATATGTTGTGTTCGTGGTCACCAGACAACTCAATCCTCAATTGACGCGATAAGCTTGTCTGCTTAAAAGCCATTTCCTTCAACTCGGATGCATCCGGTATGAATCCTAGAAAATCCAAACACATGTCCTTCCAATATCCCGCTTCCGTCGGGGGGATGTAATCTGTCAGAGCCTCTCCATCAACTTTCAGGCCACATAAGACCTCCACGTCTTCCAGTGTCACAGTCGCTTCACCGACTGGAAAGTGAAACGTGTGAGTCTCTGGCCTCCAACGTTCAATCAAAATTGTGGTAAGATGGTGGTCAATGTCTTTTGGTTTACCACACCTTAATATACCCCCAAACCCCATCTGGTCCACTATTGCCAAGACATATTGATGGATGAGAACATCCCAAATTATTTCTTAATATCGTCGGCAGCGTACATATTCGGATGAAACTCCTGCCCATATGTTGTTAGAGACGTGTTGTCTCTGAAAATATAATACAGATGGATCCGCAGGACCACATGCAAGCCGACGACGAGAGGTTGAAGATGATGCCATAATTTACCTACACAACATTCATAATCCAAATTCAACAATAACCAACCATAAACCATTTCAATAATTAGATACAATTTAATCCAATATCACAAAATTGAACACCAACATCAAATAATTCACCTACACAACATTGCACATTCAAAATCATAATCCAATTCACATACACAAAATTAACAATTTAAATTAACAATTCGTCCAACCTAACAATTTCAATTTTCCCAATTTCAATTTTGCCTAACCTAACAATTTCAATTTGTCCAATTTCAATTTGACAAACCTAACAATATAAACAAATTTAACAATTCAAACTAATCAACATACATCAACCAAAACCCACATAAACTAAAACAATTTGCCCAATTTTTTAGCTATAACAACCCTAAGGTTTAGGTTTATAATCAACTTTATACACAAATTCACTTAAACCCAAACAATCTAACATAATAATCAACAATAATGTCATTCAACCAATCCAAAATGCATAATATTTCTACTCAATTCACAACCCATTACAAACCCTAGCTAACTATCCACCACTTACTCTAATAATGTAAAAGGTAAGCATACTAACCGAAGAAAATAGATGAATTTGGGGAAGAATAGCACCGATTGATGAATGTAGGCCGAAATCACGGAGAGGAGAGCGATTTCGCGGAGAGGAGCACAACTTGGAGAAATCGCGAAGTGTGTGTATTGTGAGATTTTCGTGATTTGGGGGAGGCACGGCTGGTATATCAGCCTGTGAAAACACGCCACTCAGGTTGGCGTTTTTCGCGACTTGGTAAACACGCCACCCATGTTGGCGTTTTTCGCAAAACAAGTAAACACGCCACTCAGGTTGACGTTTTTTGCGACTTCAGTAAACACGCTACTCGTGTTTGCGTCTTTGCTTAAACACGCCAATCTGTTCGGCGTTTCTACAACAATACACACGCCAATTACAAAGGCGTTTTTTCAGTAATACACGCCAACCAAGTTGGAGTTTTTCAACGTAATTGCAATTGGAGAGAATACGCCCAAAATACGACACAAGTATAAAACGCCACCTACGTTGGCATCTTTACGTATAAACACGCCATTAATATTGGCATTTTTACTTAAAGACACGCCAATTTCATTGGCGTTTTTCCCATATGTAGAATAGATAACAAAATGGGTACATTTACGTTATCTTTAATAAGATAACGTAAACTGCCCCAGAAACCTGATTTTTTCAAAACATTTACCAATGACGATGATAAGCTTTAAGTTTTGGTTAACAAAATCAATTGGGGGTTTTGGTATCTTGTTGAGTTGAGTGTGGTTTTGTTTTCGGTTAAGCTAAATCTGGGGCTCTTTGTATCTCATGTGTTGCAAAATCAGAAAATTTGGGGTTCTTGTTAAGGAATTTGGTGATAATATGCTCATTATATTTAGGTGTTGAGTGCTTTAGTATGAGGGGTTGAGTTTTAGCTGCAGAGTAGTTTGATCTTGAGGGTTATTGTGGTGGATTGGTTTGACCTAAGAATGAGTTCTAGTGTCTCAGAAGCCGTTGCTCAGACGGGCAAGCTTGTGGTTCACGTTGCTAAGAATGGGCAGTCGTTTAAGATGGACTGTGATTAATACACTCTAGTTGAGGCAGTGGAGAGTTTCCTAGAATCGGCATGTGGTATACCGTTCAGTGATCAGCTTCTTCTGTGCCTGGACTCGAAGCGCGAACCCCATAGAACACTCTCAGCTTATCCTGAGCCTGTGCTGGTTGATATCGTTGATATTCCTGACCCCTCGTTGCCATCTCCTTCTCAAAACTCTGTTGCACTGGATGATGCTTCTGACCCTGCTCTGAAGGCCTTGCCTTCGTACGAGATGCAGTTCAGATATCATTTTCACCGCGGACATGCTATTTATAGTCGTACTCAAGCAAGATTTGAGGCGTGTGAGAGGCTCTTGGAAGAGCAGAAGGTGCAAGAGAAAGCATTGGAGATTGCTAGGGGTAATTTGGATCATTTCTATAAGATGATTAATCAAAACTACGTGGATTTTATGAAATGCTATTCACAGCAGCACCATGTTCATACCAACCTCCTGGCCATGTTCGTTAGGGATAAAGAGAAACTGAGGTCTATACGAGTTATGCCGGCTTTACAGACTGCTAACCGAAAGTGCTTGCTGGATTTTGTGAAAGAGGAAAGCTTGCAGAAGACGTGGGAGGATTGCAACAGTTTGCACAAGCAGTTTCAGAATAAGGTTTCTGAGTTTTTGGAGAGCTTAGGAACAATGCAGAACATCTAGTCTCGGACAAAGCTTTGATCTTATCAAAGACTTGGAGTCGTCTATAAGAGATCGCCAACAGATTATCACTGAGCAAAAGAGCATAATGCAGGCGTTAAGGTCCACCTCTTTCCTCCCCATTGCTCAAACTTGCATGCATTTAGTTTGATTGTATGCTTAATGATGATGCTCTCATCTTTTTATTCCTTTTATGTTTGTCATTATAACGTATCATTGGGTAGTACACTGCATTAGGCAACATGGTCCTGATTAGGTTTTCTTGACACCATTTCCAGAAGATCACATGCATGAAAATATCTACGACTGAGAATCACCAGGATTTAGCCCGGTCAAACTTGTTGTAACGAAAATTTTTCCCTTTAGGTTGACGACTTTTCTGTTTATTTTCTAGTTCTCTCTAGCGTAGGCAAAAGTAGAAAGAGACTCTGACCGCAGGGATCTTTGTTTTCTAGCGTCATCTTGTCTCATTCAACCCTTTTGTTTTCTATTTCAGTAGAAAACATTGAATGCTCAAAATGCAAAACAACATGACAAAAGTGCAGAGGAAATGGAAATAAGTGTTCGAGCTTTGAAATATGTTTTTAGCTAGTCAACAAGAAAAACTCAAGGGCGGTGCTTGGATGTCGGTATAAGCTGATTTTATTACTTGACAAACTATATGACCTTTTCCTGAGATACACCTGAAAACCAAACCAGGTTTTCCATATAACGGATGTAGTGCTCAAATTCCCAGTATGAAGAGGGTCGGTAGATGATTTGGATGAAGGGAAGCAGGAATAGGTCCTCATTCCTTTCTTTTCAGAGACTTATTGCATATGATATTTCTACCTTTTGGTATTTTTAAGTATATTTGATTCGCTTGACGTGCGTATCTGTTGCCCATTCAACTTGTTTGAAGGATAATAGATATGAACTTAAAACATAGGATTGATTGTTTGAAGGATAGGAACTACATACTACGCAACAACATAAAAAAAAATTCGTCGCTAGTTTTAGGGTTTGGATTTTACAAATATAGCATGTGATGTTGTCTTTTAAGATAAATTGTGAAACCAGTAGATGCTAAAATTGATGAGGTATTACCATCAATGTCGACACTGGATATATGCAATTAAAGCCCTAGCCTTTTGAAACCCTGGAGATGCCTTAAGAAATCTTTGGTTTCGGCCAGATGACACCTACGATTTCTCAATATTGGGAACGCGTGGATTCTGCATGGCATCCATAGACAACACTGTTTGTTATCATTGTTCTTTTTTTTCCTTGCTACCATTTATTTCTTTGTCGCGGCAGTTTCTTGAAGAGGGGAATCATGTAATGAACACTAATATATCTCTCTTAATGCAGTAAAGATGTAAATACTGTGAAGAATCTTGTCGACGACTGTCTTTCCTGCCAAATGTCATCTTCACTGCGTCCTCATGATGCAGTCTCGGCGTTGGGGCCTATGTATGATAGGCATGACAAAAGTTATCTTCGGAGATGCAGGCATGCGAGGGTGCAATTTCTAGTTTGCTCTGCATGGATAAAAAGAATGAGATGAATATCTTGCTGCACAATTTTATGCAAAAAATCGCATATATCCAGCACAAGATTAAGGATGTACGCTACAAGTTTTTTGTGTTCCACGAGGCTTTAAAGCGCCAAGACGACCACTTTGAGCAATTAAAAGTGGTTCATGGAATTATTCCTGCATACAGAGCGTGTCTTGCTGAAGTTGTGAGGAGAAAAGCCACGATGAAAATCTACATGGGCATGGCGGGGCAGTGTTGGGCTGGTTCCATTATGTGGGAGCCCAACTCAAGTTGGCCCAAATAAATGGGCATTTTTTTAATGCTAATTAGTGTGTGTGTTTAATTAGAAATTGACACCACATCTTTTGATTTGGGTGAATCACAAAAACTAAAACGGTGGTGCAGAGAAAAGAATGAGAGGGTCAGCTGCTGTTATCATCAATTCAGAGTCAAAATTGAGAGATTGAGTGGCAACGTGTAACTCCATTTTGTGAAAGGTGAGTGCAGATTTTCAGCTTGGTGCAGTTCTGTTCGAGGTTTCGATCGGGTATTCATCCGTGGTTTGATTGAGCTGAAATTCGGACAGTGGGTAGTCGACTTGAAGATCTTTATATTGTACGGTGGGATTGTTGATCCGTGAACAGTAAGGTCAAATTTTCTGGTGTCGAAGTCAGCCCCTGTTTTGGTGATTTTCTTATCTTGGTTTGGGTATTTTGCTTAAGATTGTTTTATCAACCTAGTTGGAGTTCATACTTGTTGTAGAGGTTGGATATTTGATCTTGTAGAAAAAACATATTATAGTGGAGTTTTTGAGTGGACTCTCAAGTCCCGTGGTTTTTCCCTTTTGCTTCGAAAGGGTTTTCCACGTAAAAATCATTGTCTCAGTTTATATTTCTGCTGATTGTTTGTCTTTGATATTATCGTGTCATATTGTGTTTGGAATAATTATCGGACTTGTGTTATTGGGAGAGAAATAACACCGTTTGTGCTTCCGCAGGCTTTGGTGGTTTGGTTTCTTCCCAACAAACTGGTATCCAGAGCTACGGTTATTATGTTCGGTAATTATGGAAATTAGCACAAGCAGAATGATTATGTTGAATGGCACAAATTATCAACTGTGGCGAAATAAGATGAAGGATTTGCTTTTTGTGAAAGCTTTGCATCTTCCAGTTTTTGCTACTCAAAAACCTGAGTCTAAAAGTGATGAAGAATGGGAGTTTGAACATCATCAAGTGTGTGGCTTTATTCGACAATTTGTTAAAGAGAATGTTTATCACCACGTTGATCAAGAGACACACGCTCGCACACTATGGGATAAGCTTGAAAATTTGTATACTTCCAAGTCAGGCAACAACAAATTATTCTTACTTAAGAAGATGATGATGTTGAGATACAAAGATGGAACATCTATAGCTGATCATGTGAGTGAGTTTCAGAGTTCATTAACTCAATTACTCGGCATGGGGGTCACATTAGATGATGAGATTGTAGGACTTTGGTTGCTTGCTACTCTACCGGATTCTTGGGAAACTCTAAGGATTTCACTTATTAATTCAGCTCCCAATGGTATTGTGACTTTGGAAATCGCCAAGAATGGAGTGTTAAATGAAGAGGTGAGAAGACGGTCGCAGGGTTCTTCATCGCAGTCAGAGGTTTTGGTTACCGAAGATAGGGGGAGAAGCAAAAATAAAGGCAAAAAGGGCAGAGATAAAAGTCGTAGCAAATCAAAATCAAGATACAAGAATATTGAATGTTATCATTGTGGTAGGCCTGGCCATATTAAGAAAAACTGCTTCAAGTGGAAGAAAGAAAACAAAGCTGGTCGAGATAAATCAAAAAGAAAAGAAGATGAAAAATCTGATTGTGTTGCTACTACTACTTCTGATGATGATTTGCTAGTTGTTTGTGATAAAAATGTGATCAGCCTAGCGTACGACGAGACGAGTTGGGTGATTGATACCGGTGCTTCACTTCATGTCACGTCAAAGAAGGAGTTCTTCACATCTTATACTTCAGGTGATTTTGGAGTATTAAAGATGGGCAATGATGGTTTAGTGAAGGTTGTTGGCATAGGAGATGTTTGTTTAATTACTAATAATGGAACAAAGTTAACACTCAGAGATGTCAGGCATGCACCGGATATTCGTTTGAATTTGATTTCTGCAGGAAAGCTAGATGACGAGGGATTCTGTAATACATTCAGTGAAGGGCAGTGGAAATTGACTAAAGGTTCTTTAGTTGTGGCTCGAGGAACTAAGAATGCAAATTTGTACTTGATGCAAGCTTCGACTTCAAGTACCAATGTAAATGTGACAGAGAATGATAGCTCAACTGAGTTATGGCACAGAAGACTTAGTCACATAAGTGAGAAGGGCCTTAATTGTCTAGCTAAAAAGAACTTACTTTCGGGTTTGAAGAGTACTATACTGCAGAATTGTGCTCATTGTGTTGCAGGAAAACAGAGAAGAGTTTCATTTAAGCGTCACCCTCCGTCGAGAAAGTCTGAGCTGCTAGAGTTGGTTCACTCCGATGTTTGTGGTCCATTGAAGGTAAGATCACATGGTGGTGCACTTTATTTTGTTACTTTTATTGACGATTGTTCTAGAAAACTTTGGGTCTATGTTTTGAAAACAAAAGACCAAGTTCTTGATGTGTTCAAACAGTTTCAAGCTTCAGTTGAAAGACAAACAGGAAAGAAGCTGAAGTGCATCCGTACTGATAATGGTGGTGAATATTGTGGACCTTTTGATGATTATTGTCGTGTGCAGGGAATCAGACATCAAAAGACACCACCGAAAACTCCACAACTGAATGGATTGGCTGAACGAATGAATCGGACACTGATTGAGAGAGTTAGATGTTTGCTTTATGATGCAAAGTTGCCTAGAAGCTTTTGGGCAGAAGCTCTGTCTACTGTAGCACATGTGATTAATCTTTCTCCTAGTGTTCCTTTGCAAGGTGATGTACCAGACAAGGTTTGGTTTGGTAAAGACGTGTCATATGATCACCTCCGTGTGTTCGGCTATAAAGCATTTGTTCATATTCCTAAGGATGAGAGATCTAAGTTAGATGCCAAGACTCGACAATGCATCTTTATTGGTTATGGTCAAGATGAATTTGGGTATAGACTTTATGATCCAGTTAAAAGAAAGCTGATAAGAAGTCGGGATGTGATGTTCATTGAGGATCAAACCATTGATAATATTGACAAGGAGGAGAAAAAGGATCCAAAAGAAAGTAGTGACTTGACTGACATGGATCACGTCCCTCTAGGTCATTTGCCTGATCCTGTTCAGGATCACGTGCAAGATGACATTGTTGATGACCAGCAAGGTATAGATGATGTTGATGCTCCTATGGATGATGATGAGAATGATCAACACCAAGCACCTATAGCTCCACCAACAGTTCCACTTCGGAGGTCTATTAGAGATCGACGTTCTAATGTAAAGTATACTTCTGAAGAGTATGTTCTTTTAACTGATGGGGTAGAACCTGAATGTTATGATGAGGCTATGGAAAATGAATGCAAAGATAAGTGGGTTGAGGCTATGAAAGATGAACTTCAATCCTTGTATGACAACCATACCTTTGAGTTGGTGAAACTTCCTATGGGTAAACGAGCTTTGAAAAATCGGTGGGTTTACAGGTTAAAACAAGAAGAAAATTCTGCAGCTCCACGATACAAAGCCAGATTGGTCGTCAAAGGTTATAGTCAGAAGAAGGGGATTGATTTTGAAGAAATATTTTCTCCGGTTGTAAAGATGTCTTCTATCAGAACCGTTTTGAGTTTGGCAGCTTATTTTGATTTAGAGGTTGAACAGATGGATGTAAAAACCGCTTTTGTTCATGGAGATTTGGAGAAAGAGCTTTACATGGAGCAACCAGAGGGTTTCATTGTACAAGGAAAAGAAGATTATGTGTGTAGATTGAAGAAGAGTTTGTACGGTCTTAAGCAAGCTTCCCGCCAATGGTATAAGAAGTTTGAGTTTGTTATGGAGGAGCATGGATACAAGAAAACTACTTCTGATCATTGTGTTTTTGTTAAGAAATTCTCTGATGATTTTATTATTCTATTGCTCTATGTTGATGATATACTTATTTTTGGCCGCAATACTTCTAGAATTGATGTGTTGAAGAAGGAATTGAGTAAGTCCTTTGCAATGAAAGACTTGGGGCCGGCAAAGCAGATTCTTGGCATGCAATTGACACGTGACAGAAATGCCAAGAAATTATGATTATCACAGGAGAGGTACATTGAAAAGGTACTTCAAAGGTTTAGTATGGATAAAGCTAAAACAGTGAGCATTCCTCTTGCTCCACATTTTAGGTTGAGCGTGAACCAAAGTCCCTCCACAGATAAAGAGAAGGAAGAGATGCAGAAAGTTCCATATTCTTCAGCCGTGGGTAGTTTGATGTATGCGATGGTATGCACGAGACCGGACTTGGCCTTTTCTGTTGGTGCAGTTAGTCGGTTTCTTTCTAATCTGGGCAAGGAGCATTGGAATGCAGTGAAGTGGATTATGAGATATCTTCGTGGAACTTCTAACTTGAGACTATGTTTCGGCATTGAAAAACCTGTTCTAGTTAGTTATACAGATGCAGATATGGCTGGAGATATTGACTCAAGAAGATCTACTTCAGGTTACTTGATTACTTGTGCAAGGGGAGTTGTGTCATGGCAATCTAAGTTGCAAAAGTGTGTTGCTTTGTCTACTACTGAGTCTGAGTTCATTGCGGTGACCGAAGAATGCAAGGAGTTACTTTGGATGAAGAAGTTTATGCAAGAGCTCGACTTTTCTCAAGAAAGGTATGTCTTATTTTGTGATAGCCAAAGTGCAATTCATCTCGGTAAAAATTCGACCTTTCATTCAAGATCGAAACATATTGATGTGAGATATCATTGGATACGAGAAGTTCTTGAGGCTAAATTGTTAAAGCTTGAGAAGATTCACACCGATGATAATGGTGCAGATATGTTCACCAAATCTTTACCGAGAGGGAAGTTTGAAGTTTGTCGCTCGATCGCCGGGATGGCGGTCTCCTCCACATAATGGGAGGGGGAGATTTGTTGGGCTGGTCCCATTATGTGGGAGCCCAACTCAAGTTGGCCCAAATAAATGGGCATTTTTTTAATGCTAATTAGTGTGTGTGTTTAATTAGAAATTGACACCTCATCTTTTGATTTGGGTGAATCACAAAAACTAAAACGGTGGTGCAGAGAAAAGAAGGAGAGGGTCAGCTGCTGTTATCATCAATTCAGAGTCAAAATTGAGAGATTGAGTGGCAACGTGTAACTCCATTTTGTGAAAGGTGAGTGCAGATTTCAGCTTGGTGCAGTTCTGTTCGAGGTTTCGATCGGGTATTCATCCGTGGTTTGATTGAGCTGAAATTCAGACAGTGGGTAGTCGACTTGAAGATCTTGATATTGTACGGTGGGATTGTTGATCCGTGAACAGTAAGGTCAGATTTTCTGGTGTCGAAGTCAGCCCCTGTTTGGTGATTTTCTTATCTTGGTTTGGGTATTTTGCTTAAGATTGTTTTATCAACCTAGTTGGAGTTCATACTTGTTGTAGAGGTTGGATATTTGATCTTGTAGCAAAAACATATTATAGTGGAGTTTTTGAGTGGACTCTCAAGTCCCGTGGTTTTTCCCTTTTGCTTCGAAAGGGTTTTCCACGTAAAAATCATTGTCTCAGTTTATATTTCTGCTGATTGTTTGTCTTTGATATTATCGTGTCATATTGTGTTTGAAATAATTATCGGACTTGTGTTATTGGGAGAGAAAGAACACCGTTTGTGCTTCCGCAGGCTTTGGTGGTTTGGTTTCTTCCCAGCAGGCAGTTGGCTGAAAAACTTGCAACGGAGAGGAATACTGAGGTTAGGAGACGTGAGGAGTTCCTTAGAGCGCATTCTACTTTTATCCCTCGAGATTTTTTAGCATCTATGGGATTGTACGAGACCCCAAATCCCTGTGATGTAAATGTAGCTCCTTTCGACTCTAATTTGCTCGATATAGACCTTGTAGATTTAGAATGTTATGCTCCCGAATCATTGCTAGGACTCTTTACGAAGAGTGAGAAGCATGGGACTCTCAACAGCTCGTTGTCCATGTCCGATGATAGTTATCAGGCAGATGAAGCAGAACGGGTAATGGGCTGCCTTGAAAAGTATGATTACGGTGAAGTACTTGAGGAGTCGGAGTTGGTGGAGATCACGGGTACTAGCAAGATGGAAGTCGAGAATGCAAAGCTGAAAGCTGAAAGCTGAACTTGCTTCGAAACTTGCCCTAATATGTTCCATGAGTATGGAGCTTGATTATGAATCTCTCGACGAAAGTGAACAAGATACTTTACAGAAAAATGTGGCTGTAAAGACTTCCGAAGCATTAAGTCTGAAAGATCAGTACGAAAAACACCTCCAATTGATGCTGAAGGCTAAGCAGAAGCAGTGTGAATCCTACAAAGATGTGTCTGGGCTTCCTGTCTGGCTTCGTGTAAGCAATTCTCCAAACGAGCACAGTTCATCCGCAATACAAGAAGCTATGTGTCTTTCGTGACTGCCAAAAGCAAAGGTGAAGAACATAACTAATCATAGAGCCTTAGGCGAAGCCCATAAAACGAAGGCTAGCACTTTCAAGTTAGTAATGTACCTGAGATTCATTCAGTAGCTTCCGAATGGCATCCAAATCCTCCACGAGTCTGGAAATTTCATCAGTTAATGCTTGAATCTTGCCTTCTGCGTCGTGTAATTGGCATGATTTCTCTGCTAGTTCATTTTGCAGCTCCACCAAAACTCCGCAATTTCCTTTCCCATCCAAATCAGGCGTAATCGGCTGAGACATGCTGACGGCCATATTACTCGAAGTGATGCTCGTGCCAGCATCTGACTGTGGCTTTGTCATCTTATCTTTTTCACAAACATGCCCTTTGTCACGGTGTAGATCTAGCATCGATGAATCCAGCTGAGAATTCAACATACTAGAGGAATCCGTCATATTATCATCCAACCCTTCCTGTGACTTCTCGTGTTCTGTTAAAATCTCGGATTTCGAAATCCTAGACGTGCACAACACCTCCTCCATCGCTCGGTGCATGTGAACCGATTCAACCCCCGAAACCTCTGACTTGTCATCATCAGTCTTTGCCAGAGAGGAAGCCCAGACACATCTTTGCGCAATTGACAGTATAATGCGCTGTGGTCAACATGTGTGGTCTCTTTGCAAGACTGAGAAGCTGTGTCTCATCAGTCGAGGTGGTTGTATTTGCTGACACTTTACATGCTCTTTCCCAGTCTTTATATAGGTTGGTATTATTTTCTTGAGGAGTCCTGTGAGGACGAATGTTACTTGAATTCTTGTCCTTCCTTTTCCTTCTGTGGAGTTCTTGACTTTTGAATCTAACGAGCATGATCACTTTTGTAAATTCTCAGTTCATCGAGTGAGGTCGATGATGCCAGTGCTTCTGAGTTTTGTGAATGCATTCAGACGCTTGCCAATAAGGTTGGTCTTTTGTCGAGACAACGTGCAGAATTCCTCGAAAGATCCACGGAAGCTGAAGCTGCAAATAAGCAGCTTAACAAAGAGCTAGAAGAGAAGAATGAGTTGGTTAACACTCTATATTTGAAGCATCATTTGGAAAAGCAGGTAGCTGTTCTCTATGTTCCATTTCTCATCATTTCATTACAAGATCATTTTATTTAGACATTCTTGTCACAGGCAAACAACGATAAGATTTGTATAGGTCGTTTAGAAGTCCATGAGGTCGCTGCCTTCGTCCTCAACTCCTCCGGGCACTATGAGGCCATCAACCATGGCTGCCCATACTATTTTCTTTCAGCTGAATGTGTCACGTTATTTACTGAAAATGTTTCCCAAAATCAGAGTTGCATATTAGGGAAGGTGGTGCATATTGAACAGCGGGTGGTGAAGCCACCTCTGCCAGCCGATGATAGTAGCGATACAGTGACCTCCTCCGAGAGTGGAGGCAACGAGTTGACTCTAGATCGAGATTCGATCCCCAATCCCTATGGTCTTCATGTTGGGTGTGAATACTATGTAGTGACTGCAGCCATGCTACCTGATAGTGTGGTAGTTTCCCCTCTTTCCTGATCTTGTTGCAGATAGATGTGATGGAAGAGACCAAGTGTAAATATTTTATAAACTGGACTTTTTAGTGAGCATGACTTGCTCCCTCCTCTAAAGATGAGAATCCAATCCCATCTCTTTGTAAATAGACTTTGCAACTCTTGTAAATATGTTATAAATGTTCATGTTTACTACATCTCTGTGCTCATGAAGAGATAGCTTAATCTTGATGCAATTGATTACATCTCATTCCACCACAACTATCATAATGGAATGCCAGTGTGCCTGATGATGAGTTTGCTTAGTTAAGTGCTTCTTTTGAAATCTAGCAGTAAAAAGATTCTTCACAACAAAAGAATAATCTCAGCGAAAGCTAAAAAGTGATGCTCTTAACAAATTTACTGGAAATAGGAATGATACAGAAATATTTTCAATTGCCAAAAAGTGTGAAGAGTGCACTGAAACAAGAATCCATCAGCTTCAGTTAGCCCGGTTTACTTTCAAATAGGGCAAGGCGCCTATCACGTTGTCGTAATCGCTGCGATCAACTTGGATCTGCAAAAACGAGCACATAGTTGTTCATTAGACAGCATGTTCGTTAGATAGCTTGGTAGAAACAAAGGACTTATTACGTCTCTGCCACTTATCAAATCGGTGAATTATGCCAACTATATGCATCATATAAGATCAATGCTAGATTATGCTTCTGGAAACTACATTGCAGAGCCCGTTTGAAATGGTAACAAGCTACGAGCTAAAGCTAAAATGAAATACAATGGAAGCAAGGACTAATGCCCTTCACCCGACGCAGTTTTGCTCCTGCACTTAAAGTTTTGTATTGGCACTAAGTTTTACTCTACAGTCATAAAAAGCTTTTTCGTAGCAACACGAGTTACTGAGCTCATGCCGTTCATGACAAAAACCTACTACTTTATGTGGACTGGACCTTTTCACAAATTTCAGAGGAGAAGTAGACATGGATTCCTATTCAACAACTTTTTTCCAGCAATAACTCTGAATGAAGCTCTAAAATCACCCACAATCTCAACTAATTTATGAAAATCTTGAACACTTATACAGCCCTTCCGTTCAATTGCTATAGAACCATTCAGAAAATCATAGCAATCAATTTATACTACCAGATGCAAACAGTTGTCAATCCCCTATTCCATCATCAATACTACATGTCACAGATGCATCAATGATGCTATCTTGTGCAGGTACAGCATGTTCATAATATTGGAAGTTGGAACGAGAAACTAATTGAAAATTTTCAATAAACAATCACAATCTAGACATGTTTTTCTTCTCTCTCTACTCTTACTCCAGCTTGCTAATGTATCAAACCAACAAAGATACCTTTACTCAACAGACCTCTGGGCTCCAGCTTAGTTACAGAAACTATTTTAAGAACAACGAAGACTATCCAACAAAATCACATGTTAATCCAAAAATACTTAGCACATTAGCACATTTCTCCTAGCTAGTAGATCAATGTCAAAGCCAAATACCCATTTCACTATACAAAACCTGTGAACAACAGCAACCTCACCATTTCTCCCTGCCCTCCACCCCCTCAAAAGAAGCTAATTCAAACTACTTGAAGACCAATTAGCAAATTCACAATCCAAAACTACAATTCAATTCCACATTTGCTACAGAGAATTTTAACTTCTACCACATAAAAACTGGATTAATAAGTGCACAAAGCAATCTACAGAAAGAAATTGAGTTTAAAAAGCACTAACCGATTTAGAGAGTCTCAATCTCCTCTTGGTGTTCTTCTTCCTGAGCAAATGCTGCTTCCCTGCTCTCCTCCTCATTATCTTCCCGCTCCCCGTGACGCGGAAGCCTAAAATTCCCAATTCAAACGACATCACTATCAAAAATTCCCTAAAGCGCACATTACACAACGGAAAATATACCTTGTGGGTCTTCATTTTGTAGCCTTTAGCACAAACCACCATGGAGGGTTTGGGTGAGAAGGAGGGGGCGGAGGCCGCAAATGGAGCGGGGGTAACTGAGATTGAGGGACAAGGAGGCGCGTTTGTTGATTAACGGTGTGGATGGGAGTGTTGCGGAGTGCGGAGCAAGCGTTGTGAGACGGAAAGAAAAGATGGCAGCCATTGTCGCCGTTGCCATGAGTGAGAGCTCTGTTTTGTGGCTATGGATAGAAATAGGGAGCCGGTCCCGCCACAGGATTGTAATAAGCCTCTGATCTTCGGTTTTCACTTTTTTATATCGTTTTTATAGTTTGAATTCCAATTATTTAATGATATGTACAGATTTTGCATTTTATCCTGTCTCATAAAAATAGAGAGTTTTCGAAACTGACACGAGTTTAAATACGAAATTAATAAAGTATAAGAGAAGTAAAAAAAGTACAGACTAGTATAGTATTCCTAGTATAACCAAAGAAAAGACTTAATAGAAATAGGCAAATTTTAGGAATGACAAAAATGACAAAGTAAACTACCACCTCCATTCAGTCATAGATGTAGCTTTTTTTGCAGCATGAAAGATTAAGAAAAAATATTACTATTATATTAAATGAAGAGATAATAAAGTATGCGAGAAAAAAATAAAAATTAATAAAATAGAGATGATAAAGTAGGTGAAAGAAATATATTGATTTTTATTATATATTCACTCCGTCCCATAATAGATGTCACACTTTCCTTTTTTAATTTGCCCCACAACATTTCTCTTTTTGAAAAAAGTTTTTTCACACATTAATATAAATATGTACTCACTTTGTTCCTCTGTAGTAGAGGCATTTCATTTTGAACACTCGTTTTAGAAAAATGATAATAAATAGTTAAAATGAAAAATGAGTAAAGTAAGAGAGTAAATAATATAGATAAAAGTCTTCTCTATATTATTATTTCTCTTAGTTTACTTTTTCTCTACTTCAACTATTTATTATCATTTTTTCAAAACGGGTGCTGAAAATGAAACGTATTTACTGCAGAGGAACGGAGATAGTACTATTTTCTCTCTCCACTCAACACACAAAATAATATTTCCTAAAATCTAGTATCATTACCCAAGTGTGTCATCTATTATGGGACGGGGATATGAAAATTACGATGGAACTTTTCAAAATGGTAAATGATGCAACCATGATGGAATAGATAAGTGTTTCTTTAGATGCACATATTTTATCAGTGTAGCTAACCAGTGTAGATTCAAAATGGTAAATTGAATTCATTCTAATTCTATGAAGTGTTTCTTTAGGGCACCCGCAACGCGTTACGCGGGTGTCCCGCGTTCCGTCACGGAGGGACGGGAAGGGGGCGCGACCCATTGCGGCACCCCATTTCGTCCCCTGCCCGTCACCATCTCGTCCCGCGTCCCGTTTCGCCGTGACTCGGAACGAGACGTCTCGCCACGCGCCGAGGCGACGTGGCGCGCTCCGGGGCGATGCGTGACGCTCACTCGCCGGCCCGCGAGTGAGTTTCGTCACGCTGACGCAATAATTCATTTTTTTAAATGAATTTTTAAAAAAATATTTTTTATTTATAAAAATTGATTTTTATATTTAAAAACAATTTTTATAAATAAATGAATACAAGAAATTCGTAATAGCTCATATATATTTGATGGGCTTGCGAATTTATGAAACCATTCTTGGTTGTTTCTCTTTTATAGAGACATCCTTGAATGTTTTATGTTCTAATTTCGACGTGGGACAAACTCATTCTTGGTTGTGTGGGACAAACTCATTCTTGGTTGTTTCTCTTTTATAGAGACATCCTTGAATGTTTTATGTTCCAATTTCGATGTGGGACAAACTCATTCTTGGTTGTTTCTCTTTTATAGAGACATCCTTGAATGTTTTATGTTCCACTTTCGATGTGGGACAAACTCATTCTTGGTTGTTTCTCTTTTATAGAGACATCCTTGAATGTTTTATGTTCCACTTTCGATGTGGAATTTTAATTATGTCATTTTCTATTTTTTTAGATTATGTCATTTTTATTTTTTTAGGTTTTTAATTATGTCTTTTTCTATTTTTTTGAATTTTAAGTTGTAATGTTATTTTAATTTTAATGAAGTGTGTTTTTTTAATTGAATTTGTTGAAAAAAAAAATAAAAAAATGAAATTGAATGAATAGTAATTTAAGAGACGGTTAAGGGATGGAGAGTTGCAGGTTCCGTCCTTTAGTTAAGGGATGAAGTAAAAAAGTACAGTGGGGCCCACAAATAGTGTTTTAAGGGACGGTATAGTGACAGCGTTGTGGATGGCCTTAGATGAACTTCTCTCACAACTACGAAGCGTATCTGAGTATCTCTATCTCACCAGTGTTGACTTTAATTAATTTAACTGTTTTTAAGTTATTATTGTTACCATTACTAATCGGTTGTAATGTTATTATAATTGGACTCGAGTCATTTACACAAGTGAAACTAAATTCAATATATCCTTTTTTTTTAAATATATCTTTTTTCAAAAGAGAAAGGCTAAAACTATTAAAAATAGTTAGCAAACAAGTAAAAAAACTAGAACAAACAAAAAAACTCCCCAAAAGCTAAAAAACACTAAAAACAAACCAAGACCACCACCTAGCAACCACAACTAGAAAAGCAATTCCAAGAGGAACGGTCAAAAAACCGAAAGAGCGCACCAAAGTTGAAGAGCCACAACCCACCAGATATAAAAGGATCAAGTCGGAAGGTCATCTTTGCGTTAACCAACAGGATGAGAATTGTCACGTTAGTTGTGTCTCAACCATCTTCTAATTTTAAGTAAATCTTTGCATAATTACCCGGGCAGTAAGGAATATTCAAACACCACCTTTTAAACAGTAATCCAAGCCTCCAAAGAATGAGTTTTTTTCTCTACAACCCAGTTTGGTTTCATCTTTTCGAAGGTTTCTTTATTTATGAGCCACCAGATTGACCAAGAGATCACATAGAAGAGAGAGTTCTAAATTTTCTTGGCAAATCTCCTGAACGGCGTGTCCATCCATTTAATAAAGGAAGATATTGGATTATTGAGAAAGTAAAAGGTGAGATTCCAACAATTGTATCCAAAATGTCCCAAGCTACTAGAAAATCTGCAATTAAAATTGATGTGGTCTATTGTTTCAAGTTCCTCCCTGTACTAGAAGCAAAGCTTATCTCCGATTCCAAGGAAGCCAAATCTAAAGAGTCTCTCCTTGGTGTTTAGTCTGTCTAAGAGCATCTCCAATGACGGACGTCCGGTCGGACATCTGGTCGGACGTCGCGACGGGCGACCGGGACGTCCGCCATTGTGGCGTTTAGGGTCGGATACGGACGTCCCGTGAGGACGTCGGGTGTCCTCGGACGTCGGCGCGACGGGCGGGCAGACGTCTGCCATTGTGGCGTCCAGTCGGACGTCCGGTCGGACGTCCCGTTTTTTAAATTTTTTTTTTAAAACTCTATATATACGGCTCGTCGAATTTTATTTCATTCGCACCGCTTGTGTTAACAAGTTACTCTCTCTACATCTCTAATTTCAAGTATATCTAGAATGTCTAGTGAAAGTGATAGCGAGAATGAGTTGGAGGTCGCTGTTGAAGGTGCGATAGAGAGGCTGCTACAACAGAGGTTGCAGCGGCGGCAGCAGGCGGCGGTACCTCGGTCGATCCATCGTCGAACTCAAGTACCCCGTGACCACATTGTTGCACATATTCGGTTGTATGCGGACTACTTCGCTCCGCAACCGCGTTTTGGGGAAGCCTTATTCCGGCGACGCTTTAGGATGCATCGTCCGCTGTTTCTGCACATCGTGGGTGCTTTAGAGAGAAGATACATGTATTTTAGGATCAGAGAGGATGCAGCTGGCAAACCCGGACTCACGCCCTTGCAGAAGTGCACTGTCGCAATCAGACAACTGGCGTATGGAGGCGCGGCCGACAGCCGTCGAGTGCACGTCGAGTACCTCCACATTGGCGAGTCGACAGCCGTCGAGTGTCTGCAGAATTTTTGCGCGGGCGTGAGAGCGATATTCGGGGAGCGGTATCTTCGGAGTCCGAGCCCCGAAGACTGCCAGATGCTGATAGATATGCATGGGTCGGTGCACGGGTTCCCTGGGATGTTGGGCAGCATAGATTGTATGCATTGGGAGTGGAAGAACTGCCCCGCCGCCTGGAAGGGGATGTACACTACCGGCTTCAAAGCCAAGCATCCCACGATGATCCTTGAAGCTGTAGCTGACTACCGGTTGTGGATATGGCATGCTTATTTTGGAGTCGCCGGGTCCAACAACGACATCAACGTTCTCCAGTCGTCGCCCCTGTTCAACGCTCAGTGCAATGGCGTTGGTCCCGCCATCAGTTTCGTTGCCAACGGCAACCAGCATAATATGGGATACTATTTGGCGGATGGGATATACCCAAACTGGCCCGTCTTTGTGAAGTCAATCAAGCATCCGCTCGGACAAAAGAAGACATACTTTGCGAGCCGTCAGGAAGCAGCGCGCAAGGATGTGGAGCGGGCATTTGGTGTGCTCTAGAGTCGGTGGGCGGTTGTGAAGGGTCCTGCACGGCAGTGGTATATTCCCAACATCGGCGATATCATGTACGCATGTATCATAATGCACAACATGATTGTCAAAAATGAAGCTGCGGAACTGACTCAGTGGACCAACGAAGATGATACGGGTGCAGGTCCAAGTCACGGCGTGGCCACCGCAAATGTGAATATGGGGGTACCTCATGGAGAGGTCGCGCGGCTGCGTGCATTTACCGACATGCGGCAAACAGATGCCCATGTTCGACTTCAGCAGGATATCATCAAAGAGGTTTGGACTCGGAGGGGTTGACGTGATAATGTATGAAGTTTTTTTTTATTAGTATGCAATTTTTTTTTCGAATCATGTATGTTTTTTCCGATGAAGTTGTTAATTTTTCCGTTGAAGTTGTTAATTTTTCCCGTAATTTTTTCGAATAATGTATGAGGTTTGGACTCGGAGGGGTTGACGTCAAATTTTATTTCCGTAAATGTAAATTGTTTTATTTGTAAATGTATGATTTTTTTTATTGCGGGATGTCCTAGTGGGAAGGGCGATGGGAAGGGCGGACATAGAAGGGGATGTCCTAGTGACGTGGCAGTGAGATGGGAAGTCCTAGTGACGTGGCAGAATGTGTTTTTGGGATGTCCTAGTGGATGTCCTAGTGGGATGTCCGCCCACTGGAGATGCTCTAACAAGACGAACCAAATTAAAAGTTGTGCACGCGATGGGGCTACATTACTTCATGCCAACTTTCCCTGACAAAAGTAATTCATATCTTGGGAGTAACCTGAAAGTACAAATCAGAAACAAGAGAGAAGTTGACTTGTTATAAGTCCACATCCTCACATCTCTTACGCCATCACTCTCACTCTCACTCTCACTCAGGATCTGTGATCTACGTTTAGAGTGTCCACAATGGTGGCCTTCAAAGGCCACCAAATGTGGCCCGGCCACCATTCGTGGCTCTCTTGTGGCCTTCACACTGGTAAAAGTCAATATTAACTAACAAGGGCCACCAAATGTAAAATATAACAAGGGCCACCAAATGTGGCCCTCTAAAAAAAATTTAATTTATTTTCTTTTTGGTTAATGCTATTTTTTAATTTAACTATATTAAATTTTTTGTAGACTAATAATTTGTGGATCAAACATGATTTAATAAAGTTACGAATTATAGATAAATTTTCGTCGTATTTTTTATAGGGGAAAATTCTACAACGAAAATTTTTAAAAAACACAACATAAAAAGATTAAAAAAACGCCACCGCTACCTACTCGGTTGCGTCATCGGAATCCGGCACATCTTCTTCACCTCCTTCACCGCCACCGCCGCCGACACCGGCCCCACTGCCGCTTGCTTCGCCCGTCGCCGACCCAGCGGGGAAGCCCAACTTCGACCTCAACCTAAGAATGAGGTCGTAGTACATCATCTTGGTGATGGGGTCCGTCGACTTCTCGTACAAGCACAAGTTATCATGGAGTTGCTTCATCATCTGCACCTCCAGTGTTTGAGTCAACGCCGCGGTCGGTGTTGAAGGGTGCGCTGTCGTCGCGCTCGCCCGAGAGACTTGGGAAGCGGATCTAGCTTCCCGGATGGCGGATTGTTGGCCTTGCGGGCGCTGGCGCCTCGACATTGTCGAGGGGGGCTCATCTCTCACATCGTCATTCAGGTCGAATGCACGTGAGTCGGTACCACTGCTGTAGGTGCCGTCGGCCCCGGTTTTTGTCCGCTTCCCAGTATGACCGGTCTCATCGTCGCAAATCGCCTTGAATTGAGGGGAGTCTCGAAGAAGCATGTATTCATTCCAGTAGGTGAACTTGGGCCAGTTTTCAGTATTAAACAACTGATACGATAACGCCCGTACGTCGGCTTCGCTGCGGCCGCTTTCGGCATTCTGGAGCTGTCTCTCGTAAATGTTCCTGAACCTCTTCACAGCTCTACTGATCCGGCCGAACTTCTTCCGGATTTGGCCTTCATCACGGGAGGCACTGCCTTCTGGTTTGAAGCTGTTGTACACCGTCAGGACGCGCCTCCAGAAGCAAATGTCGGTCTGATCCGTGCCGATGACCGGATTCGTCGTGACCGCCTCCCAAGCCCGCGCAACAGCGAGGGATTCGTCGTCGTTGTACTTCTCGCCCCGCCGATCACCACCGCCTCGGCCACCGCCGGTCGCCGGCTCTCCGTCTCCGTCTCCGCCTCGCCCACCGCCGGTCGCCGTCTCTCTGCCGCCTCGCCTCGCCTCCCACTCCCACCGCCGCCGCCTCGCCCCCCACCACCGCCGGTTCGGCGACCCCCGGTGGGGGCCTCCATCTCCACACTACCGGATGTCGGGGTCTCCGGTGTACCCATCAATTGTTCCCATGTGAATCTATCAGATTCAGACAGAGGAGACTGAGAGTATTGGAATTGGGAGGATTGGAATTGAGAGGATTGGAAGTGCTGGGACGGGTTGTTGATCGCGTCCATATTCGGTCGGTAGTCACCGAACCCCGATGGTTGGCGAACCAAGTTCCTCTGCTGGGATGGCTGGACTCGGAATTGGGGCGATTGCGGACTCCACGTCTGATTGGGGAAGTTGCCGTATCCCGAGTCTCCATACCCCGGGGAATTACCATCTCCACCTTGCATTTTTTGTAGTGTTTGAAAGTGAAAATGAAGGAAATGGAAGTGTACAAAGATGTGGAAAAATGGAAATGGGAGGGAGTGTATTTTTATAAAATAATTTTCGAAAAAAAAAAAAAAAAATTCGGCGGCCCAGCCGCGTTTCGCGGCCCGCTGCAGTGGAGGGCCGCGGCTCACACGG
Organism: Salvia splendens; assembly: GCF_004379255.2. NCBI lineage: Eukaryota > Viridiplantae > Streptophyta > Magnoliopsida > Lamiales > Lamiaceae > Salvia > Salvia splendens. The sequence goes on along the minus strand of NC_056036.1, from coordinate 16,349,441 downwards.
CTCAGCCGCGTGAAGGCCGCGGCCGCGGCTCAGCCTCGTCTCTCGCCTCAGGGCCCCGGCTCTCGGCTCTCTGCAATGGGGGGCCGCGTGAAGGCCACGGGCCGCGGCTCCCCCATTGTGGACACTCTTAGGTCCAAATCCTCCTCCCCAAGCAAAAAGTCTTCTTCTCTATGTAAAGTTCCAAACCAATTTTTTCTCCTCCTAGATACCCATCTCCTGAATAAAGTTATTTTGCTATGTAGAAATCGCGAATAACCATGGAAAGAAAATCTTGAGAGTATCATTCTCGATCCAATGGTCAAGCCAAAATCTAGTGTTAGATCCATTATCCATTTTCACTTTTGATTCTATGCTTTGCCACTTTGTGCACTTTTTTTTACTAAAATGTGAGAACTTTTGCATATGACGGCTTGACAAATTGTCTTTTCAAAACTTTGGAGATCTGATTTTGCTTATGGATCTTTGCTGAAGGTAAGATTGCGCTGACGGGAGACTGTCAGGTCGATTCACCAAAATAAATTGCATCTAAAGCCAAGTCTAACGGCAAGAGAAGAAGAAATATTACTCCTTCCATCCCTTGCTAGTACTTTGCTATACTATGAGAAGCGAGGCCAGCAGAAACAACTGATTAATCAAGAAAATAATTTTGTATGAGGATCCAATTTCCTTAATATAGCGAGCTTCACAAGTTCAAGCAGATACAAATACATACTCCATCTATATATATATATGATATCATCATCATCACAAGCAGAAGCAGAACAGAAACAAAACTAGAGGAACTCATTCGAATAAAATCATCACAACCTATTAAGCCGGGGCAGTAAAACCCCGTCGCCATTCCATGATAATGAGCGTGGCAGCGCTGTGAGCCAATGCGGCGGCAACGACGAGCACGTGGAAAATCTGATGGCTGTGGCCCACAATGTCAAATGCACCGGGCCTCCATCTCTCAGGGATCCTAGTCACATAAAACACCGCCCCAACAGCGTACAGAAGCCCCATCACAATCTCATAACAAAGGGATCCCAAAATCAAGGGGTGGTCGTAGTGGAGGACGACGGCGTGGGTGGCCGGAATGACGCCTGAGAATCCCATGCAGAGGAACAGAGCAGCTCTGAAGGACCTGAAACGGCCGCTAGAGAGGGAAGGGGCCAGCAGAGTGACGATGACCAGGATGCCGACTAATGTGATGGAGGAGAGGTAGAGGAAGCGCCAGTGAGGTTGGTCGGAGAAGGCGTAGTATATGGGAGCGAAGAAGGAGCAGACGATCATGAGGGAGATGCCCACGTAGTCCAACCGCCAGAAGAAGAAGTAGAACCGCCGAGAGTGGCAAGCGAAGAGGTGCGACACTGTGCTGAAGATCAAGCAGGTCATTGCCCCGCCCAGGAATACCAACCAAGGCCATACTGGGACTGACTTTGAGTATATATTCATGCCCAAGATTGGTGATTCTGCAATATGTCTCAGATATGAATCCTGCATTTCCACGTCCATTACAAAAACAAGGCATATTAGTTTTTGAATTCACTGATATGGATTATTAATTCTTCATGTGTAGGATTGCTTCCATTATAAAAATTAACTTTGTTAACTTTTGGTCTCAAACATTATGTTTTGGCCCATATTTAATGGTTCAGTCAAATTAATTTTAACTTAATTGATGAGTTAAAATATGAATCAAAACCTATTATTTAGGATCAAAAGATAACACACTTAAATGTGTATGACAAACAAAATAGGTTTTTTTTGCAAATGTACAAGACTAATTTGGACTTTAGAACTTTAAAATAAGATTAACCCTTAATTTTATAAGGAATCATTAAATATGGACCAAAATATAGTATTAAGAAGCAAAAGTTAAAATTTAATATGTAGAACTAAAAAAATTAATTGAACAAATGTACGTGATTAATTTGAACTTTAGTCTAATTTACAATAGTCCATATATATTTAAATCGAAGCGTAATATTTTTTGCAGTTGTGCTCGCATTAAATTCAATCAATGTTTCAAGAAATACTCTCCTTGGAACTTTGTTCCTACGTTTATAGTATAATTAAGTATAGTACTTACTGTATTGGGCGGCTCCCCACGTGCCTGATTCTATAGTGCACCAGAAAAATCAAGGAATTTAATTCGAAACTTAATTAACAAGAAGATTCCCCCGAAACTCGTACAAAGAATTCTGTATTTAATAGGGAGTATATCTTTTGACTAAGATAAGTCTCCCAAAATCCAAAATCTATATATCAAAATCGTGTACAATCATAAATGGCAGTATGCGATCATAAAAATAATTATCTTTAATTAAAAAGAATCGACCGTATAAGACGCTAATATGGCAGCACAATTCTGACCGACCAATTAGGTAGACATAAAAATGAAATAGAACCATTGAATCAACTTATTGGATTACAACTATTGTTGGCAATATTAACTCATTTTAAAATTTGATTACGCTACTATCATTGGATATAATTGAATTCCTTAAATAGCTAGTTAAATGACTACTAAATCCGGTATATAACTCAATTAGTTTCTGAGTTTAGCTTGATACATTCTATATGCTTTATAATTGCCAGCTTGAGACAGATGCATTCCATTTGAATCAACAAGAAAAATCATCATACCAGCCACTTTATTGATTCGCACAAGTCACACCTCTTTGAATATAGGGAAAATATATATATATAGGATTGTGATCAAGATAGAACCATTCTTAAACGTAGAATCATTCTTAAACGTAGAACAAATGCCAAACGGAGGTCGTTAGATCTTTTAATCCAATATATATATATAGTACACGTTTTATTTGATATTTAGATTAGATTTTTATTAGTGGGGAATTTCTACCCTAACCCTAGAATAAAAACAGCATGTGTGTAGCGGCCCACCAGCGCGTGACTACTATTTTCCAATATGGGAAGCCTTATTTTATTTTTTCGTAATTTGTCTCCAAAGAAAGAGAAGAAAAGACACTAACCGAAAAGAAAGCGTTAGAGCCGTTGGATTGGTTCATCATCATCGTCGACTTGAACAACCATCCGTCGCTTTCCTCTCTGCAGATTCAATTATTGGTCAATAATCAAAACGATAAGAAAATAGTGTGAAATGTGTGAAGAGGAAGAAAAGCCCAAAATATCATCCATCAAACAAACAACTACAATTGCGTGAATTACCCGAAAAAAGCGGCCAACACATTTTTGAACGTCGTCTTGTCCGTCAAGCTGATAACCGTCAATCCGAAAAATATCACGAATCCGATCAAATGCCTGAAGCAAATCGAGCCGAAATCAGAATCTCTACAGTTTGATTCCAAAATCCAAACCGGAAACACGAAAACTGAATCAAAATACAAAAGGATTGAATTGAAATCGACTCACGTCCAGATATTGAGCGTCTCGTTGTGCAAGGTGAAGACGCTGCGAATTACATCTTTCAAAGGCCACTCGCATCTGTAATGATCCGTTATAAATTCGTTATCCTTTAAATACTCCGGCAGCTCCTCGTACTTGAGCAGCCTCCTCTCCAATTTCACCACCGCCTTCTTCCTCACCTTCCTCCGCCTTCTCGGCGCTATTCACCGCTCTTCTCCTCATTCTAACTGATCACTTCTCAACTAAGTAGCTGGCGAACAAAATGAACCTCCGATCCCCTCCGGCGGCCGCCGATACGTACAGCTATAACATATGTGTGTGTTAAATGAATTAAATGAATGGAGTATAGGATGGATGGGCGTAGAGATTATATAACACATGGATGGGCGTAGAGATTATATAACACCAGCAAATATCGCGTACAGATTTATTTCTCCTTAAAATTTAAATTTAAAAAGGCAAAAGGGTATTCTAGTTAGGCACGTACACGGTTAAAAAACTGCCGATTCCGAACGTTCAACATTTTCATTAACCGGAACCGGAACTGCCGGAAAAAAAACCGCCGGTTCATGGGGCAGTTCAAAACCGCCGGTTTTTTGCCGAAACCTCCGGTTCGGCGGTTCGTAATTTTTTTTTTGCATTTTCTTATTTATTTATTTATGAAATGTGCGTAAATAAAATTCAAAAAATCACGATGAAAATTCTAATTTTATTGAGATTACAAGTTACAACAATTACAAATCAAAAAAAACTTGAAGTCTTTAAACAAAAAATTTAAATACAACGACACTACTAGTCTACAACGAAGCTAATTACAAATTACAAAACAGACTTGAAGTTCTGAACAATAAATTTATAAGTATATATACTCTTAGTCGGCGAAGGAGATGTTTCTACATAACTAAATTGAGGACACATTTAGCAATTCAACCTTAAATGTTGAGTTTAGTCTAACAATCAACAATTATAGTAGAATTGTCAAAAGTTTCCCGGATTTAGCCTTATAGAGAAATCTACTTCACCGACTAGAGCATATATAAATATAATTATTTAATTATATTTGCATATTTTTAAAGTAGAAACAAATGAAAAAAAAGAAATAAGGGGAAAAGGACTTGAGCTCAACTTAAATTTAAAATTTAAGTTGAGGTGCATACGTATCCCTAATGCTCATTTGCATTAGGGAATCAAAGCCCACGTAGTTCTCTTACCTTACTTACCTATTTGGCTTGCTTGGCCGACGGTTGACGGTTGGCCTACGATTCATCTCCAGTGAATTCTTCTTGTGATTCCTCCTGACGATCATCCCAATCATTTTCTTGTTCTCTGACGTCAGCTTTGGCCCAATCATCAAGTAACGTCACGGCTTCCATATTTTTTGCAGAGAGCTTACTTCTTGATTCACCCAACACACGTGATCCAACACTGAAAGCGAACTCGACAGCGACAGTGGAAGCCAAAATCGAAAAAATCTCCTTGACCATTGACGCAAGTATGGGAAAATCTTTCTCGTTTGTTCCCCACAAATCGAGGACGTCGATTTGGGCGGGAGGAGTAGGACCTTCATCACCAAAGGAAAAGAGTGAATCGAAATATAAATCTAACTCACTTACCATACTTGAGGTGGACCAAGATCAATAGAACTCAAATTGTTATAATAAAAATCTAAAATCCTTGAGGTACCTGCTAATTTCCATTTTGGATCCATGACCTTTGCAATAAAAAACACCGTTGGAATCTCACTGGAATACTTAAGCCATTTTTCAATCATATAATATAAAACACACATCAATTCAGGAGAAGATGAAGCATTTTTCATCGCAATTTTAAAACCAAGTGATATATACATGCAATGCTCAAACACGAACATCAGTGCAATAATAAACACCCGATAATTCAACAGTCGCATTTTTTAAATATTTGAACAATTTAAATAAACTCACGTTATGATCTCAACAACTATGCGACAGATATAAATCAGAAACGGGATAGGTTCTAAAAAAATCACACAAAGAATCTTTATGCGACAAAGTAGAATTCAGACAATCATATGTCGAATTCCGTTTATGAGATACATCCATGATAAAATTCGTATATCTTACCTTCTTTTGATGGCAATACTTCTTCCAAGCTTTGCCAATAGACGACTTTTGATGGATTAATCTAACTGTAGTTCTAATAAGACTAACATGCTTTTGCCATAATTCAAGCGCATCTTGTACACATAAATTCAAAATATGACATATGCATCTTTGATGAAAATACTTACCACCAATAACCGGAGCACAAGCCGCAATCAAGTCATTAATACTTGTAGTGTTAGCAGTTACATTATCAAAACCAACAGAAAATATCTTATTGCATAATTGAAATTCATTCAAAACTTGAATAATTATAGAAGCAATTTCGGGTGCAGTGTGTGGTGTCTCAAATTCTCTAAAACCAATCAAATGCTTGTTCAAAGTCCAACTATTGTCCACAAATTGAACCGCAATGCCCATGTATGAATGTCTATTAAAACAATCAGTCCATACATCTGAGCAAATGTTCACTTTGTGTCCCAAGTTGAGTAAATAACGTGATAATTCAACTTTTTTCTCCAAACATTGTCGAACGGTAGATCGTTGAACGGTCATTCGACCTACTCTTTTGACAGCTACGTTCAAACCACTTTGCATAGTAGCCTCAAATTTTTTGTCATCATAAACATTAAAACGAAAATGCTTCATTGCAGGCCATCTAGTCATAACGTCAGCAAAATTTTTAGGATCATATTTAAAAAGAGGCATACCTGACGAACCTGAGCCACCGGGTTGGAAGTTTGGTTGGGTTTGGCTAGAGGCAGTGCCACATTCTACCGAATGTTTTGTCACCAAATGACGACGGAGGGTGCTATATCCCCCACCACTCGCAAATTTGTAGACTTTATCACAATAGTTACAATATGCATGAAACGCCGATGTCTCTTCTTGAGAGAGCGGATCATTAGGACTTGGAATTACCACCGGGACCTTCTTGTAGTGTTTAACAAAAATATTATATTTCAATGCTTTTTTAGTGGGTGGGGGGGGGAGGCATGTCCTCATTTCCGCCGGTGCTAGACGGAATACGAGAATGAGATCTATCATCATTGTTGTCCGAGTCCGACGATATAGACATGTCGTACTCGTCATCTTGTTGTTAGGAACTACCACCGCCCCTCCCCCCACCTTAATGCATTTCAGTGAGTAGCATGGTTATCCTATGATCTTCTTCTATCTATAAATATTATATAAGTTGAAATTTTAATTAGGAACACAAAAAAAAATTTTAAAAATTCTATCTTATGAAATTATGAATTGTAAAAATAATTTTATTTTTTAAAACTTACTTGCATGCGTTCAGCCGCCACTTTGGAAACTTCTTCCATAACTTCTCGACGACTAGGTCGCTTTGATCTTTGGGGACGACTACTTTGATCTTGGGCAATTCCTTTGCCTCGATCACCACGTCCCGGTCCACCACGAGAAGAAGACATAATGCAAAATGAAAGTAGTATAGAATATGGAGTATTGAATAAATGGTAAATTACGAACACAACAACAAATATAATAGTAAACAACTTGAGCAATTAGAGAGAATGAGGATAGAGAATAGAGAAATTGAGATTGGGAAGGAAATCCTTGTTAACACAGGAATGGGGTGAGTAAAAATGATGGGGGAAGTGGGGTATTTATAGGAGTAAAATTGAAAGAAAAAAAATTCAAATGTCAAATTTCGGCCGGTTTACCCCCTGAACCGGCGGTTTCGGACTGAACCGGCGGTTCAGTCCACAGTTTCTGACGAAAACCGCCAGATTCTGACCGTTTTCATGCCTATACGCTGCCACCTGAAAAAGGTGTTGAACCGTCGTAAACCGCCGGTTGTTCTACACACCTAGCCTGAAAACTTACGCCCTAGCCGGAATTCTACCGTTGGAACCGCTGGTTCAAACCGGCAAATCGGCTGTTTTGAACCACCGGTTACGGTTCACGCTTTTTTTGAACCTGAACCGGCCTGCTTGAACCGCCGAACCGCCACCCGATTCGAACCGCCGGCGCAGGTTCCAATTTCGGTTTGTGAACCGGCAGTTCGAACCGCCGGTTAACCTGCGGTCCAGTTCGGTTTGTGCATGTCTAATTCACGTGCTGGGGTAGGGATCTCATGCGGCCGGGAGTATGTTAATTGGGAATGGGGGTTTGATTGGTTGAGTAAATGAGCGCTGACTTAATTAATGAAGATAAAGTCAATGTACATAAGGCTAAGAAAAGCAATCAGAATGGGCCACGTGTATGTGGGGTGATGGTCGGCAACTAGGTTAACTTTTTGCATGTCCAGGGTGGAGAGGGACCGTTTGGTTGGTGACTCAAGTGTTGAAATTCAACTTTGGTGGAAGATTTTCAATATGAAGAGAATAAAGAAAATTCCATTCCAGAAAGGGAACAAATAATTTTATCCTCATCACATTCATATGAATAATTTTGATTGTTGAAATATGTGGAAAAGATTACTTCTATTTTTTTTCTATTGACAACGCGTTGGATCTAGGGAACATTTAATGTAGAGCTTCAATTATATACAATTGATTTCCTTTCTTTATTTACAAAAAATATGAATTATATGCAAAAAAAATAGTGAATTCATGCTAATTAGGAAGTGCTTTATGACACAATACTAATGAGGTAGATTTGGTATTATTATTTATTAATAACCAATTCATTTTTTATAAACGGTAAAGTACATCTCTGTCCGCCATTAGGAGTCTCATTTATTTGTGGAACGAGTTTTAAGAAAATGTTAAGAAAAGTAGATGGTAAAAGTTAGTGGAATATAGATCTTACTTGTATTTATTAGTTTTAAATGAAATGAGAATGAAATGAGTTAGTGGAATTGAAGATCCTATTAATTACCATTTATAGTAAAAAAAATAAACTCAGACTACTATTCGTAAACGAACTAAAATAGAAAAATAGAACTCATATTCACGGACGGAGGGAGTAGTTAATATTAATATATTAGTCAAATTTGAAATGAACTGCAGAACCATACTTCAAATTCGTAACCAGTTTTAAGCTGCAAGACATAGCCTGCAGTTTGGATTTAAAATTAAATTTAAATGAATCTTTAACATTAAATTTGACAATTAATATGAAATATGTGATAGGGGCAAAGTTTCATAAATTGGCAAAACTCCAAGAAAATGATGGAAAGATAATGTGGGGTATATATGATCAAATAAGCATATCAAGCTGGTATTCGTTGTTAAGTCAGTGTGTTTTTAAGCTAGATAAATAGTTTTAAAAAAACATGCCGCACATACGCACATATATATACACACGATATATGAATAAGATTGAATCTTAATTTTGATAGATTAAAAATGAATTTTAATTTTATATATGAATAAGATTAAAATGAATCTTAATTTTGATAGATTAAAATGAATCTTAAGTTTATATTAAAATTAAGATGAAATATGAACCTTTAGATTAAAAAAATTAATGATGGAGATATATATATATATATATATATATATATATAGGGTTTATGATAGATATTAGTTTAATGTGAATAGGACATTAAAAATAAAATGATCTGATTGATAATATATATACATATAATTCGAAAATATACACATATTATTTGTACTTAGGGAATTACATACACTACACTTGGTGCATTGAAACACGTAACATACTTCATTAAACCACAATTTGCTTGCAAATCCGAAAACATACTAAAAAAATATTACTACATTTTTGGCATTAATTATACACATTGAACTTAGGGGCATTATATGCATTGACCTAGGACATCATAACAATGCAATGAATAGCATTATGTGTAAGTTGTTATGGAAATATAGAAATTACATTTTAGTGCAATTGTTTTCATAGGAATGTATGTGAATGAAATTTAATAAAAATTCTTGTAAAATTACTTTAATTTGATATAGTATGTGGAAAAATAAGTTACATCGAAAAAGTTATACTATAAAATTTAATTTTTGGGATTTTTTTAGATATTTTAGGATTGTTATCCTAGTTATATAAATGTGCCACGTAATGCAATCTAGGCGGTTAATTATTCTAATCTAATGACTTTAATATAGTGTTAGTTTTGATGTAAGAATGAGTATTGATATGCTATACATTGCTTTTTCATAATTTTCTTGGTACATTTGCTTTAAACTTTTATATTGTTCTTTACATTCTGTATGTATACAATACATGTGTTACTAAAATAAGTGTTTAAAATTATGCTTAAATTTTTTAGGAGAATAAAAATCTTTTAACTTAAGGCTAGTAGGAGTAATTGTTATGAGAAGTGGAGTAGTATACAGCGACAAATTCAAAGTTAGTCTGAAGTATAGTAGTACTACAAAAAAAAATAATAAGAACAGTGAAAGAATTAATTAATCAGACTTTTCGATTTTGTAACTTTAACAGCCCGCTAAAATATTGTTTTCCTACCTGCCAATCCAACTCTTTTTTCTTTAAATCACCTCAACTGTATAGTCTGCTTTTTCATTTCAATATTTTCCTCTGAAAACTCGAAAAGTTGTAACAAAAGTGCGATATATGAAATATCACACTATGATATTTAACTGTGAATTTTGAAGGGCAAAGCTAAAGATGTGCAATTTGGAAAGATAGTTTTATATAGGTGATTAAATAAAGCAAGAAAATACTATAAAACGGGAATTGAATTCAAAATAAATTGGAAAAGTTATGGCCGTTACTACCAAATCCAAATTGCCATGCGCTCACATGCAACCAAACCAAAGTTCACTTTTTTTCCTGATAAGTATGTGTGCTTGGCCAACCTCCTGCTAAAAAGCACCTCTCAATAATTGACTAAATGGAGTATATAACATCGGTTTATACAAACTAAAGTTATGGCATGATGATTGTCACAACCTCCTTCATGATTTATACAAAATTCTTTGACCACTTGCAACTTTTTATTCTGCATAGACAGCACGATGGCAATTCTTTTTTTTTTCCAATCATTCGAGCTAGATTTCATATATTGGGCAAATTATTTTTTAATATTCATCGTTTTTATGTAATTCCCACGCTCTCTAGTACTAATTCCACTTTATTTTGATCTGCAATAACTCGTATAAATCTCACAATACAACACAAAAACTTTAAAAATTGCTTGTGGGAGTAATTGAGAATAATCTAAAATTTTATTTTTAATAATATATAAAGATCCATCGACGTTACCATATGACCTGACTCCAATGGCAGATCCAGGAATTTATATTCGGGGGTGCGAGTTATATGATAAATAATTATATAACATACCAAAAATAAAAACTAATACTAAAAGCAATATATTTTGAAATATACAAATTTTAGGGTCATACATTTCAAAATACAAAAATAAACTACATTATAACGAATTTATTTTTCAACGAGTCTCCATTTCTTCAAAACGATTCACTATATCATCATCGGATACTTGTAGAAACACATCTTTCTCAATGAAAGTGACCAAACAATCGTTCAAAGGTTGATCACTCATTCTATTTCTCAACTTATTCTTCACAAACGTCATTCCAAAAAACACTCTCTCTACGCTTACAGTGGCAACCAGAAGAATCAAAATTAACTTGAGAAGCAAAACCACACGCGAATAAATCACATCTCTTTTTGTTTCAACAAGCTTCACCAAAAGAGAACTAATATCTCGCAAATTCTGAAAGCTTGAATTCAGTTATATACACAATTATTTATCTTCATATCAATAAAAAATTGGTACCGAATTCTGTGAATCAAACATTAATCCTTAAAACTCCTAATTATTTCCACAAAGCTTGAATTTTTTCACATTTTGCCTCTGATTTTCCACCAATCAGTAGTCCACAATTACAATTATTCAGCAAAATCAACTTTAGCAGCTCACACAATTTGTAATAATTTCATATCACCACTTTTGATTGAACGAGATCCACCAAATGACAAATGAAACAGCACAACTTTACATTCAATTATACATAAGTATTCTGAGCCTAATTTTTTTACATGTTAGCAACTTAGTATAGTTAATTTATAGAGTATATAATTTTGTTTTTGAAACTATAGGTTAGTAACTCCCATAGAGTAACATGTTTCTTTGTATGGCCACCTAACGCCCAAAACCAAAAAAAATCAGCCAAGTAAACTATATACCTATGTTTTCGAGTGTAGCTGACCAAACTTATAATTACAAATCATACACGTTATTTCTAGCTTCATGAATCTTTTTCCAATAAAACATTCATGTTTTCATCAAAAGTGTGCAACAATCCATCCTGGGGCGGACGCAGAAATATTTATCCATAGGGGCTGAAATTTTTAAATTTTATTCTAAAGTATACTTTTGAATAAATTAAATCATTTGTAGGAGCTTTTACATAATAATTTACACTAAATCTTAATAATTAATTTAAAAAATTAATAGAAAAAGGTTAAAAAAATAATATCAATGAGGGCTTAAGCCGCTCCCCTCCTCACTTGGGTCCGCCCATGAATCCATCTATACTTATATAAAGAAGCTAGTAAGCCACAGTTTTAACTTGGCAATTTTGGTACCCAATTTAATGAAATGTGCATCGGCGCATATTGATGAAGTAAACGGAAGAAGGTTAGATGGGATTCGTGGAAAAGGAAAAGAAATTCAAAGTGTGAAATAGTTGAGAAGGGAGGAACAACAATACAAAAAGAAAAAGAAAAAGAAGCTGGGCATGTTAACCGAGTCCACCTATAATAAGGAATAAGGGAGGCAAGATATCGATTTCTACAAAGTGATTCAACTTTAACTCCAATCTCTTCCAGTACTGAAAAATGACTCCAGCGTTGTTGGTTATATCATATTAATACAAATAAGTATTATGAAGAGATTAATTAAATAAAGTAAATTGGTATAATAGCATAATCGATGCATGTATGAAAAACAACAGCCAGCAGTTATGAGATCAGATCATAGTACATGTGTATACATGTATATTGGATATATATATATATATTAAGAGCACAATTCTCTTAACGAAGAAATCCTGCGATTACACTCGCAACACACCAATCCGGCGCCCCGAACGTTGGGGTCGGCGGCTCAATTCGTGGTTGGCGCGGAGAACTTCCTCCGTCGGCAGTCTTCAAGGTTTGATAAGGAGTATTGCACAAGTAATGTGTGCAAATTATTTCTTCATTCAATGAATAAAAAGATAACAACCTAGCCCTATTTATAATACTAGAATACTAGCTTAGGGAACAAGAAAACAAGATATGAAAATATACTATGAATCAAAAGATATGGGGAATAAAAAGATAACTAAATATTTGGGGAATCCTAAGATATAGGGGATCGTAACAACTCCCCCACGGTTAAAATCCACCTTGTCCTCAAGGTGGAAACCATGGAACTACGGGCACAGTCGACGATAGCAAAAGCATTGAAACGTCACCTCCTGGATCGAATGCGATTAGGAACAAGATCACCATCATTTCACTTATGACTCCCACCAACATTTCTACGCCGTCCCTTTCCTCTCTCGCCTTCGTCTTCACAAAATCATCCTCGATGGCTGGGACTTGGAGGAGGCTTCGGATCATGCACCGGTTCCTGACGTCGGCATCATTCCTACGCCCCCCAAACTGCTTGTCCTCCATGAATCACTGCACAAGGACTCTTACCAGCTGGAACTCCGCAGCAGTGAGGTTGTAGGAACGCCTCTCATCACCATCTACTCTATCATCTTCATAATCATCATCAGAGTCCAAACACTTATGCTGTGAACAATTATCAACACATGATGGTGATGAAGATGAATCAGTCACTCCCACCACATCCCAAAGCAAGTCCGAATCATCACTCATCTTCACAGAATGACATTCCATCTTTGTGAACTCATCATCATCAAAAGTAGCCTTATCATGATTATTATCATCTACTAGAGATGATTTTGAATCATCAGCCTCTTCAAGAAAACTACCCATCCAGTTCGAGGAATCATTTTTTTCCTGATGAGCATCTGATTCTTGATCCAGGCTTGAAGAATGGCAGTCGGGAATCAATTCGATTTCATAGCAAAATTCTTCATCCACCATCTTTTCTTCAAACCCCATGATTTCAGGGCACCAAGGTTGTGTGCTCGGGTGTGGGCTGCGCTGCTGCCGGAAGTGATCGGTTTGTCGCCTGGGGATACGACTAGGCAGACACTGTGGTGGCTGATCATAATCCGAGTATCCTTGCGATGCACGGTGAGGCGGTGGTTCCCAACAAGAGGGCTGCCATGACCGTGGTGGGTCGTAGGGCATGGAAGCTCGGTATTGGTCGGTTACCGGGAGGATCCCAACAGGAGGGGCGGTTGATGGGGGTCCCACGATGTAGGCTGTCGGTACCCCCGAAAACCCCGATCAAACTCCGTTGTGACGCGAGCTGCTGGTCTATCCCAGCTCGTGCGAGGCCACGAAGCAGTGTGCGCGCGATATGGAATCGTGCCAGAGCCAGGCTGTGCGAGCCCTGCCTCTCGCCTGTTTAAATCACGACCCGTGCCCCTACGCCGGCGGACATCCCCACAACGGACACGCCTGCCGTGATTGAAAACTGGGGGGCCGTCCTCGTCGGTCGGCCAGACGTCTCCCTGGGAACGATACCCATCGACGTCCCCGTCGTCCGAAAAATAGGGTTGATCCGGTTTGGGAAGGCGTGTGGCCTTCAACCTATCAACCATTCTATCCCTCGCATCCAATTTAAATTCCAATTGATCAAATCTTGCCATAATTTTGTCCAGCGCTGACAAAGTAGGTACGAGCGCCCCCGATACATTGCACAGCGCGCTGCTTGACTCCGGGTCGTCTCGTCGTATCTGCTGCCATCCGTCACCGAGGTAGCCACTCGCCGTGAAGCGTCGGGGCTAATCGTCCATGGTTGAGCTCTCAATGAAAACACCAGTTGTTAAGAGCACAATTCTCTTAACGAAGAAATCCTGCGATTACACTCGCAACACACCAATCCGGCGCCCCGAACGTTGGGGTCGGCGGCTCAATTCGTGGCTGGCGCGGAGAACTTCCTCCGTCGGCAGTCTTCAAGGTTTGATAAGGAGTATTGCACAAGTAATGTGGGCAAATTATTTCTTCATTCAATGAATAAAAAGATAACAACCTAGCCCTATTTATAATACTAGAATACTAGCTTAGGGAACAAGAAAACAAGATATGAAAATATACTATGAATCAAAAGATATGGGGAATAAAAAGATAACTAAATATTTGGGGAATCCTAAGATATAGGGGATCGTAACAATATATCAGTGATATACACAAAAATTCAGAGATATACAAGAAAATAAAATAATGGAATAAATCTATCTCCATATATAGGGTAGCCCGTAACCTGTGGGCTGGCCCGAATAGCCCTCCAAATTTATAGGGTTAGGGTTGGAAATTTCTAGCCCGATAAAATCAAAACCCGATTAGCCCCCCGATTAACCCGCAACCCATTAGGGTCAGACCCGAAAACCCGATGGGCTGGCCTGAAAACTCGATAAAATTTCTATTATTCTATTTTTTTTACTCCTAATTCGACATTTCATTGATTAATTTTAACTAAAAAATAACTTTCAATTTTATATTAAATATAGAAATTATATATTGAATTTTTATTAATATAATAATTGATAAATAAATTAAAAACTTCAAATTCACAAAAAAATATTTAAATTTCTAAAACATGCATTAAAATTCTACGAAATATCTCAAATATTAGTATTTGATCATGTTTATGATTGAGTTTAAGCATATATATCAAATATATCATAATTAAATATTGTACATTGTATGAATATTAGTAATTTTAATCATTATTTATTGGATTGATCGCATGTTAATATTATCGGTAACAACCCGATTAATCCGCTGGGCTAGCCCGAAACCCGAGCTTTTAGGGTTAGGGCTGAGCTTTTTTAACCCGAAAGAAATCACAACCCGATTAGCCCGCACTCGATTGACCCGCAACCCGAGTAGGGTTGGCCCGAAACCCGACGGGCCGGCCCGATTGACATCCCTATCCATATATGAGATGAGATTTTCGAGGTGGAATCAAATTTTACGATGCTTATTAGACATTAGTTATCTGAACTTACGCAAGTTGTGATATTCTGTTCTAGATTTAGGATTTTATAGTTCAAGCTCGTGAGTAAAATAATTGACTAGAAGATTCGAGGTCGATTCGAGTAGTGACGAAAATAGTAGGCCCTAGTCTACAAAAAAGAATATCACATATTAAAGGCATTCTGGAATCCATAGAAACATGCCTAGGATCCATGTATTGATAGTAGTATATAGTTCTATTAATTTGCATTTTGGATTATATATTATTTTGTACTATTAATTCAAGAAATTTTGGAATTATCCCATGCATGTTCGGGAATGTATAAGACTCCCTCCGTCCCACAATAATTGTTACTCTTATTATGGACACAAATTTTAAGAAATGTAAAGAAAAGTTGATTGAGAAAGTTAGTGGAACGTGAGATCCACTTTTTTATATTGATTTTATAATAAAATGTGAGTCAAGTGAGTTAGTGGAATGTGAGACCTACTTACCATTTATGGTAAAAATGAAGTCAATTATTATGGGACGGACCAAAATAGAAAAGAGTGACAATTATTGTTGGACGGAGGGAGTATTACAAAGGTATATGTGAAAATATTGTTGATCTTTTTTTTAAAAAATTACTGTATAGGTGGTGAATAAAAATGGGTAGTGAATTTGTGTCCGTTTTACTCCTTCAAATAAATTACTTTAAATTCATTTTCTTAATATATTTGAAAGTTGAAGACACTAATAATAGTATATAACAAATTTTTATGTTTTGTGGAATTTAATGGAGTATGCACAAAATATTATACTTCGCCAAATATAACATCGATATATAGCTAGTACCACAGTACCAAACTATTGAACAAGAATAAGAGCATCCTCAGTAGGGGTGGCAAATCGTGCGGATTGGGTCGTTATCGGGTCAACCTGATAACGACCCAACCCAATAAGATCTAACCCGAATCCGACATGTTAAGGAAACTGTCATCCGAACACGAACCCGACCTGCTACCCTCAAACCCGAACACGATCTGAACCCAACACGAACCCATTAACGACACGATATAATATGAGTTGACATGACACGATAACGACATGAACCCGATATTACACGATTAAAACTTGATATTACACAATTTAACCTAATTTTAAACTTGATTTATATGATAAAAAGCCATTTTCCACGATTTAATCTTGATTTACAAGAAATTTGTAAAGCATTATTTTTTTTATAAATGATAAAAATAATGAAAATAATAATATTATTTCTTAATGGGTTACCCGCATCCAACCCGAACCCAACCCGAAATTTCGGGTTCTTAATGGGTCAACCCAATAAGAACACGAACCTAGTAAGACTTGATCCAAACCCATTATTTTCGTGCGGATTCGTGTCGGATTAACGTGTCGGGTCAAAAATTGCCAGCCCTAATCCTCAGTGGTGCGGATGTCCCGGCGGACATCCCAAAAACTCCTCCTGCCACGTCATAAGGACTTCCCACTGCACAGTGGCGGACATCCCCAATGACATCCCGGTGGACTTCCCATAATAATAAAAATTCACAAATTCACCAAATTAAACAACTTACGGAATTAAACAATTTACGGAATTAAAATTTTGACACAAATACGGAGAAATTGCAGCCACTTTATTTAAAAAAAACATACATAATTATTAAAAAAAAATTACATAGTTAAAAAAAACGTTGTCTCACTCCTCGGATTCCCCGTCGCCAATACCCTCATCGTCCCCGCCGGTAGTCCCCTAGTCGCCACTCTCCACCATGTCTCCCAATCCCAAATCGCGCCGCATACTGTTGATGATATCCTTCAGCGACGACCTGTAATGGCGATCGGTCGATGTCCGTCATTTAACCATTGCACGTAACAAGGTTTCATGTTGCGCGACGCGGGCGAGTGAGGGGAGCTCGGGATCGTTTTGGGTAGGAGCTGCCGATTGGGCCTCGGCGGACCCACTGGCGCTTCCAGCCATCCGCGCCGCGGACTTTTGCCCCACCGGGCGATGGCGGCGGGCCGACGATGAAGGTGTCGGGAACTTTGCCTCGGCGGGGGGGGGGAGTTCGTGGGAACCAGCACTGCTACTGTACTCCCCGGAGGCGCTGATCTTCGTCCACTTCGGCCAGCCAGATTCAACACACGCAGTAAACTTGGCTGAAGACTACACCACAAGATACACCTCCCAATATTTGAATTCCCCGAAGCCCGCCGCAGCGTCTATGAACTGATGGTGAGACGGAAGCTTCACATCCTCGGTAGACATGCCACTGGTTGCCAAGCGGAGGTTGTTTGTGTAAATGCCGGTGAATCGGCTGAGCTGCCTCTTCAGCCGTTCCCACTGTTTCCGGCATTGCTCTTCGTTGTGAGGCTTTCCCCCTGCCGGTTTGAATTGGAGGTAGCTTTGGCTAATGCGCCACAATATCCTGTCGATATGCTGGCTAGCCCCGATATATGGATCCTCCACTATACTGATCCACGCATTCGCAAGCGCGATGCACTCCTCTGTGCTCCAGACGGTCCTCTTTTTCCCACTGGATCCCTCCCCCACCTCACCACCATACCCCGCCGCAGGCGAGGTAGTGCCCCGTCCCCTGCCCCTCCCTGTCCTCCCCCTCCTCCCTGTCGCCCTTGGTGCGTCTGTGGGAGAATCCCGGATCGGAGATAGCCCCAACTCCTCCATCGAGAATGTCTCGATGCCAGTGAACTGAGTCTCTAGAGGAGTACTCGGTGGGTTTTCCGTCGACAGTAAATCCATATAGGGGCGATAGACATTGTCCACCGGTGATTGGGGGACCCCCTGCATACTCCCCCCCGCAGCGACAGGCGAGCCCTGCATCATCCCCGACATCATCATCCCGGGCATCTGGGGCAGCATCATCCCTGGCATTCCAGGCATCATCCCCGGCATTGGGGTCATTCCGGCACTCACCCCGGGCATTTGGGGCATCATCCCATACCAAGGCGGGTACATGTTGTAGTACCCGGGCATCATCCCTGTCGTCATTTGGGATTGGGGCATCATCCCCGCCATTCCGGACATCGTGGCGGACATTGGGGTACTTCCGCCAACAGGAAAGATTGGTCCATGTGACTCGCTCGTGGAGGGGGAATCACTATCATGGTGCTCCATTTATCTTTGAAAGAAAAGTTTTTAGAGAGAGAGAGATACTCGTTAATACAAGTGGGGTGAAAGAAATGAAATTCAACGAGCCGTATTTATAGAATTTTTAGAAAAATAAAATAAAATAATCGGGTCAACGCAATGACGGACGTCCCGGGAACGCCGCGGAACTCCGGTATCCGCAGTGGACGTCCGTATCCACGTCACCTTTGCACAATGGCAGACGTCTGACACGCCAGTCGGACGTCCATCGGGACGGGCGCCATTGCGGATGCTCTAACTGACAACCCATAATTAAACGAAAGACCCATTGCAACAATAAATGACAACCCACAATCAAACATAATAAGACCAATTCAACACCATCAACAAAAAACACACTTCTCCAACAAACATAATATCATAGTAATCTTGAAAACTAGTACACTACTTTCAAAGAACATTCCATGCATGGCTGATCCAAAGACCACCCAAAGACCAGGACACGAGCACGGGCTCGAGGCACGCGACGGCGGCACGCATATGGGCTCTACAGCTCATCTTAGTCCACTATAATTATTACATGGCATAATTTTTCTTATTAAATAATTGATTAATAAGGTTGTAACTTCCAATGTGAGATAATTAACTCTCTTAATTAATCTCATGGCTTCTCTCATAACTCATTTAATTAGTTTGCAATTTTGCACAACTTTAATCCATTATTTCTCACTCACCAGGAATCGGATTTGAGAAAATGAATATACCACGGTCATCTACTCCGAACGTAGATCGACGCTATATCATATAATTTCACAAAATTAAATGTCTCGTTGAAATTATAATTGGTCAAAATCCTTTGACCGGGCATAGATTCCAACATTATGTTCAATGTGTTTTTTCATTGTAGCAGTTTCTTTATGGATAGTTGACAATGCTTGTTTTAATTTTTGTCATGTGTTTTTTATGGCCATGTTTGGGCTTTTATTCTTGATTGATGACATTGAGTAAATCGTCAAAATGACTGAAAAGTCTCAAACCCATTCATGACTACCACTTTGATGAGAAATAATTAATTAATTAAATGTATAATCAGTCAATATGTAATTAATAAATTATCAATTTTGGTAACTAATATCGCTATAAGAACAAAGGGTAAAAAGTAATTTCAAATCTTAATATGGTAGTACTATATTATCTCACTAATCAAAATGTGCATAAAGAAAATTATTCGAAAAGAGGTGGAATTTTTTCTCAAATACTCTATATATTATGTACCTCAAAAATAGTTATTTTTTGCTATTTTAGAATGCCCTACAAAATTAGTGCACTTTTATTAGGGGTGGCACGGTACGGTATACCGCACTCAAAATATCATACCGCATGTCGTACTGCAAATTGCGGTATGAGAAAATATCATACCTATACCTTACCGAATTTTTCGGTATACCTCATTGCGGTATACTGCAAAATTCGGTATGATTATTTTCGATACCGTTACCATACCGTCTATGCGGTATACCATACCGTATTGCGGTATACCGTACTTTTACATTATACCGAAATAAGGTATGACATATCGAGTACGGTATGCCAAAATAAGGTATGACATACCGTAATACTTGTGTTTCATACCAAAAAAATTCGATTATAGCCAAATATTTAAAATAAAATTTCACTTATTTAAATAATTTCCAAAAGATTAAAACTACACCATAATCAAATCTATACAATGGACTTGATTTGCATCTTTGCATATGTATGTTTGGGGTTGGGGGCAGTTGAACTAAAATATGAAAGTCTGGTTAGAGATTTTAACATATTAACTATTTTTTATATAAATTTTATATACAACATATATATCAAATTTTTGGCAAATATTGTAAATGCGGTATACCGCGGTATAGGAAAATCTATACCTTTACCGTACCGATAGATATCGGTATATCGGTACGGTATCATACCGTACCGCAACTTGCGGTATACCGCAAATTCGGTATTTTCAGTATTTTTTCGGTACGATAAGCGCGGTATTTCGGTATTGCGATATATTTTGCCAGCCCTAACTTTTATAGTTGAAAACTTTTTAACTTTACATTATACTACTTATGATGTGGGTCTCGTTATCCAATAACATGACTTTAATTATAATTTTTCATTTTCTTTCCTATTTTATAATCTCTTATTAAAATATATGTCGATTCCAACTTCTCTATTTTTAGGGGGTGGGAGATTATTTTTTAGATGTATATTTTCTAAGTCGATATATCAAACAAACCCTAACTAGAAACGCTTAACAGTCACACTAATACGAATTTTAGTAAATTTTTAGAAGATGGAGTACTGGTATAATATTTTGAGCAGAGAAGTGGACTAATGTGAGTGGAGAAATGACCTACTCCATAAAAGTAGTACTATTACATTTTTGTTAGGGGCAAATAAAAAAATTTCATACAAGGTGGACGAAAGAGAACAGTTGTAAATAGACATTGATATTTTAATTTATAATTAACGTTACTCTACAAATGCATTTTTTTAAATTTATAATAAAAATACATGTGAAATAAAAAAGATGTAACATGAAGATAATGGTTGTTTAACACAAATAATTAGAGCATCCTCAATGACGGCGAGCGGACCGGCTAGCCGATTCCCGGCGCTGGCCGGTCCGCTCGCCGAACCATTGCAGCCGGCGACCGGCAAATCGGCGAGAAAAACGGTGAGCGCACGCCGATTTTCGGGGCGCTGGCCGATGCGCTCGCCGATTGGCTGGCCGCCATTGCAGGCTCCCGATCGGCCAGCCGATTTTTTATTTTTTTTATTTAATTTTCGAAACACTATATATACGCGATTTGCACCTCATTTTCATTCGCACCACTTGTTTTAACGAGTTTTCTCTCTATCTTAATTTCTGTACAAGAGCAACAACGCGAAATGGAGCACAACAACGAGTCTACTCCAGTGACGAGCGGGTCTCAAACTCCCACGGTACCCGTGGGAAGTGGATGGGGTCTGATGGCCGGGTACTACAACATGTACCCTTGGCAGCAGATGATGCCCGGGATGGCAGGGGATGCAGGGCGGGCCGGCGATGCCGGGCAGGCAGGGGGTACCGGGGATGCAACCCGGGATGCAGATGATGCCGGGGTGGGCACCCGGGATGCAGATGATGCCGGGGTGGCAGCCGGGGATGCAGGGGACGCCGGGGGGGGACAACGTCCATCGTCCCAATTTTGATTTTTTTACTGCTTCTTCGCACACATCGACCCCATCGGAGACGCAGATCACTGGGTGTGATACTTTCTCCTTAGAGGAGTTGGGGATAGATCTCGGGGATGCGGACACTCCCGTTCAAACGGGGGGAGTATGGTGGGGTCGGGGCGCGCCAAAGAAGAAGAAGGGCAAGGGGAAGGGCAAGAGGGTGGTCGGCGAGTCGTCGCAGCCGGCTGATGACGACAGCCCGGCACGGAGGAAGTGGACGGATGCGGAGAACGTCGCGCTGTCCAAGGTGTGGGTGAGTGTTTGCGATGATCCCCTCGATTCGAACAATCAAAGGATCGTGAACTTGTGGTCTAAAATATCAGCAGCCTACAAGGCATTTTGCCCGGAGGGGAGGCCACACAGCGGGGAGGAGTGCCGGAAGGGGTGGGACCGAATCAGGGCTGCGGTCTCCCGATTTTTGGGCTTGTACACCAACGCCCTCCGCATGCAGACCAGTGGCCAAACTGACGAGGACTGTAGGAGGAAAGCGGAGAAAGCCTTCCCCGTGCTCGGGCTTTATAAGGAGTTCACCTACTGGAACTGCTATGAGGTGCTGATGGAATCTGAGAAGTTTCGGGCAGGTGTCGATGCTGGCTGGCCAAAGAAGCAGTGACTGAACTATACCGGTGATTACAGCGGCAGCAGCGGCGGTTCCCATGACCTCCCCGGGGATGTTCAGGAGTTCCCGTTCCTTCCCGCGTTTACTCGCCGCACTCGCCCGGTTGGTCAAAGGCGGGCGCAACGGGCTCGCCAGGGGTCACAGGAGGTCTAGTCGGCATCCTCCTCTGTTGGCAAGTCAACAACTGAGCTCGCCTTCTTCGCGCGTCAACAAACGCGGGCTCAGATGTACAAGATCTTAGCTGACTGGAAGGCGACAACTGACCCCGTGGAGAAGAGGTTTCTTCACTCAATGCTCGAGAGTATGCGGGTCGATTTGGATGCCGCTGTGGCACAGTTGGGGGGGCTCAGATGCGGGCTGCGACGACGACGACAACGGCGACGGCGACGGCCACGAGGAGTGAGGAGGAGGCGGGGGCTCGTGCGTGGAAGAGGGGTTTTTTTTAAATTAATGTACTTTTTTTAATTAATGTACTTTTTTTAAATTTAAATGTTATTATTGAATTTTCCCGTATCTGTGTCGTAAATTTAATTCCGTATTTTGCGTGATTGGTAATTATTTATTTTTTATAATTTTATTTATTGTGGCTAGCATATTGCTTGTCCAGTTGCTTATCCTGATGATGTGGCAAGAGGAGTTTTTAGAGCATCCGCAATGGCGGCGAGCCCACCGGCTACCCGATCCCTGGCGCTCGCCGGTCCGCTCGCCGAACCATTGCAGCCTGCGAGCGCTAAATCGGCGAGCGCACGCCGATTCCCTCGAGATGGCCGAAGCGCTCGCCAATCGGCTGGCCGCCATTGCAGGCTCCCGATCGGCGAGTGATCAGCAAGCGGAATTTTTTTAATTTAATTTTCAAAACACTATATATACGTGACTTGCACGTCATTGGTGAGCTCAAGATCGACGGATTGGAATTGGATCAAGTTATATGAAAGATAACCGAACCGGTCGGATCAGTTAGCAAATTGTCGTTGCTACTTAATCAAATCAATCCTCAAACCGACTCATGCAAGAAAATATTTATAACTCCCAATTTGCACAACTTTAACAATAAAACGGCAAGTTCAGGGTCGATCCCACAGAGAAGTTGGTGTGTCGAGTGTATGAGTAGTGAACAGGGGGTTGGGGCCACGCTTTAACTTGGGAGTTTTTAACTGTTGTCTTTACTCGAGGCAGAATTTAACTAGCTAGCTTGATCAATGGAACTTTAACTACTGGGTCAAGTGAATTGCAGTTAACAGCAGAAAAGTAAATGCGAGAATGTAAACGAAAATAATTTTGATTAAACTAAAAACTGAGTACAACGTGAAATTTAAACTAAGCTAACACTTCGGAAGCTAAGAAAGCGGTAAGAACTGAGAAGAATCTCAGCGGGAAACTTAAGATAACGCTAACAGAAATGAGTATACTGCAACGCTCCCTTCGGTTGCCCTTTTAACTAAGCTATCTAAGCTAAGCTAGAGAACTGAACTAAACTAAGCTAGAGAGCTGAACTAAACTAAGCTAGAGAGCTGAACTACGCTAGATAACTAAGCTAAGCTAAACTAGACAGAAAGTAAAGTGTCGGATCCCCCTTCTTGTGGTGGCACATCATCTATTTATAAGCTCGATTCAACTCCCAGCTGGATAACGATCTTGACAGGGAATATTCGCTCATTCTGAGAGTGAGCGACTCATTGATTGCTACGTGCTGTTCTTCTATAATGACGATGCTTTTTGGTAACAGATTCGTATAACAGCTTCGTCCTTGCGTTCTCATATTCCGACACGTGTCCCCTTCTAGAACGCCGTCCTTGATAACATCCAAGCCTCTTAGCTCAACTGGTTGAGAAGGGAGGCAAGGATACCGCGTCATCCTAGAGGTCGCGTGTTCGACCCCTGGGAGGCGCATCTTGGGGATTAATTTCCCTAGGGCCTATTGGATTCACTGGCCTGACTCCAGAGCTTCGGGAGGTGATTAAGCATGTACCCGTGCCTGGACTCAGGAGCTGGTGGACCCATTGGGTCCCACCTTGACAACGAAACGCAGCTTGGTAAGACGCTTCACCTCCGACCGTTAGGCCGGGGGTCCGAGTAACTTCGGGGGGTAGGTGGGGAACCACCGTCGATCCTCCCTTTATTAAAAAAAAACATCGTCCTTGATAACAGAATGGTGCGCCATATCCAGCTCATTTCCTCACGTGTTCTTCTTCTAGAAGCCAGCGGTCCCCACCTAACTGCTTGATCGTTCCCCCTTGATCAACTCCCCCGATTCTTGGCCCTTTTTCGCCTTTTGTACTTGCTTGATCAGTTCGGCCTTGCTGCCTTGGTCAAGTAGCATTTCTGCACATTTTAACACTTGTTTTGCGCGATAAACCGATCAAGTAGTATACATTTTACCCTTAAACCGATGCATGAAATGAGCCTTATCAAATACTCACACTTAAAACATACTTGTCCTCAAGTATAAAGAAAAAAGAAAAGAAAAAGATAAGGCAAATTTCAGGCATGGTTTACTTATTTCACAAGTAAAAGAAAAAAACAAAAGAAAAAACAAGACCTCAAGATAAAAACACGTATTCACATATATATGCATTAGACCGAATAATTTTCCAACAATCATACCCAAGGTCGAGGTCAATCCATTTGTCAGTAGCTTGTGTTCCTTCTCTTTCGCCTTTGCTTGATCAAGGTGTCAGCTTGTTAAGATTGCTCAATTTAAAAACCACTGTTGGATTCACTCAGTCACTCATTTCTCACAGAGATATTAGGACTGTTCACTCGGTGTTGCCATAAATTTAATACCTTGAATCGGAATGCACAAGATAGTTCCTTAAGGTCTTTGTTTTGGGTTGTAACGGGGCTCAAGGGTAGTAACGTATTACGGTAGGGTCCTAGGGGTTCTAAGTTCAAATATAAAATTTTTTAAAAAATCACATGAGTCGAAAAGCCAAAGATTTGACTAAACTCGCTGGATCAGAATTGGGATATTTATTTCTTTCTCTTCTTGATGCTCCTTCTAGATCAAATTTCGACCTTTAGCCTTATAACTTTCGGCTTATTTGTTTACTTTTGATTTTCTGGGTCAGGTTACAACTATTTCCTGCCTTTTCTTTTTCTCAAACCTTTTCATCATTTTTATATGATCAACCCGATTGTCTAACTTGATCAACCCGACTACCCTTTATTTCGATCATTCTATTGTTATCCCCTTTTGTTTCCCTTGACAAACTTCATCTCTTCGACCCTCTTTTCTCATGTGATATGAAACTTGTATTTGGTCTTAAGGCTTCAAAGAATGGGTAAGGGTGTTTGGGCTCAAAGTGGTTAACTAAGGGTTGCCTTGATTAATGAGGCGGGGTTGTGGAATCGAAGGAAGAAAACGGCTAAAAAGGCTAAGTCCTAGAGCCTTTAGTCCTTACTACTTGTGCAATTTTCATCTCAATATTAAAAGTCAGCCTCTCGTAAATTTTTTCTTTTGTAAAAATAGTAGAAAGTGTTCTACTTTTGGCTTTTAACTCACATATAGAGAGACTTCACAGTTGGTTTAGAAATTGAGCGTTTCCATCATACTTGCGTCGTTCAAATTGATCAAGTTTTTGCAATCAAGTTTTACATGTGAGCATACTGAATCCTTTTTCTAACTCTCCCAAAAAGTAATCAAGTCTTCCATTTATCCAATTTCATGCATATTGCCTATCTTATTACTATCTAGAATTTGTTATTTTTTGAAAAAAAAATTAGCATGCATGATTCTACTGTAACTAACCCGTCCCCCTCCCCACTGCATATGAACTCGTCCCCGAGGGACTAGATGCAGTGGAAAGAAGGGTTAGGCACAGGCGACGGCACAACAACAAACAAGGAAAACTTCTCACACTTAGACCAGACACTGGGCTAAGTGTGAGATAGTGCCACAATCACAACATGCTAACAAAATCCAAAAAGATACAGGCAGGCAAAAACAAGCAATATGGCATGCATACTTCTCACACTTAGACCCAACGCAGGTCTAAGTGTGATGCGGAATAGAATGACAGTTTTACATACCAAAAACAAATTAAAACTAAAACTGTTTTGAAATTAACGTGAGCTAAGATGGGGTGAGGGGTACTTCAACTATTTTTTTCGGTTCCTCATGGACCTGACTTCCGTGGTAACGCCTTCGGGCGCTTGGAAAGTGGAAGTGGGGGATCATCAGACATGGTCGTCTGTGCAGTTTCGGTAGGGGAGTGCTGCATGCTGCTACTTGGAGGGGCCGCTGGGGAAGGAAAAACTGACTGAGTTCCTTGGGCAGTTGCTCCGGGGATCTCTGTAGGAGTGCTCAACTGGGTTTGAAACGTTTGTTGCTGGACGAACTTTACCATTTTCATCATCAGCAGGAGAGCCTCAGCCATCCTTTTGGCATTGATTCCTAGCGGTTCCTTAAAGTTGTGAATTGCAGAATGTAGGGATGCGATACCTGTTTGAATCTCCTGGATGTGGCTCCTTATAGCGGCCAGTTCCTCTGCAATGTCGCCTCATATGGTCGTCAGCTTCTCTGTTATGGTGCTCCTTATGGCTGTCATTTCGTCCTTCAAGACGCTCCCTAGTGCTGCTATGTCTTCTTTCCATTCTGGCGTTGCCGTTTCCGTCGGAACTCTCCCCTCCGTGTCCAAGTGGGCCTCAGCCCTGCTATCTCCGTCAGTTTCTGTTGTCGCTTCTGGGCTGCCCTGTTCTGCAGCTTCTGTACTTGCGTCGGCCCTGCTCCTTCTCCCAGTTCTGACGGTTACCTCAGGCCTTTCATCCTCTACATCGTAGAAGTGGACGGCATTGTTCTTCATGTACAAGAGTCCCTTGTTGAAAAAGAAAATCAAGTTGAATAGCTCTGGGGGATTGCACCTTAGAAGGATATGGGCATGCTTAGGTATTTTCATGATTATATTCCTCTGTAGATAGGCACCCAGCAGATGGCAGAGATAGAGATGGCGGGATGTATGGGTAGTCAGCGATGGCAGGCTTGGGCCAGCCAGTACCCCAAGTGGACCTTCACCCTCTTGAACATGCACCAGCCGAAATAGAGTTCAGCTGTGGTGAGAGTGGCAGTTACCTGCCCCAGTAAGTTGTAGGCAATGAAGGTTTTGGAAAAACGAAGGAGTCGGTCGGCAATGTGGACTCCCTTTGAGACTCTGGGTTTGAAACGTCCACCATGCCCCTCAGTGAGCAAGTCTCAAGCCGCTTGCGGGGTGAATCCCGGTATGTCCCCGGGAGGCCCAATCTGTCTTTTGTCCCAAAGGCCGTGGATATCCTCATCCATTGTGATTAGCCCCATCCTCATAGACCATTCTCGAATGCTCATTGATACCTCTTCGTTGAATAATCGGAAAGAGATAGACTCAACAGATACGTCTGTCGTTTGTTCGAACGTGAAAGAAGTGAAGAACTCTATCGCTAGGGCAACCGGCACCTTTGTTGTGCTGTGATTGAGCAACCAGTTGAACCCGATTGTGCGTATGTAGGACAGGAAATCGTCCTCTAATTCTATCTCCTGAAGAGATTCCGGGTGGTAGCGCTTTCCTGACTTAGTCTATTTCCCTTTTACCCCGAGTTCCGCATAAATCTTTGTCTTCTGCGGGTCGGGAAAACGGGCCATTTCTTTCAAGAGTGTTTCCGTGACCAACACCTCCGTCCTCTCGTAGGTAGGTTATCCTGACCTGTCAACCTCTGCTTCTTCTCCACCGTCTTCTTCAGCTATCTCTTCTCCTTCGGTGAACGGTACCCTAATAGGTTCCCTGATCTCCGCAGTAGGGGAGGTTGTCCTTGGTTTTTTTGTAGGAGTTTTGGCCACCTGTTTTCCCTTTCGTCTGCTCTCAGAATGATAACGCAAGTACTGCACCTCTTCTGATTCGCTACCTTCCACCGGTGTGTATACCAGAGTACTACGGCGGGCCGTTCTCCTCAACGTTCTCTCGTCTTGTCCGGTTGAAGGAGAGTCCATTTGAAAGACATTTGAGGTAGTTGGTAGGTGATTTTCATGGAGTGAATGGTGATTTGAGAAAGGTTTTGACAAATAAGGGGGAGCAAACAAAGGAGTACTGTAGGTAGTTGGGCAAAAGTAAGGTACGGATCATAAAGCGTCCTTTTATACTGATGCTACGACTGTTGGGATCTCTGACTGTCGAGATCTCTGCGACTGTTCACGTACTAGTGCGCCTTTTCAGAGTGCCAGTTGGCTTAGCTTCTCTGATACACTTTCTCCCTCTCCCTAGTACGTCTCTTCGTAGCGACAGTTGGCGCAGCCTGATACCTCTCCAATGACTGCATGTGTCCTATCACCACCTGTCCCTAATCAATTCACTCACTGCGACCATTGGTTATCTCACATTGTACTGGTCAATCGGACAATTAAACTCAGATGTAAACATAACCCAACTTGACCAGTTTCTTGCCTTCATCCCGTCTTTTTAATTATCTAAAAAGAAAACTAAAATATTTACACTACGCTATCTAGGGAGTGACTCGTGTCCTTAGGATGTCACTTGATCAGACCGAAGATTAGATTTATGTTATTTGATCAAGCTGACTACCCAAGAATACGCAGTAGCTCCCTATACCTGTTTACTGGTTAAGATTGGGCAGGGTGGGTCAGTGGAATTTCTTCCACTATACCTGCTTCGGCCTTGTCTCTATAGGGATCGACCCTATTACCTTTTATCACAAAAGAGAACGAATTGGAAGGATCTCCCTTGTGCATGTTTGCCTCCAGTGTGTGTCGCCATGGTGATATGAGGGTCTGCCCATTCAGAATCCCGCTCCCTGGATATCAGTTTGATTTGACTTTGGAATGGTAGCTCTTTCTGTTCACCGATGGGTTCTTCCTTTCTCGATGAGAAGTTGGTCACTCTTTTTTTTTGTGGCTGGGTGCATGCACAGATTTGGATTTATCTCCATCAGGTTTGCTGTTTTCCACTTGACGCCTTCTTCACCCAGCCTCAGTTTTTTTCCTGATTGTCTCTCCTGTCCATGCAGACTTGGTTCAACTGGATTGTGATACGCCTGGTCAGGCATGTCCTTGAGGGTACTTGGCGATTCAGGTAGTTGCCTTGTTGGCGTGGGATTCTCCTCCCGCACCCTTCTCAATAGGGCAGCTTGGCAAGGTGGTTTTTCATTCCGATCTGGTTGAGTGATCTCTCTTGACTTGGCCGGTTGTGATGGCTGTCAGAATTCCATAATTGTCTTTTCAGTGGCTTCATCATCCATTTCCCCAGTCATTGTTGCCTTGAACCAGTCAGCTGCTTCCCTTTTAAGCTTCTCATCATTAGTGAGGTTAGAGGGTGGTTTAACGAAGAGTTCCTTTTCCAGATACTTTTGCTCCAGAGGTCTGACAACATCTACCGATTGAATGTTTTCGCTGTCCTGTGGCTTCCTTGCAGCTTCATTAGTGTCGACTGTAAATCGCTCTCCATTAAATTCTAGATTTATTGTCCCATGGCGGACATCAATGAGTGTGCTGGCGGTGGATAGGAAAGGTCTTCCCAAGAGGATTCCAATGGACTCTTCTGCTTCTGGCTCCGTCATTTTTATAACAAAGAAGTCGGCGAGGTACGTAAATTTGTTCACCCTGACGATTTCATTCTCCAGAATTCCCTCGGGGTAGATGGAAGACCCATTTGCCAGCTGTATCACCATATCGGTTTCGACTAGTTCTGCTTCCCCCAGCTTTTTATACATAGAATATGGCATAACATTGATAGACGCCCCTAGGTCGCACATTGCTTGCTCCGTTAGAACGCCCTTGATGGAGATTGGAAGTGTAAATACCCATGGGTCAGTCTTCTTTGGTGGGAGATCACTAGGTTGGATTACACTGGTCTCTTCGACCATCCTCCCCTTCTCAGTAACATGTTCACTCGTCTCTTCTTTTTTTCGACTTGATTGAAGATGATGGGCTCAAAGCTTCCGTTATGATTGAGTTTAGATGCTGGAAAACTCACAGATGAATTTTGACAAACTGTTTCCAATTTTAGAGAGACTGTATTGACAATCTCTCGTCTTGTAGGTTGCTGCACTGTGGCTGGAAGCTTCCCATCATTCCCTCTCAGTTCGCCCAAAGACATGGCTACCTGAGATAACTGCTTTGTAAGCATCTCGAGTGCAACCCTCTGTTCTTTCTTTTTTTTTCTCCTAGCAAGGAACCCTCTGTTCTTTCTGAGTCTCTTGTATTTCTCGCATTGCATCTTGTGGTTGATGCGGGATCATCGCATCTCCTGGGCCCTCATTTTGTTGCCTGTTATACCTCTGATTAAATCGGCCTCCCCCATGGCCTTGCTGGTAGAAACCGGAGGGTCCATACTGTCCTGGTTGGTCTTGGGAAAGATGATTTTGTTGGTTTCCTTAGAAATACTGTGGGTTCCCTTGATTTTGCTGGTTTCCTCTGTGGTACTGCGGAACATAACTCACCATTTGATTACTTGGTTGCTTTCCCTGGTTGCTATACTGAGGGGCTTGGTGTTGGTACCCCCATTCTCCTTCCTGTTTTCGGCTTGACCAGCTAGGTTGTCCTCCACTTGACCAGTTCCCTTGAGGTCCACTTGACCAATCTGTCTGACCTCCCTGCATTCTATTCCATCCAGTGTTTGGTCTATCCAGGATTCGAGCTGGCCAGTTGGATTTCCCGTCAGAGGGTTGTACCTGTTGTGTCGCGGTTAGTTGTGGTTGGCTTTGATTCTGATCATTCCATCTGAAGTTGGGGTGGTCCCTCCACGGAGCATCTCTCTGCTTCCCCTGGATCCAGTTGCCATTTGTGTTCCAGTGGCCTACGGCGTTTACTTGCTCTACCTCAGGGGGAAACTCGCAGTAAGAATAGTGATGATCTTTTGGCGGTGGCGGCTGCGGCACATACTGTGTCTCCTTCGGTGCAGGCGGTGGCGGCGGTCTCATTTTTTCTACTGCTTCCAGCAATTTCTTCTCCATCTGCTCGAATCGAGCCTCCAACTTTTCATCGTTGCGCGTCTCTGCTACGTGCACTGCTCCTCTCCTGTACTGCCCTCGAGATGTTTCGTACGACCGCTTAGCCTCAATCAGCCTCTCCAAAATATTCTTAGCTTGGCTAAAAAGGGTTTTTGAGAAATCCCCTTGTACTGCGAGGTTGAGGTCGTTCTTGCTCTCCACAGTGAGTCCGCCATACAAGATCGAGTAGATCTCTTTCTCTCCCAGCTTATGGTTAGGGCATGCTTGAAGCAGCCCTTGGAACCTATCCCAGTACTGGCCGAGGGGCTCGTCATACTCCTGTCTGACTTCTGTAATTTCCCTTTTCAGGGCACTTGTTTTTTATGCTGGAAAGAAACGATCGAGGAATATCATGCGGAATTCGGCCCAAGTCCTGATGGATCCTTCTGGCAGCCTAGACAGCCAGACACACGCGTCCCCCTTCAAAACGAAGGGAATAGCCTTAAGCCTGTAATCTTCGGATGTGGATCCAGCTGGCACGGGCTGAATATCACAGTATCGGCAGAATTCCTCCAGAAAAGCATACGGACACTCCTTCGAAAGGCTGTAGAAGTGGGACAAAACGGTCAGTACTCCTGATTTGATTGCGATGGTCCGCATCCCAGGAGTAGCGGCGATGGCATGTGTGTGCTCTCTCTCATCATGAGCGTGTAGAGAGCCGATTCCCGAGTCGTCAGGGACAAGGGCCATTTTTACTTCTGCTTGTTCATGTGGTGGTGGGTTTGTGTTCTGCTCGGTGGCTGCTGCTGCTTGTGCGGCTCTGTAACGAGTGTTAACTACGCCGGCTTCCTGGATTCTCCACTGAGTGTTAGTTCTTCTGTATATAAAGGGATGATTCCAGTAATCGCCTTGGTGGTACCTTCTCATCAACAGCAGGAAAAACAAATGAGAAAAGAAAGAAATAAAACTATTTACTCCTACGCACTACACACAAATATAAAATAACACCATGCTTCCCCGGCAACGGCGCCATTTTGGTGAGCTCGAGATCGACGGATTTGAATTGGATCAAGTTATATGGAAGATAACCGAACCGGTCGGATCAGTTAGCAAATTGTCGTTGCCACTTAATCAAATCAATCCTCAAACCGACTCACGCAAGAAAACATTTATAACTCCCAATTTGCACAACTTTAACAGTAAAGCGGCAAGTTCGGCGTCGATCCCACAGAGAAGTTGGTGTGTCGAGTGTGTGTGTAGTGAACAGGGGGTTGGCTGCTGCCACGCTTTAACTTGGGAGTTTTTAACTGTTGTCTTTACTCTAGGCAGAATTTAACTAGCTAGCTTGATCAATGGAACTTTAACTACTGGGTCAAGTGAATTGCAGTTAACAGCAGAAAAGTAAATGCGAGAATGTAAACGAAAATAACTTTGATTAAACTAAAAACTGAGTACAACGTGAAATTTAAACTAAGCTAACACTTCGGAAGCTAAGAAAGCGGTAAGAACTGAAAAGAATCTCAGCGGGAAACTTAAGATAACGCTAACAGAAATGAGTATACTACAGCGCTCCCTTCAGTCGCCCTTTTAACTAAGCTATCTAAGCTAAGCTAGAGAACTGAACTAAACTAAGCTAGAGAACTGAACTAAACTAAGCTAGAGAGCTGAACTACGCTAGATAACTAAGCTAAGCTAAACTAGACGGAAAGTAAAGTGTCGGATCCCCCTTCTTGTGGTGGCACATCATCTATTTATAAACTCGATTCGACTCCCAGCTGGATAACGATCGTGACAGGGAATATTCGCTCATTTTGAGAGTGAGCGACTCATTGATTGCTACGCATTGTTCTTCTAGAATGACGATGCTTTTTGGTAACAGATTCGTATAACAGCTTCGTCCTTGCGTTCTCATATTCCGGCACGTGTCCCCTTCTAGAACGTCGTCCTTGATAAAAGAATGGTGCGCCATATCCAGCTCATTTCCTCACGTGTTCTTCTTCTAGAAGCCAGCGGTCCCCACCTAACTGCTTGATCGCTCCCCCTCGATCAACTCCCTCGATTCTTGGCTCTTTTTCACCTTTTGTACTTGCTTGATCAGTTCAGCCTTGCTGCCTTGGTCAAGTAGCATTTCTGCACATTTTAACACTTGTTTTGCGCGATAAACCGATCAGGTAGTATACATTTTACCCTTAAACCGATGCATGAAATGAGCCTTATCAGTCATTTTCATTTGCAGCACTTGTTATAACGAGTACTCTCTCTATCTTAATTTCTATACAAGAGCAACAACGCGAAATGGAGCACAATAACAAGCCTACTCCAAGGACGAGCGGGTCTCAAACCCCCATGGTACCCGTGGGAGGTGGATGGGGTCCGATGGCCGGGTACTACAACATGTACCCTTGGCAGCAGATGATGCCCGGGGGTGGTGTGCCGGGATGGCAAAGGATGCCGGGGGGGCTGGCGATGCAGGGCGGGCCAGCGATGCCTGGCGGGCAGGGGGTACCGTGGATGCAACCCGGGATGCAGATGATGCCGGGGTACCCGGGGATGCAGGGGACGCCGACGCCGGGGGGGACAACGTCTATCGTCCCAGTCTTGATTTTGTTACTGCTTCTTCGCACACATCGACCCAGTAGAGACGCAGTACACTGGGTTTGAGACCTTCTCCTTAGAGGAGTTGGGAATAGATCTCGGGGATGCGGGCACTCCCATTCAAACGAGGGGAGTAGGGCGGGCTCGAAAATTTTAATTGAGTATTATTATTGAGTATTTCCGTATATGTGTCGAAAAATTTAATTCCGTATTTTGTGTGATTGTTAATTATTTATTTTTATAATTTTGTTTATTGTGGCTAGGCTATGATTGAGCTATTGCTTGTCCAGTTGTTTGTCCAGTTGCTTGTCCTGATGATGTGACAAGATGAGTTTTTAGGGCTGCAGATGTGGCAGGAGGAGTTTGTGGCTAGGCTATGGCTAGGCTATGGCTAGGCTATTGCTTGTCCGGATGCTCTTAAGTGCTGATGATGTGGCATGATGAATTGTGACTAGCCTATGGCTGACCTATGGCTTGTCCAGAACCATTGGAGATGCTCTTAAAAATGCAATTTTACAATCACGAATCTCGATGAAATCCCCAGATTGAAAAATAGAAACTCATCATCCTCCTCTAATTCCAAGAGAAGATAGATGTGATGTGATCATACCTACCCGACAACTTAAGCAAAACAGATGGAATTATCAACTCATTTCAGTGGTTCGAGTTTTCACTCATCGATTTCGCGTTCACATAATCATCATTGTGAGGCCATCCACTACGTTGTCTCTACACCGTCTCTTAAACCGTCCCTTAACTACTATTTGAGCACTATTTGAGGGCCCCACTGTCCTTTTTTTATCCATCCCTTAACTAAGGGACGGAACCTGCAACGCTCCGTCCCTTAACCGTCTCTATACCATCCCTTAATTACTATTCATTCAATTTCATTTATATTTTTTTTTCAACCCAATTCAATTTAAGCAAACACACTTTATTAAAATTAAAACAACATTACAACTTAAAATTAAAAAAAAACGAAGACATAATTAAAATTCTAAAAAAATAAAAATGACATAATTTAATCTGCTCCGCCAAAGTTTTCCCAAATGTGCTCAATTAGATCCTCTTGGAGTTGGGTGTGGGCGCTAGAGTCGCGTGTCCTTGCCCGAATAGCCAACCGTTCTTGTATAGACGGATGCGCTCCACTTCGCGGCGGACTACTTGCGGTTGAGCTTCCGGGGGATTCGAGGTCGAACCAATTTCCCGCATCGGGTCCTTCGTCTCGGATAATCATGTTGTGCAAGATTATGCACGTATACATGATGTCGACCATGCTCTCCATGAACCACGAACGAGCCGGGGCTTTGATGATGTTGAAGCGCGCTTGGAGAACCCCGAACGCCCTCTCCACATCCTTGCGCGCAGCCTCCTGCTTCTGCGCAAAAAGAGCCTGCTTTGGGTTCGCAGGCCTGCCGCACGTCTTCACGAAGGTCGGCCACTTCGGGTAGATGCCGTCGGCGAGATAGTACCCCATTTTATACCACCGGTTGTTGGCGACGAAGTTGATGGCCAGCGCTTTACCATCCAAAACTTCGGTAAAGAGGTCGGACTGTTGGAGCACGTTTACGTCGTTGTTCGAGCCAGGAACCCCGAAGTACGCGTGCCAGATCCAAAGCCGGTAGTCGGCAACGGCCTCGAGTACAACGGTTGGGTGGGTGCCTTTGTGGCCGCTCGTGTAGGACCCCCTCCAAGCCACCGGGCAATTCTTCCATTGCCAGTGCATGCAATCGACACTGCCAAGCATCCCGGGGAATCCATGCACTTGTTCGTGCAGGTTGAGGAGGAACTGACAATCCTCCGTGGTTGGCCTCCGGAGAAATTCGTCACTGAAGGCTGCCCGGACGCCTCTGCAGAAGTTGAGCAAGCACATGCGCCCAGTGGTGTATCTGATGTGCAGGTATTCGTCGAATATGTCGGTCGTTTGTCCAGTCGCAAGTTGCCGGATGGCTGCAGTACATTTCTGCAGCGTCGTGTGGCTGGGATGGCCGACCGCGTCGAACCCTTCTCGGAAGAACTCTTCCCTGGCCGCCAAAGTATTCGCTATGTGGAGAAATAGCGGTTTCCGCATGCGAAAACGGC
The DNA here is from genome assembly GCF_004379255.2 of Salvia splendens. NCBI lineage: Eukaryota > Viridiplantae > Streptophyta > Magnoliopsida > Lamiales > Lamiaceae > Salvia > Salvia splendens. The sequence goes on along the minus strand of NC_056036.1, from coordinate 16,313,370 downwards.
GACGGAAGTAGGTATCTCCCCAAATCGGGTTATCGCAGAAGTAGTCGTGTACCAACCGTGCGGCGGCTTCCTCCCGGTTCCGATTGATGTACTTCGGCAACGGTTGGGTGGGTGCCTTTGTGGCCGCTCGTGTAGGACCCCCTCCAAGCCACCGGGCAATTCTTCCATTGCCAGTGCATGCAATCGACACTGCCAAGCATTCCGGGGAATCCGTGCACTTGTTCGTGCAGGTTGAGGAGGAACTGACAATCCTCCGTGGTTGGCCTCCGGAGAAATTCGTCACTGAAGGCTCCCCGGACGCCTCTGCAGAAGTTGAGCAAGCACATGCGCCCAGTGGTGTCTCCGATGTGCAGGTATTCGTCGAATATGTCGGTCGTTTGTCCAGTCGCAAGCTGCCGGATGGCTGCAGTACATTTCTGCAGCGTCGTGTGGCTGGGACGGCCGACCGCGTCGAACCCTTCTCAGAAGAACTCTTCCCTGGCCGCCAAAGTATTCGCTATGTGGAGAAATAGCAGTTTTCGCATGCGAAAATGGCGACGGAAGTAGGTATCTCCCCAAATCGGGTTATCGCAGAAGTAGTCGCGTACTAACCGTGCGGCGGCTTCCTCCCGGTTCCGATTGATGTACTTCCGGGAGCGTTGTGGGGGTGGCGCGGCTTCCTCCGCCTCTCGTCGTCGATCTTCTTCGAGTGATTGTTCCATTAATTGACGCATTTGCTCAAAAGGATCCATTTGTTTGAGTTGATTGAAGATGGAAATTGGAGTGATAGAGAGGATTTGAGAGGAATAGATGTGTGTTTGTGTTTGAAATGAGTATGAAATAGGATTATTTATAGAGTAAAATATATTAAAAAAATTAAAAAAACGAAAATAAAAATTTAACGGTAATATTACTGTTTGAAATTTTTTTTTATTAAAAGTCGAATTTTTTTTTTAAAAAAGAATTATTGCGTCAGTGGGCCCGCGAGTGGGCGTCACGCACGCATGGGGACGAGACACGTGTCGCTGGCGCGTGGCGGGACAGCGCGTCCCGTGTCTCGACGAGACGGGCGCAGGCTAGGGACGGGATGGTCGCTGCAACGCGTCCCGCGGAGGACCCGTCCCTCCGGGACGAGACGCGAGCCCGGCGCGGGACGCGTAGTGGATGGTCTGAGTTCTCCTATACCGCATCCTGTATCCCCCCCCCCCCCCGCGTATACTCTGTTTATAGGATAGGAATGTTGTTGTGTGGGGATTAGAGCTTATGCATCGATGTTATGTATTTGTATTTTCTAGGCTTTCTAATTTTGTTTTGGGTAATTACTGATTTTGCATGTAAGAAGGATCAATCGGTATTTGTAGGGGCTTGCAGTGGAATGGTAATTAAATCACTCACGCGCTCTAGACACGATGAATCAGAGAGATACTCGTATGAGTTTTTGTTATTGAAGTATGATTATGCTTCTGATTGCTCCTATTTTTGCTTGTTGACTTGTTTACACTGCCTTTGTTTATGTTTTAACTAATCTAAAGTATACTTGCTGAGAAACAGGACTTGGGTATGATGAATTTGATAATTTTGATGGAACGTAATTGAAAGAGCTGTATTAGCTGATATTACAAGTTTGGTTGTTTGAACGTAGTTGCAATAGTACAAATTTGAAACTGAATTCAACCCAAATTATTAATTATGTATCATATTTATGCATGCAAACGTATTTTTTAATGCTTTATCATTTTGCTTGCACTCAACATTGGAATTGAGAGAAGGCAGGAATAGTGTTAAGTAAGTATTGGTATTTGAGTTGATGAATGCAAACCCCTCTTGAAAACCTTGCTTTATGCATCGGAAAACTTCCGCTTGATATACAGTGTCTCTCATACTTATCAGTGCTTAAGCCTCATACAGCCTCGTAGTTTAGAGAATATCTAAAGATGATTACTAAGGTTTATAAACATAATGTAAAACTTTGATGGTACACTGAAATTTGGCAAATATAAGCATGTCTGATTGTAGGAACGTATAGTATATAGTGCTAATTTGTTTATAGAAATTAGATTTTAGCCTGGTTTATCAGGTCTAGATGATACACTAGAGTGATTAGTGTTGCATCCTTGAAATTTTTCTGCCTATTCGATAAATGACCATTCTGTTGATTTGAGCAGTTGGCTTCTTCTCATGGATTCCAGTTTGGCTGGGTTGCACTTAAACAGAACACTCAAAGATATTCGGAGACATGTGAGTGAACTTCCTTCTTGCATTTAGAGTTAATTCTTGAAATGTTTTATTCAACTTGGTTTGTGTATTTGATTGCAAAGAGCAGATTTTATGTTCTGAATCAGAATCGTGCAATATGAAATGCATTCTTAATAAATTTCACATCAGAAAATCGTGTGGGTTTCTCCCTGTACACTTCTCTCCTCTTCTCTGCCAGTTCCTTTATTTTCTTGCAGTTGGATGTTATTGCTTCCAAAACTGATCAGCCACATTTGATGGAGATTTTTACCTTTGCTCTATTATCTTGATCCAGTTAAGAGAACTTGCCTAATGTTCTTGTTAGGGTCATTTTTGGAAGTTTTGCTATATTGCTGTGAAGTATCTGCTAGGCTACAATCTACATGTGATACAGTCTTAGTGCTATTAATTGCTCTTAATTGGTTTTCTTTTTGCTTATGTAGATGGTCATCCACACGAAACAATATGTGGTTTGAGGAAAAAACATTATCCTTTTCAGAGCGTTTTGAGCCATGAAGAGGAGCTGCACAGAACATATAATGGTTGTGGATGTCGTAGAAGGCGAAGAGTTTTAAGGGACTTAGTTGTTAGATCTGAACTTGCAGATGCCGGAACTGCTGGAGCTTCATATCCATCATCGGGTATGCTTTTAGTCTGGTCTATTTCTTTTTAAGTTGGAAATCTTCTTAGTCCCACCACTCACTTTTCTGATCCTCATTGCAGAAATTTGGTTCAATTCAAAGCTAAGAGGAATTTGCTTCTATATTGTAACATCTCTTGCTGCCATCACTTTATTCGTGCCAATGGTTCTACAGCATCCACTTGTCCTAATGTTTGATCGATATAGAAGAAAAGCCCAGTATCTTATAGCTAAAGGCTGGGCCTTTTTGACGGTGTCTCCTTTCTTCAAGATTGAGTACGAGGGATTGGAAAATCTCCCTCGAACTGATACCCCTGCCATGTATGTGTCCAACCACCAAAGCTTTTTAGACATACATACTCTTCTGACCCTGGGGATAAGCTTTAAATTCATTAGCAAGACATCAATTTTTCTTTATCCAATTATTGGATGGGCTATGTTTCTACTGGGTGTCATCCCTTTAAAGCGCACAGACAGCAGAGGCCAATTGGTATGTGATACCTCTTTTGATATTATGTCATACTAAAGTAAGTTTGTTGTTCAATCATAGACTCATATTCCAACTAGATAAACTATGGAACATGAAATAGGTTTTTCCATCTAGTTAGGGGATTAACTTGTAAGTATATTAAATAGAAACTACTTTAAATGTAGGAATGCCTTAAGCAGTGCATTTCCCTGATCAAGAAGGGCCCATCGGTCTTTTTCTTCCCAGAGGGCACTCGAAGTAGAGATGGAAAATTGGGTACTTTCAAGGTATGGTTTTTTTTTTTTTTTTGCATCTTAAATACTACTCCAGCATTTATGGTTGCTTAAATTAAGCTGCAAATTTTCTTTGATTGGTAGTCATAATTGTACCGCCGATCATTTATGGTTTGTGCATCCTTTAAAGTCCCTTTCCTCTCGAGGGATGCTGACATGTTGATTTGAAATTGCATAAACACTGATAAATCATTAATTATTAGCCTTGTAAGAATCTCTAACCTCAATAAACATATTGAATACATGATGCAAGGAAACTTTGTCTAGTATGTTCAGAAAATCCAGATTGATTTAGTCAGCATGCAGGGACGGTGTACCTGAGCAATATATGTTGGAATAACCTGTCACCTTTGCTTATGTGAGCTCCCCACATATTACACTGCATATTTCCATTCAGTACTTGATCGATGGTTGATTAATTTGTAGAAAGGAGCTTTTACTATTGCTGCGAAGACGGGGGTACCTGTTGTTCCAATTACTCTGATTGGAACAGGCAAAATCATGCCTCCTGGAATGGAACGAGAAGTGAATCCAGGATCTGTGAAAGTTATCGTTCATCCATATATAGTAGGAAATCATCCGGATGAACTCTGCAAGGAGGCTAGAAATATTATTGCCCAGGACCTTAACAATTTTGTTTCTGTCTCTAGAAAATTAAGATTTAGAGGAGCATTGAGATAGTATGAGATGAGAGCTTTTGCTCATCCGCCATCTGTTCCTTTGTATTTACTGGTTTTAGCTGGAGTCAAGAAATTAGTTCACTTTGTGATAACGTAGGTCCTTCGTGGAACTGTCTCACACAGACTAGGAGTCGTCAAATGGTATGATCTAAGCCCATCCACAATAGGAATAGCCCAGCAATAGCCCAGACATAGCCTAGCCACTGCCACATCATCAGCACTAAAAACCCTCCTGCCACATCATAAATAGCTCAGCCATAGCCTAGCCACATCATAAATAGTCCAGCCACATCAATAGCCACATCACTAATAACAATTATATAAAATGACATAATTAACAATCACTCAATATACGGAATTTAATTTACGAGACATATATGGGAAACATTAATAATACTATCCACATCACTACTAACAAATATATACAAAATGAAATAATTAACAATCACACAATATACGGAATTAAATTTAAAAAGTACATTAATTAAAAAAAATTACATAATTAAAAAAAAACTAACGTCGTGCAGTCCTCCGCGCCCATAACTCTTCAATTAAATCCTTTTGGAGTCGAATATGAGCCTCCGTTTGGCGCATGTCGGCATGTGCTTGGAGGCGGCCGTCTTCATCGTGGGGTACCCCACTCCGTACGTTAGGGGCGGCTACGCCGTGGCTTGGACCAGCTTCATTATCGTCGTTGGCCCAATCAGTCAGTTGCCCACCTTCATCTTCGACAATCATGTTGTGCATGATTATACATGCGTACATTATATCAGCAATGCAGTCGACGTGCCACAAATGCGTTGGCCCCTTAACTGTCGCCCATCGAGCCTGGAGCACACCAAATGCGCGTTCCACGTCCTTGCGCGCCGACTCCTGCCGTGCCGCAAAGTAGGCCTTCTTCTCATCTCCTGGGCATCGGATCGTCTTCACAAAGACGGGCCACCTAGGGTATATCCTATCCGCCAAGTAGTAGCCCATATCATGTCGGTTGTCGTTGGCGACAAAACTGATGGCCGGACCGACACCCTGACACTGCTCGTTGAAAAGTGGCGACAAGTTGAGGACATTGAGGTCGTTGTTCGAACCAGCTATCCCAAAATACGTATGCCAAATCCACAGCCGGTAATCAGCTACGGCCTCGAGGATCATCGTGGGATTCTTTCCCTTGTAGCCGGTAGTGTACATCCCCTTCCAGGCGGCGGGGCAGTTCTTCCACTCCCAATGCATACAATCTATGTTGCCTAACATCCCTGGGAACCCATGCTGTTCCCCGTGCATCCGCAGCAAATCCCGGCAGTCATCGGTGGTAGGGCTTCGAAGGTACTGATCACCGAATATTTCAATCACGCCCTGACAGAAATACTTCATACACTCCAGGGCAGTCGTCTCACCGATGTGGAGGTACTCGTCCCACATGTCTGCAGCGCCTCCGTAGGCCAACTGCCGGATTGCCGCAGTGCACTTTTGAATAGGAGTGTGGCCGGGTCTGCCAGACGCATCGTGCCTAAAGCGGAAATACAGATATCGTTGCTCCAATCCGTTAACAATACGCATAAACAGGGACCTGCGCATCCTAAAACGGCGCCTGAAAAGGTTGGCATTGAACCGCGGCTCCTGTGCGGAGTAGTCTTCGTATAGGCGCTGATGTGCAGCTACGTGATCACGATCAATCACCGCTCGGCGGTGTACCACTGGTCGAGGTCGAGGTACCGCCGGCTGCAAGGCCCTCTGCATCCATTGATCAATCTCACGGTTCATATAGGCCTCTAGCGCTTCGTTCATTATACGCTCGTACTCCTCAGCATCCCCACCACTACCACCGGTGTTACTCATTTCTAGGTGTTGATCTGGTGGGGGCGGGGGTTGGTGGTGGAGAGTGTCGGCAATGCTAGCAGGTGGTGGTTCTGGGGGGAGGCATTGGCGAGCTTATTGTTTATTACTCTCGGTTTCATTCAAGATGACTACTTTCTAGTAGAGGAATGTCTGAGGCCAAAAGTTTTGGGTTTGAGTGTTTTGTGTCATGGTCTTTAAATTTTTATTCATTTACCCCGAAAAAAAAAGAGAAAAATGTGGTTAAATATTTTTAATGAAAAGAGAAAGACAATTTATTCCAAAAATAGAAACTGTCATCTTGAATGAGAATTTGTTTTTATTGGGTAATATGTTAATAGAATTACACCTAAATACCAATGATTGGAGCTGAATTTTAAGATTTGGACAGTTATATAAAATCTGAACCACTGCCATCAATCAAATTGCTAACTGGTCCGTTTTGATCGAGTGGAATTATTTATAAAATTAATGGATGCATAATTTGAAAATAATTTAGCTGTTCCCTCTGAATGATTATTGTTGTGTGTATTGCTAAAAGTAAAAACTTACAATGTACTGTACTATAAATAGCATAATGGCAGCAAGCATATTTTAACCAATATTTTTTCTGCAATAAACTAAATTCAACAGCTAATCATATTTAAGCAACACTACTGGTTTAATGATGCAAGTAATAACAGTAAACAATAGTAGTATTAATTAAAAATGAGATTATCGAAATGAGAAATCTAATTAAAAATGACTTCTAATAAAGCGTATATTACTATTTTCTGACTAAATCTTCGAATTAATTAAAACAAAAATCCCTGTCAGTATCGAGGACATATGCGTCATTTTCTAAATTGTGCTCCTCCACTTCCTGCATTACTTTTGACTTCATGCAATTCTCCTCTCTCCTCTCTCCTCTCTCTCTCTCTCTCTCTCTCTCTTCACTACATCTCCCTCTCTCTCATGCTGCTGACAGAAACGCGGATTAATAGCTAAATATATTTGGAATTTTGCTGTGATTCTCTCCTTTTGATCTAGTTGTCAATACTTATCTCCATTTGATTGCCTGTGATTTACTTTGCTTCTCTCCATCTCTCTCTCTGTTAATGAATTTTATTGTTAGATTCTATGGTGGATAGTTTACACTTGTGTTCTGCAATTTCCTGAAGCCTTGATAAGTTTTCCGCAAATTTCGATGGTTGCCGAGCTGACTCTATTCAGAAGATGAATTTGCAGCTGTAGTCGATTTATCCTTTTCAGGTATGATGGAGAAGCAGTTATGTTTATGTTGTAGGCTTAATTGAAACGTTTGTTATGTTAATCGCGAGAATTTGTGGGATACTGAATGTTGAGGTACTTAATACGCAGGGGACAAAACTCTTAGGAGAATTGGCTGTAGGCTAAATTGATGTCCTTAGTGATATGAATTCTCTCGACCGAGACATTGTTTTCTTAGTTCAATTGCCTAGATTTCGGGAGTGTTCTTTATAGCAAACTTTGGGGATGGAGTGTTTTGGGAAATTGATTTTTTTTAATGAACTTTTGTGATGGATATTTGTGTCGATTAGGAAGATTACCGGTGGTGGAATTTGGAGTGACTTTTATAGTTTGGACTTCCTTGCGGTAACTGAGTTAAAAAAAAGTCTTGAAAGACTCTGGTATGCGTATCTCTTAATTTGATCTTGGATTTAGGAAGATACGGAGTTGATGAGGGAATAGTAGTGCATTGTTGCATGCTCTAATCAGTTTTTGACTTTTTGGATTGTTAATCACATTAGGAGTTTTTTACTATCACACTGAGCTATTTCATTTAATTTATGGAGTAAGCAATTTTAATAGTAATAACTTAGATGCTTGATTATGAAATGAGCTTGGTCATAATTGCCTTCTTATGTGCAATAGAACAAAATTAAAATGTACTTCATTCCTATTGCACATCAGAGTTTTTTGAGCATGTAATACCTTATTCAGACTTCTTGTGTCTATCTATTCTGCTTGCAGTCAAATTTGACTTAATTGTACAAAATGTTCGATTGTGGACCAAAGACTCAATACATCACTGGGCAGCGGGACAAGTTTGTAAGGTATCCTTTTCACTTACTTATATAGTTATATTATTCTTGAATTGTAAAAGTTATCTGATTTGCTGGCTTCACGTTAGACTGCTTATGCTAGAGATGCTTTCCTGAGAAAGTGGAGTTTTGAGTAAATTTAATCTTTAAATTTCTTGCAATGGTGGACACTTCTTTCAATCATGAATGTACAATAACTACACGCTCTCATTAATGCACTTGGGACAAAATACTAGATGTTGCTTCACTGTCTTTTACCAGACAAGTGTTTATGAATGTTTTTTCTTTCTTATTTTTTATATTAGATTGGATGACTTGGATTCCAGAGTTTCATCCCCATCTACTTCAGTTGCTGCAAACAAATGCGGCTTGAGTATCGATGGTTTGGGCCGTGGTAATCATAGAACTCCTGCTCCATCAAAGTCCTTTAAGAGAGGAATGAAGAAAGGATCTCAAGGTCTAAAATCTATTGGTCGGTCCCTTGGTTTTGGTGTCTCTCGAGCAGTTTTCCCAGAGGACCTCAAGGTGTCAGAGAAGAGGATTTTTGACCCCCAAGACAAACTCCTTACCCTTTGGAACAAGCTTTTTGTGATGTCATGTATTCTGGGAGTATCTGTTGATCCTCTGTTTTTCTTTCTCCCAGTTTTTAATAAATCAGAAAAATGCCTGGACATAGATAGGAAATTGGCCATCACAGCTACAACACTGCGCACAATTGTTGATGCTTTCTATCTTATTCACATGGTTCTCCAATTCCGGACTGCTTATATTGCCCCATCATCCCGTGTGTTTGGGCGAGGTGAACTTGTAATTGATCCTGGACAAATTGCTAAGCGGTACTTGAAGTGCTATTTCATCATTGATTTCCTTGCAGTGCTTCCCCTTCCACAGGTTAGAGATTGCATTCTTATTGTCTTTTGAATTGTGCTACCGTATCTTTTGTCTTAATCCTTCCGAAAACATAAAATGGCCTTTTATTTACTGATCAGTTGGTGGAATTTTGAACAGTTAGATGATGTCTACTTTCTAATTAGGTTTCAGAATAGCTATAATCTAACCAGAACAGAATGCTTTTGAAACACAATATTCTGAACAGTGCTACCAATGTGGGGTGATAATATACAATGTTTTCTACTTTTCTTCGGCTTATTTCTCCTTTTAATTTTCCTAGTTTTTTTTAGTAAGACATCTTTTAATTAGATGCATGAATCGTATATGCTGGCTGTAGCTTTTGCAGCCACGGAATCAGGGGAGTATAAGATCTCTATTTATTTCTAAATATATGCAGATTGTTGTCTGGAGATTTCTGCAGAGGTCAAATGGATCAGATGTACTGGCTACAAAGCAAGCATTATTTTTCATCATTTTGCTCCAATATATTCCTAGATTCACCCGAATTATGCCGCTCACTTCAGAATTAAAAAGAACTTCTGGTGTCTTTGCTGAAACTGCATGGGCTGGTGCAGTGTCCTACTTGCTGCTGTACATGCTTGCCAGTCACGTAAGCATTCTTATAAACCGTTGTATGACATCTCATATAACCATCTGGCATGATGGGCTTTAATGTTTCTAATTAAGTCATTCTTGCAGCAATACAATGTTATGATTTCCAAAATATCCGTCTTGGACATCCATATCTTTGAACTTTGCATTAGGATGTAGTGACTCCTCAAACATGAAACTTAAGACTGGTTATCATGGCCTAGCATCCATGAAAATTTTTAGTCTCACCATGTGATGTTATGTTCATAATCTGCTGTGCATATAACTGTCTCCTCCTTGTTGCATGTCAGTGAGTGCCCACTTAAGTCTGGATCCAATCCAAAACGAGAACTGTGATTCTCCAAAGTGTTATTCTGCATGATTTTTGGAGAAATTTTATTCACTGCACAGGATACATTTAAATCTTTAACGATCAATTGTTAAGATGTCTTTATACATCGGATTCGGGTCTGTTTAATCTCAATATCATCCATGGATTGTGGAAATCTAGCACATTTGGCAAAGATTTCTGGAATTACTGCTCTTAACATTTGCTACAAGTCTAATTGGTGGATATCTTTTCCTCTCTATATTCTAATGTAGTTATATTCAACAAGCCTGCCATTCTCCTACAGAATTAACTGTATACAGACCAATCATGCTATGCCGGTACACACAATATGATAGATTCTGTGTTTTCATGGGAAATAATAATAAGAGATTATATTCTGTCTTGTATTTTTTGCAGATAGTCGGGGCTTTCTGGTACTTGTTATCTGTGGAGCGTAATGATACATGCTGGCAAAAAGCTTGCAAACGTAAAGAAAACAACTGTACCACTGATTTCTTATATTGTGGAAATCAAGATATGGCTAATTATAATATCTGGACGAACATTAGTGAGGGAGTTTTGAGCTCAGCGTGCCCTGTGGGTGATGAAACCAATCCTCCATTTGATTTTGGTATTTTCAGGCAGGCTTTGGCTTCTGAGATAGTTTCATCGAGAAAGTTCTTATCAAAATATTGTTACTGTTTATGGTGGGGGCTGCAGAATCTGAGGTAAACAAACTTCTTTATCAGGTCACCTGATCATATATGTGAATGGTATAACCCATAATCTTCAAGTACATCGAAGTTATGCTGACACATCATTTTTGCATTTTCACACTTGATTTTATTGCCATTTTACTTTCTTTATCACTACTACCATTTCGGGATTAATGTTGGGTCACCACTATATGCTTATCAGATATGGAGCATCTAGAGGGGCCTTTGTAATTAACAATTTGGCTTTACCTATGAAGAGTTTTCTTAATCTTCTGCCTGCTCTTTTTCCCAATAAGTTGCTTGAAGCTTTTCTACATACACCCTGCGCATGTCACTGATAATTGTATTTCATGGATATTTGAAATAAAAATAATACGGTCAGATAATCAAGGTATCCTCAAATGTGGTGCTTAAGCAAATTAAAGACATGAATCTTCATCTTACCTGCAGTACTCTTGGACAAGGACTACAAACCAGCACTTACCCTGGAGAGTCTATATTCAGCATTGCACTAGCCATCTTCGGACTCATTCTTTTTGCACTTTTGATTGGGAATATGCAGGTAAATGATGATATGTTACAAATGCGAGTATTTTCCTCACCCTCCTCTGTCCAACTTATTATTGATGTAACAATCTTCTTCTTCTCCTCGGTGTTAAGTGAAATAACTCGTACTCCCTCCATCCCATTACTCATGACACATATTCCTTTTTGGGTTGTCCGGTATAACATGACATGTTTCTTTATAAGACACCTTTGTTACTCACATGACTTTAAATAATATAAATTCCTCACATTACTTTTCAACTCCTAAACTGTGCCCAAATGAAATGTTTTATAAATAATGGGACAGTGGGAATAGTAATTCAGGACATTTCTATGCCGAATTATGAAAACAGATTTGATATGCATGTGTCTTTAAGCCCAAGTGGAGGTCATACGATCCTCTGCTGTTTGCGAGTCTTTTATTTCTTTTTATTATGCACAATGCAAATCTTAGATATGTAAATGCCTCAACTTTTTAGTTGCTTTGCTCTTTCCACAGACATATCTTCAGTCGCTCACAATCCGCCTTGAAGAGATGAGAGTTAAAAGGCGTGACTCGGAGCAATGGATGCATCATCGCTTGCTCCCACCAGACCTCAGAGAGCGGGTTAGACGCTATGATCAGTACAAGTGGTTGGAGACACGTGGTGTGGACGAGCATAGCTTGGTCGAGAGTTTACCAAAAGATCTCAGAAGAGACATAAAACGCCATCTTTGTTTGGCATTAGTCAAGAGGGTACACTTCATATTAAAAGTTGCTTCTGAGTGCCTTAGAATTCTGTAGCTAAAAATATTGCCACAATTTTGACAGGTCCCACTCTTTGAGAATATGGATGAGAGATTGCTTGATGCCATCTGTGAGAGGCTGAAACCTTGTCTATACACCGAAAGCACTTACATCGTGCGTGAGGGCGATCCAGTCGACGAGATGATATTTCTCATACGTGGCCGCCTCGAGAGCGTGACCACCGATGGTGGAAGAAGTGGGTTTTTCAACCGTAGTTTACTCAAAGAAGGAGATTTCTGTGGCGAGGAGCTTCTGACGTGGGCGCTGGATCCGAAGTCCGGATCCAACCTGCCGTCCTCCACTCGGACCGTGAAGGCGCTGACCGAAGTGGAGGCTTTCGCACTGACGGCCGACGAGCTGAAATTCGTCGCCAGTCAATTCAGAAGGCTCCACAGCCGACAGGTCCAGCACACCTTCCGTTTCTACTCTCAGCAGTGGCGCACATGGGCCGCCTGCTTCATTCAAGCAGCATGGCGACGCTACTCCAAGAGGAAACTCCTCGAGCTGCAGAGAAAGAAGGAAGAGGAGGAGGCCGGATTAGCCGGGGCGAGCAGCAATGCTGGCAGTGGCTCATACAGCATCGGTGCCACTTTCTTGGCTACCAAGTTCGCTGCAAACGCAATGCGTGGGGTCCACAGAAATCGGAACCTCAAGAGCGCCCGGGAGTTGGTCAAGTTACAAAAGCCACCGGAGCCTGATTTTACTGCCGATGCAGATTAGGTGTGATTTTCTAACTCAAGGTTTTTTTTAAATCGGACTCCTACAGCAAAATATCATTTGTACACTACAACATTTTACTGCTATTGTGAGATGACAGATTATGTTTAAACCAACCATAATCTCTGCTTTCAACCATTTCTTAAGGAATGTGTAAATAATGCATGGGCTTGAGCCCGTCCATGCGGAACGAGTTAGTTGCAAGCCACAGTGCTGGCCGTCTAGCTGGGCTGGCTTGCACTCATGCCACTCTGGGCCGGTTCGCATATATAAACAGAAACTCGTTAATAAGGAAAATATATATATATATGGCTCTCTATACGGCGGCTTTTGAAGATGGTTCTCTGAAGTTTAGCCTGCAAATTCTCTGGATTTTAACATTTTACTCAAATCAATCTTGCAAAAGTATCTACGTAATAAAAACTAGTACAAGAGTTACTCCAAAATCATCCAAAAATGAATACACACACCAAGAATAATATTACAGATTCAATCAATACAGCTAGTATGAAAAACAATGTCGTAAAACTATAATCACTATAATATGAGAAGCCAGAAGAAAGTGATCTAGTCTATCTTGACCGATGAGTAGATGAGTCTCGTGAACCAGAAGCAGGCGTAGAAACCAATCGTACCAGTCAACACGAAGAATGCGTATGAACCAATCAACATATAGCCAAAGTACAGGATGCCCGAGACGGGTTTTGTTATGTTGAGCTTTGTGAAGAAGTAGAACGCTGCATAGAGGAATAGGTATAAAGCTGAGGAACCTGACGTAAGGTAAGATCTCCACCACCACAAATAGTCCTCGCTGCACAGTTGGAAATAGCATAGCACAACAGTGATCTCAGCACAGGTCACAATCAAGATGAGGAACACGAGGAAAAGGAAACCGAAAATGTAGTAAAACTGCTGCAGCCATATTGAGGTCAGTATGAAGAACAGCTCGATGAATACTGCACCAAACGGGAGGATGCCTCCAATTAAGATAGAGAAGAACGGATTCATGTACCAGGCCTGTTCGGGTATCTGCCTTGGAATTTTATTGGTTTTCACTGGAGCCTCAATGGCTGGCTTTCTAAAGCCTATGTAGCTACCTACAAACACAAGTGGAACTGAAATTCCAAACCACATGAGCACCAATACAAACATAGTACCGAATGGCACAGCTCCTGAGGATTTCTCGCCCCAAATCAGCGCATTCAGAATGAAGAAAATAGCAAAGACAACTCCAGGGAACATAAAAGCTGTTTGAAGAGTAATTTTCTTCCACTCTGCTCCTTTGAACATCTTGTAGAGACGGGCAGAGGCATATCCTGCAAAAATTCCCATGACCACCCAAAGAAGAAGCATCGCTGTCATCAGCCCTCCTCGGTTAGAGGGGGATAGGAAGCCCAGTGCTGCAAAAATCATTGTCACCAGTATCATCCCGAGAAACTGAACCCCAGTACCAACATAAACACAGAGCAAATCTGAGTTCGTTGGAGGCCTGAAAACATCTCCATGAACTAATTTCCACCCAGTCTCTTCTTGAGCTTCTTCCTGAGTCTCCAACTGGTTGTACCTAGAGATGTCACGATAAAGAGTCCGCAGCATAATCATAGCCACCATTCCCGAGAGAAAGAGAACAATCATCAAAGAATTGACGATAGAGAACCAATGGATTTGATCATCAGCCATGTAAAGATAGGTATCCCATCTAGAAGCCCACTTGACTTCACTTTCCTATAACAAGGAGCACGCGAAGCAATGCATCAGGCAATCAATTCCTACTTACCGGCAAAGAAGTATTCCATCCACAGCAAGAAAGAAAGGTTTACCTGAAACTCCACATCATAAGTAAATATGATTTCCTTATCGTCAACCACATGTGGAGTGTTGGAGTTAGTTACTGTGCGTTTCGCATGAGGATCACATGTTGTCAGTCGTGTTTTACTGTCATCCCATTTACCATCATATCCATGCTTAATACTGAACACAATCCAAGATTAATAATGTTAGAAAATAAGCAGAAAGATACTGTAACCTTGAAAATCAGTAATATATTACCTGAAATGTTTGGCTTCAAAACCCACAATTCTTGCAGCATCAGTTTCTTCATCCTTATGATACTTCACTGTAAATGCCAAGTGATTGTAGATAAAATACCTCTCATCTTTACTCTGGAAATACAGGGAAAATACAAGAAATCAAAATCTAACTTGCCATTTGAAAAGGAAGTTCTACTAAACAAAATCGATCTATACTTACTCCAGCATATTGTGCTTTAAAACCAACTGGAAAACCATGCTGATAAACCAGGGCACCCGTATCAGGTCTTGTAAAAGGTACAACAAGGGGGAGATTATCCAAAATCCTACAAAAGAAACCGCAGAAACCGATAGTTATTTTGTATGACGTGATATGGAATGACAAAAAAATCTTTGAAGATTGACTTACATGTTCACTCGATATTCATCATCAGTCTTTTCTTTAAACTCTTTTACGTCTTTGTCGTTAAGTGTAACACGACAAACAACATTGCACATCTGTGGTTCTCGCATTTTAAACTACACGTATGAAATCAATAAGTAGTTGAATCACAAAAAAATAACTAAACGATAGGATTACACTTGGAATGAATAAAATACAATAATTTCAAAAGAGGCCAAAAGAAACACAAACCTCATAAGGAGAGTTCTCAATGCGATCACCACGAAGGACTTCCCCAAGATTCTCAGCACTGTCTTCAATTTTCTTTGGTTTACAGTAAGGAAGGGAATAGTAGGCATAAGGAAGTTGAGTTTTTACAGAGGCCAATTTATTCACTTTCACCTTCAGAAGATCACCCTGCACAAAAGAGAAACCACATCAAACAATTCACATCAAACAAATTACACTATATCAAAAGGCAAAGTATCAGTTAGATGGTATAGTATATAAGAAAAGGTTCAGTAACATGCTGCAGGAATATATGATTTGTTCGCATATAGTTAACATGGTTGATATGTCCACACTTCACATAGGCTGTTTAAATTATCAAGGTACGCCATAACTAAGCGAGCCTAATTTGTAATTCTGAACCATCTGGAATAATAGCGATTGGAAAATAATGACTGGGAGAGGTTAGTTGTCAGTAGAAGGTGAGGCAGAAGAGAGAACTATTAATATCCTTGTTCATTCTTGCACTTCAACATATTTGACTACAGTAGTCTGATAGTATGGTTGAGTCTTTTAAACCACAACTACATGAAATGCTTCTAGTACTAATGGATGCTTATAGGAGCCTCTAAATCAAACAACACCCCAAGTTTTGAATCAGAACGCATCAGTATCATCCAGCAGCACATAATCATAAAATAACAAACGATGAGCTTCTTTATTACAAATAAGAGGATCTAAATTAAAACGCGCTTAATCAACCAAAACCTAACTCTACAGTAATCTAGCAGAACTGAATCAGAAAAAAACACACAATTTTTCACACGCCAATAATCTCTCACTGTCTACATATATATTATCCGCTAGAACTCTCTATCTCTACTCTCAATATATAAGTACTTCTACATCATAACTATACATCAACACCAAAAAATTAAGCACAAACGGGTGATTAACGGAATTAAATGACCTTCTGAAAATCCTGGGGAGCGACGCCGGGGAGGTAGAAGGATTGGGCGGCGTTGAGGAGGAGCGCGAAGCACATCCAAATCGAAATCGCGTGAGGCTTTCTCCTCTCCACCCCCATCTTTCTCTCAAAATCTCAGAGAATTGTAGATAGCCCAGATCCACTGCGCCTCCTCAGCAAATAAATCTCTCTCAAGGATTGAATTGCACGGCAGCAACCAAAATGAGAATCCAACTGTGGAGAGAGAGAGGGCGGAGTTACACTCTTGTGTGCCTCACAGCCGTCGGATTCAGATCTAAACGGTGATATTATTCCAGACAAATTAAGTTTTTCAATTTAGTAAAAAAATATTAAGTATACATATTTCTTGCATACCAAATGTTACATTAATGTCTTAAATTAATACTCCCTCCGTCCCGCACTACTCGCACTTATTTCCTTTTTGCGCGTCCCAAGTTACTTGCACTCTTTCCATTTTTAGTAAAAAATTTCACCTACAGCCGTCATTTTTTACTTTTCTATACACTCATTCCTTAATCTCCGAGCCGAAAAGGAAATGAGCGAGTAGCCAGGGACGGAGGGAGTATATTCCATTAAGTCCCTACTAACGTAGTTACTTAATTTATAATTTGTCCAACTTATCATCATAATAAAAGAATAATTATAGATTTAATACAATTAATCACTTTTTAAAAAATAACATTCAATATATCAATTCTTCCAGCAATAGATCGTGGTTTTAAAAACAATTATGTCTCTCAATATACTCTATTTTTTATTATATTCTTTATAGAACACTATAAAATAAGCCCATATTTCATCTTTACAAAATGGCTAATTTGAGCTTCAAACAGTCAATAAGTCAATATTTAATTTTTACAAAAAAGATTCAATATCTTTTTAGTGGTATTCTTCATTGTTACATGAGAAAGCTTCAATAATAAAATGCAATTCGCTAATTTGATGGTGAAAAGTGGTGATTTTTTTCTATGTGTTTTTCCTTTTTTGTGAGTAGTAAAAATAATTGTGTTTGAAATAATTAATGGAAAGTTTTAATTTAAAACTTTTTGTACAAATCTGAACATTGACAAAACTTTTTGTATGTATAATGTAATTGAAAGTAACGGTGTTAATAGAGACTTAACGAAATATATTATTTTGGAACACTAAGTAAACTTTTTGTATGAAATATGTAAACTTAATATTTTATGTACTAAATTAAAACAAAGGTAAAATACTATTTTATATGAAATATGTTATTATTCCCTGAGATTTATCTTAATTAATCGAATAGTTTTTTAATTATGACGTGTATTAGTGTTACCGTCTTACCATCTATTTTTAGTAACTATATAGTCAGCCTGCAGTCTTGGTTTATAAATAACTTCCACTATTTTTTATAATCATAGTTTTTTGTGAATTACGATCAGGCCCGGCCTCCGACTGCGGGCAGGGTGGCGAACGCAGCCCAGACCTGACTTTGCCCGCCCCCAATGCTACCCGACCCCGTCCAAGCACCAGACGCGGCAAGGCTCCCTCCTCCCCCGCTGCGACTTGGATGCTCTTATGCTTTAACAAATGTACCCTTGTGAGAGAGTGTGTTCTCAATCTCATTCTCCCTTTACACTCTTTGCCGTGCCAGCCCATCATGATTTATAGTATATCTACTTGATCAGTTGGAGCAGCACTTCTGTATTTGAGCTCCAGGTTGATATATGTTCAAGTTTGTACTAGACTGGACATCAGCTTTGCGCTCAAAATGCTAGGCCGTTACTAAAGTAACCTTGACATTGAACACTAGAGAGCTACAAAGATGACAATGAGATACTTAAAGGAGACAAATGTTTTTATGCTCACGTTTAGAAAATCTAATCGATTAAAAATAATTGGATATTCCAATTCAGATTATGTTGGATGTGAAGACTCTAGAAAATCAACTTTTTGTTACATTTTTCTTGTGGTTAGATGAGTCATATCATGGAAAAGTGTAAATTAAAGTTCTAATTCACCATCCACCGTGAAGACTGAAGTTATAGCTTGCTTTGAAGCATTAATGGTTGCAAAATTTTATTTCAGGCCTTGGTATTGTCTCCTCAATATCCAAGCCCTTGAAATTGTATTATGATAATAGTGCAACCGTATCGTTATCTAAGAATGACAGGTATTCAAAGTGGCTAACCACATGGATTTCAAGTTTCTTGTCATGAAAGATGAAGTTCAGAGCAAAGAATATCTATAGAATATATAAGCACACAACTCATGGTTGTTGATCCATTGACTAAGGCGTTACCGCCTAAGACATTTATGGAACAAGTAAAAAAATTGGTCTTAGGTATGGAAACGTCTAATTTTTATGTTTCCATGTTGCTTCAGAAACTTATGCTATGGATATTTTGAATTCAATAAATGTTGGTTCTATTCTTCCTACTTAAACTTATTATTGATATGCATATATACTCACTCCGTTCCTTCATAGTTGATGCAAAAGCAAAACTTTTCTACACGGAGTCTAAAAAAGAGATGTTGAGTGTGTTAAATAAATAGATAAAAAAATTAAGAGATATAAAAAAGTAGAGAAAATAAAGTAGAAAGTGAATAAAGTAGAGAGAATAAAGTAAGATTGAGTAAAGTATGAAAGAGAAAAAAGTTACTGTGTATGAAATGACTCAACTATGAGGAAACTTCCCAAAATAGAAAAATGATTAAACTATGATGGAATGGAGGGAGTACATTTTTAGTATTAATGCAAGAGGTCTTGAAATAAGACAATTATGTGCATTGTGTCAATTATAGATTAATTTAGTGTCGTTATTGGTGATGTGGTACATGGAAGGAACTATATTGACTTAATGATATACGCCCGCTATGACCCACATTAGTAGTTTCTCTAATATAATACTTATGTTTGCCAAAAATGAAAGTATTTGTAAAGTCGAATATTATGCGCACCTTATGTTTATTTTGTATATTTTACTGTGGCTCTATCAAGTGTGACAAGTGGGAGAATCGAAAACTTTGTGTCTCACATGTTCGTCAAGTGAGAGAATGTAAGTTTTATGTCTCACATATGTGACACGTGATAGAATCCTACGTAGAATTGGATTTTTAATATAACACGTTAACTTGGTATAACACATATTTTTCCTTAATTAATTGGCTATCAATTGAATATATTGATTTAAATGGGACGTTTCCTAAATAGTCATCGATCGTTGACTAATATGTAGTACTCCCCCATCCGCGAATAAGAGTCTCATTTCCTTCCGGTACGGGTTTTAAGAAATATTAAGAAAAGTGAATGAAAGAAAGTTAGTGGAATATGTCCACTTGTATATATTAGTTTTAAATGATATGTGAGTGGAATGAGTTAGTGGAATGTGGGCCTCTTTACCATTTATGGTAATTATGAACCGAGACCCCTATTCGCGGACGGACCAAAATGAAAAAATTAGACTCCTATTTGTGGACGAATGGAGTATTTATTTTTTATTAGTGTATTGATATTAAGGAAAATTGAGATATTTATATTAATGTCTTGATTAGTATTTGACATTAATTATGTCATTGACTAATAAATCAGATCAAATTATTGTGAAGAATCATTTAATTTGATTTTGGTATTATTCGGTAAAAATGAAATGTCCTAATTAAATAATCACTTTGATGGAAAGGGCATTAATTGTTTTATCGGATTAAGGTTTGTCCTCTCTTTAATTTGCCTACAAATACAAGTGTGTTACTCCCATCAAATCACACACATTACAGAGTACACATAAACGAGGGAAAGAGAGAGAAACAAATCCTTGGAGTTGGAGTTGCGCCACTACATCGAAGAAAGTTCAAGGAAGTCTTCCTTTTCTTCCCCAATCGCTTCAGCTATAGATCGTTAAGATAAGTTTTCGATCCATTATGTTTATGCTTAATTACGTTAAATACATGATATTCAAAGATCTTGCATTATTTATATTCAATTACGTATTCTTTAATATATGACGATAAATAATTTTCGGTAACCAATGCCTAAAATGTGTCTTATCGGATATCGTTGCTTCTCTACCGTGTTGAACATTGTTGAAGATATCGGAGTGGTTGAGCACGGTGATATCGTTGTTAGATCTGGGTGGTCATGGGAATTTTTATAAATACTCCTCAATTCCTCCATTTTCATACACATTCAACTTCATTTCAACTTCAAATCTCTTCCTAGAATTTGAAAAAATGCCTCATCGTCAAAGATTAATCGAATCTCAAATGTCCCGGTTGTTAGCAGAGGCGGTACCGGCAATCCAAGAAGAAATCAACAACGAAGTAGAACGCTACCAAGCTGCTATTCAAGCTTGGAACGAACAACAAATCCGGGTACCACGTACTCGGATGTATATTCACCGAGACCGTGAACAAGCTGCCTTGCGGCTTTTCACGGATTATTTCTCTAGAGATCTGCGATGGAGTGATCAGATGTTCCGTCGCCGGTTCCGGATGCGGAGGCCTTTGTTCCTACGCATTGTCAACACAGTTGTAGCTCGTGACACGTATTTCTGCCAAACAACCGATGCTGTGGGCCGATAAAGTATATCGACGTTGCAGAAATGCACGTTTGCCATTCGTCAACTCGCTTACGGAACTACATTAGATATGTTCGATGAGTATCTCCATGTAAGCGAGCCTACTAGACGGGAGTGCCTAACTAGATTCTGTCGGGCAGTCGTCGAAGCATTCAAGGATACATACTTGAGAAAGCCAACGACCGACGACGTTAGGAAGCTGGTCGACATGCACGAGCGGGCCCACGGCTTCTCGGGGATGCTTGGAAACATCGACTGTATGCACTGGCAGTGAAAAATTGTCCAACCGCTTGGAGAGGACAATACACTAGCGGGCACAAGGGCACACATCCCACGATTGTGTTGGAGGCCGTTG
Source organism: Salvia splendens (assembly GCF_004379255.2). Lineage (NCBI taxonomy): Eukaryota > Viridiplantae > Streptophyta > Magnoliopsida > Lamiales > Lamiaceae > Salvia > Salvia splendens. The sequence goes on along the minus strand of NC_056036.1, from coordinate 16,292,075 downwards.
CCAACAAACGATTGTGGATTTGGCATGCCTACTTTGGTGTTGCGGGGTCCAACAACGACCTCAATGTGTTGAACGAGTCTCCATTGTTTAACGACTTGTGTGCCGAGCGAGCGCCGAACGTAGAGTTCACAGCCAACCACTGTCGGTATAGTATGGGGTACTATCTGGCAGACAGGATCTACCCTCGATGGCCCGTGTTCGTGAAGACTATCACATGTCCGACAACGAATCGGAGGGCATTGTTTGCCCAAAGGCAAGAGACGGCTCGGAAAGATGTCGAGCGTGCATTCGGAGTCCTCCAAGCACGGTGGGCTATCGTGAAGGGAGCGGCACGTGGTTAGCAGCGGTCACTAGTCGCCGACATCATGTATGCATGTATCATAATGCATAACATGATCGTTGAAGACGAGGAAGATAATGTCACTTTGTGGAGCGACGATCCGCTCGCCAGCACCGGGAGTGACTACGTTGTCACCGACCCGCCCGTGCAGGGCCTTTTTCCCGACATCCGCAATGTCATGGCCCGGTCAGCTGCGATGCGCCAAGAGGAACAACACACTCGCCTCCAAGCCGATCTAATCGAAGAGATTTGGACTCGCGCCAACGTTTTCCAACATTGACGTAGTGCTTTTTTATCATTTTTATTTTGTATTTTAAAATTTCTATGTTGTAATTTTCAATCTTCGATCGAAATTAACTTTTCTGTGCTATAAATTTCCGGCGTTTTTTATTTTAGGTTTAAAATAAGTTGAAGTTGTGAATAGTGTCATTTATTAGTTGCGGTCCGATTGTGGCCTGCAGGGTTAGAACAGTTGAGGCCCGGGCCGCAACTGTAGAGGAATAATGACGTGGAGGGGACTTAGAGCATCTGCAACGCCATGGGCCGGGCCGCAAATCGTGAGTCCCGGCCCGTCCCATGCATTACACGGAAGGGCGGCACGGCTCAGGCCCGTCCCGGGGCCGCGTTCCCGGCCTGGGGAGCGTCCCGCATCCCGGCCCAGGACGGGGTTGCACGGTGACGGGCCGCATGTCCCGCGTCCCGGCCCAGCGTTACACTCTCTTCGGGCCGGGCCGCAAATCCAATTTTTTTTTAATTCGATGTCTATAAATACGAGCTTGCGTTCCATCCATTTCAATCCCGCGTTCCATTTCAATACTCTATTATACCCTTTGTTTCGGCGCCAATGGATTGGTTCAACGGCGATCAACATGAGATGGAGGAGTTCGTTAACTCGAACAATTGGTACATACCGTCGTCGCAACCATCGCAGACACAACCTAGTCCGAGGAGATCGAGTTGCACCGTGAGATGATCGCCTACCTTCGCGCCCAAATGAAGAAGTAGTAGTCGTGGCCCGGGTTTCTTGTATTTCAAATTTGCTTCGTCTAGTAATGTAATGTTAATTTCTAATGAACAATGCATTTTCCCGGTTTCAATTGTTCAACGAATTGCGTTTACGAGTTAAATAGGTTGGAGTTGTGAATAGTGTCATTTATTAGTTGCGGCCCGGGCCGCAACTTGCAGGGTTACAGCAGTTGAGGCCTGTGCCGCAACTATAGAGGAATGATGACGTGGAGGGGACTTGGGGCCGGAAATGGGGACGGGTTAATGATGCCATTAGGGCCTGAAACCAGGCTCCTGGTTATTGATGCCCTTAGCTCTAGGCGTCGGAGCTGACATTATTTTCGAGCACTTTTTGTCAGTTACTTTTGTGTACTTAATATACACTCCTTCATAGCTTCTGCCCTATCTATAATAACAAGACAAAATTCAGTCCACAATCAATATTCCCCATCCAAATATCAACCACTTATTAAGTTAGACACAATTTATACATAAGGAAAGAGACAATGTAATGTCATGATTGGACTTTACCATGCCATATTTCTGGGTCTTTTCAGTCAAAAAGAAGAATTTATATCTTTGCTCCCAATTTTTTTAATTTTTTTTTACTTATATCTTGTTGGGTAGATTGATTTAATTTGTAAACACAGGTAGTCATAACTCATAACCGTATGTCAATATATTAGATTTAAACATCAAATTAATCTCCTTCCACCATTTTTACTTCACTCTATGTTGGATTTAAACATCAAATTAATCTCCTTCCCCCATTTTTACTTCACTTTGGGCACAGACTTTAAAAAAAATAAAAAAATAAGTTTTAAAAAATTAATGGAATGTAGATTTCATTTTTATATAGTATTTATATAGTAATAAAATATGAGTGAAATGAGTTAATGGAACATGAGACCTACTTACCATTTATTCGTAAAAAAATGAAAGTAGACAATAAATGAGAGACAGACAAAAATGACAAAAGAGGACAAAGAGAACACTATATATGTACTCAATATTAATTAACTTGATTTAACTTTCAGTTATTGTTTCAACTATTTATATTTCCTCCATCTCATACTAGTGGATGCAAGTAGTTTGGGATAGATGGAGTATATACATTACTCCATCTAATTTGATGTGATTGCATTTATGGTTCACCAAATCATTGTGTTGTTGTTCTAACACACGCCACACTCTTGTCACTATAATTAACACAAAAGTCGAAAAGGTGAAAATAATAATTTAAAAAGTTATAAGAGATTTAACTATATTCTTCAAGTTGAATCAATGTATCTATCTCTCCAGAAAACAGAATATGCTTGAGCTAGTGCTCACGAATTGACGTTGAAAATAAATTGATTTCAACGTCAATTTATTTTACTCCTGTTATATCTCTTAATTTATGCCGCCTTTCTTTTTCCAACTTTATTTTACAATTTAATTTACAAAGCACCACTATTTTACTTTATTCTTGGGCTAAAACGCCTCACTTAGATTGTGACATAGAGTACTTAAATTTCACTGCCTTTCTACTACCCTGCTTTGATTACATGTTTATTTTAAATATATCCATGAATCATTTCTTGATTATTACTAGAACCTTTTATTTTCTTAATACACCTCGTATCAACGAAATACAAAATTTTGGGCAATACAACTCTACACTCCATTTAAAATAAGAATAATGCTATGCGGCCACATTATGGCCAGCCATAAATTAATTAAATAACCAAAAAATTGATTTTTTTTCAAATTTTTGGTTTAATACTACTTGATTTTACTTTTATATCATCTTCATTATATGTTGCTCAACATGTTAGTATTGCTCTTTCGTAGTTTTTGCTCAACTTATTACTACTGTCATTTTTTGATTGTTGCTCAACGTATACAGTAATTCGTGATATTAATGTGTTTTACGTAATGGAATTCAAAGATAAGTATCAACTCACAAGTCCATTCACACACATATAAGTTTATATCGGTAATTCTAATTTTTTTATACATGTAAATGGACTAAATTAACTCTTTATGACCGGTCACATTATGACCATTTAGCATCACTCTTAAAATAAATCCACAAAAATCATACCCGACTTTCGTTGTCTTTCACTAGAAACTTACATTTAATATAGTATTTCTGACAATTCACAAAGATGATTTCAATTTTCAATGGTAAGAATTGCACATATTGATGTCGTTCTTTAGATCAAATTTAACTTTGAATAGTGGATTCTTTCTTAGTACATTCAAACACTTATTTCATTGCTAAATAAATTTTAGAACTGGTCCTGATGTAACTTTGAATAGTTAACATCAAGTGCAAAATCATTACCGGGGGGGAAGAGGTCGAATCGGATACAAGGATCGAAGAGGGAGCGAGAAAACGACAAAATCAATGTTCGAGCAAAGATTCCAATAGGAAAAACAAACCAGCGAGTTGTTGAGTTCACACACCTTGTAATCCCAACAAGCCGTTGGAATGCAGACGGACTCTAGATGAGAGTCAACGAGTCGATAAGTTTCGCACACCTTGCGAACCCAGTGTGTCGGACTATAGGATTTTGAAATATTTTTGTGAGACCTTTTCCATTCTATCCCCTCCGTTTATAAATAGGGTCTTTTAGTTGCTTTTGATATGAAGAGTTAGTTTTAGAAATTAGTGTTGAGGGTGTTCCTTCTCTTGTTAATATTGGGTGAGATAAATGCTCATAAATCCTTAGTCGGGCAATGGTTGCCTTGTGGCTTAGCCCTGGGTTAATAACTTGGTAGAAGTACATCTCTGGTATGATGTGACTAGTGGTAGAGCTTAACGTAAATGGTACTCCCTCCGTCCCGGGCTACTCGCTCATTTCCTTTTCGGCTCGGAGATTAAGGAATGAGTGTATAGGAAAGTAAAAAATGACGGTTGTAGGTGAAATTTTTTACTAAAAATGGAAAGAGTGCAAGTAACTTGGGACGCCCAAAAAGGAAATAAGTGCGAGTAGTGCGGGACGGAGGGAGTAATATGGATAAAAGTAGTCAATGATTGCCATTATTTGTGCAGTGGAGGTCCTTGGTTTTCAAGAGTTCATTTATTCACACATTATTTCTTTCATTCATATATTTCTCATTAACTCTACATTTTGTTTAATCTTTTTATATGATGTAACCCTATCATTTTTATTGTTCTTAGAGCTAATTTTTCTTGATTAGGAGATTCTCATTACCTGCTCTACCATAGGATAATAATTCATTTATGTATTTGATGATTTATGGGCGATAATATATCTCTACTTGTAGTTAGTCACAATTATGATTGATTTCCTCCACCAAATAACAATTCATATCCATGCTTGATTGCCTTCTTTATCTGACAATGTTACTATTTCAAACACAATTCACACTACATAACACACAAGCCTTGAAACTCGAAAACACACACACACACACACACACCATTTTGGGCCCCTCATTTTGCGCGTCTCTATCTCCCTTTTTTTGTTTTTGCATAGTTTATTTGTCTCCAAATATTAGCGATTTTCTTCCATTGCACTTTTGAAGTAGTACTCCACCAAAACATGTCAACTTCATCTTCATCCCCCTCCACTCAAGGAGGAGACAGCGACTATGAAGGCCCCTCATCTTCCCGCAGTAGAATCAGATCAAGCAATGGGGTCTGGCCCGAGCCCTTCCTCGAAGCTCTCGCATTCCAAGTTGCCGTTGATGCCTCTCGCACCATCGGCCGCCTCGCCGCTGCTCAAGCTCTCTCCAACATCTTTCAGGTACCTTAGCTTCATTGTGTATATATATATATATAGTTCTTCATTTTTCTCATCTAATGTGCTTGTGTGAGAGGGAGAGAATGTGGAAAAATTGGAAGTTGGAAAGTAGTATAGTGACAAAGCATTAATAAACTAGAAAAAATGGTTAATGTAAATATACCCTATTATGGTGTAAGGTCTAGATGTGAAAGTAAAAAAAACAAGACAAAATTCCCATTTTTGGATATTAAAAGGATGGTTTGGAGGTTTGTTTTACTTCCTTGGCAGAAGCAGCCCCCACCCAGCCTTTTGAGTTTTGAGCTGAAACCCCTACTCATTTGACCAAATTCCAAATCCACCAAAAGATTGAATCTGCAAAAGATATTTTCCTTTTGTTGGTGCAATATCTATCGGGTAAGATGGAGAAGTTTGAATTTTATTAAAAGTAACAAAAAAAAAATGCATGGTGTGTCAGGTCTCAGATAGCTGTGAAATTGAACTAAAGCTCCACTGTTTTTGATGCTGTAGTGTACTTAGCTAAGCTAGCTTATCTTCTTAACCTGAATGATCACATTTAAGAGGAAGGAAGGGTGTCAGTTTTTTATTGGGAAATTACAAGTAAGAGACATATCTAAAGCTGTATGGGACAGCTCGAATAATACAAGACATGCATTTCCCTAGTACCCTACTTTATTTAGTCTGCTCCCATGACAACTCTTCTTCTCTCTCCTCCTCCTCGGCCCTTGCTTTACACGGCTTTACCGGTTACTTACTTGTGTGTTTTTATTTCAAGAATGAATGAATATAAATATATAGATTCTGTCTGTGTGTGTCATTCTGCAGTTGGATTCGCATATTGTTTGTTTGTTTTCTCTCTCACGCAGACATTGAACAAGAAACACACAGTAGAAGTCGTCTAGGTAGTCAGCTGGTTGTAATAGTTATTGATAAAGTGATTCTTGTATCTCACTGCAGTTTCCATGCACAGTTTTAATTTAATATTTAAATTCAGCTTTTTCAATGCAGTAGTGAGAGGGCATGCCTGCATATAAATTCTTGGATTTCTGCCCAACACTCTTTTTCTGCTCCCCTCATTTCATTTTTATGACTCCAATTTTTATTAATTTGTCTGGATCCAAGCATGGGTTTAAAAAGAGAGCTCAGGCCACTGTTTAGATATAGGGATTAATTAGTGGGGGTAAATTCCAAAATGAATATTGACATTTTTCAGGAATGAATTCAAATGACAAATTAGAATAATAACAATAATTACAGGTGTGCTCCACGTGGCGCGCTATATCGCGGTCGGATCTTCTGTGGCAAAACCTGGCGCGAAGCATCTGGAGCGTCGGCGAGCTCCTCGCGCGCGAGTCGTGGCGGGAGGAGTACATCTACCGCCACCGTACCTCCTCGAACTTCCGTTCGCGGAGGTACGAGCACGCCACCCTCCACTTCATCCCGACGGACAACAACAACAACGACGACGACGGCCTCAGCTGCCGCCGCCTCGCCCTCTCCGATCACCACCTCGCCGCGGGGTTCTCCGACGGCGCCGTCCAACTCTTCGACATCCCCACCCGCCTCCACCTCTCCACCTTCTACCCGCAGCACCGAGACCGCCTCGGCCGCTTCTCCAGCGCCGTCTCCGGGATCATCCTCTCCGATTCCCGCCTCGTCTTCGCCACCCTCGACGGCGACATCCACATGGCCGCCGTCAACACCGCCGCCCCGCTGCGTCGGGCCCACTTGGGGGACGTCGTCAACGACGGTGCCCTCGTCGACTTCGCCGGCTGCCACCGCTGGTGGGTCGGTCTCTACGCCGGTAGGATTTTTCTTTTCTTATAATTTTATTTAATAAATTAACATAAATATGAGACCTTTGACTTCGAACATTAATTAGCACCGGAACAACTCACACAGACTAGTTTTTATAATCTGTAGGTGTTCCAGGGCGAGCATTTCACATATGGAATGGGGAAACGGAGGAGCTGCTTTTCATCGGTGGCACGATGACCGATCCAGAGGCTGTGATGGGGTGGCATCTGCTGACTGAGATGACCGGAATCATAGGCCGGATCCGGGTGGTGAGAGGGGACATGGCGGTGGCGTGTACCGGGCTTAGGGCTATGGTGTTCCACTTGCTAAGCCAAGGGATAGTGGTGTGGGAGGAGGAGTTTCGGAGGGGGATAATTGTGGGCGTCTTTGATGCCTACGGCGACACAACCATGATACCTGATGCGCGGCGTGTGGCGGCCGTGCGTCGGGTGGGTAGCATGGAGGAGGTGTGTAGGTTCACAATGAGAGAGGGGGTTTCATTTGGGTGCATGAATGGTGGGTATGGAGTGACATGGGGTGGAGGGGTGATTAGGGTTTGGGAGATTGAGCATGGTCACTATTTGTATAATTTTAGAGAGAGAATTGAAGATTGCAATGCCCTAATTGCAGATGAGAGGTTTGTGGCTGCATGCAGTGATGATGCTACCATTCATTTGTGGGATTTTGGGGCTCAATAATGGACGGATAGGGCTTTTAAATTTTTCCATGCATCAAAATGTTAGGGTTTCTAGCTTGGTTGGCGTGGGGAAATTGATATTCACTTTGTGTGGGACCCTCGATCTTCTATTAGTCATTTTCTGTGATTTAGGGTTTTAGGGAGAGAAAGAAGTAGTTGTAATTTGGATATTTGCTGATTCCATTAACCTCCAAAAAAAATGTGATCTTTTGTATCTTCTACTCATTTTTATTGAATGTAGAGACATCTCACCTTTAATTCGGTTGTAAAACTCAAGTTGATCAATTGCTAGTAGTATATTTTTTAGTCTAAGAATTTTTTTATTCCAAAATATCACATGGATCATATTGGCAAACTCCGAAAAATAACGGCTCCAAAAAGTTACTTCCTTTGTCCTAAATCTTAAGTTAATACTCCCTCCGGCCCACAAAGTTTGTCCCAATTTGATTGACGTGAATTTTAAAAAATTATTTCACTTTATATTAAATGGAGGTGTATAGTGAAATAAATGTCTCACATTGAAGGGATTGATGGATGTATTATATGTTTATTTTTGGAAAGATTTCAATTGGGACAAACTTTGTTGGACGTACGAAAATGATAAAATTGGACAAACTTTGTGGGACAATGGGAGTACAAAATTTTATGAGTTAGTTGGTTAATGTGTTTAATTGGAGAGAGAAAATGTAGATGTAAATATTAAAGAGTGAACTACAAAAATGGTCCATGGGCAATGAATTTATCTCGCCCCTAGTTCCTGGATTTTAAAAATATCGCCAGTAGTCCTTGGACTAAGGGTTTATTTCGAAATAAGTCATTTTGGCTATTTTTAATCTGAAAAATGCCCTTTTGAGCATTTGGGCAATTTCGTCTTTTCCATTTTAACTGTTTCAATATGATATTATTTCAATGATGTACAAAATTATCTTCCTCTTCCCTTTTTGCAATACTTCATTTTATTTTTTTATTTCAATATTAGATTTAATTTTATAAAATTAATTTTAAAATTTAGATATTTAAATATCAATAAATTATTTTAATTATAATTATTAATTTATGTATTCTTTCTCGTCTCATAGCTATTTATATAGAAATAAAACTATGCAGCCAACTCACACAACTTTTTTTATAATAAATAACATAAATTAATAATTTTAATTAAAAATAGTTTATTGGTATTTAAAAATCCAAATTAAAAATTTAATTTTATAAAATTAAATCTAATATTGAAATAAAAAACAAAGTGAAGGATGACAAAAAGAAGAAAAAGATAATTTTGAAATAATACTCCCTCCGTCCCCAAAGAATATATACTTTGGGTTCGGCGCGGGTTTTAATGTAAAATTGGTAAAGTAAGAGAGATGTAGAGAGAAAAAAGTAATTAAAGTATTGTTAGTGGAGAATGAGTTCTACCTCATTATAGGAAAAAGACTTTCCTAAATTAGAAAGTGCATATATTCTTGTGGGACGGACTAAAAAAGAAAGAGTGCATATTCTTGTGGACAGAGAGAGTATCAGATTTAGTACATCATTGAAATAATATCATATTGAAACAATTAAAATGTGAAAAGACGAAATTGCTAAAATACTCAAAAGAGCATTTTCGGATAAAAAATAGTTAAAAGGACCAATTTCGAAATAAACCATTAGTCCAGGGACTACTGACGATATTTTTAAATGGACAAATATACCCCTCAAGGACTGAAGGATTGAATAGTAAAAATTGGGACTGAATTTGGGATTTATGAACTTTTTTACTGAAAATAATATTTTATAAATATTGGATATTAAAAAGGTGCAAATTCCATTTTCTGGGTATTAGTTTTGTAATTCACTCTTAAAAAAATTAAATTGAAATAAGACATTCAATGGTGAAAATCCCAAGGTGAGAGAATATATGACATTTAATAGCGAACCAAGGAAGTATTCAATTATTTGTCACATACTCACATACTTGAGAAATTATTTCCATCTTTCCATTTAGGGTTATCTAAAAAAAATAGTCTTGACAAAATAGTTTCATCTTTCCATTTCGAGGTGCTCACAAAAATTTAGTCTCATTTAAAACTAGAAAATTTCTTCGAATTATTAACACTATTTTATCCATTTTTGCTCATTTCTGTCATATACTTTATCCTCATTTTCTCATTATCTAGCATAATTTATCCACATTTTCTCATTCTCTCCTTTACCAATATCTCATTAAAGCCCGTGCGTTTACTTATGAAACTATTTTTGATAAATGAAGAGAGTATATATTATTCCACAATTCTAAGTTTTTTTTGTTTTGTTTTAATTAACTTATCTCTAATAAATTTTTTTTAAGAGAATTGCTATATCACATTATTATTGTAAATGAAAATAAAGATATTTTGAAATAGAGACGTCAAAAATAACATCATTTTCAGTACTTGATGCAGTACAAAGTTTTGCATGTCGTAATTGAGTTTCAGATATAATAATGCTATTTGGAACTTAACATAAAATTTGTGAGTCTTAAACTTCATAGGTAGTTAGGTACACTCTCTGCCCCTAAAATCATTAAACTATTAGGTTATCTTCAATTTACATTAATACCAGGAAAAAATTAAGTTAATTATATTGGCTTCACGATAGATTCACACATGTACGACCGCATTTACATATTCTACAGATTCCATCATTTATTCATTCCCCACATTGAACTGGAAAAGGTTTTAAAAGATAAAAAATTAAAATAACACCCTTCAATTCAATCTTCATGCTCAAATACAAGGATTTTAATAACAACCATTTTCACAGAATTCGACTCTTTCTTTCAATTATTATGTGGTGCTGTCAATACAGAAAATGTTCAGAACAATGCAAAACAAGAACATGAGAAGAACTTCACACCATTTCATTCAAAATCTTCTGCACAAATTATTTCACAAAAATAAGGAAGAGCTTAGCCTTGATCTTGAGTAGGCATCTCCGTCAGCCTCACTGAGCGCGGAAGCATAAACTCAGCAAATATAGGATAGTGGGACGAAGGGTAGTAGCCATCGACATTGTCACTCACCACCTCACACGAGACGGGGATCAACGATCTGCCTCTGAAGAGAATCCAGTCAACGTGCAGGTCTTGAGTCTGGCGATCCCAGCAGAGACAAAGAGCTCGAAATATCAGCTTCAAGAATTCAAGAGCTCCCTGTTTATCACCTAATAGAATAGAAAAATGAAGAACATAAGCTTAGAGAAAACAAGTTTTAGTATAAATGATAATATTAGATTGTGATAATGTACACCTTTGAATCCATGGTAAGTGCGAATTAGGGAAACATTTTTCCTCACACGAGCATTGGGCCAAGCGTCCCTCATATCACCAACGACACCATGTTCCCTGCAGCACAAGTAGTGTAGACATGGGAAACGTGCAAAGTCAAAGCAACACCATGGAAGTGCAACCCACACTAACTACAAGGTGCAGACATTAAGACATGCAGTGGCCGTGCCCAAAGACAAAATGCATCATCAAAGGATGATGAAACATCAAGCAAGAAAATTATTGGAAAAATTGGCCACAGTTAATGAGTAAATGAAGGTTCCATGTAGCTATACGTTGTTTGAGAGATAGATGTCTCACGCCTAATTTTATTGGTAAATTTGTGTACATCTGAATATGGTGCATCCTCCATTAGGAATTACTATTAATCTCTAATGAAGGGTCAATTTTATTTGGTAACATTGTTTGTGGAAGAAGCTACACGTCGTCCCAAGCATAATTGGAAGAGAAAATTAGTGCTTGTGTGAGTAACCCTTGCAGAAACTAAAAGTAGTACCTGGATCTTCCGAGAAGAAAGCGGCCTGTAGTTGATTCCTTTTGTGTGTTGAACCCTCCACAGTACAAAACAGGCAAGTTCGGAGGCAATGAAGCAATGTGCTGCCAGGTGAGTAAAGCACCGCGTCTGCGAGCGCGAGGACTAAATTCATCCATGTTCGTATTCACAATCTGAAATGAAAAGCCCGGTGGCTCGACACCTTTAAGCTGGAATGTGTACACAATTAGTCAAGGTAAACAACGCATCACACATTAGTCATCATTTCTGTAATCTAAGATGGCCTAATCAAAAAGCTGAAGGATATAGCCCATGTAGATATACATGGCTCCGTAGAACCCCACGACATGCTCCCGGGAACTGAAGGTGACTCAGACAACCAAAAGGTTCCACCTTCTAGAACCTCGACCTGCATCATGTAGCACAATAAGCAATTTATTCGGCAGCTAGGTAGACACATGAGACAGCACCAAAATGATGACTTGTAGAAGAATAAAGTGTTTCACCTTTTCCTTTTCGTAAAAGATTGTACAGTGGTGATCAGAAGTATCTTCAGGTCCTTTTCTTGAAATTCCAAATTGAGCATAACCTTTTCAGCATAAGTAAATAACTCGCATTAAGCTTTTAGTTTCAGAACAATAATGTGAAACTGCTGAAAATCAACTTTGGTAAAGAGCAATTTCATTTGAAATACAAAAAAACGTATGAACCCAGAGGTAAAAGAGGACAAAGCCTCTATCAAGTATCCAAAAATACTCTCCATGAGAATGATCATTCCCAGGAGAAAGGAAAAGTTCAACATTTTCATATTCATTGGGTTAATATCGGCCCGCAATAGACTAATGGCAATGTCGACTTATTTCCAAAATAAATAGAGGGGACTTACTTCTGAAGTATAGGAAGATCCTAGAGATAAGTTCTGTAATTTTACAATCAACACTCTTTCAAATTAATAATTACTCTGTCCTGAAAATAATTTGCTATGTGCAATAAATTTGATTTTTCTAGAATTTCAAGTTGAACATGTAAGACATGTATGAGCTGATTAGCGGTCCCATAACCAATTGATACATTGATGTAAGAGAATAGGCAAAAAACTCTCATGCATTTATAACAGTACCATACTCTCAAGGGGATGCTTTGCAAGTAGGTAACGGCAAAAAACTCTAAACCAGTGTAGAATGTATATACATAATATATTGTTTTCTCGACACATCAATATATAAGCTGATTAAGATCCACAGCTATATATACTCCGTATGATTTTGGAGCTATTTTTCATGAAGCAGAGCGGAGAGACAAGGTGTTTGGTAGTTGAAACCAATCAACTTCAAGTATTGCAATTGTTCGGTTGAGTAACTAACAGATAGAATATGTCTATGTAAAAGGTGATACACAAACTTGTGCAATACAAAATTCACTGGCTAATACCAAACCACACGTAAATATAAAATCAGAGTAATCTCCAAGGCAGTGCAAACGTACTTCCATATGCTAATGTGCAAATCTTATGTCACAAGGCTATAATCAAGCTGGAACAGAGTTCCTTTAGAGGCACAATAAGTCAAGTTAGCAATTCTTCAGTGCTGCTAGTATCCCAAGCAAGAACTACCATTATTTAACTAGGTATATAAATTAGATCACAATGCTTGTCATGTATATAAGATCACTCCATTATTTACACATATTAGAAAGATAGATATCCCTTTCCATCATAAATTAGTATGTAAAAGTATTTATCAAGAACAAATATTAGATGTGCGGACTTAACTACTTCCAACAGATTGAACAAAACTGGGTAATCACAATCAAGAAATTTACCAGGCAAGCATTGTTGTAGGTAGTCCAATTGTGACTTCACCCCTATAAAACACAAAATGATCAGAAAGCAAATAAAAACCTAATGGTAAATCCAGATCAATCATGTCAAGAAACACACAATCTCCAAAGACCAAGATTTTAAAGCGTAGTGAGAGACCTTTCTGTGTGCAGAGGATGATGGGAGAATAGCTAGTGATGACTGTAACACACAAATCTTTCCTCTTATCCCATGAATTAGGGCTGTCCTCCGCCTGATCTTCCAGGAGATTAAAGGTCATTACAGTCAATGAAACGCTCATCTTTCTTGTTTGCTACGCTTTTTTACTTCATCTTTGACTCAGAATTAACTCAATCACGGAATGAGATATACAAAATTTGAAGAAATTTGCTGCTTGCTTTTCGGGAATTGGAATGGAAATCAACAGATTAATTGGAGTGGGAATTGAAACAATGCGGAAAGTGGAAACGGACATTTCTCACAGGGTCATACAAACGGGCCAGTGTCGGGACGGCACGTGAGGCTTTCAAGACAGACACGTGAGCATTTAAGTCGTCAAATTTATTTTTCTTATTTTCTCTATTTAATTTTTATGTATTTTGTAGAGTGTATCATTTTTGTTATTTTCTCTATTTAATAGTAGTATTTATATTAGTAGTACTATATTAATTGTTTAGGTAATTTATTCAGTCTACTATTTAGGCCATCCACGGTTGGGCGCCCAAAGGCGCGCCCTAAAGGCCGCCCTATGCACCGACACGTCAGCATTTTATCCTCATGCCCTTCCACCTGCAGTGGGGCGCCCTAAGGCGCGCCCTAAGCATTTTACTATTATTTTGTTATTTAATTTATATGTTTTCAAATATATAAATGCAAACTTATTAAAAAACACAACAATTAACTAAAAGAACGGCAAAAAATTCATTGATTTAAAAAAAAAGTTACACGAGTTAGAAATAAAAAAAATGACTATCCTACAAAAGCCCCAACTTCCGGCTCAACTCATTGCTCAACCTCTGGAGGCGCTCGGCTTGGGCCGGATCCGTACACTTCATAAGGGCCTTGTGCGTATCCAACAACGACCGCGCCATCGAGGCAGTTGCCAAATCCGCGTAGGCAAGTGTCGCATGGATCGTCGCTGGGGTCGGGATCGGCGATGGGGGGCGGCGGCCGAGGAGGATGTCGCCTTCGCCTTCCCCTTGTTCTTTGCAGCCTTGACGCCTATGGGAAGCCGCCGGGAGGACATCGGTGTGCCGGAACTCTCTTCCTCCGTGCACGTCTGGTTGAGGTCCACCGAACGAGTTCCGCTTTCGCTAGTCGTGTAACCACCAGTGTCGGTGGTCTTCGTCCTCTTCGCCGCACCGGTGTGCAGAATCCCGCCTTGGAACTTCTGTTTGTCCCTCAAGAGCGCCCAGATGTTGAAATGCTTGAGGTCGTCGTACATGGACTGGTACGACAACAGTGCTCTATCGCGCACGTCGCTCAAGCTCTCGCCGCCTCCCTGATCCCTCGAGCACTTCTCGTACTCGGCCGCGAACAAGTTGACTTGCTCCTTCACCTGATCCCAGTGCTTGCGGAGCTGCTCCCGTTGGCGCTTGTACGCGCTCGGCGGCTTCGCCTCATTGTAGCGCTCGACGATGCGCTCCTAGTACGCGAGCTGCTTCTGGTTGTTCGCGAATATCGGGTCCTCCGATATATCCACCCAACACCTCGCCAAGACAAGGGTTTCATCCGGCTGGTAGTTCGTACTGCCGGGGGCGTACTCTTCACAAGTTGTCGGAGGTGGCAACTTGTGCGCCCGGTGCTTGGTCCGCTTCTTTCTGGCGGAGGCATATTCGGGATTTTGGACTAATATTGTTTTGATTTTCTAGGTCCAAGGTCAATCAATCTCTTTCTTTAGTGAATAGGTCCAAGGTCCTTGCTAAATTAGAGTTAAGAATACTAGTAGTATTAAATTAGAGTTTATTATTTCATAATTAGAGCTGTTTTTCTTAATCAATCTCTTTCTTTAGTGAATAGGTCCAAGGTCCTTGCTAAATTAGAGTTAAGAATACTAGTAGTATTAAATTAGAGTTGATTATTTCCTAATTAGAGCTGGTTTTCTTAACAATAATGTCACTGATGGAGTATCTTCCTCTGAAAAATGGAATATCTTTTTTAGTACACAAATGAGAAAAGGTGGAGTTTGGACTAAAATTTTACCAAGGTTGGCTTTTCTTCTCCCTCACAAAGGAGAAGACCAACAATATACTAGAGCGTGATTAGGTAAGCAAGTATATCTGCATTTTCATTCAATAAATATTCCGTGGTTCACTTCATTAACACATTCTGCCATCTCCCAACTGAAATGAAACACACACATGACTAAATGAGTTCTATGTTGCAAATTCATTAACAAATTATGATCAATCAGATTACAAGCCACCATTTTATTACTCAATTAATCTCATTCTCACACATGAGAGGAAGTTTTGCAAAATAGACGATAGATACTACACCCGACCAAACCTATGGAGCGTTGTAGAGAACAAAAACCAGCTCGCATAAAATCAGATTGAATAAGAAACCACTTAAAATTAGGCAAGAAAAGGAGTTCAGTCCATGAAAAACAACCCCCCCAAGTCCCAACCACATTTCCCACACATCCTTTATTACACATGCTAAGGCATGCTAAATACCCCAATATTCATCCATCTTTACTCAGTCGCCTCCTAGGACGAGTTCTTCAGCACCCACTCGACCAGTGTGGATATGCCAAACCCTGTCGCTCCCTTCTTTTTGTCACTATAAACAGGCCCAGCCATGTCTATATGCATCCATTGTACCTTCTCGTCGACAAACTGCAAACATACCATTGCTCATCACATTACATAGCTATAATGAGAATTGGGTTTTAAATGGTTGATGCTTTTACCTGCTTCAAGAAGAGAGCTGCAGTGATGGACCCACCTTGCCGGCCGCCAGTATTTACCATATCAGCCACACCTGATTTCATGGATTCCCAATAGCTTTCTTCCAAAGGCATTCTCCAAAGTTTTTCCCCACCAGCCTCTGAGGCGCCTACTACCTCTTTTGCCAACTCATCACTAGGAGTAAATACACCTGTTTTCATGTACTTGTTTGTAAAATGATACGACCAATACTATCGACTTAAGACATCAATGTCAATTTGCTTGCTTCTGGATTTCAACTGAAATTGTTGCCCCAAATTCATACCAACTTAAGTCAAATGCACCTACCAGCAATAGAAGGTCCCAGAGCAACAACACACGCCCCTGTCAATGTAGCAAGATCAACGATCTGCATATCAAAAAGAGAAGTCTTTCAGAAGTCTACTTCAAAGTGACCCAAGAAGCAGTATTTTAGTTTTATTTCTTATGTAAATGGGATATTTGTTCCTTTCCATCCCTATTTCATTCTCATAGCAACAGAATTCATCTTTTCGGATTAAAGAAATTGATCAATTTAGCCTTCTTCAAGAATATTAGAACTCGGTAAGTGAATGCATAGGCTATTTCTGAAGAATACACTCTTCAGCCAACAAATTTATAGACTAGCTAATTTCTGGTTGTAATTTCATGCAAGGGTTTTTTCGCTCCTTGAGAACAATGCCTCATAAAATTGAAGATGCCAAAGAGCATTAAAACTAAGAGAATGTAATTTGCAAAATAGACAGCTCGGCTACCTTCTCAACTCCTTGATTACAAGCATACACCAAAGCATCTGCAAGCGTAAGTCTGCCTTCTGCATCTGTATTGTTTACCTAACATCAAATAACACATGATATCAAGAAAAGGAACAAATATCATTCCATACAATTATACAAATATATATGATCACACAAAACTTACAATTTACGGCTTTCAGTTTAGTATTATATTTCATTTTTAGGATGATTGGTACTAATGTATCAGTTAACTTCAGTTCTAGCTGAAGGCCTTCCATTTGAGGGTGTGATGATTTCTCCCGGTCTCCTATCCCAAACTGATTGTAGTAGAAAAGCTATTTTAGGGAGAATAAATACCTCAATTGTCTTTCCGTTTGAGGCTGTGATGATGTCTCCGGGTCTCATACCCGTTCCACTTATCATATTCTCACAAGCAGCAACTATGAAGTGAACCTGTGTGCGCACAAAAATTATTGGATTCACTTCTAGTCCCATGTTGAAATTGTGGAGTAATGACATAAGATTGTATAAAATGGTGATAACTTTAACACAAGACAAGGAGGCAGGCCAACACATCCCGCCAGAAAGAAAAATATCCACCTCTACTCCGGCAGGCTTGATTTGGCCAAGAGCTTTTGCTGCACCAAGTACTGCTGCTGCACCCCCCATGTCGACTTTCATGAGTTCAATGGAACACCCGGGTCCAGTCTTGATGTTGTAGCCCCCACTGAAATGTAGACAAGAATTCAAGAATAATAAGATCATCTTCACCAAAAATATTGATTAAATGGAACATAAAAAAGGCTCTCTTATGACCTGTCAAAGGTCAAGCCTTTTCCAACTAAGGCCAGCTTGTTTTTTACTTCTCCATTTGGTGGCTTGTAGCATAAATGGATGAAGTGAGGAGGATTAGTCGATGCTGCAGCAACACCTAAGTAGGAACCCATTTTCAACTCTATGCATTGCTCCACATTCAATATCTTTGCATACAATACATCACTGTACTCAGAAGCAATCTTCTCGGCTTCCCCAGCAAGCACTCCTGCAATGTAGTGAAATCAAGAATGCGCAAGATAAAAAGTTACTACACAAACACAATCAAGTAGTATGTAACACAAAGCTATTAAGGCAGTCAGACACTACAAACCAACCAGGAGTAAGAACATTAGCTGGAGCATTTACAAGTTGCTTCCCTAAGATGACGCCGGAACAAACATCTCCAGCATATTTGAGTTTCTTTTCAATCTCGGGCCCGGTACCAAGACCAATGATATCCACCGACTTGAGAGTCGCCTGCTTTGACTCCGACTTGAACCTAATATCATCGAAGGTGCCCAACACAGCTCCTGCACGATTCAAAAATCAAACCAAAGTCACATTCATATAAGCAAAACAATAATAGTACTAATAATTTAACAGCCAACAAGTGAAGTTTACCTGATGCTATAGCTGAAACACTGGTGAGCTTCAATTCTGCAGGGATCCCTTCAGGGGAAGCAAGAGTAATGGCAACATTGGTCGCGCGAGCAGACTTGGCGGCCGTAGCAGTGGTCTCGCCAAGGCTGCGATACGTTGATGTTGCTGATCCACCTGAGCCGAGTCCAATCAAGCCAACTCTCTTGGCACCAAGACCAGGAAGTCGAAGAACAGTCGACTGTCCAGTCTTTCCAGTGAACTCTTCCTCAGCTGAAGCTTCAGACAACAATCCTTGTAATTTGGAATCTAGTTTCTGAAGAAGTGAGTTCTTGAACTTGGAGTTGTCGTCTCGAACTAAGTCCTTTTCTGTGACACCCACAGCTAGTAAATCCCCCTTCCATTCTACCAAATCAGCATCTTTTGCAGCAAATGAGATCTAACATCATTCAAATAAACAAATTAGTATACTAATTAATCCAGCAATCGATCAATCAACCACACTCTTAATTACATAAACATGCAATACAATTAAGAAAACAAGCAGAAAAACATATACTTGCACAATCATCACTCAGAAAATAATCTAACAAATCATTCCGTTTCAGCCGATTTGAATTGTGACAGGTGATCCAAATGAAAAATTCAAAATCAAATGTCGCCGAGTAAAAAAAATAATTCGTTCATGTTGAAAAAGCATGGATTGAAAAGAAGTCTCGGAGAAATGAGAAAAAAAACAGTGAAGTGATAGGATTGAGAGTCACATAAACCTTTGGAGGGTCGATCTTGTTGGGCTGGGTGAGGCCAAGAGTGGCGCGAGCAATCGAGTGCGCCATGCGCTTTGAAGAGAAGGGCGTCAAGGTCAATTTGACGAAAATGGAGGAAGAAGGATCGGCGGCAGTGAGAAGAGTTAAGGAAACGGAAGATACTAGTCTCAAAGTGAGCATTGTGGCGATATATGTAGATACAGATATACACATATATTTTGATACATACAATGTGAACACGTCAGTAGAGCCGGGCGCTCCGATTTTCTTTTGCTTTATATTCTTTTGGGTAAATTCCTCGGTCTTTTTGAGTTGTCATATTTATTTAAACTTATAAAATCAGGTAGTTAGTTAGAGCATTTCCAATAGAGATAGCCCAGCCATAGCCTAGTCATAAACTCCATATGTCACATTATCAGCATTAAAAATTCTTCCTGCAACATCATCAGGACAAGCAACTGGTCAGCCATGGCCTAGCCACAATAAACAAAATTATAAAAAAAAAAATTAACAATAACACAAAATACAAAATTAAATTTACGACACATATACGGGAAAATTCAATAATAATATTAAAATTTTAAAAAGTACATTAATTAAAAAAAAGTACATTAATTAAAAAAATTACATTAATTTTTAAAAAAACTCATCCTCCACATATGAGCCCCCCCGCCTCCGCCTCACTCCTTGCCGTCGTCGCCGTCGCCGCTATTCGGGACCCCCAAATCTGCGGCATCTGAGCCCGCGTCTGAGCCCCCAACTATGCCACGACGGCATTCAAATCTGCCCGCATACTCACGAGCATTGAGTGAAGAAAACTCTTCTCCTCGGGGTCAGTTGCCGTCTTCCAGTAAGCTAAGATCTTGTACATCTGAGCCCGCGTTTGTTGACGCGCGAAGAAGGCGAGCTCGGCTGGCGACCTGCCAACAGGGGGGATGTCGACTGGACCTCCTGGGACCCCTGGCGAGCCCGTTGCGCTCGCCTTTGACCAACCGGGCGAGTGCGGCGAGTAAACGCGGGAGGGGACGAGAACTTCTGAACATCCTCGGGGAGGTCGTGGGAACCGCCGTTGCTGCCGCAGCTGTAATCACCGGTATAGTTCAGTCGTTGCTTCTTCGGCCAGCCAACATCGACACCTGCCCGAAACTTCTCGGAGTCCATCAGCACCTCATAGCAAGGCCAGTAGGTGAACTCCTTATAAAGCCCGGGCACGGGGAAGGCTTTCTCCGCTATCCTCCTGCAGTCCTCGTCAGTTTGGCCACTGGTCTGCATGCGGAGGGCGTTGGTGTACAAGCCCGAAAATCGGGAGACCGCAGCCCTGATTCGGTCCCACCCCTTCCGGCACTCCTCCCCGCTGCGTGGCCTCCCCTCCGGGCAAAATGACTTGTAGGCTGCTGCTATTTTAGCCACAAGTTGACGATCCTCTGATTGTTCGAGGCGAGGGGATCATCGCAAACACTCACCCACGCCTTGGACAGCGCGACGTTCTCCGCATCCGTCCACCTCCTCCGTGCCGGGCTCTCGTCATCAACCGGCTGCGACGACTCGTCGACCACCCTCTTGCCCTTGCCCTTCTTCTTCTTTGGTGCGCCCCGACACCGCCCTACTCCCCTCGTTTGAACGGGAGTGTCCGCATCCCCGAGATCTATCCCCAACTCCTCTAAGGAGAAAGTATCACACCCAGTGAACTGCGTCTTCGATGGGGTCGATGTGTGCGAAGAAGCAGTCAAAAAATTAAAACTGGGGCGATAGACGTTGTCCCCCCCCCTCGGCGTCCCCTGCATCCCCGGCTGCATCCCCGGGTGCCACCCCGGCATCATCTGCATCCCAGGTACCCCCTGCCCGCCTGGCATAGCCGGTCCGCCCTGCATCCCCTGCCATCCCGGCATACTACCCCTGGATGCCATCCCAGGCATCATCTGCTGCCAAGGGTACATGTTGTAGTGCCCGGCCATCGGACCCCATCCATTTCCCACGGGTACCGTGGGAGTTTGAGATCCGCTTGTCACTGGAGTAGACTCGTTGTTGTGCTCCATTTCGCATTGTTGCTCTTGTACAGAAATTAAGATAGAGAGAAAATTCGTTAAAACAAGTGGTGCGAATGAAAATGACATGCAAACCGCGTATATATAGTGTTTCAAAAATTAAATAAAAATAAATAAAAAACCGGCTGGCCGATCGCTCGCCGATCGGGAGCCTGCAATGGCGGCCAGCCGATTGGCGAGCGCATCGGCCAGCGCCTGGGAATCGGCGTGCGCTTGTCGTTTTTCTCGCCGATTTGGCACTCGCCTGCTGCAATGGTTCGGCGAGCGGACCGGCCAGCGCCGGAATCGGCTAGCCGGTCCGCTCGCCGCCATTGTGGATGCTCTTAGGTCTGATTTCTAACCGAACCTGATGACGCCCAATATTGATAATCGAAATGAAAACTATTTTGCAATGGATTAGTCTCTTCTAAATGGTCGATTACTCGATTTACCAATCGTAACCAGAGTACTAAAACTATAAATATACAATTTGTTTTTTTAAGAGGATTAACAATACTTCAATCTACTTCTACCATAACTTAAATTTTTGACTTGTTAATTAACGGGGATCACTAGGGGCCATGCAAGTTGTCATTATATTATGCCTAAACCAAAATGAAAGGACTATAAAACCATCATGGTCATTTCGACTATGATATTTGGACTACGGTGAAGATATCTAGGGTATACGTAACGGACGGAGGCCACCATTGGGAAGTGTGCGGTGCGGTGCCTCGTGGGGATGCGGACGGTGTGTGCTGCCCGTTGGAGGCGCGACGCCGCAACAACAAGGTGGGGATGGGTAGGGGGTACGAATTTTCAATTTTTTAATTCAAATTTTAAACTCTATAAATACAACCACATTTTCATGCATTTAACTATCTCTCCTCACATGAATCTGTCGTGAAAAAATTAAAACCTCGAGCTCGAGGACGTAGTTATGCGATAAAAAAAGCTACCTGTCATATAACTATTGTAGTGAAAGATATATCTTTAGATATATATGAAGATATATCTTTCTATTCGTTAAAAAAACCTAGATGGAAAAAGACAAATATGGTGGATCATGATGCATATAATAGTGAGGTAGTATGGGACAAAAAATAAATCCACTTGGTTTCCGACTTGGTATAACCCAAAGTCATCATTCTCTTTGGTTTGCAAAACCAAAAAATTATTCTGAGGATCTACAAGAAGATCAAAAAATAAGAGACTTTATTAAAAATTATATTCAAAAGAATATGAGAATATCCTCTGGCGGCGAAGGAATTTCGCATATAGAGATTCAAAAAAGAATCGATTTGATCCAGGTCATAATCTTTATGGGATTCCCAAAGTTATTAATAGAAAGTATGCTGCTGTTGCACGTATTCTATGACTAAGTCCATACATTCGACTATTGTGCTCGAAGCAATTGCTGACCGTCTGCGGATCTAGTATCCATACCTTGGTGTCACTACGTCGAACAATAACTTCAACGCCTTGAACAAATTGCCTTCAACGAGGTATGCACAGTAGAGAGCACCGGTGGAGTTGTCAACTATTGTGTTTGCCTTGCCACTATGTAGATAAATATATTGAGCATGATATGTTGATGGTAATACTTATAAATTAAAATAAATTTAATTTTTATGAATGCATGACACTATTTTAAAAGTAAGAAAACCGTTTTTTTATTTGAGGGGTTTTTATTATATAAGTATTTTTAAAAAATAGTTATATGGTTTCTCACAAGTTGTCATTTCTAACTTATAAGTGTGTACATAGGTCATGTGTATTTTGATCGGGTTCTAATCAAATAGACAATATCAGGAAAAATTCTTTTTTTGGTAAAGATCTTTAATGAAATTCCATTTTAATGAAGAGGATTAGTTGAATTCCGCCTCAGGGAGTGACGCACAAGGGTTATGCGTCGTTAACAGAGAGACGCATAACCATTATGCGTCGCTAGCGAAAGACGCATAACCATTATGCGTCGTTAGTTAGTGACGCATAATGGTTATGCGTCGTCAACTAACAACGCATAACCATTATGCGTCACTAACTAACGACGCATAATGGTTATGCGTCTTTCGCTAGCGACGCATAATGGTTATGCGTCATCCGTCGCGTTTTAAAACGGGCAGAAGGTAGAAAGAGACAGAAACGAACGACGAAGAAGCAGCAGCCGAAACCAAGCGACGAATCCAAAGCAATTTCTGACGAATCCGAGCAATTTCCGGCGAATTTCCACCCTCTTTCAACCATATTCCGGTAATTGTTCTTCAATTTGGCTAAATACATCCTTTAATGCTTAATTTGGGCAGATATTCCGTAATTTAGTAAAAGTAGGGTTTATGATGAAATTGATGGATTTTTGGTATATTTGTGTTGTTTTGTTGCATATAATTAGGGATTATGATGAAAGTAGGGGTTATGATGAAAAGTATGGAATTTTTGGTCGAATTTCGGTAATTTATGTATTTCATATGGATATAATTTAGCAAAATTAGGGTTTATGATGAAATTGATGGATTTTTTGGTCGATTTTCTGTAATTTGGGTATTTCGTATGCATATAATTGAATGGGTAGAAGCAAATGATTAAGTTTTTGTAATTGCGCCCCTTTTGTTAGGTGATTTTCCGTAAATTGGGTATTTCATATGCATATATTGCGCCCCTAAGTTGCAATTTAGTTAGATTGTTGAGTTGTTATGAACAAATTGAATCTTGGGTGAATGTTTTGAAGTAGATGGCATCTGCAAGTTCCGAACAACAGTTATGCTAAGGACCTGAGGATCCATCATTACTATTTCATCAGAACGAACACATTTCAGCCTCCTTGTTGGCGAATGGCACAGCAAATGTGTTGAGAAGTCGTAGGACGAAGAGTAAGGTTTAGGCATTGCCAATACATGAAAATGTGATGTATTGGCTTGATGTATGGGGGTTCAGAGGCGTGGTTGAATGTGGAAGACCGATGAGGATGGACAATGAGCTAATAACTGTCTTGATCGAGCGCTGGAGGCCTGAGACACACTGTTTCCACCTTCCAGTTGGTGAGGTTACTGTAACCTTACAGGATGTGCAAAGCCTGTGGGGTTTGAGAGCAGACGGTCGTGTTTTCACTGGCCGTGACTACCCTGTTGGATTTGAAGATTGGCCAAGCAAGTGTAGAGATTTGTTGGGATGGATACCTGACGCAGAAACAGAAATGAAGCACGGTGGTTTGTTGATGACGTCTCTGATCCACTAAGCGACGATGTCGTTAGGTGATGGGCTGCCTGAGTATGCATACATTCAAAGAGCCCGTATACATACTCTGATCTTGTTAGGGGGGCTTATTTTACCGGACACCACAGGGTGCAAGGTCCCATTTATGTGGTTAAATGCCTTAGACGATCCGGAAGATGTGGCTAATATCAGTTGGGGTAGTGCTGCTTTAGCATACCTGTATCATTATTTATGCGAGGCTTCTGTAGGCAGACAGAGAAGAGATGTTGGTGGACCTATGGTTCTCTTGCAGCTGTGGGCGTGGGAAAGAATGCCTACATTGAGGCCAGCCTTCTTGATATCGCCTATGCACACGCCGTATACCCCGTGTGGAGCCAAGTAATGTTTTTGTTTAAATTAACTCACATAATTATGTATTTTATTGATAACTTTTGACATTAATATTATGTATAGGTGGCACGGAGTTACTGAAATTGGAAATGCTCCCCGACATTCAGTAGCTCATTATCGTGATCAGTTATCACTGATTCGTCCTGGCCAGGTGACATTTATTTGTGTTGTCTTAGTTAATGTATTTACTTACTATAGTATGAAATTAATAGTGTTTTTTATTTTATTTGTTTGTAGTTTCTGTGGACACCGTATGCAGACTGTATCCTGCCTGAGCATTGTATTGATTCGACTGCATCCTACTTGTACGACACTTATTTGGTGTGTTGGTCATTTGTCGAGGCACACGAGGCTGGACGCGTTTGCCGACAATTTAACCGATACCAGCGTATTCCTCAGTACTGTGATATGATGCTACATAGCTCCGGCCATTTGAGTAAAAGTCACCGCCGTGGGAGGAAGGGCACTGATTAGGCTAAGGTACATAAGTTCTTCATTGATGAATGGGACTTGCGCCACGACAGGTTCCAAGCAACTTTTGACCATGCAACGGCGACAATGGATGGTCGCATTAATCCGGGCTATATGGCGTGGTACAATAGGATCACCGTGTCGTACCTGGTTCAACCTGGGACACAATCAACTGAAGGGATGAACGAGGCAGCCTCTTCTAATTTATTGGCGGTATGTTATGTTTTTGTATATAAAAATGTCTTTAGTTTAAAGTTTGTATTGCTCACCGTGGAATGATGTCATTTGTATTTGTGTTATCTAGGTTGAGACCCTGCAGGGGATATGGCATTTGACCTCTGAACATGACACAGAGCCTCAGTTACGGCAGATTCGAGAAATGGCTGCTTCGGCACTTCGTGCGCTGAACCATGCTGATGCGATGGAGTATCCATCTTCTCAACGGCGAAATGTGGTCATGCCGCCACGCCCACTAACTTCTCTTCGTCATGGACTGCTGGGTGTCCGGACGGGTGGGCACGGGATTACACGACAGCATAGGTTGTCGCAGCAGCAGCAGCCGCAACCTGAGTATGCGGTACCCGAGCCCCTGATTCCGGAGTACGATCCACCAGGATGGTCTCAGTTGAGTGGTGCAAGCCACGAGCCCTCGCAATGGGGAGCACGCGCGTCATGTGATTCATTCTTTGGCGGGGTGTCTGATTGGGATGCAGCTCAACCATGACGCTCTAATCGACAACTCTCTCACACCTCTCAAGACGTTATTGTAGCACTCCGACATGTTTGTTGTGGCCACCCCCCACCTAAGTCCATCATCGTAGCACAGTGACCAACACTCTTTTGTAATCCTATTCAGCATTCGAACCGCACCACTGTTGACATCATGTAGTGCTCAAATTCTTCTTGCAAATTTACGCTCCTGAGAACTGACCCCCAACTTCCATATAATGGCCTTCACATTGGGGCCCTTGTGCTTCTTCAACACATTTGCCCTCACATGAAGCAAACAAAATTTGTGGTGTATCTGCGGGGCCCTTGTCATGATTTCAGACTCCATTGCATTCAAGAGTCCTTTATGCCTATCTGATATAATGCACACCTCCCTCTCGTATTTCACGACATGAGTTCTGACATGATCCAAAAACCACGACCAACTGTCATTGGTTTCTTCATCCACCACAGCATATGCAATAGGCAAGCATGTCTTGTTAGCATCAAAACCACAAGCAACAAGCAACTTACCTTTAAATCTTCCTCGGAGGTGAGTCCCGTCCACTGTTAACACCGGTGCGGCCTTCTGGAACGCATGTATTGCAGGCCCAAATGCCCAGAAAACATAGTTGAACACCATTGTACGCCTCTGACTCAACAGATCGTTATGCTTCCACTCAACAATTGTGCCCATATTCTGTGACTGGAGTTCAAACATGTAGCTTGGCAACTGCCTAAATGATTCCTCTCATCCACCGTATACAAACTCTATAGCCTTTCTCTTTGCATACCACGCCTTCTTATAACTGATTAACACACCAAATCTGTCTTGAATATCAGCTATTATTGAGAAGACCTTGAAATCGGCACATTGTCGCACATGTTGTCGAATCAACAGAGCTATCATTGGGGATGAAAAGTTAGCATGATCTCTATTAGCACGATGGCCTATACAAGTATGTCGAGCCTTCCACTTCCTAACTTCCCACATATCGTCATGCGACCTTTGTGTAACTGAAACCTCCCACTTACATTCCCTCGCCTTTTCAGCGTCAGTGGTGCTGATGATGCCTGCCCCTGTTACTGTCGTTCCTGCTGGAAATTTGCATACTGCATGCCACCTTCTTAATTTACTCTCGACAACCTTAAACTGTTTTTCATTCCACAAACTCCACATAGTTATAGCAGTCTTCACGTGTAGCTTGGAATCAAATTTTGTTCCCAACACAATCCGATGCGGCTCATTCTCATTCCAATACAAAAGGCTGTGTTCATTACCACCCACATCATCCGATACTCCAGAAGGACGATTTGGTAATTCACGAAAGAATCTAAACCCACTAGAATTGTATTCCGGAAGTGGTTGTTCACCTTGCATAACAGGTTTACATGGTACTATCTCATCATCAGAACTACCACCGACATCATCAGCACCATCACCATCACTGAGATCGGGGTCTGGCTCTGTCTCAGATAATGGCCGTGGCTCATCAAGATCATCTGCAACATCTACCTCATCATTCAATCTAGGACTGACAATTTTCGACACAACACGATAATCCGACACGAATCCGCACCAAATTATTGGGTTGGGGTCAAGTCTTATTGGATCCGTGTCCTTATCGGGTTGACCCATTAAGAACCCGATAATTTCGGGTTGGGTTCAGGTCGGATGCGGGTCGGATACGGGTAACCCATTAAGAAATAATATTATTATTTTTATTATTATTTAAAAATATATATATTACTTTAATTTTTTTATTTCTTATAAATTATGTTTAAATAGTATAAAACGAATTTTAATTGTGTAAATTAGGTTAAAAATTAAGGTTTAATCGTGTAATATTAGGTTTTAATCGTGTAATATCAGGTTCGGGTTGTTATCGTGTCGTGTCAACCCATATTATATCGTGTCGACAACGGGTTCGTGTCGGGTGCGGGCCGTGTTCGGATTTGAAGGTAACAGGTCGGGTTCGTGTTCGGATTTACAGTTTTCTTAACAGGTCGGGTTCAAGTTAGGCCTTATTGGGTTGGGTCATTATCAGGTTGACCCGATAACGACCCAATCCGCACGATTTGCCAGCCCTAATTCAATCCAACACCAACATCAGCAACACCTACAACATCTACAACATCTCTCTGCTCATTCATACTACGATCAAAACTCATTTGGTCCACCCTCGCAGATGATCCAATACCACAGTCAAAACTCATTTGTTCAAACCTCGCAGATGATCCAATACCATAATCAACAACTGGTGGGATTTCTACACTCCTTACCGGTGCATACTCAACAAATAATTCAATACACCCACTTGAATTTTGAGCATTGTTGAACATAAACATTACACTTTCATAATTGCAAATCACAGAACATGTATAACTCATACCGGAAGCAAAGACTATACATTGTCTCCATAATAATTCAATTGTGTGTTGGTTCATATCTATTCTCATCGCATCACAGATCATTGCTACCAATTCAGAATAGGAAACACCCGAATTTAATATGATGGAGCTCCTCGGACGAGGTGGTTCATAACCAATACCCATATGTGGTAGTTGAACTACTCTACCACCCCAATACAAACTCACAAATACTTGCATGATTTCTGCATAAAAACATTTAAAACAACGACAGTTATGGACATTTTTCCTACAAGCCCTAATTTGTATAAATTGGGTAAAACTAACAAATGAAAGCAAAATAAACATGAATAATGATGAATGCAGCTAAATTGATGAACAAATTACCGGATCTTATGGAGAAATCGCCTGAAATCGCCTAAAATCGCCTGAAATCGCCGAGAGATGAAGTGAAAATGTGTTCTGTGCGCTGCGTTAGCCCGCAGGGGGTTAAAAGCCGACTTAACGACGCATAAGGGTTATGCGTCATTAAGGTAAGACGCATAACCTTTATGCGTCGTTAAACGACGCATAACCCTTGTGCGTCACTAAAGAACGACGCATAAGGGTTGTGCGTTTATTAATAACGACGCACAACGATTATGCGTCACTCCCTCATTCAGAATAAATCTATTCTCCTTCGTTAAATTGGAATTCCATTATTTGCCTAGAACAAAAGAAGAAAGAACTCGACAATATCAAGACGATTTTTGAAGTTTATACATAATAAATGGCTGCCATCTTCAATTGTGAAGCAGGATAGATCAGCTATATCTAATGTGTATTTTGGAAAATAAAATATACTAGTATGTGTTATTATCTCTGGTTCAATAATTAAACCTTTTAGATATTAATGTGAATAAATTTCTTGTTCGAAATTACGATATAATAAGTGGAGTAATGATCATATACTATTGCGTACACGTGGCTTAGTGCAAGAGAAATTGGTGACATCAATTTAACTTTAAATAAGTACAATGCATGTTTCTTAATTATATCAGCATACAGCAAACGTAGATGGACCTTTTGGCTTTTGTCCTTGTTAATTTAGATTAGCGAATAAGATTTTGGCTTTATTTGATTAATTAGTTAGTTAAAGGATGTGGAACTATGGATTCATTGTCAGCATAATCTAGTTAGTTACTGTCTTTAGATACGTTCAATTTTTATTTGTTGCTCTACTAATTATATATGCTCAGAGATAATTTAGTATTCGAACTGCCTATTGCATCATGAATGTTGTGTTTAATCCTATTTCCACATATATTCATGCATATGCATTGTAGTAGTATTATACTAGTAATATAAATTTCAAACTATTAGAAAGGATGTAGGAAGATATTTTATCATTTTTCAAGAACCACCAATCTGCTACCGCACTATTTAATTTTGCTACATTTTGTCGCTTTATATGGAAGATATATTCATATTGGAATGGCCTGAAAATTATAAAGAAAATGTCAAACTATCAGAGGATAAATGGCATGAAACTAGCAACATATTAGTGGATAATACCAGACGGCCACTATTACTATACAATAAAATTATTGATGCTTATCATTTTTTAGGTAGTGTGGCATATGAAACTTGCCTTCCTTTCTGCATATTTATTAGTACATTATATCATTTAAAAATATTAAAAAACACCTGTGTTTGGCTTGACACTTGTGGTGGAATCATTTTATCATTTTGGTACGTTCTTTCATTTCCTTTTTTAGTAAAAGTCAACACATTTCTTCTCACTTACTTTACTCTTTATGTTATCTTCATCTCTCTACATTTTTTCATTCTCTACTTTATCTTCCTTTACTTAACTCACTTAACATAATTTTTCTTAAATCATGTGCTGAAAGGAACCGTCTCCATTACCACGAAACGGATGGAGTATAGAACTTCACTAACCTAACCTAAACAAGCATTTCATATTCACCTTTGTTTAAATATAATGCTTTAGTTTTAAGTTTTAACTTGTAGGTAACCAATATATCCAGCAAATATTTTCCTGGCATAATTTTCTTTGGCGTGTGAACTCTCCGATGCTATAATTAGTGCCGAATAACATCTTTGAAAAATAGTGCTGAAATAATGTGACAAACTTGCCAAAAATAAGAGAGTATGAAAGCATCTCCAAGT
The DNA here is from genome assembly GCF_004379255.2 of Salvia splendens. Taxonomy (NCBI): domain Eukaryota; kingdom Viridiplantae; phylum Streptophyta; class Magnoliopsida; order Lamiales; family Lamiaceae; genus Salvia; species Salvia splendens. The sequence goes on along the minus strand of NC_056036.1, from coordinate 16,261,670 downwards.
ACAGGGTAAAGGGAGAGGTAAAGAAAAATAACTACCATATTTATTTATTTTTTATAAAATTTTATGCTCTAATGGAAAAAATATTTGAGGAGTTATTATACTTTCTTTCATTTTGAAAAAGTATATTTAACTCTTCTTGGTACAAAAGGTAAACAATTAATTATTTCTATTTACCTTTTAATTTATCTGAATTCATTATTATTAAAAAGGTATAATTATCTTTTTAAAAAGATAAATGAAAAATATAACCTTTCAATTTACCATCATTGGAGATGCTTTGATAATCTTATTTAAGATTCCATAAATTGGTGAAGGGGTGGTGGGGAGGCTAATGCACATTAGATTGTGCTGTGCAATTCAAACTGAATCGTTTTACATGATACTCCAATTAGGCATTTTGTAGTTTATTACTCTCTTTCATGCACTACGCATAAAATCCAATTACAAAATATGAATTAATAATTTAAAAATATATTTAATCTATCTTTGAAAAATATATTAAGGCTGAGAAAAAATTTCTTAAATCCTGAATGATAACCACAAATTACAAAAATCAAATCATTTTAAAATAATCAATAGAAAAAAATAAGTGAAAGATTTTAAATGTTCAAATAATTTTCATGTTAATAAAGATAAAAAATATATTCTCATATGGATGATTAAAAAACATCCAATATTATACTATGACATTTACATTTTTAACTGAAAGAGTATTATTTCAGAGATAATATATAAATATTTATAAATTGAAAAATTAGAAAAAAAGGAAAAAAAATATAAGTTGTTACAGTAACTCTTTACACAACAATCTTTGAAAAATAATTAATTTTAACTTAAGACCGTGATTAGTGTTACCCACGGTTCCAAAACCGGCGGTTCCGGTTTATAGGAATTCAGTTGCAGACCGTGAGGCTATTTCATGGTTCCGGTTCGAAAACCGGCGGTTTCATGGTTCGGTTTTTTTTTCTATGTAATTTAAAATTTGGACTTATACAATAAATTGGAACAAGACAACGGATAATTTAAATTGAAATAAGACGAATAAGGTGAAAATGCTATCAATTTTATTGAATTTGAGTTGTAACGGACAACTATACATTACAATTTACAATACATATACAAGTATACAACATACAACAATGTAATATAATTTACAAGTGTCGTCGGAACGTAAATAAAAAAACATGAAATGGGGGGATAATGGATGAATTTGAATTCAAAATAAAAAAAAATTGAATTTCAGAAAACCGGCGGTTTTGGCGGAAAACCGTCGGAACCGTCGGTTCGGTCAACAAACCGTCTGCCTCGTGTTCCGCACCGGAACTGAAAACCGCCGGTTTCGCGGTTAACGCCGGTTTCCGATCCAAAAACCGCCGGTTTTGGCCGACAAAACCCGCTGAAAAAGTTGCCCCCACTGCCGCCTCGGTTTTCTCACCGGAACCGTGAAACCGCTGGTTAACCGGCGGTTCTGAACCGTCCGGAACCAGCGGTTCAGTGACGGTTTCGGTTCGAAAAATCTTGAACCGGAATCGGACCGCGATTCCAAATGCGACGTTTCCGGTTCGAAAAAATTGACACGGTTAGCAACCGGAACCGGAACTGGAACTGGTGGGCATCTCTAACCGTGATACTATTTTTTAGTTAAGTAGAAACTAATACTCTTAAACAGATGTATAGACAACTACTGACATGGTAGAGTCCTACAACAATATTCTAAAGGGCACACGAGAACTACCAATTAGAGCATCCGCAATGGAGGATGTCCCGCCGGACATCCGCGCGGGACGTCCGCCATTAGGCGAGGGAGGGGCGGATGCAGACGTCGGCTGCGGACACCGCACATCCGCGGCTTTCCAGCGATGTCCGTCGGGACGTCCGTCGTTGCAGTGCCACGAGGGACGTCCCGATTTTTTTATTTTTTATTTATTATTGCAGATGTCTGCCGGGATATCCTAGGGGATGTCCGTCATTGTGCAGTGGGATGTCCTTATGACGTGGCAGTGCAGTGGAAGGTCCTTATGACGTGGCAGAAAGTGTTTTTGGGAAGTCCACCGGGATGTCCTCTGGGACATCCGCACCTTTGCGGATGCTCTTAGAGCATGGGTCGACGCGACCATTGGAGGATTGTGGAACTGTTCATTGCTAGAACAGCGGAAGCACGACACGACAATGTCAAACTCACTTAAAGAAATATGATCATTTTGCATATATATAAGTCCCCCTTTGGGAACCTATAGTCCGGTTTCTATCAAAATAAGAAAAAAAAAACGAAAATATATATAAGAGAATTTTGAATTAGTAAAGATTTTTTCATCTTTATTTATGTATAGATATTAGTGTATACTGTACTTATTATTAATAAATTAATAATCGATTAAAATTTAAACTTGGTCTTTACATTTATTGTTTAAAATTGATTATATACATTAAATCTGTTACTTTTTTTTGTCCTAAACATATTCTTTACCTATGAATATGATACAAATTCAATTCAATTAAAAGATTTAAAATATTCACAAATATCATTTTTATTAATTGGGACTAAATCACATAGTTTGAAAATAAAAGACAATACTTTTAATATATAGGATAAATTTTTTTTTGGAGCAAATATAAGACACCAAATTTAGACTTTATTCACGTACTAGTAATTTATTACGATTCCACTGTCTAACAATCTTAATGGGAAATAATGTGAATAAGTAAAGTTTTTTTATAGGATAATATGGTTACTAACAATCTTAATGGGAAATAACGTGAATAAGTAAACTTTTTTATAGGATAATATGGTTACTCTATTACAGTAATAGTAGTATATATATATATAGGGATGTATTCATATCCTTTTTCCATTTTTTGTTCTATTATCCAACTGAATTTCGGCCCTTCATTTTCAAGATATGATGGCCGAAAATAATGCCTCTTGAATTTAATTTAAATGATTAAAAAATTTGAAAATGTCAAAATTGAAATACACAAATTAGTTTGTTATGGTAACTTCCTTGATTATCTCTATCAAAGATCTCAGCGGTTATTCTCCACGATTTCACGCCACAATCTGTCTTCTCTCCCTAAACTTTCAACGTCACTTCTCCATTGAAGAAGACATGTTTGTCTGTTTTTCTAAATCGAAGAAGACCAGGTATATTTAGTTCACTAAATATACCGATTGGTGGGAGGTCTCGGTCATTGCTTTCGTATTTACTGAATAATGGAAGAAGGTAATCAATTTTTTGCCTTCATTGATTATTAATCCGAGTTGTTAACTAAAATTCCGATTTGTTGGATTAATCGATCGTTGTAGAATCAGACAGCATGTATTGTTTTGTTGTGTTACACAAATTCATGAGTAATATGAGATTGACTGTTTTTGATTATTTGGCGCACGTTTCGTGTATTGCCCAAGGGTTTAGCAATTCTTGGGGCTAGGTTGTAGTATGTTGTAAGTAACAAAACCGTCGTCAATGTTCACGAGTTTCAGTCATTTATCTAGGATTTAGATATCATCTCGGCTAGGTAGTAGTTTTAATTCATAAACATAATGGACATATATTACGTTGTAATACTTTTTTTACTCAGTAATGGATGATTTATGATCTGTAATGTATATGTTTGCTGAGCCTTTTTTTTGTGATTGGCCGTGTTTGATTGTTCGGCGCACGTTTCGTGTATTTCCCAAGGGTTTAGCAATCCTTGGGGCTAGGTTGTAGTATGTTGTAAGTAACAAAACCGTCGTCAATGTTCACGAGTTTCAGTCATTCATCTAGGGTTTAGATATCATCTCGGTTAGGGAGTAGTTTTAACTCATAAACATAATGGACATATGTTACGTTGTAATGCTTTTTTTTACTCTGTAAAGGTTGATTTATGATCTGTAATGTATATGTTTGCTGAGCCTTTTTTTGTGATTGGTCGTGTTTGATTGTCCGGCGCACGTTTCGTGTATTCCCCAAGGGTTTAGCAATCCTTGGGGCTAGGTTGTAGTATGTTGTAAGTAACAAAACCATCTTCAATGTTCACGAGTTTCGGTCATTCATCTAGGGTTTAAATATCATCTCGGCTAGGGAGTAGTTTTAACTCATAAACATAATGGACATATATTACGCTGTAATGCTTTTTTTTGACTCAGTAATGGACGATTTATGATCTGTAATGTATATGTTTGTTGAGCCTTTTTTTGTGATTTTAAACAGTGGTGGTTGTACCTGAATGTTCTCCAGAATTGAAGCCCGTCGTCGGTCAGAAATTCCATCACTAGCTTTCGCTTTTGCGTTTTACGATGTATATGCCCGCGCTATTGGTTTTGATGCGCGCAAACAAGGAATGAGCTATGGAAGGGCAAGAGTACAAGTTGATGTATTTTGCACCTCACAACATTATTGGATTTTTTTTCGGATTAGTCTTATGAATCAATTCGTTGTCTTAGTCTTATTAGTATTACCACTGTCAATATTTTATACATAATATTTATGCATTATTATTCTGTTAACGTACATTACTATTACTAAAGTTGTACATTATTGGTTACTAGCACTTAACTTACTGTACATAATTTTTCGAGCACAATTCATTATTAGACATATTCTGTACATTATACATTGCATTATGAAACTGTTAATGTACATTATTATTCACAGACACTTAATGTACTCTACATTAATATTATAGTACAGTTAATTAATAAGCACATTACGTTCATTATTCGGTTTATTGCTTCCATTATATTCAGTTTGTTGTACATTATTAGTAAAATACAGTTAACTTGTTCTACATTATTGTCCTCCTATTTGCCATTATTATGGAGTGACGTTTCATTATTCGGTAATATACATCAATTACATGTTTTGAGTTAATGTCATCATACACTAATACCCAAAAATGATTTTATTTGCAAGAATCACACTACATATTGTTTGCTGAGCCTTTTTTTTTCTTCCTCTGCTAAGCCTCTTCATGAGCGGTAATTGTCTCGGCCTTTTACTCGGCCAAACTCTCCCGGAATTTGTGTGCAATCTCAATGGGAATAACATCATCGACCGCTTCGTCAATGTCCAATCTAGGCTGCTTCGCTGCTATCCAACATACAACATCAGAACATGATTATAATGGAATGTATCAATATTGTATCGCATTTATATTAAATAATGTATAATACTTGATACATAATGTACACAAGCAATCAAATAATGCACAAATGAATATTACACGAAACTCATTCGCCCATGTACACAAGCAGTCAAATAATGCATAATACTTGATACATAATGTACACAACCAATCAAATAATGCACAAAGGAATATTACACGAAACCCATTCACCCATATACACAAGCAGTCAAATATTGAACAAAGGAATAATATTTGATTAAACCGACTGATCTAGCTTAACCAAAAATCATAATGCACGCCACTGCTTACAATAATGTACAACTACTCTAGGAATTCTAAATGCAAATGCAATAGATTGCTCACCTGCACCCTGGATTGGTTGAGTTCTTGAAGGTCTGCCTATTTTCGTCATACTAGATATGTGAGACGAACGAAGAATCAACAAAAATGTAAAATTTCCTCTACATAATCGCCCAATACACAATTGTATACCAGTAAATAATTACACATTCAATAATAGACAGAACCCTAACCAAAATGAAAATGCTTTTATGATTACAGAAAATCGCGACCAAAGCGAGTTTGAAAACAGTAACTTTTTTGGGGAAAAATTAGTGAATCGACGAGTAGGTGGTGTGGTAGGCGGTGAATATCGGCGATTAACGGTGGGTATTCAGACGAAAATTAACCTTTTTCAACCCTACCTTTTCGTTGCCTTCAACTAGATGGTTGCGCACTACGAGAGTGAGGTTTGGACAGTGAAACGGACGAAAATCGACGCTCCCTGTAGATTTCCGGTTGCTTCCAGTGGCGGCTAGGGTTTGGAAAGTGGGGGGAATTTGGGGAGACGATTTGCAGTGATGGATTGAGGGTGAGACGTTTGGAGTGAGAGAGAGAGTGAGTAGATGGAAGGTCGTAGCAAAATCCCGCTTAATTTCCGCTCCTTCCGTTTTGAGTGGTTTTTGATTCACGACTGTTTTACTATTTTACCCATATAATGCACAGATTAGGCCTAATAATGCAACACGGGATCATTTATCAAGTTTTCATCCGGTCCGTCCATCTATCTAATCTAATGGTTCACATTAAGTAGGAACTTAACTCTAAGGGAGCAAAAGGACCTTAACACTCCCATAACTCTATATATATATATATATATATATATATATATATATATATATATATATAGAGTCCCCTTATATGCATAATACCTATTTAATGTAGAACTAGAGACTAAATACTGACCATTAGATCTAAATTTTGATGGCAGAGATTTAACTCACTTCATCTTTAAGCAATATTCATCCCGTTATTGAAATAGTTCAGCCAAAGGGTAGCATAGTCATTTGATAACTTAAGTCAAACACAGTAAATTGATTCTGCTTAAATCACGGGTAAATGAATTAGGGTAAAAAAAACCCCACCCCTCAGCTTCCCCCACTCTCTTCTCCCCCAACGCGGCGACGCAAAATTCCAGCCGCCTTCCCTCATTCCATCTTTCTTCTCAACCCTAGCCATGCGCCTATTATCACCATGGTGGACACGAGGCGGGGAAAATTGAATGGTATTTGTTGTCTTCACAATTGTTACAGTCTGCCAAATCTTTACAAACTAATCTCTAACATTTTGGTTGTAGATGAGCGGATGTTGCGTTCCAGAACTTCATCCGGTGCTGGTGAGTTCAGATCATTTGTTAATTTAGTTCAGATATTGTGTTTTCTAAATCTGTTTTGACACAAATTAGTTCACTACAGTAATTTACTTCAGCTTTTTTGTTTTCAAATTCTCGTTTTTCTTCTAATTAGTACAACCACGACCTTCAATTGGAACAAGTAAACCGCGACGCCCTCCTAAAACAAGGTCCGCCCCAAACCCGATTGAACCAAACCTTCCAGGTGAGCTAATCCCAATTCTGGAATTTACTTTTTATTCACTAATTTTTGTTTAATTTAGTTGATTAAAGTTCTTGTTTTTCCCTCAAATTTGATTGAATTTGTTTGATCAAATATGTTTGTCTGATGTAACTGAACTTAGCAAATTATAAGATGAAATATGTTCAAAATCCGGTGAAGTATTTTTTTCCTCAATCAAGTGAAATTGTTGTATTGTGTAATGTATGTATCCTTATCAGTTCTGTATTCATTATAAACTTGAGTTGATGAGTTGATTTTGACTGTATGATGCTCTGGATTTATCACAATGTATAATCAAGTGACGTGTGAAGGTGAATCTAGTAATGCATATAATGAAGTGCTCAATATTGGATTAAATATGTACTCATGAAGAAAGTTCACTCATTCAAGTTAGTGGTGATATTTATTGAATGAAGGTTTTAAAGATGGAACTGAATGTATACAACTATAAGATGAAGTCTTGTCAACAACAGCTGAAGTATTATGAAATTATAAGATGAAGTCTTGTCAACAACAACTGAAGTCTTGTACAAAGTTTAGTCTTTTAATTTAACCCTAAAAGCCATTTTCCAGTCTTTTAATTTAACCCTCTTCACTATTTTCCGGCTGTCTTGAAAATCTGCCACAATTGTTTGATCAAACATAGAGAGGTAGACATGTGAGTGATATTGGTCAAATATGTAGTGAAGTTTTGTTTGAAGTGATCTTGTATAAAGATGAATAAATTATACCATAACATGAAGTAATTCTTGTAAGTAATTTGTTGTATGAAATTTGATAAATTTTTGGGGTGAAATGATTTTTTATATAATGAAATAAGATGGTTATTAGATTACATAATTTCCTATTCTGATTATTTAACCGAATTAATTTCATTTAAAACTGAAAATTTGTTGGTGTGATAAAATGCACATATGTGGTTTGGGAATGAAGTGGTTTTACATTAATGTTTAAATGAAGTGGTTTTACATTAATGTTTATTATCTGATACTTTTAGGAGCTTCAAAATTTGATCAAGAATGAGCTAATGAAGAAGGGAGGTCTAAACGGAACAACGACAGAGTACAGAAAGGCAAGGACAATATAAACAATGATGGGAACATAGGTTCTACTTCAGAAGCCGATAATGATCCTACTTCAGGAGCCGAAAATGCCAAAGGTGTGTTTTATTAACGTATAATTGTAATACATTCTGTATGATTATCCATACTGACCATAAGTCTTTATTTTAGGATCGAAGAGAAATAGGGGAACGGATGAAAAGTTTGTTCGGGAAGGTGCCAGAATAGAGAGGATGGCAATGCCATGGAGGACAACAACTAATGCTGAAGATTGTGGTGTCTTTCCGATGAGACACATGGAAACATACAAGGGCGAGCGCGTGGAATATTGGAATTGTGGGATAAAAAACAAGCAAATGAGTACTGCAAAGCTTGAGAGCCAAATACTATTAAGCTTTGATGAATAAATATCCAGTCAGAATGCCTCAACAACAAGCGCATAACAACAGGATACTACGCAGAGGCAAGCAGAAACATGGACATTGATGTTAGAAAAAATGATAACAGTTTACCTAAAGAAGAAGTGATGTAATAATTTGGGAATGGCACAAATTTTTCCACGGATTTTATTATTAGCTCAAACTAATCAATACTAGTATATTGTCAAGTGCAGTTATTAGAATTTTATAAGATAAAGTACTATGATTACATGATGAAAAGATTACGGTACATAATGAGTAGATTATATTATGGGATTATTATGCTGCTGGATGCATAAATATGGTTATAAGATGAATTAAATTTACTATAATATGAACAAAATATTTTATGAGATAAATAAAACATAAATAAACCAAATAACATAAAGAGATCATTATGTATAAAACAATATTCATCATACAGTTAGATTCGTTCATCCACCTAAACCATAAAAAGAATAGTCTAAATATTTCATTTATTATGAAATCAGTTTCATTGAAACTAAAAAATAGATTCATCTAAGTAAAAAATAAAGAAGTTCAAAAACTGAGACATTACATCAAGACATAGTAACAAAAGGGACCATGAACTACTTTTTTGTGTGCTACTCCTTAATCTTTTTGCAATTTCTGGCATCATGGTTACCAACCTCGCCGCATTCGGCACATTTACGACTTGGCTTCGCCTTCAACTTCATAGCTTGCTCAAGGCGTGTGAGAGGCCGTCTTCCTGAACCATTTGGGGAGGACATTCAGGGATATATGACACTGAGATAAAAACAAAAAAAAGAAAAATTAAAAAAAATTCAGTTTATCAATATATAAGAACACTGAATAAATATTCACATTATTAACTAAAAGCTTTCATAAGACTAACACATAATAATGATTTTATTAACATAAAATAGCTAAAAGGTTTCATCCCAACAGCATATAAAAACAGATTAATTGAAACTAAGCGAAAATAATAATAAATCAGAGATGATAAACAGATTTTGCATAGAATAACACACTCCATACAAAATGAAAACTAGTTCATTACGACGATAAAAAGTTTCATTCGGTATGAAAAATAATTCACTGCTACGAACAAAATAATAAATTAATACACCAATCACTAAAATAAGCATTCAAAAACAGGATATCATAACAAACTTAATTAAAATCGATATAACTGACCTGGATCGCCTTCTTCATTCTCGGGAGATTCGAAATCAGAATAAAAAAGCGAGCCACCAACCGGAGATTGTAACTCATCGAATATTGTCTCATGATTGTCGTTAATATTTTCTGTAGAAGTAGTTCCAAGTATGTTTGCTGCTTCGGAGAAAATTCAATTGTTGGAGAATGATTGCTCGAGTCGTCCATTGATGTTCTGGTGATTTGCATCCTAGGCGTAATGGTGTTTGAAGAATCCATACAACCAAATCAATCTATAACAAATAAGAAGAAACAGTAGAGACTGTAGTTGAATATTGTGACTGGGTGGAATTGCAGATTTAATTTATGTAGAGAGATTGGTGATTCAATTCTAAATGATCGTGATTCACATAAAAAAGATGCAGATATATTTTCCATAATTAAGTTGCATGAATGAAGTTACCAAAATAACTGCGTGACTAGTGGAGTTCCTAAACAACCCTTTTGTAAGATTAATTGAATTAAAAATCAGATTTAATTGATAGTATTGGACCGTTAGATTCCACAAATGGGTGGATGGGATTTGTTCTCTAGTTCGGTCTTTAAAATTAGTTCGACATTGAATACAATCCTATATATATATATATATAGGGTATATAGGAAAATGATATATATATATATATATATATATATATATATATATATATATATATATATATATATATATATATATATATATGCTCTTAGGGTCCTGTTAGGTTGAGATTTTTTAGCTTAATTGAGAATTGAGAGGTGTATAATTGACATGAATTGTATATGTAGTTGATATTATATATGTGTAGTTGATATGAATTGTATATGTAGTTGACATGAATTATATATATAGTTGACATGAATTGTATATATAGTTGACATTAATTATATATGTAGTTGAAAAAAGATTTGAAAAAAAGTTAAAAAATATTTATTAAATAAAATGTACGATGAAATTACCATTCTACTATTTCATAATTAACTAGTTTTACCACCCGTGCTATGCACGGACCATAAAACTTCTAAAAATTTCTAAGATAAATGAACTTAAAAAAAAGTAGACAGACAAATATTGTATGATTATGCTTGCAGATGGAGAATAAATGTCTAATAAAAAAAACACATTGTAAATATCAAGACAAATAAATAAGTGTCTATTTCCAATGAACAAATAATTTTTTTGAATTTGAAACGCATATATGAGTGGACTAAATAAAACATAATACAGAATAAAGATGAGATAATGATACTTATATACATACATTATACATAAATAAATAGTAAAATAAGTTCATTAAAAAAACAAAAATTCATAATTAGGAAATTACGCAAATATCAACAATCCAATAGTTCATAAGTTTTGAAAAACTTCTTTATAAACAATGTTAACAGAGAATCACCATTGCCTTCATCTTCTTCATCTTTACACACCAAAATCTTCAAACCTTCACGACTTGTGACTCTTGATATAACAACATATAGCTATCCATGATTGAAAATAGGTTTTCTCAAAAATAATCCAACATGAGAGAGTGATTGACCCTGACTCTTGTTAATGGTCATTGCATACGACACAGCCAAAGGAAATTGTCTTCTTTGGAACTTGAAAGGCAATCTCGGATCAGATGGTATTAAGGACATTCGAGGAATCAACACTTTATGACCAATATTATGGCCACCCAATACCCCTCTAACATATAATCACCTAATCGTGTAATTATCAATCTTGTGCCATTACACAACCCGTTTGACAGGTCTATGTTCATCAACAACATCACAGGAGTACCAACTTTCAGCAACAATTCATGGTTAGGTGTACCAGAACACTTCAAATTATTCAAAAACCGCACAGAATGTATCTCAGCAAGACCATTTGATGTGGAGTCAGAGTTTGAAATACTATCAGAACTAAAGTAAACTCGACCTTGAGACTGATCCAAAGAAATCATGAATTGGTTAACCTCGTCAACTATCTCTAAAGTAGGAGCAAGTATAGCACGACCATGCAAACAACTAATCAATTCTTCAGGATTCATGTAAGAAGGATATATGTTTGAAACAATGGTTCTAAGAGGATCACCAGAATTTGACAAAACAATGTCAATAGGAAGTTGAATAGCCACTTCACCATCATTTGGACCACCAATAACACCATCTCCAACCGAAGCAACATAACTCTAGATATAGCAACATATAATTGTCCATGACTGGAGACTGATTTTCATAAAAATAATCCAACATGAGACAAAGATTGACCTTGACTTTTGTTAATGGTCATTGCATACGACACAACCAAAAGAAATTGTCGTCTTTGGAATTTGAATGACAACCTTAGATCAGATGGTATTAAAGACATTCGGGGAATCAAAACTTTATGACCAACATTATGGCCACCCAATACTTGTCCGTCATCCTCCATCACCCAAACGCGTAATTACCAGTCTGGTGCCATTACACAATCCATTCGAGTGATCTATATTCCTTAACAACATCACAGGAGTACCAACTTTCAACAACAATTCACGATTAGGTGTACCTGAACACTTCAACTTATTCAAAAATTCAACAGAATGTATCTCAGCTAAGCCATTTGAGGTCAAATCTGAGTTTGAGATACTATCAGAACTCAATAAACTCGACCCTGAGACTGATCCAACGACATCATGAATTGGTTAACCTCATCAACAACCTCTAAAGTAGGAGCAAGTATAGCACGATCATGCAAACAATTACTCAACTCTTCATGATTCATATAGGACAGATATATCGTTGAAACAATTATTCTAAGAGGATCCCCAGAATTAGACACAACAATGTCAGAAGGAAGATCAATAGTCACTTCACCATCATTTGTACCACCAAACGAATCCAACATTACAAACTCAGTAAATCTTTATCCCGAGCAAACAATTGAATATTTAGTTCTCGTCTACTATTTAGTTAATATAGAATATTAACTAAAAACAGGCCACAACAAAAATAAGTAGCCCAATAAATATAACACTACAACCCAAATAAGAATTAAACTAAAATCTCAAACAATACAGCCCAAATAAAGTAAATCATAGCCCAATTAAAAAAATCCCAAAAACAATAAAAAGGACCAAAATTTTTACCAACAATTAATACCAATACTTTATAATCTTAAATGATAAAATAATAAACTTACCTAAATCTAATCCGCTAATTAAAATTTAATTAAACCTACACATAAAATTAATAAAACAAACTATTTTTAATTTTGGAAAAGCCCTCTCTCTCTACGGAAACCCTAGGATTCCCCATAGTTCCCGTCGCCTCCATCTTCCTCCACCACCACAACCCCGGCACCCTCTTCCACCACCAAAACAAAATCTCCGACCGGCAACCGTATACGCTACACCAGATCTCCAAAGATACATCCTAAAGCACAATTAGATTTACCCTAATCCACGAAAATTTAAGAAGTTAGAAAAATATGTGTTATAGTTTAAAAAATGTATTAAGACGTTAGAAAAATATGTGTTATAGTTGAATAAAGGAAGCATATGGTATATAACACTTTATTAGATGTGTTTATATCCTTACACTATACATTTGGAAAACACAAAAGTAAAAAAATAGTGTATAAATTTGATCATGATAACATAGTACTCCATCCGTCCACTATAAGTACCAAAAGTAAAAAAATACTGTATAAATTACTTCACTACTATGTAACGTACCAAAAAATACCAAGTGGTTCTTAAAAGGATTTAAAAAGTACTCCTTATTTAGTAAATATATAATTTACTCATTCTAAACTACAAATACTAAATACATAAATTTCAAAAAAACACATATTTTGTACAATTGAATTAAACAAAAAATAATTTAACAAATACTTCTATTAAGTATATAGAAACACCAAATTATTATAATTAACTACAAAATTTTTATAAAATAGTTCAAAGTAGACTCTAAGCAATACCAACATATTCTAGAAAAGTAGTACAAAATTAGACTTCTATTATGTATAGATACAAACCAAATCATTCCTATTAACTATAAAAAAATAATATAAAAGTTCAAACAAAAACTCTAACTAATACCAAGATATTCTTATAAGGTTTTAGAAAAAACTCCTTAAATAGAAAATATTTGAATAAAAAAAGAAATGTCAAATTATTCTTCGAATATACTCCGTAATAAATAAAAAACTTGAATAATAAAAAATATGTCATATACTTTAACAAAAATGATGAAAACTAATCTATATTATTTTACATCATATTATGAATAAAATAACTTCACAAAGACATAATATATTCATATTAAAATACATATACTAAATACATACATTGCGAAATAAATAATAATTTAAAAATATTATAGTTTAAATAAAAAATATTAATTAAATTACACAATAATTATAAATGTCAATACACTAATAAATACCCCAATAAAAATTAAAACACATACCTAAACAAAGAATAATAGTGGCCCAATCGGATTTATTAAATTGGACCATCATACATATATAAAAAATCTTCTTTAAAACATAAAATTTACTCATTTCAAACTAAAAATACTAAATACATACATTCCAAATTATACAATACATCTAAAAAATTAAGGCTTAATGCAAATATAATAATTATAATTACGTAATTACATAATAATTATAAAGGCCAATACATTAAGGGCCAATAAAAATTAACATGCCCAAACATAAAAAATGCAGGCCCAAACGGATTTATTAAATTATCTCATTCCACATTTAAAAGGCCCAAAGAGCCAGCCCAAATATATGGCATTAGATTAGTAGCAAATTAATTCAATTAATTACACTTTAACTAATCAAATTACATTTCCTTAGTAAATAAACCATAGATTATACATGCATATAAAAGCATTTTTCTTCACTTTCCACTGTCGGCGCCGTTTGGTAGACAAAACCCTAGCATCGAAACCTACACTCCAACCCCTCGGAAAACCGGCGCCGACCACCAAATCGCCACCATCGCCAGGCCAATACACACGCTATCTACACTTACGACGAAGATCCTAACATTTGGAGCTAATCTACCCCAGTTTTCGTTCTGAATACCTAGAAACGGTCCAATCATTCTCGACGCGATTCCTTCCATTCGACAACGATTTGACCGGACACACACCAAATCTATGCAACCTCATCGACGACAGAATGATTGAAACCCATAACCTTAACGAATCCGAGCAGATGGTACACAAATTGAAGGTGAAAGCCGATTTGTCTTCTCTCTTTCTCATGTGAGAAAGCTTCTCCGGAATCCTCTCCCTTCATACTCCTTTTGAGATCTAATCGGAGTGAGGAAAAACAAAAGAATTACTACAAACTTATTCTGTTGTAAGCACTTTCCTTTCTTTTTTTTAAAAAAAATTTCCGGTTTTCCTGCTATCCTTGTTACTTTCATGATTTAAAAAAAATAATGTATCAGCTTTCTGCGATTCATGTACACATTCCCTGTATTAATGTTCTGATTTAATTTTTTAAGTGTAAAAGTTTATTTGAAGATTACTGAGTAAGCAGATCTTTGCTTTGTCCATGTGATTGGTTGTATTTGCGCCTAGGGTTTCTCGATTTAGCTTCTTTGATGATTTACCTTACCTATTTATTGTTATCATAGATTTGGAACGAATCTGACATTTTTCATAAATTATTTCTCAGAATCGAAGAACAGTGGAAAAATCGGAGGATTCAAGGATGAAATCCAAAAAAATTGCAGAAACGGACCCAAACCCAAACCCTAGGATTGCTTGCCTGAAGAGATAAGTCTAATTTTACAATTGAATTATGCTCTGCCTGGGTATATTTGCATGATAGATTGCTTGTATATTTCACAACATATATATTTTTAATTACTCAATTGATGTATGTTGCTTCAGAATGTTAATCACTTATTACCCATATTAAGCACTGAATTAGTAAGGAAATGCATGTTTGAAAGCTGTCATTAATCGTTTCAAAGAATGGACTAATTAAATTTGTAGTTATGTTTGTCGAATTTAAGTAAATTTCAAAACATTTATACTTATAGGAATGAAATAAATTAGTATAGTTTATTGAAGCCTATACTAATCTATGAGATTATAATTTACAGCAGGCACAATTGTACACAGAGAGAAACACATCTTCAAGTTAAAAATGAAGATGAGCACCGGGGAATAATCCCGATGAGCTAAAAAGTTTAGTGAATTAGAGTGTATAACTAAATCTGTACAGATAATTCTACTATGTATATGTATTACATATGCAACCATATTTTTTAGCATATATCATATTTTTTATAGAGCTGCATTCATTCATACAACAGTGTAAACTGATAGTATTAATAAAACTTTACCTTAACCGAGATAGAGATCAATTAGAGTTTGTTGATGGTCTTGCATACCAATTTCTGTATGAAAACAGTTGCATCTGTTGTCTTTCACTTTACTTGAATTGCAATCACAATGGCACATTTACTTTGACATGTTGTGCCTCTAACTCTCTTCAGGCTTTTGTTGTCACAGGAAAAATTTGCTATTCTAATTGGATATATTGTGGATAAAGACTTGATGGTCCTGTCCTATTTATGGAGTTAATAACCTGAAGTGTATTGGGTAAGCCAACTTCATATTAATTAATAATTTAAAACTCATCTCTGCAGATTAATAACAATTTTCAAAAATGTTTCAAGCCTCCCTAAAAATGAGCCTCTACACAATCTTTGCACTTGAGTCGATGTTGATCAGCTTTTTGTGAGCCAATTCTGCTTGAGCCTAGAATTTTTGTAGTTAATTATAATAATTTGGTGTTTCTATATACTATAAAGATAATAAGGAGGCATGACTTGAAACAGAGAAAATAATACTCAGTATCACATATTGATTGCATGGCTTATCTACAAAAATATCAAACAAAGAAGGCATGACTTGAAAAAAGATAGATATAAACATGGAGGCAATGGCATATTCAAGGTTAGAAAACTACATCATTACAAAATGAGTTTTTACTATGCTAAATATGCTAATTTTAATAACATTGAGAAATAAGACCACATAAACATGGAACTACTGACAATTTAAAGTTAGATAACTGCATCATTATGTAACTAAGTATTTACAGGAGTTAAATATCTTAAACTAACTTCAATACATATAGGGCATTTCAGAAATAGGAAGAAATATACTATAAACCCCTATGGTGCCATTGCTTGAGATACTGACATACTATGCTCTCTTGTATTGAAAAGAAATATTCAAAAATTCAGATACTGACATACTATGACTAATGTAAAGAATATATACAGTTCTTGAAAAAACTGCCTATTTTGTGCAGGAAATGATCACAATAGATTGCAAATAGAAGTGACAAAAAAGGCAAATTATTGATCAGAAACCGTAAAATGAGGTCATTGCCTTTTTATTGGAATAAAACTGATTACTTAAATTGGATAAGACTTTGTATTAAGTTCAGAAACAGGAACAAATAATTTCATTCATTAGTTGCAGGAACTTCGTGAACCAAAATATGAATGTGAGGTAGCACTCAAGATTTCACAGATGAGGTGCATCACAACAATAGAAAATACTGGATAAAAAACTACTTTTAGCGTGTAGTAACTTTGCTGTATACATGCCTGTTTGGGCCGCTTTGACTTTACTTTGATAACTTTTCAGGAGGTTGAGCAACTCTGAACTGCTATAGAAAAAGAAGTTTTCAAGATTGAGGTATTGCACATTATACTCCATAATTTAGAAATTTGGATTGTAATAAAGTTTCTCGTACATGATTTTGTTAGCCACCATGAAGCTACTGTTACTAATGTTTATGCACTTAACTCTACAGAGTACACATGTATTCTGTCTAAGATAGTTTTCATTGTGATCCTTCATGGTAGAGTTACAGAATCTTGGATGAAGATTATAAAGCAAGGTAATGAAAGGTGTCATACTTGACTTGTTGCTTTCTGTTATCAAGAAAGAAATATTGCAATATCAGTAACAAATTTACAGGAAAAAATTAAAAGAACTGGTGTTTTCTGCAGGGAATGATCTCCCAGAAAAAGATATCAATAGGCATTCAAGGTGTCAAGATGAAATATAGGAGGCACTCAAGGTGTCATGGATGAAATACATGGAATCAACAACAAATTCAAGGTTAATACATATAGCAACTTGAACAGAGTTACCTTTAAATAAAAACATAAATAGGAACATAAATTAAATAACTGTAAGAACATATATATCAGAAACTGAAAACAATAGATTAATAATAAACAACAAAATGCATAAAAGAATAGATAAAGAACAAATAGGAAGAGATACATTAAGAAGAAAGAGTGGAATTGCAGAGGAGAATAGATAGGAAACAAACTGAACTAAATTTCTATTGCTGATTCTGTGGAATGATTTCGGTTGAGAGAAGAAGGTGAGTGATTGTGGGAGTGTCAGGACAGGGTATTTATAGAGCTATCCTAGTCAGCATACCAATTTTAAGATTATGTAGGTTCCCAAAAAAGACACAATTATGAGAGTCCTTTCACGTAAAATCAGAATAAATATATCAGTTTAATAAAAACTAATTTATAAATAACTGGTGAAATAATTATACATTTACATTTAAGCTATTATTAATATTCGGTTGATTCATTAATAGTAATAGGTTAAATATTACCGAAGTCTATTGTCTAAAATTCGACCCATTTAAGTCCATAAGTTTGCAAGCATATATTCATTTAAGGCTCATTTCATATCTCCTATTAATAACTTATGTTTTGTTATATATAGGTGGCTTTTTCAATTGAAAAAGAGAAAACAAAACCCTAAAACACTACAACCGCCTCTGACTCTTGAATCTGCAGCAAAAGGAGAGAGAAAAACCCTAGAAAGATATAAAGATTACAGAAACAGCATGCGGCTAGAACCTACACTACTGCATCAACATCTAACACAAAAGGTATGAAAATAAAAACTTTCAGTCACAGATTCGAATATCATTCTAATGGGTGCACCGTTCACATTAATCCCCTATGCCAAAATCTTTTCTACAAATTGTATCATCTGTGTCTAGATTTTTAAGAGCATGGTTCGAATAAACTTGTTTAAGTTTCAATCAGTTTCAAGTTAATAATACAATGTTACTTTCCTAAGCCTAATGCACATTAGGGTTTAAAGATTTTTAGTAGTCATTTTCAAATAGAATTAGTAATCTTTTGCAGATATTAACTCCATAATTTTTGCAAGTAAGATTATCGTATATAGACTGTCCAATTTCTCTCATTTTATGTTCAGAAACGATCTAATTTTCATGCAATTGTCTGTATAGAAATGCTTTGTAGCAAAAGTGGTTGTATTAGTAAATAAATTTTGGATTTATTTGATAGAGATGTTTAAAACATGAATACTATTAACATGTTAAATGTTTTTTCATGAACAAAATGCATTGGAAACATAAATGATCAGTTACAGCCTGGTAGAATGGAACAAATATAGTACTCCCTCCGTCCCGTGCTACTCGCACGTTTGCTTTTCGGCTCGTCACAAAGTCCTTACACTATTTATAATTTAAGTTAGAATTAATGCACTTAATTAATATGTTAGTTTAAGTTAAGAGCTCTTTTATTAAGTGATGTCTCATTACACCTAAAATTCTTTTTTAATTACACAAAAAAATCAATCCCAAATTTACGGCCTAAAATGAAAAGTGCGAGTAGCATGGGACGGAGGGAGTATATTGTAGTAATATAATAGTGTTTCATAGATACACCCACGTCTCTATGCATATATTCTATTATATTTTCAGGTACACTACACCTGAATCAAAGCAGCTTTGGAAAGACCGAAAAATTTACACAGCAACACATCTCATCAAAAAAACTAGATCTAATGGCCCAGATTTGATCTCTAGTTCGGTCTTTAAAATTGGTTCGACATTGATCACAACTCTATATATATATATGCTCTTAGGGTCCTGTTAGGTTGAGATTTTTTAGCTTAATTGAGAATTGAGATGTGTATAATTGACATGAATTGTATATGTAGTTGATATTATATATGTGTAGTTGATATGAATTGTATATGTAGTTGACATGAATTATATATATAGTTGACATGAATTGTATATATAGTTGACATTAATTATATATAGTTGAAAAAAGATTTGAAAAAAAGTTAAAAAATATTTATTAAATAAAATGTACCATGAAATTACCATTCTACTATTTCATAATTAATTAATCTAAAATTATTTTTAAGCTGACAAATTCTGAATCACTTATTTAATAAAATTATGCTAGAAAATCTCCATTGATCACGCACCCATCCTCTTATAATTATAAGATACACCTCACCATCTGCTCCGATAGTGTGTAGGGTTTATAACTTTACAAGTCGACGCCGACATTTTTCTCAATATGTCTCATTGTTTCGCATGAAATTTAAATCCAATCACATAATTTTTTTTTGATTTTAGGTGCTTTTGATCAAAACAGATAGCAACCTTTTAGATTTTTTTTGAGCTGTGTGCGTCAGAGAGAGAGAGGGAGGGTTTTTGGATTTATATATGACGGCGACGGAGACGATGATCAGGTCGAACGGGGCGGCCCCCCTTGAGCCGGAATCCGATTCAGCGCTGTTCCATAGGAGTATTGATTTCCATCAGGCGAGGAAGCATTACAATGGGTTTGGAAACGAAAGCAGCAGTGATTTTAAGCTGGTGACGCTGAACCCTACATCCGGAGGGCTCAAGCCTTCTGGTTTGGAAAAGATAACCGAAAAATCATCGGAGATTTCTGAGGCTGGGTTGGATCCTGAGCTCAGTTTCGAGATTACATTCCGCAGAATTGTGAGTTTCTTAATAATGTGCTTAAAATATGTATACTCGTTATTTAAATTTTCTGGTTGTCTATATTGTGCAATGTGGTTTATAGTGATATTTAAATTTTTAGAAGAATTATCTTCCAGTAATTTGATGTGATGGGATGAGAATCATGAGGCCATCCTTAACGCTGTTCCCCACCGTTCCTAAACCGTTCCTTAAACTACTATTTGCGGGCCCCGCTGTACTTTTTTACTCCATTCCTTAACTAAGGAACGAAACCTGCAACCCTCCGTTTCTTATCCGTTCCTTAAATTACTATTCATTCAATTTCATTTTTTATTTTTATTTCCAACCCAATTCAATTAAAACAAACACATTTCATTAAAATTAAAATAACATTACAACTTAAAATTCAAAAAAATAGAAAAGACATAATTAAAATCCTAAAAAAATAAAAAATGACATAATTAAAAATACAATTTTATAGAGACAACCAAGAATGAGTTTGTCCCACATCGAAAGTGGAACATGAAACATTCAAGGATCAAGGATGTCTCTATAAAATAGAGACAACTAAGAATGAGTTTGTCCCACATCGAAAGTGGAACATAAAACATTCAAGGATGTCCCTATAAAATAGAGATAACCAAGAATGAGTTTGTCCCACATCGAAAGTGGAACATAAAACATTCAAGGATGTCTCTATAAAATAGAGATAACCAAGAATGAGTTTATCCCACATCGAAAGTGAAACATAAAACATTCAAGGATGTCTCTATAAAATAGAGATAACCAAGAAAACATTCAAGGATGTCTCTATAAAATAGAGATAACCAAGAATGAGTTTGTTTCTTGTCCCACATCGAAAGTGGAACATGAAACATTCAAGGATCTCTCTATAAAAGAGAGACAACCAAGAATGAGTTTCATAAATTCGCAAGCCCATCAAATATATATGGGCTAATACGAATTTCTAGTATTCATTTATTTGTAAAAATTGTTTTTAAATATAAAAAACAATTTTTATAAATAAAAAATATTTTTTTAAAAATTCATTTTTTAAAAAAATGAATTTATTGCGTCAGCGTGACGACGCCCACTCGCGGGCGGGCGAGTGGGCGTCACGCACGACGCAGGGCGAGCCACGTCGCCGAAGCGCGTGGCGGCACGGACCGTGCCGCGGGTCGTGCCGTCGGCACCCGGCACGGCTTGGGAACGACACGGAGACGGAACGCACCTCCGCAGCGCGTCGCGCGCCGGTTCCGTTCCGCCGGCACGAAACGCGGAACGCGGGCGGCCCGCGTTGTGGGTGCTCTGAGATAGAAACCTAATTGCATAGTTCTTGTTTCACGTAAATGGAAAGTTCATATTTGGTACCAATTGGAGAAAGGAAATTGTACATGTCACCATTATGCTAAGTTTGCCCTGAATTTATCTTTTCAGTGTTGCATGGAATCTTCTGCATCTTTTCCTCCCAGCACACCATGCTTGTGTCTGCTTCTGGTTATTTTCTTTTAAGAATGCATTTTATCTTCACATCAATGCTGAAAGTATAAAATGAGCAATGCTTCAAAGGTTACTTTAAAATGGATTCTTCCTGTAATGTAACAGACCAGCAGTCATGCGTAGGAATGCTCCTACCGGCTTCACTTTGCAGGGAGTGGGACAATGCCGACCCTAATGCACTTATATCATGGGCTCCCATTTTGCTTCTTTAAATTTGTGATGACTTTCAAATGTTATCCCTTGACATCTGTAGTAATGCTCCTACCAGCTCTGATTAAAAATTCTCCTAAACTTGACTGATCAAAATTAAGTTCCTAAAGGAGGAGCTTAATTCCAAAAATTAATAAAAGGAACTAGGTCCCTGCTTCACCTACCTAGTTTCACTTGTCTATTGATGAGGCTGTTAGGGGTTTTGTTCTTTACTGCACTTTGAGTCCTATCTATTGTGATCTACAGTTTTGAATTCTTCTTTATGGATTCACATAGCATGTAAAAGGCTCAAACTTCAATTTCAGGGTGCAGGTTTGCGTAACCTCGGAAACACTTGTTTCCTTAATTCAGTACTGCAATGTCTGACCTATACTGCACCATTAGCCGCCTATCTTCAAAGTGGGAAGCATCAAAATTCTTGTGAGTCTTCCTCATTTTATCAATTGATCTATCACATTAGTTTCCTATCTGAAAAAAATGACCGGGCAGATATTTTTTGTAACTCATTTTCTAATACTCGTATTTGTTTATTCTGACCTATAATTTATGAAGGTTGTACTGCGGGGTTTTGTGCGTTGTGTGCTATCCAGAAACATGTTAGCCGAGCTCTGCAGTCAAGTGGGAGAATTCTAGAGCCCAAGGATCTTGTTTCGAACTTAAGATGTATCCTATCAATGAGATGTGCTTTGCATTGCATTCGATTCAGATTGAAAGTTGCAATCACTCTACCAACCCTTGCTATGAATCTATCCCGTCTCCGTAAATTCTCTATTCACTAATTATATGCTTACCAATGTTATTACTATTATTCTAAAACTTATCTAATGAAAATTCATTGATTGTTTAATTTGCTTTTGACCTTGAAGGATGCTGTACTGGCTTTTCTCTGTTACTGATCCAAGTTAAGCACATATGTTTGCTTCTTTGCTCTACTGTACTACAACTTATCTCCCTCTGTTAGCCTACTCCAATAAGGGCATGACCCTATAATCTAGCATACATGTATAGGCATATCATTTTTAAAAACTTTTGCCAGGTCCTACTGATGATGCTGCTCATTTCATATTCTTAAAGTATTTAATGTGAAAGTAGTCGTTTAGAGTCTCCTAGCATCACATAACCATACACATTGTTGCCTCTTTCCTTCTTAAGTTTGAGTCCTTAATCAAAATATTAGGCATATCTCGGAGTTTTCGAAATGCCAGGCAAGAAGATGCCCATGAGTATATGGTGAATTTGCTTGAATCAATGCACAGGTGCTGCTTACCATCTGGAGTGCCAAGTGAATCTCCTAGTGCTTATGAGAAAAGCTTAGTCCACAAGATATTTGGTGGTCAATTGCGTAGTCAGGTACTTTTGTGGCTGATGCATTATTTTCTTGTTGTACTGAAGTTGAGGCTCTCAGTCTTTTTTTGTTTTGCTTCTGTGCTAATTATACTTTGTCATTTCCCAGGTGAAATGCATGCAGTGCTCCCACTGCTCAAACAAATTTGATCCATTCTTGGATCTAAGTCTAGAAATACATAAATCAGACTCATTGCATAAAGCACTTGCTCATTTCACCAGCAGAGAACTGTTAGATGGAGGTGCTAGGGAATATCTGTGTGATCAATGTAAGGAGAAAGTAAAGGCTTCCAAGCAACTAACAGTTCAAAAGGCACCCCTAGTACTTGCTGTTCACCTGAAGCGTTTTAGTTCATATGCTCCTGGCCAAAAAGTTGATAAAAGAGTTGCTTTTGAACCTACCTTGGACTTGAAACCTTTCGTCTCTGACCCCTATGTAAGTTCTACTCTTATTTTTTTTATGATGTTCTCGGCCAATTTGATATCTTAATCTTTTTGTTCATCTATTGCTCCTACTACCATGTTCCTGCTCATCCTCCTGTTTGGGTCTTTTCTTCCTTGTAGAGCCTCAGTTCTATATAGCTGTTTATTCATTGCTGTCCGAGTTAAGTTATAATGAGCTTGTTTTCCCTCACCTCCCCCCTCCCCAATTATGTTTGTTCTCTATTAAATGCCTTCAATTTGTTATTTTCGTCATATTTTCTTACAAGATTTGTAATCAAGGGCAAATCTTTTTAAAACAGTTCTTTTGAGATTACCACTGGTGTAACTTGCCACCCTGGACATCCTGGCCTATGTGCATGCATTCTGATATTATGTTTTTTTTATGTAACAACTTCAGGATGGGGATCTAAAATACACTCTTTATGGAGTTCTTGTTCATTATGGTTGGAGCACTCATTCTGGCCATTATTACTGCTTTGTTCGCACATCAAGTGGCATGTGGTATTCCCTTGATGACAATCAGGTATGAGAAGATGGCTGTTACTTTTGATGTGGGGATTTTTAGTAATTCTAGTAAGTTCTTCAGTTAAAATGCCTGTGCCCCTCTGCTGTAATATGGTTCAGAACTTCAGATACAAACCTCTTCCATTTCTATTTGCAAACTTATTTTAGTTGTGAGTTGAGACTTAATTCCGGGTTCCATCATTTTGACATTTAATAGGTTGTCCAAGTTAATGAGAGGAAAGTTCTGGAACAGAAGGCCTATATGCTTTTCTATGTTCGTGATAGGAAAGACGTTGGTACAGAGAATCATGTTAATACCTTTCAGCAAGATAAAGATAACATGGTGATGAATGCTATTGGAAATGTAGCATATTCAAATTTGAACATGGAATTGAAAGAGAAAATCCAAATTGGCTCAAATGAGAGAGAGTTAAATGGCTCTTCAGCTTTATCCGGGAGGATAGCACCAGCGACAGATCTACCTAATGGCAAGTTGACAGTGGAGCCTTTAGACCTTGCGATAAATGCCAAGTGTGCATCAATGAAGCCACCAACACAGTCTCAGCTGAAGGAAGATTCTCCAATGAAATTAAATTCAAGCGTTAATGGTTCTGGTGGTGCTTCAAGTGGAGGTTATGTTGCAACCTGTCACAACATCTTGAGTATTGTAGAAGAGCATAGTACAAGTTCTATTGTATTATCTGTTGCCATGCCGTCAGGCTGCAAGGATAACGACAAGGTAAAACCTAGCGAATCAGCTCAGAAGGCACCGGACAGCGCTGTGCTCAGCAGATTATCTGGAGATCAATGCAAAATGGATGCCCCCATTTCTGAAACGGTATTTTGCTCGTATATAGTCTGTTAGGTTAATGGCATTATTTTAAATAAATACTGTTATTTTTTGCATTTTTGCTTTCTCTCATTGCTTCTTTTCATCTTTCATCCACTCAGAATGCTAGCACCAAAAGTTTGCCCGTGGGAGCAATTGACGAACCAGAGAAAAACATTTGTGATGGGCGGGCACCTGTCTCCTCTTGCATTGATGCTTCCTCCATGAAGGCTGTAGGCCCAAATACTGATATAACTGTTGAAAATGGGCAAAGACTGGATGTGCATTCCAAGGTATCAAACTTACCTGCAGCCACCACTGAGCCTGTCTCTTATTGCATTGAAGCTTCCACCATGAAGGCTGTTGGTCCAAATACTGATGCAACTGTTGAAAATGGGCGAAGACTGGATGAGCAGTCCAACTTATCAAATTCACCCGCAGCCACCACAGAGCCTGTCTCCTCTTGCATTGAAGCTTCCACCATGAAGGCTGTTGGTCCAACTACTGATGTAACTGTTGCAAATGGGCAAAGAATGGATGTGCAATCCAAGTTATCAAACTTACCTTCAGCCACCACAGAGCCTGTCAGACTCAGGATAACAAAGAAGAAAAGCCAGGATCTTAAAGTAAAATGGAAGCTCATGAAGTATCAGGCAGTTGCTGCATCACTCAGCTCTAACATTGTATTAGGTGTGGGCCTCTGCTTAAAAATTAAAAAGCACAAGAAGAAACTGAAGAAAACGCATAGTTCTATGCTGAAGAAGTCTCCTGGTCTGAAGGTTATTTTGATTGAGAAAGCCTTACCATCAAAGGTGGGGCAACCTGCGTCTGTAGAAGCAATTCCTCCTGCTGTTGACCAATCAACCTGCTCTCGTAAAAAGAAAGGCAAACGTGTTTCAGATGGGCAAAACCACAACCCAAGCATACAAAACACTATTAGTGATAGTAGCATATTAGGTGCTGCTACTGATAAGGACTTCAGAGAGAGAATTCTTGTCGATGAATCCACAGTTTCTGCTGGAAAGCAGCTTGATACAAGGCACTCTACTGCTCAAGGAACTGGGATATCTCAAGAGCACCAAAGAGAATTGAGGCAAAATGATATCATGAACATGCTTACCAGGGGCTTAGATGAGACAACCGGTAATGACCAGTTTTTGTGATTTTTTACGAACTAACAATAATTTTCATTTATTTTCATTTATTTTCTTAAGTCTGTGTGCCTGATTGCAGTTGGTCGCTGGAAAGATAATGGTGCTGCACTATATACTAAATCTAAAACAAGAGCACCTGGGACTGCGCAGATCGGTTGTATTGGGAATGAGTGGTAAGCAATCTCACACTTACCGAAAGCTTTTGTAGACGAAAGCTCAACTGTTAGATCATCTTGAAAATCTTGTTTAAGCCTGCCCATCGCTTCAATACAATAATTTATCCTTATAGATATGACAACCATTTTAGCATCTTCCCATGGAAGATGAAGTTTATTCAGTTCTTAAGCACACTTATGTAATGGTTGCAACATCCCTCATTGACAGGGATGAGGAGTATGACAGAGGAAAGAGAAAGAAGATAAGGCTTCCTGCTGTTAGCTTTGATGGACCAAATTTGTTCCAAGAAATTGCAGACAAAAGATTGAAAACAAAGAGATTGAAGCTTGAGAGATCCAGAGATGGGAACCAGCCATTTAGGATATGATGATAATTGGGAGGGGGGGGGGGGGGGTGTCTTGACATTCCATGGAAGATAAGCTTACATTTACTGTGTAGTCCTAATGCGGTTATCATGATTTTTGCTGTTGAGGTGGTGTCACAAGGCTTCCAAAGACCAGAATTCTGCAATTTTTTATTGGCTTCTATTCATAAGTAAGAACTTCTGGTGATGTATTCATTTCCTGCTTTCAGCTTCATTTTGAGAAGAAGCTGGAAGAGGGTAGGTAGGGTCTATAGGGTGAGAGTGAGTGAAATTGTATAAGCCGTGTCCTTACAATTGCGTAATGTTCAACTGACTCCCTCAAACAGTCAAACTGTTCATCTATGTACAAAGGTACAATGGCATGAATTGATTTACTTCTAAACGCTGTACTTCAGATTACAGAACAAATACTAGTATATAGTTTAACTAAAGAAAAGTCCAACAGTCCAATTTGGACTCTGATATTGATTCACTTGACTCGGAACTACTAAATGTTCAAATATTGGATTTTGCCTAACCTCAGTTCGAGACCTATCCGGACGGTTTGGATCCCCTGTTGTGTATTCTCCAACGGTTTGGGTCCCCTGCTGTGCATTCAACCATAAGAGGGGATGTTGTTACATACACACTACTAATATATTGATAAGTATTAATGTTGTAACAGCATCCATCTGAATGCACAACAGGGATCCAAACTCCTACTATAAAGTCTCTCTAACTCAAAACTTTAGTTTGATTTTTTTTTGTCAAAAGGATCAAATTTAGGCATACCTTTGGAATCAGTGCATAAACTAAACTTAGCAAGCAAAATTCATTCCAGTGATGACCAATTTTTATTTTTGATTTGTTCCAATTATGGTGACTCATTACTAAAAATAAAAATATATTTATTTCTATTTTATTCATTTTCTCATTTTATTCTCTCCACTTAACACAAAATAAAATTATATGAAATCTCATGCCGCTCAAGGAAGGGATTATTTTCCTTGGGACGGAGGGGTAACACTAGAATATGGAATGCAAGAAAGGGATGGCTCACATGATCACACCTTTCTACCTGAAGTGAGAACAACTCTAGGATAAACACCTAGAGAAAGTGTGTCCAGAGGTGTACTAGTAGTAGAGATCCCACAAGTAGTGGTTTTAGCTATAGTTAATCGTTGATTACCATTGATAAAGCGCTGACCACATAAAATATCATATCTTGCTGAAATAGAGATGTCTGCAAAACGAAAATAGATAACGGTATTCTGTTGAGAGAAAAAACTAAAACTAAAAAAAATAAAAAGAAGAAAAAATCATTTTTATTTTTTGTAAAAAACAATAATAAATTATGTAAATAAAACTTAAAAAATAAAGCTTCCCCACCGACGACAACAAATACTTGTGGCGATTTTTAAGGTGTAAATATGCAGCACAGGTTCACATAAGCAAGTTATAATTATAGCAAAAATACTATTGTTTCTTTGTTTTGGCTAAGTTGAGTCGTATTCATTTTTAGTAATGTATGTCTCAACCAAGTTGAGTCATTTCTTGTTTTGGCTAAAATCAAAATATTTAATCACTCTTACTT
Source organism: Salvia splendens (assembly GCF_004379255.2). Classification (NCBI taxonomy): domain Eukaryota; kingdom Viridiplantae; phylum Streptophyta; class Magnoliopsida; order Lamiales; family Lamiaceae; genus Salvia; species Salvia splendens. The sequence continues at coordinate 16,233,086 of NC_056036.1, read as the reverse complement.
TATTTCTTCTTTTACTTTACTTTCTCTTATCTCTCCTACTTTATTCTTTATTCTATTTTAGTTTATCTTTATTTAACTTATTTCACACAATTTCTTAATCCCCATGTCCAAAAGAATTGTCTCAATGTAGTTGGGACTGAGGGAGTATTATTTGTAAGAGAACAATGCCAAAATGCAATAAGCAATTAAATAAAAAAATCTACTCCATCCGTCCCATAAAGATTTTAGCATTTTCCTTTTTCGTCAGTACCATAAAAATATGAGTATTTCTATTTATGGAAAGTAGTGCTCAACTAAATACCTATATATATATAGAGAGAGAGAAAGAGAGAGAGAGAGAGTAGTGATATAGGGCAAGTGCCCATTAACTACATAACTAGAGAACAAATCACAGCCACAAGATCAAGAAAATCAAGGGCTAGTATTAATACATGTAATTTTCGAATTTAAAGGAGAAATTAGTTCCCTCTATCACAAATTTACTTCACAATAACAAGGCAGGGGTATAATGGTCATTGCACAACCAAAAGTACGTCATTGGCAAATTCAATTCATTTGAACAAGAAACCGCGTTCTTCTCCTCTTCTCATCTTCTCTCTTCTGCAAAATTAAACCGCGATTCAACCTCGCCGTTGCCTTTGCCATCGCCATCGCCATCGCCATCGCCGTCGCCGTAGCCGTCGCTGTCCAGTCGTCAACATCCAGTCCTTCGTCGAACAAATGACTACAAATCAAAGAGATTTTTCGAAATGTAAATTTCCTACTGATTAACATTTATTTGTAGGTTTGATTTTAGAACTGATTTAGATTTGAATTTTTTGTAGCTTTTGAACGTACGAAGAAAAATGCAACCGGAAGTTCCGGTTGTATACACCAAGGTTCCAACCGTGAGTCATTCCTACTATTTTTTAATTTTAATATACAATATTTTCGTGTATTGTGATTTATACAACCGTAGTTTCTGTGGTTAGAGTGATTTATACAACCGTAGTTTCTGTGGTTAGAGTGATGTGATCTAACCGTGGAACACATCAGTGATGTATTTTGTTAACATCAGTGAAGTGAAAGCATGTTTATAGTGATGTGTCCCAGGGTTAGAATGATGTTTCTTTGATATTTTGTTATAGTGATGTATTTTGTTAACATTAGTGAAGTGAAAGCATGTTTATAGTGACGTGTTCCAGGGTTAGAGTGATGTTTCTGTGATATTTTGATATAGTGATTTATTTTATTAACATCAGTGAAGTGAAAGCATGTTTATAGTGATGTGTTACAGGGTTAGAGTGACGTTTCTTTGATACTTTGCTACAGTGATGTATTTTGTTAACATCACTGAAGTAAAAGCATGGTTATAGTGATGTATTCCAGGGTTAGAGTGATGTTTCTTTGATATTTTGCTATAGTGATGTATTTTGTTAACATCAGTGAAGTGAAAACATGATTATAATTATGTGTTCCAGGGTTAGAGTGATGTTTCTGTGATATTTTGATATAGTGATTTATTTTGTTAACATCAGTGAAGTGAAAACATGTTTATAGTGATGTGTTCCAGGGTTAGAGTGACGTTTCTATGATACTTTGCTACAGTGATGTATTCTGTTAACATTAGTGAAGTAAAAGCATGGTTATAGTGATGTGTTCCAGGGTTAGAGTGATGTTTCTTTGATATTTTGCTATAGTGATGTATTTTGTTAACATCAGTGAAGTGAAAACATGATTATAATGATGTGTTCCAGGGTTAGAGTGTTGTTTCTGTGATATTTTGATATAGTGATGTATTTTGTTCACATCAGTGAAGTAAAAGCATGGTTATAGTGATGTGTTCCAGGGTTAGAGTGATGTTTCTTTGATATTTTGCTATAGTGATGTATTTTGTTAACATCAGTGAAGTGAAAACATGGTTATAGTGATGTGTTCCAAGGTTAGAGTGATGTTTCTGTGAGTTTTTGCTACAGTGATGTATTTTGTTAACATCAGTGAAGTGAAAGCATGGTTATAGTGATGTGTTCCAGGGTTAGAGTGACGTTTCTTTGATATTTTGCTATAGTGATGTATTTTGTTAACATCAGTGAAGTAAAAACATGGTTATATTGATGTGTTCTAGGGTTAGAGTGATGTTTCTTTGATATTTTGCTATAGTGATGTATTTTGTTAATATCAGTGAAGTCAAAACATGGTTATAATGATGTGTTCCAGGGTTAGAGTGATGTTTCTGTGATATTTTGCTATAGTGATGTATTTTATTAACATCAGTGAAGTGAAAACATGGTTATAGTGATGTGTTCCAGGGTTGGAGTGATGTTTCTTTGATATTCTGCTATAGTGATGTATTTTGTTCACATCAGTGAAGTAAAAGCATGGTTAGAGTGATGTGTTCCAGGGTTAGAGTGATGTTTCTGTGATATTTTGCTATAGTGATATATTTTGTTAACACCAGTGAAGTGAAGACATGGTTATAGTGATGTGTTCCAGGGTTAGAGTGTTGCTTCTGTGATATTTTGATATATATGATGTATTTTTATCATATCCATGAAGCTGCTGCAGCTTCTACTGAAATAAGGTCGAAGAATCGGGAAGATGAGCCTCGAAAACAAGTTACTACTACTTCTCCTGAAATGAGGTCTAAGAATAAACATGATAGGCCACAAAAACAAAAACCACAGAGCGAGTTATTTAATTATTTGGTATCTTAGTGAAATATATTATGTATATGGTAGAGTCATTCATGTATAATTTTGAACTATGTTAAGTGTGTATTCATGAATTTGACCAATTTTTTTGTATTATGTCTTCCAGCCTCAAAGCATGGGAGGTCACAAACTAATGATGAAGAAGAACAGCCTGCTAGAAAGAAACAAGCTAAAGGAAATAGAAAAATGGTTTGTTATGAACAGTTTAAAATCAGAAGACCTAAACTAGTTGTAAAGATAGGGGTGAAAGTTCTTGTTGATGCCATTGAGAAAATGAACTCAAAACAAAGTCATTCATGTATAATTTTGAACTATGTTAAGTGTGTATTCATGAATTTGACCTTTTTTTTTGTATTATGTCTTCCAGCCTCAAAGTGTGGGAGGTCACAAACCAATGATGAAGAAGAACAACCTGCTAGAAAGAAACAGGCTAAAGGAAATAGAAAAATGGTTTGTTATGAACAGTTTAAAATCAGAAGACCTAAACTAGTTGTAAAGATAGGGGTGAAAGTTCTTGTTGATGTCATTGAGAAAATGAACTCAAAACAAATAGCTGCTCTGGAAGAGATGGGGTTTGGGCAGCTTGTACATTTGAAGATCAGAAGTATTCCTGCTGAAATCGCATTTTCACTTCTCGAAAAGTTTAATCAAGACAACTGCTCCAGAATAAAACTTATTGATGATCAACCATTACACATCATTGAGGAAGATGTGCATGCTACTTTGGGACTGCCAAGAGGAGAGCTGGGGATAAATAGGGAAAAGAAGCATGACGTAAATGATGTTATGAAGACCATTGCAAAGGCTAAGAAGAAGGACAAATTTTCAATAAACCCAACTGATTTGCAAGAGCAACTTGATAGTGATCTAGATGGTGGTGAGTGGTTTAAGAAAATTTTTCTTATTTTGTTGGACAATGTTCTGATCTCACCAGCTGCAAATGGAAAATGTCTTGAACGTATTTTGGACGCTATTGGCAACATTTCCAATGTGAGGCAGTACAATTGGTGCAGCTACGTTTTGGATATGCTAATCACAGCACATGATAGCTGGAAAGTCAAGAACAAATCCATTTCATTCACTAGACCCATCACTTTCCTATTGGTAAGTTTTCTATTTTAAGCACTCCTTTATAGTGAAGTAAAAGCATGCTTAGAGTGAAGTAATTTAAGGTTAGAGTGAAGTGTTTGTGATGCATTTTATTATTGATCTGTTTTTGCAGGCTTGCTACGTAGATATGGTTGTCTACCGTACGAGGTTAGTGGTTAGAAGATTCCCCACTGTCCGGAACTGGAAAACATCCCTTCTTAAGGAGAGAGGTCAGATGGAATTCAATGATGGAGGTATCATTGGCAGAGGAAGCGTAGAAAGTATTATCGACCCGGTCTCCATTGAAGCTTTATACGTCAACAAGGATTCAATCACTGTCACTGCCTCTGTCCCTTCCACTACCACTGGAAATACTCTGCCAATAGCCGAAGCTCCTTCCACTGGAAATACTCTCCCAGTAGCCGAAGCTCCTTCAACTGATGAAGCTCCTTCGTCAGATGAAATCAAAAATTCAATAAGGGAGGCTGCAACTGCTATTACAAAAATGACGAAGTATATGAAGGATGCTCCGGCAAGTAGCAATGACGCCAATTGCTTCAAAGTTGCAGCCATAAATGCACTAAAGATGGTGGGTGTGGAGGTTGATCAAGGAGACCAAGCTGTGTCAAATCCAATTGACAACATGACACAAGCTATGGAAGAGGATCAAGAAGATGATCCAGAATGGATTGATCTCATGGAAAAAAAGATGCAAGCCCATGATGAAAAGTATAAATTAGTGACCGAAGGCACATCAATTTTGCCAGATATTAACTTAGGAAAGAAACCAGTAAGGTGAAGAGTTGTAACAGAAACCATGGATATTGTAAACAATTAGATTGTGGTCTGTTGTGTTTTAACACTTGACATTTGATTCAGAGTGAACTAAAAACAGTTTGTATGATGTTGTGTACTAATTCATAATATTTTTTTACTTTTTTGAGTTTTTATTCTTATGGTACATTACATTTCACTATTTGCTGGAGACAAATGAATTTTGTGAAGATGTAGCTAAAGCAGCATCACAAAACACACAGTTGAAGGTATAAAAACATGCTTAGAGTGACGTGTTCCAGGGTTAGAGTAATGTTTCTTTGAGTTTTTGCTATAGTGATGTATTTTGTTAACATCAGTGAAGTGAAAACATGGTTATAATGATGTGTTCCAGGGTTAGAGTGATGTTTCTGTGAGTTTTTGCTATAGTGATGTATTTTGTTAACATCAGTGAAGTGAAAGCATAGTTATAGTGATGTGTTCCAGGGTTAGAGTGATGTTTCTTTGATATTTTGCTATAGTGATGTATTTTGTTAACATCAGTGAAGTAAAAGCATGGTTATAGTGATGTGTTCCAGGGTTAGAGTGATGTCTCTGTCATATTTTGCTATAGTGATGTATTTTATTAACATCAGTGAAGTGAAAACATGGTTATAGTGATGCGTTCCAGGGTTAGAGTGATGTTTCTTTGAGTTTTTGATATAGTGATGTATTTTGTTAACATCAGTGAAGTAAAAGCATGGTTATAGTGACGTGTTCCAGTGCTAGAGTGATGTTTCTGTGATATTTTGCTATAGTGATGTATTTTGTTAACATCAATGAAGTGAAAGCATGTTTATAGTGATGTGTTCAAGGGTTAGAGTGATGTTTCTGTGATATTTTGCTATAGTGATGTATTTTGTTAACATCGGTGAAGTGAAAACATGGTTATAGTGATGTGTTCCAGGGTTAGAGTGATGTTTCTTTGATATATGCGTATAGTGATGTATTTTGTTAGCATCAGTGAAGTAAAAACATGTTTATAGTGATGTGTTCCAGGGTCAGAGTAATGTTTCTTTGATTTTTTGTTATAGTGATCTATTTTCATTTATTATTATGAAAATAGGACGACATTGTGGATGCACAAATTGCATCTGCAATAGAAGCGTGCATGTCGCTAGGTGATGATGACGACTATGTTCAATCAGAATTGAAAGAATCTAGCCAAAATCCTTCGACCGAATTAATAGTTTACGATCCGGACCTTGTAAGTGTACTACAATGATATATCTCATTCATTCACCAACACTTTTAACTCACATCAAGTCAACTATGTCTTATATAGTGAAGTATATACACAATACAATAAAGTTTTCATCTTACTCTTGCCCTGACAGACAAGTGCTGGGATTGAACAAATGGAGGTACGTTCAAAAGCCGAGAAGAGAATATCCGCTGCATTGCGATCTCCATTCCGTGAAAGAGTGGTTCACGCAAAAACAAAGTTTACCTTGAAAGAGTCACAAATCATTTTGTGGATTATGACAACATATGAATTAGATGAGTAATATTTATATTATAGTTCTGATTTAGAAGAAAAAATATACAAAAGATGTGCTAACACACACATGTTTGAATAGGGACAAAATATTGTATGATGATGATGTCGTAATGGTAACAAAAAGAGAATTCTGTTCACTGTTGCCACATACGCTAATCGAAGTGGGTGTGATCAACGCGTGGGCTTCTTATGTGAATAACATGGAAGAATACATGGCTCTATCTTCATCGAGGCGCCTCTTTTTCACAACATACCCATCCGTAAGAATAGTATAAATTTTGAAAAATTAACTGCATGGTATATGTTCATTATAAAGCATGTTCACTTCACTATTAATCATATTCACAGATTTGACTTGTCTCATCTTTCAGCTATATACAGTTGTTCACCGGCCTGATGGGGTCGACATCATCACCATAATTGTTAGATTATGTGACAATTTAGAAAATGAGGTCAAACAAATTCCGTATATCAAGTGGGCCGACGTAGATTTGGTAAATACTGAACACCATAGATTCTTTGTTATATTCGCAAATTGTTTTTATTCTGAAATTAATATTATTATTATTATCATTATTATCTTTGTAACTTCATTTAAATTCAATAGTCAGTTCTTATTTTACATTAATATCTTGTTCACTATTTACTTAACTGTTGTATCTATTTACTTCACTATATGATGTTTTCCAAGGTTAGAGTGATGTTTCTGTGATATTTGCGTATAGTGATCTATTTTGTTAACATCAGTGAAGTAAAAACATGCTTAGAGTGATGTGTTCCATGGTTATAGTGATGTTTCTGTGATATATGCGTATAGTGATCTATATTGTGCATATCAGTGAAATAAATACATGCTTAGAGTGATGTTTTCCACGGTTATAGTGATGTTTCTGTGATATTTGGTTATAGTGATCTATTTTGTTAACATCAGTGAAGTAAGTACATGCTTAGAGTGATGTGTTCTTTGATATTTTGTTACAGTGATCTATTTTGTTCACATCAGTGAAGTAAAAACATGCTTAGAGTGATGTATTCCAAGGTTAGAGTGAAGTCTCTTTGATATTTTCTTATAGTGATCTATTTTGTTAACATCAGTGAAGTAAGTACATGTTTAGAGTGATGTGTTCCAAGGTTAGAGTGAAGTCTCTATGATATTTGCTTATAGTGATCTATTTTGTTCACATCACTGAAGTAAGTACATGCTTAGAGCGATGTGTTCCACGGTTAGAATATATTTCACTCTAAGCATGCATAATATACTTCACTATATGCGCAATATACGTCACTGTACTCTCAATATACTTGACTAATATGGAAAAACAATACACTATAATCAATAGTTACTTCACTATAAAGCATATCAATTAATGTTGGACTTGTAAGCAGTAAAACGAATACATATAAAAGTGAACTTATTCGCACTTGAGCTTAACACAAAAACCAAGTTTGCATTGAGATAACATTCACTCAAAAGTGTAATAAAATGAGTCATTAATTCTCTAAAAGGGCTACAAAGTGAACTATTTCTGTCCAAATCCTCACTGCCTCTGATTTGCCTTCTCATTAACCTTTTTGCAGTTCCTAGAATCATGGTGTCCAATCTGATGACAGTTTCCACACTTTCGACCTGGTTTCATTGCTAACTTCATTGCTGACTCCTTCTTCGATTTCTTCCTACTCCCACTTCCCTTTGTACTAACAACATCAGGATGATGAACTTCAATAAAGTTCGAAACTTGTGAGCCATAGAAGTTCTCCATCAATGCTCTCTTCTCTGTCGAAGACAGAACAACACCTTCTCCGAGAAGCTGCTTCTTACCTTCTTCAATAATTGCAGCAAATGCATTGATTTGATCAATGTTACCTTGAATACTTTGTGCTGTTTCAATGAATAATGCATACAAGTTTTTAAATGCAATCTTATTCTTGTCCACAACAAGGTGTATTTCTTGATCATCACAAAAAACTCCATGTATTGGCTTCACAAACTGTGACTTCAACCATCTCCCTCCATGCAACTTCTCGGGTATCAACTTGACAAACTTATATTTCAACACAAAATATATGACTGCACAATAGACCAAGTCTCTCAAACGTTTTGCATCCACACAAATAGGCGTCATCACCAATGGAGTAAGTCACTGACCATGAGTTTGAATCCTTGTCATTTACGTTATATACTTCAATCTCTCTATTGGCAGACACTCCTAGAGTTGCACAAGACAAAGAGAAACATGCATAAACTATCTCTTCTTGAATTGCATTATAAGCACTACCACTATATATCGTTGATGCATGTTTCTCGATTTCCAATTTTGTTCGCAAAATAGGCACTTTTGTTGAATCATAGTATTCAAGCTTTGCGCTATTACTTCTTTGAGTCTCCAGAGCATGGTTATAGTTCATATAAAATAGCATAAGGTTAGCCCAAGACTTTGAGTACCTTTTAAAGAAGCTATTCTGTGATTCTGACAAAGAAGTTGTCTTTATCAACGAACTCATCGAAAAATCGCGGAAAAAGGCTGGAACCCAAAACTTTCTGGATGCAAACATTAATGAAAACCAGTCATTATTGGCCAGCCCATATCTTTCCATTATAGCATGCCAAGTTTCTTCAAATGCATCATGTTCTATCAACTCCGACCATACACATGCATTCGGTTCCTTCTTTAGTTCTTCACTACCAAGCATGTTCTTTGGCAATTTGTCAGCAGCTTTATTCATAACGTGCCACATACACCACCGGTGTCTCGTATTGACAAGGACCTCCTCAATAGCAACTTTCATTCCTAAGTCTTGGTCGGTTACGATGAGTTTGGGAGCCACACCCATACACTTTACAAATTGGTTAAATAACCATGAAAGGAGTTGGCATTTTCCTTGGACAAAAGGCCAGCAGCAAATGTCACAGGGCGACCAGGATTATCCTTGCCCGTAAAATGAGCAAATATCATATAGTACCTACATATTAAAATCACTATAAGTCATGCAGAATATACTTCACTATATGAACAATATACTTCCCTAAAATGAAAAACAATTAACTATAAGCATGCATAAATATACATCACTGTAATGCACAATATACATCACTATATGCCCAATATACTCCATGTTAAGGCATGCTCAATACACTTCACTGTAAGCATATTGTAGTTCACTAATTGCTCAATATACTTCCCTAAAATGAAAAACAATTCACTATAAGCATTCAGAAATATACGTCACTGTAATGCACAATATACATCACTGTAATACACAATATAACATCAATGTATTGTACAATATACATCACTATATGCTCAATATACTCCATGTCAAGGCATGCTCAATACACTTCACTGTAAGCATATTGTAGTTCACTAATTGCTCAATATACTTCCCTAAAATGAAAAACAATACACTATAAGAATGCAGAAATATACATCACTGTAATGCAGAATATACTTCAATGAAGTGAAAAATAATAATTAGTGTGCACATACCTATTTGTTGAGTATGTCGTATCAAAAGAAACAATATCACCATACAAATGATAGTTTCTCTTGGCAGTAGGATCACACCAAAACAAACGTGTCAGTCTATCTTTTGAGTTGACCTCATATTCATATGTAAATGCACCACAAATTTCCTTCTTCCTGCGCATCTCATTTAATAGCATGTGCGCATCAGCTCCTTCTACGTATGCTCTAAGGTCACGTCTGTAGTTGTGCACTTCTAAAACAGTACACCCTACATAATCTAATCCACCAAGCACTTCCTTAAGTAAGCTAAAACTTAAAGTTGGACCAATGTTTGCATTAGCGCAATCAAGGATGAATTTCTGATGGACTAAATCCAAATTGCGGTTCAACTTCATAAAATGCTTATGGCGTTCCTCAACCATCTCGTGATTATGTTCTTCAACAAAACTTTGTATAACATAACCAACACCCATAAAAAACTTCCAAGACACTTTAGCATTACAATAGCACTTAATAGAAGAACGTTTGCGTTTCACCTCAGATTGTTCACTCTTTCTTTGCTTTATACCTTCTCGGCTACACACCACGTAAATCCAAGTAATGACATCTTTTTCCTTTTTCGATCCCTTTCTACGGGTGTCAAACCCAACATATCGAACATAATTGTTGTAGAAGTCCAATGCACGATCAAAGGTCATGAAACTTTGTCCAATTTTTGGTTTCAAATCATTGGAGCATTTTGGTACGTAAACCACTGTAAGAAGAATATACATCACTGTGAGCATATAATAGTACACTAAAATGCATAATATACTTCACTGTAAGCATATAATAGTTCACTATATGTTCTATATACTTCACTACACTGTGATGAGAAAAAATACATTACTCTTAGCATGTTGTTACTTCACTGATGTGAACAAAATAGATCACTATAACCAAATATCACAGAAACATCACTTAACCATGGAAAACATCACTCTAAGCATGTTTTTACTTCACTGATATGAAGAAAATAGATCACTATAAGAAAATATCATAGAACATCACTCGACCGTGAAAAACATCACTCTAAGCATGTATTTACTTCACTGATATGAAGAAAATAGATCACTATAACCAAATATCATAAAACATCACTTAACTGTGGAAAACATCACTCTAAGCATGTTTTTACTTCACTGATATGAAGAAATAGATCACTATAAGAAAATATCACAAAAACATCACTTAACCGTGGAAAACAAAGCACTCTTCAATTCACAAAACACACACGCTTCAATTAAAGCCTATATACATCACTTTAACACATAAATACATCACTCTAACGTATTTTCACATCATACACACTCTAATCATGATGAGAACAAACACACAAACTTCATCTTCGTCACTCTAATCATGATCGACTGTAATTGTTATAAAAGTGAAACGTATAATGATTACCTTTAGATGTCTCAGCTTCCTCTCCCGACGATGATGAGTCGGAATCGAAATAATCTTCGTCCGACCTCAGAATTGAATCTATTGATTTGAATCACGATGAAAGGATTGAATTGAATCGCGTCGAATTGAATTGAATCGCCTCTTATCAGATTTGGAAGAAGATTTGGAAGGAAATTAATCTGTAAGGAAATGAATCGCGTATGATCTTATGAATTTCATAATGTGATTTCTAAAAATACCCTTGGCCTATTTTACCTTATTAAAATAAATAATATTTGTTGCATTTATTTGTGTGGCTGAGATTTGTTCTCTAGTTATACTCTTAAAATTAGTTATACCTTGATCACTTATATATATATATATATATATATATATATATATATATATATAGGGATTTGTTCATTTCCTTTTTGTATATTTTGTTCTATTGTTCTTTTTAATCTCAGTCCCACGATTTTGTCATCCGACGGTTAGATTGATGCCACATGTCATTTAATAATGCAACTTTTCAGTAAAATAATGCACACCGACTAATAATGCACCATTATAGTGTAATAATACAGATTTTCAGTTGAATAATGCACACTGACTAATAATGCACCATTATAGTGTAATAATTCAGATCATCACAACCATCCAATTCAAGGATCCAAGGGCTGTGATCTGATTGAAGCTTGGACTGAAAAGCTGCGAAGGACCTTAACACACACCTATATATATATATATATATATATATATATATATATATATATATATATATATATATATATATATAAACCATATAGGATTTTGATCAAAACAAGAATCCCTTTAAATCAAGAAATACAGGCCGAATATCAACCATAGAATTAGGTGAGATCATCTGAAAATTAGAATATCTAATGACTGGATTAATTTCTGAAAATTATTATTTTAATCACTAATAATCCTATAAGGTTACTTATGTCATCATCTAATCGGCTGTTATGGAAAATCCTATGATGTTGCCTCTCACTAACAAATCATCTGCGTGAGTGATGAATCAACATTCCATAACTTCAACTCCTTCATATCTTCCATATTCTTTACACGATCTTCCATTCATCTTCCATTAAACTTAATTTCAAGGAGATTTATTTTTCTTGAGCAATTAGTTTCCAGATTTCGTCGCTGTCGTGTTACAGATCAATCTGTTCCATTTTCAATTCTATACCATCGTTGTTGGCAGATCCCACATATACTGCCATCGTTTCTCATATCATTTTTCATTTCAGCCGTCGGTCAGAATCGTAACCTACAATTCTAATTTATGAATCTTCATTGTTTTTGTTTAATGTTTTGATAACAAAACCCATTGTTTTTTGCTTTGTATAGATTTCTGTATCCTAACTCCAAGAATGGAATCCGATCTTAAAGATGGTAATCGAGAGATGCATTGTATTGAAGATACAACATGGTGGCAAAGTTGTAGAGAGTAGGAATATTTGGATTGTATTTCTTTATTTTTTTGTGTTTCGGATGTTACAGCAGCCCCATTTATAGGGCAATACAATCATGGGGTACATCCTCCTTCATTCTAGGAACTACCCAATATTAATTATACTTAATTGATACAACAATTACCAATTAGTTGGTAAATGCTACTAGCCGTTAGGCATTCTTAGACACTCCCCCTTAAGTTGAGCAATGGTATCTCCAATGTTTAACTTGGCTAGAATTTCTTTGAAACTTCTTGGATTCATAGCTTTAGTTAAAATATCTGCCAGCTGCTCTTCAGATCGAACAAATGGGAACTCAATAATTCTTCCTTCATGTTTTTCTTTGATAAAGTGGCGATCGACCTCAACATGCTTGGTTCTGTCATGTTGTACTGGATTTTCTAATATGCTGATTGCCGCTTTATTATCACAGAATAGCTTGCTCTTATGGTTTGGTGAAAAACCGATCTCCGTGAGTAGCCTTCTTAGCCACATAGTCTCCGTGAGTCCACTCTTGATGCCTCGGAACTCTGCTTCAGCACTTGATAGAGCTACCACCTTTTGCTTTTTGCTTCTCCAAGTAACAAGGTTGCCTCTTACAAATGTGAAGTATCCGCCGGTTGACTTTCTGTCAACTGGATTGCTTGCCCAATCGGCATTTGTATAGCCATCGATCTCAAGATCTTTCCCTTTCTTTAAGAATACTCCATAGTTTGTCGTGCCCTTCAGATACCTCACAATCCTGAGAGCTGCATCCAAATGCTCTTCTTGGGGTTGGTGCATGAACTGACTGACGACTCCTACTGCATATGTGATGTCGGGTCTGGTAAGGGAGAGATAGATTAGTTTCCCAACTAGTCTTTGGTATTTCTCTCGGTCGTGGATCTTGCTCATTCGATTATCTTTAACCCATGATTCGTTATCATAGGCGTTTCAACAGGCTTGCAGTCTAGGAGTCTGGTCTCTGCCAAAAGATCAAGTACATATTTCATCTGTCTCAAGAAAATTCCATGTCCAGATCTCAATACTTCTATCCCTAAGAAGTATTTAAGGGGACCGAGATCCTTCATGTCAAACTCTTTGAACAAGTTAGATTTGAGGTTGCTGATTTCTTCAACATCATGCCCTGTGATAATCATATCGTCAACATAAATGATGAGACATGTTACCTTATCTCCTCTTCTCTTTCTGAAGAGTGTATGGTCAGAAAGACTCTGTTTGAACCCATGCTTGATTATTGCTTGGCAAAATCTTCCAAATCATATTCTTGGAGACTGCTTTAGTCCGTACAAAGTCTTCTTCAATATGCACACTTGTCCTAGGTCAAATTCACCATCAAATCCTGGCGGGACTGCCATGTAGACTTTCTTGTTTTTCTCTAATTCCTCATGAAGGAAGGCATTTGTCACGTCAAATTGATACAACGGTCAGTCTTTACAAGCGACAACTGACAGTAATGCTCGGATCGTGTTCAGCTTGGCAACTGGGGAAAAAGTTTCATCATAATCAATCACATACACTTGAGTGTATCCTTTGGCCAGCAATCATGCCTTGTATCTCTCGATTGATCCATCTGCACGTCTTTTGATTGTGAAGACCCACCTACATCAGACAGGTTTCTTCCCCTTTGGCAAAGTGCATTTCTCCCACGTTCCATTCTTTACCAAGGCATCAAAAAGCTCGAGTCATTTCCGTAAGGTGGTCTTGGGTTATGTTTACCATTGAATATCTTGTTTTTAGCCCTTTCCAGGCTGGAGAGTATCTCTTGGGAGGTATTCCCCTCGTGCTTCTATGTGGTAGTTCATACCGCCCAGTATTCTCGATCCTGCCACTGTCTTCACCTTCTTGGTTTCTCCTGTCAGTGTCAGTATTATCTAATGGAACTGTGTTGGTTTCAGAGTCGTTTACCTCAGGAATCGAAGACGAGGTTGATGGATGGTCTTTATTCCCGAACTCAGTGATCTGACCAGTGAAATGCGATGACCCATTGGTTTGACTAACTTCTTCTGGTGGACTATTTTCTGTGACATGGTTGGATTCTTCTGTGACAGGGTTGGATTCTTTTCTGGTCTCATTTTCCTTCTGGTCGGATTCCTTATGTGTAGACTCAGGTTGTTGATTAGGGATGTATAGCCAATTTAGTGGGTCGCTAATTGGTCTATTTGTTTGACTCTCCCCCTGACCACTGGATTGGTTGTAATAGTACTCCTTCTAAACAAAGTCACAGTTCATAGTGATGTACATGTGTTTGGTTAAAGGATCATAACATCGGTATCCCTTTTGGTTGACTCCATACCATAGGAACACACATTTAACAGCACATGGGGAGAATTTGGTACACTCATGTTTTGGGTATGGACGAAGACCGTACAACCGAAAATATTTTGGGTGGGTAAGAGAAGTTGGTCTTTGGATGGCTTCATGGTTGATAAAGGTATCAATGGGTGTTTTGAAGTTAAGAGAAGTTGGTCTTCTGGCCAAAAAGATGTGGGGATCTTGGATTCGATGAGAAGGGCCTTAGTAATCTCGAGTATGTACCTATTCTTTCGTTCCGCTATCCCATTCTGTTCAGGTGTGTAGGCACAGGAAGTTTGGTGGACAAGCCCTTTTTCAGTAAAAAAGGTTTTCATGTTTGTATTGATGTATTCCCCCCAGTTGTCTCTGACCGTAGGATTTGGATTTTTTGGTTATATTGAGTTTGGAAAAGACTGTAGAATTGAGTAAATTTTTCAAAAACTTCGGATTTATTTTTAAAAAAATATACCCAAGTCATACGAGAAAAGTCATCTATGAAAAGAAGGAAATAACGAAGACCCTGACCTCAATTGATTGGAGCGGGACCCCAAACATCCGAATGACCCAAGGAAAAATGGGTAAGTACTCGAGTATTATTCAACTTAAAAGAATGACGATGGCTCTTAGCCAAATGACAAGTTTCACATTCAAGAGAATTCACACCCGAGACTATCTTAGGGAATAATAACTTAAGATATCCTATGGAAGGATGCCCTAACCGACGGTGTATGAGCCACACCTGCTTGTCAGTCGATCCGTGAGCTAGCAACGTCGTACTCTGTTGGGCCATCACATCCACATAGTGCAGTCCACTTCGTTCAGTGCCACGCCCAACTATCGTCCCCGTCTTGATATCATGTAGCATGCGAAAACGAGGTTGCATTAGTAATTTTAATCCAAGTTCCCTTGTAGCATGACTGACAGACATGTGCTTATGAGAAAAAAGAGGGACGAAAATGCAGTTAGAGAGTCGGAGGGTTGGAGAAATAACAATGGTGCCTGCCCCTTCTACTTGTGCTAAATCCCCACTGGCCGTTTGGACATATGTTTTAGTGGGTTTCGACATATCTAGGAAATCAGAGAGGTCAAAGGAGATTGTGTCGGTAGCACCACAATAAAATATCCATTGTTTTTCTTTATCACCAATTTTTGTGGAAGATGAGTAGGCTAAGGCATTGAACAAGCTTTGACATGGTATAGTGGGCTGAAATTGGAGACTTTCGGGGTCATTCTGGAATTTTTCGGGTTTGCCGGGGTTAATATGAGATTTTCCGGGAATTGTGGGGTCAATTCGGAATTTGTTGTGGTTAATTTTGGGATTTTCTGAAATTAGAGGCATGTTTGGAATGGGGTTTGGGGCGGTATTTTTGAGAGTTGGGGGGGTTTCGAATTTAGGTAAGTTAGGGATATTTAAAGAAAAAATACCCCCATTTCTCCCAACCCCAGTCGACGCCGCTGTTCTTTCTACAACCCTCATTTCCGCCGCCCTTTCTTCCTCCTCTGTTGAGATCACCGACGTTCCGTCGGTGGTGGCGGTCACCGGTGTCGGGTTACCTTCTGACCAAACCCTGGAGACCGCCTTTTTCTCGTCGGCTTGTCCGTTGGATTGGCTGGTGCTCCCCGCCGTGTTGTCGGTGCTGGTAGCGCAGTCCCCCACGGCTGCCGCCGCTGTTCCTCTGCCTCCTTCGTTTCGGCTCCAATTTTGTCTGTTCTTCTTCATTTCTTCCCACCAATTGCGAAATCCGTGGAGGTGGAAACAGGTTTTTGCCGTGTGCTTCTTTCCACCGCAATGGCTGCAAGTCAGCTTGCTCTTGTTGGGATTCGCACCTCACTAACCCATACGCACTTCGCACAGTGGGTAGTGGATCTCTGTTCAAGATTTCTCTTTTAATTATGTCATCAAGAGCCCATAGGAAATGGTATAACCTATGCCTCTGGGTAATCTTGTTGTACTTTTCGATGATTGAAGGGGTATCCATTGGGTTTGGATCCCTTTCATCTATAGTCATCCAGATGTCTTGGGACTTATTCCAAAGACTTTCAAGGCTCATGCTTCTCTGTTTCATGTTGTAGTCTTGTCGATGTAAATCTGAAACTTGGAAGGGGTCAGTCTCGCTTCCATATGTGATGGCTAGACCTTCCCTCGAGCCGTCGCATATTGTGAGACTTTGTTGACGGAGTTGGCCTCAATGTTGTTGATAATCCAGTTGAAGTAGCAATTGTCCCTTTGCTCCCATTTTACATACCCGGGATCACTAGTTGGAGTGGGGGTCCGTAACTCCATTGATGTGAGACGACAAACCCTTTCCTCCAATTGCCCGTTTCATCAGATTTGTCCAGACGGTGTAGTTGTTCCGTTGAGTTTGCTTTGCACATGTACCTCACCCAGTGATTCTGGTTGGTTTGAGGGTGGAGGTGGCGGCTATTCTGGGGCTTTTGGTTGAAAATTGATTTGTTTTAAGGAATTCTGCCAATTGGACAACGAATTCTCCTAGGAAATTCACCGAAGGTTGGTTGGTGTTTGTAGCTTCTGAGTCAGATTCTGACATGGCTGATTTTCTGTTTTGCAGGTATACAAATGGCCAGGAAAGGTATATCCGGGACGGTGATGAGATTTTTCTGAGTCCCACACCGTTATAACCTGCTCTGATACAATCTTAAAGATGGTAATTGAGAGAGGCATTGTATTGAAGATACAACATGGTGGCAAAGTTGTAGAGAGTAGGAATATTTGGATTGTATTTCTTTATTTTTTTTTGTGTTTCGGATGTTACAGTAGCCCCATTTATAGGGCAATACAATCATGGGGTACATCCCCCTTCATTCTAGGAACTACCCAATATTAATTATACTTAATTGATACAACAATTACCAATTAGTTGGTAAATGCTACTAGCCGTTAGGCATTGTTTGACATCCGACGCACATTCTACTTCGCACGTAGATAATCAATCATACTCCGGTCTTGAGAATACAAGTTGTGGTTATGTTTTTTTATTTTCATTTGTTTGTTATGCTCCGGTTCATATTTTTGTATCTGTGTCTGTCACTGTCTTCTGTTTTATGAATCTTTTCACCTATATTATATGATCGATTTTTCTGCTATGCTTCAATTTGTGTTTAGTATGACCCATTTTCATGGAAGATAGTTTGTACGCGTTGTATGCCGCGATTTCTCTTTATTATGACCTATTATCATTCTAAATCCAGTAGATGGGAACTTGTCTTTACTTCATCGTTAGTTTTTAGGAGTGTTCTAGTTATGAATTATTACAGATTTAAATACACCAGAATGCCCTGTAGAGCTTAAACCATTTGTTGGTCGTAGCTTCCCAACATTGGACAACACCATTGAGTTTGAAATCTCCTCTAGTTAAGGTTGTTCATGCTGTCCAATGCCAAGATGTAGCAAGACATGTTTATGTTGATGAGAAGAAGAAGGCACAAGCAATTTTGTTGGGGGAGATTTAGGGTTTGTACCAGGCTGTATGTGTCGATATTGATCAAATTCATGAGCTGACATCTATAGTTCGTGAAGCAAGACAATATTTTCACCGACGGCGTAGTAACGTATACAGCCCAGAAGAAGAAACTAATTGAGGAATTTTATGGGGCCGAGGCACCCCAGGAAGTAGATGTTCAACCACCTGAAGTCGTCAGCACGAAGGGATCTGGTAGTAGACTCCCCTCAAGAGTGGAGAAGGCTTTGAAGCTTAAGAGCAAGCCTTTGCGTCAATGCAAGAAATGTCAGGAGTGGGGTCACCACGATCAAAGAATTGCGACAAATTCAAAGAGAAAGAAAAGCGGCAGTCTAGAAGAAATTCTGAAGTTTGATACCATGTATTTCTATTTTTTGAAGTAACGTAAATTTTAGTTTTTTTTGGAGTCCATTTTATTTGCAATGTCACGTTGTTTGAAATTACTCAGTTCGTTCAGATTTGTATTAGGAATTCTGGTACTAAGTAGTTTTTTGTCATGACTTGAATATTGGATTATTATGACTCAATTTACCCATAAGTTTCCATGCCCCAAATATTCATCTAGTATGACCCAAAAGAATAGATGATGTTTTGGGCATTATAACGGTATTCTTGTACTCAGTAGTTTTATGTCATGTCTCGAATATTCGATTATTATGACCCAATTTACCCATATGTTTCCATGACTCAAATATTCGTTTAGTATGACCCAAAAGCGTAGATGATGTTTTTGGTTATTATTTGTGTATTCTTCTGTCGTACTAATATTTGGTTTTTTTTTAATATGTTTAAAACATTAGAACAATCATGTATTTGGTCTTTTTAATATGTTCAAAACATGAGAATATTCTTCGGTCGTACTAATATTCAGTTTGTTTGATACAAACATTTCGATCAACTTGTATGAGACATTTTGGTACTCAGTAGTTATATTCCATGCCTCGAATGTTGGTATATTATGAGACAAATTAACCTAACAATGCTACGACACAAATATTCATTTACTATGACCTAATGTATCGAGTAATGCTCATCGCATGGGCTATCGTCAACAAGAAACAAGAGGAAAGCATTCCAAGGTCATTGTAATTAGGGATGTCAATCGGGTCAACCCGTTCGGGTTCGGGCCAACCCGTTCGGGTTGTCGGGCCATTCGGGTACGGGCTATTCGGGTTATGATTTTTTCGGGTTATAAAAGTTCGACCCTAACCCTAACCCTTCGGGTTTCGGGCTAATCCACCGGGTTATTCGGGCCAATGCGTATTTTTAATTCTTTTAATATTTTCAAAAAATAATACGTATTTTAAATTTTCTTTAATTATATACATATTTTTAATTAATCATTCAACAATGAAATACATATTTTTAATTTTCTTTAATATTTTTAAAAAAATTAAGTTATTTAAATTTAAATAACTTATTCATTACATAATTATTTACAAAATATCTATCAATAGTATGTTTATGTTTATGTATTTAAAACATATATCAACACTTTGTTTCAAAATTCAAACATAAAACAATTTGTAGAAAATTAAATAAAATTTTCATAATGTGAGAGGTGCATCGTAGATGTAACAAAAATATTTTGAATTGTTAAAGAGTGAATTATCAAGATGCTAGCTAATTGGAGTAACTCTAAGTTTTCTTGAATTATATTGATCAAATTTAATTTATTCCAGCTGTAAATAAGTCAAATAATAATTTATCTTTGTTTTAAGAATCATCAAAGTACGCATAATTCAATGACGAAGCGGCGTCAAAACACTTTGCACTATATTTATGAATCCATGAACCACATGGTGATTTTTTTCGTGATCTTATATAGTCGGTTGACGTATTTGGATTTTGCATGGTTTTAGAGAGTTGTCTTGAATGATTTTGATTATATTTCTATACTTTGGTATGTTTATATGTTTGTTGAGAAATGATAGAAAATTGATTAGAAAATGTACACAAAATATGTAGATGTGCAACAGCCTTGTTTGAGTCAATGTTTCTCTCGATTTTGAAGTTTGATAAACCTCTAATACATATCATTCTCTTCGTCTTCGAAAGAGCTTCGCGTGGATATATTGCACGCCTCAATCGGAGCTTTGTAGAGAAAGTTATGACCGTTACAAAAACTGCTAGCTGTGCAGAAGCCTTCAACCCGACGGGCCGACCCGTAACCCGAACGGGTCAGCCCGCCTAACCCGACAACCCGAACGGGTCAGCCCGAATGGCCCGATTTTAAATTCGGGCTGCGAAATTACAACCCTAACCCTGTATTTTTATCGGGTTATTCGGGCCGGCCCACGGGTTCGGGTTACATTGACATCCCTAATTGTAATGGAAGTTTATCTCATCTTATAGATGAAATAATATATAGTAACAATGACATCCAACCGACATATAAACATGGTTTAAAAAACGAGAATTACAAGCTCTAAACATCATTTCATTAAAATAGTGGTAATCTAAACATCCTTTCGGTGCTTTTAGGATCGGCGATATTACTTCTTCACTGTCGTTCTCTGATACACTACGTGACATCCAACCAATTGAAGTGAAAATTTTGCCAGATTTTGTCAATTTTAAGTCAATCGTTGTACGAAATCTTACTAACCTTTTCCGTCATGCCTCGCCGATCCAGAAGCTCGAGTGTCGACCGTTGTTGAAGTAGGCTTTTGGTTCACCCTCCTTGTCGATTTCAGAATCGTAAATTAGGATGCGGGTTTTTGTGGAGTAGCCGATTTGTGTGGAGGTAGGGGTTTTCTTGATTTTGTGGAAGAAGAAGAAGATTTGAGGGAAAGTGGAAGAGTTTAGCGTGTGGAGTAATGACTCCCAATTAATCCACACGTAAAAAACGGAACGACGGTTCCTAATTTTTTTGATTCCTAATTTACCCCTCACATGACACAAATCCGTCTTATTATGACCCAACAAAAACGAGGAGTCATTCCAGATCGTGGCCATTAATCTCCAAATCTAATGGTCCATATATGGTCTGTATTTCTATACTTAGGGATTTCTTTTGGTAGATGAAAACATGTGACCAATTGAGATTTTTTAGCCTAATTGAGAATTGAGATGCATTATCATCCACTCATTTTTATTAAATGAGTGGTCCAGAATTTGCTACATGGAAAATATTTTTAGATTAATTAATTATGAAAAGGCATAATGGTAATTTCATGGTATATTTTATTCAATAAATACTTTTTTTAATTTTAATTTTTTTAAATTTTATTTCAATTTTTTTTGGTCAACTACATATACAATTCATATCAACTACACACATATAATGTCAACTACATATACAATTCATGTCAACTACACACATATAATGTCAACTATGTGTACAATCCATGTCAACTACATATATACAATTCATGTCAACTACGCACATATAATGTCAACCACATATACAATTCATGTCAACTATACACATATAATGTCAACTATAAGTTGTTGACATTTGATGTGCAAGCTATTGACATTTGATGTGCAGGCTATTAACGATAATACCCCCGAGTTGACATAATCTACTTGCAGTTGACATTTCGAAAATGTTGTGGATGAGTGGCTGAAAATGCATCTCAATTCTCAATTAAGCTAAAAAATCTCAACCTAACAGGACCATATATATATATATATATATCAATTTATTTACAATTTATATCACTATGCCCTACCATTAAACACTAATAATAATGTGAGTCTCACTATCCACTAACACTACTTTAATTATCATTCACATTTTGTCTCTTACTTTACTAATTATGCATTAATTTTTGTGTTGTCCCAAAAGCTCATGTTTTTATAGGACAGGAGGAGTATTGAACTAATAAAAAAGCAATAAAATTTGTTTGTTTCAAAATTTGATTAAATACTGATAAAAAAACATAATAAAAAGACTCATACGAGAACTTGAAGACCATGTATTCGGATTCCTTTATAAGTTATCTATGCAATTAAGGATGGTGTTTATTTATGCTCACCTGCATTTGATCACGTGTTGGAGAAATTGACATTCAGAATAAGCCAATCACATCTAGACTACAGTCATATTATTATATTGCCCCTACAGACGGATAGTGGACTCTATACTAATACTACCCTTGGACTATTTATCTATTTTGCTCCTAATTCAAAGGAAAGAGATAGAAATTAGACTTGCATTGTACCTCAACTTTGACTTTAATCCTTGCCGTGTCTTCCCCCTCTTCTTGGACGTCAGTCAACACATGATCCTCGATATCATTATATTAGTATGATGTTGAACACTCAGGTCCGTATCAGTAAACTACGATTTCCATCATAAAAAACCGTCAAGATATAATTGTTTTAAATTTGAACTTTAGTTACCTAACCATAATTTCCTTTAAAAAACGATCGACATAATTGTTTCAAATTTGATATTTTAGGTACTCCTAATTACAATTTTCTTTAAATCAAAGTGGAAATATAAAATGGATAATTATTTGAATTACGAGTTTGATCAAATTTAATAATAGTATACTTTATATATCCCATGAAAATATATTTTTTTTCATTTTGATTTATCTCACACAACTACTCAATTTTTTTTGATGAACTTTGTTTTCCACTAGCAATAATTCAATTATATTTTTTTTCTATTTATTTTATTTTAACTAATTTTACATTAAAACTTATCTCATTTCTAAAATTCTTATTTTTATAGAAAAAAGAGAGTATTAAATTATGAAATTTTGATTACTTCACATGTATATAAAATGAAGACTTTTAATGATACCTTAAAACAAGGTCACTTTATGAGATTTAGGGAAAAGAAAAAAAGTAAAATAAAACGATGTTGTTGACTTGTTGTGAACATAATTAAAAGATAGTTTTATACACGTATGAAATAATCGAAAATTGAAACTTCTTAATATATAGATAGTGGCTGACGTAACACGTTTGTTTATTAATTGCTTTATATTTTGGTAAATATATTTTTTAATTTTTATTCAAAATATAGTACAATAAATGGTTAGAAAATCATTTGAGCTGAATTAAAAATCTGAGCAAGAAATCAATCTTTAGCTGCACAGATAATTGAAAATATTCTTCCCCTTTTCCGGTATCATTAATTGGATACTCCAAAAACCGTTGCATAACGATGGCTGTCATTCCATTATAAAACAAAACCGTTGCATTATTCATCATTCTTGGCAGAGTTGCCCTTCACCTTTATATGCTTTTGCAGACTCCACGCAACATTCGATTCCAACGCAACCAGCTCGCCCCCATCTTCTGCAAAATCTATTAGGTGCCCATTTTGTCAATTCATTTTTTTTCCTGAGTTTATCTTGATCAATTGGAGCTTAATTGTTAGTTCTTATGATTTCTTTTTCTGTTAATTTGTACTGTTCTTTATGAGTTATAGGATTAAGAACTTATGGGTTGGGAATCGATGGTTTCTTGATTTTCTCTTTTTGAATCCTTTTCAAATTTTCCGGTTAATTTACTTCATTTAGCACGTATCGTTATCGGTGGCAAAAATTTGTCATTTCCAAGTTTATCTTGTATGCTTTGTACCTAAAATTGAATTGAGGATTGATTTAGAGATTTTTCGTTTCAGGCTTTAAAATGGAAGGCATCGTTGTTAGGAGAGTTATCGCTTCTGATAATAGTTGCCTCTTCAATGCAGTAGGGTAAGCTGGAGTTCTAATGACTTGTATTTGATAGCATGATTTGATTTGGTTTGGTTTTATGGCGGTCACATGCTTTTATATGGAATAACTGAGTTTTGGAATTCATATTGCAGTTATGTCATGGATCACGACAGAAACAAGGCTCCCGAGCTGAGACAGGTCGCGGATTAGATTATATTATATGTTTGCAAATATAGGATTTCTAAACTATGTCACCCTTTCTGCTTTTTAGGAAGGGAAATTTAGATTCTGAAACCTGTTACCTTATTTTCGATTTTTTCCCCTTTGTATGATGCACGTATCCATAGTCGAATGCGCTAGTTCTAGTTGCCATTTAACAAGTGGGATGGGATTTTAGAGGAAATCAAATTATATCATGACTTTCACATGGCCGGATACTTTTGGAAGGATTGCATAATGAAATTCATGCTCCTAAATCAATCCTCTTTATAGTTAAACACATTGTAAAATAGGCAACCAATAATACTTTTGTTTTACAAAATTGTTACAATCTTTTTCAGAATCACGATCTCTAAATCTTGATTGTATAATGACACTATTAACTTAATTAACTATGGTAAGAGAGCGACATTGGTGTGGCTAACTTAACTTATTGTATTGAAATTATACTCTGTGTACTTACTTGAACTGGCTATTGTTGACTTCTAAACTATACATTGCATCACAACACATGTAATGAACATTGAGTATGAACAATGTTAATTCTTTGGTTCTTTTTGGTTTCTTTCTTTCTTTCTTTATGACAATTGTGATTATGAAATGGTGAAGGTTATAGCAGCGACAGTTTCCAGTGATCCAGAGAAGTATTCCGAAGCATTTCTCGGAAAGACTAATGAAGAATACTGTGCCTGGATTTTAAACCCGGAAAAGTGGGGAGGTTAGTTGGTGCTTTGAGGATTCTTAATTGGGTCTCTGTGTCACATGATTCACATCTGAATTGCACAGAATTTTATACTATGGGTTATGTATTGTATTGGGTTCACAATCCATATGTTTCCCTACGTAGGAAGTGTGTGCCATGTGTTAGTATTTTGTATGTTGCCTATACAATCAACTCTGGTAGGTTTTCTGTTGTCTTGCATTGCTGTCATGCTCTTTTATAGCCTGTTGGATGTTTCTGTTAATTATTGATGGTCTGCGTATGACATGCACCATGTTGGTTTTAAGTTGTTGAACTGGCTTTCTGCTATTAGCTGAGTCATACATTTTTTTTCTTCTTGGGATAAATGTTCAGTCAATCCATGGTTTCCTTGTCTCTCCACAGGGCAATATATACATATAAATCAAGAACCGATCCTTATGAAACTGTCAGACGGCATTTAATGAGTTTGGGCCAGCTTTTACATTATTGATTCCGTGACCATTAAAACTAGGAATAAGGAATTGTGACAATTCTTGGTAGTTGTGGTTGGCCAAAAGATGCCATTTGTAGTTTAGCTGCTGGAATTTCGGACATTTAAAATGATTCAGTTAAGTCTAACTATGTGAATCTCCCAATGAAGAGCTGCACATGATTTTAAGAGCGTAACTACTTTTTCTTAATTCCTTATTACCTATCACTGTCAGATGTCTTTCATTGATTTTTGCTTTGTCGGAGTCTTATCATTATCTTATAAATCTATAAATCAAACACATGGTAAATATTAATACTCAAAGAAGCTTTGACAGAATAGCTATATGGGGTTAGGGGAGGTCTTGAGACATTGCTGAGACGGTGTTTTATCTCTTTAATTGTGACGTAGCTCCTGATGTAACCTCTTCATGCCCCTTATATTTCGTACAGTATGATTTATGTCTTTATGCTTATTTATGTATTGTATGATAGCCTTATCTATTGCTAGTTACGCCGTATTGATGCCTTTTTGTTGATCAATCAGTCAAGAGTGGGGACACTTGTTTGTTTGAAATTGTTGCTCGAAGTATGTAGAAACTTTTCTTGCCCCTATCTGATATACAGTGTTTATATAACAAACTATTAATAACATACCTTCTTTAGACACACACAAATGCCTTGTATCTTAATGATAAGATGTGTGACCAGCGATCAGTATTCCTCACTCGCAAAGAAAAACTTAAAGCAGTGGAGTACGTTCATCAAGGTCTGATATTTTTCTTGGTTAATAGGTGCTATTGAGCTTGCAATATTGGCTGATTATTATGGACGAGAGATAGCGGCTTATGATATACAAACCACTAGATGTGATTTGTATGGGCAAGTAAGTGCTGGCAGCTAGGATCTTTTGAAATATGTCCTGGGTGGGATTCTTAACCATTCATTCATTTGAATTGTTGCAGGGAAAGAACTTTGGGGAAAGAGCAATGCTTATATACGATGGCCTCCATTATGATGCTCTAGCCGTATGGTTTTATCTCTCTACCATTTTTCCTAAAGATATGTGTGCATTCATGAGTATGCGTTTAGGCCTTTAAATGTGTACTAAGTACTAATTAAATTATTAAAGAGTTTTTAGCTCTAGCTGATTTGTGTTTTCAAGGTGCAATTCTTGTCCAGTCTCACTTATTTTGAGTTATACATTTGATTAAGTAGAGCTTCCTTTTCTGTTGTAGTAAAGTATACAGGTCACTCGGAGCTTTCTCGAATGAGTTATTTGGTCTAAGTTAACTTAATGAAAGCACTTAATGCCTAAATGGGGGGCATCTTGTGATGTTGAGATTTGTCTCGAGAATCTGGTTTTCTACAAATATTTATGCGTAATTTTGAATTGAGAGATGTATATTTTAACAGATGTCGCCCTCAGATGGAGCTCCGGAGGAATTTGATCAGACAATATTCGCAGTGCAGAGTGACCGAAGTGTGGGTGTAATTGAGAGACTCGCCCTTAATCTTGTACAAGACCAGCAGAGGTGAGAAAAAATATCCGAAATAGCAACAGCATTTTTCTCGTTTACTTTTCTCGTCTGTTGATTCTATGCCCTTCTCTCCACCGCTATCATCATGTTTACTTTTTATGTTAGGTTGAAAGTGTTTTTTTCACATGAGAGGGGTTAATTGGATAATTAGTAGTATGATATTTATTTCTTCATTTTGGCCAAGGTTGCAACCAATTCTAAATGTTTATATCCTTTTATGTTTTTGGTAAAATGGAGGAAGAGGAGCTATACAGATACTGCAAACTTCACTCTGCGATGTGGTGTGTGCCAAATTGGAGTTGTGGGGCAGAAGGTATGAATATATGATCTTGGTTTCTTCGTTTCTCGAATTGTAGACGACACAGCACAGGGCTTGACTTTCGATGTTGCAGGAGGCGGCCGAGCATGCCCAAGCGACGGGACACGTCAACTTCCAGGAATTCAAATGAGGCCTTCATTCTCTCGAATTTGTTGTTGTAACACTTTGGAAAAAATCCCTATCAAACAAATAAATGGTATGGTATGGTATGTTGTTAATTCATATTGAAGAAACTCGTTTAATTATTTCCATAATTGTGTTACTGTTACCCCTACTACCATACAATTTGTTTAATTACAGCATA
Organism: Salvia splendens; assembly: GCF_004379255.2. Classification (NCBI taxonomy): domain Eukaryota; kingdom Viridiplantae; phylum Streptophyta; class Magnoliopsida; order Lamiales; family Lamiaceae; genus Salvia; species Salvia splendens. The sequence goes on along the minus strand of NC_056036.1, from coordinate 16,205,677 downwards.
TCGGGTTCTATTAATTCTGTATTAGGGTGTTTCTTATTCACAATTTGCATTTTGATTTAATTAAGGTGGATGTGCTGAGTGTGAATCATTACATATTTTCTACTCTTACCAAAAAAAGAATAAGAAAAGGTAGATGAGCAGTTTGCTTGGTGGGAGATGGAAATAGTGGTTGGAATAAGAATTATTTTTCATTCTCTTGTATTGTTTGGTGATTTTTGTTTTAAGTTTCCAGAAACGAATACAGTCTTGTAGATGCGTCAACCATGAGATGAGATGTCCCTCTGCTCACACTCAGAAATTTGATAAGTATTAACTCTTTTTACACTTAATTTTATGTTGAAAGTCAAAACAACTAAAAAGTAATTGAGACTAAAGCAAAAACACACCAAATCATTGGACCTAACTGCTCACATGTGTGGGAGGTGTTTTATTCCACAAAATATTACAGTATCCAATATAAGGAATCATCTTTACTAAAGTAAAAGATAAAAAATTAAAGTAAAAGAAAAAAAGATTGCTGTTGCTGAACCAACCCTCTTTGTTCAAAAGAAGCTTGGCCTCACTTTTGATGGTCCCATAGAAACAATCAGAATAATCTATAGAGAAATACTAATAGATAGAATTGGTCCCATTTAAATATCAACAATATCATCTACCAAGACCTAAATTAACTGTTGCATGTGTAAACTCAAACATCATTCAGTAGCATCAAAGACAATCCAATCATATACTCCCATATATGGTTTGTTAGATCTGTACACTCATTTTTCCCTTCTATAACCAACTGATATATGAAAAACTAAAATCTAAACCAAGATAAAACTAAGTCAAATTCATGAATCACATAAATGGAGGAGGCCTAGTCTCCCACACATCAAACACATTCTCCTCACTATGCAATGCAAAGAGCCTATCCCCACCAATGGAGAAGTCACAGATGGAGCCACCGTAACCGTTCCTCAGCCGTGAAGTGAGCACCCAATCGGGCCCACAGAAGACGGATATGGTGTCGTTCATAGACGAGAACAGCTGCCCCTGGTGCAGGGCCAGCTTAGGGTAGCACGGCTCATCCGGCATCTTCCCCTTCATGAGCCGGCTCCTCGATCTCCACCTCATCGCACCCCCGGATCTCCTCAAGTCCATGAACCCTAGATCCTCATACTCATTCACCACACATATAGAGCCACACTCCTCCATAGCTATGGCGTCCCTCACCCTACGCTCGTCCCCCACGGGCGCCCCTGCATCCGACCACGCCCACACCATCCTCTCCTTGTCCCTAAAGTCCAACAAACTAATGTAGCAATTGTCCTTCCTAGGAAACAGGGTAGCCACCATCAAGCAGTTGGCGCCGTGCAGCCATTGCAGCTTGTCGGCCTCGCCCAAGGACCACCCCGGTGGCTCGTAGAAGAAGTCGACTTGCTTCCCGGTCACCTGATCCCAGACACCAACACCATACTCATTGCTCCTACCTCTGCAACTAGCAAACAGCCTATAATCAGAATAATTCAAGCTCAATGCTCCACCAGTGAAGCTCTTCACTTGATCATCATGAGTGACGTGGAATCTGTATTTCAATTCACTAGTAGAGGCATTGAACAATCCCATCCCACCATCATCCCTCCCTAGCCTCTCGCAGGCGCTCAAAACAATGCTGTTGGAGTCCACCCAAACGGCATCGTTTACCCTCTGGTAGTCGAGGTTCATTGGCGGGTGCTCCTCCATAGCCCAGTCGTAGACATGGACCATGCTTCCGTGGGCGACGCAGCACCCGCCATCCGGCCCGGCCCGGATTGCGGTTCCGTCGCCTGGAGCCCGGCCCGGGATGGAGCGGGAGAGGCGGAGGGTGTTGCCGTCGAATGGGCCCCATTTGGCGGCGCGGAGGTGGTCGGAGAGGCCGTAGAAGAGGGCCTCGCGGTGGAGGAGGCGCTCCGGGATGTTTGGGGGGATGTAGAGCTCCCCTGTCCGGAGGAGGTCGAGGAGGACGGCGAAGCAGTCCGGATTCCGGTCGATGAAGTGCTCGTCGGCGGCGGCGGTGGGGTCCATATCCCAATTCTCATCAAACATGGCGCCGAAGAGGGAATTCCGCCCCGCGATTGCCAGCGTCGTCGCCGTCGTCTCGAAGCGCCTGCCGCCTACGTTGAACTTCACTCTGTCCTTCTGAACTCCCATCGAATCAAATGGAAGACTGTAGAAACGATTTTGTGATGAAAAATCGATAATTTTTTAATCAAAGGGGGAAGGGAATACGAATTCAAAAATTTGAAAACTCGTTTTATCACGAGAGATCTTTAATTGAATATCGAATTGATTCTGGTAAATAACGATCGCGCAGAAACAGTTGGAGGAAAGCGCGTACTGGCATCAATCAGAGATGACGAGGCGTTGGAAATCAAACATTTACTATTATATCCGATTATTTTAGGAAAACGCAATCAAAACATGATTGAAACTCAATCAGTTCCATCGCATTAACTGAGGAAGAAGGTAAAAAACGACCAGAAAATGAAAGATCTCGGGAAATCTGGGGATATGAGGTAAAAGATCTGGAGAGAAATGAGAATTTCAATTGATTTTGAGGAACTGGAAAAGAGAGAATTGAGGTGTAGAATTATGGGATTCGAACAAAAATAGTTTTTATAAAAATCAAATGATCTGAAAATGGAGGAGCACTAGTTTCTTCTTCTTTAGTTTGTGGCCGTTGGATCTTTGAGGACTGAATCAACGGTGTAGGGGACTAAGGGGTTACTTGAGTTTTGGTTAAGTCAATCAAGTCAGCTCTTATACAATTAGGTCGTTTATCATAAATACTTTACGCTTTAGGAAAATAAATTATTAGTACGATTTAGTTATATGAGTGCAATGTATTTTTCTTTATATAATAATGTACTATCTGCCATTTTTTTCAATTAAGTCTGTAGAATTTAATGCTACTATAATATAGATTGAAGTATACTTGAAGTTAGGGGTTTGAGCTGACTGGGTTGCCATTTAACGTAATATTTTGGAAATCTTTTAAATTTCTATTTCTACATTTATAGTAATACTAACTTTTTATCTTTTTATATCTTATAACTCTGTTCAGCAAAATTGTGTGTTTCCAAATCATTAACGTGTGATACACATATGTGTTTTGGCGAATTGGACCGTTCATGGAAAAATTGATGTAGCAAGACCCTTAATAAATTTTTGTATTAATCTTTTTTGTGGTGATTTGAATTAGTGTGTATTGTCACAAAACAGTACTCCCTTTACATTAATTAGCACAATGTCATCCTGTTGATTTTCACACTTGTATGAATAAATTGTCATATAAGTGATTTATAAATAGTGAATTATAGTACTCCCTATGGAAAAAGAAAAGTGTCATTCAATTTATTAGGTGTGACACAAACCTCTTAATTAATTTGTTAACATGATGGCACATCACATCTCCATGTTAAGAAGCCTTTCTATAAATGCTCAACTAAATAAACAAAAATAAAATTGTCAACTCTAATGCTGAGTAACCATCCTAGATATTATATGGAGTACTATATATTCAATCATTATTATTAATAATATTATCTAGAGTTTTAAAAGATCTACGTACATATCTACTACGTGCATTTTGTACATCATCCATAACATAGGTATTGAATCTTATACTCCATATACGTACCATCATATTTCAATGTATTTTATTTTACTACTGTGTCACATGGAATGTGATATTCCAACTCTTCTTAACCGCTAAAAATAGTAGTCATGGAAAATGGTTTAATTAATGATAGTTCCGACACATAATTAACAGATTGAGTTGGATGTATTAAGTGTGAGAGGTGACACCATAAAATAGAAATGATTAAACTTAAACTTGATGAAATCATCATAACCTAACTAACAAAAGCCTTATGTCTAAAGCTATTCTATAATCCAAGATGATAATGATGATATACCAAACACAATTTGGTTTGATGTCCCAAAGAACTACTACTAATTTTAATTACTAATATACCAAATACAAAATGTGTAATATTTCCAGCAATAGATGTTGTACTTGTGAGGAATTCTTGTATTAATCTAATGAGTGCAGCGGAAATTGCATACAAGAATAATAGATCTAAATTCATAATTATATTGCAAGTTGAGCATGTAAAACACAACGAAACTAAATCTTACTAATTGTGTTGTTTTCTTCTACGATTGAATCCTGCAAGTTGAATCCACTACTATCGAGGTCCACGTGCAATCCAATCCGATGCAGGAACTATCCCGGTACAATTTCTCCGTAGAAAAATGTTAGGAATTATCTCTACAAAGCTTTACATATTTTCTCTCTACTGTTACGCCATTTGTCATTTCCCACAATGGAGAATAAATAACCATTAAATAGATGAAGAGTCACTAGGGCTCCATGATTGTTGGACTTATGGACTAATATAATCGTAGCCCAACTATAATTACGTAATCCATATTAATCTAATTTAGCCCATTTCCTTTCAATCTCCCACTTGGACTAGCATTAAATATAATACGCAGTTCCAACTTTGTACCCTTGAGCGGATCAAAATACACATATAGTGTGACCCTTTAGGTCCTCATTATCGACGACGATCTAATCGAAGTCTGCACAAAACTCCTAGATTGCGTTGGCAGCGTAGCTTGATATATGAAGGACGTTTATGTGAATTCTGTAAACAAGTCTTTACACTAAGTTTATAGTAATATCCTTTCATTCACGAACCACCCGATTGAGCCTAAGATTTGTTATGTGTCATCCAAATAGCTCAATCACTTTATCTCATCTTTATTAAATGACTCATTCGATCATATTCAATTACTTTAATCGAATATATCTTTGCATTGTCCAATAACTTAGTGATCAAGTAATATAGAGAATTTGAGTGTTCTCTTGAAATTCTAATCGAGGAATGAATCTCATTCTTGGCTCAACTACCATTTTCATTTATCTTATGATATACCCAACACAGGTTCGTGTCTCAATCCTCCTTTGGGAGGAAAAGCGTTGGTCCAGATCAAAGCACATTACTCAACAAACAAAATGTGTAATGACCTCAGATCCGAGGACTATTACATACTTCATGCACTAATAAACTGTAGACACTTAACAAAACAGTTTAATAGTATGGTATACCAATACTCTCCAAAGTATACCATGTGTCCATCACGAGTATCTGATATCTCATAGTTGTGAGAACAACTACATTCTCGAAGAATGTGATGCAAACCCCATGCTAACCTATAACATATCATCAATATCCCATTCTTGATGATCATTGGTTAGGACTATTTTAGAATTATACTATATCATTAATGTCTCACACCATTAACGACAGTCATAATTCAAGGGAACACATATTTAGAATAAAGACAACCATTTAAAACAATTATTCCAATAAGTGCACAAAAACCATAGAAAATAAAATTTTCATAGAATGAGATCAAGTAATATTTTCTCAACACAAAATGTTTCTAAGACATATAAAACTTTAACTCCCACTGATTCAAAGCCATCTACCAACATGCTTAACACCTAAGTTCTCAAAGTGTTAGTTGTGTTTTGCTATACATAGTGGTTTGGTGAAAGGATCAGCTAAATTATCATCAGTGGGTACTCTTTCTAATTTTATGTCGCCTCTTTCAATTATTTCTCTGATCAGATGATATATTCTGGGAACATACTTGTTTCTGTTCGTAGCTCTGGGTTCTTTTGCTTGCGCAACAGCACCAGTGTTGTCACAGTACAAAGGTATTGCACTGCTGGTACTCGACATGACATCCAATTCTTTAACGAACTCTAACAAAGCAACAGCTTCTTTGACAGCTTCAGATGCAGCAATATACTCGGCTTCGGTGGTGGAATTGGCAGTTGTACCTTGTTTGGAACTATTCCAATTCACTGCTCCACCATTGAGGATAAAAATATATCTAGACTGGGACTTATAATCGTCATGGTCCGTTTGGAAACTAGCATCAGTATACCCAGTCACCGATAACTCTGGTTGTCCACCATAGACTAAGAAATATTCTTTAGTCCTTCTAATGTACTTAAGAATAGTTTTAAGAGTTTTCCAATGTTCCTCACCGGGATTTTGCAGAAATCTATCTGTCATGCTAAGCGCATAGGCCACATCTGGCCTAGTGGATATCATGGCATACATAATAGATCCTATGACCGAAGCATATGAGATCCTTTTCATGTTGTCTCTTTCTTTGTCATTAGAAGGACAATCCTTCTTTGATAATACAAGGCTATGTCCCATAGGAAAAAAACCTTTCTTGGAGTTCTCCGTTGAGAAGCGCCTTAGCAACTTGTCTATGTAAGTGGATTGTGATAATCCTAACATCCTATTTGGTCTATCTCGATAGATCTTAATTCCAAGGATATAGGAAGCATCACCCAGATCCTTCATCATAAAGGAACTAGACAACCACTCTTTCACGGATTGCATCATGGAACGATCGCTTTCCATAATCAAGATGTCATCAACATATATGATAAGGTATACGACGTTTCCATTCTCACGTTTACTATAAACACATGGATCCTCTTTGCTTCTGACAAAACCAAACGATTTGATTGTTCTGTCAAAACAAATATTACAACTCCTTGAAGCTTGCTTAAGTCCATAAATGGACTTCTTTAGCTTGCAAACTGCATTCGGCCTTTCTTTCGATACAAAACCTTCATGTTGTGTCATATAGACATCGCCTTCTAATTCTCCATTGAGAAATGCGATTTTGACATCTATTTGCCAAATGTCAAAATTGTAGTATGCAACAATTGCAAGTAATATCCTAATGGACTTGATCTTAGAAACTGGCGAAAAGGTTTCATTATAGTTAATGCCTTCGCGCTGACTATAACCCTTTGCCACTAACCTAGCCTTGTAGGTTTGTACTTTGCCATCTGCATCTCTCTTCTTTTTGAAGATCCATTTGCAGCCTATGGGGTAAACTCCATCTGGCAAGTCATCTAGTTCCCAGACTAAGTTGAAGTACATCGAGTCCATTTCGGATATCAAGACTTCTAGTAATTTCTCTCGGTCGGTGTCTGACACAGCCTCAGTATAGGTCTTAGGCCCATCGTCATCTAAATCAACTTCATCATCTTGGTTCTCAACCATTAGATTCAGTCTCTCAGGTGGACAATGAATCCTTCTAGGCCTATTGAGTTGGTTTTGTTCTGGATCAGGCTGTTCATTATGTATGTGAGAAGGTTTAGGAATATCACTATGATCTTCTTGAGGTGGAGGAGTGCAACTATTGCATCATCTTGTCTTTGATGCATCTCATTGTCTTGAGGTGGTCCTTCGAGAGTCTCTCTAAGGTCCTCTCTAAGAGTAATTTCCCCTCCCAATAGATCATCAAAAACTCCCACTAAGTTATTGTCGAATCCAGTGGATAATACCTCATCCGCATTGTTATCTTGTGGTTCTTAAATTTCTTCAAGATCTATTATATTTTGACCTTGTTCCTTATAGACATAACTGTCTTCAAGGAACGTCACATTCCTTGATGTTATCACCTTGTGATTTTCAGGACAGTAGAAATCATATCCTTTAGTTTCTTTAGGATATCCCACAAAATAACATTTCTCACTTTTAGTTTCCAATTTATCGGTCATCATTTTCTTAACAAAAGCTAGACAACCCCAGGTCCGGATATGGTTAAGACTTGCTTTCTTGCCACACCATACTCATATGGTGTTTTCTCGACTGATTTCGAAGGAACCTTATTTAGAATGTAAATAGCCGTTAGTAAGGCATGACCCCATAGGAATAAAGGGAGACTGGCGAAGCTCATCATGGATCGAACCATATCTAATAATATTCGATTTCTCCTTTCAGATACTTCATTCATTTGAGGTGTACCAGGAGGTGTCCAATCTGACTGGATTCCATGTGACTTCAAGTAATCAAGAAATTCTCAGCTCAAGTATTCTCCTCCTCGATCGGATCGAAGAGTCTTGATACTTTTCCCAAGTTGTTTCTCAACTTCACACTTAAACTCTTTAAATTTCTCGAAGGCCTCGAATTTATATTTCATAAGATACACATATCCATACCTTGATAAATCATCAGTAAAAGTTATGAAGTACGAATAACCACCTCTTGCTTGAGTTGGAAACGGTCCACACACATCTATCTGAATCAACTCTAGCAAATCCTTAGCATGCACCCCTTTCCCAGAAAATGGTTTACTTGTCATTTTTCCTTTGAGACAGAATTCACAAGATCCATATGATTCTAAATCAAATGAAGTGAGATAGTCTAACTTTCTCAATCTTGTTATTCTTTTCTCATTAATATGACCAAGTTTGCAATGCCAAAGATAAGTTGCATTATTCGTATTACATAGCTTAGGTCTTTTGTTTTGCACATTGAAAATATTTCGTTTGTATTCAAGCATATATAATCCATTTTCAAGAGTGACATTTCCATAAAACAATACATTCAAAGAAAATGAGCATATGTTGTTTGCAAAATGGAAGGAAAAACCTTCAATGTCTAACATCGGAATGGAAATAATATTCTTAGAAATAACTGGAACGAAATAATAATTGAACAATTCTAGTCTATGTCCTGAAGGAAGATCCAATCTGTAAATCCCCACGCATTCGGCAACAACTCTTGCTCCATTCCCAACACGCAAATCAACTTCCCCAGGCCTCACTTTCCTGCAGTCACTTAGACCCTGCACATTATTACAAATGTGTGAGCCACAAGCTGTATATAATACCCAAGATTGTGAATTATTCATAGACATATTTATCTCAATGACAAACATACCTGAGCTCCCACTTTCTGCACCTAGTGCCTTGAACTTTGGGCAGTCTCTCTTCCAGTGTCCCTTCTCATGACAGAAAAGACACTCATCCTTTGATAATTTTGACTTCTTCTTAGCCCCTCCACTCTTAGGCTTTAGAACAACATCCTTAGATGCTTTCTTCTTATGTTGCTGCTTATTCTTCCATTTCGAAGACTTCCCAGAAGAGCTCACCATGAGCACAGATTTTACCTTAGCAGTGGAGGACTCATAAGTCTTAAGCATGTTGTGCAATCCTAGCAGCTCAACCTTCATGTTGTTCATGTTGAAATTCACAATGAAATTCTCAAAACTACTAGGAAGAGACTACAGAATTAGGTTTGTTGAGACATTTGCGGGGAGCACCGTTCCAATCGATGCTAACCTCTCAATTAAACCAATCATTTTCAGCACATGCTCAGAAACCTTGCCTCCATCATGAAGCTTGCACTTGAAGAGATCGCGAAGTATCTCACACTCCATAGTTTGAGCTTGTGAAGCATACAAACTCTCCAAGTGCTTAAGAATTTCATATGGAAACATGTGTTCATGTTGTCTTTGGAGTTCCAAACTCATAGATGACATCATGACACACTGAGCATCAGATGCATTATCAATGTGTTTCTGATGAGCTTCAACGTCAAACGTACCAAACTCAGAAGATTCCTTATTGGGGATGACACTGATTGGTTTGTCTAGGACATAATCAATTTTGTCATGCCTTAGCACCAAGCCCAAACAACGGAGCCAATCCGTGAAATTTGACCCAGTCAACTTGTGTGTTTCCATCAAACACTTGTGAGTCAAGTTTGACATTTTATCTAAACAGAAAAATACAATGAAAAGCAAATTAGAAAAGAATACAAAGATCACATTCGTATCACTAACCAAATAAGGGTTTATTGTATTGATTAGCTCCCGCTAATTTTAACATATATTATGTCCCCCAAACATAAAATATGAATTTATATCAAATATAAATTTTAGTGGTCCAAGATCCAAGTCCATATTATTGCAGCCCCTACTTTGGCTGATCATTACAATAATATTACAAGGTAGGCCTCCAAGCAAATTGTAATAACTATTTTGCAATTCTTGGTTTATTAATCCAATAAATATGCATCCATAAACTATTTAGGTCGTTTTGGCTTCACTAAACAATTTAAGCAAGTCAACTCCATCACACGATGCCAACCATGCATCTATGAATGAGCCTAGGCCTTTTGGATTTAGAGTAAACGCTTTGGCGTAAAACTCGTGGTCGAAAAGGCTAGAAATATCAAACAATTATGATGGATGATGCGTTTGTTTAAAAAACAAGACTTATATTTTATGGGGAAAAAGTGGCATACTAGTTATATGAATATAATATCCAATATTAAATTTCAAACAATTACTGGGCACCGCCTACCCAGACATAGTATAATACGGACTATACATTTTGGGCGCCGCCTACACAAACATAGTATAACACGGACTACACATACTGGGCGTCGCCTACCCAGACAATAAAACGGTCTCTAACTATTATAGTTAAAATAAATAAGCATAAATCAAATAGCAGGCTTATCACAAAGGATATCAAATAATGTTCAACAAATAAAATCAAATTTTATTCTCTAATTAAATGTGAATTTAATAGATTATATTAATTCAAAATTAATATAGAAATAAATTTATCAATCTAATTAATAAATAAATAACTGAAACTATCGTTCAGTAGTCTAACTAATGAATTATTTCATGTAACTGGAACTATCCCGATACAATTGCTCCGTAGAAGAATGCTAGGAATTCTCTCTACAAAGCTTTACGTATTTTCTCTCTACTGTTACGTTATTTGTCATTTCTCATAATGGAGAATAAATAACCATTAAATAGATGAAGAGTCACTAGGGCTCCATAATTGTTGAACTTATGGACTAATATAATTATAGCCTAACTATAATTACTTAATCCATATTAATCTAATTCTAGCCCATTTTCTTATATCTTTCAAACAGATTTCAAGATTTCAGATAGTATAAAGCTAAAGGAAAAACTTTACTGTCTGCAACATAAATCAAAGGGTTCTAGAGTATTCACCGATGGCAACAACTTTGTTGAATTTAATAATGCTAATGGCATCATAATTTTGTTACATAATCTAATCTGCGTTCCACTAAATTTAAGCGTTCCACTAAATTTAAATTTCAAGCTGGTGTAGTGGGAGCAGATCCCAACTTAGGTAACCCCACAAAAAAATTGAATATATAAAACAAGTTGTACAAAATTGACTTCGGCCGGCGATTTGCACAACAAATGAGATAACTAATACCAGAAACCAAGGTGTTTAATTAATAATCAATAATGATTTAACATTTGTTGCACTACACAAACTACTAGGTCCACAAACTCTGCTTAAAGATTGATGTTTGAATGAAAAAAAAATAAAAATATCACTATAAAAATATCACTAATAGTATATCACGATAAAATTTAATTTCTAGCACAAATGAATCATAGTCAACCCTTCTATAAGGCCATCCACAATGGGGCGTACGATAGCGCGCCCGATGCATCGGGTGCTATCGTCCGCCACTGTGGCACCGCGGACGACGGACGATGGACGTCCGCGCCCGACGCTTAGTCAGCAGACGAAGCGCGGACGATAGGTCATCGTCCGCGTCATCGTCCACCCACTGTGGGTGACAAGGACGATAGCACGGACGTTGCAACGCGTTTTAGTTTTTTTTTTTTTAATTCGAAAATTTTGTTATATATATACCCCAGCTTCACTTTTCATTTGTAACTTTTCGATCAACTTTTAAACTCTCAAATTACGCTATAAAATGGATTCCGGTGGATACTCAAGTCCTAGTAGCCCGATGTTTGGAGATGGCGCACGGTGGTCGGGTACACAACCTGGCGAATATCGGTCGTTCGAATTTTTTTTAAAATCAATGAATTTTTTGCCGTTCTTTTAGTTAATCGTTGTGTTTTTTAATAAGTTTGCATTTATATATTTGAAAATATTTAAATTAAATAACAAAACAATAGTAAAATGCTTAGAGCGCCCCACTGCAGGTGGAAGGGAATGAGGATAAAATGTTGATGTGGCGGTGCATAGGGCGGGCTTTAGGCGCGCCTTAGAGCGCCCCAATATGGATGACCTAAAAGAAAGAGTCAGGTTCCCAAGTATATTATTCCAGTTTTCTCTTTTGGCTGACACCCACAAAGAAAAAAAGAGAAATTAATAGCAGGAGTATAAGCTAATAGAAATTAATAGTGCTGCTAACTACTCTATCACAAAATGATTTAGATAGTCATATGTGTTGTAGTCTGGTTTGCTTTATATATCTTCCCTATCCAGTAAAAGTAATATGCAGTTATCTGCAAGCCAATTTTTTGTAATCTTATTTTGTCTTAGAGCATCATTATCCTCAGCTGTGAACTAGACCTCAAGTTTTCTTTATGTTATTGTTCTAATTTTCTGGCCAGGTTACAACTCCTAAACTCTATAGGCTCATCCAAACCTCAAATATTAAATTGCACTATTCACAATTACAAAGTATTTTACTCGTAAAATAGAAAGCGTTGATCAATTAAAACACGGAAAATTCATTGTTCATTCGAAAATAAAAGATTACAAATCCTAGAACTAAAAAATTACAAATCCTATAAAATAAAAATTTGTACAAATCCTAGAAAATAAAAATTACAAGTCCTAAAAAATTACAAGTACAAGTGAAAAAATGGTGGGAAAATGTTGAACAAATGGTATATAAATAGGAAAAATTTTGAAAAAAATCCATTAGGAGTTCGGGTCCGGCCCGAACAACCCATAACCCTAGGCCGGACCCCGACCAGGCCCATCCCGGGAGACTCAAACTCCAGGCCGAACCGTAACCAGGCCCGACCTTAGGCCGCAGGATAGTCCCCAGGTGCGGCCCAGCCCCAGCCCCATCCCCTCCCTCCTCCAACGTGCAGGCCGCGGGTCGGGATCCAGGTGCGGTCCGACCCACCTGCGTTAATGATGCTCTTAGAAGCTTTACTTTTTCTCTTCAACGTAGGCATGTTTCAAAGATTTTGCTAGCACCAGTGTTGTCAAAGATCATAATGAGAGATCTCTAAAAAGAGAAGAAGATTATCGATGAGACACATACAATCATTCACCCATACATAAAACACACTATACGATAAGAGATCTTAAGACACATACAACCATTCACCCATACATAAAACACACTATACGGTAAAAGATCTTAAGCGGATAATTTGTTGTTGGGTCAAAGTCGAAGGTGAGTGATGTAGGTGTTGCACTAGGTGCGGAGGCAAAATTGTCATGGAATTCACCCATACAACCATTCACTCATACTCTGACGGTGGGGTCGGCTTCCGCACCACAACCTTCACCTAACACTATTTAATACACCAAATGTGATTTAAATTGTGTAGGCTTACACCTTATAATATTTTTTAAATGTGATTTAAATTGTACTACATACTTACACTTATAACTGTTTTAATAAAATAATCGAAGAAAAAATGTTAAGATTAAACTCGCACGAGCTGAACATATGTTTTGACTAATGTTCTATAGGACTACTTTAATTAATAATCAAACAAAATGTCAATTTTGAAGCTCAATAGTTATTTAAATCGAGTCAAAAAAAACGTCAGCAATTGGGTTCGAATTAATCCCATAGCGGCCTTATTATACACATAAATAAGTAGAAAAAATGTTTAGCCTTCTTGACTTGGGCCGACAGTAATAAAATGGCCCACAGACACAATTAAGAACAAGCGTCACAATATTAATAATTATTGTTATTGTTATTTCACATATGGACTATGTGGAAATAGCTTATTCTGTAAGTTTAGAAATTAGAGTCACGATCTGGAAAATAAACGGTAATATTTCTTCCGTATCATTGTAGGAATCCTGATTGTCTATTTTAGTCGGTCTCCCTTTAAAATTTTAATTTTATTTTTTTAATAAATAATAATAGTCTTATATTCTATTAACTTTATTTTCACATTTGTTTATAAAACTAATATTACTCCTATATAAAAATATGACTCACTTTTCACTATTTTTTTCCACTAACTATCCTTTATATTTTTCAAAAATGCTCTTAGATTCTATATATATATATATATTAAAAGAATTAATTAGTAAAATATTTATTTGATCAAATTCTTATAATTCAACCAACTAAGAGTTACTGGTGCAAAAATCTTATATTACGTACATCTTTACAAATTTTATTTTATCGACAAATTTTTTTTACTTGTTACTATTAGTATTATTATAGCCTCGTAAAACGAAGAGTGGCAAATGAATATTAAATTTAAAAAGACATTCTATTTCATTCTGAATTTCACCCCACCACTATATATAGTCATAATTTTATTTTATAAAGAGAGACGGTGTCAAAAATTAAAATAAGGTTCGACAACAGCCTTTTTAATGAATCTATCTCTAAATATATACAAAACTCGACCAAAAAAGAAATAAATGTGATTATTTAATGAATTACTGAATATCCCAAGAGTAAATGAATAAGAATGTACGACAAGAAGAAAATCATTAAAATCGTGTAGCAGTAGTGTATTGTCGTCAATAAAATTGATTTAAAATCACCATTTCTTTGCCGAAAGGGAAAACACAACCGGGAATAATATTTCATCGCTACAGCAGCTGAAATTTCTTGAGCTTGAACCTACAATCCCGTTCATGACATATCTGGTTCAACAACATGACTAGTAAAGAATCAATGGATTTAGGTGGCGGCGGAAGAAGAAGAAGAAGAGGCAGCGCCCCGAAAGCAGGCTCTGTTTGGGAGAGCAGAATGAAAATCGATCAAGTCAAAGGCGGCATCAAAGTTTTCAATGAGAATTCTGCACGAAGCACTCAAATTGCTTCTGCTGATGATGCTGTTACTGAGATTGAGATTTGCAGAGATGCGATTCCCAAACAGAGCCCTAACGGTGTGAGCGGGAAGAGGAAAACTTGGAAATCCGAGAGTAACGATGGGAGTCCAGTTAAGATTGCGGGTCTGAGATCTGAATCGAGCGGGAATTCGGATGAGCAGATCAACGAATTGAGCGAAGCGGTGAAGAAAAGCCCCGTTTCGATCAGGAAATCGAGTTTGAGGAAGGCGAAATCCGACTCTGTTGAGGTGAAACCAAGAGCATCTGTTGATGGTGATGATGACAGAGAGAGGAAGCCGAGATCTGATGAGGATTGTGAGGAGATCAAGGCTGCTATTACGCCTCAAATCGATGGTGGAGATGAGCCAGATTTCGATGAAGATAAGGAAATTGAAGTTGAAAATGTAGAAAAGATTGTCGTTGGTGATCACAAGCACAAGAAAATTGTGATTGAGGAGAAGAAATCGGTTCTAAGAAATAAAAAATCAGTGCCTAATTCATCATCAATTGCCAAAAAGCAGCCTCCTCCTGATGCAAATCATGCCCCATTTGATCCAACCCCAGCAAAGATCAATACTAGTAATCTCATCTCCCTCTCTATATGTATGTACACATGTATGTAAATTTGTGTGTGATTTCTCTTTGCTTCCCATTTCAAGATTCAGAAAATTTTCCAAGAAGCAGCAGCAAACTACAAAGTTTTGGTGAGTTCATCAATGCCAGTTGTTATTATGTATGTGTGTATATTTATTTTGTTTACAGTTAATGATTTTAGCCCATTTTTATTGGCTGGTTGAAATCAGTCCACCTAGTAATGTGGAGAGACGTATCAAAATCTGCATTTGTTTTTGGGGTTGGAACATTTGCTATCATATCATCTTCATACACAAAGGAGCTAAACATCAGGTTTAATTTGGATTTAATCAATTATTTTCTGATTAGGATATGAAAAACTGACACAGAATTTTATTCAGCTTCATCTCTGTGCTATCCTACTTGGGACTTGTGTACTTAGCTGCAATTTTCCTTTTCAGATCCCTTATTAGTAGGTAATTAGTAAAATATTTGACCTTAATTATTACTATTAGCAATATATGTGAAAAAAATGAAAAATGTGGCAGAGGATCAGAGAATGGAAATGAAGATTGTGTTATTGGTGAAGAAGAAGCAGTTTGGGTGATTAAAATGCTTCTGCCATTTATAAATGAGTTTCTTCTCAAATTGAGAGCCCTTTTCTCAGGCGACCCTTCCACCACGATGAAGGTAGTCTGTGTCTGTGAAATGAAATGAAATGAAATTCAGTCGAAAAATGACAAGCTGTGTCTCCTCTGCAGTTGGCAGTGCTGCTGTTCATTTTGGCAAGGTGTGGAAGCTCCATTACTGTGTGGACAACGGCCAAATTAGGTCAGTTTTTATTTTGAAATATTCTTTAATTTCTTTATTTCCTTCCTTTCGTGTTTTAGTGGTAGTAATTTATACCATCTCTGATGAATAAAGAGCTTAGGTATCATTATTTTGAGATCACATGTAAAGTGATGTTGACATGTTTCTTTATAGCTTATCAAGGCAATATCAACAGCCCATTATCATTATGCATACTTTTGTGAGATCTATGATAGATTAGGTTATTATGATTGAGAGGATTCAAACTAGTACAATTAATTTTTTTATGAATAATTGATACTACTAGTAGAAATTGTGACTCCATTCTAATTTTATTATTAAAGATAAATGGGCATTGAATTATTAATTTGATTAATTTTGATAGGCTTTATTGGAGTATTTACGGTGCCTAAAATATGCTCAGCGTACTCCTCTCAGATTACTGCATACGGTAAAACACATTATCTCTGAATTATATGTAATTATTATAACTACATATTCCCCTCATAATTTTTGGGAATTACTCTCTCCGTCCCACAATAAGACTCTTGTTTTCCCATTTTGTTATGTCCCATAATAAGAGTCTTATTTTACTTTTACCATAAATGGTAAGTAGGCTCCATATTCCACTAACTTATTCCACTCATATTTTTTTGTAAAAATAATATATATATAAGTTGGATCCATATTCTACTAATTTATTTAACCCACTTTTATTTACATTTCTTAAAACTCGTGCCATAACTAAATAGGACTCCTATTCAGAATGGAGGGTGTATAATCTATGCCTTACATTAAAGGTAGAGATACACACGAATATATTCTCTTTGCTTTTTAGGATTGAGGTACATGAAAAGAGAGAGTTTTTGGCCGGACCACATTGAAATTGTTTCTAGGTTTTAAACTTTTTGTAATTATGTACTACTATAGAATAACAAATAATTAAAGGAGTTAAAAAATGAAGGTGTGTGTGGTGAGTGGGACCACTGGGTTATGATTAATTTGGTTAATCCACATTGAAGAAACCAAATTAGTGGAAGAATTTAGTGTGTAAATATGATTGAACTTGAAGGTACATTTTGGATAAAACGATTTGGAGATGCATGGGCATCATGTTCTCACAAGAAAGCAGTTGGGTTTGCCGTCTTCGCTCTTGTGTGGAACTTATCCTCCCTCGTCGCCCGAATTTGGGCAGGTACTTATTCATTCCATTTTTTTATTCTATTCATCTCTCTCATTTCAATAGCTTCAAGATCTGTGTCTCTGGTTGTTAACAAATAAGTAACTCCCTCCTTCTCTTCTTAATACACACGTTTATTTTCAACATGAAAATTAACGAATAGATGGATAATGATGTAATAAACGAATAGAAAATAAGGTATGGAAAAATAAAAAAGAGAAATGATTATACTAATGCAGAACGGAGTATTAATGTATACTGTAGTAATAGACTATAGTCCACAAATTAATCACATACATTCGCTCAAAAGCCTAAGATCAAAAAGTTTTTTTGAACAAATGTACAAGATTAACTTTGGATTTTAGTCTTTTTATAGGAGACCAGAGTAATTTAGTTGAGTCTTGAGACCTTATTTGTCCAAAAATAGAAGAGAATCATTAATTTTACGTACTAATAATATAAGAGATAGAGATTATAAAATAAGTGGACCAATAAGATATGGTAACTAGTGTGAACAAAAATTATGCTTGATTGCTTATTACTATTATTATGTACGCCATTAAGATATGGTAAATAGTGTAAACAAGAATCATGCTTGACTGCTTATTATTATGTACACCATTAAATTTATCTATTTTGTGCAGTTAATCATATAAAATGAAATATTAATCACTTCATCTTCTGATTTGGTATCCAGTATTCATGTTGTTTGTGGCGTTCAAGCACTATCAGCAGTCGTTGATCGAAGAGGGGTGTGCCCAAGACGAAGCCATCAACTGTCAAGATTCTTCTTGCCAAGGGTCGACCCAAGTAAATCATAGAACAACAATACAAAATACAGAGAAACTAAAAAAAGTGTATTGACATTATTTGAGTAATTTTTTACATTATTTGAGTAATTTTTTACTTTCAGAATAAATTATAGGCGTTTCGTTTCAATTGATTTATTTTCCTATTTAAACACTTCATTAATTTTCTAGAATAAAAATAAAATTACATAGAAATTAAGTGAAATACAGATAAATATCACCCGTTTCATCTTGTAAGTAATTTCGGATTTCAATCTCCACCTTAATTTACAAAAAATATAGATAATTATACTCCATCCGTTCCAAGGTAATTAAATCGTTTCTTTTTTGCACTCGTTTCAAAGAAATGATAATAAATAGTTTTTTTTATTAAAAAAAGGCTTAAACCACCAACGGCGGTGAGCAAAAATGTTTCAACCCTACCAAAAACGGACAACAAGAACACCAAACAAGAACAAACAACAAGCCAAAAAATAAAGACACAAAAGAAACGAACGACAAAGCCACGACCAACACACCTCCCGCAAATAAAGAAAGCAACACCACTGCCAAATATCCCAACCGTAAGCAAAAGAGGCGAGATGAAGTTCACCTTTGTAACATTTGGCAAGTGGTATTGATTGTTAAATACCTTCCAGATCATCTTCTAGCTTTGACCACCTCATCACACATTTCTCCTAGTAGGAAAGGAAAGTTCGGGCACCACCCTTTAATCCATGAGCCGAGTCTCCGCAAAATGAGTTTTCTTTCAACATCCCAATTTGGTTCAAAATTTTGGAAAACCACTTTGTTTCTAATCCACCATATGGACCACGAAATCACATAGAAAAGGGATGTCCATATCTTCTTATCAAACTTGTAGAAATGTGCATCCATCCAAGTGAGAAAGCACAAGATCGGGTCTTCGGGCAAGCTGAAGGCGAGATTCCATTGGTTATAGCAAAAATACCACAGGCTGCTAGAGTACTTACACCCAAACATGATGTCATTGATAGTCTCTCGCTCCTCTTTGCAAAAAACGCATGGATCGTCTACAATTCCGGGAACTTTGAATCTGAAAAGTCTGTCTCTGGTGTTGAGTTTTCCTTGTAGGACAAACCAAATCAAAAGTTGGACACGATGTGGGGCAATCTTATTCCATGCTAGTCTTCCATTACAAGATTGGCTATCATCTCTCCCATGAAGCGATTAACCTGCGCAAGAAAACCAGAGACAGAGAAAGCATTTGAAATATCAAAAGTCCAAACTCTTACATCCCTCACACTTAGAGGTGGTAAAATGGGTAGCGGGTAATGGGTAATTTCCATTTCGATCCACTACCCACCGGGTATCGGGACGGGATCGGGTAGTGTGTTTTAAAGATTTGCGGATATGGGTATACCCGCTACCCGCATGGGTATACCCGTTAATCCCGATAATACCCGATATTATTAGTATTAGCCATAAACTAAACTCTCTACCCGGCCCGTTAATTCCGATAATACCTGATATTATTAGTGTTAGCCATATACCATCTTTTAATACTTTATAGAATCTAAGAGTTCTAAGAGTTCTATTGAAACATGTTTATATTGCAACGAACATACAATTGAAAACTCACCAGAACTAGCTATAGAGTGTCCCCTCACTTTTATTCTCAATCTATTCAAAGCTTACCATCGATATTAATACATTAAATTAGGGAACATTGTCAGATATTATAGGTTTTCAAATATTCTATTAGGGTTTCGGGTCGGGTACGGGATACCCAACACGGGTATCGGGTAATCTCGATATGTTGCGGGGCGGGTATTGGGACAACAAATTTGGTTAAAATCAGGTATGGGTACCCGACTTGTCGGGTGCGGATACCCACAGGTAACCCGTTTCGCCACCCCTAGTCCCACTCTCACTCAAGGTAATTTGATCCACAGCTAGGTAAAGACTATCCAGCAATTCCTTCTCCCAAACAAAAAGATTTCTTCTCCAAGTAAACTTCCAACTCCATCTACCATCATCCCATGAACCCATGTCCTCAATAAAGTCACTCTGTAGAGTAGAAATCATGAATAATCTTGGGAAAGAGTTCTTGAGGTTGTCATCTCCGGTCCACTTATCAAGCCAAAATCTAATATTTGATCCATTTCCGACTTTCATTCTGATCCCATTTTCGACAACTTCGTGCCTTCATTGCTACTTTTGAAAAATCCAGAACTTGTCCCCAAGTACTAGCGGCGTTCTTTCCCTTGAGCTTTTGTAGGTCACCAATGTGTCGAGTGTTGTGTATAGAGCTCACAACTTTCTTCCAAAGAGGTCGTTGGCTATCCGCAAATTTCCACCACCACTTGAATAGTAGAGCTACATTTCTAATAAGGATATCACCGATTCCAAGGCCACCTTGATCAATGGGCATCTGAATAACTTCCCAAACAATCAAGCATCCTCCTCTAGCTCCTGCATTTGCCACCTTTTTAGGCATTCTAAACATGCTAATATAATACATCGGGAGGTTATTAAGGACAACCTTGATAAGAACCAACATTCCTGCTCTAGATAATGTTTTTGTTTTCCACATTGCAAGTCTTTTCTCTACTTTATCAAGGATGGGCTTCCATGTACTACTATTTCTCATATTAGCACCCAACGGGATTCCAAGGTAGGTGGTTGGTAATTTTGCAGCCCCGCATTTGATTGTATCCAAAGTATCATCAATCCACTCCTTTTCACACCCTAAAGAGATGAACACATATTTTTTGTAGTTAATTCTAAGCCATGTCATCAAAGCGAAACACTGGAGTAATTCTCCAAAACATTTTTATCAGCTGGGGTGAAGATAATAGTGTCATCTGCAAATTGAAGATGTGTGATTGGGACCTCATCATTTCCAATCATAATTCCTTACAGAATTCCCAAATCAACTCCTCAGGACACTAGTTGACTCTAGTTGACTGAAGGTTTAGAGAGGATCCCCTTGCCTGAGTCCCCTCTGAAGCAGAAAATATGATGTTGGTGATCCATTGATAAGAATTGACATGGAGGCCGTGCTCACACACTCCATAATCCAATTCGTCCACTTGTCTCCAAACCCCATGCTAATGAGAATCTCTTGTAGGAAATCCCATCAGATCGTATCATATGCTTTCTGAAATCGATTTTAAAGATGGCTGCCTTTGTCTAGTCTTTTTAATCCACCAAACTGCTTTGTTGGCTATGAGAGCGCCGTCTAAGATCTGTCGGTTCTTGATGAATGCCCATTGTGATTCATGATAATAAATACTTAAAGTGGACAGATCACAAAAAATAATAGTTAAAGTGGAGTATGTCTTTTCTCTACATTATTCTCTCTCTTATTTATTTTTTTTTATCTATTTTAACTAGTATTTATTACTCCATCCGTCCGTCATTAGGAGTCTCATTTGAGTTCGGCACGAGTTTTAAAAAATGTAAAGGAAAATGAGTGAGAAAAGACAGTGGAATATGGAGTCTATTTTTATATAATAGTTTTATAATAAAATATGAGTGAAATGAGTTAGTGGAAAGTGATGGGTATCTACTATTTATAGTAAAAATGAACCGGGACTTCTAATGGCGGACAGACTAAAATGATAAATCGGGACTCCTAATGACAGACAAAGGAAGTATCATTTATCAAAATGAATGAAAAAAACGACTCAATACGTTTGGTCATTTGGACATAGGGAGTATTTGACAAAGGAGCTAAGGTCTAGCTACACAATTAAATTAGAATATTGAGCCAGACAATACCCGTCTTATCCAAAGACTGGGTCAAACGAGAGTCTATCATTTGCCATAGTATCAATACACTAAAAAAATATCGACAATTATGTTCATCAAATCGATTGGAATTAAACTAGATCGTCAAACTGGAACATCGAGCCAAATAATTCTTGTCTTATCAATTAGCGTGGTCAACGTGAACTCATATCAGTTGTCAGGTTTCGATGCATGTGTTAATGTCGACAACTACAAAGTCGGCATGAAACATCAAGGTCTACGGCTAAAATAAATTTACTTTTTTTAAAAAATCGTGTCAAATTAAATGTGGACACTTAATAGAGAGGAGGTAGGGAGTAGTACTCTATATTAAATTAAAAACAAATGATAACTCCAAACTTTTAATGTGGAGTACTCCTATTGTCCCGCAAGAGTATGTACTCTTTTCTTTTTTAGTCTGTCTCACAAGAGTATGCATTTTCTAATTTTATAACTATTTCTTCTGTAATGAGATGGAATTCATTCTCAACTAACAATATTTTAATAATTTTTTCTTTCTACAGCCCTCTTATTTTTTTCAACTGTGAGTTAAAACTCTTGCTTAAACAAAAAGTGCATATTTATTAAAAGTGCATATTTGTGCATATTTTTATGAGATGAATTGAGTAATATTTTGTATACTAGGATAGTTTTATGGCAACATGGTTGTAGCTTATTTTGGTTTAATATAGTCGTCACTATTCTATGGTTCGGGAGAACAATGTCTATTTCAGCAATTGGCGTATCTATTCTATACTATTTCCATACGATATAGGTTAGAAAGGAAGAATCAAATTAGTTACACACATTAAGGGCAGTGACGAAACCAGAAATTTAAATAAGTCGGAGCTGAAAATTTTTAAAAATATAATAATAATAATAATAATAATAATAATAATAATAATAATAATAAAATATTTAAATTCATATATAACAATATTACCATTTTAAAAAGCATTAGATAATAATTGTACGAATTGCCATATCTTGAAATTGTAGAAAATTATTTTCACTATCAATTTTATATAACTCTATCGACCAATGAAAAATCTGTTTTAATAAGTTTTATAATTACTCTTGCCTATTAGTAAATTTAAGAATGTTTGGAACTAAGCTAGTTCTCATTATTTGGAATAATTAAGGCCATCCACAACGCTGTCTCTATACCGTCTCTTTAACCGTCTCTTAACTACTATTTGGGCACTATTTGAGGGCCCCACTGTCCTTTTTGCCTCCATCTCTTAACTAAGAGACGGAACCTGCAACGCTCCGTCTCTTAACCGTCTCTATACCGTCTCTTAATTACTATTCATTCAATTTAATTTATAATTTTTTTTTAAAACCCAATTCAATTTAAACAAACACACTTTATTAAAATTAAAACAAAATAAAAAACACACAAAATAAAAAAAAAACACACAAAATAAAAAAACACACAAAATAAAAAAAATTAATCGGAAGGGCTAATCAAACTCCGGAGGCGGTCGAGGTTGAGGGGGAGTCGGAAGGCCAAGTTGTGCTGCCATATGCACAATTCCGTTCCACCAGGCCGCGTATTGGGAGTGCGAGAAGCGGGAAGTGTCCGCCATTGTGGCGGTCATGTACGCCACCATAAGTGTGTCCGAGCCTCCTCGCGAGCCCGATCCTGAGGCCGGCTGGCTTGATTCGCCTCGGCCCTTCCTTGCTCTAGCCGCTTTCGCCGCCTTCGTCCCTTGCGGCCGACGGCGCCTACTCGCGGATCCTCCTGCATCGCCGACCGTACCCGCAAACTCCTGGGATTCAGCATCATGTTGGCTGATGCCTTCAGCAGTGTCACCACCAGACGCACCAGCACTAGACGAGTATTGGCCACTCGCCGTATGCTTCGTGCGCTTCGAGTTTGAGCCCGAGCTGGAGCGGAAACCGCCGGCCCATCGTTCCTCGTCCTTGACGGCGCGCCAAACATCAACAAATCTGAATTGATGTCCCTCGTCCTGGTAGTAGGCGCGCAAAGCGGACCTCAAAATGTCGGTGGCCGTGGCGCCGCTTTGGTAGCGCGCCTCTTCCGCCGAGTAGATGCCGCAGAATTTTTTGACCTGTCGGTCGACTCGGTCAAAGTGACAGCGGATCATTTTAACTGTGCGCTTGCGGGAGCGGTTCGGCTTTATTTGGTGGTAGACCTCGACAACCTTTTCCCAGAAACACTTCCGGGTTTGTTGATTCCCGACGATGGGATCGTACGAGACCGTGATCCAGGCGTTGTACACCGCCATCGTTTCGAGGTTGTTGTACGGATGTCGGCCAAGATCCTCTTCCTCTTCCTCTTCTTCCTCCTCGTCCTCGCCCGTCTGGGGTTGTACACTGCCTCGGCCACCTCCACCGCCTCGCCCACCTCCACCGCCTCGGCCTACTCCCGGCGTGGGATCAACTGGAAAATCCTCCCGGATCTGGGATAATCCCTGCGAAAACCGCGGGACGTTGGGACGAACATATGCATCAAGGTCAAAATTGGGTGGTTGGTACCCCCCCGGCGTCGCCGAACCCTGGGTCCCCGGCGTTGACGAACCTCCACCGCCCAATGTGTTGATCATGTTCTCCCAATCGCCGAATGAGTTGAGATCCCACCCGCCGGAGCCGGAGCGGCCATAGTTGCCCTCGCCGTCGCCGGACATCTTGAGTTGGGTTATGAAAATTTCAGCGAAAATTTGAGAGAAAATTTAGATGATATGAAGAATAGATGTGTAGTTGTGTGTAAATGAGGATGGGTTTAGGAGTATTTATAGAGTAAAAAATTTAATAAAAACAAAAAAAATATAAAAAAAAAAACAAAAAAACGGTAATAATACCGTTACAAAATTTTTTTATTTATTTAAATTCGAATTTTTTTTAAAAAAAAATATTTATTGCGTCAGCACGTGACGACGCCCACTCGCGGGCCGGCGAGTGGGCGTCACGCACGACGTCGGGCTGCGCCACGTCGCCTAGGCGCGTGGCGAGACAGCTCGTCTCCTGGCTCGGCGAGTCGAGACGCGCGACGAGACGCGGGACGAGACGGGACGAGATGGAGGCTGCAACGCGTCTCGCCGGGGTCTCGTCTCGCTGAGACGAGACGCGAGACGCCGGCGAGTCCCGTTGTGGATGGTCTAAATAGTTTGTGATGATTTGAATTTAATTATTAAGGGTGGAATTAAATTATAAGATAAAAAATTAAACAAATTAAAGATACATTGTTAGATAATAAATTCAATTTATAGAGATAAAATTAAAATTATAGAGTACTTTCACTTATAGGTATGTGCTGAAAATATCTTCAATATATTAACTACTTCCTCCATCCCAACGAAGATGATTTACTCTCTTTTTAAATTTGTCTTAATTAAGATGACCCATTACTAAAATAAAAATCTTTTTATCCCTACTTTATTCTCTTCATCTAACAAAAATAAAATTGCATAAAATTTCGTGCCGTTCAAGAAAGAGATCATTTTCGTTGGGAGCAAGGAGTATTGGAAGGAGAATAAAAAAAAGAGGAAAGGTCAAAATTAAATAAAATTTTGAAATAAATTCATATTTTAATTATATATATATATATAGGGTTTTGATATATGCAAAACTAGATTTAAATACAGAAACGTAGAACAATATCATACGTAAGACACTTTTAGGTCATAGTTAGTTAATTTTTAGGTCATGCTAACAAAGCATGACCTTGTTAGCATGACCTAAAATAATCTTAGCATGACATTAAACTCAAATATTATAATATGACCTAGAATTGCTTAATTATGACCTTCCGTGTTTTTGGTTAATTATTGACCTAGAATTGCTACACAAAGCCTAATGCCTAACCAATTGCTAAACCTAGCAACAAAACAAGTGAGGGATGTAGTAGATTCCTCTCCTCTCTTCCTCCACATCTTCTCGATTTCCATTGCCACAACACTCCAAAAGGAGGCAGCCCTAAACCTGCAAAATCTAACACAAAAATGGGGTTGGAAAATAGACTCATAAGAAAGGGAAGGGAGAGGCAAGCTCGAATGAACATGGAGAGGAAGCAGGCTGAATTGTACGGCCGAGAGGCTGCCTCCTTGAGCGGAGAGGCAGCCATTTTGTCACATTCCCATCTTACACCAAAGTAGAAGTTAGAACAAATGAGCATAGTAGAATGAGCTCATTGTACATGCTCAAAAGGAACATGAATCAGATACTCCCTCCCCATCGTCCGAGGCGAAAGAGGCAGAAAAAGAGACAGCCCACACATACACCAAAGTGGTAAGGATAACATAAACATACAGCCCAAAAGGGGGCTGAGCTTGAAACCGAAGATAGGAACCCCAATGCCCCATAAACTGCCACAAGAAGCCGAAGGAAAGGCCTATAAATACAGCCATCCCCTCCCCACTCCACACCTACGTTCTATCAGATTTCACAAGACAAAGGGGGGCGACGGAGTGGGGCGCGAAGCGGCAGAAACAGGAGGGCAAACCGAGAGGATCCACCGAGTGAGGTAATTTCAACAACACCCCACTTTGCATCATGTAGAACAACAACCAAGATAGAACAAGGACTTAGAGAACATAAATATAGCACCAACAATCAGTAGCAACAGTACTTACAGAGGGGCTGCATACATGATCAATAGAACCGCTCAACGTTTAAGTCCACCATACAGCCATCACAAAAGTTTTCCCAACAATTTATACTGTAAAACTAAATAATTGAATGAGGAACTTAGCTTAGGCTTCATATGAGGGGCTGCTCAATGATGCTCGATTGCCAACGGAGTTGTGGAAGACAGCCGCGGTGGCGTCGTTGGAGCGGGCAGCGGTGACTGCTTGGCCGGAGACGAAGGCGGCGGCGCATGCAGTGGCACCGCTCGCCAGCGACGGTCCCGTTGAGACGGTGATTTCGACGAAGAGAGAGCTTGAAGGAGAGAGCTCACCGATAGGGAAAGAACCGGTGAAGCCGGGCAGCGGACCGCGATCTCGTCGGATAGGAGAAGAGCGGGAGAGGTGATGCCTCCTCCGCGTCGGTAACTTCGTCGGAGGTCGCGGGAGCTTCACAGGCGTGAAGGAGAACCCGGCGCTGCGAGGATTCGCCGGAGAGGTGAGAAGAGGGAAAGATAGGTTGATAGACGGAGACGCGGAGGAGCCGGTGACGGAACTCGCCGGAGAAGGAGAGGGAAACGGGGACTCTGCGCCGTTGCTCCATTCCCGATTTGGGGGAATTGTTTTTAAAAAAATGAAAGGGGAAGAGTGGGGAAGAAGTAGTCAACCGATTGGGTTTGAGAAATTGGAAATGGGAGTGGTTGGACCAAATAAATTAAACAAGACTTAGGCCTTAGTAATTAAAAAAAAGTAAATGAGCTGAAATTAAAGAATGGGACTGGTACCCATTTTGATTATGTAATGGGCTACGAATTTTGGGCCAAGAAAATTGCATTTTTGAACTTGGAAATTTTTATGTTGAGATGGAATTAATTTAAAGGTTTGAGTTGAAGCTCAATTAATTAATTCCCGAATAATTTACTAAGTTTCTGATGATGGAAAATGTTAAAGATGGAGATGCGAAGGGCCGACCGGCGTCGCCCCACGACGCCATGGGCGGCCTTAAGGAAAATCTTAAGAAAAGATTTAAGAAAGAGATTTTCCAAGAATCCATTTGTTATTAAATAAGTGGCCAATTAATTTTTTAAGAGAAAATAGAATTTCTCCAAAAGGAGTAAGGAGAATAATTAAATACTGCAGAGCAGTGAAGCCGAGTTAGGATTAGGAACAATCCTATAAGCCGAGACTAAGAGATAGGTGTTATCCTATAGGATGCATGCATTCTTTTATCAGGAAAAATAGTTCAAGTACTAATTAGCGTGCTATGCTATTTTAAAAGATAAATTATTCAAGGGCAAGTAAGGCCAGACGAGAGTTATTATTTGGAGATAAACGTATCAGGTGGGCTTTCTTTTAATATCCAGCACATTAGTGTGGATATAAATCAAATACTTTGAAGTTATGAAATATCATTTTTTTTTCTCAAAATGGAGCTGTGATTATTTTCAAGTTGTTGTCATGCCATAAAATGTTTATTTTCGAGGCCTATCTGTTGGACTGTATGTTGTGGGTTTTGGCTACGCCAAAACGTTACGATTTGGAATAGAGAGCGCGAGAGCCGTGAGCCATCCTAGAGAGGTTGGCCGGCGAGGGTGTCCGCGAAAGGTGGCCACCTTCCCGGCACAATGAATGATGAATGATGGAACGATGAATGATGAAGCCTATCTGTTGGACTGTATGTTTGTTGGTTTTGGCTACGCCAAAACGTTATGATTTGAAATAGAGCGAGCGAGAGCAGTGAGCCATCCTAGAGAAATTGGCCGGCGAGGGTGTCCGCGGAAGGTGGCCACCTTCCCGGCACGATGGAACTATGAATGATGAACGATGAATGATGAATGATGAACGATGGAATGATGAATGATGAAAGAACTTAGTATGCGCAGATGAACTTTTAGCTCACAAAAGAATTTAGTAAGTTCGGGCCTTTTAAGAAAAACCCACGTGTGTTACTGTTGATGGCTTGATAACTATATAATGTATGTTTTGTTTTCGGCATGTGTCCACTGAGTACTCATGTACTCAGCCCTGCATGTATTTATAAATGTGCAGGTTGAACGTCAAGAGGAAGGAATATTTTTAATTTTACAAATTTAAAATTTATAGTATTCTTTTAGTATATCAATATTTAATTATTTATCATAACACATTACTATGTTAAAAGCATAGGGTATTGGTCCCTCAAATCACATAACTTTATCTAAAAAGTTGATTTTCACTAACTTTAAAATTTGGTACTATGAAAAATATAAACTTAGGCTTTGAAGTTGATTTCCCATTAAATTAAATTTTCCCTCAACTCAAGGAAAATCCACCGCTATGGATGAATTCATAAGTTTTGCAATCAATTTTTAAATTTATAAAAATGCCAAATTAGGCAAAAATATGTGATTTGGGAACAATTAACTTTACTGGGTCTCATACTTACAAAATCTGGTATACGCACTAAATATTAATTCGACAAGTAATATTAATTAGATGAATCAAGATTTATCAAATGTTGGTATATTTGAATGTTTATATTCGTGGTACTAAATCGTACTTTGAGTCTATTTTTGTTTATAAAGGTAAATTCTTAGAGAATTAAAAAGTCGTACTCCTTTCATTCCATAAGAGTATACATTTTTGGTTGGACACAAATTTTAATGCACAGTTGATAATTTAAAATAAAATAAACTATTTATTAAATTAATCAATACAAGAAAATGGAGTAACATTTAATCGGAACCGAAACAAGTACTCCCTCTGTCCAACTAAGTTAAGGTAAAACTTTTAGGCATATAGATTTTGTGTTGAATAGATTAAATGAAAATAAAATAAAATAGAAGATAATAAAGTATGAGAGAGTAAAATAGGTGATTGAATATAATAAGAGTGATTGAATATTTTAATTTTAATCGAAAAGACAAAATAACTCAATTTAATTGAAACATCTACGACCTAACGTTAATTGGGGCAAATTCTCTATATTATACTCCCTCCGTTCTATATTAGGAGTTCTATTAACTTTTTTACACTCATTTTATATAAATAAATGTATTAAATAATTAAAGTGGAGAAATGGTAAAAATAAGAGAAACATCAATTCAAATGGATTTCACAGCATCCAAAAATGTAAATTAACGAAATACGACTACTACAATGTAGTTAGAGATGCCCTGTAGTACTCCTATCATTGTTTTTTGATTTACTGGAATTCGATATGAATTTTTTCCATTAGGCTATGAGTTTCTGAGCATATCGCCAGCATTGTTTGCACAATGCTATTAATTTCTTGATATTTCCCGTATCAAATACTCCCTACATTTGATTAAGCTAAAAAAAATTGGAATTGGAGTTCCTTAATTCTTGCCTTTTCACATTTCAATCCATGCCCTCTTTTTTTTCTTCTAAATATGAACTACTCCATAAGAGATTGAGATATTCATTAATGTAATTTGGCCAACTTTTTAGCATGATGGTCAAATCTGTCCTGATTACCTCAAAAATTAATCTCTCAATTTGGACATAGGCACAGAACATTTGTTGACTGTGACTTTAACTGTAGAACATCTACAAGTGAGATCAATTTGTGAGTTTCTATAATAATTTATCCACGAGAACGAATAAATATAGATTGGAGTGAGAGTAAACTAATACTCCTTCCGTCCTACAAAAAGATGTCACACACTTGTGGGACGGCACGGGATTTTAGGAGATTTTGTTTTGTGTGTGAAATGGAGAGAGAAAATATAATTTTTATATTAATGTGAGAGATAACTTTTTCCAAAAAAAAAATATGACGTCTTTTATGGGACAAACTAAAAAGGAAAGTGTGACATCTATTATGTGACAGAGGGTTTAGTAAATATGACATGAATGTAGTCCAAATCTAAATGAAACTGCAACTTTTTAGGAACTTCGATCAATACTTTGTTGGCTCAACTCAAGTGGACAATTGAGACGAATGACATCTTAATTTAATTAGCACTCTTGTTCGTATTTTTCACTTAGTTAGGGTGCTTTCTAGAATGAATAGAGGGGAATCAATCACAAAGGTGGATTAAGCCCCCTCCCGAGGTGAGAAATCTGTAGATTAGGTGTAATAAGTGAAGTCCCCTTCTAAATCTTAGACCTAACTCCCAAAGATTTGATTAGATTAAAGATCCCACTCATAATCTCAACTCTCCCGAGTTTTATTGAATTAAGGTGTGAATTATTCTTCTTTCAAGATTAATTAATTCATCTCCCGATTACTCTAAGAAATCCTAACACTCCCAATTGATGATCAAGCAATTGATAGGAAAAAGCACAAGAATAATTCAAACAATTACAAGAGCAAGATAAAAACGAACTTAATTGGATTAAAACTATGAATCAATGCATCTTCACCAAGAATTCCACATAAAGGGTTTAGTTACTCATGTTCATGGCGGAAATCAGACAAAAACTAAGAAAAACAAGAGAAACCATGATACGAATTACAATTGGCGGAGGAATCGAAGCTTGAATCTTCAATCTTCTTCCAAGAGTTCTTCAGAGAGAAGGAACGTGTGTTTTGCGGCTGGTAGAGAATGCTTTTTCGTTGCCCTAGCTTCTCTCTCTTATTTTTCCCTTCAGAAAAATCGCGACTGGGCTAAAAACGTCAGTCAGACGGACCCGGCCGGGTGGAATTATTGCACATAAAATTCACCTGGTCGGGTAGAAGTGTCTGGACTCTTTATGAACAAGATTGTCCACCCGGCCGGGTGGAATTATTGCACATAAAATACACCCGGCCGGGTAGCTCCTGGCAGGCCGCGCAGCTTTCGTAGATCGTCCGTATCTCTCTCATCCGAACTCCGATTGGGGCGTGTGAGGTACCCACGCGAAGCTCTTTCGATGATGAAGACAATGGTACTCTCAAAATAGGATTTGGACCCCATATTGATAGGCAGATCAACGTTTGAAGCAGACCCCAGTCAATGCTTGGCTCATTTTGACCCTTTTTTACCTATTTTAACTTAAAACACTGGATAAACTCATCAAAGCACCTTTATAGTGAAATATGGACGTAAACTCAAGTAATATGCATTTAAACACCAATTATCATCACGTTTAACGCCCAATAAAACAGTTAAAATACGAGTTTGTCAACTCCCCCAAACTTAATCACTTGTTTGTCCTCAAACAAGAAGCAGACAACAATCAAATATAAACTCGTACACATAAGTTGGATCTCATCATTGCCTCAGTTAATAAACAATATCATGCATCAATAACTTCACACACATGTAAACCAACTGATCATTGCTTCAAGTTACTAACACGTATGCAACCTTGTCAATTTGCCCTCACAAGATAGATATGTAGTGTAATTTTCCCACTCTCAAAGTGTATAGTTAAAATACAAGCTCTCAAATCAATCAATCACGCATAGTTTACCATAGGCTTGCTCGAAATCTAACCTCTCCTCTACTATTTTGTGACTATAAATCAAGGATCTGAAAGGTCTTATTTGTAGGTTGTAATGTAGGCTTTTTGGTTAGGTGAGGCAAATTTGGCCAAAGTAACTTATAATCCCTTTCGAAACTATAATAACTTCGTTCTTAAAACAACTCAACTCCTCAGTAGTCTTTATAGACTCTTCTCATCTACCAATTCTCCCCCAAACTTGGTTTCTTACGTATTTCTAGACTTCGTCTAACTTATACCCCCCTCTAGGCTTCGCCTAGCTTATACCACCAAATTATTCTTTTTTATTTTTACAACTCTTTTTTTTCACAACTAAAAGCATACATCCACTTTCCCAAAGATATTCAAGCCAATACTTCATCTTTAAACTCTTCTTATCATCCAAAAGTGTTCTTTTCTCCCAAACTTATTTTCAAGCATATATACAACCCCAAGTTATCAAATAATAGGCTATTAGGCTCAAATATGGCTAACAAAGGATTATGATTTTTATTTTAGGGTGAAAGTAAAGATAAGGCTAGAACGGATGGCCTAACGTCACTTCCTAAATCTATACTCACTATGTAGACTCAAGGAAGATCGCGAGCAAGTTCTAGAAACATATAACACAATGACGATAATCACACAATTAGAAATATATAGGCTCAAGTCTCACAGGGTTATGGCAAAGGACAACGCAACAAGCAATTCACTTTAGGCAAATCACAATAAGGACATACAAGCATGCTTGGTCATATCAACAAGTTTTCACAAACATTTTAGCACATAGCATCATTAGCAACTCATCCAACAAACATGCTTGAATTCAATTCAAATTGCTCCGACCCCATTCAATTTCATCCAAGGGAGTTTATTAATCCTAAACTAAAATACTAAGCAAAAATTTTAAAACTACCCAAAAATAACATGAAAACAATAAACATGCTCATAGGTTCACCATCCACCATATCACCCCCCCATACTTATTCAAAGCTACGCAAAGAAATAAGTTTGAAACGTTGGTGGAGAGGTGATGCCTACTGAGCAAACACACTAAAAGAAATACAAAAAACAATAAAAGATACCTTCCATGGGTTGCCTCCCATGCAGCGCACCTATTTATTGTCGTGTGCCCGACGTCTTCAAATATCAACCGAGATCCCCTTTCATCCCAGAGTTGCCTCCAGGTGATCGCTTGGCTCCTTCTCCATGAGGAAATAGATCGTTCCACGTCTTGGTGAGCCACCACTTTTCAGACTCTCTCGGGATAGGCTCCTTCAGTGTTGGAGCAGTTATCTTTCTTCCCTTGACATCAGTTGGTATTTTACCCCCCATCCTAGGGGGTTCAGTAGTGATCACCGCGTGCACCGGTGAAGGGCGACTATGGTCTGCATCGATCCATGTTATTGGCTCCGAGTCAGTGGAAGCCATCATCTCCATGTGAAGCTCATAAAAGTCCTTCTGCTTCACTTTTCTAACTGCACTCGATCCTCCTTCTTCAGTAGTCACTTGGTGCTTCAGACGCACCACCTTGCACTCCTCAGTTCTTCCATCCATGCTTCTCGGTTTGTGGGAAAACGTTTGACTTTCTTCTCCCATGAAGATTGTCAACTCTCCCTTTTTCACGTTTATATTTGCCTCAGCAGTGGCAAGGAAGGGACGTCCTAGCAGTAGGGGGACTCCCTTGTCTTCTTCCATGTCCAAGACCATAAAGTCGATGGGAAAAATAAATTCCCCGACCTTAATCAGTAGGTCTTCCACGATGCCCTTTGGATACACGACAGATCTGTCTGCCATCTGTAGTGTGGCTGAGGTGGGCTTCAAAGTACCAATGTTCATTTGCTTGAACACCGATAGTGGCATTAGATTAATGCTCGCGCCTAGATCGCAGAGAGCATTCTCCACCTTATAGCCCCCAATGAGGCAGTCGACAGTGAAACATCCAGGATCCTTCTGCTTGGCCGGCAGTTTCCTTTGCAGCAGAGCACTGCAATTTTCAGTTAGATTAATAGTGTCTACCTGCCCCCAACTGGTCTTCTGGGCTATCACCTTCTTCAGAAACTTCCCATACTTCGGCATCTGCTGTAGTGCCTCAATCAGTGGGATGTTCACGTGCACCTTCCTGAATATATCTAGGAATCGAGCAAACTGCTCATCCTTCTTTGTCTTCTGCTTCAGTGCTTCAGGTAAGGGCACCTTCACTCCAGAAGTGCCTCCAATGTCTCTTTGTTCAGTTATCTTGCCCTTCAGTTTCTCTGCCACGGCAGCGTTAGGCTCAAGAATAGCGTCCTTCGTGGTCTCCGACAGAGATGGGCCTTCATACGTCTTGCCATTCCTCAGATGGATGGCCATACATCCTTTCGAATTCTCATTTGGCTGGCCTGGGAACTGCCCAGGCTTGTGGTTCATACTCACAGCCTGAGCAATCTGGCTCAGCTGTGTGTCTACGAACTTCAGATGGGTGACTATACTTTGCACATCTTTCTCAACTTTCTCCATCCTTTGATTGTTCTGCTCCATGAGCTTGTTGGACTGTAGCATGAAAGACTTGAGTATGTCTTCCGTGGTCATCTTCTTCGGATCATTAACCACTCCATCAGTAACTGTGAACCCTGGGGGTGGTTGCAGAGCATTATTGGGGTTCTCATAAGAGAGATTGGGATGCCCCGTGTTCCCGTACTGATTATATCCTCCACCATGAAAGTTGGGGCGTGGATTATTGTAGTACCTGTTGTTGCCCCCTTGATTCACATAGTTCACGTCCTCCATACTTCCTTGGGGCTCTTGAGAAGGTTTCCCCATTATCATGCAATCAAATTTCTTGGTCAACGCATCCAACTTGTCGGATAGGGCACTCATAGGATTATGATTTGTAGTAGAAGCCACTCTATGCACCTTACTCCTTTCGTTGCTCCATCCTTCGTCATTAGATGCGAGCTCCTCAATCACTTCCATGGCTTCATTCACTCATTTCTTGAGAAAATTACCGCCTGAGCTCAAGTTCAACTCCCGTTGTGCTTCAGGCACGCATCCCTTAAAAAATGTAATGACTTGAACTGTCGGGGTTAACCCATGGTTGGGACATCGCTTCATCAAGGCTTTGAATCTCGCCCATGCTTCTCTGATATTCTCCGCAGGGTTCATCTGAAAGGCAATGATCTCATGTTGCCTCTTAATCGCCTCACTGGGGGGATAAAACTTTTCTAAAAACTTCTCTACCATAACATCTCATGTTCTGATTGAGCCCGACTCCAAGCTCTCCAACCAATCCTTTGCTGAATCCTCTAAGGAAAAGGGAAACAGCCTAAGTCGAATCTGATCATCTGTCACTCCATTCAACTTCGTAGTGTTGCAGATCTGAATGAACTTGGTGATGTGTTTGTTCGGATCATCTGTGGATTTGCCCCTAAAAGCAATATTCTCTGCCATCTGAATAAGTCCTCTTTTCAGCTCAAAGGTGTTGGCTGCGATGTTGCTATGGACAGTTGGATTTGCCTGGCCTTGGTATGCATACTGATTCTGAACATGCACCACAGCTTGTCTATGATTGACTTGTTGAAGCAGCTCCTCCAGCTGCCGTAGAAGCTCGGCATTAGTGGGCAGAGGTGGTGGACCGTTGTTACCCTCTTCGTTCTCCATTAGACTAGGAGAAACGGGATCAAACTGAATATGATCCTGTACTGGTGACCGGATAGGTGAAGGATCCCTCTGATATGAAGATGCCCCTGCGCGTGTAGGCGAAGAAGCTTGAATTTTCTGCGTGAGCCTCCTATATGCGTTCCTCTTCCGGTTCGATGCTTCGATCTCAGAGTCGAAAGGTTCTAGAGGCAAGCCTTTAGAACGCGTGTGCATACACCTGAACAAGAAACAAAAATGTGAGAACTAAAAAAAATTAAAAGAAAAATAAAGCAATAAAATCTGAAGTAAGAATCTTGATTATTATCACGATATCAAGTTATGTAACACAAAATTTGTCCCCGGCAACAGCGCCAAAAACTTTACTCAACTTTATTTTACCCAAATAATACCCGCAAGTGTACGGGGTTATCGTAGCAAATAGCAAGCAAGAGTATATCGTATCCCACAGAGACAATTAAGTGTAAACCTAAGTACCACGAACAAACTTCAACTACTATCCAGACAATCAGGAATTTTGGTTTTTGAAACTAACAACTAATGAAAACATGTAAATGCAAAGATTAAAATAGAACACTTAAACAAGAAAGCAATGAAGCAAGTTGTGTAAGATGATGGAGAAATATGCAGAATTCAAGGATCCGATGCACAACTCATAGCCTAACCCAATTAAAACCAATTTACCATTTAAAGTCTCTAGAATTGTTGAATCAATCACAAAGGTGGATTAAGCCCCCTCCCGAGGTGAGAAATCTGTAGATTATGTGTAATAAGTGAAGTCCCCTTCTAAATCTTAGACCTAACTCCCAAAGGTTTGATTAGATTAAAGATCCCACTCATAATCTCAACTCTCCCGAGTTTTATTGAATTAAGGTGTGAATTATTCTTCTTTCAAGATTAATTAATTCATCTCCCGATTACTCTAAGAAATCCTAACACTCCCAATTGGTGATCAAGCAATTGATAGGAAAAAGCACAAGAGTAATTCAAACAATTACAAGAGCAAGATAAAAACGAACTTAATTGGATTAAAACTATGAATCAATGCATCTTCACCAAGAATTCCACATAAAGGGTTTAGTTACTCATGTTCATGGCGGAAATCAGACAAAAACTAAGAAAAACAAGAGAAACCATGATACGAATTACAATTGGCGGAGGAATCGAAGCTTGAATCTTCAATCTTCTTCCAAGAGTTCTTCAGAGAGAAGGAACGTGTGTTTTGCGGCTGGTAGAGAATGCTTTTTCGTTGCCCTAGCTTCTCTCTCTTATTTTTCCCTTCAGAAAAATCGCGACTGGGCTAAAAACGTCAGTCAGACGGACCCGGCCGGGTGGAATTATTGCACATAAAATTCACCTGGTCGGGTAGAAGTGTCTGGACTCTTTATGAACAAGATTGTCCACCCGGCCGGGTGGAATTATTGCACATAAAATACACCCGGCCGGGTAGCTCCTGGCAGTCCGCGCAGCTTTCGTAGATCGTCCGTATCTCTCTCATCCGAACTCCGATTGGGGCGTGTGAGGTACCCACGCGAAGCTCTTTCGATGATGAAGACAATGGTACTCTCAAAATAGGATTTGGACCCCATATTGATAGGCAGATCAACGTTTGAAGCAGACCCCAGTCAATGCTTGGCTCATTTTGACCCTTTTTTACCTATTTTAACTTAAAACACTGGATAAACTCATCAAAGCACCTTTATAGTGAAATATGGACGTAAACTCAAGTAATATGCATTTAAACACAAATTATCATCACGTTTAACGCCCAATAAAACAGTTAAAATGTGAGTTTGTCACCAGCTTGCGACTGGACAAACGGCCGACATGTTCGACGAATACCTCCACATCGGAGACAGCACTGGGCGAATGTGCTTGCTTAAATTTTGCAAGGGCGTCCGGGCAGCCTTCACCGACGAATTTCTCCGGCGGCCAAGCACGACCGATTGTCAGTTCCTGCTCGACCTTCACGAAACAGTGCACGGATTCCCCGGAATGCTCGGCAGCGTCGATTGCATGCACTGGCAATGAAAGAATTGCCCGGTGGCGTGGAAGGGGTCCTACACGAGCGGCCACAAAGGCACCCACTCAACCGTTATACTCGAGGTCGTTGCCGGCTACCGCCTTTGGATCTGGCACGCGCACTTCGGGGTCCACGGGTCGAACAACGACGTAAACGTGCTCCACTAGTCCGACCTCTTGACCGAAGTTTTGGATGGTAAAGCGCCGGCCATCAACTTCGTCGCCAACAACCGGCTTTATAAAATGGGTACTATCTCGCCGATGGCATCTACCCGAAGTGGCCTACCTTCGTGAAGACGTGCAATAGGTCTGCGAACCCAAAGTAGGCTCTTTTTGCACAGAAGCAGGAGGCTGCTCGCAAGGATGTGGAGAGGGCGTTCGGGGTTCTCCAAGCGCGCTTCAACATCATCAAAGCCCCGGCTCGTACGTGGTTCATGGAGAACATGGTCGACATCATGTATACGTGCATAATCTTGCACAACATGATTGTCCAAGACAAAGGACCCGAGGCGGGAAATTGGTTCGACCCCGAATCCCCCGGAAGCTCAACCGCAAGTAGTCCGCCTCGAAGTGGAGCGCATCCGTCTATACAAGAACGGTTATCTATTCGTACAAGGACACGCGACTCTAGCGCCCACACCCAACTCCAACAGGATCTAATTGAGCACATTTGGGCAAACTTTGGCAGATGAAATTATTAAAATTGTGTACTTTTATTTTTTTAGGATTTTAAGTGTGTGCTTTTTATTTTTTTAAGTATAAGTTGTAACTTTGTTTTAATGTTGTGTGTTTATTAATAAAGTGTGTTTATTTTTTATTAAAGTGTGTTTTGTAATTGAATTGAGTTGGAAATAAAAAAAATTAAATTGAATGAATAGTAATTTAAGGAACGGTTAAGGAACGGAGGGTTGCAGATTTCATTCCTTAGTTAAGGAATGGAGTAAAAAAGTACAGTGGGGCCCGCAAATAGTAGTTTAAGGAACGGTTTAGGAACGGTATAGGAACAGCGTTGTGGATGGCCTAAACCATCATACTGAATTAGCGGACTATTACTTCAGCACATCCTCACTTCTACTTACACATATGTAAACATGGTAACTACTCATGAAGGGTTTCTTTAATGAAAAATAAAATTAGATTCTTTCAAGAAATTAAGAACTAGTATCAACGGAACTGATTGTGCAATGTTTCTTGAAATTTGTATGCTGGTGTTTGTCTTGTCATATAACGGTCACTAGAAGAGGGCTTTATCTTTCTGGTTTTATTTGTAATTGCCAAATTATGGTCGTAGACTAATAGTTATAAAATATTCATTCTTTTGAATTTTGATGTGATTACTGCTCATGATATTTACCAGTGTGATTTAGGTGAATAATAACAAGTATGGTTTTGAAGGCTTTATGAAATTTTGAAAGCTCTTGTGCGTTGGTGGTCTTTTAGTGTTGTTGTGGAAGAAGAATAGGTGAAACTAGGTTTCTTAAGAGTTAAGAGAGATATAACGACCATGATATAGATGGATCAAAGTAGGAGAGAAAGCAAGGATTATTGTTGGGGCAGCAAATATATTGGAAGAATCACTATTAATTGTGAATCATGTGGTTCAAGAAAGTTGTTAAAAAGGCTAGCTGCACTGACTTTATAACTTGTCATCATCCTGCTGCCTGCTATTACTATGGAAAATTCTTTTTGTTGCTTTTCATTTGGAAAACTGGTTTGAATTAGACACATATGTTCTACATATGTAACTTTGACAGGCTGCTAATATGCTGGATCACTTAGGAAAAGATAGAACCCTTTCGAAGTTTGAACTGCACATGGAAATTCCACTTGTCTGGATTGAATCTGATAGACCTTCTAACTCTAGCTATAACATTGTACCCAACGCTACTCTTCCTTACGCTGTTATACTTCACGTCTCATGCAATAATTGTATACTCTAAACCCTGTCACTTGGTGTGGTAGACTTGTCATTGTCTTAAAATACATCTAGTTTTACTTAAAGCCCTCAAAATAAGCTAGAGAAGAAAATAAACTACAACTTGTCACAACATAGGATTGAAACCTTTTTCGCACATGTAGATGTTTCGTATGGTTAATTGATGTTATTATGCAGGCTATCAACTTCATTAGGTCTTGATTTATATCTTTGGAAAGAAGTAGAGTATTTAGAAATATAATGTTTGTTACTCAAAACTGAAACCTTTACCCCATAATAAACCATCAACGAATGGGAACAATGCTGAACACAATGCTACTGATTTAAAGGTATCTTTGAATCTGATCTGTTATTAACACTTTATAGTATTCTTTAAAATGTCGTAGAGGTTATTTTTGTAATCTTAAAACTTCCATGCTTTAGAAGATAGTTTGGGAGCTCTCCAAAAAGGATGCAATTAGCTTAAAAATTTTCTTCTTATGATAAAAATAAAAATGCTCGTATTCTTGAAATAAGATACGTAATATTTTGACAATCAAGTTTTGGGAAGTATACCCAGTCTTATTTTCATTTGAACATTTTGGCTTTATTTATATAATGTACGGTATGTCCTAACTCCTAAGTCTTAAAGAAACACTATAAAAAATTTGTGGCAACAAAAGAACTGTTTGCTTTTTTGTGAAAGAAAGGTCAAAAATGGCTCATGGCAATGAGAGAATATAAGCTAGATATTTGGTGAGAATACTCAGGATATATAACACCTAGCTAGCGGAAACTTAGTGGCACTTGAAACTTTTTATCCTGCATGCAAGTTCTGCTTCTAGTTAATTAGATTGGATATCTTCGTGTATTATTTATTTTGTATGCATTACTAGATATGTAAGGAGAATTGAATTCAAAGCCTAGTGATGTATGTATGTATATTTGCTTGGCAACATTTTACTTTTCCCCTTCATGGTTTGTATTGGAAGGTGATAGAGGGTGTCTATTTTCAGTCTGATGTAGCAACTCGGTTAACCATGCCTCTAATCTAAAATACCCTACCCATCTTGTAATAAAATGCCTGATTTAAATTTGAGATTTTGAGGTAGGTTTTCTAATGAGAGCGGTAACCCCTCATTAGAATGTTATTTTAAGAGAAAATGTTTGTATTATAAACAAACATAAGATGCTTTTTTGCATCTTAGTTCATATTTATATGCACCTGGCATTACACGATGAAATCTTCCTTAAACTTCTTTTTCTGTTGAGCAATAGTTGCGAAGATCAGTATAGTTACTGTTGTCTGATGAACTAACTATATGCAACCACAACCTGTTTCGGCTAATTAATATGCTTATTTGGTTTTTGTCCCCCATATATTTAAATATTGTTCATGAGCTATCTAGTTCCAAAGTGCATGCCTTTTGTTTTGAATATTTGAACAAGGTCTTCGTTTTGATGTGTGCCGAATATACAAGAACCACAACCATTTCGTGCAAGGAACATGGAAGCCTAAAGAAAACAAATTGATTTATAAGTCGTGAATAATTGGTCAGCTGTCTTAAGTATGTTACTAGTGATT
Source organism: Salvia splendens (assembly GCF_004379255.2). Taxonomy (NCBI): domain Eukaryota; kingdom Viridiplantae; phylum Streptophyta; class Magnoliopsida; order Lamiales; family Lamiaceae; genus Salvia; species Salvia splendens. Next base: position 16,164,672 of record NC_056036.1, on the reverse strand, counting down.
TACTGCATTTCTCTCATACCATACCTTTTTCTACTTGGTCCTACTCTTCATTTATGTGAACTTCATGCATATATCCTCAATAATGAATTAATGTGCTGCTAATCAGATGTACTATAATAGTTCAACAATTTGCTAGCAGTTCCTTTTAAAAAAAAAAATTAACTCCTATATAAGGGAGTAAATTACAAATAAACTCCTATACTATAGATAGGAGGAAATTACAACTGATGTCAAGAGGGCTTGAACTCGGCACATCATGCAATAATGTCTAAGCTCCTTGCCGCTAGGACAAAGGCTCTGGACACTAGCAGTTCCTTTGGAAGGATGTGTTTCCTCCCACTCCATTTCCAAATTCACCCATCAGTTTAAAAAGATCAGCATTCAAATACAAATCCTTCTATATTTAACAACTCTTATACATACTAAATTTATCTTATAGGCTACCATTAAACTAGGCATTCTTCGACATGACTCTGAATTTATGAAAAGGCCTATTTATACCCTGCAGTGTATTTATGGAATGCATGTTTGCATCAAGTTGAGTGAACTTGGAGCAAACTTGAAATGTTGTTCAAATATTTATCTGATGATTTGTGTTTTCTAATTTGCTAAAGTTTGCTTCTTATATCAAAATCTAAATTGGAGCTATGAATACAGGCACTGATTGTATGTTGGCCTCTTTGACTTTTTGATCTAGTAGTTAACAAAACAAATACAAGTAAATAAAGCAGAAAAATAGTTGTAAACAAATAAAAGAGGGATGAGTAGCACACTAGTGATTGTTTGTAGATATAAGTAGGGAGTGATCGTGAAGAAGGTGATAAAGATGATTCTGAAACTTATTATTAATGTAGAATGCCTGATACACACTTGATAACTTCAATGTACAATGCACAATCCTTTTTTCAGAAATGCATTACAAATTTGTGAGTATTCTTAATATGAAACAATTTTTGGTTTATTGCTAGAGGTGCCGAAAAATTTGCAACAGCTATAAGGTTCATGAAGGAAATTTTAAAAAAGTATTAGACTATGTTCTAGATTAAAATGTTAAAATCACACTTACTTTTTCATCATTTCATGTTTATGTGTTTCTTACTAATATGCGTTTTGTGGTCTTTGCTCTTCAATATATAGATGCCTCTTTTCCTATGTTCTTTTTTTCCTCCTCAGGTAGAGAAAAGAGTGAATAGTGAGAGACAAATGTCCCGGGAGGTAGGGCTTTATTGCAGTACTCATGTTTTCAAACCGACACGGATCAAATACAGGCAAAGAATGATGAAGCGGTCTGGGTTCAAGTCCATCGTGACGCGGCCTTTAAATTTCTATTCATTTATCAATAAAAAAAGAGTGACGAAGCAGTGTTTTGGTCTGTGATCAAGAATTTGGGCCTTAAAGTTATTCCACACACTACATATGTTGTATTTTGCACACTAACCGAAAATATATGAGTATATTAAAGTTCACTAAAACAGGAAAGAACTAACCATACTTTAATACTCCAAGTAGGATAGGGATTTGCTTTCTCGCTCAACCTTCTTGATTCCTTCCCTAAGAAGTTGCTACTCTTACATTGATTTAGTTGCTGGGATTTTAGTTTGCAATAATTTATTACAGGGATTTTAGTTGCTATGATTTATGGAAAAAAGGTTTTCTATTATGACAGAAAGATTTATCATGACATGCTCCCATGATTTCTAATCTGATTTTGAAATCAAATTAGAAAGATTTTGAATTCCGAAAAGTAAATACTTCCCTAAATTACAGCATAAGGGTAACTGCGGAGTAATATTTATTTTAAATTAAGTAAAACTTATATGTAACGTATACCAAAAAGATCAATCACGTATATAAAATTTACATTAATTTCTTTTGTGTTTTTCAAATGTTCCATTGGGCAAATTATGAGATTTCTACGTTTGCTAATTCTTGTACTAACTTGATTAGGGTTAACTACGTGGTCAAGGAGCCTGAAGTTTGTGTCCTATAAAAACTAAAAGGATTAAAAAAAAGAAGAGGAGAATTAAAGATATGAACCGGAAACTGATCTGCAAAAACTTAATCGAGTTAAACCGATTTAATTAATATTCGTAAAAATAAAAATAATACTACTAATACAAATTAGTACTACTAATTTAATGAATGGAGAAAACTGCCAAAATAAAAACTACTATAAAAACCACCAAAATTTTCATACTACTAATTAGATTAAAACAAGGATTTTCATAATTAAAAGTTGGGCAACAAAAACAGCAACAATTATAAAGTCATCCTAAATTATTCGTGTAGCAATTAGAGAAAAGGCAAGTTAACCAACCTAGCCATGGACTACACAATTTTAACACCAAATAGTTTAAAACCCTTACTCGAAAGAGAAGGCTCATTTTCCTTGTCTTGTACATTCTCAGGTTCTATTCTATCAGTCTCATCTCCTGGCTTCTCCATCTCCAACACCTCGTCATCTTCATCGACGACGAGCCCATCCCGGGCCCTGTTGTCGTCGTACGCTGCATCCAATATACAAAATTTCTGGTCACCGGATTCGTAAGAATAGAAAATAACCCTATCCCTTGATCTCAACCCTTTCTCCTTTGCAAACCTGTTCCATCCCCTAGTGAACACAAAGCTTTGGCTACTCTTCCAATAACAGTATCGAATGTTCCACGATCGCATCGAACGATCCAAGAATAAGAGCTCGACATCTTGGACGCTGCCTCCCTCTTTCCCCGCGTTGGCATGAGGGATTATAGGGAAGTACTTCACTGCAAACTTCTTCGGAATGACCAGCCGATTGAGCTTCCCAACGTCGCTAGGCGTGAGCTCCTTCTCAAAGAGGACCCTCAACCTAGATGCCGGTGCGTCTTGCAAGGACGCCACATGGGGTACTTGTGGGACTTGACCCCTCATGTAGTCGGAGAGTTTCGAGGCGTACGAGTTGTCCTTGATCATCCTAAGTACTGTTTCCGTACTGAACTGGTCTTGGAATCTCTGTTCGCAGACGTTCATATTGTCGTTTGATGGGAAGTTACGAAATGTGGGGCTGCTGCGGAGCTTCATTGAGGCACGGTCGTATGCCACTGCTGCTTCCTTTTCAGAATTGAAGGTCCCGAGCCAAACACGGTGGTTGTTGGCATATATCTGCGCGCCCCAACGGCCTTCTTTTTGACACACCACGCCTTTGTATCTCGTTGGTTGATTTGCAGGAACTTGGTCATGACTGCTGCTGTTGGAATCGGAGATTTCACCACACAGATTTTTCGTAACGCCACTTGCTTCTTGCATCATAATCTATTAAAAAATGCATCACATTAAACTTGATCAAAGAAGTAATGAGATGAGACAATCAAACACAATTTTTTTCTTCATGTACACTTAGTACATCTAAAATGTATGCTGGCTTGGTATCAGTGGACCGTTGAACGAATCCTAATAAAGACTAAACCGATACGGATACATCCAAAGCTTTGCAATAAATGTTTTTCAAATTCAAACTTTGTCCGGAGAGGATAAACAAAAAGGGAATGTACAACAACAGATTCAGGTTGTATGCAGACCATAGTTACTTATGGAAACACAAGATGCTAGGATATATGCTTTGTATTTCAAGCAAGAAGAATCATTACTTCGAACAAAAACAATGAAAAAACAACCCTTCAACGAGTCCCGGCAACTCGCCTCCCTATCTCTGTTGAACAAAACAAGCTCAAATAAAATATACTACTAACAAAGACTCAACGACATGTACGGATGTACCCATGACTACAACAACAATAGCAAGCCTTAAAAGAAATTTTGATGCTTAATTCAATCTTCTCCTTGGATGAAGCTATATATCGAATGATCCAAATAAGTTAGGACCATGTAATACCTTTTAACACTAGCTCATCCAAACTAATAATAATCATCGTTAAACGTAAGTGAGTGCAACTTGTACGTACCGAGTTTCCCACACAAAGCTCATTGCTATGAGTGTCATGTAATGTTACATACTCAATTATTCAGTTGATACATCATTTTATGCATAAATGTAATAGAGATAGGATCTTGGAGGTAATGCATATTGATAAAAATGGAGAGAATGGAAAAGGCTCGAAAAATCAATTTCAGAAAACTATGGCAAACTTTACAGGAAACACAAAATTTCAAAAGTAAATTGTAGGTAACTATTCAATGTATAATATTCCAAAAATTTATGAGAAGCAATATTCTTCACAAATTTATGACTATAACAATAATTAATCGGTCAACAGAAGCCCTTATCAATGGCTTTCCATTTAGAACAAAAACCAACATCGAATAATCTTTTCATCTAGCAACAACAAAGATGGATTGATGCATCCTAAATTCCTAATTGAATTGCCCTAAAAGGAACATTATCCATCAGCAATTTGTTTACCACAATTCAAACCTATCACGTAGATTTTTTAACTAACAATTAAATATTTCTACAGCAAACATAATGAAGTTTCGAATCTATCTTGAAACAGCATGCGTTAAATTACCAGAATAATAAAGCTCATTAACACACCATTAAAATCAAACTGAATTACATAAAATAAATACTACCAACTAAGCAATTAAGTTTTTTACTGTTTCATCATAACCAACATCACTTGTGTCCAAATAAAATCATTAAAAATGTTTGTGACTATGAAACAAGAATACCTGAGAAATCAAGTTTCTGCCTCCAGCAACAAGTAGTAAGTGCTGTCCAAGAAATTGGTTGCAAGAATGCAAGTAAAATAAATACTGAAACACAGAAATAATCAAATATATTAGCAGGGATTCTTGCAGAAGGGAAACAAAAGAAATCAACAGAATAAAATAAAAAGATCCAATTTTCCTTACCTGTATATGGAAAATTTTCATTCTTGATGACACCCATATTTGTATGCGAATCAACTTCACCAAGGAAATAAAAATCTTTCCTTTTCCTGAGCACCATCCACAGCTTCATACCATAACCAAATTCAAGAGAGAGAAACACACCCAGAGTTGGATAATCACCAAATCACATAAAATATGCCAATGTAATCAATTCTCCCATATTTTCTGTACAAGGCAAGATACAAAGATTCGAAATTTGTACTACATGTTATCAATAATTATTTTAATTTTGGGAGGAATTACTATAGTATGGTGCCGGGGGAGAAGAATGATAGTATGATAAATATGGGAAAATAATGTAATTATTTTTTGTTGGTGACGAAAATGGATTTGCTCAAAATTCAATTAAATCAAAACAAGATGTACCTTGCCAAATCCTCATCTCCAACAATGACAACATCAAAAGTCACGCCTCTTACTGAGCAAAATATTTTAAACAAAATATTTTAAAAACAAATTTGCAATACTTTTTATATTCAACTTTTATAAGTAATCATTTTGCAATCTATAAATTGATAATACTATTAAACTAGATAAGAAGAATAAAATATTCTAAAATAATGACTTGGCCCTATATGTAATATGTGTATGTAGCAGTACGTGGGGCGTGAGTGTGTGACACTCGGATTTTATGTTCGTCTTTCCCCAAATAATTAGCAAGTAATCTAAAATTAAACACACCAATTTTAACATAGATGGTGCGGTGCGGTGCGGTGAAGTACTTCCTTCTCTGTTCGTGAATAGGAGTTCTATTTTTTTATTTCGGTCTATCTGTGAATAGGAGTTTCGATTCACTTTTACTATAACTAGTATATAGACCCCACATTCTACTCACATTTATTTTAAAACTAATATGGATAAGTGAGACTCATATTCTACTAACTTTTTCTCATTCATTTTTCTTAACATTTTTTAAAACTCGTACCGAAATGAAATGGGACTCCAATTCACAGACGGAGGGAGTAAGTAGCAATGGAAATGAACACATGTATATACAAATATATACCGATGCAGGGGGCTCGAGCTATGGCGAGTGACGTCGTATGAATGGTGTTAGTATGCCTTGAATTTGTACTGTTTGTTGCTAGCCAAACGGAAGTCCGGTCAGCGAGTCAGGAGGTCAAGGGGGGCAAAGACACCCCCGGCTCGACGCTATGCTATGTTTCTGTTTTGGGTTCTAATTGTCTTATTAGGCCTAGCCCGTCATCTGTGTGCCTATTTATACACAAGTAGGGCACATAACTGTGTAATCTAAAAACAATCTGAATACAATTTGTTTTTCGTTTCCTGCTCGTGGGCGTAGCTAACACAACGTTAATGAATAACGTAAATTTGTGGCTCTACAATTGTTCTATTATGTCACAACAAATGTTGTGAAGGTAGCGAAGGCGTCTAGAGCTAGAGCCAGGGAAGAGGTGAACTAAACCAGACGGCTCCCTTAGGACGCATATGACTGTTTAACGGGACAGCGATTCGCCGCCACAACGACCGATGCTTTCCGTATGACACCGTTCCAATTTTGAGCACATTGTCAAGGAATTGAGCATCTCGGGATTCAAGTGGGACCCTCCTCCCCGATGCCAACTCGTTGTTTGTGTAGCAACAACAAACTCTTTCAAACCACCGTCGAGTAATTTTTAAGAATTTTCATCATGTAATATTTAAATTTTTAGATTTTAATTATGAAATTTTTAAGTTGTAATTTTCAGTTTTTTTTCATTACTCTCTGTGTCTCTTAAATTTTTGTCACACTTTAATCGGGCATAGATTTTAAGAAATGTAATGGAAAATAAGTTGAAAAAGTTAGTAGAAAGTGGATTCTACTTTTATGTATTAATTTTATAATAAATTTTGAGGATTAATGGAATAGGGGGTCAACTACTAAAAATATTAAAAAATGAAATGTGACAAATTTTATGGGATGAACGAAAATGAAAAAAGTACTCCCTCCGTTCCATAATAATGGAGTTATTTCCCTTTTTAGTAAAAGTCAACACATTTATTCTAACTTACTTTACTATTTCTTACTCCATCTGTCCCTCTGTAGTAGATGCATTTCTTTTTTACACGAGATTTAAGAAAAGTTGTGTTAAATGAGTTAAGTAAATGAATAATAAAGTAGGAAAGGAAAAAGGTAGAGAGATGAATAGAGAATAAAGTTAGAGAGGGTAAAGTAAGAAAGAAGAAAAGTTGTTGCTTTTTGCCAAAAAATGAAATGACTCGGCTACAATGGGACAACCCAAAAAGGAATACGACTGAGCTACAGAGAGATGGAAGGAGTACTTTATTCTTTCTTTATCTCTCTACCTTTTTCATTTCCTACTTTTATTCTTCTTTACTCTTAATCCACTTGCATAATTTTTCTTAATTTTTGTATCGAGTAGAATTGTCTCTACTATTATGAGGAGGGGAGTATGAAAATTTAAGGGATAGAGGAAGTAGAGGTCTCCAAACCGAACCGAACTGGACGAACCGGCCCGGAACCGTCACCGGCGGTTCCGAACTGGGACCGGAACCGCCGGTTCTGACGGGCCGGTTCAGGTTTGCGAATTTTGAAGAACCGTAACATGCGGTTCCGAACCGCTGGTTCGGCGGTTCCCGACACCTTTTCAGGCCTACTTCCTAGCCTTTTCAGAAACCGCTCCCGCGGCTGCCGGTTTGGGCAGAAACCGTTGACGGAAACCGCCGGTTTCGACCGAAAAACCGGCAGTTCCGGCGATAAACCGGCGGTTCCGCCGTGGTTTTTAAAAATTTGAAATTTGAAATTGACGAAAAAACGCCGGTTTCCACCGAAAACCGGCGGTTCGGCCGTTATTTTCAAAAATTAATTTTTTTTAATCACATTTTTCCCCTATAAATACCCCCCTACTCTTCATTTCTACTCACCCCATTCTTGTAGTAATAAGAATTTCTCTCTCGATCTCAATTTCTCTATTCTCCATCCTCATTCTCTCAAGTTGTTTACGTTATTTGCGCTCATAATTTACTCACGTTGTTCACGTTATCATCTTAACACAATCACTCTACTCTCTATTCTCCACTTTCAATTTCCATAAATATTTATATCATGTCTTCATCTCGTCGTGGTGGTGATCGGGGCAAGGGAATTGTCCAAGATCAAAGTGTACTCGTCGTCGACGTGCCCCTTCTAGAGCACAAGTTGCGGAGGAGGTGGGAAGGCTAGCCGCTCTTCGAGCTCAAGTAAGTTATAATATGTTTTAATTTTTTGTTAATTCATTTTTATTAAATTCATAATTTCATTTTTCAACATCAATGTGTCTATGTGTTTTTATTTTTGTGTTAGTATTTTTACTTAGTTGTATAATTTTCGTAGGAGGAAGAAGATCGAAATGCGGCCTTGTTACTTGCCCTCGCCGCCGACGACCAACAAGGGGGGCATTCACATTCGGCTTCGCGTTTTGAGTACGATGTGAATCTATCGTCGGACGAAGGCGATGATGGATCGCATCAATTCCCCCCTTCTAGCACCGGCCAAGTTGGCGACAATGATGAGGAGGAGGCCGATGCTCCTCCTCCCGCAGGACGACAAAAGAAAAAGATGCCTCCCAAGTTGAAATCCGAGATTTTCACCAAACATTTCAAGAATGTCCCGGTGGTAATTTCAAATCCTAATGATCCGACCACTACCGTTGAGACAAGTGAGTTCAAAGCATATTGCAACTATTGCGATAAAGTCTATCCATTTGTTATCGGTGGGGGATATGGTACTCTCCATCGCCATTTGACGGCAAAACACCCCGTGGAATATGGGCATTCTAAGTCCCAAAGCCAAATAAACTTCCCCGCCGGCTCATCGTCTCGAACAGGTACGCCGCTATTTAAATATGATCCGAAAAATGTTACCGATGCTATGGTAAGATGGGCGGCAATGAAACATTTGCCGTTCAATTTTTTTAATGACAAAAAATATGAAGTTACTATGCAAACCGCTTTTAATGTTGCTACAAAGAGAATTCCCCCCTCTACTGCTCAAAGATCTAACAACCGTCAGTTTTTTGACAAAAAAAAGAGAGGTTGGAAAATTTCTATCCACCTTGGGGCATAAAGTTAATATTTACTCCGATGTGTGGACGGATTCTTTCCAACGAAATTCTTACATGGGAATTTCATGTCATTTTATAGACAATAGTTGGTCTTTAAATAAACGTTTAATTGGTTTTAGACAATTTCCTTCCCCACACACCGCACAAGCAATTGCATCTTTAATTATTCAAGTTTTGAATGAGTATGAGTTATGCAACAAGATATTTTCGGTTGGTTTTGATAACGCAACCGCTAACAACGCAAGTATATCCGATTTAATTGCGGCTTGCTCCCCGGCGATAAGTGGTAAGTATTTTCACCAACGATGTATTTGTCATATTTTAAACTTATATGTACAAGATGCTTTGTCTTTATGGCAAAGACATATTCAACCTATTACTACAGTTGTATCCTTGATCCACTGGAAGCCTCAAATTGGCAAGGCGTGGAAGAAGTATTTCCACACGAAGAAAATAAGGTACACAACTTTTACGTTAGACGTGTCTACTAGATGGAACTCTACATATGATATGTTGCATTCTACATTGGAGCATATAGAATATTTAGTTGATTTTTATAGAACTTACCATGTTGATGATTTATATCTAACATCTTCTTGTTGGGATCAATGCATGAGCTTGTTTAAGTTATTCAAAGGTTTTCGAAATGCCACTATTGAGTTATCGGGTGTGTATTATTGCACATCCGTTCGTGTTTTAGAACATTGCATGATCATATCACTTGGTTTTAAAACTGCAATGAAAAATTCCACAAACAATCTTGAGTTAATGTGTGTTTTATATTACATGGTTGAAAAATGGCTCAAGTATTTCAACGAGATCCCCACGGTTTTTTTGTTTGCCAAAGTTTTGGATCCAAAGTGGAAACTAGTTGGTACTTTCAAAATTTTAGAATTTTATTACAATAATTTGGCTTCTATTGATCTTGAACCACTCCGAGCTTTGCAAACTGACGAGGACGACAACTACATAAACCTAGCCCAAACATTCCAAATAAACCTCCCCCACCTCCCAAGCTTCCAAAGAAGTTTTGAGTTCGACTTGCAGGCTCTCTTTCACGATTACGAAGCCCAGTACAACCGTACCCACCAAGTGAGACCTAGACCCCCCGTCAAACACATAACTTTGGCTTCTTCCAAGTTGATGACCCCGGCGGCCAATCCCAATTGGCGGACCTATACGGCTTCAGCAGCGGAGGAATGACGGCAAATTCGACAAGTGAGTTAGATTTTATATTTTGACTCACACTTTTCATACAATGAGGAAGAAGGAGGTCCCGTTCCCCAACAAATCGACGTCCTAGATTGGTGGGGATCACACGAGAAAGATTTTCCCATCCTTGCATCAATGGGCAAGGAGATCTTTTCGGTTCCGGCTTCCACTGTCGCCGTCAAGTCCGCCTTTAGTGTTGGAGGCAACGTCTTGGACGACAGAAGAAGTAGACTCACCGGGCAAAACATGGAAGCCACCATGTTACTTGATGATTGGTGCTCCGCCGAAATTAGAGACCAAGAACCGGATTGGAACAATCAAGTAGTACAACCCGACCAAGACTACTTCCCCGACGAAGAAGAGTAGGCGCGCCGCCAATTCTTACGATCAAGCCAAATAGGTAAGCAAGGTAAGAGAACTACGTGGACTTTGATTCCAAAATGCAATTGAGCATTGAGGATACGTAGGCATCTCAACTTAAATTTTAAATTTAAGTTGAGCTCAAGTCCTTTTCCTTTATTTTTTTTCCCCCTTTGTTTCGAATATGTAATTTGTAAATTGTAATCAAGACTTTAAGTCTTTTGTAATTTATAATTTTTAAGTTGTAATTTGTAGTTTTAAAGTTGTAATTTGTTAGTTTTTAGTTGTAATTTGTAATTTTAAAGTTGTAATTTGCAATTTTAAAGTTGTAATTTGTATCAATAAAATTGCATTTGTACATCGCTTTATTCTTATATTATTTATACAAATATATTTACATTTTTTACTTGAATTACAAATTCACAATGTATAAAAAAAAATTGAACCACCGAACCGGACGAACCGGCCAGAAACCGGACATGCAACGGCGGTTCACGGTTCAGGAACCGGAACCACCGAACCTTGGCCGGGCCGGTTCAGGTTCACTTATTTTTTGAACCGGAACCGGCGGTTCCAAACCGTGAACCGCCGATTCCCGAACCGTGGTGACGTCTAAGAGGAAGTACGTGTTATGAATGAAATGGTATTTAATTAGTTGTATTTTAATTATGGTCTATGGTAGCTGATGCCTATTAGATTTAATGACTAAAGTGCCCCTCGGCGTGAAAAACTAAAAAGCATGCTCTATATGTGTTGTGACCGATCAGAGGCAGCTATATGGAAATCCCAACTTAGGAATGAGCAGAGAGAGAGAGATGGTGATTTGTTAAGGGTGGCTCCTCCTCTCTTCTTGCCCATGATTTCCATTTCCAACAAGAGAAATGATGAACAACCCCCCTTTCTGCACGCACACAGTCATCTCATACCACTGTGTGTAGATTGCTGTAAGGGATTGAGTTGATGCATTTCTCTGCTATTCCACCCTCATATCCAGTTATACAGTACTGATCAACTACTATACTCACTTTTCATCACAAACATTTACTACTATCATATTACTGCGACCTAACCTTGACCCTAGTTTTGCCAAGGCTGTGATGATTAGATTTTTCAAGTTGGGGCGGCCACTGAGAATGACCCGACCCGTATCTTGGCGGGGCAACTCTCTGTTTGCAGCCATGGCGGTGTCTGCTTCTCTCTGCTTCCACGTTTCCAGATCTGAGCCTCGCCATTTTTAATTCCCTACTTTTCTAATTTCCAGATCTGCGCATTTAATTTCAAATTCATAATTCTCGGAACACAGTTTGGGAGATCATTATTCTCTCCAATTCTGAAAATTCACGACCTAATTGCATTTGTGATGGTAATTAACCGATACCCACATTGCTAATAAACTCTCTCTTTTGATAGATAATAAAATAAAATATGACGTTTCAATTTATGTATTCTTTCAACACTATTTTGGACGTTTATTTATATTTCTAGAAAATTTGAAGGAAGTTTGAGGAATTTATTTGTATAAGACCATTAGCAGTAGGGCGTCCTAAGGTGTGTCACGTCATCAGTTTTATCCTCTTACCCTCCGCCTGCAGTGGGGAGCCCTATGGCGCGCCACGTCATCAGTTGTACTATTGTTTTGTTTAATTAATTTAAATGTTTTCAAATATAGTATGCAAACGAAAATTAACAAAAAAAGAACGAGTAATTAAAAACCGGCGAATATTGATTACAGAAAAAGTTACACGATTCAAATTACACTAAAAACTGGCTAATCTACGCAATTCCTAACTTCCGGCGCAGCTTATCGATCAACGCCTGGAGATATTCGGCTTCGTCGGGGTCCGTACACTTCTTGAGGGCATTGTGCGTCTGCAACAACGTCCTCTCCATCGAGGTTGTTGCCAACGACTCAAAGGCGGGTGGCCTTCGGGGTCGGGGTCGGGGTCGGGAATGGCGATGGGGTTGCGGCGGCCAAGGATGATGTCGCCATAGCCTTCCCCTTGGCCTTCGCAGCCTTGATGCCTATGGGACGCAAGGAGGACATCGGTGTGCCGTACTATCGTCCTCCATGTACGTCCGGTTGAGGTCTACCGGACGATTCCCGCAGTCGCTGCCTCGTGCCACCACCAGCTTCGGTGGCCTTCGACCTCTTTCCCCCCTCGGTGTGCACAATCCCGCCTTGGAACTTCTGCTTGTCCCTCAAGAGCGCCCAGATGGCCTCGTGCTTGAACTCGCCGTACAGGGACTGGTACGACAACAACGCTTTGGAGCGCAAGTCGCTCAAGCTCTCGCCACTCCCCTGCCCCCGCGCGCACTTCTCGTACTCCGACGAGAACAGGTTGATTTGATTCTTCACCTGGTCCCAGTGCTTGCGGAGCTGCTCCCGTTGGCGCTTGTACGCTCTCGGCGGCTTCGCCTCATTGTAGCGCTCGGCGATGCGCTCCCAGTACGCGATCTGCCTTTGGTTGTTCGCGAATATCATATCCTCCGATATATCCACCCAACACCTCGCCAATATGAGGGTTTCATCCGGCTAGTAGTTTGTACGGCCGGGTGCGTACTCTTCACATACTTCCGGAGGTGGCAACCTGTACGCTCGATGTCGGGTCCGCTTCTTTTTGGCGGGTGCGGCGGATGGGGTGGAGTCGGTGGCGGCGGCCTCGGTGGTGGTGCGGCGGGAGGGGGCGACAGGTCGGTTTGGCGACGGCTCCATGTCAGGCAAATCGTACGATTCCGTGCTGAATTCGGGATCGTACTGCGTGTTGGCAGCGAATGATCGATATTCGCCGGGTTCTGTACCCGGCCAACGCGCCTCACCACTGAACATCGGACTGTTGGGACTTGATGAATCCATTTCGTAGTAATAAAAAATGTGAGTTTCGAGAGTGGAATCGCGAAATGAAATGTTAAAAATGAAGGGTATTTATAAAAAAAAATGAAACCGCGTGTCATCGTCCGCGGAGCCCACAATGCGGCGGACGATGGCGCGGACGATAGCCTATCAGCCGCGCCATCGTCCGCCGCTCCCACAATGGCGCGGACGATGTATCGGCCGTGAGCATCGGGAGCGCCCGATGCCAGGCACCCACAATGGTGCCATTGTCCGCGCCCGAGAACGATGGACGCCACCGGGCGCCCCATTGTGGGTGCTATAATGGCTACTCCTATATTGTACTCTAGGACACTTACATTTCATCTTGGCTTAGAAATTAAAAGCAAATATTTTAAAATTAAATAGATAGAATAAAGAATGATGTAAAAAATAAAATAAAGAGTAAAATTATCAAAAAGAAAGAAATGATTAAAAAGATCAAAATAAAGAGTAAAATTATCAAAAAGAAAGAAATGATTAAAAAAGATCAAACAGTACATACTTAACTACTGTAGAATGTATGATCATACAAAAGAGCATGAGGTAATTTTTAAGATTACAATAGTTTTTTGTATTTAATTTCTAATTAAAATAAATAAATACAATAGGGTGTTAAAAAAGACTCAATTGCACTGCACGAGTGGTGCGCGAGGCGCATTATTACTCTAGAGTAACCTTAATAGGGATGACACGGCAGCGCCGCGCCTCCCTATAGTGAGGGCCACTTGAAAAACGGCGGTGGGCGGCGGACAGGAGGCGCCCGACTAGTCAGCTTGCCCGCGGCTGGTGAGGCGGGCCACGGCGGTGGCCATGGCAAACTATTGCAGAGGTGGGGAGCCGCTGCGGTGGACACTTCGAAATTTTTTTTTCTTTTGTTTTTAATAAATACTCCCTTCCACTTCATTTTCACCCCCAATTTCACACTCTGTCCATTTTTCACTCTCTGTTTCACTCTAATTTTCAGTTAATATGCACGGTGGAGATAGTGATTCCCCCGACACCGGAGACTCGGGCAATGGCAACTATCCTCCTACCCAGCCGTGGAGATTGAGCCACACTCCGCCTCCATCCCAATCGTGGGCGCCGACATCTCCGCCGTGGCAACCTACACCCCAATATCGGGGTCAGTCCTCTGTTCAGAGGAATATGGGTCGTCCCTATTCGGCGTTCGGGGATTACCGACCCAACATGGACTCGATCAACCACCCGCGTCGGGATACCCCTTCTCACTCTTTCCAGCCCACCCAGTATCATCTGTCTGACTACGATAGATTCACTTTGGAGCAGATGATGGGTATGATGAGTCCGGGCCTACCAGAGACCCCTCCAGCACGCGTGGAGACGCCGGTTCCAACGAGAGATGTCGTCGGCGACAGTGGGGGAAGATGAGGCGGCGGTGGGGGAGAGGCGGCGGCTGAGGAGACGGGGAGAGAGGAGACGGCGGTGGTGGGGGAAGAGGAGACGGTGGGGAGGCCGACGGTAGCGGTGGAGATATCGGCCGGAAAAGGTTCACGCACTACACCAAACATGAGTCCATTGCTATGACAAGGGCTTGGGATGTCGTCACATCCGACGCCGCAATTGGCAACGTTCATACCGAGTTAAGCTTCTGGAGGCGCGTCGTGGTGGCCTACGACGAGTTCAAGCCGTCAGACGCCGCCCGACCAGCTCCGCAAAAAGTGGGGGAGGATTATAAGAGCTATCAAGAGGTTCGCAAGCATATACGAGAACAACATGCGCACTGTTGAGAGTGGCTGCAGCGAAGCTGACGTGAAGGCATTGTCATTCTCCCAGTTCAACACTGAAAGGTGGCTTGAGTTCGGGTACTGGGAATAATTTCTCATTGTCGAAACTGCCCGAAATTCTGGGCCATCTGTGCAGAAGAGCGTAGTCAAGGTCCTGGGCCGAAACAGACTAGACTCGGCAGAGCCAGGAACTACAGCAGTAGTAGCGGCTCCCACCCGATCGACCTCAACAACGATATTTTGGACGAGCCCTCTGCCACACACACCAGGCGCACACGTGCTCAGGGTCAACAGTCCACTATCCGCGACGCTAGAGCCGCAGGTACTTCCCGCTTCTCCGCAGTCGCATCTGGATCGCGCTCCGTGGGTTCTACTCCCCACTCGGTGTTGCACAGGAATCTGGATGTGCAGTTGATGAAACAACTCCAGGAGAACGCCGTTCACTATGAGACAACGACGGACCCGGTTACCAGGGCCATATAGTACGAGCTCATGCAGAAGATCAGAGAGCAGCTGGGGTGGACACATGCAACGGCGGCGGGTACGGAGACGGGGCGGCGGCGGCGTTGAGCGGCGGCGACGACGGCAGCGAGGAAGATGGAGAACAAGGGGCGGATTCCGATGATGCCACCGAGTAGACGATGGCGGTGTTTTTATATTGTTTTTATATTGTTTTTTATAAAATGTTCATTGTATAATTTTCTCATATCTATAGTACAACGAATATTTGGGTCCAAATTTGATTTTTTTTTAAATTCATTTTCCAATTTATTTTATTTCCGATAACATTTATTCACATTGAATTAAAATATACAATCAATTGAAAAATAAAAAGTGTCCAAAAATGTCCACTATTGTTGTGGACACTTTTTTTTTGTGGATGTGGACAAATAAAAGTGGTTTGTCCACTAATGTGTTCTCTGTATTGTGGTTACTCTAAGAGCATCTCCAGTAAGACTGGACGTCAAATAGCCCTCACATAGCCTTCACACTGCCACATCATCAGCACTACAATTCTCCTGCCACATCAGCTTGCCACATCAACTGGACATCAAATAGCCCTCACATAGCCTTCACACTACATATCCACATCACTAATAACAATTATATAATTTAATTTACAATCGTATCAACATATAGAATTTAATTTACGAGACAAATACATTTGAATTGAATAATACTATTAAAATTTCAAAAAGTACAATAATTTAAAAAAATACATTTTAAAAAATTACATTTTAAAAAATTACATAAATTTACATAAAAACTAACGCCTTGCAATCCTCCACGCCCACAACTCTTCAACTAAATCCTTTTGGAGTCGAATATGAGCCTCCGTCTGACGCATGTCGGCATGTGCTTGGAGGAGCGCTTCTTCATCGTGAGGTACCCCACCTCGTACGTTGGCGGTGGCGACGCCGTGGCTTGGACCGGCCTCATTATCGTCGTTGGCCCAATCAGTCAGTTGTACACCTTCATCTTCGACAATCATGTTGTGCATGATAATACAGGCGTACAGTATATCAGCAATGCAATCGACATTCCACAAACGCGTTGGTCCCTTAACTGCAGCCCATCGAGCCTGAAGCACACCAAATGCGCGCTCCACGTCCTTTCGCGCCGACTCCTGCCGCGTCGCAAAGTAGGCCTTCTTCGCATCTGATGCGCACCGGATCGTCTTCACAAAGACGGGCCACCTAGGGTATATCCCATCCGCCAAGTAGTAGCACATATCATGCTGGTTGCCGTTGGCGACAAAACTGATGGCCGGACCGACGCCCTGGCACTGCTCGTTGAAAAGGGGCGACGAGTTGAGGACGTTTAGGTCGTTGTTCGAACCGGCTATCCCAAAATACGCATGCCAAATCCACAACCGGTAATCAGCTACGGCCTCGAGGATCATCGTGTGATTTTTTCCCTTGTAGCCGGTCGTGTAAAACCCCTTCCAGGCAGCGGGACAGTTCTTCCACTCCCAATGCATACAATCTATGCTGCCTAACATTCCCGGGAACCCATGCTGATCCCCGTGCATCCGCAGCAGATTCGGCAATCTTCGGGGGTAGGCTTTCGGAGATACTGATCACCGAATACTTCGATCACGCCCTGACAGAAATACTTCATACATTCGATGGCAGTCGTCTCACCGATGTGGAGGTATTCGTCCCACATGTCTGCCCGGTGCCGTAGGCCAACTGCCTGATTGCCGCAGTGCACTTTTGATTAGGGGTGTGGCCGGGTCTGCCAGTCGCATCGTGCCTGAAGCGGAAATACAGATATCGCTGCTCCAAAGCGTTAACAATACGCATAAACAAGTCACGCCTCATCCTAAAACGACGCCTGAAATGGTTGGCCTTAAAACGCGGCTCCTCTGCGAAGTAATCTGTGAACAGGCGCTGATGTGCAGCTTCATGATCACGATCAACCACTTGTCGACGGTGGACAACTGGTCGTGGGCGAGGTGCTGTCGGCTGCATATAACTCTGCATCCATTGATCAACCTCACGGCTCGTATAGGCATCTAGCTTTTCGTTCAGCATACGCTCGTACTCATCCGCATCCCCACCACTACCACCGGCATTACTCATTTCTTAAATTGATCTTATACGGAAAGTAAGGTAGAGAGAGAGTACTCGCTAAAACAAGTGGTGCGAATGAAAATGACGTTCAAAGCGCGTATATATAGTGTTTTCAAAAGAAAAAAAAAATAAAAAATAAAATCTGACGCCGGTTTGACGCCGATCCGGGACCCACAATGGCGCCGTGAGGATCGGCGTCGGAACCGGCGTCATCGCGCGAATCGGCATGGCCACGCCGATTTTGACGCCGATTTCGCCGACGCCGATTCCAATGGTTCGGTTTCAGAACCGGCGTCGCGATTTTGACGCCGGCATTGGAGATGCTCTAATGTAGTCCCACTATTCCAAGAAACTGCGTGAAGCCAGAAATTTTATATGGATGGAACAAAAATATACGTAAATAAAGATTAAAAAAATTAAATTTACTATTAAAATAGTATAAATGAATTTATTTTAGGTGGTCAATTGCCCTTCTTGGGGCTGATGCATATCAGTATATCCATCCCCTCTCATCTCCGTAATAATTGCGTTTCGCATTTCTGGACTTCAAGTTTTCATCTTTCTTTTTCATATTTAAAACCGAATAGATTGATACTTAAATGTTAAAAAAAGTTAGTAGTATATTTTGGAATATAAAATTGTACTTCCATCTGTTAGCAGGGAAGTCATTTTACAATTTTAGTATGTTGCATAGTAATGAAGTTATTTTATTTTTTAAGTAAAAGTCAACATATTTTTTCACTTATTTCACTTTCTTTTACTTTATTATTGTCTCATCTTTGTACTATTTTCATTTCTTAATTTATTCTCCTTTTATTAATATAAATTTTTTTAATTTCCGTATCAAAAGAAATCCTTCCATTGCTATAGAACAGAGTATATAGTATTGAATCATACATTAGCAACACAGCTGTAATTCATGCAAAAACACTTGGAAACTGGAATTGCTGGTCTGCAAAATCAATGCTGCTGATTCTACAATGCACCACAACTCATTCACTTTGGACAACGACAAAAACAATGTCTTTGGTCATCATACTACTAGTCAGCCAGTTCAAAATTACAACTCCCTCTGTCAAAAAAAAAATAAGTGCATTAAAATAGCACGAAAATAAATAAAAAAATAGTAAATAAGAGAGATGAGAAGAATAATAATTAAAGTAATATTACTTGATAGTAGAATTTATATTATTAAATTAATATAATTTTTTAAAAATGGAATGGGACGGATGAAAATGAAAAGTGACCGTGGGAGTATTTCCGATTTATTTTAAATGGAGTTAATTATTTTGACATGAGGGGTAAACAAGGAAATTCGGCCAAGTACAAAATAAATAAATAATGGAGCTCGAGTCTAAGTCAGATGAGATGAGAATGAAGAATGAGGGTTAGAGAGAGTGGGAATTTCGGATGGGTGGTTGCCCCTCTCTCTCCACCCAATGATTCATTCTTCAATTAACAAACAGCCCTTGTAAAACAATCATGGAAACTGCTGTCTGATCTACGTGAGATCATATTCCTAAACAAGAACCCTTTCACCAACGCTTTTCCTACTTATATTTATCATCATCATTCTTGCAATTGCAATCCATCGCTCATGAGGCTGTGATGATTATTTTTCTTTCCTCTTTCTCATCTGAATTGGGCACTGAGAACACCCGGCCCGTATCTTGGCGGGGCGACCCGGATGGCGCACGCGCAACCGGTGCTTCTGCAGCCATGGCGCGGTCGCTTCTCTTTTGCCTCTTTATTTACTTACCAGATCTGAGCCTCCTATTTTTTTTATCATCGCATCTTTTTTACAAAGAGGGAACATCATTTTAGGTCTATGAACTTTGCCAAAGTATCATTTTAGGTCCGTGAACTTTAAAAATCTTATTTTAGGTCCGTGAACTTTGAGTTAGTATCATTTTAGGTCTTTTTCACTATTTCCAAGTTTTTTTGGACGAAAATACCCTCAATACCTTAAAATGTATATATTTTTAATAAATTTATCATATACTCATATTTTTTTATAAATATCTTTACAATATATTTTTGACAAATTTTCTAAATATAATTTGACCTTAAATATTATCACTTAATTTTGTAACATGCAAGTAAAATTGCTTTTTCAATTTTTTATATTAATTTTTTAAAAATTGAATAAAGAACTTTTCTCTAATAATAAAAAATTGAATAAAGATATTTTCTTGATGTCACAAAATTAAATTATAATATTGAAGGTCAAATTATATTTAGAAAATTTGTCAAAAATATATTGTAAAGATATTTATAAAAAGATCTTTATTCAATTTTTTTATTATTAAAGAAAAGTTCTTTATTCAATTTAAAAAAAATAATATAAAAAATTGAAGAAGTAATTTTACTTGTATGTCACAAATTAAGTGATAATATTTAAGGTCAAATTATATTTAGAAAATTTGTCAAAAATATATTGTAAAGATATTTATAAAAAAAATATGAGTATATGATAAATTTATTAAAAATATATATATTTTAAGGTATTGAGGGCATTTTCGTCCAAAAAAACTTGGAAATAGTAAAAAGGACCTAAAATGATACTAACTCAAAGTTCACGGACCTAAAATAAGATTTTCAAAGTTCACGGACCTAAAATGAAACTTTGACAAAGTTCATGGACCTAAAATGATGTTCCCTCTTTTACAAAATAGTAGTACTAGTAAAATTTATATTTTTATATTAAAATAGTGGAGTAATATGTACTTGTATCGCGTCATATTTATTGTTTCCCAAATATTTAATTCATCAAGTCGCGTGATTTTCATCTTACAAAAATAAAAGAGTTCTAGCTTATAACAAACTCTGAAATAAATACAAATTTAACACAATACAAACGTAAGTAAAATAAAAATTGAAATGTAGTACTCTATGATGTGGATAACGAAAAATGGATCAATGAAGTATTAGAGCCTCCACAACGGTGGTGGCTTAGTGGTTTAGCTCGCGTCCATCCGTGTCGCTGGCACGGACGTGTCTCGCTGCCGCTGTGCTCGCGCCATCGAGCAGCGCCGTGCCAGCGAGCAGGACACGTGGCGCGCGGCGATTGGGCAAAGGCATAGCCGTTGCCTTTGAAAATAACGGATTAAAAAAAAATCACTTCTCGAAAAAATTATATCCGTTTATTACCGTTTTTTTACCACTTTTTAATTTATTTCTTTCCTTAAAAATACACACTTTCATCTATAAATACCCCCACTTTCACACCCAAAAATTCACATCAAACTACACAATTCCCATATCCATTCTCTCAGAGCATCTCCAGTAAGACTGGACGTCAAATACCCCTCACATAGCCTTCACACTGCCACATCATCAGCACTACAATTCTCCTGCCACATCAGCTTGCCACATCAACTGGACATCAAATAGCCCTCACATAGCCTTCACACTACCTATCCACATCACTAATAACAATTATATAATTTAATTTACACTCGTATCAACATACAGAATTTAATTTACGAGACAAATACGGAAAATTCGAATAATAATATTAAAATTTCAAAAAGTACAATAATTTTAAAAAAATACATTTAAAAAAATTACATAAATTTACATAAAAACTAACGCCTTGCAATCCTCCGCGCCCACAACTCTTCAACTAAATCCTTTTGGAGTCGAATATGAGCCTCCGTCTGACGCATGTCAGCATGTGCTTGGAGGAGGGCTTCTTCAACGTGAGGTACCCCACCTCGTACATTGGCGGTGGCGACGCCGTGGCTTGGACCGGCCTCATTTTCGTCGTTGGCCCAATCAGTCAGTTGTACACCTTCATCTTCGACAATCATGTTGTGCATAATAATACAGGCGTACATTATATCAGCAATGCAGTCGACATTCCACAAACGCGTTGGTCCCTTAACTGCAGCCCATCGAGCCCGAAGCACACCAAATGCGCGCTCCACGTCCTTTCGCGCCGACTCCTGCCGCGTCGCAAAGTAGGTCTTCTTCGCATCAGATGCGCACCGGATCGTCTTCACAAAGACGGGCCACCTAGGGTATATCCCATCCGCCAAGTAGTAGCCCATATCATGCTGGTTGCCGTTGGCGACAAAACTGATGGCCGGACCGACGCCCTGGCACTGCTCGTTGAAAAGGGGCGACGAGTTGAGGACGTTTAGGTCGTTGTTCGAACCGGCTATCCCAAAATACGCATGCCAAATCCACAACCGGTAATCAGCTACGGCCTCGAGGATCATCGTGGGATTTTTTTTTAAATTGTCGACGGTGGACAACTGGTCGTGGGCGAGGTGCCGCCGGATGCATATAACTCTGCATCCATCGATCAACCTCACGGCTCGTATAGGCATCTAGCTCTTCGTTCATCATACGCTCGTACTCATCCGCATCCCCACCACTACCACCGGCATTACTCATTTCTTAAACTGATCTGGAACAGAAAGTAAGGTAGAGAGAGAGTACTCGTTAAAACAAGTGGTGCGAATGAAAATGACGTTCAAAGCGCGTATATATAGTGTTTTCAAAAGAAAAAAAAAATAAAAAATAAAATCTGACGCCGGTTTGACGCCGATCCGGGACCCACAATGGCGCCGTGAGGATCGGCGTCGGAACCGGCGTCATCGCGCGAATCGGCATGGCCACGCCGATTTTGACGCCGATTTCGCCGACGCCGGTTCCAATGGTTCGGCGTCAGAACCGGCGTCGCGATTTTGACGCCGTTACTGGAGATGCTCTCATATCCATTCTCATTTTCATTATCCCATACCCTATAACATAACAATGTCCGGCCAAGGCGATGACCACCCGCCCTCTCACGGTTGGAACCCTGAATGGTTCGGTTCACAACCGTTTCCTAGTCCGGAAACGGAATATTCGGCCCCTCCTCAAACCCAATATTCGGGCATTCCGGGTAGCTACCGGCCATACCCAATCGACGACCAAGGTGCCTCCGAAGGGCGATACGGGTGGACACCGGATCCTAGGCCGACCGCCCCCTTCCAAACTCTGTCTCCCTCCTACTCGCGGTGTCCGCACACCGTACACTCCGGTGGAGATGGATAAATTGTTCAAGGCGTACTTGGAAATCTCCGAGGATGCGGTGGTTGGCACGAACCAATCCGGCGATCACTTTTGATAGCGCGTCTCTCGCCGGTACAATGAAAACCGGCCGCCGAGAACGATCTAGCGCAACGAGAGTATGGTGCGCAACTCCATCGGCCGAGCCAACGAAGAAATTGGCAAGCTCAATGGCTATTTCCTCCAGGAGACGCGGAATGCCGGGAGCGGCCGGAGTGAGGTCGACATCATCACTGCCGCCCTGAGCACCTATCAATCCATGAACGGTAAGTCGTTCAAGTACCTCAACGTTTGGTAGGACACGCGGACGCACCCGAAGTATATGGGAGGCGTAACATCCTCCTCTAGCGGCTCCTCCAAACGGTCAAGGTTGATATCCCTATCCGACGCCGGCTCCGAAGAAGTGGCTAGCCAACTCGCCGGAGCTAACTTGGGTAGCCCCGACGTCGGACCAAGTGGTTCCCGACGCCGACCGCAAGGAAGGAAGAAGGCGGCGGCCGACCGCCGCCGCTCCCGAACCCGCTCCCTATGCGCCACCTCCACCCCCGAACAACTCGCTGTGGATGCTCTTAGGCCAACTCAATATGGCCGATAGGTCAACTATGACCCCCATGCAACTTCAAACGCACAAGACCATGATATTGGGTCTCCAAAAACAATTGGGGTTAGTGCCGCCGGATGAGTAGTCTTCCTCGGGTAATATTAGCCAATAATTATGTAATTTTTAATTTTTAGGAGTTTAATTATGTAATTTTTAATTTTTAGTATTTTAATTATATAATTTTTAATTTTTAGGATTTTAATTATGTCTTTTTATTTTATTTGTAATTTGTTATATTATTTAGGTTTTTTAATGAATTTTAGTATTATGGAGATGTTTTTGTTTAATTGATTTTTAAATTAATTGTACTCGTCCTTGGAGAAGAGCACAACTGTGGGTGTTGTGCTCTTGCCAGAGAGCAGACAGAAAAAGTGGACCTGGACCCACAATCGTGCTGCTGCCAAGAGCACGGCTGTGGATGCTCTCATTTAAATTAAGTTTTTCTTGAAGTGTGGTTGCTTAACCCGTGTAGATATTCACTATTGGATGAAATGCTATCATACAAAACTTAAAAAACGAGTAGCTACCTTGTGAAATACATTTCCCGATCATCTCATAGTCTAAAACTTAAAAAAGGAGTGGACAAATAACTCGAATTATTTTTACAAATTTTGTGAATGAAAATGAATAGAGAATAATTTTTGTGTTTAAATTCCGTAAACTACTCTTTTCTTTTTTAAAATTCTCACCAAAGTCCAAATAATTTAGATCCTTTTTGAGGAATTACAGAAAAACTATTAGAATAAATAATAGTACTATAAATAATTATGAATAACGTCTCATAGGGTCGTCTTTTAGTTTTTAGTGAGTTTATTACCTTAATTCCAAATTGAAACTGAATAAGGACCCTTTGATCCAAAAATTAAAAGCTGAGATTGAATAAAAAATATATCAATAAATAGTAGACAAAATATCAACAAAAGAGTAATATCGTCATTATATTATCATATGATAATTTTCGTGAGTGTTTTTTTTATATCAACATAGTGTATTATAAATATCAACAATATGACATGAGAATATCAACACAAGTTCAAGAAAATATCAACACAATTTTATTGATATTTTACCTACGTTATATTGAGATTTTGCCTACACTATATTGAGATTTTTGTTTGCATTTGTTAATAAAATCTGCTTATCAACATATACGAAAATTTAAATATAATTTATTAAATTTCATCACCTGAACATCGTCGAAACATATGCAACTGAGATCTCGTTGGAATCCTTATAAAATTATCTTTAATTTGATATATTTTTTATGAAAAATAATTTAAATCAAGAGAGTTCCGTAAATTTAAAGTTTTAAGATGATTCTGATGTGAGAGAATTGACATTAATATCTTTTAAGTTTATTTAATAATTTTATAATTGAAAATATAATTGATGTGGTATTATTTCAACGACTGTATCTTCTAATCTAATGGTTAAAATTTGATAAGATTTGATCTTAATTTGTGATTGCATATATATAAATAAAGCAGATAATGAATTTAATGTATATAATTTTGTATTTATCCCAATATATTGTAATCCTCGCATTAACATTGTAAATTTTTAATTGAGTGGTCGCGCTAGTATGTAAAACCAAAATATAAAAAGGCCGATAGAAATCAGATAATTGAAATATACTAGTTAAAAGCCCATATACATAAAGGGCCATAAACATCATAAAACCCAGTAAAAATGAAACAAAAAAGCCAACAACAGAAAGAGATAAATAGCAGGAAACCCTAAAACAAACAGCGGCGCTTGCTTCTTCCTCTTCCTCATACTCATGCGCTTGCTTCTTCTTGTTTCATTTTGTGGATAGCAGTGGCTCAGAAGTAAAGAATGAGGGTTCACACCGAGAAACTGGGAATTTGTTCAAGGGTGGTTGCCCTTCTCCGTGAACCCCATGATTTCTGTGAAAAATAACCCCAACCGCCCTTGTTGAAAGGAAATGGAAGCATGTACTACTATTATTATCATTACTCCCTCCGTCCCACTATCTATACCGTTACCATCTATCTCTATCTCTCTCTCTCTCACATATGCTATCTTACTGTGATGCCTTGCCGAAGCAATATTATATAGGCGGTGATGATACTGAATTCTTCTGAGCTACTGAATTGGGCAAAGGGTAGACCCGTATCTTGGCGGGGCGACCCGGACGGCATCTGTTTAATCAGATGCAACCGATGGTTATGCAGCCATGGCGGTGCTCTCCTCTTTTGTCCCATCTCTGCTACTACAGATCTGAGCCTACAATTAAATCAACAAATTATTTTCTTCAACTAAATTTCAACCAATTCGCTTTTCGCCTTTATTAACATGCTGATCGACAATCTACTTACTAATTTTCTTAAATTAAC
This sequence comes from Salvia splendens, assembly GCF_004379255.2. NCBI lineage: Eukaryota > Viridiplantae > Streptophyta > Magnoliopsida > Lamiales > Lamiaceae > Salvia > Salvia splendens. Next base: position 16,138,937 of record NC_056036.1, on the reverse strand, counting down.
CAATCCAGCATGGGTAACGTAGCTTAAACAATTTAAATGAAGAATTTATATTTGTGAATTATTTGCAATCGTACCACAAAATAATTAACCATTTAAAATTAGTGTACTATAAGAGAATGGGGAAGTAAGAAATACTTACAGTGTCCATAATAAGTGTCTCATCTTAACAGACACTAATTTTAATAATACTCCATTAATATGCGGATTGTGGTGGATCGGTTAGCTCATATACATATACTGAAAAATATAATTTCTTATTCCCACAAATTGAACTAGAAAAAATTGTTTTCTTAGTGGTGTTGATGATATTTATTGAGCAAATAAAATTGTTAGCTTTCAAAAACAGAGACTGTACAATTAGAGCAGTTCCTCCCGGGCGTAAAAGCGGGGGCAAAAAGGGGATAAAAATTGCACATTGGAGAGGGAATTGGAAAGGGTGGTTGGCTGGTTGCTCCTCCATCATCTCACTTCTCCTATGATTTCAAGTTCAACAGCCCTCCCTAGCTTTACACACCCATCAGCTGTTAACATGAATATCCCTACCATCCAGGCTGTGATGATAAAATAATTCTTTCCATCTCTCTCGCCCAAATACACATTCCCGCCCGTATCTTTGCCTCTAATCGGATGACGCAACCCGTGAATTACGCCTCTCTATTTGCCTTTTATTACCCACTAACAGATCTGAGCCTCAATTTTTTTTTTCTTTCTACTTTTTCTTAATTTGTCTCTTTTATCAACTTACAAATTCACACTTAAATTCTCCACTTTTTTTAACAATTATCCTGGGATTAGTAATGACGATATTCCATTAAAAACTTACATGTAAAACGGTATACAGCCATAAAAAGAGAAGAAAAAAAAAACTGGAATGAGATGAATCAAAACTTTTGTAAGTTGAGTAGGAGCAATTAAAGGTGAAAATTGATACTCCTTCCGTCCTTTTGCAGTAGAGTTTCTTTTGGGCACAGGATTGAAAAATTGTCTTAAACGACTTCTAGTCCAAAATTGGTGCAACTTTCATCCATTAGCTCTCACGTGTATAGAATGTAAATAAATCAACATAAGTAAGCTGATTAGAGCTATAAAAAAGAACACCAGTGTCGCAATGTAATAACCACTGCCAATTTGCCAACATGATGCAACCTTTTCCAATGTGGTAACAGAGAAATAGGAGGCACAACCAAAGATTTCAGCCTCACAACACTACACAAGTATATAAACACTGCCAAACTTCACATTCATCAACACAATTTAACTATATAAGTGATTATCTCCTTCTTTATGAGCATTTACAATACAGTACAGCATTGATTGGTCTTCTTCGCCTGCTTGTAAAACATCTGTTTCACAAATCCCAAAAGAAGTTACATTAGAAGGATCATAACCACATGGCTTATACGGTTCTCTACTTAAACATCTACAGCACATATATAACTCAACTGATTACAAAATATAAATTTTGGAAAAAAAGACTCAGTTGATTAATTAAGATAGATCAAAATTTATAACTGCTGCAAAATTAAAGTCAGAGGAGCAAAATGAGCTTAACTTCATTTGGGCCTTTTAACAGTATCATGCTTTCTGTTCATCACCAGTAACCATACCATGATGACACCATCTTGGAAACAATTCAACCACAGCTAAACTTATTCAAGACTTGACACAGTGTAAACAATAGAATTTTCAATTTCATTTGAGACCAAAGAGCCAGGTAGGGATGGCAATAAGAACATATTAAAAACAAAACCCTGAGAAAAGGCCCAACTAGAGGCAGGTCAAAAGTGTCGACCCGATCAAACAGGTCCCTAGAAGGGTATGAACCACAGGTACAAAAGGACCAACCATCAATGCAGGCAATTTTGTTCCTTGATATCTAATTATTTTTACTGCATTCTTGTAAATGCACATCTGCAAGTTCTGTAATCAAACTTGAATTTGGCATGCAAAGAAGAACCATAGTTAAAATATTTGAAAACTAAAGAACACAATAAACCGGGGGTGGGGCAGGCAACACATGCTGGATTATCATGGAAGGGCAGAGACGGACAGGAGCAGACAAGTTGGAGCACATATTTCCTTGGCTGGGTGGATCCTGGGGAAACCCAATCCCTTCCTGGACCTTCCCGTTGCCATCAGAACAGCCAGGATACAATGCTAGATCGTGCAATTATTCATTAATTATATAGAAGTATATTCTAGAGATATCGATTTTGGTCATCCTAAAATTTTTTCACCTTATTATAACATTTCTAATGAAATCATATAAGGATGAGAGGGTGCTCAGTATGATTGTGCTGAAACATAGAACATAGTACATAATAGGTTTATGGTTCATAATTCAAGTAATGTCAGGGAAATAAGAGACCATCGATCTTGGAGAATTATTAAAGTAGCATCAGATGATTCAACAAGAAACAAACCTGAGAAGCTGCACTGAGATCTGAACTCTTCTCAACCAAGCTATCAAGCTTCTCACCTCGTTCTAGCACACTGTCAATAGTTTTGTGCTGAGACAAAAGCCAAATACAATTATATCATTATATCAAGGTTAAAAGAAAGGATCGGGTGATGAATATATTGCAATGAGATTAGTGTATTAACTTGGATGCACAAGTAATTCAACAGCGTCGGCATTAAGTAAATTCTAAGCACATTGTTTACAGCAATTCTTTTAGTCACATGCTAGAGTAGCCCATGCAATGTACTCCTACACAGGTTTTCAGTAACTACATACAATCTTCTAATAGTCAATATAACACATGAAATGTGGAATATGAATGATGCGGACCATAGTTAACAAATCAAGTGAAAGAAAAAATATACATACTCCCTCCGTCCCAAGATAAGCGAGACATTTCTTTTTCGCACTCGTTTTGGGAAAATAATACTCTCTCCGTCCGCAAAAAATAAACAAAGTTGTAAATGACACCGGTTTTAATGCATAATTGGTAAAGTAAGAGAGAGGAAGGGAAAATGTGGTGGAAGTAGTGTTAGTGGATTGTGGGGTCCACATTTATAATGATGTGTAGGGTTAAGTATTGGTTTAAAACTTTCCATTTTTAGCCTTAGTCTAATTTTGGTGGACGCCTCAAAATGGTAAAACTTGTCTATTTTTTGTGGACAGTGGGAGTATAAAATAGTTAGAGTGAAGAAAGAGTAGAATAAGAGAGAATAGTATAGATAAGAGTCTTATCTAAATTATTCTCTCTTACTTTACTCTTTCTCCACTCTAACTATTTTATATCATTTTCCCAAAGCGAATGCGAAAAATAAACGCCTCGCTTATCTTGGGACGGAGGGAGTACATAGTAAGAATTTTGAAAAGTTAATAAACTTAAAAGTGATTGACGAAAAAGCGCAATTCGGTTGGTAAGACATTTCCCCTCCAACCAATAAGTGGGTGGTTCAATTCACTTAGTGAGCATGACTGTGGTGTGTGTGAGTTGGAACTCAAAAAAAAAGTTAAAAAGATTACTTACAAGAATAATTTTAGTTTCATCCAACTCCCGCTGGATTCGTAACAGCTTGTCAGCCTCAGCAGGATCCTGCACAGTTACAGGGTAGTATATTAAGTACTAGTAAACTACAATACATAGAAAGAAAAAGAAATACTGTTCACTGCGAAAATAACACTGTTGATTTCCATCAAAGACTAGAACACCTGAAATTTGACAAGTGCCTCACTAAGATAAGGCCATTGTTGGCTGTTATCAGCTTGAGCAGTTTTCCATGAATCACCAAAGTTCTTTAGATATTCATCGAAAACCTGCCAAATAATCAAAAGTTTATTCGACTTCAAACTACACAAAAGGTCTTTTGCCTTGAAATTTCAAAACATTTCACTATAGCATGAGTTTAGTAGAGCCTGCATACCTGGTTGAGCAGTGAAAATGCACTTCGGACAGGATAATGGTCATCCATAAACCCCAATATACACAAGCCATTTCGATTATAGGAATGAACCTTGTACTCTGACAAATAACAACCAACAAAGATGTTATATTTTCTTGGCTATTCAGTATTCATAGACTACCTTGCAGTTGAATAAACAAGCAACTAAATTTTATGCACACTGCATCAAGCTATCAATTTAATTTATCAGTAATGAACAAGAAAGATAGGCAAAAAACATAAACTAGCCATAGCACAATCCCCCAATATATAAGGAGATCCATCTCCGGAAATTCTTTCCGGGGACCTTACATAAATCTACGAGTACTTTTCATTATGGAGTTTATATCAGCACTATGTTAGAAGTTATCATTCTTTCAAGTTTCAAAATACACATAGAAGATCAAGACACGATAAACCAAAAAATTCTATCTTTCTACTCTTTCAAATATGAAATAGATCAATGAGTCATCATCCCAGCTAATATTTTACAAAACCAGAGCAACTCTTAAAAGTTACTCATAATAGAGGAACAGATAGAAAAAAGAACAAAATTTGCAATTCGGACAACAACAGATAAAACCAGCGGAGATAATACACACCAAAACCCTAAAAAATATGAATCGAAACACAGCGCAAACCACCTAAAATCCGCACAATCCCTAGACTACCCAAACCAAAAAATAATCAAGCAAACCCATTGATCAGCAAAGGTCAAAGAATACGAACCTTCATGCTGCACCGATTGGCGTTGGCCGGGCGGCGAACGTTTAGCTACGGTCCGACCGACAAAAATAATGAACTCCTTAACGCTGGGGCGTTGGAAAAATCCGAAGCTGCTTAGATCCGTGGCGTTCACCAAAATAACCGGATCTGCACCCTCCGGGATGCATTTCAGTACCATCAGCGCCGTGATCTTCACCATATTCTATCTCTATCTCTCTCTGTGCGACAAACAAGGAGATTTTTCAAAATTTTCTCTGCGTAATTCGTTAAGGAAGGCGAGAAACACTTTTTTCGGTTTGAAATGGGTACGTGCTGATGGATCTGATGCTCCTTAGTTTTTTTACCTCTACATTCATCCATATCGTTTACTTATATAGTCCTACTAATATTTTACATTTAATCTTGCCAATATATTTTCAAAAGACCATAAATTAATAGTTTTATCAATTTGTTTATCAGTTTAATTTTTAAAATATACTAGTACTATTAAAATTATAGAGATTTTAGAAAAAAGAAAAAAAAATAGTGATGGTAAAATAACATAAAATAAACTGAATTTTGACAGACATAACAAAAGATAAAATGAAATTATTTCTGGAAATAAAATAACATTCTACGTATTACCCATATTTTGTTAGAATTTAATTGACGAAAATACGAACAAAAATAGGGACGTGGAGTAGATTTTATTCCAATGAGATATGATGAGCTGTGTGTAGACTCTAGAAGTAGGTCCAAGGGATTGGATTCTTTTTCAAAGACGACTAAAACTGTTGTGGAACATTAAATTGGTATGAAGTAGAGAAGTACTATAAATCAATTTATAAATACTCCATATTTTGTATTACTGGGATTGTTTACTTCTAATAAATATTAATTAATTAAAACATTATCAATTAATTAATTCATCTATTCACGGATTATTTTTTAAGCCGTTCATTATCAATATTTTAATCACAAAAAATAGTAAAGTGAGATAAGTTAATGAAAAAAATTACTGAAATATTTTTAATTGAAAGTCACAATTCGAAAAAAAATTGTGTTAGAAAGAATGGGAAAAAGTGATGAGTTACATTATAATATTACTCCCTTAGTCAAACATATTTTTTTTGGGTAAATACTTTATATTCTCTTAATCTATTTATATTTTTTTAATATAAAGTTTTTTATACTTTATTCTCTTTTTCTAATTTAAATATCAATTTCAATATCAATTTCTCAAATTTATAACCAAAGTATAGGAAGAAATAGTTCTTGAATGAGAAAAAAGAGTATAAGAGCATTCGCAATGTGGCACCGATCAGCCGCCCAATCAATCGACGCCTATTGCATGAGACGCGATTGGCGGTCGATAGATGCCAATTGAACCCCCGATCGTGACATAAATCGTACTCCATCCGTCCCAAGATAATTGAGCCAAAACTTTTCGGCACGGGATTTAAGAAAATGAGGTTTTATTAGTAAAGTGGAAAGTGAATAAAGTAATGAGTTAATAAAGTAGAGAAAAAAAAAGTAAGAAAGAGAACGCCAAAAAAGGAAATGACTCACTTATCTTGGGACGTCCCAAAAAGAAATGTGAGTCGCTTATCTTGGGACGGAGGGAGTATTTTTTTTACTTCACCCCTATATATACACCCCATTTCTCTCCATTTCATTCACACACACCTCTCCATTCTCTCTCAACTACAAATTTTCTCTCTCTAGCAATAGAATGAATCCCGATAATGACTCCCTGAATGCCAGTGAGTCCCAATTCCATGGCGGCTATCCTCCGTACCCCGGCAGTTTCCCTCCATACACTTCGCATACTGGTGCCGGCAGACCGTTCAACCCCCTCGCACTATGGGGACGAAGTCTATCGGCCCAATATGGACGGAATCATCGATTGATCGGGTGAGTGTACCGTTGTCCCGCCGACCAATCCTCTCTTCAGTACCGATGAGAACACGCTGTCGGACTTAGATCTTCTAAATGAGGATCCCAAGCCAAGGGGGAGGGGGGAAGACGAAAGGGATATGGAGATGGAGGAAAGGGAGGGCAACGACCAGCGAGGGTCGACGTGTCTGACGACCCGATAGTGTCGAACATGTAGACACAAGGAGGGTTCTAAGGGCGTATCATGGCTAGATACGCCTCAGTGAAGCCTGAGTGGGCAAAGGGCCACAACAGGGGCTAGCTCCGCAAACATTGGGACCGGATGAGGAACGACATCGCTAAATTCCATGGCATCTACGAGAACAATCTTCGGATGATAACCAGCGACCATTAGTATGGATGATGTGAAAGAACTGTCGCTCTGGCAGTTCTCCCAAGACGACATTTTTCCTTTGTTCAAGCACTGGGAGAGCTGGCGGATCATGAAGGAGGTCCCAAAATTCCAGACGGGGTTGGAGCCGAACTCCCCGAAACAGACGAGGCTCGCGGTGTTTGTTTTTTTTCTATGTTTTTTTGCCTTCAATTTATTTCGTCTTTGTTATTTTATATTTGATAAATACCAACAATCAAAATTTGGTCTATTCCATGAACTTTAAAATTGGAATATTAAGTTACTTAGTTCTAACTTTTCTCAATTGTCTCATCCATACACAAAATGATGTGTGTCACTAAAATAAGTATTTTGGTTTTATATTATTTTATTTTATTTTCTTATTTTATTAGAAGATTGTCATTTTTAACATCCCAAAAAGATGTTGAGTTGTGCATAGATGATAATTGGAAAAAATTGAAACTTTATAATTTATTATTCCAATTTCAAAATTCATGGGATATACTAGAATTTAACAAAATTCTTAATTTAAATGGCTATTATCCCAATAAAAAAATGCCAAAAATGAAGAAGATTGATTGATCATTAATTCCGCGTCAAAGGGTTGTTGGTGCCGCATTATTATTGAAGAAAAAGAGCAGTAATTGAGTTGAGTGAGAGAGATGAGTGGAAGATGTACATTGGTGATTCTTGTCTCTCTGTGTATTTCACCATGTTTTGATTTCAATTTTACAGTTTGTAGCTTCCAAACTCTATTTTATTTACGCTTTCAAAAAGTTTAACTTGTGCAGGAGTTTTTTTTTTTTTTTTGTTACCCTGTGCAGGCTTGGCTCATCTCACTTTTTAAGGTTAGAATATTGGAGTAAACTTCTCTTAGTGAATCTTTTGTAAAAATTTTACAGAAATCTTTTAATTTTGCTGCAGCTAAGAATCAAAGCGTATATAACAAACAAAATTCTGAACGCATTTGGTCAGTGCTGAAACATTTATTCATAAATTCTAAACTCAAGAAAATCCAAGTTTCTCAATGCTTAATATAACTGGGGACTTACAAGAGGAAAAGTATGACAGAAGGGGTAAATTCAAGCTTGCTAAAATGGACCACAGAAATGATAATAATGGTAAATATAGATACAGTCTTGAGTGGAAAGCCCCTATTTCGCGCTGGCACTTGATGAAGACTCGCGTGCTACATACCAGCTCCAAACGAGTAATTGTCAAACGCAAACTCACCATTTGCCACGGTTTCATCTTTTTCCTACAAATCAACGAAACATGATACCGAGTATATGTTAATAACATATACGTATGTAGTAGTCATCAAAGTTTTCTATGATAGAATAGTACAAACTAATGATTGTCTACCCGCTTGATCATAGCATTCACCAGATCGTCCAGCGAGTCATAACCTTGAGGAGTCAATCCTGATGGTAACTTTGGTTGCTCGAAGAGGAAGTCCTCGTTAGACCTTGGTATGGATTCTGTCACCAGTTTTCCATTCTGCTGCACAAGAGCCGAAGCACCACCACTCAATCTGCCACCAGTATACATATCCATCTTCTGGTTCACGCTTCCGCTACCATGTCTTTGTTCTGACCAACTCTGGGCCATATTCTGCACATCACCCATCTGCCCAACCTGGCACTGCATTTCTCTTGAATCTTCGAAAGGTGGTAAGGCCAAGCCAGAAGAAAGATCAATAGGGTTGTTCTGTAAATAAGTTCCGTTAGAAGAGTTATTATCTCTCAAACCGTTAAGAGGCAACTGGCTGTGAAAAGGCTCAGCAGAGAGCAGGGTGTTTGGGTGCATTTTAGATGCATCGACTCTATTCTGCCAGTTCTCATTGGTGGGATCAGACACACCATTGTTGAAGGATTCTGAGGTAAAGGGAGCCGACTGATTACCAAACCGTCCACCACTCAGAGGCTGTTGTGTGTTTCCATGCAGCAACAGTGGATTACTCATGGGACTATTCAACAAATTGTTCGAGCTGCCTAGAGCTGCTCCAGTACTGCCGGTTCTGAAAATTCTAGAGTTGTGGATACTAGTAAAATTTGCAGTGCCCTTATTGTGTTGCAACTGATCCAGTTCGAGAGACGGCTGAATTCCTTGAAATAAACTTGGAGTTTGATTGGAAGTTGGAAGGACAAGATGCATTTTCCCAAGTGAATTGATGGAGCTGCTCAAGTTTTGAGCTAGACTCGGCTGGACTAGAGTGGATGGAGTAAGGTTGCGCATATTCACATTACCAGGACTGTTTAGTCGACCAAGCATGCCACCCGGGTAAGATGATAATGCAACATTACCTAGTCTTGTTCCACTAAAAGTCCGAAAATCTCCAAACCCATCCAATGAGCCCATATGCATGAAACCAGAATCCTTAACCCCAAGTGCAGCAGCCATGTTTGCTTGCTGGGTTGCAACCGTACTAATTCTCTTCAGGTAAAGCCTGTACTTCTGCAGGGCAGCCCAAAAAGTGTAAGAAAAATTACAAGAATTACACTCAAAAGAGAAGATAATTTTCTTTGCATCCATCAATGCTCATAATTTCTCGAAACTCCAAAATGCAGAAAGATTAGAAAGGTTTAGACATGTAGAGCAAATGGATGGTCTTGAATAGGAAGCTATTACATTAGGTCTGTTAACGACATGCTTTGAGTTATATCATTGAAATCCTATTCACATAGTTGATGAGCCCACTAACAGCCGAAATGCTTAATAGCAGTTTTGAAGAATACAAATATTTTCACAGGTAAAGGAGAAAAACATAGGTCGAGAAGGATTATTGCCTGGAGATGGCTCGCCACATTCTCCCGGGTAAGGCCTTCGACGTTCATCATGTCCAGAATTCTCTTAGGAACGGCCTCTGCATGAGAAACATAATTAAAAGAAATTGGAAAGTGAAATATCAAAACAAAACAATTGTGTGGATATCAAAAAGTAATGAGTTAGAAGATCTCACTTTCAATTCCCAACTGATTAACTGCTTGGACAAACTTCCTGTGAAGCTCAATAGTCCAGACAACCCGGGGTTTCTTCTGTGTACCATTGTCTTCATATTCATTATCATTATCTTCGGTCTCATCATCATCGTCCTTCCTCTTTCTATTAAATTTTCCATTCTGGTCAGTATTTCCTGCCAAGGGAGACCCATGACCTTCTCCACTTGCCGGATGAGCTTCGGTTTGATCATTCGATCTATTCTGGTTCTTAGAATCAACCTTTTTCCTCCTTATTACATGCTGCCAAATGTTCCTCAGCTCTTCAATCCGAATAGGTTTCACCAAATAGTCGCAAGCACCATGAGTAACCCCTTTCATTACGAGCTTGGGATCACTATTCGCTGACAGCACTGCACCAGAATAGCATCAATAGCGGATCAAACGACAGTGTACGTAACAAATTCTTGAAAGAGCATATATATATACAACCGGGAAACCGTTAAAGATTTAGCTTGAGGATTAGTTTGTCCTGGTGAACTTACTGATAACAGGTAGATCCATTTCAAGACCAACAAGCTCCAGAAGCTTAAAGCCATCCATGTCGGGCATGTGCACATCACTAATCACCAAGTCGAATCTGTCTTTCTTTTCCCTAATCATCTTCAACGCAACCCTTGCTTGGTTCGTTGTAGTGACTGAGGAAACAATAAATGTCTTTCATGAAAACAGTGAATTCAGAAGTTCACAAAATTTATAAAAGCAGTTCACATGAACCAAATGATTCAAAATCCTGGATTCACTTGGAAAATAAAAATACCAGACATGAACTTTTTAGACAAAAAGTACACTAGAACCTTTCAGATTCTATAAAGCAGCAATTTTTCTATTTCCTTTGTAGTGAAAAATCAAGGAAAAAGATAGCTGGTTTATGAGTATATGAGAGTCGCAATATATAGTCCCTGACAAATCACCTTAACAGATAAAAAGGCACAATAATTAGATGATACAAATCATTTTATTTCATCTGCCTAACTATGCAAAATTTATCATTTGGATATCCAACTGGAGCATATTGGTCACATAATTGAAAATCTATTATCCGAGTAAAGATAAACAAAAAGTTCACAACATGCTTATCAAGTCAAACACACTGACATAGCAGAATTCAGAAACCCTGACAAGAAAAAAGAAACATAACTAAACATGAATTGAATTCAACAACAGTTCCTAAGAAAAGAAAACAACTTCAAGCACATATCTTTAGGCAATCAAAACAACTCAATTAAACTCAAAATCTAAACTTCGAAGAAGAAAACCAAACCATTGTAGTGGCATTTTCTGAGCAAAGTCTCCAATAACTTCAAGCAAGTTGGGTCATCATCAACAGCAAGAACACGCATCCCAACCGGAAAATTCTCAGCATCCCCTCTAATTCCTTCCACAATCATTTTTGCACAACTCAAATATTCAATCCACAGACTATTTCAAGAACCCAAGTTGACAAAAAACCAACAAACACTGAAATCAGAGGCTAAAAATCAAATCTTTAAAACCCCCAGATGCAAAAGGAGCTTCTTTTTGGTATCCGATATTGAAGCATTGACCGAAGAAGATAGTTAGATAGGGAGAGATCAGAAACAGAACCACAAAGTACAGAGCGTGTGCGTGTGTAGAAAGAGAGAGAGAGAGAGAGAGAGAGAGAGGGAAAAGGGGGGTTAATTGAAGTAGATAATAGCTGTACGAGTGGACAATGATGATGATGGCCAGTGCACTGTGATTGCTTTCAACCCAACACAAACACCAAATCGTATCTCCCTCTCTCAGCAGTGATTTGTGAGAAAGGGTGTGAATATTTTATACAGATGATTGTGTGCGGTGTGTGTGAATAATGGAGCTTTGTTTATAATCTGCTGCTTTCAACTTTTTCTACCTCTCTCTCTAGCACGCAATTTTTATTTGGTGGAGTGGAAGACTTTTTGGATTTAATCGGGTGTTGATCATCCCTACCATGAGTTCAGTAGATCCTAGTTAAATTGGGGATCTTGGCCGTTGGATTTGCAACAACCAATAAATTTTGCACGTGTTTTTTGAGATTTAAATTAGGGGAAGTTTGCTGTTTTTGGAAATTTTAAGGTTTTCTACGGTAATGATGTATTTATGGGAGTTCCTTACCTGTCCCTGAATTTATGACTTGATATTGGTATTTAGTTAAGGCTATTTTAGGTTTTTTTTAATGTAATTCATCTTAAATTACGGTGGTTAGATCTTAGTCAATCAGAATCTTTACTTGAATGCTAATGATATTCCCATTTTTTACTTTTGGGGAAATCATTTGCAACTTTCAGCATTGCAAAATTTTCGTATTTTGAAAAAGAAAAGGTTACTATGAATGAAATCTATGTAACCAAATTCAATTGCCTTCTTCTCTTCATCTTTTCTATTTATTTATAAATATTCTAGTTGGAAGGGTATGAATCATTCAAGACTCACAAATATTGTTTCTACTATTTGATTTTCATTACAAAACCTCTAACAGATATGAATATTGGGATTTTCTTATCACAAAATAAATATCGCTAGCATATGGCCATAATGGTGAAAGGGAGACAATAAAGTCTTGTTTGATAGTATACACTGTGACAATCTATGATTTGGAACTTTCCAATTACTTAATCACCTTCAAAACACCCAAAAATTAAGTAACACCAATGATATCTTCTACATTCATATTCCAAAACTTGAAAGTTCTTCTTTATATATACGACTATCTTTGTTCAAGATTAAGTTTGTCTTTTGGATTATTTTTCTTTTTATTCCCATACCCATAATATGTGTAGGTGTCATTCGGTTGATATGATTCGTTATCATATGATCATCCAATTAGGATTAAGTTCTGAGATTACTTTAGTTAGAGGTGGTGGCTATGACTCATTATCATATATATCTAAGATTAAATCGTGAAATTCAATATCATAAACCAAACATAATACATATTCAATCCTCCCCCGTCCCATAAAAATATGGAATTTGAGATGTCACGAAAATTAATACATAAATGGTAAAGTAAGAGAAAGATAGAAAGAAAAAATAATTATAGTATTATTAGTAAAAATGAGTCTCACTTTATTAAAAAGAAATAAGTTACCAAAATAGAATAGAATATTTTTATGGGACATCCCAAAATAAAAAATATCCTTATTTTTATAAGAAGAATGGAGTATTATACTATTATCTTTCAAATAGAACGGACCTACAGTTTGTTTCTTTCCATCTTGTTTCCTATTTTTGGTAGTTTTACTTTTATGGGTTTTCATCATTCATCATGACCCAGAGTTCAGTTGAGGATCTTGGCCGTTGGATTTTAATAAATCTACCAACATTTCCGGCCCTTGTTTCTTGGGTTGCATTTGAAAATTTTTAATCTTAATTAGTTAAAAATATTTATCGGAGTGCGTGTATGGTTTAAATTACTGTTATAAATCAGAATCTTAGAAATTATTTCCAATTTGAATGCTTTTACTTAATCCTTTTTTTTGGAAAATTTGAAAACTATGGACTGGAATAATTTTCATTGATATACAGATGAAGTGTACAAGATCAATGTAAAATCAGAGGACATGCCATATAGAAATACATGTTTTTTATTTATTTTTTTCAGGAAAAATTATGCTAGAGATAAATAGAGGGAAAGAAACCAACAAGAATCTCCACCTGCGAGGAACATGCAATAATCTCAAAAATAAATCAATAAATATGTAGAATAAACAATAAGGAAAAGCATGAAAGAATTGTATAGAGCCTCAGCAGGTGTATATGCACAAGAGTTCACATAAATGTTAGAACATCATCACAACCACGTTCTCACGAGCATAGGCACTATACGAGAATGAATAACGGTGCATTGTAAACAATCTATTACTACACTAACTCTTGCAGCTAAACAAAGGAATTCTAGTAGTATACACTAGGTGATGATAAGTCGAGTTTTCGGGAAATATAGGCATCACAGACAGCAAATCAATTTTACCTTGATGGATTGCGAAAAGCTGTTGCGTAGATTGGATCATATTCAATCTTGATATGCATCTTCATCCCCTATACAGCTCTGCAGCTGAATTGAGTAACTGGTTTTGTTGAGGTGAACTTCTATGAATAGAGCTATTTTTTTGTAAACATCATGCATTTGTTGGTTTTTAATTCTCCCGAGGCAGGGCTAGGATCAGTTTGCATCTTGTCTCTTTTGGAGAAGGAAAGTTTTTCCATTGCATTTACGAATTTCCTCAAATGTTTGATGTACTCAGGAAATGTTTCTATATTGCAGTGGCCTGCACCTTTAACCCACAACGGATCATATTTCTCCCTGGCAAGCTCCCATAGTCGCTTGCCATGTGAGAAGTCAACAATCTCATCATTTGTACCCTAGAAGCAAAATTCCATATTTAGATGCAAGAAATAAAGAGTTGTCACCAAAAAGAAGGGAAAAATGACACTATCTGCAGCAGTAGGCATTGATTGCATCCTACATTATCAGAAACCTTAAGTGGCAAATAAGCAAATTCTGGTACCAAATAATCGGAGATAATTTTGAAGATAAGTATCAGGCTAAAGGAAGATCCAACAGCTAGGCTTTAAGTTTCACCTCTTGGTCTTAAAATCATGAACGATAATAACTAGAAAAGAGATGAAAGCCATTCTTAATTCATCCTAAAGTATTGCAATATAACGGAACTTCGTTTCTGGACGCTAGAAGGAAAACTTGCTTTCTGTTCCTTCTTTTGAGAGACTGGAGACGCTACTGATCACCATCAATAAAGAAACAACACTCCTTTTATGTCTGTTAGTACTACCTACACTCTAGTATCTGAAGTATTACATACAGAAGATTTTTTCTTTCTTTCAAAGTGGTAAAAAGCCTATGCCAAGAATTAATTATGTAGTTCTGTCATAGTTGAGGATGATCAGGACATTGTATTCCTCTGTGTTGCTTTTATGCTACATCCTTACAAGATACTTAATGTTCGACAACTACAGCTGTAAATGTTCAATTAATATCCGTAAAGGAAATTTTGCAAGAAATCCAAATACTTGAATCAGAGTTTTGAAGCCTATAGGATTAGGAGCAACAATATATGTATGGTCTATTCTTGGTTTCTGTACAAGATGAAGTTGACGAGTCCAATTCCTACCTACTTGGTAAAAGGTTCATTAAGAGTGAGCATCAAAACTTTATAGCTACAGCATTAATTTAGCCAGCCAGCCCCCCATCACACTAGTAAAGCTGGCTTTGAGATTCAGCTTAACCAACAAAGAATTCACATGGATGAGGATTATCATCCAACTAGGGCGGACACAAGGAGCAGTATAAGGTCAATGCCATAGCTGGACAGAAAACATCAAAGTACTTAATATGCCTTATTGTAATTAGAAGAAGAAACATTTATTATCATGTGGCATTTTCTAGAAATTTAATGGCCATTATTCCTGAGCCAGGACAAAAATAAATGTTTCCTTAAGTTATTGAATCAGAATCTCACTTCTAACCCTCACGGTCCGCACCCTTCATGATTGTGCCAGAACAATATCAAATCAAATCCTGAACTAAAATATCACTGCATTAAGTATGGCCTGTCCTCGAATTTTAAGGTTGTTTTTTGAGGATTTTAGGTGCCTTGTGGATCAGCTTATAGTTCCGGACAGATTTTGGTAAGAGTTTGACGCAGCGTATACTAAGAGGCGCAAAACAGTGCCAACACATAAAAGAGAAAAGTTGCAGATTACTTACATGTATTACTAGAACAGGGCAGTTGACATTCCTTATCTTGTCTATGTTCTGCACAGAGATTTTTCAGTTAGACAACATCAGCAATAGTAGCAGAAGATATCTGTCAAAAGGTTGAGAGCTTACTTTGAAAATGTCGAACCAGAATGTGACCTTTACATTATAAAGAACTCGTATCCCCGAAAGAATAGCACTGTGGAGAACTACACCTCTCAACATAGGAAAGCGAGATGCAAGATGTAACGTGGGACCGCTCCCAACAGATTGGCCGTATAGAATGACATCCTCTTGCTTGATCCCATACTCGTTCTTCAAACATTCATAGACAGCCTCAATGTCGTAGTATGTGTTTAATTCAGACGGCTGCAGCAATTGTAAAATTAGTTTACTAAACCAAGTGGTCAATGCTCAAAATTATAAAGAGTTGTGTACTCTTTTTACAAATTATAATTCCATTTACCTCCCTTTACAAGGTAAGTTTGAAGCATAGATCACCTTTATGTTGGATAATAATCATTAATCATTAAACAGTACTATAAAAGGAATCTTGACATTAGTGCATGATCAAAATTTCTCACCTTACCAGAGGATGCTCCATATCCAGAATAATCATAGCTGCAACGAGATGAAGAAAATAAAAGTCATTAAGAGTGAGGTAAGCATATACTAGCACAACACAAAACACTATCCAATCCAACTAACACAGATCACTTGCCAAAAAAAGGGATAAAACATAAGTGCTTGCAAGAACTCTTATCTGTTTGTGTTACTAATCAAATCCCAGGATTGAAATTTTATCCATACAAATATAGAATAAAACCATACTCACAATCAAATTGAAGCAAACGACAAAGAATGACAGATGAACCCTATCCTGAACTAGAATGCAAAATAACATTCATCACCATCAATTCAAGCAAAATTCAGAATCCCCAATTCCCAAACATCAAAACTCTAATCACCAATTCCCCACACAATCTCACCCACATATCCAATTTTTGGATCAAAACCACCTATTTTTGCCATTTCTGGAAAAGGTCAAACAAGCCATCACAGATTCACAGAGCACCTCAAGCAACCCTAGAAAAAGAAACTAAAAATCCAAAGCCCACAACACCCAGAAAATCAAGAATCACGAAGTCTACACACGCACCTCATGATGTTGACACGTAGATGCGCTCTGAGCTCAAGAAAGAGCTCCAGCATCTGCCCCAAATCGGCGGCGTTCCCGTGAGAATAGAGCAGCGTAAACCTCCCCGCCGGGTGCCTCCAAAACGTGGCCACAATTTTATTCCCGCCCTTGGTGTCCAATAAATGCACGTCGACGTTCTTCTCCGGCGAAAGCCCGCTCATCACCAGCTTCCCCTCCACCTCATCACTGTACACGTCGTACGTCGGCGGCTCCGGCGGGAAAAAGGCGAACTTTGCAGCCACGTTCGATGTCACATTTCCCATTTGGTCTATTCAATCAAATGCACGCCAATATTCCACCTTTCAACCATCAACAGCCCTGTTTAATTTTCTATTTTCTCGGGTTGTCAAAATATCGGATTTTTCTCCACCCCTTTTTTTTTTCTCCCCGTATTATTTATTAGTCTGCCTTCTCCCTATTTCTCCATCTTCTAATTTTTTTAAAGTTTTCTGGAAATTTGGGCGGTTTGTGTGTTGACGACGATAGAGATATTGGAAGATCCGATCTAAGCGGGAGAAGGAGACAGGAGAATTGAAAGAAGCGAAAGAGAGAAGGGAATTGGATATGTATCTGTGTGTATGTATTTGTGTGTTGCATGTTTGTTTGTTTCTATTTTTTATTGGTTTCTGTACACTTTTCAAACATGCAAATATTTTTATTTTTTATTTTTACTCTTATTTTCATTAGAGAATATCTTTTTAGGTTCACGAACTATGTCAAAGTATCATTTTAAGTTCGTGAACTTTGAAAATGTCATTTTAGGTCCGTCAACTACAAGTTAATATCATTTGCGGTATTTTAAACCTTTTCTGGACGAAAATGCCCTTAAGGCATTCAAAAGACAATTTGGACAATTCTTTCGCCACTCATCTTGCATCAAAGACCTAGAGTCCAACAATTTCTTTTACTACTATTTAATTTAATTACCATCCAAATTGAATTTAAATATAATTATAATTTGACGTAAAAAATATGTGTTAATTTTTCAATTATTAAATGACCAATTATTTAGGGATAGTGAATTGAGACTTGATACTTTATTTTATTTTTTCAATCTAAACTGCATTTTAAGAACTTACTATAGGTGATTTGTGAATTATATTTAGTTTATTTATTTTGAAATTAGATAGCTATTAATTTGGATTGTCATTCGGAGTATTATTTATATGAATTTCAGAATGGAGAACAATTAACATCCAAATTGAATTTAAATATAAAAATTTGTCATTAAAAATTGTTGGACTCTAGGTCTCTAATGCAAGATGAGTGGTGAAAGAATTGTCCAAATTGACCTTTGAATGTCTTAAGGGCATTTTCGTCCGGAAAAAGATTAAAATACCTCAAATGATATTAACTTGTAGTTGACGGACCTAAAATGATATTTTCAAAGTTTACGGACCTAAAATGATACTTTGACAAAGTTCGTGGACCTAAAAAGAGGTTCCCTCTATTTTTATAATTTTATGGTTATGGACTGCCACCATGCTTCACCAATTGTCGGTTTTGCCCTGCATTTCCTATATATATTCTCATAAAATTTTACATTAATTCATATAGTACTATGGAGTGTTAAAACTTTGGCACTTGGCATGACAATACACAATCTTTTTAATAGATTATGGGGTGTTCGGTTTGCAAGATTGTATACGAGATTAAATTTATAGTGTGTTTGGTTTATGAGATTCAATCACACAACTTAATCCTAGATAAATAATTATGAGATAATTAGTCATAGCTAATCTTCTATGGTGGCGTTCGGTTGCCATGACTAATATCATTGAAACTATCCATCTAGGATTAAGTTGTGGGATTATTTTAGTTGGAGGGGGAGGCTATGACTAATTATCATGAAACTATCCATCTATGATTAAGTTAAAGGGTTCAATCTTATGAACCAAACATGATACATATTTAATCATGAGATTTAATCTTGCCAACCGAACACCCCCTTATGACTAAAATAATCTCACAACTCAATTCTAAATTGTATCTTGTATTATTTTATCTTGGAAACCGAACATCACCTGTGTATTATGTCATACTAAATATATTCTTAAAAATCTTAAATTTTATGTATAGTATTAATATCAAATTTATTTATTGGGTACTTGCATGTACTATTATAATTGACAAATAAGGTAGTAATATAATCAATTTACAATTGGAATAGTAGCTGGATATCTAGAATAAATCACAAGAAATTCGATTTTTAATTGGATCCAGATTTTATCAAAATTCATTTGAGCCATAGGGTGATCGTGTGTACTCATCTATCAATATTCACGCTATTATTAGTTTGCCATCATTAACATATAATCAGATAATAAACTACAATTTCATTGGATAACTAATGCAATTACTACCTTCGTCCCACAATAAGTGTTACATTTTGCCATTTCTGTCTATCTCACAATAAGAGTCACATTTCATTTTTACCATAAATGGTAAATAGATCTCACGTTCCACCAACCAATTCTACTCATATTTTATTATAAAACTAATATATATATATATATATATATAGAGAGAGTCGTGATCATATGATAACCCCTAAATATCGTAATAACCCTATAACCAAATTTGGACCACACATATTTCTAATCATGCGGTTGAGATTCAAACTTAGATTTACTTCATAAAAAAAAGCGTGGGGTAAAACTGTCATTTCTCTCATTTAATTTCTGAATTTTGCCAAATATCACGTAAAGTGATAAAATGATAGGTTTATTGCATAGAATGATAGTTTTGAGATTCAAACTTAGATTTACTTCATAAAAAAAAGCGCGGGGGTAAAACTGTCATTTCCCTCATTTAATTTCTGAATTTAGCCAAATATCACGTAAAATGATAAAATGATAGGTGTATTGCATAGAATGATAGTTTTGCCGGATAGAATGATACTCTGAGTTGATAAAATGATACTTTTGATTGACTGATAAAATGATAAAATGATAGGTTTATTGCATAGAATGATAGTTTTGCCGGATAGAATGATACTCTGAGTTGATAAAATGATACTTTTGACTGACTGATAAAATGATAAAATGATAAAATGATAGGTTTATTGCATAGAATGATAGTTTTGCCGGATAGAATGATACTCTGAGTTGATAAAATGATACTTTTAGCTTATAAATGTTAGGTTTACTGCATAGAATGATAGTTTTGCCGGATAGAATGATACTTTCAGCCGATAGAATGATACTTTTGCCGGGTAGAATGATACTTTCAGCCGATAGAATGATAGGTATTTTTGGTGTATAAAATAACATTTTTGTTTAATAAAATGATACTTTTACCTGATAAAATGATAATCTAAGCGGATAAAATTACAGAAACCTTATAAAAATGATAGTTTTTCCGGATAGAATGATACTCTGAGTTGATAAAATGATACTTTTAGCTTATAAATGTTAGGTTTACTGCATAAAATGATAGTTTTGCCGGATAGAATGATACTTTCAGCCGATAGAATGATAGTTTTGCCGGGTAGAATGATACTTTCAGCCGATAGAATGATATGTATTTTTGGTGTATAAAATGACATTTTTGTTTAATAAAATGATACTTTTACTTGATAAAATGATAATCTAAGCGGATAAAATGACAGTAACCTTATAAAAATGATACTCTGAGTTGATAAAATGATACGTTTACTGCTTTGTAGGTTTGTATATTATGTATTGTGCCGATTATATTAGGTTTATTGCATAGAATGATAGTTTTGCCGGATAGAATGATACTCTGAGTTGATAAAATGATACTTTTGACTGACGGATAAAATGATAAAATGATAGGTTTATTGCATAGAATGATAGTTTTGCCTCCGGCTGGTAGTTCGTACTGCCGGGGGCGTACTCTTCGTTCGTTGCCGGAGGTGGCAACTTCGTCGTGACGTGCTTGGTCCGCTTCTTTCTGGCGGGAGTGGCGGCGGCGGCGGCGGCGGCGGCCGCGCGACGTGAAGCGGGGGCATGGCGAGAGCTCCATGTCGGAGAGATAGTACGAATCTGTACTGAAGTTTGGATCGTACGTTTGGTTGGCGTCGAACGATCGATATTCACCAGGATGTGTACCAGGCCACCGTGCGACATCTCCAAACGTCAGGCTATTAGGACTTGAGTATCCACCGGAATCCATTGTATAGCGTAATTTGAGAGTTTAAAAGTGAATCGAAAAGTTACAAATGAAAAGTGAAGCCAGGGTATATATATAAACAAAATTTTTGAATTTTAAAATAAAAAAAAAACTAAAATGCGTTGCATCGTCCGCGCCATATCGTCCGCGCTTCATCCGCGGACTAAGCGTCGGGCGCTGACGACACATCGTCCGTCGTCCGCGGTGTCACAATGGCGGACGATAGCGCGCCCGACGCATCGGGCGCGCTATCGTCCGCCCCATTGCTGATTCTCTAAATTTTTTAAATTTAATTTATATTACAAATTAGTTTTGTTATTACTCCTACTATATTACAGTATTGTGTATAATAGAAGTGATATGAAAAATTTATGATAATTTTTCATATAATTTCAATGATTCGAAATAAGTATATAATACTCCCTCCGTCCCAAGGTAGTTGAGTCGTATTCCTTTTTAGTTTGTCCCAAGGTAGTTGAGTCATTTCCTTTTTTGGTAAAATTTTTATTCCTTCTCTTACTTTCCTCTCTCCACTTTAACCTTTAACAAATCAATTTCTTAAATCTCATGCCCAAAAGAAATGCCTCAACTACCTTGGGACGGAGGGAGTATTCAATAAAAATAATTTGTATAATGTGTGTAATGTGTGCAATATGTGTAGTATGTGCAGTGTGTAGTATTGCAATGCATGTAGTGTGTAGCTAGTGTATATTCTGTTTATGTGTGTGTGCAGTGTGTATAGTGTGTGTGCACTTTGTGTGTAGTGTGTCAAGTGTGTGTGTGCGTTTTGTATAATGTGTGTAGCGTGTCAAGTGCATATGTGCATTTTGTGTATAATGCGTGTGTAGTGTGTATATTTATGTATAATGTGTGTAATAAGTGTATTTTGTACTGTGTGTATTTTGTGTATGATGTCAGTGTATGTATTTTGTGTCATTTGTGGCATAAAATAAAGAAAACAGATTAATTTTGGCAAACAAAAACGTTGTAAATCTTAAGTTAGCTTCTTGAGGTTTTATTAGGTATTGGTATTATTTGTGCATACTTGATTGAATCGATTGTTGTGGACTGTGGATTAGTCTTATCCAATTTAATATTTGGACATGGCTATTTGAATATTATATCAAATCAAATACTCCTACAAGTTTTATCCGAAGAAGAATAAGGTTTAAGTCTAGCAAAGTAATACTGATGTTAAAAAACAATACTACTATACTAACTCTTTTAGAAGTTGATGATAAGAAAAAACCCATCCAAAGTTTCTATCATTTATGACGATACAGTTAAAACCACCATTGAGTTGGACCACTACTTATGTGAACTCATTTTCTGAAGAGAATCAATAAAATGTTGTGTTTTTTAGGAAGGAACAAGAAATTTAATTAGGTAGGGCAAAAGGTGGGGTGAACTAAACACGAGACACTTGCAGTGAGGGCGGACCACAACAAGTCCAACAACTTTAGAACGTGCCCTACCATTCACTTACCTCTCAATTGGAGCACCAAAATAATACCTCCAATTACAATTATTTGATAGCCATGTAAGGAAAAGTCTTGTTAGTTAGTAATTTGGTTTCTTTATTTTGTGTTGTGTGTTTAACATGACATATTCACGTATAAAAAATTGACAGTAGATGTAGAAGCTTCTAAAATCGCTATAACACTGAAAGTTTCATGAACAAAAATAATAAAACGGTAGTATTAGCTAAGAATAGATTTTATGTTATTATTCCATCCAAGTCTTATTAAGCGTGAAGCATTTGTTTTTGTTTTTTTTAGCATGAGATTTATATTGTTTTATAAATTGAATAGAGAGAAAATGATATTATTTTAGAAAAAATGTCACTTAGAAAAAAAAATGCTTCACATTGGACATTGGACGTAGAGGAGAAACTAATGGAGCTCCCTTTGATTATAGAAAAATAATGTAGACTCGACCTTCGACAGTCTAACAAATAACAAGCATTTGCGAGAGTGGTTGGTCTACCAAAAAGTAGCCATCATTATTATTAAAATGACAAATTTGATATTTATTCATCTTTTGAGTGTTACTGCAAAGACAATGCAATTACTATGTGTGGGGCTATACTTCAGTGCTGTCATAGTATCTAGGGGAAAAAATCGATATAGAAGATTTATCTAGAAAAAGGGTTAGCCATAGAGAGAACATTTTCATAATTTAAAAATGATACTACTATACAAAAAAGTAATAAATCTAAATTGATGTACTAATCTCATTTATATATAGTACTATAATTTTTTGCATATTCTCATATATTTTGAAAAATAGAGTGAATTATATTTTTAGGCTCTATACTTTCAACGACGAACATTTGCAGTCCCCATACTATACAACTTGCTCGTTTTAGGTACTTTTACACTTTTTTACCACGTTTTTGGACAAAAACGCCCCCAAAAGCCTAAAGGGCATTTTTGTACACTTACTCACTAAAATTAGGTATTTATATTGATATTTATGTTAGTTTGAGTACTTTAACTATGATTTGTGTTTTATTCGAATAATTTTTGTTTGGATTGGTTATGGGCGGAACTAGTAAAAAGAAGGTTGTGGCTTAAGCGCTTACCCAATTTTTTTTTTCCGTTTTCTTCTTCAAAACTTTTCTAAATTTTTACAAATTATGTTTAGCCCTTGTAGAAATTCTGCAGAAGAGTAATTGGTCATTGTTGAATGAATGAGAAGGGATGAATCTGTGAGGGTATAAACTTACAGAGATTTAAAAATGATTTTTGAGAGCGTCAGGAAGAAGCAACCTAGTCGGCAATAAAAATGAATTAATAGCAATATAATGTTATTTTTAATTGCTATCACTCTATACTTTTGAAATATTAAAATATTAAATTATTTGTGCTTAAAAGCCACTATATTTTAAAGATTTCTAAATACTTTTAAAATGTGAACCCCTTTTTTTTTTATAAATCATCATTTCAATTGATTTATCTTAGTTTGAGGAAATAGAATATGTGCTTTATAATAAATCGTTTTTTATTAAGTTTAAATCCAGGATTAAAACTATGCGTATTTTTTATACTATAATCAATCCAAACAAAAATTATTTGAATAAAATATAAATCACAGTTAAAGTATCTAAATTAATATAAATATCAAAATAAGTGTATCTAATTTTGGAGAGTGAGCGTATAAAAATGCCCTTTAGACTTTTGGGGTTGTTTTTGTCTGAAAATTTGGTCAAAAAATGAAAAAGCACCTGAAACGAGCAATTGGTATAGTATGGAGACCGCAAATGATATTTTGCAAGTATACGGACCGCAAATATTCATCGTTAAAAGTATAGAGCCTAAAAATATAATTCACTCTATTTTGAAAAATGCTCTGTCTCTGTTATTGATAGTAAAATAAGTTAGTAAAAGTTAATGAGGGTCCATATGAATATAATTGGACTTCATCTACTACTAAATGGATGCTCTGAAGTTGCGAAAAGCCAAGGTTGCATGGTAGTTGATGCACCAATAAAGACATGCCTTGATCAAAGTGAAGATGAAAATGAAGCAAAAAAGGGCCACCCACAGGCATAAATGTTTCATAAATAAAGGAGTCAAATACATCAATAATATGATTCGTTAAATTTGTTGCAGTTGCAGACCCCCTTTGCTTCCCTTTGTTCGACATTATTAACTACTTTTGACTAGTTTCTTTGAATTTGCTCTTTTATCTTTTTCAGTGAATAAATAATGGCAGACAACTTTGTACATTAACACCACCACAAAATCAAAGCTCCTGTTTTAATACCACAAATCACACAAATTGAACAATGTCATAGATGATAGTGTCACAATATCTCTTTCTAGGTACCTACAGCAGCCTCGCTCCTTTGCTAAGCAATACCAGCTCCTCCTCTACTCTGATGTCATCTCCGATCACTGAAACCCAAGTTTCGGTGATTTTCTCCAAGTTCCCGTCTGATATGTCAGCAACAGTGAAGGCTCGTATAGTGCCTGATGCAACTCCTTGTTCATTGCTGCTAATTGTTTTAACCCTTGGAACAACAGCTCCATTGAGGTACACGATGTTGTCATCCTCAACCACTATCATTTTCCGAAGGCCATTTCCAGAGGCGAGCTGTTTATATGCGTGACCAAACACTACCAACTTGATTGACAATTTGGTGCTCTCTTTTAGTTGGGATATGGCATGTGCCAAATCTATTTTTGTCATCACATACATGTAGGGAATACAACAACGGGGGGTTAAGAATGCGAGAAACAAACATAATAAAACCCAAGTAGTAGAGAATCAGAATTACCAGGGTCACCATAATCACCACCTCCAGGTATCCAATCTTTTCCGCATATATCATCCATATTGGAACCTAAGCCTGCGTGAATTACCTGCGAGTTTAATATAAAGCAACTCTTTGGCACCATGTGAAAAAACAGATTTTGCCCATAAATTTACTACACCTGATGGCCCGTTATGAGCAAGAAATATAACTGAATGATCAGCAGGAGTTCCTAAAGCAGCTTGATAAATCCGCTCCGCACTTCCATCCATATCATGTATGCCATATCTAGGGATACAATTGCAATGTGCACAGAAGGAATTAGGTAAGGTCAAGATGAGAGAATGGCGTGCTAAATATGCCTATAGGTTACGTATAGCTTCCTATTCATCAATTGGTTCTATATGCATAACATTATAAGAAAGAAGAAAGTATTTCTGACTAGAATAAATTTCAATAAATCGCTCGAAAAGCAAATGGGCTTCTATAAAAGGATGATGCGAATTGCATATGTGAAGAATAAAATTTGAGAAGTGGCACAGATGGTCTACTGACCTAGCAGTAAGAAGTTTTTTCCGGAACACCTGTGGACCACCACAAGAAAATGGCCGTCCACCAACTATACTCAACTTCAGATTTGAAAAATCCATACGACGGTAGCCAACATGCTCATCACCAAGGCTGGTTCACAAATATTTTATACACAAATTGTTGAAAGTACGGCAATTTCAACATCTCGAATAATATGGCAGAAGAAAATATGTGGAACATGTAATTCTACAAATTATGACTTGTAAGACTTACCATTCAAGCTGCAGTTGAACAGCATCTTTTTCCCTGCATTAAGAAATGATGCATTTAGAAAAGGTAAATAATTTATACAGGATGATACAATGATACGATCCCACATCGGTTTCACACGAAAGTGTGGAATAGCATATAAGAGGGAGTCAACCCTTTGCCTTTGACCATGGTTTTGGGTTAAGTTAGGGCTTCCTGTCTTATATGCTTATCATACAATGATGAAGGTAATTATTCACCACAGATATCAGACACATTTGCAATTTTTACATGTATTCAACTAATGATAGGATGCAAACATAGCAAGTGAGAAGATTTCCAAGAGATAGCGGAAATCAAGCAGGGCAGATACATGATGTTATGGAGCAAGGCTAATCATGTTTCTAAGCCATAAGACTACATTGAATCCTGTGTAAACTCATCTTGTTTCCCCATTAAAAAATGTACTATTGTTTCTAATCACAGCATATATGTGTTTGAGTATCTGTCAAAATTATTACCATCTTAGAATCGCAAGCATTTCATCCAGGCATCCTAACAAGAAAGAACATAACACAATTTTATAGAGGATGAAGGGGTATTAATCTTAGTTCAGAGAACAGAAAATAACTAATCTAAAGTATCCACTAGCCGAGTCCAATGGTTGCGAGACACAAACTCCATGATATTAAAGTCCCTGCAGAGCACTGCTCAATACAGAGGCCGGATCCTTTAGAACATACGAGTGTACTAATTGATAAACATTCACTTTCGAATGAATTAACACCCAAGTCTCATGGTTTTCCTACAACTAAAGATAGAAAAGGTAAAGAGTACCAAAAAAGTGGCAATACTTAAAGAAATACGCCCAAGGAATAGTCCTGCAGTAAATGCTCACCTATCTCATCAGGACTTCACTAGGATAGTTCGTTCAACTGGGGCGGAGGGGGGATCCAAATGCCACAAGTCGGTATCAATACTGGTCTCTATATGATAATATGTTTTATGTTTGATTGATAATGCTCTGGCAATCAATATGATTCCTAATATTAATCTTGAGTTGTAACACCTATTCCACAAGTAAAGAGTACTGAAAAATCATTATATATTTTGTTCAGAAAATTTTATCCTTTCAAAACTGGAGGACAAGGAAGTTTGAGATTGAGTGTGACAAACTATTCAAAAGCAATGTTTACCAGCATGAAACATAAGGGAGCACCACAAATTGAGCAAATTTTTTGCTTTTCATCCAAGTAGACTGCTAGTGTAGGTGGACTCTGAAGCCGATACATGGATGGTCGGCAGATCTCAGAGCATGATGCATGTCCATATCATAATTGATCATCCAACTTAGTGGGTGTTTGGTTGAGCTTATAAACTCTTTAACCATCCAACCACCCTGTGGAACCCACCCAGAAAAGGAAAATGTAGAGTGATTCTTACTTAATCATGGAAAACGAACGCAATAACTCTATTTCAGGGATTTCATTCATCATTTAAGCTAACCTCGCAGAGAACTTCTGGGTGTTCCAGGCATCATGGTTCCCCAAAATGACTGCTTTTGCAAAATCAACAGTTGAAATACGTTTAACAAGTTCAACATTCTCATTGCCAAAATCACCTGAAGAAAAATCCCACAGCATAAGCGAACCAACAGAATCTAAGGTACCCCTCAAATTAATCTAGATAAATGCAGGATGAGATGACTCAGCTCAGCTGGCATGCCCATCAACAAACAGCCTGACTAGAGAGTGAAGAAGAGATCACCTGCCTGTGAACAGCACAAGATCCGGCTGCATTCCCCAGAAACATTTATTACAAGAAGAAATCCAGAGAGTATAAAAACATTAAAAGAAACTGCGAGGGGTGTAGCCAAGTTGATTTTATTTAATGAGAAAAGTAACTTTAATAATTGTAAGAAAATTTTTTACTCCACATAGGAACAAGGAAACACACAAAACATAAGAATACTGAGAAGATGAAAGTGTACTATTCCACATCCAGTTGAATCCTCTTCCCATACCTGATAAACGGATTCCTCTGAGTTCTCAAAAGTTATTATTATTTCCTAAGCATAGGGACCAACAAAGAGTGGGGACTATCACTTCCCACGATAACTGTCCCATTTAACTGATGAAAGTTCCAAGTTTTGATGAGAGAAAATCATGGAAAGTACCAAGTCAATCAAAACAAACACTTTTCACTCCTTTTACATAACTTTTTCTCAATTTAATAAGGGTATCCACAGTGGTGATAGCCCAGCAATAACCCAGCCATAGCCCAGCCACAAACTCCTCCTGCCACATCATCAATACTAAAAATCCTCCTGCCACATCAGAAATAGCCCAGCCATAGCCTAGCCATATCATAAATAGCCCAGCCACATCAATAGCCACATCACTAATAACACAATATACGGAATTTAATTTACGAGACATATACGGGAAACATTAATAATACTATTTTAATTTTAAAAAAAAGTACAACAAATTAAAAAGTACAATAAATTTTAAAAAGTACTAAAATTTTAAAAAAGTACATTAATAATAAAAATTACATTAAAAAAAAGTACATTACTTAAAAAAAATCACTCGTCCCTGAACTAGGCTCGTTGTTTAGATCCATTTCTCGGTGTTGATCTTGTATAGAAATTAAGATAGAGAGAGTATTCGTTAATACAAGTGGTGCGAATAAAAATGAAGTGCAAATCGCGTATATATAGTGTCTCGAAAATTTAAAAAAAAAACAAAAAAACCGCTGGGCGATCCCGACGCTGCAATGGCGCCGAGCGGATCGCCCAGCGCATCGCCCAGCGCCCGTCGACCGCCTAGCGCTAGGCGATTTTTAATTCCGAAAAACCGCTCGGCGGTTTTCGGAAGCTGCAATGGTTCGCCTAGCGACCGCCTAGCGCCGGCGCTCGGCTAGGCGGTGCGCTAGGCGCCATTGTGGATAGCCTAAGTAAATCGCAATTCCATAACTGTCCCATTTAACTGATGAAAGTTCCAAGTTTTGATGAGAGAAAATCATGGAAAGTACCAAGTCAATCAAAACAAACACTTTTCACTCCTTTTACAGAACTTTTTCTCAATTTAATAAGTAAATCGCAATTCCAACAAGAATCTGCTGATAACTTTCTCATGATCAACAAATCACAGAGAATGCAAAACTTTCCTCACTCAAATAAGAAATCAATTCATGTAATCGACAGCTAGTCATCAATTACATTAAAAAAGAGAGTTGACCACAGATAAACTGAATCAAAACAAAGTACCAATAAATTGATCACATAAAGTAGTAATAGCGAGAAAAAAAACCTTCAACAGTTGCAGAGCTTTGGTATCCTCTTCGAAGCTCCAATCATCATGCTTCGAGGGGGAAAAGAGTCAGCAATCGTTTTCAAAAGTTAAAAAATTCAATCACAGAGAAGTGGAGAGAGATTACGACGTCGCCGACGACGGCGATGCGGCAGGAGGTAGGCATAGGAAGGTTGCAGCAACAGAAGGTAGAGGCCTGCGGAGGGGAGATTCTACAGCGGCGCGTGTAACCACGTGCAATCGCTGAGCACTAACATGTGCGCATTTTTTCACACCCTTCATATTCTCTTTAGAGGCCACATTCGGTAATTCGCATCTTTAGAATTAAATTATTGGTTTTATGCCATCATTTGATTGATTAATCACAAATATTAATTTAGGTGACATTTTTGCCTGCAACATTTTTTATAAATTTAATGTGTATTTTTGTTTGCTCAAGCCCACATAGTAATTACCAACACAAATAGAATTATTTTGAGTATATTTTGAAAGTCAATGCATGAGACTCTACTCGTACCAACATGATGAATCTTTTAAGAAAATACACAACCACAATTAATTTCCTATTAAGCCCAAATGAATGCAATACAGCTTGATTTCTGCACTTAATTGAGATCGATCTCCCTCGATCAGAAGCATCAAAATCCCTGTATACGTTGAAAGGAAATAAATAAATAATAAAGAGGTTGAGCTACTAATGAATCATATCATATTAGTAATTAATGCATGTATATATGCCATCAATTAATTAATAAATGTATTAGTACCTCTTAATTATTTTGAAAAGGTAGTTGACCAAGCTTTCCTCCACCACCAATATTGCCATTTTGAGCAGTCACTCCTAATTAAGAAAGCAGAATTAATATTGAGAAGAAGAGCAAAGATGAAGAGGATGCACCTACCAATACCATTACCAAGATCACGAATATTTTGTTGTTTTTGCTACATATTTATCATCGAGTGGCACCGGTTGTTGAAAAGAGAACTGCGACAGCTTCATCTTTTCTTCCACATACCTTGGATTGTCTTCCATATACCTGAATTAATTAAAGCATTGCAAATTGAATTCCACAAATACAATTTTAAGGGGTTTGGATTCAAAATGTTGATTAATCTAATTATGCACATCAAAGAGAAAATAGAACGACCTTCTGAGTTCAACCATAGAACGTAGCCTCTTGTTTGATGGAGAAACATAATACCTGTGAATAAATAAATAAAATCAATCTCAAACCAACCAAAAAAAGGGATGCAATGCAACTGACACATCAGCAAATTTGGTGCCGCCTTCAGCCCTAATCCTTAAAATGAGCTGCCACCTGAGGTTAGTGTCATCCTGGTTTACATCTCGAGCTCTCTCGCATTCAAACATCTGTTCGCCCAATTAAGCCCTAATCTCTTCGTATTTGTGTTTGGAGGGGATGAGTCTCCACTTGGAACATAAACCGCATCGAACTGTGTACAGCTTCACCGATTCCCACACCTTCTTTGCTTGCACCGCATCTGTTTCTTCCATTGCACTAATCAAATTATTCATTGCCGGCTACTTAGAGAAAGAAGGGTTTATATGCATGTATTTATGGGGATAATTAAGTCGTATATTATTTCCCCAAAAATGGTTGTGTGTTGTGTCGTTACATGTAAACACATTGAATTCTAATAATTAACGAGATTAATACACCTTTGATTTCATGGTATTATGGAGATTCATGATATTTGGTGTTTGCCAAAACAGAACAAAGAAACATGACAGAGAAGAAGAAAATAGCACATGCATACATAGATAAATAGATTTTCTCCACTCAAAATACCAGAGAAAATCAATATAGCAAATCACTTTCTTTGTTGAGAATATGTAACTAATATTCCATATAAGAATACTAGAAAAAAGGGTGATAGGGTCCAAACTTAAAATAATTATATTCAGTTTGTTTACATACAATAATATTAAGTTATAATTACAAGATAAGATTATTAGTACGATCTTAAAGTAAAGAGTTAAAGATTAAGTTTGTATTCATTTTATGTTGGAGTCTCGCTGACTTACAAGTTAGCGACTCGCTGGGATGACACAAGAATTCAGAATGGGCCAGCGAGTCGCAGAGTTGCAACCTAGCGACTTGCGGCGGATAAGTTCGATTCAATTTCAGATTTCTACCTATTTAAGGGCCGGGCCGCAAACACACCTCCAAAAGCGCACACACGTCCTATGTCACGACCGCCCCCTAGGGTTAATAAAAGCGGGCGATCGCGACTTAAAGGGGCTTAATGAACGGGCATAGAAGACTAGGGTTTCAATAAAGGTTTGACCAAAAATTTAAGTTTAATAATTAAACGACCAAAGATATTTATGTGAAAATAAATGCAAAGACCAAAGATTTGACATTATTAAAAGGTAGCAAGTTTTCAACTTTCAACCAAACAGTTTCATAGTTAAATAAAAATATAAGTAAAGAAAATATCACAGCGGAAGCATCTAAGAGAAGAGTGAAGTCATGTGTGAAGACACAACGACACTCGGAGTTTCAAAACAACCATAGCATTTTATTAATTCTGCTCAACACCGCCAACCGCTCGTCGTTGCTCAACCTGCACATAGAGAAAACATATGCAGGGCTGAGTACTTTTGAAAATACTCAGTGGCTCATGCCGAAAACATTTTAAATAAGAGTACATATTATCATGCCATACGTAGGTAACCATCGGGGTTTGAGCTTTATAAAGGCCCGAGGCACCAAAATATTTTCCATTGTTCAAAATAGCGACTGCGCAGTCATTTTTCCCCATCGTCATCAATCATATCTGCCAATACATGACAAGGAATGCGGCCGCAAACCAGGTCAGTAGACCGGCCAGCCCGTACGCTAGCACACAGTCTACCATAGGTGTACACTAATCCAAGTAGGGTTTGCGGCCCTACGAGGACCCGAATTCGATTTATATAACAGTGGCAACAGCCACATCAGATAGACACGTTAAAACAAATCACGGCATGATAATCGCTTTAAACCACCCTTATAGCTCCACAGTCATACGTAAAAGATTTTAGTAAAAGAAAACCCACAAAAATGTAGGGTAGAAAAGAAGCCCACCTCGACCGTTTAGATTTCGACTACTGCTTTCCCTTTGTTATCACGCTTCGCGCACGAGTTATTACCTTTGGATAATATATATATCTTATCAGTCACAACCATCGACTTAATATTATGCATGTCTCTATCGTTTTCCCTTTTCCCCCCTTTGAACAGCGCATCATGTCATCACATATATCAATCAAGTAATTCACTTATAACAACATAGTGTTTTTGTCAAGATAGAAATCTGGCAGCACTGCGCAACCATTTGTAAAAATTATTAAAACTTCACCCGACTTCCGTTGGGGCTAAAACTTTACCACAAAGCAGTAGACTCATCAAATAACTTCCAGTTTAAAAATCACGCCAAAATAACCTTTTTAGGTCGACCAAATAGAAAACGTAACCTACTGGTCGAGAAAACAGTTTCTGCCAGAATTGCGCAGTCAACTTTAAAAATTCACCAAAAATCAAATTTTTATCCAAATGAGTTGAAATTCACACACAACACAAAAAACATCATCATGAAGTTTACTCAGGAAAAAGAATCGATCAAATTGGAGTTCATTTGGTGGGTCTAATACGTATCGGAACCTACTGTCCGAATTCACAGTTTTAAATGCTTCAAAATTTCGAATTAGGGTTTTATCCCCATTCATTCAAACACAACCTTTTCATGGTTTTAACACACAAACATGCTTAAAAGAGTCCTCACACTCATGTTTTCATAACATCATATATCATTCACCATAGATTCATTAGATCATCATACGATTTCATTCAAAACGCATACACACATACAAACACAAATTCCCACCGATTAAATCCCTTAGATTTTAAATCCCTACACTCACTAGATGCATGAGGGAAAAAAAAGAAGAGTTGGGATGGAGAGGATGAAGAATGGAGGTTTGATTTTACCTTCTTTGGACGAAACACACGGTAGGAACGAATAAAAGTCTTGCTTCTTCAACAATCTCCTGGAAATTCGAAAGGATCTTTGAGTAGAGTGGAAGAACAAGCGGGAGAGAAGTGGAGCAAGGGGAGGGGGCGTGTGATTTGGGGCTAGGGTTTGGGGTTGGTTATATTTATAAGGTTAGAATAAAATCTCCCATTTAATTGCATGAAGATGTGGAGGATTTAAAAGATATTTGGAGGAGATTTGAGGGAGGAATTGGCGTGAATTGGAGGGAGGAATTAAGGTGAGATTTTCAAAAATCATGGCTAATTAACTAGCCTTTGATTTAATTTGGTATTTTCACGGAGCAGAATAAAATAATACGGAGCAGGAAAATTAATACAAATTCTCCCCAAATTAAATGGTAGTAGGCGTGTGATTTAACTCCTTCCCCAAGGAATAATTTCCAAATCTTTAACAAAATAAGACAAGGCAAGATTTGCTAGGATATTCCAATTTAAATCATGGAAAGAAAATAATTAAGGGATCAAAATAAATAATGAATAATTTCCTTCTCCCACAAATTAGGAAATTTCGAAATCTGCCTTAGGAAAAATAATAGGGCCGATTTTTATCATGAAGAAATAAGATAATTAGGCTTTGGATTTAATTTGGACAATTATCCCAACACAAATAATTAAATCCAAGAAAAGAATTCCTCTCCAATAACCAATAGTGGTCGAAATTTTCTCCACAAAAGGGCAAGGTAATTATTTATGATCCTAATTAAATCTCACTCCCCTTAAAAAAATAAGTTACCGCAATATATTTCATTCCACATCAATTAATTTAAGCCACGTCATAAAATCAACGAATTTGACTCGGTCAAATCAAAATTAGGTCACCAAAGCAAACACATAACGATTCGCCATTTAATTGCGACAATCAAAGCAATAAATGCAATGTCATAGGGTTCCAAAATTAGGGTTCGAAAAGTGGGGCGTTACATCCTAATCATCATACCTTCGTCGCAGAGCAAGATGAAGGCACCCAGAAGACTTCCAACCGTCCAGCTTTCTCCATGACATCCATTCTCCTATTGTTCATGTTTTTATTGTTATCAATCTAATATTTTGCTAGATTACTTATGAACAAGAGTAGTTAAAAACCTTTCTATGTTTTCGTGAAGGCTACAAATTTATGTTTTGATTTATGCAATTGAACCTTTTTAGCTAGCTCTTATGATTGTTTTGAGTGTTCTTGTGCTTTTACTGTTCTTTTGCCTAATCAACATGAAAACTATGCTTGTTTAGCTAAATTAATCAAGAGATAGTTAGCTTTACATGGCTAAGGGAACGATCATCACTTAAATTATCTACACTCGAGAGAGGGGATCCTTTATGAGGGATTTAGGTCTGTGATACACTCGGATTTTGCACTATTTTAAGGCCTTTATTTGGTCTGTTTTTAATGTCAAAACCACAATTCATGTCCATATTTTGCATATTTTCTCTATTTTGGTATTTTGACGTGTTTTGTGAGATTTGTGCGCCTAAAAGACAGCAAAAGGTCGAAGTTGGAAATCTGGAGCATTCAAGATGCCCAGCGGTCCGCTGCAACATGCACAACGATCGCTGGGGCCCAGCGACTGCCGAACCAGTAGCTGTCCGCTCCGGAGAAAGTTGTGCTGAAACGAAGAACACGCCCAGCGACCGCTGGGGTGTGCGCAACGACCGCTCGAAGAGTTTCCGAAGCTACTGGAATATTCACAATGACCGCTGCAACACAGTGTAGCGACCGCTACCAAGAGGCAGAGGCTACGGATCATTGTGCAGCGACCGTTGGCCAAGGTACAACGGCCAGCTGCGAAAACGCGGGGCACGAAATTGACCTACTTTCTCCCCAAGATTTACCAAACTTAGCCACTTTTTGTCTTATTTGATGGAGCTTGATTTTCCCTCTATAAATAGCCCCTAAAACCTCTTCATTAGCATCTTCTTTTTGCCATATAATTTTAGAGCATAAAATTGAGAGAGTTCTTCATTGTGCAAGAGGTTGAAGAAGGAATCAAGAGAAGATCAAGGCTACAAGGATTCAACATTTGGGTTTTATTGCTTTAGTTCTTATGTTCACTTTATTTTCCATTCATTCTATGTTTTTAGCTTATTCAATTATGTGTAACTAAATTCATAGGATTCTAGGGATGTGTTAGTAACGACTTTGGTTATACAATTCCGTTTTGCTATTTAATATACGTTTTATTTTTTACTTCGTTTCTTCCCTAAGTCGTTCTATAATACTTCACGTTTGAGTGACACATTCAGTGATGATTTAATATAACTTGCTATATAATCGTGAGAGGAGGTTGGCGAATTAGATCCACTTAGACACTACAATTAGCTTCCCTTAAAACGACACTGTTAATTGAGAGTGAGGACTTTATAAGGGTCTTAGGAGCTTTTAGGAGTTACGGATCTAGGATTGACAACCCTAGTGTTAGTAATCTACACTTGTACCGCATGAGCAAAACTTAGGTGACTCGTTCTATCGAAGTATAAACTGTGCTAGGGTATTGTAGTTGGAATTTGTATAACCATAACTGGAAAGGGTTGGTAGCGGAAGCATGCACTTGTTTGATCACATAATATCTTGATCTATTTAGCAGATTATTTAGACAAAATCTATTCGCGTAATTCTCACTAACTTGAATTTTATCATGCTTTAGCGTAATTGAAATCTAAAATATGCTTACTACGGAGTTAGCCAATTCACCTCGTTAATTATCCAAAGAATCGAAGTTGGCTAGCGCCTTCTCCACGTGAAGATCTTGAGTACTAAACCACAGATCTTCTGACTAGTTCGCGGACTGTAAACTGATATCAGTGTGGGCTGATCTCACCAGAATACTAGGACTTAAATAAAGAAGACGAAAATTGCTCACGGAGGGAGCTGAAAAAAATCGTCCTTCTTGTGCAGGGAGAGGGGGACGAAAATTTGGAGAAATATTAAGTGTGTTTTCTCTCTTCTTTATTCTCCTATTTATATTAAGTCACATATTGGGCCCAGTCAAGGATCTATGGAAGAATTTGGATATGGCCTCCCCCAATTAGCTTCTTACTAATTAAATTGAACCCACAATTTTAATATAAGCTTATATTGGAATATTACGAGCAGCCACTACAGAAGTAATATTGCACTGCCCATCCAAATCCGAAATTACAAGTATTCCAGGATTCTATTTATTTGTCGTTCATTTTCCGTACTTAAGATAGAAACGTCCATTAATTAATTAATGTCTGCTATGAACTTAATTAATTTAACATATTATTAACTCCAATAGTAGACTTTGCATGAAACACTTCTTTATTATTCATGCAGTAATCAAACTCCAACTGGCTAGGTTCCGAATAATAAAACCTTGTTTCGAGCTCCTCTTGTGGACGTTATCAAACGAGACTCACCTCGCGCACGATTCAATATAATAGCAATCCTAGCACCGCTAGATAATAATCACCACTACCCAATATACCAGGATTCTTGGGTTGCGAAAACCCCGCACCATTTGATAAGTCAAAGTAGTGCATAATCAATACAGTATGCTCAATGCTAACGTACATTGATTAAGAAATTAATTATCAAGACCTCGTCTTTCAGTAGATAGCATAAAGACTCGTCTTGCTGTTAGATCCAACTGGCTAGGTTCCGAATAATAAAACCTTGTTTCGAGCTCCTCTTGTGGACGTTATCAAACGAGACTCACCTCGTGCACGATTCAATATAATAGAAATCCTAGCACCGCTAGATAATAATCACCACTACCCAATATACCAGGATTCTTGGGTTGCGAAAAACCCGCACCATTTGATAAGTCAAAGTAGTGCATAATCAATACAGTATGCTCAATGCTAACGTATATTGATTAAGAAATTAATTATCAAGACCTCGTCTTTCAGTAGATAGCATAAAGACTCGTCTTGCTGTTAGATCCAATTCAGTGCTATACCACACCAATGTCATCTTATTTCAGTAAGGCTTAGAAATATGCAAACTGACATTACAACCTTTCACGATAGGTAGTCTAGGCCTATCTAGGTTGTGAAATTCTTATTTTTCTTTATTCAGAACTGACCGTGTTACCTTAAAGTGGACGACGCCCATAACCGGTCTACTAAAACAAAGACTTAGACTTTGTTATGTTGCTTATACATTTAAATATGCAATAAACATTCATTAAATGTAAAACATAACAACATTATGATAAAAATAATCCGTTGCATCCATTGAAAAATAAAATATAGAGTTTTACAGTATTCAATCACTCGAAAGGTGATTTCTAGTATACAAACTCTAACATAATTGTGAACGCACATCCCTGGAATTCTCTTATCTCTCATACTTTTACCTTTTTAATTATTTGCATTTAGTAGTTTATTGCTTTCAAACTGTTTTTAGTTTTCAAAATCTCCAAAATACTCGATTTTCCAAATAGTGAACAAAGCTTAGTAGAAGGTAGTCAGTCTGTGACTTTATTCCCCGTGTTCGATATTCGGTACTGACTTTTAGCTATATTATATATACTCTGTATACTTGCAGGTTTATTTAGTGTTAATAAAAAGTGCATCAGTCTGGGAGTTTAAGGAGATAGAGTCTAATCTATTGGAATGAGACTTTGTAATTACTACCTCCGTCCTATTCATGATATTCATCTTTCTTTTTTAGTTTGTCTCACTCAAGAAGTCCACTTTTTATATTTGGAAAGAATCTCTCTCTCTCCTATCTCCTCATTAAAA
This sequence comes from Salvia splendens, assembly GCF_004379255.2. Taxonomy (NCBI): domain Eukaryota; kingdom Viridiplantae; phylum Streptophyta; class Magnoliopsida; order Lamiales; family Lamiaceae; genus Salvia; species Salvia splendens. The sequence goes on along the minus strand of NC_056036.1, from coordinate 16,100,890 downwards.
AATATAACTACTTTTTTCTCTGTATTTACTCCACCTAACAACTTCTACTGAAATCCCGTGTCACTCAAGAATATGGACATCTTGAGTGGGAGTGGGAGTGGGAGTGGGAGTGGGACGGAGGGAGCAGAATTTAATCTACTAAATAAGTGCATTCGAGAGAGAGGTTATCCTAGGATCGCGACTTTCCTTGCAACCCTAGAGACACAAAGTAGGTAATAGGTTTAGTTAATTGAATCAAAACAGAGACTTGTCCGTTACTTCCGAAAGCTATGCTTCTTCTGTATATTTTAATCACAACCAAATTGTCTTTTGCTTTGTTTTACTTTTATTGCTTTAGTTAGTAATTTTAGAATCCTAAAACAAACCCCTTTCTGTCGTCTAGATGTTGAACGATTATAATTCGAGCTATTGAAGTGCTAATTAGTCCACATGAACATGATACTCTAGGTTGCTTTTACTACAGTATCATATAGCTTCGTACACTTGGAGAGTATTGCTTACACAAAGTTAGGCGAGGTGAGTCACCTACTTAAAACTAAAATGAAATAATGATTTTGATCTAATTAGACTCTAACTCCTTAAATGTCGTCCGTGAATATGATATTATAAATTAATTGGAAGAAGGCATTGTTCTTTTGAGAGGTTTACAATGATACTTTAATCAAATGCATGACTCAAATCCAAATCGATGGAACAACTAAAGGCTTATGTAGAGATCTATTTAAATTGAAGGACGCGTTAATAATTTTGTGTATCCAATTAGATTACAATGAAATGATGCAACTATATATATGTAGGTTTGAAAGTTTCTTAAGTTAAAGTTGAACGCGGCTTAAAAATATCCCAATTGATTTATAAACGATAGGGAAGGCTGGTGAAAGAAGTACTATTCAACATTGGTAATGCATCAACTTCAAAAGAAACTTTCAAACGCATCTCTCTCCACAGACAAGGATATATATATATATACACACATAGCCATATGCATAGCAATCATAACCCACAGTTAGCTTCCAACTCCAAGAATGGCAGCAGCAATCAAAGGCGTGTATTACCCTTCATGGTCTAACATGGACCCCTCCTCCATCAAAACCAAGCATTACACTCACATCTTCTACGCATTTCTCAATCCACACAACTCCACCTTCCAATTCCAAATAGACCAAACCCAAGCTCCACTACTTCGCAACTTCACCTCCACTCTCCATGCAGCCAATCCTCCCCTCATCACACTCTTCTCTGTAGGTGGCGCTTCCGAGGGCACCGCCCTTTTCTCCCGTCTCGCCTCCAACCGTTCCTCACGCCACGCGCAGATTTCATTCACTCCAGCATCCAAGTCGCAAGAAATTTAGGGTTTCTTATCTCGTCTTTGTTAACTAATTATGTATGTATTGGCCCTAAAATTCAGGTTTGTTGTTGAACAGATTTGATGGAGTAGATTTAGATTGGGAGTTCCCTCAAACTCCCACGGAAATGGAAAATTTGGGATTCCTGCTGGACCAGTGGCGCGAGGCGGTGCAGAACGAGGCGGCCAACACAAGGCGGAGGCCGCTCCTCCTCACAGCCACGGTGTACTACTCGGCCGAGTTCTCCTGGGGTGTGCCGCGGGCATTCCCGGCGGCCTCGATGAGCAGGAATCTGGACTTGATCAACGTCATGAACTACGACTACCACGGCTCGTGGAACACGTCCTTCACCGGAGCCCATTCGGCCCTGTTAGACCCGAACGGCAACATGAGCACGAGCTACAGGCTCGGGTCGTGGATCCGGGCCGGGGTGCCTCTCAGGAAGCTGGTCATGGGGCTGCCCCTTTATGGGAGGACGTGGAAGCTCAGGAACCGTGGGGTCCACGGTGTGGGTGCTGCGGCTGTCGGCGTGGGGCCTGGCAGTGATGAGCCATGTATGCTGACTTATGCTGAGGTGGTGGAGTTTAATTGGACTAACAACGCGATGGTCGTGCATGACGTGGAGACGGAGTCGATGTACTCCGTGGCGGGTGATAATTGGGTGGGATACGATGATGAGAGGACTGTGGCTGCCAAGATTGCTTATGCTAGGAACCTTGGCATTCGTGGCTACTTCTTTTGGGCTATTGATGGTGATTATAACTGGACCATCTCCAATGCTGGTCATCTCTAAACTACAACTATTATGTTATGTAAATGTTATCAATCCTTTTTTACATTGATTTAAATTTAAATTTACTCAAGTTTGAGCTAACTTTTTCTTGCTATGTTGTGCTTTGCAGCTTCAAATCTCATGTGGTGACTGAAAGAAAGCTTCGGAAGCCATGAACACACACACAAGAGATATATTTGCAGAGAGCTCTCAAATCGCATTTTTTTATATTCCAATGTAGCCAGATGCAATACATATATACTACATTCAAACGATCTAAAACATTGTACTAATCTACTTTAACAAACTCTGAACATCGTACTAATCTACTTTAACAAACTCTGCAAGGCTTGTTTCCTCTTTAAACCGCGCAATACCACGTCGCGCCAAGTACATATGTGGTCCTCCATCTTAGCTGGCTTGTCCGCGGTTTCAACACGTGCGAGGTTGATCATTGGATCCTTTTGTGCCACACACTCCTTACTCTTCTTTGTCCCATTCTCAGCTTCAGCTCTCGTGGAGTTCATGATTGTTTTGGCTCGCGCACAATGCATTGCAACTTGATCAGCTTGACGGTCCAGTGACTTGAGACAATGTACTGCAGCTTGATCAGCTTGGCGGTCCAATGACTTGAGATCAGACATTGTGGCTTGTTGATCAACTCGGCATGTGGTGGCTTGATCAACTTGGTTAGCAGCGGCTTGATCAAGTTGGTTAACAGTGGCTTGATCCAGCCTAGGCGTCCGATCATCTCTTCCTTGATCAACAGCTTGATCAATTTGGTATGCAACGGCTTGATCAACTTTGATATCACTTCCAACACGCCCCCTCAACCCAAGCGAGGCTAAGGACACAACACCTAATCTCTCTCTTAGCTTCACGAAGGGTTGACGACTTATAGGTTTGGTGAAGATGTCTGCAATCTGATCTGCAGTAGGCACATATCTTAACTCAAGTTCTTTTCCAAGTACTTTGTCACGAACAAAGTGTATATCCAACTCAATGTGTTTAGTTCTTGCATGGAGAACAGGATTCGAGGCCAAAGCTATTGCACTGAGGTTATCCACCCAAATCACTGGACTCCCTTTCCTTTTAATTTTCAATTCAACAAGTAGAGATGACAACCATGATACTTCTGCCGCAGCTTGAGCTAGACTTCTATACTCTGCCTCTGTACTAGACCTAGTCACCACGGTTTGTTTCTTAACAAACAAGAAACAAGATTTCTTCCATGATATGCTCAAATGCATGTAGTGGACCTTCTGTCATCCAAATCAGATGCCCAACCTAAATCTGAGAAGGCTGATATTTCACCAGTTAACTTCTTGATCCGAATTCCATAATCTAAGGTTCCTGAGAGATACCTTAAGATTCTCTTGACAACTCTCCAATGTGTATCCAGGGGGTTCAGCCATATACTGACTTACTTTGTTCACAGCAAAGTTAATATCTGGCCTAGTGATTGTTGGATATTGCAAGGCACCAACAACACTTCTGTAAAGTTTTGAATCAGTGACCGGCTGTCCAGAGTGCTTGCTTAACTCAGAACTTGAAACCATGGGAGTTGGACATCCCTTAGCCCCTGACATGTTAGCTTTCTTTAAGAGATCTTTGATGTAGTTGGATTGACAGAGATGGAGGCCTCCATCAGTAGTCCTTACAACTTCAACTCCTAGAAACAAGTTCACCTCCCCAAGATCTTTTAAAGAAAAATGCGAATTCAATTTAGAGATGACCCATTGGATAGAAACTTGAGAGTTTCCTGTAATAAGCATGTCATCAACATAAATAAGAAGATAGATGATTTTCCCACCCCTCTGTCTAATAAACATAGAATCATCAGGCTTAGATTGTGAGAATCCAAGCTTGAGGAGAACAGAGTGCACAGTGAAAAACCATGCTCTAGAAGCCTGCTTTAAGCCGTAAAGTGCTTTGTTGAGTTTACACACCAGATGAGGTCCACCGTGTTCAAAACCAGGAGACTGCTTCATATAAATATCTTCTTTAAGATCACCATTCAAGAAAGCATTGTTGACATCAAGATGAGTTATTCGCCAACCAAGAGAGACTACTAGACTCAGAATGATCCTGATAGTGGTAGGTTTGACAACTGGACTGAAAGTCTCACTAAAATCAAAACCAGGTTGTTGAGAGAATCCCTGTGCAACCAATCTGGCTTTGTATCTAGCAATGGCTCCAGATAAATGCATTTTAAGTTTGAAAATCCAAGTGCAGCCTATAAGATTCTTGCCTGGAGGAAGTGTGGTTAATATCCATGTTTTATTGTTAAGAAGTGCAGTAAACTCACTCAGCATAGCAATTTTCCAGTTAGGAATGAGAAGGGCTTCTAAGGCTGTCCTAGGCACAAGAGGTGACAGTGCAGAAACAGTAAAGACCTTAGGTTTAATGATGCCAGATTTGGATCTGGTTGTCATTGAATGTATGGGATGAGATGAGTCTGATGGAAGTAATGTAGGAGATGGATCAGGATGAGATGATGCTTGAGAGCCCTGTGGATGGATATCAGAGTGAGGCTGATCTGGTGATGGAGCATCGTGGTCAGGTGTTGAGACAGAAGGTGAGTGAGGTGAGGAAATAGATGGAGTAGATGAAGGTGGATTATCTGGAATGAAAGGTGCAAGAAAAGGATGTGAATGTGATAGGAAATGATGATATGGGGAAGCTGATGAATCAGTTATGGGCGAATCAGAAGACTGATTTTGAAAGGGGAAAATGGACTCATCAAAAATGATATCTCTAATTACTATCACCTTCCCATCAGGTAAGAGTACTTTATATCCTTTGTGAGGGAGACAATACCCCCAGAAATGTTCCTCTAACTAATCTAAACTGAAGCTTATGTCTATTATAGGGCTTAGTATAGGGGAAACAAAGGCAACCAAACGCTCTTAAAAATGAATAGTCAGGCTTTTTGAGGAAAAGAGTTTCATGTGGAGAGATGTTGTTTATAGGAGTGTCGAAACAGGTACCCGCACCCGACGAGTCGGGTACCTGCACCCGATTTTGGCTGAAAAGTTAGTCCCGATACCCGTCCCGCATTTAGTCGGGTATTACCCGATACCCGAGTCGGGTATCCCGCACCCGACACCACGGTTACCCGACCCGAAACATTTTTTATTTTTTTTGAAATCTTTTTTTTTAATATTATTTGTATATTTTAGATGTTTTTTTAAAAATACTACTTGATGAATGTAATAGTCTTACTTGAAACTTTTTATTATTATTTAATTTTGTTGAGAATTGAGATCAAGCCATGTAAAATATTAAAAAAATTACATCACGAAGAGCAAGTATTAAAATAAAAAAATAAAAAATTATAAAATATCAATATATATCGGGTATTTTTGGGACTATCGGGATTACCCGGTCGGGTATCGGGATACCCGATACCCGCAAAACCCAAAATTATTATACCCGACCCCGCCCCGTTTTCCGATTCCGTCGGGTAACGGGTACCCGATACCCGGCGGGTAACGGGTCGGGTTCGGGATTACCCGTTACCCGCTACCCGTTTCGACACCCCTAGTTGTTTATGATCTTGGATGGCATCAGATTGATCAAATAAACGGCTGTAACAAAAGCATCATCCCAAAATCTTTGAAGAAGAAAGGATTGAGCTAGCAAGGCCAGACCTGTTTCAACTATGTGCCTATGTTTCCTCTCTGCTAAATCATTCTGCTGTGGGGTGTATGGACAGGAGACTCTATGAACAATTCCACACTCTTTTAGGAAATGAGCTAGACCTTGGAATTCACCTCCCCAGTCAGACTGGAGTTATTTGATTTTTGAACCCAACAAGATCTCACTCAAAACTTTGAATTGTTTAAACACAACGATCAGATCATTTTTGTGTTTTAGTAGAAAAATCCAAGTGAACCTAGAAAAATGGTCTATAAATGAGACGTAATATGAATATCCATTCCTAGATTTAACAGGAAAGGGACCCCAAAGATCACTATGAACAAGCTCAAGAGGTGTTGTATACTGAGAAATGAACTGAGACTAAGGTAGCTTATGAGCCTTAGATACACAGCATGGGTAGCAAAGTGAAGGAGATTTCATTGCATGATAAGAAATATTACAACTATTAAGAGCAAGTTTCACCACATCTAGAATGGGATGTCCTAGTCTACTATGCCATAGAAACAAATCTGAATTACAAGATTGACTAGAACTACTGCTGGCCAAGCTCAGGGAATGAATAACTGGTTTCTCTGGACTGGAAGAAGAAATGGGGACAGTGCCTCGCTTGATTGGGGAATGGTCTACCAGGAAGTGGTATAAGCCTCTCTCGAGAGTTCCTTTGAGCACAATTTCCTTGGTGCTCAGATCCTTAACAAAACAAAAGCTTGGGTGAAATTCAAAAAATACAGAATCATCTTGAGCAAATTTGGAGACACTCATCAGATTTTTGGTTATGTTAGGAACATGCAGGAGATTTTTGAGATGATGAGTTCTATAAAGGTTAGCTGAGTGAGATTTAAATGCACTTTCACCAATATTTTGAATATTAACCGCAACACCATTTCCAAGCAATAAACTCTTACCTCCAGTATACTCAGTACTTATGTTGAGGTTGCTCAGGTCATTCGACACATGGTGTGTCGCTCCCGAGTCCGGATACCAGCTTGAAGAGGCATTGGAAGCATAGCCAAATTCTGATGGAGTTCCAGTTGAGAAGGCTGAAGGGGATCTGGGGACTGATTGCACCAGATGGGCTAAAGGATTAAAGAATCCTTGATTTTGTTGTTGAGGAGCACTCCCTCTAGGCTGAAACTGAGGTGGTGTGAAGTTTTGCTCAAACCTATGCCAGCACTTTGCAGCTGAGTGTCCTGGCTTTTCACACTATTGACAAATGATTTTGTTGTTGCTACCTCTGCCGTAGCTTCTTCCACCTCTTCTTCCTCTATTAGATCTGCGTCCAAAGCCTCTTCCACCACTCGACTCAAATCTGTTGTTACTGAAGCTTTGTTGCTCCCTTCTTTGCCCAGGTTGCTGTCTAACCATGTTGAGTGATGGCTGAGATCCATCTGAGCTAACGGAGTGTGATCTTGTTGACTCCATTCTTGACTCAAAGCTGAGCAAGAAGGCACTAACATCTCCAATGCTCCATGGATCAGATCTGGAGGTTACTGCACAAACTGCAGGATCATAGTCCTGCCCAAGTTCTCCAAGTATATATGTGAAGAACTTTCTCTCCTTCTGAGATTCTACACCCAACAAAGGCAAGCAAATCAAAATAGGTTCTCATTTTTCCTAAGTAGTCATTCATTGACATTGATTCTTTCTTCAAATTCTACATCTGCTGGCGATATTGCATCACTTTAGTTGTGGAGCGGCTTGCAAAGTTGGTCTCCAATGCACTCCAAATGTCTCTAGCAGATCTGAGCCCTACCACTAAGGTTAGAGCATTCTCTGATAGTGAACAGAGAAGCCATCCAACCACCATTCTATCTTGTCGCTGCCAGGTTACGAAGGCTGGATTTAGCACCATGGACTCTCCATCTCGATCCAGAATCATCTGTGGAGGAGGTTCTGATTATCCTGTGACAAATCCTTGAAGGCCATTGCCATACACAGCAACATCAACTTGTTGCTGCCACATGAGGAAATTTCCTTCAGTGAGCTTCACTGAGATTGGAGGCAACTGTGAGAATATGGGTGGCAGTGTTGCCACGGGGATTGCTTTATTGGCTTCTGCCATTTTCTTAAAAGGGAAAAACTAAAAAAAATGGATGGGAGCGACGGGATCACAAGGAACCTGCTCTGATACCATGAAAGAAAGCTTCGGAAGCCATGAACACACACACGCAAGAAATATATTTGCAGAGAGCTCTCAAATCAGCATCTTTCTTATATTCCAATGTAGCCAGATGCAATACATATATACTACATTCAAACGATCTAAAACATTGTACTAATCTACTTTAACAAACTCTGAACATCGTACTAATCTACTTTAACAAACTCTGCAAGGCTTGTTTCCTCTTTAAACCGTGCAACACCACGTCGCGCCAAGTACATATGTGGTCCTCCATCTTAGCTAGCTTGTCCGCGGTTTCAACACGTGCGAGGTTGATCATTGGCTCCTTTTGTGCCGCACACTCCTTACTCTTCTTTGTCCCATCTCAGCTTCAGCTCTCGTGGAGTTCATGATTGTTTTGGCTCGCGCACAATGCATTGCAGCTTGATCAGCTTGACGGTCCAGTGACTTGAGACAATGTACTGCAGCTTGATTAGCTTGGCGGTCCAGTGACTTGAAATCAGGCATTGTGGCTTGTTGATCAACTCGGCATGTGGCGGCTTGATCAACTAGGTTAGCAGCGGCTTAATCAAGTTGGTTAACAGTGGCTTGATCCAGCCTAGGCGTCCGATCATCTCTTCCTTGATCAACAACTTGATCAATTTTTGATCAATTTGGCATGCAGCGGCTCGATCAACTTTGATATCACTTCCAACAGTGACCCTGAAATCAAAGTGAAATGCATAATTATGTTTTTGGAATAAGGTCGACTGTATTTTGTTTTATAAGATCTATTACATCACTAAAATTATTTCCTATATTTTCTTCGTGTTTACTTACATCTTTGTCCTTTTTCCTCTGTATTCAGTTGATGACCAATGTATATATAAATTGATTGCGTGGTTTTTGGAATAAGCTCGACTGTATCTTTGTTCTTTTTTCTCTGTATTACATGTTGTTTTAGTAAAGTCATCACCAAGCACCCTGTGAAAAACAATTCCACAGTTGTGTTGATCGAAAAGAACAAACAAATAGCAACAAGCAAAGAAGAAGAACGCAAGCAATTACGTGGTTCGGCGTAAGCCTACATCCACGGGCAGAATCTGGTGTGTTTCTTTATTGATCACTCAAGAACTTACAATTACAAGAACACTCAATGCTCTCAAGAATTACAAGATGAAAAACTCTCAACTCGCCCGAAAACTTCTTGCTTCGAGAGCGAACAACGCACAGCTGAGATATATCACTCTCTCTCTCGAATTCTCTTCTAATCGCTCTTGATTTCTGATGATGTGTTGTTGTGAAGTCATCGCAGCTCTATTTGTATCGTCGAGCTCAATCAATTGAGCTCGAAGAACCGCCAGCAAGCTTCTTCCAAAAATCAGTTATAACTGTCCCCAACGGCTAGTTCCGGTTTCAGCTTCCAACGGCTATTTTCAAATTAGTACTTTCATGAGCTTAATCTGATCTTGATGAGCTCAAACACTAACAAATCCTCCACCTTGAGCGATTCAAGATCGACCACATCCAGTTCCACCTTTCTCCCGTACTCACAAATTTCGAACAACCCCAACCAAATCCAAGCAATGTCGAAACTTGGATCTTGGTAAGGCTTTAGTAAGTGCATCAGCTGCATTGTGCTCAGTGCTCACCTTTTCAATTCTGACTGCCCCCTTTTCAACTTCATCTCGAATAAAATGCAACCTCACGTCGATATGTTTGCTGCGTTCGTGATAAGTTTGATGCTTCGAGAGACAAATTGCGCTATTACTGTCACACTTAATCACAACACTTTCTTGCTCTACTCCAAAATCACCAACCATACCCTTAAGCCAGAAGCTTTCCTTCACCGCTTCAGCGAGTGCTATATACTCTGCTTCCGTCGTCGACAGAGCCACCACGGATTGGAGATTGGATTTCCAGCTCACCGCAGAGCCGAACAAGGTAAATATGTATCCAGATTGTGAGCGTCTATTATCAAGATTAGCTGCATAATCTGAATCACAAAACCCAACAATGCTATCCTTATTTCCTTCGTTTTCTGACTTGAACATTATTCCCAGATCACTACTTCCCTTGAGATACTTGAGAATCCCTTTCAAAGCCAACCAATGCTCTCTTCCTGGACAAGACATGTACCTGCTGACTACACTCACCGCATGAGAGATATCAGGCCTTGTGCATATCATCATATACATCACACTGCCAACTATGTTGGAGTAAGGTATCTGGCTCATCTCTTTCTCTTCTTGCTGATTTCTGGGACATTGTGATTTGGATAGCTTTGTCTGCTGTGATAATGGAGTTGATGTTGTTCTGCTTTTATCAATCTGATATTTTTGTAATACTTTCTGAATATACCCTCCTTGTGACAGCCATAACACCCTCTTATCATCATTTCTGCATATATCCATTCCCAAAATTCTGCTAGCACTTCCCAGATCTTTGATCTCAAATCCTTCTTTCAATAAGCTCTTTACTCTGTCCAACTCTTGTCTATCTGGCCCAGCAAGTAGTATGTCATCTACATACAATAGCAAATACACAGCTGGTCCCTCAGAGTTTGATTTGAAGTAGACACAACTGTCATACCTGGAACTTATGAATCCCATATTCTGCACATGCTCATCAAACTTAATGTGCCATTGTCTACTTGCTTGCTTCAAACCGTATAGGCTCCTTTTTAGTAAACAAACCTTATCCTCACTTCCATGCATCACAAATCCCTCTGGTTGATTCATGTATATGGTCTCCTCAAGATCTCCATGAAGAAAGGCAGTCTTCACATCAAGTTGGTCCAAAAACCAATTTCTTTGAGCAACTATAGCTAGCAAAATTCTGATTGAGGCATGCTTTACCACTGGAGAAAACACTTCATTATAGTCTATTCCCTCCTCTTGTGTGAAGCCCCGAGCCACAAGCCTAGCCTTGAACCTAATCTTGTTCCCAACCTCCACCTTTTTCTTGTATATCCATTTACAGCTCACTGGTTTCTGTGTGGTAGGTCTTTTCACAAGCACCCAGGTTTTGTTCTTGAGTAGAGATTGTATCTCCTCTATCATAGCTTCCATCCATTGCTTGCTTTCCTTAGATCTCATGGCTTCCTTGAAGGTTGCAGGCTCTGCATATTCTATGTTTTCTGCAACACATAATGCATATAACAAGTACTCTTCTTCACTGTATCTAGTTCATGGCTTAGGGGCTCTTCTGACTCTGTCTCTAGCCAGCATATACTCACTTAAGTCCTGCTGATCTCCCTCAGTATCCAAACCACCAGCATCTGCTCCTTCTGGTTCATCAAGATTTTCCACCTGCTGATCTGATTCAGTCGCTCTACTGGCCCCAGAAACCTCCACCCGAACTGATCCCTCAGTCTCTTCAGGCTCTGAAATTTCTACTTCCATGAATCTCTCAGATTCTGGCTCCTTTCCAGACTGAGATGACCTATCTTGAGCCTTCTCCAGAAATGGCATTCTACTTTCTTCAAATTGCACATCTCTAGAAATAATGACCTTTTGATTGCCTGGCTCTATGCACCACAGCCTGTAGCCCTTCACTCCCTTTTGGTACCCAATCATCACACATCTCAAGGCTCTTGGCTCTAATTTACTTTGCCTGATGTGTGCATATGACATGCAGCCAAATATCCTCATATTCGAATAATCCATCACTCTCCCATGCCATCTCTGATCAGGAGTATCAAAACCTATAGCTGAAGAAGGACTTCTATTGATGAGAACTGCTGCCATACTCACAGCCTCACCCCAGAATCTTTTAGGCATTCCAGAGCTGAAAAGCATGCATCTAACACGCTCTAGGATGGTCCTATTCATACGTTCAACAACCCCATTTTGTTGGGGATTACATGGAGCTGTTCTATGCCTCTTCACACCTCTCTGCTTGCAAAAAGAATCAAACTCACCACTCAAGAATTCCAGCCCGTTATCTGTTCTTAAACATTTCAAAGAACACCATTTCTCCACTTCCACTTCTCTACACCATTCCTTGAATTTCATGAACGTCTCAGATTTTTCTTTCAAGATAAACACCCACAACTTCCTAGAAAAATCATCAATAATGGATAGGAAATACCTTCCCCCACCCAATGTAGTTGGTGTAGCTGGCCCCCACAAGTCACTGTGGGCATAGTCTAGTGGTGAAGTTGAGCTGTGGATTCCTCTTCCATAGGGGAGCTTCTTACTCTTGCCGAGCACACACTGTTCACACAACCCCAACTGCTCATTGAGATTTTCCAGTTTAATCAGCCCTCTCTTGGCCAATTCTTTGACTCCCACCTCTCCTAGGTGTCCAAGCCTGAGATGCCATGTTCTCAGATTCAGCACTTGTACCAAGTTTATTGATCCAGCAACCACACTAGCCTTTAGGTAATATAGGCTTCTTCTTCTCTCAGCTATCATGACAACATCACCATTCTTGACAATATTCATCACTCCACCAGATAATATGCAGCTGTACCCAGCAGCATCCAAGACTCCAATAGAGATTAGATTCCTCTTGATCTCTGGAATGAACCTCACACCAGTAAGTAGTCTGACAGATCCATCATGAAGCTTGAGTCTTATGGTCCCTATCCCTCTGATTCTACATATCTGATCATTTCCTAACAAAACTGATCCAGTAGCCTCTCTGATCTCATCAAAATGGCCTTTGGTTGGGCACATGTGGAAGCTGCACCCTGAATCCATGATCCATGGAAGCTCCTCCACATTCTCAGCCACACACAAAGCCTCTGGGACTGCCAACTCTTCTGCAATATCAGCATTATTCTTGCCATTCTCTTCCTCGGTCTGCTTCTTCTTCCAGGACCAACAATTTTTCTTTATGTGCCCCGGTTTCTTGCAGTAGTGGCATGACCTGCTCTCCTTCCATTCACCTGTCTTGTTCTTCCATGGCTTCTTTTGTGATCTCTTCTTTACATTCTTCTTATGATCAGTGACATTCAGACTCTCAGACACCATTTCAGTGGATTTAAGATTGGTTTTCTGGATCTCCTTGAGTCTCAAAGCAGAATATACCTCTTCATATCCAATCTTGGACTCCCTACCAAGAAGTATAGCATCCTTGAAGTGTTCATAGCTGGGAGGCAGAGAATTTAGCAACATCAGCGCCTTATCTTCATCTTTAATTTCTTCATCAATGTTCTCAAGATCATCGATGCACTTCCCAAATTCTTCAAGTTGTTCCAACACACCCTTTCCATCACCAATCTTGAATGTGAGAAGTTTCTGTTTCAGATGCAGCCGATTTGCCAAGGACTTGGCCATGTACAATGACTCCAACTTGGACCAAACTCCAGCCGCTGTCTCTTCCTTCGAAACTTCTCTGAGGACTCTGTCATTGAGGTTGAGTATCAAGGTGCTATATGCCTTGTACTCTCTGTCTTGAGCCTTCGCCTTTTCTTTCTCATCAGGTTCAGGCTTCTTCTCCTCAGTACTACCTCCACCATTTAGGATTTCCCACAAACCCTGTTGCATCAAGATTGCTTTCATCTTTAGCCTCCATAGGCCAAAATCATTTCGGCCTGTGAACTTCTCCACATCGAACCTTGCTGCAGCCATCATTCAAACTGATTGAACTCTTTCTTGAATCGCGAAGCACCAAGAAAAGAATTTTCCCAAACCTCACGCTTTCTCGATCAATTTCCAGAAGTAGTTCCCACAGACGGCGCCACATTGTGAAAAACAATTCCACAGTTGTGTTGATCGAAAAGAACAAACAAATAGCAACAAGCAAAGAAGAAGAACGCAAGCAATTACGTGGTTCGGCGTAAGCCTACATCCACGGGCAGAATCTGGTGTGTTTCTTTATTGATCACTCAAGAACTTACAATTACAAGAACACTCAATGCTCTCAAGAATTACAAGATGAAAAACTCTCAACTCGCCCGAAAACTTCTTGCTTCGAGAGCGAACAACGCACAGCTGAGATATATCACTCTCTCTCTCGAATTCTCTTCTAATCGCTCTTGATTTCTGATGATGTGTTGTTGTGAAGTCATCGCAGCTCTATTTGTATCGTCGAGCTCAATCAATTGAGCTCGAAGAACCGCCAGCAAGCTTCTTCCAAAAATCAGTTATAACTGTCCCCAACGGCTAGTTCCGGTTTCAGCTTCCAACGGCTATTTTCAAATTAGTACTTTCATGAGCTTAATCTGATCTTGATGAGCTCAAACACTAACACACCCAAAAGGGATAGCCTCTAAACCCTTAAGCCCAAACGAAAATACTTCGTATTGTTTAATACTCTCTCGTCCGTGAATAGGAGTCATATTTCATTCTGGGAATATAAAACATAGAAAAATAAAATGATGAACTACAAAACAAACAAGGGATCAAAATCATTTGGTGATTGAAGTTGAACATGATAGATAAATGCGGCATATGCAAATATCTAGGGATGTCAATCGGGTCGGCCCATCGGGTTTCGGGCCGGCCCTACTCGGGTTGCGGGTCAATCGGGTGCGGGCTAATCGGGTTGTGAATGTTTTCGGGTTGTAAAAGTTCAACCCTAACCCTAAAAGCTCGGGTTTTGGGCTAGCCCAGCGGGTTAATCGGGTTGCTACCGATAAGGTTAACATGTAATCAATCCAATAAATAATGATGAAAATTAGTTATATTTATAAAATGTAAAATATTTAATTATGATACATTTGAGATATATGGTCAAACTCAATCATAAACATGATCAAATACTAATATATGAGATATTTTGAGAAATTTTAATGCATGTTGTAGAAATTTAAATATTTTTTAAGTGAATTTGAAGTTTTTAATTTATTTATCAATTATTATATTAATAAAAATTCAATATATAATTTATATATTTAATATAAAATTGAAAGTTATTTTTTTAGTTATCTATATTATAAAATTAATCAATAAAATGTCGAATTATGAGTAAAAAATAGAATAATAGAAATTTTATCGGGTTTTCGGGCTAACCCATCGGGTTTTCGGGTCTAGCCCTAACGGGTCGCGGGTTAATCGGGTGCGGGCTAATCGGGTTTTAATTTTATCGGGCTAGAAATTTCCAGCCCTAACCCTATAAATTTGGCCTCGGGTCAGCCCACGGGTTGCGGGCTACATTGACATCCCTACAAATATCTATATACTCCCTCCGTCCCATAAAAATATGTGCACTTTTCATTTTCGTCGGTCCCACAAAAATATATGCATTCCATTTTTGGAAATTTATATCAATTTAATAATATAGGTCCCACTATCCACTAACACTATTTTACCACACCATTCTCCTCCTCTCTCTTATTTTACCACACCATTCTCCTCATCTCTCTTACTTTATCAATTTTATCTTAATTCTCGTGACATACCCATTGTACATATTTTTATGGGACAGAGGAAGTATTTTATAGTCAATGAAATCAGAAATTAAACCATGTTGGAAATATTGACTTGCTATTTTTTCACTATAAAAACTATCCACTAGTGTATGGAATCATTGCAATAACAAGTAAGAATATCATATTTCACATAGACTAATGGTAGCATACATCGATTTTTCGTAAAATTAAATTCTCCTTTCAAAAACATATAAGAATACCAGAGAAAATCAATATAGAAAATCAAATTTCAGTTGAGAATATGTAACTAATATTCCATATAAGAATAATAGAGAAAAGGATATGATACGGTCCAAACTTAAAATAATTATATTTAATTAGTATGCTGATACGGCTATTATTATTATTATAATTATTTAGTTAGTTAATTATGGATTTTCATATCTTTTTCATATCTTTTGTCTTGCTCATTAAGTTAGTATCCACTATTATAAATAGTGGACATTGTTCTTTAGTTCTATCATTCAAGAAATATCAATTATCCTTCTATTTTATTTTCTCTTACTCTCTTTCCGTTCAAACGTGCAAAACGCACAAAACCCTAATTTTGACGCCGGATTGATCGACGGGCAAAAGCTCCCGCGACGTTCGACGCGAATCAACGAGTTAAGGAACTTCATCCTTAACATATGCATAAGATAATAATAAGATACAATTAAGATTATTAGTACGAGCTCAAAGTAAAGAGTTAAGATTAAATTTCTATTAATTTTTATGTTGTAGTCTGGTCGATTAGATTATTTCGTAGATTAAGATAAATTCTCCACTCAAACCTTGCAACAAACACTATAAAAAAACATAACTTTTCTTCTCATATTTAAAAAACTATTTCCTCAATTCCTCAATATATGTCCAACTTTGATCCAACACGAGTTTTAAGAAATACCGAAAAAAGTTGGTGGAAAACAGTTAGTGAAATATGAGTCATATTTATTCTATAATAAAATATGAATTGAATGAGTAAATGGAATGTGAGGTCTATTATTAAAAATAATATTAGTAATAGTAAAGCGAGACACATAAGAGACATTCCAAAATTTAAAAAAAATGGGATACGTATCCATTAATTTTTTTTACTAATTTCTGTACAATTTTTAAAATAAGTTGAATTAAAGTGAGACATTTGTTTATGGACGATAAATATATTTATTGATTTGGTGCCTGAATTTGAAGAAAATAATAATGAGCACAATCCTCATACGATTAACTGACACGTGTTCTATAAGGGGCTTAATTATGCAAAATGAAATAATGATATTTGATTCATAGGAGTCTAAAAGATACTTAATGACGTCCGTGAATATGACATTGGAAATTAATTGGAAAAGGCTTTGTTATGAGACATTGAAAGCGCTTATAATGATGATACTCTAGTCAAATGACTCAAATCCAAATTAATGGAACAACTAAAAGCTTATATAGCAATCAATTTATATTGAAGGATGTGTTAGTAAATTTGTCTATCCAAATAGATTATATCGAATTGCAACAACTACATATATGTACGTATGTAAGATTCTTCAATTCCAACAAATAAGTCAAAAGTTTGAGTAAAGTTTAGAAATTTCCATGCGGCTTAAAAATATCCCAAATCCCAATTGATCTATAAACAAAAGGGACGGCTGGTGAAAGAAATATTCAACCTTGGTGATGCATATTTTAAAATTGGTCCTTCATAAAAAACTAGCCGAAACTTACAAATGCATCTATCCAAAATAGGACGTAAAATAATCACATATTGTAAACAACTCTCCTCTCTCTTTCTCAGCACAGGCATGATATAAACACATAGCCATAGACATACCACTCATAACCAAGTCCTAAACATGGCAGCAGCCCAGAAAAGGATCGCGGTAGCGTGCGTGATCGCAGCATTGTTGACGACTCTCGCAGTCTCATCGCCTTCGTGCATTCCCGTCAAAGGGGTGTATTACCCTGAATGGTCTAACGTGGATCCCTCCTCCATCAAAACCAAGCTTTACACTCACATCTACTACGCTTTTGTCACTCCACACATCGACACCTTCCAATTCCAAATAGACCAAACCCAAGCTCCACTGCTTCTCAACTTCACCTCTACCATCCGTGCAGCCAACCCTCCCCTCATCACACTCTTCTCTGTCGGCGGCGCTGCTGAGGGCACCGCCCTCTTCTCCCGTCTCGCCTCCACCTCTTCCTCGCGCGCACCTTTCATCCACTCCAGCATACATGTTGCAAGAAAATTCGGGTTTCTTATCTCATCTTTAATCACTTTTGTTTAACGTTTAAATCATGAAATTTGATCAAATTCTAGTCTGTCGCGCAAGATTGGAATATTAATTCGTTTTGAATACCATCAAAAGCCACATTTTGTATGTAAAAGAAACAAATGAAAAAAATTGAAACATTTTAATTTAATAATCTAATTTTAAACCAAACTTCATAAATTAAATGACCAGTAGCCCTAAAATTCAGTTTGTTGTTGAACAGATTTGATGGAATAGATTTGGATTGGGAATTCCCTGAAACTCCAACGGATATGGAAAATTTGGGATACCTTCTGGACGAGTGGCGTGCGGAGGTGCAAAAGGAGGCGGCCGCTACAGGGCGGCCGCCGCTCCTCCTCACGGCCGCGGTGTACTACTCTGCGGACACGTTCCTCGATGGCGTGCCACGGGCGTACCCGGCGGCCTCGGTGAGCAGGAATCTGGACTTGATCAACGTCATGAACTACGACTACCACGGCGCGTGGAACAAGTCTGTCACCGGCGCGCAGGCAGCCCTGTTCGACCCGAGCAGCAACCTGAGCACGAGCTACGGGCTCGGGTCGTGGGTCCGGGCTGGGGTGCCTCGCAGCAAGCTGGTCATGGGGCTGCCCCTTTATGGGAGGACGTGGAAGCTCAGGGACCGCGGGGTCCACGGTGTGGGTGTGGCGGCGGTGGACGTGGGGCCAGGCTGGAACGGGACGGGTGTGCTGACTTATGCTGAGGTGGTGGAGTTTAATAAGGCCAACAAGGCGAAGGTCGTGTATGACGTGGCGACGGTGTCGGTGTACTCCGTGGGGGGTGATTATTGGGTGGGGTACGATGATAAGAAGACTGTGGCTGCCAAGATTGGTTATGCTAGAGCACTTGGTCTTCGTGGCTATTTCTTTTGGGCTATTAATGGTGATTATAAGTCTAGCATTTCCAAAACAGGTAATCTCTAAACTACTATAGCCATTATGTTACCAATCTTTCTTTTTCATTGATTCTAAGTGAATTGAACTAATTTTTTCTTGCTATGGTGTGTTTTGCAGCTTCAAAACTGTGGCATCTCTGAAATCAAAGTTGAAATGCATAGTGATGGTTTTGGAATGAAGTTGATTGTATTTTGTTTCATAATTAAGATCGATTGTATCACTCAGAATTATTTCCTACATTTTCTTCGCATTTTAATATTTACTCTTGTCTCTCTGTATTCAGTTGACAACCAATGCTTATATTAATTGATCACTTTCAAATTTAATAGGAATAGCCGCTGAGCTCTTTAGCCTAAAATACATATTGTTAAATATGGTTTGAATAATTGCCTGAAAAACTCTTCGTTTTGAACCTCTAAAAGTACTATTGTATTTAATTAGTTCTTCAAAAATACTCATCTAAAGGGGTACATAAATGCGGTAGATGCAAATATTCAGTAGTACCCATTAGAAGTCCCGGTTTACTATTTTAGTCTGTCCGCCATTAGAAGTTTCGATTCATTATTACTATAAATGGTAGGTAGGCATCACTTTTCACTAACTCATTTCATCCACATTCTATTACTTCCTTTGTTCTGGCTAAGGTTATATACATTTTTTAGTTGACACGGAATTTTAGGAGTTGTAGATTAATGTTGTTACTTGGAGAGAGAAAGAGTGATATAAATCATGAATGGAGAGAGAAAGATAATTGAATATTTAATTGGAAAGAGAAAAAATTGGTTGGGTGCATCAATTGGAAAGAGAAAATTACTAAAAATAGAAATATACCATCTTGGATTGAACAAACTAAAAAGGAAAGTGTGTCATGTTAGTTGAGACGAAAGGAGTATAAAACTAATAGTACTATATAAAAATAGACCTCACATATATTCCACTATTTTTTCTCACTCACTTTTCTTTACATTTCTTAAAATCCGTACAAACTCAAATATGACTTTTAATGGCGGACTAAGTATATTTTATAGTAAATTGTGAAATAAAATATTAGAACATGTCGAAAGACAGGTCTATAGTGTTGGATATTTGACACAAAATATAAGACTCAATGATGACATATGGAGGATAAGAAAAAATTATTCTTCTCACAAAAGTTATACCAAAAACACACACAAACAAAAGTGGTTCAGCACTGCAAAATTTCTCTCTATCTATTTATAAGCTCTGTCTCTTTCTCTTGCTCTCAATTCTTTCAGCTTGCAGCCATGTTTGGATTCATATTCTTTAAACTTGTATTAATTCAGAAAATCATTCATTGGATCATCATAATGGACCCTCTTCATCATGAAAGCTTCCACACGCTTTTCAATCCATCTGTTTGCTCTCATCAACTCTGGCCTCGTCTTCTTTATTTTGATTCTCATTCTCCTCTATTCCATCGTATTTGAGCTTGAAAATTCTTTGCATCTCTCTCTCTCATGCTATAATTTGGATCAGATTTCCACTTACTTTTGGATTGATTTCCTTTCCATCTTCATCCAATTCGGCCTCTTCAAAATATTCGATTTAATTGACATGCACCAGGAAGAATGAATGATACCTCTAATTTGTGGTTTTATATTTAAGAAAAAAGTTAACATTGTACAATAACGAATGTTTCAATTACTACTCGCTCCGTGTCATGATGTCTCACTTTCCTTTTTAGTTTACCTTACTAAAGATGTCAAATTTTCATTTTTAGAAAAAGTTCTATCTCACAATAATATAAATATTATATTTTCTCTTTCCCCCTAACACACAAAACAAAATCTCCTAACATCTCGTGCCGTCCACCTTTTGTGGGACGGAGGGAGTACTATTTAATTAAAACAAGTTTACATTAGTTTCAATTATTTTGTATAAGGAAAGTTTGATTTATTTAATTAACGCAAGAGATATCATTATAAGGAAAGTTTCAATTATGTAGCATCTTTAGTAAAAACACGTAGTATTAGTGAGGAAAGTTGTAATGTAAATTGGGCCGTTTGGGCCGTGTGAGTCGGCCATTGAGTCCAGATCGGCGTCTATATATATGAATGTAATTTCCTCAACTCAAATCAAAGTAATCAACTCTTATATTACTTATAGCATTATAATCTAAAATTAAGATCAAATCTATACCCTTAGATTTTAAAATAAATAGATAAGATTAAATTTCACGAATTTCAATAAATAATAGACAAAATATCAACAAAAGGGTAAGATCGTCATTTAGTTAACATATGATAATTTTCGAGATTTTTTTTATATCAACATAGTGTTCAGTAATACGAGAATCTCAACACAGTTTTATTGATATTGTACATGCATAATATTGAGATTGTTTGATGCATTTATTGATAAAAATCAGTTTATTAACATATACGTAAACTGAAATAAAAATTACTCAAATTTCATCATTCGAATGTCGTCGGAGCATATGCAATTGAGATCTCGTTAGAATCTTATAAAATTATCTTTAATTTGATATATTTTTTACGAAAAAATAATTTAAATCGAGATAGTTATGTAAATTTAAAGTTTTGAGATGATTTAGAAGAGATAGAAAGTAGTTAGTTTTAACTATATATTTATGAATTGACATTAATACCATTTGAATTTATTTAAGTATTATTTAAATTTATATTATAATCCACCTACATTATTTCAACCACTAGATCTCCTCGTCTAACGGTTAAAAATTGGTCTCAATTCTAGATTACTAATTAGTTGGCAATTGATCACCAGCTTAGAAGAAAAAAGAGAAATTTCGGAATATGCGTTTAAATTCGCTGGCCTTTCGAGATAAGGGATTCGCTCACCTTTCGAAATATGGGTCCGAGACACGCGAATTTTTCGGAATAAGGGTTTTACACCTTTTTATATTTATTCTGTTCACTTTTCTTATTATTTCTCTTCCAATAATTATAGATTTACTAAACTATCCTTTTAACCCATCTCTCAAAATTTTCATTTTACCTCCCTCCAAATGATTTGTGCTCCACTCTTAAAAGTCAATCTTCTCTCTCAAATTCTCACGTTCACGCCGCCAAGCACTTTATTCTCACAACCTCAGCCCTTTTCCAGTGGCTGTGTATATGTTCCAGTGTGTTATGTGTAACACCTCCTCTCCCTATCATCACATTGGGATCCAAATCAATCAATTCATCAAGGAAAGCAAACATATTTTATTCACAACGTTGAAAACACCATGGTCGAAACTTACTTCGCGAAAGGCAGACCACTCAGGCTGCTCCTTGTACTTGCTCGCTAATCCTTCTCGGCTCCCACTATCTCCAATTGTAATGTGTACAAATCCACAAGGATCGGATTTGCCATTGAAGACACGTTTCTGTGTAGCAAGATATTTCAATCAATCAATTCTGTGCAGCTGAAGCAGAGGCTAGCCGGAGGAGAGAGCGGAAACGTGGATTATTACGCGTTGATGGGATTGAGGAGAGGTTGCTCGAGATCGGAATTGGAAAGAGCGGCGTGTACAGGCGTGTGCCTTTCGCGTGTGGATTTCTCACGTGGCAGCCGTGTAGGCTTTGACTGTGCCACGCTTGACAATGTGTCAAGCCACTTAGATTGCTGACTCGGCGGTGGTCTAAAAAGATTAGTAATGGTCCAGACCCAAGCCCAAAGACCACCCAAAGACCAATTGCCAAGATCCAAGTCCAAGTCAAGATCAAGATCGAGATCGAGATCTAGATCGGGATCGGGCCCGGGTCCTAGGCCCGCGACCGCTACCACGACCACGACCACGACCACGAGCATGGGCTCGGGCTCGGGCTCGGGCGGGCGGCGGCGGCGCGCGCGTGTGCACGTGTGTGGGCTCTTTCACCCATCTTGATCCACTATAATTATCAAGTAACATAAAGTCACTTAATTTAAACACATTAAAAGATGTGTTACTTCTCCAATGTGGGATAATTAATACTAGTTAATCATTCCCTAAACTCTAACTTAAAGCTTTAATTAAAAGCTAATTATGCCCAACTTTGTGTCAATTGCGGTCTTGGACACCACTTTGGATTCATAAGTGTGTTTTATGAAGCGACCACACTTCGCACTTACATAGGTGATTCTTAGTCAAGTACCTTGCCATACTTGGTCTTTTTGAGAACTACATCTCTTTGAGATCCTTAAGAACCATTAAAAGCCATAGACTTAACCTTTACCACTAGGCAAGTTCTTCAACACTCTATTGCTCTTCTAGAGAATAGATATAGTTGAGTGTTTCTCATGAACTCTCATAGCTTAGTTGTCCCTTTGAACCAAGTTCTTGGGATCTCCAGTCATCATGGTTGGGTTACCACTATGATAATTCTTTAGTTTGTGGATTTCAAACCCATTCCCTCTAGCAACTTATTCATCTGATCACGGTTTAACCCTTTGGTTAGCGGATCCGCTAGATTATCTATTGACTTCACATAGTCAATTGTAATCACCCCTGTTGTGATCAAATGTCTCACAGTGTTATGTCGTCGACATATATGTCGAGACTTACCGTTATAGAAACCATTGTTTGCCCTTCCAATAGCCGCTTGGCTATCGCAGTGGATCAGCACTGGTGGCACTGGCTTAGACCAACATGGAATATCTTCAAGGAAGTTCTTAAGCCACTCAGCTTCCTCACCCACCTTATCTAAGGCAATGAACTCCGATTCCATTGTTGATCGGGCTATACATGTCTGTTTTATGGATTTCCACGATACAACACCACCTCCAATAGTAAAGACGTATCCACTTGTTGAAAGTGAGTCTCTATTTTCGGATATCCAATTTGCATCACAGTACCCTTCAAGTACCGGGGGGTATCTCGAGAAGTGTAGCCCATGATTTTGAGTATGTTTCAAATATCTCAAACCCCTCACAAGAGCTCTCCAATGCTCTTTGCTTGGATTGCTCGTGTAACGACTCAACTTGTTCACGGCACAAGCAATGTCAGGTCGAGTGCAAATAGTTATGTACATAATGCATCCGATGACCCGTGCATACTCTTCTTGTGCAAGGGGCTCGCCTTTGTTTTTGCTCAAGTGAACGTCGAGTTCAATTGGAGTCTTAACCGGCGCGCCATCATAGGCTTTGAATTTATTCAATATCTTCTCAACATTATGTGATTGTGTTAAGATGATTCCATCAGACGTTCTTAGAATCTTCATTCCAAGAATTACATCGGCTAGACCCATGTCTTTCATATCAACGTTTCTCTTTAACATAACCTTTGTATCGTTAATTACTTGAGTGTTGCTACCCAAGATTAACATATCATCAACGTATAGACACACTATAACATGGCCGGTTATTAGTGCTCTTGATGTAGACACATTTGTCGCACTCGTTGATTTTAAACCTATTTGATAACATCACATTATCAAACTTCAAGTGTCATTGCAATGGCGCTTGTTTTAGTCCATATAGAGACTTTACTTGCATACCTTTCTCTCTTATCCAGGTACTACAAACCCTTCGGGTTGTTCCATATAAATTTCATCTTCTAGTTCACCATTTAGAAACGCGGTCTTTAAATCCATTTGATGAATCTCAAGATTGTGCAATGCAGCAATAGCGAGAAGCACTCGGATAGATGTAATCCTTTTTATAGGTGAGTAGGTATCGAAGATGTCATATCCTTCCTTTTGTTTAAAACCCTTTACTACTAATCGGGCTTTATACTTATCCACTATTCCATCGGCCTTAAATTTCCTTTTAAGTACCCATTTGCAACCTAGAGGTTTCGCACCTTCAGGTAGATCTACCAACACCCAAGTGTGGTTTAGCAAAATTGAATCAATTTCGCTTTGAACAACTTCTTTCTAATGTAGCCCGTCTGGGCCATCAAAGGCTACTTTTATAGATGTCGGTTCTTCATCTAACATAAAAGCAATATAGTCAGGACCAAATGTTTTTGGTGTTCTGACCCTACTACCACGTCTTAGAACTGTATCATTTGGATCGTGCCTTGCACGCTTGCTCGATTTAGGTTTCTCATCCACTGATTTAGAACTAGTGGCTTCAATATCCACTGGTTTAGAACTAGTGGCTTCTTCTTCAATTCTTGTCTCAGAATTGGTTAAGACTTTTTCCTTGTCTTTGCAAGTAAATGTATTTTCGAGAAATACAGCATTCCTTGACTCAATTGTTGTTCCTACAGTAATAGTCGATATTTCAGACTTGTGAACAATAAATCGATATGCACTACTATTAAGTGCATATCCAATGAAGATGCAATCAACCGTTTTAGGTCCGATTGTAACTTCTTTGGGCGGAGGAACCATCACCTTAGCCAAACACCCCCACACTTTGAGGTATTTGTAGGATGGCTTCCTTCCCTTCCACAACTCATAAGGAGTAACATCTTTTCCTTTGAGAGGGATTTTATTCAAGATATAGTTGGCTGTCAAAACAGCTTCCCCCCACATGTTATGTGGTAATCCTGAAGTCAGAAGCAGTGCATTCATCTTCTCTTTTAGAGTTCGATTTTTGCGTTCTGCAACACCATTAGATTGTGGTGAGTATGGTGCAGTCGTTTGATGAATTATACCACTTGCGTTGCATAACTCCTCAAACGGGGCTACATATTCATCTCCTCTATCGCTTCGAATCGTTTTGATTTTACAACCAAGTTGATTCTCAACTTCGTTCTTATAATTTTTGAACGCTTCTATTGCTTCATCTTTACTTCTTAAAAGATAAATATAGCAATACCTTGTGCAATCATCTATGAAAGTGATAAAGTACTTTTTACCACCTCTAGTTTGCACCATCTTTAAATCACATACGTCTGTGAATTAATTCAAGGGGTTTTGTGCTTCGTTCAACCGAGTGAAACGGCAACTTAGTCATTTTTGCTTCAAGACAAATTTCACATTTATCTTGGGAATCCACTTCATTAGCCTTTAGTAAATCTAAATTTACTAATCTTTTAATGTCTTTTGAATTTACATGTCCCAATCTACAATGCCATAAATTTGAAGACTCAGTCAAATAAGATGAAGTAGATGCTTTATTATTATTAGCCAATGGCTTTGCAACACTGCGAGTTGCTATACTAAGCTTGAAAAGCCCATCGGTTACATAACATTTTCCGAGGGATTTTCCAAACTTATACAAAGCAAACCTATCAGACTCAAATACAAGTTTAAACCCCTTATTAACTAGTATTGATCCTGACACTAAGTTCTTGCGGATGTCCGGGACATGCATCACATCCTTCAAAGTGATAGCGACGACAGACGTCATCATGAGAATCACGTTGCCAATGCCGAGGATCTCGGACGATGCTTGATTCCCCATGTTGATCTTCCTCCCTTCAACAGCAGTGTAGGAGGCAAACTTGCCCCTATCTGAGCAGACATGAGCAGTAGCACCGGTGTCGATGTACCAGCCACCCTTGTTATCAACAAGGTTAAACTCTTCAGTGACCACAACAAAGAGGTCGTTTTCATCCCAGTCCTTGAACTCCTTCTCAACGACGTGGGCAACCGGCTTCTTCTTCTTGCTGCGGCAGTCATTTGCAAAGTGGCCCAGTTTGCCACATTTGTAGTAATCGCCTTCAAACTTCTTTGTAGGTTGCTTTCTCTTCCCTTTGTCATTTGGATGATTTGGGCGAGGGCGTTTGTTGGAGGGACCGCCCCGCTCCAACAGATTGGCTTTGGCTTCAGGTGGGGTGAAGCCCTTAGCCTTTTGGTCGCTTTTGCGCACATCAGCCTCAATGCGCAATTTCACGATCAAGTCTTCAAGGGTCATCTGCTTTCACATGTGCTTCAGATAGCTCTTGAAGTCATTCCAACTAGGAGGAAGCTTGTCAATGATCGTGCAGCTTAGGAATTTGTCGGGCAAGGTCATCCCTTCAGCGACTAATGCGTTGATGATCATTTGGAGCTCTTGAACTTGCTCCATGATGGGTCGAAAATCGACCATCTTGTAGTCCATAAACTTAGATGCTACAACTTGTTCAATACCTGTAGCATTATCTAAGCTATACTTCTTTTCTAGGCTTTCCCACATTTGTTTAGATGTGGTTACATTGGAGTATACATTGTAGAGGCTATCATCTAATACACTTAAAATAAAATTTTTACATAGATAATCCCCTTTTCTCCAAGCTTCATAGTCCGCCATGACTTCAAGCCTAGTCTCTTGATCACTTGACGCGGGCGGCTCATTTTCCGTGAGGAAGTTGGCGACGCCCAATGTTGTCAAATAGAACAACATCTTTTGGTACCACCTTTAGAAGTCAAATCCTCCAAACTTTGGTGGCTTCTCGGCAGGTGGCATCATTCTTGGTGCCAAAGGTGCCGCACTTGGTCCATGGAAGGAACCAATTCCGTTGCCCCCGAAGGAGCCAACAACATGGTTGGGCAAAGAGCCCCCACCATTCATGTTGGGCATAGAGCCCGCCATGATCGTACTATCCCCGAAGAGACTAGCACCCGCATGAGACCCGAAGGCCCCAACATTCCTGTGAGACCCGAAGGCCCCAACACTCGATCCATTAAAGGATCCGTACCAGTGTGCCAAATGGGGTTAACGAACTCCATTGGCGCTAACTTTAATCCACTATTTCTCACTCACCGGAAATCGGATTAGAGAAAGTGAATATACTATTTTTATCTACGTAAAATGTAGATTGGCGCTATATCATTTAATTTCATAAAATTAAATATCTCGTTACATTTATTATTTGGTCAAAATCCATTGACCTGGCATATTTAATCCATGATTTTTACAATCCCCCACATGAGTGGAAATAGCCAAATGCATATGCATGCAGACACAAGCTCAACCCTCGAGAGATATATAAGCATAAGGATAGGTAGTTGTTGGCTTTGAACCTTCCATAGTCGACACCATCGGATACACAGACGGCTTAGTAGTGCGATGCTTTGAACTAATCCCCCACGGTGTGCACCGAGACAATGGTGTTAACGCTTAAACACCTCAACCTCATCCGTTCTCACGTTTTGTGTCAATTGCGGTCTTGGACACCACTTTGGATTCATAAGTGTGTTTTATGAAGCGACCACACTTCGCACTTACATAGGTGATTCTTAGTCAAGTACCTTGCCATACTTGGTCTTTTTGAGAACTACATCTCTTTGAGATCCTTAAGAACCATTAAAAGCCATAGACTTAACCTTTACCACTAGGCAAGTTCTTCAACACTCTATTGCTCTTCTAGAGAATAGATATAGTTGAGTGTTTCTCATGAACTCTCATAGCTTAGTTGTCCCTTTGAACCAAGTTCTTGGGATCTCCAGTCATCATGGTTGGGTTACCACTATGATAATTCTTTAGTTTGTGGATTTCAAACCCATTCCCTCTAGCAACTTATTCATCTTATCACGGTTTAACCCTTTGGTTAGCGGATCCGCTAGATTATCTATTGACTTCACATAGTCAATTGTAATCACCCCTGTTGTGATCAAATGTCTCACAGTGTTATGTCGTCGACATATATGTCGAGACTTACCGTTATAGAAACCATTGTTTGCCCTTCCAATAGCCGCTTGGCTATCGCAGTGGATCAGCACTGGTGGCACTGGCTTAGACCAACATGGAATATCTTCAAGGAAGTTCTTAAGCCACTCAGCTTCCTCACCCACCTTATCTAAGGCAATAAACTCCGATTCCATTGTTGATCGGGCTATACATGTCTGTTTTATGGATTTCCACGATACAACACCACCTCCAATAGTAAAGACGTATCCACTTGTTGAAAGTGAGTCTCTATTTTCGGATATCCAATTTGCATCACAGTACCCTTCAAGTACCGGGGGTGTATCTCGAGAAGTGTAGCCCATGATTTTGAGTATGTTTTAAATATCTCAAACCCCTCACAAGAGCTCTCCAATGCTCTTTGCTTGGATTGCTCGTGTAACGACTCAACTTGTTCACGGCACAAGCAATGTCAGGTCGAGTGCAATTAGTTAAGTACATAATGCATCCGATGACCCGTGCATACTCTTCTTGTGCAACGGGCTCGCCTTTGTTTTTGCTCAAGTGAACGTCGAGTTCAATTGGAGTCTTAACCAGTGCGCCATCATAGGCTTTGAATTTATTCAATATCTTCTCAACATTATGTGATTGTGTTAAGATGATTCCATCAGACGTTCTTAGAATCCTCATTCCAAGAATTACATCGGCTAGACCCATGTCTTTCATATTAAAGTTTCTCTTTAACATAACCTTTGTATCGTTAATTACTTGAGTGTTGCTACCCAAGATTAACATATCATCAACGTATAGACACACTATAACATAACCGTTATTAGTGCTCTTGATGTAGACACATTTGTCGCACTCGTTGATTTTAAACCCATTTGATAACATCACATAATCAAACTTCAAGTGTCATTGCAATGGCGCTTGTTTTAGTCCATATAGAGACTTTACGAGCTTGCATACCTTTCTCTCTTATCCAAGTACTACAAACCCTTCGGGTTGTTCCATATAAATTTCATCTTCTAGTTCACCATTTAGAAACGCGGTCTTTAAATCCATTTGATGAATCTCAAGATTGTGCAATGCAGCAATAGCGAGAAGCACTCGGATAGATGTAATCCTTGTTATAGGTGAGTAGGTCTCGAAGATGTCATATCCTTCCTTTTGTTTAAAACCCTTTACTACTAATCGGGCTTTATACTTATCCACTGTTCCATCGGCCTTAAATTTCTTTTTAAGTACCAATTTGCAACCTAGAGGTTTCGCACCTTCAGGTAGATCTACCAACACCCAAGTGTGGTTTAGCAAAATTGAATCAATTTCGTTTTGAACAACTTCTTTCTAATGTAGCCCGTCTGGGCCATCAAAGGCTACTTTTATAGATGTCGGTTCTTCATCTAACATAAAAGCAATGTAGTCAGGACCAAATGTTTTTGGTGTTCTGACCCTACTACCACGTCTTAGAACTGTATCATTTGGATCGGGCCTTACATGCTTGCGCGATTTAGGTTTCTCATCCACTGATTTAGAACTAGTGGCTTCAATCTCCACTGGTTTAGAACTAGTGGCTTCTTCTTCAATTCTTGTCTCAGAATTGGTTAAGACTTTTTCCTTGTTTTTGCAAGGAAATGTATATTCGAGAAATACAACATTCCTTGACTCAATGGTTGTTCCTACAGTAATAGTCGATATTTCAGACTTGTGAACAATAAATCGATATGCACTACTATTAAGTGCATATCCAATGAAGATGCAATCAACTGTTTTAGGTCCGATTGTAACTTCTTTGGGCGGAGGAACCATCACCTTAGCCAAACACCCCCACACTTTGAGGTATTTGTAGGATGGCTTCCTTCCCTTCCACAACTCATAAGGAGTAACATCTTTTCCTTTGAGAGGGATTTTATTCAAGATATAGTTGGCTGTCAAAACAGCTTCCCCCCACATATTATGTGGTAATCCTGAAGTCAAAAGCAGTGCATTTATCATCTCTTTTAGAGTTCAATTTTTGCGTTCTGCAACACCATTAGATTGTGGTGAGTATGGTGCAGTCGTTCGATGAATTATACCACTTGCGTTGCATAACTCCTCAAACGG
Organism: Salvia splendens; assembly: GCF_004379255.2. Taxonomy (NCBI): domain Eukaryota; kingdom Viridiplantae; phylum Streptophyta; class Magnoliopsida; order Lamiales; family Lamiaceae; genus Salvia; species Salvia splendens. The sequence continues at coordinate 16,070,902 of NC_056036.1, read as the reverse complement.
GGCTACATATTCATCTCTTCTATCGCTTCGAATCGTTTTGATTTTACAACCAAGTTGATTCTCAACTTCGTTCTTATAATTTTTGAACGCTTCTATTGCTTCATCTTTACTTCTTAAAAGATAAATGTAGCAATACCTTGTGCAATCATCTATGAAAGTGATAAAGTACTTTTTACCACCTCTAGTTTGCACCATCTTTAAATCACATACGTCTGTGAATTAATTCAAGGGGTTTTGTGCTTCGTTCAACCGAGTGAAACGGCAACTTAGTCATTTTTGCTTCAAGACAAATTTCACATTTATCTTGGGAATCCACTTCATTAGCCTTTAGTAAATCTAAATTTACTAATCTTTTAATGTCTTTTGAATTTACATGTCCCAATCTACAATGCCATAAATTTGAAGACTCAGTCAAATAAGAGGAAGTAGATGCTTTATTATTATTAGCCAATGGCTTTGCAACACTGCGAGTTGCTATACTAAGCTTGAAAAGCCCATCGGTTACATAACATTTTCCGAGGGATTTTCCAAACTTATACAAAGCAAACATATCAGACTCAAATACAAGTTTAAACCCCTTATTAACTAGTATTGATCCTGACACTAAGTTCTTGCGGATGTCCGGGACATGCATCACATCCTTCAAAGTGATAGCGACGACAGACGTCATCATGAGAATCACGTTGCCAATGCCGAGGATCTCGGACGATGCTTGATTCCCCATGTTGATCTTCCTCCCTTCAACAGCAGTGTAGGAGGCAAACTTGCCCCTATCTTAGCAGACATGAGCAGTAGCACCGGTGTCGATGTACCAGCCACCCTTGTTATCAACAAGGTTAAACTCTTCAGTGACCACAACAAAGAGGTCGTTTTCATCCCAGTCCTTGAACTCCTTCTCAACGACGTGGGCAACCGGCTTCTTCTTCTTGCTGCGGCAGTCATTTGCAAAGTGGCCCAGTTTGCCACATTTGTAGCAATCGCCTTCAAACTTCTTTGTAGGTTGCTTTCCCTTCCCTTTGTCATTTGGATGATTTGGGCGAGGACGTTTGTTGGAGGGACCGCCCCGCTCCAACAGATTGGCTTTGGCTTCAGGTGGGGTGAAGCCCTTAGCCTTTTGGTCGCTTTTGCGCACATCAGCCTCAATGCGCAATTTCACGATCAAGTCTTCAAGGGTCATCTGCTTTCACTTGTGCTTGAGATAGCTCTTGAAGTCATTCCAACTAGGAGGAAGCTTGTCAATGATCGTGCAGCTTAGGAATTTGTCGGGCAAGGTCATCCCTTCAGCCACTAATGCGTTGATGATCATTTGGAGCTCTTGAACTTGTTCCATGATGGGTCGAAAATCGACCATCTTGTAGTCCATAAACTTAGATGCTACAACTTGTTCAATATCTGCAGCATTATCTAAGCTATACTTCTTTTCTAGGCTTTCCCACATTTGTTTAGATGTGGTTACATTGGAGTATACATTGTAGAGGCTATCATCTAATACACTTAAAATAAAATTTTTACATAGATAATCCCCTTTTCTCCAAGCTTCATAGTCCGCCATGACTTCGAGCCTAGTCTCTTGATCACTTGACGCGGGTAGCTCGTTTTCCGTGAGGAAGTTGGTGACGCCCAATGTTGTCAGATAGAACAACATCTTTTGGTACCACCTTTTGAAGTCAAATCCTCCAAACTTGGGTGGCTTCTCGGCAGGTGGCATCATTCTTGGTGCCAAAGGTGCCGCACTTGGTCCATGGAAGGAATCAATTCCGTTGCCCCCGAAGGAGCCAACAACATGGTTGGGCATAGAGCCCGCCATGATCGTACTATCCCCGAAGAGACTAGCACCCGCATGAGACCCGAAGGCCCCTACATTCGTGTGAGACCCGAAGGCCCCAACACTCGATCCATTAAAGGATCCGTACCAGTGTGCCCAATGGGGTTAACGAACTCCATTGGCGCTAACTTTAATCCACTATTTCTCACTCACCGGAAATCGGATTAGAGAAAGTGAATATACTATATTTATCTACGTAAAATGTAGATCGGCGCTATATCATTTAATTTCATAAAATTAAATATCTCGTCACATTTATTGTTTGGTCAAAATCCATTGACCTGGCATATTTAATCCATGATTTTTACAATCCTCCACATGAGTGGAAATAGCCGAATGCATATGCATGCAGACACAAGCTCAACCCTCGAGAGGTATATAAGCATAAGGATAGGTAGTTGTTGGCTTTGAACCTTCCATAGTCGACACCATCGGATACACAGACGGCTTAGTAGTGCGATGCTTTGAACTAATCCCCCACGGTGTGCACCGAGACAATGGTGTTAACGCTTAAACACCTCAACCTCATCCGTTCTCACGTTTTGTGTCAATTGCGGTCTTGGACACCACTTTGGATTCATAAGTGTGTTTTATGAAGCGACCACACTTCGCACTTACATAGGTGATTCTTAGTCAAGTACCTTGCCATACTTGGTCTTTTTGAGAACTACATCTCTTTGAGATCCTTAAGAACCATTAAAAGCCATAGACTTAACCTTTACCACTAGGCAAGTTCTTCAACACTCTATTGCTCTTCTAGAGAATAGATATAGTTGAGTGTTTCTCATGAACTCTCATAGCTTAGTTGTCCCTTTGAACCAAGTTCTTGGGATCTCCAGTCATCATGGTTGGGTTACCACTATGATAATTCTTTAGTTTGTGGATTTCAAACCCATTCCCTCTAGCAACTTATTCATCTGATCACGGTTTAACCCTTTGGTTAGCGGATCCGCTAGATTATCTATTGACTTCACATAGTCAATTGTAATCACCCCTGTTGTGATCAAATGTCTCACAGTGTTATGTCGTCGACATATATGTCGAGACTTACCGTTATAGAAACCATTGTTTGCCCTTCCAATAGCCGCTTGGCTATCGCAGTGGATCAGCACTGGTGGCACTGGCTTAGACCAACATGGAATATCTTCAAGGAAGTTCTTAAGCCACTCAGCTTCCTCACCCACCTTATCTAAGATGGATAGCGCCCGGGAGTGGGTATCATCGTCGGAATCGACGAAGTATTGACCGGTCCAATGGTCGCCATGGTGGAGGGAATGGCAGCGGCGGAGGTGTAACACCCCTTACCCGGTAGGTAAACCCACCGAATACGTGATGTCACGTTTCAGTATCGACAACCCGTATTGAAATTTTCGTATTTTCTTTTTAGCTTAAAAAGCACAATTAAAATCTATTACATTTAAAAACTTAATATTTATCCAGCAGAAGATCAAAGATCGAACTATTATACAACATGCCACGACTTTTAACCATGTTGACCACCAGTGACCCGCCAAAAATTGCAAAGCTACGCAACCACACTGACATACTATCAACTCTAACCTGCAGGGGGTAAAAGAAGATAGGAGTGAGCTTTCCACAGCTCAGTAGATATAATCAATTATCTAATCTAAACTATATTGAGACTTTTACATTATATATCTTTTACTTATAAACATTCATTCTTAGCACTTCCCACTTTCATAATTTACTATAATAATCTTTTACTCATCAACACATATTAATTTCCGTATCACCTTCCACATGTTGTCATTTCTTAAGACATCATATATCATCATTCTTTTATTGTATTACCATATATCACTTTATTACAATATCTATACGTTCACCGTGTTTTCCAGATAATATCTCATATTAATACTATCGAATTGTACCATAATTCTTCATATACTTACTTACAAAATACATGTTTCCATATAATTCCTTAATTTATCCAATTAGCTAATTATCATTTATTCACACTTATTCTTATCTTATAAGCATATTACATCCCATAATATGTCATACGTCCTATTTCCATATCCAAAGTCATTCAGTCATTTATAACTTTGTGTCACATTCTTATCCACACACCAACGCAGACAAATCGCAAACGTTAACCCATTTTAAACACATATAACGATCACCAAAGTACACATTTACCGAAATACATATAATCAGAAATAATATACAACCTATATCATAAACAATTTCATATCCATATACATATGCCTCTCTATTCCTTTTTATTATTCTGTGACGGATCTAGCCTGGTATCTGCCCGGGATTTCCAATATGATTGACCCGAAGGTCCCAATATGATTTGACCCGAAGGTCCCATTGTGATTTGACCCGAAGGTCCCAATATGATTTGACCCGAAGGTCCCATTGTGATTTGACCCGAAGGTCCCATTGTGATTTGAGATCCAGGGCAAGACCGTCACAGATCCTCTTTAGTCGAATGATTCATATAATTCCAATATCATATGCAAAACATATCAATTTCATCAATCACGTATACATACCTTATCCTACCAAATAATTCGAATATAACATATAAAACATATCTTTTGCACCAATCACATATCCATATCGTATTCCACCATCAATATCAAATAACGCAAAACCATATTTAGTTCACACCATATAACCCAAATATTCATCACAATATGTAAAATTAAAAGTGTGATTCATACACATTCAACACATATTATCACATTTCACACCAAATTATTTCTATCATCGTCATATAATTATATTTATACCATTTCTTTGTAGAACTTTCATATCAGGTTTATAAATATCATAATAATTCCATTTGTGTCTTCTAATGACATATATATAATTATCACATAGAATAACATATTATTATTCAATTAGTTCGCATAGTTAAACCAGAAGTAAAGTTCATAGTAAGGATATCCTACCTCTTAGGCTTATGAACATAAGCATATTTCACCTTGATACTTCTCTACCTTCTAGGTTCACTCCTTTGTCTCCAAAACGCACTATAGGTTCCTTCGCCTGGATATGAATGATAATCTAACTGCACTTTTGATTCCATTTTCCATATATAAACACCGATCCTCATCTTTTTCCTCTTGACTCCGTTTCCTAAATATTTCTCCCTCTACCGCTCTTTATATATATTTTTTATTGTTTTCTTCTCTATCTCCATCTCCTCCTTCCTATGAGATATACTTATATCCTATATATATATATCCAATTTAATAATTGTGATGTACTTTAAATAATAGCTACATTGTGTACACGTAGTAATTATATAGTGTACATACATAGATATTCTATAAAACATACATAGAAATTGGGTGACTAACCTATTCCATGCAATTACACGTGTATACACTGATATACATATACGAGCATATAACATATTTTATTATATTAAATTAATTCTATCTCACCACATATTTGCATGCACAAAATTAATACTTCCATACACACTATCTCGTTTATTACATATGCACATATGACTACTATTTAATATTTAAGATAGCACATATACATATAATATATAATAGTATTTATTTGTAATTACTTTAAAGGGTCTAAATCTCAGATAATTAATTATATTGACTATTCTAAGATTATCAGATACTATATTACTTTTGTAAATACTTTGCATTACTTTTATAATACTCATATACACAATAATTTCAGATTTTTCAGATTAGGGATGTTACAATTCTTCCCCCCTTAAAAGAATTTTGTCCTCGAAATTTCACTTGATTTAAATAGCTATAAACATTTATCGTATCATATCATCTAATCTCATATTATCTTTTAATTTCGCACAACCTTCATATTTTCATATAACATCATTCAATCTCTTATAATCACATGTAACTTTATCCAATCTTACTTTGACTTCCCGGGACTTACCGAAGTCACAATCCTATGCCACTTCATAAAATTTATAGAATATAATAGGAAAAGTGCACAACTTGATAATAGCATATCACACAAATTATTGTGAGTTAATTCAAAGAATATATCACAATCTTAACACAGCCACATAATAATATTATTATTATTATTATTATCTTTTATCAGTCATTTAGTACGTCATGCTTTCTATCTTATCACAACCATTTATTCACATCATAGTTACATACATTTCTCTGAATTGTATCACATACTTTTATTTTAGGTCGCCTTGCACTACATATCACTTCCATTATACTTATTTTCGCTTATTACCTTTTTTTTATCAAACCAACAAATCACAACAAAGTTCAAATATCAAGTCAGTATTCATAAACAACCACATTTATTTTCAAATTTCATCATATATTGGTCATCAATACATTTCACATTCTTTCAACACACATATGATTCATTGGATTTCATACTTTCAAGCATAGTACCCTTTTTCCTCATATCGCTCAATTTCAAGCTCATATATTTATTTCATTTAAAACTCACATTTTTAGACATATCATTTCATATATATTATAGATCACTTAGAGCACCCATTTTCATTTTCCATTTCATTTCTAAATCCTCATTTCAATTTCCATATTCGCTTAGCTTGTCTTCGAGCGCACACATAGTTCTTACGGAGTTCACATTCTAATCTGATCACATTTTGTATCACATATCTTATATCATGTGCTTATATCTTTATCGCATCACATCACATCACATCATATTTCCTATTGCCCAATTCCGAGCACACATATACTCTATACAGAATTCATACTTCCATTCACATCACATAGCTCGATCTCGAGCGCATATATAACCCATTCAAGGGCACACAGATTCAGATCCCATCATTTATTTCTCATTTTCCCTATAACCAACAAGTGCCCATAATCCAATAGTAGGCAATATCAATCACAGAACATGTCAACAGTCATCAGTATTCACACAATCATCAAGTATTCCACATGATATCCACACATCACATCAATATCACATATCACATCCATATCCCCATTACGTGCTCAACTGTTTAATTTCAGCATTTACAAAACATCCCAACATCAGTTACAACTACAACAGAAACTACTAATCGTATCGTACAGCAAACCAATCGTATCATAAAGCTGCCAAATTGCATCGTATAATACCATACAGAACTCCAGCATAACATATATCATCTCAATCACATCATATAGCCCCACTTGAGGTCCGATCGAATCCTTCTATCACACCGTATATCGCGTATCATATCTCCGATCACATCATATTTCATATATTAACACTCATTTCCTACAATTCTCAACATAGCATGCCAACATCTTATTTTGACATATTATCGAATAATACAATTGAAGCAAATCTCATTTCTTTCATTAGGACACACTTTTCATCACTATTTTCAGACACACCCTCCCTGCACTTTTTAAGTCTTTTACACAAATTAATGTTACCGAGAGTCAAGCTATATGAGGTGGCCAGTCTCATATAACATCTTTCTCGGTCACACGGGAAACTATGTCCCGTACTTTGCTAACTTCTTTCCACTTTATACATAGGCAGGTGCATCGAGTCACTGGTACTAACAGACATTTACTCCTATGTGGCATGTTTCTACACACTTTACTAAATCACTTCTCTCCAGAACCGCCTAAACCTTTGCTCTGATACCAACATGTAACACCTCTTACCCGGTAGGTAAACCCACCGAATACGTGATGTCACGTTTCAGTATCGACAACCCGTACTGAAATTTTCGTATTTTCTTTTTAGCTTAAAAAGCACAATTAAAATCTATTACATTTAAAAACTTAATATTTATCCAGCAGAAGATCAAAGATCGAACTATTATACAACATGCCACGACTTTTAACCATGTTGACCACCAGTGACCCGCCAAAAATTGCAAAGCTGCCCAACCACACTGACATACTATCAACTCTAACCTGCAGGGGGGTAAAAGAAGATAGGAGTGAGCTTTCCACAGCTCAGTAGATATATCCAAACTATGAAAATCAATTATCTCATCTAAACTATATTGAGACTTTTACATTATATATCTTTTACTTATAAACATTCATTCTTAGCACTTCCCACTTTCATAATTTACTATATTAATCTTTTACTCATCAACACATATTAATTTCCGTATCACCTTCCACATGTTGTCATTTCTTAAGACATCATATATCATCATTCTTTTATTGTATTACCATATATGTCACGACCGCATTTTCTAAGGATAGAAAACACGGTTGATCGCGACTAGGGGAGGGTTAAAGAAGCGGGGAAGAAAGGGGAAAAAAAGGGGAAAAACATCAAAACTCGACCATAGCTCCAAACAAATGGGAATAACTCGAAATAAAATCAGAGTTTTGAACAAAACAGACTTGAGTCTTTTAAGATGCACAACGGAAGCAAATGAACGCGGTTCCCTGTATGAAGACATGAACCTCCGAGAGTCAAAATCTGACTGAATTAAATGTCTTGTCTCAATAGCACTTCCTCCACCACTTCGCTGCTCAACCTGCACATTTAGAAATATATGCAGGGCTGAGTACAAAAAGTACTCAGTGAACACATTGCCGAAAATTACACATATACATTTGAAAATATTGTCAAGCCATCATCACAGTAACACTCGGGGTGTTGTTGAAAAGACCCGAGCTTACTAAACATATCACATTGGGCCCTTTTTCCTGTACTTAGCCATATCTGATCACATTGTGCCGTCGAGATGGTGTTCTCGCACGGTCACCTTCTCTGCCCATCATGTCAGAGGTATCCTTGTGCCGGGAAGGTGGCCACCTTCCTCGGTCACCTGCTCTGCCCAACATGACAGAGGTAGCTTGTGTACACTAGTCCGAGCGGGGACACCACCCTCACTGGGACCCGAATTCGACTTATATCATCATTCATAATTCCTTTGGCCTTAGCCAAACAGATAGGCATCATACAAAAACATTTATGGCAAGGCAACATCTTTAAGAAACACGAACATGTGTTCGTGTTTTCATAAAATACGATTTGTATTTTTTTAGTATAAGAAAGCTCACCTCGTTCGCTTAAAACTCCTTAATTTGAATCTTTCGTTCCGACTCCACCCTTAACTCACGGAGATAGCCTTCTGAAAACAAACAATGTACTTAATAGAAATTCACATACTTATAGAAATGCATGCCCCTACTCTATTTCTTTTATCATTTGCTCACCGTTAGAAAATTTTAGAAACTTGCATATTAATTAAATTGGGAAATTTAATTAATAGCACTTCTTTATTATACTTAATTATTTCTGTGACTTGAGAACATCGTCTCCCTCTTTCTTTCCATTTCCTTAGCGGCCGCCTGAGGCGTCGCGGGGCGATGCCGGTCGGCCGCTTACGCGCATAATTCCTCCGTTAGCTCCTCGTATTTTCCACCATAATGTCGAATTAGTTCCCAAATAATATAAGCGCGTAACCGAATTATCACAAGTATTTCCCCTCGCAATTATATTTATTTTGAAACTTGGGGTAAATTATTCATACTTCAAAATTATTTCGGAATTTAATTAAATAATTCCTAAAAAATTATTCAATCCGATGATTAACTTATCGTAATAATTTCCCACAGTGTTTATATTTATTTCGGCCTTGGAAATATTCTAAAATTAATTATACAATTCCCCATATTTAATTCAATTATCAACCCAATGATTTATTTACAAAACCAAATTCTCCACCTTATCTCTCAAATTAATATTCTAAAGCCCCAAAATAATTTAAGTGGAGCCCAACTTAAATAGATCATCCAATTAATTTATTAAGCCCAGAAATTAATTAAATCCGAAAATGGGCCTCACACTCACTATGTATCGCAGCCCCAAGACAATTTGAAGGGAAATGGACTCGAATTTATTTCGCAAAGCCTATTCTAATTATATTCATGGCCCAAAACCTTTAATTCATTAGCCCAAGTTAAAACTAGCCCAAATTAAGAAATCCTAAGTTAAAACCTAAGTCTTTCTTCTTCCTCCCTCATTCAACAAAATGCACAGCCTCTCTCCCTCTCTTCTCTCCCTCTCTCCCTCTTCTCTCTTCCTTACGCCGCCGCCGCCCCCCCCTCTCTCTCGCCACCGCACCGCCGCCGTTGCTACCGCGGATCCGCCACCGCCGTCATGCAGAGGCAGCGGCTTCGCATCCCTCCTCCGGCAGTACGGTTGTCTCCGTACAACAGTAGATCGGTGCTCCCTTCCTCCTCATCCCTCTCTCTTCTCTCCCCTCTTCACCGTCGCGCCACCATCGCCGCCGTCGCGGAGGATCTCCCCCTCTCCAGCCGCCGACGCCGATATCCGAGAGGTAAGGAATGATATTTATTATTCTTCTTGTTAACTACTCCATCCTATATCTTCTAAGTTCCAACCTTTATTTAAAAAAAAACTGTGTTCTTTGGTGATGGGGCAGCAGCTTTTTGTGTAAGTTAAATCTCTGTGTTCGAAATTGTTATTTCTATAATCTTTGCTATAATTGTAAACTACTAGATTTTTGGCAGATTCTAATGTAATTTGTTGGGGGTGGCAGATTCATCTTTTAAGATAAGTTCATATCATTAATTGAGAAACTGCCATTTATGTCATAGCAACTATGTTCTTGATTGGTTATATTACCTACTTGCAACATATTGAATATTGTAGCTATGTTCTTCAAGACTAAGTTTGTCTACATGTACGGTTTTAATATGTGGATAACTGAGTTGTGGTACTTACTTTTGTTTAATTGTGAAAATGAGTTGCTGAATTTGCTTTCTCCTCTTGCTTCAGCTTTGTTGGAAGAATGATTGTGGAGTAAATGTTTATGTGGAGTTTGTGAAGAGAATTTAGGACATGCTGATGGTGATGTGTTATAGTGAAGAAAGTAATTTATATAGGAGTACATGTACATAAAAGAAAGTGGCGTATATAAGAAAGTGAAGAAAGTGATTTGTATATAAGATGCAAGCGGATACATGTATCTCCTAATAATATTGTTTGTCAGTAATGATATCAATTGTGTCAGAGGGTATGATTTCTTCTGCAATCTATTAATGTAGTACTTAATGCTTTGTCTGAAAAATATCGGCCCTCTTTTTTTTTTTAATTTTTTTTATTTATTAAAATAATTATTTGAGTATTTGTTCACTTAATTTGGTGTAGGTATAATCGGTTCAAGTTCGTGGCCGTCCGTGCTGAAGTACCCGATTTTCTTAGAACGCATGATGTATAGATTAAATTTTGTTGGACTTTTTGGTTGGATGTATCGGACATTAAAATTTTAAATTTTGAGATCTTATTTATTTATTTATTTAAATTTATTGTATTCATATAGGTGTAATATATTTACGTGTTCTATTCACTTTCCTATCGTCAAACAAACAACAACAACAATCTATCGTGGCTCGGATTTAATCGCACAAAAGTTACTTATTTAGATAATTGAGCTATTAATATTGATTATAATAATATCGGCTTAGCGGGTCGTTGCAATATATCACTTTATTACAACATCTATACGTTCACCGTGTTTTCCAGATAATATCTTATATCAATACAATCACATTGTACCATAATTCTTCATATACTTACTTACAAAATACATGTTTCCATATAATTCCTTAATTTATCCAATTAGCTAATTATCATTTATTCACACTTATTCTTATCTTATAAGCATATTACTTCCCATAATATGTCATACGTCCTATTTCCATATCCAAAGTCATTCAGTCATTTATAACTTTGTGTCATACCACCACAATCCATCTCAATTCAAGCTAAAGAGGCATTAAATCAAGACTATAGAATTATCACTAAAGATGCACCTAAAGTAATAAATTCATTCAATTAAATAAGTAGTAATAACGAACATGAGATAAAAACGAGCATAGAATAAATCACGAAATCAAAATGTCATACTACGTGTTTGGAGCAACACAAGATTCTTAGCCTAACATAATTAAACCAAGAACAATGATAAATGGAGATAAAACCCTAGAAATCATGGAGTAAATTTGGAGCAGATGATGACTGGAATTTTCTCCGTTCTCTTCTCTCTTTCTCACGCTGAATTCGTCTGAGATCCTCCCTTCAATTGCTCAATGGAATTCTATGTATTTCTCTCTGTTTCGTATGGTCAAAAGTGGCGTCTGCTTTTTCTCCATCCCTTTTTATATTCTTCTTTCCTCATTTTTCCAAATAGGTCACGCCCCTTTCTTTCTCATAAACATTGGGCTTCTTTTATTTTTTCACATAATAGTTGATAAGGCCCACTTATATAACTTGCCAACAAATATGGCTGCTCCACGTTTATAGTTGCTGACCAAAACAACTAAATCTCAAATTAGATTTTGTGCAACACATATAGCTCCAATTTACATATATCAACTGATTTAAAAAATAATAAAACATTAATGATAAATTGATATATGAGTTAATATAAAAATTAGGAGAAATCTTGGAATAAAATTAGCATTATTTGATTTACATCAACACTTGATGACGAGCTAAACACAATGCACTGCTGTTGTCACAGTGCACTGTTATTGCCTTTTGATGAACCTCAAACTCAGCTGACATTCCCTTGATCCAGCAACTCTCCTTGACAGCTGAAGTTAGTGCTATATACTCGGCCTCTGTAGTTGAGAGAGCCACTACACTTTGTAGAGAAGACTTCCAACTAACAGCCGAGCCAAACATAGTAAAGACATAGCCAGTTTGGGACTTCCGGTTGTCTAGGTTGGCTGCATAATCAGCATCACAGAAGCCTTGTACTGCTTCTCCTTCAGCCTTATCCCACCTTTTGTACATAATTCCAAACTTCTCTGTTCCTTTCAGATACCTAAGAGCCCATTTCAGAGCATTCCAATGCTCTTTCCCAAATGCAGACATGTACCTGCTTGTCACACTCACAGCATGTGAGATATCTGGTCTGGTGCACAGCATTGCATACATGAGGCTGCCAATGATATTTCCATAAGGGATACTCTCCAATTCCTTAGCTTCTTGTTGGTTGTTGGATGCCTGAGCTTTGCACAGCTTGAAGTATTGAGCAATAGGTGTTGCAGCAGGTTTTGCAGCAGGTTTTGCATTGCTTATGTTGAACCTCTTCAACACCTTTTCTACATAATCTTCTTGAGATAACCACAGAGTCTTCCCTTTTCTATCTCTGAATATATCCATGCCCAAGATCCTCTTTGCATCTCCAAGATCTTTCATCTCAAAGCTTCTGTTCAGGCCATCTTTCACCAGCTGCACTTCCTCTTTGGATGGGCCTGCTATTAGGATATCATCTACATAGATCAGTAGATAGGCCACAGGAGTTCCATTCTTTTTCTTAATGTACACACAATCATCATATCTTGATCTAGTGAAGCCACTATCAGACATATGTGCATCAAACTTCTTATTCCACTGCCTTGGACTTTGCTTGAGTCCATAAAGACTCTTTTTCAACAAGCAGACCTTGTTCTCATCTCATTTCTTCACATACCCCTCAGGCTGATGCATGTAGATAGATTCGTCAAGGTCTCCATGTAGGAAAGCAGTCTTTACATCAAGTTGCTGCATTTCCCAATTTCTTTGATTCACAACTGACAGCAGAATCCTTATAGATGCATGCTTGACTACTGGAGCAAACACTTCGTTGTAGTCAACTCCCTCTTCCTGAGTAAATCCCCTAGCTACAAGCCGAGCCTTGTATCTGATGCTCTCAGTGCCCACTGACTCCACCTTCTTTTTGTAAAGCCATTTACAGCTAACCAATCTCATAAGCTCAGTTTTCTCCACCAAAATCCAAGTCTTGTTTTTGATTAGTGAGTCTATCTCATCATTCATAGCTTTGATCCATTTCTTGCTTTCACTACTAGCAATAGCTTGGCTGTAGGTAGCAGGTTCTGAACACTCCAGCTTCTCAGCAGTACACAAGGCATATGAGATAATATCAGCCTCTGCATATCTTGCTGGTGGCCTCCTATTCACTCTTCTAATTCGATCTCTTGCTAGCTGATAGTCACTGAGATCATCTGCTTGAGTGGCATCTTCATCTGTATCTGTATCAGATCCAACCTCTATTGGCACTGAACCTGATTGGCTGTCAGTAGCTGCAACAGGTTCCAGAAACTTGTCAAGAGACTCCACCTCAACTTGAGTAGACTCTTTCTCTTTTCCCTCATCTGATCTTTCCAGATACGGCATGATGTGCTCAACAAAGGTTACATCTCTACTAATGATAACTTTCTGCTTTCTCTTATCAACATGCCACAGCCTATAGCCCTTGACTCCTCTCTGATAGCCGAGCATGACACACTTCAAAGCTCTAGCATCTAACTTGCCTTGCTTGATGTGGGCAAAGCATTTGCAGCCAAATGTTCTGATTCTTGTATAATCTGGTTGGTGTCCATACCACCTGAAATCTGGTGTATCTCCTTTCAAGCTAGTAGAAGGGCACTTATTTATCAGATATGCAGCAGTAGCAACAGCTTCCCCCCAGAATTTCTTGCCCATACCAGAGCCAAACAACATACACCTCACCCTCTCCATGAGTGTTCTATTCATGCGTTCTGCTACTCCATTTTACTGTGGAGTACCCGGGACTGTTCTATGCCGCTTGATACCATTCTCCTTACAATATTCATCAAATTCCCTTGACAGATACTCCAGCCCGTTATCTGTCCTCAAGCATCTCAGCTTGGTGCCCTTCTCAGCCTCAACTTCTTTGCACCAATATTTGAACTTCAGAAATGCCTCTGACTTTTCCTTCAAGATGTAGATCCACACCTTTCTGCTATAATCATCAATTATAGTCATGTAATACCTTCCACCACCAAGAGTTTTCACTGGTGCTGGACCCCACAAATCTGAGTGTGCATACTCAAGAGGTGAGGAAGAGTGATGAGTACCCGTAGGGAATGAAGTCCTTTTTGCCTTGCCAAGCACACACTGCTCACATGGCTCAAGTTTGGAGCTGACATCTCCTGGGATCAGCCCTGACTTCACCAGCTTCTTGATACTTCCTTCAGCTGGATGTCCTAGCCTCTCATGCCATAGCCTCAGATCATCAGTTACCACTGAATTTGAATCCCCAGTAACAGCCTCTGCCATCAAATAATAGAGACTATTCTTTCTTTCAGCCACCATGACAACTTGACTCCCCTTCCTAACCTCCATTCTCCCATTGGATGAACTAAAGGTGAACCCCTTCTTCTCCAACAATCCCAGAGACACTAGGTTTCTTTTTACCTCGGGTATATACCATACATCACTCAGCATCTTCACAGAACCATCATGCATTTTCAGCTTCACCATTTCAATCCCTCTCACATTACAGATATGATTATTTCCCAACAAGACAGAACCAGCAGCATCTTTCAACTCATGAAACCAAGATTTATTTGGACACATATGAAAGCTACAACCAGAATCCATAATCCACACCCCACTCAAACCATTCTCCATCACATTAAGAATCTCTGGTGTAGTACAATCTTCAATGCAATCAGAGGAGGGATGAGGTTTACCTGATTCGGCCTGCTTCCTTTTCCACACATAGCAATCTTTCTTGATGTGTCCGGGCTTCTTGCACCAGTAGCACGATCTGGTCTCTTTTTGAGCTGGTACAGGAGACTTGCCTCCATCTGGTTTCTTGTTGAACTTTGGCTTCTTGAATTTCTTCACAAGCAGACTCTCAGGTACAGCCTCCGAAGACTTAGCTGAACCATTCTAGAGCTCTCCTGACCGCAAGGCTGATTAAACCTCAATGAGGGTAATAGTTTTCTCCCTCCCATACACCATGGCATCTCTAAGGTGATCATAACTCCTCGGCAAGGTATTCAGTAGCATGATTGCCTTATCTTCATCATTGATTTGAACATCGATGTTCTCCAAATCATCCACAGCCTTGTTGAATTCTTCCAATTACTCACTGATTCATCGATCCTCCAAGAACTTGTATGAATACAGTCTCTGCTTCATACACAGGCGATTGGCTAGAGACTTGGTCATATACAAGCTCTCTAACTTTTCCAAGACCCCAGCCGCTGTTGTTTCCTTTGAGACTTCCCTCAATACCTTATCTCCAAGGCAAAGGATAACCACGCTATGCGCCTTAGCGTGGATCTCAGCGAGCTTGATCTTCGCCTTTTCATCCGGTACTTCTCCAGCCTTCTGATCTGCGGCTCTATCCTCCAAAGCTGCAGAAAAACCCTGCTGAATCAGTAGCGCTCTGATCTTCAAGCGCCATAACCCGAAATCATTTTTTCCGTGAATTTCTCGGCCTCCAATCGCGCAGCCATCTTGTAATCGATCTCACTCAATTCGCGTTCCCACAGACGGCGCTAATTGTTAATAATCGAAGGTGTTTTGATTGAACGAGAGTGACAAGAGTGAGCTTAGACTTGAAGAAGAAAGCTTGAAGAAAACGTGTGAATCTTATTCAATGTGAGAGAGCAAAAGTTGTTTTAGCAACTACTTGATTCTACACTTATATTCCTTCAACTAGCACCCTAAAACGGCTAACAGAATCAAGAAGAAGAAGAAGAAGAAGAAGAAGAAGAAGAAGAAGAAGAAGAAGAAGAAGAAGAAGAACGCTCCTAACTGATTCTAACGGCTAGTTCAAGAAGTTTGAACTGGGCCTTCTCATCTCTTCCACTCTTGGGCTGACTTGATAAATGGGCTGGGCTGCTTTATGCATTATACTTCACAGAAATTTACACATGTTTTATTTTATTAATGGACAAAATGTTAGGAAACAATGATTTAAATTTGTATACTGGAAATAAAATTGTTACAAGACGTCAAAATAATGAGTTTTAACTTTTAGAAAATGAATAGTCATGTCTCACAACTAAGAAATTTCATTTTTTTATGCACAACCCTCCCATTCGTTGGATGATAACAAGTAGATAATAAGTATATATACTACTAGTATTTTACAATTTAAAATTGAAAACATTGGTTAACAAAAAAATAATTTGACGTGCACGACTATTACTATTTCGTTGGATTACATATAACATTAGGAAATTAAGTATATATACGAGGTAGTCGTTTTTATAATTTAGAATTTTAATAATTATTTAACACTAATAAAATTGTTTGATGCGAATGACTGTATATATATACATGTAGTCGTTTTTATGACTTTGAATTTTAATACGGATAAAACAATTTGCGATGAATATTATCCTTTCATTAGAGGATAACAAGAAAAAATTAAGTATAATATTTAATACATGTGGTCATTTTTATGACTATGAGTTCTAATAATTATTTAACACAAATATTTGACTAGGAATTTTAATAATTATTCAAATATAATTTGATGCGGATGACTACTAGTATTTCGTTGGATGATAACAATTAAAAATTAAATATATATCTATGTACGTATATATTCTAGTACTAGTTTTTTGCAATTTAGAACTTTAACGATTATTTAACAACAAAATAATTATATATATATATATATATATATATATATGTGTGTACGTATATATACTAGTTTCTTGCAATTTAGAACTTTTGCAATTATTCAATAAATAAATAAATTGGATGCGAATGAATATTACTATTTCGTAGGATGATAACACTTAGAAATTAAATATGTATATACATGTACTCGTTTTCATGACTAGGAATGTTAATAATTATTTAATATTAATAAAATAATTTGATGCTAATGACTATTACTACTTCGTTGGATGATAATAATTTAAAATTAACTATATATTTACGTACCTATATATGCTATAGTTTTTTTTTACGATTTAGAACTTTAACGATGATAACACTTAGAAATTATTCATACATGTAGTCGTTATTATAATTAGAATTTAATAATTATTTAATACTAATAAAATAATTTGATACGAATTTTGGTGGATGATAACATTGAGAAACTAAGTAAACATGCATGCAGTTGTTTTTATAAATTAAAATATATAAGAATTATTTTAATATTAATAAAATAATAGATGTGAATGACTTTGATGATTGAATTCAAATGTTAATGTTGCGATATGAATTTGCTAATGAAGAGTAGTAATTTTGATTGATGTATGTTTAGATAAAAGAGTAGTAATTTGATATGAGTTGACTTTCCTTTTATAATAAATTGATACACATATATTTATTTAATTTTTGTTTTATGTAAAATAAGGATATATTAGTCCATATTGAAATTATGTTTATGGCAAAGTGACATAGGATATTATGGCATGGAGACATTATGTCTCTAAATCACTACCTTTTTTTAATTATTTTTACGTATTTAAGTTATTATTTTTTATTACACATATGTTAGTAGTATTTGTTAATTTTTCATAGATACATAATTTAAAAGTTGTTTATTAAATGTAGAGGTGAAAATGGTTGAGTTGTTGGTGTGTTGACACAATGGTTTTACCAAAAAAAGAAAATGAAAGGAGCGGGAATGTAGAGATGTGAAGCAACAGCTGAAATTAGGCATATATAAAGAGAAGATGTGGCATCTAAGACCGAGCTAGAGTCTCCCTCTCATCTCCTCTTTTTTGAGGTTATATTTTTGCATGGGAGGCACAGACATCTATCATTAATCCTTTCGTGTGAAAACAACCTTTGTTTTTGCAGGGAAGATTATAGAGAAGAGTATTGCATGCTCTTGATCTTTCTTCCCCAACCGACCTCTCCTCGTTTCTTTCAAGATAATATCCATGGGCGCCATCAATATTCAAGATGTCGACCTTGTAAGTACCTCCACACATATATATAGATATATTTTTAAAAAAAAATCTTTTACTCATAACCTCAAAAACAGGTGAAAATTCCCATTGATGAAGTTTTCGGGCACCTGAAATGTTCGAGGGAGGGTTTGACGTCTGCAGAAGCTGCAAAGAGGCTTGAAGCTTTTGGCGCCAATAAGCTTGAGGAGAAGAATGAAAGCAAACTTTTCAAGTTTTTGGGATTCATGTGGAATCCTCTTTCATGGGTTATGGAGTGTGCTGCTATAATGGCCATTATATTGGCAAATGGAGGGGTATTACTAATTATCCCTTTTCTTATTGTGTCATTCTTGAACATTCCTCACTATTTCACAAAACAATATGACATTTTTCAATTCATTTTATGTTATGCTCATGTTATCATAGAAGATGAAACCCTATTGTTGTCACATCACGTGTTTTTTAAGGATTTGGGTCCCTGCTGTGGCTGAATGCACTGTGTTGTTGCTCGCACTCGTTTTTTAAACAATGAATGTTATTTGATTGATTTAGGGAAAACCTCCGGACTGGCCGGATTTCGTTGGCATCACGGTGCTGCTAATTATCAACTCCACGATTAGTTTCATCGAAGAAAACAGTGCCGGAAACGCTGCAGCCGCCCTCATGGCCGGCCTTGCTCCCAAAACCAAGGTAGTACTACATTTTATTCATCACATCTAATTTATTGGTTCCTGATATAACAATATGTATATGATGATGGAAAAAAAAAAGGTATTAAGAGATGGAAAATGGAGTGAGGAGGAGGCATCCATTCTAGTTCCCGGAGACCTGATCAGCGTCAAGCTCGGCGATATCATCCCGGCCGACGCTCGTCTCTTGGAAGGTGACCCTCTCAAGATTGATCAGTCAGCTCTCACCGGCGAGTCCCTGCCTGTCACCAAGAATCCCGGCGATCAGGTCTACTCCGGCTCCACCTGCAAGCAAGGCGAAATCGAGGCCGTGGTTATTGCCACCGGCATCAACTCCTTCTTCGGCAAGGCCGCGCATCTCGTCGATAGCACCAACAATGTCGGACATTTCCAACAGGTAAATGAAAAATGAATGATTTTTTTACCCAATTCGACAGCTCTCTACTGTGTGCTTGTTGATTAGGTGTTGACTTCGATCGGCAACTTCTGCATCTGCTCGATTGGTTTGGGAATGCTGATCGAGATCATAGTGATGTACCCTATTCAAAAGAGGGCGTACAGGCAAGGAATCGACAATCTATTGGTGTTGTTGATCGGAGGGATTCCGATCGCCATGCCGACTGTTTTGTCGGTTACAATGGCGATCGGGTCCCACCGGCTGTCTGAGCAAGGGGCCATCACGAAGAGGATGACCGCGATCGAGGAGATGGCCGGAATGGACGTGCTCTGCAGCGACAAAACCGGAACTCTCACTCTCAACAAGCTCACTGTTGATAAATCTCTAATTGAGGTCTTTCCGGCTGACTTGGATGGCGACGGCCTCCTCTTGCTTGCTGCTCGAGCCTCCAGGGTTGAGAACCAGGACGCAATTGATGCTTGCATTGTTAACATGCTCAAAGATCCTAAAGAGGTAAGCATCCTAATTTGAAATCACAATTGTTGTAGCCTTGTAGCTCCCAATGATATCATTTTTCAGGCAAGGGCTGGCATTACGGAGGTGCATTTCTTTCCCTTCAATCCCGTTGAGAAGCGGACTGCCATCACCTATTACGACTCCAATGGCAACTGGCACCGCTCCAGCAAAGGTGCTCCTGAGCAAGTATACACCAATCATTCAACTTTACTAACACTACTTATATTTTGTATGAGTTTTGTATGAATAATACTACAATTTGCTCTGACAGATTATTGAACTATGTGGACTGAGCGGAGAAGGGTTGTACAAGGCTCAAATGATCATCGAAAACTTTGCGAATCGCGGTCTTCGCTCTCTTGGCGTTGCACGACAAGTAAGCTACTACACCTTATTTATAATTAATAGATAGAAGTAGTAATTAAATTGGATGATGCATATTCAGAGTGTGCCGGAGAGGACGAAAGAAGGCAGGGGCAGAGCTTGGGAGTTTGTAGGGTTGCTCCCATTGTTCGACCCTCCAAGGCACGACAGCGCAGAGACGATCAGAAGAGCTATTCAACTTGGCGTGAGTGTGAAAATGATCACCGGGGATCAGCTAGCCATCGGCAAGGAGACGGGCCGTCGGCTTGGCATGGGCACCAACATGTATCCATCTTCTTCTCTGCTCGGGCACGGAGAGGACGGGTCCTCGATGTCCGTTGATGAGCTCATTGAGAAGGCGGACGGCTTTGCTGGAGTCTTTCCCGGTAATTATCGCCATCATGTACTACTATGACATATAGTATACTAATTAATTAAAACCATTTTGATATCTTTCAAGTAGAGCACAAATATGAAATTGTGAAGAGGCTGCAAGAGAGAAATCACATATGCGGCATGACGGGAGACGGCGTGAACGACGCACCGGCGCTGAAGAAGGCAGATATAGGCATAGCCGTAGCAGATGCAACAGACGCTGCTCGAGGCGCATCGGACATTGTGTTGACGGAGGCAGGGCTGAGCGTGATCGTGAGCGCCGTGCTTACAAGCCGCGCGATCTTCCAAAGGATGAAAAACTACACCATCTACGCCGTCTCCATCACAATCCGCATCGTCCTCGGATTCATGCTCATCGCCCTCATCTGGAAATTCGACTTCTCCCCCTTCATGGTCCTCATCATCGCCCTCCTAAACGACGGCACCATCATGACCATCTCCAAAGACAGAGTCAAGCCTTCCCCTCTCCCCGACTCGTGGAAGCTCAACGAGATCTTCGCCATGGGCATTGTCCTTGGTACCTACATGGCCGCCATGACCGTCGTCTTCTTCTACCTCGCAGCGTACACCAACTTCTTTTCAAACATTTTGGGTGTTAGGTCGATCAGAGGGACGACGGATGAGCTCACTGCTGCACTCTACTTGCAAGTCAGCATCATTAGTCAGGCTCTGATCTTTGTGACGAGGTCACGAAGCTGGTCGTTCGTGGAACGACCGGGCGTCTTGCTAATGAGTGCGTTTCTGGTAGCTCAATTGGTGAGTTAGTCACATTATTTAAGATTTTGGAGATTGATGTTTTGATATTTAATTAAATTTGTTGAGTTTCAGTTAGCAACGGTGGTTGCGGTGTATGCAAATTGGGATTTTGCGAGGATGAAAGGAATCGGATGGGGATGGGCCGGAGCGATTTGGGTGTACAGCATTGTCACCTATTTCCCTCTTGACATACTCAAATTCATCATTCGATTTGCATTGGAAGACGTTAAGGTATCAAAATCTAACATAACAAAATTTGAGCCAATTAGTCATATTGATTTTTGTTTTATTCATTGTTAACGCAGACAACGAAGAAGAAGTACGGTGATGCCGACAAGGACGCACGATGCTCTCTAACCGACCGCCTCTCCGCCTCTGACTTCTGATGACACTTAATACTCCAAAGTTGACGATGGGGTGTCCATTTGGATATTCAATTAATGGTAACAAAATCATAGTTTTCACAAAAATTAAAGTTTATGTTTTGAGGGAAAATGTGATTCTCAAAGAGTACATAAGAATTAGTACTACTATAAATTTGAGTTTTTTGGACTCGTTCATACTTTTATCTATAAAGGTCGCAAATTTCCTTCATGCATCAGTATTTGATGACAGTATTTGTTTTACCATAAAATGTATGGTGACATTTGTTATGGTTTTATTTATTTTTGGGACAATCAGATTCGCCAAGTTTGTATGGTGACATTTGTTATGGTTTTATTTATTTTTGTGACGACCAGATTCGCCAAGTTTACACTTATTATCGTGGGGATATGATATGTTTATACTAACTCCGTCTACTAAAAATAGACAAGGTTATGAATGACACATGTTTTAACGTATAATTAGTAAAGTAAGAGAGATAGAAAAAAGTAAGAGAGAGCGAGGAAAAAGCTAGTGGAATGAGTGTTAGTGGATTGTGAGGTCCACATTTAAAATGATGTGTAGAGTTAGTATTGGTTGAAACTTTTCATTTTTAGACACAGTATAATTTTGGTGGACACCCCAAAATGGTAAAACTAGTCTATTTTTGTGGACAAGGAGAGTAACTGTTATTTAGTTGACATACAAATATCTTCGTGTTAACGTCTATAACATAGATTGTTGACATAGTTGTCAGTTATTAATTTAAGAAAGTCATCAATCTAACATGACCCTATAATTGAGATGTCATTTTAGATGTTGTGTGAAGAGATATCAACGAATGAATATACGAGAGTATGCAACAAAGTACTCACTTCGTCCCTAAAAATTTGTCACATTTCACTTTTACCATTTTTGGTAATGGACCTCACATTCCACTAACTCATTCTCACAAACATTTTATTATAAAACTAAGAGTAAGGCCCAATGTGGTCCCAAACATATGACCGTTTTACGAATTTGGTCCTGAACATTATCTTTTTTATTATTGGGTCCCTCACAAATGAACTTGGACCGGAATCAGTCCATAATTGACGGCGGCGTTAAGAAATAACAGTGATTGCCTTGTAATCCGAATTTGACCAAATTAATTTACTAATTGTAATTAGTTACACCTAATTAAAGTCCTTAATTTATATTAGCAAAAGGTGGAAGCAACATACGGAAAATATATTAAAACTAATACAAAAACTTTTTTCAAAACCAAAAACACAACACTTAGAGCATCCACAATAGCGCCTAGCGCACCGCCTAGCCGAGCGCCGGCGCTAGGCGGTGCGCTAGGCTATCTATTGCAACCGCCTAGCGGATTTCGCGATAAAAAACCGCCTAGCGCTCGACGGTTCCGCGGCGCTAGGCGATCCGCTAGGCGCTATTGCAGCGTCCGGATCGCCCAGCACACCGCCTAGCGCGAATTTTTAAATTTTTTTTTTCCGAAACACTATATATACGCGACTTGCCTGTCATTTTTATTCGCACCACTTGTATTAACGAGTACTCTCTCTATCTTAATTTCTGTACAAGATCAACACCTAGAAATGAGTAACACCGGTGGTAGTGGTGGGAGTGGTGGGGATGCTGAGGAGTACGAGCGTATAATGAACGAAGCGCTAGAGGCCTATACGAACCGTAAGATTGATCAATGGATGCAGAGGGCCTTGCAGCCGGCGGTACCTCGACCTCGACCAGTGGTACACCGCCGAGCGGTGATTGATCGTGATCACGTAGCTGCACATCAGCGCCTATACGAAGACTACTTCGCACAGGAGCCGCGGTTCAACGCCAACCTTTTCAGGCGCCGTTTTAGGATGAGCAGGTCCCTGTTTATGCGTATTGTTAACGGATTGGAGCAACGATATCTGTATTTCCGCTTTAGGCACGATGCGTCTGGCAGACCCGGCCACACTCCTATTCAAAAGTGCACTGCGGCAATCCGGCAGTTGGCCTACGGAGGCGCTGCAGACATGTGGGACGAGTACCTCCACATCGGTGAGACGACTGCCCTGGAGTGTATGAAGTATTTCTGTCAGGGCGTGATTGAAATATTCGGTGATCAGTACCTTCGAAGCCCTACCACCGATGACTGCCGGGATTTGCTGCGGATGCACGGGGAACAGCATGGGTTCCCAGGGATGTTAGGCAGCATAGATTGTATGCATTGGGAGTGGAAGAACTGCCCCGCCGCCTGGAAGGGGATGTACACTACCGGCTACAAGGGAAAGAATCCCACGATGATCCTCGAGGCCGTAGCTGATTACCAGCTGTGGATTTGGCATGCGTATTTTGGGATAGCTGGTTCGAACAACGACCTCAACGTCCTCAACTCGTCGCCACTTTTCAACGAGCAGTGTCAGGGTGTCGGTCCGGCCATCAGTTTTGTCGCCAATGACAACCGATATGATATGGACTACTACTTGGCGGATGGGATATATCCTAGGTGGCCCGTCTTTGTGAAGACAATCTAATGCCCAGGAGATGAGAAGAAGGCCTACTTTGCGGCACGGCAGGAGTCGGCGCGCAAGGACGTGGAACGCGCATTTGGTGTGCTCCAGGCTCGATGGGCGGCAGTTAAGGGGCCAACGCGTTTGTGGCACGTCGACTGCATTGCTGATATAATGTACGCATGTATAATCATGCACAACATGATTGTCGAAGATGAAGGTGGACAACTGACTGATTGGGCCAACGACGATAATGAAGCCGGTCCAAGCCACGGCGTAGCCGCCCCTAACGTACGGAGTGGGGTACCCCACGATGAAGACGGCCGCCTCCAAGCACATGCCGACATGCACCAAACGGAGGCTCATATTCGACTCCAAAAGGATTTAATTGAAGAGTTATGGACGCGGAGGACTGCACGACGTTAGTTTTTTTTTAATTATGTAATTTTTTTTAATTAATGTACTTTTTAAATTTTATTAATATTAGTGAATTTTCTCGTTTTTGTGGCGTAAATTTAATTCCGTATATTGTGTGATTGTTAATTATTTCATTTTGTATATATTTGTTAATAGTGATGTGGATAGTATTATTAATGTTTCCCGTATATGTCTCGTAAATTAAATTCCGTATATTGTGTGATTGTTAATTATGTCATTTTATATAATTGTTATTAGTGATGTAGCTATTGATGTGACTGGGCTATTTATGATGTGGCTAGGCAGTGGCTGGGCTATTTATGATGTGGCAAGAGGATTTTTAGTGCTGATGATGTGGCAGTGGCTAGGCTATGGCTGGGCTATTGCTGGGCTATTCCTATTGTGGATTGCCTTAGGCAAAATAAAAAAAACAACACTTAAAATCACATTCAGAAACAAAAGGAATTTGAAGCATCGCTCATCATCGTTCTTCTTCTCAAGCAAATTTCGCCGAAACCCTACCCTATTCTTCGAAACGGCGCGCAATAGCACGCCGGAAAAAGAGCGAATAAACCCTAGGTCTCGGCTGTACAAACCCTGAATGCGGAGGAGGAAGGCTGTTTCTTCAGGTGATGGTCCTTCGACGGCGACTGTAAATACACCCCAACCCCCGTTGCCTCAAAACCCGCCACAACCCTGCCGCCTCAAAACCCTCTGCAACCCATGCCGCCTCAAAACCCTCTTGTACGAGCTCCGCCTCAAAATCAGCCGCGTTCGACCCGTGAAGGTAAAATTTTTATCTCTGTCAGAAGAGAAGCAATTGAAGGAGTTTCTAGCCTCACATCATTTCAAGGAGGTTCTTTCTTTTATACTTGAATATTTTGACTTATTTCGTCGTAGATTTTAGAATTTGGACAGACCAAATCTATAACTTGCAGATTAAAAGATTTTTCCACTCTCATTTTAAGGTGGATAGAGAGTTGCAAGCATATGTGTTATTGTATGCTTTTCAAGGCCATTGAATTCGTGATGATACCAAATTTTGCAGTGGTGGTTGAACAAGTGAAGAACTAGTTTGTAGGAAGTTTTTAGTAGTGGTGTCGTGACACTTTTTTGGGGGAGATAAATTTATCAGCTTTGTCCTTTAGGCCATCCACAATAGGAATAGCCCAGCAATAGCCCAGTCATAGCCCAGCCACTGCCACATCATCAGCACTAAAAATCCTCCTGCCACATCATCAAAACAAGCAAATAGCCCAGCAATAGCCCAGCCATAGCCCAGCCACATACTATCCACATCATTATTAACAAATATATACAAAATGAAATAATTAAAAATCACACAATATACGGAATTAAATTTACGACACAAAAACGAGAAAATTCACTAATATTAATAAAATATAAAAAGTACATTAATTAAAAAAAATTACATAATTAAAAAAAACTAATGGCGGTCAATCCTCCGTGCCCATAACTCTTCAATTAAATCCTTTTGGAGTCGAATATGAGCCGCCGTTTGGCGCATGTCGGCGTGTGCTTGTAAGAGGCCGGCTTCATCGTGAGGTACCCCACTCCGTACGTTGGGGGCGGCCACGCCGTGGCTTGGACCGGCTTCATTATCGTCGTTGACCCAATTGGTCAGTTCGCCACCTTCATCTTCGACAATCATGTTGTGCATGATAATACATGCGTACATGATATCAGCAATGCATTGGACATCCCACAAACGCGTTGGACCCTTAATTGCCGCCCATCGAGACTGGAGCACACCAAATGCGCGCTCCACGTCCTTGCGCGCCGACTCCTGCCGTGCCGCAAAGTAGACCTTCTTCGCATCTCCTGGGCATCGGATCGTCTTCATAAAGATGGGCCACCTAGGGTATATCCCATCCGCCAAGTAGTAGCCCATATCATGTTGGTTGCCGTTGGCGACAAAACTGATGGCCGGACCGACGCCCTGACACTGCTCGTTGAAAAGTGGCGACGAGTTGAGGACGTTGAGGTCGTTGTTCGAACCAGCTATCCCAAAATACGCGTGCCAAATCCAAAGCCGGTAATCAGCTACGGCCTCCAGGATCATCGTGGGATTCTTTCCCTTGTAGCCGGACGTGTAGAACCCCTTCCAGGCTGCGGGACAGTTCTTCCAGTCCCAATGCATACAATCTATGCTGCCTAACATACCCGGGAACCCATGCTGACTCCCGTGCATCCGCAACAGATCTTGGCAGTCTTCGGGGGTAGGCTTTCGCAGATACTGATCACCGAATACTTCTATCACTCCCAGACAGAAATTCTTCAGACATTGCAAGGCAGTCGTCTCACCGATGTGGAGATACTCGTCCCACATGTCTGCCGCGCCTCCGTAGGCCAACTGCCGGATTGCCGCAGTGCACTTTTGAATAGGTGTGTGGCCGGGTCTGCCAGACGCATCGTGTCTGAAGCGGAAATACAGATATCGAGACTCCAAAGCGTTGACAATACGCATAAACAGGTTCCTGGTCATCCTAAAACGATGCCTAAAAAGGTTGGCGTTGAACCGAGGCTCCTGTGCGAAGTAGTCTTCGTATAGGCGCTGATGTGCAGCTACGTGATCCCGATCAATCACACTGCGGCGGTGGACCACTGGGGGAGGTCGAGGTATCGCCGGCTGCAAGGCCCTTTCCATCCATTGGTTTATCGCGTTGGTCGTATAGGCGTCCAACGCGTCGGCCATTCGACGTTCGTACTCCTCAGCATCCCCTCCGCTACCACCACTACTACCACCAGCATTACTCATTTTGCGTTGTTGATCTTGAACAGAAATTAAGATAGAGAGAGTACTCGTTAAAACAAGTCGTGCGAATGAAAATGACGAACAAAGCGCGTATATATAGTGTTTCGAAAAAAAAATTTATTTTTTCGCGCTAGGCGGTGCTCTGGGCGATCCGGGCGCTGCAATAGCGCCGAACGGACCGCCTAGCCGACCGCCCAGCGCCACATAACCGCCCAGCGCTGCGCGGTTTCTCTCTCCACTCAGCCGCTGGGCGGCTGCAATAGACCGCCCAGCGAACCGCCCAGCGCCGGCGCTCGGCTGGGCGGTCGCTGGGCGCCTATTGTGGATGGTCTTACAGCAGCTGAAATCCCATTTGTTCTTTTTTTCCCACCGTGTAGTTTTGAATAGATTTGAGAGAGAATATTTGATTGAAAAAGAGGCACATTCATCGATTTTTTTCTGAAATAATTAAAAATATTAATTAAACCAGTTAATTTGGTCAAAATCTGCTTAAATGAAGTTGACCGTCTGTTTTAGACGGTTCCGTCGATTTTGGACTGATTCTGGTCCGAGTTCATTTGTGAGAGACCTAATAATAAAAAAGATAATGTTCAGAACCAAATTCGTAAAACGACCATATGTTTAGGACCACATTTGACCTTTACTCTAAAATTAATACTTCATTCGTCCTATAATAGATGTCACCCTTTCTTTTTAGTTTGTCCGACTAAAGATGTCACATTTCTTTTTTTGGAAAAAGTTATCTCTCACATTAATATATATATATATATATATATATATATATATATATATAGGGGGGCGTTATTCTGCTTTTCACGTCTTAGATCCTTTTTCCTTTTTAATATTACGCGTTAGATCTAAGGCATCAACAGATCAGATTGATTCTATAAAACTGGTTCCGTGTTGCATTATAAAAGGTGGTTGTATGCATTACAGGGTTATTATTGACATTTGACGGAAAAGTAACTGCCACATTTTGGTATGTGCGAATAATGCACCACATGGTCACGAGTAATGCATATAATTGACTATATAATGCACAATATGTGAACTGCAATGCATACGAATAAGATGTACCATGTTATGATGTTTGGACACACGTTTCTTGTTTCCCCTAAGGGTTTAATAAGCTTAGGGGCTAGGGTATAGTACGTAGACACGTATGTAATCTTCACATGGTAACGAGTAATGGATATAATTGACTATATAATGCACAATTTGTGAACTGCAATGCATACGAACAAGATGTGTTGTGTTATGATGTTTGACACACGTTTCTTGTTTCCCCTAAGGGTTTAATAAGCTTAGGGGCTAGGGTATAGTACGTACGCATTAATAACAAATTATAAAACGATACGAATAATTCACCAAATTGTCACGAGTAATGGATGTTATTAACTATATAATGCACAATATGTGAACTGCAATGCATACGAATAAAATGTACCATGTTATGATGTTTGACACACGTTTCTTGTTTCCCCTAAGGGTTTAATAAGCTTAGGGGCTAGGGTATAGTACGTAGACATTACTAACAAATTGTTGTTATTGGAATATACGTATGTGCATTATTTGGTTTAGGTAGTGCATTATGTAGCTGTTAATTGTCATTATCTCAGTATATTATGCATTATTAGAGGTATTGTGTATATGGGTTAATCAACGGATTGAAGATTACATACGTGCATTTAGTAATGTCTACGTACTATACCCTAGCCCCTAAGCTTATTAAACCCTTAGGGGAAACAAGAAACGTGTGTCAAACATCATAACATGGTACATCTTATTCGTATGCATTGCAGTTCACATATTGTGCATTATATAGTTAATAACATCCATTACTCGTGACAATTTGGTGAATTATTCGTATCGTTTTATAATTTGTTATTAATGCGTACGTACTATACCCTAGCCCCTAAGCTTATTAAACCCTTAGGGGAAACAAGAAACGTGTGTCAAACATCATAACACAGCACATCTTGTCCGTATGCATTGCAGTTCACAAATTGTGCATTATATAGTCAAATATATCCATTACTCGTTACCATGTGAAGATTACATACATGTCTACGTACTATACCCTAGCCCCTAAGCTTATTACACCCTTAGGGGAAACAAGAAACGTGTGTCAAACATCATAACACAACACATCTTGTTCGTATGCATTGCAGTTCACATATTGTGCATTACATAGGCAATTATATGCATTACTCGTGACCATGTGGTGCATTATTCGTAGCGGTTTCCAGCCATTATTAGATTACTATTGTACCCTCATAATGCACAAAATAGGACAAATAATGCAACACGGGATTAATTACCCAATGTTGATCTTGACCGTCCATTTCTCTAATCTAGTGGCTGATATTAAGAAGGACAAATGAGGAAATATAGGAAAAGAAAATGAATACATCCCTATATATATATATATATATATATATATATATATACTATTTCCTCTCTCTACCTAACACACAAAACAATATCTTCTAAAATCTCATACCATTTTCCAACTATGCCATCTATTATGAGACGAGAGAGTATAAAAAAGTAGGACTTACATGCTACTAACTTTTTTAACTCGCTTTCTATTACTCCCTTCGCCCCGGCTAAGATGACACATTTCTTGGCCGGCACGAGATTTTAGGAGTTATTGGTTAAAGTGCTTAATTGAGAGAGAAAATGTGGGTGTAAGTATTAAAATAGAGAGAGAAAGAAAGATGAATATTTTAATAGGAGTGAGAAAAAGTGGTTAAATGTATTAATTGGAGAGAGAAAGTTTCCAAAAAAGAAAATGAAATGTGTCATTTTAGTTGTGACAAACTGAAAAGCAAAATGTGTCATCTTAAGTGGGACGGAGGAAGTACATTTTTTAAAACTCGTGCCGTGTCAAATGGTGACAAATTATAGGAACGGATGGAGTAATAGAAATGATGAGATCTAAACAAAAATAATAACCCTCGGTCCAAGAAAGATGACTCAATCCTTGGACGACACGAGATTATATGTAATTTTTAATTTTATATGTTGAGTGTTGAGAATAAAATAATAGATAAAATAAAATAGAGATAAAAATATTTGTATTTTTGATAATAAATCATTTTGATTTTGATTGACGCAAAATAAAAAAATATAAAAAATATGATTCATTTTCAATAGAAGAAGGGAGTAGGAGTACTAAGATTTAAAAGATTACATAACAGAGAGAGATGATATTCATAGCCATTAAAAGATTAAAATAGTGGAAACTGTATACATTTTAATGATATTCTAGAAGGAGAATTATGGCCACGAACACGCCACGTTATCCATATTGCAGTTTGGCGCCAATTCGAAATCTCCCGCCCGCTTGATTTTACACCCGCCGCCCACAGCAGTAAGCATTCATTCAGCATATTAATTTGAATGCAGTAACCGTCGACAGATACTCCCTCTTTCGCTATGGGAAGCAAGGGGAAAATGACAGACTATGAGCGGCGGAGGCTGGAAAACATTCAGCGAAATAACGAAATGTTAGCCGCGCTCAAGGTCCACTCCAAGCTCAATGACCTCTCTGCCGCTTCCGCCAAACGCACCAGGTTCTTTTCCTCCCTGCGTCCTTCTGTTTCCTCTTTGCGTTTCCCCCAAAATTGATGTGTTTACAGAGTTTATTGTGAAATAAT
This sequence comes from Salvia splendens, assembly GCF_004379255.2. NCBI lineage: Eukaryota > Viridiplantae > Streptophyta > Magnoliopsida > Lamiales > Lamiaceae > Salvia > Salvia splendens. The sequence continues at coordinate 16,039,589 of NC_056036.1, read as the reverse complement.
TCTGTGGCGGATTACCTGTTTGACGATTTGTCTGATAGAATATCTCAGATTTAAGAAAAAAATGTTTCGTTGCGCGTGTGTGCTTACTCTTAACGAATCTATGATACTATCAAAGAAGACAAAAAGAATTATTTTTCGTGGTTATTTTTTGGTTTTCTGCCCTTCCTTGACGGATCTATTATATAGCAGCGGTGAGATCAAGTCGTATAAACCTGGTTACGTGAAGAAGCCCAAAATTGAAACCCCTTTAGTACTGCGCCGGTCGCTTAGGGCACGCGGGGTGCCGCCTGATGCCTCTACAGCTAATGGTCTTGACGATGATGGTGTCATCGACAAGCAGATTAACAAATCCCGAACCATGAATTCCAACTCTGTACCCAATGTATCCCCTCGAAAGCAGGGACCAATTAGAATGCACGATTCATTTTGTGGTGAGGATGGATTGGAAAACAAACTCTCAGAACTTGTTAAGGGATGTTCCCAGAAAGTCCTTCTGAATGGGAATGGTTTGATTTCAAGTGATTCTGTTGATGTTATTAAAGGCTGCAAATCTACTAAAATCGGAAAGAAATTGTGGAGTCACGTGGAGGAGTTGGAATTGAAACCGGAGAACATAGCACGAGTGGTTCCTGGGAGAATTATGAGTTTGAGGTTTTTCCCTACTCGGGACATGCAGATGGTTGCTGTTGGCAACAAATTTGGAGATATCGGGTTTTGGCATGTTAATGGCAAGGATGAGGATGGTCATGGAATTTATTTGTACCACCCACATGCTGGGCCAGTTTCTGGAATTGTGATAGATCCGTTTTCTGTATCGAAGGTAAGTTTGTGTACTTGTTTTTTATTTATTGCATTTGAAGAATCAACTGTGAGTTAATTTTTTGGTAATTTGAGTACTTAGGATTGCCATAAATTGAATGGTGATGGGATGCCCTTGTAGGTTAAGTCCTTTGACTGGGAATCAGACTGAATATTTGTTTTGAACCTGATTTTAGCTCTGGCTAAAATGGTTTTCTGATAATCACTGAATACATAAAATACTAGTATATTTTCTGGATGATTAAGATCTAATTTGGTAATGAGATTATCATGATGGGAATAAACGTGTTGGCTACTGCATCGTCTTCATTTTGTAGTCTTACTTCTATTTTAAATTATTGTTGTAATGCACTTTTGAAGGGAAAACATTCCTCTCATTGTTTATGTAGATGTATAGCTCATGCTACGAAGGGTTTATCAGGATGATGGACGTGGAGAAAGGGGTGTTTGATATGATATACCACAGTGAGTATTGTATATACTCTATAGCATTGAGTCCCTATGACGTAAACTCCTTATACTTTGGTGAGGGCAAGGGAGGGTTCAATAAGTGGGATGTGAGAACAGGAAAATCTTCTTTATCGTGTGATTTACATGAAGATAGAATCAACACCATAGATTTCAACTCGGATACTGAGAATATCATGGCTACAAGTTCCACTGATGGAACTGCTTGTATTTGGGATCTGAGACTCATGAAAAAAGATAAAACAACCCCACTTAAGATTGTTAAGCACAAAAGAGCTGTACATTCTGCTTACTTCTCACCTTCTGGGAAGTTTCTGGCAACTACAAGGTGTGTTTTTGGCTTCTTGCACATTGTGCAGTTGTATTTGTTACTCTCTGTTCTGGGCTTAGTTATTTCTTTTGGTTTGGAAGCTATTTTGTTGAAACGATGTTTTTCTTATCCGCTGTTGCAGTTATGATGACAAGGTTGGTTTGACAAGTGGAGCTAATTATGAGAGCACTTCTATGGTACACCACTACAACCAAACAGGCAGATGGATATCCACATTCAGGTATGAAAATAAAGGGTATTTATTTCACTTTCCTTTTCCAGTTGTATTATTTCCAAAAATTACACTCACAAACTGCTGCATGTTTTCCACCTGAGAACTCTGTTGATTCTTCTGCCAAATGCACAGAGGCATATGGGGTTGGGACGACTCATCGATCTACATTGGTAACATGAAGAGAGGGGTAGATGTCATTTCTGTTGACGAGGGAAGACTTGTGTCAACCTTACAAAGTGATATCTTGTCGGCAATTCCATGCCGGTTTGATCCGCATCCGTACAACGTAGGGGTGCTTGCAAGTGCCACAAGTGGAGGTCAGGTTTACATTTGGACTCAGCCATAACAAGATTGTTTACTTGTGAGAAGAAACGAGGTTGTGCATCAACCAATGTATGTTGTGATGAGGAAATAGTTTTGCTAGAGGATATTACTAATAGCATCTCCAATGGGAGAAGTAAATGGAGAGGTAAAGTCATATAACTACCATATTTACCTTTTTTCTATGAAAAATCATTGGTATATGAGAAAGTATTATACATTTTCTCATTTTTAAGAGGTATCTTTACCTCTCCATTTTTAAGAGGTATTTTTACCTCTCCATCAATGGAGAGGTAAAATCTTATAACAACCATATTTGCCTTATTTTCATGAAAAACCATTCTCCAATGGAAAGGTATTTGAGAAAGTAAAACACTTTATATTTTTTAATACATTTTATACTATTATTTTATTGATTTACCTTTCTATATATCTTTTTCATTTGGAGTATATTATTTTTTGAAAAGGTATATTTCACTTTATGAGAAGGTAAATAGATAATATACCTCTTTCATTTACCTTTCCTTGTTGGAGATGCTCTAACTATTCACGGTTCTTGTAACTGTAATGCAATTTGTTTGGTGAAGAATGATAGAAAGGTATTTTGTCCCCCCATATGTTCTTTGGTCCAATTGGATTATAAAATAATTAATTTATTTTAGACTCCATAAAAAATATAAAAATAGTGAAATTATTAAGTCCACCGCTGAAACATGAACACAATTATGTCATCCATATTTCAGTTTCGCACCAATTCGCAGTCAGGCGCGGCAGCTGAAATATTTTGGACTATATAATTTGCTTAAAAGCAAAACCATTGTGTGGTGTGTTCTGTCAATTCACTACGGAAAACGATGGGAAAATGAAAAGCATGAGTTGTTGATGAACAAAATCAAGATTTTATATCTTGCTGATAGGAGCATCTCCATCCATGCTCTTACCTAAAAGCATGGATGTGGGCTCGGATTCACTTTTATTCATTTTTTGCTTCCTGCTCTTTGGTAAGAGCACAACACTCACATTCATACTTTTCCGTAAGAATATGCTAAAGGGTTCTACCATTCTATTATTCAATTTAAATAAAAACATTTCCACAATAATAAAATGTATTAAAAATATCCAAAATACTATTACTAATTACTAAAAAATTAAAAATTACATAATTTAAATCCTAAAATTAAAAATTACATAATTAAATTCATAAAATTAAAAAAACCCATTACTCGTGGTTGAATTTCGACCAAAATGGTTGATGGATGTTTGTATTTATAGATGATTTTGGGATTAAAAAATTTCAAAAAAACGGTAACAAAACGGCTATATTTTTGGGAATCCGAAATTTTTTTTATTTCTGGTATTATTTTCGATTTAAAAAAAAAAGAAAAAGAAAATGCCAACAGCATAGCCGTTGGCCAATAGAAACGCGCCATGTCGCCCTGCTCAGCATCACGGACGTGCTCGATGCATCGAGCAGAGCCGTGACGTCGGCAAGAGCACAGCGGCGGATTGGGGCATGCCGCGCCGACGGCACGGACGCTGTTCTTCCCCACAAGCACCGATGTGGATGCTCTAAGTACACAACATAGATGCTGATTGAAGAGAAAAAAGAATTTTGTATGAACAAAATTCAATGGAAAGAATCAATCCAAAAAGGGATATATATCAAGTTAAATGTTGATATTTTGATGTGTTCGAGCATTTTAAGAGCCAATTTGGAATTCCTAAGAGATATGATAAGAATGAGCGTGAGTAGTTCGATACAATCGTGAGTATTGAAATATACGTTACACATCTAATCAAGCAAAATTTGTAATTGTAAAATTTAGATGAAAATGTAAAAATGAATTCCTTAAAGATGATGGTTGAGATATTTATGAAAACACTCATAAATGATGTAACAAAAATAACTATTTATGCCTTTTACTGTTATTATATAATTAAGGTAAATTATGCAATCATATAGTACTCATTTATCTCTTAAAATAGTGGTCATATTTTCATTTTGGATGTCCCAAATCAATGATTCTTATTTTTACATTTTTGTTATAATTCTTTATTTTTAAAAATACTTTCTCCAATAATTTATAATCTTAGTGACTCATTATTTCATCATTCACATCATACTTTTATCTAGGAACATGATTTAAAAATCGGGGTATAATCACATATGTACAATTTGAAAGGATAAATGAATGAATAAATAAAAATAATTTATACACAGCCGATCTAGCTACGCTGTACATGTGCCGATACCATTAAAGGGAACAATTGAAGCAGTGATAAAAATCAGATCTTTGTGATTCCATCAACTTTTCCCCTTGATCGTAATTGAATAATTTATGTGAATAAATAAGCATAGCCCAGCCAAATTGAGGCTTTCAACTCATGGAAAATGATTTGGTTCGGTCCGTTTCTTCACGTGCTACCAGAAGAAATCAGCACCTGCTCACTAAAGGTATGCATAAATTCTCAACATTTTAGTTTTTGGTTTCAATTTTTGTTTGGGGTTAGGGTTTTGTAGATTTTAAGGCGAGATATTTCGTGAATGCAGATGGTAGAGGGTTATTGTACACCGAGAAACTATCGCCAGAATACACAATGAGGCTCACTTGGAAAATGGGTTTCTTTCGGTTGCTTCTGACGGGAGGAATTATTTGGATGCTGATAATTCTCACTGTTCTGTGCTTTCATATTTGGTCTTGTCAATCCTCTGTTGCATTTTTTTCCGGTGAGTTGTCATTTTTTATGCATCGGAAATGCTGGCTCTATTTTGATGCATCGGTCAATTTGAAGCTAGGTTTTTTTTGTTGTGAATAAGTTGGTATTAAACGAATTTCAATCAATTTTTAATTGTGTTCGTTCTAATGAATGTGGAAAACATAATTCTGTTTGATTCACTTTTTGCAAAATTTTAACTAACAAGAATGAAGTATATGCTTAAACTGTGGAGTGTTGAACTCCGTATAATTACTGCCTATAGTTTTATACTTAATCTATTGCTGCAATGTGCTGCCGTTTAAGTTTTTAGGGGAAAATGATTGTTGTTTTAATAAACTGAAGAATGAGTTTAGACTTGGATCAGTTCAAGGCTTGACAGTAGCTAGGTGAGATTGTGCTTCTGCTCATTCTACAGTGACTGGGAAAGGATTTATGAATCAACTCAGAATTCATTTCCTGATGGTAACCTGTTATTTAAGGGTTGATCTACGTGATACTATAGCATGCGCCACTGGTGCTTGAGGGGCTCATAAGGGTTGAATTCCTGAACTGCGTATGTAGTAGTATTTCCCCTACATTCGCCTACAAAAGGCATGATAAAGTGAATAGAAAGTAGAGGCTCCCCCCTCTCCCCAAAGAAAAAAAAAGCAGTGTTGTAATGCGTCTGTTTTAGGGAGGGGGAAGGGGTGGGGATTTGCGGTGCTTCAAATTGAGACTAGTAGTTGCATTGTTAATTTTGTGCACTTGAAATTTTATAAAGGCTGTTATGTAGTTGTTTCCTACATTTAATATCATTGATATGTTGTTATTGTTCTGAAGAGGTCTATTATTTTTTAATCCTTAACAACAACTGATTTCTAACTTTGTTCAAATTCGACTGTAGCTCTTTGTAACAAAGACAGCAAGGTATATGGCATGTTAAGTACAATGGGGATGGTGACACCACCGCATCGTAAGTTTATGGAGAATTTTATGCTAATATCCTTGTCATCTTATATGCAATTGATTGACTTTGAGCAATTTGCTTCTCACATATATAAGGTTGTCCTATCCCTGTTGCTGGTGACCCGAATAAAATAGTCATTCCAAAGAAAAGGTCGCCTGAAAAGCTTGTCCGGAGACTATCCTATATCATGGAAGATAGTCCTATAAATGACAGATCAAAATCTTCTCCTCTCTATAGAACTGCTATTAATGGAACACAATCTACTCCTCTATTTGGTGGGCATCAGACTTGGCAGCAAAGAGATGAAAGCTTCAAGATCAAGCCAACTATGGAGGTGTATAAGCTACCTTTTTTTTTGTAAGCATATATCTGCCTGCTTTATTGCTACTGACGAAAAGTGTGTTGATAATTTTCTACAATATACATGAAATTTTTTAGTTAGATTGCTAAGTATCCTGTATAGAGCTGTAGAGTGAAAAAGATGATTGATATCTTTAAACAATCTCTTAATACTCTCAACCGATACTTGTCCTTGGCTTTCTTGTATCGGAAGCTTACTGTAAGACATTGCAATTGCCTTTCCTGAGAGTTTTCTGGTATCAGAATTACAATGTCTTACAAAATTCTGTTGCATTTCGACATTTATGAAACATTTGTTCTCCTAATTGTGCTAGATCGGGAGGTTTTTATTTTTAAATATTTTCTTTGTTTAGGTTATCTGATAGCACAAATGCTGAGTATATGGCGAACAAAGTTGATTTCGCAAATAATCTAATTTTTAGGCATAGTCATATACCATCGGCTAGCAGCTACGTTAACTTATCTCACGCTAATAAATATCCTTCTGTGGTACCTTCAGGTCCATTGTGGATTTATGAAAGGTGGAGGAGAAGAAATGGATCCAAAAGACGCTGAATATGTGAAGACATGTAAATTTGTTGTTGCAACTGGAATTTTTGATGCTTATGATATGCCTCATCAGCCATCCAACATTAGTAAACGGTCACAGACTTTATTTTGTTTTCTTATGGTGGTTGATGAAGTGTCCCTTGAGTTTATAAAAAATAATGCCAGTGTCAGAGTGGATAGTGCTTGGGGAGAATGGGTGGGTATCTGGCGCCTGATTCTCCTTAAGAACCAGCCCTACGATGAACCTAGAAGAAACGGGAAAGTTCCCAAGATATTAACTCACAGGCTGTTCCCTCAAGCAGAGTACAGCATCTGGATTGATGGGAAAATGGAGCTCATAGTTGACCCATTGCTTCTACTAGAGAGGTGTGACAGTATTCTATCATGATATCTTGAACAAGACTGCATTATTAGCTAGGCATGTTAATACTAAACTTTTATGTATATTGTTAATTTGATGCTTCTATTTTCACATGATAATTGGGAACCTTGGGTCTTGTTCACTGTGTAAACCCAACTTATTTGTTTACTTACAGATATTTGTGGCGTGGGAAGCACACATTTGCTATTGCTCAGCATAAGCATCACCGAAGTATATATGAAGAGGCTGATTCGAACAAAAGAAGGAAACGATATGCTCGCCCTCTCATTGATCTTCATATGAAAATATACCGGTACGAAGGAATGGAGCCTTGGAATCCACAGAAAGACACCTGGAGTGGTAAGGAAGCCAAAAGTCACATCATTTGTTAAGAGATGTTCACCTTCCTACTTGCACATACCCTCCATCAATTTGCTAAATGCTTTAGTTGAATGCAGACGTCCCTGAAGGAGCGATCATCATACGTGAACACACTGCGCTGAGCAATCTGGCTAGTTGTTTGTGGTTCAATGAGGTCCACCAATTTACGCCAAGAGATCAGCTAAGCTTTGGATACGTAGTCTATAGGTTAGGTGGTATGTTCAAATTCTTTATGTTCCCCAACTGTGAATACAACTCGATCTTTGTGTTGCACCCGCACATTCGCGAGCATTCATCCAAAATAGAGTGGGCTAAGAGTATGGCGGAGTTGAGAAAACGCCCCGAGTTGATAGAGAGCAAAGGGGGATTAGGGTTGTGGACGCCATATCCAGGTGATCTTGATTTGGTTGTGATACCACCGGTAGCAAGAACATCTAAAGCTGGTTGATGCTGCTTTCTTTTTACTACTACTAAACTTTGTTGTAGTTTTCACTTTTCACTTTTCACTTTTCACACTCCCACCATTCCTCATTAACATTACTCTAAAAATTTGAATCTTAGTTGCTGTTTTTGTACATGTATAGTAGTATCCATTGTACGGATAATTTCGAAATACTTTTATAAATTTTGGGATATTGTGTAATATTATCGTCGAACCCTAGATATATTTTTAAAACTTTACTAATTGTAACTTGTCATATATTTGTTGATTGAGGCCAACTTAGGTTACTTCCTATTATCACAGTTTTACTTGACAATTTTGAGGGAAATGACAGAATCCAGAAAAATGCTAACTTGTTGTTTTATACTTTTTCGTTTTTATTTTTCTTTTTTGGTTTAACCACATATATACCGAACCTGCCTTTGGTAGAATCCGACTAATCCTTCTTGATCGGGTTTATGGATTAAGCCCGAAAGTCTCGCAGTGGGTGGTGGGGTTTGAACCCGTGACCTCAAGGTCACAACAATTTCGCGCTGTCAACTACGTTATGACCTGTTGATATCAATCTTATGCCAGATGTACCGAACCCGCATTTGACAGAATTCGACTAATCCTGCTTGATCGGGTTTGTGGATTAAGCCCGAAAGTCTCGCAGTGGGTGGTGGGGTTTGAACCCATGACCTCAAGGTCACCACAGTTCCGCTCTGTCAACTACGTTACGACCCGTTGATATCGATCTTATGCCAGATGTACCGAACCCGCCTTTGACGGAATCCGACAAATCCCGCTACGCTACTTTATCGTTATTTTATTAGTACTATTTTGCTATCGATCTTATGCCAGATGCATAGATCTATCAAGGATAAAATTTGAATCATTTGATATTTTAGGGGTACAGAGTGCAGAAGCGTGATAAATTCAACTAAAGATAATGAGAAATTAATAAATATAGTAAAAATGACACTAATATTTTTAGGTGGAAAAACCCTCCGTAAATGGAGGTAAAAAACCACCGGAGAGAGCCAAAAAATTCCACTAAAATATTGACGGGAGTACAAAATATTTTCTCCAGACTAACAAAACAAGTAGCCCACAAATTCTCTACGGATATAATATATCCAAACAAGAAGCAGAGAATGTAGAGAGAAAATATAATTGGAGGAAGAGTTATGTATTTGGTGTGAGTGGCGTATGTTGTGCTGCTGGGGTTGCACATTTGCAACGAAGAGGAAGCCTATTTATAGGCAAATGCAGCCAACTACTTGAAGATTTAGAGTATGAAATCATTTAAGGCCATTAATGAGATAAATGAGTATGATAGAATGGCAAATGTAGTTGAAGGTTGGCCGCAACTTTTGACTCCATAAAGGAGAACATTCCCAACAAATCTCCACCTTGGTCTTCTTTTAAGTGGAATACTCTCTCGACATAAACTCCTGATTAGTTACGAATTATGCCCGCTAAGTCCAAGCAATGATCGAACTTAGCGGCTGGAAGTGGTTTCCCAACAAATCTCCACCTTGGTTTTCTTTTGAGTGGAATACTCTCTCGACATAAACTCCTGATTAGTTACGAATTATGCCCGCTAAGTCCAAGCAATGATCGAACTTAGCGGCTGGAAGTGGTTTGGTTAACATGTCTGCAGGATTTTCAGCTGTGTGGATTTTCTCCACAGTAATATCTCCTGCATCAACAATATCACAGATAAAGTGGTGCTTAATATCAATATGCTTGGTCTTTGAGTGATGCTTGCTGTTCCTAGTCAAGTGGATAGCACTCTGACTGTCGCAGATGATAAACTCATGCTTTTATCGGTGTAATTGGTATGTTGAAGTGCTAAATGCCGAGTTTTCACTCGAAATTGCTTTGTCTAGCCAATTATTCTATATTTTCGAGTTTTATGTGTTGTTGAGTGTTTTAGGAAAAATTGATGGAAAAGGAGGCAAAATGCGGCTGAATGGAGCAGTAAGGAAGAAAAGAGCATCACCCGGCCGGGTGAATTAACCACACAGAAATTACACCCGGCCGGGTATCATATATTCAGCATGAAAGAGTCAGAGAGGGGCCTAAATTGACCACCTGGCTGGGTGGATTTTCAGCACAAATATCCTACCCGACCGGATACTTCGATTTGACGCGCTTTGTCAGCAGAAACACAATTTTTTGACGAAAAAGATCAGAAGAAAAGGCTAGGGTTCCAGTCTACGAGATTCATTCTACACCTACCACCTCCAACACTCACACACACCCCGAATAACACTTTGAGAGAGAGAATTGAAGATTGAAGACTTCCAATCGGAAGATTGAAGTTGTCATTCCGTAGATTCATTCTCACAAGAGTATCTTAATCTTTTCTCCATGTATTTCATAGAATCTTTTGTTTCAAACATGGTTTTTGTGAAGAATATGAGTAGCTAAACATTTCTTGTAGAGTTCTTTGTGATGATGCACTAATTTCATAGTTTTTATCCAATTGATTTTGTTCTTACCTTGCTCTTGTAGTTGTTTGATTATTCTTGGGTTTATTCCTTTCAATTGCTTAATCACCACTTGATTGTGTATGATTAATTAGATTAATCGGGAGATGAAATAATTAATCTGGAAAGAAGAATAATTCACACCTTAATACAATAGAACTCGGGAGAGTTGAGGTTTTGAGTGAGGTCTTTGATCTTATCGAGCTTTTGGAGTTAGGGGTTTAGGATTAAAAGGGGACTTCAATCCTAGCAGCTAATCTACAGGTTTTTCACCTCAGGAGGGGGTGTAATCTATAATTATGGTAGACTTAGTAACTCTAGAGAGACCAAAAGGTAAGGCAATTTGATTGGATAAGAGCTTGGAATTATGCATCGGATCCTTGAGTTCTACAATTTTCTCCATATTATCTTATCATTTCGTGTTTACTTGTTTTCACTTGTTTATTTGCTTTTTATATGCTTTTAATAGTATTAGAACAAACCAAACTTTTCCCGATTGTCTAGATAGTAGTTAATATTTGTTTGTGGTAGTTAAGTTGGTACAATTTTGTCTCTGTGGGATACGATACTCTTGCTTGCTAATTGCTACACTAACCCCATACACTTGCGGGTATCACTTGTTTTAAAACAAGTTGAGTCAAGTCTTTGGCACCGTTGCCGGGGATATTTTTGTGTCGTTAGAGCTTAATATCGTGATTATAATTGAGACTACTAGTCTAGATTTTATTTACTTTATTTTTATTTTTATTTTTGAGCTCTCTAATCTTTGTGTTTCCTTGCTCAGGTTGTATGCATACGCGTTCTAAAGGTACACCTTTAGAGCCTATCGATCCCCGAGATCGAAGCATCCAAAAGAAAGAGGAACGCGCAGAGGAGGATAGACCAAAGGATTCAGGTATCGTCACCCGGTCATAGGCGTCCACCTTCTCATATTCAGAGAACTCCATCACCCGGTCCATCTCCACTTCCATCACCCATACAGAACGAGCCGTAGTCTCCAATTCTGATGGAGGACGAAATGGAGAATAACCAAAATGAGATTAACAACAAGGGGAACAACAATGGAAACAACAATGAGGGACCTCAAGATCCTGTCATTCGTCAACTCCGTGAGCAGATGGCAGCCATGCAGGGGCAATTGGATGAGCAGAACGCGAGGCCAGTACCTGTACAGAATCAGTTTGCCTACAGACGGGTTGCTAATCCAACAGTCAACAATGAGGGGATAGCCGCCAATCGTTTTGAACTTAAGCCGGGGTTGATAAATATGGTAGAGGCGAATGCATTTGGTGGCAGGAGCGCAGAAGATGCCAACAAACATCTGACCAAATTCATACAGATCAGCAATACTGTGAAGGCTAATGGCGTGTCAGATGAATAAATCCGCCTCAAACTATTCACATTCTCTTTGAAAGACGATGCTAAGGATTGGTATGACAGCATGGGTCCTAACTCCGTGCCAACATGGGATGCAATGGTAGAGCTGTTCTTTGAGAAATATTATCCACCTAGTGAGGCACTCAAGCGGCAAGCAGAAGTCATTCAGTATGCTATGCAGCCTCAGAAAAATGTTCAAGAGGCATGGAAAAGGTTCAAGTATTTGATGAGAAGATGCCCTAACCACGGTTTAAGCCCGGGACAACAAATCCTAACCTTCTACAGGGGAAGCACTCTGGAGGCAATGCGCGAATTAAACATGAGCGCTGGAGGATCACTCTTGAAGTTGGGAGAAGCTGAAGCACTTGAGGTGATCGAGAGAGTAGCTTCAAATGATGAGGGGTGGAGAAATGAAAGGAACAAATCCTACAGGGTAGCATCCACCTCTGACTTTGATAGGATGTAGACAATGGCCAAGCAGCTGGACTTCCTAACTAGCAAGCTTGGGTACATGGGAACAAAGCCGATTGGGTTAGAGAATCAGCCGGGAGTTGAAGATGGCAACAACAGAAACTTCAACAACTACCGCCCCAATCAAGGGGGTGGCAATTACAACAACTATGGGAACAAGGTGCATCCCAACTTGTCTTACGGGAACCCAAATAATGCCTTGCAACCACCACCTGAATTCCAGGTATCTAATGGCCAAGTCAAGGAGCCGAAGAAGGAAGAGCTTGGAGATGTGTTGATGGCTTTCATGAAGCAAACGAGCGAGTGTATGGCAAGACTCCAACAAAAGGCTAGTGAAGGTTGAATCGGAAGTGCAGAACTTGAATACTCACATGAAGAATATTGATATTCAGATAAGTCAGATTTCACAGGCTGTGGGTGTTCAACACCAACCAGGCCAGTTTCCCTCACACACCATTGTCAATCCTAAGGATTGCAAAGCCTTCAATTTGAGGAATGGGAAAAGCTATGAAGGTCCAACCATGCCTGAGGAGAAAGAGAAGATTTCTCAAGAAGAGGTAGTTGTAGAAGAGGTGGTGGAAGAAGAAGAGCCGGTGGAAGAGGTACTGCCTCCCAAGGCAAGCACTGTGATACCTGCACCCCCAGCTGAGGTCAAAATTCCATTCCCACAACGTGTGTAGAAGAAGAAGCTAGATGACCAATTCTCTAGATTTCTTGACATATTCAGAAAGGTTCACATCAACATCTCGTTGGTAGAGGCGTTACAGCAAATGCCTAGCTACGCAAAATTTCTAAAGGACGTGATCTCCAAGAAGCGAAGATGGGTGGAGCACGAGACCGTCAATTTGACGGAGAGCTGTAGTGCCATTATCCAGAAGAAGCTGCCCGCTAAGATGAAAGATCCTAGAAGCTTCACTATATCATGCATTGTGGGGGATAGCCAAGTGGGCAAGGCCCTATGTGATTTGGGGGCAAGCATTAATCTTATGTCTTTCTCGTTCTTTCAGAAGCTGAAGATTGGGACACTGAGGCCCACCACCATCACACTCCAGATGGCCGACCGATCTGTGTCGTATCCTAGGGGGATTGTTGAAGATATACTCGTCAAAGTCAATGACTTCATCTTTCCTGTGGATTTCGTGGTGCTCGATATGGAGGAAGACCGAAAAGTTCCTCTTATTCCGGGAAGACCTTTCCTAGCTACATGGAAGGCAATGATCGATGTACAGAAGGGCAAGCTCACACTCTGACTTAATGAAGAGAGCGTCACCTTCTCCATCTACAATGCAATGCAGAGGCACGATGATGAGGATGCAAGGAGAGTGGAGCACTGCAACATGGTTGAAGTGGTTGATGACTGTGTGAGGGAGGTGGCCCAAGCCATCTCTCCACAAGACCAATTGAAGCGATGCCTATCGCAATCTATCTTTTCTCCTTATTACACTGATATTACTGAGCCTAATACTGATTTGTTAAATTTTGTAGGTGCTCTTAATTCGGCTGAGGAGGTCCCAAGGTTTCGTCAGAAATTCTTACCATTGAGGGATCCAAATGAAGAGGAGAAGGAGGAAAAGAAAGAGGAGCTGAAGCCGTTGCCGTCACACCTTAAGTATGCATTTCTCGGGGAGAATGCTACTTATCTGGTAATTGTATCATCCTCACTCACTACTAATGAACTTGATAAATTGCTGAGAGTGCTTTGGAAGCATATGGGTGCAATTGGGTGGTCCATCTCGGACCTTAAGGGGATAAGTCCTACGGTTTGCATGCATAGAATTCTTCTAGAAGAGGGGTATAAACCCAAAGCCCAAAACCAAAGGAGACCTAATCCGATAATGCAAGATGTGGTGAGGAAAGAGGTGCTTAAGTGGTTAGATCCCAGGATTATCTATTATGCTATCTCGGATAGTGATTGGGTAAGTCCTACCCAAGTGGTAGCTAAGAAGGGGGGAATGACGGTTGTGAAAGGGGGAGATGATGAGATGATAGCCACTAGGTTGGTAACCGGGTGGAGGGTATGCATAGATTATAGAGCCCTTAATGCCGCGACTAGGAAAGACCATTTCCCACTCCTTTCATTGACCAAATGCTAGATAGGTTGGCGGGGTATGAGTATTATTGCTTTCTAGATGACTACTCCGGATATAATCAGATCTTAATTGCCCCAGAGGATCAATATAAATCTGCGTTTATTTGTCCTTATGGTGTGTATGCTTACAAGAGGATGTCATTTGGCCTTTGCAATGCCCCTGCCACCTTTCAGAGGTGTATGATGTCGATATTTCACGACATGGTGGATGATATAATGGAAGTTTTTATGGACAACTTCTCCGTCTTTGGTAGCTCCTTTGATCATTGTTTAGGGAATCTAACCCGTGTTTGGCAGATATGTGAGGAGACAAACTTGGTGCTCAACTGGGAGAAGTGCCATTTTATGGTGAGAGATGGTATTGTGCTTGGGAACAAAATCTCTGCATGAGGACTTGAGGTGGACAGGGCCAACATAGTGGCAATTGAGCAGTTGCCGCCACCATCCAATGAGAAGGCTTTGAGGAGTTTCCTTGGACACACCGGATTCTATAGGGGGTTTATTAAGGATTTCTCTAGAATAGCTAGGCCTTTATGTCATTTACTTGCCAATGATGTTAAGTTTGATTTCTCTCTTAAATGTTTGCAGGCCTTCGAGACATTGAAGAAGGCGCTTGTGAGTGCACTCGTGCTCATCTCATCGGATTAGTCATAGCCGTTCGAGATCATGTGTGACGCTAGTGATGTGGCCGTGGGATCTGCTTTGGGGCAGAAAAGAGAAAAGATTTTCAGGGTGATCTACTACGCAAGTCGGACACTAGATGCAGCCCAGGGAAATTAATCTACTACAGAGAAAGAGATGTTGGCGGTGGTGTATTCGTTCGACAAGTTCCGTCCCTATCTCGTTGGGGTGAAGACTATTGTGTTCACTGACCATGCCGTTATCCGCCATCTCTTCGCCAAGGTGGATGCCAAGCCGAGATTGATACGATGGGTCCTGCTTCTGCAGGAGTTTGACTTAGAGATCCGAGATAGGAAGGGAAGTGAGAATGTGGTGGCTGACCACTTGTCGAGATTGGAGCATTGTTTTGAATGGGAGAATTTGAAGGTTCCCATCAATGAAGAATTTCCCGATGAGCACCTCTTCTATGCTCAAGGCTCATCTCCGTGGTTTGCAGATATTGTAAACTTTTTGGTGGCGAAGATCATTCCTGAGGATTACAAGTCCTATCAGAAAAAGAAGTTCTTCAACGACGTCAAGTTCTATTTTTGGGACGAGTCGTTCTTGTTTAGGTGATGTGCGGACATGGTGATACGAAGATGCGTTCCCAAAGATGAATGGGAACTTGTGATGAAGAAATGTCACTCTAGTCCTAGTGGAGGACATTTTGGAGCTAACCGAACGACAATGAAGGTGTTCCAATGCTGTCTCTATTGGCCGAGTACCTATAAACATTATCAAGCCTTTGTACTCCATTGTAATGAGTGCCAAAGGACCGAGGGAGTTTCGAAGAAGAAAGAAATGCCCTTGACTACTATTGTGGAGGTGGAGGTTTTTTATGTATGGGGGATCGATTTCATGGGTCCCTTTCCACCTTCATCCGGGCATCAATACATACTGTTGGCGATTGACTACGTCTCGAGGTGGGTAGAGGCTATCCCCACCCACGCCAACTCCTCCAAGGTCGTGATTAGCTTTGTTCAGAAAAATATCTTCACAAGGTTTGGGGCTCCAAGAGCGTTGATTAGTGATGGGGGGTCATACTTCAAGAATAGGTGGCTCGAGCTCATGTTGCAAAAATTTGGTGTCAAGCACCGAATCACCACCCTCTATCACCCTCAAGCAAATGGCCAAACGGAGTTGGCCAATAGAGAAATCAAAAGAATACTTGAGAAGACGGTGAATGCCAATAGGAAGGATTAGTCGATGAAGCTTGATGATGCTCTTTGGGCATATAGGACGGCGTACAAGACGCCGATTGGCATGTCACCATATCAATTGGTGTTTGGCAAATCTTGCCATCTTCCCATGGAGCTAGAGCATAAGTCTTATTGGGCGGTGAATCAATTCAATTCCGACTACTACAAGGCGGGGAAGGAGAGACAACTCCACCTCAACCTTCTCGATGAGTTTAGAAATGAGGCCTTTGAGAATTCCTCCATCTACAAGTAGCGTCTCAAAACCTATCATGATAAGACGATTGAGAAGAGGGAGTTCGTCCCATGAGATTTCATCATACTCTTCAATGCACGAATGAAGCTTTTTCCCAAAAAGCTAAAGTTCAAGTGGTCCGGGCCGTTCAAGGTGAAAACGGTGATGAATAATGGAGCCATAGAGCTTCAAGGAGATGATGGAAGAATTTTCAGGGCCAATGGCCAAAACTTAAAGAAATTCCATAGCTATGAGCAAAATGAGGAGGTCTTCGTGCTCACCTTGGAACACTCCCAATGAGCTTGTTGAAGCGTCAAGCATACGACAGTAAAAAGTTGCGCTATAGGGGAGGCAACCCCTAGTAGGTAATTTTATTGCTTTTGTGTGTGGTTGCGTTTTATAGTTTTTGGCGTGTTTTCCCTTTTTCCTTTTGCATGTGTGCTTTTGTTTAGTGCGTTTCCTCCGTAGTTCATCGTTTTATTTTCTAGCTCTTAGTAGTAGTAGTTTCATGTTTGGTACTTGGAGTTGGTGTTTCGGTGTGCTTGGTATTGAATTTGGTCCAGGGATTTGAAAATGGGAAAGATGAAAATTTCGCCAGAAAGCCTCCAGAAAGCTCCACCCGGCCGGGTGTTTTTTTTTTCAATTCTAAAACTCTACTTGGCCGGGTACAATGTACACTGAATAGAAATTCCAGAGAGTGGTTTAAAAAGAGCACCCGGGCGGGTGAATTAACAGTTCAAAAATTCAACCCGGCCGGGTCTAATGCGAGATGTTGTTGAGTTCCAGAGAAGGGTCTAAAAGTGTCACCCGACCAGGTGAATTTATAGTGCAAAAATTCGACCCGCTGGGTCTTGTCTCGTGAGCCCTAGAAATATATAAGGTACGATTTTTCCCTTCTTCTTCATTTTTTTCTACACCCGGCGGCTACCCCCCCCCAAAATTCGAGTTCTTCCTCTCAATTTCACACAAAATCCACCACACCCACCTCAAATACACTCCGCCCATCACTTTTACTTGTGATTTAGAAGAGTTTCACCGATTAGTTTGGGGGGCTTTGCTCAAGAACTCAAAGAGGAAGCAAATTTTCGAAATTTCATTAACTCTAAACACCAAAGGTATGTTTCCCCCTCCAATCTTCACTCTCCATGGATTTCTAGTTGTATTTTGTAATGGGTATGAAGTTTGTTGCATCTATGAGTTGAATTGGTGATTGTCTTGTACTTGAGGTGTTGATACATGGTGGTAATTGATGAATGTTGCTAGTGAATGTAGCTTTTGTCTATGAATTGTTGAGTTTTGGGACTACATTGTTAATTGCTTAGAGTGGATGCTTGATGTTGGGTATGAAACTTGCTACTCTTTGGATATGATAGTGTTGGATTTTGTGAGCTTTATGGATTGTGTCTATCTCCCTTTGATGATTGTGTGAGGAATGGGCATAGGAATCGAGTCTATCTCCCTAATTTGGTTGAATTGTGTTATATGGGTTTTAGAAATTGAGTCTATCTTTCTAAAATCTAACATGTTTGTTTGCCTTATATGCTTTGCTTGGTGCTAGTGCCTTTGATTTTAGGAATTGAGTTTATCTTCCTAATTTCACCTTATCTTGCCTACATTTATAAATCCTTGGTTATGGACTAAAGTTTGGGGGAGTTGGCTGTTTGTTGTGGTGTATTTCAGGTACAATCTGACATGGCCAACCTCGCTAACCCACAGACTGTGAACATGACTTTAAGAGGCAAGGAAGAGAAGGCAAGGTGGGTAGCCCTTGCTCCTCTTGATAGCATGCCCTCTCGGTACCCTCAAAGCTGCCTGATAAATGATATGCATCCAGGTAGCTTGGGAAGGGCTCGTCGAAGCAGGACACCTGACGTTCACCTTTGTTCAGCAATACCCATCCTACAAAGTCTTGACCTTAGAACTCCTATCCACCCTGCAAGTTAACTATGAAAAACAAGGAGTTGGTATCTATTACCTTCCGATTAGCTAATGTGGAGCACATTTTCTCCCTGTCTGAGTTCAATGCCATCTTCCGACTGCTAGGTGAAGATGAAGAGGCCTGCATTGATGAGCCCGCAGATTACAGCAGAAATGACTTATGGGGAAGGATTACACTAGACGAAGCCACTTCGAGCCAGGGACCTGCTTTCAATCCCTCCCGCGCCAAGATCAATTCCATTCGGAATCTAGTGTTGAAGTACATGGCCAGGGCTTTGGTCTGCTACCCGTTCGCACACAAGGAATTGGGTAACATTTATTCCAAAATACTCTTTATACTGTGGGGAATGTTGGCCCATCGGAGGATCAACACTGGCTACTTCATGATCAAACATTTAGAGAGACATGCTAGGAAAAAGAGTGGCAAGCTTTGTTGCGGAGGTGTGGTCACTGCCTTGGCCTACCACTACCAAATTAGTGTCGAGGATCGGGTCCCAGACATGGGCAGCAGGGCGATCGACTGGGACATCCTGAAGAAGTCGGGGATAATCACGATGGATAGTAGGGGTGTTGGGTACTTCATTCTAGACGAGAAGACGTTCTTTAGGTTTCCCGTCTCCCAACTCACTGCCGTTGGAGGGTGAGGCTGGTTAGAACCCAATGTATGTGGCCCCACACTACATCCTGTCACGACCACATCTCCCTAGTCAAAGAAAGTGTAGCTATATCGCGACTAAAACTTACTGAAGCTGTCTCAACTCATCATATGATGCTTAGATCAAAGGAAAACATTGTCTGAAATGTGTTGAGGGTACAAACATACTGAATCAGAGTATTTATGGAACAATTGTCTTTGCTAAAAGCAAGTTCTAAAATTTGCGCAACGGAAGAGTACCAAGATAGATGTAATATGTATGAAGACATACTACACCAGCTATCCTTCTGCTTATTTAGTCTTCTGTCCCAACACCTCCTCGGCTTCGACAACAATCAACCTGCACATTAGGAAAAACAAAATGCAGGGCTGAGTACTTGATGCACTCAGTGGGCTCATGCCGAAAACTGTTTTTTTTTTAGTTGTCAGCCAAGCTGAGTGAACGCAGGGTTTTTCTGAAACAAGTCTCGGTCACTAAAATCCGTTATTTCTTTCTGAAAATAGACTGCAGTCATTTAAACTTTTGATGATATGCCATATCAGCTGCGTGAATCGGGAATGTGGCCACATTCCACGACCACTGGGCCGGCCAACCTGGCGCTAGCTCACGACCCACGAACCGGCCAACCTAGCGCTAGCTCACGGTCCCTATGTGTACACTAGTCCGAGTAGGATTTACTGACCTACCGGGACCCGAATTTGATTTAGCAGATAGGCAACCACAAAACAAAACATGGCATGACAACTCATTCAAAAAATCATGTTTTCACATAAAACACGCTTTAAAAGAAGGAAGAGAAAGAAGCCCATCTCAATTGCTTAAACTCTTGCAAAAAGGGTGCTTCCCTGTCCTGAGATTATGCGTCGAGCGACGACGTTCCTTTACAAAATTTAGTATACTTAAATTAGGCTTTAAATAATTATCCATCTTGCATGAATGCATGCCTAAGCGTGTGCTTATTATTTCTTTTCTTTCTAAATTTAGAAAGCTAAACTCATTAATTAAATCGGCGATTTAATTTATGCGGAATCTGGCCGAACTGTGCGCGTACACTAAATTCCCGATTTATCTTATGTATTTTAAAATACTTTATGTGACTAATTAAATTCTCATCTATTTATTTTCTGGGTACTAATTCAACACGGCTTAGTAGTTTCTTCCTCCCGTGGCTTAGGAATTAATTCTCTTCTTTAAACCCGAATTTATTTTGAGTTGTGGCCCACCGAAATAATTAAAGAAATACGGCCCAGATCAAATTATTAATGGCAAGTCCCAAATGTGTAATAATTTCTGATTGCCCAACTTAAAAGAAATGGGTGGTGGCCCAAATTCTTTTTATTTAGAGGGAACATCATTTTTGGTCCACGAACTTTGCCAAAGTATCATTTTAGGTCCGTGAACTTTGAAAATATCACTTTAGGTCCGTGAACTTTGAGTTAGTATCATTTGAGGTACTTTTTACTATTTCCAAGTTTTTTTGGACGAAAATACCCTCAATAACTTAAAGTATATATATTTTTAATAAATTTATCATATACTCATAATTTTTTATAAATATCTTTACAATATATTTTTGACAAATTTTCTAATATAATTTGACCTTAAATATTATCACTTAATTTTATGACATGCAAGTAAAATTGCTTCTCAATTTTTTATATTAATTTTTTTTTAAATTGAATAAAGAACTTTTCTTTAATAATAAAAAATTGAATAAAGATCTTTTCTTGCATGTCACAAAATTAAATGATAATATTGAAGGTCAAATTATATTTAGAAAATTTGTCAAAATATATTGTAAAGATATTTATAAAAAGATCTTTATTCAATTTTTTATTATTAAAGAAAGTTCTTTATTCAATTTAAAAAAAATTAATATAAAAAATTGAAGAAGCAATTTTACTTGCATGTCACAAAATTAAGTGATAATATTTAAGGTCAAATTATATTTAGAAAATTTGTCAAAAATATATTGTAAAGATATTTATAAAAAGATCTTTATTGAATTTTTTATTATTAAAGAAAGTTCTTTATTCAATTTAAAAAAAAATTAATATAAAAAATTGAAGAAGCAATTTTACTTGCATGTCACAAAATTAAGTGATAATATTTAAGGTCAAATTATATTTAGAAAATTTGTCAAAAATATATTGTAAAGATATTTATAAAAAAATATGAGTATATGATAAATTTATTAAAAATATATACACTTTAAGGTATTGAGGGTATTTTTGTCCAAAAAAACTTGGAAATAGTAAAAAGTACCTCAAATGACACTAACTCAAAGTTCATAGACCTAAAATGATATTTTCAAAGTTCACGGACCTAAAATGATACTTTGGCAAAGTCCGTGGACCAAAAATGATGTTCCCTCTTTTATTTAACAAGCCCACTCCAAATTAAATGGGCATTGCCCAAATAAAGAAAATACTCCCTTCCACCGTCGGCCTCCTTCTCAAAAGAATTCTCCCAATTCAATTTCTCACATCCCAAAACATGAAGAGGAAATCCCTATATTAGAAGTCTCCAAATCGAAATCCGTCGCTCCCTCGGCTCGCCGGAACGTCACCGACGAAACCTCTCGGCGTCTCTTTCTCGGCGTATCACTACTCCGGTCGGCGCTCTCTCTGCACCGTCGGAGCTCGCCCCCTCCTCGTCCTCCTTCCTTGACGAAATCGCCACTCCTCACGGACGTCGGAGCGTCGACGGCTCCAGCTCTTCAGCGTCCCGGAGTCTACCAGAAGTCTCGGCCTTCGTACATCTCTCTCTCTTTTTCGGTCAGCACACACCTCCCTCGTCTTCTCCGGCGACCTCGCGCTCGGAGTGAACCTTTTAGTGGTGACTGACGCTGTTCTCTGCTCGGTCAGACAGCCTCCTTCAGTCGCTCCAGCCTCCGTAGCCGTTCCTTTCGTCGCTGGTCTTGCGCCGCCGGAGAAAGAGCCGAGGCATCGCCTCACTTCCTTCCTCCATGGACACGGCTTCACCCGGCGTTCATGAAGCTTGTCAGAGCGGTGCCGCCTTCGCACCAGGAGCTTCCGTGGCTGCCTTCGCGGCCTTGCCGTCGTCGGTGGTCTCCGGGCAGATCCTTGTCCCTAAAGCTAAGTCTCCTTACTTAGCTAATTTACGACTTCCTTAGGCGACACCGGTTCCGATTACACGATTTAGCATTAGGCAGATTATTGTGATTCGGTTAAGAGGCTCGAACTAGAGTTTAAACTGCAAATCCTTACGTTATAGTTCAAATAACACTAAAGACATTTGAACACAAACTCTATTGGTTCTGATAGTTGCTGGCTGCCGTCGCTAATTCATGTTGCTTACTGTTATGGTGTCCTAAGGATGAAATGATGTTGATAACATGATTGTGTGTGTGTTCTCATGGAGGAAAGGATGTGATAAGGAGAGTTGTGGTGGTTTACCTGTTGTGGTGAAAGGCCAAAAGGAAAGAAGTTGTTCTTGCTTGTTCACAGCCCCTTTTACAAAGCTTACTCTCTCCCTCGGTGGTTATCTGAAAGGTTGAAGTGAAGGAGTGGTATTTGGGGTGGAGGCACACATATATATACAGGTTTTCTTGTAACTGAAAGCTTGCAAAAGCTGGTTGTGTGGCTGGAAAAAGGGCTTAAGGCTGCTCCTGTGTTGGCTGGCCTTGTGAGGGCAGCACCAAGGTGTACTCGTGCATTAAATGGTGTCGTTCCCTCCATTGTACCCCACTGCAGAGATCCCTCCCCTCTCCTTTATTTTGCAACACCTTCAACTGATTTGCAGGTGTGTAATACTGTCTGATGAGCTGCCAAAATAGTCTTGCAGTTGTTGGGCAGGGCTGGTGAGCTAGGTGGGATGCACCTGCCGCTGCGCAGTGTACTTGCTGGACAACCTGCTGGAAGGGCGGGCCATCTCTGGTTGCGGCAGCCTTCAGCCTTGCCTAATTTGGTGAGTTTTCGGTTCTCCCATCAACATGGTAATGCCTCCCATTCTCATTTGGTTTGGCTTATCTAATTGCCTTGTCTTGCTAATGTGCTTTCACATGGCAGGCTCCGGTTGCTGTGTTGGTACAGCCTTTAGGCCGGCTCACGGTCTTAGTCGCTGGTTCCTTTGGCTCGGCCCTCATCTACACTCCCAAGTTGTAATAGACTAATTTTATTTATTATCATTCTTGTAAGCTAAGACAATAGCCTTGAAAGTAGTATATCGTTCTTTATTCATCTACGAATAAACGAGCATTGCTTCTGTTGAAATCTGTAGCTTTGAAAAAAACGGAAATTGTATTTATACTCTTATTCGAGAAATAAAAAACTCATTCATTATTAAATACAATTCTAGCATTTTATTTCATAACTCTCGAGAATCTAAGTCTCGGCTATTACACATCCAGTGGCCCGAGATTCCCATTCCGCCTCTACCCATCCAGGATGCTGCACCGAACAGGGAAGACGAGGAAGAAGAGGAGGCTACGGAGCATGAGGCGGAGGAGAGCAGCCAGCCGAAGAGAAGACGTCCAGTTGGCCGACCTTCAAGGGACAACCGACTGTCAGAAATAGCTGCCGGGGTCCAAAGCCTGTAGCTCGGCAGGCCAACCAGTGGGAGTACATGCAGAAATGGCGAGAGGAAAACCAGATATGGATGGCCCAGCAAGAGTCCCGACTAGAGTCCTGCGAGACGCAGATTCAGCACCTGCAGGCTTAGGGCGATGCTAGATGGACCGAGGCGCATGCTTTCTACAGGGCTTACTATGCAAGGTTTCCACCACCATCCAAGTAGAGGTAATCCACACCATCCACTTTTCTTCAAACTTATTCATTCTTTCGCATTGAATAAGTTTGGGGAGGGGGGGTCTGACGTGGACTGGTGATGCTCTCCCTCCCAACTATCTTTGTTGATGATAAACTTCTAGAATGGTTGATGATTGTGAACTATTTTTATTTTGTTTTTTTTTTAATTTTTATTTGATTTGTGTACGTCCCTCCTATGGGACTTGAATATGGGGATAATATGATCATATACTTATTCATACTGTGAGGTGTTTATTTTCGGGCGCTTGTGATGATTTCTTGTTGTTGTTTCCAGAACTTGCTCCTAATCATATTAAGTCTACATAGTGAATGTGAATTTAGGAGATGACGTTAGGCATTCTTTGTTTTTCCCTTCACAAGTGTATATTTTTTTGCCTTAATCTCTAGTTAGCCTTCCTAGCCTAAAAAGTGTCGATTGTTAATTAAATGTTAAATCACTCTCAAAAGTGATAAGCCTACAAACTTGAAAGCACATATGGGGCGTTGTAAAAAAAATAATGGAGGTATAAGTCCAGAGAAAAAATAAATAAATAAATTGTGGAGGTAATCCAAGCCTCCTAGCTCAACTGGTTGAGAAGAGAGGCAAGGATACCGCCCATCCATGAGGTCATGAGTTCGAATCCTGGATGGCGCAACTTGGGATTAATTTCCCCTGTGGGCCTTTGGGCTTGGCAAGCTTGCAGACCCCGACCCACTTGATGGCGAGAATTTACGGTCCCGACCCCGGCTACCTCGGCCCCGTCGAACGGGGGGCTAGAGAACGAGCCTGAGGAGGGGCTTGCTCACAGGCTGGTGCGCGGCTGCGGGTGTCAGGGCTAGTCTTCGAGCCATGAGAGGCTATGTGTCAGGGTTAGCTCGTTTGCCGAATGTATCACGCAATCCGATGTGTGTGTGTGGGTGTGTGTCTGCGTGTGTGTGTGTGTGTAAAGAAAAAAAAGCTAGACGAAGTCTAGAAGAATTTTTGGTTGGGTTTCTAAATAAGTGGGGACCGGATGGGAGGAAAAAGTTCGACAAAGTCGTACTTATCTGAGATTTGTATTGGAAATGGTGTTTTTTGGGAATCGTAATATGTGGGTACTTGCGCTTCGTATTCTTTTCAACCACTTTAGCCTAAATATTCTCTATCATCCAAAGAGCCACATTACAACCTTAATAAAGTCCTTTCTGATTTTAGATTCACTTTCACATTCTAGTAGAGGAGATGTTTGATTTTGAGCAATCCTATGGTAAACACTACTTGTATTTTGATTTGAGTGATTATTATTGAACCTCAATACACTTGAGAGTGAGTGAAGCATTAAAAAATTACACTTCATGAACCTGTGAGGGCATTGAAACCAAGTGATATACGAGACAGTAGCTCAGTGTAATGTTTGATAGATTTTGTATATTCCATGCCATTGTCTTTTAAAATCTATATTTGAAGCAAAGCCCAATTTCACCTCTTGTATAAGTTTATTTTTTCTGTGATCTTCTTCTTCTTATTTGAGGACAAATAAGGTTTCAAGTTTAGGGGAGTTGATAAACTCATGTTTTTATCGGTGTAATTGGTCTGTTAAAGTGCTAAATGCCGAGTTTATCACTCAAAATTGTCTTTGTCCAGCCAATTATTCTATATTTCGAGTTTTATGTGTTTGTTGAGCGTTAGGAAAAATTGATGGAAAAGGAGTAAAAATGCGGCTGAATGGAGCAGTAAGGAAGAAAAGAGCATCACCCGGGCGGGTGAATTAACAGCACAGAAAATACACCTGGCCGGGTATCACATATTCAGTGTGAAAGAGTCAGAGAGGGGCCTAAATTGACCACCCGGCCGGGTGGATTTTCAGCACAAATATCCTACCCGGCCGGGTACTTCGATTTGACGCGCTTTGTCAGCCGAAACATGATTTTTTGACGAAAAAGATCAGAAGAAAAGGCTAGGGTTCCAGTCTACGAAATTCATTCTACACCTACCGCCTCCAACACTCACACACACCCCGAAGAACACTTTGAAAGAGAGAATTGAAGATTGAAGACTTCTAATCGGAAGATTGAAGTTGTCATTCCGTAGATTTATTCTCTCATGAGTATCTTAATCTTTTCTCCATGTATTTCATAGAATCTTTTGTTTCAAACATGGTTTTTGTGAAGAACATGAGTAACTAAACATTTCTTGTAGAATTCTCTGTGGTGATGCGCCAATTTCATAGTTTTTATCCAATTGATTTTGTTCTTACCTTGTTCTTGTAGTTGTTTGATTATTCTTGGGTGTATTCCTTTCAATATTTGATCACCATTTGATTGTGTAGGATTAATTAGATTAATCGGGAGATGAAATAATTAATCTGGAAAGAAGAATAATTCACACCTTAATACAATAGAACTCGGGAGAGTTGAGGTGTTGAGCGAGGTCGTTGATCTTATCGAGCTTTTGGAGTTAGGGGTTTAGGATTAGAAGGGGACTTCAACCTAATACCTAATCTACAGGTTTCTCACCTGGGGGGGGTTGGTTTAATCTATAATTGTGGTCGATTTAGTAACTCTAGAGACATCAAAAGGTAAGACAATTTGATTTGATAAGAGCTTGGAATTATGCATCGGATCCTTGAGTTCTACAATTTTCTCCATATTATCTTATCACTTTGTGTTTACTTGTTTTCACTTGTTTATTTGCTTTTTATATGTTTTTAATAGTATTAGAACAAACCAAACTTTTCCCGATTGTGTAGATAGTAGTTAATATTTGTTCGTGGTAGTTAAGTTGGTACAATTTTGTCTCTGTGGGATACGATACTCTTGCTTGCTAATTGCTACACTAGCTCCATTCACTTGCGGGTATCACTTGTGTTAAAATAAGTTGAGTCAGTAGAACACAACAAGAATGTCTTGTTGTAGACCAAGTTCAGTAACCAAGCCTCGGAGCCAGATAGCCTCTTTCACTCCTTCAGTGGCAGCAATATATTCTGCTTCAGTGGTGGATAAAGCTGCAACAACTTGAAGTGATGAATACCAACTGATAGCAGAGCCGCAGAGTGTAAAGATATAGGCTGAAAGTGACCTTCTCCGATCTAAATC
Organism: Salvia splendens; assembly: GCF_004379255.2. Classification (NCBI taxonomy): domain Eukaryota; kingdom Viridiplantae; phylum Streptophyta; class Magnoliopsida; order Lamiales; family Lamiaceae; genus Salvia; species Salvia splendens. The sequence goes on along the minus strand of NC_056036.1, from coordinate 16,012,736 downwards.
ACCACCATAGTCGGCGCCAACATAACCAGCTACGCCTCCTAGATCAGACTTATGTCTGTCAAATACCAAACCAATATCAGGAGAACCCTTCAAGTAACGAAGGATCCATTTGACAGCTTCCCAATGTTGTTTGCCAGGATTGTGCATGAATCTGCTAACAATGCTAACAGCATAAGCCAAATCTGGCCTAGTACAAACCATTGTGTACATAAGGCTTCCGACTGCGTTAGAATACGGGACATGTAACATGTGCCTTTGGTCCTCTTCGGACTGTGGACACTGATCTGATGACAACTTGAAGTGGGCTGCAAGTGGAGTATTAACAGCTTTGCAATATCACATTCCAAATCTGTCAAGCATCTTCATAACATACTTTTCCTGTGATAGAAAAAGTTTTCCAGCTTGACGATCTCTGTTAATATCCATTCCAAGAATCTTCTTGGCAAGACCTAGATCTTTCACATCAAATTCATTGTTGAGCTGCACCTTTAATTTGTCAATAAGAGTTTTATCTCTTGCAGCAATTAACATATCGTCAACATATAATAACAAGTATATAAATGACTCATCAGATGTCCTTTGAAAATAAACGCAATTATCATAACTACTTCTCGAGTAGCCATGTCCAGTCATAAAGGAATCAAACCTCTTATACCATTGTCTTGGTGATTACTTCAGACCATAAAGAGATTTCTTCAAACGACATACATGGTTCTTCTTTCCAGGAACAACGAACCCCTCCGGCTGCTGGATATAAATCTTTTCCTCAAGATTACCATAAAGAAAAGATGTTTTCACATCTAACTGTTCTAGCTCCAAATCACACAAGGCAACTAGAGCAAGTAATACACGAATTGAAGAATGACGAACAACAAGAGAAAATACTTCGTTAAAGTCGAAACCTTCCTGTTGATCAAAACCTCTTACAACAAATCTTGCTTTGTACCTTGCATTCTCAACACCGGGGATGCCTTCTTTTCTCTTAAAGATCCACTTGCAACTGATGACTCGTTTGCCTTCTGGCAACTTCACCAAATCTCATGTTTTATTTTTTAGAAGACTCTCGATTTCTTCTTGCATAGCAGCAGTCCACTTTGATGAGTTGTCACTAGAGATAGCTTCAGAATAATTCTTGGGTTCACTGTCTTCACCCATCTCATGTGCAACAGTTAATGCATAAGCAATGTTGGCAGATTCTGCGATCAGTCTTTGCGTCGGCTTTCTGGGTCTTTGTGGTGGAAGTTCTTGAGCCATAGACCACGGCTGTGGTAAACCTCGACGTTGAGGTGGATGTTGTTGTGGACTCCTTTGGTCAACAGTGACTTCATCTTCTTGAGTAGTGGAAGAATTAGGGACATTTGCTTCCTGAATGGGAGCTTCAGTCTCAAACTCCACCTTCTCTTGAACATCCTCCTGATCACATGTATCAGTGGAAGGAACAACAATATCTTTCCCGGAAGATAGCATAGCATTTTCATTAAAGGTTACATTTCGACTATGAAATATTTTGTGAGACTCAGGGTCATACAAACGATAACCTTTAACCCCTAAGCCATAACCTATAAAAATGCATTTCTTAGCACGAGGTTCCAATTTTCTCTCGTTCACATGAGAATAAGAAGGGCAACCAAATATTCTAAAATTAGAATAATCAACAGGGTTACCTGACTAAACTTCTTCTGGAATTTTGCAGTCGAGTGATCGATTTGGTGAGCGGTTTATCAAGTAGCAGGCTGTTGAACCTGCTTCCGCCCAAAATTCTTTCCCCAAAGTAGAATGGGAGAGCATGCAACGAACTTTCTCCAAGATGGTTCTATTCGTCCTTTCCGCAACTCCATTCTGTTGTGGAGTTCCTGGAATGGTGAAATGTCTGGCAATACCTTCTTTCTTGCAGAAATCATTGAACCCATTTGAACAAAACTCGAGGCCATTGTCTGTCCTTAGCCTCTTGATTTTCTTGCCAGACTGGTTCTCAATCAATAATTTCCACTCTTTAAAAGTGAAAAATGCATCATTCTTTTGCTTGAGAAAATAGACCCAGAGCTTACGTGAGAAATCATCAATAAATGTCAACATATAGTGACATTTACCTTTGGAGGGAACTCTCGATGGACCCCAAAGATTTGAATGGATGTAATCCAAAGTACCTTTGATCCTGTGATGGCTTTTGGAAAACTAACCTTTTTCCGCTTACCAAAAATGCAATGATCGCAGAAATCTACCTTGCCAGTACAATGGTTACCAAGATAGCCATTCTTCATGAGAATTTGGATTCCCTTCTCACTCATGTGGCCCAATCTCAAATGCCACAACTTGGTGTCGTCTTTGTTGGATGAGGCGACGGCTGCAGAACCTGTAACAGTTGAACCCTACAACAAATACAAACTACCAGATCGAATTTCCTTTAGTAACACAAGAGATCCTTTGGACACTTTTAGAACTCCACCTTCAGCTGAGTATCTACACCCTTGAAATTCAAGAGTGCCTAAAGAAATGAGATTCAGTTTCAAATCAGGGACATGTCTGACACCGGTCAAAGTTTTAACAACTCCATTGTGTGTCTTGATTTTAATTGTACCTTTGCCCACAACTTTGCATTGAGCATCGTTGCCCATTAAGACAAGACCACCATTAAATGATTCATAGGTGGTAAACCAATCTCTATTAGGAGACATGTGATATGTACAACCAAAATCAAGAACCCAGTCATTTTTAGACCTTAGATCAATATCAGAAGCAATAAAACAGTCCTCATCAGATTCGGTTTCTGCAAAACTAGCTTCGGCAGATTTTTCGGGTTGCTTACCCTTTTCTTCTCTGTTTTGCTTATTTTTCAATTTATAGCACTCAGAGATTTCGTGCCCCTAACTAATAGTCCCTCACCCGAACTTTCAGAATGTATTTGGGTGTCAAATTTTTCTTTGGACAGTAGATTAGATTTGACATCATCAAAGCTCAAGGTAATACAATTACCGTAAAGCATAATTTCTTTGAAATGTCGATATGAGGGTGGCAAAGAAACAATAAGTAGTATGGCTTTATCCTCATCATCAACTTCGACATCCAAAGTTTCCAAATTAATTATGATGGAATTGAATTCATCAAGATGAGATTGAATGAGAGTACCTTCAGACATACGGAGTGTAAAGAGTCGCTCCTTTAATCGGATATTTGCAAGACTTTTGGTCATGTATAAAGACTCGAGTTTAGTCCATATGCCTGCAGCATTTTTCTCATTGATGACTTCACGAAGCACCTCACGGGACATACATAATTGGATTGTGGGCAACGCCTTTTCATCCATCCCCTCCCATTGCTCCTCCGTAGTAGTGGCTGGCTTCATCATTTTGCCGGATAGAACCTTCTTAAGGCCATTCTGGGTAAGAACAACCAGCATCTGGACTCGCCAGATAGCAAAACTAATTTTACCATCAAATTAATCAATGTCGAATTTCGTCGACATATTTAGAAAAAATATCCCGGTTGAACTATCGTGGCTCTGGTGCCAATTTGTAGGGGTACAAAGTGCGGAAGCGTGATAAATTCAACCAAAGATAATGAGAAATTAATAAAGATAGTAAAAATGACACATCAAGGTCACCACAGTTCCGCGCTGTCAACTACGTTACGACCCGTTGATATCGATCTTATGCCAGATGTACCGAACCCGCCTTTGACGGAATCCGACAAATCCCGCTACGCTACTTTATCGTTATTTTATTAGTACTATTTTGCTATCGATCTTATGCCAGATGCATAGATCTATCAAGGATAAAATTTGAATCATTTGATATTTTAAGGGTACAGAGTGCGGAAGCGTGATATATTCAACTAAAGATAATGAGAAATTAATAAATATAGTAAAAATGACACTAATATTTTTAGGTGGAAAAACCCTCCGTAAATGGAGGTAAAAAACCACCAGAGAGAGCCAAAAAATTCCACTAAAATATTGACGGGAGTACAAAATATTTTCTCCAGACTAACAAAACAAGTAGCCCACAAATTCTCTACGGATATAATATATCCAAACAAGAAGCAGAGAATGTAGAGAGAAAATATAATTGGAGGAAGAGTTATGTATTTGGTGTGAGTGGCGTATGTTGTGCTGCTGGGGTTGCACATTTGCAACGAAGAGGAAGCCTATTTATAGGCAAATGCAGCCAACTACTTGAAGATTTAGAGTATGAAATCATTTAAGGCCATTAATGAGATAAATGAGTATGATAGAATGGCAAATGTAGTTGAAGGTTGGCCGCAACTTTTGACTCCTTAAAGGAGAACATTCCCAACAGATATAACTAGAGCATTAAGATTAAAACCCTTGTGGAAGTAGTAAACCGCATCGATATAATTAGTTGTAAATATACAGTGCTCAAATTATAAATTGACAAAGATATCTCTCCTGATGAGGCACTCTTTCTCTGCATCTTACAACAAACATTCTTCTACAATGGAGATTGAGCTGCGGGAGCTCTACCTTGCTATGACTTCAAGCTTTACGGGCAATCATTCGTCTTTCTCGTTTGTATTCTACTTCTTCTCTTTGATGCATAATCAGCAGCGCTCTTCTAACCTGTAACAAACACGCACGCACGCACGCACACCACACCAGGTTCAAGGAGATGTCAGATATATCACATGTCGATTACTAAACTTATTGTAAGTAGTATAAAGGCTTTTGACCCTACAATGGATTCATTCAAGCCCATTCTAGAAAGCTCATCAATCAACCGCCTCTCTGATATATGGCTTCCAATTCCCATCCGTCTCTTGATCTGGGTTTCCGCTTGCTGCGATTTTTAAAAGAGTTAGAAAAGTGTAGTTGAAGATGCATTTGAATTAAGGCAAGGCAAATTGTATCTTACCTTTATCTCATTTGCCATCTCAGGAGTAAGGTTTATATGCTGATTTAACCCAGAACGTGCAGCATCCATCGTAGAGTTGTTGAAAAGCCTGATGGCTTCTAGGACATGGTTGTCATTTGCAACGTGAGACCTAAGCGTCAGAGAGAAGATTCAGTAATGGCTGTTTTAATTCTACTCCAAATATCAAATGTGTACATGCATACAATACTCTGGCAATTTGCAATACCACCAAGTACATCTATAGCAAACATTGATATTATCATCTTTGTATACTTGGTATCATCTTTGCAACTACAGATTACGATTATACAGATTAAAGTGAAGCATGAATTAGAGAGTCAACTTACAGAGTCATTTTGGCAAGTGCTTCACTTAACCTCACTATAGCTTCCAACTGCCTTACTGTAATTGGAATAACAGCAGCCTCACCAGTTTCATTTGCTTGCTTTCTCATATCCTGCAACAAAAAAGTGCAGAAAGAGAAACTTATATAACATAGTTTGTACCATTTGCAGAACCATCAAAGTACAATAAAAGTGGCCCAAAACCAGTCACGAGCCATCAAAGTACATAAAAGTGGCCCAAAACCAGTCACAATAGAATATGATTGCATCTTTTAAGATTTAAGACCAGTGTGTCATCTACCTGTCTGATTTTCACATAGCTCTCTTGCAATCTGGATGCTGCAGACTCTGATAGGCGAGGACGACATTCAGTCCGACAATAGTTTATATACCTGTTTCAGAAATTTATTAACTCCAGATGATGAATATCAGTTAAATAAACCATCAAGATAGATACAAATTACAAATGATCTTGATTCAAACCTTTTCAGCCAATTGTCTTCTTTGGAAGTCCTTGTGTCGCTCATGGTTCCATCAGCTGATGCATGAATTTTGATAATGTGGCTGGCAATATTCTGCAAATGTATAACATCTGTTGAAGTTTTGCATTATACTATCATTTAACTTTGTCAGACTGACCTCTGGTTTAACATTCTTAGTAACAATCCGTCTTTACTATTCTGTAAAAATATTTTAAAGTACCATCCATTTAATTATGTATATCAGAAATCACATATAGGAGCATATATATTTGATGTATGATTTTTTTTTCAAGTTGAACAGGATGTGGGAAATATGCTAAGTCAATCAGTAACTTTGTACCTTGTCTTGGGCATACATTCTGATATCTTTTACGATAAAAATCAAATCAAATCTTGAAAGAATTGTTGTCTGTAAATCAATGTTGTCTTGTGCGGTCTGAAAAATAAGGTCTGTTAGTTTCTCCAATTACATCACAAGCCCTAAAATGGAAATGATGAAAGAATAAACAAACAATTGACACAAACTAACCTTAAGGTCATCATAACGCCCAGACGGAGGATTGGCTGCAGCAAGCACAGAGGTCCTTGAGTTGAGTACCGTTGTTATTCCAGCTTTAGCAATGGATATAGTTTGCTGTTCCATAGCTTCATGAATGGCAACCCTAAACAGATCAATAGTTTGAGCCTCTACTGGTAAGTGGAATCAGGAAAGCAGTATGTGATTCTAAGTCAAACAAATGTCACCTGTCTTCTGATCTCATTTTATCAAATTCATCTATGCAAACAACTCCCCCATCTGCTAGGACCATGGCACCTCCTTCTAGATAAAACTCCCTCTGTATCAAAGAGGCCGAACGATGACAAAATGATTCAATTTTTATGATAAAAAGTATAGAGGACATTTATCTATTTCCCTGCATAAACATTAGGAGCTGCAAACTTACAGTGCTATTATCTCGAATTACAGAAGCAGTCAGACCAGCAGCAGATGAGCCTTTTCCAGAAGTATAAACAGCTATTGGAGCAGTCTTCTCAACAAACTTGAGAAACTACAGTGGAGTAGGACAAAACTCAGAAATAATTTTACGGTGTTATTTGAAGCAACGAAGATAACTTTTTAATCTTTAGATCTCAGCATATATAGGTAAGTTTGCACATAAAGAGGACAATTATTAAGCATGAAATGCAATTGTATCACTACTAAAAATAAAAAATCTAGACCAACCTGCGACTTGGCAGTGGATGGATCCCCCAAGAGCAACACATTGATATCACCTCTTAATCTTACACCATCAGGCAAAGCCTGCAATTTCAAAGATAGTCTTTTCAAGTAATTAAACAAATAAAGTAAAACTAATAGTAGTAATAAAAAAAACTAATACAATACCTTTCTTGAACCTCCAAACAAAAGGCATGCAACAGCCTTTTTCACGTCTACATGGCCAAATATTGACGGGGCGATCTTGGAGCATATTTCTTCATATGCATTAGCCTCTGATGCAAATTTTTTGAATTCTTCAATCTGAGAGAGGTACAGAGAGTTAGCATGAGACCATACCATGGTCAATGTTAAAAATAGTTTCCATTCAAGATTGATGTTTAATTTTTTTTAGAGCCATGAAAACCCCAGGCATTACCTCATCTCTGGTGAAGTTGGTAGGCCCTCGAGAACTAGCCTCAGAAGTTTCCTCTAATCCAACAACCCGAATATAGGGCTGCCTTACTGCTACTGCTCCTTTATGACTGCTCAGACAATTCAATTAAATTGATTAAAAATTGACCGGGCTAGTTAAAACTTAAAGCATATTTGCAAATCCTTAGGAAGCTGATGAGTTAGCAGCTTGAAAGACACTGTATATCCCCATGATCGTCAATCTTGTTCCAGGAACAATTGTTTGCACAAGATGGCGATCTACAGATAGAAGCATGTTCCTTGGCAACTCTCCAGTGGGGACATCCTTCAATTTCAAGAGTAAAAGATGTGAGTTAGACAAGAATAAAACTTCTGGAACTATCATAGAAATAAAGCATTATTAATTCCAGAAGTAATTACTCACCTCGGGATTCTCCTGCAACTTTAGTGTCTGTTGATCCACATACTTACTTTTATCAGGAACCACAAGCCAGGGATCAATTGGACATGGCTCTTCTCCAGGCTAAAAAAGTTTAAGACATTAACATGAAATTAATTGAAAGAATAAAACCCAGAAAGTGTATGAGAAGTACCTGAGGAGCATGATCACAAGATCGCGGGACAATTGCTCCACCAAGCCCTGGACGACACGGAACAAGCTTCACATTCTTGCAATTCTTACATAACAGTGTCACATATGTAGCTTTTGCCTTAGTCCTTGAGGCAGCTATAACAATCCCAGAAATCTTTACTAGTTTTGAAATATACTGCGCCTGTAAGTATATTTACCAGGATAAGTATGAGTACAATGAACATTATATACAAGGTAACTTGAGGTGATCAACTAACCCCCAGTGATCGCATTGATACAGGATCCTGTACTGACTTCAACAGCACTTGCACTTCTCCTGGCACCGGCTCCTCCATTTCTCCAGTCTCTCCTTGAACCCTAGCTCTGAGACCTGCCAGAACCTCTGCTGCTGCATTTTCAAACTGGTTTGTTTTCCATACAGTAAAAGAGAGTTCAATAAGTCAGTCCACAATACGCAGATGCAATCTCAAAGTTGATGCTACTGTGTAGTAAGAGGAATCAAAGTTTCACATTCATCTTTGGTTAATGAAAATTCTTTTCCAAGTAAGACATACTGAATTTCTGATATCCCTTAATTAGATTAAAACAGGAATGCCTTATATCCATAAACGTATCCTTGAAACAAATAAAAATTCCAATTCTCTGACACAAACAAAATGCCGATTCATATGTGCATCAGGTGAAATTACAGCAATACACGACCTAAAAGCGATTTCACCATCCAAAGACGAGGCAGAAGATAGTTGATGAGTAAGCCTTACCAGCGGGAGATAGTCGGCGGGGTTCTGACGGAGGAATTGGGGAAGGATTTGGTCAGGATCGTAGGATATGAGGTCGGCGAGATCGACAAGCAGGAATCTGGGGTTTGACAAAAGGGCCTCTCTGTATGGGAAGACGTTGGGCTGGCTCTTGTGCTGGAAATTTCTTATGAATTCCTTGAATTTCTGGAGCGCTTGGTGGCGGTTGGCGGTGTCCGCCTGGTCGCCTCCGCCATGGGGGAATTGCGCCTGATCGCTGTAGTATACTCCTCCTTCGTCCCAACCAGACATCTCTCTCTCTTTCTGCGACTGTGTGTGTGGGAAATGCGCGGGTTGTGAATAGAAGCCGAGGATTTGAGGAGTGTGGGAGAAGATGGCTCTTTTGGCGGGAAAGAATGGAGCACGTGACGACCACGTGCGGAGTAGAGTAACTCATCCAATTTTTTTTGTTATTATTATATGATGATCTTTGTCTTTGTAAAGGCCCATAGTTAAATGGGCCATAAATAATTCAGCCCACGACCATAATGTGCTCATATTTAAACAAAATCCCTCTTTTACCATTCTAGGGTTTAGACCAGAGGCTTCGTCCACAGCTCAATCTCCTCAAGTGAAAATGGTGACCGTTCTCTCTGTTTCTTCTCCATGATTTGTGTTTGTCTTTGTGTGGAAGTGTGGATTGTTCGTTTATTTCTTTTCCCTTATTTGTATTAATAACTTAACGAAATTGTTAACAGCCGTCGCACAAGACATTCATGATTAAGAAGAAGCTGGCTAAGAAGCAGAGGCAAAACAGGCCGATTCCTTACTGGATCCGCATGCGCACAGACAATACCATCCGGTACTTTGCTTTTGCTAATTTTTCAGTTACTTTGAAAAAAAAAAGAATTTTAGGTTAAGTTCAGAGTCGATCTTGTTTTTGTAGGTACAACGCGAAGCGCAGGCATTGGCGCCGTACCAAGCTAGGGTTTTGAAGTGCTGCTTGGGGATATTTTCCCATTCTTTATGCTATAATGGGTTTTAGGTTTGTTGCTTCATTTATCGACTATATATAGCCTATCTCCCGAGACAATGTTTTTTTTGATTAAGATGAAAGTTTGAAATTATGGATTATTACTGTTTTCTTTCTCTATTTTGGCTTTCCAATTGACGAGTAATGGTTATGATATTATTTCTGGCTTTCTGCCATTTCGTATTTCCATTATCTGGAATTAATACTGCCATTTCATGAATTTGCTCTTACATGTTTGCTTGTTTTTATCATGGCTAATAAAATTTGAATTTCAAGAGTTTTGATATGCTTTCATTGCATTCTATGGTGATTAAGGTTCTTGTGGTGTTTAAGTAGGTATTTAATTGTGCTTATTCAAAGAATCCTAGGCCAATTACAGAACTCAACAGTTTTCTTACTTAAAATCGTTAGATATCGTTTGTGTACGAATCATAGATTTCTTAAAATGTAACCGAGCCTTAAAAGTGAAACTACATTAAATTGAGGGATGCAATTTTCAAGAAATAATCTGTAGGTTTCAGGTATTTGCAGAAAAAGCCCTGGTGATTTCAGTAGCATAATTGCATCAGTGATTAGAGCATCCACTACGCGTCGCGCCGGCGTCCCGCGACCTGTCCCGGAGAGACAGGTCCGTCGCTCGACGCGTTGCAGCTCGCCGTCCCGTCCCGCGCCCCGTTTCGTGTCCCGTGTCACCGAGACAAGCGACGGGCTGTCTCGCCACGCGCCTAGGCGACGTTGCGCGACCCGGCGTCGTGCGTGACGCCCAGTCGCCGGCCCATGAGTGGGCGTCGTCACGTGCTGACGCAATAAATCAATTTTTTTTAAAAAAATTGAATTTAAAAAAAAATACTTTTTATTTATAAAAATTATTTTTATATTTAAAAACAATTTTTACAAATAAATAAATACAAGAAATTCGTAATAGAGACAACCTTGAATGTTTTATGTTCCACTTTCGATGTGAGACAAAGTCATTCTTGGTTGCTTCTCTTTTATAGAAACAACCTAGTATGTTTTATGTTCTACTTTTGATGTGGACAAAGTCATTATTGGTTGCTTTTCTTTTATAGAGACAACCTTGAATGTTTTATGTTCCACTTTCGATGTGAGACAAAATAATTCATGGTTGCTTCTCTTTTATAGAGACAACCTTGAATGTTTTATGTTTCACTTTCGATGTGGGACAATGTCATTCTTGGTTTCTTCTCTTTTATAGACACAACCTTGAATGTTTTATGTTTCACTTTCGATGTGGGACAAAGTCATTCTTGGTTGCTTCTCTTTTATATAGACAACTTTGAATGTTTTATGTTCCACTTTCGATGTGAGATAAAATCATTCTTGGTTGTTTCTCTTTTATAGAGACAACCTTGAATGTTTTATGTTCCACTTTCGATGTGGGACAAAGTCATTCTTGGTTGTTTCTCTTTTATAGAGACAACCTTGAATGTTTTATGTTTCACTTTCGATGTGAGATAAAATCATTCTTGGTTGTTCTTCTTTTATAGAGATATCCTTGAATGTTTTATGTTTCACTTTCGATGTGGGACAAAATCATTCTTGGTTGTTTCTCTTTTATAGAGACATCCAAGAATGATTTTGTCCCACATCGAAAGTGAAACATAAAACATTTAAGTTGTATTTTTATTTTATGCTGGAATGTTATTTTAATTTTAATGAAGTGTGTTTGTTTTGATTGAATTGAGTTGGAAAAAAAAATAAAAAATGAAATTGAATGAATAGTAATTAAGGGACGGTAAGGGACGGAGAGTTGCAGATAAGGGACGGAGGAATAAAGTACAGTGGGGCCCTCAAATAGTGGTCAAATAGTAGTTAAGGGACGGTAAAGAGACAGCGTAGTGGATGACCTTATACGAATTCATTGAGCGTGACAGTTTAACTATCCAAAAAGTAGGTATATGTTTTAGTTTGTGTTGGTAAAAGTTACCACTAATTGTAAAGGATTATGTTATCTTAAGTAAATAAAACAATAATTCAGTACAACTTATATAAATTTTTAGTAGTATGCAAGTAGTTCTACAATATGGATTCAGTTGCATTTACATACAAATGCTACAGTTCTTGTCAGAAACATTGCAGAAAACCATCTTCCTCTCCTTACATACATACCATTTACAATTTTACATTCAACACCAAAAAAACAGCCAAGGATTTTACACTCTGAAATCTAACAAACCCCTTAATTTAGTCTCTTACAAAACAACAGATGTTCTTGACTCAAGCAGCACTTATCAACGCAGCAATAACAGCAGAAATAAGCTCTGTTTACAAGTCGAAAGCTGCACATGGCGAAATCTAGTGATGCCTTCTGCTCTCTGGCCCTGGCAAAAGCTTCAGTGCATCTTGCATGGTAGGCCTATCAGATGACCTACTCCTCGTGCAGAGCAGCGCAACCTCAACGGCTGACTTCATGCCCTCGTACAATGACGAGGAGGTAACAATGCCGTTGTCATCTCCAACTTGCCCAATCAGATCCTCCCTTTGAAGGCTCTGTGATGCATTCCCCACTCTGCCATTTGTTAACACCTCAATAATGAGCTCTCCGAAGTTGTACACATCCATGTCGAGTTCATCCCTTACCGATGTTCTGAAACTACCTGTGTCACAACATTTTGATGCTTTAGGCATTTCACACTTGACACTCAAATTCCCAAGTATTAACAATCCATAATAAGCATATAGGCTCAATGTCAAATGAACATTGCCTGAAACAGATTATGTAATAGGATTAAAATGAGTTTTATAGAACTACATAAGCAATTAAGGACCATTATGCAAACAGAAAAGGAGCCATATATTAGTACTATAAAAATATACCTGTGATCTCCATTCTAATCTTTGCTGGTAGAGGAGTCTATGGTGATTCAACTATTGAACTGAGTCCATACTCGGACAAATGGGGCTCCATATTTTCATCGAGAAGCACGTTCCTCGCCTGGAAGCAGTCATGATGAAGGAAGCATAAAGCCTTTGCAACTCCATGGATTATCCTGCACTTGGTCTCCCAATCTCTGCTTATCCCAATCTTCTCTGCTAGGTTTCCACTAGGTATGTAGTCATACCACAAATAAGCAACCTGATTACTGTAGCATATACCGACCAATCTTACCAAATTATCATGCCTTATATCTCCGATTCTAGTAAATACTGCAACATCTCCTTCGCCTCCCACTCGATCTTCTTAGCTGAGACAGTGATCCCCGTGGGCAAAACCACTTTGCAGATTGGAAAAGCCGTAGTTGTAAGTGGTGCCAAGAAAATACTTTACAAGCATTATTCCAAGAAGACCAATGAAAGTAAATATAGACTTTAATATAAAGCTATGTCCTCTTAAGAGCAAATTTTAATAAAAAATTATTAGAAAAAAAACGTGAAAAGTGTAATTAACTTTGATTTTTCAAACCACAAAAACTCTAAGCGCCTAACGAACTTATTAACATTGTACTGAAGAGTCAAGAGAGTTTGTTTTGAAAATCTGAGCTTATTGCCTTTCATAATGGCCATTTTTACTCAGGCCAGTTCTCCTGGTTTACTATTTATATTCAAGTAGATGTGGGAAATGCAAATTCAAACTAAATGATTTTATTCAGCACAAATTCTTACGGTTAAGTTTTGTGCGTTCGTAGCCATATCTTGGAGGCCGATTCTTGTGTACAGAAGGAACCTGCAGGATTGCTGCACCAATAAATGTACATCATATTGTCAATCATAAGAACCATTGTCAGTTTTAACACTGAATCTAGAAACATAATTTGATGTTCACCTTACTACTTCTATCAAAAAAGCATTCACTGTAGAAGCATCACAATCAGAAAATTACAAATCCATAACATTTTATATTAACAGACACACAACTATTAAATCTTAAATTACTACAACAACAATGAAGAAGAAACACATTCATAGTATGCTTCAGATATCTGACATACATGGACAGACAAAATCTCAAAGGGCTCTACCACATGTATTATTCTCTGTTAACATGATGTAAGACTGAGCTTATATACAAATATAGGTGAATTGGATCTGATCAAATAATATATATGGATCACACCACACCAATGCCAAATTAACAATATCAGATCAATCAATTTCTATATATGCATTCATATAATTCGGTTATTTAATAGTTGAAGCGTTTCTTTTGGGTATGGAGGTTAAGGAATAAATGTTTTGTGAGTTAAGTGGAATGAGAATAAAGTAGATAAATGAATAGAAAATTAAATAAATAATTGAAGAGAGCGAATAAAGTAGGAGACATTAAGTGTGTTGAATTTGGCATAAAGGGAAATGACTCAACTTTAGTGGGACGACCCAAAAAGGAATATGACTCGCCTTTAATGGGACGGAGGGAGTAAAATATTAAATCTTGATCTCTGGCACAAACATCTACCACTTTTTAAAAATGCATTAAGCAATAATGCATTTTGTCCAAGACATATGAGAATTTGAATGATTTAAACTACTTATTGACAAGGTAAGCAGAAATATAGATTCTTACTATATGTTCCATCTTGTCCGTGAAACCATTGCCTTGAAAAGACGAAGTCCCTCTTTGATTGCCACCTGCACATAGTAAAAATCTCTGAATCGGCAGAAAATAAAATATAACCACCACAAGGAGCAAAGAAAATCCTATTCCTTTTCCTTTTCAGAAACAAAAGTGAAAAAGAATGTAACTATTGAATACTGAGCCCAAGACTGTCAAATTTACAAAATTAAAATGCAACTATGAGACCAACTTTACAGAAACAAGAATCTCAAACAGAGTGTCAAGCTTATGGTCTCATTACTGACTAAATGAACACCAAATCAACAATAACCATTGAACCCACATAACAAATGTCCAGGTTGGTACCTGTCATAAAGATATCTGCATTTCAGATTACAAAGAGATGGAGTATTACTTAAAAAGATGTACTACTTATTTTATCTTTAATGGGTAAAACTAATCCTCCATCCCAACTCCCAACACAATCTTCTATGTCCCAATTTTCATAGAATATTACCTTGGAGCTGCAAAAATAGAAATATTTGACACCTTATGCACTCAAACTCATTAATCAACTTTACACTAACTTAAAAATAAAGAGACTAAAACTTTATTCGTGCCATTGTTCATCTTCCTCTTTTACAGTTAGCGCCAGAAGAGAAAATTATATAGACTGAAACTTGTTGACAAGAATCACTCACCAAGTTAGATAGCGTGGATCAAAAGTCCCATATACAACATCATAGTGTCCATTTAAAGAATCAACCAACTCCAAGTCACCAGTCAAAGAATCCCACCTGTGAAAGAAACATTAAATTGATTTTTGTAAGAGCAGGCAAAAGACAACATTTGAAACACCTACTCATATCTCCTATGTCGATCAAGATTTAACACAATTTCAAATACAGTATCTGCACTTGCATCAATGACACCAACCGCTTTGACCAGTACCCCTTTGCCATTCTGTAAAACAAGGCATTGAGAAATTACAATACATAATTACAAGTCCCCCTTCAGACTTTAACCAAAGAAAATAAGAAATGTGTATTGTTGGATACAAATGAGGCATAATAGAGATGGATGGAGAGAAGTGGCAAATAAAGTTATCCCAAATAACTTTTGACAATGACATAATTCTACTTTTTGGCTTTCAAGCAAAATTTCTATCTATAATTTTCAAAACTGGGAAAAAACATTTTCATGATTGTTTAAAGATTTGCATGTCAATTTAGCAAAACTAAGTAACAGCTTCGTTCAATCACTGAATTACCGTGGAGCTAGTGGCATCTTCAAATATTCTCACACCTGAAACCAAAAGGAATGTTACAAACAGAGAATATAAGCAATTTTTAGTAACTAAACTACGGTAGATCAATATAAAACACATGCAAAAGAATCTTATCCGAGCCCGTGGACCTGCTGTTATTAACAAGATAGTCATCCTTTTTTCATGAGCTGTATGATTTCTAGAACTCAAGTACAAATTATATCAGAGACCTACAGAGGTACAAAAAAAGGAACTCCAACCAAGTTGTTATTGTGACAAATAATATCAGAATGAATGTACCATTGACTGTGCGGACACATCTCCATTCATGTGCTTCAACAGCATCACCACCATCTGCATCATAACATGTCTCTACACCATTCCCAGATATGCCCGAGGCTTTGCGCACAAGCATTTCTGGCCCTGTGAACAATAAAATCGAACAAAAGATTGAAGAACTTTTTGTAGCAATAAACAAATTAGATTAGAAATACATATTTATATAGATGTTCGTCACAGACAACAGAGACCTTCCGCTATAATACAAGCAAAAAATAATCTCAGCAGTTACTATGAATAACAGAGCAACCTCACCTTGTCCAATCCTAATTAGCCTTTTCAGACCATGAGCATAATGCCGTACTCTATGCCGATGACCCTCCAGGTCAATCCTTTCAAAAAATAAATAAAATAATCTTAGAGTTTATTGGAGCACTGCCAGCTCTAAATTTGAGTAGAATTTAGTACACATTTAAAATCACAGAGCAAAAGTATCCCACCAACTTTGCATTAATAGAGATGAACTGACCATTCTAAATTAACAAAGGAAATTGGAAACATCACATGTAAGATAGCATATCTATGAGAAATAGTGGCAGTACTGAAAGAACAAAGAGTAATGCCGAGCAAAAGTCAGATAATAAAAACCAGTTCAAACTTCTCAAGTTGCACAAATTTCTATCACAGTGTCTCCACCTTGAGGAAGAAGCTAACATGATAAGTTACAAAATATGATCCTTATTATACAAGACATGACAATTTTTACACAAGGGAAACGTAAACCTGGAACACTTTATTACTATAAGTATAAATATAGAAAATCTGAACATACTCATTCTCCATATTCAGCTTGTTTCTCACACTAGCACCCTGTGATAACTCGTACTCTACCTACAATTCAAAAGTAGTGTGAGACACTGCAGCAGTTAAAAAGAAAAAATGCAGCCATTTTAGTTCATTGCCATGTAGTTATCTACTGCCAAACTTGAATAATATCATGAATTATGTCTGCTACCTAATGAAAAGGAAGTAAGCATATATTACTCAGATAAGTTAGACGCGTTAATGAATGTGAATAAATCATAGTAGAAAATAGTACGGAGTATTAAACAACAGTATCAAAACTGTACATACGTCCAGCCAAATACTAAGAACATAAGGTTCCTGTGGAAGTAAAGTTGAACCAATGTAACCATAAAATAGCCAGCGTGGTTATTAATGGTGAACAAATAAAAGTATATAATAAACATATTTTATTTGAAAAGACCAAATAATAAATGCCTTATTTTGTTATTTTCTCTTGTACCACTTGTTTAGCATGATCAAATGCTTTCATCCATTTTCGGGGATCACCAGCTGTAGCACAAGCAATCTGAAGCAAGAAAAATCAACCTGAGTAACATCAAGAATAACCAAATCCCATATCAAACAGAGGAAAAACCAGAACAACTTTTGGCTATTTAAGGAGCCATTGCTCAGATTAAAACACATGTGTACTATATTGAGCAATGAATATAAAAGAGATACAGAAGATATAATTTCACACAGTCGTTAGCATGCATCACAAGTTAGTTACTCTAACGTGATTATATTAGAGATTGAGCTAACATTAAAACAAAATCAAACACAGGTGAAACTGCAGAAATGGATTAACAATTCCCAGTCTCTTCAGAAGATCACATATAATGATTTTATCACTTACTTCACCCTTTTTTGCTTCATCCAAACGATTGTAGAACCTTAGTGGATACACATCCTACAAAAATGATCAGCAATTTCTCTGAGAGAAACCATGTTCTTTATCTTTGTAAACAATAAGTTTCATGTAACTTAAGTAATACATTAATTCAGGGATAATAATATGTGATAAAAACAGCCAAAACATAAAGTCTGAGAATTAGAATTTGAACATAAAAAGACTGAGGGACTACTACAGAGGCCTAACACCATGGTTCACCTTCCGTCGACCCAATTCCTCTACCAGAAGTGTATGCCCTATGACACCGCCTTCGAATAGGTCTCTGAAATAAATGCATACGCTGAGTTATTGGATATCAAAGTCTTTGCTTTAAAAAACTAATAATATTTATTCTAGATGAGAATCATCAAGAACCTGCAACATATATATGGAGCAATACTTATATTTAATGAATAATCAAACACAAGAATATAAAAGGAGGTCATTCTTTGTAGATTAAGTTTTAGAGAAGTTCCACTCTATATCAATGTAGAATAAGTGGATACATGGCTCCAATCCAAACATGCAAGTGAAAAGTATAGTAACTAATTGGTGCATGACTCCAAAATCCCTATCTGTATTTACAACACTGATCCATAATTCAATCCGAAATCAATTAAGAAAACGTAACCCTGGAGCTAAGTGATCAACCACATTAACAGCTAAAATAAAACAAAAATCTAAAGAAAACAGAAAAGGAAATATGGAAGGTGATCACAGAGAGAGGGAGAGATATACAGTGCCGGGATTTTCCTGAGGGTCGCGTTTGTACATCTCCAAATACTTGCCGCGTATAAAGAGAAAGCGGAAGTGGCAATACTCGCGCCATATTTTATTGACACCGAGATGATAAACCCAGCCGGAATACTCAAACCTCTCGACAGTGCCGTCGCCGTCGCCGCCGACTGTTAAGGGTGCACTCCCTTAACAAGATTCCGACGAGTGGTCGACGACGGAAGGATAAAGGTGGACGTCACGGGCTTTCCCCGGGATCAGCTCCAAGAACAATACGGAAAGGTGGACGTCACGGGTTTCCCCGGGATCAGCTCCAAGAACAATATGGAATTGAAATAAAAGCGTGAAAATAAAATAGAAGGATAATTGATATTTCTTGATTGAATGAAATGAATAACAATGTCCACTATTTATAATAGTGGATACTAACTTAATGAGCAAGACAAAAGATATGAAAAAGATGTGCATCCCAAATATCTAACTAAATAATGCAACTAAATAATAATGCAAGATATGAAAGATATATAAATAATAAACGTAGCAACTCCCCCGTGGTTAAAATCCACCTTGTCCTCATGATGGGAACCACGACACAACGAAGAGCGACGTGAACATAAGCTTTGGCGAGCTCTCCCCTCCTGGATCAAACGCACACCAAATAAATATGCATCTTCTTTCATCATATCCCTCCAAAATCACCAATGGAGGACCGTGTTGGATACGAGTCACGGCAGACTTCGAAACAATATTGTGGTCATGATATTCCAGGGCTACAACAGGGAGCATGTCAACGCGTTCAATAATACTCAAACAATGTGTGTCAATGTGCGGAGGGATCAACCGTGCATCAGCGTCGAGCGATGTTGATTGATGTTTCATACTTGCAACATCACCGACATGCAAATCTACATAGAGAACGACAATTTTCGTCAAACCTTTTGGAATGACATATGCAACTTCATCTCCAACAAATGCACCTAGTTCAGCACCTCCTTTCTGAACCAATTCTTCAGATTCTACTCCAAGCTCATCCATAAACAACCTTCTCCTATCTTCTATTCCTACTTCAAGCTCATGCTTTGTTGTCTCTGATGCAGCCTTGTGCTCATCAACATGGACTTGAATCTCCGTTCTCTCTTCACATTCATGCATATTTGTTTCTAACTCCTTTATTGAGCTCGGAACTGCAGCTTGTTGAGGCAGATCAGAGGCCAATGGTGGTGCTGTCATTGGCAGTGGCGGCAGCTCAAAAGGCGGTACTAGACTTAGCTGTCGTGGCGGGCAATCTGATCGCGATAGTGGTGGTGGCTGCTGGTAGTCTTGGTGGGGCTGGTTTGCAGCGATGGTTGCTGTTAGTGGTGGTTCCCAACAATAAGTCTGTTTAGCCTGGGCTGATCGCATAGCTGAAATCCGAGCTGTTGTTGTCGGATAGGCCGCGGATCCCAGCAAGTGGGTTG
Organism: Salvia splendens; assembly: GCF_004379255.2. Taxonomy (NCBI): domain Eukaryota; kingdom Viridiplantae; phylum Streptophyta; class Magnoliopsida; order Lamiales; family Lamiaceae; genus Salvia; species Salvia splendens. The sequence continues at coordinate 15,993,058 of NC_056036.1, read as the reverse complement.
TCTGAGTGCGGTGTGGTGTGGCTGCTGAGGCGGTTGATAAGGCTGATCATATGGTAAGTATCCCTGTTGCGTGCACAACCTTCGCGGGTCCCAACAAGAGGGCGGTGGTGGCGAGTACAAATCTGACCAATAGGACGATGGTTGCTGATACGCAATTTCTTGGCGCAGCCTTGGCGGGTCCCAGGAAGTGGGCTGACGGGCTTGGTAGGGATGGTGTTGTGGGTGGAGTCGCCCATCCTGTGGATGTGGATATGATGGCTGTTGATCGAACTCTCTGATCGGATGGTGCGAGGGATGATATACAGGCTGCTCAAGTTCTTCCATCGCGTCCAATCTCATGTTTAATCTATTGCAGAAAGCCGTCATCCGGTCACATAGAGAAACGATATCCTCGGTTGTGTAACGAGCCATGAGTACGACAATGATAGCACCAATTGTTAAGGGTAGTCTCCCCTAACACGATTTTGAGGTCGATGAGAGATCGACGGCGAGAGGATAACGATGGACGTCTCGAGCTCACCCCGAGATCAGCTCCAACAACTAGGGTTTTGCAAACAAAAGGAAAATATAGAAGACGAAAAATTAAAGGGGAAATATGTATTTCATTGATTGATTGAGAAGGATACAAATACTCCTATTTATAAGACTAACCTAATTTAATGAGCAAGAAAATAAAGATCCTAAGAGATATATGGGAAAATATGAGAAAGATATGCTAAATCAATAATATATGAAATAATAGATATATGTGGATATTCGTAGAGATATTCTCGTATCAACTCCCCCACGGTTAAAATCCACCTTGTCCTCAAGGTGGAAACGAAACAATGAAGAGAGTCGCTAATAACATAAGCTAGATGAGATATATCTCCTCCGGGATCAAATGGGCAGGAGTGTCGTCTTGGAATAAATGCAGCACCATTGGTGACCATTACCATTCTCTCACTTTGAATCAGATTCAATGTGGAACAGAAAGAGATGTCTTCCTTTGAAAATCCAACTCCCCCTATTGGAGATGAATGATTAACCAATTCTTCCAATATCCCAAATGTGAAACAATGAGCTCTCAACAACTCATTCCGCTCAACTATGTCACGACTACTGCACTTCTCTCCTCTCACTCGAGCAAACCTCAAAATAGCAAAAGATCCAACCTTCTCTTCATCGTCTAACAAAGCCTATTCAACTCCAATGATATCGGAGCTACACGGAGGAGCTGGCGGGGGCAGAGTCAAGGACGGAGTAGCGGCTGCAGCGGGCAGTGGTGCGGCTGAGCAGCAATGGCTTGTCGGGCTCGTCGAGCTCCAGCAAGAGGGTGAGCGCTGCTGTGGTGGCGGTGGAACAATAGGCGAAGCAAGTTGAGAGTACTTCTCAATATGCACCGGACCAATTTCTTCAGCCAGCACAAAGGCAAGTGATGAACACCCAGGCCCTTCTGATGGTGGAGTCGGTACTTCCTCATCAACTGCCTTTTCTGCTTCATCAACATACTCGAAACTAGCTACCTCAAAAGCTTGGAGAAATCCATCCTCCTCATCTACATCTAGCAATACTCCTCCCGCTCCAACTTGATCTCGGTTAGATAGTCGATCAATTGTAGTATTTGGACAAGATTCCATTGATTCATCATTATCATCGGCAATTAGTTCCTTTGAGTCATACCTGAAATCAGGACTGCGCAAAGAGATATCGAGGCTGGTGGAGGCTGGATAGCGGCGGTAGTAGGCAACGATCTTGTAGATGGAACGTGATGGAGATGGAGAGGCGAGAGGCATCGAGAATCAGCGGCATCCCACTGATCATTAGAGTCCCAATATTCCTTTGGGTAACTTATGAATTCACTCCTTCCCTCACCAACATATGAAAAAACAGAACCCAGGTCATTAAATTCTGATGGATATATTGTTGAATGTTGGTGACTCAGTGGACACCAGCCGTGAGGGAACGATTGATCATATGCAGGGTATTTGTCGGGGGTGTGTTGTCCCGGCGTGCCCCACGACGACCTTCCTCCGTGTGCGTGGTGATCGCTGAAGCGATTACCCCAACCATCCCATGCCAGGGGTGCGCGCGACGAGAGAGGCAGGTCCCAAGAGGTGTGTGCGCGCCGGGGGGGGCAGATCCCAGGTTGCGGGTTCACGCGATGTGGGGAGCAGGTCCCACAGTGAAAGAGTCTCCGGCTGGGCAAGGCGATGTGTCTCCCTTGAACGCATCGAGCCTGACGCATCATTAGGGTTTGGGCGAAACCCTTCGTACATGTTCAAGAAATGAGCGGTCGCCGGCAGATGCGGTGTGGAGACGGTGACCGCGGAGAACGGCGGCGCATAAGGCATGGCGACCTCCAACGATCTGGGAAGAGGCCGGCTGTAGGGAGGATCCGGTTCTGGGCGCGACGTGTGTGTTACTAACGCCGGGCGGCGATCGTAATGTCCATCCGCGCCTCCATCCTGGTCATGCCAGCGATCAGACGCTCGAACATGACGCGAATTGGAACCATGGGTTGCGAGTCTACTACTGTCGGCTGCAACACCGAATCTGAACTAGAGGGCAGCGAACACATAGGGGTGAGATCACAATGAAAGCACCAATTGTTAAGGGTGCACTCCCTTAATAAGATTCCGGCGATGACGAGCGGTCGACGATAGAAGGATAAAGGTGGACGTCACGGGCTTTCCCCGGGATCAGCTCCAAGAACAATACGGAATTGAAATAAAAGCGTGAAAATAAAATAGAAGGATAATTGATATTTCTTGATTGAATGAAATGAATAACAATGTCCACTATTTATAATAGTGGATACTAACTTAATGAGCAAGACAAAAGATATGAAAAAGATATGCATCCCTAAATATCTAACTAAATAATGCAACTAAATAATAATGCAAGATATGAAAGATATATAAATAATAAACGTATCACCGACCTTGTGGGATGCGGGGCTGGAGGCCATTGCCAAGAATCAATGGAGCAGAATTGAAATTGCGGAGGTAGTGTGTTGGAAATATTGTAGCCTTTTATACGGGCAAACTCTTACTATTACAAAGGAATCAAAAACTAGAAGGTAAATAAAACAAAGTAAATACAATAAAAGGAACAAGATGCAAACTATAGTCTTTTTTAAGTCGAGTCGAGGTATCCCTCTCTCCGCAAGACGAGATACGTCCCGACTAGTGCTCACGGATTGACGCAACGTCCCCAAAGATGAAACGACTTTTTTGAAGCACCTGAAACTCGTAGGCTCCGGCGAACTTGAATTGGGGGCGAGAACCGAGCAATGCAATGCTCCTAATGATGCGAACTAGAATGCTTGAGAGCAGGGACAGATCCAGAAAAAAAATCATTGAAGGGGCAAAAATACACGTGAGAATATTTGAAGTATTTGAGGAGGGGCATTTAAAGAAGAAACTGTTAGGATTGGTATACTGAAAAACATATTTCGAGCATGTTGCACGGATAGAATTGCTTGTATACAATAAACTCTACAATCCACTTTTAACCCAAGGCGAGAAGAATTAATCTTATCGCATTGGTGTTTGCTTATGCATTTATAAGATGTTTCTCAAACATTTAAATGTATAAGAAGCAAATAAGTCTAATTCTTCTGCATACTAGACTGGTAGTGAACGACGTTCACAGAAGGTGATGCAGTCGGTCCTTTGTAGAAGAGAAATAGAATTTCACAACCTAGATAGGCTTTATCTACCTATCGTGAAAGGTTGCAGTGTCAGACTGCATGTTTCCTTACCTTGGGAAATAAAACGACACTGGTGTGGTATAGCACTGAAGGATCTAACAGTTGAGATAAGTCTTTCTTGCTATTTACTGAAAGACGAGGTCTCGGTGATTGTTATTTCTTAATCATTGTTGATATAACATTGAGCATACGATATTGATTATGCACTACTTTGATTTATCAAATGGTGCGGATTTTTCGCAATCCAAGAATCCCGATATCTTGGGTAGTGGTGATTAATGTCTAGAGGTGTTAGTATTGTTATTGCAATGAATCGTGTGCTGGGTGAGTCCAGTTTGATAATATCCTCGAGAGGTGTTCGAAAAAGGTTTTATTATTCAGAAACCCGGCCGGTTGGAATTTATTCCAGAATAATAAATAAAGATTTTGAACTAGACAACTCTTGGAAAAAGATATTAATTAATTAAAGTCAAATAGCGGGCTTAAATTAATTAATGGATATTTATATCTTAAACACGGGAAATAATAAATTAAAGAGATAAAGTCTGGATTACTCATAATTTGGGATTGGACGGGCATTCAATATTATTTTACTATAGTGGCTGATAATAATATTCTGTTGGACTTGTATTAAATTGAGGCTCAATTTAATTAGTGAAAGTCCAACAGGTTTGGCCCAAGTCCAACCTCCATGGATCCCTAATCTGACCCATAATAAATCTATATAAAAGGAGATTAGAAAAAAGATTAAGTGGAATTTTATTCAATAATTTCGTGCTCCCCTCTGGGAGTGGACGAAAAAATCAGTTCTTCACAGAACTAGAGTTCTGTCTCCTTTCTAATCAAGCCCTTTTCGATTCTGACAAGCTTTACCTACCCAAAGGTTAGATTCTGAGTTCAGGATACAGATTAGAAGATTCGTGGTTGAGTACGAAGAACATCACGTGGAGAAGGCGCAAGCAATCGACGATTCTTTGGAGAATCAGATCGGTAATTCTAATCCATAGGAAATTCATGTTTTAGGTTTTAATTCCTTTTACATGATTTATGTGCGTTCTAGCATGCAATTTTGATTATTTAACATGTAGTTAATTAATCCCATAATCGGTCAAATAGATCTGTATGTTTGATTTATTTGTGAATGCATGACTTCCGCTGTGCAAGGGGCTCCAAACCCCAGCATAAACTAATATTAATTTTTTTCTACAATAGATTTTATACATAGATATGAAATTTTGAGAGAGTGCCTTTGCCCCTCCTGCTTGCACATTAGATCCGTCCCTGCTTGAGAGCTAGAGAGAAGAGAGAATGATTTGTTGGTCTATTTTTCACTCTAAGATCTAGCCTATTTATAGGCTAGAGAAAGCACTTGAAAGGCCTTGCAATCAAGTTATCTCTTTATGTATTTGGGGGTTATCTAAGATGAAAGGCCATAGGTCTTGGCCACATCAAAGGTCTCCCACATTTTCCACATGTTTCCGACAATCCCCCACATTGGTTAGAGCGCTGCAAGCTCAAATCAACACTAGACATGTATGCATGTATGCAGACTCTTTTGCTCAGTTCTCGAGAAACGATACTGTATTTGGAGAGGTAACTTGTGATTTTGAACCTTTCATAGTCAACACTATCGGACATACCGGCGGGCTAGTGGACGCGATGCCTTGAAATATTCCTCCTTGGTGTATGTCTAGTCAATAGCATCAACACAATATTGTCTCAACTCCATCAGTTCTCACGTTTGTGTCCATTTCGACCTTGGAACACCTCTTTGGAATTCATAAGTGACACACACACGAAGCGGCCCCACTTCTTACTTATATAGGTGATTTTTTCATGAGTATCCTGTCATACTACATCTCCTTGAGATTTCAAGAATTATTAAAAGTCAAAGACTTAACCTCTTACCACATACAGGTTACAACACTCAGTGCATTCTAAAGAATGGGCGAAGATTAAAATCTTCCAAGTGTTATAGCTAGATTCATATAGCTTCGTTTTCCCATTGAACCAAGTCAATGGGATCTACAATCGTATGGTTGGGTTACCACTATAATCATCTTTTTAAGATGTGGTTTTCAGTCTCATTCTTTTAGCAATTTATGCATTTGATCACGGTTTAAACTTGTTGTTAACGGATCCGCTAAGTTATCCACTGACCTTACATAGTCAACTGTGATAACATCACTTGTGATCAATTGTCTGACGGTATTATGTCGCCGACGAATATGTCGAGACTTACCATTATAAAAGCCACTTTGTGTTCTGCCTATAGTTATTTTGCTATCACAGTGTATCAATACTGCGGGCACTGGCTTCTTCTAACATGGAATACATTCTAGGAAATTTCTGAGTCACTCGGCTTCTTCCCCTGCTTTATCCAATGCGATAAACTCCGATTCTATGGTGGAACGAGCAATACACGTCTGTTTTGTTGATTTCCACGAGACATCACCACCCCTCCCACAGTGAACACATACCCACTTGTCGAAAATGAGTCATTTGAATCAGATATCCAATTTGCATCACAGTACCCTTCAAGTACTTTGGGATATCTTGTGTAATGCAACCCAAAGTTAATAGTATACTTCAAGTATATCAAAACTCTACACAGAGCTTTCCAATGTTCTTTGTTTGGGTTGCTCGTGAATCGGCTCAACTTGTTTACATGACAAGCAAGATCAGGTCGAGTACAGTTTGTGATAAACATCAAACTTCCTATGACCTTTACATACTCTTCTTGAGCAACAGAATCACTTATATTCTTGCTCAGATGGACATTGAGCTCCAAAGGAGTCTTTGCTGGCTTACAATCAAACGAGTTGAATTTCACAAGTATTTTCTCAACATAATGAGATTGCGTTAAGGCAATTCCCTCATTAGTCCTCAATATTTTGATTCCGAGAATCACATCAACTAGACTCATATCTTTCATATCGAAATTTCTTTTCAACTTTTTTTTGTCTCGTTAATAATGACACTATTTCTGCTCATTATCAACATATCATCAACATAGAGACACACAATAACAAACCTGTTATTTGTGTTCTTAATGTAAACACACTTATCACATTCATTAATAGTGAATCCATTTGCCAACATCACGTTGTCAAATTTCAAATGTCATTGTAACGGTGCTTGCTTCAACCCATATAATGACTTTACCAGTTTCCATACTTTACGCTCTTGTCCAGGCACAACAAACCCTTCGGGTTGTTCCATATATATTTCTTCTTCCAGATCACCATTCAGAAACGCAGTTTTCACATCCATTTGGTGAATCTCAAGATTGTGCAAAGCAGCAATCGCAAGAAGCACCCGAATGGAAGTGATTCTCGTAACAGGTTAATAGGTATCAAAAAAGTCATACCTTTCTTTCTGCTTAAAGTCTTGGACAACTAGACGACCTTTGTACTTATCTATAGTACCATCGGGCTTATATTTCCTTTTCAGAATCCACTTGCACCCTAAAGCCTTACAGTCTTCAGGCAAGTCTACTAACACCCAAGTGTTATTTTTCATGATGGATTCAATTTCACTATTGATAGCTTCTTGCCACCACGCTGCATCTGGGCCAGACAAAGCTTCCGCCAATGACTTTGGTTCACCATCCAACATGAAAGTTATGAAGTCTGGACCAAAAGTCTTAGCAATTTTAACTCTTTTACCACGTCTTGATTCTATATCCTCAGGACTTGACCTCGTCCTTTTTGGAGGATTAGAACTAGTGGATTCATCCATCATTCTTTCACTAGAACGATCCTCCTACTTCTTGCTTGGGTACACATTCTCAAAGAATATAACATTTCTTGACTCAATTGTTATTCCTTCAGCCACGCCAGACACAACTGACCTATGGACTAGGAAACGATATGCACTACTATTAAGAGCATGGCTAATAAAGATGCAATCGACTGATTTAGGGCCTATTGCAACTTGTTTATGAGGCATTTCTACCTTCGCTAAGCACCCCCACACTTTAAGGTATGAATACGAAAGTTTCTTGCCTTTCCACAACTCATAAGGAGTCACATCCCTATTTTTTAGTGGAATTTTGTTCAGGATATGATTCGCTGTTAACACAGCCTCCCCCCCACATGTTCTGGGATAAACCATAATTAATCAACAGAGCATTCATCATCTCTTTAAGTGTTCGATTTTTTCGTTCAGCAACTCCATTTGACTGGTGAGAATATGGAGCCGTTGTTTGGTGAATTCTACCACTTGCATGACATAACTCTGCAAACGGGGCTACATACTCACCACCTCTATCACTTCGAACACACTTAATTCGACAATTAAGTTAATTTTCGGATTCATTTTTGAAATCTTTAAACGCTTCAATTGCCTCATCTTTACTTCTTAATAAGTAAATGTAACAATACCTTGTGCAATCATCTATAAATGTGATGAAGTACTTTTCACCACCTCTAGTTTGCACAAATTTTAAATCACATACGTCTGTATGAATTAATTCTAGAGGTTTTGTGCTCCGTTCTACCGAGCGAAACGGTCGCTTGGACATTTTTGCTTCAACATAGACTTCAAATTTCTTTTGTGAGTTAAACTCGTGAACTTTTAGTAAATCAAGATTCACTAATCTTTTTATAGCATTTAGATTTACATGTCCCAATCTATTATGCCATAAATCAGAGCTTTCAAGCAAATAAGAGGATGTGTCATCTTCCTTATTGCTTATTCCTTTTCCACGGTGAATGGCCGTAACATTCAACTCAAAAAGCCCATTCACTAGGTGACCTTCACCTATGAACTTTTCATACTTGGTCAATATAACATTTTCACACTCAAATTCTAGTGAAAATCCATGATTTACTAGAAGTGAGCCTGACACCAAATTATTTCGGATGTCTGGGACATGCAACACATCCTTAAGGGTAAGAACCTTTCTTGATCCTAATTTTAGGAACACATTACCCACACCAACCACCTTAGAAGAGGCTTGGTTTCTCATACGTACTTTTCTACCTCCAACAGATTTGTAAGTAGAAAAAATGCTTCTTTCGGAGCACACATGACATATGGGACCAGTATCAACAAACCATTCATTTGAATTATTACCATGGTCAATGTCGGAGACCATAGCGATCACCTCGTGATCTTTGTTGTTTATAACAACACGTTCAAATAATTTGCACAATATTGTTTCCAATAATAAGTACACAATTATATTGAACCAAATGTGCATTGATATATTCATCAACCCATGCATCCCAATTACTACTACCAAATCTAAATTGGTCTTGCTTGCCAAATGACAAGCGATAAAGACAATTCTCAAGAGAATGGATCTCAAGGAATTAACCATTTCGTAGCCCATGAACATTGCGACTGTTCGTTTCTTCATTCCAGCTTCGGTCGACATGATTTCAGCAAGAGTTGCGATTGTTGGAAATATTGTAGCTTTTTACACGGGCAAACTCTTGCTATTACAAAAGAACCAAAAACTAGAAGGTAAATAAAACAAAGTAAATACAATAAAAGGAACAAGATGCAAACTATAGTCTTTTTTAAGTCGAGTCGAGGTATCCCTCTCTCCGCAAGACGAGATACGCTCCGGCTAGTGCTCACGGATTGGCGCAACGTCCCCAAAGATGAAACAACTTTCCTCCTATCGAGTTGAAGCACCTCAAACTCGTAGGCTTCAGCGAACTTGAATTGGAGGCGAGAACCGAGCAATGCAATGCTCCTAATGATGCGAACTAGAATGCTTGAGAGCTAGAGAGAAGAGAGAATGATTTGTTGGTTTGTTTTCCACTCTAAGATCAAGCCTATTTATAGGTTAGAGAAAATACTTGAAAGGCCTTGCAATCAAGTTATCTCTTTATGTATTTGGGGGTTACCTAAGATGAAAGGCCACATGTCTTGGCCACATCAAAGGTCTCCCACATTTTACACACATGGTATAGAATATAGATAATTATATGGGGAATTTGAAGTGAAATTGAAAGATGCGGGAATTGGAGTTTGATGTGAATAAAAAACTATATTGTCTGCATGATGCACAAACACCCTCCGCCTCATTGTGCGCCAGAAGATTTTCTGCAAATTTAAATGAACATTGTCGATCATGGGCAGGCAGACTTATCGATGGACGAAGGACTGCTATTTGCCTATTTCCACTCTCTTTCTACCTTCAAATAAAATCAAATAAAAATACTATGGTCTAAAATTTAGAGTTATTTTTAAATAGTCTAATTATTAGTAAAATAAAATTAATCTAATTTAATAAAGTATTGTAAAATGGCCCTCACTTAAATAAAATATGACCTAAACTTTAATAAAAGCAGTAAAATTAGCCTAAATTTTTAAAAAAATATCAGAGACTTTTTGAAATGGCGAGCTCTTCCCAGCATACTTGACAAACTTTTTCTAGAGAAAGAAAAGTAGTACTCCCTCTAGGGGTGTGCATTCGGGTTTCGGTTCGGTTTTTTGTCAAAATCGAACCAAAACCGAAAAACCGAATTTAGTTCAAAATCCAAACCGAACCGAACCCGAAAAAACCGAAAAACCGAAAACCAAACCTAAAAAACCGAAAAACCCGAACAAAACCGAAAAAACCGAAAAAACCCGAAAAAATAAATATAATATTAATATATATATGTGTGTAATTTATTTTATTTTATATATACTAATAGAATATTTATATATAATATAAAATTAATAATACATATAATATATATAATATAGTAGAATTTATTAAAATAATATACTATATATTATATATAATATAATATATTAAATTAATAGAATATATATATAATTCGGTTATTCGATTTTTCGGTTTTTTTCTTCGCCCGAACCGAACCGAACCGAACCGAAAAACTGAAATTTTTGTTTTTTCAAAACCGAACCGAACCGAAAAACTGAAATAACCGAACCGAATTTCAAAATTTCGGTTTGGTTCGGTTCGGATATTCGGTTTCCGGTTTTTTTGCTCACCCCTAACTCCCTCTATTTCCTCATAGTTGAAGCGAAACTTTTCGACACGAAGTTTAAAAAATGGATGTTGAGTGTTAAATAAATAAATAAAATAAGAAAGAGAGAAAAGTAGAGAGAATAAAGTAGAAAGTGAAAAAAATAGAGAGAATAAAGTAAGAGAGAGTAAAGTAAGAAAAAGAAAAAAAAATTACCCCTATATATAGAAATGACTCAACTATGAGGGAGTAACATTTTTCGATAAACTAAAAGAAAAGACATAGGAGGATATAATGAATTTTCCTCCATGTGTTGGTAATTGTCTTCTTTCCTCTTTTTTTTTTCTTTTCTTATTTATTGTCCTTTTTGTTTTTTCAAATAGGGATATTAGTTCCTAAAATCTCTAATTTTGGCCAAAATTTGGTATATTCTATTAATTTTAAAATTAGTCTAAGTTATTATAAATTTTATGTTTTGTTTATTATTTCCTAATTCAGTCCAAATAAGATATCTTCAGCAAAAGGGCAACTGTAAAATATTTACGATATTTTAGACCACTTTTAATTTTATAGCAAGTAGTTATAAGATATTTTTAGCAAAAGGGCAACGGTAAAATGTTTACGATATTTTAGACCACTTTTAATTTTGTAGCAATTAGGATTAGAGCCACGTAGAGATCTTTCTTTTTCTGAAATGAAAAAAGGAAACATATGCGCAGGTAGGGGTCAAACCTACGACTGTCTGCTTAGGAAACAGACGCTGTATCCACTGAGCTACAGCCTACAGGCGCTTTTTGTACCTTGTTATAATATTTTTTATTTACTAATACTCCATTTGTTTTGTCTTCAGCAGATGCGACCACCGTTAGACAGTACTTTTTTCAGTAGACAAAATCATTTTGGATGAGAACACAACATGCTTGTGCAATGAGTCCAAACTTTTAAAATGGAGGGTCAAGTCAACAGGCGATTTATATCAACTCGTCACTGAAAATAAAAACCCATCAAATTTGGATGAGAAAGCAACTATAAAAATCTCATTTGGGAGTTCTTCAACAATTAAGACAACAGCTCTGAGTTTCACCTTACCAAGTCCCAAAATTCTAAAACATAGTCCAACACTTTCTATATACATATTCACATAAAAAAAGTAAAATAAGTAAGCAGACATTACATCATTCAAACAGCATTTATGCCATCACAATCTTTCACCTAATAGGAAGAGACTCCTTAATCTTCGAAAAGGACGATGATTTGTAAGAAAAGCACGTGGATTGTTCGTAGACAAACATGATTCTAATCTTCAAGTGTATCATCTACCATATGCAGAAAAACAGCATTAGTAGGCGCCTTCTGTCGTTCCACTTAAAATATGCTGCTCAAGAAGCCCCTACAAGGGAGGTCAACAGAATTCATCAGCATGAGATGCAACCTTGTAAATGGATGATATGATGATCTCTAGATATCCTTACCATATTCCTTTCGATTCTTTGGCCTTATCTCTGCAAGTGTGGTTAAAACGATCAGTAATGGCTGGAGGTGTGCTCAGGTTTCAGTTATGCAAAACTCAAGTTAAAAAATTTACCTGACTTTTCCTTCAAAAGAATCATTAATCTCTTCGCCACTTGGCCTTTTCTCGAATGTCGACAAGAGTTCGTATTTCTCCTTCTTGGGAGATTCATCGACCCTCTTGTACAACTGGTATTCGTACGGGTAAGACATCCTAATAACATAAGTGTTCACCACAAGTTCTAAGCATCGATCTTTAAAAAAAATGTCTTGGAGGGCAGAAAGCATGCTGTCTAATATCACTCAGAGGAGGGTTATGACCTCACCTGAGGGCACCCATGATAGGATATTGGGTTCCGTAATAGTAGAGTAACCGGAAGAAGTAGCATATCTCAAATGAAGCGGCATATGCTAATCTTTCCTCCCGGCCCATAGTCTGCATAAGTAGCAAATAAGAATTTCATGAGAGCATGATGAATTACGTAATCGCATCCAATGATGACTGTTTACTTACTTGCATGATACCACTTGAACCTGGTACGTCCTAAAAATTTCAGAAATACAATTATATCAGCTATCCTGTTGGACAATCAACACAAACATAACCACAGATTTTGACAAAAATTACGTTTCTTTAAAAAAAATTGACATCAGTTCTTGTGAGGAACCATTTCTGACCACAAAAATGAGAACATAAATATGGCAAAGTAACTGGCGACGGAAGCTACACCTGGCTTTAAGAAGTCTTTACCTTTTTGGAAGTTATCGTTTTCCTTATTGTTCAGAGATTTTAAAGTAATGACCTCTTAAATAATGCCGAGGGAAAGACCTAAAACCCTCTCAATTTTATCCAAAGCATCTGGGAATTTAAGAGCACAAGTTCAAAACAGATTCAGGTTTAATATGAGAAACCAACCCTGAGCTTAGGATTGACAAGGATGACTGGACGATGAGCGGCGGCATCAGTCATAGCTTTTAGGTCCTGCATTTTCTCGAGTCAAATTAACACAAAACTTTTGCATCTCCATAGGGTGTGCTTCAGGAAGCAACAACCATGTATTTTCTCAAATTACTTACACCAATAATACAGTTCCCTACTGCATTTTGTGGAGCCACTAAGATATAGATGCCATCTTGCTCCTCAACCTCTTTAGCACCTGTAGATCATTTCAATATGTTTGTTTTCGCATAAGTTGATATTTAAGAAATAATTCCATTGCTAGAATCGTAGCAGTTTAATGAGAACTGCATGGTAACAATGTCTACCTCCTTTCAAGGGTCAAGGTGTTTGTGAGAAGAAATATATTGTTGAAAGCCTGAGTTTAAACTATAGTTGCAAGAATATAATTCGTGAAATTCCTCACCTATGGAACCGATATTGACGAAGGTACCCATAACACCATCGTCACCCCAATCCATGAACTCCAAAATCTTCCGAGTTCCAGCAAGCTGCAGTGGCATTCCAGCTAATGCTCCTTCTCCCATAGACCCTTGCACACAGACCTGCAAGAAACTTGACTACTGATACATGCAACTGTTTCGATAAACTAAATCAATTAGATAAAGCTTCTGAGAACCTTGACGCGCTTTCCATCATCCGCAAAGGAAAGAGCAAGAATACGGACCAGTTCCAGTAGAGTACCTATGCGATATACATCCTGAGAAAAAAATTCATTCACTTCTAAACAATTAAGAAGGATGGAAAAGAACCAAAAATGAAAATGAAGTTTCTCACCATTTCTGGATTTAGCTCTGGGATACTGATTTCCACCTTCAGTTAAAAATGCTAAAGTCATTATACATCATTATTAGATGAACCTTCAGATGCAAAATTAAGGAAAGTATAGTACATTAGCTACATAATGAGAAAAACTAAATTTTAATGTTTAACAATCAAATAGGTATATCATGTATGTTGATTCAGTTACATACATTACTCAAACCAGCCAATGTATATATATTCAACCCAAGTATCGACGGAGAGAATATATCAATTGTGAAAAACAAAAAAGAACATAGATAATCACTTTAACATTCATCAACTATCTCTTAGCAAAGAAATATGTTTGCTACTAATAATACATACAAAACATTCAGAATATTTCGAATAATGCACCTGAACATGTAATTAAGAATAAAGAAAGGACATGAATCAAACTGTCTACATGTGATGCAAAAACTCAAAACATGAGAAGATAAAGACCTTCAATCGAGTTTTCCCATCTTCTATTGCTCGTTTTGTTGCTTGCAACACATCCTCATAGAAGTATTCCCTGATTTCTCTAGAGTGAGGAATGTTATTTAGTTTCGTCGGTATTCCTCTCCATTTATTCTGCAGATAGTAATGGCCAAATAACAAACCTAAAAAATTATTAGTATTCGACTACACAAGGCTGTCAGTTCAGAATTAAAAAATTACGCGTACGAATGTTTTGTTGAAATAACCTTTTCCAAAGATAACGAATCCAATTGGTTCTCATTTCTTACAAGTTCACCTGCGAACAAGTGAGATAAGTTCATTAGGTCAAAACCAGTTACATGAAACTACAAATACTAATACGACAACCAATGCAAATACTGATATAAGTGGGTGTAAAATTTATGCAATTCCTGTAAATTAAAAAGCATTTAAAGAAATAGGAAACTGGACCTGATTTTGATTTTTCTTCTTTATCTTTTTGCAATCTCAACAACAAAGAATTAATCTCTTCAAAAACTACTTCTTTTGCACGGTTTCCATTGATCTGTAAACAAGTAAAAACTTGCTTAGTAAGCATCTATATTCATGACTTAAAACTAAGTAGCCTGATTATCAAGTTTCACAGACCTTAACCATTACGCCCGAGTAGGTCGATAAGATTGATTCAACATTTCTCTTATATATTTCTAAACGCGACTTCACCTGAGAATAGTCAAACATTTACCTATGAACAGATCAGGTTTGCATACAGATCTCCAGGTCCAGATAAGAACAGACATTAGTTATTTTAGAAGTTATTTTGGACCTTTTCCTCTGTGTCATCAGGACGAGTAACAAGCCTGTCTTTAATTTCTTCATTTTCTGGTGGGAAGTTTTTCACATGATAGATTTTTCCTGTCAAAGGATCTAACCTTCTCCCAACACATCGGTCAATTAAAACATCATCAGGCACCTAATGAAAAGATAACATCAGAAGTCAAGAGAAGTTACAGAAGCTTTCCTGAAATAGAGAGCTTTCCAGGTATTACTCTGAGCATATTCCATTTGTAGAAGGAATCAAATTTTATATGTTTGTTTCTGGTGAAATTATCATGTTATCAGTTTGGATATCTATCTAGTTCTGGAAAAAATGTGTTGATCCAGTGGTGTATACCACAAACTATATGAGAAAATGCAACTTCGGACCGTGAAGGGATAATGATTATTAGGGTACATACCTCGAGCATGACATATATATCAGGCCTAATACTCCGTTTCTCCAAACTCTCTGCTTGGGCAGAACTTCGTGGGTATCCATCTAAAAGCCATCCTTTCTCCTTCACATCTTTCAGAGATAGTCGGGTTGTCACCATCTGTTATAAACACAAAGTGTTAGCACAGCTAATTCACAAACTAAAGAAGAAAACAGTTAGTCGATCATTTTTCCTACAGCTGTGACGATTTCATCTGGTACCAACCGACCCGAATTCATGAACTCCTTTGCCTTGTTTCCAATTTCTGTACCTGCTGATACTTCAGCTCGCAGAATATCTCCCGTTGAAATGTGTACTACTCCAAACTGAATAAACCAAGCAGGGGAATATAAATTGAAATGTAACAATGAAAACTGCTAATATAAATTCTTCATTATTGAATAACAGGTGTAATTAAGTAGAGAAGCAGAAAATATACAAGAGATTTATGAAGCCTCAGCAGGCTATCATTAAAGAAGATGCCAGGCTCTTTTATACCACCCCCCCCCCAGTAAGATAACAGTGGTGTTATGTCAGGTTATAGCTCCGTAAGGCTTTCTGGAAGCCTGAGAAAATAAGTTTCTGTAACTGGTTTGGGAGCTGGTTCAGCAATCTTCAAAGTCGGATTTAAAAAAGAGGTAGTACACATTCCATTTCAGGAGTCGATTTGGAGCTACAAAACTCTTCATGCGCATTTTTTCTTCCTCACACATATCGTTTGACATGTGCTAGACAATGCTGGATCTCTTTCATCTTTGCCTTATACAGATATTTGTTCCACTACCTCTAAAAGCTGAGATATAAAAAACAAAGAAACTCTTCCTAAAAAGATAAGTGGAGCAACTTCAGCGACAGGAATGAAGTACAGAATGGACTAACCTTTTGAGCAATCATCTCACACTGTGTCCCCTTCCCTGAAGCCGGGGCACCTGATATCATCACTCTCAGTGGCTCAGTCGCCGAGCTTACAATTTTGAGCGTCTATTTCAGAGAATGAGAGAGATTTCAGTATGTAGATACACAGAATTTCCATACTTAGTACACTATTTTAGCAAAGCTTTCTCAATATGATAAAAAGCAGAAATGTTCTAAGTTCACTGAAGTGGCATGAGAGCTTTCCATTGTTCAAGAACTGAAGTAAATTAGGACTCCTAATATTAATTAGGAAAGAATATACTGAAATGGCTGTCAAAAAAAATCTTTATAGCCGTCAATAGCCACATTTTGGAATTCAAACAAAAACCTAGCGAATTGCTCGGTAAAATCACAAATAGAGGATGCGAAATACAGAGAGGTAGAAGGAATAATCAGACCTTTCGCAGAGGTTTGACCTTGATGGAGGCATGGCCGCACGAGTGAGCGTGATGAGATGTAAACTGTAGCGGGAGAGAAATAGATGAAAAATGGAGAGAGGGAGAGAGAGAGGGGTTTGAGGGAGGAGGGAGATTGGAGGTTAGAGAGAAAGTGGCAACGGCTGAGCAGCTCAACATGGCTGCAAACTCACACAGAGAGCGGTGGGAGTGTGTGTGATAGTTGTGGCCAACGGCTCAAATTAACGGACAAACTGCCGCCAGAAAATGAAAATCCATAACCACACAAAATAGAATAAATAAAAAAAATATAGTATTCCCCCGTTTCTTTGTTAATAAATAGTATGTTAAAAGTATAGTGAATAAAGTTGTTGAGTTATTTCTTATTAAAAAAAAATGACTCAATTATTTGGAACTTTTCATATAGAAAAATGAGGAAGGGAGAGAGTGCTATTGTATTAAATTTCAGTGGAAAATGATAGAAATTCATGGGTTAACCATACTAGTTTCAGTTATATTTAGTTTCAGTTGTCAACACCCTCCCTCAAACCCTTCAAGGTGAATCTTGGAGGGGTTGGACTTTTTTTTATGATCGATTGGACAATCGGCCCAATTTTTTTTCGATCGGTTGGACCACTGGCCCAAATTTTCAGCCCAGTTATACTGCTGGGTCAGTCATTTTTTCGGTTTTAGCCCAGATATACTGCTGGGTCAGTTAAATTTTGACCCACGGTCGGCGACCCGCTCTGATACCATGATAGAAATCCATGGGTTCCACCCTAAAACCAATTGGTGATAAGAGGAGAGGCCCATGAGACTTATATACTAGTTTCAGTTTTCTTTTGATACCGATGTGGGACAGTTATATGTTATTGTTGAAAGATATGAGTATTATTCATTCAACTTGTTCAGAGAATTACAATAGGTACGCCTCCTTTAAATAGGCCAAGAGTTACATAAAATTGGCAAGATTTGCCATAATACTCATTCCCTAATTAATTTTTTTTCCTTGCTTACCTATTTTCCTTACTTACATATTTTCCTTTCTAACACTCCCCCTCAAGTTAAGTAATGAGATTACCGATACTTAACTTGCCCAATACCTCATGGAAGCTTCTTGCATCGACAGCTTTCGTGAGTATATCCGTCAACTGATCTTCAGATCTCACAAAAGGAAGTTCTACCGTCTTGGCCTCTATATTGTCCTTGATGAAATGTCGATCCACCTCGACATGTTTTGTCCGATCATGCTGAACTGGATTTTCAGATATACTGATTGCCGCCTTATTATCACAGAACAACTTACATGACTTCTGTGAGTTTAAGTTCAACTTAGTCATCAATTTCCTCAGCCACAGAATCTCAGTCAACCCACTCTTAATCCCTCGAAATTCAGCTTCTGCACTTGACAAGGCTACCACTTTCTGTTTTTTGCTTCTCCACGTGACAAGATTTCCTCCCACAAAGGTAAAATATCCAGCACTTGATTTTCTGTCATTTGGGTTCCCTGCCCAATCAGCATCCGTGAATCCATGAATCTCTAAATGTCCATGATTCTCGAATAGAATCCCATGGTTCGCTGTCCCTTTCAGATATCGAACAATCCTCAGTGTTGCTTCCCAGTGAGCTACTTGAGGTGCATGCATAAACTGACTAACTACTCCAACTGCATAAGCTATGTCGGGTCTAGTGTGGGATAGGTATATCAATTTCCCAACTAAATGTTGATATCTCGTGCGGTGAGTGGCTTCAGCTCCTTCAACTATCCGCAGACCATGATTCTGAACCATAGGAGTATCTGCTGGCTTACAGTCCAGTAGTCCTGTCTCGGTTAACAAGTCAAGTACATATTTCCTCTGACTGATGAAGATCCCCTTCTTTGACCTTAGCACTTCTATACCCAGAAAGTACTTTAGTAATCTCAAGTCCTTCATTTCAAACTCTACAAACAAATTCTTCCTTAGCTTTCTTATTTCCTCTTCATCATCTCCCGTGAGAATCATGTCATCTACATAGATGATGAGGCATGTAATCTTTCCTTCTCTTTTCTTCAAGAATAATGTATGATCAGAGTTGCTTTGTTCATACCCATACTTCTTCATTGCCTCATAGAATCTCTCAAACCAAGCTCTAGGTGACTGCTTTAGCCCATATAGTGTTCGTTTTAGTTTGCAAATCTTTCCTCCGTCGAAATCTCCAACAAATCCAGGTGGTGGCTCCATGTAAATGGGCTTCTTCACTTCCCCATGTAAGAATGTGTTTGTCACGTCGAACTGATGTAGTGGCCATTCCCTGACTGCCGCTATTGAGAAGAGCACTCGAATAGTACTCATTTTTGCTACCGGTGAGAATATTTCAGCATAATCAACTCCATAAGTCTGAGTGTATCCTTTGGCCACAAGTCTCGCCTTATACCTTTCAATCGACCCATCTGGCCTCTGTTTGATAGTGAAGACCCATCCGCATCCCACAGTTCGAACTCCATCAGGTTTAAGACATACTTCCCATGTATTGTTCTTCATCAGAGCTCGCATTTCTACTAGCATTGCTTCTCGCCAGTGAGCAATTTTCATAGCCTCATCGGCCGTATATGGGATTTCTTCTTCTTCGTAAAGTGCTGCTTCAAACGCCCTAGCCATCTCTGTTAGATTTGCTTTAGCCAGATTCGCCATAGAATATCGGCTTCTACTAATCCCCTCAGGACTGTATCTCTTAGCCGGGACCCCACGAGTAGTTCTGTTGGGGAGTATATAGCAGTCGGTATCACCATCAATTGCTGCATTCTCATTCTCGTCTACACCAAAAGTGTCAGGAGTAATAACTGTATTATCTGAGCTAGTTTCAGGAATTACCTCGGATATCACAAGAGGAGGAATCGATTCAGGCGTAGGCGGTTGAGGAGGCTCTACAGTAGATGTGACTGACTCGGCAGTGACACTAGCTTGTTCTGTTGGTTCCACGTTCGAGATACTTGGATGTGGCATCGGAAAACTGAGGGGTCCAATTTTATCACACTCCCCCTGAACAGCACTCCCCCCTGACCCCGAGGTTGGGTGTGATAGAAGTATTCACTTTCTAGAAAATTACAATTCATGGTTGTTATAACCTTCCTAGACCCCGGGTGATAGCATCGATAGCCCTTCTGATTTACCCCATACCCCAAAAAAATACATTTTATTGCACATGCAGAAAATTTTCCTCTTTCGTGTTTCAGTACATGCACATAAACGGAACAACCAAAGAGTTTGAGCGGAAGTATGAGAGGTGGGGGAATATCAGTAAGGGATGCGAGAGTCTGCAAAGGAGTTTTCATACCCAAAATTTTTGTAGGCAAACGATTAATCAGGTAGACAGCAGTGACAACAGCTTCGGGCCATAAAAATTTAGGAACATTTGAGTCAAAAAACAGGGCTCTCGTGACCTCTAGGATTATCCTATTCTTTAGTTCAGCTACACCATTTTGTTCAGGAGTGTAAGGACAAGTAGTTTGATGAACTAACCCTTTTTCTTTAAAAAAAATCAGTCATGTCTTTGTTAACAAATTCCCTACCATTATCGGATCTAAGAATTTTGATCGTGGTTTGGAATTGTGTCTGGATCATTGTAAAGAAACGGGTAAATTTTTCAAAAACGTCAGATTTATGCTTCAAAAAATATACCCAAGTCAATCTAGTGCAGTCATCCACAAAAATGAGAAAATATTTAAAACCATGATCACCAATAATAGGAGCTGGACCCCAAACATCGGCATGCACTAGAGAAAAAATAGTCTTAACACGAGTATCACTTGATCTAAAGGATTGTCTGTGGTTTTTTGCCAAAACACAAGATTCGCAAGTAATATCCTTAAAATGGGAAAACTTTGGAAAAAACAATTTTAAATACCCCGAGGATGGATGCCCCAATCTGCGGTGCCACAACCAAGCTTCCCGATTTGCAGATCCGTGAGCAAGCATCGCAGTGCCACCTTGTTGAGTAATCTCATCCACATAATAAAGACCTTGACGCTCAGTGCCACGCCCAATTATCCTCCTCGTCCTGATATCCTGTAATACACAGAAATTTGGATGCATTAGTAACGTACAGTTTAATTCTTTCGTCACGTGGCTGATAGACATAAGTTTATGAGATAATTTGGGCACATAGAGGCAATTTGTAAGCTTCAGGGTTGGGGATATTTCAATGGTTCCACTCCCACCCACAGCGGTCAACTCTCCATCGGCAGTTTGAATTTGGCTTTTAGTTGCCCCATTAAATTCACAAAAATCTTTCAGATCGTAGATCATAGTATCAGTTGCCCCACAATCAAAAATCCACTCACTCTCCTTAGGGTCAATTTTACTTTGGGCAATGCATGCAATAGTATATTTTCCAAGGGTGCAAAACGATTTGGGCTTAAGAAGGAACTTTCAGACAGTTTTGGGGTCAAACGTGGAACATAGTTTTTCTGGGGTCCTAACTGTAATTTTCCCAGGTCATATTGCATATATTCTGAACTATAAGGACCAGAAATTAAATTACTCATGCTTTGGGGTTTATTCTGAAAATCAAATTGGGGATCGGGGTTTCTCAACCCTAATCCGTTACCTCCATATGACCCGCCTCCTTTCTTCTCCACGAAGGCTGCCTCGCCGGGCCTGCCGCCTCCACCCGGTTGAGGACCGGTATCTCCTGTTCTCCCACGGGTGTTAGTCATCTCCCTATTCCCTGCTCCTTGCAGAAATAATCCGCCTCCATCTTCGACTCCGATGGCTAATCGAGCTTTAGCCTTTTGATTTTCATCCCACCATTCCGGAAATCCAACGAGGAGGAAACATGTATCTCGAGTATGTCTTTGTTTTCCGCAATGAGAGCACCAAAATTTTGATTTGTCGGGTTTGAAACCGCCTTGGCGATTGGGCTGTTGCGCGGCGGTTCGTGGTGGTGGCTGTTTTGGTCGCGGTGGTGGCTGGTTTCTTACGGTGAACCCGTGTCCGACTTGGCCCGATGATGATCCATCGTTGATTGCGCCGGTCTGGAGATCGATGTCTGCTGCCGGCATGATTTTCAACCACGTAGCTTCTCGTTTTACCAGACCGTATGCGGTCTCGGCTGAGGGCAACAGGGTTTCCTTGAGAATATCCCTTCGGATCCCGTCATATCTTGCATTCAAGCCTGTTAGGAATTTGAACAGCCGTCTTGTTGCTACATACGTTCGAAGTTGGCTAATCCCCTTGTCGCAGCAATCCACAGGTTGATGTTGGCATCGGTCAATTTCGACCCAGATTCCGTGGAGATGTCGCCAATATGTTTCTAGCCCATGTTCCCCTTGCACGATTCGGCCTGCCTTTTCCTCTAGATCGTACAACAGATATGGATCTGCGGTACTTTCGAATGTAGTTTGTAGGCTCTCCCACAGAGCTTGCGCGGTTTGGTGATGTGCAAAGTCGACAACAATTTCTGTTTCGACGTTGTCAATTATCCATGAGAACACTGTCATATCGGCTTCCTCCCATTATGTGTACCCCTTCATTCCAGGTTCCGGCGGCTGCGGTGTACCGGTGATATACCTGTTTGCTCGTCTTCCCACGATGGCTACTCTCATCAGCCGTTTCCATAGGGGATAATTCATCCCGTTGAGTTTAACGGCTAGAGTAACATTCTTACTCATCTTTAATCGTGTCTCCTCCATATTTGGTTTCTCTTCATCGTCTGACATGTTGCAGGTTGAAAATAATCGCCTTCTTGGTCGGGAAAGGTATTAGGCTATGATGATTTTGTTATGAGCCTTTGCTCTGATACCATGTTGAAAGATATGAGTATTATTCATTCAACTTGTTCAGAGAATTACAATAGGTACGCCTCCTTTAAATAGGCCAAGGGTTACATAAAATTGGCAAGATTTGCCATAATACTCATTCCCTAATTAATTTTTTTTCCTTGCTTACCTATTTTCCTTACTTACATATTTTCCTTTCTAACAGTTATATTTTTAGTTTCAATTGTCTACAGAAAACATAAAGAAATTTGGTATTTCGTTTAAAATTGAACGAATAAAAGATTTAATTATATATTATATTAAAATAAAATACTACTCCACTGTATAAATAATATATATATATTGTCAAATCTTAACTACGTTCGACCTCACGAGCTATTTTCTGGATATGTTACTAAATTCAGAAGCTTAGTTATCTCAAAATTAGACACGAACCAAACCTCATTTCAAAATTTATTCATAATTAATAATATTAAATATATACATATATCTAATTGAATATATCTCATTACTCATTTCCACCGCATCGTAATAATATTGCAATTTTCGGCTACGACGACATCAAATAATACCTTACAATTGTTATCGGAGAATTGGACCCCCAACTTCAAAATCTTGCGTTCGCCACTGCCTGAGGCCAAAGGTCACGGGTTCGAGTCCTCCGCTTAAATTTATATTAATTTATCCATAATGTGAGTTCTATGTGACATGATCATTAAAATTATATTCACTAGATCAGCACCCGCGCGATGTACGGCTAACGACATTTATAAGACAACCGGTGAAAGTTGACATCAATGAAACTTTAAAAGTAACCACAACTGGTAAAAGTTGACGTCGTTGAAACTCATCGTATAAGAGAACTGGTAAAACTTAACGTCGTTGAAACTTTAAAAGTAACCTTATATATAGTAGTTATTTCTCTTTACCTCTCTGAGTATTGACTCATCGGGCGTCACACATGCCTTGGCAGCATCTAGGACAGAGTGGAGCGATCGTCTGCTCTGACTTTAAGAGGTGTCACTTATAGTTTATGTGTTTATATAGATGTAGATACAATTAGCTTTAGGGCATGTTCACTTTGTGCTCATTGGGCAATTCTTGGCCCAATTGGGGAAATTATAATTATTCATCTTCCACTAATTAATTGGAGGAAGCCCTAGAATTGGGCAAATGCCCGCACTGTTCAAAGAAATAGGCAAGAATTGAAATCTATAATCTATCTATAAATATATAAAGTGACAGTTTTTTGAATTGATAATACCAATCCCCTTATAAACCCTAACAAATGACTGGCGGCTAAGCTTGAAATCCCTAAACCTTTACTAGCCTATTTCAACATGAATCAGCCCCCTCCCCTTCCGATCGACGGTGCTTCCTCGTCGGAAGAGGAGCATGATCTGGATCTGCAGGAGATCGAGTTTATTCCTCTTGATGATGAGGTGTCGCACGATGTCGTTGATGCTGACGCAAATGAGGTCGGGGTTGGTTTCATTGGGTTCAACGGTATGGATTTGGTTTTTCACTGGCCACAACTTGTTGCTCACCTTGAGCAACAACATGTCGTTGCTCAACCTGTTGTTCAACCTGTTCAACCAGTTGTTCAACAATGCAGGCAGATTAGCCAAGTGTATAATGATGATGGATTTTTTTTTTATTATTTACAATTTCTATTCATTATTTGGAAATTGCCTTGGCCAGGTGGCGCACTTTTTGTCATTTTTAGTATATATTTTATTATTTTTAGTATATAATTTCATGTTTTTTTTTATTTTTTATAATAGTTTGTCATTTATCTTGTTTTTTTTATAAATTTTATTTTTATAATAGTAATATTTCACGTAATAGTATTATTATAAAAAATAATAAAATAAATATATAATGGTGTGGTTAGGTAGTCATTGATAAATCATAAAATAATGTACGTTTGGGTTGGATGAATATTGATGATGTGGAAGATGATGTACATGAGATATAAATTAATTAAATATTAAAAAAATGGATGGTTAGGTTAGGTTGGGTTGGATTGTTGCTGATAAATATACTCTAATGGTTTGTGTAATGACACCAGATTGATAATTACACGGCTAGGTGATTATGTTTTGGAGGCTCGAGTATTGGGTGAGCATAATATCGGTCATAAAGTCTTGATTCTTCGAATGCCTTTAATACTGTCTGATTCAAGGTTCCCATTCAGATTCCAACGACGACAATATGTTGCTATATCTAGAGTCACAAATCGTGAATGTCTGAAGATTTTAGTTTGTAGAGATGATGGTGATGATGACACTAGAAGTGAATCTACTGTTAATGTTATTTACAGAGAAGTTTTTCAAAATTTATGAACTATTGATTTGTTGTTGTTTTTCTAAATATTTTTTTGCACAAATAAATACATGTGATTTGTTGATAGAATGAAATCATGAACTAATTATTCGATCAAATATTTTTATTTCATTTGTATTTAGGAATACATTTTCCTTTATTTGTATATCTTACTCTATTCAATTAACGCATGTCCTTTTTTGTTTTTTTTTTATTTATGTTACTGCACCTACATTTGATAATTCAATATTATGTTGAATATGAAATGCTTCATTATAGTGGGTTGAGAGAATTGCAAATGTTTGTTTATTGTTGTTTATAATGTTTTTAATGGTTTATAATCTTATTAATATTATTTTTAATTAATTCATATTCTTAAAAGAAATATACTTTTATATTATTTTCTTTATATTCTTTATTTTAATCTATTTAGTTGTAAATATATTTTCATTATTTGAAAATCTTTTGTCCCGTGCATAGCACGGGTGGTAACACTAGTCTTGGATAATAGGTAAGATTTGTTTGTGTATTGGGCTCTCTACCAAGAAATGAACTTAATTTTATACATTTGCCCCCCTTTCCACCTCATTACCTTCTCTCTCTCTCTCATCATTTGGGGTTAAATTTGTCATTCCATAATTTCATTAGGTCAAAGTTTAGTATTTAGGTTACTATTTCGGCCATATTTGAAATCAAATCTTGTACACTAAACAATGGAGTCTTGAATCATATATGTACTAATTCTTCCTCAATCCTTGAAAGATTTCAATTCTTAAAAATGTTAGAAGTTCTAAGGCCATCCACAACGCTGTCTCTATACCGTCTCTTAAACCGTCTCTTAACTACTATTTGAGCACTATTTGAGGGCCCCACTGTCCTTTTTTCCTCCATCTCTTAACTAAGAGACGGAGGCTGCAACGCTCCGTCTCTTAACCGTCTCTATACCGTCTCTTAATTACTATTCATTCAATTTAATTTATAATTTTTTTTAAAACCCAATTCAATTTAAACAAACACACTTTATTAAAATTAAAACAAAATTAAAAAACACACAAAATAAAAAAACACACAAAATAAAAAAAACACACAAAATAAAAAAACACACAAAATAAAAAAACACACAAAATAAAAGAAAATTAATCGGAAGGGCTAATCATCCTCCGGAGGCGGTCGAGGTTGAGGGGGAGTCGGAAGGCCAAGTTGTGCTGCCATATGCACAATTCCGTTCCACCAGGCCGCGTATTGGGAGTGCGAGAAGCGGGAAGTGTCCGCCATTGTGGCGGTCATGTACGCCACCATAAGTGTGTCCGAGCCTCCTCGCGAGCCCGATCCTGAGGCCGGCTGGCTTGATTCGCCTCGGCCCTTCCTTGCTCTAGCCGCTTTCGCCGCCTTCGTCCCTTGCGGCCGACGGCGCCTACTCGCGGATCCTCCTGCATCGCCGACCGTACCCGCAAACTCCTGGGATTCAGCATCATGTTGGCTGATGCCTTCAGCAGTGTCACCACCAGACGCACCAGCACTAGACGAGTATTGGCCACTCGCCGTATGCTTCGTGCGCTTCGAGTTTGAGCCCGAGCTGGAGCGGAAACCGCCGGCCCATCGTTCCTCGTCCTTGACGGCGCGCCAAACATCAACAAATCTGAATTGATGTCCCTCGTCCTGGTAGTAGGCGCGCAAAGCGGACGTCAAAATGTCGGTGGCCGTGGCGCCGCTTTGGTAGCGCGCCTCTTCCGCCGAGTAGATGCCGCATAATTTTTTGACCTGTCGGTCGACTCGGTCAAAGTGACAGCGGATCATTTTAACTGTGCGCTTGCGGGAGCGGTTCGGCTTTATTTGGTGGTAGACCTCGACAACCTTTTCCCAGAAACACTTCCGGGTTTGTTGATTCCCGACGATGGGATCGTACGAGACCGTGATCCAGGCGTTGTACACCGCCATCGTTTCGAGGTTGTTGTACGGATGTCGGCCAAGATCCTCTTCCTCTTCCTCTTCTTCCTCCTCGTCCTCGCCCGTCTGGGGTTGTACACTGCCTCGGCCACCTCCACCGCCTCGCCCACCTCCACCGCCTCGGCCTACTCCCGGCGTGGGATCAACTGGAAAATCCTCCCGGATCTGGGATAATCCCTGCGAAAACCGCGGGACGTTGGGACGAATATATGCATCAAGGTCAAAATTGGGTGGTTGGTACCCCCCCGGCGTCGCCGAACCCTGGGTCCCCGGCGTTGACGAACCTCCACCGCCCAATGTGTTGATCATGTTGTCCCAATCGCCGAATGAGTTGAGATCCCACCCGCCGGAGCCGGAGCCGCCATAGTTGCCCTCGCCGTCGCCGGACATCTTGAGTTGGGTTATGAAAATTTCAGCGAAAATTTGAGAGAAAATTTAGATGATATGAAGAATAGATGTGTAGTTGTGTGTAAATGAGGATGGGTTTAGGAGTATTTATAGAGTAAAAAATTTAATAAAAAACAAAAAAAATATAAAAAAAAAACAAAAAAACGGTAATAATACCGTTACAAAAAAAAATTTTTTATTTAAATTCGAATTTTTTTTAAAAAAAAATATTTATTGCGTCAGCACGTGACGACGCCCACTCGCGGGCCGGCGAGTGGGCGTCACGCACGACGCCGGGCTGCGCCACGTCGCCGAGGCGCGTGGCGAGCCAGCTCGTCTCCTGGCTCGGCGAGTCGAGTCGCGCGACGAGACGCGCGACGAGACGGGACGAGATGGAGGCTGCAACGCGTCTCGCCGGGGTCTCGTCTCGCTGAGACGAGACGCGAGACGCCGGCGAGTCCCGTTGTGGATGGTCTAAACTACGTTCGATCTAAAAATTTACTTTCAATTGGGAGTAGTAATTTTTTCGTGGGTAGTCTAAACTCTCTGTAGTATACTAACTTAAATGCAGCGATTATACAACCCACTTTGTGCCTCTCTATCTCTTCTAATCCCACAATATATACAAAGAGGTTTCCTCATTATTTTATATTAATACAAAAATCTAAAAATTATACTCATTCTATCTCATTAAAAATAAAACGTTTTCCTTTTTTGAGTTGTCCCATTAAAAATAAAACGTTTCTAAAAATGAAAACAATACTCTCTCTACTTTTTCTGCTCTCTTACTTTACTCTCTCTTCGCTAACTCACAAAACAACACTACATAAAATCCTATGCCGAAAACCAAATGTTTCATATTTAATGGGACGAAGGAAGTACAAATTATACAAATATTTCATTTTAATATATTTCATTTCTATTTTTAAACGTTGTCAACTTATTATCCACGTAGAATATAAAAGGTTTTTATTGTAATTTTATACTCCATTCGGTCTACAATAAGAGTCACATTTTGTTATTTCGGTCAATCCCACAATAAGAGTCACATTTTATTTTTACCATAAATTGTATGTAGGTCATTCTACTAACTCACTCCACTCACATTCTATTATAAAATCAATATAAAAAAGTGAACATCACATTCCACCAACTTTTTCAACCCACTATTCTTTACATTTTTTAAAACTCGTGCCCACACCATATATGACTCATATTATGGGACGGGACAAAGTACCTTTTGTATGTACAAATAATTGATGACATCAAATATAAATAAAAAATGTATTAAATGAAACACTAGTACTATTTTATACTCACTCCGTCTCATAGTAGATGTCACACTTGAGGATTGATACGAGATTTTAGGAGGTGTTGTTTTGTGACAAACAACACTAGTACTATTTTATACTCACTAGTACTATTTTATACTTACACCGTCCCATAGTAGATGTCACACTTGAGGATTGGCACAAGATTTTAGGAGGTGTTGTTTTAAGTGGGAAGAGAAGATAATATATTTATATTAATGTGGGAGGGAACTTTTTCAAAAAAGGAAATGTGATAACTTTTGTGGGACAAATTTAAAAAGAAAGTGTGACATCTATTATAAGACGGGGGAGTATATCGTTTAAATAAACTGTATACTTTTATACCAATATTAAATAATGGCAAATTATTTTGTACCAATTGAGTAAGAGCATCTCCAATGGTAATAGGCCAGCCATAGGCTAGCCAAAAACTCCTCCTGCCACATCATCAGCACTAAAAACTCCTCTTGCCACATCATCAGGATAAACAACTGGACAAGCAATAGGGTGGACAACGGGTGGAGATCGAGGTACCGCCGGCTGCAAGACCCTTTGTATCAACCGGTTTATCTCACGGGACGTATAGGCCTCCAACTGTTCGTTCATTTGTCGTTCGTACTCCTCAGCATCACCACCACTACCACCACTACTACCACCCGCGTTACTCATTTTTACGTTGTTGCTCTTGTACAGAAATTAAGATGGAGAGAAAACTCGTTAAAACAAGTGGTGCGAATGAAAATGACGTTCGAATCGCGTATATATAGTGTTTCGAAAAAAACAAATATTGAGCTCGTCGATCGCTCGCCGATCGGGAGCCTGCAATGGCGGCCAGCCGACCGGCGAGTGGATCGGCCAGCGCCCGAAAATCGGCGTCCGGTCGCCGATTTTTTTACCGAAATGGCGCTCGCCGGTTCCAATGGTTCGGCGAGCGGACTGGCCAGCGCCGGGAATCGGCTAGCCTGTTCGCTCGCTGCCATTGG
The DNA here is from genome assembly GCF_004379255.2 of Salvia splendens. NCBI lineage: Eukaryota > Viridiplantae > Streptophyta > Magnoliopsida > Lamiales > Lamiaceae > Salvia > Salvia splendens. The sequence goes on along the minus strand of NC_056036.1, from coordinate 15,963,468 downwards.
AGATGCTCTAATTACTCCAATATTCATTTTCATAAAAGCAATGACGTGTCGTCAGCCACCGACGTTGGAAGCATAGAGATACACTGATACAGCATATAAATAATTCGTGCTTTCCATCACTCACTTCATTTCTCTAAATTTCCGCATCTACTCGTTTTCTGCCGCTGTTCATGTAGCTGTTTTCAATCCCGATTCCACTTCAAGGTCAGTTAGAGATCTCTACGATTTTCATATTCAAATACACCCTTCTCTTCGTTTTCAAATGTTTTCTTCGATGTTTCCGTTACAAATTTTGTTTCAAATTCCAAATTGCGTTTATCGTTTGCTTTTTTTACCACATTTTGATCTGGAATACTCATTCTGTATGAGACCTCTAAATTTTGTGAATTCTTTCGGCAGATCTTGAAATATTCCTTGTTTTCTTGGAAATTATCGTCGATTTCCCGGTCTGGGCCGTCCAGATCTACGATAGCGACGGTAAAGATGGGATCTTTACTCAGTTTGAAGGTGTCGATCTTGTTTGTTGTGTTAGTAATTTGTCAATTGAGCCAAGGGTTTTATCTCCCCGGTAGTTACCCTCACAAATATGAAGTCGGTGATCCCTTGACTGTGAAAGTGAATTCTTTGACTTCAATTGACACTGAAATGCCCTTTAGCTATTATAGTTTGCCATTCTGTCAACCCAAAGAGGGCATTAAGGATAGTGCAGAGAATCTCGGTGAACTTCTCATGGGTGATAGGATTGAGAATTCACCCTATAGGTTCAAGATGTACACTAATGAGACCCAGATTTTCCTCTGCCAAACAAAGCCTTTATCGGGTGAGGAGTTTAAGCTTTTGAAAAAGAGGATTGATGAGATGTATCAGGTCAATGTCATCCTTGATAACTTGCCTGCAATTAGGTATACTAAGAAGGATGGGTATATGTTGAGGTGGACGGGCTACCCCGTGGGTGCTAAGGTCGACGAGGGGTACTATATCTTCAATCACTTGAAGTTTACTGTCCTTGTTCATAAGTTTGAAGATAGCAATGTGGCTCGTGTGATGGGCACTGGGGATGCTGCTGAGATGATCCCGCCCGAGGGGAACCAGGGATCAGCCGTACCAGGGTACATGGTTGTTGGGTTTGAGGTGGTTCCCTGTAGTTTCCAGCATAAGCCTGAATCAGTGAAGAACTTGAAAATGTATAACAAGTACCCGGCTTCTATTATCTGCGATCCAAACACGGTAGCCATGCCTATTAAGGAGAATGAGCCTCTTGCTTTTTCCTATGAGGTCTCCTTTGTGGAGAAGGACATCAAATGGCCGTCAAGGTGGGATGCATATCTGAAGATGGAGGGTGCTAAGGTGCATTGGTTTTCAATTCTGAATTCGCTCATGGTGATCACTTTCTTGGCGGGTATTGTGCTTGTGATATTCTTGAGGACTGTTAGGCGGGATCTTACCCAGTATGAGGAGCTCGACAAGGAAGCTCAAGCTCAGATGAATGAGGAGTTGTCGGGCTGGAAGCTCGTTGTTGCTGATGTCTTCCGTGCCCCTTCTAATCCAGCACTCCTGTGTGTGATGGTTGGTAACGGGGTCCAGATTCTTGGAATGGCCGTGGTGACAATTTTATTCGCTGCCCTCGGATTTATGTCCCCAGCATCCCGTGGGACACTTATTTCAGGCATGCTGTTTTTCTACATGGTTCTTGGAATTGCAGCTGGGTATGTAGCTGTTCGTTTATGGAGGACAATCTTTTGTGGGGATCACAAGGGATGGATTGGTGTCTCGTGGAAGGTTTCTTGTTTCTTCCCTGGTATTTCATTCCTGATATTCACTTTCTTGAATTTCTTATTGTGGGGTAGTCACAGCACAGGAGCAATTCCTTTCTCTTTGTTTGTCATCCTCATTTTGCTATGGTTCTGTATCTCTGTTCCCCTCACCCTTGTTGGCGGCTACTTTGGTGCAAAGGCGCCTCATATTGAATACCCTGTTCGAACAAACCAGATCCCCCGAGAAATCCCACAACAAAAGTATCCATCGTGGCTGTTGGTTCTTGGGGCTGGTACCCTTCCTTTTGGCACACTTTTCATCGAGCTCTTCTTTATCATGTCGAGCCTCTGGATGGGTCGTGTGTACTATGTTTTCGGATTCCTCTTTGTCGTGCTCTTGCTTTTAGTCGTGGTATGTGCTGAGGTGTCGCTCGTCCTTACTTACATGCACCTTTGTGTGGAGGACTGGAAATGGTGGTGGAAGTCATTCTTTGCGTCTGGGTCCGTTGCTATATACATCTTCCTTTACTCCATCAACTATCTGATATTCGACCTCAAGAGTTTGAGTGGACCCGTCTCTGCAACGCTCTACCTGGGCTATTCACTTTTCATGGTGCTTGCGATCATGCTTGCAACGGGCACAGTCGGGTTCCTCTCCTCGTTCTGGTTCGTGCACTACCTGTTTTCGTCTGTGAAGCTGGACTGAGATGTTGGTGGCCGGGAAGCAACTTTTGAAGTTAATTTCATAGTTTCTTGTTTTCTCATGTCATTTTTCATCAGAGAATCTTTATCCAAAAAAATAACACCATGAAGTTTGGTATTCATTGTTATTACTATATTAGAAACTCATACTCCTATTTCCAGGATGTTTTTTTTTCTTTCTATTTTATACGTATATTTTTATCTTTTTGAAGGTGGATTGGGTCATTATTGGCTTTAAGGATGGGCTAGAAACTTGGTCTATGATTTAATTAATCAACCTATTTCTATTTGTTATGTTTCACAAAGTGACAAAACAATAAGAATTAAAGTGATGTTAATTCTCAACAATCTTCATATTTAACATATCCACTATTATGTTGTCAACTACTTGGTACTATAATCGATTTTTGTGGTTGCTTGAAACGAAAAGAAAAGTAGGGAAAATATTTGGACAGATGTTTTATAAAAATTAATGTGTGATATGAGAAACTGGTGGTGGGTAGATTACCAAAACGGAAGAAGAAAAAGAATATATGTAGTACTATTTGGTACTAAAATATAATATAATGGAATTAAATTTAGAGCATCTCCAGTGGGCGGATGTCCCACTCGGACATCCACTAGGACATCCCAAAAACACCTCATGTCACGTCACTAGGACTTCTCATCCCACTGCCACGTCACTAGGACATCCCCTGCACAATCCGCCCTTCCCATCGCCCTTCCCACTAGGACTTCCCGCAATAAAAAAAATCACAATAATGTAATTACGTAAAAACGGAATTATAATTTTGACACGGAATACGGGAAAGCACAAGTGGTGCGAATGAAATGAAGTTCAACGAGCCGTATATATAGAGTTTAAAAAAAATCACAATAATGTAATTACGTAAAAACGGAATTATAATTGTTGACACTAGAAACTTGTTAACACAAGTGGTGCGAATGAAATGAAGTTCAACGAGCCGTATATATAGAGTTTTTTTTTTTAAAAATTAATTACCGGACGTTCGACCCGGACGTCCAACCCACTCCACAATGGCGGACGTCCGCCCGCCCGTCGCCCGCACGTCCGAGGACACCCGACGTCCTCACGGGACGTCCGTATCCGACCTTCGACGCCACAATGGCGGACGTCCCGGTCGCCCGTCGCGGACGTCCGACCGGACGTCAGCCATTGGAGATGCTCTTACGTTACTGAATCATCTGGCTTGCCGCATGATTGAGCAGGTTTGAATTTAGCCTTCCCATTTTAGCAAATCCTTCCTTACTCATACTTAAAAACATGATTAAAATTTCTACCATAAAAAGAAATACTCCTTCCTCCCCCTAAAAATTGATACATTCGAAACAACATGAGTTTTAATGTAAAATTAGTAAAGTAAGAGAGATATAGAAAGAAAAATGTGTTAATGGAAAATGAGTTCTACCTCATAAGAAAGAAAGAAATTTCCTAAAATTGAAAGTTTCTATTTTTAGAGACAGACTAAAAGGGAAAGAATTTTTATTTTTAGAGGACCGAGGGAGTAGTATATATCTAGAAATGCATGGGCTTTAGGATTATATCTGAATATTTTGATGAGATACTTGTACCATATATAAATCACTCGAATCAAATCATTCAATGACTAAGAATCATATCCCCACCTGCACCATGTATACATATGTTTCTATTCCCCAAACTATCCAAATAACCATGAACAATAAAAGTGTCTACAATTTATATATTCATTCATGAAGTCTTTTTCAGGTAAAAGGCATTGGGTTTGCCCATAAACTGATAAACACTAGCATACAAATTATGTTCCCTAAGATCTAGGTTTTCTCTTGCTTGCAAATTATGTCAAGAAATTCAGCCTCTAAGTTTCGTGGTGAACTATGAGTCTATTCTCTCTCTCTCTCTCACACACACACACGTGCATATATATTCTTGCTTTTAGTTTAGGTGTGATCTTCTTTTACAATATACATCGACGATTAAGTACTAGTATGATATAAGTATAAGTGTATAACCCATAATTTGTGTAGTGTTAAGACGAAATTCCTTTTTATATCTAACTATAGCCGAGTTATCTTCATGGCATATATAAGAAGTACTTAAAGGACATATTCTCTAAATAAAGGAATTAAAAAGGGTACGCTCATTGCATTTTATGAAATGATTTTATTCATGTATATCTAGTGAGAGCTAAATTATATTTATCGCACCTAATTTTATGTTGCCCATATTGAAATTATAATCGTGCACGATAAGATATCGAAAGATGAATTATTGCCAAAATAAGTTTGGTTTGACTATTAATGACAATTCATCTCCTAGAAATATTATGCTATATACATGTGTACTATTCATGACTCATGAGCACCCTTCTTCATTTCCATATTATCATTATATTATATATTTACTGTAATTTCAGTATCCTATAATTTTACTAACTTCATTAGATCTACAAATAACATAAAAATCGAAGCTTAATTTTTTTTATTATTTGAAATTAAATAATAATAGAATAAATCAGTGCTTTTTTATATTTATTAATGACGTAAACAATATATTCTAAAATATTAAAATCAAAATAAATGTATAAAATAATAAAAAAAGTAATGCTAACACAATCCAATAAGAATATGCTCACATAAAGCATATTGCCAAACTTAAAAAAAATTGGATTCACTAAGAAATTAATCCATCACAGTATTATCAATTATGTATACTTATTTAAAGTATTAGGAAATCGGTGGTTGTAGAAGTTTGGTTTTGTACAAACTCAAATAAATCAAAGAGCGGAGAGTATACTACCTGACTCATTCCTTGAGTAATTAATTTAAGTTGGGCCGATTTCAAAAATGATTTTTAGTTTTGTGGTGGAAGAAGATGATAATTAATAATTAGGCTGAATTTAACTAAAGACTAAAGAGTGCGTGTATTTTTCGGATGATTTTTTGTCGAATGATTTTAAAGCCAATTAAAATTAAAGTTACTTTATAATTTGCGGGTTTTGGCGATTAATCCTATCAATTTAATACTCAACCCGGTACGGTATTCGGTGTTTTATTACTCAAAACATAGGACTAACTTCAGGTATAATCGCCAAAATACCTGTATATAACTATATTAACATTAATTTAGTTTACCATTGTGTTGTTAATTCCCATAGATTCTCGTACGAAGTAATACGGATCTAATCACAATCTTCAATAATTACTAGTATAAGACTCATCTTTTGAAGTGTAAATATATTTTTGGATTTATGGCTCGATGTAATAAATTATACTACTAGAATTATAGTATCGCCTTCTAGTTAACAACTACAGTTAATATTATCTTTTTTGAAAAAAAAAAATCAGTATATACCCTAAAACAACCTTATGTTACACAAAGTATATGGTTAAAATATTAAATAATTAAGGATATAAACTTTGGAAGATTGTATTACTATAAAACATGGGAAGTCATGCAAATATAACATACTCCATATTTATGTTTTTAAAATTATTTCAGTAATAACGCCATTTAATTTCCTAATTTTGTATCTAAATTCACAAATTGATTGAATATAATTTGATTTTGTTTCTATATAATGTATTTTAATTAATTGGAATATAGCTTATGTACTTATTTTTAAAATTAGCTCCAAAATAAAATAAATATCGAATTACATTGGAACAATATAATTTAAATTTCAGGTGATATAATACTTAAATAATTTGTATAACTATAAAATAATTAATTACAGAATAAATCAAATTTATTTTATCATTTTTAAACCATAATCTTCAATTTGTAATAATTAGAGAATGCAAAGATATGTCCTTAGTGGAATCAGATACAAAATAAGAAAAAAAAATGGATATATGCAGATATTTTTCCATTACCAAAGACTTGTGATGATATTTCATTTTTCAGGAATCGCAAATTTATTTTTCAGGACTAAATTTGAAATATATAACTTGACTAAAACCAGAATTGAACCAAGATCGAGAAGTTTTTTTAATAACCAATCCTAATTTATAGATGAATAGAGACACTTTTTTGTAGTATGAATATATATAATGCTGATACGTGAATAGAAGAGATTATTCTAATATCGTAGTTTGAACTCACCGAGTCGTTATCCAATGTGAAAATTAGACGATTTCATTTTTATTCAGAGAGAACATCATTTTTGGTCCACGAATCATTTTAGGTATGTAAACTTTGAAAATATCATTTTAGGTCCGTGAACTTTGAGTTAGTATCATTTGAGGTACTTTTTACTATTTCCAAGTTTTTTTGGACTAAAATACCCTCAATACCTTAAAGTGTATATATTTTTAATAAATTTATCATATACTCATATTTTTTTATAAATATCTTTACAATATATTTTTGACAAATTTTCTAAATATAATTTGACCTTAAATATTATCACTTAATTTTGTGACATGCAAGTAAAATTGCTTCTTCAATTCTTTATATTATTTTTTAAAAAAATTGAATAAAGAACTTTCTTTAATAATAAAAAATTGAAAAAAGATCTTTTTATAAATATCTTTACAATATATTTTTCAAAAATTTTCTAAATATAATTTGACCTTCAATATTATCATTTAATTTTGTGACATGCAAGAAAAGATCTTTATTCAATTTTTTATTATTAAAGAAAAGTTCTTTATTCAATTTTTAAAAAAATTAATATAAAAATTTGAAGAAGCAATTTTACTTGCATGTCACAAAATTAAGTGATAATATTTAAGGTCAAATTATATTTAGAAAATTTGTTAAAAATATATTGTAAAGATATTTATAAAAAATTATGAGTATATGATAAATTTATTAAAAATATATACACTTTAAGGTATTGAGGGTATTTTCGTCCAAAAAACTTGGAAATAGTAAAAAGTACCTCAAATGATACTAACTCAAAGTTCACGAACCTAAAATGATATTTTCAAAGTTCACGGACCTAAAATGATACTTTGGCAAAGTTCGTGGACTAAAAATGATGTTCCCTCTTTTATTTATTACTTCTATATACAAAATGAAACAAAATTGAACTTCGACTATGATTCAGAAACATCATGATTAATCGACACTTGTGCTATAGAAAATGACTCGTTTTTCTTCTTCTTTTAATTGAAGTACTAATTTAATCCACGCGACTAACTTTTTTTTTTGCGGTGGTCCGCAATTAAATATAGTATTAATAAACCAATAATTAATTTTACTGAAAAAATATTTTTGACAGGAATTAAAATATAGGAGTAGTAAATTTTAATTAGAATCAAATTATGTTGAATAGACTGTGCACTTGGATGCATGGCATGGAGTGTGTCATGTAAAGTTCTTAGTTAACGCTAGTTATACAAAGTTTTTATAGCTAAATGAACATCTACTGTATTTAGGAAAATTGATGCCTCAATCTATGTATTGCGAATCCGAATTGCAGTTCATGTTTCTAATCATGATCATTAATTTTAGTTATGGATTCTCAAATACTATTTGTCAAGAATAATTATAGTCTAATTAATATTTTAATTAAGTTAATTCGGTCGCAGATTATTTGGTAAGCTTGTCGTCAGGTCGGGATACATGTATATATTTGCATGTTGAGCCACCAATTAAGGTACAAAACTTGTTATTGAATGAGCATTTGGAAATGACATATGTTCAATCCGGATAAATTGTACTCCATATTTTCTTGATGGCTCTACCCTCTCTTATAACAAAAAAAGACTAATTAATAAAATTAAATGAACTACTATTACTTGAAAGAATTGATATACTCCCTTTATACCAATATAGTTGTTTAGTATTCATTTTAAAATTATTCCAATATAGTTGAGTCATTTTTAATTTTTAGTAAATATTTTGTTTTTTTATATTACTTTTTCATTATCACTTTTACTTTATTATTGTATTATGTTTTTCTTTATCTACTTGATATTTAAACACTCTTTTTTTAATTTTCGTGAAAAGAAATGTTGGGTACAGTAAATAAAACATGATTTATTTTACATAAACGCTTGACCACATTTAAATCGTAGTCTATTTTAGAGCAAAGTAATTTAAACAGTAAATAAAACATGATTTATTTTACATAAACGCGTGACCACATTTAAATCATAGTCTATTTTTGAGCTAAAGTAATTGAAATATTAAATGATTTTGTTGGGCCCACTAGAGTATTCCCTCCACATGTCACGTACAAAATACTCTCTCCTTAGAGCATCTCCAATAACCGGCGTCACCACCGCGACGCCGATTTTTCGCCCACGCCGGTTTGACGCCGAACCATTGGAACCGGCGTGGGCGAAATCGGCGTCAAAATCGGCGTCGCCATGCCGATTCCCGCGCTGACGCCGGTTCCGACGCCGATCCTCACGGGCGCCATTGTGCGTCCCGGATCGGCGCTAAACCGGCGTCGGATTTAAATTTTTTTTTTTGTTTTTCGAAAACACTATATATACGCGCGTTGAACCTCATTTTCATTCGCACCGCTTGTTTTAACGAGTACTCTCTCTCTACCTTACTTTCTGTACAAGATCAATAACGAGCAATGGAGAACAACTACGAAGGTACTCCAGTTAATCCCGGGGGATGGTCTCAGACTCCCCCGCCTCCCGATGTAGGGTCTCAGACGCCCCCGACTCCCGGGGCAGGGTCCCATACTTCCCCGGCTCCTGGGGGAGGTGGTTGGCTTCCGATGAGCGGGTACTACAACATGTACCCGTGGCAGCATATGATTCTGGGGTGGGCACCCGGCATGCAGCCACCGGCGCAGCAGATGATGCCACCGGCGCAACAGATGATTCCCCCGGCGCAGGGGACGCACGGGGGGGACAACGCCTATCGGCCGACTTTTGATTTTTCCACCGGTTCTTCGCACACATCGACCCCAACGGATGCACAGTATACGGAGACCTTCTCCTTAGCGGACTTGGGTTTTGATATTAACGAGGTTTCGGAAACTCTCATTCAAAGCCAGGGAGTAGGGCGGGGTAAGAAGAAGGGCAAGGCGAAGAAGGTCGGCGAGTCGTCGCAGCCCCAAGCCGAAATCCGGGGCCAGAGGAAGTGGATAGACGCGGAGAACGTTGCGGTTGCCAAGGCGTGGGTGAGTGTCTGCGACGATCCTCTGGTTTCGAACAACCAGAGGATCGTCAACTTGTGGGCCAAGATAGCCTCAGCCTACAGGGCATTTTGCCCTGAAGGGAGACCGTGCACCGGGGAGGAGGTCCGGAAGTGCTGGGACCGAATCAGGGCTGGCGTCTCTCGATTTTCGGGTTTGTACGCCAACGCCCTCCGCATGCAGACCAGTGGCCAAACAGAGGAAGACTGCAGGAGGATTGCGGAGAGAGCCTACCCCGATCCGGATAAGAAGTACTATGAGTTCACCTACTGGAACTGCTACGTTGTGCTCAACGAGTCGGAGAAATTCCGGGCAGGCGTCGACGCTGGCTGGCCGAAGAGGCAGAGACTGAACTATACCGGAGATTATAGCGGCAGCAGCGGTGGTTCGTCAGACCTCCCTGAGACGGCCCAGGAGGTCCCGACTCCTCGGTCGCCGACCTCGCCCGGTTGGGCAAAGGCGAGCGCAGCAGGTTGCAAGGGGGGGCATCCCGAGTTCCCAGGACGTCCATTCGGCATCCCCCCTCGGCAGGTCTACCGAGGAGCTCAAATTCTTCGCGCGCCAACAAACGCGCGCTCAAATGGTGAAAACCTTAGCCGACTTCCAAGCGGCGGTGGACCCCGAGGTGAAGGATTTTCTTCGTGTATTGCTCCAGAGCCAGCGTGAAGAATTGGAGGCGATGAGGAGGGACACCGGCGGGAATAGCCGCGGCGTAGGTGGCGACAGAGGCGGCGGCGACGACGGTGAAGAAGCGCTGGGCGACGACGGAGACGAGGACGGCGGCGATGAGTGATTTTGTTTTACTTTTTTAAATTAATGTACTTTTTAATTTTTGTACTTTTTTTATATTATTGTACTTTTTTTTAAAAGTAATGTACTTTTTAAATTTTAATAATATTATTCGAATTTTCCGTATTTGTCTCGTAAATTAAATTCCGTATGTTGATACAAGTGTAAATTAAATTATATAATTGTTATTAGTGATGTGGATAGGTAGTGTGAAGGCTATGTGAGGGCTATTTGATGTCCAGTTGATGTGGCAAGCTGATGTGGCAGGAGAATTGTAGTGCTGATTATGTGGCAGTGTGAAGGCTATTTGATGGCTATTTGACGTCCGTGCTTATTGGAGATGCTCTTACTTTTCAAATAACTCTGCACAATCCAACAAATACTCACAAAAATAAAAAAATCAATTGAATTCCATTCCCCAAAACGAAGAAAAATATCTGCATCAATTAGTAAGCCATGGCCACTGGAGCTGCCGGCGACGGCTTCTTCCGGAGCCTTCTCGAAGGCTGCATTACCGCCGCGGACACCGGGATCCAGCGCCGCCCCTACCACCGCAACTGTGGCTGCGCTCTCCACAACTCCGCTGGCCACTGCCCCCACCGCTCCAGATACGATAAGGTCTCCTACCGGATCCGCCGCTCCTGGAGCGAAGGATCGCTCTCGCTGATCGGCCAGTCCTCGCTGTCTCCGTCCTCCTCCCCCGCCTCGGCGTCTGCGGAGATTCCGAGGACAGCGTCGCAGGTGGCGCTGTGCAGAGCGGCAGAGGATGATGAGGTGAGTGCTTCGCCCAAAGCGTGAGCTTGAAATTTCTCGAATTTTGGGAATAATCTGTGGCCCGTGCGAATTTTTAAAAAAAAAAAAGAAAAGAAAAAAGAATTACGGAGCGAAATAAGGTGGTTGTGATTATTTTTCTCTGCTTTTATTTCCGAGTTTAGATGATTTGGATATGCATATTGGTGTATGGAACTCCTTGTACAATCTAAGCCTCCGTCCATAAATTTGTTCCTGCTGCTTGCTCACTTAGTCTTGTTTAATTCCAATTTAGTATATTTTCTTCTTCAATTTGAGTCGTAGTATACATTTGTTTCTGTTGCTTGGGTTTTTTGAGTTTGTGGAGAAAGTCAGTTTTATAGAAATACTGTAGTTAACTTTGTGGCAAATTAAAAAATCAAGTTGAATAAAGATGAGTTAAAAGGGGAAAATATTAGCGACGTGCTCTATTGAAGGAACAAATCTATCTCTCTCTGCGTGGATAGCACACCTATATGATGTACTACTACAAATATACAACTGTGACACAAATGAATTAACATAGTGCGTTGATAAAAACACGAACATTAATTTAACATTTATAAGACTATTCGCCACATGTATTTTTGGCTTAAGATATTTCTGGTGACTACTTGTAGTAATATTATTCTTTTGGACTGAAACATTTGGAAGCCAAAAATAGTGAGATGGCAAGCCGCCTCCTCCACCAATTCAACACATTATCATATATACTTACTCCAAGTTTTAACATTGCTTGAGCTTATTTAGGGATCAGAACTTATAAAGTCCTTTACGTTAGATTGTCCATGTCTATTAGGTTATGAATATTAGTAACTTACTTCTAAAAGGAAGTGAATGCAAAAAAGTCTGTCTAAATGGATCGACATGTAACAGGAATGCTCAAACACAAATATGTGTGTGAGCGACGTCGTGCTCTATGCGTGCGCACGCGGTTAAGTACTCTGATCATTCTCTTATAAATCTAAAAGTGGAAAGCACCAAAGATCACCAGAAGCAGGTTGCGTTGCGTTGCGTTGCGTTAACACTTTGTATAATGAGACAATAATCGCCGAGGTCCATTATAGTAGAATACATTTTTTATACGTCTCCAAATCGATGAATAAAACTAAATAGCAACACGTAATGTGGTATAGATTCTTCATGCGTCATTTCACGAACTTGACAGAAAATATTGAAAAGCATAAGTATGATATATTTAGATATGGCTTTTCATTTGAGATTTTTTGGTGATGGTTATGTTTAAAATTGAAATCAAATTATAATTCGAATTTAAATTGAATTCAAATTTTACAAGTCCAAACTATTATTAATGGACCGCAGGAATTGTGATATTAATTATGTGTACATGTCTTTTGTTATGATTTAGGGTCCATTATTAGCCAATTGTTATCTATTAAAAATATTTCTGAGTAACACTATATATAAACGCACATATCATTATATCACCTTCAACAATTTAAAATTACAGCCTCCATAAGCTATGAAACATTTCTTTGATAATGGGTATGTATGTAATATTGTGGGATATTCCAAAGTTCATTCTTTAATAATTAACTTGTGGCGTACTTTGGGCAGAGAATATTTCAAGGCTATACTAAGTAATCATCTCATTATTATTAACAGCAGAAGTAATTAACTAAATATTAGCAACCGTGAACGTTTCATTAACTTTTTTTTTTAAATATATTTAGAAAGACTCAAAACAAGAAATGACTATTAGAGATTCAATGCACAAAGAAAATTCAACAAGCCAACAAAAAAACAACAAAAGCAACAACTACTAAAATAAAGAAGGCCTATAGTGTTAAAAAAGGAATTGATTATGCATTAATTATGGAGAATCAATTACTACAATCAAGGATGAACATAATATATTTTAAAAAATAGAATGATTTGTTTAACTAGTATAGAACTTACCATGTACATGTTTCTACTCCCTATTTAAAGGGATCTCTACATAGTGAAATAATCATCTCATTCTAAACAAACTTAAACGTGTATTGTGCCTTCTGTATTCTAAAGTATGTCGCCTGAACCATTTAACATGGTATCAGAGCGGGTTAGGACTCAGATAAGGTATCATCACTGTCCGTGATACCTTTCTTTGCCCTTCCCGTTTTTTTACCTTTCCTCACTTATTCTGTCATTTTTTTTGTACCTGCGCAAGTAGCCCAAAATGTCAGAAGAACACCAACTGACCGAAACCCAAAACCAGAATATGTCCGACGAATTTGCCCGGCAGTTTGCCAATTTCATGCGCAATAGTTTTGCGATGAATAACTCACCAGGAAATCACTCTGTTCCTTACCGAATCGATACCCAACCTCTCAATATTGAAATCAAACTAAATGGAGGAGGAAACTAAAATGTTAGAAAAGGAATTGATTCTGCATTAATTATGGAGAATCAATTACTACAATCAAGGATGAACATAATATATTTCAGAAAATAGAATGATTTGTTTAACTAGTATAGAACTTACCATGTACATGTTTCTACTCCCTATTTAAAGGGATCTCTACATAGTGAAATAATCATCTCATTCTAAACAAATCTAAACGTGTATTGTGCCTTCTGTATTCTAAAGTATGTCGCCTGAACCATTTAACATATAGAACCACAAAAAAATCAGTATCAAAAGCAACCAAGTGACATACCTGCCACTTTTTAATCTCCATTTCAATCTCTGATACTATTGCCCTCAGATTTAAATCGAATCACAACAATTTCTTAGGATGGAATTTTTAGATTACTAAAAGTAAACGAGGAAGACAAACAGTAAATTATAATGTTTTTAATTACTACCAAAAAATAACTCTAGACTATTAAAACAAAATCGAAGAAGTCTTTAAGGGGACATCCATGCGATGATTGTATGTAGTTAGGTCTAAGATTAAAACGGTATCGGTCTTACACTCACTCCTCCATCAATACTAGGGGAGTTTTGACCTTGACTCATCACACATTTTAAGAAATATAATAAGTAGAAAGTTAGTTGAGAATGTTAGTGTAAGGTGAGTCCTATTTTTATATAGGAATATTAGTTGTATAATAAAATGTGAGTTACATAAAGTTAGTGGAATGTGTGATTCATTACCGATTAAAATAGGAAAAATCAAATGAGAAATTTATTGATGGAGATAGTATAATAATTGAACTTTATTTGAAGCATATTTTATTGCATAGGAAAAACCTCAAAAAACTATGCTCTATCACTAAAGACATGGAATTCACATTTAGTTATCCCACTGTCACATCTTAAAAGAATAAAATTAGATAGAATCAAGTTATGTGTTACACACAAAGTAAAATAGATTCCTTAAATGGTTAAATAATGTTAAAGAATTGGAGGGACGTCATATGATTCCTTTACTATGGAAGAATACCTACTAAAAGGAATCAACATTTTTCTTGTGAAAAGTGCCAAGATTCCTCATACAGGAAAGAGTCACAAATGTATAGACTAGTTTTTATCAAGCAATTACAGTGAAATTAAAATAAAATATTCAGTCGTTAAATATATTGTCTATTAAATAAAATATTATCCAACGTTAAATTTTGAAATATGTTACATTCAAACTCAAATTAAAATATACCAAAACATACCACAATTACTATATATTAGTTTTATAATGTACTACTAGTATCATCATAAAATATATAAACTTTCAATATTTTTTTGATTTTTTTCTCAAATTTTGTAATATAAATACAAGAACTTTGATACCCCCACTGAAATTCATTTTCTAGAAATTGAAGTTGACGTGTTCGTAGAAAGTGTCAGCGTAGCAAATACGGCGAGAATTTTAAAAAGACAATGTTTTAATAGAAAATGATAATTTGTGTATTAATACATGAACTTTCAAAGTTTTCTTGTTTCTAACCCTAGTACGTCAGTCGTCTTACCCCTAGAACGCGTCTAACCTATTCAAAAGTTCATTTAATCCATTTAAGTGTATTAATTATAAAAATTGTTGAAATATTGGTTTCTAAAACCATAATCTTTGGCTTGTTTAAGTTATTTCTCATAAATAAGAGTAGTCGCAAATATCAACTTTACATCCCGTGCTAATTTTCCAACCGGACTCAAATAAGAAATTTTCAGCAAAAATTGATCCTTGTGGCTAACCGTCAAATCTAAACGCATGGATTAGACAACATTTAAGATGAAATGATAACGTTTCGACGCCCTCAAAACCCCAAATTTCTTATTGGTATAATGGAATGGGATGTTCCTACATCTATTCTATTCATTGTTTGGTATGATGGAATGAAGGAAGAAATAGACTAAATTAAAATGCAAAGAACATACAGAGAAATTACATTACATTACATTCCTATATTCAATATTCCACTCTTACATTCATTTCATTCCGCATTCATTCCATTCTATCACACCAAGAAGGGCCTAACCGGTTAACAATCTCCTCCACGGCGGCCCCAAAAAACCTTGGACTAGCAAAGCGGCATGCCCTTTTGCTCCCGCCATAATCAACAGCCTGTATGGTTTCTTCGAATTCTGGAAATAAATGTGAAAAGGAATCAATTTTACGGATTTTTTTGTTTAGTTCTTTTTCTTCTTATTTTGAAGTTTCAAATGTCAATGTATCTTGATTCACGGAAACATGCAGGTGGCTGAATTTTCAAGGGATGTATAATATTTTCTTTGGAGAATGGCATTTCAAATAATGTTATTGTATGCTATACTAATATCCAGTCATCCACAAAAAAATTCATGCAATGACTGAATGAGCCACGTTAGATTAGTTGTGCCAGGTATGATAAAAAGAATTGGCGTACATCAGTCAAGGCATGATGATTGACCCGTGGGGAATTACCATGTAATGCAAAGTTTGTGATATTTCTGTCCATGCTTAAAGTGAAGCATTTCCTTTCATATAGTTCATGATTTTATGTAATAGTATTATTTTGTGAGTGGAGTGGAAAGAGAATAAAATAGCATTGGTTAAAGGTGTCAATCTTCACTGCATTTTTAGGTTTAGAAAGATTTTCGCACTATCTCTTTTGCAGACAAATACCTATCAAACTGATAAAAAGAAGAAGCTAATCTTATAGTGTAATGCACACTAATTGTAGGTGGTTACCCATGACTGTTCATCAGGAATGGAACATTTGGTGCTAAATTGACTCAGGAAATAAAAGTGTGAGGATTCGTCAATGCACAACGATCTGACTTAGTGTAATATTGTCCGCGAAGCTCAAATAGTTTTGTTCTTGGGATACTTCCCTTCTATATTAGGGATGATGTATTTGTAATATTCAACTCATGTAACATCCCATCCTATTTTAGTAATTAGATTGTTCAAAGATGATATTGAAATGGACACATACCAAGAAGTCTATGAATTTTGAGTAACTTAAGGGATCACCTTTCAATTATACAAAAAACATGCTGTGTGGGAGCTGATATAACAAGTAATGCTGCACAAAACAAGCTGATAAATATTGCTGGTTTTATTAATTTATGTGGAAGATACTCTAAATGAGTTTAATTTAGCATTTTCCTTTCCTTACTCAACTTTGTTATATCATATATGGTATAGTTCGGATAAAATGATAAAATTGAGGCCTAATGAATGGAATTTCTTGGAATGTTAGCTGTAATGTTGTCTTCTTTGGAAGTAGATTATGGCGACAGATTCTTAGTAAGTAAAAAAACGTGTATTTGGAATCTGATGTGATAGATGGAAAATTCGTTTTGAAAAAAAAAGACATGACATGAGCACTTTTTTTTTTTATATATGGGGATAGAATAATTGGGAAGAATAATCTTGGTATTCTATGTTGTGTAAATAGCGCCAAAAGTTTTTTATAAAAAACTAAGTATCGTTGATTTTACTTACCGTATGTTTATAATTCATTCTTGGTGCATGGGCCCACTGGTAGTTCATAACAAGATATACTGCCCCAAATTATTGTTCTTGCTCACAGTAATAATAAATGCTAAAGTTCAGATATGGTGTAATTGATTTCTGGAATATAGATCAACTCAGACATAGAACAAACACATTTGTTATCTATTAAAACTTCATAATTCATTGAGAAGTTCTCAAGTATGAAGAAATCAAACAAGTCTGCAGCATTGTAGGAAAAAATAAAGAGTGGCATTTATAGTCTTATAGATGAATGAAGAAGAATTTACAGCAAAAGGAACTGTCCCTCTCAACACTACCTCCAATGTTAAGACCAACTATTTGAAGTTAGTCTTAACTCTTAGGAGGAGGGTGACCTAACAAACAAACTCATCTGATGTTAAATATCAGTGTAATGAAACCTAATTATAGGGTTGAGCCCTCATTGATGCTTTGACTGCTCCTACTTGACGAACTATGCACAAAATAACATTCAGCAGAAGCTGACACTGAAAGGGAACATTTGGTGCTAAATTGTCTTTTAGGATATGAAACATTAATCTGTTTTGAAGCAGAGTGGGAGCATTTGCCTTTCTCCTTATGTAATGCACATTTGCAGTCGCGATGGTATGGTCTTCGCTCAATGTCCGTATCACACATTGATAGGCTTTCTTCGAACACACAGCGAAGCATCATCTCTGCTGCTGCACTCGACATCTCTTTTATCTTCTCTTGTTTCGGAGTTTCAAGTCTGTCTGTAGTGATATAAGAAAGTGTTGGTTGAAATTATTGCATGTTTCTTCGTGGGTTTATATAATGCAATGTTGGAACTAAGATGGTAGAAGTAGAATATTTGTTTGTAAAGTTCAAGAGAGGTTTGGTATGGGCTATTATTCTCTACACTTTTCACAAGAAGAAATGTAGATTTCTAGAACTTGGCCATAGAATAAACACGTAACAAACAAGACAAAAATGAACTTAGAGAAACTGAAAGCATTTCGTTATGTTTAACCATTCAAGAAATCTATGATGTAGTTAAGAACAAGGGGAAAGAATAATAGTTCATAACTAATCACAATCTTGTTATTTGATTATAAGAAAAGTATTTCTAAAATTGCATAACATAAATGGCAGTTTGCAAAGTTTTAACAGTAATCAATCTCACACAGATTTCTCATAGATAAGATATGGAAAGCAAATATGCACCAAGCCAAAGAAACTATTGCATCTTATTTGAGCAATTCTATTGATGTTTTCCCTCTTCCTAGTTGATAAGTTATTCTTCTTTAGTTACAATTATGGAGGCGTATAGATTCTGCAGAATAATTTTGATGAAATTTAAGATTCATGTATTAAGTTGTCTTGCTCTATACTTAGAACTCTGAGACATCATTACTATGGGAATTTGGATTCCTTACTCAAAAAGGACAGAAAATACATATGTGGGAGTTGAGAAAGGATCTCAAGAAATGACAAAAGTCAGTTGCTTTCTTGTTTCCATCAGTTTGAGGTATCTTTCTATGTAATAACACTGCTTAGAGATTCTACCTAAATCCTCTAGGAGAACTAATATTTATTTATACATCTATCAATTTATAGGTACTGATACTGTTAGATTTTTTGTCTTTGTATGTATTATGTTATGTACACAGTGGAAATTTTTAAAAGTAAAAAATTTTGCAGCACAAGACAAACTAAGGACCTTGATGTAGCCTGGCACCTTCTTGTTGTTGTCAAACAATAATATGCATAACTTTTGCTGAAAAATAGAGAAATATTATGTAGGCTTAAATTGTTGATTTGGACAAGAGAAGTGTGCATCTATTCAAGCAAATGCAAAATCCTACTTTTATGTGTATATAGAAAATAGAATGAAAACTGTAGTAGTAAAGAAAACTATAAAGCTAGTTACGGAAAATCTTTTATCAGTAATATGCATGCTCACTCTCTTCGTGAAAATTTAGGATATTACAAAATCATATGTATGAGAGAAACTCTTTTCTAACATAATATCAGTTTTTACTGAATTTGGTGAATAATGGAATATTATCATTGTTAATTCCAAGAGAAGACTGGAGAGGGCTGGCAATTTTTGACACGACACGATAACACGACACGAACCGGCACGAAAATAATGGATTTGGGTCAGAGCTTATTGGGTTCGTGTCCTTATCGGGTCGACCCGTTAATGACACGAAAATTTCGTGTCGTGTTCGTGTCGGGTTCGTGTTATCCGTTAACAATACGTGTCTGTGTCGTGTTCGTGTCGTGTTCGTGTTATCCGTTAACAAATAATATTTTAATATTATTAATTCTTATTATTTTCATTTTTAATAGGTTTAACCGTTATCAGGTCGTGTTGTTATCGAGTCGTTATCGTGTCATCTCGTGTACGTGTTATTATCGTGTCGTGTTGACCAGAATTGGTTCGTGTCGTTAATGGGTTCGTGTCGTATTCGTGTCGTGTTCGTGTCTGAGGGTTTCGTGTCGTGTTCGTGTTCGTGTTTGAGGTTTTCTTAACGGGTCGTGTTCGTGTTTGTTGTTATCGTGTTCGTGTCGTTATCGTGTCGACACGATAACGACCCGACACGCACGATTTGCCACCCCTTTATTAATACATGTGTTGGTATTTTGTGATACATAAAAAAGAATACAATTTGGAGTTTGTTGTATAACTTATTCTAAAGGAATCCATATGTTTCTTGTAAAAAGTGTTGAAGACTTGTCAAAGAGCTAGAAGTATCAAAAGAAAGTAGTCCACACCAAACCTCTTTGAACTTTCCAAACATATATTCTACACACAAGGGTAGTCCCTATATAAATTCCAGAAAAAATATGCAATAATTTCAACAAACTCTTTTCATATAATTAGAAACGATAGCAGGAATCTAGAAAGGATAGAAATGTCGATTGTAGCAGCAGAGTTGATGTTTGGATGTGTGTTTGATGGAAGCCTATCATTGTCGGAGATAGACGTTGAGCGGAGACCATATCATCGAGACTGCAAGTGCGCATTGAATAAGGAGAAAGGCAAATGCTCCCACTCTGCTTCAAAACAAAGGAATGTTACATTTCCAAAAAGAGAACAAGTTTTGGAAAAAATGTTCAATTTCCATATCACAAGTACTATCTTACAAACTAGAGCTCATGCCTATTGTAATTGAACCATATGCTCTAGGTAAATAGGTTGATTAGGTATTGAATTGCACCACAAAAGATTTTTTCTTAATATAATTTTTATCAAATTTTATGTTTATTTTCAATTTTTATTATATGTAAAGTTAAAATATATAACTAAAATGACATTAATAAAATACTTAAAATTACATTAATTAAATATGACATAGTAAATTTCTTAAAAAATACTTTACATTAAATATGTACCAAAAGTTAAATAATTTAAATTCATATATATTCAATTGGAAAGAGAATAAAATAGCATTGGTTAAAGGTGTTTTTGGATATGGACAATTTCCACAATATCTCTTTTGTAGACAAATGTCTGTCAAACTGATAAACAGAAGAAGATAATCTTATAGTGTAATGTAATGCAAACTAATTGTAGGTGCGTGGTTTCACATGCATGTTCGTCGGGAAGGGAACATTTGTTGCTATATTGATTTTTAGGAAATGAATCATAACTCTGTAGGGTCAGAGAGATTTCAGAATATGGGTCTCAATTCGTTGATCTTTCGAGATTTGAAATTAAATTAGTTGACCTTTCGGAATATGAGTTCGAGACATGCGAGTTTTTCCAAAATAAAGGTTATTTACTTTTTTTTATCTTCTCTCTCTTTTCTTATTATTTTCCTCCCAACATTTATCAATTGACAAAATTACCCACTCAAAATTTTGTACCCAATTTCTGAAAATTTCATCGCAATCCAACTCCCCCAAATTCTGAAAATTCCACCCGCCTTCACTCTTTCTCTTCACACCATATCTTTACTTAATAAAAAAAAATTAGAAATTTAAGTTGGATCTCAATAGGCTCTATTATAGCAATTTGGAACTTGGTTCTCAAGTTTCTAAGCTACGATGTGTATATGTTACGGACGTTCTCCGCAACGGCTCCGTGATCTTCCTTCTCGGCGGAACCACGAGCAATTTCCACGACAAACTCGCGGCAATTGATCGAACCCCTGCTGATTTGGTGGACGTCTTCCACAAAGCAACAAGAAACGTAAGGATAATTGCTTGTTTCACAAGATAGGTTTAGGGAAAATATTTCATTCATGAAAAATAATGTGTTGATGAAATACCCTATTTTATACTAGAAACCCTAGGGCGGTTCGACGTATCCTAATTCATCCGGGAAAGAACCGCAAAGAAAACCCGAACGGGGCTTATAAATCAGGCCCGACTCAACAGTAAGTAAATTAATGTTTCAAAAATACTAAAACATAAAAGGAAAGAAATAAAAGGAAACAAAAAGAATCGGCTAACTCTTGAACTTGTTCGGCGCCTTGAGCTTGTCTCTCGGCCTCAAGGATCTCTTCGACACAATCAATTCTTCACTTCGGTCTTTCACGCATTGCGTCGTGCTGCTCGGCTGCGTCGTGCTGCTCGGCTCCGGAAGCGCTGCGTCGAGCTGCTCGGCTGTTGTCGCCTCCAGCTCGGCATGCTGCTCGGCTGTTGTCGCCTCCAGCTCGGCATGCTGCTCTGCTGTTGCGTCTGGTGTCGGGGGTCTCGTATCAACCCCCCCTCCGTTAAAAATCGCCTTGTCCACAAGGCGAACCTCCGGGAACTGCCTACCAATCGCCTCAACCGGCTCCCACGTTGGCGTGAACGCATCATCTTCCCACTGCACCAGGCATTGCTTCTCTGGTCGGCCCTCGCGCCAACTAACGCGTTCTTCCAGCAACGCTACTGGCCGTGCCACCGGCCTATTCCCAACGAACTCCGGAGGGAGTTTCACCCCGTCTACATCACCTTCCCCCGCCACAAACTCCCGCAATAGACTTACGTGAAACACATTGTGGATCCGACTTCCATCTGGGAGGCGCAATCTGTAGGCTACTGGGCCAACCCTCTCCAGCACTTCAAAAGGCCCATAGAACCTCGGGGCTAGCTTAGCCGATAGTGGCTTCGCAACCGAATGTTGTCGGTACGGTTGCAGCTTAAGCCAAACGATATCCCCGACCTCAAACTCGACGTGGCGACGGTGCCGGTTCGCCACGTCTGCCATACGCTGCTGGGCGCGCAAAAGGTTACGCCGGAGGGTGACCAATAACTCCCCTCGCTGCTTGATAATGTCTGCGACGTTAGGTGGTGTCTTTGCCGATGGAGGGGCTGCGACCAGGGACGGAGGCTCTCTCCCATACAAAGCGCGATACGGTGACGTGCCCAACCCGGAATGGTGAAAACAATTGAGAGCGAGCTCCGCCCACGGGAGAAAATTTGTCCATTTCGAGGGTTTATCCGAAACAAACGCGCGCAAATACTGCTCCAAACCCCGGTTACGGACCTCCGTCTGCCCGTCCGACTGCGGATGGTAAGCCGTGGAGAAGTGAAGTTTGGTCCCACTCAACCGCATCATTTCCTCCCAGGTTGCGTTAAGGAACACCGAGTCTCTATCCGAGACTAATGTCGTAGGGAAACCGTGGTGCCGCACCACTGTATTAACGAAAAGGTGCGCTACTCGGAGAGCGTCGAACTTGGTGGGAAGGGGGGCAAAGTGAGCATACTTTGAAAGCCTATCCACCACCACCATGATGACCGTATACCCGCGGGATTGTGGAAGCCCCGTGACGAAATCCATGGAGACATCTTCCCACACTTGCGATGGGACCGGGAGTGGCTGCAATAAACCCGCTGGTTTGCGGGTCGAATATTTCGTGGATTGACACACCACACATTCATTAACAAATGTCACCACGTCCTTGCGCATTTTTGGCCAATAAAAACTACTCGCCAGAAGACGGAACGTCCTCTCGTGGCCCGGGTGACCCGCCGACGGTGCACAATGGTGTTCTTTCAGCAATGTCCTCTTTGTCTTGGACTCCGTACTCACAAGCACCCTACGATGATAATATATGAGGCCATCCGCCCACGTCAAATGAGGGGGGGCGTCACCAGACTTGATTTTCGACGTTAATTCGACCAAATCGGGCAGTGATGCGGTCTCCTCTTGCAGAACTCGCATTACATCCGGTACTGGTCGGGCCAGCGCAACGAGCAGCTGGTCGTCGGTTACTGTCGTCCCATCCTTGGCGCGAGGCGACTCCCTGGGGGTATCGTCGGTCTGTACCCCCGACGTGTCGTGTTGGCGGGACAAGGCGTCTGCTGCCTTATTTGTGATTCCACGTTTATATTCTATCACGAATTTGTACCCCATAAGTTTCCGGACATAAAGCTGTTGGTCCGGAGTTTGGACTACCTGTTGCAACAAGTCCTTTAGGCTCCTTTGGTCCGTGCGAATAACGAACTCACGCCCCAATAAATATTGACGCCACTTTTGCACTGCCTCCACAATAGCGTATAATTCCTTATGATACGTCGATGCTGCTCTCCTGCGAGGACCCAATTTCTTACTAAAGAACGCGATTGGATGATTTAGCTGCATTAGGACTGCGCCAATTCCCACCTCACAAGCATCCGTCTCGACGCAAAAAGGCAAACTGAAATTCGGTAGTTGCAGGACTGGCGCCGAGGTCATTGCCGTCTTCAGCGCTGCAAAGGCGGTCTCGGCCTCGGACGACCATCGAAACGCCTCTTTTTTAAGTAAATCCGTCAACGGGGCGGCTATCGTCGCATAGTGAGCGACGAATCGGCGATAATAGCCTGTCAAACCCAAGAAGCCCCGTAACTGTCTGACTGTTCCCGGCGTAGGCCATGCCGTCATTGCTTCTATCTTAGTTGGGTCAGCCTTGAGTTTTCCATTGTCAATGATGTGCCCCAAGTATTCTACCGAAACACTACAAAATGAGCATTTGGAAAGCTTGACAAAGAAGCTATTCGCGTGGAGTAACTCTAGGACTGCCTCCAAATGCTGGCCATGCAATTCTAGGGACGGGCTGTAAATCAAGATATCATCGAAGAAGACGATAACGCACTGTCTGAGGAGCGGCTGAAAAATGGCATTCATAGCCGCCTGAAAAGTGGAGGGTGCATTTGTGAGGCCGAAAGGCATCACAAGAAACTCGAAGTGGCCGTCATGAGTCCTGAAAGCTGTCTTAAAGATGTCACCCTCATTCATTCGAATTTGATGATACCCTGATCGAAGGTCCAACTTTGTAAAATATTTCGCACTGCCCAACTCATCAAAAAGTTCCTCTGCCGTAGGTATGGGAAAATGATCCGGGACTGTTGCCTTATTGAGGGCACGGTAATCGATGCAAAAGCGAAAAGTGCCATCCTTTTTGCGGATCAGCAGTACCGGGGACGAGAAAGGGCTATGACTGTGGCGAATTATACCCTGCTCCAACATATCGTGCACTTGTTTTTCAATTTCAGTCTTTTGGAAGTATGGGTATCTGTAAGGTCGAACGTTAATCGGTCTTGTCCCTGGTAACAGATGAATCCGGTGGTCAAATAAGCGGGCGGGGGGGACGCCGCGAGGCTGCTCGAACACCGCCCGGTGCGCCGTCAATACCTCCAGTATCTCGGCTGGTAGGTTAGGAGGAAAGCCTTCTAGGTCCTTGGTGGCCCCTGTCTCGAAAACCCTGTCAATTGGCACGATTTCATAGAACTCATGGTCTGCTGGCTGTGTTGTTAGTGTGTACAGCGAGTGTAGAGAAATCTGTCTCGGACCCGGCATTACTCCCTGCAAAAATACCGTCCGATCCCCTTGAGTAAATTCTAACATTTTTCTGACAAAATCTGCCGATACTTTCCCTAGTGATTCCAACCAGTTCATTCCCAATATCACATCCGGTCCATGGTGAGCGAGAATGTGAAGATCTACCACAAATAAGCTACCCTGCATAGCTAACTTAGTGCCCCGCGAAATATGGGTGCAAAGCAGGGATGCCCCGTTGCCCACCAGCACTCGGAACGGTCTAATTGGAGTTAGTTCCAATTGGAGTCTCTCTGCAATCCGTGGATGGAGGAAATCAAGTGTCGCTCCTGTGTCAATTAATACCCGGACGGTAGAGTCCCCTAATGTCCCCTGGACAATAAACGGTTTGGAACTCCCACGGCCATCTAAGGCGTGCAGGTGTGATAAGTCTGCCGTAATCAATTCCTCGCCGGGAAGCTGTTCTCCCGCACTGACCTCGTGCGGGTCGTCCGTCTCATCGTCCATATAGCAGAGCAACTTGACTTTACAAACGTGGCCCGCGACCCATTTCTCGGGGCAATGATAACAGAGCCCTCGACGGGCTCGCTCCGATTTTTCCGCATTCGACACCCTAATTGGGTATGCTCGTGATCTGTCCGCCTCCCGGACAAACAAGTCCTGTGGTTGTGGCATGGCGGTGTGGTTAGAAACCGGAGCCGGGGTGGCTCGTTGCTCCTTGCCAGGCCACGGTCGGCGCTGATATGTCGACGTGTGCTGTGGTCGCTCATCATGAGTTGCGGCCAAACGCAACGCTAAGGCCATTGCCTCTGCCAACGACTCTGGGTTCTGTAGTTCGACCTTTTCTTGCAGAGGCTGTTTCAGCCCTTGAATAAAGATTGGAATCAAAGCAGACTCCGATAAATCGGTCACCCTATTGAGATACCGTTCGAACGTCGCGTGGTAGTCAGCCACGGTGGTCGTCTGAACCAGCTTGGCGATCAAACCTGTATAGTTCCTGAAGCTCTGGGGGTCGAATCGATGCCTCACGTCATTCAAAAACTCTGGCCAAGTAACAAAACCATTCGTCTCCCGATAATTAAATATCCACTCCGAAGCGGGAGGGTCGAATAGCATTACTACATAATGCAAGCGCTCAGCCTCCGGAACCCGCTTGTGATCGAAGTAGTATTGCACGCGCGAGATCCAGTTTGGCGCGTCTGCCCCATTAAAGTGTGGCGCATCCATCTTTACGCCGGATGAATAATCTGACGACTGGCGGCTAAAACGCTCCCGATTTTGGGGCGGGTCCCAGCAGGTTACCCCGCGCTCCTCGTACGTCTCCTCGTCCCAATCGTCGTGTCGCTGTGGTAGGTCCCAATTATCCCGACGGCGACCCATTCCATACCCTGCGTCGCCCCGTCGCTGACCAGGGCGGCTTCCTCGGCCGGGAAGCGCTCCCTCCCCACAACGATCGCCGCGTCCACCCCGATAAGGTCGAACACGGCCCCGACCCTGATGGTGGTAGGGGCGGTCATACTCCTCACGGTCGCTCCGTCCCTTCCCGCGGTGGTCCTCCCACGCGTGGTCGGCTTCTTCCCAATCAGGTTCATGGCCCTCTGTCTGCAGCGTCGGGCGTCGTTCCAAGGTATCGACCCGACGATCCATCTTGTCAAATCGCGCGTTCAACTGCGCAAAACCTAACGTGACTGGGTCGACGTGTTGTTGTCTTCCGTCGACGTCGCCCGAATTCCTCTGCCGCGTCGGGCCCAACTGCAGCCCCGACGAGGACTCTGCCGGCGGAAATTCCGCCGCCATCGATTGCGTAACTAACTAAAACTTGAGTAATCGGGATGAAAGCACCAGATGTTACGGACGTTCTCCGCAACGGCTCCGTGATCTTCCTTCTCGGCGGAACCACGAGCAATTTCCACGACAAACTCGCGGCAATTGATCGAACCCCTGCTGATTTGGTGGACGTCTTCCACAAAGCAACAAGAAACGTAAGGATAATTGCTTGTTTCACAAGATAGGTTTAGGGAAAATATTTCATTCATGAAAAATAATGTGTTGATGAAATACCCTATTTTATACTAGAAACCCTAGGGCGGTTCGACGTATCCTAATTCATCCGGGAAAGAACCGCAAAGAAAACCCGAACGGGGCTTATAAATCAGGCCCGACTCAACAGTAAGTAAATTAATGTTTCAAAAATACTAAAACATAAAAGGAAAGAAATAAAAAGGAAACAAAAAGAATCGGCTAACTCTTGAACTTGTTCGGCGCCTTGAGCTTGTCTCTCGGCCTCAAGGATCTCTTCGACACAATCAATTCTTCACTTCGGTCTTTCACGCATTGCGTCGTGCTGCTCGGCTGCGTCGTGCTGCTCGGCTCCGGAAGCGCTGCGTCGAGCTGCTCGGCTGTTGTCGCCTCCAGCTCGGCATGCTGCTCGGCTGTTGTCGCCTCCAGCTCGGCATGCTGCTCTGCTGTTGCGTCTGGTGTCGGGGGTCTCGTATCAGTATACAAGGAGATCAAGAAAATTGAACTTAATATTATCCTTACTAGTTGCAAGCTGATGTTGCAGCTAGCGCAATGATTATTCATGTTATTGTTAGATGTAGAAAACAGGTGGGGTTGAGTGGCGGTGTTTTTGAAGTTACTGTGGAGGTAAAGGCCGGTGGAATTTTCAAAATTTTGGGAGGCAGAAATTGCAAAATTGGGTACAAATTTGAGTGGGTAATTTTGTCAAATGATAAATGCTAGAAGAGAAATAATAAGAAAAAAGAAGAGAGAAAAGATAAAAAAAAAATTATAAAACCCTTGTTCTGAAAAATTCACATGCCCCGAACCCACATTCCAAAAGGTTAGACTCGATGAGTTTAGTAGATCATTTTATGTGCGAATTTAATCTCGAAAGGTCAGCAAATTGAGACCTATATTCTAAAATTTCTCACTATGTAGAGTGGGTGCATCTGCATCTCTCCTTTTGCAATGACCATCATCTCGTCAACATCTTTCCTTCTCTTCCCCTTTATGTTAGGGTTGATGCATTTCTAATATTCAACTCATCGTAACATCTCCATCCCAGTCTAGTATGTACATTCTTCAGAGATACTATTGAAATACCAACGCTCTAACTAACATATGGTTACAACTTACAATTAACTTAGGAAGTAATTTGTTTTCAATTTAATAAAAAAATGATAAAAACAAGAATACTTTTTTTGCTAATTCAAGGATATATTTATCTCATTTTCTCTCTTTTGCAAAGTTGGGATCGTTACCAAATTAGTCAAAGTCTCAAGATAGAAACATTGAAGAAAGAACTTTGATCTAAGCTATATAGTTGGGTGGGAAAATGATAGTACATTCCAAGCAGTGTTGGCACTTAATGACAAAATAAATTAGGAATGTCTAGCATTAAGGCCGAAATGAATGGAATTTCTTGGAATGTTAGGTGCAAATAATGTTGTCTTCTATGAAAGTAGATTATGGTGACAAATTCTTAGTAAATAGAATCAAGAATCTTGGAATCTGATGTGATAGATGGAAAATAGATTTTTAAAGAATAGTTGGGAAGAGGAATAATTTTGGTATTCCATTTTACTCCCTCTGTTTCTGAAAGTTTGTCCCATTTTTCTATTTTCTTCCATCACACAAAATTTGTCTCATTTCACTTTTTACCATTTTTGGTAGTGGATGTGGATCCGTGTCGGGTCAAAGTGGGGCAATATTTGGGGGGACGGAGGGAGTATGACTCACATTTCACATTTCACTTTTAACTCATTCCTACTCATTTTATTATAAAACTAATACTATATAAAAGTATGACTCACATTTCACTAACTTTTTCAACTCATTTTTCATTATATTTCTTAAAATCCGTGTTGAGTCAAAGTGGGACAATATCTGGGGGATGGAGGGAGTATGTTAATAGAGCCAAAAGTTATTATAAGCAATCTAAGTATCGTTGATTTTACTATGTTTTTACTTGAGTCTTGTTGCATGGGCCCACTGCTAGTTCATAACAAGAGATGCTGCACTAAATTAATAATTGTTCTTGCCCAATCCAATTTTTAATGCATGCATTTGGTTGCTACCTTATAACATTTCCTTTTACAGTCCCAAGTGAGGAGGGGAGGGGCTTAAGCCCTCATTGATATTATTTTTTAAACCTTTTTCTACTAATTTTTAAAAAAAGTTATTAAGATTTAATGTAAATTATTATGTAAAAGCCCCTACAAATGATCTAATTTATTCAAAAGTATACTTTAGTATAAAATTTAGAAATTTTAGCCCCTATGGATAAATATTTCTGCGTCCGCCCCTGCGATTCCAGAATAAAAGCTTATAACAAGTTGGACAAAATTTAGACATGGATGTATGTGGATGCTCATTTTCATGTTTTAAACATTATACACCAATGTATGATGTATTCTTCTCTTGTATGCTTCTATACGCAAATCAAGATTCCAATAATGACCAATAATACACTAAAACTATAGTTGTATAGATAAATGCCTGTGATTTAACTCAATTGGAAGTTGATACCAGTTTCGAACTGAAGTAGTTACCAAAGATTCTATATTTACTTATCCACAATAACAATAAATGCTAAAGTTTTGATACATGTAATTGATTCCTGGAAAATATATGAATTCAGACACAGAACAAATGTTATCTTTCACAACTTCACATTTCATTGAGAAGTCCTCAAGTACTATAATTAGGAACTGAACCAGTCTGCAGCATTGTAGAAAAAAAATGAGTGACATTTTATAGACTAATGAAGAAGAATTTACAACAAAAGGACTAATTCTCTCTGCACTACCTCTTATGTTATGACCAACTATTTCAAGTTAGTCTTGACTCTTTGGAGGAGGATGGACTAACAAACTCATCATAAATGAAATAAAAGCTAGTCTTTAGCTAATCCTAAGGTTGAGCCCTCAATGATGCTTTGAGGACTCCTATGCAAAGAAAGGGGTTTGATGCTAAATTGCCTTTTTGGAAATGAAACATTACTCTGTTTTGAAGCAGAGTGGGAGCATTTGCCTTTCTCCTTATGCAATGCGCACTTGCAGTCTCGATGATATGGTCTCCGCTCAATGTCTGTGTCACACATTGATAGGCTTCCTTCGAACACACACCGGGCCATCATCTCTGCTGCTGCACTCGACATATCCTTTTTCTCTTTCTCGTGTGTGTGTTGATTTCTTTACGTGTATATTAGTGCGTGCAAGTGATGATTTGTTTACAAGTTTTCATGTTTGTTGAAGGTTTATATAGAGCACGGGAGATTATGGTATGCTGATTAAAACTATGGTGGCGAGTTTAGATTTTGAAGAGAATAACTTGATTAAGTTATGCTGCGTGATATTCAAGAGATAGTTTTTCAAATTTGGTATATAATTATGAGAATATCTTTTGTTGAATAAGACAGGAGGGATAGTGAGATAGAAAATCTCAGCAAAGTTAAAAAACATTTTGTAGCATTCTGAGATGATTTTGATTCTTTTGTGCCCAACTAAGTATTCATTTTCGAATTTGTTTTCATTGCATTCTGAGATGATTATATTTCTCCCGTGCTAAACTAAGTATTCTATTATTCAAATATTCGGGATACTCAGTTTTATGATTTTAATAATAGCGATCCCTATGATTAGTACTAATTTAGAGATTAGTGTCATGGTTATTGAAGACTGTTTAAATGAAGAGAACATTGGTGATCTGAGTGAGGGGCTAACAATTTTTGACATCCCAACTGACCTCCTCTTGTAAGACTAACTGTGTAACAGAAATTTGTGTGTTCGCCAAATTATTCAACTGAATTTTCAACTTCTTATCATATTCCCTAATTGATACCAAATTTATTTCCTCGAACTTAATTGCATAGAAATGTTCTTCACCATACCGAATTTGAGATGTAAATAGACAAACCAGATAGACTAGTATTTGTTTGTAAATTTGAAGAGAGGTTTGGTTTGGAATGCATTAGACCTCTCTAACAAGTCTTTTAACGTTATTTACTAGAGTCATGCAGAACAGAAATGATCAAGACAAATTCCCATGCGAGAGAATAGTATTAACGAATCTTGATCAGTTTTAATTGACAATTGAATATTAAAATATTGCACTACAAAAAGTACACCACAGTTTTGCACTATAAAGCTTTGCTCGTTGCATCAATTGTTTCATTTTTGTAATTCCTTTTAGCATCTTTCTATGTTAAAATAAACTTGCAGATTACAAGGATGTGATTCAAATGAAATTCTGATTGTGACACATTCTTCACAAATTAAGTTTACTTGTGCATTGCCTAAACTATAATGAAGACAGTGAGAATATGATCAATGAGACTGTAACTTAAAGATGAATCTACAGTTAAAGGAATCACTGCTGTCTAATCTACTTATTTACCTCGAGCAGGGTTGAATTTACATCTTTATTCTACTCTGCTCAAACTAAATTCTGGACGATGAACTATGTACAGAACAAGATTGCGAAGTGATTACAGAGTGTGATATGGAAATTGAACATTTGCTCCCCAATTCTCTCTTTGGAAATGCTACATTACTCTGTTTTGAAGCAGGGTGGGAGCATTTCCCTTTCTCCTTATGCAATGCGCACTTGCAGTCGCGATGGTATGGTCTTCGCTCAATGTCTGTGTCACACATTGACAGGCTTCCTTCCAACACACAGCGAAGCATCATCTCTGCTGCTGCACTCGACATCTCTTTTATCTTCTCTTGTTTCGTAGTTTCAAGTGTGTCTGTAGTGATATGTGAAAGTGTTTGTTGAAAATGTTGCATGTTTCTTCAAGGGTTTATATAGTGCAATGTTGGAACTGAGATTGTAGAAGTAGAATATTTGTTTGTAAAGTTTAAGAGAGGTTAGGTATGGGTTATTCTTTACACTTTTTACAAGGAGAAATGTGGATTCCTAGAACTTGGCCGCCTCAGAATAAATACGCAACAAACAAGACAAAATTGATCTTGGAGAAATTGAAAGCATTTCGTTATGTTTAACCATTCGAGGAATCTATGATGTACTTAGTTAAGAACAAGGGGAAAGAATAATACTCAATTACATAACTAATCACAATCTTGTTATTTGATATATAGAATAGGAAGGTATTTCTAAATTTGCATAACATAAATGGCAGTTGGCAAAGTTTTAACTCTATTGTATGTTATTTTAGAAATTCAACTGATGTTTTCCCTCTTCCTACTTCATAAGTTATGCTTCTTTAGTTACAATTATGGAGTCGTGTGTGACTGACATAGATTCTGCAGAATAATTTTGATGAAATTTATGTTTCATCTATTAAGTTGAGAAACTACATATGTGGCAGTTGAGAAAGTATCTCAAGAAATGATAAAAAGTCAAGTTGTTTTCTTGTTTTCATCAGTTTGAGGTATCTTCCTATGTAATAACTCTGCTTAGAGATTCTAACCAAATCTTAAATCCTCTATTTTCACAAATGGGATGATTTAAAAGTTAGAGAAAGAATCTAGGAGAATTATTATTTATTTACACATCTATCAATTTAATGGTAGCAATGTACTGTTAGATTTGTCTTCTTCGTGTGTTATACTATGTACACAGTGGAAAATTTTAAGAGAATAAAATTTTGCAGCACAAGACAAATTAAGGACCTTGATGCAGCAGGCACCTTCTTGTTGTTGTCAAACAATAATATGCATAATTTTTGTAAAAAAAAGAGAAATGTTATGTAGGCTTAATTTGTTGCTTTAGACAAGGGAAGTGTGCATGTGTATTCAAGTAGATAAGCAAAATCCTACTTTTATGTGTTTCTACAAAATAGAATTAAAACTGCAGTGAAGAAAACTCAGAAATTAAATAGGAAAATGCATGCTCTCTCTCTCTTTGTGAAAATTTAGGATACTATAAACCATGTGTTTGAGAAAAACTCTTTTCTAACATACTAGTTTTTACTGAATTTGGTGAATAATGGAATATTATCATTGTTACTACCAAGAAAAGAGTGGAAAGGTATACATGTGTTGGGTATGTTGTAAAACACAATAAAGAATAGATTCTGTTATGCACATCCTGTATAACTTATTCTAAAGGAATCCATATGTTTCTTGTAAAAAGTGTTATGACTTGTCAAAGAGCTAGAAGTATCTAAAGAAAGTAGTCCACACCAAACCTCTTGAACTTTCCAAACAAATATTCTACACACACGGTTAGTCCTATATAAACTCCTTAAGAAACATGCAACAATTTCAACAAACTCTGCCTCAGATCATTAGAAACGACATAGAAAGGAGAGAATAGGGGAGAGAAAGAGAGAAAGAGAGCCTATCAATGTCGGACACAGACATTGAGC
This sequence comes from Salvia splendens, assembly GCF_004379255.2. Taxonomy (NCBI): domain Eukaryota; kingdom Viridiplantae; phylum Streptophyta; class Magnoliopsida; order Lamiales; family Lamiaceae; genus Salvia; species Salvia splendens. Next base: position 15,930,376 of record NC_056036.1, on the reverse strand, counting down.
GTAGACCATATCACCGTGATTGCAAGTGCGCATTGCGTAAAGAAAAAGGCAAATGCTCCCACTCAACTTCAAAACAAAGGAATGTTTCTTTTCCAAAAAGAGAAAAAGTTAGGGAAAAATGTTCAATTTCCATATGTAATAGGAGTAGTACTATCTTGTCGAGGCACAATGAGAGCTGATCAGTAGCTGGAGCTTGTGCGTTTAGTAATTCAACCATATGGTCGAGGTAAATAGGTAGATTAGGCATGTATAGTTCCCATAAATTGTACACACTCTCTAATCCAATGTTGAGGTATGATCATCTTTGAAACTGCTCCAGCCTTCCTTTTAATTTTACAGTAAACAACATTCATGCATTATAATCAAAGGATATGCACTAGTCTTAATACTCCTTTCTTGTATTTGTCACACATGTACCACATTGTTCTCTAGCTTTCATATATTTCTTTTACTTCTAAACTCTATCTCATAGAGAAAAAGAGAGAGAGAGCTAATAAACACATATACACACACAATAAGGATAAAAACTCAACTTTCGGGACAAGAGAAAAACTCAAAATATTGTTCTACTATAACTAGCTAGCATTTGAAATGCATGATCAATTTTCTGATGGAGTTTTCAAAGAATGTTACTCCCCTGTCTATGAAATATTGTCTAAGTTTGACTCGGCACGGATTTTACGAAAAATGAGTTGAAAAGGTTAGTAAAAAAGTTAGTGGAATGAGAGTTCCACATTTATATATTAGTTTTATAATAGAATGTGAGTCTAAAAAGTTAGGGGAAAGTGTGGTCTATTTACTAAAAATAGGAAAAAAAATAAAGTGGACAACTTTTCATGGACGAAACAAAAGGTCAAAATTGGACAACATTTCACACACGGAGGGAGTATAATTTTGAGCAAATTACTGGGCTACAAGGCAGTCTAGATTATAAATAGCTGAAGATCTCATTTCCGGAGCATACAAACCATATGAGTAAAACCACACTAGTTTGGAGTACCATCGGATATAATTATCTGTCCCATTTTAAGTTATAGTGTATCATTAGGGCATTCACAACCCCAGCACGGATTCAGGCTCCAAGTTCCATCCACGTCATCATTCCCCTAAATTTCAGTCCTAGGCCACAACTAAGCATGCACAAACCGAACCGGCCCGGCGGTTAACCGGCGGTTCGGAACCGGGACCGGAACTGGTGGGTGGAACCGGCTGGCAGTTCGGCGGTTCAAGCGGGCCGGTTCAGGTTCGGAAAAATGATGAACCGTAACCGCCGGTTCAACCGAATTAAAAAAATTATTTATAAAAATGATTTTTATATTTAAAAACAATTTTTACAAATAAATGAATACAAGAAATTCATAATAGCCCATATATATTTGATGGCCTTGCGAATTTATGAAACCATTCTTGGTTGTTTCTCTTTTATAGAGACATCCTTGGATATGTACTCTTTTATATTTGATTTAATTTGAAAGAGAGTATATTGAATTATTCTCTTTTATAGTTACACATTCTTGGATGTGTTACTCTTTCTTTCAATGTGGGATAAAAGTCATTATTTGTAAATTTATAATAGATCGTCCATCATTCTTCGTCTATATTAATACTCTATCTTCTATTATTATACTTTAACAACAAATATTATTACATAAACTATCATTCATTAGTTCTTTATCATTAATGATTTGTTTATGTTTATAAATTTATGTATATGTTAACTAATAAATAATAGTATACACATTGAAAGAATAATTCTTATACAATTGTATAAGCCTAACAATAATTATTATACAAATAAATATTTTCTATATACAAATCGTATTTCTCAATAATTCTTTATTTTTATCAATCTAGAATATATTTGAATAATAATTTTGTTTATATATATCATACAAAACATGAAAAAAAGTAGAAGACAAAAGAAAGTTTTGTATCCCACATTGGAAAAAGATGAATGAATGCTCTAAACATGTAGTTATAAAAGAATATACTTCAACATATTTTGTCCTACATCGAAAGTGAAACATAAAACATTCAAAGATGTCTCTATAAAAGAGAAACAACCAAGAATGATTTTGTCCCACATCGAAAGTGAAACATAAAACATTCAAAGATGTCTCTATAAAAGAGAAACAACCAAGAATGATTTTGTCCCACATCGAAAGTGAAACATAAAACATTCAAGGATGTCTCTATAAAAGAGAAACAACTAAGAATGGTTTCATAAATTCGCAAGCCCATCAAATATATATGGGCTATTATGAATTTCTTGTATTAATTTATTTGTAAAATTTGTTTTTAAATATAAAAATCAATTTTTATAAATATATAAACTTTTTTAAATTTTGGTAGAACCGCCGAACTGGCAGTTCAGGCCAAAAACCGGCGGTTTTGAACCGCCTCGTGAACCGGGGGTTTTTTGAACCGGGACCCTTGGCGGGCCGGTTCCGGTTCATGCATATGATGAACCGTGAACCGCCGGTTCATGAACTGGAACCGGCGGTTCGGAACCGTTGTGCATGCCTAGCCACAACTTTTCTAACCCTGCAGGCCTCATCCAAGCCTCATCAGGCCACAACTATTAAATTGCACTATTCACAACTACAAAATTTTTTACTCGTAAAATAGAATACGTTGAACAATTAAAACACGAATATTGAAATAATTTAGAGGATAGAAATGGAGAAATTGGTGGAAGAATGTTGAAGAAATGAGATATAAATAGGCAAAAAATTTGAAAAAAAAGGTTGGGGCTTGTGGTCCAGCCCAAAGGCCCTCTAATGCTGGGCTGGGACTTGTTGAGGCACGGCCTATGCTCCTCCAACGCTACGCCGGGCCGGACCTAGTCGCAGCCCCGGGATGCTACTGCATCACCAGGCGTGGCCAGGCCGCGATTTTGCTCCCTCCAACGCGACGGGCTGCAAGCCGGGAACCAGGTGTTGTCCTGCCCGCAGCGTTAGGCATGCTCTTAGAGATGTGGTATGGTGTCATGTTTACTACATTATGACAAAACTTGAAACCGCATGTCGGGAACTCCGAGATTCCACAACGTAGCTCATAAGACAAAATTAATGATAATATCTTTTTCTCTCACTAAAAAACAAGTGCATCTTCTTACCATCTATGTTGCTACTATTGAACCTGCTAAAGAAATATTCTTCAAATAGATTACTCAGTCCTACTATTATAGACTATAGTAGTACCTACCCCACAATATAATTAGTTTCATTTCCTATATATACAAACACCACTAACTGCAATTTTGTCCTCATCTCAAAGGCTCACTGATCAGTTATAGGAATCCACATGTGTTCTTGTTAAAACACTTTATGAACAAACAAACATGAAATACTGTAAGCAATAATATTTCAAGAATATTACAAGAAACATACATTCATTCTTGAAAAAACATCGATGACAAAACTTGTAACCAAGTTAGGCACATTGGGAAATACCTTAAAGTAATTTCTTAATAGAGAAATCAAACCTTTATTATTTTTATTAATATTGATGCGGTATTTCTTGTTTGGGTATCTATTATCACTACCTCCATTCTCTCACATCAATTTGTTCGTAGGAATCATCATGACTAAATATTCGACACCCTAGCTCATAATTACAAATAAATTATTCTACATACAAGTCTTTACTTCTAAGTGGGAATCTCTACACAGTTTTGCCTTGGTCATGTACACCTCCTCATTGTATTAATTTTGTTTGAATTTTGCTGTGGCCACTAAAGTGAATGATGAGTAATAAAACAGAATGCAATTACAATTCTAAACTCCAAGATTCCAGTCTATTTTTTTGGACACTCAAATGAAACCTTCTTTTTAGTGTCTTTGTAATATAACATGGTGACAAAGTTGTCAAGAGATCCCCTTTCCGGATTATACAATGCTCCATCCTATAACTACCATATTCTGGTCAAGATATATCACTCTTTTTTAGCATCATTAATTGTAAAAATCAGAAAACATAATCTGCATATTTGAGTGATCAAAATAACACACCATAAAGAACAAAGTACTTAGTTTGGTACATGTGTGAGTATTCTGTTAAAAACCACACACAATACATCCTATCCATCTCACGGTGCAATTAAAACAAACTAAACTTTTCAAACAGAACAAAAAAAACCATTCTTTCCCTCTTCTCTTATTCAACTATCTTACCCAACCAAGTCCAATTATTCATACTAAATGGAGCAAAGAATTTCTACATTCTAGTCTGAAAATTCGACTCTTGAATATCACGCAGCTGCACCGAAACAACTTATTCTCTACAATCTTAGTAAACTTCTAAACCTGCCATCCTAGTTTTAATCAGCACACCATAATCCTCTACTCTATATAAATGTTCAACAAACTTCAAAAATTGTAAGAAATCATCACTTGAACTGATAAAGAAAACAAATCCACACACACAAGAGAGACAGAGAGAGAAGAAAGATGTCGAGTGCAGCAGCAGAGACGATGGCCCGGTGTGTGTTTGAAGGAAGCCTATCAATGTGTGACACAGACATTGAGCGGAGACCATATCATCGAGACTGCAAGTGCGCATTGCATAAGGAGAAAGGCAAATGCCCTCACTCTGCTTCAAAACAGATTAATGTTTCATTTCCTAATACACAATTTAGCATCAAATGCTCCCTTTCTGTACATAGTTCATCAAGTAGAACTAGGGAAAGCGTCATTGAGGGCTCAACCTACAATTAGGTTTCATTAAATTGAAATCGAAAAGGTTCGTAGCTATAAGAATAGCTTTTTTTTTCTTATTCTTTTATGATGATGAGTTTGTTAGGTCATCCTCCTCCAAAGAGTTAAGACTATCTAACTAGAAATAGTTGGTCTTAACGCATTTAGGTAGTGCAGAGAGGAACAGTTCCTTTTGCTGTAAATTCTTCTTTATTCATCTATAAATGTCACTCATTATTTTCTACAATTTGTTTATACTTTGACACCTTCTCTTTGAATTGTGAACTAGTCTAATATAACATTTGTTCTGTGCCTGAGTTCATATATTTCCAAATAAACAATTAATTACACCATATTAGAACCTTAGCATTTATTATTATTGTGGATAAGTAATGTATAGTATCTTTGGTAACTACTTCAGTTCAAAACTGGTATCAACTACCAATTCTGTTAAATGTTAGGCATTGATCAATACAACTAAGGTTTTACTTGTTTTGCTCATGTATAAAGCATGAATAGAAGTTTAAAATAAGAAAATGAGCATCCACCAACATACATCCATGTATAAATTTTATCCAAGTTGTTATAAGCTTTTATTCTGGAAAGAATGTCAGTTGGATCAGTTAATAAATCAAACAAGTAGATGTTGGACTGTAAAAGGAATTGTGCAATAAAAAGTGGTTTGGGCAAGAACAATTATTTTGTGCAGCATCTCTTGTTATGAACTAAAAGTGGGCCCATGCACCAATAGTCAAGTAAAAACATAGTAAAATCAAGGATACTTAGTTTGTTTATAACAAATTTTTGGAGGTATTAACACAACATAGAATACCAAATTATTCCTTTTCCCAACTATTCTTTCAAAATCTATTTTCTATCTATCACATCAGACTCCAAGATACTCTTTTGTACTTACTAAGAATCTGTCGCCATAATCTACTTTCATAGAAGACAACATTATTTGCACCTAACATTACCAAGAAATTCCATTCATTAGGACTTAATGCTAGATATTCCTAATTTCTTTTCTCATCAAGTGCCAACACTTCTTGTAACTTTGCCTCAATTGTATCATATTTCCCACTCAACTATATAGCTTACATCAAGGCTCTTTTTTCAAATTTCAAAGTTTATATGTGATTATGACTAATTTTGTAAATTAAACGTCTTAACTCTGTAACAGCCAATGTTATTTTCGAATTCCTACAACTGTGCTATATAACAAACTCGAGTAAGGACAGGGAATTGCTAAATAAAAATTGGTAAAATTTCGATCAGTTTCAAAAAAATATTGCAAATCAATCTGATCAATTGTCTCGTGCGTGCACAAAACGTAAATTATCATATGTAATCCTTCGTAAGTGTTGGAAATTTGATGATTGTTGTTGAGAATGAGATCTCGGGTATTAATAGCAGTGACAGAATTTTGTTGTGTTTAATGTTAGAATGGGCTAAAAAATTAAAGATGAGAAGTAATTAGGGTCAGTACTCAAAAATACATTTCTCTTTCTCATGGAAGCCAAGTTAGGCAGTGGGAGTTGCTTCAATAAATCTCCATATTTTCATGCAAACAACTGGGAATCTTAATTATGATATGCTATTCATAAGGATAATATCTTTGGTTGAATGAAGCATCAATTTTAAAGTAGGGAAAATTGCATGTAAAGTCGTCAACTTTTAAAATAGTTTGATTTTTCCCGTGAACTTTAAATGTTGCATGAAAAGTCATGAACTTTATCGGACTGTGTAAATTTCCCATTTGACCCGACCCAATAGATTTCCGACACGATTACTTATCCTACGTGGCGCGCCGGAGGCGTAACTTGGCAAACTCCACTAATTTGATTGTTTCTCTTCTATCTTTGCAATCTCTGACCCTAGACTTATCACAAACATACAAGTAGAACAAATGAAAACATACAAATCGAATTCAGCATACAAATCGACATAAACATTCAAATCGAATTTCACGAATCGAATTCAACATAAAAGTGGCATTAATTCCACAATTCTAATTTAACGATAAATTTGTCATTTGCCAAGTCACGCCTCCGGCGCGTCACGTAGGACTTTGTGTTGGAATTCTATCGGGTCGGGTCGGGTCGGATGAGAAATTTACACAATTCGATAAAGTTCATGACTTTTCATGTAACATTTAAAGTTCACGGAAAAAACCAAGTTGTACCTTTACTCTGTAAATTTTTATAGCAAAACAATTTTTTATATTTAATCCAATTAAGTACTTAATGCCTCTGAAATTATTTTCAATATGATTAACTATATATATATATATATATATATAGGTATATATATTACTGACTAATGTACTTGGTACAAAGCGTATTACATCCTCAAGAAGAACAGTACACATTTTATATAATTGGGCTTGTATTATCCAATATTCGTGAGTAATAAGTAGATCTGTTGATAATATAAGCCCAATAACTTTGATCCATTCTTTTCACCACTGGAGAATGATCTCAAAAATAAATTTCATTTTAATATTTACAACAAGGCATGAATATATAGGATTTTTATTCTTTTAGTTTTGAAAAAGATATATTTTGGTCAATTAATAAGAATAATTATTATTTGAAAAATGGGTAAAGGAATATTTTAAGTTGGAGAAACGTAGTAGTAGATTATAATATAGTCATGATTTTAGAACTTTTATGGAAATGCCTGTCATATGTATAATGCAACAAATTCCATTTGAAGGAGGTGTGCGCTTTACGATAGTTTTAGATTCTAAATATCGTAATCACAACTTGTATCAATCCACATTACTTTGCAACACGTTTTCTTATGTTTTAGAGCACCCGCAACGCGGTGCCGTCGCCGTTCCTATGCCGTTCCGGAGGAACGGTTTCGCGGCGGCACGCGTTGCAGCGTGCGTTCCGTCGCCATTCCGTGCCGCCACCGTTCCCATGCCGTGCCGCGTTTCGTTCCTCCGGAACGCGGAACGAAACGTTTCGCCACGCGCCGAGGCGACGTGGCGGACTCCCATTCGACGCGTGAAGCCCACTCGCTGCCCCGCGAGTGGGCTTCGTCCCGATGACGCAATAATTCATTTTTTTTAAAAAAAATTTCGAATTTAATAAAAAAAAATAAAAATTTTTTTTATTAACGGTAATGAGACCGTTAATTTTATAGCCGTTTGGTTTTTTTTTATTATTTATTTATTTACTCTATAAATACTCCTATTTCATACTCATTTCAATCACAAACACACATCTATTTCTCTCTATTTCCACCCCAATTTTCATCTCAAATCAACTCTATTTTCCTTCTCCCAAATTTAATCAAACTAATGGATCCTTATGAACAAATGCGTCAAATATTGGAACAATCACTTGAAGAAGATCGACGACGGGAGGCGGAAGAAGCCGCTCCGCCCCAACGTCGCTCCCGTACGTACATCCATCGTAACCGGGAGGAAGCCGCCGCAAGGTTAGTACGCGACCTTCACGAAACAGTGCACGGATTCCCAGGGATGCTCGGCAGCGTCGATTGCATGCACTGGCAATGGAAGAATTGCCCGGTGGCGTGGAAGGGGTCCTACACGAGCGGCCACAAAGGTACCCACCCAACCGTTATACTCGAGGCCGTTGCCGTGAAGACGTGCAGTGGGTCTGCGAACTCAAAGCAGGCTCTTTTTGCGCAGAAGCAGGAGGCTGCTCGCAAGGATGTGGAGAGGGCGTTCGGGGTTCTCCAAGCGCGCTTCAACATCATCAAAGCCCCGGCTCGTACGTGGTTCATGGAGAACATGGTCGACATCATGTATACGTGCATAATCTTGCACAACATGATTGTCCAAGACGAAGGACCCGAGGCGGGAAATTGGTTCGACCCCGAATCCCCCGGAAGCTCAACCGCAAGTAGTCCGCCTCGAAGTGGAGCGCATCCGTCTATACAAGAACGGTTATCTATTCGTGCAAGGACACGCGACTCTAGCGCCCACACCCAACTCCAACATGATCTAATTGAGCACATTTGGGCAAACTTTGGCGGATGAAATTATTAAAATTGTGTACTTTTATTTTTTTATGATTTTAATTGTGTGCTTTTTATTTTTTTAAGTTTAAGTTGTAACTTTGTTTTAATGTTGTGTGTTTTTTAATAAAATGTGTTTGTTTTTTTAATTGAATTGAGTTGAAATTTAAAAAAAATGAAATTGAATGAATAGTAATTTAAGGAACGGTTAAGGAACGAGGGTTGCAGGTTCCGTTCCTTAGTTAAGGAATGGAGTAAAAAAGTACAGTGGAGCCCTCAAATAGTGGTTTAAGGAACGGTTTAGGAACGGTATAGGAACAGCGTTGTGGATGGCCTTAGATCTTAGTATTACTTGTTAAGCTCTCTTTAGATTTCACCAACATTCATAATGAACTTTAATATTTTGTTTCAAATCAAAGCACAATACCCTAATTTGGAAGATTTAAATTTAAACTAATTTGATATTCTTAATTTTTAATAGAGTACTCTAAACATCAAATTAACTCAAATCTAAATATATGGCCATTGCTGTAAATACAGCTTAATTTCCAAACACCTGCTAAAAGTATAAAAATGTCTAATTACTAATTTTATACGAATTATACATTGGGTCTTAATCGAAAATTTCAAATTTGGGACGAATTGCAACATCTCCCAAATATTCGTGATGTAATGTGCTATTATCTATTTTTAATATGAAAAAATGACATCCTAACTAGCACACTTTAAATGAACATGCCCACATATTGTGATTTAATATACAAGTCTATTTTTGGTTTAATTTTACTGAAGTTGTGCGTGAAACTTGCGCCAAATCTAAATTTCATTAGTGATAAAGCTAATATTTGCAAATATATGAAATATCTATACTTATATTTAGGATACAATTTGATATCCCAATTGTGCTTCTCCTCTTTTTGTTGTAGTGGAAAATGGATTATCTAGTTGGCGAAAAAAACGAAAAATAGAATTAATGAATAAAGAGATAGATAGCTAGGAATAAGTTCATTGCACCAAAAATGGTCCCCCATAGAAATTTTGCCCAACTTGTTTTTATTGCACACATCTCTACTCCCACCAAAAAAGACCAAATAAAATAAAAGCTCTCTTGTCACAGGACCACTGAATTGAAACAATCATGGACTTTTATTTGAACAAAGATTCCATCATTGTTCTTCCGTTTTTCTTATTTTCTTTCACAGTTTTTTCCAGTGCTATCTTGAACAATAAAATTCCAAATTTATTACGTGTAAGTAAGTAATAGATTTGAATCTTTATCCTGTCCGAATGCGGATAATTTCCAAATCGAGTAAAGGGATTTACTAGATGACCATGAATTTTGTCTTAGATTGAAAATATTAATATATTTGTCAGCTATTAGAAGTCCATTTCTTAGCGTCACGGGTTTTAAGAAATATTAAGAAAAGTGAGTGGAAAAAGTTAGTGGAATAGAAGTCTCATTTGTATATATTAGATTTAAATGAAATGTGAGTAGAATGAGTTAGTGAAAGGGGGGACCCTACCATTTATGGTAGAAGTGAACCGGGACTCCTATTCGCGGACGGACTAAAATAGAAAAACGGGACTTCTATTCATGGACGGAGGGAGTAGTACTCTAGTAATTCTATATTATCTTCGTTTCATTAAAATAGACTAAATTATCATTCTGGTTGGTCTCATAAAAATAGAAACTATCTCCATCCCAAAGTAGATGTTAGACTTGATGACTCTAGATTTTTAGAGATATTATTTTATTTATTACGTGAAGAAAGAAAATATATTATCTCTACTTCTATTTTTTATAACTTTTTCATTCTAATAAGACGGGCCCTTCTTTCACTAACAATACCCCAATTATTTTTATCTGCTTCTACTTCTTACAGTTTAAAAGATGAGCCACATGCATAAATGCTTAGTCCAAAGGTAGAAATGGGCACAACTACAAGCACAAATGTTTTAGAATGAGTATTAAATTTTTACTAGTTATTATGAATAAATTCAAATCTACCCTATACAAATTGGAGGGAAAATACTTGTTACTTTCATAATTTCATTAGCTCTACGTAAATTTCAAATTATGACAAGTAATTTTCGATTACGAGGTACTCCTATTATTATCTACTAATACTGCAAATATGACTTTAACAAACATCTATTTTAAAATACAAGAAAAATGGATGATTCTCATCGCCAACAACTATATTAAATAACGAAATATATCTCATTTTTTTCGCGGATTAAAGTCAAAATGATAGGTAATTAATTAATCAAAATATCCTAATGATGGAAACTCCTACCTCTAATTAATATAGTTATTTGAAATCTAATAATCGTAAGGTTCTAACTACAGAAATCAGTATATAAAAAGTTGATATCCGTGATTAGTAGTCGGTTTCGGTGGTTTAAACCAATTGGCCAATTGATGAATATGACAAATCACAAATCTAGTCAATTGTTTAAACAAAGACATTATCACCAAGAAAGACTATTTTATTTGCAGACATAAAAATCTCCTGCTTTTGTATGATGTCTCACCATAATAAATAACGCAATGCGCGCCAAATTTAATACTCCTATAGAAAAATGATAGTACTTTAAAATAAGAGTACACAATCAACTATTTGTCAGAACAATAGAATTATTGTCATCTTTCTTATCGTTGTGATTAAATTAATAGGAGTATTATTTAGTGAAAATTATCTTTTGGGGTTAAAATAATCAAGATTTGGCACCAAAGACATAGGACGGGAGACAATGTTTTCATTTGATTGTCCGACTCCAAACACATCATAGACCTTTTCTTAAATTTTGGTGGGGTTATTTTATATCGGATTATCTTCTTTAATCTTTTCTGAATCTAACTTTTTCGACAAAAGTGTCATATTTTACCTATTTAATTGCACCCATATGTATTAATTTTTATTTTCATTAAAAATTTGGGTTATTAATTTTTAATATAATATACTACTATTAAAGATATATAAATTTTATAAAAAAATATTTATAAGATTGTATCATTTACCATAATTTCATTGGCGGACTTAAAAAAAGACATAGAGACCAGCTGCATGTGGTTGCACGAAATGCAACCATGGTTAAGGAGAGAGATACCATTTTATAATTTTCTTTTTTTTAATGATGATATGACGGTTTGGCAAAAAATGATCGATAAGCATGGTCTTATGTATTGGTCTAATTAATGTTAATTTTATCGATAGTAACTCGATTAACTCATTGCTCAAGGAGGATTGGCCTGAAACCTATTGAGTTTACCCGATTGACATCCCTAATTAGATTTTTACTCTCCAAAAAATTACAGAGATTGCAAAATTTATTATTCATCAACACAATCGGAAATACATAGTATATTAACTTTAAACCCTAAAATATACCCACTTTATCCAAAATATCCTAATAATAGAAACTACTCCATTTAATTCTTTACCAAAAAAATATTTAATCAATTCCCAAACTATTGAATTTTATCCAAAATATTGTGAAATGAGGAAGTAGTATTGAGTTACTTCTCGGAGAAAAAAAAGAAAAAAGAGTGAGTCATAGTATTCCAATTGACCATTCTACCCCTATCCACCAAATGTAAAAGCTAGAAAATTTTGTTTTAAGCAAAGAAAAAAGAGAGTCTATTCTGCTATCTACACTTGTAACCCAAATTCAACTCTCTCTCTCTTTTTCTCAAAACATTAATAGCAGAGAGAGAAGGAAGAAGGAAGAAGGAAGAAGGAAGAAGGAAGACACATCAGCCATGGCATTTGAGCAGCAGGACCACCTCTCCCAGGAAATGCCCCTCTACTCAGACCACAACCACCCCTCCGCCCTCTTCGACGACAAACCCCCCACCTTCAACACCAATTCCAATTCCAATTGGGAGAAGGACAAGTGCAAGGCCGACATCCTGACCCACCCCTTGTACGACCAGCTTCTCTCCGCACACGTCTCCTGCCTCCGGATTGCCACCCCCGTTGACCAGCTCCCCAGAATCGACGCTCAGCTCGCCCACTCTCAGGAGCTCGTCTCTAAATATTCCGTCCTCGCCCACCACCCTCTCGATCACAAAGACCTCGACAATTTCATGGTAATCACTATCTTTCTTTCAAATTAATCACTTCACTTTCTCTTCTCTTCTCCTCAATTGTTGTTTCAATCCTACATATGCTTTGCTCCTCAATTCAATTGTTGTTTCAATCCTTATTTAGCTTGCTTCCTAATTTGGCCGGTCTCGTTTATCCATTCACCACCTCGATCTGATGATATGATTCATGGAACTAGTGATTCCTACAGGATTCAACCCTTGCTAATGTCACTAGCTAGTATATCTGTTTATAGGAAATTAATCCTCTTACTATCTCTACAATAACAACTGGAACTCTGTATTTTAGTGCTTTGGAGATTGATGTAGCTACACTTGTCACATGCTTCTCTATGACTTCTCCACAAAAACTGGAAAAACTATAAACTCTTTCATCTACAAGATGGAAGAAGGCCTCTCTATCTATATATTTCATCTGTGGACTAAAATTGTAATAAGCACACATAGTTTCTGGATTATTGGGATACTTTCTAATTGGAAAACATTAGTTATTGCCTTCCAAATTGATAAACCGCAACATGTGCTCTTGAAGCACATAGGAAACTCCAAAGTTTAACCAAACTAGAAACTTGTAGTATTATCGATTATGATGTTCACAACCCCCAAGTCTTGAACTTGTAACTTTTTGCAGACACATTATGTCCTATTGTTATCCTCCTTTAAAGAACAACTGCAACAACATGTCCGAGTTCATGCTATGGAAGCCGTCATGGCATGTTGGGAGCTTGAGCAATCGCTGCAAAGCCTGACAGGTCATTATCGGATTCAATTCTAGTTTATTATTGCAAGCATTTTCAGTTTAAGATCTATTTTTCATAACCGAAACTCTTTATCATAGTCACTGCCCATTTTCCTTCGTTCAGTCATTTGCAAAAATGCGTGGAAAAGTGAAAAGGCCTGTTATCAGTTTTAGGAGCTACAGAGTAATATTGCTTTAAAAACTACACTCATGTCTAATTTGTTGGGCTACACAGCCTCTCTTAGAGAAGTATCTTGTGCTGCCCAATTATGCTCAGTCTCCCTGCTTAGGCCACTGTTAATTTTCATTGGCTTAAAGGTTATTTGTTTTTCATCTCAATAGGCCATGTGTGCAGATGCTTCTTTATCGACCTAATTCATCTAGATCATTCCTCATCGATTTCCCTGTTCAACCATCATGGATCAGACCCTAACAATTTGTATTCATGTCTTGGGCATATTCTCAACAGGTGTAGCACCAGGAGAAGGTTCAGGAGCAACCATGTCTGACGATGATGAGGACCAGGCTGATAGTGAGGCTAACTTATTCGATGAAAGCCTCGATGGTGGAGACAACATGGGATTTGGTCCCCTGGTACCAACTGAAACTGAGAGATCCCTCATGGAGCGCGTGAGGCAAGAGTTAAAGCACGAGCTGAAACAGGTGAAAATAAAACTACAAACACGAAGCTACTTCTCCCTTGAGCCCAATTTTGAGATTCAAAATGTCTTAACAAAAACAATTGCACTTTCTAGGATTACAAGGAGAAGATTTTGGATATCAGAGAAGAGATACTACGAAAAAGAAGAGCAGGAAAACTGCCGGGTGATACCACGTCAGTCTTGAAAGCATGGTGGCAGTCACATGCCAAATGGCCTTATCCTACAGTAAGCGCGTTGACCTCAAACATCTTTGTGTTGAACTAATCCTTTTCATGTCTCGACTCCAAATATCATATAATATGCTCTGCCAGGAGGAAGATAAGGCGAGGCTGGTACAGGAAACTGGTTTGCAACTAAAACAGATAAACAACTGGTTCATCAACCAAAGAAAAAGGAATTGGCACAGCAATCCTTCTTCTTCTTCTACTCCGAAAAGCAAGCGAAAGAGGTAAGCTCATCTTCTGTGTTCCCAGATCAGAAACATTTTGACATCCACCTGCTTGATTCTTTGATCATATAGTGGCACAGGTGATAAAACTGCTAATGAGCGATTCTCGTGAAGAACTCGTCTCACTCTCAAAGTTGAGCTACAGACACATATATTCTCCGTCGTGTTGATCAGAAACCACACCATATCAACAGCTATGCGCAGTTATGAACAAGAGAGGGGAAGGACTGGTGTGGCCGTATTAGGGTAATTTTAGGCATGGGATGAGAGGCGAAATCCCTTAATGGCTTATATATTGCTTGAAAACATATGAATTGTTGCCTTGTATATCAGCTGTGGTGTTTTATACCTAGACTTACACGAGTAGGATCCTTGAAAAGTTGTCTTGTTTTTTTTTTTTGTATCGATTGCCACAACACAGTCCTTTCCGTGTTTTTGTGTATAAATTTGGTGGTGCTTATGAGTAGACGATGGATTCTATTGATTCGGAAAACTAGCATCAGCACATGCTTCTATTTTGCTATACATTCCAAATTTAAAAAATTACATTAAAATAAATTAGAAGAGACAAATAAACTAGTAGTAGTAATTTTTACCAAAAAAGAAATGTGCCAATTAATTTGTGACGAGTTTTTGTGGGACATACACAGCTATAAGAGCATCTCCAAGGAGGAAAGGTAAATAAAAGAGATATATTCTTTATTTACCTTCTCAAAAAGAGAAATATACCCTTTAAAAAATTAACAGATTCCAAAGTGAAAAGGTATATGAAAAGATAAATTACTCCAAAAGTGCATTCCAAAGCATAAAGGTATAACCTTTTCATTGATGGAGAGTTAAAGATACATCTTCAAATCGAAAAAAAATGTATAATACCTTCTCAAATATCTTTCTCATTGAAAAATAATTTTTCATGAAAAAAATAAATATGATAGTTATACGACTTTATTTCTCCATTTACCTCTCCCCTTAGAGATGCTCTAAGATGTTCAAGTTGCAAAGAAATACACTCATTTGCAGTCGAGGCTTAGGCCTATGGTATTAGAGAATTCACAATGCAACTAGCTTCCCTCAACGGGGCGAGACTGCATTGCGACGTGCAAAAACGTGCGGCCACCTGCCTTTCAGCCTCCACTTACAGTTGATCACTCGCTCTGCGGTTGTGACAAATTTTCCTTCTTTTTTAATTTTTTTTAATATTATTAAGAATAATTTTTCTCTGTAATTACTTTTATTTCATTCTCATTTTTTACACTTCACTCCCTCTTTACACATTTCACTTTCTCTCTTTTTTTTAACTTTAATTTTGTCAGAAATGGATCCAAATGCTCAAACAGTGTTTATATGCATTGGGGCGGGATCCGAACAATTCGGATTCTTGGAGCAAAGAGTTTATGCAACAAGGTTTCGGGACTTAGGTTCCGGCAATAATTGCAATTTAAATTACCGTAATTTATTATTTTCAAGTATTATGAAGTAGTTTTTCTGTTTTTTTGAAATGATTGTAAAATTAAGTTAAGGTTGGAAATGTGAAAATGAGATTGAAATAAAAAAAATCTAATTAGTTAAAAGTTAAGAGAGTAGGATATAGAGGTGGAAGTATTGAAATAGTGAGAATAGTTTGATAAGTCAGAGAGCTGTAAAGGCAGGCGGCTGTAAGTCAGAGAGAGGTGTAAGAGCATCTCCAATGGTCGGCGTCACCACCGGAGCGCCGATTTTTCGCCCACGCCGGTTTGACGCCGAACCATTGGAACCGGCGTGGGCGAAATCGGCGTCAAAATCGGCGTCGCCATGCCGATTCCCGCGCTGACGCCGGTTCCCACGCCGATCCTCACGGGCGCCATTGTGGCTCCCGGATCGGCGCCAAACCGGCGTCGGATTTAAATATTTTTTTTTTTTTTTTCGCAAAACACTATATATACGCGCGTTGAACCTCATTTTCATTCGCACCACTTGTTTTAACGAGTACTCTCTCTCTACCTTACTTTCTGTACAAGATCAATTTAAGAAATGAGTAATGCCGGTGGTAGTGGTGGGGATGCGGATGAGTACGAGCGTATGATGAACGAAGAGCTTGATGCCTATACGAGCCGTGAGGTTGATCGATGGATGCAGAGTTATATGCAGCCGGCGGCACCTCGCCCACGACCAGTTGTCCACCGTCGACAAGTGGTGCATCGTGATCATGACGCTGCACATCAGCGCCTGTTCACAGATTACTTCGCAGAGGAGCCGCGTTTTGACGCCAACCATTTCAGGCGTCGTTTTAGGATGAGGCGGGACTTATTTATGCGTATTGTTAACGAATTGGAGCAGCGATATCTGTATTTCCGCTTCAGGCACGATGCGGTTGGCAGACCCGGCCACACCCCTATTCAAAAGTGCACTGCGGCAATCAGGCAGTTGGCCTACGGCACCGCGGCAGACATGTGGGACGAATACCTCCACATCGGTGAGACGACTGCCATCGAATGTATGAAGTATTTCTGCCAGGGCGTGATCGAAGTATTCGGTGATCAGTATCTCCGAAAGCCTACCCCTTTTCAACGAGCAGTGCCAGGGCGTCGGTCCGGCCATCAGTTTTGTCGCCAACGGCAACCAGCATGATATGGGCTACTACTTGGCGGATGGGATATACCCTAGGTGGCCCGTCTTTGTGAAGACGATCCGGTGCGCATCAGAGCCGAAGAAGGCCTACTTTGCGACGCGGCAGGAGTCGGCGCGAAAGGACGTGGAGCGCGCATTTGGTGTGCTTCAAGCTCGATGGGCTGCAGTTAAGGGACCAACGCGTTTGTGGCATGTCGACTGCATTGCTGATATAATGTATGCCTGTATTATCATGCACAACATGATCGTCGAAGATGAAGGTGTACAACTGACTGATTGGGCCACCGACGATAATGAAGCAGGTCCAAGCCACGGCGTCATCACCGCCAACGTACGAGGTGGGGTACCGCACGATGAAGAAGCCCTCCTCCAAGCACATGCCGACATGCGTCAGACGGAGGCTCATATTCGACTGCAAAATGATTTAGTTGAAGAGTTGTGGGCGCTGAGGACTGCAAGGCGGTAGTTTTTATGCAAATTTATGTAATTTTTTAAATGTAATATTTTTAATTATTGTACTTTTTTTTATATTAATGTAATAAAAAAATTTTAATATTATTATTCGAATTTTCCGTATTTGTCTCGTAATTTAAATTCCGTATGTTGATACAAGTGTAAATTAAATTATATAATTGTTATTAGTGATGTGGATAGGTAGTGTGAAGGCTATTTGATGGCTATTTGATGTCCAGTTGATGTGGCAAGCTGATGTGGCAGGAGAATTGTAGTGCTGATGATGTGGCAGTGTGAAGGCTATTTGACGGCTATTTGACGTCCGTCAGCATTGGAGATGCTCTAATGGCATTATGGCAGCCAGCTGTCAAAATCAACTAATTTGGTCAAATAACATGAAACTCAAAACAGACAAGTAGACAACTAACTAAATGAAAATTAAGAATAAATATTTACTAATTGAAAGAAATTTATACATTTATTAAAGAATATAATTGGAGTAATTAAGAAGCAACAGCAGCATGGTTGATGATGGGCACACGAGGCCCAAACCTGGCGGAGAAACTGTGCAACGGATTAGCTTCTTCTTGATCGGCGGAGAAGTTGAGGGCGTAGCTCTCCGGCGAGTACTGAAACGGCGGTTGCTTCTTCTGACAGTGACACAACCTGCCTATCTTCCTGATCAAGTTCTTCCATTTGGGGCCCGCCACCACCTCCGACCACTGCTTCACTTTCTGTAATTGAGTCGGCAGCCACGCCTTCTCATGTACGCCGCTTTCTTGCAAGAGGTAGTTGCTGCCGTCGCCCCGCCCGAAGCAGAACCGCCGGAAACAACCGCTCGGGGGCGCCTCATCGTCGTCGTCGTTGATGACGGCCGAGTAGGGCGTTGTGAAGCTCTCATGATATTTAGCCATCAAAATACGAAGTATATGTATATCAGACTTGATGATTTTGTAAAGGGTATATATAGGTGCGTAACACGCGTTTCTTGTGTGTGTTGAAAAATCGAAGAAGATGGGGTACGTACCCCCTTTGCTTGGAAGATTCTATAAAGGGAAGATTAAGTTATTGAGTAAGAAACGTGTGGGTGGATGACGATGGCCTGCCCCTGCCCCTGCCCCCTCAAATATTGTTGTCAACTATCACTACATATTTGACTACGGGAGTAACATTTTCCTGATCTTGAGAGTGGATTCCTTATAGGTTTGTGGGCAGTTAACCTCTCTCCTTGACTACCTGATTTACATTCTTCCAGATGCCTTATTGGAACGGGGTTCTTGGGCCATGGTGAAGAAAATAATCATCACTTAGATTATTTGCACTCGAGAGAGACGATCCTTTGTGAGTGCTTTAGTTTTAAGATATGAAGGGGTTAGAGTCTATATATTGGAAGGAAATTTTGATAATTGAAATCTAATTTACTAGGTAAGTGCACTCGTTAGAGGGCTTATCCTAGTGTCGCAACTTTCCTAACAATCCCGGAGACACAAAATAGATGAATCAAGATTGAAACTTTGTAGTTGGATGCTTTTCTCCATATTTTATGAACACTCGGTTTGTCTTTTGCTTTGTTTACATTTATTACATAGTTAGTAATTTTAGGACTCATAAAGGAAACATCTTTTCGTAGTCTAGATAGTGAATGATAACAATTCGAGATACTCACGTGCTTTTTTAGTTCTTGTGGATATCATACTTTACCTTGCCTTTACTACGATAGCTTTCTACACTTGCGGAATATTGCTTGCACAAAACTAGGTTCATCTGAATGGAAACAAGTTCAACCAATGCTATTCAATTTCAATTCTCACATGAGATTGCGTCACATCACTCTTTGAAACAACTTATGGTGAGTAACTTATTCTTACTAAACAGTTGTTAAACAGTTTTCTCAGTGTCCTCTTTAGATTGGTCGCTAGTAACTTGATCGTGCGCATGTTTGTATGGAGCAATCCACTTGAAGACTTTTGTTCTTCCTTGTTCATATAGATTTTGAATACTTTGTCATAACACTAGTTTGGTTGGTACCAACAATTACATTCGTGCTAACGAAATACCAAGCAAACATCAGTGTTATGTTTCTTGTTCACTCTAGCCTTATGAAGTGTTTGAAGCATTCATTTTGATTTGTAGACCTTAGCTTGAGTTTTGAGAGATATTTTGAAATAAACTATGATATTCACTAGAATAAGAAAAATTATCAAAGTTGGGGAAATAATCTTGGGAATGATTGAAATTTTGGGATGAATAGAAATTTTAGGATTGGAAAATATTATTCTTGTGATCCTCCATAATGACTAACAAAGGATTAAAAAAAATTATTATGAAAGGAGGAGGATTATGTTTGGAGAAAAGAAGAGAATATAGTCACTATTTATAGAGGATGAAGATATATAAATGGAGATATGTTAAAATGGAAACACAATTTTGAATGACACTGTACCACCAATCTTACCCGTTAGATTTTGGTTGAGATGCATTTTTAACATGACACTAGACAGACTCGATTTTTTTAAAAAATGAATTTAAAAAATGCAAAAGCTATAACTGGAAATCACAATTCCAGTCGTTTCTCTCTTACGCAAATCATATTCTTTCTGTTAGGTTTGGTATACTGAAAAGCATGTTTCGAGCAAGTTCGTACAAATAGAATCTTGTTTGTATACAAAAAACTCTACGGTCCACTTTTAACCCGATTCAGTATTATTCGAGCAGTATCGCACTAATAGGATCAGTATATTATTACATTGTGTTTGCTTGTGCATTTATAAGATGTTTCATAAACATTTAAATGTATAAGAAGCAAACAAAGTCTAAGTCTTTTGCTTAGTAGACTGGTTGTGGGCGTCGTCCACTTTAAGGTAACAAAGTCGGTTCTATGCAATGCTTTGCAAAAGAAAAAGAAGGATTTCACAACCCAGATAGGCTTAGACTACCTATCGTGAAAGGTTGCAATGTCAATCCAATTATTTCTAAGCCTTTCTGAAATAAGACGACGTTGGTGTGGTATAGCACTGAATGGATCTAACAGCAAGACGTGTCTTTATGCTATCTACTGAAAGACTATGTCTTGATAGAATACTATTTCTTAATCTACATACGTTAGCATTGAGCATACGGTATTGATTATGCACTACTTTGACTTATCAAATGGTGCGGGTTTTCGCAACCCAATAATCATGATATATTGAGTAGTGGTGATTAATATCTAGCGGTGCTAGGATTGCTATTTTGTTGAATCGTGCGCGAGGTGAGTCTCGTTTGATAATGTCCTCAAGAGGAGCTTGAACAGGGTTTTCATTATTCGGAAACTAGCCACTTAGAATTTAATTATTCCATGAATAATAAATAAGTGTTTCTTGTTAAGTCCACTCTTGAAATTAATAAGATGTTAATTAATTAATGGACATTTGTATCTTAAGCGCGGGAAATAAACAATAAACAACATGGAAACCCGGATTACTTGTAATTTCGGATTTGGATGGGCAGTGCAATATTACTTCTGTAGTGGTTGCTCGTAATATTCCAATATAAGTTTATATTAAATTGTGAGTTCAATTTAATTAGTAAAAAGCTAATTGGGTGAGGTCATATCCAAAACCTTCCATAGATCCCTGACTGGGGCCTATATGAACTTAATATAAATATGAGAATAAATGATACAGAAATAATTATTATTATTGAAAATTTTGGTCCCCTCCCTAATTAGAAGATGACGATTTTTCTTCAGCTCTCCTCCGTGAGAAAGTTTTGTCTTCTTTATTCGAGTCCTAGTATTTTGATAAGATCAGACCACCCTGATATCGAGATTATAGTTTGGGAACCAGTTAGAAGATTCGTGGTCTAGTATTGAAGATCATCACGTGGAGAATGCGCAAGCAATCGTCGATTCTTTGGAGAATCAAAATTGGTAACTCTAAACCGTAGAAATCATGTTTAGGATTTACATTTTTTAAGCATGAATTATTTGCGTTCTAGCATGCAATTATCTGTTTAACATGTGAATAGATTAATCCCATAATCGGTCAATTAGATCCTTATCTGATTTATTTGTTTTGTACAAGTCTTCCGCTGTGCGAGGGGATTCAAACCCAACAATTGGTATCAGAGCCAATTTTTGGCTCTGATTATGTGGATTAATTTAATGTGAATTGCTTGAATGCATGTTTTGACCGTTGTGTGGTTGGATAAATTGCGTTGTCTTTTCTGTGATTGTTTGAGTCGTGTCACGAGGAATCTAATTCCTAATTTTTTGTAATCATAACATAATAATTATGTGGTAATGATTACCTTGACTCCAAAGGTTTTGAATAAACCTTTGCGTGAATTGTGAGTCAATTCGATCGTCGGTTCGGCTCCGGAATTGAAGACAACGCAGCAGCGGCGGCGGCAACGCCTCAGCGGCTGTAACTTTGCTGGGCAGTATTGTTCTGCGGTGTCCGGAGCGCAGTGCAGTGAACAGAAACACCGGAGCTGCAGCGACACAGCGGCAGCAACGTTGGAGATGTCGCAGCAGCAGCAACGGTGGTTTCTGCAAGGCAGCAGCACCGGAGGCATTGCAGCGGTGACGAGCACGACGCTGCAGCAACGGCAGCGTCGTCGTCACGCAGGCTGGAGTCCGGCGAGGCAAGGCAGCGACTACAATGAAGCAGCAGTGCCAAGCGGGCTGTCGGAAGCGACGAGGGAGCAGCGACGTCGGAAACGACGCAGCAGCATCGACATCGGGCAGCAGCGGCGTCCCTCCGTGAGCAGCCCCAACAGTGGATGAAATTTGTTTTCGTCCTAAGCGCGACGTCGCATCGCCTCGTCCGGTGACTTTACTTTCCAAATTTCGACTAGGGTTTCCTAGCCCTTGGAATTAATTTCGGAAAGTATTCAAGATTAATTTGGAAATAAATTTTGAATATATCTTTTGTGGATTTTATATATTATATTGGATTTGATTATGAATTAAATCATGAATTAATTAGATTTTTTCATTGTTTATGGATTTATATGGATTTAATTCCTAGATGAATCCTAATTATATTTGGAAAATGACAATCTAATTTTTATCTATATCCTATGGATTTATATGGATTTATTCCTAGACGAATCCTAGTTGGATTTAGATAATGATAATATTATTTTATTCTTATACTATGAATTTATATGGATTTATTCATATATGAGTTCTAGATGGATTTGGATAATAATAATAATATTATGCTTTATTCTTATCCTATGAAATTATATGGATTTATTCATATATGAGTTCTAAATGGATTTGAATAGTGATAATATAATATTATCTAATTCTATGGATTTATATGGATTTACTCCAAGAATAAATCTTAGATGAATTAGGATTAATATTAATATTAATTTATTTTTATCCTATGGATTTGAATAGATTTAATTCTATTAAGACAAATCCTAGAGATTGAAATAAACATTAATCCAAGTTATCCTTATCTTTTGGATTTATGTCCTAGATGGATTAAGATGTTAATGATATATAAGAAAATCCTTATTTAAATTGGATTTAGATAAATTAATTTATCAAAGAAATCCTAAGTAATATTTGATATATTCTAGATGTCTATTCTAAATAGAATTAAGATTTGTATAAATCTTGGTTAATAGGGTTTTATTTTTATTTTATGGATTATGATGGAATTGTTTCTATCTAGTAATATCCTAGTATGATTTAAATAATGATAATCCTAGATCAACGTTATCTTGAATTGTATGATTTGATTTTATCGAAATAAAATCTAGAATAATCCTAAATGGATTTAGATAGTTAACACAATCTTGATAAATCATAAATGAATTTGGACAATCATTATCCTAGATAAAACTTAATTATTTAATTGATTCTCCCTTGACTAGATTAAATAAGTGTCGTTAATTATCCAGTATGTTTAAATGCCATGCATTGAATGGATTTATCTGTTTATTTGGTGTTTATCTTTATAAGTGGATTATCCGTCTTATCTGCTTATGTGATAATTACGCAAAAACCATGTAAAATATCTAAGCGATAATTACAACAAGTGCGTTGTATATGGTCTCCATCGATTGATTTGCAAATTTTATGAAGTCAGTTTCTAATATTATCATCACCCATGCTGTGGGGACAATAATCCTAAGAAATTACAAGTTCGTAAGGGCAGACTTCTCAAATATAAATAGTATAAACTAGAAAGTAGTTTCTAATATTATCGACACCCATGTTGTGGGGACAATAATCATAAGAAATCATAAGTTTCAGAAGTTCAAACAGCATTTATGAGATAGTTTGATTTTGTTATCAGCACATGAGCATTGTTATGGGAATTGACTCAAGGTTATTTTACCCAAATAATACCCGCAAGTGTATGGGTTATCGTAGCAAATAGCAAGCAAGAGTATATTGTATCTCACAGAGACAATTAAGTGTTAACCTAAGTACCACGAACTAATTTCAACTACTATCCAGACGATCACAAATTTTGGTTTTAAAACTAACAACTACTGAAAACATGTAAATGCAGAGATTAAAATAGAACACTTAAACAAGAAAGCAATTAAGCAAGTTGTGTAAGATGATGGAGAAATATGCAGAATTCAAGGATCCGATGCACAACTCATAGCCTAACCCAATTGAAATAGATTTACCATTTAAAGTCTCCAGAATTGCCCCCTCCCGAGGTGAGAAATCCGTAGATTAGGTGTAATAATTGAAGTCCCCTTCTAATTCTTAGACCTAACTCCTAACAGTTTGATTAGATTAATGATCCCACTCAAAATCTCAACTCTCCCGAATTCTATTGAATTAAGGTGTGAATTATTCCTCTTTCAAGATTAAATATTTCATCTCCCGATTACTCTAAGAAACCCTAACACTCCCAATTGGTGATCAAGCAATTGATAGGAAAAAGCACAAGACTAATTCAAATAATTGCAAGAGCAAGATAATCCGAAATCAATTGGATTAAAACTATGAATCAAT
Source organism: Salvia splendens (assembly GCF_004379255.2). Taxonomy (NCBI): domain Eukaryota; kingdom Viridiplantae; phylum Streptophyta; class Magnoliopsida; order Lamiales; family Lamiaceae; genus Salvia; species Salvia splendens. Next base: position 15,905,693 of record NC_056036.1, on the reverse strand, counting down.
ACATCTTCACCAAGAATTCAAACATGAAAGGTTTAGTTACTCATGTTCAAAGTAGAAAACAAACAAAAACTAAGGGAAACAACGGAATTCATGATACAGATTACAATTGGCGGAGGAATTGAAGCTTGAATCTCCAATCTTCTTCCAAGAGTGCTTCCTAGAGAGAGAGTGTGTGTTTTTGCTGCTCGGAGAGAATAGAATGAACCATAGGCTTTTTCTCCTTTTAATCCCCATCAAAAATTACGTTTTTGGCATAAAAATACGCCAAAACAACGTACCCGGCCGGGTGGAATTATTCTACATGAAATCCACCCGGTCAGGTAGAAGTCTCTGGAGTCCTCACGCTATAAAAGTGTCACCCGGTCGGGTGGAATTATAAAGGGTAAAAATTCACCCGGCCGCGTGAGATTTTCTGGACAGCGCAGTGCTTGTAAAACGGCCATAACTTTTTCTACAGAGCTCCGGTTGAGGTGTTTAAGATACCCACGTGAAGCTCTTTCGAAGACGAAGAGAATGATATACATTGGGAGTTGATTGGAATTCAAAATCTCCAGTAAAATTGTCTCAAACCAAGGCTGCTGCACATCCACCTATTTTGCACCTTTTTCTACACATTCTTAACAAACTGGTCAACATACCAACATAATAGAGAAGTAGATATAAACACGCCTAATGATAGACGATATATGATCAAATTCATACAAAACCACCCTCTAAAACCTTGTAAAATCCAAGTATGTCAGGAGTGTGTTGTAGAAACAAAATTATGTAAACTAGAATGCCAAAATTATGTAGGCCGGAAACGAAAATGGATAAGATTCGCATCGCTAAAACTTGAAGTTTATACTCAATGATTCATGTCCTGCATATCGTCGACATAATTCCATGAAGAATGTTCGAGAATGCTTTTTGCATGTACATGACAAGTTCTTTGAGGAATAAGGTCAAGCTATTTTCTTTAAGTAGTGAGACAAGTCTTGGTTAGTGACGATGAAAGATGGATATCAGTAGAATCTGTCAAGATGATTCGATTGGAATATCCTAGAGGGACAGAATGTTTTGAGGAATATTTTGATCACTCAAATAGTTTTCTGATTCAAGTCATCGCCTAAACTAATAAGAAATGACAACAAGAAGGTTTAACTGAAAAGTAGAGAACCTTCATAATATTAGTCGTTATATTACTGTTAGAGGAAAGTAACATGATATATGACGAATTCATAAAGGCTGCATTTTTCCTAAATCCTAGTTCATTTGAACAAAAGACTAGATATGGAAATGGGAGAGCTTGAATTGTCATTAAAGTTTGTTTAAAGCGAGTAAGGATGCTTTGTAAGTTGGATTGACCTCTTTGAAAGAAGGACAATGACTTACATGAAAATGCAACTTCTAAGTAAGAGATCTTGATCCAGTTAGGCATTTGTTGCAGTGGTGGCTATTTTGCTAAGTTATTATTTTATGGTTGATATTTAAGGCATAATAGTATTGAAACAATATAAATGCAACAAGATTGAGCATTAAACAACACATCAACTTCTTAAACTGTGAATGATAAAGTATTTATGCCTCTTATTCTTAAGGCGAAGAAAATACTTAGTTATTGTTCAAACTGATCTAGACTATCAAGATTTTAACAATTTGTTTGTTAAATAGCTTGAAACTCGAAAATGTATGTTGATGCACTATGAGTTAGAATCATTTGATTCAGAATACTTATAGAAGTGCGACATAGAAAGACTAGCAAGTCTCAATGGTTTACACCATAAGAAGACGAGCAAAGGGTTATGATCAGTAGTGGGAGTATAATCTCCATTGACGAATCCAAGCATTCTTCTAAAGAATGGGATAGTTATGTAAGAAGGAATCGAAGTCTTTCTAAGACAAGTTTTATTAAGTGATGAGTTGTACTCATTAAAATCTTATCATTCACAACTCATCAAAATCTTATCATTCATGGGATAAGCGTTAGATACAACGAGATACACCTTAAAGAAACTACCAATATCAGTACCTTCTACAAAACATGAGTTGTGGACTAGAGCGACTCTAGTCTAGCACGTCTCAAGGTGTAATGTTGTTCCAATGCATGTTGGAAAGGTATCCAAGTAATTGGAGTTGAGTACTAAGGTATGTTTTAAGGTTTTCCCAAATGATGTAAGGTTATATGTTCTGTAATCTTTAAAGATAGAATTCTTGTATGAAGATCAAGAGATGAACTACAAGCCTAACAACGTGATAACTCTCAAGATAAAGAGAGGGATATCGGATTTTCCACATTACCAAGGAGTCATAAGATTGTAAGAACCATGTCGTAGTGGGAGCGTTCCTTGGAACACAACAAGTTCATGGGTCTAAGAGTGTCGCAATACTCAGTCTTAGATTAACTTGAACATAATCCCTTTAACTACAATATAGCATTGGTTCATTTGGATATTCATCCTTGAAAAGATGATAGATTCCAAACTACAATCTAAGATAGACAACATGTTTTACAAGACTTGTAATACTATCTATATGTTGTGTCAGTCAGTGGGAGCTAGTATATTTGCAAGTGCAAATATGGATCTCAAAAAGGCTAGACAATGACAATGGTTTATACCCAAAGAGAACAATCTTCTCGTTGTCGTTGTGCCAAGATTTGTTCGATCATACTGTCTATCAGAACCTACATAAATTAGAATGTATGTATTATGATTGTCAAGACAACTTTCTATTAATAGAAGTCTTGAGGAAATCATCTACATGGTACATCATAATGGGTATGTAATAAACGGCAAGAAACACATGATGGGAAGCTTATGAAGACCTTTGTTGTCTTAGGCATGCATCTAAATCAGAGTATATGCATTTTTATCAAAATTGTCAAATGTCCAGAATTTGACTTGTGCCTTTAGCAGTGCTGTAAGCACAAGGAAGTTGAAAGTGCATTAATTATGGTATTAATGGTACTCTACGATGATGAAATCTACAAAGTTGCAAACAACTAAGATTGACATCTAGCGTAGGAAACTGGTTTTCTACCCAGTTTAAGATAAAGAATTTAAGAGAAACTAATTACATTCTGAGCATCTAAGTCTTCAAGATTGCTAGAAAGAATGTTGAGATTCTCTTAGGAATCTTATATCTATACATTCCTTGGAACATTTTAGTGTTAGAAATTCCATGAAAAGGTTTTTACCTTTCAAGATGGAATTATCTTATCTCTAGTCAAGTATCGTTTGACGCTTAGTGAGATCAAGAGTTATGAGACTAGTTTTGGAGATAGATGTCCCATGTATGCTATGATGTGTACTAATTTTGATATTAGTTATGCTCTTGCATAACAAGTATATATCATATTAACCATGACAAAGGACTTTGATTGAGGTAAAGAATATACCATAGTGCTTGAGAAAGACTAATTGCTATACTCAAGTTTACCGGTCATTCATGTAATGTCTTTAGGGTTACACTGACTTAGTTTTATGACTAATCAGTGATCGAGAAAGTCATCTTCTGAGCATGTGTTTAGGAGGATCTTCCTAATAGCTTTAATCGTAAGTTTGAGTATGCCTACGAGTATTATATTTTGTTATGATTACTGTAGTGAAGGCTAACTCAAGGGACACACGAGCTAATAAAGCTAAGCAATCACATAGAGAGATTAAATTAATTAAAGATCAAGTATGCAGCAAGACATTATAGTGGAAAAGATATGATCAGAGAACAACCAAGCAGATTTTTTCACAGAAAATGCCTTTGTGGCAACATGTTTCAAACATGATGTGAATTGAATGGTGGTTCAATATATCTAGCTTCAAGACCTGCTTTGTGTATAAGTAGGAGAGTTTTTGGCAGTGGGTATACTCGAAAGCATGTTTTGAGTATAAGTGAGAGATTGTTAGGTTTGGTATACTGAAAAGCATGTTTCGAGCAAGTTCGCGCGAATAGAATCTTGCTTGTATACGGAAAACTCTACAATCCACTTTAAACCTGATTTAGTATTATTCGAGCAGTATCGCACGAATAGGATCAGTATATTATTATATTGTATTTGCTTGTGAATTTATAAGATGTCTTATAAAAATTTAAATGTATAAGAAGCAAACAAAGTCTAAGTCTTTTGTTTAGTAGACTGGTTGTGGGCATCGTCCACTTTAAGGTAACACAGTCGGTTCTATGCAATGCTTTGCAAAAGATCAGTAACTCTAAACCGTAGAAATCATATTTAGGATTTACATTCTTTAAGCATGAATTATTTGTGTTCTAGCATGCATTTATCTGTTTAACATGTTAATAGATAATCCCATAATCGGTCAAATAGATCCTTATCTGATTTATTTGTTCTGTACAAGTCTTCCGCTATGCAAGGGGATTCAAACCCCAGCACTTTCTTCCTTCTCTCTTTCTTCTATTTTCGACATTAATCTATCAAATCTCTAGAAAAAAAACCGCCATCGCTATATTCAGTCTATGCAATTCTTTTAATCTTCTGCACTATTTGCATTCTCTTCTCTGTAATTCTTCCTTCAATCTTCAGTCAGTAGTCAATCAATAGAGAATGATGTTCCCGTTGACATCCATTTCACTGATTTTGAAGACGGTAAGAAGCACTTTCATTATGTTTCTTCATTTTAGGCGGATATTCAATCTCTGTATTTCTTCTTAATTTCAATCTTCAGTCGTCACTCAATCCATGGAGAATGATGTTCCCGCTGACACCAATTTCACTGATTTTGGAGAGGGTAAGAAGCACTTCTAATCATGCAATTGTGTATTTATAGTTTGTTGGTTTTCGATATGTGATTCAATTTTATGTAATCGTGTAGTTGTGAATTTTTATACGTGAACTCAAATTCACGAATTTGATATGTGAACTACTGAATTTGCATCTTCCTAGTTGAACTCGTAAATGAAGTTTATGAATTTGTGATTACATTTCATGGAGTTCGTACTTGATGTCGCAAGTCAGATTGCTTGGTTAAATATGTTGTGTTGCTTACTGATTGGGATCCATTTGCATTTGTTAGTTGTTAAAATGTCCTTGCTTGGTTAAATATGTTTTGTTGCTTACTTATTGGGCTCCATTTGCATTTGCTAGTTGTTAAAATATCTCAGGTTGCTTTGTTAAAATTAATAATAGACGAGCAATTGCATCGCCAAAAATACTATATTGCTTCTGTGTTTGCATGACAGTGCTTGTTGTGCTTTAATTCAACACTGAGTTTGCATCTCATGTTTGCTTGATTGAGTACCATTTATTGCTTGGTTCTTTTGAAACTATAGCTTATTCTATATCCTACGCAGTTGTTTGTGTGCCTGATTGCCCTGACAAATTAAAACCATTCGTTGGCAAGAAAACACCTTGGACGCCGGAATTGCTTTTTTACGACGCTTATGCTCGTGAAGCTGGTTTCGACACACGAAAATGTGGAATAAAATCTTCATGTGAGTGTGTTACTTGGCAATATATTGTGTGCAACAGGCAAGGGTTGAAGAATGGGATTGAAATGGATCACATTCATGCACGTGAATAGAGACCAACTCCCCAGTTTTGCGTGCTGCGGAGAAGAGGAAAAGTGTTGAAGATTTATATTTCATTGGAAGACCAGATGTAGTAGAAGTTCAACCACCAAAAGTGGTGAGGACGAGAGGTTCGTGCAGTGATGCGGGCAGCCGTATCGTGTCGGCAAAAGAGAAGGCTATTATATTGCAAAGCAAACCTAAGTATAGGTGTGGGAAATGTGGTGAAATGTGTCACCACGACTAGAGGTCCCCAAACCGAACCGAACCGGCTGAACCGGCCCGGAACCGTCACCGGCGGTTCTGAACCGGAACCATCGGCGACAGTTCGAGCCGTGACTGGAACCGCCGGTTCCCCCGGGCCGGTTCAGGTTTCAATTTCATGCAAACCGAAACCGACGGTTAAAAACCGTCGGTTTCGTAGGAACCACCGGTTCCGAACCGGTGGTTCCCGATAACTTTTCAGGCCTATTTCCGACCGACACCCTAGCCTTTTCAGAAACCCGTTTAGAAACCGCTGGTTTTTGTTAGAAACCGTTGACGAAACCGGCGGTTCCGACCCAAAAACCGCCGGTTCCGGCGGTAAACCGGCGGTCCCGCCGGATTTTCAAAAATTTGAAATTTTGAAAAAAAAAATTGTATTTAATTTAATCACATTTTCCCCCTATAAATACCCCCTTCCTCTTCATTTCTACTCACCCCATTCTTGTGTTAACAAGTCTTTCTATTCTCAATCTCAATTTCTCTATTCTCAAGCCACCATTCTCTCTAATTGCTCAAGTTATTTACGTTATTTGCGCTCATAATTTACTCACGTTGTTTACGTTATCATATTCACACAATCACACTACTCTCTAGTCTCTATTCTCCACTTTCAATTTCCATAAATATCATGTGTTCATCTCGTCGTGGTGGTGATCGGGGCAAGGGAATTGCCCAAGATCAAAGTGATACTCATCGTCGACGTGCCCTTACTAGAGCACAAGTTGCGGAGGAGGTGGGAAGGCGAGCCGCTCTTCGAGCGCAAGTAAGTTCTAATATGTTTTTGTTTTTTAATTCATTTTTATTAAATTCATAATATCATTTTTTATCATTTATGTGTCTATGTGTTTTATTTTTGTTAGTATTTTTACTTAATTGTATAATTTTCGTAGGAGGAAGAAGATCGAAATGCGGCCTTGTTACTTGCCCTTGCCGACACCGACCAAGAAGGGGGCATTCACATTCGGCTTCGCATTTCGAATACGATATGAATCTATCATCGGACGAAGGCGATGATGTATCGCATCAATTCCCCCTTCTAGCGCCGGCCAAGTTGGCGAAAATGATGAAGAGGCGGATGCTCCTCCTCCTTCAGGACGACAAAAGAAGAAGATGCCTCCAAAGTTGAAATCCGATATTTTCAGCAAACATTACAAGAAGGTCCCGCTGGTAATTTCAAATCCTAATGATCCGACCACTACCATAGAGACAAGTGAGTTCAAAGCATATTGTAACTATTGCGAGAAAGTCTATCCATTTGGAACTGGTGGGGGATACGGTACTCTCCATCGCCATTTGAAGGTAAAACATCCCGTGAAATATGGGCATACTAAGTCCCAAAGCCAAATAAACTTCCCTGCTGGCTCATCGTCTCAAACAGGTACGTCTCTATTTAAATATGATCCAAAAAATGTTACCGATGCTATGGTAAGATGGGCGGCAATGAAGCATTTGCCGTTTAATTTTTTTAATGACAAAAAATATGAAGTTACTAATGTTGCTACGAAAAGAATTCCCCCCTCAACTGCTCAAAGATCTAACAACCGGCAGTATTTTGATTAAAAAAAAAAGAGAAGTAGGAAAAATTTTATCTAACTTGGGACACAAAGTTAATATTAGCTCTGATGTGTGGACGAATTCTTTCCAGAGAAATTCTTACATGGGAATTTCATGTCATTTTATAGATAATAGTTGGACTTTAAATAAACATTTAATTGGTTTTAGACAATTTTCTTCACCACACACCACACAAGCAATTGCATCATTAATTATTCAAGTTTTGAATGATTATGATTTATGCAACAAAATATTTTCGGTTGGTTTTTATAACACAACCGCTAACACTGCAAGTATACCCGAATTAATTGTGGCTTTCTCCCCGGTGATAAGTGGTAAGTATTTTCACCAACGATGTATATGTCATATTTTAAATTTATGTGTACAAGATGCTTTGTCTTTATGGCAAAGACATATTCAACCTATTACAACAGTTGTATCATTGATCCACTGGAAGCCTCATATTGGCAAGGCGTGGAAGAAGTATTGTCATTCGAAGAAAATAAGGTACACAACTTTTACTTTAGATGTGTCTACTAGATGGAACTCTACATATGATATGTTGCATTCTACAATAGATCATATAAAATATTTGGTTGATTTTAATAGAACATTCCCTGTAGATGATTTATATCTAACCTCTTCTTGTTGGGATCAAAGCATGAGTTTATTTAAATTATTCAAAGGTTTTAGAAATGCCACCGTGGAGTTATAGGGTGTGTATTATTGCACATTCGTTCGTGTTTTAGAACATTGCATGTATATATCACTTGGTTTTAAAACTGCAATGAAAAATTCCGCAAATAATCCTGAATTAATGTGTGTTTTATATTATATGGTTGAAAAATGGCTTAAGTATTTCAATAAGATCCCAACGGTTTTTTTGCTTGCAAATGTTTTGGATCCAAAATGGAGACTAGTTGGTACTTTAAAAATTTTAGAATTTTATTACAACAATTTGGCTTCTATTGATCTTGAACCACTCCGAGCTTTGTAATCGAATGACGAGGACGGCGACAACTACATAAACTAGCCCAAACATTCCAAATAAACCTCCCCCACCTCCCAACCCTGTAAAGAAGTTTTGAGTTCGACTTGCGGGCTCTCTTTCATGATTGCGAAGCCAAGTACAACAGTACCCACCAAGTGAGACCTAGATCCCCCCCCCCGTCCAACACATAACTTTGGCTTCTTCCAAGTTGATGACCCCGACGTCCAATCCCAATTGGCGGACCTATACGGCTACAACAGTGGAGGAAGGACGGCAAATTCGGCAAGTGAGTTAGATTTATATTTTGACTCACACTTTCCCCTCAATGATGAAGAAGGAGGTCCCGTTCCCCAACAAATCGACGTCCTAGATTGGTGGGGATCACACGAGAAAGATTTTCCCATCCTTGCATCAATTGCCAAGGAGATCTTTTCGGTTCTGGCTTCCACTGTCGCCGTCGAGTTCACCTTTAGTGTTGGAGGCAACGTCTTGGACGACAGAAGAAGTAGCCTCACCGGGCAAAACATGGAAGCCACCATGTTACTTGATGATTGGTGCTCTGCCGAAATTAGAGACCAAGAATCGGATTGGGACAATCAAGTAGTACAACCCAACCAAGACTACTTCCCCGACGAAGAAGAGTAGGCCAATTCCTCCGATCAAGCCAAATAGGTAAGCAAGGTAAGAGAACTACGTGGACTTTGATTTCAAAATGCAATTGAGCATTGAGGATACGTAGGCATCTCAACTTAAATTTTAAATTTAAGTTGAGCTCAAGTCCTTTTCCTTTATTTCTTTTTTCTCCCATTTGTTTCGAATATGTAATTTGTAAATTGTAATCAAGACTTTAAGTCTTTTGTAATCTATAATTTTTAAGTTGTAATTTGTAAATTTTAAGTTGTAATTTGTAATTTTAAAGTTGTAATTTGTATCAATAAAATTGCATTTGTACATCGCATTATTCTAATTTTATTTATGCAAGTATATTTACATTTTTTACTTGAATTACAATGTTAACAAAAAAAATACATGAACAGCGGAACCGGCCCGGAACCGGACAGGAACCGGCGGTTCCGGACCCTGACATGAACCGCCGGTTCACGGTTCAGGAACCGGAACCGTGGAACCTATGACGGGCCGGTTCAGGTTCAAGATTTTCTTGAACCGGAACTAGCGGTTACGAACCGTGAACCGCCGGTTCCCGAACCGTGGTGACGTCTAACCACAACTCTAGGAATTGTGGCAAACAAAAAGAATAAATTAGTCTGTAATTCTAGGGAACTACTTATATCATTTTTCTTTGTTACTTCATTTTTATTGTTATCCACTATATCTCAATTGCATATTATTGCGCTAGAATGCTTTCTTATTTTAGTTTATTTTCTTATTTGAATTCGGATGTTGAATATCAAATACTTTGTTTCAAGCTTATTTATTGTTGGGTTGGCCGTTCAGAATTGCTTATTAGTGGAGTGTATAATGAATTCGTCATTAACATTGTAAACAAAATGAATGATCACATATCGCATGTCATTTTTATATTGGATTGCCTTTTAATAATGTATTAGTAGAAGGTTTGTGCGAAGGAATACTTGTATTAGTAGAAGGTTTTAGATAGTAATAATAACTGCTTGGCTACATTAATTTTATTGCTTGCTTCTTCTTCTAGCATGGCATAACATATATAGAATACTCACATGTAATTACTTCAATTCGACTAGTTCTTGATGTATTTTGATAATCAACATAGAATTAGTAGTGCAACTGCCTTGATTTAGCAAGTTTATTTTAATTGTCTATGTTTATGGATGTGCTTGGTTTGTAGAACATTAGTTTATTTTTCTTTCCTATATTAAAGTGTTCTAACATATTTTTTAATACAGGACAAAGCACAACAACGAAAAACTAAATTCTATAACCAAGCAATCCGTACACCAAAACAAACCAATATTCCGAACAAATTCAAATCAAAACAAAGTAATTGTCATTTTTCTAAAACAATGTCAGTCACCATTCAAAGTTTGGGAAAATCTGCCACCATCTTTTCAATGTCAACGGGTCCCTTCTTTCATGCCTCTTCCAGGTGGCTTGTTGCTGTTCTCATCATGTAATCCTCGACCTTCTTTTTGTTACTATAAACCATAGCTATAATGAATTTCGAATGGAGCAACTGGAATGACTTGGATGGCTTGTTGGTAAGGTCGCACTTTAGTCCCCATATACGTCTCCATATGTCTTGCATAGCATACACACCACAATCTTCGGTAGTGCCATTTGTTTTCCACTTGAATTCAAGGAGTTCAGTTTTCGCTTTTCTCAACATCCGTCCATAGCTCACACAATTCTTTCCTCCAACAACTGTATAAACAAGGCAGTCTGCAAGCAAGAACAAAAAAGGTAAGCTAAATACAAAATTAACACAGAGTCAACATGAGAACAAGCAACCAACACAATAAAAACAAGCAATTCATAATGCTCAACAAAACGTAAGCAATTAGTAGGAACCAGGGTCTACAAAATCTTGTATTTCAATAGAAATAACAATCCAGAAACTGAGTAAGTATCAATCAATTAAAGAACCCAAAAGAGCACGATAATGCAATCCAGAATTTTGGAGGAATGGTGGTGATAATCGATGCGGAAATACACAAGAGCACGATAATCACTACACAATAAAGCCTAAATAATCACTAAGCAGTCAGACTAACCAATAATGAAACAGAAATCGAACCAATGGAGCAGACGCAGGTAGTAACGATGGGCGGCAAACTTCAAGCGCCGAACTTGGAGAAAGCGTTGATGGAGCAATCGCAAGCAGTAACGATGAGAAGCAGAAAGCGTTGATGGGGAGATTTGGAGAGAGCGGCAGCAGACTAGGGTTTGTTTATATTTATGAATGAAATCGGTAGGTGGTCGGATGGGGAGATTTGGAGAGAGAAAGGTCGATTGGGGAGAGAGAATCGATTTAGTTTTCAAGTAGTGGGAGGGCTAAATTCCACAAATGGACGTTACGGGGAAAGTTATCCGCCATTTGCACCCGGAAAAAAAACATTTCCCATCATAGGAAAGACGCAATAGCCTCTCGCGTGTTTAAATGAAACACGCATCAGCCTCTCGCGTGTTTCATTTAAACCATCAGCCTCTCGCGGGTGCTCTCAACAAACCATCACCAGATCTAATTCTTCTTCTCTCTACAATTTTGCTCAATTCCTTTTCTTTTCCCTCTGTATCCAATTCTTCATCAACATAACGCATAACCCAGCAGTTCCATCTCCATGATTTTTTTATCCGAATTGAAATTCCGCAGTACATTTCAGCCGTTGATCTCTTGTTTCTCCCAAAATTTCAGAAATCACAAAATTAAAACATCGTAAATTTGCAGAGCATGAGATGTAAAACCCCTTCCACACTTCCTTCTCCTAATATTTCAGAAAAATTGCAGATCGTGATAACATAAAACTCACAACAAATTTCTTGTATCCACTTACCCCTTTTTCGATTTATGGGCGTCGGAGATTTTAATTTTTGTTTAGCTGTAGCCTAAGCTTGAAATCAATAAAAAAAAATTTGATGCGGGATGATAAAATCCGCCGGGGCTGATGGTTTAAATGAAACACGCGAGAGGCTGATGCGTGTTTCATTTAAACACGCGAGAGGCTATTGCGTCTTTCCTATGATGGGAAATGTTTTTTTCCGGGTACAAATGGCGGATAACTTTTCCCATAACGTTCATTTGTGGAATTTAGCCGTAGTGGGAGAGCGTTATTGCAGAGTGGAAGACAGATTATGAATCAACGCCCAAATTTACCGGGATTTTCCATTCCCGTATCCGTTTTAATTTCAAGAAAAAGACATAATTACCCTGGTAAGCAACAAATTGTGAATAACCAAGCATTCCATACTCTATTTCTACAATTCAATCCCAGCCATCTATATAGGAGATCGGACGGCTATAAAGGGTGTTACATTGTCACTTTAATTAAGGCAGCACCATAATGTGAGTGTGCCCCTATATAAATGATATTTAAGTTTTAAACAAAATATTTATCAATTAATTAGATTGGGCCTAATGGCACAATCACATTGGTTGATAAAATAAATAGGAAAAGAGACCAAGTGGTCGCATATCACCTTCAAAGTGGCCATGGTCCAAGAGAGAGGCCATGTTTCCATTTTTCTAAAATTGGTGAAATGCTGATTGGGCAGGACTAGGTCGCTGATAATGTTGGTCTAAGGGATGAGTTATGGATGGCCTAACCCGACACAAAGAATCAGGACCATAACGATGCGAATAATCAGACAACTGCGGAACCACCGATATGCTCGGTTGAGATTCAATATTTTTTCAATAGTACGCAGAGAATGCGTGAGTAATTTACACAACTAGCAAGAGATCCACATAGATAAAATTAACATGTAACAACTACCATTTGGCCGAACAACCGACCATGGAAAAATTATACAACTACAATTCATGATATAATTAAGCAATTGACTATTTAAAGTTTATGGAAAAAAAATAATAAAGTGGCCAAATTTGGTGATTTTAGCAACTATTACCATCATTTTATATTCATCGAAAAAATGACTGGTTTACAAGTTTGTTTAGCAGTATATTATAAACGCTCGACGTCTAAGTACATTGCAAGAATTTACGCCTAGCTAGTACCTTCAATCAAGTGTGTTTTCAAAAAGGGAGAAACGAAGAAGATAGTGAATGGTATACTAATATTATAGTAAAGCATTATCCCAAATCAAAGGAGATGAGACTGAAGTGCATCAAAACTGAATGAAAATCAATATTACAACTAAAAATTAACTCTATTGAAAAATTAACATTGTCAGCATAGTTCCTAAAAGAGTCATCAAAGGAAACTAAGCAGACCTTCCCTATTCATGGAATGACGCTTGGATTGAGCAAGCGAAAGTCCAAAATGCGAGAAAATTCAGCTTTTGGGTTGAGGGAGTTGGCCTTTAGATGGAAGTTTATTCGCCATTGCCCTCAACTCGTCAGCAATTTCTGTGAAATTCGGTCTCTCCCGTGGTTCACACGACCAACATCTCTCCATAAGAGCTCTCCAATCAGGATCGCATGTTTCCGGCACATGAGGCCGCAATGTGTTGCTAACAATACCGCCTACAAGGTGAAGCACAAGAAATATGTTAAGGGTTGATGTTTGGGATGCAAGTTGATCTGAGATGAAGGTCATACTCATACCAATGATGGTCCCGTAGTGCAGATCTGCATAAGGTTCTTCTCCAGTGAGAAGTTCCCACATCACAATTCCAAATGAAAATACATCCACCTGTGGAACACCACATTAAGGAAAATTTAAGATGACTTAAGTATTAATGATGTCGTAGGGGGAGACAAACAGATATGAAAGACTACCTTCTCAGAGACAAGGCTACTGCTGCCATTTAGAAGCTCCGGAGCCATCCATGGAAGGGTTCCTCTTACACCACCTGATATAAGCGTCTGGCATTTCACCTTGGACAGCCCCAAATCACCAACCTATATGCAGTCACACAGTATTATTTTCACATTGTAAAATGAGTGAGAGAGAGAGAGAGAAGGGTGGCCGTTAATGGTGATAGTGATGCAAGAGTTTGTGATATGCATATATGTTCCAGTACTCTCATAGGTTCTGAAAAATCTAACGTTGATCTGTAGACCACCTATAAGATACTCACTAGTGCATGTTGCTATTGATCACAAGTGCTAGTCTGCAACATTGTTCATAATTGGAACATGTATCATGTACCATTTTATGGTAATGCCCATAATTGGTGCTACGTAAATCTCTCTCTGCTTGCATCACAAAAAGGTTTTGTTATTTCTGAATATTCAAGTTTAGGCAGCAGTGCCACCCACCTAAACCTTGTGAAGATACATTAGAAGGGCTTATGTAGAACACTGCATTTATAGAAGGGCTGGATAGTCTCAGAAAAGATGAACTGGGTGCACCATGTAGAGCACTACAGTAATTGAGAGCTCGTGAAAGCAACACGAGGAGTAATGATGGCAACAACTGTGAATAAAACAACATAAATATTTGCCAAATGCAACAGTTAATCTCTAACCTTGCATATTGGTCGATGTGGGTCACGGAGATTGACCAATAAATTATCACTCTTCAAGTCAAAATGTACTATATTCTTTCCGTGCAAGTATTCCATTCCAAAGGCAACATCCATGCCAATCAAAAGGCGCTTGCGCTTATCCAGAATCCTTGTAACAGTAAATTTCAGCATAAAGAATGGTCATGGTTGAGTTTTAATGTCATTGTGTAATACTATTATTAAGAGGAGGTTTGAATCAATATACGCAATAAATGTCATACCTGTCGTTCCTCTGCAAAGCATTTCTCATAGAACCATTCACCATGTATTCAGTGACAGTTGCAACTGAACCGTCAGGACCATCAAGCACAACTCCATAAAAAGCAACAACATTAGGATGGTGTAAGTCGGCTAGCTTGATCGCCTCATTCCAAAAATCATCCCTCTAAAATATGCAAGATATCACTAGTCAGATACAATATACTCCCTCCGTCCATCATTTAAAGAGCCATTTTGCCGTTTTAGGGTTGTCCAAGATTTAAAGAACCATTTACTCTTTTCCACTTTTGGTATGTGGATCCCACATTCCACTAACTTTTTACACTCACAACCCAAAATAAGACTAATACTAAAAATGGGTCCCACATTGCACTTACTTTCTCCATTTACTTATCTTCACAAAGTCAAGCAATTTCTTAAAACCCATGCCGAGTCAAAATGACTCTTTAAATGGTGGACGGAGGGAGTTCAGAGTAATTAATGTGACTAACATGGACAACACCTTAGAAAACAACCACATTTGGAGGGTGCAAGTTATCTTACTTAGTTACCCCAATTAACATAGTGGTTTGATTCGAAATCTCACCCCTCTTGTTAGATATATTAAAGGCCACAAAAAAGAAAATTTGTGTACAAACTAACAAGAAGACGAACCATGCGTTCTTGTTCTGAAGGCTTCCCGAAGAAACATCTATCATTAATGCGTTTAATTGCAACATCAGTCCCTCTCCATTTTCCATGATAAACTGTCCCAAAGGTACCAGAGCCCAATTCTCGTAACTCTTCCAGGTCACTGTTCTTAATAATCTGCCAAGAAGAAAAGAAACAGATAAAACACAGAGATCACATGATTTATGATTGATAACCTTCTTGAGAATCAAAATGGCCATTTGACTTAGGAGGAGGGAAGAACCTGTAATCGGCCAACGCCTGATGCAGGAAATCCAAGATTTATCTTCTCTGATAATTTCGTCTTGATTTCCTGCATAATATAGTCAGGCAAGTTAAGTCCTGCAATAGCTGAATTAATGAACAAATATTTGTTGAAATATCAATTAGTCTTGAAAAAAGTTGGGAGGGATCACAAACGTCAGGTTTGTCTATCTGCTCTGTTTCTACATTAGCAGGTTGTCCATCACGATAATGCTGGGATATAGGTGGAGAATCACTGTTCGGATGCACTAATGATTCAGGATTTGATTGGACAGACGAATGAAATACAGAAGCTGCCACGCCCTCTGCAACAGCTTGAAGTTCTCTCTTTATCTGTTCCTCTGCTGAATCTTTACGAGCAATGATAAAACTCAATTAGCACTGTAGTTGATTTACAAATAAGAAGAAGCTTTCATTAGCACAAGGAAAACAAAGAAATCATATGGAACCTTTATTCGACAAACTGTGATCTGAACTCAGATCCCAAGTTAAATTGTTATGAAGCTGGTAAGCTTCATCAGCCAGTGGAGTCTCAACTACTGAATCCCTGGAATCACTTGTTGGTGTTTCACTACTATTGCATTGACGATTGTCGGCAAGAGGATCTCGCAATCCTGCATTATCCCTCTTTATTTGAATCTTGCTCGGTCGGGGAGGAGGGTGATGAGAGTCAGAATGCATAATCCATGGATCCGCATTAACAAATTGTGATGATGAACTATCTAAGATATCTCCAACTCCATGGGATGGTGATACAAATGACCCCTCATGAGCAACATCTTTATCACCACCTATTTTGTGCAGTGACCATGGAACATTATCATTCCATTCATTAATCGGAAGGATTCCTTCAGCTGTACGAGTAGACTCACCAACTGAATATGCAGAGCTTTCAGCCACGTCATCTGAGGGCAGAAGATTGACCTCAATTGCTGAATAAGGGTACAAATTAGGATTGCCTGCAGGAGGAGTTGGTGTCGCTTCATTCGATTCTGTAGATGGTAAAGTGTGCATGTTGAGAGCATCCCCCATAAGGATCAGGTTTGGCATGTTATCTTGTGAGTCTTCCTTTCTAAGATCCGCAATAGTCCTGTTATACGCATTATTATACAAAACTTCTGAAGGATTTATCCGAAGATTATCCAACTTTCCTTCAATTTGTCTCTGATTGTCATATGCCAATGAAGTAGAATCATCTATAGGACATCCGGTAGAAACATTGGGAGGGTATTCTTTTGGGGATTCACGACCAGCATGGTTTTTCTGCAAATGCATTCCAACAGGAGCAAAATCATTATTCAACCGTCTATTATAGGTTGCTTCTGGTATGACTTGAATTTGAGGCTGAACAACTAGATTCTGGACAGCACTGGCTTGGGAAGATGGGGGAGTATTAGCCATAAACACACCATGAGGAATTTTGACCCCACTTACGACACCCTGAGGAATTGTCACCTGGGAAGGTTCTGCCTTATGTAGAATAGTTCTATCATAAACATTCTGTCCCTTGACAACATTTCGTGAGACACCAATTGCCTCTATGTGAACCTTTCCGGATTCAGCCAATTGTTCTATATTGCCATTTGCCCGAGTTCCAGTTACGACAGGCCTAATTAAGGGCCTCCCTCGACCATCCAACATGAAACTAGTAGAAACTGACCTACCATCAGAGAGGGTGCAAGAAGGGTTTCCCTTTTGCTCCTGAGCAGCTGTATCTGAATGAGCATGAGGTAATGCTTTTTGGCACATCTGGCAGTCCTCTATCCACGCAGGAAGAACAGCTGGCTGAGGACTCAAGCCCCCTTCTGACAAAGCCATCTGCTCAAAATGTGGAATTTGCTGCCAATTATACATCCCTCCTTGTTCTGTTGCAGAAGGCTGAGCTTGGTTGACATTGTATCCTTGTGCAGCAGGAAGTTGGACAAGCCTCGGCGGCATCATGTTTTCTGCATAACTCTCCACTTGAACATGTTTTGGTTGACCAACAACAGGAACTACACTCGGCCTCATGCCAATGGAGGTATTCATTGTCATGTGGACGGCAGGAGTGAAAGATTGAGGAGATGCTCCTGCAGCTATGGGCTGCTGAGTGAAAACCGGCCTCACAGTACCTAAAACTTGAGGAGGGAATCCCATCTGGGGAGGTTGTTGCACATAGTTAGCATGACTCAAAGTTTCTTGATGAGGATCTGCATAAGCTTGCATGTATGGCGAAGATGCCGGATAACTCATAATAGTTGAGCCCTGTGGAACAGATAAAGGCACAGATCTCTCTACCTCTTGCTCAGTGATAGCACCCATAGCTATTGTACGGCTAGTTTTTATCATTGGAATGCTTAATGAAGCAGCACAAGAGTCAGCATATGGCAGAGGATTAGGATCTATGTAAACCACTCTTGGTGCTGTATCAAAAGAAACAACATTTCCATTAAGTGACAATGCACCCGTAGAAGACACACTAGCAACCTCCCCCAAACCATGGCTTAGGCTATCACCGCCTTCAGTATAACTGAAATCAGAATTCTGAGCAGAAATAGTACTTTCAATACTCTCTTTTCTAACAATACAACCACCACTACTGAACACATCTCCTATGCCATTCACAGCTTCAACATACTTCTGCCCACCATCCTGCACATCTTCAATATGCACAACTGACTCAAGGTCTGAAGGTGAAAACAAAAATATTCTCAACTTAGCAGAACCATCAGAAGACCTCTCTATCAACTTTTCATATTCATCCATCATGTTCTCAAGGTCATCAGCACATGAAACAGTTACAAGTGCATCAAGACCCTCATCTGGCAACTGATATTTGATCACCAAATTCTGTGTATACATAGCTGCCATTTTCTGGACAAATTCACTAAATGTCACATACCTTCCAACAGTAATTATCCTGGTCTGCCCTCCTACGTATCTTAATGCCCCATCACTCAAGCGTGGAAGTATTTTCCCACCAAAACTACATAAAAACTTGACCTTCCGGCCCGTTAAAGAATCATCACCACCGTCGTCACTAGTATGATCTGAAGTACTGCACCCATTTCGCATCCCATAATTATGACTCGTTGTATAAACACCTAGTGGATTAACCACAGTACCACTCACAACACCTTGTTGGACTTGAGGGGGCGGCACAATTTGCTGAATCCATCCGGCAACCCCAGTGACAGCATTGTTAAATTCTACAGGTGGTACTGTGGCAGGGTAATAAACTGCAGGCATGGTGCCAGGGCTACCATCATAATACCCTTCAATGGGCCTCCCAGACGAAGTTGCTGGAGAAATCCTAGGATCCTCAGGCACAGTTCTCATTATATTCAGTGGACGTAAATCTTTAGGTATAGAGCTCTGATCATACGCCATAATTTATTCTTTTGCGGATGCAAAGATTAGATTTTTCTCCATTGAATCCCTAGTGAAAACAACAATAGTGTGTAAATTCAATCTGTGGTATTCATATTCGCTGCATTCAACTGATTTAAAAAACAATAAAATACCAAAAACAGCAACAAACACATCATATGCTAAATAGTTTAAGTAGAGAAAAATTAAAGTAAGAGAGAGAATAATGTAGAGAATAGACTAGTTTTAATCAAACTCATGAGAATTGAAAGTCAGAGATAATAGAAGCCACCAGAAATTTTTTAATTTTGCAATTGAAAAAAAAAATCTTTATTGCTAAAATTTAGATATAAAATTATAAACTCACTCCAAGCAAGTACACGAGCAAGCAATTTCTGCACTATGACTTGAATCGCCACATGAAGTAAATATGGATATTGAGGATTGACTTTTCCTGACCTGCATGCATAAGAGCTGCTCAACAATTCAACATTCAACCATGAAATCTAAGAAAGACAAAACTTGGTTATCTCGTATTAATTTGAGAACTACTCCTTGTTGAATGGTGCAAGTCAAATAAATTACAGAAAACTCTTTTAGAAGCATATAATTCACATCCTCCAACAAGCCACCACATTTGTCCACCGAAAAAGTTCAATTATATTCCTAAGAAACATAATTATGATTTGTTCTTTCGAAACAATATTTAACACATCAGTAAATGTTACTCCACTAGATATAAGTGTTGGAAAGAAAGATCTCAAAGGCAAGAATAAAGAGGAGATTAAGAAGAATTTAATCAAGGAAGAATTTACTAGAATTAGATCAAAAATCAAGTCTAGTACTAAATAAATAAATCTTCCATGTCAAGCTAGAATTGGAGTCTATCAAGGGCTGTGTAACAATCAAATAAAGAACATCAAAGTCTAATACAATGTAGTCGATAAACCTTTTAGTGTTTTTACTTTCCGCATTTTAATTCTGTTTTATACCATCTGTAAATGTTAGAACTCTCTACTAGATAACATTGATGCTTAAAAATGAGTGACAGAGTATTAAATGCACCCCTCATACACACATCATTTTAACTTCTTTCAATGCATCAAGACAGTTGGCCAGATTCTTCAATCTCTTAAATATATCCGACAAGACAACGCGATAAAAACAATGGGGTATACACATTACCTTCATTGCATTGCTCGCGGCAATTGAGCCTACATCAATTCCCAGAAAGTAAACAGCATACATTAATTCCCAGAAAGGAAACACCACAAACAAATTACCTACCAAGAGATCATATCCAGAGCACATAAGTCCAAAACAGCTTATATACCATTTCTACAAATCAATAATATAGTAACTGAATATAAAAGGTGAGAGAGTATGTAAATCCTACAAGCAGTAGTGATTCATAATAGTAGAACAATAGTAAAAGAGACTAGAAAGAGACGATCCAAATCGGAGAGAAAAAAAATGAGAAATAAAAATGGAAGGGTTTATATTTGGCATAACAAATCATACTAGGATTGTTTATGTAAATTAGTAATTGCATATTGATTCATAAACAGTGTCAAGGGTTTATAAATTGTTTTAATCAGTTAATAAGCTCCGATAAACACCGTCTTCATCAATTCAAAAGAGAAACGCACACAGCAGAAATCCACGCTATGAATGAGAAAATACAAAACAAAGTAGAAGCTACGTATGCGCCGAGAGAAGAAGATTACCGAGATTTTAGAGAGAGGGTGAGTGAGGGGAGAAGTGGAGTTGGAGAATAACAAATAAAGGAGAGGGAAATATGTACAACGGTTCAGCAATTTGATGCGTTCCTATTTGTGACGTCGGATTCGGAAGGTGGAGACGGGAAATACAGAGCTCGACGGCACGGCATGAACTGATTTTGGCAATGTCGGACGGTGGGAGGAAACTTAGGCGGTGGTATATTTTAACATTTTGCTTTAGCTAAGTCTTTTATTTTTATTAAATTAACAATTCCAATTTGGTTTTCACTTTTATTTTTGTTTATTTTTTGGTTTTAATTCCTATGTGTAATAACGATGTTTATAATTAGATGATATTCGATTTTCAAGATAAAATAATACAAAGATACAATCTAGGTTGAGTTGTGAGATTATTTTAGTCATACGGAGTTAGCTATGACTAATTATTTAATGATTATCCATCTAGAATTGAGTTGTGGATTGAATCTCATAAATTAAACACACTACAAAATTAATTCCAAGTACAATCTTGCAAACCGAACACTCCCTAATAGACTGCAACTAATAGTGAACAAATTTTATGATGACACCAACAATACAAAGTCATTGTGAAATTTCACTACGGGAAGTGAGAACAATAATAGAAAAAAAAAATTTGTGAGTATAAAAGTGATAGTATATGTAAAACTATTGTCTTGATTACAATCCTAATTATCGACATTTATAAAACTAATTATTTATTTATAAAACTAATTACGAAATAATAAAAATTAGTAGTGCTATCTTTAAGGATGAGGTACTGAACCATTATTTTAACTATGTTGGATCATAAACACATTTTCCGATTGATAATGAAAATAATAAAAAATTACCATCATCTATAGAGGCATTTTAACTCTTTTATTACTCCTATTATATAGTAGGAGTATTTCATTTCCACTCTCCCCTATTCCGGTACCAAGTAAACGGAATCCTTTGGTAGAGACAGAGACATATGTGAAAATATTCGCTTCATTAATCAAATTTTAAGTCTGAATCGAAAGTGAAGTTAAAGGAAAAGTGTAGATAAAAAATAGCATGGGCAAATGCTTATCTATGAAGGAATCTCGAAATGTGGCAAATCGTGCGTGTCGGGTCGTTATCGTGTCGACACGATAACGACACGAACACGATAACAACAAACACGACCTGCTAAGAAAACCCCAAACACGAACACGAACACGACCCGCTACCCTCAGACACGAACACGACACGAACCCATTAACGACATGAATCACTTCGGGTCAACATGACACGATAACAACACTTATTGGAAAGTGATTAAATATTTAAATGAGATATGACCATATAAGACTATGAGAGTCAATTTAATAAATATTGAAAAATAAAAATAATAAGAATTAATAATATTAAAATATTATTTATTAACGGATAACACGAACCCGACACGAACACGTATTGTTAACGGATAACACGAACACGACACGACACGATACGAAATTTTCGTGTCCTTAATGGGTCGACCCGATAAGGACACGAACCCAATAAGCTCTGATCCAAACCCATTAATTTCGTGCCGGTTCGTGTCGTGTTATCGTGTCATGTCAAAAATTGTCAGTCCTAGGTAGGATTCAGTTTTATCGGTTAGTAGTCTTTTTCATCTATTGGGCTCCATTTTCATATCAAAATTAGATATGACTATGTGCATTGTTTTGAAAACCGGACCGGTCTGGTCCGGCCGCGAACCAGTAGCCTTTCTGGTCTGATTCACCATGTAAATTAGACCGGGTGAGCCAGCCGGTTGGACCGAAAACCGGGAACCGGTTGAACCAGTTCAAATAAAATTTTAGTTACTAATGCTTGTATTGAATATAAAATAACAATAATATACAATAATGAAAGAAATATTTATCACATGAAAATTGATACTCCCTCCATCCAATTGTAGTAGAGGCGTTTCATTTTGAGCACTCATTTAAAAAATTGATAATAAATAGTTAAAGTGGAGAGAGAAAATAAAGTAAGAGAATAATATAAAGAAGAGTATTCTCTATATTATTCTCTCACTTGTTTTACTTTTTCTCTACTTTAATTATTTATTATCATTTTTCTAAAACAAGTGCTGAAAATGAAACGCCTCTACTGCAGAGGGACGGAGGGAGTACATAATAAGCATATGAATATGTATATTTTATATAAACTTGTATTACTATTTAAGAATTAGTATATATATATTCATTTATCTATACTTGTATATCAATATATTATTTGAAATCAAACTATATAGTGTATTAATGCTTGTTTATGTACATGTTTTGAATTCCAATAGTATTATTAGTATAGGAGTGTGATCAATTGCTAACTCACCCCTTAATTGCAAACTACAACTAATTTAACATCATAAGATTTGAAAGATCTAATGGTCTATAAATTGCTACATATAAATTAGTTTTTTTATTTTTTTAATATTAAAAACTCTAAATTTAGGCATTCAGGTCAAAATGTCAACACAGTGAATTGAATATATCAACACCATGTTTTGAATATGTCAACACAGTTTCATATTGACATTTTACGTGTATTAAGTTGACATATTTTGTTAGTTATATTGACATTATTTGCTTGACAAAAAATACAAAAATTCATTAAAAAAATTCAGATTTTGATCTCGAAACATATGCAATTGAGATATCGTTAGAATCCTTATTAAAATATCTTTAATTTGATATATGTTGTGTGAAAAAATAATTTAAATTGAGATAGTTATAATCATTTAAAGTTTAGACATATTTTTCAAAAGTTAGTTACAACTAATTTCTTGTAAATTGACCTTAATACCCTTATTGACGTTTTTTATTGATTGTATTGACATTCCAAGGCTGATGATCTAGGCTCTTGATTTGAATATCTAATGACTATTACTATTTAATTATAGTTAATAATTAAGTATTGAGTTAGCAATATAACACTCCCCTGCATATCTAATTATATACTCATGAGTATAGTTGCTACAGTATTCCGGCTTGACCAGTGGTTGGACCGGTCCGACCAGTTGAACCATGAACGATAGTTTCACCGGTTCGCTTACCGATCCAGTTTTTAAAACATTGACCATGTGTATGTGGACCTTTTTCATGCGGGGATTAGGTGATAATTGGGTGATATGTTTCATAAATTTGGGCAAGAAATAGTTGTATATAACCAATCGGCATATTACAAGTTGAATTATTTATAATGCGGTAGGTTAAGCATTGGTTTTGCTCAAATATAGCACAACCATTTCATTTTATTTTATACAGTATATAACTGAGAGGGGCAGCGAATCAATTTGAAGAAAATTAAGTTGTGTTTCCAATGAAATGAGCAAATCGATGTCACTTAGCAATGTCAGTTTCAGCATCATTGTTTATAATCTTATTTGATTCGAGTAATATTTATGTTATGTAAAGGGGTGGAAAATTGACAACAGCAAAAGTTGTCGGAGTCGTCGTTGATAGGATCGAAGATATTAAAATATTCACTATTCTTTTGATTATGGAATAATCAGTTGTTCATCGATAAATATGAGCACAATGAATGAGACTTTTACATGTCCTAAAAGCTGTAATCATCATCGACCTACTGATCCTGTGTGTCTTTATAACTTGCCCGAAACGCCTCCACATATTTCTTTGTCTAGCTACCTAACTTGTGTTATCTTATTTAGCTAAATGAGGATATTTAAATTCAATGATACTAGTCTACAATACTACAAATATGCCACAATAATACTCCATACATCCAACAAGAATATACATTTTAAATTGAGCACGAATTTTAATTCACAATTGATAAAGTAAGATAGAAGTAGAAAGAAAAGATAATGAGAGTACTATTAATGTAGAATTTGCCCTACCACGTTAGAGAGAAAATGAGTTTTCAAATTTAAAAAGTGTATATTTTTATGAGACCGAGCTAAAAAGAAAAGAGTGCATGTTCTTATGAGACGGAGATATATAGAAATAATTAAAGGATAGATTTGTTAAAAATAAAGAGTATAATATTAAAATTGATTTTGCTAATATTTAAATTGGAGAAGAAATCACCGACGAAGAAGACGACTGAAAGTGAATTTAAATGGGCTTTAAATAATTGATAATTGGGCTGTTGGGCTCAAGTTAATCAAATCTTTGATGAAATCAAGTTAATCAAATATAACTACACGCATTTTTTCATTTTCAATTGAGGATATTTTGATTTTTTCAATTTTGACATATTAACATTTATTTATTTATAATCAATTTAAATTTATTTTGCAATACATGTTAGATAATTCGCTTTATTAATAATAGCGAATCATTTGTGTTTTAACTTTTTATTTTCTGGGGTAATAATTTCGCTTTATTTTTAGTAATAAATTCGCTTTCTTTTCAGTAATTATGTTAGCCACCTCCTGATATGGCATGTAATTTAAAATTTTTAGGCTTTATAATTTTTATTTTAGGATTTGTAATTTTTTTATTTTTGATATGAGAATGAATTTTTTGTATTTTATTTGTTCTATGTTTTCTATTTTATTTTAGTTATGAATAGTGTAGTTTAATAATTGGGGTTAGGTTATGAAAATGAAATGAATGATAACGTAAAGTAAATTTAAGGTTTGGATTTAGAACTATCTCCCACTATTTACAAACTCAAACTCATTTAAATACTCCTATAAACATAAAATAGTATCCATATACATTAAGAGAAATGTTTTGAAGACATAATGGCAATGTCATAACGAGGGTTAAATAGTAATATTACATTATATTCTACTTTTAATAAAAAATTGTATTTTATAAAGGTACTTTTTTGCCCCTACATCTAGAAAATGGAAAATTTGAATAAGGGGTATTAATTTCTTATTATATAAATAAGATGGCTTCATTATGGGAAGTATATATGGAAGATATGGATTAATATTCAAATACCTATATAGTAAGTTCGAAGATTATTTGTCTAAGGGAGTAATTTTTATACGTAGTTGATTTTTTTTTTTAATTTGCTGGAAAAATAAATTAATGAATGTATAAGTAAAAGTTTATCATTTTTTAGCTATTTTTCCATTAATATGAAAAAATAATAAAACAAAAAATTTTGAAATATTAAAAAATCAAATGCTTTAATAATTTTACAAAAAATATAAATTTAATATTTGCTCTTTCGGACATATTAATTTTGGTCCGTCCACTGCAATTAGTATCCTTTTCATTTGTGCAAATTTGTTCACATTTTTTTCTCTTTCTCACTCCTACTTTATCTATTACTTTTTGGAAAGTTGCGTCAAACAATGATAAAAAAATAATCATAAATAATCATCTTTTTTTAACCCGTCTGCTTAATATTTTAAAGCTCTAAAGTTAAAAGTGTTCTTAGTTCAATCAATATATTAAGAGTTAAATTCAAATTTAAAGTATATACTATATTAATACTAATCGAGTTTATGATTCTGATTTGAATTCTTTACTTTCCAAAATTTTAATTTTTTTTAAGTACTTGGTTTTTAGATCGTTAAAGTCGATACTAGATCAAAAAATAATCACATGTTCTTAACTCATCCATTTAGTAGTTTAAAGCTGCACAGTTACTATTTTATCTTTTGTACCAAGGTATTAGAGTTTTTAGGTCATTTCACTATATCATGAAATAAATTATAAATTGATATACTACATAATAATACTGATCGTAATGGTTTCAATTTTAAGAATTTCATGATTTGTTTTTAATTCTTTCCTTTCCAAATTCTTAAATTCTTAATTTTTGGAACGTTACAGTCAAACTCCAACCAAAAAATTATCATGTGATAATTTAAAGCGATGTAGTTCATACTTTATCTCTTTTGTAATAAAATATTAGTGTTATTAGGTCAATTCACTATATCATGAAAAAATATAGTTTGATAATAAAATATATTAAAACTAATTGAGTTTACGGTATTGATTTTGAGAATTTTATAATTTTATTTTAAATTCTTTACTTTCTAAAATTTAAATTTCTTTAAATTTTTTAATTTTTAGAACGTTACAATTAAACTTAACCATAGAAATAATCAAATGTTACAAACTCATCTATTTTATATTTTAAATTTATATATTAAATATTTTCTCATATGCTTTATAAAATATTAGAGTTCTTAGTTCAATTCATTATGATGAAATAAATTAAAATTTGATATAAGTTTGATATATTGGTATAAATTAAGTTTGTGATTTTGATTTTAGGAATTTCATAGATTTTATTGTAATTCTTTACAATCCCGAATTTAATTTCATTTAATTCTTCATTTTTGAAACGCTATAGTCATATCTTAATTAAAAAATATAATCATATGTTATTAACTCATTTATTATTTACTATTTTTTAAATTTAAAAAATTGAGTTATTATCACTATAATGTTCAATTTCAAAGTCATACATATTATAAAATTAAAATAGTTACTTATTTTATAGCACAGTTAAGAAAACAAGTCATATTATGTAAAACTAACAATATTATAATCACAAAATATATAAAACTAACAATATTATAATCACAAAATAAACAATAAAATACAAAATACAGAGTATATCTTATATCTAAAAATGAATATACAGTGACAAATTGAACTTTCAAACACATGCCAACAGGTTAAAACCACTAAATAATATAAAAATTAAAATACAAACTAACTAATGGTATATAAAAAGTATAAAAAATAGAAAGAAAATCAAACTCATACAAAGCACATTACGAATATAATTAAGATATAAAAATAATATAGTAATAAAATATACTAGCGTCCTAATACCACTACTTAAAAAAATATAAAAATCTGCCTAATATTTGTAAAAATAAAGTCTAATCTAATGCACAAATGAAAACGGAATATTACAATTTAGCTAAAATCAATACGGATATATATCTAATTTGATTTGGTATGTATAATCCAATTAGGGTATATTAGTCCATATTTAAATTAATCTTATGTCAAAGAGACATAAGGGTATTATGGCATGGAGACATTACGTCTCTAAATCACTATTCATACATTAAATTCAAAGTTGTGGACCATGAAGATGGTCTCGGGATTGGGGATGCTCTCATGCACCTCCCTAAGGGTGTCCACCACAGCCGCGAGGGTGGGCGGGGGGCGGCGGATTATAGTGGAGAAGTTGTCCGCCCCAGGGGCGGACGCGGCGAGGGGGGCGAGAGGCGGCGGACGCGCGATAGCCGGGTGCGGGGCGAGGACGCGGCGGGGGAGCTATAGCCGCGCCTATAGGCGCGACGCCTATAGTGGACGACATAGCCGCGGCGAATTAGCCGGTTGCGGGGAATTTGAAATTTTTTTACACTCCCTCTATAAATACCACACCCCCTACTTATTTTTCACCATTTTCACAAAATCCATCCACTCACTATCCACACAACCACTCTCTAAAAAATGAATTGAGGAGACGAGGACTCACCCGACTCTCAGGAATCGGGATATGACACCAATACATCACACCCGTCGGATTTTGCCGGATATGGCACGACTCCGTCCCAGTATTGGAATTGGAATCAATCTCCCCCACCGTGGGCATCGAGTCCACCCCTTCCTCCATCTCAGCCGTGGAGGTCTTCTCCAACGCCGCCACCTTTACAGCGGAATCTGAGTCGTTCCGCATTTGGAGATTACAGACCCAACCTAGACGCGCTTCACCAGCCGCGGCCGGGTTCCCCTTTCCAAGCCAGCCAATCTCCGATCACCGAAGCAGATCAAGACGCATTTGATACTATGATGGGTCTGCTCAGTTCTGGCATCCCAGATACGCCGGCAGTGCGGATGGAAACGCCCGTTCCGACCCGAGGAGGTAGCGGCAGTCGGCGCCCTGGTGGCGGTAGGGGCGGAGGCGACAGTCGTGGCACCGGCAACGTCGGTGGACGCTCGGGCAGCTGGCCCGGCATTGCGAGTAGCGAGGGCAGTGGCGCCGGCGGTAGCGGTGGCTCTAATCAGGCCGAGGGGTCTAGCCGCGGCAAGCCATACACCAAAGACGAGAGCATTGCCGTGGCGAAAGCGTGGGATTCTATCACTTCGGACCCCGTGGTGGGCACCGATCAGGAGTCGGGGAGCTTTTGGAGGCGCGTCATGATGGCATACGAGGAATTCAAGCCCGACGGCGCCGAGAAGCGCGACCCAGAACAGATCCGAAAAAAGTTCGGTAGGATTCTGCGGGCTACCAAGCTGTTCGCGTCCATATACGAGAACAACCTTCGCCACGCCGAGAATGGCCGAAGCGTAGCAGATGTGAAGACCCTATCAGAGGGCCAATACCACAAGACGGGCGCGCCGAAGTTCACCTTGTGGGAGGAGTATCTTGTCCTCGCGGATTGTCCGAAATTCAGGTCGATCGTGGCGCAAGAGGTGGGCACAGCTCCTGGCCCGAAGCGCACAAGGCACAACCTTGTCGGGGAATACAGCAGTGGGAGCGGCTTGCACGAGTTCGAGCAGTCCGACGAGCAAGTCGAAGAGCCAGCCGCGACTCACATTAGGCGACGAAGGCCCCCGGGACAACAGGCCACTATCCGCAGCGCCAGAGGGGGTAGAAGTGCCTCCCGCCTAACGGCGGCCGCGTCCAGATCGCGCATCCCCCAGTCTGCCCCAATCCCACAGCCCACGGTGCAACCCCACGAGGTATTGATCAATACCATAGACGTAACGTTGATGCAACAACTGCAAGACGTATGCATCAAATATGTAGGGGAAAAAGACCCGTACCTCAAGAACGTCTACAAGCGGCACTCGGATTGAGAGACGACAGGGAGCGTTGATAATGATCCTGGGGAAACCGCGGCCGGCAGCAGCGAGGAAGGAGGAGGAGGAGAAGAAGAAGACGAGGAAACCGACACCGAGTAGACGGTGGCAGAGTTTTTAGTTGTATTTTATTTTAATTATTCGTTGTATAATTTTACCGGTTTGCAATACAACGAATATTCGGCCCTAATTACCTCGTTTTCTATTTATTTACACTGCGATTATTTTAATAATAAAATTTGGGGGCTATTGAAGGTGTTCACTATAGTGGCGGAAATAGAATTTTGGGGCTATGGACAACAAAACTGGGGCTATGGACAAAAACTGGGGCGGGGCTATTGGGCGTGTCCGCCTTATAGTGGACACTCTAAGGGTATCCACTATGGGGAGCCCGCGGCTATAGCCGCGGGTTCGGGCGGAGGGCTGGCGGGCTATAGTGGAGAGCGCGGGCGGACACCGAAATGGGGGCGGTAGGGGGGCGGACGGGCTTCAGCCGACTCCGGGGCGAGGACGCGGCTATAGGCGCGGTCCCTATAGTGGCGGCACCGACAGCCGCGGCTATAGCTGATTTTTAATTTTTTTTTACATTTCAATTCACCTATAAATACACCCCACTTCATTCATTATTTTCACACCATTCCAACTCTACATCTATAAAAATTTCTCTCACTACAATTTGGGGTCGAAAATGAACAATTTGTGGAGAGACAGCTGAAATGCTCTGATTCAACGGGTACAACACCAGGCCGCCCAGGAGGAAGCGGCCCGTTTGGCGGAGGAGGCAGAGAAGCGACCCGGTGTAATTCTATTTCTAATTCTAATTCTAATTCTAATTCTAATTGGTATTCTTCTAATTACGCATAGCCCGATAAATTTGTTCATAATTACTTCAAACATTATAAAATGAAAGTTGATTATAAAATTTGGAGGCTACTGGAGGTGTCCACTATAGTTGCGGACACAAAATTTTGAGGCTATAGACAACAAAACTAAGACCATGGACAAAAACTGAGGCGGGACTATTGGGCGTGTCTGCCTTACCGTGGACACTCTAAAATATAGAAAGAACAAAATCAAATTAAGGATTCTTTCATCTAAAATATTGACAAGAAATAAATTTATCAATATAATTCGCAGTCGTTAATTTCAAGATTACAAAATGAAAGAAATTATATTTACAGCCAAAACTGCAACCCCAAGCAGTTTCCGTTTTATTTAACAGTAACACCAAACGGATTCAACTAAGGGTGGAAGACACCGGGGGCGACGGCGGCAATCGGGCGGAGAAATTCCGCAACGGAGCCTCATCGTCGCAATCAAATCCATCCTCGAAATTCATAGCGTAACTCAACGGATCGTAGCGGAACTCCACGGAGGCCTGCCGCTTATGCTTCGCCCCTGGAAGCCCTAGAATCGTGCGGCACTTGTCCTTGATTTCCGATAGCGAGTGGTCGTGCGGTCCTTTAGCTTTGATCCAGACCACCTCGGGGTTGTCGTCTGACGGGGACGGCGGGGAGTGGTGGAGGGAGAAGTGGCTATCGTTTCGGCGGCCGAAGCAGCAGGAGAAGCAGAGAGATTCCTTGAGCTTGTGTTTGAAGGAAGGGGGAGGCGGAGGGTTATAATCGTCCTTCATTTTTATCGCAGACAGATTGAGTGAGTGAGTGAGTGTGTGTGAAATGAGGGTGTTGATATTTATACTCCAGGTATTAAGGATGTGAAATGACGAAAATGACACGGTGAATACCTCAGGCTGTCCGCGTATGCATCGTGCGTGGGCCTTTTAATGGTTTCGAACTTATCCAAACCGTGTAACGATTTAATGGTGTGTGAAATGTATTGGGTATTAGGATTTGCAGCTTGGGGTTTCTTGGTTATAATCATTCATCATATATTCCAATTTTTAGGTCTTCATTATCACGCGAAATAAAATTATAGGCTATAGCATTAAGTAGATATAACAAACCATAGATACCAAAACTTATAAGTAAGATAACGTAATTAAGGGAATAAGAATGACTATTAAGATATAACAAACAATAGACAGCAAAACTTATAAGTAAGATAATGTAATTAAGGGAATAAGAATGACTATTAAATTTTTGAGGGAATATCTTTTTTGGTATACGAACTTTATCATAGTATCATTTTAGGTCCGTGAACTATTAAAATATCATTTGAGGTCCGTCAACTATGAGTTAATATCAATCGAAGTACTTTTTTTACTATTTTCAAGTTTTTCTGGATGAAAAATACCTCAATACCTTAAAGAGTACATATTTTTAATAAACTTATCACATACTCATATTTTTTTATAAATATCTTTACTATATATTTTTGACGAATTTTCTAAATATAATTTGACCTTCAATATTTTCATTTAATTTTGTGACATGTAAGAAAAGTTCCTTCTTCAACTTTTTATAATTAAAGAATTTTAAATATTTTTTAGGTATGGATACTCGTAAAAATTAATTTCACAGCCAATGGACGGCACTTGAATATTGATAAGAACTAAAAGTTTTAAACAAACATTTTGATAATTTCTTGATCCCGCCAGATTTATATAGAGAATGCTAATTCTAATGAACAATTCATAAATATAAATGACGAATACAAAAATTCTATACAATTATGAAAAACAGAAAACCTTTAAGAGTAGGGAACATGTTCCCTGTCTTTGTTTCTATCTCATCGTATCCCATTATGTTCTCTGAGATTTGAAAATGGCCGTTAATACCCCAGTGTATATCAAATTCAAGTATCGTCTATTGACTGTGACATTAATTTTTACAAGTATCCATACCTCAAAAATATTTTAAAATTCTTTACTATAAAAGGTTGAAGAAGGAACTTTTCTTGCTTGTCACAAAATTAAGTGATAATATTGAAGGTCAAATTATATTTAGAAAATTCGTTAAAAATATATAGTAAAGATATTTATAAAAAATACGAGTATGTGATAAGTTTATTAAAAATATGTACTCTTCAAGGTATTGAGGGTATTTCCATCCAGAAAAACTTGAAAATAATAAAAAAAAAGTACTTCGATTGATATTAACCCATAGTTGACGGACCTCAAATGATATTTTCAAAGTTCACAGACCTAAAACGATACTTTGACTAAGTTCGTAAACCATAAAAGATGTTCCCTCTAATTTTTTTTACTAATTAATACTCTCTGTGTCCCAAAAAGATTACTCTTATTTGGGCGACACAAGATTTTATACATTTTTATTTTTTGTGTTAAATAGAAAGAGTAGAGTAAGAAAGAGAATAAAGTAAATATACATACTCCTTGTGTCCAAAAAAAGATTACTCTTATTTGGGCGACACAAGATTTTATACATTTTTATTTTTTGTGTTAGATAGAGAGAGTAGAGTAAGAAAGAGAATAAAGTAAAGATAAATATTCCTTGTGTCCCAAAAAGATTACTCTTATTTGGGCGACACAAGATTTTATACATTTTTATTTTTTGTGTTAAATAGAGATAGTAGAGTAAGAAAGAGAATAAAGTAAAGATAAATATATTTTCACTTTTAGTGCTGAGTCATTTTGATTGGGACAAACTAAAAATAAAAATGAGTCATCTTTTTAGTGGGACGAATGGAGTAATTTCATTTGGGATTCCTCATTCCATTAACTATTGAATCATGCTCTAATACCCCACGAGCTTAAAATTGATGGTCTATATCAAGGTATTGATGTGCTTATTTCACAACTTAATGAACTTGTAAATTGAGATGTTGATGACCTTGTTTCACCACATAAAATTGAACTTCTAAATTTAGATATTCCATTCGTTCGCTCATAATTGAATCATTTTTTCTTTTTGGGAAGTTTCCTAATAGTTGAGTCATTTCCATATACAGTAATATTTTTCTCAATCTTACTTTACCCTCTCTACTTTATTTTCTCTAGTTTTTTATCTATTAATTTAACACATTCAACATTTATTTTTTAAACTCCGTGCTGAAAAGTCCCGCCTCAACTATGAGGGAACATGAGGAGTATTAATTTTGTTTATTTCACCACTTTATATAATAAAAGTGTGGCACCGTCTATTGCATTCATAGATAAATGAGTTTGAGACTGGTGCGAGGAATATATGTGAAAAACTTTTAATCGATGTAATTGAATTACTGAACGAAATGGAAAATATAGCAAAAAAATTATATCCAAAATTAATTTCCTTAGCCACATCTTATGCGAGTGACTTCAATTCATGTAGGTAAGATGAAAGGGGTACTTGCACCCGATTTCCCCCAAATCCCCCATCTCGATACCCATCCAACCATCAAGACAGGTATCTCGATATGTGACCCGGGTATCCACACCCGATGCTGGTAATGTTGAGAAGAGGAATATTTGGTTTCCAAGGATTATTAGAGTTTCAAGAACTAGACATTGAATAATGCCTTGTTCCAACATTAGTAGTTCCAAGGAACACATTTATTGTAGTACCTAAAGAGTCTCCTAACATCCCTATAAATTCATGAGTGTTGAGTATCTTTCACTTATTCGATTCAATACAATTCATATATTCATATTGTTTTCTTCTCTAAATAAGATGCCTATACCATTTAACATGATATCAGAGCGGGTTTGGACTTAGAATAGGTATCATCATCGTCCTTGATGCCTTTATCGGCTCATTCCCGTTTCTTTCCTTTCTAATTTTTTTTCCTTATACTTGTACCAACAAGCCAAAATGTCATAAGACCACCAAATAACAAATCCTATAAATCAGTCCATGGTGGACGAATTTGCCTGGCAATTTGCTAATTTTATGCGCAATAGTTTTGCGATGAACCAACCCTCCTCAAATACAATAGAAATTGTTGTCGTATCATACAAAATTGATACACAGCCCTCAACATCGGTGGAAATAAATTGAATGGAGAAAATTACGGCCTATTGTATGTGCTTATGAAGACGACGATAAGTGTTAAGGGAATGGCCTCTCACGTCACCGGAGTACCTCCTCTCCTACCACGTACCGATCCAGCCTTCTCACAGTGGCAACAAGCCGACCATTGTGTGTTTACATGGCTGATTCAGAACATCGAATCTCGATTAGTCAGTAGGGTGTCACAACATCCGACATCCAAGCATATCTGGGATGCTTTGGCGCTCACGTACGGGAGCGGAGCGGATAAAATCCAGGTGTATGATCTCTGGTTCAAAGCCACCACACGGAGACTGCCCTCGGAAAAATTTCATCACTGGGTTATGGAGGAGCCTGCTGGAAGAGGCTTACGCATGCTAGGAGACACTACCAAAAATTTGATAGCTCAAAGTCTGCTACAATCGAGCCATGCAGGAGAAGTACCATATGGAGTATTGAAAAGGCAGCAAAAGAGTTTGGATTAATCCGGAAGACAGTCCAGATAATATGGGCAGAAGCAAAACTCCAAATTCAGAGTGGAGTACCTGTCAATATAATAGACAGAGTTAGAGGCTACAAGCACAAAGATAAATTCCAGCTTGATGTTGCCAAGGTAAGAGATCTTTCATTCCTTGAAAGATATACCATTCTTAAGATGGCTGCAAAACTTGATGTAAGCAAGAGCACAGTTGGTAGGACGGTGAAAGAAAAGCATCTCAAGCCACACAAAAGTGCTATAAAGCCCATACTCACTGCCTCAAATAAATTAGCAAGAATGAGATTGGGTCTCAGCCATGTTCAACCACTCCTAGTCAATGGTAAGCTAAAATATCACACAATGCACAATGTAGTGCACAGATGAAAAATGGTTTTACTTTGGTTAGATACTACCTTCTGCCAGATGAGGATGTTTATGTGTGCTGTGTGTAGACCACATTTTGCAGAAGATGGACAGATAATTTTAGATGGAAAAATAGGCATTTTTCCATTCACAACTATGGAGCAAGAAAAAGAGAAAATCCAAGAACAGACCAAAAAGGACTATGGAGACAAAGTCCATTCAATCAGTGAACAAGACAGTGATGAGAATGCCTAATTCAAAAGGTACACTGTTTTTTTCCCTTATTTATTCAATCACACAGTAACAGATCATATGTGTGTAGATCATACCAACAATCAAGGAAAAATGACCAGAGAATATAAGCAAGGAGATATTCATTCAACAAGACAATGCCAAGCCTCATATAAACCACAATGATGCAGATTTTATGTCAGTTGCTTCCCCAGATGGGTTCAAGTTCCATATCAGGTGCCAACCACCTAATTCCCCAGTTTGTAATGTGTTGAATTTGTGATTTTTCAGAGCAATCCAATCTCTACAGGATGATAAAGTGACTAAGGGAGTGGATGACTTGTTGAGGAATGTGCATAGCTCTTTTGATGAACTTAGTGCACTAATACTCAACAATGTTTTCCTTACTCTTCATGGTTGTCTAACTGAGGTACTTAAGATGGAAGGGCGAGTGGCTACAAAACTCCACATATGAATAAAGAGAGGTTATCAAGGATGAGGACACTACCAAATGCCTTGGAGGTTGAATAAGGAATTGTGAAGGCTGCTGTGGCATACATCCAGCTGCCAAAAAATGATGTCAGTACAAATTATGACATCTCAGGTGTCACTGAAGCTGTAGGCTTCCAGTTCAACATGTAAGAATCATATTTTTTGTCAGTTAGGTGTGTATGCCTCAAAATTAGGTGTGGCTTATGCTATCAACTATTTTTTGTCATTTTGTAAAGCATCCAAACCTGTATAGGGGTGGCTTCTAAAATCATAATCCCTCAGAAAGATTTCATTATATGGTAGCCTCCAAACCTATGTAAGGGGTGCCTTCTAAGGCTGCCTAACTCACAAAACAGCCTCCTAACCATGTACATGGGTGACTTGTAATGTGAAACTATTTCTGTCATGAGTTTGTATAGTTTTTGAAGCATAATCCCTCAGATATCATGGTTAAATCACTCACAAATAAGCCTCCTAACCTAACAACAGAGGTGGCTTATTAATCAGAACAACTCAACAACAAGCAACACAAACAAAATCATCATAGGGAACAGAGCAGTATCAACAAATCATAAAAAATCATCACATGGAACAAATCAATATGAGCAATAATGATCAACACCTCATAATATAAACCAGCAACCAATACAAGTTCAGGTCAACATGAGCAACACATGCAAAATTAGCTAAACATGTACACAATCATCATAAGGAACAACTCAACATCAACAATTATCACAACCACAACATCCAGATAAAACAACAACCAATGCCTCCAAACCCACAACATCCAAACCCAACCACACCCAAAGTTTCCAGATCAAACAACAACTAGAGTATCCAAGCCCACAGCCTCCAAACCCATCCACACCCACAACCTCTAGATTAAACAACAACCAGAAACCCTAAACCCGTCCACACCCACAACCTCCAAACCCATCCACACCCACAGCCTCTAGATCAAACAAAACCCTAAACCCATCCACACCAAACCCTTCAAACAACCACAGCCTCCAATCCATCCAACAACCACAACCTCCAAACCCACAAATGCACCACCCCAAAGATAGGAATTTGATAAAGAACATACGTAGATTAGATCCAAAATCCCAGGCAGCAAGTTGCAAGCATTTCCCTATCACAATCCGAATACATGATTGGGAGAGAGCTTGAGGTATGTCGAAGGAGGTGGCTGGTGGTGGTGGTGGACCATTAAAGGGGGTGGCTGGTGGTGGTGGACCGTAGTAGGGGCTTTCAGAGCCAAAGTACTCAAAGATCTCAGCTGGGGCAAGTGACACAAGTTCGGTTTCGGGGACAACAGTGTCGGTAAAGGTTCCAACATGAGATGAGGCGACGATGGGGAAGTCAAAGGGCCATAGATGCTCTGGAGTGTCTGGGCGGACGAGGTCATCCAGATTGATGGACAAAAAACAAGGAGAGAAGTTGGGAGTTCCAGGCATCGCAAACCCACAAAATTAGGGTTTCAGTGAGTTTAATGGAGGTAGGCGATGGGGTGATATATATGGAGAAAGGAGGTGGATGGTAGGCGAAATCAAATAATGGAGGGGAATTTGGGTTTCGGTGAAATGAAGGAGGCGGTGGGTGGGTGAAGGAAATGGAGGGAACCGGATAAATGAGTCAAATGGAGGGAGGCGGTGTGTGGGTGAGTTTAATGGAGGGAGGCTGTGGTGGGTGGGTAACTTTAATGGAAGGAGGGGGACTGTCGGTGGGATTAATGGAGGGAGGCAGTAGAAGGGTGAAGGAGACGGTGGGGTGGTAGGTGAAGATGGGAGTAGAAATTAATTTGACCGAATGGGATGAAAATGGCATATAGATGTAAATTCTGTGAATAAGGAGGGGCATATTTAATGTCCATATTTAGTAAGTTTAAAGTGGGACAAACTTTTAGGGATGGACCAAAATGGTAAACTGAGACAAACTTTCAGGGACGAAGAGAGTATTTCCTAGTATTATTCCTAAGCATGACATGTACTGCGAAACTTGTCTTTTATCCAAAAGTCATCGAAACTCTTACCATTTGAGTAATACTCATGTTGAAACCTCGTTTTTCTTAGTACACACTGACGTTTGGGGGCCCGCACCAGTTATTGGAGGGCAAGGTCTTCGATATTGCTTAGTTTTTGTAGATGACTGTACCCGCATGACTTGGGTTTATTTCATGAAACAAAAATCTGAAGATTTATGATACTTTACCCATTCCTATAACCTTATCTAAACTCAATTTCACACAACCATTCAGGTTCTCCGGTCAGATAATGTGGGGGGGGAGTTCCTTAATTCAAACTTGAAACAATTCTTCCAAAACAAAGGCCTTATACACCAAACCACATGTGCTCATACTCCCGAACAAAACAGTGTGGCCGAAAGGAAAAATCAATCTCTCCTCGAAATGACTCGTTCTATGCTTTATAGAGTCAAAAGCCTTGAAACACTTCTGGCCAAAAGCCATTGCCACTTCAGCCTACCTCTTAAACCGATTGCCCACATGTATACTCAAACACAAAACTCCCTTACAAGTCTTGTCCACCCTCACAAAAATCCCTCTACCCATGACTCTTCCAAACACATAACTTCTTGGTTGCCACATGATATTATGATACGACAAAGAAAACAAATCCAATTATATTGAAATTAAATCTATTCGAGCGAAACAGATGTTTGCCAAAAATAGTTAAATTCAATTTCCTTAGATTTTCTTAATCCATCTAGCAAAAGATTTTCTTGATCAGTATATGAACCACATTGACTTCGGCAACTAGATTCTCTGCAAATATTTATAAAAAAATCCGTAAAATAAGGAAAAACTGGCGGGTCTACAATCCTTATTTGAAATGCAGAGGTGAGCATAATTCCCCTCTTTCTCTTTCTTCTTAGTTGTTAATTGAATCTTGGGAGTTTCTCGCTACTCCTCCGCCAATGCCATCGTCTCATTGCTAAAACTCTTCATTCTTTTTCGCCACCGTTTCAATCCTAACTCCGCACCTCATTCCTATATCTCTAACGCGTAATGCCGCTGCTTTAAACAAGAAGTAATGTGTTTGTAGTGCTTGACTCTTGAACCTCGCGCCTTCGGATGCTCCGTTTTTGTCCACATTCCTAAACATGAGAGAACTAAATTATCTCTATGTGCTATTAAAGGCGTTTTTGTAGGATATGGAGTAAATCAAAAGGGGTATAGGGGAGAGTATGTTCGTTACAATGAACTACAACTTTCTTAAAACTGAATATTTCTTTACCCATCTTAGCGGTCATGGGGAGAGTAATATTAGGGATAACAATGATACGGACCCGCTAAGCTGGATCTCAATGCCAATGCCAACGCCAAGCAAGCCCGAGGCAGACATAACAGAGAAAACAATAAGTAATTCCGATGAGCAAGTTTCTGATGTGGTAGAGTCTATTGTGCAAGGTGACATCGCCTCAAATATTTCTCAGTTAAGGTTATTCAATGTAAGTAATCCTATGGATAAAAATAATTGTTTGGCTAACACTGTGAGTGCAGAAGAGATAGAAAATCCAATTGACACTGCAGAAAGGGAAATCGAGGAAGTCGAGGTCGAAGGAGTTGACTGATACGCTCGGATTTTGCACTATTTTAAGGCCTTTGTTTGGTTTGTTTTTAATGTCAAAATCACAATTCATGTCCATATTTTGCATATTTTCTCTATTTTGGTATTTTGACGTGTTTTGTGAGATTTGTGCATATTTGAGACTAAAAACACAGCAAAAAGTCGACATATACAGCGACCGCTGGGGCCCAACGACCGCTGAGCCAGTAGCGGTCCGCTTCGAAGAAAGTTGTGCTAAAACAAAGAACACGCCTAGCGACCGATGGGGAGTGCGCAGCGACCGCTCCAAGAGTTTCCGAAGCTACGAGATTATTCACAGCGACCGCTGCAACATAGTGTAGCGACCGTTATCCAAGAGGCAGAGGCTACGGATCAACATGCAGCGACCGCTGGCCAAGGTGCAGCAGCCCGCTGCGAAAACGCAGCTCACGAATTTGACCTACTTTCTCCCCAAGATTTGCCAAACTTAACCACTTTTTACCTTATTTCATGCTGCTCGAAATTTCCTCTATATATGTCCCCTCAAACCACTTCATTAGTATCTTCTTTTTGCCATATAATTCTAGAGCATAAATGTCACGACCGCAGTAGCTAAGGATAGCATAGTCGGGGAACCGTGACTATGGGTGGGCGCATAAGAAGCGGGGAAAGAAATAAGGGAAAATAAAATCAAATATTGGTTGCGAGATATGACTAATCTAGTGCTGATACATAGAAGAAAAATACTCGATCATGAAAACTCGAGTAATTGTTTGTAAAAATTTCAAAATATCAGAGTTTTGAACAAAATAGACTTGAGTATTTTCAGATGCACAACGGAAGCAAATGAACGCGGTTCCATGTATGAAGACATGAACCTCCGAGAGTCCAAATCTGACTGAATTAAATGCCTTGTCTCAATAGCACATCCTCCACCACTTCGTTGCTCAACCTGCACATTTAGAAATATATGCAGGGTTGAGTACAAAAAGTACTCAGTGAACACATTGCCGAAAATTACACATATACATTTGAAAATATTGTCAAGCCATCATCACAGTAACACTCGGGGGTGTTATTGAAAAGGACCCGAGCTTACAAAAAATATTCACATTGGACTGCAGTCCATTTTTCCTGTACTTAGCCATATCTGATCACATTGTGCCGTCGAGATGGTGTTCTCGCACGGTCACCTTCTCTGCCCATCATGTCAAAGGTATTCTTGTGCCGGGAAGGTGGCCACCTTCCTCGGTCACCTGCTCTGCCCAACATGTCAGAGGTAGCTTGTGTACACTAGTCCGAGCGGGGACACCACCCTCACTGGGACCCGAATTCGACTTATATCATCATTCATAATTCCTTTGGCCTTAGCCAAACAGATAGGCATCATACAAAAACATTTATGGCAAGACAACATCTTTAAGAATCACGAACATGTGTTCGTGTTTTCATAAAATACGATTTGTATTTTTAGTATAGGAAAGCTCACCTTGATAGCTTACTTTCCTTACTTGAATCTCTTACTCCGACCTTACATGCGAAGATAACCTTTTGAAACAACACAATAGGAAAATACTAATTTAGTTTTAAACTAATCTAATTAAATAAATAAAAAAAAACTCAAGGTTTAACTAATCTATTATTGTTATTATTATTATTACTATATATATATATAATTTTTTTATGATTATTATAATTAACATTAGTACTTTTATTAGTATTATTATTATTACGAAATCTCCAAAACTCACACTATTTATTACTACTTCGTTCGCTAGATTGGTTCCAAAAAAATTGATGTTTTACACTGTACTAATTATTTTTAAAAAAAATAATTTGGGTCACAACTAATTATTTTAGCTTACTTAACCATTTTATTCTTAGGCCCAAAATTATTTAATTTCGGAATTGGCCTCACAATACACTATGCCTTGAGGTCTCAATTTAATTTGGAGTAGTTGGGCTCGATTTTTGTAATTGCATGACCCAAATTGTTAAATCATGAGCCCAATTGAAATACTACACACTCAAATACCCTAACACTTAGTCTTCTCCCTCATTTCACAAATGCTCAGTAGCCTTCCTTTCTCCAATTTTCTGCCGCCCCCAGCCTCACCGTCGCTTCCCCGCAGTCGCTACCCTCAGCACCACCGCCCGCCGCCACCTCCTCTCTCTTCTCCCCTCCTCTCTCCTTCTCTCTTTCTCTCATCCTCACGCCGTCGCGCCGCCACCGCCACTGCGGATCCGTCGTCGTAGCGGGTCCGCCTCAGCCGCCGTCGTCGAGAACCTCCCCTACCAGCCGCCGACGCCGATTCCCGTCAGGTAGGGGTATCAACATATCTTGTTCATCCACTTTGTCTCTCTCTTGTTACTTATGCATAAAGATTTTTTTTATACTTTCTTAATTTAGAAATTTTTAGATCTTTAAGAAATGAAAGCAGTGGCTTTCGGAGCGTGGGTTGACAATTGTCGGCGATGGAGTGCCGAGCTTGCTGCCGGAAGTCCGGCAGATTCATCTCCTAAGATAAGTATTCCTAACGGCCCTATGTTATTTCTATATTCAATAGTTTGGGAAAAAAAATTGGTTTTAGCATGCTACTTGGGTGAATTTTGGAGTCCCTAATGTAATATGTGGTACAATGGATACCTAGCAAGTTTTCCTACTGTAATTTGATGTATATGCATAAAGCAAAAAAAAATGAAAGGAGGCTTGGGGTTACCTTTTGATGTGGGGACGAGGTGTTGTTGGATTGGGGACTTGATTCTACAAGTGTGTGCAAATCTTCCTCATTGGACTCCTCTGTCCTATGTGGAAATGGAGTAGGCAGAGGAAATAGTATGTGGGGTGTGTGAAGGGATTATTAGGATATATGATAGTGATGTTTTATGGTGAAAGAAAGTGCATACTGATTTATAAAAGATGGCAAGTGATGTAACTTGCAAGTATTCTTGCAAAGAATGATTACCATATGTTAGAGGATGAGGATTTTTTTCCACCCTTCATTAATGCAGCATTCATTTTTTTCTACTACTCATTAAGGCACCATTAAATGCTGCCATGCCAATGTCCTTTTCGAATATGCTAGAAAAGAAAAAAAAAAAATTAATTATTGTTATTATTATTTTTTTATAATAATTATTTGAGTATTTGCTTACTTAATCATTTAATTTGGTGTAGGTATAATTTGTCCAAGTTCGTGGCCCTCCGCGTTGAAGTATCCGTTTTCTTAAAACATACGTTGTATAAATTAAATTTTGTTGGACTTTTGTTGGATGTATCAAACATTAAAATTTTGATTATGGGACTTTATTTATTTACTTAAATTTATTATATTCATATAGGTGTAATATATATTTACGTGTTCTATTTACTTGCCTAACGTCAAAACAGACAACAACGGAAATCCATCATAGCTCGGATTTAATCGCATAAAAGTCACTTATATAGATAATCAAACTAATAATATTGTTTCTAATAATATAGTCTTAGCGGGTCGTTACATTCTACCCCTCTTAAAAGAAATTTCGTCCCCGAAATTTAGGGAGTATTTAGACAAAAAGCTCGGGATATTTCTCCTTTATTTTCTCTTCTAGCTCCCATGTTGCCTCTTCCTATCCGTGGTTTTTCCATAACACCTTCACTGTAGTAATCGACTTATTCCGAAGCTGCTGCACCTTTCGATTTAGTATTTCTACCGGCTTTTCTTCGTAACTCAGGTCAGGCTCTAGAGCGATTTCTTCATGGAGAATCACATGTTTTGGGTCGAACACGTACCTTCGAAGTTGGGAGACGTGGAATACGTTGTGTACGTTCCCAAAGTTGGGTGGTAAGGCTAAGCGATATGCTACTGGGCCCACTTCCTCCAGAATTTCATAGGATCCAATAAATCGTGGTTTTAGCTTACCTTTGAGTCCAAATCTGGTTATTCCTTTGGAAGGGGATACTTTCGAAAAGACCTTCTCTCTGGTGTTAAATTTCAATTCAATTCGACGTTCGTCGGCGTAGGAATTTTTTTTTTGGCGTTTTCTGCAGTGGTCAATGTCTTGCCTCCATGAGGGTCTCACGCGAGGAAATATAGAGTTGATCTAATCGTTTTAACTTTGATAGGAACTGAATTTGGGATTCAAAAGAATCATTCGAATCGTTCTTACTTTGGGAGGTTCCAAGGTCACCATGAAAACAAACGACTTAATTAGTTCGATTACATGAGAAATTTGGTTCATCACAAACTCTCACCGTAGCTTGCAACCAAAAGTTTTCATGAAGTGCAAAGACTAGGCTCAATTGGGTTCATTATGCTCACTCCCAGAAAAGAAAATATACAACTTCAAAGGGCTTGAGCTATACCCATAGAGGTTGGGAATTTTGTTGCGGGAAGAGCTTGCCAGATGGAATAAATTTCGAAAGTGAGAGTATGATGAATAGAATGTAGATGTCAATAATGGGTTGCCAATAATATAATCAAAATGAACAGTGAAGTAGAAAAGTTTCAAGTATCTCCAGATGATAACAGGAAGACCTGAGATGGTTGGTTACAAATGGATTTGAAAAGAATAGGAAAACAAACAATTGCAATTTGCTCAACAACACTGTGATAGAAGATCATATCAACAAAATTTTTAGAGTTTATAAGCAATTCAGGGAAACTAACTAATAAAGAGGGCAACAAGAGGAAACTAGCCAAGGGAGAAGCAATGTGCCAGCTTTAACATGGAGCTTGCAGAAAAGCTCAAATCAAGAGAAACAGACATATTTGAATTCAGAAGATGAGAGTACTCATGTAAAACAAAGAGCTTGTGAATAAGTATGTCTGAAAACACAAAGGGTCAAATTAAAAGGTTTAAGGTCTCACCAGATTGCTGCTCCAATATAGTAAGACTGAAAATGATTGGGCTCAAGTGGATTTGAGAAAGAAGAATAACAAGGAACTACCCTTTTGGATAAACAACATCGTGATACTATATCACGTTAATGAATTCACAAAGTTTATAACCAAATCACGGAAATTAACTAGTAGAGAAGACAACCAGAGCAAACTAGTTCAGGAATAGAGCAAATTACTTTAGACTTGGAGTTGCTAAAGAGCTCAAAGCATGATGGAATAATTATAGTGGGATTAAGAAGAGGTGACTATTCTTTATAAATTAATGAGTGTCAGCAAGCACATTTGAAAACACTAAAGGTCTACTAATGATCTTTGATGAATATATTATCATTGAAGAGACAATAGTTTAGGGAAACATGT
Organism: Salvia splendens; assembly: GCF_004379255.2. Lineage (NCBI taxonomy): Eukaryota > Viridiplantae > Streptophyta > Magnoliopsida > Lamiales > Lamiaceae > Salvia > Salvia splendens. The sequence continues at coordinate 15,860,978 of NC_056036.1, read as the reverse complement.
TCATTCTAAAGGCTATAAATAAAGCAGCTCCTATTATAGGAGTTTGATGGCTAGAATTCAGAGAGTCAATGTATTGCTTTTATACAGAACGATTAAAGAAGGACCGTAGTATTTGGAGGTTATCAGAAAACATGAGGGAGCAAGCTCAAAACTGAAAGTGATTCACAACCCTGACATATAAGAGAGAAAATAATGGCACATTACCTTGCAAAAGAATTCATTTGATATCTTAATTCAACAAAAGTATTTTGATCAAGGGGGATGTGAGAAAATGGAATTCATGGGAACCCAAGTAATCGCTGCTGATGAATCTTCTTGGTTAACTACAATGGTGATACTCCCTTGTTTAATTCTTCATAGAGAATGGTAACTAAGTTATGAGAAACTTTGGTCACAAGCTACTTTCACCTTACGATCACGTCAGATGACCATATGTGGGGGTTATGACTCCTTGGTACTCTCGGCTCGTCAGAACGCTCATCCTCGTAACACGCCGTTTCTGTTTACTTATTATTGTAAAGCTAGGTTCTTTGTTTACATTGTAATCACATTCTCTTGCTATGTATGCGTACATCGCTTAGTTTGATCAAAGGTATGATACTTTGGAGTGATTTGATTGTCCAGAAAGACAATGGCTAACCCGGATTATTCATGTCATTGGGACGTAGAAAATGGCATCTAACCCCTACCATCTTTCTAGAAACATCATTTTGTTCTATGTTGAATTGCTTTTCTCGTTACGAAGTTTCTTTCTTATCGCGTCCTTTTCTTTTCGTCACTCGAGAAAGTGAGAAATGCTCATACTGTACTTCTAAGTTCGAGTTCATATTGTGTTCTAGAAGGAATGCATATCTAAGTATTCTATGTTCTTTGGAAATTTTGATTTCCACATACTAGCAACATGATTCAATGACTATCTCAAAAAGAGATATCATTTCACCACTTGGTACAAGACTCGTATACTTTATACTTTCATATTTCAGTACCCTTTTTCCATTTAGGAAAGTTACTTCTTTTATTCATGCATTCACAATCTTTAGCCAAGAAAAGACATACTAACTCTTTCTTTAAGCACGCTACAAAATTAAGAAACATAAACTCTTTCTTTAAACTTGTATTTTCATCTGTTCACTCAAATTAACTGCATGAGTTATTTCTCCATTTCAAACTTTTAAACATCTTGACTTTCTTTTGAAAAAGAACAAGTTACCTTTTTCCTCGTTGAGTGCGATGGGAGATAGTGCTAAGAGTATTTTCATCGATTAGGCAGTCTAGTGAAACAAGGCTAGACCAAAGATTTTCAAAGGAGACTCTCGGGTTCAGAGCGAGAAAGAATGCTCTGATACCATTCTGTCACGACCGCACTAGCTAAGGATAGCATAGTCGGGGAACCGTGACTATGGATGGGGGTATAAGAAGCGGGGAAAGAAATAAGGGAAAATAAAATCAAACATTGGTTGCGAGACATGACTAATATAGTGCTGATACATAGAAGAAAAATACTCGATCATGAAAACTCGAGTAATTGTTTGTAAAAATTTCAAAATATCAGAGTTTTGAAAAAAAAAAGACTTGAGTCTTTTCAGATGCACAACGGAAGCAAATGAACGCGGTTCCATGTATGAAGACATGAACCTTCACCACTTCGCTGCTCAACCTGCACATTTAGAAATATATGCAGGGCTGAGTACAAAAAGTACTCAGTGAACACATTGCCGAAAATTACACATATACATTTGAAAATATTGTCAAGCCATCGTCACAGTAACACTCGGGGGTGTTATTGAAAAGGACCCGAGCTTACTAAAAATATTCACATTGGACTGCAGTCTATTTTTCCTGTACTTAGCCATATCTGATCACATTGTGCCGTCGAGATGGTGTTCTCGCACGGTCACCTTCTCTGCCCATCATGTCAGAGGTATCCTTGTGCCGGGAAGGTGGCCACCTTCCTCGGTCACCTGCTCTGCCCAACATGTCAGAGGTAGCTTGTGTACACTAGTCCGAGTGGGGACACCAACCTCACTGGGACCCGAATTCGACTTATATCATCATTCATAATTCCTTTGGCCTTAGCCAAACAGATAGGCATCTTACAAAAATATTTATGGCAAGACAACATCTTTAAGAATCACGAACATGTGTTCGTGTTTTCATAAAATACGATTTGTATTTTTAGTATAGGAAAGCTCACCTTGATAGCTTACTTTCCTTACTTGAATCTCTTACTCCGACCTTACATGCGGAGATAACCTTTTGAAACAACACAATAGGAAAATACTAATTTAGTTTTAAACTAATCTAATTAAATAAATAAAAAAACTCAAGGTTTAACTAATCTATTATTGTTATTATTATTATTACTATATATATATATATATATATTTATGATTATTATAATTAACATTAGTACTTTTATTAGTATTATTATTATTATTACGAAATCTCCAAAACTTACACTATTTATTACTACTTCGTTTGATGGATTGGTTCCAAAAAAATTGGTGTTTTATACTTTACTAATTATTTAAAAAAAAATAATTTGGGTCACAACTAATTATTTTAGCTTACTTAACCATTTTATTCTTAGGCCCAAAATTATTTAATTTCGGAATGAGCCTCACAATACACTATTGAAAGGACCAGGGGTGCGTAGGTGTCGTTCAAGCAAGGATATATCCTACTGGTCAGGATAGAGATCCTAACTAAGCCTAGACCTTGGTTTCAAAGATTCCTCAACCCACTCCTACTGATCAGTATAGTGGTGATAAGGGTCGAATCCCATAGAGATGGTGCGTTTAAACTACCGCGGTGATATTTTGGAAGGTTTGGTTAGCTACCACGCTTTGGGTTGAGATTTATCTAGGCTGGAATTTAAGGTGGTACTCTACTGACTAGGAGGCGGAAACGGTGTTGGACAGGCGGCTGTGTACGTGGAAAGTGGGGAACATGGTTTTTGGCTAATAAATGTGGAAGGTACGAGTTTACTATAAAAGGTTAAACAGAATATCAGAGGAAAAAGAGGTAGTTAGGTGACTGGGCCTACAGGTCTGAAAAGTAACAGCTGAAAAGTAAGGAAAAGTAAAGGACAAAAGCAAAAGTAACTAAAAAGTAAATGTGGTCCCAAATTTGGATGTGGACATTGTCTTCTCCAGCAAGTCTGAACACAAATCAAACAACTCAGGTTCCATGAACGAGAAATGCAGATTAACAACTTCACAAAAACAGATCTACAATCTAAACTCCAAATCAAAAGATTAAACACTGAAACTGCAATTATGCTTACTGGTCAACATGCAGGGTGGCAGAATAACGTAAACTCGGATTCACACAAACACTTCTGGAAAATAAATCTAAACAGCCACTGAACTGACAAATCACAGATCGAACAACTCCAAATGAAATCATGCTTCCAACACTTAGAAATTACTGTAACAACTAGATCTAAGCTACCTAGGCAGATTGAAACAGATTTGAACAGAAAGAGATGCATAAAAACAACTTCATTGCATAAAACGTTTGGATCTCAACCAAGACTTCAAAATAAGCAAAATACTGGAAATGCGAAAGATCCAACGTAGAGAAAACAAACAAGATTAACTAGAAAACAAATAAAGATTGTTTTTGCCACTCCGGGCGATGGAACTGCTAACTACGATCGTGCTGACTGGAACGAGATAATGGAACTCCGGCGAAGTGATGATCTTCAAGTGACCATGGCTGTGGCAGGGAACGAGAATCTGGACTGGGCTGAAGAACTGAACTACCGAGATATTTCTACCTAAGAGTGATGATGATGAATGAGTTGACCCCCCCTCTCTCTCTCCAAGTGGCTTCCTTTTATAGGGAGGCTTACCCTTGATTTTAGGGTAAAACCTCGTGGTGAGATGACTTCTTTGCCCTTAATTGTGGTTGATCAGTCCCAACTATCCTTCTTCTCCATCTCGAGTAATTTTTGCATGCATACTGGTCAGTATGTAATCGTTCTGACGCCCTTTTCACCTGAGTTGTCCGAGCCTTTCCATACTGACATGAACACTTTCCCTGCATACTTTAGCAACTGTTTTGCAGAATATATACCAATTATGCACATTATACTGACCAGTAACCAAGGCCTAGAATACGACTTATCAAACTGCTCACACTTACCACATGCTTGTCCTCAAGCATGAACAACAAACAAAAAGAAGTAAGTCGAATTCTAGCCTGGTTACTCCCCTGACCGACTCTATCCTAACCTAGACTCTAACTATGACGCAAAGAAAAACACATTACAAAGACAAACAGATAAAAGAAAACTAAAACACTTAGACACATTAACATAGTAATTGGGTTATATTTTCAACCATCCCTCCCCTAGGGATCAGGTGCAATCCTGCCTTAAACAGCCTTGAACTTCCGCCGCCCTCCTTTTCTCTCCCAGTCAGTATATCTGCTCGTCAAGATCGCCCAAACTCTCGGCCAAACACTAGGTTCACTCAGTCACTCATACCTTCACCGGGAATGTTAGGACTGCATTCTCTCATATTGCTCGACCACAATTGCTTCGGACTTAGATTTCACGTGCAGCTACTGAAGGGCTTAAAGGATTGAAACGGGGCTATTGGTTTATAGTGCTTTGGGTGGATGTTCCTAAGGCTCTAAGGTTCAAAAACTTCTATTTTATTTTATGTGGGGGAACTGTGTGCATTTGGGCTCTTGGTTGTTGCTTCTCTTGGCTGGCGCTTCTGACTTTGATCTCCAACAGGTCAGTAGCTTCTTGTGGCTTCGCCACCCTTATTCCTTCTCTTTCTTTTTTTGTGGTCAAGTTTTTCTAACCATTTTTCTTCATATTCTTCTCTTTTTTTCTTTTTTTTTTGTGGCTTCGCCACCCTTATTCCTTCTTTTTTTTGGGACCTGGGATGACTCCCTGGTCGATTTTCTTCCTTGTGCCTTCAATCACTCTTGCCCAGTTGGATTCTGCTTTCTTGTACACCTTCTGGCCAGTTGCCTTCTTACCTTATGCCTTGCACACACAATTCCAGGGGCTAGGGGTTATATCTGGGTATGTGTATGGCTAGAAAGTGGGGTTCTAAGGGTTGGAAAATAAATAAAATTTTTTTTGGGGGGTTTCCTACTGCCTTCAGTGTTGCTACACGCAGTCACTTCACCCTAGGCACCTTGTGGCAGCCACTCTTTTATTTTCTGAATTAGTGGAAAGTGGTTCCACTTTAGGCTTTTAACTCACATTTAAAAAAGGCTTTTGTGTTTTGGCTCTAAGTGTGGGCTTTTCTCTCATCCTCGCATCATCCATACTGACTAGGAGATACTTAAGGGGGGTGGTTTCCATTTTCCAGTATGTCTTATCTCCCTCAATTCCCCTCACCGTCAGCTCAAGACAGTTGAGTTTTAAGCCCAATCAAATAAAAACTAGACCTAGACACTACGCAAACACTTAAACACAGACCACACATATACACATACATCATACTGGCCATTGCGTCCCCCCTCCCACTTCACAAGTGTCTGCCCTCAGATAAGGCTGTGAAGTGGAAAAGTTAATGGCCAGTACGGTGGACACACAAACATGACAAACAAAACGACATGCTAAAAATTAAAACTTCTCACACTTAGACTATAAAATAGGCTAAGTGGGAGAGTTTAAAGCCTAAGCAGAATCCAACAATTACAAAACACATATATACATAAACTCCTCACACTTAGACCATGCAATGGGCTAAGTGTGAGCCAACATGCTTACGAAAGCATAAAAACAACAGAAAAACACAACACATGCGTCAAAATAGCGAACCCTGACTTCTCACACTTAGACTATTGCGTAGGCTAAGTGTTATGAAAAGGGTTTGCTCACATACTACACAGATTATACTACCCCAAAAAAAACAAAACACAATTAAAATACGAAAAACTAAAAACTGAAAATAAAAAGAAAACTAACTGGTCAGGTGGGGTGGTGGTCGCTTGTTCCTCCTGCTCCTTCGCGGGGCAGGTTGTGGTGCAGGTGGTTCTTCCGGTTGCTCCTCCTCATTCTCGGACTGGTTTCCTTCAGGCTCGGCCGACTCCTCGGCATCTCCGTCCTCTAGTTTCTCCTCTTCTGTTTGGGGTCCTTGTGATCCGACTTCCTGGCCTCCGTGGCCGCTTGTACCAGCTTCTCGTACTAACTTTTCAGCAGCTAACTCCCTCAAGATTCCTTCCATCACAGTTGCCAAACGGTTCAACTCCGCCCTTGTTTTCCTATTTTCATCGGCCAACTCCGCCACTGCTTTTTCCAACCTCTCCTGCCTCTGCTCCTGCGTTGGTGTTCCCTGGGCTGCCGTCGCTCTCCCGGCTGGTATAGCTTCTTCTCCCATCGCGTAGAAACGTGGTATGCCCTGCCTCATGTAAACGGTGTTCGTTCGGACGAACAATGGTGTATCAAAGAGGCCAGGAGGGTCGACCATCGTCAAGGGGGATAAGTCCTCTCCCTCCGAGATAGCTATGTTTTTCCTGACAAAAGCTTCCAATATATGGCAGAGGTAGAGGTTCCTCGCTGGGTGGGTGGCGATGAGGTGACACTGGTACGCGGTCCAGAAGCCCAGGTGCACTGTCCTCCCGCGCTTAGCACACCAGAGGAGGTACAGTTCGGTCATTGAAGTTCGGACGGCGGAATTTGATTGCCCCAACAAATTAAAATCCAGGTAAAACTGTACCAAATGCAAAATTGGGTTGTTGAAGTGGACGGAGCGGAAAATCGTGGATTGGAACTGCCCTGCGTCAGGGTGAGTAAGTTCCTCCCAGGCTTCCTAGGGCTTAAATTCGATGTGCCTCCGGGGAATTCCCCTCTCCCTACTTCTCCATTCTGGCCCAATGGCCTCTCCTAAACTACACATTCCCAATCTGACCGTCCACTCAATCAAGCTCATGCTCACCTCTCTTCCGAATACCCTAAAGGTTATGGACTCTTCATCCAGATCTGTAGTAACCTTGAATCTAAAGGTAGTGAAAAACTCATTTGCCAGCCTTATAGGTATACTCGGATCCCCATTCTCCAACAACCAATCAAAACCCAACGCACGCAAATGCAACAAGAGAGGCTCATGGGAATTCAATTCATCAAGTGCTGGGAAAAAGAGTACCTTCCTACTCTTAATCTGTTTGTTGCCGTCGTCCTTGTCATCAAACGCATCCTGAAGCTTTTTAGTGCTGAAGTGCTTCATGTCTTCTATTTGCTCGTTAGTGAGCTCCACCTTCCAACGCCGGTACTTCAATCTTTCCATGGGAGGATGCATCAACTCTCGATGGTTGTGTCGGAGCTGCTTCTCGCCATACTCCTCTTCCTCTAGGGAGACGTTGCTTTCTGACCCCGATTCTTCACTTGCGGTATACTCACTGTCACTCGGCTCCTTTCGGCACGGCGGGGCTCTCTGATCGGACTCTGTGATGGCGATGCCGGTGTTGACCGTGCGTTGCTTCTTGCTGCTTGGTTTCTTCTTAACAGGGGCTTTCCCATTCTTTTTCCTCTCCTTGTGGTATCTATTCTCATCTCCGTCTTCATTTTCCTCTGGTCTCTCCTCTGTTGGTGTTGAAGGCTCCTTCTGGGCAGTAGACTGGGTCTCCAAGCGGATATGGGTATTGTCATCTCCTGACTCTGGGTGACCTACTGACTCCGATGCGAGGTCCAGACCCTCAGCCATCGTGTCAGTTTCTTCTCTCTGGTCCCAAATTTGGATGTGGACATTGTCTTCTCCAGCAAGTCTGAACACAAATCAAACAACTCAGGTTCCATGAACGAGAAATGCAGATTAACAACTTCACAAAAACAGATCTACAATCTAAACTCCAAATCAAAAGATTAAACACTGAAACTGCAATTATGCTTACTGGTCAACATGCAGGGTGGCAGAATAACGTAAACTCGGATTTCACACTAAAACACTTCTGGAAAATAAATCTAAACAGCCACTGAACTAACAAATCACAGATCGAACAACTCCAAATGAAATCATGCTTCCAACACTTAGAAATTACTGCAACAACTAGATCTAAGCTACCTAGGCAGAATGAAACAGATTTGAACAGAAAGAGATGCATAAAAACAACTTCATTGCATAAAACGTTTGGATCTCAACCAAAACTTCAAAATAAGCAAAATACTGGAAATGCGAAAGATCCAACGTAGAGAAAACAAACAAGATTAACTAGAAAACAAATAAAGATTGTTTTTGCCACTCCGGGCGATGGAACTGCTAACTACGATCGTGCTGACTGGAACGAGATAATGGAACTCCGGCGAAGTGATGATCTTCAAGTGACCATGGCTGTGGCGAGGAACGAGAATCTGGACTGGGCTGAACAACTGAACTACCGAGATATTTCTACCTAAGAGTGATGATGATGAATGAGTTGATCCCCCCTCTCTCTCTCCAAGTGGCTTCCTTTTATAGGGAGGCTTACCCTTGATTTTAGGGTAAAACCTCGTGGTGAGATGACTTCTTTGCCCTTAATTGTGGTTGATCAGTCCCAACTATCCTTCTTCTCCATCTCGAGCAATTTTTACATGCATACTGGTCAGTATGTAATCGTTCTGACGCCCTTTTCACCTGAGTTGTCCGAGCCTTTCCATACTGACTAGAACACTTTCCCTGCATACTTTAGCAACTGTTTTGCAGAATATATACCAATTATGCACATTATACTGACCAGTAACCAAGGCCTAGAATAAGACTTATCAACTATGCCTTGAGATCTCAATTTAATTTGGAGTAGTTGGGCTCGATTTTTGTAATTGCATGACCCAAATTGTTAAATCATGAGCCCAATTGAAATACTACACACTCAAATACCCTAACACTTAGTCTTCTCCCTCATTTCACAAATGCTCAGTAGCCTTCCTTTCTCCAATTTTCTGCCGCCCCCAGCACCACCGCCCGCCGCCGCATCCTCTCTCTTCTCCTCTTCTCTCTCCTTCTCTCTTTCTCTCATCCTCACGCCGTCGCCCCGCCACCGCCGCTGCGGATCCGCCGTCGTAGCGGGTCCGCCTCAGCCGCCGTCGTCGAGAACCTCCCCCTCCCAGCCGCCGACGCCGATTCCCGTCAGGTAGGGGTATCAACATATCTTGTTCATCCACTTTGTCTCTCTCTTGTTACTTACGCATAAAGATTTTTTTTTATATTTTCTTAATTTAGAAATTTTCAGATCTTTAAGGAATGAAAGTGGCTTTCGGAGCGTGGGTTGACAATTGTCGGCGACGGAGTACCGAGCTTGCTGCCGGAAGTCCGACAGATTCATCTCCTAAGATAAGTATTCCTAACGGCCCTATGTTATTTCTATCATTCAATAGTTTGGGAAATAAATTTGGTTTTAGCATGCTACTTGGGTGAATTTTGGAGTCCCTAATGTAATATGTGGTACAATGGTTACCTAGCAAGTTTTCCTACTGTAATTTGATGTATATGCATAAAGAAAAAAAAATGAAAGGAGGCTTGGGGTTACCTTTTGATGTGGGGACGAGGTGTTATTGGATTGGGGACTTGATTCTACAATTGTGTGCAAATCTTCCTCCTTGGACTCCTCTGTCCGATGTGGAAATGGAGTGGGCAGAGGAAATAGTATGTGGGGTGTGTGAAGGGATTATTAGGATATATGATAGTGATGTTTTATGGTGAAAGAAAGTGCATACTGATTTATAAAAGATGGCAAGTGATGTAACTTGCAAGTATTCTTGCAAAGAATGATTACCATATGTTAGAGGATGAGGATTTTTTTCCACCTTTCATAATGCAGCATTCATTTTTTTCTACTACTCATTAAGGCACCATTAAATGCTGCCATGCCAATGTCCTTTTCGAATATGCTAGAAAAGAAAAAAAATTAATTAATTATTATTATTTTTTTATAATAATTATTTGAGTATTTGCTTACTTAATCATTTAATTTGGTGTAGGTATAATTTGTCCAAGTTCATGGCCCTCCGCGTTGAAGTATCCGTTTTCTTAAAACATACGTTGTATAAATTAAATTTTGTTGGACTTTTGTTGGATGTATCAAACATTAAAATTTTGATTATGGGACTTTATTTATTTACTTAAATTTATTATATTCATATAGGTGTAATATATATTTACGTGTTCTATTTACTTGCCTAACGTCAAAACAAACAACAACGGAAATCCATCATAGCTCGGATTTAATCGCATAAAAGTCACTTATATAGATAATCAAACTAATAATATTGTTTCTAATAATATAGTCTTAGCGGGTTGTTACAATAAAATTGGGAGAGTTCTTCATTGTGCAAGAGGTTGAAGAAGGAATCAAGATAAGATCAAGGTTACAAGGATTCAACCTTTGGGTTTTATTGCTTTAGTTCTTATGTTCACTTTGTTTTCCCTCCATTCTATGTTTTTAGGTTATTCAATTATGTGTAACTAAATTCATAGGATTCTAGGGATGTGTTAGTAACGACTTTGGTTATACAATTCCGTTTTCTATTTAATATCCGTTTTGTTTTTACTTCGTTTCTTCCCTAAGTTGTTCCGTAATACTTCACGTTTGAGTGACACATTCGGTGATGATTTAATATAACTTGCTACATAATCGTGAGGGGAGGTTGTCAAGTTAGATCCATTTAGTAGACACTACAATTAGCTTCTCTTAAAACGACACTGTTAATTGAGAGTGAGGACTTTTCAAGGGTCTTAGGAGCTTTTAGGAGTTACGAATCTAGGATTGACAACCATAGTATTAGTAATCTACGCTTGCGCCGCATGGGCAAAACTTATGTGACTCGTTCTATCGAAGTATAAACTGTGCTAGGGTATTGTACTTGGAATTTGTATAACCATAACTGTAAACGCACATCCCTGGAATTCTCTTATCTCTCATATTTTACCTCTTTAATTATTTGCAATTACTTGGTTACTTGCTTTCAAACTGTTTTTAGTTTTCAAAATCTCCAAAACTTTCAGTTTCCGCAAGTGCCAACCACGGATTCACCGTGGACCATCAGGTAGGCATACTCTATAATGGTTTTACTGAAAAAATCTGTGTTATGTTGGATTCAGGGGCCAACGGAGGATTTCTGCGGAAGAGTGGACCAGAAGCCATGGCGGTGATTGAGGAGTTTGCCACCAACAGCAGAGGGTGGTCAAATGAGAGACATAACTCACGAAGAGTGGCAGCCATCAACGAAACCGAGGATAGCTCTTTAGCTAAGGAATTGGCCGAGCTTAGGGTGCGGGTCGACCAAATGGACACATCAAGGAGAGAGGATCCGGTTCCACCGACCTCCGTCATAGCAGTCACCAAACCCGGCGCTCCTCCCGCTCCTTCCGAGGATGTCAACTATGTGCAACAAGGAGACAGTCCCAATAGGCCTTATAACAACAATTATCGCCCTGGCCAGGGGTGCAGTAATTTTAATAATTATAATGTGAACCGTCCTCATCCCAACCGTTCATATTCTAACAACAACTTCTTGCAATCCCCTGCAGGATTTAATGTGAGCAAAGGTGGGGTAGTTGAGCCCGTGTAGAAGGAAGAGAAGTATGACCAAGGGATCATGAAGATCTTGGAGGTGCTAGTGCAAGATGATAAGGCCTATTTCATGCATTGGTTTAGAGGATAAAATGTAGGCTACTTGATTAGTTTTATGCGGAAAGCGAGTGTTAATTGTGCAGGAATGCCGCTTGACCAATGGCAGCAAGGCCAAACTGATCATGCTGGCGTAGAAGGCAGAAAAGGCTTAAAAGAGTGTGGGTTGATCAAGTTGACGGTCAAGCAATTAGCCGGGGGACCACTGCGAAACAGAAAGAAGGCACGTACATCCGATGCGCTGGCAAGCGATCCTCAATCGGTTATCAAGGACCACTACATTCTAGAAGGATGACACGTATCGACGGATGAGAGTGCAACTCCAGCAAGGACGAAGATTCGCTGCCAAATTTGTTATCACATCTGGAGGTTGTTACGAAGAGCCTATAAATAGAGGGCGCATCGCCATAGCTGAGGAGTTTTTTTTTGGGTTTTTTCTTTCTTCTCCCGTTTATTTTCTTGTATCAGTAGTTTTAGTTCCGTTTTCCAGTAGAGAGTTAGAATGGTTAACTAGAGAGCAGAAGGCAGCGCGACAGAGAGATCCAGATCCGTTCGCCGTCGTTTCAGTTTCCGACCGAGGATCTCTCAGATTTATCACTTTCTTTCATTTCAGTTCTAGTTACTTAGTTAAATTTCGTGTTTATTAAGTAGTTGAAAGCATTCGTTCTTGTTTTGTATTCCGCATTTTCCAAGATCTGTTTTGAGTTCTATTTAAATCAAAGTTGTTTATTTTCAGAAATCTTGCTGATTGTTTGAGCTTAGTTTAGTCTTAAATACCCAGATCCAAAGTTTGAGCTTGCATAATGTTGAATGGAAAAGTGTTTCGTAGATTCGTAGCATATTAAAGTGGCTAAGTCATTTATTTTCATTCTGTCGCTTACCTGATCAGTTTACGATTTTCAGCATGATATGCTCCTTGATCAAGTAGATAGTTACATTCTGCCTAGTTTAATCCAGTAGTTTAAAACTCCCAACTTAAAGCGTGGCCGCAGTTTGCGAATGGGTAGTTTGCGAATAATAGGATAATAAGAATGGGTAGTTTGCGAATAATAGGGGAGGATGAAAGAAGCGGGGAAGAAAGGGGAATACTGTGTCACAACTGAAACTGGAACCGAAATAACTCAAATAGTATATATCAGAGTGCATGATACAGAGTGCAAACTCGATTTTTTTACATTGCAGCGGAAGAGTCAAGAGTAGATGACATCATGTATGGAGACACGACGCATCCAAGTACTATTCTATCGAAGGATCTTCGTCGTCTATGCTCAACACCGCCCGCCGTCATCACTGCTCAACCTGCACATTTTTAAAACATATGCAGGGCTGAGTACTTGGTGTACTCAGTGGACACGTGCCGAAATATATTTTACTGAAAAACTAGTTTTGTCAAGCCACTCTTTGAGTGAACTCGGGGTTTTAGGAAAAGTCCAAGAACACTAAAACATTTTCTTTTCCTTTTTCAAAAGCGATCTTCCGACCTAATTTTTTTTGGAACATATGCCATATCTGACTAACTCCTGGGGAACAGAAGTCCACTAACCTCCTAGTGAAACAGAATTTACGAAACTCCTGGTGAACCGGAATGTATGGGCTTCAACCGCTTACAAACCCGAATTCACTACTCCCGGTGAAACGGAATGTATGGGCTTCAACCGCTTACAAACCCAAATTCACTAACTAAAACTCCCGGCGAAACGGAATGTATGGGCTTCAACCGCTTACAAACCCGAATTCACTAACTAAAACTCCCGGTGAAACGGAATGTATGGGCTCACCCCACTTACAAACCCGAACTCACATAAACTGAAATTTTTGGTCTAGTAGGGACATCGTCCTTGCTAGTCAGTCGGATAGGCAAACGTTCAAAATAAAACATGGCTTGACATAACCTTTGCAACTTTATTTTTCTATAAAACCGTTTTTAACATAACTCATATTTCTTTCATCAAAAGCCAAACTCAAAACTTCCAAAACTTCCTTTTCCTCATAAGCATACTTTTAACAAAACTCACTTCTATCTGTCAAAACCGAACTCAAAACTTTCAATGCTCCCATTTCCTCATAAAACACTCTTGAAACATAAACTCATTTTTTTATCGGTCAAAGCCAAACTCAAATCTTTCAAAAACTTCTATTTCCTCGTAAACATATTTTCAACAAAACTCATTTTCTTTCTTCAAGCCAAACACATAACTTTCAAACTCAACAAAGGCTACACTTCATAGGCACCAATGAGGCAACACATAACATTATATAAATCACATCACCACTTTATGTAAATAGCACTTTTCATGATACTTCACATTAAATAGCAAGCTCGCACTTAACATCATATAATAATTAGAAAGCACATAAAGATACTTTTCACAAAAACTATAACTTTAACAGAAAGCCCACAATCATATCTTAAATAGAAAGCTCGTAAAATACTTAGTTATGAAAGCCCACCTCGTTCGCTTAAAACTCATTAACTTGATTTTTCCTGACTCCGACCTTAGCTCGCGGAGATAACCTTTTTTTTTAAACAACACCACTTACTAACAAGATTTAAGAAAATTCTTAACTTTGAATTAGAATTAGAATGCATGCCCTAATTAATCATGGCCCAAGAACTTAATTAGAATTCCAGCTCAAAACCAAATTAGTTTGCATCCCAAGCTCCCTTGTAAATAACTTCCATCCGGCCCAACTGATCTTCTTCCTTTTTGGTTTATTTTGGCCTAAGGATCAATTATTTCAGCCCAACAAATAATTCTCTGCCCAACTTAAATACTCTTCACAGTCCACCTAATTAAATGTCCAAGCTCAACAGTTAATTTCTAGGTCCAAGGTAATTTAATTAGGTGGCCAAACGGAAAAAGATAGCCCAATCTCCTTCTCTTTTCTCTTCTATTCATTTCTGGGCCCAAATCATTTTATTAATGAAGTGGCCCAATCTACTCCCCTCTCTCTTTTTTTCCCTTTAGTTGGGAACAGCCCAACTTCATACTCCATTCCATCCGTCGGTTCCTCTCCTCACATCCCTAAGTCAACTTCCCCAATTGGGGATCCCTAATTTGAGAACCACCGCAGCATCGGTTCTCCCCCTCTCGCCGACATCTCCGACAGCAGCTCATCGATTCCTGAGCTCTTCCTCTCACGCCGAGCTCTCTCGGAGGCAGCGGCCCCCCGACGATTTTGCAGCGCCGCCGTCCCCGCTTCGGGTACTCGGCGAGTGGAGTTCCCGCTGCCATTCCGCCGCCTCCGTCTGCTCTCCGGGGTTCCGCCATCGTCCGATCCTTGCCGGGCAGCCCCTCGTCGCCTCCGCATCCCGGCTCGCCTTGTCGGCTTATTCTTGGCCTAAAGCTAAGTCTTCCCCCCTTTCCCTTCTACTTTTTTTTTCTTCAGTTGTGAGTTATGGCAGTAACATGTTGAGAGTTCCATTTACATCTTGTGAAGCAAGTTATGACTTTTGGGAGGATTGTTAGCTCACTGGAATGAGTTTCCCATTTGTTGTGTATCCTTGGTTCAATTCAGTGGTGTTGGAGATTGACTATGTTGTTCTAAAGCTGTGATCTTGGAGTGGAGGACTTGTTCACTTGTTTTAGCTACTGGATTCCATTGTTGCTTGGCTAACCATGCTTCACAAATTCCTACTGATTGTTGAGGCTAGTTCTAAGTTCTCTAAGTTCTTGGGCCTAGTATGATGTCTGAAATAATGCAGAGAGGGTGCTAGTGTTTTACCTCATTCTCGGTGACTCCTTCGATCGCCGGACCGCCCTTAAGCTCGCCGCCTCTCCTTCCTCTCTTGCTGCACTTCTTGTGATTTGTGAATTTAGAGAGGTGTGAGGAAGGAGATGGTGGTGGGGCTAGTATTTATAGCCAAAACTCCTTGGCATTTTGTGTCTAATTTGGGTTAAAGATTCTCTCTTCTTTTTGATTTTGGGCTTAAAGCTTCACTACTATATTGGTGTAAGGCATTGGAGAGCTCAAATTTCTATTTTGAGGCTGCAGTGTTGGCTTCCTTTTTGAGTTTTGTGATCCTGTGATTATGCTAGAATGGTGAAATTCTTGGGAGAAAACAGCCCCTCCTTGGCAGTTTCTCCAGCCTCGATGAGAGGTTTCCATTCCTCTATCCTCTTTGGCTTGTGGTTGGATCCCCTTACCTTGTGGCAGCCTTGGTTGATTCCATATTGGTGCAAGTTAGGGATGGCAACTGTGGCTGATCTCACATCAAATTCTGCAGCCTCTTGGTTGTGCTATTTGCCTATTACTTCCACCATCTTAATCGAGCTTGCCTCTCCTTCGCCCTTTCTTGTGTGCCTATTTTTCTAACCCCATTTTTGTGTTGATTTTGCAGGTTTAGGGCTGCCTGCTTTTGGAGTGTTGTGGCGGTGGAAATCGAGAAGATGTGGAGGAAGACAAGAGATGAGATTTACTACATCATTCACTTGTCCTATTGCTAAGTTTAGTAATTGTTTAAACATTAGGCTTGGCATAGCTCTTGACCAAGGCCCAATTTAGCCACTAGCTTGATGTTGGCTCCTTTCAAAGCTTAGAGTAGGATTAGTTGTCACTTGTTCTTTATTGTAGTAAGGGTCCCCACAAACAAATGTATCACTCTCTTGTATTTCTATTTTTCCAACAATTTGTAATTCAAAACTTAAATTTCCTTGCACCTTAATTTCCAACCGTCTCTTCTTCCTAACTTTTTTTTTACTCCCAAAATCTGTGCACGAAAACTCGGGGTGTTACATATAAGCATCTCACAAAATCCAGTACAACATGATCGAACGAAGCATGTGGAGGTTGATAGATACTTCATCAAAGAAAACATTGAGAATGTGATTGTTGAACTCCCTTTTGTTCGCTGAGAAGATCAACTTGCTGAAACTCAAGGAGCTTTGAAGATGTGATTTCCAAATTAAGTATTGGAGATCTCACTGCTCAATTTGAGGGGGAGTGTTGAGAAGAGGAATATTTGGTTTCCAAGGATTATTAGAGTTTCAAGAACTAGACATTGAATAATGCCTTGTTCCAACATTAGTAGTTCCAAGGAACACATTTATTGTAGTACCTCAGGAATCTCCTAACATTCCTAATAATACGTGAGTGTTGGGTATCTTTCACTTATTCGATTCAATACAATTCATATATTCCTATTGTTTTCTTCTCTAAATATGATGCCTATACCATTTAATAGGCGACCCACACACAATTGATCTAGAATTTTATTTTTTATTTTTTTTACTTTTTAAATTATTGATTTCTTTAATATAAATATTTTTAATGAATATATTATGAAATTGATGACTTAAAATTAAACTATGAAAATAAAATGACTATTATTCTATGTGATGTAATAACTCATTAAATATAGTCCGGTTTTTTACGCCGGAGGAAAAATGACTATTATCCTTATATTAACTATAAATTCAATTGTAGCCTATAGTAATCCTGCTATATGCTGCATTTTTTTATGTGCAAAAACTAATTTAAGTCCTATAATTATTTTAGTCTATATATATTTCAATTCCACGCTTATATTTTTCCTAGTAAAAAAGGAAAAATAACAGAGATATTTTAGATTACTTTTTCCCCATTATGTGGACAAGGTAGATTCGAATCGCAAATTCATATTCATCCAACCATTCGAATAAATTAAAATTGGTTCCATTTCCAGAAATGAGGGAACGATTGAGAAACTTTCAAATTTTAAATACAGGGACGGAATAAATTAAAATCGGTTCCATTTCCAGAAATGAGGTAACGATTGAGAAACTTTCAAATGACGGATCTATAATATGGTGAGAAGGGGCAAATACCACACCTCATTTTTCTATAACCATGTAAATATATATTATAAAACCTAAATATATAGATATTCACCTAATTTGCCCCCCTAATTTAGAAAAAAATAATTTTTACTTGCCCCACTCCTACATACGCGTAGACTTACCATCCTCTAAAATAATATACTATGTATTTAATGAATACATATTATTTTTATATTTATTTATTTGTATGTTAATATTTTTGCCCATCGTAGTATAATTTCCTGGCTCCGTCCTTGGTTAAATAGATACACTCGTATTATTCTTCCCATTCATTAGCTACAAACTAAATAAACAAATCGGAACTTCCCCGGTTTTTTAAAAATGGCCGGCGTTCTTCCCGGCTTCGAAGACGGAAACGCAAGGAAATTTCATTTTTACAAATGGCGGCGCCGCCTCTTCTGAGGTACAACTCTGAATCAAACCAAAAATCACTCTTGCTCTATTCTACTACTATAATTTATATTTGATGACAAAAATAATAGGAGAGGAACGTCATAATGCGGGCGGCGCGTGGTGATGAGAAGCTTGATGCGGCGGCTAGAGAAGCCAAGAAAAGGTTGGATAAGAGATTACAACGAACCCTTACTAAATTATTATGGAGGTGAATATTAATTAATGCCATTGTATTCAAATTTGAATTTTATTTTTTGCTTTTTTCAGTTTGCATGAAAATTTATATTCTTTAGAATTTTGAACTTTATTTTGATTTGCCTAATTTTGCAAAACGTGTTTGGATTTCGGTAGACCAAAAGGGCGAGACTCGAGAGGCAGCAGGCTCACCGAAGATGAGGCTTAAAACAATTTGTAATTTCGTATCTTCAGATTGCACTTAGTTATATGGATTTTCATATGTTCACTAGTTTGCATGCATGATAGTGTTAATAACAATTAGTCTTGAGATTATGCGGTTAATTCTATCTTAATTGGGATAAACCAAAACAGAAAATTTATGTATTTTCCCTCCTCTTCATTCGTCTATTTGTAATCTCTGCATTAGCAGTGATATTAGGATGACTGAATAATGTAAAAAGTTAACCTCCGTCCAGTTTATTAAAATCATTGCATATGAATTCATACCGTACAAGTACAACTTAAAACGTACGATCTATAAAAATACCATGAACTTTTTTACTCTTCACTACTATTCTTTTTCAACATTTAGTAACACATAAAAAATGATATTAAAAGTAGTATTAATTTGAAATATTTTATGCACAAAATATTTAAGCATTTTAGTATATAATTGTTGGTTTGTGATTTTTTATACTACGTATTATTTTTTACATACATATTGACTACATAAAATCCCTACCAACAATAATTTTTGCGTCCACCCGTGCTTAATCATCAATATTCAGTTTTGAATATAATCACAGCTATAATGCAACTCCATTAAGTGCATTAGCAATGGGGCGCCCTAAGGCGCGCCCTATGTACCGCCACATCATCTTTTTTATCCTCCTACCCTTCCACCTGCAGTGGGACGTCCTATGGGACACCCTAAGGCGCGCCCTAAGGGGCACCCTATAGGTTTTACTATTGTTTAGTTAATTAATTTAAATGTTTTCAAATATATAATGCAAACTAATTAAAAAACACAACGATTAAATAAAAACCGGCGAAGACTGCATTGATTAACAAGAGTTACACGATTCAAGTTGGCTAATCTACGAAATTCCCAACTTCCGGCACAGCTCATCGATCTACCCTCGGAGGTATTCGGCTTTGGCGAGGTCCGTGCACTTCTCGAGGGCCTTGTGCGTCTGCAACAACGTTCGTGCCATCGAGGCTGTTGCCAACTCCACATATGCGGCCGTTGGGCTCGGGGTCGGGACTGGGATCGACGATGGGGTGGCGGCGGTCGAGGATGTTGTCGCCGTCGCCTTCCCCTTGTTCTTCGCAGGCTTGACGCCTATGGAACGCCGGGAGGACATCGGTGTGCCGGAACTCTCATCCTCCGCCTACGTCCGGTTGAGGTCCACCAGACGAGTTCCGCTTTCGCTGCTCGTGTAACCACCAGCTTCGATCGTCTTCGTCCTCTTTGTCGCACCGGTGTGCAGAATCCCGCCTTGGAATTTCTGCTTGTCCCTCAAGAGTGCCCAAAAGTTGAAATGCTTGAAGTCGCCGTACATGGACTGGTACGACAACAGCGCTCTATCACGCACATCGGTCAAGCTCTCGCCGCTTCCCTGCTCCCTCGAGCACTTCTCGTACTCCGCCTCGAACAGGTTGACTTGCTTCTTCACCTGATCCCAGTGAGGGGGCGACGAGTCGGTTTGGAGACGGATCCATGTCAGACAAACCGTACGAATCCATACTGAATTCGGGATCCTACTGCGTGTTGGCGTCGAACGACCGATATTCGTCTGATTATGTACCCGGCCAACGCGGATCACCACCAAACATCGGACTATTGAGACTTGAATCCATTTCGTAGTAAATGTGAGTTTCGAGAGTGGAATTGTGAAATGAAATGTTACAAATGAAGGTGGGGTAGATGGGTATTTAAACAAAATTTTCGAATTTAGCATTAAAAAAAATAAAAAACGCTTGCCATCGGGCGCGCCATCGTCCGCGTCGCCCACAATGGCCCGGACGATGGCGCACCCGATAGCCTATCGGGCGCGCTTCTACCGCTGACGAAGCATAGGGCGTGGGCTTAGGGCGTCGCATCGTCCGGGCACCCACAATGGTGCCCGATGGCGCGCCCGAGGACAATGGCACGCATCGTGCACGCCTTCGGGCGCCCCATTGTGGATGCGCTAACTGCAAATAACATTTGACCATCAGCATTCAATTTTGAGAAAATAAGTTGCCAGAAATTGAAGAATTAGTGAATTGGCAAACTCTTTCAAATCGACGACACTACGCAACTTAAATGCGAAAAATCTACTTGTATAGCAAATGGCGAAGCAGATCTCCTCCGACACCCTATTCCATTCCTACTCAATACCCACAACAAAATAAAATAATCCCATCATTATTTTATTTTGTTATGAGTGTTGATGTAGGAATAGAGTAGGAGTGTTGGAGCAGGAGATTCGCTCCGAGCAAATGGGTGCGTTAGGATGATATCTGTCTTAAAGTGACAAGTTGACAATAACGTAGCATGCAATCTGTGATACATAGGCAAACAACTCGGCATATGATTCCAAGCAATTTGTGATACGAAATCAGAGCATTATGGTGACACCATAATTAAAATGACAATCTTGGCAAACAATCTGCTATACATAGACAAGGCAACTCGGCATATGGTTCCAGATAATCTGCGATACGAAATTAGAGATAATCAAACAATCAGTGATACATAAGCAAGCTATATAATCTGGGATACGAAATTAGAGATAATCAAACAATCAGAGATACATAAGCAAGCAAGCCTGCCACGTGATAGGCTAAGATTGAATCGGCTCCTAAATCTAAGGGTCCTCATTAGTGGTATTTTGTAGGGCTAACAATTTTTGGCACGACACGATAACCCGACACGAATCCGCACGAAATTAATGGGTTTGAGTCAAAGCTTATTGTGTTCGTGTCCTTATCAGGTCGACACGTTAAGGACACGAAAAATTCGTTTCGTGTTCAGGTTACCCGTTAAGAGTCCCGGTTTACCATTTTTGGGTGTCCCACTTTAGAAGTCTCGGTTGGAATATTCCATAAATGGTATTAGGCCATACATTCCACTAACATTTTTCCAATCACATTTTACTATAAAACTAATATAAAAAAGTAGGACCCACATTCCACTATCTTTTTTCACCAACTTTCCTTTACATTTCTTAAAACTCGTACCAAACTCAAATGAGACTTCTAAAGTGGGACGGAGAGTATTAATTTTTAGTATTTTAAAAGTGATTTTTTTGTTGGATTTCTTTGCTATGAATCTATTGATGTTATTTTCATAAGATCACATTGTGCAAATCAGATTTTCAGTTTTTAACTAGACTCTTAAAGATCTGATTCACGGTTTTGTAACTTTTGTTAATCAATAGCAGTTGTTATCAGGTTCTTATCGTGTTATCAGGTCGTGTTCTTATAGTGTCGTGTCATGTACGTGTTGTTCTTGTGTCATGTTGACCCAGGGTGGTTCGTGTCATTAATGGGTTCGTGTCGGGTTCGTGTCGTGTTCGGGTTTGAGGGTAGCGGTTCGTGTTCGTGTTCGTGTTCAGGTTTGAGGTTTTCTTAACGGGTTGTGTTCGTGTTTGTCCTTATTGGATCGTATCGTTAACAGATTGACCCAATAACGACCCAACACGCACGATTTTCCACCCCTAGTATTTTGTCATTTTAAATATGTTTTTCATTTTAATATAATCCGTATAGCATATTCCCAAAGATAGCATATCCAAGACAAATTTATTCTTTGTATTTTCGAGACGATGAAAGTGGAGAAAATACGTTTAATTGAGTTGAAATTGAAATAATGTTGATAGCGTCTCGAACCGAAATTTCTTGTTTTGAAAATATACCAAAATCTGGTTAAGTTTCACAATTTAAATGAATAGTAATAGTTAATAATAATAATTAGGTGGGAAATTATACCGAAATACCGAAATACTGGACTTATCTTACCGGAAAAATACCGAAAATACCGATTTTTCGGTATACCGCAGTTTCCGGTACGGTATGATACCGTACCGCAGTGTTTCGGTACGGTAACGGTATCAATTTTTCTATACCGCGGTATACCGAATCTTCGGTATATGTATACCGATAGATTATTATATATATATATATATTACATTTATATATATATTATATTAAAAAAATTTTAAAAATAGAATTCTCTAAAATTTAAAAAAATTTAAATTTAATATTTTGGATATATATTATATTAAATTTTAAAAAATGTATATTACATTTATATATATATATTATATTAAATAAAATTTTAAAAAATTTAAATGTAATATATATTACATTTATATATATACAATAGGTTTTTTTCGGTATATCGTTACCATACCGCATACCGTTATTACGGTATGGTAACGATATCAAAAATTATACCGGAAATTCGGTACGGTATCGGTATAGAATTTTGACATACCGTAATTTCCGGTACGGTATGCGGTATGACACGGTCGGTATGGTATACCTTACCGACCCACCCCTATTAATAATCACAGTTTAATATGTAACATGAAAAGTTCAAAAATGAAATGAAAAAACTACTCCCCCGTCCCATTTTAGGAGTCCTGATTTACTATTTTTGGGTGTCACACTTTAAAAATTCCGATTGATATATTTCATAAATGTTATTAGGCCCACATTCCACTAACATTTTTTCTACCAACATTTTATTATATAACTAATATAAAAAATTGACCTAATTCCACTATCTTTTCTCACCAACTTTGATTTATATTTTTTAAAATTCGTGTCAACTAATACTCCTAAAGTGTGATGGAATGTGTAAAAATTAAGTCAATGGACGTGTCAAAGGGACAGAAGCCTCCATTATTGTGATTATCATCATCACCATTTTTGTTGAGCCCTCTTTCCTCGCCATTTCTTACAATCCCCCCTTCTTACCTTTTCTCTTTGGCTGGAGAGGAAGAGAAACGGAGAAGAATCATCATCAGATGGGATCGAGCATCAGCCGAACGAGCTCGACCTCCCATTCTCGGCCCGGCCCCCTCCAAGCCCTTCGCCCCACCATGAGGCGCTCTATCTCCTCCGTCCTTATCTGCGGCGCCTCTTCCTCCTCCTCCTCCACCCAGGTATCAACTGTCTATTGTTCTATAGGACGCTTATTAAATTTGGAGTTGCATTTTTTCCAAGGCATGTTTTCATCAATTTCCCCCATTTCCGAAAAGTATTAGGTTATGTTAAGCTTTTATTTGGGAAAACCCCCCTTTATTGAGGGTTCTGATTCGGCAATGTTGACATGGATCATTTAGTTTTCCTTTTATTTTGTACCTGAGTCAGAAAAAGGGCTGTGAATTTTAGATTCGTGAAATGGTAATCTCAGGGTTTATTCTTTCATATGCGACCCGGGAATGCATATAGCTCATCTCTTCACTTAAATGTTTTTTTATAAGTGTGTTGACAGGAGTAGGTAAATTAGGTGTTAATTCCATGGCTTGCCATTTTTTTTTCTGTAGATGGAAGATTATCCAGCTGAATTACTGGTAAATTCTGCTGAACATGGTCGTAGAAAAAAGTTGAAATTCCCAATAAGAAATTCTGATTTGTCAGAGGGAAGTGGAGATGATGACCTGATCAGTATCAAAAGTGGAAGAGTGGTCTCACCTGGAAGATTTTTGAGTGCAAGCCATGATGATCCTACTGATAGATCGAAATGGGTGTCTAAAAGTAAGGATTTGGTTCCTTCTTGTCAATCCATTGACAGCAAAACATGTGATGGAACTGCTAGTTGTTCCTATGGAGGTCAACCATCTCCCATTTTTGTATCTGGAAATGAAATGTCTAGTATTGATAATATGAATGGCATAAATTGCAACATGAAAGGTGACACATCTCGAATTGGTCAAGGATTCAATAACTCAAGCGGTGTATATTGTGATGCTCTTCAAGAATCTTTTTTGGATGAAGTTTCAGTTGAAAATAATGTCTCTTCGGAAATCAATTACTCTAGTTCGGACTTTGGATCTTCTTTGGTTTCTGATTCATCTTTGGATTTCCATTTATTGAGAGACAATATTCATCAGGAGGCAACACCTCAAGATTTGGAAAAGGAACAGATTAGACAAGATGAGAATCTACTTCATGTCGACATAGTGAGTACATCAGATACCTCGCCTGTTAATTCTGCTGAAATAAGCAGCCGTGAGACCAGAAGGAGTAGAAGATTATTTTGGGATGCATTTTCAAGACGCAGTTCTAGGAGGCATGCATATTCCAGAACATTTTTGTTTTCATCTTCTGGTTCTGATCATATGAGATCTCCAGACAGACAGCTCCTCGATTTTAGTGGTGGCTTTATTGATGATGAGTTTGTAGGAGATTTAGCTTCTCGTGGAAGTAGATCTCCAGGCGCTAATGATCATTATTTGAACCCCAGACTAGAGGTACAACTCTTTCTGAAATTTGCATTTCGATTTTCTGGGGATATTTGAAAATGTATGAAGCGGTAGGTGGTTTTTTCTTCTTTTATCTAGTTATCTTGTTGATTACATTATTTTTGTTTCCAATTATTAGCATTCTTTAGGGATCAATGTGCCGATTTAGCTCGTGCGGTGCCTCTGATAATATCAAAATGACATTTGGTTCTGTATTTGAGTGGGCTAGTAATGCTAGTTATAATTTGATTGTTCTGTACAGCTCTGGGATAGACATGGTGGTACTCTTGATTCAACATATTATCAACCCCCAGCTTGTCCTCGGGGAGTACATGCTAATGGGTCATGCTTGTGCCAAACTAGTTCATTAGCTGAAGAATCTGGTCCACGTACTGGCATTTCTCGGATAGTTATGCTGGCAGAAGCATTGTTCGAGGTAATCTTCTTCGTTCTAGTTCTTGTAATCTTCAAACTTGTAATGCATGCTCTTATGGTGCATAAATATTAGTACATGTATCAGCAGAGTTGAGCATACATTAGAAATTTAGTTACTGGCATTAAGGGATAACTATTTGATGATTCTTGTTATTTATGTAAGAATTTTGTAGACAAGAACAAACTACACCTGGGACATGTTAATTTTTTAACTTTGGTTTTCCAAATCAAGAACATTCTGGATTAATTTTTAATTTTTATATCAACTGTAACCTTGCCTTGATAAATTGCAAATGTGGGGAAATAAATTTTATGGGCCAATATTTGATGTGTGCTTTTAGGAGAATTCATTTATTAACTTTCACCTCCTTATGAGATCCAGGGTAATGGATAATGAACCATCGGAACAAGGGAGTTGTTGATTGTGACAGTGACAGTGATGCAGTAGGAAGCCATGAAATAGACCACTTCATATCGCAAATCAATTGAACTACCACATTCTCTGAACCTTGGCCTCTAATTGAAATCAGGCTTTATGGATCTGAGAATTAACTGATCCAGTTGATTAAGCATATGGTGTATATTTACCAATTTTTCTATACTATTATTTTTACAAACATGCGGAGTAAAAAATTAAGTTTGAGATGTTACAAAAATTTAGTTCACATCATTCTGATTTATCATATTTATTGACATAATGGTTACATTGTCTAACAGGTACTTGATCAAATTCATCAACAGCCACTGTCACTTTCCTTGCCAGTGGCCTCACTTCCTGCTCCAGAATCAGTTGTTGATTCTTTTCTGGTGAAGACACATGGGAAGTCAGAAAAATTGGAATCCGCAGATGATATATCACAGTATGTTTTCTCCAACCTTTTGCAATGTTCTTGTAATGTAGAAAGGGGAAAATTTCCTGTACTGGGTGTTGTGTTTGTTTCTTCTTTTTTTTATCAAAGGAAAATTAATAATATGTGATGCAAAAGCTAAAAGAATGAAATACGTAGCCTTTCATGTTCTATTTTAACTCATGATGGAAAGATATTTTGTAGAAATATGTCTTAGCACTCTTAACTGCAACTACATAATTCTCTATACTAGTCTCCAATATAGTAGTGTACAACTAAAGGGCATTGATTATATATCTATAGTTGAGCCTGCACCTTTTAAAGTTTAATAGATACTTCTGCTGTCTTAAAGTGTGATAGATTTCAGAATGCAGGGACCATAACTAATCCGGTCAAAAATCATGTGAAGAATTAGAGCATAGCCTTATTTGTAGAGTGTTCAGATAGTTTGTTCTAGGCCAGCACGGCAAATGAATATTTTAATTGACAGGAGCTTTGCTTCTGATTGTTCCTGCATATGATGAAATTGCAATGCAGGTGTTATATATGCTTGGCTGAGTATGAGGAAGGAGACAAAATACGAGTTCTTCCATGCCATCATGAGTATCATGTGTCCTGTGTGGACAAATGGCTTAAAGAAATACACGGGTATGTAATAATTAGAGTGTGGACATAGGCGTCTGTTTTTTCGCTGTCGTTTCCTGTTATGTACGTGTCTCGGCGTATTTGAACTGTAATGCCTGATTCCTCTCTGGTGCACCAGTGTGTGCCCACTCTGCAGGGGAGATGTTAGCCTGGGTTCCACAGAGGGCTAAGATTCATTTGAGGTGGTTAGTTTTGTACATATTTGTTTGATAAGATGGGTCTTGACTCTAGAAGACCGTCTACTTTGATGAAACACTTTTCCATTTATACTCTGGGATCATTGCTGATTCCAATAGCAAAATCTTGGTTGATAGTGAAGTTAGTTAATGAGTAGTGTAAATCAGAGCAAGGAAAGACTGACAGCATTGCCAAAACTTGTATCATGGTAATTGAAGCATAGTATTTGCTCAAGTCGTGTTCTTAACATGCTTAGATTAGGAGACGGCAATCAATCAAAATATGAGAAGAGCATCCATCCTCTGCTAATACTTCTGCTCATTCTTTTGTCTTACACTGGGAATCTGTATGGTTTAAGGCCATTTCACAGTAGCCGAAGAATGAAACCAGATACCCTCAGCGACGCCCTCTTCACCTTACCCCGACCCTACTCTTCCTCTCACCCACCACCACAAGCAAGTGATGGTGGGCTCTCCTCTTATTCTCCGATGGTACAAAACCTAAAACAGAAGCAGCTCCTTTTATTCATTTCACTCTCAGACAATTGTCATCCTTGAGATTTATTTCGGACCATTCGTCATTTGAAATAGCAAGGCTAAAATCAAGCAATAAGCAATCAAATCATGTTAAATCAAATCCATAAAAATGTGTAAAATCCATGCGGATCAACATTTCGAAACATTTGACGTTTTCCGGCAAAACTGCATAAAGAAATAAAGGTAAGACACTCCCTCCGTCTTGCTCTGCTTGATAGTACATTTTATGTTCTAACACATGAATTTAAGGTTAAAAAATAAAGTAAAAATATTGGTATTTTTATTTTAATAAAGAATATGCTTCAAGCTGCGTGGGATATTACAAAAGAGAAATGGTAAAAGTAAAATGGGGTGGAGGGAATGCAATTTAAAAAAGAGTGATGATAAATGGCCATAATGTGGCCGGCCATAAAGAGTTAATTTAGTCCATTTACATGTATAAAAAAAATTAGAATTACCGATATAAACTTATATGTGTGTGAATGGACTTGTGAGTTGATACTTATCTTTGAATTCCATTACGTAAAACACATTAATATCACGAATTACTGTATACGTTGAGCAACAATCAAGAAATGACAGTAGTAATAAGTTGAACAAAAACTACAAAAGAGCAACACTAACATGTTGAGCAACATATAATGAAGATGATATAAAAGTAAAATCAAGTAGTATTAAACCAAAAATTTGAAAGAAAATCAATTTTGTTTGTTATTTAATTAATTTATGACTGGCCATAATGTGGCCGCATAGCATTATTCTTTAAAAAAATGTACATTATTTTATAAGGCATTTAAACCTAGCAAAATAGGCACCATTTTCTAGAACAGGGAGTTTGTATTAAATCGATTGGTCCAATAACACTTAAATATCTATTAGTAGGCCGTAACATCAATAAATTTAGTTGACTACTGTAAAATAAAAAGTCTCATATCGGCAATGTAACTTTTTTTTAGTAGTATACGTTTTTTACATTTAATATGAGAACTGAGAAGCATTCATTTCCGTGGAAGTGGCCATAAAAATTACACCATGTCTTTCTTCGAAATGACAATCTTCCGATTTAATTTCGTAAATAAATTTAATTTGACAATAGCAATATTACATTATACTTATTGATTTACAATAATATATGGAATTTTGTGGTTCACCGACCGCATTTAGAGGTGTATAGTTGAGTTCTTAAATCGAGAGAAATGATGAACGTTCTATTGTGTAGACAACCAATTCATATGCATTTAATGCTTCTTATCATCCAATACGAGGATAACACATGTCCAATGTTGATGCATACATATCATTTAATTTATCTGTATTTATTATTTAATTATGTGCAGAAGATAGCCCCATTATTTATTGCATAGTATATAGTAGTATTACATTATGCTGCGGAAAGATGATCCCAATTTAATGCAACAATCGTCTATCATATACAAAAAAAATGGATGCATTTTGTGTGAGCGCAGAAAATCTAATGTACATAAATATAGATAATGAGTACGAGTCAGCACGACATATAATGAATGACCAAGAATTTTGGTACTTTCACTTTGTATGTTAGAATAAGAAACTGAAAATTATGAAATCAATTGTGTTTAATATAAATCATATACTCCATTTTTTCGTAGTTTTAATATAAACACTGAGTTGCCTTTAAAATTTGTAAGTAAACATAATATTATTAGGTTATTCTACTCTGGACGAGGACGAACCCCTATTAATCTTTATCGTCTTATATATATATATATCATTGTTAAATTTATGATGCTTTTTGCTAAAATTTATGATCAATTTATATTTGTAAATTTTTATACTAGTAAAATTTAAGAATACGAGATCTAGTATTTAATTTGCTTATATTTATTACACTATCTGACTTTAATATGTCAGTATGAAAAGTTTGTGGCGCCTACAATAATTAATGGAATTTGCATATAAATAATGCATACAACACATTTTCGCTTACAAAATCTCAGTTTCTACACAAAAAAACAAAAATGGCATCATAATTAATTTATAATTCCACACACACAACACTCACTCGTATATATTGCTGTCTAGCTAATTTACCTATGTCAATTGCAAGACAATCATAGATAGATCTACTCCCATAAAATTCATGAGGCTTAGTTGTGAATTGGAGGTTTTCTTCTTGCCTGAGAATAATCCATTCCGGCTATGTCTAGTATTCCCGGATATGTCTCGTGCCCGGCCGCCGCCCTTTGCTCAGCTGTGGATGATGATTTGACCTCTGTGGCTGACTTTTTTTTGTTCATTGTGTTTTCACTCTGTACATTACATGAACCACCAAAAATCATGGAAGGAAAATATAAGATAAGGAAAAGCACATATATTTCATGTGTTCTTAGACAGTGGCGGACGCTTAAATAAATTATGGTAGGGGGTGAAAGAAATTTATAGTTAATACTATTTCCGTAAAAGTAACAACTATTTCCATTTTAACTAACCTTAGCGTCGTTAGCGATGGTTGCAACCGGAGATGTGATTAGTAGTTTTCTGATCACACCCATACCTTCACAGTGTATAACAACATAAAAATATTACTATAAAAATTTACGAGCATGAAACGAGACTTGAGTTATAAGATGCCTAAATTAATGAGATAGCGCCCGCAGGGGCGTAGCGCAGTTGGCAACGGAGGGGCAGATCTTGCTGCAACTAGATTAATGAGATAGCATACCTTGAGCCTGATGAATGATGAGAAGTGAAAGAAGAAGCAGAGATATGGCAGACTTCATTGCTTGTTTAGGACAAAACAAAAGTTATATAGGACGGTGATCGGATTTAGAACTGTCTTAAATGAATTAAGATTTGGAATGTGGAAGAACAATGCAATCTTACACCTTCAACAAGCCTACCTATATAGTAGACAACAAGCCCTTTTAATTTGTTTTTATACACAAACATATTACACCACTAAAATAAAAATTGTGTGAGACCAGGTCCCATTCTAGTTCCTGAATTATATGACATGGCTTTAATGCTATTTGGACATATATATTGCTAGATTTAATGTTTAATTGATTGGTCATACTTTGAAAAGTGACAAATAGATTAGTGAGTTGGGAATTATATTCCAGATAAGGTATGGTTAACGACTTAATGCAGCTTCAAAGTCGTTTTCCTATGGGGACAAAACTTAGATTGAAGGCTCCATTCTCTTTCAATTTGCAACAAAAATCCCACACAAGAATGCTTGTTGGAAAATGAAAAGATGGTGCCAGCAATAATGATATGAAATTCACCTCAATCTCACAAGAGATCTTGTCTATTACCAACCGGATATTGTTAGTCATGGTTCTGGCTCTTGCAATTGGAGTCGAGACTTCCTATAGTTTAGAGCTACTCCAATCATTTACACTAAATTCAAATTTAAAAGAATATTCTCTATATTATTTCTTTTTACTAACAAAATTTTTAAAAGTTTTTTGTTTTAGTTTATTGTAAACCTAAAAATAGGTAATATATATTTTTTTACTGAAAAACCAAAAAATGGAATTGATTTTTTAATACTATTGGAGCTAATTATCTATCCCATTTTAGGTTGAAGTGTAACATGAAGATGGCCTAATACAAAAAAAGGCGTGTAAACGTAGGAGAGAGTTTGATGGGTGGAGACATAACAAAAAAAATTTACAGTGGTTTGAAATATTAGTACAAGTAGAGTAAGGTGGTGTTCGGTTTCTAAGATAAAATAATACCAAGATATAATCTAGGATTGAGTTGTGAAATTATTTTAGGAATAGAGGTTAGCTATGACTAATTATCCCATGATTACCCTTCTAGGATTGAGTTGTTGGATTGAATCTCATTAACCAAACACACTACATATTTAATCTCGGGATACAATCTTACAGACCGAATACACCCTAAGTGGATCCGATCCGACAAAAGGAAACATCAATTAAAGCTATAATTGGCATCTGCCATCACTGTATCTGAGGAGCAGGGGCACAGGCAAAATTTACTGTCTGTTCACCGTAACTAGCAAACAGGATGGGTAGTACCCCACATAAAATTGATGTGTAGCATTACTACTCCTTAGCAATTTAGAAAACAATGTCAAGTAAAAAAAGTAAATTTATAGCATAAATGCTGCTGACTTATGAAATAGATATATAGTAAGTACTACATGCTCATGATTCATGAATTTCAGTTTCACTTTGTTCGGGTAGTTTTAACTGAACTGAAATTTTGGACGTGTTAGGAAATTTATTACTCTACTAGTAATAGCCTATTAGTTTTGGTCGTTATATTTTAAATAATTTTTGCTAGCTGTGCATTTTTTTTTTGGTGTTTTAAAATTTGAGACATTTATATATTCCCACATGAGAAAAGATAAATTTAGTTTATATATACATAGAACTACGCACACTAGTCTAACAACCCTTCTTAATACTTATTAACTTACTCCTATATAACTCAATGTTGGAGTACATTAAATTCGTAAATGGATGGTTCAGATTCACTCCAGATTTTTATCAATTTTTATACAATTTGTGTTATTGAGGGATAATTTTGTGGAAATATGGAAAAATATAATCCTTGTACCATGTATATAACAATCTACCTAATCATATCTCGCCTAAAAGTTATTTAAAATTTTAAATTTCACATAACTTTTTCAATTAAAATTATTTTTCATAAAAAATATACCACTAAATTAAAGATGATTTTACTAGGATTCTAGCGATATATAATGTGTGGTGAAAAAGTCATCAAAAATGAAAGTTAGATTAATTTTGTAGAATGGGCAAAAAGGGAAAAAAAATGACTACTTTTATGGGGCGGAATCAGTATTAGTTTTCATATACTCTTATCAATTTATGCATGAGAGATACATTTAATAATTAGGTGTTACTTCTGAATCAGTATTAGTTTTCATATACTCTTATCAATTTATGCATGAGAGATACATTTAATAATTAGGTGTTACTTCTTAGGATATTTTGAAGATTCTCGTTCTCAGGGGTCTCATAAGATGGTTTCATAAGATGATTATAGAAATGTGAATTGTTTTTTGACATGAGATTTTATGTATTGTGTGAGAGTTAAGTGGTTAGAGAATAAAATTTAATATAAAATAAAATAGAGATATTGTTGTTTCCATTTAAAGAAACGTGTCACTTTAAGGGAGAGAAACCAACAAAGAAAATCCACTCACACAACACGTAGTTTTTCATTACATTCTTCACGCAATATACAGTAAAATCATGTCTCCGTTTTAAGCGTTTTCTTCTATATATGTATGGTGTCATAATGGTATATAATTGCAATTCGCAATGTAAAATATAGGAAATTACCGATATTATAACTGTAAGATGGAATCCACGAGCTCAACAGAATTGCAAGAGAGAATATATGAGCACAACTGCATGTATCAAGAAAGAGCCGTTGCTGATCATAGCCGTTGGAAGCTCTTTACTTTTTCTAGTTTAGTTTGTTGTAACTTCTAGTGTAGCTCAATAGTTTGTTGAGAGCAGTTGTGGTATATTCACTCAGCTACATATATACTACTTCTTCATGAAGTTAGTAACAGATTCGAGTGTATCAAGTTCCAAAATTTGAATAAGAGTTTTTCATTGTTTTCTCAAGTTTGAGTGTTACTCCATACATTTCACAATTCAAGTTCCTCGTTCATTCTTGCAATCTTAGTTTGTTCTTGCTGATATCTCTTGATTCTATAACAAGTGACGCCGTCTGTGGGAAAAGAAGAACAAAGCTTGGGCGATTGCAATTGTTTTCTGGTTGTTCTGAGGTTATTTCTGCTGCTGCACATCATCTGCTTGAAGAATGGCTACATCAAGACTAGAGGCTGAAAAATTCACTGGTTCCAACGACTTTGAACTTTGGCGAATGAAGATTCGTGCAATGCTGATCCAGCATGGGTTGTCTGCTGCTCTTGAAAAGAAAAAGGAAGGTGAAGAAGGGGAGGCCGAATTGGATGAGAAGGCTGCAGCTAAGTTGGCAGAAATTCAAGCAAAGGCTCACAGTGTTGTGATCCTGTGTTTAGGCGATAAAGTCCTTCGAGAAGTGGCTAAAGAGACCACTGCAGCAGGCGTTATAGCCAAATTGGAGAGTCTTTATTTGACTCGATCTCTGGCTAATAGGTTGTGCATGAAGCAGAGGTTATACGCCTATAGATTCTAGGAAGAAAAAGGCATTTGTGAACAGATGGAGGAGTTTTGAAAGATGATTGATGATCTTGAAACCATAGATGTTACTATAGGAGATGAAGACCAAGCCATCTTGCTGCTCAACGCTTTACCAAAGAGTTTTGATCATCTTCGTGATGCTATGGTGTATGAGAGGGAGAAAACCATCACCTTATCTGAAGTAAAGGCCGCATTGAGAGCAAAGGAATTGCAGAAAGGTGCTTCAAGATCTCAAGAAAGTGCAGCCGAAAGCTTTCACATCAAGAAGTTCAAGAAGACTAATCCCAAGAAGAAATTTGAGATTGCTAAGGTCTCGAGCTCTGAAGTAAAGGAGACAAGATCATGTCACTGGTGTAAGAAACCAAGACACCTAAAAAAGGATTGCTTTGCTTGGAAAAAGAAGCAGGCATTTGAGGGGAAAAACAGAACAATGCAGATTGTGTTGAAGGAGTAGAGCTTCCAGAAATCATGAATGTAATGGATGGTGGAGTAAGTGGATCTTGGATAATGGATTCGGGGTGTAGCTTTCATATGTGCCCACATGAACATTGGTTCCAAGAGTTGAGTCCTGCTACTGGAACTGTGCTCTTAGGGAACAACCAAATTGAAATAGCAGGTTTGTGCAGGTGTCGTTTCAAGCAAAGGGTGTATCCTACTGATCAGTATGGAAGTCCCTGCTAAACCTGAACCTGGTATCAATAATTCATCAACCCTCTTCTACTGGGTAGTATAGTGAAGGTAGGGGTCGAATCCCACAGAGATGAATGCATTTTGGGAATTGTGGTGATATTCTGGAAAGGTTTGGTTAGCTACCACGCTTTGGGTTGAGACTTATCTAGGCTGGAATTTAAGGTGGTACTCTACTGACTAGGAGGTGGGAAAGGTGTTGGACAGGCGGCTGTGTACGTGTGAGTGGGAAACATGATGTTTGGCTAATAAATGTAGAAGGTACGAGTTTACTATAAAAGGCTAAACGGAATATCAGAGGAAAAAAGGTAGTTAGGCGACTAGACCCGCAGATCTGAAAAGTAAGGACAAAAGTAAAAAGTTGTTAAAAAGTAAAAGTGGTCCCAAACTTGGATGGAGATGTTGTCTTCTTCAACATAAATCAAATCAGATCGGCAAAACCAGATTCATCACCATAAAAACATAGATTAACAACTTCAAGAACACAGATCTACGATTAAAACTTCAAATCAAAAGATCGAACACTGAAACTGCAACTAAGCTTACTGGTCAACACGTAGGGTGGCAGAAATCACGTAAACTGGGTTTTCACACTTAACTAATTCAGATCTAAAATCTAACAACTATCTAGACTTGCAAACTCAGAGATATAAACTACAGAAGTTAAAACATGCGAATCCACCCTGGAAATTACAGTAACAGCTAGATCTAAGCTATCTAGGCAGAAAGAAGCGAAAGCAAATATGAACCGATGCTGGAAAACAACTTCATATTCAATAAAACGTTTGGATCACAACTAAGACTTCAAAGTAAGCAAAATACTAGAAATGCGAAAGATCCAACGTAGAGAAAACAAACAAGATTAACTAGAAAGCAAATAAAGATTGTTTTTGCCACTCCGGGCGATGGAACTGCTAACTACGATCGTGCTGACTGGAAAGAGAACGTCTGGAACTCCGGCAAACTGATGATCTTTAAGTGACCATGGCTGTGGCGAGGAACGAGAATTACGAAGGATAATGCTGAAGGAAGGATTTACCGAAGAGAGATTGCTAACTAAGCGTAGGAGTTAACTAACTAATTGATGATTTTTTTTCTCTCCAAGTGGCTTCCTTTTATAGGGAGGCCCCCCTTGATTTTTAGGGTAGACTTCGAATATGAAATGACTCTTTTTCCCCCTTGCTTGCGGCTGATCTTCCCAGCTATCCTTCACCTCCATCTCGAGCCTTTATGGCATGCATACTGGTCAGGATAACATCATCCTGACGCCCTTTCCACCTGAAGTATCCAAAGCTTTGCCTACTGGCTAGAACACTCAACATGCACACTTAAGCAACTGTTTTTTGCAGATATAATCCAATTATGCACATCATACTGACCAGTAACCAAGGCCTAGAATACGGCTTATCAAACTGCTCACACTTACCACATGCTTGTCCTCAAGCGTGAAGAACAAACAAAAAGAAGTAAGTCGAATTCTAGCCTGGTTACTCACCTGACCGACTCTATCCTACCCTAGACTCTAACTATGACGCATAAAAAACACATAACAAAGACAAACACATAAAAGAAAACTAAAACACTTAGACACATTAACACAATAATTGGGCTATATTTTCAACCATCCCTCCCCTCGGGATCAGGTGCAATCCGGCCTTAGACCACCTTGAACTTCCGCCGCCCCCCTTTTTTCTCCCAGTCAGTATATCCGCTCGTCAATATTGCCCAAACTTTTGGCCAAACACTAGGTTCACTCAGTCACTCATACCTCTCCGGGAATATTAGGACTGTTCTCTCATAGTGCTCAACCACAATTGCTTCGGACTTAGATTTCACGTGCAGCTACTGAAGGGCTTAAAGGCTTGCAACGGGGCTATTGGTTTATAGTGTTTGGGTTGGTTGTTCCTAAGGCTCTAAGGTTCAAAAACTTCTATTTTATTTGATGTGGGGGAACTGTGTGCATTTGGGCTCTTGGTTGTTGCTTCTCTTGGCTGGCGCTTCTGACTTTGATCTCCAACTGGTCAGTAGCTTCTTGTGGCTTCACCACCCTTTTTCCTTCTTTTTCTTTTTTTGTGGTCAAGTTTTTCTGACCATTTTTCTGCATATTCTTCTTTTTCTTTTTCCCTTGTGGGTTTGCCACCCTTATTCCTTCTTTTTTTTGGACCTGGGATGACTCCCTGGTCGATTTTCTTCCTTGAGCCTTCAATCACTCTTGCCCAGTTTGATTCTGCTTTCTTGTACACCTTTCTGGCCAGTGAGCTTTACTCGTCTTATGCCTTGCACGCACACAGTTCCAGGGGCTAAGGGTTATATATGGGTATATGTTTGGCTAGAAAGTGGGGTTCTAAGAGTTGGAATATTTTTTTTGGAAGGGGGGGGGGGGGTTTCCTACTGCCTTCAGTGTTGCTACACGCAGTCACTTCACCCTAGGCACCTTGTGGCAGCCACTCTTTTCTTTTCTGAATTAGTGGAAAGTGGTTCCACTTTAGGCTTTTAGCTCGCATTTAAAGAGGGCTTTTGTGTTTTGGCTCTAAGTGTGGGCTTTTCTCTCATACTCGCATCATCCATACTGACTAGGAGATACTAAGGGGGGTGGTTTCCATTTTCCAGCATGTCTTAACTCCCTCAATTCCCCTCACCGTCAGCTCAAGACAGTTGAGTTTTAAGCTCAATCAAATAAAAACTAGACCTAGACACTACGCAAATACTTAAACACATATAACACATATGTACAAATGTCATACTGGCCAATGCATTCCCCCCTCCCACTTCACAATGTCTGTCCTCAGATGGGGCTGTGAAGTGGAAAAAGGTAATGGCCAGTATGGTTGACGCACAGAAATACCAAAACTCAACAAAATATACTTATACTATATAATAGGCTAAGTGGGAGAGTTTAAAAATCTAAACAGAAACCAACAAAACGAAACATGTATATACAACAAACTCCTCACACTTAGACTATATAATAGGCTAAGTGTGAGTTGACATGCATACGAAAAAGAAAACAGAAAACACAAACACATGCGCCAAAAATAGCAAACCCTTTACTTCTCACACTTAGACTATTGCGTAGGCTAAGTGTCATGAAAGGGGTTTGCGCACGTACTACACAGATTATACTACCTAAAAAAAACAAAACACAATTAAAATACGAAAAACTAAAAACTGAAAAAAAAAGAAAACTAACTGGTCAGGTGGGGTGGTGGTCACTTGTTCCTCCTGCTCCTTCGCGGGGTAGGTTGTGGTACAGGTGGTTTTTCCGGTTGCTCTTCCTCATTCTCGGACTGCTTGTTCCCAGATTCTGCCGACTATTCGGCGTCTCCTTCCTCTTGTCCCGCCTCTTCTTTCTGCTCTTCTTTCGATTATCTTCCGCCAGCTCTTCCACTGCCTTCTCTAGCCTTTCCTGTCTCAGTTCCTGATCTTGTGTTCCTGGATGTGCTGCAGATCTCCCAGTCGGTATAGCTTCTTCTCCCATTGCGTAGAAACGTGGTACGCCCTGCCTCATGTAAACGATGTTCGTTCGGACGAACAAAGGTGTATCAAAGAGACCAGGAGGATCCACCATGATCTGGTCGGATAAGTCTTCGGCCTCTGTGATGATGATGTTGTTTCTGACGAACACTCCGAAGATATGGCAGAGAGTGAGGTTTCTCGCTGAGTGGGTGGCAATTAGATGGCATTGGTAGGCGGTCTAAAAACCCAGATGTAACTTCCTTCCGTGCTTGGCGCACCAGAGAAGGTATAACTCCGTCATCGATGTCCTAACAGTGGAATTCGACTGTCCCAACAAATTGAAGTCCAAGTGAAGCTGGACTAGGCGTAGGATTGAGTTATTGAAATGGATTGAGCGAGAGAGAGTGGATGCAAATTCTCCAGAGGCTGGGTGAGTTAACTCCTCCCATGCCGCCTGGGCTCAATTTCCACATGTCTGTGGGGAATTCCCCGCTCCCTACTTCTCCACTCAGGCCCTATGGTCTCCTCCAAACTGCACATTCCCAGACGCACGGTCCACTCAATCAGATTCATCCGTATCTCTCCGCCAAACAGCCTAAAACTGATACATTCCTCATCTAGATCAGTGGTGACCTTAAACCTAAAGGTCGTGAAAAACTCCTTCGCTAATCTAACCGGGACACTCGGATCTCCATTCTTCAACAACCATTCGAATTCTAACGCGTGCAAATAAGAGAGAAACTGCTCGCGGGCACCCAACTCATCTAAAGAAGGAATATGAAGTAT
Organism: Salvia splendens; assembly: GCF_004379255.2. NCBI lineage: Eukaryota > Viridiplantae > Streptophyta > Magnoliopsida > Lamiales > Lamiaceae > Salvia > Salvia splendens. The sequence continues at coordinate 15,822,814 of NC_056036.1, read as the reverse complement.
CTTTCCGCTCTTCACTTGCTTACTCCCTTCATCCTTGCTATCGAAAACTTTTTGTAGCTCATTCGAGTCGAAAAGCTTCATCTCCTCCACCAGATCATCAGTAAGGTCCACTGTCCAGCGCCGGTACCTCAGTCTCTCTACCGGGGGATGTACTAGCTCCCGGTGATCGTGCGGAAGCTGTTGCTCACTGTACTCCTCGTTCTCTAGGGAATTATCGTTGTCCGATTCTGACTCTTCACTGACATCGTATTCGCTATCACTCTGTTCCCTCCGGTATTCCTAGGCTCGCTGAACTGACTCAGTAATGACTATGCCAGTGTTCACTGTACGTGGCTTTTTGTTGCTGGGCTTCTTCTTCATAGTGGCCTTCCCCTTCCGTTTTCTCTCTTCACGGTATCTAGCTCCTTCTCCATCTTCCTCTTCTTTCTCTTCTTCGGGTTCCTTCTCAGCTTGTGTTGAAAATTTGTCCTGGGCAGTAGGACTGGTCCCCTTGTGGCCTACTGACCTGGATGCGAGGTCCAGACCCTCAGCCATCCCGTCAGCCTCTTCACCTTGGCCACTCAGTGTTGGAGAGACCGCTTCGGTTTCCATTGCGGTATCCTCTAGGTCAGTAACAGGTAAAGACTCCTCCCCAGGTTTTGTGGGAGTGGTCCTCTCCTCTTCACTCAAGATCTCCACGGGATCTGCCTCTGTGTTCGGCTTCGCTTTACTAGCTGCCCACCTTCCTAAGCATCGTTGAGATACCCTTTGCGGCTTTGGCTGTTCTGCCCTAGGGTCGCCCTTCAACACCAACTTCCTCTTGACTGCCTTTAGTTTAGTCACCGGAGGTGCTACTGGTTTTGGTACCTCCGCTCTTGCCTCTGTTTCTTCTGCTTCCACATGCACATCACTCTTCCCCGCCTCTGTCTGGAGGTTCACTGACTCTGGCTCTTTCTCTCCTTCCCTAGCTTGGCTTTCCACCACCTCGTCTACTGGCCCTTCGGCTTGGCCCTCCGAGCGGTTTCTTTCTTCGGCTTCTTCATTCTCTCCTACTGCCGGTGATGCGAGGTCTAGCCCCTCAGCCACCACGGCAGTGTCATCTTCCATTCGATTGACATCATCTAAAATAGCCTGAAATTCCTCATCAGTCATTAGGCCCTGCTTCTTGGCTGATTCGTTCAGATCTATCTCCTCCCTCGCCACTTTTCGGGGAACGACTCCCGCCGTCAGCGTTTTCTCTGACTCAACTGCTCCCTGTAGGCTCCCCTGTTCCTGACCTTTCCTTGCTTCACGTTCTTCCGAGTCAGAATCGTAATGAGCTGAAATGGGGTCAATCTCCATTGAATCACTGTGTTGTGGAGTTTCTGAGGATTCCGAGGACTTAGGTGGTGGGGTAGTCGATGGAGCTTCTCTTTCTGGTGGAATTCCGGAGGAAGTCGCAATGGGGGTGGGGAGTGTTGCTGTAGATGGCACAATCGGTTCCGAAGGATTTTCTCCGATTACTCTCTCTTGTCCCCCGATTTGACCCAAACCGACCAGCGCCGCCGACCAATCCCTATTGGGGTCCTGCTGTCGAAGAAACGCCGCCATTGCTTCCAAGGAGACCATTGTTGGCGCTTGAGGAGCCGGCTCCGATGGTTGCGGTTGCGGTTGTGGGCTCGGCGGCCGTTCTTCCCGCGGCGGTGGTGATTCTGGTTTTTCTTCCCTGCGGTTTGAAGGGGGTTTGATTTTTGTTGCGAATGCTTTCCTTCCCATGGCTTAGATCTGTGAAATTCTGGGTATGAAGTGGGGGTTGGTGTTTGTGGGGTGATGGTGGAAATTTTGCAGAGAGAAAAATTGAAGGGTGAAATTGTGAAGTAAAAATGGGGGAGACGGCTGGTTATGGGTTGGAATAGGGCAGTTGTGGGTTTGCAACCGGTTATAGGCGGTTCCAAACCGCGTCGTTTTGAGGGAGAGGCGGTTGAGAATACTGACCCCTGATTGGTCGGCGTGTCCACTCTCTCTGCTCAGGCGTCCCTTCCAGCCGCTGCCACCCTGCAAAAGCTGCAAAAAGTCCACAAATTCAAATTCGTCCCTTAATGATTTCCCCCTATATTTTCCTAGATTAGAAATAAAGTAAAAAAGGACACTTAAATAAAATAGGAGTTTCATCAAAATGGCTTTCTGATGGTCAGTACGTACTCCCAATTAATGTTTGAGGTCTGAAAATATTTTTGGATTTTCTAAACTTTATTTTGCAAACGAAAATTAACTATGTATTTACAATATTTACATTTCTCTTAGGCAATTTGGAACTCTACTTGGCCAGTATATGTAGACTTTCAAAAGAATTGGCCCAGTGGAATTCCAAATTCCTATCCTACTGGTCAGTATGCGGCTAAAGTATGTGGTTGTAGTGGAATTTCATCCACTACACCCACCTCACTATTCTCCCTAAATACTTTTAGCCTATGCTCATTCACAATAAAAGGTTCAGCGTTAGAAAGATTCCCTTAAATTTCTACTGCTCCATTGGAACGGAGTGAGGTGATGACATAAAGCCCTGTCCATTTCGACTTGAGTTTCCCAGGCATGAGCTTCAGTCTCGACTGGAAGAGTAGTACTTTCTGCCCAACATGGAGATCCTTGGTCCTCAGATTCCTGTCGTGCCACAATTTGATTCGCTTTTTGTACCACATGGCTGAATCAAACGACTCCAATCTGAGTTCCTCCAACTCCTGCAGCTGCAGCTTCCTTTCCTCTTCACAGGCTGTAGCATCCATATTCACTTTCTGTACTGCCCGGTATGCCCGGTGTTCAATTCTAATCGGTAAATGGCACATCTTCCCAAAAATGATCCGGTACGGGGACATTCCTATGGGGGTCTTGTAGGCTGTACGATAGGCCCATAGAGCATCCTCTGACCTCACACTCCAATCCTTCCTAGAAGGATTTACAGTCTTCTCCAGAATCTTCTTTATCTCTCGGTTAGAAATCTCCGCTTGACCATTAGCTTGCGGATGATAGGGGTTCGAAAGTCTATGGTGCACACCGTACTTTTTCATTACAGCTTCAATTGTACGGTTACAAAAGTGTGTACCTTGATCAGATATGATCGCCCTCGGAACTCCAAACCGGCTGAAGACCTGACTCTTTAAGAACTTGGCCACCTCCTTTGCTTCACACGTGCTCGTGGCCTTTGCTTCTACCCATTTGGAAACGTAATCCACCGCGACTAGGATATACAGATTGCCATAGGATGAAGGAAAAGGCCCCATGACATCCATTCCCCATATGTCGAACAGCTCACAAACGATGATGGGTACCTGCAGCATTTCATCCTGGGCAGATATTCCTCCGGTCAGTTGACAACGTTCACAGCTTCTGCAGAATCGTATGCATCCTTGTTGAGGGTTGGCCAATAAAAACCGCTATCCAGAATCTTCCTTGCCGTCTTCTTGGGCCCAAAATGTCCTCCACACGTTAACGAATGGCAATGGATCAAGACATCCCGCTGCTCCCAGTCAGGAATGCACCTCCTTATCACTTGATCGGATCTCACTCTCCACAGATAGGGGTCGTCCCAAAAGTAGTATTTTGCTTCACTCTTAATCTTCATTCTTTGGGCATTGGTAATACTCGACACTTCTGGAAGCTCTACAGTCACTAGGTAGTTGGCTAGGTCTGCATACCATGGTTCTTGCCCTACCTTTTCTTTCCCTCTTGCTGTATCGTACTGGCCAGTAAGCTTCATCACTTCTTTCCAGTCAATTTTCCTGACCTCAAAAATCACCTCACATGAATGCTCCTCTGGAAACTTGTCATGCACCTCTTCGTTGTTTCCATCTTGCACTATTTTACTCAAATGGTCTGCCACTTTGTTCTCGACTCCTTTCTTATCTTCCACTTCCCAATCAAATTCTTGTAACAAGAGTACCCATCGGATCAAGCGGGGTTTGGATTCTTTCTTGGCAATCAGATATTTAATCGTTGCATGGTCAGTATATACGATGACCTTGGATCCCAACAAGTATGGCCGGAACTTCTCGAAAGAATACACCACTGCCAGCATCTCCTTTTCAGTGGTATCGTAATTCCGCTGGGCTTGATTCAGAGTCTTAGATGCTTAAAAAATTACGTACCCCTTCCCATCGATCTTCTGACCCAGTACGGCTCCCACTGCATAGTCGCTGGCGTCACACATTACTTCGAAAGGATAGTCCCAGTCAGGAGCCCGTATGATAGGTGCGGATATCAGCTTTTCCTTGAGAAGGTTGAAAGCAGCCTTGCATTGCTCATCAAAAACGAACTCCACTTCTTTATGAAGAAGTCGGGTAAGGGGTTGGGCGATCTTGGAGAAATTCTTGATAAATCTTCGATAAAATTCGGCGTGCCCCAGAAAGCCCCTTATCCCCTTCTGATCAGTAGGAAACGGCAATTTGGATATAACGTCCACCTTGGCTCGATCCACCTGGATTCCTCTCTCTGAGACCACGTGTCCTAGAACAATCCCCTCGGTGACCATAAAATGACACTTCTCAAAGTTCAAAACCAAACTCTTTGCTTGACACCTTTCGAGAACTATGTCTAAGTGATGAAGGCATGAGTCGAAAGAATCTCCATAGACCGTAAAGTCATCCATGAATATCTCTATACAGTCCTCAATTAGATCGGAGAATATGCTCATCATACATCTTTGAAACATACCTGGAGTGTAGCATAGGCCGAAAGGCATGCGTCTGTATGCATAGGTTCCGAATGGGCAAGTGAATGTAGTCTTATCCTGGTCCTCAGGATCCACGTAAATTTGGAAATATCCGTTGTATCCATCCAAAAAGCAAAAGTACTTCTTACCAGCTAGTCTCTCCAACATTTGGTCGATGAAAGGCAAAGGGAAATGGTCCTTCCTCGTTGCATTGTTCAGCCTTCGGTAATCGATGCACATTCGCCAACCCGTGACTAGCCTCGTTGGGATCAGCTCATTCCTCTAATTTTGAACGACTTGGATTCCCGACTTCTTTGGAACCATGTGGATCGGGCTGACCCACTCATTGTCTGGCACTGAATAGATAATCCCTAGCGACAATAATTTTAAGATTTCCTTCAATATTTCTTCTCGCATGTTAGGGTTTACCTTCCTTTGAGCATCTCGATGCGCTTTTGCTCCTTCCTCCAGCCTAATATGGTGCATGCAGACGTCGGGGCTTATCCCCACCAAATCTGTAAGACTCCATCCAATCGCTTTCTTGTTCTTGCTGAGCACAGTTAGTAGCCTCGCCTCTTGTTCCTTTGTAAGGCTGCTGCTGATGATCACTGGATATGAGTTCTCCTCTCCGAGGAAAGCATACTTCAGATTCGACGGCAGTTTTTTCAGCTCGACTTGGGGTGGAAGTGTGTCTTCGGGTAGAGGGTTTCTTTCAGCTTCTCCTTCTTTTTCTAATTCTCCCCCTGGGGGTTCCTCTATACTAGCTGGTAGCTGAGCCCCTGCGGCTCCAATGAACTCTGATTTCTGGCAAAATTCCTTGATCGCTCCTTCTATTTCTTCATCAGTCAACCCTTGGCTACTGATCAGATCGCACCATGCAGCAGTTTCTACGTCAGCCTGCTCATACACATCTAAAGCTTGAAGTTTCTCCTGCAATAGTTCGGTCTCAAGAAAATCTTGGACTAAGGGGTCAATCACATCAGCATAACATAAGTTTTCAGAATCAATAGGCTTCTTCATGGCCTCATTGATATCAAAAGTAAATTTCTCCCCATGGAAATCAATGCAAATTGTCCCCTCAGCCATGTCTACTATTGTCTTGGCCGTTCTAAAAAATGGTCTCCCTAACAATATGCCACTAGATTCCCTAGCCTCGGACTCACTCATTTTAATCACATAAAAGTCAGCAGGGTAGGTAAAATCATGCACTCTAACTAACATATTTTCTAAAACACCCTCAGGACTTATGCATGACCTATCAGCCAGTTGGATCAACACCTTAGTACTCGACAATCTAACTCCCTTCAATCGGTTATAGATTGACAATGGCATAACATTTATAGATGCCCCCAGGTCACACATTGCATGCTCGATTTTTACATCTCCTACAGTTATGGGTAGAGTGAACATACCTGGGTCGGCTCTCTTGGGTGGTAGTTTTTCCTGCACAATCGCCGACGCTATCCCTTCCACCATGATCTTCCCATCCTCCTGGGCTTTCCCGGCTATGAACTCCTTAATGAATTTCCCAAGAGGGGGTAGCTTCACAGCTTGGAGGAATGGTATGGTGACATCCAATTTCCCAAAAATCGACAAGTAATCCACCGGGTTCTCCTTCTTTCTTTTTGTAACCAAGCAGAAAGGGAATGGTTTCTCCCCCTTTCTCTCCTCTACCGGTCCCTCAGCATCCTCCTTGGAATCTTCCTTGGGCAAATTCTAGAACTGAGCCTCCGTTCTGGATTCTACCTCTTGATGGGTTCCTTCCTGACCAGTACGTTCTCGGGTTCACCTCCTCCACATGGCGTCTTCCCCAAGAAAAATGGGTCCTGCATCCGAGGCATGGATCTATTAAGCTCTTCCACTGATATGGTGTCGCCCCCTATCTTCGTTCAACTCAGCTCTCCACTTGGTTGTTTCAGTCGAGGTCCATTATAAGTAGTTCCTGACCTTAATGTAACCTTACTCACATTTGCCTTTTCGGGTATTTGGACTGTAGACGAGAGTTTCCCTGCATTTTCTTTCAAATCACCCACCGAACTGGCCAGCTGGGCCAACTGCCTATTCATCATATCCATGTTCGCTTTATGTTCCTTCTGGGCATTTTGCATCCCCTGCACTACTTCGTGTGGGATTGCAACTCGCCTTTGATACCTTGTTGCGACGCGAGCAATTCTCCCATCATGTCCTCCATGGATCGTCTGGTCCTGTTGGAATATTGTGACTGATTTGGGCCCTGGTGCTAGTTATACTAGGAACTTTGGTTGGGCTGGAAATTTTGGAAGTTTTGATGGTTCTGGTTAGGTGGGTATTGGTTATACTGGTCTTGGTGATATTGGTTCTGGTTCTGGTTTTGGAAATGATTTTGGTTCTGATGGTGTTGGGGTGCTTGATTTGGCTGATTTTGATAATTTTGGAGGTTTCTCTGGTGGGGTGGTATGTAGACAGGGTTTGGGCTTTGGTGTTGTGGGTTTTGGTTTTGGGATTGTTGGTTCCTTCCTGACCAGTTGAACTGGTGGTCCGGGTTTGCTGGCCCACGGTTGGGGTTTGGGTTCGAGTGGGGGTGATATTGGTTCTGACCTTGCCCTTGGTTTTGATTTTGGTTCCCATCTCCCCATCGAAAATTTGGGTGATCCCTCCATGATGCGTCCCATTGTCTCCCCTGGATTCAATTCCCATTTAAGTTAAAATACCCGGCAGCATTAGCCTGCTCCATGCTGACCGAGTCGTTTGGCTGATCATAGCTCGGTTCTTGGTTTCCCTGCTCTGCACCCTTGTAGTTCCCAACTAGGGAAGTCTGCGGTGTATTCTTCTCGATTGCGCTCAGGAGTGACTTCTTCAACTCATCCATCTTCAAATCCATCTTATGTTCAAGCTTCTGCTCCTGGTCAGTAGACGAGGCACTTGCAACCCTTTCTCGGTTGTATCCATCCCTTGAATGGTCATACTCCTTCTTGGCATTCAGTAGTTTCCTTAGGACCCTCTTCGTTTCGCTGACCCGTAGCTGCGTGAAGCTTCCTCCCGACGATGAATTGGCCAAGTCCTTGGTTGTTATGTTCATCCCCTCATAGAAGGTATGATGTATCTCAATGTCCGCCATGCGATGATTGGGACATGCATCTAAAATGCCCATATACCTCGCCCAATAATCGCTCAAAGGTTCATCGTACCCTTGCTTCACACTAGTTATTTCCCTTTTCAGCGCGCTTGTCCACAGGCTCCACACGCGAAAGGCACACTCCTGCCACACGCCTGTAACCGACGACGGTTACGAATCTGCCATGATGAGCCTTCAATGGCTTGGTTGACCATGCATGGTGGCTTGGCCTATAAATAGGCTAGCCATACCACTGCATTACTACACACAAACAAGCATTCTCTGCATTCATAAGCTCTCTCTGCATTGTTTTTATGTCGAAAGCTCTGCCCTCTCCTCCATCCAGTTCGCCAGAGCTCTGTTGATTGCGGTGCTGCTTCACCAGAGACGTAGCCGTTTTACCTTTGGGGACGACACGCCAAACCGAGAGCACTACCGGGGCGTATCTCATCTTGCGGGAAGAGGCCTCCTTGACTCGGTTAATTCACGGTTTAGTTGTTTCGATTTTCCGTTGTAATTTTAAGTTCAATTTCTCCTTTTGTATTCTTTCTTTTGGATTGTATTACGCCCGGTTGTATCTCTTGTAATCCCCAGAAACCAACACAAAGAAGCAATGGTGAGCAAGGACAGAGAAAGATGGATAGAGGCTATGAATGAGGAGATGGACTCCTTACTCAAGAATAATACTTGCGTTCTTGTGGATAAAAACAACTTGAAGCAAGAATCTAAGGATAGGAAGCTCATAAGCTGTAAGTGGATCTTCAAGAAAAAGGTCGAAACAATAGATAAAGGCAGGATCAAATTTAAGGATAGGCAGTTGAACAAGAAGTTCAATGAGCAGATGGTCATTCATGGTTTTCTCAGATCTGAGTATGATGATTGCAGATACATTAAGAAGAGTGGAAATACTCCAGTAGCATACCTCTTGCTCTACGTAGATGATATGCTACTAGCTGGTCCATCCTTGGATGAAATACAAAGGATCAAAGCTGATTTGCAGAAAAGTTTTGAAATGAAAGACTTGGGTGAAGCTAGAAGGATTCTGGGGATGAATATCTTGAGAGATAGGAGCAAGAAGCTATTGTGGCTATCTCAGTCAGATTATATTGAGAAAGTCTTGAAAAAGTTTAATATGGAAAATGCTAAGGTAGCCTCTACTCCTCTGTCACAAAGTTTCAAACTGTCAAAGGAGCAGTCTCCAAGAACTGAGCAAGAAGCTTTGGAGATGAAGTCAATCCCTTATTCGAATATTGTTGGGAGCATAATGTACACCATGATTTGTACAAAGCCAGACCTTGCACATGCTATCTCAGTCACTAGTAGATACATGGCTGAACCGGGAAAGGAGCACTGGAATGCGCTCAAGTGGACTCTGAGGTATTTGAAGAGCTCCAGAAGGTGTGGGATCTTGTTTAAAGGAAGTCATAAGGAGGGTGAGGAGGTTGTTCAAGGGTATTGTGATTCTGACTAAGCAACCAATCTGGACAATAGAAAGTCTCAGTCCGGATACTTGTTTACCCTGTATGGTGCTGTCATAAGTTGGAAGTCCAACCTACAAAGCGTTGTTGCGTTATCAACAACAGAAGCTGAATATATTGCTCTCACATCAGCCGTGCAAGAAAGCTTTTGGATCCAAGGTGTGATCTCTGATTTTGGGATCAGTCAGAGAACTATGGTTATATTCTGTGATAGTAGTTCTGCTATATGTTTGGCTCGACATCAGTTCTTCCATGAGCGGAGCAAGCATATAGACATCAGTTTACATTTCATTAGGGATGAGGTTGAAAAGGGAAGAGTGAAGGTTGTGAACATAAGCACTTTGGACAATCCGGCAGATATGTTAACTAAATGTATTGGCAAAGACAAGTTTGAATATTGCAAGGATCTTATTAGTTTGAGCAGTGAAGGAGCTGTGGCTTCAGGTGGAGAATTGTAAGATGGAATCCACGAGCTCAACAGAATTGCAAGAGAGAATATATGAGCACAACTGCATGTATCAAGAAAGAGTCGTTGCTGATCATAGCCGTTGGAAGCTCTTTACTTTTTCTAGTTTAGTTTGTTGTAACTTCTAGTGTAGCTCAATAGTTTGTTGAGAGCAGTTGTGGTATATTCACTCAGCTACATATATACTACTTCTTCATGAAGTTAGTAACAGATTCGAGTGTATCAAGTTCCAAAATTTGAATAAGAGTTTTTCATTGTTTTCTCAAGTTTGAGTGTTACTCCATACATTTCACAATTCAAGTTCCTCGTTCATTCTTGCAATCTTAGTTTGTTCTTGCTGATATCTCTTGATTCTATAACAATAACAATACGTGAACAGTATTGCAATATCGAATACATTAAACTTTAATTTATATTTCCACCTCCACCGAGGGTTAATTATTATATTGATAAAACTTTCTTATAATGCCATTGCCAATGCTAATTAATAGTAATTTATTTTCATTGAAATACTAAAATATCTATTATTGATACTTTAATTTAATTCATAGTATTTTATTATGACAAACAGTGTGTCAATTAAATTAAATTTGTTACACCTATAATTGTGTAGTATACTCCTTCCGTCTCTAAAATTTTGTCACATTTTTCCATTTTCGTCCATATTACAAAATTTGTCACATTTCATTTTTTTACCATTTTTAGTAGTGGATCACACATTGCACTAACTTATTCTCACTCACATTTTATTATAAAACTAATACTTCAAAAGTAGGACCCACACGCTACCAATTTTTTCAACCATTTTCTATTACATTTCTTAAAACCCGTGCTCGGTCAAACTGTGACGAAATTTGGGGACGGAGGGAGTACAATACTAAATTGTTATGTCGTACTCCTACTATATATTTATTTTTATTATTTTAAGCAAATGTAGATATGCTTAATTTTTAAAAATTTAATCTAATATAAGCATTGCATGAATGTTATACTAATAGTTATAAATAACAAAAATAAAGCATTTCGTCAACTAGTAAACACAAAAATCAATATTGTTTTACGAATACTCCATAAATAATAGTAGGAGGAAATATATGTATACATAAATTAATGCAGAATTTCTCAATACATCAAGCATCAAGGTAATCAAAACCATGGAGTTTTATTCATAATAATACATAATAAAAACTGGATACTCAATCTCACAGTTTTAGCTCCATCTTCAAATTTCAATGTCCACCTTGCTCCTCCGCCGCGGTCGTCAGGTCCGGATTCTCCTTCTTATCCGGACCTGCTTCTGAATCAGGTTTGGCTTTGGCTTTGGCATCAGACGTTGCTGTTGCTGTTGCTGTTGCCGTTGCTGTTGCTGTTGCCGACGTATCCACAACTACCACAAATGTAGGGCCACTCACATACCTCAGATCGCCGTCAATCCCCATTCTCTCACCACCGCGTCCCAAGTCATATTCCGAGCCATTCCCCGAAACCATACCATCCACAGAGCCTCCTTCCGGACCACTGACAACCGTAGTAGTGCTCTGTACAAGCCTAGCTCCCAAGCCAATGTCCACAAACAGCACTACCAACATTGCTGCAGCCAAGAAGACATTGATAAAACGTGACATTTTGAAATAAGGCTTAATCTTTATATATTTAATCTCTTAATTAAAGGTTTGTGTTGTTTTATTTTCTTCGTGACGAACTTTATTTATAGGAGTGGAAAACAAAACTTTTCGAACACTTGCATGGCTTTCAAGTGTCTTCGTTGCATTTATGTGAGTGATGAAATATAAGAATACACAACAATTATAACAACAAATTTGATACGATACTCCAGACCACAAAATTTAATAAGTACTTAATTTTGATTGTTCTATTATTATTAAATCAAATTTCATTTCTTGGGTGGAATTAAATATAAACAACAAACTTGGTACGATACTCCGGATAACAACTTTATACTATTACTATCAAATTCTTGATTCTTGATTATTGATTAAATAAAGTTGTTATGAAATTTGCACAGCAAATTTGATATGACAATCCGGACAACACTATTGATTGGGAGATAAAATTGATTAACTTATATTTGAATTTTGAGTTCGAATTAAATGAGGACAATTTAAAATTGTTATGCCCGGAAACATCATAATTTATGAGCTAGAATTAAATTTGTATAAAAATTTTGATTTGGAAAACCCTACAAGTATATGGAGGAAAAGAGTGCATATTTGCTATTTACGGCAATTCCAAAATGAAGATGGAAATTGAAAACAATGGAATTCTCAATTCTTCATCAGACCATATTAATTATAAGCACATATTTATCAGTATTTGTCAAAATTGTTAATAAGCGTTTCCGTTTTGTGTTGGATTTGAACAAATTAATTAATTATTTGTTGGCATGTATTATTCATTTCTAATTACACACTTAATTATACAAGTATTTTAATTAGGGATGTCTTGCAGACCAACTCGTTGGTTATTGGGTTAGCCCTTTTTGAATTGTGTGCTAATCAGCTGTGAGCTAATCGAGTTATATTTTATCGGTTTCAAACTTTAATTTCAACTATATATAATCATAATAATTTGGAATTTCGAAATAGCCAACATAATCTGCAGACTAAGTGCTAAAGATGAAGATCAAAATGCATAAATTTTATACTTAAACGTCTCATATTTATACTCTTATTTAAACATAGAAAATACTGTATTATATGTTTTCAGAAAATATACTCCAATATTTTATGTCTTTTTAGACTAAACTCATACTTCACTTTATACTAGTGTGCACTTGTGCAATGGAAGGACCATTAATTTAATTTTAAGCTAGTCATAAACTTTTAAAAATCAACAATATCTACATGGCATAAAAGAAAATTACATTCAATATTGATTGGGAGATAAAATTGATTAACTTATATTTGAATTTTGAGTTCGAATTAAATGTGGACAATTTTAAATTGTTATGCTCGAAAACAACATAATTTATGAGCTGGAATTAAATGTGAATAAAAATTTTGATTTGAAAAACCCAACAAGTATATATGGAGGAAAAGAATGCATATTTGCTATTTACGGCAATTCCAAAATGAAGATGGAAATTCAAAACAATTATGGAATTCTCAATTCTTCATCAGACCATATTAATTATAAGCACATATTTATCAGTATTTGTCAAAATTGTTAATAAGCGTTTCCGTTTAGTGTTGAGTTTGAACAAATCAATTAATTATTTGTTGGCATGTATTACACACTTAATTATACAAGTATTTAAATTAGGGATGTCTAGCAGACCAACTCGTTGGTTATTGGGTTAGCCCTTTTTGAATTGTGTGCTAATCAACTGTGAGCTAATCGAGTTATATTTTATCGGTTTCAAACTTTAATTTTTTTTAACTCAAAGACGCCCTTTGTGGATTGGAGGTTTAGGCAGACCTCCAACCCATAAATATGATCAAAATGTAATGTTATAAAAACATGATCTTAGCCCAAAAGTGACTAAGATCCAAATATATACTCAAGCTCCCTAGTAATAGAATGTGTAGCTATTTCGCGACTAAACTTACTTAATGGTCTCAAGCTCATCATGAATAAATACTCAATTCAAGGAAAACATAGTCTTAATGTGAGAAGGGTACAATCACATCGAAATCAGAGTAGTTCACTAGTGCATAGTCTTTTCTAAAGCAATTCTTAACTTTGCAGTGGAAGGGTACCAAGACGAAGTAATATGTATGAAGACATATTACATCAGCTACATCACTACTTATTTAATATACTTTCCCCAACACCTCCTCTGCTCCGACCACGATCAACCTGCACATTAAGAAAACAATATGCAGGGCTGAGTACTTGGTATAATCAGTGGGCTCATTGCTGAAAACATTTCTCTTTTAGTTGTCAGCCATACTTGAGTGAACGCGGGGTTTTTCTGAAAAAAAATTCACGATCACTAAAACCTTTATCTCTTTAAAAGATTGACTGCGCAGTCACATAACTTCTCATGAAATATCATATCTGATCTGTTTGAACCGGGAATATGGTCACATTCCACGACGGTCACTGGACCGCCCAACTCTAGCGCTAGCACACGGTCCCTATGTGTACACTAGTTCGAGTAGGGTTTGCTGCCCTACTGGGACCCGAATTCGATTTAACTTGTTTGGCATAGCCAATAGATAGGTAATCATAAATAAAACAAGACATGACAACTCATCTAAAAATATTCACGCTTTCACATAAAATCACATTTTGAAAGAAAAGCCCACATCGTTCGCTTAAACTTTCAAATGAGCGTTTCTTGACTGGATTTTACTTGTCGTGTGGCGACGTTCCTTTATAACAAATAACAAATAACATACTTAAATTAGCATGCATGCCTAAGCGTGTGCTTATTTTTACTTCCTTCTTTCTAAATCTATAAATCTTTGATCATTAATTAAATCAACGATTTAATTTATTCGGAATCTTGCCGAACTCCTCAAGTATAATAAATTCCCGGATTATTTTCCTTAAGTATTTTGAAATACTTACTTTGACTAATAAAAGTCCCATCTAATTATTTACTGGATATTATACTGGCACGACTAACATTTTCCTTTTTAGGATTGGTGAGGTTCGATGGGACCTCTAATAGAAGTCTCTCTAAATTAGCTAACATCTAATAAAAGTCTCTCTAACTTAGTTAGTTTGTGATTTCTCTTACTACTTGGTTTAGGATTGGTGAGGTTCGAGCAGATTTCGAAATCCTTGAGCTTACTGTCGGGTTAAAAAAAATGCCAGTTCTTGTAGATTTCTTTAAAGTATTTGATGGTACTAAAAACGTTTCTGGAGCTTCTGGTTGTTGCTATAATTTCTAGTGTTTGCTCAGTTATGGAGTATTCTTGGTAATGGTGCTACATGTGATAAGTTTTCGCCCTGGGTGATGGTGTTGAGATGTGGATAGCTAATTTTCCTACAACTTGGGCATGCAATGTGTTGACTAGAGGCCTAGTATGCTGTGCTTAAGTTCTCTTCCATGAATATGTGTAATATGCTCTATCACTTTGGGAGGATGTTGGTTACCCATTGAAATTGAGGCTGTGAGGGGTTACCTGCTGTGATTGCTTTGGTTTCTGTCTCTGACTCGGCTCCTTCTCCCTCTCTTTAGCTTGTTGTCTTGCTATTGATTTGTGGTGAGAGAGGATGAGGCCGAGGGGTGATGGTTTGGCGAATTTTTGATGGTGATGAATGCAGGAAAATGCAGATCACGACACAGAGATTTACGTGGTTCGATTTACTGAGGTAAATCTACGTCCACGGGAAGAAAAGAGGGCAGAGTTGTATTGCTTGATCTGTTTTCTACAGCTTACAATACAGACTTGCTATTTGATATTTGATCTCTAGAGAACTCCCCTTCTTTATCTGATCTGAGTTCTATTTATACATTGAACTAAGATCGTGGCGTGCATCACCAATAACTAGGTCGTGGCTTACATCACCACTAGCTAGGTCGTGGCTTACATCACCACTAACTAGGTCGTGGCTTACATCACCACTAAGTATGTCGTGGATGTCGTGGAGGTCATGAGATCCTGCATGGGTCCACCACTAAATAGATCGTGTAGTGGAGGTCGTGGAGGTTCTGCATGGGTCCACTATCTCCCAGTTCGGTCGAATACTGAGACCGAACTGCTGAACTATTGCCGAGCAGCTTTTGCCGATCTGAGAGTAGAGTTTGATTGGTCGGCTTTTACCGAGCCGTAGGCTGGGGCCGAACTCTTTGGTAATGCCGAACTGATTGGTCGGCTTTTACCGAGCTGTAGGCTAGGGCCGAACTCTTTGGTAATGCCGAACTGATACTCTTCCTTGGGCTTTGGGCTGATGGGCCGTCACTGCTATTGGGCTTGTTTAGTACGTACCCCATCACTACCCCCCCGAAAAGCGAAGTGAATCACTTCGGCGAAGCGAGTCACTTCGGCATTCTGGATAAAGGTACGGGGAAGGCTGACGTCAGGGGACGTGCCTTGCGCGTGACTGCATTAAATGCGACAGTAAAATCCGGCCGTTGAATCCTGAAAAGGTGGGATTCGAAACGGTGCGATGATTTTGAAATCTTCTCCGAATCTGATAAATACGTCCTTTCTTCATCAGTTGAACACTTTTGCTATTGCTTCTTCTGCAATCTCTCTCTTTTGCGTAAAAAATTTCCTTCCGCCTTCAAGAATTTCTTCAGACTTTCAAAGAGTAAGAACCATGTCTTCTTCTTCTTCTGAGTCAGGTAACGGTAGGAAAGGGGATAAGGGGTCTTCTAGCCGGAAAGAATCCGGGGAGAAGACCGTAGAGTATTTTCACAGCATCTTGAGCAAGGATACTGTGATATCTTTACACGAAAAATACTTTTTTCCTGGGGGGAAGGTTGCGATTCCCGACGACCTTCATAGGGCTGACTCGCCGCCGGAGGGTTACGCCACCGTTTATGAAGCCGGCTTGGAATGCGGGCTTCGTTTCCCTCTTCCCCCTGCATTTGTAGAGCTGCTAGATTTTTTTCAACTCCCTTTAGGTCAGGTGACTCCGAACTCTTGGAGGCACTTATCGGCCTTTGCTGCCGAACTGCGTAGGCTAGATAAGGATCTGTCTCTGAGGGCAATCCTTAATTTCTTCCAATTTAAGAGGAAGGGATCTTGGTTTTACTTGATCCCTTTACAGCCTTTTAGGGCCTTTTGCAAAACCAAGTGGCCAAAGTGGCAGCATCGCCTTTTTTTTTTATAATAGGACAGCGGCTCCGGGCTTTCCTTGGAGAGGGCCGAAGTCCGTGATTCCTCATCCTCGGTTAGAACCGTTGGACGAGCTCGAGGGCGAGCTCAATAAGATTCCTATGATTAGGAAGCAGTACCTGGAGTCTGAGCTCGTCAAGGGCGACGTCGTGTTCGACTCCTCGTCTTCGGATGAAGAGACCGAGGGTGAGGAATTCTTTTTTGTGCCTTACTGCTTTTGTGGCGAAAACTAACTTTGCTTTCTTGCTTTTTGGCAGTGTACATGCTGAATAAGATTAGCCGCAAATCCTCCGAGCTTAAGGAGCCGGAGAAAGAGAAGGCTACCAGCTCGGCGCCTGATGCCGAGAAGAATCCGAAGAGGCAAAAGACCTCTTCGGATCCAAAGAAGCCGGAGTCTACTTCGGCAAGTAGAAAGGGGAAGACCCAGAAGCCCCCAAGAGCGCCAGAGAAAGACGTGGTCTTGGCGCCTCCTTCGGAGCATATCTGTGAGCCATTTTTATGGCCCACGGACTTCGCCGAGGTGAACTTTCTTCTTGATTTTCTGGCCTTGCTTTTTTTCTCTGTATTTTTTGTAGCCCCTCTGTTGACTTTTTGCTTTTTCCATTTTCAGAGGAACGATATGCTCTCCAAGCTTGTCGCCGTCGAACTCTCCAAAGCGTCCAACGACTATGCTGAGATGCAGAGGAAGTTGGCGGCTGCTTGTCACCGGGCCGAGCAGGCTGAGGCAAACTTTGAGAAAGCCAGAGCTGCTAGGATTTCGGCCCAGGATGAAGCTCAGTTTGCCAAAAACCAGCTCGTCATCCAGCGAGAGCAGACGAAACGGAGGGATGCTGCCGCCGTGGTTGCCCAAGGGGAGGTTCTCCGTGCTTTCGCGGAGAAACTCTTTCTGAGCAACCAATTTTCAGCCTTTGTCGGTGATCTGCTGAAACTGATGACCGATAAAGCCGAGCAGGGTCCCGAAGTCATCCTGCCGCTGTACGGCCGAGAGATAGCAGCTCGGCTTCAGAGTCTGCCGGTGCTTGAGGAGCTTGCTTCGTCCTCGGTCCTGCTTTCTGCAGACCAAGTTCGTAGTTGCCGAGCTGACCGCGATGAGAACATGGAGGCTATCTTTGCCTCCATAGGGTCAGTTTCACCCGCTCCAATTTTCCATGGAGAGGGTGAGACCGAGCAGCATGAGCGGCAGACCGGCGATGAGCAGGCCGAGCAGGAGGCGCAGCAGATCGGCTACGGTGGCGCCGAGCAGGCTGGGGAGAGCAGGGAGGCCGAGGCTGAAGCTGAAGCAGACAAGGAGAAGGAAGCTGAACCTCACCGAGAAGGCGGAGACGAAGCTGGCGGAGTATGATTTCGTCTCCCTTCTCTTAGTTTAGTTTCTTCCTTCTTGTAAAACGGCCTTGAAGCCCTTGTGTAGAAAATTTTTTTTCTTATGAATGAAAAAATTCTTCTTTCTGCTCTTGTGTCTTCGTATAGCCTTTCGTACTCTCTTTTACTCCTGTTGTGGTTTACTACCCGCTGAGTAATCTGAAATGCCGAACTGACATAGCTGCTCTATATTCTGAACTCTTAAGGAGCTGGAGGTACTTCACTGGAAGCGGCTGTACTCTTCGGCTTTAGACGAAGCTGAGAAAAGAGCTATAGCTGACCAGGTGAAGAATGACGAACTCTTGGCTCGTTCAGTGAAGCTGGAGGCCGACAATAAGGACTTAGAGTCCGAAAAGAAAGATCTGGAGGCCGAGCTGAATACCGCCGTCGCTGAGAGGACTGCGTATGAGGATTTCATCTGCAGGCGCGGGGGAATGACCATCTCTGAAGTTCAGGAACGAGTTGACGAACTGTGGGAGGAATATCATGTACTCCAGAGGAACAATGCGCTGGAGAGCTCGGCTTGCCAACAAGTCGTGAAATCATTGCGGCGCTGGGCTTCTCGGTACGACATCATTCTTTCCCGGCGTCCCTCAATCGAGAGATTCCTTAGGCATCTCCCGTCAACAGATGGTCACACTCCAGCTCAAACCCCTGATTCACTTGCTCAAAACCTTACTCCAAGTCAGCAACGAACTCAGGAACAGCCGGAAACGTCAAGACGAGAACGGACTCAGGAGCAACCGGAAACGTCAAGACAAGGACGGACTGAAGTTCGTAGAGGAGCTGTGATTATGAGTGAGCAAGATCAACAAATGCTTCGTGAAGAGACTCTTCGCCGCCGAGGTGCTAGAGCTTCTCGGGCTCAGGGAAGAGGCGGTAGGTCGATTAGAGCATCTCGTCGACCTGCTTATTCTTCAGCTGCCGAGAACGCCCGAACTCGGCTTCACGAGGATTTTGTGAATAGATGGCTCAATTTTAGCAACCAGGGACAGTAGAATAGTCCTTTGTAATAGCGTAACGCCTTCTCGTAGGGCAGCGGAGTTGTATGCCGAACAAGATTTAATAAATGAAATCTTCATTTCGCTTCTATCACTGCGTATTTACAGCTCAGCGAAAAAAATTTCATCGTGCTCGTCCTCGGTCTTATGAAGTAAACTTCTTTGACCGGACTCGTCCTCGGTCTTATGAAGTAAGCTTCTTTGACCGGACTCGTCTTTGGTCTTATGAAGTAAACTTCTTTGACCGGACTTAGTCCTCGGTCTTATGAAATAAACTTCTTTGACCGGACTTGTCTTTGGTCTTATGAAGTAAATTTCTTTGACCGGACTAAGCTTGTGTCCTAATTTGGCGAGTTTTATCGCTTGGATCGGACTTTCCCTTGTCCTAATTCGGCGAGTTTTATCGCGTGGATCGGACTTTCCCTTTGTTGCAGTTCGTTTCAGACGAACTGCTTGTTTCTTAAGCCGAATTGTGGTCTTGTATCCTCCTTAGAAGCTTGGACTCACAATCGTTGGCTTATTGTTGCAGTTCGTTTCAGACGAACTGCTTGTTTTTTAAGCTGAATTGTGGTCTTGTATCCTCCTTAGAAGCTTGGACTCACAATCGTTGGCTTATATATGTTCTAAAAAGGGGATCAGCCTTTGAAGAACAAGATACCTCAGTAACATTTGTAAGAGACGACACGCACATAGACAGACAAAACGCACATAGACAAACAAAACGCACATAGACAAACAAAAAGCACATAGACAAAGTAAAAAAACAAAGAAAACACATACCTCTAGGACCGAACTAGACACAAGACGGACTGACCGGACTGTCTCTTACAAATGGAACTTCTTGAGGTTGGAAATGTGCCATGTTCGGGGTACTTGTTCTCCTGACATGTGAGTCAATTTGTAAGACCCTTTGCCGAGGACTTCTGACACCCGATATGGACCTTCCCATGTGGGTTCGAGTTTGCCCAGCTTTTCTGCTCGGCTTACTTCGTTGTTTCTCAAGACGAGATCTCCCACTTGAAATTGCAGCTTTTTCACCCTTTGGTTATAATACCGGGCTACTTGCTCCTTGTACTTGGCTGCTTTTATGCAGGCCAATTCTCTTCTTTCTTCGGCCAGATCTAGTTCGGCTCTCAGTCCATCATCATTCATTTCTGAAGAGAAATTTAGAGTTCGGGGACTGGGTACGCCGATCTCAACCGGAATCACGGCTTCAGTGCCGTACACCAGACTGTACGGAGTTTCACCGTTGGATTTTTTGGGTGTGGTTCGGTAGGACCATAGGACTTGAGGGAGATTTTCTACCCATTGTCCTTTGGCTTGTTCTAACCGAGCTTTTAACCCTTTCACCAAGATACGGTTTGTTACCTCCGTTTGTCCATTTGCTTGTGGGTGGGAGACCGAAGTGAACCGCTGTTGAATATTCAGCTCTTGGCACCAATTCTTGAATGTCTTGTCGGTGAACTGAGTCCCGTTATCCGAAATGAGGATGTGGGGTAAGCCAAATCGGCACACTATGTTCTTCCAGACGAAATCCAATGCCTTCGAGCTCGTTATCGTAGCTAATGGTTCAGCTTCTACCCACTTTGTAAAGTAATCCACGGCAACGATAAGGAATTTCATTTGCCGAGGAGCTTGTGGTAGTGGTCCCACTATGTCTATGCCCCATTGCATAAAAGGCCAAGGGCTTTGCATAGCATATAGATCGGTCTGCGGCATCTTTGGGATATTTGCATGGATTTGGCACTTCATGCATGTCTTGACGAGCTGCACTGCGTCTTGTACCAAAGTTGGCCAATAATATCCCCATCTCAGAACTTTTTTAGCTAAAGCTCTAGCTCCGATGTGGCTACCGCAAGATCCTTCATGGACTTCTCTAAGGATGTAGTTCGTCTCTTCTGGTCCTACACATCGCAATAACGGCTGAAGGTAGGACTTTCTGTATAGGACTCCTGCATGAAGTTCGTACCGAAGGGCTCGGCATGTGATTTTCCGAGCTTCTCTCTTATCCTCGGGCAGTTGTCCTTGATCTAGATACTGTAAGATCGGCGTCATCCAGTTCGGCGAGCTGGCTATTGAAAGTACCTCAGCTTCATCAATGCTTCTGTGCATCAATTCCTCCACCTTTGAACTTGGATATGAGGCTAACTTACTTAAAATATCTGCTCGGCTGTTTTCCGCTCTAGGAATGCGGATTATCCGAAAATAAGAGAAACTTCGGCTAATGCTTTGCGCTTTGTCCAAGTATTTCCTCATCCTCTCATCACGGGCTTCACTTGTACCCAACATGTGATTCACTATGACTTGTGAATCACAATGGATTTTGAGAGACTTGATAAATAGACTTTGCGCTAGCTGGAGTCCGGCAAGGAGAGCTTCGTATTCGGCTTCATTATTAGTAGTTGGGAATAAGAACCGAAGTGAGTAAGTTACCTCGTGTCCGTCGGGAGCGATAAGTAAAATACCAGCTCCACTTCCCGTTTTATTCGAAGCTCCATCTACGAATCCGCTCCAGCAGTCCGGTGGCTCTACTTCGGATTCCAGGGGCTGTGCTAGTTCGGCATTGGTAGAATTTTTCTGTTCGGCAATGACAGGGATTGCTTGATCGAACTTTGCTTCTGCAAGAAAATCTGCCAAGGCTTGTCCCTTGATGGCTTTCCGAGGTAGGTATTCGATTGAGTGTTCTCCCAACTCTATGGCCCATTTGGCGATTCTGCCTGATGCTTCTGGCTTGGTCAAAACTTGCCGAAGTGGCAGATCGGTTAAGACGCATACCTTGTGAGCATAGAAGTATGGCCGCAGTCTCCTTGCTGCATTTACTAACGCCAGAGCAATTTTTTCCAGAGGTTGATACCTTGTTTCTGGACCTCTTAATGCTCGGCTTGTAAAGTAGATGGGAAGCTGCTTTAGGCCTTCTTCTCGTACGAGCACCGCGCTAATGGTTTGATCCGATGCCGCTAAGTATAAGAATATCACTTCAGCATCTGTTGGAGCAGAGAGAATAGGAAGCTTGGCTAAATAACTTTTGAGCTCGTCAAAAGCCTTTTTCTGCTCGACTCCCCACTCAAACTTTGGTGCCTTCTTTAACACTTTGAAGAATGGCATTTGCTTTTCGGCTGCTTGGGAAAGGAATCTATTCAGTGCGGCTAGACATCCAGTTAGCCTTTGCACATCATGTACGGACTTCGGCATTGCCATGTTCTGAACAACTTGAACTTTAAGCGGATTTGCCTTGAGTCCTTCCTTTGAAACCCAACAACCTAGAAACTTTCCCGAATCTACCAAAAAGGTACATTTTTGGGGATTGAGTTTGAGGTTGGCTTTTCGGAGCACGTCGAGAGTGGACTTGAGATTGTCTTTGTACTCCGAAGTGCTTCTGCTTTTAACGACTATGTCGTCAACATACACTTCAACCTCCTTTCCGATCAAATGCCGAAAAAGCTTATCTACCATCCTTTGATATGTGGCTCCGGCATTCTTTAAACCGAACGGCATCTTTTTATAAGCAAAGATGCCGAAGTCAGTAATGAAAGCCGTTTTTGGAGCATCATTCTCATCCATTAAGACTTGGTGGTAGCCTTTGTATAAATCAAGAAAACAGAAAATTTCGAAGCCGATCAAAGCTTCTACTTTTTTGTCTATGTTCGGAAGGGGATAGCAATCTTTAGGACAGTGCTTGTTTAGATCGGTAAAATCTATGCACATCCGCCATCCTCCTTCTTTTTTCTTGATCATCACAGGATTGGCCACCCAAGAGGGATATTTCACCTCGAATAATACATCCGCTTTCAGTAATTGGCGGACTTCGTCATGGATGACTTGATTTCTTTCTGCCGCAAAGAGTCTTTGCTTCTGTTTTATAGGCCGGACTGATGGATCAATATTTAACCGATGAGTGATTACCTCAGAGGGCACTCCGGTCATGTCCAACGGAGACCATGCAAAGACATCTTTGTACTCCTTGAGGAGCTGGATGGTCTTTTCCCGGAGTAGAGGCGTTCCCGCGAAACCGATCTTGACCGTTCTGGATGGATCATCTTCGTATAACTGAACGGTCATTGAGTTCGGCTCTGGTGTGATTTCGGTCATTTCGCTTGCCTCTGACTCCGGCTGCTGTGATTGCTATGCTTGATGATGCCGATCTGATTGCTCGGCACTTTTAAGCGCAATCTGCAGACACTCTTTTGCTCTCTTTTGATCACCTCGGATGACCGCTATCCCCCCTTTAGTGGGGAGCTTGATGGTGAGATGATAAGTAGAGCAAACGGCCCGAACTGCGTTGAGCCAGTCTCTTCCCAGGATGATGTTGTACGGAGACCGAGCTTTTACCACAAAGAACTCGATCATCGTACTGGAGCTTGTAGGCGCTTTTCCCACCGTGATCGGAAGGCTGATAATACCTTCAGGGCGGGTGTCCTCCTGGGCGAAACTTTTCAGAGGAAGTGGTGCCGGACTAAGCCGAGCTGGATCCACTTCTAGTTTATCGAAACATTCTTTAAAAAGAATGCTGACTGACGCTCCTGTATCCACAAACACTCTGTGGATCAGTTTGTTTGCCACTTCGGCTTGGATGACAATAGCGTCTTGATGAGGAGAGATGGCCGGGACGGGATCTGCATCTGAAAATGTAATCACTTCGTCCTGCTTCAGCCTTTTATGCGTTGGCTCCTCTCGATTGTAGCCTCTGCGCTCTGACTTCAGGGACGATTTAGTCTTCCCGGCAGGGAGAGCATCAATAGTCAGGATTACTCCATCATATTGCTGCTCGTCATCGTCTTCGGGATCCTGTTGCCTTTTCGGATCCTGAGGAGCGCAGTTCGCACCTCTCTGCTTTTTGTTCTTTTTCGGCTGCTTGCTTTGGTATTTTTTTAATGTCCCTGCTTTCATAAGAGCATCAATACCTGCAGCCAAATGTCGGCACTCCTCGGTATCGTGACCGTGGTCTTGATGGAAGGAGCAATATTGATCCTGAGGTCGACGCGCGGCCGATTTCGTCATCCGCTTTGGTTTTTCGAACATATCGGAATGCAGTTCGAAAATTTCCGCTCTTGACTTGTTCAATGGTACGAACTGAGCGGGCGGCTTCTCAGGATTGAGACGTGGCCCCAATCGGTCTTGCACCGGAGTCCTTTGAATCCTTTCAAAAGGAGTTCGGCGAGGATGTCCCTGATCGCCAAAAGGAGTTCGGCGAGTTTGTCCCTGATCGCTGTGATCGGGCTTCCTCCTGTCTCCTCGGGATGAGCTGTCTAAAGACCGTTTGCGACGGTCTGCCTCATCGGCACGGGAGAACTGGTCCGCAATGTCCCACATCTGTTGAGCTGTTTGCGGACTGCATTCCACGAGCTTTCTGTAGAGAGCTCCGGGCAGGATTCCATTTTGGAATGCCGAAATGACAAGTAGATCATTGAGATCATCTACTTGTAGGCATTCCTTGTGGAATCTCGTCATAAAGTCGCTGATCTTTTCGTCGCGACCTTGACGTATAGAAAGCAGCTGAGCCGAAGTGATTCGGGCTTCCGCTTTCTGAAAGAACCTCCTGTGGAAAGCATCCATTAGATCTCGGTAAGATCTAATGCTGCCTTGGGGGAGGCTATCGAACCACCTTCTTGCGTTCCCGATAAGCAGCTCGGGAAACAGCTTGCACATGTGGACCTCATTGAGACCCTGGTTCGCCATGTTATATTGATAGCGCCCCAGGAAGTCATGAGGTTCACCAACCCGTCATAAGTCATCGACGGAGTTCGGTAGTTCTGTGGAAGGGGAGTTCGGGTGATATCGTCCGAGAACGGAGTCTTCAATGCTCCGTACATGGCGAACCCGACATCTCTTCGGTATGGAGGAGATGGAGATCTCCTGTGATTCCGGTACCGAGGAGGAACAGGAACATGTCGGGGTTGAGGATTCTTCTTCCTAGAAGACACGGCACTACTGCGGTAGTGACTTTCATGTCTGGATGAGGAAGGAGAATCCACCGTTTTCGTCTTCGGCTCTTGGCTCTTTTGCAGGAAGGCTAAGAACTCATCCTGCTTCTCAGCCAAGAACAGCTTGACAGCCTCATTCAAATCAGGCTGCTGGGAAGACTCGGTGTGTGGACCTTTTGAGCGGCTTGTTCCTTCATCATGAAAACTGGAAGTAGATGTCTCCCGAGGCTGTTTTCCGGACCTGCGGGCTGGACTAGCTTCCTCATGGTTTTCACGAACGGTATTACGGGTAGTATGTGATCTGGTATGCATTTTTTTTGGGGTGGAAAAAGGGTCAAAAATTCGCTTTATCACAAATTTGGTTCTCTGGTTCCCACAGACGGCGCCAGTGATGGTTTGGCGAATTTTTGATGGTGATGAATGCAGGAAAATGCAGATCACGACACAGAGATTTACGTGGTTCGATTTACTGAGGTAAATCTACGTCCACGGGAAGAAAAGAGGGCAGAGTTGTATTGCTTGATCTGTTTTCTACAGCTTACAATACAGACTTGCTATTTGATATTTGATCTCTAGAGAACTCCCCTTCTTTATCTGATCTGAGTTCTATTTATACATTGAACTAAGATCGTGGCGTGCATCACCAATAACTAGGTCGTGGCTTACATCACCACTAGCTAGGTCGTGGCTTACATCACCACTAACTAGGTCGTGGCTTACATCACCACTAAGTATGTCGTGGATGTCGTGGAGGTCATGAGATCCTGCATGGGTCCACCACTAAATAGATCGTGTAGTGGAGGTCGTGGAGGTTCTGCATGGGTCCACTATCTCCCAGTTCGGTCGAATACTGAGACCGAACTGCTGAACTATTGCCGAGCAGCTTTTGCCGATCTGAGAGTAGAGTTTGATTGGTCGGCTTTTACCGAGCCGTAGGCTGGGGCCGAACTCTTTGGTAATGCCGAACTGATTGGTCGGCTTTTACCGAGCTGTAGGCTAGGGCCGAACTCTTTGGTAATGCCGAACTGATACTCTTCCTTGGGCTTTGGGCTGATGGGCCGTCACTGCTATTGGGCTTGTTTAGTACGTACCCCATCAAGGGGTTATCCCTTATATAGAGGGGGTGTAACTGAAAGCCTGTAAGGCTGTTGTGCGTGCAGTCGATGGGCCCTTAGGCTGCTCAAAGTTGGCTGATTCTGTCTGCGGTTTTTGCAGAGCATGTACTATGAATCCCTGGTTCCTTTCTAACAGATTTTGGTGGTTTATGGGGGTGTACTCGTGAATTCATTATGGCTGCTGTAGAGCCTCAGTTCAGATTGCCTTTTTTGCTGCAATTCAACTGATTTCTGTTTTGATATTGCAGGTACAAGCTGAATTAGGGGTGGCTAGGCTGGTGTACAAGATGCTGCGATCCTATCTGTGATCTGGTGCATTCGGCAGCGTGCGGTGCCCAGGTAATTGCAGCCTACCATCTTACCAATTTAAGCAAGTTTTGGTCTCCAATCCTTAAAGTAGTTTTGCCCTTATTCTTGCTTGTTTTGCCTACCAAATGCCTTAGTATCTTATGCATTTTCTTGATTATTTTGTTGGTTCTCCACAGGTATGAGGGGCTGATCATCTACGACGATTGACATGTTGCCTCGGCCCAACGTCCGTCGGCAGTCGGGCCGACAACCGGTGTTAAATGCGGCCGAAGCTAGTTCTCTTTTCTTTCTCATATTGTAATAGAGTAGCTCCACTTGTAATCTTTCTTTCTTCAACATGTAAGAACTAGTTGGTGTGTATTTCATTTCCTTTATTTTCATCGCCAATATTTGTAATTCACGACTTAGTTGGAAATTCTAAATATTGTGTTTTATTTACCCAAAAATAAACGAATACTCTTTCGTCCTCCTTCTTTATATTTCTAGTCTTTATTTCATAAATCTCGACAAATTAGTTCGCGGCTATTACATTCTACCCTCCTTAACGAAAATTTCGTCCCGAAATTTTGCTTAGGTCATTCAAAAAGTTCCAGGTACTTCTCTTTCGTCTTATCTTCAAGCTCCCACGCCGCTTTTCCGCGGCCGTGGTGCTTCCACAGGACTTTCACTGTCACGATAGCTTTATTTCTCAATTCTTTTACTTTTTGATCTAAAATTGTTTATGGTTCCTCTTCATAGCTCAAATCCGGTTCTATCACCATTTCTTCTTGGTGGACAATGTGTTTGGGGTCGAACACATACTTCCTCAATTGCGACACCTGAAAGACATTGTGCACATTTCCGAAGCTCGGCGGGAGTGCTAACCTGTACGCCACAGGGCCGACTGTTTCTAGGATTTCATAGGGTCCGATGAAACATGGTATCAGCTTGCCCTTGACGCCAAATCTCATTATCCCTTTCGACGGAGATACTTTCATGAAAACTTTGTCTCCCGCCTTGAACTGTAGGTCGGTTCTGCGAGCATCTGCGTAAGATTTCTGCCTATCTTGAGCTTCCTTGATTTTCTCTCAGATCTATCGGACAATTTCTATCATCTCTTCTACAGAGTTTGGTCCGAGAATCCTTCTCTCACCTACTTCATCTTAGTAAAGCGGTGATCTATACTTCTTTCCATAAAGTGCCTCATATGAGGCCATATTTATAGTTGTCTGGTAACTGTTGTTGTAAGCAAACTCTATAAGTGGCAGTACTGGCTCCCAGTTCCCTCCACGGTCGAGCACTACGGCTCTCAACATATCTTCCAATGTCTGGATTATCCTTTCGGACAGTCCGTCCGTCTGTGGATGAATTGCTGTGCTGAAATTCAGCTGAGCGCACATAGATCTGAGCCAATTTGCCGGATCCATATGTGATTCGAATCGGTAAGAAATGAGCATTTTTGGTGAGGCGATCTATAATCACCCAGATGGCAGTATTTCCTCGTTGGGATTTTGGAAAATGTAGATATCGCTTAATTTTTAAAAATTTAATCTAATATAAGCATTGCATGAATGTTATACTAATAGTTATAAATAACAAAAATAAAGCATTTCGTCAACTAGTGAGACTCTTTTGACTTTTTGACTTGTTTAGTATTGAAGTGGGGTAGTGGAAAGTGAGACTCTTTTGACTTTTTGTATGTTTAGTATTTTGTTTTGTTTTATTTTTATGAAAGTAATGACATTTGAGTGTAAATTTCATCAACAATGAGGTTAAATTTTATGGCCAAATATGGTAAATTCTAAATAGGACTCTTAAATTGGGACGGACGGAAATGCCAAAACATGACTCTTAAACTGGGACGGAGGGAGTAGTAAATAATGATCTGACGACGAGTCTTTCACCAACTACTCTAGAAATATAAATTTCAATAGACTAAAGTCCAATTTTGGTCCCTTACATTTGCCCTAAAATTCTTTTTGGTCTCATACATTAAGTTTGTGACCTTTTGATCCATAACATATTGTTTTGGTACATTTTGGTCCCAAAAAGGTCACAAACTTAATGTATGGGACCTGAAAAGAATTTTATGAAAAATGTACGGGTCCAAAATTTGACTTTAGTCCTAGATTATAATTAAGTTATTAAATTGATCAAACATTTTGACTTTTAATTTTAACAGAAAATGGTTAATATTTCAGAGCAAATGTAAGGAATCAAAATTGAACATTAGTGATTTCAATATTGGTTAACAAATAGTAAAACATAAATATGATGATAAAATAGTATGTACATATCTGCATACCCTCTCAACACATCGCGTGAGCAGCAGGTAATCCAAAACCATGGAGTTTTATTCATTATAAATAATTACTACTACTAAAATAAGGATACTCAATCACACCGTTTTCATTTTATATTTCCACCCTTCCACCAGGGTTAATGATTATATTGATAATAATTTTTTATGACAATGCTAATTCATAGTAATTTATTTTCAGTGAAATGCTAGTACAGTACTATTTATTATGACAAACGGTATAAGTGTGTTGTATTATTTGTCAATTTATACCAAATTGTTATTACATACTATATATTTATTTTTTATTATTTTAAGCAAATGTAGATATCGCTTAATTTTTAAAAATTTAATCTAATATAAGCATTGCATGAATGTTATACTAATAGTTATAAATAACAAAAATAAAGCATTTCGTCAACTAGTAAACACAAAAATCAATATTGTTTTACGAATACTCCATAAATAATAGTAGGAGGAAATATATGTATACATAAATGCAGACTTTCTCAATACATCAAGCATCAAGGTAATCAAAACCATGGGGTTTTATTCATAATAATACATAATAAAAACTGGATACTCAATCTCAAAGTTTTAGCTCCATTTTCAAATTTCAATGTCCACCTTGCTCCTCCGCCGCGGTGGTCAGGTCCGGATTCTCCTTCTTATCCGGACCTGCTTCCGAATCAGGTTTGGCTTTGGCTTTGGCATCAGACGTTGCTGTTGCTGTTGCTGTTGCTGTTGCTGTTGCTGTTGCTGTTGCCGACGTATCCACAACTACCACAAATGTAGGGCCACTCACATACCTCAGATCGCCGTCAATCCCCATTCTCTCACCACCGCGTCCCAAGTCATATTCCGAGCCATTCACCGAAACCATACCATCCACAGAGCCTCCTTCCGGACCACTGACAACCGTAGTAGTGCTCTGTACGAGCCTAGCTCCCAAGCCAATGTCCACAAACAGCACTACCAACATTGCTGCAGCCAAGAAGACATTGATAAAACGTGACATTTTGAAAAAAGGCTTAATCTTTATATATTTAATCTCTTAATTAAAGGTTTGTGTTGTTTTATTTTCTTCGTGACGAACTTTATTTATAGGAGTGAAAAACAAAACTTTTCGAACACTTGCATGGCTTTCAAGTGTCTTCGTTGCATTTATGTGAGTGATGAAATATAAGAATACACAACAATTATGACAACAAATTTGATACGATACTCCAGACAACAAAATTTAATAAGTACTTAATTTTGATTGTTCTATTATTATTAAATCAAATTTCATTTCTTGGGTGGAATTAAATATAAACAACAAACTTGGTACGATACTCCGGATAACAACTTTATACTATTACTATCAAATTGTTGATTCTAGATTATTAATTAAATAAAGTTGTTATGAAATTTGCACAGCAAATTTGGTATGACAATCCGGACAACACTATTGATTGGGAGATCAAATTGATTAACTTATATTTGAATTTTGAGTTCGAATTAAATGAGGACAATTTTAAATTGTTATGCCCGGAAACAACATAATTTATGAGCTAGAATTAAATTTGTATGTATAAAAATTTTGATTTGGAAAACCCTACAAGTGTATGGAGGAAAAGAGTGCATATTTGCTATTTACGGCGATTCCAAAATGAAGATGGAAATTCTAAACAATGGAATTCTCAATTCTTCATCAGACCATATTAATTATAAGCACATATTTATCAGTATTTGTCAAAATTGTTAATAAGCGTTTCCGTTTTGTGTTGGATTTGAACAAATCAATTAATTATTTGTTGGCATGTATTATTCATTTCTAATTACACACTTAATTATACAAGTATTTTAATTAGGGACGTCTTCCAGACCAACTCGTTGGTTATTGGGTTAGCCCTTTTTGAATTGTGTGCTAATCAACTGTGAGCTAATCGAGTTATATTTTATCGGTTTCAAACTTTAATTTCAACTATATATAATCATAATACTTTGGAATTTCGAAATAGCCAACATAATCTGCAGACTAAATGCTAAAGATGAAGATCAAAGTGCATAAATTTTATACTTAAACGTCTCATATTTATACTCTTATATAAACATAGAAAATACTGTATTCAATATTTTCATAAAATATACTCCTATATTTTGTCTTTTTAGACTACACTCATACTTCATACAAAATGTAAATTTTTGAATATAATAACGACCATCAATGGAAGGGTGAAAATATAAATATAATTTAATTTATTACACTAAAATATTGTACACATATTTGTTAATACATGGAAATTTTCAGATTAATGATTTAATATAATTTTATCCTTACAATTATATTATTACTACAGTACCACTATAATATTTTATCCATGCAACTGAATAGCAAAACATAAGATAATAAATTTATTAAACTAATAATACGCACATTAAAAAATACATTAGCAACACAAAGAAATACACATTTGATATATTAAATAAAACAGCTAGCATGTCAAAACCATATAATTATAATCATTAAATATAATAAGATAATAAAGATAAATACTTTTTCCGCTCCCTAAAAATAGAAACTTTAAAAATGGCACGAGTTTATTAAGAAAGAAATAAAAAGAAAAATGTGCTAGTGCAAATGGGTCTCACCTCAATAGAGAGAAATAAATTTTCTTAAACTGAAATTTCTATTTTTAGGAAACAAACTAAAAAGGAAAGAGTTATTATTTTTAGGGGACAAATGGAGTACATTTTTTCTTTAAATATAAAACATTTTACATATATAAAATATGTGGGGTGTGTTATTCCTAACTCAACCCTAAATTGCTAACTACAACTAGATGATAGACATTAGATCATGAAATCAAGGCACGAGATTGTTCATCCATGAATACCAATACAATGCACATAAAAATGTCAATTAGGGGCATTTATGTCAATTGACCAAAAGTTAGTTATAACTAACTTTCAACGAACATCCAAAAACTTTAAATGGTTGTAACTGTCTCAATTTAAATTATTTTTTTACACAATGTATATCAAATTAAAGATAATTTTATAAGGATTCTAACGAGATCTCACTTGCATAAATTCCGAAATCAAAATTTGAAAAAAATCTTGAAATTTTGTATTTTTTGGATAGCAGTTCAATGTCAATATAGCTATCGTAATATGCCAATATAAAACTCCCCCCGTCCCATAATAGACGTCACACTTTCCTTTTTGGTTTGTCCCACAAAAGATGTCACATTTCCATTTTTAGAAAAAGTTCTCTCTCACATAAGTATAAAAATTATATTTTCTCTCTCTATTTAACACACAAAACAAAACCTCTTAAAATCTCATGTCGTCCCACAAGTGTGACATCTTTTGTGGGACGGAGGGAGTGCATATAAAATGTCAATGCTAAATTGTGTTGACATATTCAATGAATCGTGATATGTTTAATACACTATATTGACATTTTGATAAAAAAAAATCTAATTTTGGTAGTTTTCTTATCTTTTTATATTTAAATAATAATAAAACGTAATTACACGTGGCAATTTGTAGACCACTAGATCTCTACTAATCTTATTGTTTTAAATTAGTTGTAGTTAGCAATTAAAGGTTGAGTTAACAATTGATCACATCCTTAAAATACGTTTTATAAATACTCCCTCTGTCCACGAAAAATAGGACATATTGTGAATGACACGGGTTTTAATGTGGAATTGGTAAAGTAAGAGAAAAGGGAAAAAAGTAAGAGAGA
Organism: Salvia splendens; assembly: GCF_004379255.2. Lineage (NCBI taxonomy): Eukaryota > Viridiplantae > Streptophyta > Magnoliopsida > Lamiales > Lamiaceae > Salvia > Salvia splendens. The sequence continues at coordinate 15,790,636 of NC_056036.1, read as the reverse complement.
AGCAGTGTTAGTGGAATGTGAGGTCCATATTATTAGTAAGAGGGAATGAAAAAAAGTAAGAGAGAAGTTGTTAAAAACTTTCTTTTTTAAAATGTGCTCTGTTTTTTTGTGGACAATAAAAAACGGCAAATGTGCTCTATTTTTTGTGGACAGAAGAGTATAACCTTTTATCACTATAACGAGTTTATAAATATAGTAAATTTCTATAATTATTAATTCTGATCATCATATATAATTATCGTGATTATGTTTCTTATTACTATATTGTAATATAGCCACTTACTCTTTTTTTCTTATTAAATTATTTTGAGTTTTTAAAGAAATTTATTGAAAAGAAAGAGGAAAATAAAAGAAAGTGGGTTAAATCTATATTATAAGATTTTCATTTTATCTAGAAGCAACCATCTATCCAATTATGATGATTATTCAGAGAGCATCTATCTGATGAACAGTACACAGTCTTATATACTTGCCCCAAGTTTGTAACACCTGCCAAGGATCATATTTGTACTATATTCACTGTTATGAAAAAACTTATACTATCTCCGTATTTTAAAAATAACAACTCTTTCTATTTTAATTCGTCTCACACGAATTTTAAATTTAATGCACAATTAGTAAAGTAAGAGAGAGGAAGAGAAAAAGTAATGGAATTAACGTTAGTGGATTGTGTGGTCCACTTTATTGTAGTGGTATAAGTGGTAAATAAATTGATTTATATGAGTTTAAAGATTTCCTATATAAAGTTTGAAAGTTTCTATTTATAAGAGACGAACTAAAATAAAAAGAGTTATTATTTTTGAAATATGGAGGTAGTAACATGTTTACTCTTATAAAACTAAGATGATAGTTACAAAAGAGGAGAAAAGTTTCAAAATAAAAAACTCACATGAAAGTACTTAACTCCAACATTGTCGTAAATTTGATTTGATCCTAGTTAATATCCAGTATTTTCTTGTTTGTAACTAAATTAGACCCACCTTCTCCGTTCATTGATAATTAATTAAAATATTGCTAAAAAATCATAAAATTTGATTAAAGTTTAATCAATTTTACAATTTTAAATATACTATTAGTTACCAATTCCACAAAAATCATGAAAAGTTGTGGGCAGTGGCGGATCCAGACTTATTGGATTGGGGGTGCAAATTTTATGTTAATATTCCCTCCGCCCCATAATATATGGTACACTTGTATAATGTCAAGGGGTTTTAAGAGAAATTATATCGTGTGTAAGTGGAAAGAGATAATATTATATTTATATTAATATGAAAGGGAACTTTTTCCAAAAAAGTGACATTTTTGTGGGACAAACTAAAAAAAATACAACAACTATTATAGAATGGAGGGAGTATAACATATCTAAAATAAAATAATAATATTTAAAATTACATCTTACTATAATATTCAATTTTTAAGTTATTTTACCGCATAATTAAACTTAGAATCGTATCACATAAAAACAGCTAATATAACCATAGAATAAAAGAATAAAAAGTGTAAACTAATTGAATTTCTGAATTCATACTAAAGTATTAAAATGTTAATCAAAAATGAAATAAAATGCAACCACTAGTATCTAAATTCTAAAATAAAAAACAGAAAAGAAAATTCATACCCATATATTAAAAATATAATAAAATATAGTACTACCTAATACTTATAAATCCAACCTAAAATCTGCAAATATATAAAATAAGTAGTAGTAGCTAAATTATATAAAAACATAAAAAAGCAAACTATTTAAACAAATGGCTTGAAGATACAAAAATGCGCCACGATGGGGAGTCGAGCTCGGGCGAATCCTATGCAGAAGTGCTTCAGTAACCACTAAGACAATTGACTACTTCGTAATTTCAATAATATATTATATTAAGAACACATTATATTGGGGTACAATTGTACCCCCTTATTCTGAACTGCATACGCCAGTGGTTGTGGGGTTGACGAGATTTGACCAAAAAATCATGAAAAGTTGCGGGATTGACGAGATTCGACCAAAATTCATGATTTTTTTAAACAATTTGTCTTAATTAATAAACAACAATAATTTGTCAAAGTTTGAAAGAATTAAGAGCATTAGCAGCGGTGACTTTTCTCTGGAGCCCATCTCGAGGCCTATCTCCATTTTCTCCTGCCACGTCTACAGGCTCATCTCAGAGCCTATCTCCCTGCAATGAGAGCCCATCTCAGAGTCTATCTCAGACCTCATCTTATTTCCACATCATCATTATTTTTAATATTTTCACTTTTAATTGTTTTTGTAATTAAAAGAGAACGTAATATATGGCAAAAAACAAATTTCATTTAAAAACAAAATAAAACATAAATAAAACATCCTACATTGCAAAAACAAAAAAAATTGAAAATTGAAATTGAGATTGGAAAGAAGTAATAAAATTGAAATTGAGAGAAATAATAAAATTGAAATTGAGATTGGAAAAAGATGAATGTGAATTGATGGGGAATGCGGTATATATAGTGTAGAATTGTATAACTGTTCTGTTTATTCACAATGAGAGTATACAACATATATAGGCTAAGGTACATGCTACGTATGGTAAGATTTCATTCAAAACAAATCTCCTAATTGATAGCCTAAATATCTTCTCCAATCTCTTCCTGATTTTGTGTCATCTTTATTTTGTAGAATATTCCATTCAATCTCCAACACTCCCCCTCAAGTTAAGTGATGGGATTCCCAAAACTTAACTTGCCCAAGACTTCTTGAAAATTCTTCACTGATACAGCTTTGGTCAGGATGTCAGCTAGTTGGTCTTCGGATTTCACATATGGGATTTCCACTATCTTTTCTTCCAAGTTCTCTTTTATGAAATGTCTGTCAATCTCGACATGTTTGGTTCTATCGTGCTGAACTGGGTTTTCTGAAATACTGATTGCCGCCTTATTGTCGCAGAGTAGCTTGCACGTCTTCGGTGATTCAAGGTTTAACTCCTTCATTAATCTCCTTAGCCAAAGGATTTCGGTGAGCCCACTTTTAATGCCTCGGAATTCAGCTTCTGCACTCGACAGTGCCACCACCTTTTGCTTCTTGCTTCTCCAAGTGACTAAATTGCCACCCACAAAAGTGAAGTATCCTCCTGTTGATCGTCTATCCATTGGGTTCCCTGCCCAGTCTGCATCCGTATATCCATGAATGTCGAGATGTCCATTTTTTCGGAACAGTAACCCGTGCCCGGCGGTTCCCTTCAGATATCGCACTACTCGTAGTGCTGCCTCCCAATGTTCCTCCTGTGGATTATGCATAAACTGACTAAGCACCCCAACTGCGTATGCAATATCAGGTCGAGTGTGTGACAGATAGATGAGCTTTCCCACTAGTCTCTGGTATCTCCCCCGATCAGTCGACGTTGCTCCTTTAATTATTTGAAGTCCGTGATTCTGCACCATGGGAGTATCTGCCGGCTTGCACTCGAGCATTCCTATTTCTGTCAAGAGGTCAAGGACATACTTGCGTTGACTGATAAAGATTCCTTTTCCAGATCTCAGCACCTCGATCCCAAGAAAGTATTTGAGATCTCCTAAATTTTTCATCTCAAATTCGGTAGCCAAATGCCCCTTGAGGTCCTTTATTTCCTCAGCGTCATCTCCTGTAATGATCATATCATCCACGTAAATTATCAGACAAGTGATTTTTTCTCCTCTCCGTTTGATGAACAGTGTGTGATCGGAGTTACTTTGTCGATATCCGTATCGTTTCATTACATCCGTGAATCTCCCGAACCAAGCTCTCGGGGACTGCTTCAACCCATATAGAGTCTTCTTTAACTTGCACACCTCATTTTTTTCAAATTCCTCTTTGAAGCCGGGTGGGGCCTCCATATAGATAGGGTCCTTCAATTCTCCATGAAGGAAGGCATTGGTGACGTCATACTGATGGAGTGGCCAATCTCTGTTTGCTGCAACGGACAGTAATACTCTTACCGTGTTCATCTTTGCAACCGGGGAGAACGTCTCTGAATAGTCCACTCCTTGAGTCTGCGTATATCCCTTTGCCACTAACCGAGCCTTGTATCTTTCAATGCTCCCATCTGGTCTCCTTTTAATCGTGAAGACCCACCTACACCCCACTGTATGTTTTCCATCGGGCAGGGAGCTTGCCTCCCAAGTACCGTTTCGTTTTAATGCTTTCATCTCGACGAGCATTGCCTCCCTCCAATCCTTGCTTTTGAAAGCTTCTTCAAAGGTTCGAGGGATCTCTTCTTCGCACAGTGCCGTCTGGAATGCCCTTGCCATTTTGGACATGTTGGCTTCAGCAAAGTTGGCCACCGAGTATCTACTTTTCCTCCCTATTCGTTCCGGGGAGTATTTCTTGGGTGGAACTCCTCTCGTACTCCGTGGAGGAAGCACGTATTGTCCTGTGTCCTGATCAATAGATGTATCTTCTTCCTCTTCTACTTCTGTACCAGTTGAGTCAGGAATAAAATCTGAACTTGCATGATTCGGACTAGATATTACCTCGGATTCCGTTACGGTTGGATCAGAGGGCCGCGGCGGAAGCGTTGTCGGGACTACGGTCTCGGCAGACGGGATCGGCTCATGGACAGTGCCAGCTTGTTCTGTTGGATCCGAATCAAAGTTACTTGGCACATACCACCGAAGGGAGTCATTTTCTTGGGTCTCCCCCTGTCCTACACTCTCCCCCTGAGTTCCAAGGTGGTAAAAGAATTCGGTTTCAAGGAAGTTACAGTTCATGGTGGTAATAATTCTTTTGGTTCTGGGGTCATAACATCGATAGCCCTTCTGGTTAATCCCATACCCCATAAAAACACACTTAATCGCACACGGGGAAAATTTATTTCGCTCGTGTTTGGGAACGTGGACATAGACCGAACACCCAAAGGTTTTAGGTGGTAGTGATAAGGCTGAGGGAATTTTGGTTAAGGTGGAAAGATGATCCAGAGGAGTTTTCCGATTTAGTGTTTTTGTGGGGAGGCGATTGAGAAGATAAACTGAGGTAGCGACTGCTTCGGGCCAAAAGGTTGGAGGTACTTTGGAGTCAAATAGGAGGGCTCGGGTCATTTCGAGGATGATTCGATTCTTCCTTTCTGCTACCCCGTTTTGTTCTGGTGTGTGGGAACAGGAAGTTTGGTGTACCAACCCATTTTCAGAAAAAAACTTTGTCATAGGACTGTTTAAAAATTCCCCCCCGTTGTCGGATCTTAGGATTTTGATTGATGTTTGAAATTGAGTTTGAACCATTTTATAAAACAAAGTGAATTTGTCATATACCTCAGATTTATGTTTCATAAAATAAACCCAAGTGGCTCTACTGCAATCATCAACAAATATCACAAAGTATTTAAAACCAACACTAGTACCTATAGGCGCTGGGCCCCACACATCAGAATGAATCAGGGAAAAAACAGTGTCAACACGAGTATCATTTGGCTTAAACGAGTTTCGGTGGCTTTTGGCCAAAACACATGCTTCACAAGAAAAGTTCTTTGGAACAAAAAGATTAGGAAATAAGGATTTTAAATAACCCGGAGAGGTATGGCCCATCCGACGGTGCCAGAGCCAAGTATCTTGATTAGTGGATCCGTGAGCAAGCATCGCCGCACCATCTCGTCGAGCAATCTCATCCACAAAGTATAGCCCTCGACGCTCAGTGCCACGTCCAATAATCTTCCCCGTCCGGATATCCTGTAGCATACAGAAGTTCGGATGCATTAGCAGAGAACAATTCAAATTCTTAGTCACATGACTGATTGACATTAACTTCTGAGATAATCTAGGCACATAGAGACAATTAGGAATATGGACATTCGGAAAAATTTCTATAGTCCCCGCTCCTTCTACCGGGGTTACTCCCCCACTTGCTGTTTTTATGTGTGACTTAGGCGTCTTATGAATTTCCAAAAAATCATTCCTGTCGTATGACATGGTGTCGGTTGCCCCACAATCAAAAATCCATCCCGTGTCATCAATAATATCACAATCATGGGCTTCAAAGGCATATGATAGATTTTCTAAGGGTGCAAATGAGTTTTTGCAAATAATTGGGGCAGATTCGAAATTATGAAGAGCCTGGGGGTGGTTTTTATCATAATTGGCAGAATGGGGTTCCTTTTCATAATATTCATAATTTGGGGACTTAATTGAAACATGGGTTTGGGGCTTGGGTTTAATTGGGGATTGGGCTTTTCTAGGGTTAGGGATTTCGCTCCCCAACCCGTTACCTGGTTCACCCCCGCCTCCGTCCAGTCGAAGCGCCGCCACCATGGCTTCGGCCGTCTTCACCCCTCCGTCGCCTCGCCTGCCGCCGCCGGTTGGGAGACCACCGCTGTTGTCCGATCCTTTCTCCTGGAATCCGGTAATCTCTCGGTTTCCTTCATTCTGATTTCGTCCTCCATTCTCGGTTCCGATGGCTACTTTCGCTTTTCCGGCTTTGTCTTCTTCCCACCATTCTGGGTATCCTACCAATTGAAAGCATGTCTCCTTTGTGTGTTTGTGCATCCCGCAATGCGAGCACCAAAGTTTGGACTTGTCTGGCTTCGAGTTTCCCCGGCGGTTGGCGGCGGGACGCGATGTAGGTGGCTGACTCCTGTGCTGCGGCTGAGATGGGCGGTATTCTCGTGCTCCAAATCCAAATCCGACTCCCCCCGATGATGCTTCATTACCGACTGCGTTGGTGAGCGAATCGGACGCCGGTGACATGACTTTAAGTCGAGCTGCCTCCCGTTTCACCCATCCATACGCCACGTCGGCTGAGGGGTATGGCTCCTCTTTGAGGATCTCGCGTCGGATCCAGTCATATTTTTCGTTTAGACCGGTGAGAAATTTAAATAAACGTAGCTCCGATTTGATTTCTCGGTATTGCTCTATCCCTTTGTCGCAACAATTGACCGTTTTGTGTGAACACCGATCGATGTCGATCCAGAGCCCGTGTAGTCGGCTCCAGTATGCTTTCAGCGCTGAGTCGCCTTGTAATATCTTGCTTGCCTTGTCTCGCAGGTCGTAGATTAAGTATGAGTCCGATGAACTCGCAAACGTCACCGCGAGCGTATCCCACAGGGACTTCGCCGTTTGGTGATGTGCGAAGTCGGCTATGAGATTTGTCTCCATGTTGTCGATAATCCATGAGAAGACTATCAAGTCTATCTCTTCCCAATCCGTGAAACCGCTCTCCCCTGGCTTCGGTGGGGACGGTACTCCGGAGATGTGGCGGTAGACTCCTCGGCCGCCAATGGACACTTTCATTAATCGTGCCCACAGTGAGTAGTTCGAGCCATTCAATTTGAAGGCTACGGTAACACTCTTACTCGATCTAATTTTTTCGGCAATGGGTTCAGTTTCTGGCTTTGTTTCTGACATTTTTTTGGGACTGATTCCTCGCCTGTATTGGTCGAGAAAGGTATTTAGGGGGCTATGATGATTTGTTTCTGAGCCTAAAACCTGCTCTTGATGCCATGTAGAATTGTATAACTGTTCTGTTTATTCACAATGAGAGTATACAACATATATAGGCTAAGGTACATGCTACGTATGGTAAGATTTCATTCAAAACAAATCTCCTAATTGATAGCCTAAATATCTTCTCCAATCTCTTCCTGATTTTGTGTCATCTTTATTTTGTAGAATATTCCCTTCAATCTCCAACATATAATTGATTAAAAATTGAATTAAATTTTAAAAAAATAATAAAAAGGGGATATTGGCTCCATCATCAGCCCGAGCCCCCAAAATGGAGGCCCACAACTGAGCCGATATTTACCTCTTGAACGGGTCGGATGATTTAATGTGTAACCCGAACCGAAACAAAGCACGTGAAATCCGATCATGCCGTCACAATAATTCACTATAGCATTAATAATGAATGAATATTGATCACAGGTCCAAATTTTTTCGTTTCCAGCAACATGCCAACATACAATCCCAAAGATCTGGTAGGTGAAACAAATTGTCTATATAGAATTAAGCTTTTCCTAGTGCCAATAAGATAGATAGAAAAAATAATCACAAAATGTGGCACTATTTAGACGTACACATTAAAACAACCAAAATCTTGAAGAACTTTTATTGTATAGAGTAGTTTTTTATTGACCATCCAATGAAACCAATTTGTGAACACCATTTTTCAGTTTGGTGCAGAGTAGTAACACAAATAATAGTACTAATCAAGAAGCGGCAAGAGTTATTCCATTGTAATCCGGCAAACCATAGGGCTGAAACATCTCTGTAAAAAAGCCCTTCTTCCTCCTCGGATTCGCTCCAATGTCTCTACAAAGTTGATCATTATACCATATATGCAATCCAGCAATACACGCTCTTCTATATTTCCCGTTGGCTGCGTATCTCTTCAAATATTTGTCCCACATCTCGATGTCCTTCTCCATCTCCTTTATCCTCGGCAGCTGCAGCGCCTCATCGAGAAGGTACGCCATCCATTTGCACCTCATCTCTATCGAGTACAGATTCGAGGCCGATTCAGAGTAGCCTATCGCAGCCACCCCCGGGATTCTCGGGTGGATTATCTGTCTGTAGAGAGGGATGGCGGAGTCTCGAGATCCTATGATGTAGTTCTTGAATGTGGGAGATTTGAAGATGTTCGCGAGCTTCTCGTCGCCTTTGTACCCTGTTGCGAAGATGACTACGTCTGCTTTTATGTGATTAGCGTTGTCGATGATGAGGCCGTCTTCGCAGAAGCTGAGATTCTGCGATTTTTGCAGGACGATGCTGCCGTTTTCGACCTTGTCGTAGAATGTCTCCGGGAGCATGTATATCTGGCAGGCGACGATCTCATCGAGAAACCTCTCTTTCGGAATCATTCCGTATTTTTTCAAGGGAAGTTTCCATCTGATGTAGCTCTCCACGAACTTGCTCATCGCCCATCGCTAAGTTAATATGTTTTTCAAGTTAGTGAATCGCTACAAGAAACTTTAGAAAATTTTAAAAAAATAACCAAATTTGATGGTGCAAAGAAAAGGGCAGTAGAGGATGGTCGACTAAACCTTAATCTTTAATTTTTCATAAATACGCTTTTTTAAAACATATGGTAGATGATATATTTAGAAATACAAATTAACATTCTTAATTCACATAAAAAATGTACTTAAAACATTTTTTTAGTGTATATCGGAGAGTTAAAATAAAATGGAGAGATGAATTGAGCACCATAGGTTTTAGCAAGGTGGCGATGAGGGAGGAGAGGAGGCCTTCGCCCGGTTTATGAACCATGAGCTCGGAGAAACGGGTGGCGCAGAAGTAACCGAAGTTGATGCCCCATGGGAGGGCATCGGGGAGCGCCCAGTGCGGCGTTCTCTGGATCATGGTGCAGGGATGATCTCTTCCTGTCATGTTGGTTGGGTTGTGACTCAAAATGGAGTGTTTAAATCAACAAATTAGTGCTCCCTCATTCCACGATTAGTAGTCTCGTTTTAACTTGGCCGGTATTTTAAAATATTGTTTGATTTTGTGAAATGGAGAAATGACTTAATGGAATATGAGTGAAATTATTTAGTTGAATAGTGGATCTCCAAATGAGACTTTAAATCACTGACGGAGGGAGTATGATCGAGAATTGTTACCGTTAGCCATGGCGCATTCGAATGCCGTGTCAACTGCCGTTTTGCCGGAGCCTATAATGACAACTCTTTTGCCTTTAATGAAGTCGGCGGCGGCGGCGTTGTCCATTGCAGAGTAATCCATGGAATGCATCACTTTGCCTGAGAATATTTCAGGCCCAAATCCAGCAGCAAATTTTGGGATATTGGGAAGACCACTGAATCTTCCGATGCAGATTATCACAAATTCAGCTTCATACTCCTATTATCATATTCTTACATTTTAATTGAATGATAATACTTCATTGATAAAATAATTTAATTTAATTAAATATTCAAATATATGATTACACTAAAAAACAGTTAACAACTTTAATTTGTATTTCTATATATATCATCCATACTTTAAAAAATAACCTTATTCTTGATATTCCAACTAAAAAGTAAAAGAGTATATATGATATAATGGTCAAATTTGTTCAGAAGTTAAAAGATGTTTTTCTTGGCTTCAAAAAGTTGACTATTTCTCAAAAGTTTCAACATAATTATAATTTTGTAAGTAGTGCAGGATCGTAGTAAAGAATTAATAATCTGATTCCTAACCAATCACCTTATTGAATTATTATTTTATTATCCTATAGGTGGCTTGAATATTGAAATATCCTTCAACCATAATTCTCAAAATACCCTCACAAAAATTTTTGTTTTGTATGTCCTCAATTTACATAACTTTGCACGATGATTAAAAAAAATTAGATTTATTTTATTTTGCAGTTAACTTCAATAATTCTTCAATTTGTCTTATACGTACAATAATCAATCAATTCACATAATCTAATTTTAGTTTATCCCATCAATCTTATTCATTACATTTAGCAACCTAAACACCTATTTAGGTTAAAATAAGATAAAAGAATTAAATTAAGTCACACTTCAATTCACCTTTTCAACTTAATAAAAAGTCTACTGTTGAAAATAGCATAATCAATACTGACCCGAAATATTAATATTCGTAATTATAACATTGCAATATTAATTAAACAAAGCAAGAGAGGGAGAGAGAAAAGTAATAATACCAGAGTGGAATTATCGTTAGAGTTGAAAACCTTGAGAATCCACTTTCCATTGGATCCAAAAGCTTTTCCCGTTGCACCCCAAAACTCCCACGATCGCATCTCCTCTTCAGATTCCCCCACATAATCCATGTCCATCACTTTGGAGTTGAATTGGATGTAAGGTAATAATCCAAAATTGTGAGCATATGATTCAAGATATTCCACCACTTTAAAGTTAGTGGGAAACATATCTTCAACAGAAGAAGGCCATGGGAAATCAGAGAACTCAAACGTGGCCTTAGCATTCTGGAGCCTCGTCGATTCAATGGTGTGATTCCACAGCCCTCCCACCTTTTCTTGCTCTTCAAAAACCACGGGAGTGAAGCCTCTCGCCGCCGCGTATTTGCAGGCCAGGAGCCCGCTGATTCCACCGCCCACGATGGCCACTCGTTTCTCCATTCAACACCAATATATTTCAAAATTGATTCAACTTCGTTTTGTTTTAAATAAGTAGACAAGGAGAAAATGGTAGTAATAATTAAGCCATTAAAAAATTGGAGGTGCATAGCTGCATGTCAGTGTAAAACAATTTTAAATGTTGTTTGTCAAGCTGGACAACAAGAAAATTTTGTCTTGTTGCATTATTATAATTATAATAATGCCTCAAATATATTTTAGTTATACTATATAGTGGTCGGCTAATATATATTCTTAAGTTCCTTTCATAAAAAACTAACCTACCTTGAAGGGATTAATTAGTAAACCAGTTGTAATAATAATACATTAATTACCTAGTATGTAGTGCGCATGTACCAACTTAATTACTAGTATAATTTATAACTACCATATTCCGAAAGTTAGAATTAGAAACAATAAATTATTGAAGTACAAGTTGAAGATTATAAAAGTAGAACTAAGTACAAAGCGTAGATCCAATTGGATATCAGCAGACCTAGGCAGCCTGGCAACCAAAAAAACTAAAGTATTTGAATATTAAAACAAAAATATATTGAGGATTCGAATTAGTTAAACCCCTTGAGTTGATAATACTAATATATTGTAGTATATCATTGATTGTACCTGTTCACGTAACAAGGATGGACACGCGTCGAGCTCGGGTTGGTGCCAATCTTATAATATTATTTTCAGTAAATTAAAAACCACAATCATGTGATGAAATATTTTATCATTTTATATATTGCGTGCATGATTGGTGGAGATAATAATTAATTATTTACTAGCTTGCTTTGCGAAGTAGTTGGTGGCTAATGCAATAGCGCCTGGTGCATAAATACATAGACAAATGAAATAGTAACGTATAAAAACACACAATCTAATCAGTATCGTGTCACAGTACGTAATTATATCTTGCAACAACACGACAATCAAATTAGACACGAAACTGACAAAACTACAATCGCAGCATTGCTGCATTTAGAGAAGAGAAAAATATCTTGGAGAAAAGACTTATTGTGTTTCTTATTGATTGAATTAAAAGATACAACCGAGAGCACCACCTTATATACTAAGCCTATGGTGGTGTAGCTACAACAAGAACACACAATAACAAACGGAACTAACCATCTAACTAATACAACGGTTTAACTAACTAACTGAACCTCCAACAGCTCATTGACAGCTGTACAAACTCTGTTAACTTCTATCTTCAATATCACGAGCTAAGTGTAGCATGAGCTGAATCTCGGTGCACGGTATATTTCTAATAGTCCCCCCTCAAGATGGACTATAGACCGATGTAAAGTCCATCTTGAACAAAAGATTATGAAACGGACCTGAAGCTAGGGGTTTAGTAAAAATGTCTGCGAGTTGAAGATCGTTCTTGACGTGCATTGGTTTAATAACTCCTTCGACCAGCTTCTCCCTAACCGTGTGACAGTCAATCTCAATGTGCTTAGTTCGCTCGTGAAAAACAGGATTTGAGCTGATATAAACCGCTGCTTGATTGTCACAATAAAGAGGCACTGGCAGCTTTATCTCTATGTTAAAGTCTTTAAGCAAGGCAATTATCCAGACCACTTCACAACAAGCAAGCGCCATCGCACGATACTCAGCCTCTGCTGAGGATCTTGACACGGTATGTTGTTTCTTTGATCTCCAAGATATAAGGGAGGTGCCTAGAAATAGGCAAAAGCCAGATATACTCCTTCTAGTGTCAGGGCAGGCAGCCCAGTCGGCATCCGAAAATATACTCAAAGATAGATCTGATTTTGTTGAGTAGTGCAAACCATGACCAATAGTTCCCTTTAGGTAGCGCAAAACCTTTTCAGCAGCAAGCATGTGTCCAGTGTGAGGCTTGGACAAATATTGACTCAATTTATTAACCGCAAAAGTGATGTCCGGTCGAGTTATACACAAGTATACAAGTCGACCTACCAGCCTTCTATAAGTAGTTGGATCATCGAGGACTTCACCATCTTCCTGTTGTAGATGTTTAGTTGAATCCATTGGTGTAGTTGAGGGTTTACAACCAAGAAGGCCAGAGTCAGACACAAGGTCTAGAGCATACTTGTGCTGTGAGATAAACAAACCACTCTTATTCCTTGCTATTTCGATTCCCAGAAAATATTTGGGATTCCCCAGATCCTTCAATTTAAAATGAGCAGCAAGAAAGTCTTTGAAGCTGGCAATAAGTGTTGTATCACTGCTAGCAATAAGAATATCATCCACGTATATTACCACTCCAAAGAAACCACCATTTTCTGATCTCTTGTAGAAATAAGAATGGTCAGATGCTGATTGAGACAAGCCAAAACCAGACAAAACTTGAGAAAACTTCAAGTACCACTGCCTTGAAGCCTGTTTTAAACCATAAAGTGACTTCTTCAATCGACAAACTAGTCTTCCAGAACCTGATGGTGGCTGTTGGACCTCTAATCCAGGAGGTAGGCTCATGTATATTTCCTCATCAAGATCACCATATAGGAAAGCGTTGTTGATGTCTAAATGAGCAAGATGCCAACCATTGACAGCAGCTAAGGCTAAGAGCAGCTTCACTGTGGTGAGCTTAGCAACGGGTGAGAATGTATCATGAAAATCCACCCCTGCCTGCTGTGTAAAACCCTTTGCAACTAGCCGTGCCTTATACCTTTCCACCGTAGCATCTGCCTTAAATTTGATCTTGTAAACCCACTTGCAAGATATAGGAATCTTGCCTGGTGGTAAGGTAGTGATTAGCCATGTGTCAGTTCTCACCAAGGCTTGTAATTCCTCTTGCATAGCCAATATCCACTCAGGGTGTTGGGCTGCTTGTTTGTAGGAAGTGGGTTCAGTGAGGTTTGAAAGAAGGATGATGAATTTTTGGTAAGGCTGAGAAAGTTTGTCCAAAGAGAAGTATGATGAGATGGGATATTTTGATGATGAGACAACAGCGTTGCATATATAATCAGTAAGGTGAGAAGGTTTCTTGAGTGTTCTTCCAGAAGAGGATTGGATAGGTGGTGATATGTCACTGTTGGTTTTAGAGTTATCAGTCTGTGGATTAGATTGGAGAGGCAGAATATTTTGTGAAGAGCTGGTGATATGTGGAGAATTATGATCAGGAAATAAAGAAGGTGGCTGGTGTGAAAGAGGAAATTCACACTCATGGAACACAACATTTCGGCTAATGAATATATGGTTAGTCTCCAAATCCATGACTTTGTAACCTTTATATTCAGAGGGATATCCAATGAATACACACTTTATAGCTCTTGGAGAAAATTTGTTTTTGCTCTTGTCTAAAGTTGAGGCAAAGCAAAGGCAACCAAACACCTTAAGATGTGAATAATTTGCTGATTTTCTGAATAGGACTTGAAAAGGTGTGGAGTTGTTTGGAAGAGCTGAGGAGGGTAGTCTGTTTATTAAGAAAGATGCTGTGAGTATGCATTCTCCCCAGAATTCTAAAGAGAGATGGGATTGGAATAACAAACTCCTTGCAACATTCAATAGGTGTTGGTGCTTCCTCTCAACTCTAGCGTTTTGTTGAGGTGTTTCTACACAAGAACGCTGGATGACAGTTCCATATTCAGAGAGCAAATTGGTGAGGTTAAATTCTGGTGCATTATCACTCCTCAAGATTTTGATTTTCTTGGAAAATTGAGTGTGCACAGTGGCAAAGAATTGAGTCATTATGGATTGAACCTCTGATTTTTGAGAGAAGAGAAAAGTCCATACAAATCTTGAGTGATCATCCACTATGGTTAGAAAGAATTTATGTCCAGTGTGTGTAGGGGTTGAAAAAGGTCCCCAAACATCACAATGAATCATGTCAAAAATATCAGATGAATTGTGTGTAGATATAGGAAAAGGTAGCTTTTTCTGTTTGGCTAAGGGACATATGTGACAAGAAGATAAATGTGTGTTTGAAGTAGGCAAAGAATCTGATATCAACTTCATTTTATTCAAAGATGGATGGCCCAAACGTTGGTGCCATATATCAAGGCTTACTACAGCATTTACAGAAGCCAAATGAGTATAGGATGAAGAGCTATCAGGTATACTACTGGAAGAGTATGTTCTGTTATGATCAACAGTAGATGATGAAGCAGCAAGCTCAAGGATGTAAAGATTTCCCACACGATTACCCCTCCCAATCAGAATCCCCTGTGTAGCTTCCTGAATTTTGAACTGATTGTGAGTAAAAGAAACAGTGTAAGAGGAGTTTTTGGTGAGAGAGCTGACAGATGGCTAATCACTACCTTACCACCAGGCAAGATTCCTATATCTTTTCTCCAAGATATTTTTCTCTTCTCTAAATGCAGCAATGCTGCGATTGTAGTTTTGTCATGGTACCAGAGCGTACATCTTCCGCTACGTCTCATCAATCTCTTTTATCTCTCTTAGTCTAAAATCAATCGATCAAAATGAATGGCAGAGGTGGTCGTTGCCCTCAGGCTCCACAAGAAGATACATCCAGCCCATACTTTCTTCACCCAAGCGACAATCCTGGAGTTGTGCTTGTTCCTCAGCTGCTTATCGGCTCAAACTACATCACATGGAGTCGATCCTTCACAACGGCTCTACTTGCAAAGAATAAACTGGTTTTTGTTGATGGATCAATACCGAGGCCTAACCGAGAAGATCTTCTCTATCAATCATGGATTAGATGCAATAGTATGGTCACAGCATGGTTGAGAAACTCAGTCTCACCTCAGATATGCTCAAGCATTATGTATTTGGATGATGCGAATGAGATTTGGTCAGATCTCAAAGAGCGTTTCTCTCTTGGAGATTCAGCTCGATTATATCAGTTAAGGCAGCAACTTATGTCTCTATCACAGGGAAACTCTGATGTCAGTAGCTACTTCACGAATTTGAGGATTATTTGGGATGAATTTAAGAATTCTCAGCCAATTTCATGGTGTACCTGCGCTAGATGCAATTGTCAGAGTGCAGCACGTTGGCAACAACATCAGGAAAATGACTGCACTATGCAGTTCTTAATTGGTTTGAATTCCTCTTTCTCACAAATTAGATCTCATATTTTGTCTATGACTCCTTTACCTTCACTTTCGAAGGTGTTCGCCTTAGTGATTCAAGAGGAAAGACAGAGGCATATTGAAGGTAATCAATCCACACTTCAACCTACACTTCCAGTTTCTAGTGAGCAACCTTTTGCAAATGCTACCTCAAACTATGGCAGAAGCTTGAACAATTTTTTATGTACTCACTGTGGAAGGAACAATCATAGTGTGGATAGATGTTTTTACTTACACGGATTCCCCCCTGGTTTTGGTCGAGGAAGGGGCAAACCATCAGGTATAACTAGATATGGATCTGGATATTCAAAGCCTGCAGCTGGATCTGCAGGATCAGCTTTCTCAAAGCCCTATCAACACAAATCTGTGAATTTTGTTGAAGAAAACTCATCTGGTTCAGAGTTGCAATCTCCTCTGAATGCTATGAATTTGCCTAGCATGGATCAGTATCAACAACTTGTGAACCTCTTGCAGAGTCAATTACACACTCAGAATTCCAACCCTCCACCTGAATCTGCTGCACAGCCACCTAGCTCTTTTTCTGGTACAGTTTCTTTCTCCTCCACCATTAATTCTGTTAAATCATCATATTCCAGTTCATCTACTTGGATTTTAGATACAGGTGCTACTCACCATGTATGCTATGATCAATCTCTTTTCTCTTCTATATCTCCAATAGCTAATGCCTCTGTGAACCTTCCAAATGGACAGACAGCACCTGTGACTCACATAGGTACTATCAAATTAACTCCTCTGATTACCCTATCCTCAGCTCTATATGTTCCATCATTCTCTTTCAATTTAATATCTGTCAGCTCTGATACCATGACAAAACTACAATCGCAGCATTGCTGCATTTAGAGAAGAGAAAAATATCTTGGAGAAAAGACTTATTGTGTTTCTTATTGATTGAATTAAAAGATACAACCGAGAGCACCACCTTATATACTAAGCCTATGGTGGTGTAGCTACAACAAGAACACACAATAACAAACGGAACTAACCATCTAACTAATACAACGGTTTAACTAACTAACTGAACCTCCAACAGCTCATTGACAGCTGTACAAACTCTGTTAACTTCTATCTTCAATATCACGAGCTAAGTGTAGCATGAGCTGAATCTCGGTGCACGGTATATTTCTAATAGAAACTGCACAAATAAGTTTCAATCACATACATATTCTTCAACGGTATGACAATTAAACTATTTAGATTCACACACTATTGGATTATAAATATACATGCAGTACGCGTTGAATTTTAAGTGAGGAAATCTAACACAATTTTTGCAGTAATTGATCCATATATATAGTATATCAATGGTTTCATTCTTGAAAGTTTTAGAGATGCAAGGATTTTCTTGAGTTTTTAGTTGCCTTTTTTTGGCAAAGATGATTCATGTATCTACTTTTTAAATCAAGAATCAATTAATAATTGTTTAGACAACCCAAGTGCATGGCTCTTTATTTGTTTCTGACAAATACACGTAAAAATTAATATTTCGGTGTATAAATTTTGATTTATTTTAGGGCGTATATCTATAATTTTCTGTACATATATTTTTTGTAATCAATTCTTTGTGTAATTTCTCAAAAATCTTGTGTGGGACTATAATTGGTAGTTACTAAAAAAAAGATGATTTAACGGAGAACTAATCTGAATCGAAACAAAAAAATATCTCAATTATATATATATATATATATATATATATATATATATATATATATATATATATATATATATATATATAGGGTAGTGATCAAGATATAACTATTTTTAAGGGTATAACTAGAGAACAAATCTCAGCCACACATCTTAATGGAACAAATATTATTAATTTTAATAAAATAAAATATGCTGAGGGTATTTTTGGAAATTACTTTCTGAATTAAAACATGCGATCAAATTACGCGAAATCTTCCAAATCTGCGATCCTTTCTTCTTCCAAATCGTAATTCTGAGCTGGGGGTGGCGCCGGAGAGGATACTGGCGGCGGTGGGGGAGCTGGCAAAGGCGATCGGGGCGGAGGGGCTGTTGGCGGATTCAATCATCGCGCCAATGCTGAAAAAACCCCAAATCAAAACCTACCTCTACGTCGGACTCACCGGAATCAGCGTCGGCGGGTAAGGAGACGCAACGATGAGCTGCCGTAGAAGAGAAGCGGAGTTTCGGAACAAGAGCGGGGCGCGGTGGCTGTAGGCTCTAAGATTCGTCTTCGATATAGTTAGTTTCCGTCTACGTTTAATGTTACTGATGTATCTTGTGATTTTACTTCACTCTTGTTGTGATTTTACTTCACTCTTGTTCACAAAACACATCACTCTTGTTCTGATTTCACTTCACTCTTGTTCACAAAACACATCACTCTTGTTCTGATTTCACTTCACTCTTGTTCACAAAACACATCACTCTTGTTCTGATTTCACTTCACTCTTGTTCTGATTTTACTTCACTCTTGTTCACAAAACACATCACTCTTGTTCTGATTTCACTTCACTCTTGTTCACAAAACACATCACTCTTGTTCTGATTTCACTTCACTCTTGTTCACAAAACACATCACTCTTGTTCTGATTTCACTTCACTCTTGTTCTGATTTTACTTCACTCTTGTTCACAAAACACATCACTCTTGTTCTGATTTTACTTCACTCTTGTTTACAAAACATCACTCTTGTTCTGATTTTACTTCACTCTTGTTCACAAAACACATCACTCTTGTTCTAATTTCACTTCACTCTTGTTCACAAAACACATCACTCTTATTATGATTTTACTTCACTCTTATTCACAAAACACTTCACTCTTATTGTGATTTTACTTCACTCTTGTTTACAAAACATCACTCTTGTTCTGATTTTACTTCACTCTTGTTCACAAAACACATCACTCTTGTTCTGATTTCACTTCACTCTTGTTCACAAAACACATCACTCTTGTTCTGATTTCACTTCACTCTTGTTCTGATTTTACTTCACTCTTGTTCACAAAACACATCACTCTTGTTCTGATTTTACTTCACTCTTGTTTACAAAACACATCACTCTTAGCATGATTTTACTTCACTCTTCACTCTTAGCATGATTATTTTTGGGACAATTCAACATTGATATTATAATTAGATCAGAGCAAGAAGAAACAGAAAGGGGCTACATCTGAAATGCATAGCTAAAATCTCACAAAATTCAAATACTACACTACATCTCATCATAAAAATTGCAACGATAGCTTATCACCTAATGTTAATTCCCTAATTAAAGGAGATCAAAACTAAGAAAAACAAAAGATAAATTGGGAAATGCAGGCTAAATTATATCATAGATCTGTGTGTTCCCGCTCGGGGTCAGATGCCACGATCATGTGCGACAAGATGTCGTAGAGCGGCCCGCCCTTGGCCATCGCCTCCTTCTTCTCCTTGATCACCGCGATGAGCTCCTTCCGGAGCGCCGCCGCCGCCTTGTTGACGGTGGCGGTGTTGTTGGCCGCTGGAAGAGTGATGATTGGAGACACCGATGCAGATTCCTTCGTCGGGGAAAGAGAGTCACTTGAATCGCGAAAATATTGATAATTTCCAATCGAATTCCTCTTCAATCGGACGAATCGGCGGTAGGAGAGCTGAGAACTATTTTGCAGAAGAAGGAAGAGGAGGAGAAGAGAAGAATGCAGTTTCTTTTTCAAATGCCAATGATGTAATCTAATTTTGGATGTGCAATGACCATTATACCCCCGCCTTATTATTGTGGAGTAAATTTGTGATTGAGGGAACTAATATCTCATTAAATTCAAAAATTAATACTAGCCCTTGATTTTTTTGATCTTGTGGCTATTATTTGTTCTCTAGTTATATGGTTAAGAGGTGTTTGCCATAGATCATGACCCTATATATATATATATATATATATATAGAGTCGTGATCATATGATAACCCCTAAATATCGTAATAACCCTATAACCAAATCTGGACCACACATATTTCTAATCATGCGGTTGAGATTCAAACTTAGATTTACTTCATAAAAAAAAGCGCGGGGTAAAACTGTCATTTCTCTCATTTAATTTCTAAATTTTGCCAAATATCACGTAAAATGATAAAATGATAGGTTTATTGCATAGAATGATAGTTTTGAGATTCAAACTTAGATTTACTTCATAAAAAAAGCGCGGGGTAAAACTGTCATTTCCCTCATTTAATTTCTGAATTTCGCCAAATATCACGTAAAATGATAAAATGATAGGTTTATTGCATTATCTTCCCTAAACAATAAAAAAAGTAGAAGAAAGACAAAAAAACGTTTAATTTGGGCTGTGATTTTCTTCGTTTAGGAAAGATTGAAAAATATTACGCGTATTATTTTTTATATTTTTCGTTAATTTGAGGAAGTGGGGAGCCCCGATTTTTGAATGGAAGAATTGTAATTTCAATTCTCCTCTGACCAAAAAATTCCCTAGTTTACACTTAATTCTTTAGAAAATGGATAATAACATTTCAAGCCCTTTTCCATTCTTTTACCTTTTTGACCCTGAACCATTGAGGGTGGTGTGATTGACCTAAACTCATTGCTAGTACTTTTGAATTTAAATCTCACAATTAATTTCATACTATTAGAAAAGTGATCAATATATAACTACATCTTATGCCATATCTTCCATATCTTTTATTTAGTTCTCTTTTGATTCATAGTATATTTTCATATATTGTTTTCTTGTTCCATAAGCTATTATTCTAGTATTATAAATAGGGATAAGTTGTTATCATTTTATTTATTCAATCAATATATTATTTTGGCCCAATTAATTGTGCAACAAGAAACTCTCTTTATCGCTGCCGACGAGAACCTCTCTCGCACCCAGCACCCCCTCTGCTGGAAGTCTTCGCCGACCCAAACCTCTTGGGCGCTCGACGACTACGGTCTCTGTTTCTTGTGTGTGTGTGGAATTCTGACGTTAAGGAAGGCTATCCTTAACAAAGAATGAGATTGGATGGATTTTGAGAACAAAGAGTTCACTATAAGTCTCTATAAGGACGTTTTGGTTCACTCCATGTTTTCAAATCCATGTTATGAACTAAACGCTTCTATAGTAAACTAAAATGTTTTAATAGTGAAGTTCAACGCCTTATAGTAAACTAAACATAAATCCTTCACTATAATGATATTTTGATTCATTTCGTGTTATGAACTGATTTGTATTATGAACTGAAACGCCTTTATAATGAACTAAAATGCTTTTATAGTGAACTTCATAGTTTTTTCTCATCTTCCACGCCCATCTCATGAATTAGTTAGTAAACACAGTACAATTATACATCACAAAAAAATTTATGCTTCAAAGCAAGAATAACATAATGTTTTACTTAAGCATTTTACAAACAGTTAGTTGAGTTGCAAGAATTTAGAATGTAATTCCTCACAATCTCAAATTGCACCATTCTAAATTTGAAAAGATCAATAAATATATAATTTGATTCAATTGCCAAAGTCATTAACAATATTCAATAATTGTCTGTCATCATTTTTGCATACAAAGTCACTAACATCTATTAAGTATAGGCTATTCAATCCATCACCCTCCATTGCAGTTCCAAATCCAACCCAATTGCATCACGATAAATTTTATTCAACAAATTTCCAAAACTACACAAATGAGTTTTGCATGAGATTGTTAAGGATTCGGATCCCTAACGTAAAATCCACACACAAAATCAAGAAACGGTTGACGTCGGAGTCGAGCGCCCAACGCTTGGGTCCGCAACGTAGACGTCAGAAGGGTCGACTGAGCGCGAGAGGATTCTCGTCGGCAGTCTGAAGGGATTGTTTCTTGTTTGTAAAGCTATTGAGCCAATGTATAATATTTCATAGATGATCCAAAGTTTACATTGTGGCTCTATTTATACTAAAACCCTAGGGTTGGTTCGACCTATCCTAATACGATCGGGAAAGAACCAACTAAGAAAACCCGAACGGGGCTTATAATTCGCCCGACTCTAATATAATTAAAATACCAAAAATAAACCCCAAAATAAGTTAAAAAAAGATAAAGCAATAAAATAGTAACTAGCGAATGAGTCGGCGGCTCAATTCGCGAACTTCGCCGGCACCTTGATGCGATCCCGTGGTCGTAGGGTCCTCGTCACGGTTGCTTCCTTCTTCTTGTCTTGACGTGATCGAGATGCTTCCCTGCCGACTCGCGCTCCCCCCGCCTCCGGGGCCGTCACCTCCTCTGCCTCGGGAGTGATCACCTCCTCTGCCTCGGGAGTGATCACCTCCTCTGCTTCGGGGGTCGCCTCCTCTGCCACAAGGGTATTCGTATCAACTCCCCCCGGCTTAACAACCTCCTTGGCCTCAAGGGGAATGCCCGGAAAGCGCGTACGAATGACGTCCAAAGGCTCCCAAGTGGGGGACTCTGTGCCGTCCGACCATCGCACTAGCACATGCTCCACCGCCTTTCCGTCATGCCACATCACACGTGAATCCATCACGGCCACCGGATGTACGATGGGTCGACTCCCAACAAAGTCCGCCGGTAAGGGAACGTGAATTATCGAGGCCTCCCCAGCCACAAACTCTCGAAGAAGGCTGACGTGAAAAACGTCATGGATTCGGCTGCCCTCCGGCAGGCGCAGACGGTATGCCACCGGCCCAACGCGCTGCAAGACTGCGAACGGACCATAGTAGCGTCTGGCTAGCTTGACCGACAGGGGTTTTCCCACGAGTGTTGGCGATACGGCTGGAGTTTAAGCCACACTAGGTCCCCTTCCTCAAACTCCACATGCCGCCGCTTCTTATTAGCCGAATCCCTCATCCTCTGCTGGGCGCTTTCCAGATTACTGCGCAGCTCACGAAGGAGCGTCCCCCGTAGGCGAATGAGATCAGCCACCTTAGGAGGGGTGGACGCCGATGGGGGCGCCGCCACCAGCAGTGGAGGCTCGCGGCCGTATAGCGCCTTGAAGGGCGACGTGCCTAGCGCTGAGTGGTGGAAACAATTAAGGGAGAGTTCGGCCCACGGCAATAGATTACACCATTTAGAAGGACGATCTGCCGCAAATGCCCGTAGATATTGCTCCAATCCTCTGTTACGCACCTCCGTTTGCCCGTCTGATTGCGGATGGTAGGCCGTGGAAAAATGCAATTTGGTTCCGCTAAGACGGAGCATCTCTTCCCAAGTGGCATTCAAGAACACCGAATCTCTATCCGACACCAACGTCTTCGGAAAGCCATGATGCCTGACCACCGTGTTAATAAACAAGTGTGCCACCCTTAAGGCGTCGAATTTGGTGGGTAACGGGGCAAAATGCGCATATTTGGAGAGGCGGTCCACCACCACCATGATCGTGGTGTATCCCCTAGATGGAGGAAGACCCGTAATGAAGTCCATGGATACGTCTTCCCACGCCTGTGAGGGAACCGGCAGTGGCTGCAGCAATCCCGCCGGTTTCTGCGTGGAATACTTGGTTGATTGACACACGACACAAGCCTCGACAAATAGTTTCACATCCTTGCGCATATTTGGCCAATAAAAACCCGCCGATAGCAGCCGGAACGTTCTGTCGTGGCCCGGATGGCCCGCAATAGGAGAGCTGTGATGTTCAATCAAGAGAGGTCGTTTGAGCTTGGAATTTACGCTAAGAAGGATACGTCGTTTGAAATAAACAAGGCCATCAGTGAACGAGAGGTGTGATGGAGCCGTCCCGGCTATGATTTGGGCGACTAACCCTTGTAAATCGGGTAACTGTGCGGTCTCTCGGCGTAGTAATTCCAATAGTCGAGGTACTGGGTGTGCACTGGCTGCTAGAAATGTCGCCTTGTCCGACTCTGCCAGGTGCCCCACGTCAGTTTCACTCCCTTCGACGCCCATAATGCGGTCGTCGTTCCGTCGCGACAAGGCATATGCTGCCTTATTCAAGCTGCCCTTTTTGTATTCGATATTGAACCTATAACCCATCAACTTCTGGACATAGAGTTGTTGATCCGGGGTTTGGACTATTTGCTGTAGGAGATCCTTCAAACTCTTTTGATCGCTTCGAATAACAAACTCCCGCCCAAGGAGGTATTGACGCCATTTCTGTACGGCCTCCACTATGGCATAAAGTTCCTTGTGGTAAGTTGATGCCACGCGGCGCCGAGGCCCCAACTTCTTACTGAAATACGCTATCGGGTGCTTATCCCGGATTAACACGGCCCCGATGCCCACATCTGACGCGTCTGTCTCGAGACAAAAACTTTTGTCAAAATCTGGTAGGCTAAGTACAGGGGCCGAGGTCATCGCGTCCTTGAGATTGACGAACGCCGCGTCTGCTGCCGGGGACCACACGAAAGCCTCTTTTTTGAGTAAATCTGTGAGGGGCGCGGCTATCAAGGCGTAATTCGCAATGAAACGACGATAGTAGCCTGTTAGACCCAAAAACCCACGCAACTGCTTTACCGATTTAGGAAGCGGCCACGATGTCATTGCTGAAATCTTTGCTGGATCAGCTTTTAGGTACCCGTCCGTCACCAAATGGCCCAAATACTCCACGGTGGTACCACAAAAAGAACATTTGGACAGTTTGACAAAGAATCGATGCGTCTGTAGTAGTGTCATCACGTCAGTCAAATGGGCACAGTGATCCTCCACCGTAGGGCTGTAAACCAGTATGTCGTCGAAGAAAACGATAACACATTTCCTCAATAGGGGCTCGAAAATTCGGTTCATAGCAGCCTGGAAGGTTGACGCGGCATTCGTGAGACCAAACGGCATAACCAAAAACTCGAAATGCCCGTCGTGGGTTCTGAACGCAGTCTTAAAGACATCCGCGTCATGCATGCGGATCTGATGGTAGCCCGAGCGTAAGTCCAATTTGGTGAAGTATTTCGCTCTGCCAAGCTCATCAAACAGTTCGTCCGCGGTCGGTATGGGAAAATGATCCGGTACCGTTGCCAGGTTAAGGGCCCGATAATCGATACAGAATCTGAAAGTCCCGTCTTTCTTCCGGATAAGGAGGACCGGCGAAGAGAACGGGTTGTGGCTTCGTTGGATTATCCCTTGCTCGAGCATTTCCCGCACCTGTCGCTCGATCTCGTTTTTCTGAAAGTATGGATAGCGGTACGGCCGCACATTGACCGGTTTAGAGCCCGGAAACAGGTGGATACGGTGGTCAAAATCACGCCGCGGTGGCATGCCTGCCGGTACTGCAAACACCTGCCGGAACTGGTCCAATACGAGCCGGACATCCGATGGAATATCTGGCGGAAATGCCTCATCCGTCAACGATCCTGCCCCCAAAGCCGCCTCGTCCACCCTCACAATCTCGTAAAATTCGTGGGATGATGAATGGGTCGTCAGCATAGTCAAGGACTGCAGAGAGATGAGGCGTGGGGAGGGCTGAACGCCATGCAAAGTCACGCGAACCCCATTCTGACTAAACTCCAGGGTCTTCCCCACAAAGTCGGCCTAGATTTTTCCCAAGGACTCGAGCCAATCCATTCCTAGCACAATATCGGGGCCATGGATCTCCATAATGTGTAAATCGATGAGGAAGTCCACCCCTTGAATAGAAAGCGTGGTATTGCGGGCGATATGCGAGCACACCAGCGAAGCGCCGTTGCCCACATAAACGCGAAACGGTCGTATAGGAGTCAGTGATAATTGTAATTGTTCCGCCACTCTCGGGTGCAAAAAATCATGTGTGCTGCCTGTGTCTATAAGAATGCTCACCGTCGTATCCGCGATTGTGCCCACAACGTTAAAAGGGCGAGCCTTAGAGCTTCCGACCAAGGCATGAAGATGCGATAGATCGGCTGTGATAGGCGTTTCACAATCTTCACTGCAGTCAGAGTCGTCCCCCTTGCTGTCGCCGTCATCGTCTCCCACATAAGATAGCATTTTTTGTTTGCACACATGGCCCGGCACCCATTTCTCCGGGCAGTGGTAACATAGCCCTTTCCGTGAACGCTCCGACTTTTCGGCGTTCGAAACCTGAATCGGCCTGAAGCTTGGGCGCGGCAGCTCTCGTGTCGACGTATCAGCCTGGCCGGCTGGGGTGGTTAGACTTACGGTTGGAGCCCTATCGCGGCCGCTCCACCTGCTACGAATCTGTGGAGGGTGTCGGGCCTCATGCGACGCAGCCAATCGTAAGGCCAAAGCCATCGCCTCTGCCAGAGAGTTTGGCTGTTGTAACTCTACTTTCTCTTGAATCGGGTCCTTAAGACCGGTAATAAAAATAGGGATCAACGCCTCATCAGATAAGCCTTGTACCCGATTAAGGTGGCGTTCAAATGCCTCCTGATATTCCGCAACCGACCCGGTCTGTACCAATTTGGACAATGGTCCAATGCTATTGCGGAAACTCTGCGGGTCAAACCTGTGTCGGACATCCTCCAAGAACTCTCCCCACGTCACCACAGGGTTGTTATCTCGGTAATTAAAGATCCACTCCGCCGCCGGTGGCCGAAAAAGCATCACCACATAATGCAAGCGTTCGTGATCTGGCATCTGGACGTGGTCGAAATAATACTCCACCCTTGAAATCCAATTCGTGGCGTCGGATCCGTCGAAACGGGGGGCCTTCATGGAAAGGTCTTTGGGCCTATCCGCCCTGGTGCCAGTGACATTTGGGCGGTGTAAAGGGGCGTCCCATGATGTCGGGTGACGGTAACCCTGGAAGCCGCGTTCGAACTCCGGTGGGATACGCTCAGCCGGTCTATCCCAACTTGTGCGAGGCCGCGGGGCATTGAAGTGCGATAAGGGTTCGCACTATATTCAGGGCGTGCGAGCCCACGCCGGTGAAAATCGCGACCCACACCTCTATGCCGACGGAAAGCCCCACCACGGACACGCGTGTCGTGGTTGAAACCCGAGGGCCCGTCGTCGTCGGCTGGCCAGGTATCTCCCTGAGAACGATACCCATCGACGTCCCCCTCATCCGAAAAATAGGGTTGGTCTGGTGCGGAAGGGCGATTGGTCTCCAGCTTCTCGAACCGCTTATCCCCCGCATCCAATCGAAATTCAATTTGATCAAATCGCGCCATAAGTTTGTCTAGCGCCGAGACGGGCAAGTCCAGCGTGCCTGACCCGTTGTGCTGCGCGCTGCTTGTCTCTGGTTCGTCGCGGCGTACCCGCTGCGATCCATCGCTGATGCGGACCCCCGTCGTGACGCGACGGGGCTGGGCCGGACCCAATTCTTGGGTGTTGCCTCCGGTAAGGAAGCCGCTGGGTAACGTTTGATCGGTCATAATTGAGAACTCAATGAAGCACCAGTTGTTAAGGATTCGGATCCCTAACGTGAAATCCACACACAAAATCAAGAAACGGTTGACGTCGGAGTCGAGCACCCAACGCTTGGGTCGGCAACGTAGACGTCAGAAGGGTCGACTGAGCGCGAGAGGATTCTCGTCGGCAGTCTGAAGGGATTGTTTCTTGTTTGTAAAGCTATTGAGCCAATGTATAATATTTCATAGATGATCCAAAGTTTACATTGTGGCTCTATTTATACTAAAACCCTAGGGTTGGTTCGACCTATCCTAATACGATCGGGAAAGAACCAACTAAGAAAACCCGAACGGGGCTTATAATTCGCCCGACTCTAATATAATTAAAATACCAAAAATAAACCCCAAAATAAGTTAAAAAAAAGATAAAGCAATAAAATAGTAACTAGCGAATGAGTCGGCGGCTCAATTCGCGAACTTCGCCGGCACCTTGATGCGATCCCGTGGTCGTAGGGTCCTCGTCACGGTTGCTTCCTTCTTCTTGTCTTGACGTGATCGAGATGCTTCCCTGCCGACTCGCGCTCCCCCCGCCTCCGGGGCCGTCATCTCCTCTGCCTCGGGAGTGATCACCTCCTCTGCCTCGGGAGTGATCACCTCCTCTGCTTCGGGGGTCGCCTCCTCTGCCACAAGGGTATTCGTATCAGAGATGTTTATGGAGAATTTGCAATAAAAAGAGAATGTTTATGGAAAATTTGCGCATTAGCAAAATTGAATTCAAGCTAATTTTGTTCGTCTCCTCCTTTTTTGCTATCATTTTCTTCATATGTGATACGACGTTAAGAATGGGTAGGAAGAGAAATGATGCAGGAAAAAGTTTTAAGTATTACAAAAAGAGAGATAGAGTGTAGTGGAATTTTGGATCTCAAAAGTAAATAGCGGTAAGGGAGAAGAGGGAATTTTGTAAAACGAAAAAAAAAGGTTGCAGACCTGGAAGGAGGCGCTCACCGTTCCTCTCCAATTGTCTCTCAGCATATCAATTCTCACTAAGAATATCTTCAACAAAGAAACGTAAATGAAATGAAAGAAGTATATCTTCTATTTACCTTCTTAAAAAGTGAAATATACCCTATCAAAAAACAACACATTTCAAAGGAAAAAGGTACTCCATCCGTTTCCTCATAGTTGAGTCATTTTTCTATTTCGAGAAGTTCCCTCATAGTTGAGCCATTTCCATATATAGTAACCTTTTTATATTTCTTACTTTACTCTCTCTTACTTTACTCTCTCTTACTTTATTCTCTCTACTTTATTCACTTTTTACTTTATTCTTTCAACCTTTTCTATTTCTTACTTTTTATCTATTTATTTAACACACTCAACATTCCTTTCTTAAACTCCGTGCCGAAAAGTTTCGCCTCAACTATGAGGGAACGGAGGGAGTATATAAAAAGGTATTTGATTTTTTAAAAATAAAATAATAGTACAAAATGCATTAAAAACGTAAAGTGTAATATCTTCTCAAATACATTCCCACTTGGAGAATGGTTTTTCATGAAAAGAAGGCAAATATGGTAGTTATAAGATATTACCTCTCCATTAATTGAGAGGTAAAAATACTTCTTCAAAATGGGAAAAGGTATAATACCTTCTCAAATACCTCTCCCATTGAAGAATGATTTTTCATGAAAAAAAGGTATATAAGGTAGTTATATAACTTTACCTCTCCATTTACCTCTCCCCTTGGAGATGCTCTAAAGAGTATACCATTATAACATTATATCTTTTAGAAGTTATTAATGCATATTAAAAAAAAACTCGTGTTAATTGAATATATATTAAATCTATTAGAATGTAACAATAGTTATTATCATTATTAGTATTATAAAATATGATATATATAGATCTGAAACTATTAATTAATTTAGGTCAACTGATCTATCTTTTTAGGGTTCATAGATAATATGAAAAAAAGTGAAGAAAAATCTGAAATGTAATTAATTATATTTTCAGTTCATGTGCTTTAAGTGCAAATTTCATTGTTCAATAACTTAATCTTAAGATCATTAATCAACTAACAGTCATAGACGCGTATTACATTGAATGGGGCCTTCAACATATTTGAAAAATGGGCCATAAACATAATTAGAATTCCAATAAGAAAATTATATGAATCTACTTATGGCCACTCAACATCTCAAATATTGGTACACAAAATGCTTCCCAAGTTATAATTCTTGAAATGACTAAATTTAAACTTCTAGAACTCCATTTGTACATAAGTTCCCTAATTTTTTGTATTTATAATCCTAAATCGCATGATTAAATAGTATGTAGGAAAATGGGGGCACCATCATGTGGGATGAGGATAAATATGAATACATATACACACACAGACACATACATATGGGTTATATATTTATATATGAATAGAATATATAGTTTGGTAGTGAGGACATTGTTGATAGTCTGATCCCTTCAGTTTGTTCTCCACCTCCCTTACATTTTACCTCTCACTCATTTACCCTCTTTCTTTTTAATATATTTGTAATTTGTTCCATGTTTGCTCCTATTTTGAGTGCTACTCGATCGTTCAAATTACTAGTTAATTCGAATAAAAAAATGACATTGAAAAGAAATTTGCAGATAGTAGTAGTAATTCGTGTGTTTGCAAAAGTGTGGAAAGTCACCAATCAATAACAAGTGGCAAATACATCATAATCCTTACAGGGCGTGTTGGATAATTAGCCAACTAGAATTGATACACAAAAATAATTGAAGATGAAAAAAGGGGTAGGATTAGGAATATTTGGCAAGTCCAAGGCAAAATCTCACGTTTGTGAGAGTCAGAGTCAGAGCCATAGGATTCTTTGCACGTGAGCTTCATTACTCACTGCTACAATATTTAGCAAAATTTCTCTTATTTCTTCAATTTTTGATGGCCAAATAAAGAAAATCACCGAAATGTAATATATGGCTTAACTTGAAAACCATCCAAAGAAATAACTAAATAATAAGCCTGTAAAATTAAAGAATTATTTATTTATTGGCCATGATTAAAGATTAGAGGCACCTCCAATAACAATGAATCCTCAAAATTAGGATAAAATAGTTAAATTTATTAGCTCATTAATGTGACCAATTAGTGCGCTTGATGAGTTGTGTTTTTTGTTTGCCAAATCCTGTTAAACATAATAATCTCCACTAATTTAGCTAAAAATAAAAATAATTAGTGGAGTGATTTTGGATTTGTTGTCATGTTGAATATCACAGGAACCCAGTTTAAGCATCGTGTCATGTTGAATAAAAATAATTAGTACATGTCGTGTCTTGCTTCACTATAGATTTAATCATGAATTTTGGCTTTTCCTATATCACCCTTATGAATTTTCCATTGTAGTATACTATATTCATTAAATTGATGTATATTTTGGCTTTTCTACATTCCATCTGTTCATCATAATTAAGGTGTTTTTTTTCTGGAGATTATAAAAAATATGTTTAATATACTATTAATTATTACTATATATATGAAAATGGTTTAACTATGATGAAACTTTAAAATAGAAAACTCATTTAATTATAATATAACAGAGGGTTTATATTATCATTTCAAATCTCAACACATTAATTCCATCTACTTTAGTAATTATATATCAGTGTTGCAAAATTATCAGTATATCGATATCTTTTTTTTTAACTAAGAGCATTCGCTTAAATGACATTTTCATTATATTTATACTAAATATCTGTCGAATTTCTATCATAAATTTAGTTGCAAACCTCTGCACAAATAATCCGATAAATATTTTATTATATCAATTTATTGTAGCATTTCTTCTCAATATGATTTCCAGTCAAAGTGTCAAACAACTTTGAATGACCAATATTAAATATAGATAAACTTAATTAGAAAATAATGCGGCAATTAAACTTGGGACGGCCAAGAACAGAGATCAGTCAAAATATGAGGCAAATATATATTACAAGGACAAGATGGGGCCTAGCTATATGTTTATCGAGGGATTAGAATCCATAAAGAATGATAAAAATGGAAGAACAAAGTTAAAATAGAATTATAATGGCACCTATTTCTAGAATGACTCATTTAGTTTAGGGTTAGAGCACTTAACACTAGGAGAGAAGAAATTAACACGGGAACAGTGCCCACCTTCTCCTCATATATGTTACTCTTTTTCAGTTTTTATTCTAGAAAAATATGAAATTTAGCTGTAGGTAATTTATTTATAGCGTGATCAGTTATAACTATATATAGTTTATGATCCAATATTTGGAGTTTTTTAAAAATCTAGAAAGTTTTGATTTTAGTCAATAACCGAGAATCCACACTGCAATGCATAACTTGCTAGATTTTTAGGTGGGATATATATAGTATATAATAAATGAGTAAAGTTAGATACTATTATAAAATGAATTAGTACAAATGTACAATTAAAAAGCTGATTTAATATTCATCTCATTCATTGTAACTTTCTAAAAAAAGTTGGAAAATTCAAATAATTTCTATAAATAACTGCAGCAAGCATACCGTTAAGCCGTCTCTTCCTCGAGCTTTTATTATTCAAACAAACTATAGCTTGTTCTCTCGATCATCATGGTACTTTCTAACCCTTACTAATAGTAATTCTATGCAATTTTGACAATTGATCATATCATATTAGTATAGTATAATTCATTTGTTGTGAAATTAGGGAGGAGAGAAACCTGCATGGTTGGAGGCCCTCTATCTGCAGAAATTCTTCGAGCCTTGCTCAATTCACGACGCAGCAAAGAAGAATGAGAAGAATATATGCTGCTTGGATTGCTGCAACAGCATCTGCCCCCACTGCGTCCTCTCCCATCGCTCCCATCGCCTTCTGCAGATTCGCAGATACGTCTACCATGAGGTCGTCCGCTTGGAGGATCTTGAGAAGCTCATGGACTGCTCCAACATCCAGGTTTTTATTTATTATCTTTTTATCAGAATTTTGAGTTGCTAATTAATTAATTGATGATGATTAACGGTTTTGTGTGGTGAATTAAAATTCAGGCGTATACTATCAATGCTGCAAAGGTGTTGTTTATAAAGAAGAGACCTCAAAATAGGCAGTTCAAAGGCTCTGCAAACTACTGTACATCTTGTGATAGGAGCCTCCAAGAGCCTTTCATCCATTGCTCTCTCGGTTGCAAGGTACGCGCTTTTCCATTTCTCATTTTTCATAATTTAATTACTCAATATCACTACTTAATTTGAGTCCCTATTGTAGTAATTATTTCAGTGTTGGAGTACTGAATTTTGAGTTCAGTTTTCATGATTAGCACAGGTCAATAGAATTTGTTAGAAGTTGCAAATATGATCTGAATTTTGAGTTCATCAGTTTCAACAATTAGCATAGTTCATTAGATTATGATGATGGATGTCAACTACAACTGATTATCTGAATTTTGAATCCAGCTTCCACAATTAGCATTGTTCAGCAGAGATTGATGGAAATTAATTGGAATCAATTATCTGAATTTTGAAATGATATAGTACTATTAGCACTAGGCAGTATAATTATATAATACAAAAATCACAATTGTCATAGTTTTAGAGGCATGAATTAAGGTGCTTTTGAGGCTAGGGGTTTGACCGCTGTAATTATGAGTTGAATCACACGATTACCGTACGTGTTCAGAATTATAAAATCATGATAACAGGTGGCCATTAAATTTCTAATATTTTTATTATAATAATAATAATAACAATAGTTTGGCATGATAATTAGGTCGAATTTGTGCTGAAGCACTACTATGATTTATCCCAATTGTTGAGAGTGTGCAAGACTCTCCAACTTGGTCCGGACTTCTTCATCCCTCAAGACATCGGCGACGACGAGACGACGAACGAGACACCACATTCGACCGTGGAGGACAGTAGCGACGAGCCCCTGAGCTCGTCTTCGGGCTCATCAGGGTCCCACAGCATGAGCTTCTCGTATACTAGGTTCGTGAGGAAGAAGAGGAGTGGGCTTTATGTGTGTAGGAGATTGGGTAATAAGATGAGGGGAGAGGACATGGCCACTAGCATGAGTAGAAGGAAAAGAGTTCCTCATAGGTCACCTTTGTGTTAGGACAATAAAACAATCAAATAATAAATAGTTAATGATTATTAAATTACTCATTTTTTGGGGGGAATTCATCAAGATTATAAAGAAGCATATGAGTTTCTTGAGACATTTTGGGTTAAATATTAATTAAAACACTTTGTCGGGTTGGTTTGTCTTAATGGCATCACGTGGTTCCCCATTTCCCAAGTTAGGGTTTTGAACATTTTTGCAAAAATCAATTCTCGAAATATAATTGTTGTATGGTGATTGTATTGAATCGCTTTGGGTGTTTCTATGCAAGGTTGTTGTCTCAAGACTCGAATCCCTCAAAAACCAATCAGACAAATTAATGAAACTAATAAAATAGGCTTTCGACATTATTATATTCTACCACTTGTTCTTATTTCGTGGACGTTTTTTACTGTTTATCATATATTTTTTTAATTATTTGGATGCAGTAATAATTTAGTTTTTCATTTTCGGTAAATATTTTGTGTGTAACGTCCACAAAATGAAAAATTATAGTAGCTAGGCTCATAGTAGTAACATTGTTTGAAAATGTACAACTGAAGCATTATTCCTGTCTTCTCTCAGTTGATAGCATTATACTCTCTCCGTTTCCTCATAGTTGAAATAAAAATTTTCGGCACAGAGTTTAAGAAATGAATGTTGAGTGTGTTAAATAAATAGATAAAAAAGTAAGAAAGAGAAAAAAATTAGAAAGAATGAAGTAAATTAAGTAGATAGAATAAAGTAAGAAAGAGAAAAAAATACTCCAGATGGAAATGACTCACCTATGAAGGAACTTCCCAAAATGAAAAAATGACTCAACTGTGAGAGAATGAAGGGAGTATAACATAATTCAAATAACTAATAGGTATTCATTTACACAATTATTAAATGAATTTTTCGGCTGCATATTTTATTTTCAGTATTTTTCATTTGAGCTAAAATTATAAAATTACATAAATCGAATGACAACCCTTTTTGTAATACACTTTCGAACATTGTAATTAATTGGGACTAACAATTTGCAATAGTATGGGCTCAGAAAGAAATTAAAGATCCATTCATAGGCCCTACTTTAAGCCCATATTGATTCCTTATGCTTAATTCCAGTTTAGGGTTTAGGCCCTAAAGCCTAAGTCCAGTTATAAATTTCTAAAACACTGGATTTTTACTCATAAGCCCAAGTTCGTGTCTAATCGGTTATTGGTTCCATATATATGAGTATTTAGCCTTTTATTACTACAGTATATGTTTGATAATTTGTGTAACCAAATATGATGAAATTATTCCCTCCATCCCTAAAAATTTATTACTACCATTTAACTTAATAGAGATTTTAATAAATATAATAGAAAATAGAAAGAAAAAGTTAGTGGAATATGAGTCTTACTTTTATATACGTCATTCATCCCTCTGTAGTAAAGGTGTTTTTTTCGACATGAGATTTAAAATTGTTAAAAGTGAGTTAAGTGAAGAGAGAATAAAGTAGGAAAAGAAAAAGGTAGAGAGATGAAGATGTAAAAAGCAATGACTCCGCTATAGTAGGACAACCGAAAAAAATACGAATCAGCTATAGAGAGACAGAGGGAGTATTAATTTTATAATAAAATACGACTCAACTCACTCTCACTCACATTTTATTATAAAACTAATATATAAAAGTATAACTCACATTCGACTAATATTTTTACTCGTTTTTACTAACAAAGTCAAACAACTTTTTAGAACATGCCCTAGTCAAATGTATGAGGCATCTAATGAGGACCGGAGGTAGTACAGTTTAGAGACATTGACACTTCAGAAAAATAAAGACAGTATTTAACTAGTTTTCTTGTTAAATGATACTCCATGTAGAACCTAATTGTAATGAAGAAGGCCTCGCGTCAATGTTTTCCCGAAATCAAGATCTTCACATGAATTGTGCATATATCATCCAAATTCCAATTTCCACAATAATAAATTGCATAGATCTATGAGCCTAATTAAGGAAAACAAAATAGGGTTCTGAAGTGTGCAACGAGGAATGAGGTGGAAGGAATTTAACACACGAAATTCATGGAGAGCACGTGCTCGACTAACCCTAGCTCATGCTCATCTAGTGCCTGCACGTCCCAAATTCTCTTACCTTTTTCCCTCTCCCTCTGCCCTACCATCAAAGATATTACAGATTCCCAATACCATACACCTTTGCCAAAAAGTGATTAAACTTGTTCACATTCACACCCTATGTTGGTTGACCAACTAAAGTCTCGTATCGTCCGAGAAATTAATTAAAATTCCCTCGAACGAGTGATGATTGTAATGATACGAACAGCTTAGTTCGATGCTGTGGGGCATAGGGTATTCGCATTGCTCATTTCGAACGAAGCCTAGGGATTGAATATAATCTAAAGTGGATTATACCGTGTTGATGTTGAGATCCGAGGGAGATTGCTATAAATATGGCCAAAGTTCTTTCGCAACTCTTCAAGACATTCGAGCCACATCTAACATAACTGGTGTAAAGTTCATTTTATGTCTACTGAGATGGTGACGGAGATCAGTCTCTTGAATCTTGAAAACCCTAATTTCGTATTTGGGGAATTTTGGGCTGCTGCAGTTTCTGATTTCTGCATATGTAGAGAAGGAGACGACGATGATGACGATGATGGAGATGACACCAAAAAAGTGGCTCCGGCAGCCTAATTATAAGGTGCCTAAGCTACATGTTTAGGGTTATGTAAAATGTAATGTGAGTGTTTTTCTTAAAAAAAAAGATATGCTCCATATTAAGAGTTTCTACTAGCATAGATGTAGTGTTATACATAGTCGCCAAGATCATATGTAAACGTTGATTTACCTCAATAAAAATGACTGGGCATATATATCTATATTTTTCGGAGTCATTGTTATTAATTTGCTTGATTAATTACATCCATTTCAGAGTTACACCGATGAAGTACGCATGCACACAATCAAGAAAATGATATTATATGAAGTTATTGTATACTCAATTTGTGACCGCCATTGTTAAAAAGTATTGATACGTGACCTTGCCAAGTTAAATTCATCGATCAATCAAATTATTCAGCCACTAATTTTTTTTTAAATATAATGTACGTAGTCGGTTTTAATCACATAATCGCCTAACATTTAGGCACTTAATTTTCAATAATATATATATATATATATATATATGTATAATGTTCAGTGTCCCTGTCACAATTCACGAGTTGCCTCCTATATTAATTCGACTAGGCAAGGCTGACAAATATCTGAAAAAATTAGAGCACTTTATTTTATGGCATTTGGGCATTGGAGCACTTTTTCGATCTGAGACATCCTTTTATTAAATAGGTGAAATCCTATTCGTTTTTAAATTCATTAGCAGTGAGTTTAGGTGTTTTTTTCCGTGGGTTTAATTACTTTTTCTTTGTATGTTTTGTTTTTCGATCATTTTTATATTACATGGGTTTTTTTTATTATCTTTGATTCCACTCTGTATGTGCTCGCCACTGAGCACTGTGAATTTGTGCAATTGAAGAGCTATCTGGAACTGTTGAGATCCGTATAAAATATCCACGAGTTCAAGCACTAGCATCGAAGTTATAATTCTTTGATTATGATTCTTCATAATATAATTATAATTTAGGATTATGGTTCTTGAAATTATAATTCTTGGAAATATAATTCCTCACAATAAAAGTACTAAAGAATAGGATTCATCTATTTGTAAATATATCAGTATTCTAACACTATAATTTCATTTATTTAAAATAATTTTTTAATAAGAGAGTTCTCTACTGCTGGAATAGCATTAAAACTACAAAAGCAATACAAACTAATGTTATTTTAAAATAAAATTTGTATTTGAATCAGACACATGAAGACTATACATTGACTCTTAAGTCATCAAGTAGAGATATAAATTAGAAAACATCACAAGCTTGATCTAATTTCAGGACATTCTCAAGCATCTTGTTGATTGTAAAAAATCCTTACATGGATTTATAGGCTTTTACAATCAATATATTGTAACTGTATCAATCCTAACTATGGTAGTGTATCAATCGAGAATCACTCCTCTTGATTTGGTCTTCCTTCATTATAGTATTCAGGATTCAATTTTGGCAAACGGTATTTTCCTCAATTTTCTCCTTGATAAAATGATTGAAGATTCAACCCTACTATCAATTTCTTCCGCCTTAATATTTCAGTTAGGCAACTTTTGATCCTCACATAATTTTGCTTCGGCACTAGACAGTGCAGTGCCACCACCTTTTGTTTCTTGCTAATCAAAGTCACAAAGTTTCCTCCTACGAAGGTGAACTATCATGTGGTAGATATTCTATCATTCAGATTTTTGGCCCGATTAGCAATAGTGTACACATGTATATCCAACTGGCCCAATTATTAATTATTATATATGCATAATCTACTACGAGACGCACGCAACATTTTGCATGTATGATAGCCTAATCGATCAATCGAAGACATAAATGAATTAGGTAAATAAAATTCACAGATCACATATTGAAAAATTTGACAAAGCAAGTATTAATTCGTGATGGAAAATAACATATATGATATGTACATAACTATATATGTTAAATTACAAAATGTAGACAAGCCTCCCAACAACAAGATCAATAGAATATTTAATATTTAATAATCAAATGGGCTAGGTTGTTTTCTTGGACGCCCCCTTCTTGAACTTCTTGGCCGCCACCTTCGACTTCTCTTTGGCCACCTCCGCCGCGTATCTCAGCCGATCCGACAACTTTGGTGGCCGTCCCAGCCTCCGCGGTGCGGCTGCTTTGGCGGTGGCAAGTAGCCCACGGGTTGTCGTACATAGCGATTGGTTTTTCAGATCACCTTAAGGAAAAAGACCGGTCTTCCTTGAGAAGATAGGCCTTTTTTTGGGGAGGAGGCTTCTCGTTTTTTCCGTGATTTTCTATTGTTAGGTTTCAGATTTATGCTTTTTATATTGGAATCATGCCAATGGTTTAGGGTTTACTATAAGTGGTAGTTTTCGGTTTTAATTTGCGTTTTATACACACACAATATGATTTAATTCTTCATTTGTATATGAACTAAAACTTATGCGCATAAAACATGAATATTTTATAATTATTATGATTTATTACACAATTATTATTATCTCCCAAATTAGCATTGATGTAGATATTGTTAATGCAATATATGGCGATAAACAAAGGAACACTAAACAATGTTGATCGCGCAAAAATTCTGAGTTGAGGTGTTGAGTTCGTACAACAAATAATTACATATCATTAGGGGTGGGGAATTATACCGAAATACCGGAATACCGGACTTACCGTACCGAAAATACCGATTTTTTGGTATACCGTAGTTTTCGATACGGTAACAGTATTAGATTTCTTATACCGTGGTATACCGGTATACCGATCGATTATTACATATATAAACATATATATAAGGGTGATGTATTTATTTTCAACATGTAAAACACTTGTTATCTATTGGATCCTGTGATTTAACGGTTAGATTAATGTCACGTGTCATATAATAAAGTAGATTATTAGTCTAATAATGTAACTTAACTAATAATGTACTATTTTTAGTAAAATAATATATCATTTTAGTGTAATAATGTAGCATTTTAGTTTAATATGTAGCTTATCACAACCATCTATCTTGTGCTATTCCCTTATAGCATCGTTCCTCGTCTTCCTTTTCAACATTGACCCCTCTTGTGCTCTCATGCACTGGGCATCGGCTCTTCTCATGCGAAAAGTCGTGTCACTACGGATCACGCTTTCGTGCTTAACTTTATCTAGCATCGTATAAAATTGTTGCTCAGGAAAGCAATTACAGGATTTATAGTTCATCCTTCGTAGTCCCAATTTGAACTACATTTTTCGGAGAAACTCTTATTTCCTCTAGGTTCTTTCATTCCCTTGACTGGGAGAATTTTCTTGTCATACTTTGTCTCAGTTATCTCAAAAATTCCACTTCTTCAACTTTCAACTTGGTTGAATGTCTTGAAGTGATGATCGAGTCGATTACTTGGAATGATCTAGTGAACAAGTCTAGATCTTGACTGAAGAAAAGTTTGGATCTCAGAGCAGGAAAGAAATCGAGGCTCTGATACCACTCTGTCACGACCGCATTTTGCTAAGGATAGCGAAAGCGGGTAAACCCCGACTAATAAGAGGGATTAAAGAAGCAGGGAAATAAAAGGGGAAGAACTCGAGAATTTGCACAAGGTCAAGTCGATTGATATCATAGAATAGAAATCAAGCATGCCATTACACGGTCTTAGAAATAGAATAAACATCTCATCAATAAATCAGAGTTCGATGGTGAGATTATAAGATTTCTCACTTCACAAAAGAGCAGCGGAATAAGTCCTTACTAAACGACTTCGTGTATGAAGACACGAATCTTGGAAAGATCCACTTGATTATTTAATAACATCGACTCCGGTCATTACTCCATCCTCTTGACGTTCAACCTGCACATCTATTCTTCTTGAAATATTTGCCCTTGCACTTTATTTCCAAGCAAAAAACAAAGTATTCGTATCCTTCAAAAGTCGAGATCGTATTGGAAGTCTAACGATTACAAGAGAACGCGGCTTCTTAATAGGAATTAATTATACTAATAACTCCGATTTATCTTAAAAGAAAGGAACGAAATTCCGGGGTGTCACAGTCCTTGTTTGAGCATTAGGGATCGGTCCGGACCATCTCACATAGGTATGCCTATGTTACCTTGTAAACCTCATCATGCCAAGGACGATTGTTTAAACCATTAGGTTTTATAGGGACTCCATTTCTAGAATGAGTTGGTGTTGTACATTGGCTTGATATAAGCCCTTGGGTATGCCCAAGTTTGGATTGTATTTTGTTATTCCCCACCCCGGCTCGCTAGCTTGACTAGTTGGTTGTATTCCTCGGGCATACCTGAGTTATAATTGTACTTTTATTTATTTTATTTGATTTATTTAAACACCAAAAGGAAAGTCAAAGGGTTTGAACCATCATATTTCAGTTTTTTTTACATCAAGCCGAAGATCGGGTTGTTTTTCTTGAAAAAAAATATACTAAAAATTCGTGTATTTACAGGCAAAGAACCTTTAAGGAATTATTCCTTTTTGTTGTTACTCAGATTTTGCTTTATTACTTTGGATATTTTCAAGGATCGGGTTGATAGATGTATATATAGTTAAGATGAGGACGTGTTCATATAATTCGCGATATATTATAGTATACCAATAGTGATCTAGACATAGTCTTCGAATCCTCGGTGTTAATTTGTTGGAAGTAAAGCTGCATAAAAAATTGTACTCCCTCCGTCCCTTTGTAGTAGAGACATTTCTTTTCGGTATGGGATTTAAGAAAAATTGTTTTAAATGAGTTAAGTAAAAGGAGAATAAAGTAGAAAAGGAAAAGGTAGAAAGATGAAGAGAGAGTAAAGTACTTTTGCATAAAAAGGAAATGACTCAGCTACAGTGGGACAACCTAAAAAGGAATACGACTCAGCTACAAAGGGACGGATGGAGTATTACTTTAAAAATGAATATTTATTCAAACATAATACTCTGTATAACTTAATTATAAATTTATAATATAAAAGGTTTTAAGGGTCTTCTTGGTATGATGGAATGGAATAGGAACATAGAATGATATTTCTATTTTTATCCATTTCATTCATTTGCTTTGTAGTATATTTTTTTACTTAGGAAGCATCATTCCTTTGAAATCACTAGTTCATTCCCCATGTAAATATCCATTCCTTCCGTTTAACAAAGAATTGGTCATTTCATTCTATTCTCCTCTCTTCTTATTTTAGATTTTAACAAAATTATATTATAACATATTACATTATATTATAGTATATTTAAATATTATCTTAATTTTATAATTTTTAAATGTTACTATTTTAAAACTAAACTTTCAAAATTTTTAATAATTGAAAAAAATCTAAACACTACAAACACACAAATCCATGGGATTCCAATTACAGATCCAATTCAGACTTGATAACATCATATGTTCGTAATAATTAATTCTAGTAATAACAATTAATTGAAATTAAGATTAAATTATAAAATAATTAATTGTCCAGATTTTATTTCATTCCTATATTATTTGTAGTTACCAAGCATAGATATGAAATCAATCAAGTAATAACAATTCTAATACTCCGTATTCCTTGCACTTACCATGTACAAGAATAGAATGGAATTATCATTCCATTTCAATCTCCGTTCCATCATACCAACATAGGCTAAGATATTGGATATGTAGTTTGAGGTTCCATTTCAGAAAGTTATATACCTATAACACATTAATTTTCACACTTAAATTGTGTAGATTGAGATGTAGGAGTAAGAAACCCGACTTGTATTAGATTATAATCTATTAAATTAGCAACAAGCTGGAATAGCTCAGTTGGTTAGAGCGTGTGGCTGTTAACCACAAGGTCGGAGGTTCAAGCCCTCCTTCTAGCGACTTATATTAAATGCTTTTTCTTTGTTTTATTTATGGGCTCATTTTCTTGTTTTCAATTAATTCCCTAATTATTGGGCATGCGGGGTGGTAAATATTATTACAAATGATTATATAGGGTTGTGATCTTGAGATTTTTTAGGCTAATTA
Organism: Salvia splendens; assembly: GCF_004379255.2. NCBI lineage: Eukaryota > Viridiplantae > Streptophyta > Magnoliopsida > Lamiales > Lamiaceae > Salvia > Salvia splendens. The sequence continues at coordinate 15,748,667 of NC_056036.1, read as the reverse complement.
GAATTGAGATGAATTATCAGCCACTCATTTTTATTAAATGAGTGGTCCAGAATTTGCCACATGAAAAATATTTTTAAATTAATTAATTATGAAAGGGCATAATGGTAATTTCATGTACATTTTATTCAATAAATACTTTTTTTAATTTTAATTTTTTTTATTTTTTTTTTGTGAACTACATATACAATTCATGTCAACTACACACATATAATGTCAACTACATATACAATTCATGTCAACTACACACATATAATGTCAACTACATACTACACACATATAATGTCAACTATGTGTACAACCCATGTCAACTACATATACAATTCATGTCAACTACACATATATAATGTCAAATACATATACAATTCATGTCAACTATAAGTTGTTGACATTTGATGTGCAGACTATTGACGATAATACCCCCGAGTTGATATAATCTACTTGCAGTTGACATTTCGAAAATGTTGTGGATAAGTGGCTGAAAATGCATCTCAATTATCAATTAAGCTAAAAAATCTCAACCTAAAAGGACCGTAATTATATATATATATATATATATATATATAGGGAGATGATCAAAATAAGTATGTGTTTAAATCCAGAAATGCAGACCAAATCTTGGCCTTAGGATTAGATGATCTAATGGTCAATAATTAACCAAAAACACGGAAGGTCATAATTAAGCAATTTTAGGTCATATTATAATATTTGGGTTTAATGTCATGCTAAGATCGTTTTAGGTCATGCTTTGTTAGCATGACCTAAAAATTACCTAATTATGACCTAAAAGTGACCTAATTATGATATTGTTCTGCGTTTCTGTATTTAAATCTAGTTTTGCATAGATCAAAACCCTATATATATATATATATATGGAGATGATCAAAATAAGTATGTGTTTAAATCCAGAAATGCAGACCAAATCTTGGTCCTAGGATTAGATGATCTAATGGTCAATAATTAACCAAAAACACGGAAGGTCATAATTAAGCAATTTTAGGTCATATTATAATATTTGGGTTTAATGTCATGCTAAGATCGTTTTAGGTCATGCTTTGTTAGCATGACCTAAAAATTACCTAATTATGACCTAAAAGTGACCTAATTATGATATTGTTCTGTGTTTCTGTATTTAAATCTAGTTTTGCATAGATCACAACCCTATATATATATATATATATATATATATATATATATATATATATATATATATATATATGTATGGGGTTGCGTTAAAGATAGAACCATTCTTAAGTGTAGAACCTAGAACTCTACATATTTTATTCATTGGATGAGGAAAAAATGACGGTCAAGATTAAAAATCATACATATTAGACTATGTTTTCACGACATTCCGGACTCAACATGTGAAAAAACTCACATGTTGATGGAAGAATGAATGAAACGAAGAAGAGTCCATGCATGCTTTATTTTTTCACTTATCTGCATTCACCCATTAATAATAGTTTTGGTTGTAATGGGAAGTTGTTGTGCAAATCAACACCATTGGATTAAAAGATCTAACGACCTCAGTTTGGCATTTGTTCTACGTTTAAGAAGGGGTCTACGTTTATAGAGTTGTATTCAAACCCTTTTCCCCTTATTAATCCTTTCTTCTTCTTAATCTCCAGCGTTGATTTATGCTAATCTAATGGACTAAATATTTGATTCAAATTATCATATTCCATGTATTTTTAACGTGAGAAGGGTAAATTGGAGAATCTCTATTGGAGTTAGTTATGGAATGGTCCATGATTTCCTCCGTTGAGGATTTCTGCAGTTTTGCATCAAGATCTGTTTCAGATTTCTTTTAATCCTTGCTCCTTCAGTCCACATTTTATCATATTTTCCACCATTTTAAAATCACCGGTTAGAAGAATCCTTGCTTCTACGTGTTGTTTGTCATTTTCTCCAAATGCATTGCTCCTTCATCTCTTTAAATCTAGCTACTTCCTATATCCATATTAGACCCCACAAAATTTAATCACATCAATTTCATTTCAAGAGAATGGCTTTCCAGCAAAGTTTTGCTCCATTAGAGCATCGTCCCATGTTGCTCAAAGATCAGTAAATCAGTCGCATAACCCAAACTGTGTAGATCAGTAAATTCGTGTTTCAATTTACAATTTTACGCCCAAACTGTGTAGATCAGGAAATTCGTGTTTCATGTTGGTGTGCCTGTTTACTGTTTTATCCAAGCATGTTTGACGTTTTTTGATTATGTGGTGGCTAAGGTGCATTCATACCCCTAGGATGTTACTTCATCTGACATAGGGGATCATTCATACCACTGGATTCAGCCACGAGACTCTCGCGTCGAGGAAATCATCGTGGATCGTCTGATTTTCGTCGAGCGATAAAACGATGTCGTTTGATTTTTTGCCGGCGGAGAGGTTGGTGAAATCGGAGTCCTCGAGCGACGGGAGGGAGGTGAGGTAGAGCGAAACGCGGCGGTAGAAGAGGTTGTGCTAGTGAGTTGAATGGTTCAACTCGGGGACTTTGAAGTGCTGATGAATGTGAACTCGGTCGTCGATCCACATATTGTACACATAATGTACAAATTGTATAGTATAATGCGTAGTTTAGTTTCTGTAATGCATTATTTGTGATATGTAATGAACATTTATACTGATGCGTTTAATTTAAGTTGTGTCGTGTTTCGATGTTTGGCGCAGTTTTCTTGTTTTCCCTAAAGGTTTAACAAGCCTAGGGGTTATGGTGTAGTATGTTCTAAGTCTAAAAAACGTTGTCCAAATACACGAGCTGCAGTTATTCGTCTGTGGTTGCACATAATGTATATTTTGTATAGTATAATGCGTAGTTTATATTATGTAATGCATTATTTGTGATGTGTAATGCACATTTATCCTAACCCATTTAATTTAAGTTGTGCCGTGTGCCGTTGTTTGGCGAACGTTTCTTGTTTTCCCTAAGGGTTTGACAAGCCTAGGGGCTAGGGTGTAGTATGTTCTAAGTCTTAAAAACGTTGTCCAAATACACGAGCTGGAGTAATTCGTCTGGGTTGCAAATGCATAAAGCGTAGGTATATTTTAAAACAGATATACATAATGTACATATTATATAGTGTAATGCGTAGTTTTAGTTTCTGTAATGCATTACTTGTGATATGTAATGAACATTTATCCAGCACCGTTTCATTTAAGTTGTGTCTTGTTTCGATGTTTGGCGCACGTTCCTTGTTTTCCCTAAGGGTTTAACAAGCCCAGGGGCTAGGGTGTAGTATGTTTTAAGTCTAAAAAATGTTGTCCAAATACACGAGCTGCAGTAATTCATCTCGGATTGCACATGCATAGCGCGTAGGTATTTTTTAAACAGATATACATAATGTACATTTTAGTGTAGTATAATGCGTAGTTTAGTTTCTGTAATGCATTTTTTGTGATATGAAATGAACATTTATCCTGGCCCGTTTAATTTAAGGTGTGCCGTGTTTCAATGTTTGGCGCATGTTTCTTGTTTTCCCTAGGGGTTTAACAAGCCTAGGGGCTAGGGTTTAGTATGTACGACATCAACCACGCGATGCATTAAACAGGATAAATAATGCATTCAAATAGCCAAATAATGTACAAAATCACTCAAATAATGAACATACAAATATTGCATTCATTCTTAAGTAATGTACAACAGCAGTCAAATGATGCATAAAACAGGATAAATAATGCATAGAAATAGCTAAATAATGTACAAATATTGCATTCACTCTTAGACTCATGTACAAGTTCCGTGACGGCTATCTTCTGTCGTGGAGTTAAACTCTTTATACAATTCAGAAACTCTGTAGGAGTTCGCCAACAATACAGATGGTCGACGTTCCTACCCCTTGGTTTCCTATCCTCGGTATCTTCCGGAGCTGTACTAGTCCCGGCCTCTGATAATCACTCCCGGAATTTTTGGCAATTCATACTGGCAGTATATCATCGACCGCCTCGTCGATGTCCAATCTTAGCTGCTTTGATGTTGTACAACATATAGAATAATAACATACAATTAGTTACATAATGTACAGACTGAATAAAATAATGTCGACAGTTATACTGCATTCACATATACACCCTTGTACATAAGCATCAAAATAATGCATAAAAACTGATACATAATGCATTTTAATAATCAAATAATGTTCAGAATAAATCAACAAATGCACCATGAATATTGCAATCACTCATTGTCTCATGTCCAACAACAGTCACATAAAGCATAAACCATGATAAATAATGCACTAAAATAACTAAATAATGTACAGATCCGATCAAGTAATGAACATACAAATATTCCATTCACTCTTTGACTCATGTACAACAGCAGTCACATGATGCATAAAACAAGATAAATAATGCGTTCAAATAGCCAAATAATGAACCGACTCACTCAAGTAATGAACATGTAAATACTGCAGTCACTCTTAGACTCATGTACAACAGCAGTCAAATGATGCATAAAATAGGATAAAGAATGCATAGAAATAGCTACATAATGTACAGATTCGATCAAGTAATGAACATACAAATATTGCATTCACTCTTTGACCCATGTACAACACAAGTCACATAATGGCTAAATCATGCTAAATAATGCATAGAAATAGCTACATAATGTACAGATTCAATCAAGAAACGAACATACAACTACTGCATTCACTCATTGACTCATGTACAACAGCAGGCCTATAATGCCTAAAACATGATAATTAATGCATACAAATATGTAAATAATGTACAAATTCAGTTAAATAATGCGGCCATGAATTTTGCATTCGCCCAATACTTCATGTACAGAAGCAGCCAATTATTCCAGGAATTGGACATGCAAATGAAATTGAATGCTCACCTTCAGGCTGGGATGGTTGTGAAGTGGAAGGACGTCCTTTTTTCGTCGTGATAAATCTGGGAGACGAACCAAAAAATCAGAACCCTATCAGATTTCATCTACATAATCGGTAACTAAACAATTTTTAACCATAATCTAGAAGAAATCCCATTTTGAAAATATCCTCATTTATGGGCAAAAATGGGTGAATCGTCGTTTGTGTGGTGAGGTAGGGTCGAAAATCGGGGAGAAACGTTTGCTGAAACCCAGAAATTAAACCCAGAAATTAATCTTCGACAAGCCGTACCTCCTCGTCGACCGCAGAAAATGCTTGTACAAAATGGGAGGGTTGTTGAACCGGGAATCTGACGACCTTCGAAGGTCTGTTGAGATGGCCGGTACCTTGAATAGGCGGCTAGGGTTTTGAAATGGGATAGAGATTGGGGAGACGAAGCGGGTAGAGAGATTGAGAGTAGATACGTTTGGAGTGACAAATGTGTAGAGTAAATGGAAGGTCGTGGGTATACTCTGCTAAAATCTCGCACATGCTGTTTTTGGGAGGTATTGAGAATATACATTTACTAATTAACCCCTATGATGCACGAAATGCACCAAATAATGCACCGACGGAATCCTAACTATGCTTCTAATCCGGATCGTCCATCCATCTAATCTAACGCTCCAAATGAAGAAGGAACTTAAATCTAAGGGGAGAAAAGGAGATTAACACTACCCTATATATATATATATATATATATATATATATATATATATATATATATATATATATAGGGTTGTGTTAAAGATAGAACCATTCTTAAGTGTAGAACCTAGAACTCTACATATTTTATTCATTGGATGAGGAAAAAATGACGGGCAAGATTAAAAATCATACATATTAGACTATGTTTTCACGACATTCCGGACTCAACATGTGAAAAAACTCACATGTTGATGGAAGAATGAATGAAACGAAGAAGAGTCCATGCATGCTTTATTTTTTCACTTCTATGCATTCACCCATTAATAATAGTTTTGGTTGTAATGGGAAGTTGCTGTGCAAATCAACACCATTGGATTAAAAGATCTAACGACCTCCGTTTGGCATTTGTTCTACGTTTAAGAATGGTTCTACGTTTAAGAATGGTTCTATCTTGATCACAATCCATATATAGGGATGTATTCATATCCTTTTTACATCTTTTATTATATTGTCCTTCTTAATCTCGACCATTCAATTTCAAGATTTGATGGCCCAAAATAGACGCTACATGATTTTAATTTACTTGATTAAAAAATTCGAAAAGGCCAAAATTGGTATACATAAATGTGTTTGTTATGGTAAGTTCCTTGATTTTCTCTTCCAAAATCTCAGCGGTTATTCTCAATGATATCACGGTGCAATCTGTCTTCTCTCCCTCTTTCTTCTCTCGTTGACAGCAGCATTGGCTGACATCTCTACAGGAACACTAGTTGACAACAAAGACTCATACGCCGCTACCCTTTGCTGAACCCTAGCAGACCGACGTGAAACCCGCACCGCTGTGGTCGGTTGCATTGCTGGTGAAGAAGCCGCCTCGTTGACAGCGAAGACTCATACGCCGCTACGTCACATCAGGCTCAGGCTCATCGACCAGGTGCCCATTTTTCCGATCGGCGATTCGATCCTCTTCCATCTCTTTCTGACCCGCGCCGACCAGGCTCACATCATAATGTACATATTATATTATATGGTGGTTGTTTTAGGTTCTGTAATGCATGATTTTGTGATCTGTAATGTACATTTTTATTGACCAGTATAATTTAAATTTGGCCGTGTTTGATTGATCAGCGTACGTTTCTTGTTTTCCCCAAGGGGTTAACAATCATTGGGGCTAGGGTGTAGTATGTACTAAGTCTTCAAACCGTCGTCAAAGTAGACGGATTTCAGTCATTCATCTAGGGTCTAGAAATCATATCCGCTAGGTAGTATTTTTTAACTGATACACATAATGTACATATTATATTATATAATGGTTATTTTAGGTTCTGTAATGCACGATTTGTGATCTATAATGTACATTTTTACTGACCAGTTTAATTTAAGTTTGGCTGTGTTTGCTTGTTTGGCGCACGTTTCTTGTTTTCCCAAAGGGTTTAGCAATCCTTGGGGCTAGGGTATAGTATGTACTAATTCTTAAAACCGTAGTCTAAGTACACGAGCTTCAGTCATTCATCTAAGGTTTAGACATAATATTGGCTAGGTAGTAGTTTTTAACTGATACACATAATGTACATATTATATTATACAATGGTTGTTTTGGGTTCTGTAATGCAGGATTTGTGATCTGTAATGTACATTTTTACTGACCAGTTTAATTTAAGTTTGGCCGTGTTTGCTTGTTCGGCGCATGTTTCTGGTTTTCCCAAAGGGTTTAGCAATCCTTGGGGCTAGGGTGTAGTATGTACTAAGTAACAAAATCGTTACCAAAGTCAACGAGTTTCAGTCATTCAACGAGGGTGTAGATATCATCCCGGCTAGGGAGTAGTTTTAATTGATTTACATAGTGTACATATTATACTAAATAATGGTTGTTTTAGGTTCTGTAATGGTATAGACAAGAGTTGTAATGTATATGTTTGCTGAACCGGTTTTATTTTGGTTTTTATACAGTGGTGGTTGTACCTGATTGTTCTCCTGAGTTGAAGCCTGTCGTCGGTCAGAAATTCCAATCCCTAGATTTCGCTTTCGCTTTTTGTGCTGTGTATGCCCGAGCTGTTGGTTTTGATGAGGAAGGCGGACGATATTACAACATGGTATTATGTTGTATGCAATAGGGAACACAAGAAGAAGTCAAACGAGGATGACCAATTGAATGCACGATCTGGTTTCTCTATGAAGCGCAGACGGTTATCCAAGCGTTGTGGTTGTAATGACTGAAACATAATATGTTTGCATTACTAATTTGTTTTCGTTCATTATTGGTAATGAAGTTTTACATTATCGGATACTAGCACTTCACTTACTCTATATAGTTATTCCATTACAGTTCATTATTAAACACATTATGTACATTATATATTGCATTACGAAACAGATAATGTACATTGTTGGCCTTTAATTTGTACATTATTGTGCACATGCACTTGATAGAATGTACATTAATAATATACTACTGCTACGGACCATACTATCTTTATTCGCTTATTTATATCCATTACTTTCAGTCTATTGGACATTATTATTAAAATAAAGTTAACTCTATCTACATTATTTTATTCCTATTTTACATTACTATGGAGTAACGTTTCATTATTCTATAAAATAGAACAATTACATGTGCCGAGTTAATGTAATCATACACTAAGACCCAAACAGTTTTCAAGCAGTTTAGGAACTCGGACGGGGTTCGTCGACAATACAGATGGTCCACCTTTCTTCCCCTGGGTTTCTTCTGCTCACCCTGTTCTGGAGTTGTGCTTGGGTCGGCCTCGGCCAACCGTTCTCTAAATTTCTGGGCTAGTGCTACTGGAATAACGTCATCGACTATTTCATCGATTTCCAGTCGTAGCTGATTCTTTGCTATGGAATCATCAATATACAACAGCAGCACATTATTATTACAAACCACATAATGCATAATATTTGATATATAATGCATACTACTGGATAAAGAATGCACATATTCATTTAAATAATGCACAAATGATTATTATGCAAGCATAGTTGTGAGTTGTGATTTCTACCCTGTCAACTATGTACACATGCACTCTCATAATGCATACTACCTGGTAAATACTGTAAAGTACTGCCTACATAATGTACAAATTCAATCAAATAAGGCACATAGGTATATTGCATTCACCAGTCCACCCACATCACTCTGTAAGTAGTCAAAAAATGCCTAATAATTGACAAATACTATATACTACCAATTACATAATGTACAGTTTCAATCAAATAATGTACAAGCATACTTGTGATGTGTGGTATTCACCATTTCACCCATGTACACAATGATTCCCTAGACGCCTAATACCTGGCAAATAATGTAAACTACTACATACATAATGTACAAAATCAATCAAATAATGCACACAGGTATATTCCATTCACCATTTTACCCACACCACTCAGCAAGCAGACAAATAATGCCAAATATTTGACAAATAATGTATACCAATACACATATAATGTACATTTTCAATCAACTAATGCGCACATTAATACTTCACTGAGTTATTCTCCCATGTAGACAAGCAGTTTAAAAAAGGAATACTACACGATACATAATGCGTAACCCGAGAATTAATCATGTACCAAACCAATTAAATAATGCACAGAAGAGTATTACAAGCCATTTACAAGATCTGTCGATGAATGCACACAGGAAGCCTAATTGATGTTCAACTCCTCAAGTAATTCTACATTCATTTAAATTGATTTGTTACCTGCAGCCTGTGTAGGTTGAGATCTTGACGGTCGGCCTCTTTTCGTCATGTTAACTCTGTGATACGAACCACAAATCAAATCACCGAATACACACTTTTAAACTAGTAAATAATTACAGTTTCTATATAAGACAAAACTCTAACCAAAACGACAACCCATTTGTGCTTACACAAAATCATGACCAAATCGAGGATAAAAACATTGATTTTTGGATGAAAAATACGGGAATCGACTAGTAGACGGTGTCTATCGTCGTCTACCGGGTGCTATTACTAAAAAAAACTTTTTGCAACCCACCTTGTCGATGTGTTCAACAATATGTTCGCGCGCTACCGGAGTGAGAGTTGGAGAGTGAAAGCGACGATAACGATCACTGTCTACAGATACTCGACGAAAAACAGTGGCGACTAGGGTTTGAAGAGTGGTGGAATATGGGGAGACGAAATCTCAGAGACGTGGAGAGAGGGATTGACGTTTGGAGTGAGAGGGAGTGAGTAGATGGAAGGTTGTATCAATATCCCGCTGAAATTTCTCTCGTATCGTATTGGATGGTTTTTAATTTTTTTTTACTAGTTTACCCTTATAATGCACAGAATCCTACCTATAATGCAACACGGGATCAAAAATAAGGATTCCATCCGGTCCCTCCATCCATCTAATCTAACGCTCCAGATTAAGAAAAAACTTAAATCTAAGGGAGCAATAGGAGATTAATGCTACAATATATATATTAAGATATCAACATTCCAAATTTTGGAGATCGTTTCAGTGAGTTTTAATTATACACACATACGTACAAAAATCTGAAGTACATTAATTTCGTCCAACAATAACTTAATATCTTTAAGCATTGTTTTTTATACATATATCCGCATGGAAAATATATAAACAAGCACATATGTCTGGCCAAAAAATGCAGTCTCATCCCGTTATTTAGAATTTTAAATTTTCAAATAAGCAATAAGTGTGGCCTAAACCCAAGCAAACCAGAATAAATTAACATATATTCATATAACGTACTTAAACTATAACATAGAAAAATTTATATATATTGTTGGAGAAGATTGCGTAATATCAGACGGAGGATACTCGAGAATCATTCTCTTACCAAAGATAGAAGATTGCAATCATGTAATTAAGCTAATTAGGTTTACCATGTATAGGGATTCCTAGTACTATATATTGGTGTAATGTGTATAATGAAATCATTAAGAAATAATACGCTTCCTTCATACCTATACTACTTTTATCATGGCCTCAGAGCAGGTTTAATCTTGGCTCAGAACAATATCATCATAGCCATACCATACCAAATTCTCGACCCATAGCCAAAATCAACCACAGAAATCAAATCCTACATCAGAAACAATGTCAGACGAAGAGAAGGATACGAAAACGAATCCGAAAGCATCAACAAAGTTGAGGGACAACAAAAACGTTACTGTTGCGTTCAAATTGAACGGGAGAAACTACCCGATCTGGTCCAGATTGATGAAGGTCAAGATCGGAGGTAGAGGAGCCTACTCGTACATCAGGAATGAGCCTCCTGAACCCGCAAGCAATGGGTACGAGGACTGGGAGGAAGACGATCTAGTCTTCTTTTCATGGATCATCGACAATATCGAAGACGATATTATCGCCGATTTCGCACATCACCAAACCTCGAAGGCATTATGGGACAGCCTGAGGGTGACTTATGAGAGCAAGGCGGATCCGTATCTCATCTACGACCTGGAGGAAAAAGCGATTAACATCAGGCAAGGGAATCTCGATCTAGAGACATACTACCGGAAAATAAACGGGCTGTGGATCAATATTGATCGCTGCCAGAAACAACCAATCACATGTTGCGACAAGGGCGTCGGCCAATTCTGAGAATTCTCCAACAGCAAGCGGCTAATCAAGTTCCTCACAGGGTTGAATCAAGAATACGATTCAATCAGGAGGGACATCCTCAAGGATGGACCAGAAATGTCACTCGAAGAAGCCTACGGCTGGGTGAAGAGGGAAGCTGCCCGGAGAAGCATCAACACGGCCTCTCCACCCGTCGGAGACGATGACAGCAAAACAACCGACTCACCGGCTGGAGGAATCGGGTTCGGCCTCGCTGGCCAGAGCCACCGCCCGACCTCCCGCGGACCACCACGACCCACCACAGCCACCTACCGACCGGGAAGCAGGCCAGACAAATCCCAATTGGTTTGTTCTCACTGCGGGAAACCGAGACATACCCGGGATGAGTGCTTCCTCTTAACCGGATATCCGGAGTGGTGGGAGGAGAAGCAGAAGGCGCGAGTGGCTCAGGCAAAGATGGCGGTCACCATCAATGAAAAGGGGCAATCCGCGGGTGGAAATAGAGAACCGACCGGAGCTGACCAAGGGAAACCACCGGGAGCTTCGACCGGCGGAGGCGGCGTGAGAGGGGTCGGCAATTTCGCCGAGAGGGCGGAGGAGCTGCGAAGCGTCGGAGGCAGCGGTAATGGAGGTAAAGGGTTTGGTTTAACACCAAACCCTAACTCTTTTCCTAAATATAAATTTCCTCCCATAAAAAACATATATTTCGGAAATAAACCCCACCCTATTGAGTTTAGGCCCCCAGATTCTGTGAAATATCATTTACCACCCCAAACATTGACTAAAACTCGAAAACACCCAAATACTTGTAGTTTTGTGTCAAAAAATCCCTTTGCACCACTAGAAAATATTTCCGCTGCATTTCATGTCTATAATAATGATAGATCAAAGGATAAAGGGTGGATTTTTTGATTGTGGAGCCACAGACACTATGACCCCAGAAAGAGATGATTTTAGTAGCTATGAGACAGTGACTGATACATACATCAAAACCGCAAATGGGGAATTAATTACTGTTGTTGGGTCGGGAACCATAGATATATCTCCTACTCTCTTTTGTCAAACTGTTTGCATGTTCCTACATTATCTCAGAGATTGATGTCCATTAGTCATGTGACTAGAGACCTGAATTGTACTCTCCTAATGCATCCCACTTTTTGCATATTACAGGATATTCAGACGAGGAGGATTCTTGGGCGTGGCACTGAGAAGCAAAGACTCTACTATGTGGATGAGATAGCTCAACATGGCAATGCGATGCTGGCTCACGGATCCACCAAACAAGAAATTTGGCTGTGGCACCGAAGACTAGGAAACCCTTCCTCCGGTTACTTTAAACTTCTTTTTCCGAACATTTCAATTCCTACTGATTTTTCATGTGAAACATGTGTTTTGGCCAAGAGCCATAGACAGTCATTTAAACCCACAAACACTCGTATGAATTCCATTTTTTCCTTGATACATTCTGATGTGTGGGGCCCTGCACCAATTACTGGTGGGGGAAATTTTTGATATTTTGTGATATTTGTGGATGATTGCACTAGAATGACGTGGATATATTTTTTAAAACATAAATCTGAGGTTGTCGAAAAATTTATCCTTTTCTATAAAATGATCCAAACACAGTTCCATACCACCATTCAAACTCTTAGGTCCGATAATGGGAGGGAGTTCGTTAACAGTTCGATGACCCAGTTTTGCAAAGATAAAGGCATGATCCACCAAACATCCTGTGCCTACACTCCAGAACAAAATGGGGTAGCCGAAAGAAAAAACCGAACGATCCTTGAAATCACCCGAGCCTTAATGATCGAATCCAAAGTACTAAAACATTTATGGCCCGAAGCCATAGCCACCTCTGTCTATCTCATGAACCGACTTCCTACAAAAATCCTCAACAAAAAAACCCCCCTTGACATCCTGTCCACAAAAACCAAGATTCCTCAACACCTTAACCTCTCCCCAAAGGTCTTCGGCTGCACCGTCTATATCCATATCCCGAAACACGAAAGAACCAAACTATCACCTTGTGCAACCAAATGTGCCTTCCTTGGGTATGGGATAAATCAGAAAGGGTACCGATGTTTTGACCCCCACACTAAAAAAATCATCACCACCATGAATTGTAACTTCCTCGAAACCGAGTTCTTCTACCACACCTACCTTAGTAGTTAGGGGGAGAGTGAACCGAATAGTTCGTCGGACTATCTAAGTTGGGTTGTGCCACTTCCAAACTCTTCGATTGAGGATCTAACAGAACCAGTTGTCATTGAGGATCCACGTCCCACGGATTCTTCTCCACTGATATCCGAGGTAACACCTGAACCTAGTCCTATTGAAGATTCGGTTTCTCCTAACTCTATAAGTACAGATGAAGAAGATAACACTGTGGATAGTGACACGGGAAAGTATATTCTTCCCCATCGAACTACAAGAGCAATCCCACCTAAGAGATTCTCTCCCGAGAAGGTTGGCAGAAAGAGCCGTTATGGAGTAGCCAACTTCGTGCAGGGGAACTTAGCAAAGATGGCTCGAGCCTTTGAAGCCGCACTGTATGAAGAAGTGGAAATTCCACAGTCGGCTGAGGACGCAATGAAACACAAACATTGGAGGGATGCAATGAACACAGAGATGAGGGCACTAATGAGGAACAATACGTGGGTGAAGGGAAAGTTGCCTGAAGGAGTTAAGACCGTTGGATGCAGATGGGTGTTCACTATAAAGCGAAGGCCGAACGGCACGATTGAAAGGTACAAAGCTAGACTTGTAGCAAAAGGGTACACTCAGACCTATGGTATTGACTATGATGAGACATTTTCACCTGTGGCAAAAATTAATACTGTGAGGGTGTTGTTTTCAATTGCTGCTAACAAAGATTGGCCTCTTCATCAATTTGATGTGACCAATGCCTTCTTGCATGGGGAGCTGCCAAAACCTGTGTTTATGGAGCCTCCACCTGGTTTTACTAATGAATTCCAGGTTGGAGAAGTATGCCAACTGAAAAAGACATTGTACGGACTCAAGCAATCCCCGAGGGCATGGTTTGGAAGGTTCACGGAGGTAATGAAGAAGTATGGATACAAACAGAGCAACTCTGACCACACCTTATTCATCAAGAAGAAAGAAGGAAAAATTACTTGTCTGATTATATATGTAGATGACATGATTATCACCGGGGATGATACAGAGGAGATGACCGAGCTCAGGAGAAATTTGTTCAATGAATTTGAGATGAAGGATCTAGGACTCCTTAAGTACTTTCTGGGAATAGAAGTACTAAGGTCGAAAAAGGGAATCTTCATAAACCAGAGGAAATACATACTCGACCTTTTGGCAGAAGTTGGGATGATAGACTGTAAGCCTGTAGACACCCCTATGGTCCAAAACCATGGATTGCAGATGAGAGAAAAGGCGAAACTGGCGGACAGGGGGAGATACCAAAGGCTAGTTGGGAAATTGATTTACTTATCTCACAATACTAAAGGCTAGTTGGGAAATTGATTTACTTATCTCACACAAGGCCAGACATTGCCTATGCCGTGGGAATAGTAAGTCAATTCATGCATGCACCACAAAAGGAGCACTAGGAAGCGGCGATAAGGATCGTCCGATACTTGAAGGGAACAGCAGAACATGGACTCCTGTTCGAGAAGCATGGACACTTAGAAATACATGGATTTACTGACGCAGATTGGGCTGGCAATCCGAATGATAGGAAATCTACTGCAGGATACTTTACCTTTGTTGGAGGGAACCTTGTAACGTGGAGAAGCAAGAAACAGAAGGTAGTCGCGCTATCCAGTGCGGAGGCTGAATTCCGCGGGATTAAGAGTGGACTGACAGAAGTACTATGGCTGAGAAAACTTCTGCGAGAGTTAGACTTGCACTCGTCTCGAACGTGTAAGTTGTTTTGTGACAACAAGGCGGCTATCAGCATTTCAGAGAACCCTGTCCAATATGATCGGACTAAACACGTGGAAGTGGACAGACACTTCATAAAGGAGAATATTGAGGCAAAGATAGTGGAGATGCCGTATGTCAAATCTGAAGATCAGCTGGCAGATATTCTTACAAAGGCGGTAAACTCGAAGCTATTTCGAGAAGTGTTGTGCAAGTTGAGCATTGGAAATCCCGTCGCTTAACTTGAGGGGGAGTGTTGGAGAAGATTGCGTAATATCGGACGGAGGATACTCGAGAATCATTCTCTTACCAAAGATAGAAGATTGCAATCATGTAATTAAGCTAATTAGGTTTACCATGTATAGGGATTCCTAGTACTATATATTGGTGTAATGTGTATAATGAAATCATTAAGAAATAATACGCTTCCTTCATACCTATACTACTTTTATCATATATGAACACGAAAATGATCATAGATTCTCTTCTCTAGGATCAATGTTGATTTACTACATATCATACATTGACTTGACTATTTGAATTAGCTAGGCTGCTACGGCAACACATGAGTCGACGTCAATCATCGTCGTCATCATCATCATCGTCGCCCTATGGTGTTGCAAGCCGATAAAAACCACAAAGCGGTTGAGGCACCGACCGGTCTCCGATCTTCTTGCCACAAACAATCGCCATATTCGACAACCCAAAAACTCAAATTATATAATGAGCTAATGTTATGGCTTGAGTAGTGTTAATTTAAGACATATATGATCTCCATCCAATTTATAGGTCGGAGTCGGAATTGTGTGGTGAGAAAATGTGGAGTGGTGTAGCTATCGAAGAGCATGATTTGTAGGGCAGAGGAATTTGAGAAGAGATGCAGGTGGTTGGCGTCCACAAAAATACGTGCATAAGGCGTGCTCATGGCAGGAGGCGCCATGCACGTGTGTGATCGTGGAGATTCTTCTCCACCTCACTCGATTTATTTCCCACTTTTCAGTCTTTATTTCTTCGCCTTTTTGTCGAAATTAGAATGAACTAGACATTTAATCTCTAGCTTTTGGGATGGTACACGG
Source organism: Salvia splendens (assembly GCF_004379255.2). Lineage (NCBI taxonomy): Eukaryota > Viridiplantae > Streptophyta > Magnoliopsida > Lamiales > Lamiaceae > Salvia > Salvia splendens. The sequence goes on along the minus strand of NC_056036.1, from coordinate 15,732,581 downwards.
TAACACGGACCTCTAACAAAAAATTACTATTCCCTCCGTCTCATAAGAGATGTGACACTTGTGGAACGACACGGATTTTTAGGAGGTTTTGTTTTGCGTGTGAAGTGTAGAGTGAAAATATAATTTTTATATTAATGTGATAGAACTTTACTAAAAATGAAAATGTGACATCTTTAATGGGACAAACTAAAAACAAAAGTGAGACAATTTTTTTATGGGACGAGGGAGTACTATTATCCCATAGTATTTAACGTATTTACAAATGAGATTTTTTGCGTCTAAAACACCCCCTGCCCTTGATCTTGATGGAAATTTTTGGCATTTCAAGATTATGTACTTCCTGCCACTGCCACCTTTTGCACGAATTTAGTTAAATTTAATCTAAAAATTTCTTTAAAACTTTTTGGCTTTTTATTAATTTCGATTTTTGACCTAATTTTGTAGCAGGCTCAGCCCAAAGACTATTCGTCGGTGGCTGCGCCGACGAATATGCCACCTGGAGTCTTCAAGCAGAACATTTCCGAGAAGCTGCGGCCGTCGGGAACCGCTGGCAGCCCAACCCCTAAATTCGACTTTATAAAGGTGAAACTCAATAATCACGCAAAATTTTTCATACAGATGAGGTGATTTCCCCAAATTCTAAAGTGAACTAAAAGTGATCTTGACTTGAATGGTTTTTGTTGGATCACATTCTTTGGCTCCAAGTAGTTTTACTTTTGTAACATAAGTAATTACTAAAATCTAATTGGAAAACAATAAATCATTTTAGATATATGAATAAATATTAGTGAAAATATTGAATATCATTATAAAAGGATACTTCAATTTTTGCTAAAAAAAATATTAAAAAAATACCCAATATAAAATTATATGGAAGGTTTTGTACCAAAGAAAAAACTTACTCCCTCCATCCACCATTTAAAGAGCCATTTTGACTCGATACATGTTTTATATTGGATTGTGAGTGTAAAAATTTGGTGGAATGTGAAGTATGCATACTAAAAGAGGAATAAAGTAAATAGTTCTATAAATCGTGGACAAATCAAAATGACAAAATGACTCTTTAAATGGTGGACGGATATTTTAGTCACTTAATTTTTCCTATCTTGCTTGTTTCAGCTCATTTAAAGAGAAATACACATTTTCACTTTTCTGGTGTAGTTCATTAAATATTTCATAAGTACAGTTTTATGTAAACCTCAGTAGCACCTTCCATTAGTTTGAAATAAGAATGAATAAAAAAATGAGTTGGTTAAGAAATACTATTTGAACAAACAATTTCAAACGGTCAACCGCCAAAGATGACGTGGTCCTCCCACAATCTTGGAGCACAGAGAAATGCGGTCCCTCATTTTCTTTTTAGTCCCTTCATAGCATTGTCCACTAAATTTTCGCAAAATTTTGTTTGTTGCATCTTCATCATTTTCATTTGCTTCGAAAAAATATAACTAGTTATTTACCTATATTTGTGGGCATTTACTTCATAAATCAGCATAACATTTTATTTTAGTTCTTGGGATATATACCTTTTCTTTTTCTTCATTTCGTATATCTGCAACCGCACAAACCAACAAATTTCTTGATTTTCCATGAAAATCACAAGAAACTTTTGAAGGGTTTGAATTAGAGTGCGTGCGTTTTGCAGATAATTATTCCATTTCCAAATTTGATATTATCTCTCAAGGAAAAACAAAAACAAAAACAATTAAAAAAACAACAACAAAAAGATCATATCTTTGCATCAAATTCAAAAGTTAGATAATCTTTGTTGCTGTTTTATTCTGGAACATTAATCTCAGCTTTCTGGGGTAAGTATTGCATGTTTCTTTCTTTAATTTGGGTATTAGGTTTTGCCCTCATTCAGATTGGTGTATCTCAGTCAAATTATTGAATTGGGGATTGCTAAAAAATTAGCGATTAGATTTTGGTTTTACGATGGAGAACCAAGATGAAACAGACAAGGGTGGTTATGGCGATAAATGGCGTGAGCTGTATTTGAGGCAAATGAGAAATTGGGATAATAGCCAGAGACCTTGTGATATAGACACTGTTGCATTCATGTCAATGTCTCAGAAATTGAAAGAGGATGGCAACAGGCTTTTCCAAAAGAGGGATTATGCTGGTGCCATTTTGAAATTCGAGAAATCCATCAAGCTGCTCCCGAGATTCCACGCGGATGTGGCTTATCTCCGGAGCAACATGGCCGAATGCTATATGCAGCTGGGCGTGGGCGAGTATCCGAGGGCGATTAACGAGTGTCACTTGGCTCTTGAGGTCATCCCCGATTACTGCAAGGCTCTCTTGAAGAGAGCTAGGTGTTATGAGACTTTGCATAGGCCTGATTTGGCACTTAGGGATGTTAGGTTAGTGTTGAGGTCAGAGCCGAACAATCTCATGGCGTATGAGATTGAGGAGTCGTTGAGGAGAGTGTTCGAGAGGCAGGGGTCGAGGCTCTGTGATATCCCCGTTGATTTGGCTCCCTCTGCTTCGGCTTCTTCAAGTGGGAGCAGGGGAGTTGGGGAGATGTCTATGAGGAAGATGAGAAGCAATTTAGATGGCATGTTTGAGGGTTATAATGAGAGGGAGTTGAGGGGAAAATTCGAGGAAAGGAGTGCTAGTTCGATATTTATTAGGGGGCCTACTAGTAGTCGAGCTGAGAAGCATACGGACGACAAGGTGGTTGTCGAGGTTGGGAAGCTTAGAGGTAGGGAAGAGGAGGAGCAGAGAAGAACAGTGAAGCTCGTGTATAAGGAAGACATCCGATGGACTCAGATTCCTGTCAAGTGCGATATTTTGAAGCTGAGGCAGATCATTGCTGAGCGGTTTCCTAGCTCAAAAGCCATCATGGTCAAGTATAAGGATCAAGAAGGCGATATGGTGACAATCAGCACGACAGAGGAGCTGAGGCTTGTTGAATCATCTGCGGGTGATGCTTCCGTAAAGCTGCATGTTATTGAAGTCAGCCCGGATCAGGATCCGTTGTTTAAGAAGTTGAGGCAGCAAAAGATGGAGAAGAAGCAGGCAGGCACGAGTAAAAAGGAGATGCGCTGTGAATCGACTTGTCTCAGTGATTGGATCATTCAGTTTGCTCAGTTCTTCAAGAACCATGTTGGTTTTGACATTGATGCTTACATTGATCTCCATGAGGTGGGAGTGAAGCTCTACTCGGAAGCAATGGAGGAGACGGTGACTAGTGATGAGGCTCAAGACCTCTTTGCTGTTGCAGCGGATAAGTTCCAAGAGCTGGCTGCTTTAGCCATGTTCAATTGGGGGAATGTTCACATGTCCAGGGCGAGGAAGAAAGTATACTTCTCGGATGATTCGTCCCAACAATCTGTGCTCGAGCAAATCAAGATTGCTTTTGATTACACGCAGGATGAATTCAGTAAAGCAGGAGAGAGATATGAAGAGGCCCTCAAAATCAAACCAAATTTCTATGAGGCTGTTCTAGCTCAAGGTCAGGGGCAGTTTGAGCAAGCAAAGCTTTCTTGGTATTATGCAGTCGCGACTGAGGCAGATTTGGAGTCATGGCCTTCGGGAGAAGTACTCATGCTATACAACAATGCAGAGGAAAACATGGAGAAGGGAATGCAGATGTGGGAAGACTTGCAAGAGCAGCTTATGTCCGAGTTCCACAAGGAGAAAAACATCGAAACGCTATTGCAGAGAATGAAGCTTGACAACTTGTTCAAACAGGTATCCGCAGATGAACTCGAGGAACAGGCTAACAACATTAGATCCCAGATATTCGTATTGTGGGGCACCATGTTGTACGAAAGATCGGTCATGGAGTACAAACTTGGACTCCCCGTGTGGCTAGAATGTTTGGAGGTATCTATTGAGAAATTCGAACAAGCTGGAGCTTCTTCGGCTGATATTGCTGTCATGACCAAGAACCATTGCTCTAATGAAACCGGATTGGAATGTAAATCCACAACTAGTATCATTGTTTTTTCACAAAAAAACATTCTTTAGTCGATTCAAAATGACTCACTCCGTGGTTGCAGGTTGCAGATTCAACATCAACGAGATAGTACAGGCGTGGAACGAGATGTATGAAGCAAAAAAATGGCAGAGAAACATCTCCTCTTTTCGGTTGGAGCCACTTCTACGAAGACGTGTTTCAAAACTTTTTACTGCCCTCGAAAGTGCATCATAGTAAAGGAATGTGGTACATAATACTATTACTCAATAGAGCAACTTCATTGGAGTTGGAGAGTAAGAGCTTTCATCAATCTTGGCTAACAAGGGACAAGATGTAGCGACAGAGTGAAGCCTACTAGTTTGAAGGGATGCTGCACTACTTCTGCTGCATTTCCATCATAACCCCATTGTTTGTAGTTATAATCCATTAATTATAGTAATTGATTTTTACCGATATTTTCTTACAACTTTTGGTTTTATATATGATTCTTCTTTTCCCATTGACACGGCTTCTCTCTCAGACTGTAATCTTATGGTTCTGCTTCATTGTACAGAGCTCCTTTTGAAAAACAATTGTTTTATTCTAATTGAAACCATACCTCATTTGCTTTTAGATTATACTATGGAGGTATTCTTTTCTCTCACTCTTATTATAATTGTCCATCAGCATGGACAATTAGTTTCTTTCTTGCTCAACTCATCACGCAATTGCATCAACGCAACACTATTTTCATAGATATAAAATCAAAAATTCAAAGTCATAATATGAAATCAATGCTACTCCCTCCGTCCATGATTAAATATACTATAGTTAATCGGTTCAAATTTTAAGAAATTATTTAACTTTATAAAAACAAAAGTGAATAGTAAAGATTGAACAAAATTGTTTGACTAATAGTAAAGATTGAACAAATGATATTCCCTCCGTCCATAAAAAGAATAAACATTTGGTTCGACACGAGTTTTAATACATAATTGGTAAAGTGAGAAAGAGATAGATAGAAAAAGTTTTTAAAGTATTCTTAGTGGAGCCTAGACCTCATCTCATTAGACAGAAAAGAACTTCCAAAATTAGAATATTCATACTTTTCATGAATGAATTAAAAAAACGAGTTCATACATTTTAGGGACAGATGAAGTAATAAATAGTTAAAGTGATAAAAGAGTAAGTAAGAGAGAGAATAATATAGATGAGAGTCTTCTCAATATTATTCTCACTTATACTCCGCTTTAACTATTTATTACTGTATCATTTTTGCAAAGCGAGTGTAAAAAAAGTGCATCAAGTAGCATGGGACAGATGGAGTATATTTTTATAATAAAATGTAAAAAGAATGGTTAGTGAAAAATGTGAGAATCACTTACTAGAAATAGTAAAAGTGAAATAGAATATTTATCGGTAGACTGACGAAAACGTAAAAATTAAAAATTTAATGGGGGAACGGAGGGAGTATGATAGAATAAAAACAAACGATGAGATACCAATCAATGATGGGCCTAGGCCTAGCCTACAAGCTTGTGGGTGGTGGGCCGTCGCAGGCCCGTTTAGTATATTTTGCTTTATAATGGGTGTAAATGGATGTGTTTGTTAGTTTGCGGCAGAAACAAGGCGGGGAGGAGGGAGTCAGAGAGGGACTGTGAATCAGTACCATGGCAGATGAAGACTATGACATGGATGGAGGGTTCGTAGACTTTTCGATTTTTCTCTATTTTTTTCCCACCGTCAATGAACCAAATACATTTCCCTAACAAAATTAAGGCTTTATTGGTTAAACAAAAAACAAATTAAACAACCGAAAAATTGATTTTCAGGTACGAGGATGAGCCACCAGAGCCCGAGCTTGATGTGAGTTTAGCTTTGTTTTTGTTAACCTCTTTTCTGCGTTAACATATAGTACTACTAATATAGCTAATGATTTTGGTTTCATCATGTAATTTGAAGGAAGGGGCAGAGGTTGAGGAAGATAATACCGCCGCCGATGATATACCGGACGCAGAAGAAGGCGATGGAGATGAGAAGCAGGAGCAGGAGGCGGTGGAACGCCCTCGGAAAACGTCCAAATATATGACTAAGTATGAGCGAGCCAGGATTTTGGGCACACGGGCGCTGCAGATTAGGTTTGTGTTTTTTCGTAGCCTTGTACATGCACTTAATTTTGCGATAATTTTGGTTATTTATGATTATTTGGATATGTGCTTTGGCAGTATGAATGCTCCGGTGATGGTGGAGTTGGAGGGCGAAACTGATCCTTTGGAGGTAAGAAGTTTGATTATATATGACCACTTCTTTTCTTCTTTTGGTTCAAACATTCCTATAGATGATCTTGAATGGGTAATTTCTTGAGTTTTGGTTGAGTTGAAAGTAAAAATTATGATTAGAACTGAATCTTGATAAACAGGAAACTGAATTATGATATAGGTTAGATTCTTGTATGAAAGTAACTATAGTTCACTTGTGGGAGTTGAAATTTTCTCAAATAATTTGAATTTATGGTCAGGGAAGATGTAGGAGTAGTAATTTTGATTGTGTCACGGTGAGAATTCTGTTGGTGTCTGGCTTGTGTGGAGACAATTGAAATCCAAGTAATAGGTTAGGGGCATACCAGTTTTAGCAAGGGAAGGATGTCATCTTCTCTTGTTCTACTTCTACTTGAAGTTTTCATAATACTAGAGTGTTATGTTGTAATATGGTTCTTTCTTATGGCAACTTCCTGCTGTTTATTCTTTTTACTGTCATTTGTTATTCTAATTCTTGAGTTTGTGCGGAAATCAATTATGTAAGCGATTTGCTATGGAAGAAGATCCTATCAGATAAAAAGCAAGGATAAAGTTATACTTGGTAGGTATTGTATCATATGATAATGTGAACAGTACATAGTGTTTTAAGTTAAAGGAATTATAGTTGCTCAAACAGATGTGGATTTCTCGATCCATGCTAATTCAATTGAGTTCAAGACTTCGATTATGCAACCATGTGTTCCATATGTATCTAAATTTATTTTTTAATGATTTGGTTATGTTTTTAATACGGGCTGGACTAGGCTAGTTTGAACTATTCCTCATCCTTGTTCCACCAGATTGTCTCCCTTTGATGATATATTACATAAGAAAATTCAAAACTACAACGGTCTGTTTGGAGAGCATCTTGGGTTCTGATAAAATTTTACTGTAGTTTTTTTGTAGATATGCTCTTGAATTTGTGCTATAATATAGAATGGAATCCTGAGGCCGCATGGGATTATATCAAATTTAATACACATGCTTGTCACAATAGTTAATAACTAGAAATTTTATTAGTTGCTATGATAGGATGCATATTAAATTTATCAAACACAGAATTGCTAAAAGCAAAAAGTTTTGCTTTGTCATAATTGAAATAAAATGGCTCACTGCGATTTGTATTATTCGCTGTATGTGCATATTTCTTCTTTTTAAGAAAATGAATTGCTTTTGATGTCTATTATCCATTCTACATTCAGAATTGTTAAAAGCAAAAGCTTTGCTTGTCATAATTCGTTGTATGCGCATATATCTCCTTCTAAAGCAAATAACCATTTTTTTTATTTTATTTTGATGTCTGTTATCCATTCTACATTCAGATTGCAATGAAAGAGCTGCGAGAGCGAAAAATACCTTTTACAATCCGTCGTTACCTCCCTGATGGAAGGCAAGATTCTATTTATTCAAGCAGAAATTCATCACATGCCTTTCTTATGCAGTACTATTAGTTATTGACTGTGCCGGAACTGCAGCTACGAAGATTGGGGTGTGGATGAATTGATCGTCGAAGACTCCTGGAAAAGGCAAGTTGGAGGCGACTGAAACAACTAGTTCCTGTGCAAAAGATGCATGGGATCTTTTTTAGAATCGAAGCATCTTTTCATGTTCTGCTTGATAGTGTAATGATTTAGGTTTGGCACTTACCACCCACCTTAAATTGAATTCAGATTAGAGCTCTCGTTTGCCGTTCTATCTAAATGACATTACATCTTCGTATTGTGGAATATTAAAATTTTGTTAGGGTTCTATAAAAAGAGGTGATCTCTATTATAGGGTAATTCTATTAAAAGTTTTGAGGCCAAACATAGGAAGTAGACTTTATTTTTTGTGAGCATTGAATATGTTATTTATCATGAGGATTAACTTTGAAGATCCACATGACAAGATCCTCCCTCCGCACCACCACCACCTCCTCCTCTCCCTCATGGGTCGGCTTTGGAAGTCACCGGTAGAAGATTGAATCGGCGAGAAATATTTCTCTTGAAATTGCGGCAACTGTGTAGTACCTTATGTTCTGTTCTTTTTTAATGATTTGCTTATGTTTTTAAATTATTTACATAACTGATCTAATAAACCAAATACTAATGATAATTTAGTCATCTAAAACTAAATAATTTCACATGATTTTTTAACTATTTATGTCACGTCCGCATTTTCTAAGGATAGAAAACACGGTTGATCGCGACTAGGGGAGGATTAAAGAAGCGGGGAAGAAAGGGGGGAATCAACACAAATCGACAATAGCTCGAAACAAACGGGAATAGCTCCAATAAAATCAGAGTATCATTTCAACAATCAACAACTCCAAATGAAAATATCTCAACAATACACGAACATCAAAAGAAACAATATTTAACGGAAGCATTTTGAGAGTATAATAATGCTATGTATGAAGACACAACATATTCTAGACATTGATAGACATTCTTCACCTTTATGCTCAACATCCACCGCGCTCGTCACCGCTCAACCTGCACATAAGAAAAACACATGCAGGGCTGAGTACTTGATGTACTCAGTGAACAAATGCCAAAACAATTTTATAAAAACAGTTATATCATGTCATCATTGAGTGACATCGGAGTTTTAACTTTGAAAATGCCCGAGACACTAAAAATATCTCTAACACAAACTTTCAACTCATCCTCAAATCCTTTTTCCTCATCATTTCAAAACACAACCATTTCTCCTTGATTTATTTAAGAAACTGTCATATCTGTTCTTTACGGTGCCGTGTAAGGGGGCCACTTTCCACGAGCACGAAAACCGCCAACCCGTCCGATGACTCACGGTCCTCATCGTGTACACTACGAGTAGGGACGCACCCTTGCTAGGACCCGAATTCGATTAAACTCATAGTAGGGACTCACTCCCCACTAAGCAATCATCAACATCAACATCAATCTCATCAACATCAATCTCAACAACATCAACATCAATCTCATCAACATCAAAATCCTGTGAACGAGAATGTGGCCGCAAACTCGATCACTAGACCGGCCGACCCAAAAGACGGCTCACGATCCCCATTGGTGTACACTAGCCTGAGTAGGGACTCACTCCCTAGTTAGACCCGAATTCGATTTCAATAGGTCTAGTAGGGACAACTCCCTTTGCTAAACAAACAGATAGGCATTTCTTAAAACAAAAACATGACATGATATTCCCTTTGCAAACTTTATTTTCCTCAAAAACGTATTTGAAACATAAATCATTTTTCTACATAGGTCGAGCATCATCTCACATCACATCAACAAGTTGAACAATTCACAACCACTCAAAAAAGCTATACAGCGCAACACATGACAATCACTTTCACTTTAAGCACGTAAATTACATAATCATGTAATAATCGCAAGCACAGGCATTTCGTCACATAAAATGATGTTCAAACCAATATATTAAATCGAAAGCTCTTGAAAATACTTTAGTTCGAAAGCCCACCTCGATCGTTTAAAGCCTTAACTCCTCTTTTCATTCCATTCCCGACACGTGTATATGCAAAACCTCGTCTGTTTAATTTTTCTGAATTTGAACTCCTTACTTCGACCTCAATTTGATTCGCGGAGAATTCCCTTCCTTGAGTCCATGCTTCTCTTTTTCTTCATTTATTTTCGGAGTCGATCGTCGCGTTCCCATCATTCTTGAGCTCAAAATCCAGTCCAAATAATTCAACGAGCAAAACTTCCTTGGAGAAAATCAATGGCTCCACTATAATTAATAAACTGGGCCCAACCAATTAAATCACTCTAGGCCCAAATCAAATTTTTGTACAGCAGCCCAAATAATACTTCCCATCCTCCACCATCGTCTATCTCCTTTTTCTTCCCAAATTAGAAAATCCCCCAAATTGAGAAATCCCTCAATACCGTCGTCTCTCTTCCAAAATTCACTCCTCCGCCGTTTACTTCAGCGCCACCTCCGGTTGCTGGTTCGCTTTCTCGCCAACGTTGATGTCTGCACGAAGCCGGCACCGAGCTGCCCTCGCCCAGCCTCGTCGCCCCGTCGCTGCTGCATCGCCGCTGAACGCCGCCGTGAAACTCCAGTACCGCCGTCGCCGTCGCTCAGCTCTACCAAGGCTGATGACTCCCTTGGCCTCTCGGTCTCTCATCCACCTCCGTCGCTCCTCCACGATAGTTCAGCTCGGAGTGGATCCTGTTCTGCTGTTGTACTTCCGCCGGTCACCGTTGCTGCTTTCCTCCCACCGTTGCTGTGCGCGATCCAGCCCAAAGCCGAGGTCGCGTCGCCGCTGCTGCTCGGTCGTGATGCAAAACTAAAGCCGCCGCTGATCTGTCGAGGCTGCTTTAATCGCCATGATCGCCGATGCCCACACGGAGCCGTCGCCGCACTGCATTTGTCTTCCGTCTCTCCCTCGATTCGTCTCTCAATTCAGACGATCAGAAATCTCCAACTCTCTCTCTTTCAATTTCTTTTCTCTCTGCACTCTCTGTCAATGCTTCCATCGATATGGAACTGAATGAAAAAGTGGAGAAAGATTGTATGATATAAAAACGTGGGATCATGGGGCGATATGTAAGTAGAAACCGATTTGTTCCTATTTTTCAGCTTGTCAAGCCTGATTTTGTGAAACAGAAATTGTGGAGTGAAAAGTGGCGTTCAAAAGTGACTGGGATGTAGATTGAAAGTGGGCTCATGAAGAAAAATAAAAAGATGATTTGGGCTTGAAATGAAGTTCCTCTTTTAAGTAAAAAGAGAATTGGGTTAGGAAAGAATAATGGTTTAAGTCCAAAAAGTAAAATTCTTCATTCGATAAAAGAAATAAGGTCGAAAAAAATTTCAAGTGCACAAACGACGATCCTTTCAAAAACACAATAAAAAGGTAGAAAAAGTTGGGGTGTTACAATTTAAGTCATTCTAACTACACACCACACCACACCCACACCCACACCACCATTTAAAAAATCGGACTATAGAGAGAAAATTTAAGAGATTGTGTCCATTTTACAACTATATTTTGAACTAATAACGATCTTTTCTTTACATAACAATGAAATAGACCCTTATTATTTAAGCTAGGGAGTCTCCAACTGAATTTTAAACAATCTTTAAGTATGTAAACGTGATGATATGGGTTTTTTTATTTGCATTATCTTTAGGAGTATTAACATTTAGTAGATACTCCCTCCGTCCGCCATTAGGAGTCTCATTTATGGGCGGCACGGGTTTTAAGAAATGTTAATAAAAGTGGGTGGAAAAAAATTAGTAAAATAGGGGTCCCACTTGTATATATTGGTTTTAAATGAAACGTGAGTGGAATGAGTTAGTGGAAGGTGAGACCTTATTACCACTTATGATAAAAGTGAACTGGAACTTATATCCACGGACGGGACTAAAATGGAAAAACGAGACTCCTATTCGTAGAGATGGGGAGTATACATTACTCTTTCGTTTGGCAATAATTATTTTCCGGCATATCCACCAACCTCACATTTTTTTCATGGTGGGCCACTATTTGGAGTATTTAAAAAAATAATGTAGACAAGTCTTACTAGGATTCCTTCACCACCACTATTTCTATCCCCACCAGGCCACCACCAACTACTACTGCTACATTTTCAACGCACGCATTTGACCGAAATAATATGCCAAGTGTGTCCGAGGACGTACAAATATTAGAGCATCCACATCACCGAGCATGTAGCCGTCCGTCCGTCCGTGTCAGCGGCACAGAAACGTTGTCCGCCGCTACGCTCGCGCCGCTGCTCGATGCATTGAGTATGTCCGTGTCAGCGAGCAGGCGGCGTAGCGCATTCTGATTGGCCAACGGCATATCCGTTGGAAAATCATTTTTTTAATCGAAAATAATACCAAAAAATTAAAAAATATATATTTTCACGATCCCAAAAAAATGGCCGTTTTTTGCCCGTTTTCTGTATTTTTTTGAATTTTTTATTTTTTCCCCAAAATCATCTATAAATACACACAGTCATCATCCATTTTTCACATCAAATTATCTCTCATACATCTCTCATTCATATTTTTCATACAACTTATCTACACATTCATCTCTCAATCAAAACTTCAAATGGATTTCACTCATCTTATTGCGGAAGCGGAACGCGAAGAATAAGAAAACTACGAACAACATCGTGCAGCTTATGAAGCATATGTCGCAGCGAATACCCTCGCCCCTCCTCCTCAACCAACTAGATCAACTCGCCGCTACATCCATCGTGACCGGGAGGGAGCCCACAAAAGGCTCGTTGCCGACTATTTTTCTGACCAGCCGCGGTTTCCGGAAGATTACTTTAGGCGCCGTTTTCGCATGTCAAGGCGCTTGTTCATGCGTATTGTCAACACATTGTCCGCCCGTGTTGAATACTTCTAAACAGGTCCAGATGCAGCCGGTCGGCAAAGTCTCTCGGCGTTGCAGAAATGTACATGTGCCATCCGACAACTCGCTACTGGGCAAACGCCCGACCTCTTCGACGAGTATTTGCATGTCGGTGAGTCCACTGGAATCCTTTGTCTTAAAAATTTTTGCGAGGGCTTTCGTTCAGCTTTCGGTGATGAATTCCTTCCGGCATCCACCACCGATGATTGCCAACGGTTATTTCGTCTTCACGAAACAGTCCATGGCTTTCTCGGTATGCTTGGCAGCATTGACTGCATGCATTAGAGGTGGAAGAATTGTCCGACTGCTTGGAGGGGGCAACACTTAAGCGGCCACAAAGGCGGCGGCCCAACACTTATCCTTGAAGCGGTCGCCGACTACCGCCTATAGATTTGGCATGCATATTTCGGTGTTGTCGGATCCAACAACGACTTGAACGTGCTCTATTCTTCATCCCTCTTCAATGATGTGTTGAATGGTGTAGCACCGGCGATCGACTTCACCGTCAACGAAAATGTATACCACATGGGTTACTATCTCGCCGATGGTATCTACCCAAGGTGGTCGACTTTCGTGAAGACGCTCAGCAACCTGCAAGACCCGAGAGTTCGCGCGGAAAGACGTCGAAAGAGCCTTTGGGGTCCTTCAAGCCCGATTCAACATTGTGAAGGCCCCGTCTCGGCTATGGTACGTGAAAAATATCGCCGACATCATGTACACGTGTATTATCTTACACAACATGATTATAGCCGACGAAGAACCGAGGGCGGCTAGCTTTTACGACGAGGATGTAGCCGGAAGCTCAAGCGCGAGGTCTCCCCCACGCCGAGGTGTGCATACGACGGTGGGTGAGAGGATCGAAACAAGGCACACAATGCACGATACCCGAACCCACGTTGAGCTACAAGAAGACCTAATCAAACACATGTGGGCGAAATTCGGCCACGAGTAGTGGGTTTTTAATTTTATGAATTTAATTATGTAATTTTTAATTTTTAGGAGTTTAATTATGTAATTTTTAATTTTTAGAATTTTAATTATTTAATTTTTAATTTTTAGGATTTTAATTATGTAATTTTTAATTTTTAATGTATTTTATAATATTATTCCGGGTATTTTTAATGTATTTTAATTTTGTGGAAATGTTTTTATTTAAATAGAATAATGGAATGGTGGGACCCTTGTGCTCGTCCTTGCGGAAGAGCACGGATGTGGGTGTTGTGCTCTTGCCTAAGAGCAGGCAGAAAAAGTGGAGCCGGACCCACATCTGTGCTCGTTGGCAAGAGCACGGATTTGGATGCTCTTATATACTCCATTTTTTATATAAATATATCATTTAGAGCATCTGCAATGGTGGACTTTCCGATGGACGTTGGATCGGCGTGCCGAATGTCCGCGCGGGACGTCCACCATTAGGCGAGAAGAGACGGATGCGGACGTCCGCCGCGGATGTGAGGTATCCGCGGCCTTCCGACGACGTCCGTCATTGCGGTGCCACGATGGACGTCAGGACGGACGTCCCAATTTTTTATTTTTTTTTTCTTTTTTTAAAAAAACTCTATATATACGGTTCGTTGAACTTCATTTCATTCGCACCACTTGTTTTAATGTGTTTTTCTCTCTCTACTTTCATTTCTTTTGAAAATAAATGGAGCACGACAGTGATTCACCCGCCACGAGCGAATCACAAACGCAGACGTTTCCCGTTGGAAGTGGGGGAAACGCCGACGGAACTGCAGGGATGTCCTGGACGATGCCCGGAATTGCGCCGATGATGCCCCAACCCCAAATGGTGGGGATGATGCCCGGGTACTACAATATGTAGGAGAAGGATCCTGTGTTGTGTCTCAACCACATCAGCCTGTTGTGCACCAAATACGGCAGCGTTTCATTGCCACTCCTTCAATTTCATTTTTATTGTATACTGCTAAGTGTTCACCGCTTTTATCATCTAGATTCATTTTTTATTTTTATTGAATAAATTGCCTTAAATCACCTTTTCCCCATTATTATAGTATACTCTACCTTATTGTATAAAATCTGCTTCTCAAATATTCTTCAAGTAAGTAATAAAGTTCTTATAAAAATTTAGTTGTAACTTCGTTTATTTCTTTTATTATTTTTCTTATCACATTTTATCCATTAGTTTCATTTTATAGCATGGGCATCAATAATCTACTACTATAATAAATTGGTGCAAGTATTCGTCCAATAATTGTACCAATTGGTATCATATTTGTATAAGTAATTAATTACTTGAGAAGAAAAATGAAATCTATTAACATTATAGCAAAGGATTAAAATGAATTATAGGGAAATATTAGTGTGAGATTTTTTTTAAATATTATGCTCATCACACTTTTTTTCCTTAATTTTGCAGCATATAACATTATCTTTTGAATTATATTTAATCACTTAAAATTTTAAATGATTATTTGGAGTGATTATTTAGGATTAGATATTTCATTCTGAATTATACTTTATATAAATGATGACATTTAAAGATGTTCGTTTGAAAAGTTTGAATTTTCCCAACAATAATTTCCTATTATTTTTTATTTTAGAAGTAAATAAAGGTAAAGTAAAAGTTCGAATTTTAATTAATTTTTGGGCGTGACAACTGAAAAATAATTTATTCCCATGACATCATAATCTTGTAGATGGAAAAATAAGTAAACAAACAAAAAATAATACTACCTAAATGAGAAAAGACAGTATCGATTACTACTTCATAATACAATAAAAATGAAATTGAAGAAGAATTGATAATGAAATGCCGCCGTATTTGGTGCACAGCAGCCTCTGCTGTGGTTGAGTCACAGTAGAGGATCTCTCCCCAACCAATATGTACAGTTGGTATGTAGGGATGGGTGGGATGATGCCCCAAATGCCCGAGGTGAGTGCCGCGATGACGGGAATGACACTCATCCCGATGATGCCCCAAATGCCCGAGATGATGCAGGGCATGCCTTCCGCTGCGGGGGTAGCAGGCTGGGGGTCCCCCAATCCCCTGGGGACAATGTCTATTGCCTCTACATGGATTTATTGTCTAGGGATTCCCAGAGTACTCCTCTGGAGACACAGTTCGCCGGCATTGAGACTTTCTCTTTTGAGGAGTTGGGGATATCTCCGGTCAGGGAATCTCCCACTGAGATATCCCCGGCGGTAGGGAGGTCGAAGAAGAAGGGCAAATGGAAGGGCAAGGGCACTACCTTGTCGTCGCGTGCGGGGGACGAGGGTGGAGCGGGGGCCGAGGGAGGGAAGGAGGAGGCCGATGAGGGAAAGAGGACCATCTGGAGCGTGACGGAGTGTGTAGCGCTAGCTCAGGCCTGGGTCGGTATAGTCGAGGATCCCTACATCGGGGCTAACCAGCATATCGACAAAATGTGGTGGCGCATTTAGCCAAAGCTACCTCAAATTCAAACCGCCAAGTGGGAAGCCTCACGATGGAGAGCAATGCCGAAAATAGTGGAAGCGGCTGAGGAGGCAGCTCATCCGATTTCCCAGCATCTACCAAAACAACCTCCGCACGGCAACCAGCGGCATGTCCATGGAAGATGTGAAGGAATTGTCCATGCAGCAGTACCCCGACAAGGAGAAGAAGTTCGACGTCTTCAATTATTGGGAGATCTATCTTGTGGTACAGAATTCCTCCAAGTTTTGTGCGGGTGTTGAAACTGGCTGGCCGAAGCAGATGAAGATCAATGTCTCCGGCGAGTACAACAGCAGTGTCGGTTCCCACGACCTCCCCGACGCCAAGGCAGAGTTCCCGTCCCCTCAATCGTCTTCCCGCCGATGTCTCCCGGTTGGGCAAAAGACCGCGATGCGGATGGCTAGGGGAAGCGCCAACCGGTCCCACGAGGTCCAATTGGCAGCTCCTTCCCAGCTCAATCCCAAGCTCACCCAACTCGCCCGCATGCAGCAGCAGCAACAGAGCCTGCTAGACACCATGGACAAGTGGCATGCAGTGACTGACCCCTTATACAAGTTGATGCTGAAGGATGTCATCGACAGTATGAGACGCGATTTGGGGATGCCAGTGCCACCCCTGCCCGGGAGTGACGCCGGGACTAGCCACGGGGACGACGAGAAGTGAGACGGGGGCCGCGTTTGTCGAAGCTTTGGGTTGTATTTTTTTTAACTATGTATTTTTTTAAAAAATAATTGTGTATGTTTTTTACTATTTAAATAAAATCGTTCCATTTTCCCCGTATCCGTGTCAAAATTTTAATTCCGTAAATTGTTTAATTTGGTGAATTTGTGAATTTTTATTATTGTTGATGTCCGCCGAGATGTCCTTGGGGATGCCGCTATTGTGCAGTGGGATGTCCTTATGACGTGGCAGGAAGTGTTTTTGGGATGTCCGTCAGGACAACCGCCCCATTGCGGATGCTCTTACTTATTACTCTATCCGCCTTCTTTTAATTGGCATAAATTTATTTTTTCATATGTCCCCAATTCATTGACACTCCTACTTTTTACTATTTCTAATAATAGACCTCACATTCTATTAACTCATTTCACTTATATTTTATTATAAAATTTATATATAAAAATAGGACTCACAATTCCATTCACTCTCTAAATATACTACTATTTTAATCATCTAAGAAATTCCCTATACTATACCTATAAATATTTACTACAAGTAGTAGTATAATTTTACAGTCTTGTCTGCTTCCAAATAATCTCTCTGAACATTCAACACCATACTATATTGACTTCCACATGCTATCATCGATCGTAGTAGTGGGAAGTATTGCTTGTTCGCTCTCACTCAATAGTATACATATACTAAATCAAAGTACGTAGCTTTTTATATAGTTTGAGAAAATGTGCATCCATATTACGACTTTTATGAACATTTCTTTTTTTTTTCAATTGCTTCATTTTGGGAAAACATAATATTCTCCAAATTATTTAAATGAAACCGGTATCGAAAGCTAATCAATTTATCCACCATACACAAAAATTGATTAGTAAGCACGGCACCGCAGTATATTGGCAATGGCATCCATATATTATATCGCGTAATTAGACAATCACTGATATATTGTTTTGAAGAGTGAGAAAATTAAAATTGTCGACACTCTAGAACGTGAGAAAATGATGGAAGAAGAGTGAAAATTGTATAATTTCCATCAAAGAGAATGTGGTCTTATTTTTAGATCAAAACTAGCTAGTTCTATAATCGCACTTTTTTTATAGAGAGATGAATAGAAATTCAATATAATTGTATTTATTTATTTTTATGAAAGGAGCTAAACTTGTGTCGTAATTACAATTCATGCCCACAATATTATGAAGCAAGCATTTTGTCGAAAATAATAATTGCAGATTTTCATGACCAAAATAAAAGAAAAAATAACTATTCTCAGTACATATTACCGTATATAAATACTATCATCATTTGAGTTTTGCTTAGTACAATCCAAAGCCCTCCATACCAAAATTTATCTTCTTTCTAGAAGTATATTACTAGTTTTTCTAGAAAAAAAATACTACTGCATCTATAAATTTTTAAATCGACAAATTAGTTCATCTACTTTTCCACAGGCAATTCTTTCTTGATCACGACTTAGATATGATTGAAGTTGAAAATGTGTAACAAGTATCGTGTTATAATAATAACTGATTTTCAATTAAAAAATGCATAACATTTCAATTTTATATATTAAAAATATCAATACAAAGATATAACTTTATCGATGTATTGTGTTGATATACTTATATCTTTATATTATTTTTTAAATGGGATATTGGCACCTAATATCATGGAACTTTCTAAAAATTGGGTTTTTCCCACGAACTTTGAAATTGGCAAATAATATCATGAAATCTACCCCGAGTTTGCTATTTCCCACCAAAGAAAAAATTCCGGTAAATAATATCATGATACGGATTTTTTTTCGTAATTTCTAGGCAACAACTTCGTGAGCTTCATGTTTTTCAATCTTTGAGGATATTTTTTCTTGAAACACATCTTCCAAAAATTATTCTTCAATCTATTAATATAGCCGTAATTTTTTCCATGATATCCCTTTTTAAATTTACATACTATATTGATAAAGTTAGGGATAACTGTCTTAAAAGTTATCAACTTTGCCCGAATTTCAGTTTTTCCCACGACTTATAAAATTGGCGTATAAAGTCACCAACTTTGCATTTAGTCGCCGATTTCCCATGATGGATTTTCCTACGAAAGAGTGCGCTGACGTGTCGTATTTAATTGATGTAGCGTCTCGTGGCGCCTGACATGTGGAAAAAATTATTGACAGCGCAATATAAAACATATAAACGTAAAATACAAAATTAAAAAAACAATTAGGGCCCAACTCCCAAGCCTTCATCGTCTTCCTCCCACCCCAACCCCAAGCCTTCATCATCTTCCTCTCCATCGCCGTTCGTTTTCATCTATAGCCCTCATTATCTCCATCGCTCGCACTCCCCCCCTCTGCTTCCCCGACCGCTCCTCCTCCCCCTCTCCCTCCGTCCGCTACGTCCCGATTCACTCACCCTCCCGGAGCATCCTCCCGCCCTATACACCGACAATTGCCCCTCCGACGGCATCTTCTCCTACGACCTCCCCCCTCCTTCAATCGCGACCTCGTCGTCCCCAATTGAACCGATCTCGACTTCTGGAATTGGGAATGCAAGGACAGAACACTTATTCGCTGAAATTATACAGCTGAAGCGCTTCAGCTGTTTCTTCGAGAAATTATACAGGGACAGAACACTTACAGCTGAAGCGCTTCGAGAAATTATACCTGAGTATCGTGTAGAATATAGAAGGAGAAATCCAATCTTTGTTTGGGGAAATCGGATTGAATTTGGGTTTGCGAAAATTGAATTTGGGTTTTTTGGTGAGGGAAGAAATGGAAAGCGACGGGTTTGACTTTTAAGATGGTAAAAATTGTGCAACTGTTTCTCGCCGTCCACGTCAACATTCAGGCATGCCACATAGGAATGCTTAGTTGCGTGAAAACATCGGGTCGGGTCAATTTGGGAGATACCAGCGACTCGGCAAAGTTGGTGACTTTATACGCCAACTTTATAAGTTGTGGGAAAAACCAGAATTTGGGCAAAGTTGATGACTTTTAAGGCAGTTATCTCATAAAGTTAATTATGTGTTTGTGTTAATAATTATAATATGCAAGTTACACATTTATATTAAAATTAATTAATATTTTATCGCAGCCCTATATAACAATATTATATGTACATAAACTCCAGCCTCTTACACTGCTGCAGTCATTCCAACAATCTCTCTTTCCACAATAATTTCGTTACACAAAAATGGCCACCGCCACTGCTGTCCAAGAACTATCCGCCACCTTGAGCAGCCCGCCCGAGAAATACCTTCTTAAAGACGGGATAGGCGGCCCCAACTTCCCATTGCTCGCAGTTCCGGCCATCGATCTCAGTTTTCTCACTGCATCATCTCCTCAGGGGAAAGGGAACTGGAAAAACTCAAGCTTGCTTTCAGCTCTTGTGGTTATATTCAGGTTTTTATTTTAATTTTTTGGCTCTAAATACATGTATGTATATTAATTTAAAATTGAATATAATTAGGTAGTGAATCATGGTATGAATGATTCGTTCTTGGTCGAAGTGCACAGTGTTACCAAAGAATTCTTCTCACTTCCAATGGAAGAGAAAATGAAGTGTGCAAACTCTTGATTGGAATGATAGATTGTACCTTATTGTCAAACCTGATACCGTCAGAAAACTCAAAGTTTGGCCACAAAATCCCAAAAATTTTAGGTGAATTTACTTTTTTTTTTATTTGGCTCACAAACATTTATTTTGATCTCAAATTTTAACTAATTATTGATTTGTAGAAAGTGTTGCTGGAATTTAGTGGCGAGCTTGAAAAGATGAATGAGGTGATATTGACGGCGATGGCTAAGTCCTTGAAATTGAAGGATGAAGAGTGCTTTGTGAATCAGATGGGGGAGAATCAGACCGTGCTTTCGCGGTTCAATCTGTATCCGCCGTGTCCGAGGCCGGACGCGGTGCTGGCTGCGAAAGCACACGGCGACGCCTCGGCCATGACGTACCTCTTGCAAGATAACAAGGTTGAAGGGCTGCAAACCCTCATGAAAGATGGCCAGTGGTACAGAGTTCCCATCATTCATAATGCTATCCTCGTCAACACGGGTGACCAACTCGAGCTAACAAGCCTCAGTTTTTTAATATGCAAATAAACATAATTTTAAAGGCAACTTTGGCTTCACTCTATTACTAAACCCAACTAACAACACACAACATGCCTCAATTATTTCAACATTGAGTTGAGATAACTTTTTTTTTTTTTCAAATTTGCAGATAATGAGTAATGGGATATTCGAGAGCCCAATACACAGAGTTGTGACAAATCCAGATAAAGAGAGGGTCACCATAGCTATTTTCTTCGGTCCTGACCCAACCAGCGAAATTGGGCCTCATCAAGGATTAATTGATGAAAAGAGGCCCAAACTGTTCAACAGTGTTGTGGACTATACTAGTAACTATTTCCAGTCTTTCCAGACAGGGAAAAGGCCCATTGACCTTCTCAGACTTTAATTATGTAGGACTACTACTTAAATCAAGTGTTTAATCACTCCTTCTATGATAATTAAACACAAAATAAAATAATCCATGTATGTGGACTATATGTGTGAGTGTGTGTGAGACTATGTATTTGTTTTTTTTTTGTTCTGGATACTTCCTTCATAATGGAGTTTACTTGAATAAGAATATATGGAGTCAAATAGTGATAATTTATTAGCAGATGAAGCTGATGTAGATGACATTAATGAATTCAGTTTTATTGGGGAAAATTACTTAAATTTTTATAGACAAGTGATGGAGTACGTACTAAACAAGCCCAACAGCAGTAAAGCCCATCAGCCTAAAGCCCAAGAAAGAGTATCACTCCGGCAGGACTAAAGAGTTCAGTTCGGCACAACCAAAGAGTTCGGCCCCAGCCTACAGCTCGGTAAAAGCCAACCAATCAAACTCTGCTCTCAGGTCGGCATCAAGCTCTACTCTCAGATCGGCAAAAGCTGCTCGGCAATAATTCAGCAGTTCGGTCTCAGTATCCGACCGAACTAGGAGATAGTGGACTCATGCAGGATTTCCACCTCCACTACACCCACGATCTATTTAGTGGTGTCAAGCAGTCATTAACTCATGCAGGATAGTGGACCCATGCAAGATCGCCACGATCTCCACGACATCCACTACCTAGTAAATGGCTGCATGCCACGATCTTGGTTCAATGTATAAATAGAACCTAGATCAGATAGATAGGGTTAAGTTCTAAGAGCGCTCTAGAGATAAAATATCATATAGCAAGTCTGTGTTGTAAGCTGTAATCCCAGATCAAGCAATACAATCTTGCCCTCCCTTCTTCCCGTGGACGTAGATTTACTTCAGTAAATCGAACCACGTAAATTCATTGTGTCGTAGTCTTTATTCTCTACCAGCATTTACTAACATCAGAAATTCGCGGATTCATCAACAAGCGTATCCAAAACTTGAGCGGCGTAATTAAGTATACTTATGTTTAAGATTTCACTTACATTTTTTTCTATATACAAGTGCAGAATACGATCAATTAGAACAATGATTGAAAAACGAAGATATGCAAATGGAAAAGCATAATAGTGGATTTACTGGATTACTACTACACAATTCGTATCGTGATGAATCCGCGAATTTCTGATGTTAGTAAATGCTGGTAGAGAATAAAGACTACGACACAATGAATTTACGTGGTTCGATTTACTGAAGTAAATCTACGTCCACGGGAAGAAGGGAGGGCAAGATTGTATTGCTTGATCTGGGATTACATCGTAGATTTACTTCAGTAAATCGAACCACGTAAATTCATTGTGTCGTAGTCTTTATTCTCTACCAGCATTTACTAACATCAGAAATTCGCGGATTCATCACTGGCGCCGTCTGTGGGAAACAGAGAACCAAATTTGTGATAAAGCGAATTTTTGACCCTTTTTTCCACCCAAAAAATGCATACCAGATCGCAGAGTACCCGTATTCCTGCCCGTGAGAACCAGGAGGAAGCCAATCCATCCCATAGGTCTGGAAAACAGCCTAGGGATAAATCCACCACCAGTTCTCATGGCGAAGGAACAAGCCGCTCCAAAAATCGTCCCACTGAGTCTTCCCAGCAGCCCGATTTGAATGAGGCTGTCAGGCAGTTTTTGGCGGCGAAGCAGGAGGAATTCTTAACCTTCCTGCAAAAAAGCCAAAAGCAGCCGGAGACGAAAACGGCGGATTCTCCTTCTCCCTCCGCACAAGAAAGTCACTACCGCAGTAGTGTCGCATCTCCCAGGAGAAAGAATCCCCGTCCCCAACATGTTCCAGTTCCTCCTCGGTACCGGAATCACAGGAGAACTCAATCTCCTCCATACCGACGAGATATCGGATTCGCCGTGTACGGAGCACTGAAGACTCCGTTCTCGGACGACATCACCCGAACTCCCCTACCACAGAACTACCGAACTCCGTCGATGACTTACGACGGGCTCGTGGACCCTCACGATTTCTTGGGGCGCTATCAATATAACATGGCGAACCAGGGTCTCAACGAGGTCCACATGTGCAAGCTGTTTCCCGAGCTGCTCATCGGGAACGCGAGAAGGTGGTTCGATAGCCTCCCCCAGGGCAGCATCAGATCTTACCGAGATCTAATGGATGCCTTCCACAGGAGGTTCTTTCAGAAAGCGGAAGCCCGAATCACTTCGGCTCAGCTGCTCTCCATTCGTCAAGGTCGCGACGAAAAAATCAGCGACTTTATGACAAGATTCCACAAGGAATGCCTGCAAGTAGACGATCTCAACGATCTACTTGTCATTTCGGCATTCCAAAATGGAATCCTGCCCGGAGCTCTCTACAGAAAGCTCGTGGAGTGCGGTCCGCAAACAGCTCAAGAAATGTGGGACATTGCGGACCAGTTCTCCCGTGCCGATGAGGCAGACCGTCGAAAACGGTCTTTAGACAGCTCATCTAGAGGAGACGAAAAGAAGCCCGATCATAGCGATCAGAGGCTTCCTCGCCGAACTCCTTTTGAAAGAATTCAAAGGGCACCGGTACAAGGCAGATTGGGACCACGTCTCAATCCTGAGAAGCCGCCCGCTCAGTTCGTACCATTGAACAAGTCAAGAGCGGAAATTTTCGAACTACATTCCGATATGTTCGAAAAGCCAAGGCGGATGACGAAATCGGCCGCGCGCCGACCTCAGGATCAATATTGCTCCTTCCATCAAGACTACGGTCACGATACCGAGGAGTGCCGACATTTGGCTGCAGGTATTGATGCCCTTGTGAAAGCAGGGACGTTAAAAAAATACCAAAGCAAGCAGCCGAAAAAGAACAAAAAGCAGGGAGATGCGAACTGCGCCCCTCAGGATCCGAAGAGGCAACAGGATCCCGAAGACGATAACGAGCCGCAATATGATGGAGTAATCCTAACTATTGACGCTCTCCCTGCCGGAAAGACTAAATCGTCTCTGAAGTCATAGAGCAGAAAAAGGCTTTTGACGAGCTCAAAAGTTATTTAGCCGAGCTTCCAATTCTCTCTGCTCCAACAGATGCCGAAGTGATTTTTTTATACTTAGCGGCATCCGATCAAACCATTAGCGCGGTGCTTGTACGAGAAGAAGGCCTAAAGCAGTTTCCCATCTACTTTACAAGCCGAGCATTAAGAGGTCCAGAAACAAGGTATCAACCTCTGGAAAAAATTGCTCTGGCGTTAGTAAATGCAGCAAGGAGACTGCGGCCATACTTCTATGCTCACAAGGTATGCGTCTTAACCGATCTGCCTCTTCGGCAAGTTTTGACCAAGCCAGAAGCATCAGGCAGAATCGCCAAATGGGCTATAGAGCTGGGAGAACACTCAATCGAGTATCTACCTCGGAAAGCCATCAAGGGACAAGCCTTGGCAGATTTTCTTGCAGAAGCAAAGTTCGATCAAGCAATTCCTGTTATTGCCGAACAGAAGAATTCTGCCAATGCCGAACTAGCACAGCCCTTGGAATCCGAAGTAGAGCCGCCGGACTGCTGGAGCGGATTCGTAGATGGAGCTTCAAACAAGATGGGAAGTGGAGCTGGTATTTTACTCGTCGCTCCCGACGGACACGAGGTAACCTACTCACTTCGGTTCCTATTCCCCACTACTAATAATGAAGCCGAGTACGAAGCCCTCCTGGCCGGACTCCAGTTAGCGCAAAGTCTGCTCGTCAAATCTCTCAAAGTCCATTGTGATTCACAAGTCATAGTAAATCACATGTTGGGTACAAATGAAGCTCGTGACGAGAGAATGAAGAAGTATTTGGACAAAGCGCAAAGCATCAGCCGAAGTTTCTCCTATTTTCGGATAATCCGCATTCCCAGAGCGGAAAATAGCCGAGCA
This sequence comes from Salvia splendens, assembly GCF_004379255.2. Classification (NCBI taxonomy): domain Eukaryota; kingdom Viridiplantae; phylum Streptophyta; class Magnoliopsida; order Lamiales; family Lamiaceae; genus Salvia; species Salvia splendens. The sequence continues at coordinate 15,707,604 of NC_056036.1, read as the reverse complement.
GATACCTTAAGTAAGTTGGCCTCAGCTCCGAGCTCAAAGGCGGAAGAATTAATGCATCGAAGCATTGATGAAGCCGAGGTACATTCAGTATCCAGCTCGCCGAACTGGATGACGCCGATCTTGCAGTATCTGGATCAAGGACAATTGCCCGAGGATAAGAGAGAAGCTCGGAAGATCACGTGCCGAGCACTTCGGTACGAACTTCATGAAGGAGTCCTCTTTAGAAAGTCTTACCTCCAGCCGTTATTGCGGTGCGTAGGACCAGAAGAGACGGACTACATCCTCAGAGAAGTTCATGAAGGATCGTGCGGTAGCCACATCGGAGCCAGAGCTTTAGCTAAAAAAGTTCTAAGATGGGGATATTATTGGCCAACCATGGTACAAGAGGCAGTGCAGCTCGTCAAGAAGTGTACGAAGTGCCAAATCCATGCAAATGTCCCAAGGATGCCGCAGACCGATCTATACACTATGCAAAGCCCTTGGCCTTTCATGCAATGGGGCATAGACATAGTGGGACCACTTCCTCAAGCTCCTCGGCAAATGAAATTCCTTATCGTTGCCGTGGACTACTTTACGAAGTGGGTGGAAGCTGAACCATTAGCTGCGATAACGAGCTCAAAGGCATTGGACTTCGTCTGGAAGAACATAGTGTGCCGATTTGGCATACCCCACATCCTCATCTCGGATAACGGGACTCAGTTCACTGACAAGACGTTCAAGAATTGGTGCCAAGAGCTGAATATTCAACAGCGGTTCACTTCGGTCTCTCATCCACAAGCAAACGGACAAACGGAGGTAACAAATCGTATCCTGGTGAAAGGGTTAAAAGCTCGGTTAGAACAAGCCAAAGGACAATGGGTAGAAAATCTCCCTCAAGTCCTATGGTCCTACCAAACTACACCCACAACCTCCAACGGTGAAACTCCGTACAGTCTTGTGTACGGCACTGAAGCCGTGATTCCGGTGGAGATCGGCATACCCAGTCCCCGAACTCTAAATTTCTCAGCAGAAATGAATGACGACGGACTGAGGGCCGAGCTAGATCTTGCCGAAGAAAGAAGAGAATTGGCATGCATAAAAGCAGCCAAGTACAAGGAGCAAGTAGCCCGGTATTACAACCAAAGGGTGAAAAAGCTGCAATTTCAAGTGGGAGATCTCGTCTTGAGAAACAACGAAGTAAGCCGAGCAGAAAAGCTGGGCAAGCTCGAACCCACATGGGAAGGTCCGTATCGGGTGTCAGAAGTCCTCGGCAAAGGGTCTTACAAATTGGCTCACATGTCAGGAGAACAGGTACCCCCGAACATGGCACATTTCCAACCTCAAGAAGTTCCATTTGTAAGAGACAGTCCGGTCAGTCAGTCTTGAGTCCTGTTCGGTCAATGTGCTTTATTTGGTTTGCTTGGTCTTTGTTTGTCTCTGTGCGTTTTGTCTGTGTGTTTTGTCTGTCTCTGTGCGTGTCGTCTCTTACAAATGTTACTGAGGTATCTTGTTCTTCGAAGGCTGATCCCCTTCTTAGAACATATATAAGCCAACGATTGTGAGTCAAAGCTTCTAAAGAGGATACAAGACCACAATTCAGCTTAAACAAGCAGTTCGTCTAAAACGAGCTGCAATAAGCCAACGATTGTGAGTCAAAGCTTCTAAAGAGGATACAAGACCACAATTCAGCTTAAACAAGCACTTCGTCTGAAACGAACTGCAATAAGCCAACGATTGTGAAGTCCAAGCTTCTAAAGAGGATACAAGACCACAATTCAGCTTAAACAAGCACTTCGTCTGAAACGAACTGCAATAAGCCAACGATTGTGAAGTCCAAGCTTCTAAAGAGGATACAAGACCGCTATTCAGCTTAAGAATCAAGCACTTCGTCTGAAACGAACTGCAACGAAAGTCCGATTCTCGCGATAAAACTTGCCTGAATTAGGACAAGGGAAAGTCCGATCCACGCGATAAAACTCGCCGAATTAGGACAAGGGAAAGTCCGATCCCCAAATTAGGACAACGGAAAGTCCGATCCGAGCGATAAAACTCGCCAAATTAGGACACAAGACGAGTCCGGTCAAAGATGTTTATTTCATCAGACCAAAGACGAGTCCGGTCAAAGATGTTTATTTCATCAGACCAAAGACGAGTCCGGTCAAAGATGTTTATTTCATCAGACCAAAGACGAGTCCGGTCAAAGATGTTTATTTCATCAGACCAAAGACGAGTCCGGTCAAAGATGTTTATTTCATCAGATCAAAGACGAGTCCGGTCAAAGAAGAGTTCACTTCATAAGACCGAGGACAAACATCAACTTACCCCGTACCTTTATCCAGAATGCCGAAGTAATTCACTTCGCTTTCCGGGGGGGTAGTGATGGAGTACGTACTAAACAAGCCCAACAGCAGTAAAGCCCATCAGCCTAAAGCCCAAGAAAGAGTATCACTCCGGCAGGACTAAAGAGTTCAGTTCGGCACAACCAAAGAGTTCGGCCCCAGCCTACAGCTCGGTAAAAGCCAACCAATCAAACTCTGCTCTCAGGTCGGCATCAAGCTCTACTCTCAGATCGGCAAAAGCTGCTCGGCAATAATTCAGCAGTTCGGTCTCAGTATCCGACCGAACTAGGAGATAGTGGACTCATGCAGGATTTCCACCTCCACTACACCCACGATCTATTTAGTGGTGTCAAGCAGTCATTAACTCATGCAGGATAGTGGACCCATGCAAGATCGCCACGATCTCCACGACATCCACTACCTAGTAAATGGCTGCATGCCACGATCTTGGTTCAATGTATAAATAGAACCTAGATCAGATAGATAGGGTTAAGTTCTAAGAGCGCTCTAGAGATAAAATATCATATAGCAAGTCTGTGTTGTAAGCTGTAATCCCAGATCAAGCAATACAATCTTGCCCTCCCTTCTTCCCGTGGACGTAGATTTACTTCAGTAAATCGAACCACGTAAATTCATTGTGTCGTAGTCTTTATTCTCTACCAGCATTTACTAACATCAGAAATTCGCGGATTCATCATATCGTAAATTACAAAATTAAAAAAAAGGTTGAAAATAACGATATAATTAGCGGCTTAGCACCCAAATAAAAATTAAGTCATTGAAATGATAAATAGCTGGTGATTTTATATGATTATTTGAGACGATGTTCGATTTGTAGACGACAACGTGGCAAAACTATATCCATGTGATTGGCTTCATTATCAATTTGACGGTGTAAAAAACATACCATAGTTAAGTCGACGGCGGCGGGCGGCGTTGATATAGTCGTTGGAGTTGCTCCTCCGAGGGGGGTGATTGGTTGTTCTTTATAGATCTGTGAACATCGTAGGTTGTCGTCGCCAACACTAAAACCCTGTCGATTCCATCATCATGTTTTATCGCATTTACCTAAATTGGAAAATAGAAAAAACATCATCTGTAAATTTTCCATACCCGCAAGCGAAAAGTACAACCTTCCTTGGATATACGTTTTTCCCAAAAATCTTCATCTCTCTCTGCACTAAAAAGAACGGCGTGCTCTCACACATTCACTTTGTTTACCAATTAAATTAATTATTATAATAATGTTAATTTTATTAATAAAATCTATTTCAAAATACTAAATTATATTTAGTGCAGTAAAAAATTATATACCCTCTTTTGCGTTTATCAACCTAAAAATTTATCTAACAAAACATGACATAAAATTAAATTCTCAAGAATCTAGTATAAGTATTTTTTTAATACTAACAAGTACAAAATGCAACTAAAACCTATTTAATTGAAATTAAAGAAAAACTAAAATATAACTACTACTATTACCTCCGTCTCTTAAAAATAGAAACTATTTTCATTTTGGATAGTCTCTTAAAATAAAACTTTCTAAACTTTCTATTTTAGAAAGTGGACTCCACAATCCACTAAGTCTGTTTCCACTACTTTTTCTCTTCATCTCTCTTATTTTACTAATTTTTCTCATCTTCTCTCTTACTTTATCAATTTTTCTCTCTTATTTTACTAATTGTGCATTAAAACTCATGTCATTTAAAATGTTTTTATTTTTTAAAAACGGAGATAGTATATGTATATGAAAGTTAAAGTGATAAATCGAGCGAAGAAGCCAAAAAAAATAGATTGTTATAGGCATCCGCAACAATAGGTTGTGGAGTCATTCCAGCAGGACAAATTGGGAGGGGGATGCATTGTATGGTCTAGTGTGGGCGAGAGTCATGTGTGGGAGGGAAGGGGTGGACTGTCACACCACGCGACCCTTCTCTCATCCAATCACCTCTTATGATAAATAGATTTTTTTTAATCATAAACGGGTAGTTTTAATTAATTGAGACGATTCATACTCTTTCATTTGCTATTAAATGTCATACTTTTTTTTATTCGCTCACTAATAAATATCTAATTTTATTTTTTTACAAATCTTAGCTCAATTTACTCATATTTTATTATAAAACTAAAAATACAAGCAGCTATTCACATTCTACTACTATTATCCACTTTTCTAATCTTGCTATATACAGTTATCTTCGCTTTCCTCAACACTGAATTATTTTTGGTTGAAGATGACCATGAAAATCAGTGCATATATATCCAACATGAGTATATGTAGTGTCCGGTCAAGTTCAACCGTGTAACATCTTTGGCCATGGACCCACCAACCACATAAAATATCATAGAATATCAAAACCATTCCATTCTAAGTTTCTAACAAGATGCAATGTATTCAACTCAGTGTGAATAAAATATGCGATTTGCTGCAGTAATCAAATTCATTCAAAAGTTGAAAGAAAAAATTGTTGATCACATCCCACCTCTCTCTCTCTCTCTCTCTGTAGATGGCTCAAGTCTCTCCATCATCGGCCTTATGCAAAACAGTTCAACAATTGATTGAAAATGGCGATGAGCTCCCCGATAGGTATATTTGGAGTGGACCCATTGATCTCAATGTTCCTCTGGCTTCCGATATTCCAGTTATTGACGTCGCCCACTTGTCCTCCTCCGCCACGGAGCTTCTCCGCCTCCGCTCCGCTCTCACTTCCTGGGGCTGTTTCCAGGTTCTGCCATCTGTTGTTGTTTTTGGCTTATTGTTAAAGGTTTCAAGTATAAAAATTGATGTATGGTGTTGCAGGCAGTAAAACATGGCATTGACGCTTCATTCCTTGATGAAGTTCGTCGACTATCCACAGAATTCTTTCACCTTCCCATCACCGAGAAGCAAAAATGCGCAAGGCAAGGCGATGACTATGAAGGATATGGCACCGATTTAGTTCTCTTTAACAACCAATCTCTTGATTGGAATGATAGGTTGTATCTCCAAGTAGCTCCCGATCACCACCATAAACTCCATTACTGGCCTCTAAATCCACAATCATTCAGGTTAACTAAAATGATAATTTTGATCAAAACATGCTTACACAAAGCTTTGTTTTGACCATCCATATATATGAAGGGCAAATGCATTTTTGTGCAGAAAAGTGTTGCATGATTACACTGCTAAGCTTAGACAGCTTGAAGAGCAGCTTCTCAAGGCAATGGAGAAATCGCTAAGCTTGGCAGAGGGCAGTTTTCTGAGCAAATTTGGAGATGAACAGAGCATGTTTGCAAGATTCAACTACTATCCCCCGTGTTCAAAACCGGATCAAGTTCTTGGCCTCAAACCGCACGCAGATGGATCTGCGATGACAATTGTCCTGCAGGACCGGGACGTACTAGGCCTTCAGATTCTGAAAGACAGCCAGTGGTATTGGGTTCCCACACTGCCTGATGCATTGCTCGTGAACGCGGGTGATCATCTTGAGGTATGTTATGCATGCAATTTGCCATGAGAGATGTTGTAAAATGATTCTGCTTCCGTTGCTTGTGTTTGTGCAGATAATGAGTAACGGGATATACAGAAGCCCGGTGCATAGGGCAGTGACGAACTCGGAGAGGGAGAGGAATAGTTTGGCTGTGTTCTGCTCTCCCGATCCGGAGAAAGAGATCGAGCCGGTGGAGGAACTTGTAGATGAGGAGAGGCCGAGAATGTTCAAGACAGTGAGAAACTATGTACAGACTTATTTCCACTACTATCAGCAGGGGAAAAGGCCTATTGATGCCGTTAGAATCTAGTGTGTTGTGTAATCTTGCCTATATTCTACTCTTAGACGTAAAAAACATCAAATTACAAAATTTAACTACAACACTAGTAAATAAGAGGGTTGTATTCGGTGTGTGAGTTGGTCAAGCAGTACAAATTTAAAATACATTACTCCTATTATTTTATCCTCAGTAAATTTAATACATTTATTATTAATGATTATCGACTGAAATTAAATTGTATATATCTTGTTAATAATTTTATATTGTCAAGCTACATCGCTTAAGGCCTCTCCAACCATACTCCATAACCCATCTTTGCAATTGAAATTAGCTCCAATCATACTCCAAAACTCATCCAAAATTGTACTTTTTTTGCGTTTTTGAACAGTATCTACCCAAAGATGGAGTAGCCTGTAGCAAAACGCAAATATGCCTTTTATTTTTTTTATTTTTAAATTGCAATTACACTCTTCCTATTCATTTCTCCTTGAAGAAGATTACCTGTACATGGAGAAAAGGCCATCAGTTGCTTGAACAATGAATGGAGTTGCAGAAATTGGGGAAGAAATCGCATCGAAGAAGACGATGGAAGTGGGCGCCTGTTTTTTAGTCATAAAATTACTTTTTTAATTGGGCTTCAAGTTAATTGGGGTATTGGGCTAATTGAGATGCATTTGAATGGTCTATCATACTTCAACACATGGATATCTTTACACTTTTAATTGAGCATATTTTACTTGACTCGGTATGCTGCAATAAAAAATAAAAATGCACATCTAGAACTTCGAAATGCATTAGTTGATCATTTGTGGGAAAATTTCTCAAATTAGCAGTCTTGAATTTTAGCTACTTTTTCTGTAACGTCCCACTTTTTGAACCCTAATTTTCGAACCCTAAGACGATTTCATTTATTTCTTTTAATGCCATGAATTAAATGACGAGTGGAATTGTTATGTGATTTCTTTGGTGACCTAATTTTGATTCGGAGTAATGATTGTGGATTGACCGAGTCAACTCCGTTGAATATGTAACTTGACTGTTTTGAATAATTGATGTGAGGTGAATTTATTTGTTTTCGAATAATTGATGATTTATTTTACAAGCTCGAATTTGGTGATGGTAAAATCACAATGTGAATTTAATTAAATCATTTCCTTGAGGATTATTTATTAGACTAAATTCCAACATATCTGATGAATTAAATAATTGATACAAGTCCAATCTAATAAAGAATAAATTGTGGGCTACAGTATTTAAATAAAATTTTAATAGGGTCTTGAGCCCAAACTAATACTTATTCAAATAATATCCCTAGCCCAATCCCAATTCCTTTTGAGCCCAAGACTCTAAATTCTTCCTTCCGCCATCAGAACCCTTCTCCTCACCCTTCACGTTGAATCCTCCTTTCTGCAATGAAACATCTTTTCAAATTTTAAAATTCAGTCAAAGCAATTAATCCCAAATTAATTGAGCAATCAAACACCAAAATTACTCCTTTCCCACTTTCAGAAAAATCGTATCCCACTTCGTGAATCTCTTCCAAATCTAGACCACCAATCAGCCTATAATTCCAATTATTATTAGAATCAGTTACCACAATTTCGTCTGCAATACACGGTATTTCTACCCCATTCTGCTCCTCCAACCGCCTTCTCTCAATTCTCAGCCGAAGGCAAAGTGTTGAAGCAAGAGTTTTGATTCCTCATCTGCAGAGAAACCAGTAATCCAAATACAGAGAGGAAGAAACAGAAGTCACTAAAAGCAAATCCATAGACCATCTATTGTTGAAGGTATACCTCATCCACCCAATTCCTATTCCATTCTTGTGCATCTCATGAAACCAGTAACCGAAGCAAATCGATAATTCGAACAAATCTAAACCAAAGAATCGAACTTTAATTCATGAAATCAAATTTAGAACTTAGCTTGCGGGGTTGGTCGAGGCGAATCGGGGCTGCCAAACAGAGGCCACGATGAAGTACCTTGGGACAGCAGCCTACGACGACGGCGAACAGCAGTGGTGACTGAAGGCTGCCGGCGGCGGAGCTCATCGGCGGTGTCACCGCACCACCATCTGATCTGACGGATTTTTTTAGAAAATTGGGTGTGTTCAATTTTGGGAATCTCGTTTTCGATGTTGTGTGAGAAAAAGGGATCGACGAGAGCTTGAAGGTGGGAGCTCTAATTCCTGTTCAATGTTGTGTTTTGATTTTGAGATAGCCGACGGAAATTCTCTCTGGAGAGAATGAGAGTTTTTCTTTGATACTATATATTTGAAGATTTTTATAAAAAAAAAGGGCATATGAGGGAGTATACGTGTGTTTTGGAATGGGATTGGAATGGGATGATTTTGCATCTTCGTTTTATTTCTCTAAAAGAGTTTACATATTTTAAAGTAAGGTGGAAGAGGGTACGTGTAAAAGTATTTTAAAGTAAGGTGGAAGAGGGTACGTGTAAAAGTATGATGAAGGGGAGTAGTCCTTATTTTCTTGTTTAATTATTCCTTAATATTTTGGTTGGGGCGTGAGCAGCTGAAATTAATCGAAAACATCTAAGCCTCTGATCGGGAAAAATTTATAATCTTGAATGAGGAAAATAATTGGAGACATAGGATGCATGCATTTTATTTACTTATTTGAAAAGGGTGTTGATTTATGTATTATCTAAATGCTAAAGGTGAATCCTCGCAAGCGAAAGGTGATACCAAGAGGAAGAAAATACTTGCGAATTAAGCAGTCGATGTGGGCTTTCTTTTAAATAAGGACGATGTCCTAAATATTTTATCGATGGGAGTGAAATTGCGTTTATCATGCCGTGATTTGATTTTTAACGTGCCTATCTGATGTGGCTTATGCCACTATTATTTAAATCGAATTCGGGTCCTCGTAGGGCCGCAAACCCTACTTGGATTAGTGTACACCTATGGTAGACCGTGTGCTAGCGTACGGGCTGGCCGGTCTAGTGACTTGGTTTGTGGCCACATTCCATGTCATGTATTGGCAGATATGGGTAACGTCTATGGGAAAATGACTGATCAGTCGACTTTTACAATGGGAAATGATTTTGAGTGCCTCGGGCCTTTCTAAAGCTAAACCCCGATGGTTACTTACGTATGGCATGATAAATAATAATTTTTTTATGAAAATGTTTTCGGCATAAGTCCACTGAGTATTTTTATAGTACTCAGCCCTGCATGTGTTTTCCTTATGTGCAGGTTGAGCGGCGACGAGCGGTTGGCGGTGTTGAGCAAATTAAACAAATTGATAGTATTGTCTTGAAACTCCGAGTGTCGTCGTGTCTTCACACATGACTTCACTCTTCTCTTGGATGCTTCCTGTTTTACTTATTTTTGGTTGATCTTGAAACTATTTTGATTTCCGTTTAGAATCTAAAGGCATGATATGTTTTTGAGTACGTTGAACCCTTGTTATTTTGAATATCAATGATGATAATTGTTTTCTCTATTTGGTCTATCTGTCAAAACGTCACCCTGACCCTTTTCCTTTTGATTATTGTTCATTAATTACCTTGGTCAAACACCTTTTATAAAACCCTAGTCCCTTTTCTTTGATTGCATATAAGTCCTGTTAGGTCGCGATCGCCGCATTTAATAACCCTAAAGGGCGGTCGTGACATTTTCTGTGTTGTCCTATGTTTGATATAATCATGATGTCTTGAATGTATTTTAATTTATGTTTGAATGTTATTATAGTACGTTTGATGTAATATAATTTAAAGCTAGTGTATATTTTATTGAATGCATAATATATTTAATATATATATATATATATATATATATATATATATAATTATAAATAATTGTATCAAATTATTTAATTATATTTGGAAAATTATTGACAAAGTGGTGTGGGATGAATGTGTAATTTAAATAAATATGTAGTTAAGATTGAAAAAGTAAAAAAAGTAGGTGAATATGGAATATTCTTTTGGGTTTTGAGTTTGGTGTAAATGGTTGAAGTAGAATTACTGTTTGATGTGACAGAACTGGAAAAATGGGTTTGAGTTTGGTGTAAATGGTTGGAGATGGCCTTAGTGTTATATCTGCTTCTTGCTAATTATGGTAATCTTCATCTTCATTGACACTAATTAGTCTGTGGCGTGACAGATTTGTTTATAGTATTCATTTGTCAGTTTGTAAAGAAACAAAAGATTGTAACGTTGTTGCATGTGCTCATGGGAATATAACGCAAAACAACAGTTCTGGTGAAAACCCATTAAAGCAAGGCAGTTAATATTTGTTGTTTCACTTTCAAAAGGATATTAATATGATAGTGATTTTGAATTATTTAGTAAAAAATAATTTACTGAGGTCCTAAAATTTCAGATTTTCTTTTGCTACATAACCGGAAAGTAGGCTCAGAAATCCTAGTAATTGTCGTTTGGATAATGGAAAAGGGAAAGATATAATAAGATGGTACATCTCGAATTGGATTAATTTCTTAGAACTACATGATAATAGGTAGGGATGTCAATGTAACCCGCAACCTGTGGGCTGGCCCGAATAGCCCGTCAAATTTATAGGGTTAAGGTCGAAAATTTATAGCCCAATAAAATTAAAACCTGATTAGCCCGCACCCGATTAACCCGCAACCCGTTAGGGCCAGGCCTGAAAACCCGATGGACTGGCCCGAAAACCCGATAAAATTTCTATTATTCTATTTTTTACTTCTAATTCGACACTTCATTGATTAATTTTATAATATACTAGATAACTAAAAAATAACTTTCAATTTTATATTAAATATGAAAATTATATATTGAATTTTTATTAATACAATAATTGATAAATAAATTAAAAACTTCGAATTCACTTAAAGAATATTTAAATTTCTAAAACATGCATTAAAATTTCACGAAATATCTAAAATATTAGTATTTCATCATATTTATGATTGAGTTTAATCACAAATATTAGTATTTCATCATATTTATGATTGAGTTTAAGCATATATCTCAAATGTGGAGTGATCAATTGTAGATTAGGAGATCTAGCGGTTGAAATAATGTAATATGGATTATATTTTAAATTTAAAAAAATATTAAATAAACTTAAAGGGTATTAATGTCAATTCTCTCTCATCAAAATCATCTTAAATTTTTAAATTTACGTAACTCTCTCGATTTAAATTATTTTTTTGCACAAAAAATATATCAAATTAAAGATATTTTTATAAGGATTCCAACGATATCTCAATTGCATATGTTCCGACGATGTTCGGGTGATGAAATTTAATAAATTATATTTCAATTTTCGTACATGTTAATAAGCAGCTTTTATCAACAAATGCAAAAAAATCTCAATATAGTGTATGCAAAATCTCAATATAATATATGTAAAATATCAATAAAAATATGTTGATATTATCTTTTACTTATGTTGATATTCTCGTATCATATTGTTGATATTTGTAATACACTATGTTGATATAAAAAAACACCCACGAAAATTATCATATGATAACATAATGACGATATTACCCTTTTGTTGATATTTTGTCTACTATTTATTGAAATTTGTGAGTTTTAATCTCATCCAAAATCTAAGGGCGTAGATTTAGTCTTAGTTTTGGATTATGGTGTTATAAGCATTAGAAGAAGACCCTATCTCAAATTTATCATAATTAAATATTTTACATTTTATAAATATAATTAATTTTCATCATGATTTATTGGATTGATCGCATGTTAATTTTATCGGTAGCAACCCGATCAACCCGCTGGGCTAGCCCGAAACCCGAGCTTTTAAGGTTATGGTTGAACTTTTATAACCCGAAAGAAATCACAACCCGACTAGCCCGCACCCGATTGACCCGCAACCAGAGTAGGGTTGGCCCGAAACCCGATGGGCCGACCCGATTGACATCCCTAATAATAGGTAGGAAAAATTCTATTTTTGGTAATGCATGTTAATGGAATTCCATTTTAATGAAGGGTTTTAGTTGTATTCTGACTCAGGGAGTGACGCATAACCGTTATGCGTCGTTAATAGAGAGACGCATAACCATCATGTGTCGTTATTTAGTGACGCATAAGCATTATGCGTCTTTAAAGATGCAACACAGATGTGCGTCTTTCTTAAATGACGCATAACACTTATGCGTCTTTTCCTAACGACGCATAACACTTATGTGTCTTCCGTCGGGTTTTAAAACAGGCAGAAGGCTTCGCAGCACAGAGCAGAAGCAGCGAACCAAGCGAACAAACCGGCAGAAATCGTCTAGGGTCGACTTCATCCGACGAATCCCAGCAATTTCCGGTGAATTTCCATCATTTTCAAACATATTCCGGTAATTGTTCTTCAATTTGGGTAAATACATCCTTTATTGCGTAATTTGTGCAGGTTTTCCGTAATTTAGAAAAATTAGGGTTTATGAAGAAATTGATGGATTTTTGGTCGATTTTTATTGTTTTGTTGCGTATTTGTGTATTTCATATGCATATAATTCAATGGGTAGAAGTAAGTGATTCAGTTTTTGTAATTGCGCCCCTTTTGTTGCCTATTTGAATCTTGATTATGTTTTCAAATTGGAATATAGCTTGTCGTTTTCAATTGAAGTTGCAATTTAGTTAGATTGTTGAGTTTTTATGATAAAAAATTGAATCTTGGTTATGTTTTACAATATATTTCAAAAAAAAATTGGGTGAATGTTTTGAAGTATATGGCATCTGCAAGTTCCGAAGAACAGTTATGTTATGGACCTGAGGATCCATCATTACTCTTTCATCAAAACGAACACATTTCTCAGTATTGTGATAGGATGCTACATAATGCCGGACATTTGTGTAAAAGTCACCACCGTGGGAGGAAGGGCGCTGATTGGGCTCTTCGTGCGACGAACCATACTGATGTGATGGAGTATCCAACTTCGCAACGGCGAAATGTGGTCATGCCGCCACGCCCACCAACTTCTCTTCATCATGGACTGCCGAGTGTCCGGACGGGTGGGCACGGGAATACATGGCAGCATAGGTTGTCGCAGCCGCAGCAGCCGCAACCTGAGTATGTAGTACCAGAGCCCTCGAATCCGGAATACGATCCCCTAGGTCGGTCTGTCTACCCAGGGTCACATTCTCAGTTGAGTGGTGCAAGCCACGAGCCCTCGTAATGGGGAGCACGATCATCATGTGATTCATTCTTTGGCGGTGGGTCTGATTGGGATGCAGCTCTAGCAGGACGTAATCCATACTTCCAGAATTATCAATATGTGGATCCTGTGGGGGAAGAAGAGGGCGGGGAAGAAGATGATGAAGTAGTATTTCAACCCCCGACCGAGGGATCCTCACGACCAATGACTCAACTTATTTTAACACAAGAAAATTCCTGCAAGTGTACGGGGCTAGTGTAGCATAAAGTAAGCAAGAGTATCGTATCCCACAGAGACAAATTGTATAAACTCAAGTACCACGGACCGACGTTAACTACTATCTAGACAAATCAAAAGGTTTGGTTTTGGTACGTAACTATTAAACATAAACAAAGTAAAATAAGAGACAAAAGATCAAGTTTAAATAAGAGAACGAGGTAGAGCTTTGGATCCGACTACAATACCCACAATGTAAACCAACTCAACAACTTTGATTACCCGTTGAAGTCTCTAGGATTAGTAGGAAATCGCTATTCTAGGCTAAGCCCCCTCTCGAGTGCACTCAACCCGTTGATTAACTATTAATATTGAAGTCTCCTTCTAATACTTCACAATTAACTCCTATACCCAAAAGATTCAAGTCCTCACTCTAGAATTCCTTCTCTCGAATGCAAATTATCTAGGTGTTGTTCATTCTTTTATCAATCCTAATTAGGTATCTCTCGATTACTCAAAACTAGGTCAATATATCCAATTGGTAGCTAGGCAATTGAATTGAAAGGCACAAGAATGAAACAAAATAATCACAAGAGCATAGGTAATCAAAAGCTATTGAATCAATCACAAGTATTCATTGTAGTCTTCACCAAAACTCTACAAAGGATTTAGCTACTCATATCCAACTCAAAAACATAAGAATAATCCATAGTCATTGAATTAAACATGAAAACCAATGAAAATACTCCCAAGGATGGATTGAATGGCAATTAGTCTTCGTCTTCAATCTTGTTGAAGATTGGGACTCCTTGTCTCACAAATCCGCTCTCAAAACCTTCAAGAACTGTTGTTGGGCGTGTATGGTGTGTTTGGGCACGAAAACCTAGGTCTCCTTTTATACCCGGGGCGGAAATATTCAATCTCGCAGAACACATCGCCCGGCCGGGCGATTTTAAGTCGCCAAAACGCCCGGTCGGGCGAACTTTCTGGAGTTCGCGACCAAAACGCCCGGTCGGGCGTTTTCCCCTTAAAAATCGCCCGGTCGGGCGTTTTCTCTGGAATCCTCCAAAAGCATTGTCTTCGTCTTCGAAAGGGCTTTGCGTGAGTATCTTGCACGCCCCCATCGGAGTCCGGATGAGAGAGTTATGGCTATTATACGAAAGTCGCGCATTGAAGCGCGCCCGGTCAGGCGATTCTTCCTTCAAGCTCGCTTTCAAGTCATTTTCACCTGTTTTAGCTCCAAACACTTGACAAACTCGTCAAACACTTATGTAGTGGATAATGGATGTAAACTCAAGTAGTATGCTACAAAAACACTGAAATGTTCACGTTAAACATCCAAAATACTTGCTAAACCACGAGTTTATCAACCAACTGTGAAGAGTTCATCGAGTAAGATTGGGAAGGCTATGCACAATGTATTCATGGGATTTTCAACAAGGAAGAACAAAGGGAAAGCTCCAACAAAGTTCACGCCTTCGGGGAAATAGGTTTTGGTCATATGTTGGTATTTGTTTATATTGAAACAGGTTTTGGTCATATGTTGGTATTTGTTTATATTGAAACAGATTTTGGTCATATGTTGATATTTGAACATTGTTGATGGGTTGAAACAGGTTTCGGGCATATGTTGGTATTTGTTTATATTGACACAGGTTTTGGTCACATATTTAAGGTGAAACAATATTCATCTGACATAACAACCGTCAACAAAAGTCAATAAAAATCATAATAACTGTCATAATACAAATCATAATAACTTTCGACAACATCTCACAAATGTTGATACATAAACAAAGTAACTGTCAAATAAGATCCATCAAATATGCCCCAACACAAATATCAACATCATACATCATCGAAGTCATGCCCTCTGTTGTCAGCAGTTCCTGCGATTCAACAAAAATGTCAATACAAAACATTACAGATCTCCAATACACAACTCAATAGCAAATATATACCACGAAGTTACTGAACAGCACCGGCTGAGCAATTTCTTCGGTCATGCCCCTCTATCCCGCAATTTCTGCAACGACGGAGAGTTCTCAGTTCATCTTCCTTGCGGACATCCATTTGATTAAGTATCCTCTTTCTTCTAACTCGGCCACGCGTTCTAGGAATCAACTGCTGAGGGGTGATGCGCAATTTCCATGAAGGTTCAACCCAATAATCTTCGTGTCTTGGTGCATCAAATGAAATTTGACCATAGTATTGTGATCTCCATGTACCTAGGTAGTAGCACTCATCTATCGCGTGACCTCTGTCTCTAGCAACCGCACAAGCATGCGAACAAGGAATTCTCCACATCTGCCACTTACCACAACTGCAACTCGAATCCAAATACTTGACTATTTGAACATTGTTTCCCTTTGACACTCATTTTTCTATTCTTCCTCGAGTTCGGACATGGTACTTCCCTGTATCTCGGTCAATGACAGTAATGTAATGTTTTCGTCCTTTTGAGTCATTCTTAGCAAGTCTGTCCCTCGCCCATGGGGTTAACTCACCTTCGGTGTATTCTATTGTTGTCTTCTTCTGCACCCACCATTGTACCGTCCTCCAAAATGTCAAATCAATCAACGCTCTAATAGGCAACTCTCTCACACCCCTCAACACGTTGTTGTAGCACTCCGACATGTTTATTGTGGACACCCCCACCTGAGTCCACCATCGTAGCACAGTGACCAACATTCTTTTGTAATCCTATTGAGCATTCGAACATCACCACTACTAACATCATATAGTGCCCGACGTCCTCTGCCAAATTTACGTTCCTGAGTACTGACCTCCAACTTCCATATAATGGCCTTCACATTGGGGCCCTTGTGCTTCTTCAATACATTTGCCCTCACATGGAGCAAACAAAATTTGTGGTGTATCTGCGGGGCCCTTGTCATGATTTCAGACTCCATTGCATTCAAGATTCCTTTATGCCTATCTGATATAATGCACAACTCCCTCTCGTATTTCACCACATGAGTTCTTACATGATCCAAAAACCACGACCAACTGTCGTTGGTTTCTTCATCCACCACAGCATATGCAATAGGCAAGCATGTCTTGTTAGCATTAAAACCACAAGCAACAAGCAACTTACCTTTAAATCTTCCTCGGAGGTGAGTCCCGTCTACTGTTAACACCGGTGCGGCCTTCTGGAACGCATGTATTGCAGGCCCAAATGCCCAGAAAACATAGTTGAACACCATTGAACGCCTCTGACTCAACAGCTCGTTGTGCTTCCATTCTACAATTGTGCCCAGATTCTGTGACTGGAGTTCAAACATGTAGCTTGGAAACTGCCTAAATGATTCCTCCCTTCCACCATATACAAACTCTATAGCATTTCTCTTTGCATACCATGCCTTCTTATAACTGATTAACACAACAAATATGTCTTGAACATCAGCTATTATTGAGAAGACCTTGAAATCGGCACATTGTCGCACATGATGTCGAATCAACAGGGCAATCATTGCCGATGAAAAGTTAGCATGATCTCTGTTAGCACGATGGCCTACACAAGTATGTCGATTCTTCCACTTCCTAACTTCCCACATATCGTCATGCGACCTTTGTGTAACTGAAACCTCCCACATACATTCCCTCGCCTTTTCTGCGTCGGTGGTGCTGATGATGCTTGCCCCTGTTGCTGTCGTTCCTGCTGGAAATTTGCATACGGCATGCCACCTTCTTAATTTGCTCTCGACGACCTTAAACTGTTTTTTATTCCACAAACTCCACATAGTTATAGCAGTCTTCACATGTAGCTTGGAATCAAATTGTGTTCCCAACACAATCCGATGCGGCTCTTTCTCATCCCAATACAAAATGATGTGTTCATTATCAACAACATCATCAGATACTCCAGACGGACGACTTGGTAATTCACGAAAGAATCTAAACCCCCTAGGATTGTATTCCGAAAGTGGTTGTTCACCTTGCATAACAGGTTTACATGCTACTATCTCATCATCAGAACTACCATCAACATCATCAGCACCATCACCATCACTGAGATCGGGGTCTGGCTCTCTCTCAGATAGTGGCGCTGGCTCATCATGATCATCTGCAACATGTACCTCATCATTCAATCCACCACCAACATCAACAACATCTACAACATCTCTCTGCTCATTCGTACTATGATAAAAGCTCATATGCTCCACCCTCGCAGATGATCCAATACCACAGTCAAAGCTCATTTGTTCAACCCTCGCAGATGATCCAATACCATAATCAACAACTGGTGGGATTTCTGAACTCCTCACAGATGAATACTCAACAAATAATTCAATACACCCACTTGAATTTTGAGCATTGTTGAACAAAAACATCACACTTTCATCATTGAATATCACAGAACATGTATAACTCATACCGGAAGCAAAGACTATACATTGTCTCCATAATAATTCAATTGTGTGTTGGTTCATATCTATTGTCATCGCATCACAGATCATTGCTACCAATTCAGAATAAGAAACACATGAATTTAATATGATGGAGCTCCTCGCACGAGGTGGTTCATAACCAATACCCATATGTGGTAGTTGAACTACTCTACTACCCCAATACAAACTCGCAAATACTTGCATGATTTCTGCATCAAAAACATTTAAAAAAACAACAATTATGGACATTTTTCCTACAAGCCCTAATTTAATAAATTGGGTAAAACTAACAAATGAAATCAAAATAAACATGAATAATGATGAATGTACCTAAATTGAAGAACAATTACTGGATCTTATGGAGAAAACATTGGAAATCACCGGAAATCGCCGAAAATCGCCGACACCCGAGAGAGGAAATTTTGTGCGCTGCTTCTGCCTTCTGTGGGCTGTTAAACATGACTGAAAGACGCATAAGAGTTATGCGTCATTACACTAAGACACATAATGGTTATGCGTCTTTATCGACGCATAATGGTTGTGCGTCATTATCCAAAGACGCATAAGGGTTGTGCGTTTCATTAATAAATACGCATACCGGTTATGCGTCACTCCCTAAGTCGGAAGACAACTACACTCTTTCATTAAAATGGAATTTTATTACTAGCCTAGAACAAAAATAGAAAGAACTCGTAATAGGTATTGTGAGCTAGCAAGCATTAATCTCTCGTTAATCACCACACATTGTGAATCTCTAATAATGGGTATTTCATCTATAATTGAGATGTGAGAAGTTATTTTACAATTCTAGTTTTGCAAATGAAAGATTGAAGAAACAAGCAATTATTGAACTAGAGATTCCACTTTCAACTTATCAAGAGTCTTAACATTGGAAATCAGACCTTTTTTTCTTTTCAAGCTATACATCGCATTCGATCATTTCAAAATATCAATTGCTCCATAGTTGTGTTACCCAAAGTTACAAAATTCAATCAGCTCATATCATACAATAATTAGAAACACAATAATTTCAATCATCGATGTTAACAAGACGCCCAATTGCAAATCCAGCCTAATTATTGTTGTTGGCAACGGCCTCCGATTGAGATGGCAACAACGGAGGAGTCCCATTCTTGGGCAATTTGGCCAGCATCGGCCTCCGGTGGCCGGCCTCCTCCGACTTCCCAAACAACTGCTTCCTCAACACCTCGTGCAAGTGGCCGAACAGCTCTTTCTTCAACGCCTCAAACGCCAAATCCAACCTCTCTAGCTGCTCCATGGCGTTCTTATTATACATAAAGAGGCCGTAGTATAGGTCGAAACTGTCGCTGGCAGTGTTCTCCACCAAATTCAGCAGCGTCTCGTAGCCCTTGGTGTTGATCGGAGTGCTCTCGAGCTGCAGCTTCTCCAGAATCCTCCCCATCGTATGCGTGATGAACTGCGACCCTGCGGCGTACTTATCGTGCTCCGCGCAGCTCATCTCCACCATCGCGCAACCTTCCTTTTTGAATATATCTAAGAACGCCTCGACGCGGTTGATTCGGGAGTCCTCGTTCCCGATCCTGACCTTATCGAAGACGAATGGGAGATTCTGCCACGTCAGCTTCCCGCTCTCCGGGCCGAACATCGGGTGCGTGCAGAGGATGTCGAAATGGTGGGGGAGGATTTGGAGGAAGATGTTTTTGGGGAATTCCTTGACGGAGAGCACGTCGACGAAGAGCGTGTTGCGGCGGAGGCGCTGGAGGGGGAGGGAGCGGAGGACGGACTCGGTGGAGATGACGGATGTGCAGAGGAGGATCACGTCGGGGTGCTGCTCGCAGAGGTCGTGCGGATCGGGGAAGAAGGCGGCGCCGAGAGACTGCGCGACGGCGTGGTAATTCGACCGGGAGTGGGCGAACACGGTGTGGCCTTGCCGGATGAAGGCCTTCGCCAGGAATTGGCCGAAGTTTCCGAACCCTACCACGGCGATTTTGAGCTTGCTGGACGGGCTGAAGCGGTTGAAGAGGTACGCCTCGTAGTCGTACGGCTGCGCGGCGTCGATCGCGCGGATGCAGTGGAGGCGGCGGCGGTGGAGGCGGGAGGGTGGGAGCTGCTGCGGCGGCGAGGGAGACGAGGAGAGAGACAATTGATCGGAATGGTGGTGGTGGTGAGAGAGGAGGACAGATGTACGTGGAGAAGTGGCTGCGGCGGCGGGTTGAAATTGAATGGAAGAGAAGGAAACCATGGGTGCGGAATTATTAGGGAATGAGAAGAGTAGTTGTATGTTGTATGTATATATAATGTATTGGCGGATGGAGGTGGTAGATTGAGAGGAGAGGAGAGGGTGTTTGGTGGGGCGGCGACGAACAAGTCGTGCCCATTTTCAGCCTTGGTAGTTGAGCTCTCTCTATTTTTCTCTTGGATGTTTCTATATTATCACCTTTTATTTTGTTTTTATTTTGTTCTCTTAGAGTGTCCACTATAAGGCGGACACGCCCAATAGCCCCGCCCCAGTTTTTGTCAATAGCCCCAATTTTGTTGTCCATAGCCCCAAAATTTTGTGTCCGCCATTATGGTGGACACCTCCAATAGCCCTAAAATTTTATAATCAACTTTTATTTTATAATATTTCAAGTAATTATGAACAACTTTATCGGGCTATACGTAATTAGAAGAAGCCGACTATACGAATTAAAAATAAAAATAAAAATAAAAATAAAAATAAAAATAAAAATAAAAATAAAAATAAAAATAAAAATAAAAATAAAAATAAAATACAAATTAAAATTAAAATTAGGATTACACACTAAATTATATTTAAAATTAAAATCACACACTACACTGAATCTAGTACAAATCACTATCAAGTTTACACAACGCCACCACCTCCCCTACGTGCCCACACTTCTTCAATCAAATCGGCCTGCATTGTGTTATGTGATGTGGTCCTGCGCATATCAGCGAAGCGTTGGATCAAATATTCATTGCTCCGTGGTACGCCCATCTGGATCGGCGCGGAGGCGACACCGTGACTTGTACTTGCACCCTCTTCCGGCGCCCATCGCTCTGCCGCAAATCCTTCATCTTCTATTATCATATTATGCAATATGATGCAGGCTAACATAATATTCGCGACATCATCTTCGTGCCAAACTCGTGCCGGACACCGTATAATAGCCCACCGCGATTGGAGGACACCAAAAGCCCGCTCAACGTCCTTCCTAGCACTCTTTTGTTTGTGCGCAAAATATTGTTTCTTCGGTCCTACCGGTTGGCGGACAGTCTTCACGAATACGGGCCACCGCGGATATATTCCATCTGCCAAATAGTAGCCCCTACTGTACTGCGTACCGTTGGCTACGAAGCTGATTTCTGGCCCCTCCCCCCGGCACTCCTCGTTGAAGAGAGGCGACGACTGAAGAATATTGATGTCGTTGTTCGAACCTGCCACGCCGAAATACGCATGCCAGATCTTCAGTCGGTAGTCCGCAACGGCTTCCAGTATCATCGTTGGATGTTTGCTTTTGAATCTAGTAGTGAACTGGCCTTTCCATGCCACGGGGCAGTTCCTCCACTCCCAATGCATGCAATCGATGCTTCCTAACATTCCTGGGAAGCCGTGCATATCAAGTAGGCGCTGACACTCATCCGGGTTGGGCTTCCGTAGAAACTCCCCACCGAAAATTTCCCGGATCCCCTTACAGAACTGCCTAAGCACCGTGAGGCCAGTAGTCTCACCCATCTATAGGTATTCATCGAACATGTCCGCTGGTCCGGCGTAGGCAAGCTGTCGGATTGCAGCGGTGCACTTCTGTTGTGTGGACAGCCCGATCCGGCCAGCCGCATCACGCCGGAGGGTGAAGCACCGGTAACGCTCAGCCAAATTCGTCGCTATATAATTGAACAGCCGCTGCGACATCCTGAATCTCCGGCGGAATATCTCGGGTGGATAACGGGGGTTATCCACGAAGTAATCATCCATTAAACGTTGGTGAGCACCGACGTGGTCTCGTGGGATTGTCCGCCGATGAGTAATGGTGCGAGGGATCGGCCTGGTGTTGCACCTGTTGAATCAGAGCATTCCAGTTGTCTCTCCACAAATTGTTCATTTCCGACCCCAAATTGTAGTGAGAGAAATTTGTATAGATGTTGTGTTTGAATGGTGTGAAAATAATGAATGGAGTGGGGTGTATTTATAGGTGAATTGAAGTGAAAAAAAAAAAGCGCATGCAACCGCCGCGGCTAATGTCTCCACTATAGGCGTCGCGCCTATAGGCGCGGCTATAGCACCCTCGCCGCACACACGGCTATCGCGCGTCCGCCGCATCTCGCCCCACTCGCCGCGTCCACCCCCGCGGCGGACACCCTTCCCACTATAACCCGCCCCGCTTCCGCCCCGCTTCCGCCCCGCTTTTTCCCCAAACGCGGCTATAGCCGCGCCTCATTATAGTGGACACTCTTACTAGACTTAGATCTCCATACTCCAACAATGGTGCACCACCCCCACACTAAAATAAATTAATCCCATTATCACTTATATGTTTATAAGATTATTTTATTTTATTATAAGTATTGGAGTAGGAATGTTTCATCATTGTTGGAGTAAGAGATCCGCTGCTAGACATGAGAGGACATCAATAAATTGGGCACTATGCAAAAATAGTACCTCATCCGTCCCAACTAAGTTGAGACGTATTCTTTTTTTGATGCCCCAATTAAATTAAGTTATTTCCTTTTTTAACAAAAAAAATCACTCTTATTTTATTTCATCACATATTTTACTCTCTCTTTATCTTTCCTACTTTTCAACACAATTTATTAATCTCCGTTCCCAAATATTTTGTATCAACTTAGTTGGGACGGAGGGGGTAGTTACCTCCTTCCTAATTAAATTGGGTCACTTCTTTTGGACACCAAGAAGATTAAAAAAATTATGTTGAATGAGTTATGATGATAAAATAATATAGGAGAAATATGATAGAGTAAACTAGAGTTGAGTAGAGTAAAGTGACTAAATGTTTTATTTTTTTATTAAAAAAGAAAATGGCTTAATTTTGTTGGAGCGTTTGACACTTTGATTTTACATGGTTTTAGAGGGTAGTTTTACTTGGTTTTGATCATATATCATGTACTTTGATACATGGTTATAGCTACTTCTTTATTATGTTGGTATTTTGGCCATTTTGTGAAGAATGTGTAGAAAAATGTATAAAATATGTAGATGTGCAGCAGCTTTGGTTCGAGACAGTTTTTATGGAGATTTTGAGGTCCGATTAGCCCATAATGCATACCATTCTCTTCGTCTTTGAAAAAGCTTCGCGTGTATATCTTAAACATCTCAATCGGAGTTCGGTAGAAGAAGTTATGGTTGTTTTACAGAGACTGTGCGGAGCAGTGACATAGCTGGCGACCAGCCAAGTTCGAGTGCAAACGAACCTGGCGACCCGCCAGTATAGCACAGGAAAAACGTTGTAGGCAGCTGGCCACTCGCCAGCTTCGATACACACCGAACCTGGCGACCCACCAGCTTCGTCGAACAGCTTATTTCGCGCCCAACACAACTTTTACGCCTCCTACCCCAAAAATACCAGTTTTTCACCTCGAAAGAAGAGAAGAACAAGCAGAGGACGAGTATTCATCGCAAGATTGAAGACGAGGCCTCCAATCCGCCCAATCCAATTCTAGGAGTTCATATTTTAGTTTTAGTTTTGTTCAAACAATGTTTTTGAATATTTCTTTGAATATTTTTTTTAACTTTTGTGTTAAACATGAGTAGCTAAATCCTCCGTAGAGTTCTACGGGGGAGATACAATGATTCTTATGTTTAATTAATTTTCTTTTCTTATGCCTTGGCTTATGTGGTTATTTTAATTTCTTCTGTGATTATACATTTATTTGACTGATCACTTTATAAATGCATGTGGATTTTACTACAAGAACTGAGAAGTGAGTAGTTTAATTTGAAAGAGAAGAAATTGTCGTCTTTGCCAATATAATCGAGAGATTTGAGCCTTTGAATGAAGCTAAATATCTTAGGAGCTATTAGGGGTTGTTGACTTAGTTCTAGGAAGGAGACTTCGGTTCTAGATAGCAATCTACAAATTAAATGCTTCGAGAGAATATATAGTTTTACCTTAGTGATAGCTTAATAACCATTGAGACCCTTTGTTGGCATAGTTTGGAAATTAGTTGAGCATAGGATAGTTGTTACCGATCTCGTAGGATTCTACATTCCTCATCCTTGATCTACATCCGTTCTCTTTTATTTTCTTTCAGTTCTCTCGTTGTTTTTAATTGCTTTTACTTTGCTTTTAAGTAGATTTAGAAAAACAAAACCCTCCGATTCATGTAGATAGTAATTGAGGTTGGTTCGTGGTACTTAAGTTGAGCGTTCCAAAAAGAAATATGACTCAACTTAGTTAGGACGGAGAGAATATCAACTTTTTTAATCTACCGACATTTTTTCAATCAAATACTAATAAATGATACACTTTTAACTTCGACGGTAATTCATTTTATAAAAATATTTTTTTTCTATTTTACCAATAAATATCTTGGTGAAATTCATTTTTCAGTACTACTTTAATTATTAATAGTTTTTTTTTTTTATCAATTATTATACATTAAAACTTATACTGCTTTTATGTTAAAAGCAGTACTATATTGCAAATCTAGATATTCTCAACACTAGAAAAAACTAAAACCACTTAATGAAAGCAAATCAACTAAATGTGCGTCCATCAAAACAACTAAAAACACTAGTAATTAAGCATATGTATAAATTTAGTATAAATGTGTATAAAGAGTGTTACATATGGGTGAATGTGAATATTAAGCAATTAGCTCTAACAAAAAGGTAGGTCGATGGGATATCCTATTCAAAGAGTATCCGTTTTAGTAAAAATGTGAATATTAAGCAATTAGCTCTAACAAAAAAGTAGGTCGATGGGATATAAAATTATGTTCAAAACATTTTAGTAATGAACTTTATTTTATCACAAGTGGAAAAGTTCCTAATTCCACTAGTCACTAAATATCTTGCAAACTGCAATAATAATAATAATAAACATATTAGCATACAATATACAACCAATCACAATTTTCCTCTTTAATTAATTCATCCAGCACGTTATACTTATTTAAATAAACATAAAACACCAGCTCTGTAAAGGACCAAGGACAGAGAACCCATCATATTTATTAATAAAAAAAAACCATAAAACATTAGTACGAGTATAAGCTACATGATTAACCCAAGTTGGTCCATTACCAATAACGACAAAAACAATCCGTCGTTATTAATTGTTATAAAAATTGATCAAATGAAGCGTCACATTAGCTTTTCCGTTTTACCATTGCACTATAATAACTCATTATTCTACTCACCTTAACCTTCTGTCAGTAATAAAAACCTTTACCTTGTGTCACCTTTTCTTCACAAGAAAAGGCGTAATTATATATGATGGGTTCTCTGTCCTTGGTCCTTTAGATTGGCTAAAAACCTAATCTATCTATGTTACCTTTACCTTGTGTCAGTAATAAAAACCATTACCTTGTGTCAGTAGGTGAATTTATATTTTCAGCCAATCTATATTTAACGTCCGACGTTGACCGCATCCATTTAGGTGTCAAATTCTGTATTCTTTTTAGAGTGATGCTAAATGGCCATAACGTGGCCGGCCATAAAGAGTTAATTTAATCTATTTATATGTGTAAAAAAATTAGAATTATCGATATAAACTTATATGTGTGTGAATGAACTTGTGAGTTGATACTTATCTTTGAATTCCATTACGTAAAACACATTAATATCACGAATTACTGTATACGTTGAGCAACAATCAAGAAATGACAGTAGTAATAAGTTGAGCAAAAACTACGAAAGAGCAACACTAACATGTTGAGCAACATATAATGAAGATGATATAAAAGTAAAATCAAGTAGTATTAAACCAAAAATTTGAAAAAAAATCAATTTTTTTTGTTATTTAATTAATTTATGGCTGGCCATAATGTGGCCGCATAGCATTGTTCTTCTTTTTATCCGGTAATTTTAACTACCCAAATATAAGGGAAGAATGGTTGTTACTAAGGGTGTGTTCACTTTCGTAGATATAGCAAGAATTGAGGTTAATTATTTGGAAATCCTTGCGTTCACCTTCACAGTTTTATAACTTGTTGGCCCTAGAAAAAGCCTAGGCCCGCACTATTTAGCCTTGAATTAGCCAATTTAAAAACTCTACTCTAAGGTGGTTTTTAAATCTAGTGAAGCTGCTTATATCCAGAATTGAAGGCAAAAATACCATTTTACCCCCCTCATTTTCATTCCACCCACACAAAATTAGTAGAGGTCACTTTCCCCCAATTTTCCCCAACCTGAAAATCCCTTCAGCTCTAGCTCCGCTGTCCCGTCGGTGGAAGTTGTACTACATTTTGCGCCAAGGTCGATCGATAGAGGTGAGCATTTCATCTCTATCTCCTTTCGTCAAAATTCCAAAAAAATCAGAAACCACGTGATAAACTCGGATTTTAACTGTTTTATTGGACATTAAACATGATCTTTTGTGTGCTTTCATTGCATTATCTTAGATTTTATGGCCATATTTCACTATAAATGTACTTTGATGAGTTTATATAGTGTTTGAAGTTAAAATAGGTAAAAAAAAAGGGTCAAAATGAGCCAAGACGAGACTGTGGTCTGCTTCAAACGTTAATCTGCCTATCAATATGGGGTCCAAATCCTATTTTGAGACTACCATTGTCTTCATCATCGAAAGAGCTTCGCGTGGGTATCTTAAACACCTCAATCGGAGCTCTGTAGAAGAAGTAATGGTCGCTTTACAAGCACTGCGCTGTCTAGAAAATCTCACTCGGCCGGGTGAATTGTTACCCTATAATTCCACCCGGCCGGGTGTCTCAAATTGAGCGCTGGAAGATCAGAAACTGGTCAAAAATCATCACCCGGCCGGGTGATTTTTACCTTTTATAATTCCACCCGGTCGGGTACGTTGTTTTGGCGTATTTTTATGCCAAAAACGCGCTTTTTTGATGGGGATTAAAAGAAGAAAAACGCGAGGGTTGCAGTGGACGAGATTCATTCTACACCTACCACCTCCAGCACTCACACACACCCCCAAGCATACCTTTGAGAGAGAGAATTGAAGATTGAAGACTTCCAATCGAGAGATTGAAGCTTCACTCCATAGATCGATCTCATAGGAGTCTTAGTATCTTTACTTCATGTATTTGTTGAATTCTTTTGTTTTGAACATGGTTTTCTCTATGAACATGAGTAGCTAAACATCTCTTGTAGAATTCTTGGTGATGATGAACTGATTTCATAGTTTTTATCCGATTGATTTTGTTCTTGCCTTGCTCTTGTAGTTATTTGATTATTCTAGGGTTTATTCCTTTCAATTGCTTGATCACCAATTGCTTGTGTAGGACTAATTAGATTAATCGGGAGATGAAATAATTAATCTGGAAATAAGAATAATGCACACCTTAATACAATAGAACTCGAGAGAGTTGAGGTTTTGAGTGAGGTCATTGACCTAATCGAGCTTTTGGGAGTTAGGAGTTTAGGATTAGAAGGAGACTTCGATCCTAGCCCCTAATCTACAGGTTTCTCACCTCAGGAGGAGGTTTAATCTATAATTGTGGTCGGATTAGTAACTCTAGAGACACCAAAAGGTAAGGCAAATCGATTGGATAAGAGCTTGGAATTGTGCATCGGATCTTTGAGTTCTGCAATTTTCTCCATATTATCTTTCCACATCCTTTTCACACCGTGTTTCCTTGTTCTTAATTGTTACTTGCTTACTATATGCTTTTATTAGTTGTTAGAACAAACCAAACTTTTCTTGATTGTCTAGATAGTAGTTGATTGTTCGTGGTAGTTAAGTTGATACAAAATTGTCTTTGAGGGATACGATACTCTTGCTTACTAATTGCTACACTAGCCCCGTACACTTGCGGGTATCACTTGTGTTAAAATAAGATGAGTCAAGTTTTTGGCGCCGTTGCCGGAGACAATTGTGTGTCATTATAGCTTAATATCATGATAATAATTGAGATTACTAATCTAGATTTTACTCGCTTTATTTGTACTTTTTATTTTGAGTTCTCTAATAGATGTGTTTCCTTGTTCAGGTTGTATGCACACGCATTCTAAAGGTCCACCTTTAGAGCCTATCGATCCCGAGATCGAAGCATCCAACAAAAGGAGGAACGCGCAGAGAAGGTTAAACCAAAGGATTCGGGTTTCTTCACCCGCTCATAGGCGTCTACCTTCTCCTATCCAGAGAACTCCATCACCCAGTCCATCTCCACTTCCGTCACCTATACAGTACGAGCCTCATTCTCCAATTCTAATGGAGAACGGAGGGGAGAACAACAATGAGGATAATCATGAGAACAACAACGAGGATCCTGTCATTCGTCAACTCCGTCTGCAATTGGCCAACATGCAGAGGCAATTGGATGAGCAGAACGTGAGGCCAGTGCCCGTACAAAATTAGTTTGACTACAGACAGGTTACTAATCCACCAGTCAACAATGTGGGGATATCGGCCAACAGCTTTGAATTGAGACCGGGGTTGATAGACAGAGCAGAAGCAAACGCATTTGGTGGAACAGGCTCAGAAGATGCCAACAAGCACCTCACCAAGTTCATACAAATCAGCAACACAGTGAAGGCGAACGGGGTCACAGATGAGCAAGTCCGTCTCAGATTATTCCCATTCTCCTTGAAAGACGATGCAAGGGACTGGTATGACAGCATGGGTCCTAACTCTGTGCCCACATGGGATGCAATGGTGGAGCTGTTCTTGGAGAAATACTATCCACCTAGCGAGGCACTCAAACGCCAAGCAGAGGTCATTCAATATAAGATGCAAACTCAGGAGAACATTCTGGAGGCCTGGAAAAGGTTCAAGCAGTTGATGAGAAGATGCCCCAACCACGGGTTAAGCCCGTGGCAACAAATCCTAACCTTCTACAGGGCAGGCACGCTGGAGGCAATGCGCGAATTGAACATGAGCGCCGGAGGATCTCTCTTGAAGTTGGGAGAAGCTGAAGCACTTGAGGTGATTGAGAGAGTGGCTTCAAATGATGAGGGATGGAGAAACGATAGAAGCAAATCCTATAGGGTAGCATCCACCTCCGATTTTGATAGGATGGATACAATGTCCAAGCAGCTGGACTTCCTAACTGACATGCTTGGGTATATGGGAACAAGGCAGGTTGGGACTGAGATGCAACAAGGAGTCGAAGATGTAACCTACGTTCACCAAGGCGGCAATAACAGAAATTTCAACAATTACCACCCCATCCAAGGAGGAGGCAATTACAACCACTATGAGAACAAGGTGCATCCCAACTTGTCCTACGGGAACCCAAATAATGCCTTGCAACCACCACCCGGATTCCAGGTATCAGATGGCCAAATCATAGAACCGAAGAAGGATGAGCTGAAATATGTGTTAATGGCTTTTATGAAACAAACGGGAGAGTGCATGAAAGACTCCAACAAAAGGCTAGTGCAGGTTGAAGCTAATGTGAATGACTTGAATATTCACATGAAGAGCATCGATAACCAGGTGAGCCAGATTTCACAGGCTGTGTGTATTCAGCATCAACCAGGCCAATTCCCTTCACACACGGTTGTAAATCCTAAAGACTGTAAGGATTGCAAAGCCATCATTCTGAGAAGTGGAAAGAGCTATGAAGGCCCAACCATGCCTGCAGAGAAGGAGAAAATCTCTCAAGAGGAGATAGTTGTAGAAGAGGTGGTGGAAGAAGAAGAAGAATCGGTAGAAGAGGTGCCGCCTCCCAAGGTAAGCACCGTGATACCTGCACCCCCTGCTGAGGTTAAGATCCCATTTCCACAGCGCGTGCAGAAGAAGAAACTAGATGATCACTTCTCTAGGTTTCTTGACATATTCAGAAAAGTGCACATTAACATCCCACTGATTGAGGCACTACAGCAGATGCCGAAGTATGGGATGTTTCTGAAGGAGGTGATAGCCCAGAAGACCAGTTGGGGGCAGGTAGACACAATTAATCTAACTGAAAATTGCAGTGCTCTGCTGCAAAGGAAACTGCCTACCAAGCTGAAGGATCCTGGAAGTTTCACTGTCGACTGCCTCATTGGGGGCTATAAGGTGCAGAATGCTCTCTGCGATCTAGGTGCGAGTATTAATATAATGCCACTATCAGTGTTCAGGCAACTGAACATCGGTACTTTGAAGCCCACCTCAGCCACACTACAGATGGCAGACAGATTTGTCGCGTATCCAGAGGGCATCGTGGAAGACCTACTGATTAAGGTCGGGGAATTTATTTTTCCCATCGATTTTATGGTCTTGGACATGGAAGAAGACAAGGGAGTCCCCCTACTGCTAGGACGCCCCTTCCTTGCCACTGCTGAGGCAAATATAAACGTGAAAAATAGAGAGTTGACAATCTTCATGGGAGAAGCATGGATGGAAGAACTGAGGAGTGCAAAGTGGTGCAAAGTGGTGCGTCTGAAGCACCAAGTGATTACTGAAGAAGGAGGATCGAGTGCAGTCAGAAAAGTGAAGCAGGAGGACTTTTATGAGCTTCACATGGAGATGATGGCTTCCACTAACTCGGAGCCAATAGCATGGATTGATGCAGACCATAGTCGCCCTTCACCGGTGCACTCGGTGATCATTACTGAACCCCCTAGGATGGGGGGTAAAATACCAACTGCTGCCAAGGGAAGAAAGACAATTGCTCCAACACTAAAGGAGCCTATCCCGAGAGAGCCTGAAAAGTGGTGGCTCACCAAGACTTGGAACGATCTATTTCCTCATGGAGGAGGATCCAAACGATCATCTGGAGGCAACTCTGGGATGAAAGGAGATCTCGGTTGACATTTAGAGACGTTGGGCACACGACGGTAAAAAGTTGCTCTACCATGGGAGGCAACCCATGGAAGGTATCTTTTATTATTTTATGTATTTCTTTTGGTGTGGTTGCTAAGTAAGCATCACCTCTCCACCAATCTTTCAAACTTATTTCTTTGAGTAGCTTTGAATAAGTTTGGGGGTGATATGGTGGATGGTGAAGTTTACTGCTTTTATTGTTTTTTTTTTTGTTATTTTTTTAGTAGATTTTTAATTTTTTTAGGATTTTTAGTTGAGGATGAATAACCTCCCTTGGATGAACTTGAATGGGGGGTGGAGAACAATAGAGTTAAATTCTGGCATATGTGTTGGATGAGTTGCTTATGATGCTTAAAATTCTTCGAAAACTTGTTGATACTTCTAAGCATGCTTGTATGTTCTATTGTGAGCTGATCAAAGTGAATTGCTCGTTGCCTTGTCCATTGTCTATACCTAGTGAGATTTGAGCCTATATTTTTAAAATGTGTGATTTATAGTCAATATGTTATATGTTTCTAGAACTTGCTCGCGATCTTCCTTGAGTCTACATAGTGAATATAGAGATAGGAAGTGACGTTAGGCCATCCATTCTAGCCTATTAAGACCTTCACCCTAATATACAAATTATATGAGAATTCCTTGCTAGCCAAGTTTGAGCCTAAAAAACCTTTTTCTTTGATAGCTAATCAATGGGGGATATGTACCTAAAAAGATAAGTTCGGGGGAAGAGTTGTGATTTGGTAAAAGAGTTGAGTTGAAAATCTTGGTAAGATGGATGTATACCTGATTATTGAAAAAGGAGTTGTCCTAAAATAAAAATAAAAATAATTTGGTGGTATAAGCTAGGAAAAGCCTAGAGGAGTTATAAGCTAGACGAAGTCTAGAAGTACGAAAAAAGCCAAGTTTGGAGGAAAATTGGTAGATGGGAATAGTCTATTAGACTACTGAGGAGTTGATATGATTAAGGGTTGAAGTATTGTAGTTCTTCGGGATTATGAGTCACTTAAGCCAAATATTCCTCACCTAACCAAAAAACCTACATTACAACCAAAATGTAAGACCTTTCAGATCCTTGAACTATAGTCACAACATAGTAGAGGAGAGGTTAAATTTCGAGCAAGCTTATGGTAAACTATGCATACTTGATTGATCTGAGAGCTATTTCTTGCCTATACACTTTTGAGAGTAAGTGGTTACACATACATATACATATCTTGTGAGAGGCAATTTGACAAGGTTGCATACGTGAAAGTAACTCGAAGCAGTGATCAGTTTGATGTGCTTGTGTGTGAAGTCGTTGATACATGATACATTTTTATATACTAAGTGAATTATGATATCCGACTTATATGCACGAGTTTATATTTAGTTGTCTTCTGTCTCTTGTTTGAGGACAAACAAGTGATTAAGTTTGGGGGAGTTGATAAACTCGGATTTTAACTGTTTTATTGGACATTAAACATGATCTTTTGTGTGCTTTTATTGCATTATCTTAGATTTTATGGCCATATTTCACTATAAATGTGCTTTGATGAGTTTATCTAGTGTTTGAAGTTAAAATAAGTAAAAAAGGGTCAAAATGAGCCAAGACGAGACTGGGGTCTGCTTCAAACGTTAATCTGCCTATCAAGATGGGGTCCAAATCCTATTTTGAGACTACCATTGTCTTCATCATCGAAAGAGCTTCACGTGGGTATCTTAAACACCTCAATCGGAGCTCTGTAGAAGAAGTAATGGTCGTTTTACAAGCACTGCGCTGTCTAGAAAATCTCACTCGGCCGGGTGAATTGTTACCCTATAATTCCACCCGGCCGGGTGTCTCAAATTGAGCGCTGGAAGATCAGAAACTGGTCAAAAATCATCACCCGGCGGGGTGATTTTTACCTTTTATAATTCCACCCGGTCGGGTACGTTGTTTTGGCGTATTTTTATGCCAAAAACGCGCTTTTTTGATGGGGATTAAAAGAAGAAAAGAGCGAGGGTTGCAGTGGACGAGATTCATTCTACACCTACCGCCTCCAGCACTCACACACACCCCCAAGCATACCTTTGAGAGAGAGAATTGAAGATTGAAGACTTCCAATCGAGAGATTGAAGCTTCACTCCTTAGATCGATCTCACAGGAGTCTTAGTATCTTTACTTCATGTATTTGTTGAATTCTTTTGTTTTGAACATGGTTTTCTCTATGAACATGAGTAGCTAAATATCTCTTGTAGAATTCTTGGTGATGATGCACTGATTTCATAGTTTTTATACGATTGATTTTGTTCTTGCCTTGCTCTTGTAGTTATTTGATTATTCTTGGGTTTATTCCTTTCAATTGCTTGATCACCAATTGCTTGTGTAGGACTAATTAGATTAATCGGAAGATGAAATAATTAATCTGGAAATAAGAATAATGCACACCTTAATACAATAGAACTCGAGAGAGTTGAGGTTTTGAGTGAGGTCATTGACCTAATCGAGCTTTTGGGAGTTAGGAGTTTAGGATTAGAAGGGGACTTCGATCCTAACCCCTAATCTACAGGTTTCTCACCTCAGGAGGAGGTTTAATCTATAATTGTGGTCGGCTTAGTAACTCTAGAGACACCAAAAGGTAAGGCAAATCGATTGGATAAGAGCTTGGAATTGTTCATCGGATCCTTGAGTTCTGCAATTTTCTCCATATTATCTTTCCACATCCTTTTCACACCGTGTTTCCTTGTTCTTAATTGTTACTTGCTTACTATGTGCTTTTATTAGTTGTTAGAACAAACCAAACTTTTCTTGATTGTCTAGATAGTAGTTGATTTTTGTTCGTGGTAGTTAAGTTGATACAAAATTGTCTTTGAGGGATACGATAGTCTTGCTTACTAACTGTGTTTATCTTGCACACCGAATATTGCATTTTAGTTTCAATTATGTGGGCCCTACACATATAAATCAGATCGGGTTTATTTCTGTTTCTTTTCCCATCAAAGAAAGTGAACACGCCCTAAAACTCATTCTAAAATAAAATATTTTCGATACTTACATTGTAATTGGTGGATTTATCACTTTATTGTACGAGTATGTGGGTTCAAAGGGTGTTTTCTAAGGAGAGACTTACATAAAAAGGATTAAATTTGTTAATTTTTATAATTTGAGATTAAATTTATTGATAGTTTATAATATAAAATCAAGGCATGTGTATTTTTCAGAATGAGAATCTTTTTTTAAAAATCTTTTTCTCTTTTTTCTTATTACTATTATTCTATGTACCTAAATTTTAAATTCAATTTCTGAAAAATCAATCGTTTCTATAAGAGCATCCACAATGGTGGTGAGCCCACCGGCTAGCCGATCCCTGGCGCTCGCCGAACCATTGCAGCCGGCGAGCGCACGCCGATTCCCGAGCGCTGGCCGATGCGCTCGCCGATCGGCTGGCCGCCATTGCAGGCTCCCGATCGGCGAGCGATCGGCCAGTCGATTTTTTATTTTTTTTAATTTAATTTTCGAAACACTATATATACCCGATTTGCACGTCATTTTCATTCGCACCACTTGTTTTAACGAGTTTTCTCTCAATCTTAATTTCTGCACAAGATCAACAACGCGAAATGAGTAGCGCGGGTGGTAGTAGTGGTGGTAGTGGTGGGGATGCTGAGGAGTACGAACGGCGAATGAACGAAGCGTTGGAGGCCTATACGGACCGTAAGATAAATCGGCTGTTATAGAGGGCCTTGCAGCCGGCGGTACCTCGACCTCGACCCCTTGTCCACCGCCGAGCAGTGATTGAGCGGGATCACGTAGCTGCACATCAGCGGCTATATGAAGACTACTTAGCACCGGAGCCGCGGTTTAATGCCAACCTTTTCAGGCAGCGTTTTAGGATGAGTAGGACCTTGTTTATGCGTATTGTTGACGCTTTGGAGCGTCGATATATGTGTTTCCGCTTCAGGCACGATGCGGGTGGCAGACCCGGCCACACACCTATTCAAAAGTGCACAACATGATTGTCGAAGATGTACGCCTGTATTATCATGCACAACATGGTTGTCGATGATGAAGGTGTACAACTAACTAGTTGGGCCAACGACGATAATGAAGCCGGTCCAATCCAAGGCGTGGCCGCCCCCAACGTACGAAGTGGGGTACCTCACGATGAAGCCAACCGCCTCCAAGCACATGCCGGCATGCGCCAAGTAGAAGCTCATATTCGACTCCAAAAGGATTTAATTGAAGAGTTGTGGGCGCGGAGAACTGCACGACGTTAGTTTTTTTTTTTAATTATGTAATTTTTTTAATGTACCTTTTTTTAATTTAAATAAAATTATTGCATTTTTCCGTATCTGTGTCGTAAGTTGAATTCCGTATTTTGTGTGATTGTTATTTTTATAATTTTGTTTATTGTGGCTAGCCTATGTCTAGGCTATTGCTTGTCCAATTGCTTGTCCTGATGATGTGGCAGGAGTAGTTTTTAGTGCTGATGATGTGTCAGGAGGAGTTTATGACTAGGCTATGGCTGGACTATTCTTATAGGAGATGCTCTAACGACTCCCAAATTGCCCGCCTCTACCCTCCTCCTCTCTCCTCCACGGTATTTCTGCAAGGAGCCCAAAATACATGTATACGTATTTTTGTTGTTCGACTTTTGATTGTTATCTTTTTCATATATAATGATATAAATTGATAACTTAATTACCTTGTACAGTTGTACGTGAACACCACTTCTCTGAGCATAGCTTCAAATGTTGGGTTTCATTTAGGGCATCCGCAGTGGTACGGATGTCCCGGCTGATATCCCTGCAGATATCCCAAAAACACCTCCTGCCACGTCATACGGACTTCCCACTGCGGATGCCACGTCATACGGACATCCCACTACACAGTGACGGACATCCCCAAGGACATCCCAACTTCTCATATTAAAAAAATTCACAAATTCACCAATTTAACAATTTATGGAAGTAAAATTTCGACACAAATATGGAGAAAATGAGAACACTTTATTTAAAAAAAACATACTTAATTAAAAAAATACATAAAAAAATTACATAAATATAAAAAAAACCGCCTTCTCACTCCTCGGATTCCCCGCCGCCGGTACCCTCGTCGCCGCCGCCGCCACCCCCCTCGCCGTCGCTATCCGACATCTCGTCGAACCCCAAATCGCACCGCATACTGTTGAGGAGGGGTTTAAGCTTCGGCTTGTAACGGGGGTCGGTCGCTTGGCGCCATTCAACCATCGCACGTAACAAAGTTTCATGTGCCGCGATGCGGGCGAATGAGGGGTTCTCGGGATCGTTTTGGGTGGGTGCTGCCGATTGGGCCTCGGCGGATCCGCTGCCGCTTCCCCCCGAGTCCCCGCTGCGGCCTTTTGCCCAACCGGGCGACGGCGGCGGTTCGACGATGTGGGTGTGGGGAACTCTGCCTCGGCGCGGGGGGGGGGAGGGGAGTTCGTAGGAACCAGCACTGCTACTATACTCCCCGGAGGCGCTGATCCTCGTTCGCTTCGGCCAGCCATATTCGAAGCCCGCAGTGAACTTAACCGAATCCTGCACCACGAGATAGAATCCCAATACTTGAATTCCCCGAACCCCTCTGAAGGATCGATGTACTGCTAGTGAGCGGCAAGCTTCACGTCCTCGGCGAACATGCAGCTGGACGCCATGCGGAGACAGTTCGTGTAAAGGCCGGCAAAGCGGCAGAGCTGCCTCCTCAGCCGCTCCCACTGTTTCCGGCATTGTTCGCAGTTGTGAGGCTTCCCCCTTGTCGGTTTGAACTGGAGGTAGCTTTGGCTAATGCGCCACCACATCTTGTCGATGTGTTGGTTTGCCCCGACATATGGATCCTCCACTACACTGATCCACGCCTTCGCCAGCGCAATGCACTCTTCCATGCTCCAAATGGTCCTCTTGTTCCCACTAGACCCCTCCCCCACCTCAACGGCCCCCGACCCACCATCGTACACCGCCGCAGACGATGTAGTGTCTCGTCCCCTTCCCCTCCCATTTCCCCTTCCCCATTCTCCCCATGGGCGTCGGCGCGTCGGTGGGAAAATCCCAGATCGGAGACAGCCCCAACTCCTCCAGCGAGAACGTGTCGAGGCTAGTGAACTGGGTCTCGACAGGAGTACTCGCCGGGTTGTCCGGGGACCCCCTGCCTACTCCCACCCACACCCGCCGGCGACCCCTGCATCATCCCCGACATCATCATACCGGGCATCTGGGGCGTCATCCTCGGTATTCCGGGAATCATACCCGGCATTTGGGGCATTCTGGAACTCCCCCCGGGCATCTGGGACATTTGGCTCATCATCCCATACCAGTGCGGGTACATGTTGTAGTACCCGGGCATCATCCCCGC
Source organism: Salvia splendens (assembly GCF_004379255.2). Taxonomy (NCBI): domain Eukaryota; kingdom Viridiplantae; phylum Streptophyta; class Magnoliopsida; order Lamiales; family Lamiaceae; genus Salvia; species Salvia splendens. The sequence goes on along the minus strand of NC_056036.1, from coordinate 15,670,605 downwards.
CGACATTTGAGGTTGGGGCATCATCCCCGGCAGTTGGGGCATCGCGGCAGACATCGGCGCTGTTTCACCGATGGTAAAAAAGGCGACGGTGAGTCGCTCGAAGCGGGGAATCGCTATTGTGGTGCTCCATTGTTCTTCGAAAGAAAAGTGTGTTAGAGAGAGAGAGACTTGTTAAAACAAGTGGTGCGATTGAAATGAAGTGCAACGAGACGTATTTATAGAATTTAAAAAAAAAATAATGCAAAAATCGGGAATTCCGCGCCGACGTCCGTGGGAGTCAACGCAATGGCGGACGTCCCGACGGACGCCGCACCGGACTTCAGCAAAAAGGCACAGACATGCGGTGTTCGTATCGGACGTCCGTATCCGTTGAACAGTTGCACAATGGCAGACGTCGCGCGCGGACGTCGCGCACACCGGTCTGACATCCGCGCGGAAGTCTGCCATTGCGGATGCTCTTATGCCATAAACACCACTTTCAAGCTTAGAATACGATTATTAGAAGAGTAGCAACATTTTGTTCAAGAGAATTCACACTGTTACGTGTTAACTAAGTTATGATATTCAAGTGAAAGGTAGACAAGGATTAATTGTATACTCAAAAACATTTACTATTTGCTTAAGAGTAATTTTTTAAATCCAAAAAAAACATGTCTATATATAAGAGCACCAAATCTCCTTTTCCACAAAATCATAGTTTCAGCATTGATTATCCATGAACATGTTTTCAAAAGCGTAGTTCCTCAACGTTTTCAAAAGCATAGTTCCTCAACATTGTCTACTAAGAACATTGAGATAACGACCAACATTTGTAAGTATAATGTGGTTTTCCAATCTTTCACCTATATCTCCCCTCCTTGCATAGAGTTCCACGAACCTTAGATCTCAGACTGTCAACTAATTCGATTATTGAATGGTCCTTAAGGTTCGCCACTCGCCTCCCACATGACATCGTTATAGCCATTGTAACTTTAACTTATTTAAAATAATCGGATGAAGCACACGTCGGGGGGCTGTTACTCATCCGCGCAACGACCAACCCTATCCGAGGCTGGAGAGGAGGAGTTCTAGAGCTGGCTCGCGGCGTCATTCGATTAGTACGAAGGCGGCCAAGGCTAGAGGTAGGGCTAGACCAAGCCAAGAGGATTCCTCTATTCCCCCAAGCTCCATCCTCAATCTTTTAATGGGAATGTTGGTGCAAGTTATAATGGTTGACACCACGCATGACTTTGATACATAAATTGCAACCACGACAATTTTTTATTATGTACATTTTGGAGGATTTTTAATTATGGTAGTATAATTTTAAAATTTTTTAGAATTTTTTGTGTAATTTTTAATTTTTAGGAATTCATAATTTAATTTTCAATTTTTTATTTAAGTATTTTTAATGAAACATTTTTTAATTAATTATATTTTAAAATAGAAGAAATGAAGTATTGTGAGTCATGAATATTTAAGAGAAGACACCTTGTCTTTTGAATAATTGATAGGGTAAAAAATGACGTGAGACTTATAAATCGTTGAAGAGATGAGACGGTCAACGGTTAAGAGATATTGTTATCTTTAAACTAATAGCATCGCCCGATGGGATGCCAGTTTAACTCGAACCGTAGGCCGCACCGGTCTCTCAAGTATAAATGTACTACTACTAATTTTGAGAAAATCGGGTTTCTAGGCCAATTGGCCTTTAAAATTACGCAAATGTACCCACTTTGTTATCTATTCCAGTTATAGGAAAAACGCCAATAAGAGTGGCGTGTTTATAAATAAAAACGCCAGTGACATTGGCGCGTCATTACGCAAAAACGCCAACTGTGTTGGCGTGTTATATGTTGACCGTATTTTGGGTGTATTTTCAACCAATATACTTAAATTTAAACACGCCAACTTTGTTACCGTGTTTAATTGAACACGCCTATGATGATGGCGTTTTTATGTTATAAAACGCCAATTTCGATGGCGTGTTTAACTAAAAAACGCCAATTTCGTTGGCGTGTTTAGAAAAAAACGCCAATTGCGTAGGCGTTTTTCTGTTGAACCTTATCTCCCAGATCTGCCCCAAAATTGCAAAACCCTCGTCACATTCCCTCTCCAAAACGGCGAAAAACCTCCCAAAACTGAAAAACGCGAAAAATCTTGCCTTGGTCGGATTGAAGGGTGTAGATTTCTATTGTGGCTCATTCTTCCAAATATTAGTCCTCGTAATCGGTTAGTATATCGAATTTTGTACTCATTATTCTTCCAAACATTAGTGTACTAATATTTGTTGGATTATTATGATAGTATATATTGTAGTGTAATTTATATAATTATTTGCTGGTTTGTTATAGTATTATAAATTGTATTGTAATTAATAGAAATATTTTGACCAATTGTTATGGTATTATATGTTGTAGTATATCTAATTTTTTACCCATATTTGATAGGTTGTTATGATAGTATATATTGTAGTGTACTGTAAAGAAATATTTTTGACCAATATTTGTGTTTGACATTAATGCAGATAGTATGACGTGGTGTGTCTATTTATATTGGGGTGGAAAGATAATTCCCGGAACAGTTATTTCATATGATCCTCCTTTTGCAAAAGGATTGATTATGTTGGATGAAAGTATTTCCTACGATAAGCTTGTGGAAACAATTTGTGAAAGGATGGGGATAAACATATTTGAAAACAAACTTCAAATAGTATGGAAACGTCATATATGGCATGGATCTTCAATCACGTATATAGGTATTTTACTAGAAGAAGTATACATGCCAATAATGTTTAGTGAGAGTATGACTACAGGAGGTCAAATTGAATTGTATGTTGAGTATTCGTCAATTACTCAACAACATAGTCATCTTCTCATGAGTAATGATGTTGGTACGTCTACGAGAGGCCGAGAACCATATTTCGCTGCAACACAAGATTTTGATGTTGGTACGTCTACGAGAGGCCAAGAACCATGCTTCGATACAACACAAGATTTTGATGTTGGAGGCGTGCATTTAGGGGACAGTGACAACTGTGATGTGATTGAGGCCATAATTGGTCCTAATAAAGCCGACTTTCTTGATCCACAATCACCTTATGATTCTGAAGATGTCGACCCGGATAGTACAGATTCAGATGGTGCTTCGTCGGATGAGGACCAATTTGTTGCTCCAAGCACATCCATTCCGGTTGGAGAAACAGTGGTTGGAGAAACATCAACTGGAGGAAGAGCAGTACGAGAAAGAGTAGTTCCACAGTTCCCACAGCATGGTATGAACTATTTTCGCACCTTACCAGGTCCGTATGATAGTTTTGATCCAAAAAACTTTGAGTCTGATGATCTCAATGTGCATTATTGGAGTGAAAAAGATCCGAGCAATGTCGGGTTGCATACTAAATTTAAAACCAAATTGGAATTGAAGTCAGCTGTCACTCATTGGCATTTGAAAAAAATCCGCCAATATACAGTCGTTGAAAGTAAAGGAAAGAGATGGCATGCAGTTTGTAAGTGGCCACAAGGAAATCCGAAAGATAAGTCCTTACCTAAATGTTTGTGGGAGTGCCGAGCAACACTGAGGAAGCATGATGAACACTGGCAAATTAGAGTGTTTAGCACTGCTCATACTTGCATGGGGGATCGTAATTATAATGGGCACGCTAATCTTACGTCGGGTATGATAGCGTTGAGTGTTCGCCATCAAATAGAAAACGATCCTTGCTACAAGGTAAAAGCAATTGTGGCGGATATTGAAAATAGATTTCATGTGAAAGTTAGTTACAAGAAAGCATGGTATGCTCGGAGGATAGCTATTGAGCTTGTGTATGGTTCGTGGGAGTGGAATTTCAAAGTTTTACCAGCTTATTTGAATGAGTTGCAAAGACAAAATCCTGGCACAATTGTCGAATGGTTGCATGATGACAGATCAAGCGGTATGAACAAGGTTTTCAAGTACGTATTTTGGGCTTTTGGTCCAGCTGTGGAGGCTTTTCAACTATGCAAACCAGTTTTAACCGTTGATGGAACTCATCTACGTGGACGATTTCGAGGTAAAATTCTTATTGCCGTTGGATTTGATGCTAATAAGAAATGTTTGCCTATTGCATATGCCATTGTTGATGAGGAAACCATACAAAGTTGGAATTGGTTTATGGAACGTATTAGACTTCACGTGGCAAAGCATGAAATATGTGTAATATCAGATAGGCATGTGGGAATCATAGATGCAATGAATTCTCCCATATGGAAAGAAGAACCCAATGTGGGGCATCACCGATTTTGCTTGGTACATGTTAGAAAGAATGTTTTGCAGAATCATAAAGGCATCATGGTAAAAAGACTTGTTTGGAAAATTGGTATTGCTACCAAGAAACGCAAGTTTAAGAACAGACGTCGTTTACTTCGAACCATCAACGACGAGGCCGTGCAGTACCTTGATGCCGTGGAGTTAGAAAAATGGAGTTTGGCGTATGACAAACACAAACGATGGGGTGAGATGACCACTAATATGGTGGAATCTTACAACAATGTGTTGAGAGGCGCAAGACAACTCCCAATTAAAGCTTGCATTGATCTGATATTTTGGAGGACAATAGAATGGTTTAATGAGCGGTCACTTGCAGCAACACAGTGTGCCACACCACTTACCCCGTGGGCCCATGCAAAGGTGTGTAAATCTGATGTAAAAGGTCAATTACATAATGTGAGAGTCCCAAACACAATTGCAGGGCTTTATGTGGTTCGAACAAAGAGTCGAATTGGTGGAAAGGGTGGTAATAAGTGGAAGGTAAAGTACTTGGAGTCGAACTGCAAATGTCAAAAGTGGCAGATGTGGAGACTTCCATGTTCACATGCAGCGGCAGTTGCGCGGTTTAGAAACGAGCCCATGCTGTCGCTTGTTGATAACGTATACCGCACAAGTGTTTGGGTACACCAATATTCTACGGTGTTCAATCCAATCAGACACCAAGATTATTGGGCCGTGCCTGAATGGACTTTGCAATGTTCACGAGCTCAGTTAATGCCTAAAAGTCGCGGTCGATACCGTACTACTAGGATTCGTAATCAGATGGATGTCCGTGAAACTGACCAGCCACGAACCCAACGCCGATGTAAACATTGCCGTCAACCAGGGCACGACAGACGCAACTGCCCGAATGCTCGTTCGAGGATGGATACTCAGTTGGTAGATGATGCCGCTCACGATTTTATGCCTCCACCTCCATCAAGATCTGCAGTTCGAGGTCGTCATTCTATCAGCCACACTGATGATGCCTCTCACGATTTTATGCCTCCACCTCCACCAACATCTGCAGTTCGAGGTCGTCATTCTGTCAGCCACACTGGTTATACAGGCGAAGACATCGGGCTCGGTGATATCCCACATTCTCCACCTAGGTCTTCTGTGCGAGACAATTTTTTCGGGGTTGATCTAGAGAATGTCGTTGTGCAAGATACTCCTCCGTCTAGACTCTCCACCGCCAGAATCGGAAAGGGTATCCGTAGCTTCTTTACCCGGAGAAGGCGAGACAATTGAACGTGTAACAACTATTTAGTTGAATTGAACATTGTTCTGTTTATAATCGTAGATATTTATTGAATTGAACATTGTAATGTTATACTTACATTTTGGCTTGAATCGAAACATACGAAATGTTATACTTATATTTTGGCTTGTGCTGTTTTTTTAACTAAAACACACCATTAAAGTTGGCGTGGTTTGGTAAAAACGCCTATGCGATTGGCGTGTTTTAGTAAAAAACGCCTATGAGGTTGGCGTGTTTAGTTATAAAACGCCAACCTAAGTGGCGTATTTATGTTAAAACGCCTATCACGTTGGCGTGTTTTAAAAACGCCAACTGGTATTGGCGTAAACGCCATAAAAAATTTGCCCATCTTAAAAACGCCATTGTGAGTGGCGTGATTAAAAAACGCATATGGAGTTGGCGTGTTTTAGTTATAAAAACGCCATTGTGAGTGGCGTTATTTAAAAACGCCATCATAAGTGGCGTGTTATCAAAAAAACGCCTATCAGGTTGGCGTGTTTGTTCAGTAGCTCAGCCACGGCGTGTGCAAAATTTGCACAATTTATTTACCAACTTAAAAACGCCATCTTGAATGGCGTGTTTGCAAATAGCCCAATTATCTAATATAAAAACCGCGCATTTATCAACTTACAATATAAATACGGGAAATCAATGAAAACCACCAATATCAATAGAATATATCAAATTACTAATATGAAGCGGTCAAATCAATAAAAAAACACCAATTTATATAGAATGTATCAAATTTCAACCAACACCAATAAAAATCACTCGTCTCGCCTTTTCCGCATAAACAGACTACGGATTCCCTTCCCGATACTGGTCTTAGGGATTCTGGACGGAGGAGTATCTTCAACGACAGCATTCTCTAAATCAACATCAAAAAAGTCGTCTCTCACAGAAGACCGAGGTGGAGATTGTTGATCGCTGAGACCGATATCTTCTCCTGTACCACCCGTGTGGCTGACAGAGTGACGACCCCGCACGGCAGATCTTGGTGGAGGAGGAGCCTCAAAATCGTCATCAGAATCATCAACCAATTGAGTATCCATCCTTGATGATGACGACTGTCCACCAACTTTCTTCTTTCCACGCCGCTTCGCTTTTTGCCGCACGGGCACCTCGATGTCCATCTCAGAGCGCTGGGAAGGACGGTAGTCCATCGTCTCAGCTTCCCCACATATCTGGAGGCCATGTTCAACCATCCTCGAAATGGTGAATAAATCTGGCCGTCCTGACATGTCTTGCTCCCTAAGAAAGTGGCGTATTTTGTGAAGGGTATCCACCTACAATTTTCAGTGCTAATTACATTTCATCATATGAATATAAATAAAGAATAGTTGTTGAAATTTACCGCGTAGTGATGAGAGGCCGCCGTTTCATGGAAGCCCTCAGGAGCATGCACGCCGGGTTTTGTTAGGTACACCACGGTTATCCGGCGAAACCAATCCATGTACTCATCAGTAGCAACAGGCTCGAATGAGTACTCCAAATCAACATACACCGTGTCGTGCCTATTATGCCAATCTTGTATATGCTTGGCGTGCCACTCAACCCAGTTCCGACCTGCTTTGCCACGGCGATCCTGTTTCGTAAAATCAGGTCCGTGGAACCGGTCGATAAGCGGGATATACGGTTGGACAATCCCAAACTGTCGCAGCACTCGCTGTGGCATGTGTGGCTCAACCATATTCCAGCAGATTAGTGTTGTCATCGACGTCCATATAGGACGACCGGCAACACAAATTTCCGCCAGATTTCGATTGACGTACGACCTCCAAATAAACTAAATATGAAACTTATTTAGTCAAAACAAGTTCAATCAAAAACAGCAATCTAGCAATAATTTAGGTTATGTAAATTACCTGATTGGCATGCATTGTTGAGAACTGATCTCTGAAAGTTTCAATGCAATGTCCGGGTGCTTTTACATAAGAGGCCCGACCAGTCCACCTACAAAAATTAAATTATGAGCGAACAACACAAAAATCAATAACAATTATGCTTAAAAAAGTAATTAGTGGACAACTTACGCGACTGCACATGGTAAGTAGTCTACGGGCGCGGGGTTCAGCATCTGCGGTCTAATAATTGGGATTCTCTCCCAAGCCCACAGCTGTAACAATGTAAGAGCTCCCCCGACATCGGTCCTCTTACCAAGTGCAGCTTCACATAGATTGTGGTACAAGCAGGCAAGAGTCGCACCTCCCCAGCTATAGCTACCACATTGTTCTATATCCATTAAAAACTGAAGGTAGAAGAAGGGAATTTTATTACCGGTGGCGTTCGGGATCAGTAGACCACCCAGTAACAGCAGACAATACACACGAGCACGTTGATTGTACATGTATTGCTCGTGGTCATCACTCAGCTCAATCCGCAGTTGGTTTGATAAGCTTGTCTGCTTCCAGTTCATTTCTTTTAGATCAACTGCATCTGGAATAAAGCCAAGAAAATCCAAACAAACATCCTTCCAATATCCGACATCCTTAGTGGGGATGTAACCCGTCAGAGGCTCACCGTCAGTTTTGAGGCCCCATAAGACCTCCACGTCTTCTAAGCTCACAGTCGCTTCACCGACTGGAAAATGAAACGTATGAGTCTCTGGCCTCCAACGTTCGATCAAAGCGGTGATAAGATGGTGGTCAATGTCTTTCGGTTGACCACACCTCAACATCCCGCCGAACCCCATCTCATCTATAACCGCCAAAACACGAGGATTTATGGGAACATCCCATATGATTCCTTCGTATCTTCTACACCGTACGTCTTCCGATGGCACTCCTGCCCATATGTTATTAGAGACGTGTTGTCTCTGCAGATATAATACGGAGGGGTCCTCAGGACCACATAAGAGCCGACGACGAGAAGTTGAAGAAGATGCCATAAATTACCTACACACATTCATATTCCAAATTAAACAATAAACAAACCTAAACAAATTCAATAATTACAAACAATTTTATACAATATCACAAAATGGAACACCTATATCAAATAATTCACAATACACAACTTCAACATCATAACACAATTCACCTACACAAAAGTAACCGTTCAAATGCACAATATACATCAATTCTCCACAAATTCAACTTACCCAATTTTAGTTTGACCAACCTAACAATTTCAATTTCAATTTCAATTTCAACCTAACAATATACACAATATTAACAATTCAAACTACAAACAAAGACACTAACCAACACCCACATAAACCAAATCAATTTGCCCAATTTTCAAGTTTTAAAACCCTACGATTTTGGTTTATAATCAAATTTATACACAAATTCACTTAAATCCAAACAACCCAACATAATAATCAACACTAACGTCATACAAATAATCCATATGCACAATATTTCAACTCAAATTGCAACCCATTACAAACCCTAGCTAAGTATCCAACAATTACTCTAATAATGTAAAAGATAAGTATACTAACCAAATAAATTGGAAGATTTTGGGGAAAACTAGCACCGATTGATAAATGGAGGGCGAAATCACGGAGAGTAGGAGGAATTCCCGACGAGAGGCGCTGCTACTATGGAAAATCGCGAATGGTGTGTGGTGTGTGTTTTTCGCGATTTGGAGGATGAGGGGCTGCTATAACAGTCTGTAGAAACCCGCCATTGGGGTTGGCGTTTTTTATGTAAAACCGCCAATGTAGTTGGCGTTTCTGTACTTAAAGACGCCAACTACGAAGGCGTCTTTTAGAAAATACGCAATTTCCGTCGGTGTTTTTTATTTCATAAACACGCCTTCGCAATTGGCGTTTTTAGGTAGTAAACGCCAACACAATTGGCGTGTTTTAACGTAACTGTAATGGGAGACAATACGGGCAAAATACGAGACATTATAAAACGCCATCTTAGTTGGCGTTTTCACTAAAACAAAACGCCAATGAGGTTGGCGTGTTTCCTATAACTGGAATAGATAACAGAGTGGGTACATTTGCGTAATTTTAAAGGCCAATTGGCCTAGAAACCCGATTTTCTCACTAATTTTCCTCAGTTAAAAAAAAAAGAAAATAAAAATACACAAATTACCGTTCGTCTTCGCCATTGAGTCTCTTTGTCACTAGATTTTCTTGATTGGCACCTCCGCACCTCGCTGCTCTATCTCCGCGGCACCTTAAACCATCAATCACCCTAAACCTTCACCTTTTCTGCCTCCCAATCTTTGCTCACATTTATGTTACTTACTATATTGGTGCAATTATTTTTGGAAATTACATATATGGAGTATAAGATAATGGGGAAACGAAAAAGAAGGGCTGATAAAAATAAAGCACCATCGCATCCAGGTAATTCTTTTTTTATGTCTGATTTTTACTGCAAATCTCATCTCCTATTCCATTTATGATCATCGTTTCTCGATGGTTTGGGTAATTTATTGTTTTTCTTCGTCTCATCGTATGATCACCTTCTGCTCTTAATTTCTTAATGCGCTTGCTTTTGAACCAAATACACTTCATTTTGTGATCAAGAAATTAATCAATCCGCAATTTTGATTGTTTCTTTTCCTTGTTGATTTTTGTTGTTTAGTGATTGTGTTAGGAGATGATTTCTCGCTACAAGATTCCGGCGTCGCGATTGCGATCGTCGGAGGGATAAAAGGTAGTCGCGGGAGCTTTGCCCGTCGATCAAACCAAGAACAATACGGAATTGAAATAAAAGGTAAAATAATTTAATTGTATTTCTTCAATGAATGAGGAGGATACAATGACTCCTATTTATAAGACTAACACTAACTTAATGAACAAGAAAATAAAGATATTAAAAATATATGGAAAGATATGCTAAATCAATACTAAACCAAATAATAGATATATGGGGATATTTCTAGTAATATACTCGTATCAACTCTCCCACGGTTAAAATTCACCTTGTCCTTAAGGTGGAAACCACGATGCAACGAACAAAGTTGATAACGAAAACCTTGGTGAGGTATCTTCTCCTGGGTCAAACACACACGACATAATTGGGAGTCTCCTCTCATCATCTGTATACACAACTACACTTTGCGGTTCCTTTCCCTTCTCTTTTCGTTTGTCTTCACTTGCCGGGATCAAAGCATTAAGTGCTTCCTGAAAGCTGTCAGTAGGAAACTTACCCTCTTTATCCACCCCTAAGTAGAGAGCATCACCTCCACAAAAGAAGATGTAATGGTGAAGGGGTGTTGGCTGATAATCTGTGTAAGCAATATGACATGGTTGCTGATGCACTTGTGCAACCCAATCAGCAAACCCCCTTCCATTGGGTACTGTAGCAGAGAGAAACACAAATTGGGAGTTCCTTGGTACTTCCTGAAGGAAAGTCGCAGTGTCATCTCGTAGACCATTCTCATCACCATTCCCATTTTCTTTTCGCTGCTTCAGGGTTCCATTAAGTTCGATCAACTTTTCCTCCCTCTCATTAATATGTCTCTCACTCTGTCAAAGTTCCTCTTTACCCTCATGCAGATTCATTTCCCATTCCGTTTTCCTTGAGCTCGGAACATTAGTTTGGTGGAGACTATTAGAGGCCAACAATGGAGCTGTCATGGGCAGCGGTTGCAAAGGCCGGACAGGTCGCGGTGCGGCCTAGGGCGGCAGCTCAAAGGACAGTACTCAGCTGCTGCGGCAGAGCCGATGAGTCGTAGGGGACTAAACCCGACGCCCCCAGCGAAGCCTTGCTATTCCCCGATGGAGGACGGTGCTGAACGAGGTCCACAGACCCGAAAACATCCAGGCTATCTCCCCAGTTCCACTCGTTAAAAGACTCGTTTCTTCCCATTCCGCTATCTACCTCTTTCAACATCAGCTCCTTAGCTGACATCACTAACGGTTCTTTCATTTCATGGACGTCGATATTCATATCTGACCGACCAAGTTCATCACTGTGCTCCTCTTCCACTGTGGAAGAAAGCTGCTCACTGCCAACTCCCTTTAGTTCTCCATTGTTGTCCTTTTTCCCCTTTCGTGTGGTCGTGGACTTCTCGACATCAGAGCCCCGTTTATCTAACACTTCCAGCTTCCCACTTTCTGGGCTAAAATATTTATTTTCTCCCCTGAAGTCAGCCACACTTCTATGCTTTCTTTCATTCAAAATCTTATTCTCTAACAGAGTGTGAGTTCACCGAACGAGCTGTGGGCGAAGAGAGCCTATCATCATCCTGTGGGTCAAGGATAGGAACTGCAATCGGACCATTGAAATCATCCCCAGCATTGCGCGGAGGGATCAACCGAGCGTCAGCATCAAGCGTTGCTTAACAATGACTAACAATTTCAATCGCACCGACATCGGCTACTCGGTTATTAACTTTAACATCAACGACAGACACTTCCTTAATTTCTTTATGCTACATAATTTCCGAGGTTTCGCCTAAACCAGGAGCAGAAACATTGAAAAGCCCCGTTATAAAAATGATTCTCTCACTCAAAGAAGAATTAGAGCAGTCTTCTCGCTCATGTTTCGAACTCTTTGAAATCTTATGCACAAGAGCACTCTCTCCAAGCGATGAAAACCTCTCACCCTCCTCTGAATTTGTGACTTTCTCCTCCAAGCAATTCGGCAGTGGCTGATAGGTGTTTGGAGACGGCGGCGGTTGGTAGGTGTTTGAAGGCAGCGGCTGGTAGGTGATTGGAGGCGGCGGCGCTAGTGGGTCCCAACAGGATGGTGGGCGTGGTGGCTGGGACGGGGGTTGCGTGAGATGCACTCCCGATGTGTCCCAACAAGAATTCGAGTAGGGTGTTGGATGCGGTGGCTGTGTCATGTGCGGCCCCTGCGAATACCAACTTGAACTCGGCCCGAGGGATGGTGGTGGCGGGTATTCGGGTGGTGTGTGGCGACTGTTCGAAGGGTGAATGTTCAGATGCAACGGTGGTTGCCAATCCTGGTCTCCCAGTTGGTGATAGGGCGTAAGGTGTGAATAGACCTCTGAACTGTATTGTGGCGCACCATAAGGCAGTCCCGGATCGGGTGGGCGCAACTCCCACGATTGTTGGGTGGGCAGCTGCTGCCACTCCATGTAATCGGGCTGTCGCGGCTGTTGAACGGACCAGTCGAAGCTCGCATAGGGCTGCTGTCCATATGCTTCAGTCGGAGGCTGTTGTTCTTCAATCGTGCCAAATTTCTTGTTTAATCTATTGAAGATAGCCGTTATCCGGTCACATAGGGAAATGATATCCTCGTTGGTGTAATGAGCCATGAGTACGAAGATGAAAGCACCAATTGTTAGGAGATGAGATGATTTCTCTTAACAAGATTCCGGCGTCGCGATTGCGATCGTCGGAGGGATAAAAGGTAGTCGCTGGAGCTTTGCCCATCGATCTAACCAAGAACAATACGGAATTGAAATAACAGGTAAAATAAGATAATTATATTTCTTCAAGAATGAGGAGGATACAATGACTCTAATTTATAAGACTAGCCCTAACTTAATGAACAAGAAAATAAAGATACTAAGAATATATGGAAAGATATGCTAAATCAATACTAAACCAAATAATAGATATATGGGGATATTTCTAGTGATATACTCGTATCAGATTGCGCTAGGTTTTAATCGACGCTATTGATGCATGGGAAGATGTGCTACGCTTCCTATTATGCTTTTACGAAATTTGACTGTATTTAGTTGAGTCACGTGGATGATTAGGCTGGCTGATTGGCTTTAATTTACAAGTGTTGGGGTTTTTTTTTAATATTTTCTTGTAACATCAATTTTTTGGTTTATAGTTCTTGAGTCAATTTTAAAGATGATAAGTAGAGAAGAATTTCCTTCTCCAGTGTTATGTCTACTTTGATAGACTCTCAATTTTTCGCTATTGATTTCATCCGTTAAAATATACCAATGCACTTCTGGTAGTGGTGCAAATAGGACTTATATGCATCATGAATGAACTGATAAAATGTAGGAGTGAATGTATTTTTGGATTTATGCTTTGGGTTGACAACTAGGCTTCATCACTAGTTATAACCTTTTTGCTACCAAAGGTAGTCTCTAAATCCCTATCCCTTAGCTGATATACACGTTTTTGTTATGAAAACCAGGCATGTGTCTGCATCGCATCGCGTGCGTGATAATTAGCATGTGAATGATGGAATTTGGGTATGCTTTACTTTAGTTCTTCTCACGAACTTATGTTTATCCCATCAGTTGCTTATCAGTGTTCCATCTCTATTTCAACTTTTAACCCAGAATCTAGATGAGCATTTTTTAAAATTTTGAGCGTGCTCCATTCAAGGCTTCCACATTCTGGTTTTGTCACAAATGTCTCACATCCGTATGCTTTTTCTTCTGATCTTTTACCATAAAATTTACTGGATTTTGATTATAAGGTTGATCTTACTCTAGAATAATATTTCCTCTTCATCTTCCATCTATGATCTACCTAACCCTGATCATGAAATTTCTGAAGTGTAGACTTCTTGTATCAGTTTTTGATTAGTCCGTTCCTGTAATAGGAAAAGCCCAGCATGCCACATTTAGTATGACATTATATGGATGATGGATCAAGATCTCCGCCAGTTTGCTTTCATACCTGCAATTTCCAAGCTTGATGTAATCATGTGTGCATAATAACAACGCCCAGATGGATTTCAGGAGTCTGGCTTGGTGCAAACTTAGATATTCTGTGGAACTCTGTAGTTGATTTTTATCCTGATTTTTTTAGCGAAACCTATATTCAAGTTTTATTCTCAGATGTTCTTGGTGGTGATCATCCAGATATTTGTCAAGTGTATATTCTTAAACTTTATAGTGTGTCTGAAATCTAGAATCACAGCCATCTTCATTTATGTTTTTCCCCACTATTTCTGGAAAAGACTGACTTTTGTGGCTAGGCAACTGCAATTTTCCATGATTCCCAGAAGTAGAGTGATTATCAAGAAGCTTGTGTCATTTTATCTTGTTCATCAGTTCAGTTACTTACATTTTATGTTGGCTCTGTCAACTAGAATTTGTATTTTCCAATTGCATTTAAGTTTTTTACATTGAAGAGTCACTAACCGTCAGCTATCAGTTTCAGACATCATACCATATGCACCTCCCAGGGGTCTGCAGTCCAAACAGGTTAATCAATCATCATCCCTTTTGGTTCACCCCTCTCCCCCTCTCTCGTTTGTACATTTGAAATGTCAAATGTAATTATGTTCCAGAGATCTTTTGACCAAGTTGAAAGCAATGCATCACAGGCGCTTCTCATGGATGCTCCGGATAGTTCTCTTAAGAGATCACCAGGTCACGAATCACCTCATCATCAGAATCATGGCTCCAGCCGTAGAATATTGTTGAGGCATTCTCGTCATCCCTTTGGTCGCCACTATTCTAGACGAGGCTCTAGTAACTATTCTGATGCATCTCCTTCTAATTGGAAAGCTTTACCTGTCTATGATTCTAATCTGTCCTTCAAACCGGAAAGTAAAGATCTCTCAGCCTTCCAGTATAGAGGTACAATATATTCCTCATCTACAAATCTTCTTTCCGGAGTTGATCCGTATTGTCATGCATGGAAATGTTAGAATGTTAGATAAAGTTGTCTTCAATGAAATTTATGCAGTTTTTGGTCCCACTCTTAAACATGTCTCCTCATTTTTACTTGTTGAATTTTAGGGAGCAGGATATTTCAAAAACCTGAGCGGATAAGGTCAAGTTCATTGGTGGAGAATTCAATATGGGGAGATGAAAGGAAGCTGGAATGCAGGATATGCCAGAAGTCTCTGAGGAAGCATCCCTTCATGTTCGAGAATTCTTCATCTACCGATCTCTCTGTTGTGGCAGTTCTAGTTTGCGGCCATGTATATCATGCCGAGTGCCTGGAACAGAAAACACGCCATGAAGATAGCCGGGACCCGCCATGTCCGCTGTGTGTATGTCAGACATGATATGTTGTCGAAATAGAATGGAAGTTGTGCTAAAGGTATTGTGACATGATGTACAGGAAATCAGCCTCTGGGATTTGAATTTGGTTTGGCTTAATATAGTTAACAGGCTATATATAGATTAGGTGCCTCTGTCAGGCCTCTTTACTGCTAATGTAACACTGCTTTTGCAACCTTTCGGTACAGTCTCTAACAAAATCGTGATCTTCATTTCCGGGTTTATGTTGCCGATGAATCTGATGGAAGTAGCTATGTAATGATCAGTTGTAATTTGGTGTTGCTTTTTTCAGTTCTGATCAGTATTTTGTAGATTTATAAAAGCTGCAGTTTATTGTCAATGTTTGGTTTCTTCCCTTGCAAAAATTGTGGATTGATTTCGACATACATTCACATATATCTAAGTTTGTGTTATTTTCATTTGATTTCAGAATGTAAATTGTCAACATGAACAGCCATGGCCACTTCTTATGAGTTTTTGTTCTGTCTTCTGCTTCTGTGTGAAGCTGTTATCTCTTTCAGAACTCCATCTGCAAGAAAAGCAGCTTCTTGCAAAATTAGATCGCAAAATTGAAACTAAACTGTGTCATAAATGCATATGAAGCTGCAGCAGAAACAGATAAAGAATCTCCTTACTTGTGATTGAAGTGTGGAGGAATGTTCCATCTGTAGTTTATTCGATGTATCTCCATTCTTATTCTTACAATCATTTCTGAACCTTGAGCTGTTGAAGAGCTTGATCTTGACGTATTGTTCCCTTCATCGATCTCTAGACTCAACTGCGGGGATGAAAACAAGGGCTTTCTTGGTTTTCATGATCGCACTGCATTATGATCACTATTGTACTATCATAACATTCTTATGATAGTACGATAGTGATTATAATGGAGTGTGATGATGAAAACCAAATCCATAGTTGAACTTTAATCACTATTGTACTGTCATAACATTCTTATGATAGTACGATAGTGATCATAATGGAGTGTGATGATGAATGTCAAATCCGTAGTTGAACTTTTTTAATTATATATTAAAACTCATACAGTTTCAAAATTTGTCTACTTACGGTGAGTATTATTTTTTTGCTAAAAAATGGACTATCTCAAAAATGAAAGTGATTAATTTATGATAGTAAAATGGATAAAATATCTTCTAAAATTTCATATCACATCTTCTCTATATGAAATGAGCACAAACTAATTCTACATCATATGCCTTGTAATGATATACATGGGCCCTACTCGACAAGATAGCCAAGAGCCAAGTCAAAACAACTGTATCTGTAAGAAGTTGAGGGCTTGCATAATTGCGACCAGATTCGAATCTACCGATCCGAACATTCCTCTGTACAGAGAAGCCACCTCCACAATCCAACGGCTCAGATTGAATCAACCAACAAATATTGCCTTTCCATTTAAACCGTCGGACAAAAAACAAACATGTTTGCCATCTCATACTCCCCCACACAACTGTCTACCTCTACTCGTCTGCTCTCTCTCTCTCTCTGTAGAAGCAATATTTTCTGGGTTTCTGTTTTAAGGTAGTACAAAATTGCAGGTGTAGGTGTTTCAATGCATGTTTCGTTGTTCGTAAAAATCCAATCTCGGAAGTTTTTATGGATCTCCAGATGTAGTTAGTTGCTTCAAGGTTAAAGTCTCTTCCTTTTAAAAATATAGATTTAAATGTCATTTTCACCCTTTGCTTCTCCGACTAATTTCCCGTTGAGAAGTTGATCACAGATTCTCTCTGTGTTCTTGTAGGAAAAAAACTTTGTTGCTAGTTATATATATAGATATGATGGTGAAGGCGGATTCTCGGAGCGATTCCTTATTCATAAACAAGGTTTTCGAAAGAGTTGGGGTGTACGGATTTGGCAGCAATCCCAAAAGGTGCAAATACGATGATGATGATGATGATGGACACATGGAACTCGAGCAGATTGGCGCTGAGAGGACCAAGAATGTCCTCATTCTCATGAGCGACACCGGCGGCGGCCACCGCGCCTCCGCCGAGGCCATCAGGGAGGCCTTCCACCTCCAATACGGCGATCAATACAAGGTAGACCTTTTTTTCTCTTCTTTTTCCTGGGATAATTACTAGTGATCTGTCCCAGAATTTGAAAACTTGGACAAGGCTTTTTTGTTTGGCATATGTGTTGTTGATGTTTGGTTATGATGTCAGATTTTGAATTTCCCCAATTTCCTTGATGAACTGTCTGTTGCATTTCAAGTAGTGTTGTAAAAAAACATGTATGGTATGTTTTTGAATGTTTATTCATTTAAAATGATTCATATGCAGGTATATGTAAAAGATGTGTGGAAGGAGTATACTGGTTGGCCATTGAATGATATGGAGGGGCAGTACAAGTTCATGGTTAAACATGTCCAGCTTTGGAACTTCACCTTCCATGGAACTTCCCCAAGATGGATACACTCTACCTATCTTGCAGCTATTGCCGCCTTCTATGCCAAGTACGACGCCCGATTAATAATTTGTATCCATTTTCATTTGCAGCTTTCTTGATATATTCGTGTTTTGTGGTTGGCAAGGGAGGTAGAGGCGGGCCTAATGGAGTACAGACCCGATATCATCATAAGCGTTCATCCGCTCATGCAGCACATCCCGCTGCGGGTGCTCAAATGGCAGGGCCTGCAGAAAAAGGTCGTCTTTGTAACTGTCATTACCGACCTCAGCACCTGCCACCGTACATGGTAAGGCGCTCACTTCATTCATTGGAATCGAGGACTCAATGGTTGTGATACTGATATGGGACATTTTCAAGGTTTCATCCATCAGTGAATCGATTGTACTGCCCCTCAGAGGCTGTAGCAAAGAGGGCTTTGCTAGATGGCCTAGACGAATCTCAAACTCGTGTATACGGCTTGCCCATCCGCCCTTCCTTCTGCAGAGCAATTCTGTCAAAGGTAGTGGCCGTTTACTTTATCATGTTGATCAGCCTTCTTATTTCATTTTGTTTTTCGTTGATGTAGGATGATTTGAGAGTCGAGCTTGAGATGGATCCGCTGCTTCCAGCCGTCTTGTTGATGGGAGGAGGAGAGGGGATGGGCCCTGTGAAGAAAACGGCAAAGGCTCTTGGAGAGTCACTGTTTGATAAAGAACGCGAGAGGCCAATAGGGCAGCTCGTGATCATCTGTGGCCGCAATCAAGATCTAGTCGCCACATTACAGTCCTCCCAGTGGAAAATCCCAGTAAACGTAACTAACTGAATCTCTTCTTCCAGAATCTAGGGAATAAAAACTTATCGATACGTGTCCTTCGATGTAGGTTAGAGGATTTGAGAAGCAGATGCAGAAATGGATGGGTGCTTGTGACTGCATTATCACTAAAGTGTGTATACTTCCATTTCATATCATCATTCTACCTAGAATTCCCCTTTTTGTTGCCTCGTTGCTAACGAGATTTCCACCATGTTATATAGGCCGGACCAGGCACCATTGCAGAGGCGTTGATACGAGGACTTCCCATCGTTCTAAACGACTACATTCCCGGACAGGAGAAAGGGAACGTTCCGTACGTAGTTGACAATGGGGCAGGCGTGTTCACTAGGAAGCCCAAGGAAACAGCGAGGATCGTGGCAGAATGGTTCAGCACAAAGAGAGACGAGCTCGAGAGAATGTCTGAGAATGCTCTGAGACTTGCCCAGCCAAATGCAGTGTTCGACATCGTTAGGGACATCCATGAGCTGGCTTGCCAGCGCGGCCCCATGGCGAACGTCCCGTACATGCTAACGTCGTCGTTCTCAAGCTTGGTATAAGTGTGCAAGGTGTACATTTAGGTGTATTCTTTACAATTAAGAGAGAGAAAGAATGTTAGATGGGATTGAAATTTTGGTTTGGTGTTGTATTCTTTAAGGTTAGTTTTGATATCTAGGAGAGTACGATTCAATTTGTTAGAAGTTTTAGTTTTGGCTTCTCTTGGTGTGAATGGTAGTTGATGTAAAGTGAAGAAATTTGAAAAATATGTGCTTCGAAAGTTTCAATATCAAAATTTATTATTGCCAATTAGCACTCTTCTTGTATATATATATATCAAATAACTACACACATGATCAATATCAAAGTTGTCGGATCACCTTATATAAACAAATAAAGAAGTCTATATATCTAAGGATTATTTCGAGTAATTACCTAACTTGTTCCCCAAATTCGAGTAATTAGATAACGATATCCTATCAATTTATCAATTGATTATACAAAAATGAACGTGAAATCGTATTTCAGCATGAATGGCGTTGCTCGGACAAACCATTTTCTTCACCAAGTGCTTTGTGTATTATAAAAGATTTTTTATATATAAGCAAATACAGCGGTTTACACTTTGGCCTCAATTAAATTTAAGTTGGCCAATGTTTACCAATTGCTTTGTGTATTACAAAAGATTTTTTATATATAAGCAAATACAGCTGTTTACACTTATGGCCTCAATTAAATTTAAGTTGGCCAATGTTTAATATTCTTGATTGGGACCATAGATATTTTCGAAAAGTTGATCTAAAGCAACGTAATGAGAGAAAGAAAATACAAAGCACTGGTTGCAGGATTTTGTTTGGAAAAGTAATCTGATTCCTTAAATTTTAAATTCCTGTGTTTGTTTCGATTTTTAATCAAACTGGGAAAGTAATCAGAATCCTGAGAACAAGGAAAGTTAGTACAACTTTCCAGGATTCTGAATCCTAACTTTTCTTAGGTATTCTTTTTCCCAATTTTAGAATTCTTACATATTTAATGCAATATATTCTTCTTCTTATTATTATTATTATTATTATTATTATTATTATTATTAATTACAGTATTTTTAAAATAATTTAAAATTATAAATCATACTTAATTTCAATATAATAAATAACTATAATTAAAACTATCGTAATTATAATCGTGTTATTATAATATTTATATATAATTGTTATTATCATAATAATAATTAATAATTTATTAAATAATTAAAATATAATTATATAATACAAATTACTATATAATAGTAATAAATACTAATTACTATTTTATAAATTAATAATTAATTAATAAAATCATAGTAAAATTTTATATTATAAAATTTATTTAATTGTAATATCTGTAAGTATAATAATAATAATAATTATTATTATTATTATTATTATTATTATTATTATACTCCATGTAACTATAATTATAATTGTATTGTTATATATTGTGATGGATGATCCATATTTAAACTATACATCGTAATAATAAATATAATAATATAATAATTATTATTATTTGTAATTAATAATTTATTAACTTTTTTATTATTATTGTTCTTTATAAATAAAATATAATAAGTATATTTTCAGTTTGATGTTTCAATCAAATATAAAATTTAAAATCTTGATATTTTCCAAACATAGGAAAATAAAGTTATTGAGAATCATATTCCCGGGATTCATTTTCCCATGAATTATTTTCCCTGCCAACTTTACTTTCCCGCCAACCAAACATGGCCTTAGGCCACGTTTAGTTGCCCAAATTCTGGCAGGGAAAGTAATTTGATTCCTCAATTTTTAAATTCCAATGTTTGTTTGATTTTTAAAGAAATTAGGAAAGTAATCAGAATCCTAAAATTATTGAAAGTTGGGCAAAATACGTGGATTATGATTCCCTAGCCTAACCTAGTTGTTCTTTTTCCAAATCTGAGAATTTTAAAAGATACGGAAAAAATATACGCAAAAAAATTTCTCTCTTCTATTCTATTTATTCGCGGTTCTTTTTTATTCTCCACACCTTCACTTTTGATTTGCAGTCAGTCCAATTTCTGTCCAAATTCTTCAATAACAAGTAAGATTTTTGCTTCTTATCAAGAAATTTATGATTTATATTCTAGGTTTCTGCAATTTTTTTGTGCGCTGAGTCGTATATATGCATATGACGGCTTCTGTTGTGTGTTTTCATATATGCACGTATTTGTATTGTATGTATATAAAATGTGTTCTATCCATGAGATCTTCTGGTGCATAGCTTTTAAATGTCACAGTATTTCAATTCTGATTATTCTTTATGAGTATGTGCAAGTTTATTGTTGTAGTTCTAATTATTTATTCTTATCAGCTTTATATTAGGCTTGCTTAGAAATAATTTTGTTTTAGTTTTCAAAATTTGTTATGTCTAACTTTAATTTCTCAGGGTCTCTTGGGAAGGATGATGAAAGTAAAATCAAATTTGGGAAAACATCGTTTCCTTCTAATTAGTACGCATATGAAGAGAATGGATACATTGAAGCTAATTATGTTTATGATTAGAGCTATTGTTGCACATACTATCGAAAATATTATTTAAAGACCCCATATTCTGCGAGTGAGATTGACCGATCACGTTACATTCACAGACTGATCTATGAGAGTGATACCACATGTCATGAACAATTACGTATGGATAGATATACATTTAGGCGCCTAGTTCACATGCTTGGAACTATTGCACGACTAAGACCTACGAATAACCTGACAGTTGATGAGCAAGCTACTATATTTTTGTACATCCTAGCCCATCATCAAAAGAATCGTACAATGAAAACTAATTTTATGCGGTCATGCGAAACAATTAGTAGGTATTTCAATAGGGTACTAAATACAGTTTTTAGGCTTCAAGGTCATTTACTAAAAGCTCCCTCCTCTATACCTGAGGATTCAACTGATGCGAAATAGAAATGGTTTAAGGTATCCTAAAAACACCTTCTTTTTCATTATATACACAAATATCTTTAATATTAATTGAGTTAAAATTGTAGCATTGCATAGGAGCTCTTAATGGTAACCACATTGAAGTGAAAGTATCTGAGGTTGATAGACCTAGATATCACAATAGAAAAGGTCATACTTCTACAAATGTTTGAGGAGTATGTTCACAAGACATGCAATTTATATATGTACTTGCGGGTTGGGAAGGTTCAGCGGCAGATGGTAGAGTGCTCCGACATGCTTTAAGTATACCAATACAAGATGGTACGTAGCTAGACCCTTTTAAAATTTTAATTCAATATATATGAATAATCTAATTAATAAAATTTTTAAATTATGTTACTACTATTTAGTGGATGCGGGTTACACAAATGGCAAAGGCTTTCTCGCTCCTTTTAGAGGACAAAGATATCATCTTAGTGAATGGAGGAATGGGCGTCAACCAACAACTCTAGAAGAATTTTTAATATGAAGCACGCATTAGCTAGAAATGTTATTGAGAGGTGCTTTGGTATGCTAAAGATGCACTGGGGCATTATTAGGAATCCAAATTTTTATCCAATCAAGCAACAAGGAAGAATTATAATGGCATGTTGTCTTCTTCAAAATCACATTAGAGAACATATGCCAGTTGATCCTATTGAAAATGATTATGGTGACAATTTGCAAAATGAAGAAGAGGTTGTTGGACTAGATGGAGAATCAATTACTTCTGTTGAACCAACTCAAGAGTGGACAAATTGGAGTTATAATTTAGCTAATGAAATGTTTAGTCAGTGGATGGAAAGTAGACATGTTGCTTGATATTAGTATTTTACTTTTTCCTTTCATAATATCTGAATTTACTAGTGACAATCTGACATTTAGTGTTGGTTGGGGTTATTAATATATTTTTGTTGATTTATCCGATAATTTCTTTTAGCTTTCAGTTTGAATTTTTGTATCTTTTATATCATAACACGTATGTTAATTTCTAATATATTTATGCTCATGTTTGATATCAACAATCTCAGTATCTTGCTTCTTTGGTGCTTTGTATTTATGTATGAAGCTCGTTCATATAATAGGGGTAAATAACTTAAATTGTACTGTACTTGTTTCTTTCATTTTTTCAGATGGCTCGCCGAGGAAAGAGTAATCATGTATGGACTATTGAAAAAGATGCTAAACTTGTAGAATCCATTGTTGAGTTAAGAGGAGTAATAATTGGGATGGTGAAAGTGGCAGTGGGTTAAGAAAAGGTTATCAAAAGGAGTTGGAAAAAATATTGCAAGAAAAGCTTCCAGGTAATGGTCTAAAAGAAAAGCCACACATAGAATCTCGTTGTACGTTATTGAAAAAACAATATCATGCTATCTATGATGTACGTGCTAATGGAGAATTGAGTGGCTTTGGCTGGGATGATGAAAGAAAATGTGTTACTGCAAGTGCGGATGTTTGGGATGATTATTTGAAGGTAAAAATTTGTATATTTCTTATTCCATTTTTATTTATTTGTTGCATGTCGAACATATTATAATGAAATTATGTTATTGTGTGTGTAGAGCCATCCAGATTGTACTTTCATGAAAAACAAGTCTTTCGCTTACTTTGATCAACTATCAATTGTATGGGGTAAGAGCATTAGCAGTGGGCCACCCTAAGGGAAGCCCTAAAGCCCGCCCTATGCACTGTCACGTCAGCATTTTATCCTCCTACCCTTCCACCTGCAGTGGGACGCCCTATAAGCCGCCCTAAAGGCCGCCCTATAGGTTTCACTATTGTTTTGTTAATTAATTTAAATGTTTTCAAATATGTCAATGCAAAATAATTAAAAAATACCATGATTCATTAAAAATGGCAAATCCTACATTGATTAAAAAAAGTTTTACACGAGTTAGAAATGAAAAAAAGTTGACTACTCTACAAAAGTCCCAACTTGCGGCGCAGCTCATCGATCATCCCCTGGAGGTATTCGGCTTTAGCCGGGTCCTGACATTGCATGAGGACGTTGTGCGTGTCCAACAACGTCCTCCGGTTGGCGGCCGCTGCCAACTACGCGTAGGCAAGTGCAGCCGGGGTCGGGGTCGAGATCGGCGATGGGGGGCGGCCGCGGCTTGCGAGGAGGATGTCGCCTTCGCCTTCCCCTTATTCTTTGCAGCCTTGACGCCAATGGGACGTCGGGAAGACACCGGTGTGCCGGAACTCTCCTCCTCCTCCTCCTCCTCCTCGTACATCGTCCGGTTGAGGTCCACCGGATATGCCCCGCTTTCGCTGCTTGTGTAAGCACCGGCTTCGGTGGTCCTCGTCCTCTTTGGCGTAGCCGATGGTAGAATCCCACCCTGGAACTTCTGTTTGTCCTTCAAGAGCGCCCAGATGTTGAAATGATTGAAGTCGTCGTATATTGATTGGTACGACAACAACGCTCTATCGAGCACATCGCTCAAGCTCTCGCCGCTTCCCTGCTCCCTCGAGCACTTCTCATACTCCGCCGAGAACAGGTTGACTTGCTTCTTCACCTGATCCCAGTGCTTGCGGAGCTGCTCCTTATGGCGCTTGTACGCGCTCGGCGGCTTCGCCTCATTGTAGCGCTCGGCGATGCGCTCCCAGTACGCAACCTGCTTTTGGTTGTTCGCGAATACCGGGTCCTCCGAAATATCCACCCAACTCCTCGCCAAGACGAGGGTTTCATCCGGTTGGTAGTTCGTCCTCCCGGGGGCGTACTCTTCATTCGTTTCCGGAGGTGGCACCTTGTACGCCCGGTGCCGGTTCCGTTTCTTTCTGGCGGAGGGCGCGGCGGCGGCGCGGCGGGAAGGGGCGACAGGGCTAGTTGGAGACGGCTCCATGTCAGAAAAACCGTACGAATCCGTACTGAATTTGGGATCGTACTGCGTGTTGGAGTCGAACGACCGATATTCGTCAGGGTCTGTACCCAGCCAACGTGCACCACCCCCAAACATCGGACTATTCGGACTTGGGTATTCACCGGAATCCATTTTATAGTGTAATTTGAGTGTGGAAAAGTGAATGGAAAGGTTACAAATGAAGGTGGGGTAAGGGGTATTTATATAAATATTTTTTTTTGAAATTAAAAAAAATAAAAATAAAAAATAAAAACGTGCTGCATCGTCCGCGTCGCCCACAGTGGGCGGACGATGCCCTATCGTCCGCGGACGATCTATAAGGCGCAGACGATGCATCGGGCATCGTCCGCGCACCCACAGTGGGCGAACGATGGCGCGCCCGAGGTATCGGGCGTCCTATCGTCTGCCCCATTGCAGATGCTCTCAATTAAATACGGTATTTGATTATGTATATTAATGTTTTTTTATGTTGAAGTGATGACAATCATTTAATTTTAAAATAAATATTTATATATATATATTTTTTGTACAGTATTTTGATTCAACCGATGGTTCGACCAGTTGGACCAGTTGAACCGTAAACTGATAGCCTTATTGGTCCGCTTACCGGTCCGATTTTTAAAACGTTGGTCTCCAATGTAAAGATTTGTAGATTAACTTATCTTAAAAAGTTGTTATTCTTCTGTTAACAACGTTTGTTTCTCTCAACTTGTATCACTTAAAAGTTAAAACAGGCCTACTGATGCCACGTGGAGCTATTTAACTCTATTTCTCTAGTTTGGTATTTAAATGAAATACAAAATTTAAAATTTTGATATTCTCCAAACACATGAAAGTAAAGTTATTAGGAATTATATTCTAGAGATTCATTTTCCTATGAATCATATTCCTTGTCAACTTTACTTTCTCACCAACCAAACATGGCCTAGGAGTATTAGATTTTAAAAATTGGTGGCTGAAATTAATTGTACTAAGAATTTGTTGACAAATTATTGGAAATCCACATGGGAAACCACTAACTTGTCCAAATATTTAAATTGGACCCAATCAGATTAATTAGCGGCACTGAAGTCGCGTAATACCATGTATGAGTATTTAACAATTTCTTGGCGTCTGTATTACTCTCTAATCTCTATTAAGGAATATTACACTCCCTTCGTCCCATAATAGATGACACGCTTGGGAATTGACACGAGATTTTAAGAGATGTTGTTTTGTGTGTTATATAATATTATATTTATATTAATGTGAGAGGAAGCTTTGGGAATTGGCACGAGATTTTAAGAGATGTTGTTTTGTGTGTTATGTAATATTATATTTATATTAATGTGAGAGGAAGCTTTTTTCCGAAAAAAGGAAATATGACATTTTTTATGGGACAAACTAAAAAGGAAAGTGTGACATCTATTATGGGACGGAGGGAGTATAAGTCAAGAATCTATCTTAAATATGGACGAGTACAATATAGAAAAAAGACCTGCTGCATAACAAATATGAGCGTGTGTGAGCGACTAATCCCATGTGCTAATTTCCATAATTTTAGACGTTTGTTAACAAATCCACAATTATCTTTCATTTATTTCCATTTCATCAATATAATTTATTTTCTGTTTTATCTTTGCTTTTTCCTTTATTTACTTTTCGTATCCTTTCTTATAGTATATACATCATAAATTCATAATACATGTGTTTCCCTAGGTCTTTTTTTTATAATTTTCATATATGCTTGTTTGAGGTTAGTTTTTGAAGCCTTTGTTCATATATGCTTGGAAATGCTTATACAATTTACATATTTTTTTCTACTTTGTTTATATCATTATGCTTGATTAGTACTTCTTTTGTCCGCGAATAGGAGTCCCATTTTTTCATTTTAGTCTGTCCGCGAATAGGAGTCCCGGTTCACTTTTATCTTAAATGGTAATAGGGTCTCACCTTCCACTAACTCATTCCACTCACATTTCATTTAAAAGTAATATATACAAGTGAGACTCTCATTCCACTAACTTTTTTCCACCTACTTTTCTTAACATATCTTAAAACTCGTGTCGCCATGAAATGAGACTCCTAACGGCGGACGAAGGGAGTAGCATGTAATAATTTATTTCTTCACATTTTAGTTATCTCTTGATTAAATCTATGCTTTTAATATTACCAATTAAAAACCTTTACTTTATCATAAATTCTCATTTTATTTATTCTTTTACACTATTTTATCATCAAAAGTAGTGAGTAATAATGCTATTTTACTTTATCAAAAACTAACAACGAAATAGTGTAATTTAGGCGAAGAGATAGAAAGTTAATACTCCCCCGTTCATAAGAATATGCACCCTTTCCTTTTTAGTCCCTCCTACAAAAATATGCATTTTCCAATTTTGGAAATTCTTTTCACACTAATAAGGTGGGACTCATTCTCCACTAACAATACTTTAATTACTTTTTCTCTCTATATCTCTCTTACTTTACCAATTTTGTATTAAAACCCGTGTCGAATCCAAAGTGTATATTCTTTGGGGACGGAGGAGTAAGAAGTATTGATGTTGTGGTAGAAAAACTTATTTACAAGAAGAAAGATAAGATCACGAGTCAGAAAATCCAAAAAGAAAAAATAAAAAAGAAATTTAATGATATTGACGACATAGGGCATCCGCAGTGGTGCGGATGTCCGCGGACATCCCAAAAACACCTCCTGCCACGTCATACGGACTTCCCACTGCGGATGCCACGTCATACGGACATCCCACTGCACAGTGGTGGACATCCCCAAGGACATCCTGACGGACTTCCCACATTAATAAAAATTCACAAATTAAACAATTTACGGATCTAAACAATTTACGGAATTAAAAATTCGACGCAAATACGGAGATCTTACAACCACTTTATTAAAAAAAATACATAATTATAAAAAAACATACATAGTAATTAAAAAAATTATATAGATAAAAAATTTTCGGCTCACTCCTCGGATTCCCTGCCGCCAGTACCCTCGTCGTCGCCGCCGCTGCCACCCCCGGGATTGTTTTGGGTGGGCGCTGCCGATTGGGCCTCGGCGGATCCGCTGGCGCTTCGCCTAGCAGTCCGTGCCGCCGCCATTTGCCCAACCGGGGCGACGGCGGCGGTTCGATGATATGGGTGTCGGGAATTCTACCTCGGCGGGGGAGGGGGGAGTTCGTGAGAACCAGCACTGCTACTGTACTCCCCGGAGGCACTGATCTTCGTCTGCTTCGGCCAGCCCGATTCAACGCCCGCAGTGAACTTGGGTGAAGACGCACCACAAGGTAGACCTCCCAATATTTGAATTCCCCGAACCCCTTTTCACTGTCGGGGAACTGCTGGTGCGCCAGAAGCTTCACATCCTCGGAAGACATGCCGCTGGTTGCCGAGCGGAGGTTGTTTGTGTAAATGCCGGCAAATCGGCTGAGCTGCCTCCTCAGCCGCTCCCACTGTTTTCGGCATTGCTCTCCGTTGTGAGGCCTCTCCCTCCTCCCTATCGCCGTTGGTGCGTCTGTGGGAGAATCCCAGATCGGAGATAGCCCCAACTCCTCCATCGAGAATGTGTCGATGCCAGTGAAGTGAGTCTCGAGAGGAGTACTCGAGGGGTTTTCCGTCAACAGTAAATCCATATAGGGCCGGTAGACGTTGTCCATCGGTGATTGGGGGACCCCCTGCCTACTCCCCCTCCGCAGCCGCCGACGACCCCTACATCATCCCCAGCATCATTATACCGGGCATCTGGGGCATCATCCCCGGCATTCCAGGCATCGTTCCCGGCATTCCGGGCATCATCCTTGGCATTTGGGGCATTCCGGCACTCGCCCCGGGCATCTGGGACATTTGGGGCATCATACTATACCACTGTGGGTACATGTTGTAGTACCTGGGCATCATCCCTGCCGCCATTTGAGGTTGGGGCATCATCCCCGATATTTGGGGCATCGCGGCGGACACCAGCATACTCCCGCCGCCGGGAAAATAAGGCGACTGTGACTCGCTCGTAGTGGGAGAATCGCTATCGTGATGCTCCATTGTTCTTCGAAAAAAAGTATTTTAGAGAGAGATACTCGTTAATACAAGTAGTGCGAATGAAATGAAGTGCAACGAGACGTATTTATAGAATTAAAAAAAAAATTTAATGCAATAATCGGGACGTCCGCGCTGACGTCTGTGAGAGTCAACGCAATGGCGGACGCCCGCACGGACGTCGCGACGGACGTTAGCGGAAGGCCGCGGAACTGCGGTGTCTGCAGCGGATGTCAGTATCCGCGTCACATGCACACAATGGCAGACGTCCCGCGCGGCGTCCGGCACGCCGGTCTGACGTCCGCCGGGAAGTCCGCCACCGCGGATGCTCTTAGAAAATAATGTAGGATGATTAGTTTTCTGTTAACAACATCTAAAATTAAGGAAATTAGCCTATGTGGGATTATTAGTCGCTCCCAGACACTCATAATTGTTGTGCCAGATCTTTTCTCATACAACATATATAAGTCTATAAGCTTTTGTTGAAATATGGATCCCACGTGATTCGAACTTTTGTAAATAAAGAGGGCAGACATAGTACAAAGCTAGATTAACGAATATAAGAAATACCTAGAGAATCGTACAATAACCAGTAAGCCAAAGTGCCCCAAAAGAAAAACCTCCAGAACATGAACTATGAACACTTTTATAATAAGAATAAGAATAAGAATAAATATAGGGATATTGACACCTAATATCATGAAACTTTCAAAAATTTGGATTTCTCCCATGAACTTTGAAATTGACAAATAATATCAAGAACATTACCCTGAGTTTGTTATTTCCCATCAGTAAAAATTTTCCGGTTATATTAATAGATTGAAGAACAAATTTGGAGGGTGTATTTCAAGAAAAACTATTCTCAAAGATTAAAAATCTTGAAACTCTCGAAGTTGTTGTCGAGAAATTACGAAAAAAATCCGTATCATGATATTATTTGCCGGAAAATTTTCATTAGTGGGAAATAACAAACTTGAGGTAAAGTTTGTGATATTATTTGCCAATTTTAAAATTCGTGGGAAAAATCCAACTTTTTTAAAGTTACATGATATTAGGTGTCAATATCCCATAAGCATAATAATTAATATGATTGAAAAAAAAAAGTTAGCAACAAAATCGACATGGTTTGCGCCATTAGCTGGAACATGTTTGCGCCATGGTTGAGTACTATACATTAAATCAAATGATGTTTCTTAAAGACAATTGACATGTTAAGTTAATATTTTTAGTTTTTCAATTTACTTCTTTTATAAACCAAAATGGAAAAGAGGATGATGCACGATTCTAGAAATATAAAGGCTTTTTGTTGAGTTATTTAGCTTATGCATTAATAGAGTTGACATAATGAATTCCACCTCAAACAGACTTAATCCTAAACCTCTAAACCAAAAATGTAATTATTTCGTGTTATTACAAATTCATATATGTCATTTCTTCTCTAAAGGATCAGCCAAAACAATCAAATATTATATGAGGACCTAAATTGATGCCTTCCATTGTTATAACTCAATCAACAATTTCATAGCAAAATTAAAAAAAATATATACAACTGATTTCCTTCTACAATGTCGATAGCATGCCCCAACAAACATCAAAGATCAGCAATTTGTCCGTACATCTCCAAAACTGGAACCAAAAATATAAACTAAAAATGCAGAGATTGTTTACCTATCAACTCCTCTTAAAATCTTGTGTCATTTATGAATGTGGGACATCTTGAGTGAGACGAGAAAGTACTAATTAAACTGAAGCCTATCAAAACTGATTTATATGAGCAAACACAATCTTTAATCTCAATCTTCACTAGACACAACAAACGCAATCAACAGCATCGCTTCTCCACCTGAACCAATTGGGCTTAAGCTTGGGCTCCTCATATTTATGCAAGCACTTTCGTACTATTCCCGGCCCAATCAAATACTATTGTCAAATCGTTTGGGGTTTAAAAACAGAATGAAATTTATGAATCTATTTAAACAATAATGAACAGTAATTGGAAGGCTATCTCCTCACTTTAGTAAATTGATTAAATATCAAAATAGTGGTGATTGCATTGAGTTGGATGGTTAATGATAAGCATAGTCTAAAATAACGAAGGAAGATCCCCTAAAAAAAGTTGGATGTTTGTACGTATAAAAATAGCATATTATAGTCAGTGGCGAAGCCATAATTTTTACAATGGGTGGCCCAAATCACGATTAATAGATATAGGGTTTGTTTGATGTAGGTGACGCCGGAAACTTGAAACAATCAATATTTTCGTTTTAAAGTATAATGGATGGAAAGAAACAAATTTTTTATGATGTTTAAATGTCCATTTGAACTCGGGGCATCCAAATAGAAGACGACACCTACAACCAACTGCGCTATTGAAATAACATGTAAAGGGTAGTTTGCATGCATAACATAAATTACCTCTGCCCCGACGTGGCTTCGCCACTGACTATAATACTTACTACTCCTTCCATTCGTGAAATGTTATCCACTTTTGTCATTCGGCTTCTCATCCGTGAAATGTTGTCCACTTTACTTTATTTTATTTGTTTTTAGTAAATGGAGTTCATTCTTCATTAACTCATTACACTCAAATTTTATTATAAAACTAATATATAAATATGGAATCTACATTCCCCGTAAATGGAGTCCATTCTTCACTAACTCATTACACTCAAATTCAATTATAAAACTAATATATAAATATGGAATCAACATCCTACTAAAACCATCATGCCTTAATATTTGTCTCTACATAATAGATTAGACATTTGATATTGTAGTTAGTTTGCTTTCCTTACTAAAATAAAATAAAATTAAAAAATAAAAGGGTTAGGTGATCAGTGATCTTCATTGGAAAGTATGGAAGTTAAAAAAAAGTCTTGAGGGCATTTACGTCATTATATATACATGAGTTAAAGTCCACGCAACATAAGATTTGGGAATTGGGTGGCTCAAAATCGCTATACTGGAATTACCAACACAACAACATCATCATCATCCTTCCCTGCGCTTATCTGATTTGCCCCCAAAATCCCTTCTTCTTTCCTTAAATCTTTCCCCCGATTACTCCTAAAATCACTAATCATTTTCTCCGCCCAGCTTGCCAATCATTTTAATTTCATCTCTCGCAAGGGATATGTTGCATTTGTGTTTCCTTCTCAAATCCGTTTGACCTCGTTGGAGCTGTGAATCTTCGTTTATTGGAGGCCTCAAGTCTCGTTTCGATAAGGTAAATTTCATGAAATTCAATCTCTTTTACACTGCTTCTCTCTGCTCTTATTATTTTTATTTTTCTTCTTAACAGATTCTTTGCTTACTAAATGATTCTGCTTCGATTTTTTTTAATATTTTGATTGCTGCTAGTATTGTTACTGTTAATCAGTTGTTTCAATATTTTGCCAAACTTGTTATTTTGAGCTACTTCTTTGCTTCTCTAACAACTATTTAGATTTCTAATAATTATGTGATTGATGAAAGGAAAATAGGAACCAGTCACTCATATTTACATTATCTAATTGAACCACTTATATGTGAAGTAGTTATTTACATTCACAGTGGGATTGGATTGCAGTCTGCCAATTCACAAGGGTTTTGTCATGCAGCTGCTGATTAGAACATAGGAAATGATTAATAGTTAGCCAATAAGCTAGAATACTAACCAGAAGCAAACATTGGACCTCACACTCAATTAACGGTTCATGAAGAACCTATTGCTTTCATTATATTTGGTTTTTCTAAAGATCCAGTAGAGGCAGAGGTTGGATATTCACACAGAGACGCTTAATAAGTATCCTTTCTCACCAAAAATTGTTGTTAAGATGTCCAGATGATATTAGCAGTGGAATGGGCAATAGATTCTTTCTTTTACAAATGGTGTTTTATGCTTCAAGTAGGCAAAAATTTGATGTTTTAACTTCCACTTGATTTGTCTCCTTCAACAAGTAAATAACAGTAACCCTTGACATTCTATGGTATTTTGAATTCAATGTTTATTCAAAATTGATTTGTTATTAGTTTACAGTAATAAGTTGGTCAAGAACTCAAGCCTTTCTGAACATTTTGTGACCCTGTCCTCCATTCATGGTTCTCTTTGCCACTTTTGACTGAAGTTTATCTAAAGAGCTCATTTGTACTCACATGCAGTCATCATGACAAGCATTAAGGATTGGGTTTTCTCTCAAGTGATATCAAAGTCAGTAGGTGCCACCAGACCACTGTCAGCATCTGAAAGTTTTTTGTCACAGGACTCGCAGAACGAATTGTCACAGGACGCTCAGGATGAAGAGCTTTCTAGTCGAGGTACCGCATGTCATTTCATTACATAATCTCCAATTTTCACGTGTATCACACATGATAAATAAAATAGTTACAGTGAATATCCTTTTTCATCTATCTTGTACTACTAGAATTTTTATAGGTTTTGTGCTAGCTAATAGAGATGTTGTCTAACAGCAGCCGCTTGCTATTTCATGCATCAGGTTTTACTCGAACCAATGCCAATTTTATTTCACGTCCAGTCTCAACTGAAACATCTCAGCCATCTGGTGATCATGAGATGGAACGGAATAACATGCTCACACAAGTGGAAAGTTCTTCTGGATCTAATCTCAGCAGTAGTGAGGCGAAGAAGAGTTTAGACCCTGTCGCCAAGGTTGAAGCTCTGAAAGTTAAATTTTTAGGTCTTGTTCGACGGCTTTGCCCATCAGTAGATAATCTTACAGTGGCAAGAGTTTTATATCGGATCCACCTGGCAACTTTGATACGTGCTGGGGAATCTGATCTAGAAAGAGCTAACCTTAAAAGTGACAGAGCTCGAATTATAGCTGCTGAGCAAGAAGAAATAGGTCAACCAAAACTGGACTTCTCTCTTAAGATTCTTGTTTTGGGTAAAACTGGTGTTGGTAAGAGTTCCACAATAAATTCCGTACTTGGTGAATCAAAGGTAGCCACGGATGCATTTCAGCCTGCAACTGATCAGGTTCGTGAGATTGTGGGAAATGTAAATGGCATGAAGATATCATTTATTGACACTCCTGGCCTGTTTCCTTCTTCAATAAATTCTGACACCAAAAATCGGAAAATCCTGCACTCTGTGAAGCGATTTATTCGTAAATCACGCCCAGATGTAATCTTGTACTTTGAACGCTTTGATTTGATTCACATGGGTGATAGTGATTTTCCATTACTGAAGCTTGTTACAGAAATTCTTGGTCCTGCAATTTGGTTCAGCACCCAAATTGTTATGACTCATTCCTGTGCAGCACTTCCTGAAGGTCAAAACGGGTTTCCTGTAAGCTATGATTCATACGTCAGTTACTGCAAACAGGTGGTGCAACACCACATTCATCGGGCAACATTGGATACGAAGCTTGAAAATCCTGTAATTTTGGTGGAGAATCATCCTCACTGTAAAGTGGATAAAACTGGGAAAAAGGTTCTTCCTAATGGACAGGCATGGATGTCCCAGTTCATGTTATTGTGTATATGCACCAAAATACTTGGTGATGTTAATGCTCTTTTGCAATTTGAAGACAGCATACAGTTGGGACCGTTGGGTAATACCCGATTGCCTTCTTTACCTCATCTTCTCTCATCTTTACTTAAACATCGTCTCAAACTAAGCCTGGATGGAGCATATTGTGAACTTGATGAACTCTCTCTCTCCAACATGGAGGATGAAGATGAGTACGATCAGTTACCTCCTATCCGTATTCTGACCCATGCTCAGTTCCAAAAGTTAGTACCTTCTCAGAAAAAGGATTATCTTGATGAGTTGGATTACAGGGAGACCCTTTACATGAAGAAACAGCTGAAAGAAGAATGCATCAGAAGAAAGCAGAAAGATGATGCTGTAGCCTCTGATGATAACCCCGATGATCAACCTGGATCTCCCGAGGCATTTGAGCTACCGGAAATGGCTATCCCACTGAGTTTTGATTCGGATTCCCCTGTGCATCGATTCCGTTGTGTTGTCACGAGGGACCAGTCGCTGGCGAGGCCGGTTCTGGATCCTCATGGATGGGACCATGATGTAGGCTTTGATGGAATCAACATTGAGATAGCTTCGGAAGTAAATAAGAATGTGATTACCTGTGTTGCAGGACAGATGAGCAAGGACAAACAAGACTTCAACGTGCAGTGTGAATCAACGGCGGCTTTCTTAGACCCTAGAGGGCCCATATATGCCATAGGCCTTGATGTCCAATCCGCCAACAAGGAATTGATATATACACTTCGAAGCAATGCAAAGTTAAAGAGTTCCAACTGCAACGTTGCTGAATGTGGCGTCTCTGTGATGTCTTTTGGGGACAAGTATTACTACGGTGCCAAGGTTGAAGACAACATCTTCACCAAAAAGATGCTGAACTTGAAGATGAACGTTGGTGGGATGACGAATGTTGGGCAAGTGGCTTATGGTGGAACGATTGAAGCCACTTTGAAGGGGAAGGACTACCCTGTGAGAGACGAGAAAGTGATTCTATCCATGTCGATTCTCTCTTCTGGAAAAGAGATGGTGCTGGGTGGGAATGTACAGTCTGACTTCAGAGTGAGCCGTGGCACAAGAATGTCAGTGAATGCCAATATGAACAGCCGAAAAATGGGCCAGGTAAGTGTGAAGGTAAATAGCTCCGAGCATATGGAAATAGCTTTGATTGCTCTTATCTCGGTGCTAAGAAGCCTGATGAAGAAAAAATCATGTAAAGAACCTCAGGAAATAGGGTAATATTTGTAGCTAACATCGATGATCGATGTTTTTGGCAAGCATCTTTGAGAACTAACTTTCGACATGCATAGGTGAAAAAGAAAGAAAAAGAAACTGCAAATGTGATGTTGAACAGGCGATGGATGATATCTGTGCAGAAGTTATTCAATTTTGTTAGCTGTGATGAGAAGATTTTGTTGGACAAAATCGTTGTACGAAATACAATAGGAAAACTTTGATGTATCCTTTTGTTTTCCTTTGTTTATGGAGTGGGCATCAGTCGCAAAATGAATAGAGGAAATTTAGGAGTTTATATAAAATAAAAATGTTTCTTTGCATGTTTATGGATTTTGAATTTCTTTCTGTGATGCTTCCGTTTGATATTTTCATAAATTCGTCTCATTCATTTGGTTTACGATAAACATAAAACAATTTAACTCTTTTCTTTTGAGACAGTTTACAAATTAATAGTGACTCTGTTAAATTTTTATATGCTTGTGTTAGTTGTTGGACATCTTCAAATCATGTCATATATTCGGGATTTAGACCTGATTTGATAATAATTCATTCATCAAATTAAAATATACTCCCTTCTTTTCATGTCTATATCGATTTAAGATATTTTTTTCTCTCTCTTTTACTCCCTCAGTCCGCGGACAAGAGTCCTGTTTTCCCATTTTGGTCTGTCTGTGAATAGAAATCCCGATTCATAATTACTACTATAAATAGTAAAGAGGTGAGCCTCATATTCCACTAACTCACCCCACTCATATATCATATAAAACTAATATATACAAGTGAAACATATATTTCACTAACTTTCTTCCACTCACTTTTCTTAACATTTCTAAAAACATGTGCCGGATAGGAATGAGACTCCTATTCGCTGACGGAGGGAGTACTTTACTATATAATTGATGGGCATTCCAATCTACTATATTATTTCAACTATTTTTTCTCATTCTCTCTTATTTTACTAATTATGCATAAAAATTCGCGTAATCTCTAAATGGTCTATCTCTATAGAGTATCATTTTTCTCGCTATATAAATGACTAAATGAGCAACTATATAAGTATGTATTCTTATTTACTCCCTTTGTCCTTGGAAAGTTATGAATATTTAGTTTGACATAAATTTTAATAGATAATTGATAAAATACGAGAAATAGAAAGAAAATGTAATTATATTATTTTTAGTGGAGAATGGAATCCATTTTATTTAAAAGAAAAAATTAATAAAATTGAAAAGTTCACATTGTTCAGGCACAAACTATAAGGGCATCATTAACGCTTGGGGTCGGGCCGCAAAAAGCGAGTCCCGGCCCGGGCGTTGCGTTGGATGAGCGGAAGTTGCGGCCTGGGCCGGTCCCGGGGCAGTTGCGGCCTGAGGACGCTCACGGGGTCCGGCCCGACCTAGGGTTAATTGCTTCGGGACGGGCCGCAAACCCCCAAAAAAATTATTTTTCTTTTTTTTATATATTTTTTTGCCTATTTTTACCCATTTCTTCAACATTCTTCCACCATTTTCTCCATTTCTATCCTCTAAATTATTTCAATATTTTTTCTAGGAATTGTAATTTTTATTTTCTAGGGCTTAATAAAAAAAAAATTCTAGGATTTGTAATTTTTTTTCTAGGATTTGTAATTTTCTTTTTTCGACTGAACAATGTATTTTCCCGGCTTGAATTGTTCAACGTATTGCATTAACGAGTAAAATATGTTGAAGTTGTGAATAGTGTCATTTATTAGTTGTGCCCGGATTGGGGCCTGCAGGGTTAGAGCAGTTGTGACCTGAGACTCAAATTTAGAGAAATAATGACCTGAAGGGGACTTTGAGCCTGATTCGGAGCCAGGGTTAATGATGCTCTAAATTATTACTAAAAAGTGGGCCGACAAGTGGGCCATTAAAGAAAAAAATCGAAAAAAAAGTTTTTTTTTATTTGGGTCAATAATTGGTCGTCCACTACGACACTTAAACTACAGTACACTACAGTACACAAAATTATTACTCGTACGTTGATTTGACAGCTCTTCTGGAAGAGCGAATTAAAGTGCGTACAACAATGAGTTCATTGCCATCTTCTCATCTGTAGCTCAATTAATAGTTGACAACTTGACTTATGGCATCAAGGGCCGCCTATTGCGCGCCCATACATTTTATTTTATTTAAATATTTAAATAATAAAAATTAAAAAAAAACTTCATTTCATATATAAAAATTAATAAATTACAATACGAATTAAAAAAAATATGCAAACTCAACGACGGCGGTTACGGACCACACTTCTTCAATCATGTCGTTCATGAGTTGCGCATGATCTTGTTGGTTGCGCATTGAGGCCTGTCTAGCTAGAACCTCGTCGAAGCCCGACGGCAATCCTCTAGCGGGGGGCTCGGTCGCCGTGCTGGACGAGCTAGATGCACAGTCATCATCGTTCCAATCGGTGATGCTCCCACCTTCATGCTCGACTATCATGCTGTGCATGATAATGAACGTATACATGACGTCGGCGATGATTTCCTTGAACCAAAGACGAGTCGGCTCTCTCACAACAGCCCACCGTGATCGGAGCACACCAAATGCCCGCTCGACATCCTTCCGGGCCGACTCCTGCTTTTGCGCAAATAAAACCCTCCTCACCCATTGGGCAGCTGATCGTCTTCAGAAAAACAGACCACCGTGGGTATATGCCATCGGCCAAGTAGTACCCCATGTTGTATCGGCCCCTGTTGACAGTGAACTCGATGGCCGAGCCGTTGCCGTTGCATTGCTCGGCGAAGAGGGTGGAGGAGTTGAGGACGTTGATGTCGTTGAGCGAAATGAGAGAGGCGAGATGTTCGCATGAACAAGTGAATGAGAAACGAGGTTTAAATAGAAAAAAAAATAAAAAACGCGTGGCATCGTCCGCTGATCCCGCAATGGGGCGCCCAATGGCGCGGACGATGCATCGGGCATGGGCAAAGGGTGCGGACGATGGCGGGCACCCACAATGGGGCGGACGATGGCACGCATCGGGCGTCCCATTGTGGATGCCCTTAGGCATAGACATAGTTAAGGCATTTCTTAGAGCATCCGCAACGCATCTCGCTCCCGTCTCGGTCTCGTCTCGGAGAGAAGAGACGACAGTGAGACGCCAATGCAGCTCCTCCGTCGTCATGCAGACGCAATAAATCATTTTTTTATTTTTTTTCTATTCATTCAATTTCATTTTTTATTTTTATTTTTATTTCCAACAAATTCAATTAATAAAAACACATTTCATTAAATAAAATAAAATTACAACTTAAAATTCTAAAAAATAAAAAAAAACATATAATTAAAATCCTAAAAAAAATTCGCTCACTTTCTCTAAATTCAAAATCTCAATACTCAAAGAAGCAAAAGAAAGAGTTGTCTAATGACGATCATGTGCGTCTAACCGTTGCCAAAATTTGCCCAAATGTGCTCCATTAGATATTTATAGAAGTGATTGGGGGCTTAAAAAATATTAAAAAATTAAAAATTTGAAAAAAACGGGTATAAACAGCTAGTATATTTTTTGCAATTTTTTTTTATTTTTGAATTTTTCCTGAATTTTTTTGAAAAAAACAAGCAAAAAAACTGGAAGGCCTCGAGAGGGGCGCGAATTCGGACAAAGTTATATTGAAGATAACCGAACCGATTGGATCAGTTAGCAAATGTCGTTGCCACTTGATCGATGCAAACTCCCTCTCACTCGTTTCCTACCAACATAATTTGTAAACTCCCAATTTTGCACTACTTTAACAGTAAAGCGGCAAGTTCGGGGTCGATCCCACAGAGAAGTTAGTGTATCAAGTGTGTGAATAGTGAACAGGGGTTGGCTGCTGCCACGCTTTAACTTGGGAGTTTTTAACTACTGATTTTACTCTAGGTAGAATTAAACTTGCTAACTTGATCAAGGTAACTTTAACTACTGGGTCAAGTGCATCGTAACGAAACTGAAACTAAAGCAGTAAATGCGAGGATGAAAATGAAAACAACTTTGATTAAACTAGAACAGTACAGCGTGAAATTTAAACTAAGCTAGCACTTCGGAAAATAAGAAAGCAAATAAGCCGAGAAGATACTCGGCGGAAAACTTAAGAATACGCCGACAGATAACAAGTATTCTGCAGCGCTTCTTCAATCGCCCTCTCTAACTAATCAACACTTTATCTAAGCTAAGCTAAGCTATCTAGAAAACTGGACTAAGCTAGAGAACTGAACTAAGCTAAACTAAGACGGAAATTAAAGGATCGGATCTACTTTCATGTGGTGGCACATACTCTATTTATAGGCTCGGCACGACCCCCAGCTGGATAATGATCTTGGCAGGGAATATTCGCTCATAGTGAGAGTGAGCGACTCATTGATTGCTACGTGCTCTTCTTCTAGAATGACGACGTTTTTCAGCAACAGAATCGTGACTCAGCTCCGTCCTTGCGTCTCATATTTCAGCACATGTCCTCATCTAGAACGTTGTCCTTGATAACAGAATGCTGCGCACCATCCAGCTCATAGCCTCGCGTGTCCTTCTTCTGACATCCAGTGGTCCCCTCCTTAACTGCTTGATTACTCACCTTGATCAACTTCCCCTGAAATCTAGCCTTTTCGCCTATTGTACTAGCTTGATCAGTTTGGCCTTGTTGCCTTGGTCAAGCGGCATTCCTGCACATTTAACACTTGCTCTGCGCGATAAACTGATCAAGTAGAGTACATTTTACCCTTAAACCAATGCATTAAATGAGTATTACTGCTCACACTTAAAACATACTTGTCCTCAAGTATAAAGAAAAAGAAAAGAAAAAGATAAGGCAAATTTCAGGCATGGTTTACTCATTTCAAGAAAGTAAAAGAAAACGAGAAAAGAAAACAAGACTCGAAACAAAAACACATATTCACAAGTATGCATTAGACCGAATAAATTTCCAACAATCATACCCGAGGTCGAGGTCAATCCATTTGCCAGCAGCTTATGTTTCTTCTCTTTTGCGTTTGCTTGATCAAGGTGTCAGTTCGTCAAGATTGCTCAATTTAAAAACCACTGTTGGATTCACTCAGTCACTCATTTCTCACCAGAGATGTTAGGACTGTTCTCTCGGTATTGCCACAAATTTAATACCTCGAATCGGACTGCACAAGATAGTTCCTTAAGGTCTTTGTTTCGGGTGTAATGGGGCTAAAGGGTAGTAGTGTATTGAGGTAGGGTCCTAGGGGTTCTAAGTTTAAAAATTAAAATTTTAAACCGTAAAAAGAAAATCACATGAGTCCAAAGACCAAAGATTTGACTAAACTCGCTGGATCAGAGTGGGATATTTATTTTCCTACTGGATACTTGGTCAAAATTCGACCTTCAGCCTTTTAAATTTTTGGCTTATTTCCCAACTTTCGATTTCTTGGGTCAGGTTACAACTTTTTCCTACCCACTTTTTCTTGAACTTTTCTCAACATTTTTTTTTGAACTTGATCAACCTGATTGCTCAACTTGATTAACCCGACTACCCTTTTATTTTGACTCTTCTATTACTATCCCCTTTTGTTTCCCTTGAAAAACTTCATTTCTTTGACCTTTTTCCTCACGTGATATAAAACGTAAGTTTTGGTTTTAAGGCTTCAAGAAACGGGTAGAAGTGTATATGGGCTCAAAGTGGCTAACTAAGGGGGTGCCCTTCTTGACGAGGGGGATTTGTGGAGCGAAAGAAGAAAAGGCTCAAAGGGTTAAGTTCTAATGCCTTTAGTCCTTACTACTTGTGCAATTTTCATCTAAATATTAAATGTAGCCTCTCGTAAAAATTTCTTTGTAAAAACAGTAGAAAGTGTTCTACTTTTGGCTTATAACTCACATATAGAGAGGATTCACAGTTGGTTAAAAATTGAGCATTTCCATCGTACTTGCGTCGTTCAAACTGATCAAGTTTTTGCAATCAAATTTCTACATATAAGCACACTGAATCCTTTTTCTTACTCTTTCGCAAAGTAATCAAGTCTTCCACTTATCCAATTTCATGCATACTGCCTATTTTTTTTGTTTTTACTAGGTAAAATTTTGTATTTTTGAAACAAAATTTTTACATGCATGACTTATATGTAACTAACCCTCCCCCCTTCCCACTGCATATGAACCCGTCCTCGAGGGACTGGATGCAGTGAAAAAAGGGTTAGGTACAGGCAACGGCACAACAATAAACAAGGAAAACTTCTCACACTTAGACCAGACACTAGGTCAAGTGTGAGACAGTGTCAACAATCAAACATTCCAAAAGATAAAACAATAACCAAAA
The DNA here is from genome assembly GCF_004379255.2 of Salvia splendens. NCBI lineage: Eukaryota > Viridiplantae > Streptophyta > Magnoliopsida > Lamiales > Lamiaceae > Salvia > Salvia splendens. The sequence goes on along the minus strand of NC_056036.1, from coordinate 15,628,654 downwards.
CACACATATGGACAGGCAAACAACAAAATTCGCAAAAACAGGCATGCATACTTCTCACACTTAGACCCAACACAGGTCTAAGTGTGATGTGGAGCAGAATATCAGTTATACATACCATAAACAAATTAAAACTAAAAAAAAGTTTTGAGATTAAAAAGAGCTGAGATCAGGGGGGTTGTACTTATCGAGTGAGCAATCCAGTAGCCCAGGTGCACCCTTCTTTGCTCCTTCATGCTCTACATAAAGTAGAGCTCGGGCAGAGTAATGATCGCCAATGTATTGGCTTGGCCAAGGAGATTGCAGGCTAGGTAGACTTGGGCAAGGCGGAGGGCCGGATCAGCAATTTGGCCCCTCTGGACTCAGAAGCTTTAAACTCGGGGGCACGTCCGTTGCACAAGGCCTGCCAGACCACCTGCTGATCAAAATTCGGCCTCCTCTGAGGAAGGCTAATGTCCCGCCCTAACCATTCTCCACTAGCGACCTGGCCTCTGTATAGAGTCTCATCCTTACAGAAAACACATTCGGGCTCATCTCCTGCTGACGCCCGAACACCCGGAAGGAGACGCTCATGGCCTCCAAGTTTGTACTCCCGGTAAACCGGAAGGACGTGAAAAATTCCTTAGCCAGGTTCTTTGGCACGAAGGTCTCCTCAATCTCCAGCAGCCAGTCAAAACCAATTCCAGTAATGTACTGGGTAAACTTCTCCTCAACCCGGATAGTCGCCAGGGCTGGCTGGTGGAGTTTCTTGCCGGCCTTCAGCCGCTTTGTGGGCGTCTCCCTCTGGTGGATCTCCTCATTCCACTTGGGGTTGTCAAATATCAGCATCTAATTGAGGAGATCCGTGGTCAATACCACAATTTGTTTGGAATAGTCGGCGTGTAGGCCTTCCTTGTTGCCTGCGGGAGGTTCGGGCACATCGGAGCTCCCTCCCCTCTGTATCGTCGCCGCCCTTATCTCCTTCTTGTGGAAAGGCAGATTGGTATGCATCAGAAATCACAATGCCCCGGGTTGCGAGACGCATCCTCTTCAGAGAAGGAAGAACAGTCTCCTTCCCTTTTCTTTTCTTCTCGGCTTCCTGGCGGCTGTCCTCAACAACCCCTCTCTCTTCCACGGCCTCTCCGGCCCCTTGGTTTATCGCCCCAACGACTCCTTGGGTCTCTGGCTCATCCGACTCATTCAACAGTCGCCGTGCTACGCGGAGTCTTTCCACCCGTTCCTCCTCTGCCCTCTGCATGCTGGCCATCCTGGCCTTCACCTCTTCCACCATTCGATTGATTTCCATTCCATGCGACCTGCGGCGCAGCTGCTCCTCCTCCCTATCCGGGACCGATTCATCCTCTGCATGAGGAAAGAAGTTCCAGTCTGCCTCCCCTTGTTGTAATATTTCGCTGGGGGGCAGAAAGTCCTCCCCAGAATCGTCGTCAATGTTCACAACCTCGATCGGTTGTGCCGGCCCTCGGAGAGTAGGGGAGTTGGACCCTCCAACACTTGGTGGTGTACAAGCGTTGAGAGCAGTCGTTCCCTCTGCATGTGGTGGTGGCACGGATTCCGCTGTGGTGGAGGGAGTGGCGGCCGGCTGCGCCCCTTCTTCCTCAGAATCGTCCCCACTGTACTGTACTAGGGGAATGACGGGTGTAGGTTCAGTGGTGTGAAGGGGAGCTTGTGTTTGGGAGATAGATGGAGGGTTTCGGGGAGGATTTTGGGATGTGGAGGGTGCGGCCTTGTCCTTTGACAGAGTTATTACAAGTCGGGCCTTAAGGGTGGCGTAAACGGTGGAAATATCTGTATCGGAGGGCATGCTCCAAAGGATTCTTGTCAAGCTCCGTTGGGCTTCTTTGTCCACCTCGGGTAGTGGAGCGGCGTCGCTTGTTTGGAGTGGAGCGGTGGTAGGTGTAGGTGGGCTAGGGTTTTCTATTTGGGCTTGGGAGGAGGCTTCTTGGCTATCACTGTCGGCACGGGCACTGGAAGATGAGGATGAAGTTGGGATTTGTTCGATCAACATTTTTACTGATAATGTGGGTAGGTCTTGGTAGAGAAGACGATGTTTTGGAGAGAGAGTTTTGAACTTTGGGAGAATTCTTGACGAGAGCAAAATGAATGTACTGTAGGTGGCTTGGGTGAAAGTGGCATACGGATCTGAAATCTTCCTTTTATAATGATATCGCGACTTCTGGGATTCTTGACTGTTGAGATCCCTGTGCCTCTTCACGTACAGGCGCGCCTTTTCAGAGTGCCAGCTGGCTTACCTTCCTCGATACGCTTCGTCCCTCTCTCCAGGGTGTCCTTTCATGTGGCAGTTGGCGCCGTCTGACACCCTTCCAATGACTGCACACGTCCTTTCATCACCTGCCCTGATCAACTCAATCACTGTACTACCCATTAAATTCAAATTGCACTGATCAAGTAGACAAGTAATTTTGGATGAAAACCCAAATAGTTCCACTTGATCAGTTTCCTTCCTTCCGTCTAACTTTTAATTAACTAAGAAAATAAAACTATCACACGAAAAACTATTTACACTAACTACTAAGGACTTAATCGGGTTCTTTAAGGATGTCACTTGATCAGTTTAATTGATTAAGAATTTGTTGCTTTGATCAAGCAGATTACCTATGAGTACCTGATCACTCCTTTACCTACTCATTGGAGAGAGTTAGGCATGAGTAGTGGAATGTCGTCCACCACAAATGCCTCCATTCCTTCTCTGTACGGCTTCACCCTGTGACCATTCACCATGAAGGAAGGCGAATCTGGATCACATCCCTGGAGTTCGATTGCTCCATTCGTTCGGATGGCGATAATGGTATAAGGGCCTATCCACCTTGACCTGAGCTTCCCTAGCATCAATTTCAGTCTGGACTGGAACAGCAGTACCCTCTGGCCCACCTTGAGTTCCTTCTTGTGAAGGTTCTTATCATGCCACATTTTAGTCTTTTCCTTGTACCACATGGCAGAGTCATAGGCATCCAAGCGGAGCTTTTCAAGTTCTTGTAGCTGCATTCTCCTATCTGCAGCTCCAGCCTCAGTATTCATATTCATTTTCTTGACTGCCCAATAAGCTTGATGTTTCACTCCCACCGCCAGATGGCACATCTTTCCAAATACCAGCCGGTATGGGGACATTCCGATAGGCGTTTTAAAGGAGATCCTGTAGTCCCAAAGCGCGTCCTCCTGACGACGGCTCCAATCTTTCCTTGTGGGATTGACCGTTTTCTCTAGAATTGCCTTGATTTCTCTGTTTGGCACTTCGGCTTGCCCATTTGACTGTGGGTGGTAGGGTGTAGACAAGCGGTAGTGAACTCCGTACTTTCGCATCAAGGCTTCGATGGTTCTGTTGACGAAGTGAGTTCCTTGGTCTGAGATAATAGCCCGTGGCACCCCATATCGGGTAAAGATGTTCGATTTTAAGAACTTCGTCACTTCTCTGGACTCGCTTGTTCTCGTTGCCTTTGCTTCTATCCATTTGGACACGTAGCCCACTGCTACCAATATGTAGAGATTGCCTTCAGATGCGGGAAAGGGTCCCATGAAATCCATTCCCCATACATCAAATATTTCACAAACAATAATAGGGATCTGAGGCATCTCATCTCTCGTAGATATCCCTCTAGTAAGTTGGCATCTCGGGCACCTCTTGCAGAATCCATAAGCATCTCTATGGATGGAAGGCCAATAGAATCCGCTGTCCAGTACTTTCCTAGCTGTTTTCTTTGGTCCAAAGTGACCACCACAAGCTAGTGCGTGTCAGTGGACTATCACATCTTCCTGTTCCCAGTCTGGTATACAGCGCCGGATCACTTGATCCGCCCCCATCTTCCATAGATAAGGATCATCCCAATAGAAGTATCGGGAGTCGCTTTTCAGTTTCAGCTTTTGTGCTCTTGTAATCTCATCGCTCCCAGGCAGCTCGCCTGTTACCAAGTAGTTGGCAATGTCACCAAACCATGGCTCTTTCCGCGTGTGTTGTCCCCTACTTCCTTGCTCGGCTTGATCAACCTCTTCCTCTTGGTTGACCCACTGATGTTTAGATGTTGACTTGACCAGATATAGGTGTTCCTTAGGGAAGGCGTCTGGAACGGCTTCACCGTTATCGTCTTGTAAAATTCGGCTTAGGTGATCCGCCACTCTGTTCTCACATCCTTTTTTATCTACTGCTTCCCAATCGAACTCCTGTAGGAGGAGTACCCATCTGATCAATTGTGGATTTGATTCCTTCTTCGCCAAGAGGTATTTGAAACCACCGATAGCATCTCCTTTTCGGTAACGTAGTAATTCTTATGTGCCTGATTCAGAGTTTTGGAGGAGTAGAAGATGACGTAACTCTTTCCTTCGATCTTCTGACCTAACACTACCCCCACAGCATAGTCACTGGCATCACACATCACCTCAAAGGGGTGATTCCAGTTAGGGGCACGTATTATCGGAGAGCTTATCAATCGGTTCTTCAGAAATTGGAATGCGGCCTTGCAGGCATCTGAGAATTCAAACTCCACATCGTTCTGGAGAAGTTTCGTCAGAGGCTGGGCTATCTTTGCGAAATCTTTGATGAATCTTCTATAGAACCCAGTGTGCCCCAAAAAGGCTCTGATCTCCTTCTGGTTGGTAGGATATGGGAGTTTTGCAATGACTGCTACCTTTGCTGGGTCGACCTCGATTCCCCTGCTTGACACTACATGGCCAAGGACTATTCCTTCAGTTACCATAAAATGGCATTTTTTTAAATTTAGAACCAAGTTCTTCTGGCGGCATCTTTCCAGCACCCTGTTCAGGCTATGCAGCCCTTGATCAAAATTGTCCCCATAGACAGTGAAGTCGTCCATGAAGATCTCAATGCAATCTTCCAACAGGTCCGAGAAAATGCTCATCATGCATCTCTGGAAAGTGCCTGGGGCGTTACAGGGGGCAAATGGAATCCTTTTGTAAGCATATGTGCCGAAAGGGGCAAGTGAATGTTGTTTTCTCCTGGTCGTCTGGATTCACAGCGATCTGGAAATAGCCACTATAACCATCCAGGAAGCTGAAGTACTGCTTCCCTGCCAACTTCTCCAACATTTGATCAATGAACGGCAGAGGGAAGTGATCCTTCTTCGTGGCATGGTTCAGCTTTCTGTAATCTATGCACATTCTCTACCTAGTAACTGGCCTTGTCGGGATCAATTCGTTCTTTTCATTTTTCATGACATGGATTCCTCCTTTCTTCGGCACCATGTGCACTGGACTGACCCAGTTACTGTCCAGGATGGAGTAGATAATTCCAATCGAGACTAACTTAACAATTTCCTTCAGCACCTCTTCCCTCATGTTAGGGTTGAGTTTTCGTTGTTGGTCGCGATGTGGCTTGGCTCCTTCTTCCAATCGGATGTGGTGCATACACAAGTCTGGGCTGATGCCCACCAAATCCGTCAATTTCCATCCAATCGCCATCTGATTTCTTTTCAATACTTCCAGCAATCTATCTTCCTGCCCCTGGGTCAACTGGCTATTGATAATAACGGGCATTGTTTCTTCCTCCCCCAGGTAGGCTTACTTAAGATGTGCTGGAAAGGGCTTCAACTCCTTCGCGGGCATTGGCTCTTCAGTGGGCAGAGGGTTTTCTGCCGCTTCTTTTTCCAGTGACTTGCCTTGATCAAGCTGCTTCGCTAGGCTAGATACTTGAGCTGTCCCACTTGACCCAGCTGGCCTCGGACGCTCGCAAAAATCCGTTATTGCCTTTGTGATGGCTTGGTCGTCCATCTCTCCGACCTTCATGGTCTCAAACCATTCTTCTACTTCTTTTTCGACCTCTTTATCTGCATCGGAATCAGTGAATTCCCTCTTTAAGAATTCCTCCTCCAGAAATTCCTGCACCAATGGTTCAGTTGCATCCACAGAGTACACGTTCTCACCGTAGGCTGGCTTCTTCATGGCTTCATCAATATTGAACGTGTACTGCTCTCCCTCGAAATCCAGGCTTATAGTCCCATTTCGGACGTCTATTATAGTGCTGGCTGTGGACAGGAATGGTCGTCCCAGTAGGACTCCACTCGATTCCTTTGCTGCGGGCTTCGTCATCTTGATTACAAAAAAATCAGCTGGGTACAGAAAGTTATTAACCTTTACAATAACGTCCTCCAGAATTCCTTCTAGGTGAATACACGATCTGTCGGCCAACTATATCATTATATCAGTGTTGACGAGTTTGGCTGCTCCTAGTTTCCGATAGATGGAGTATGGCAGGACGTTGATAGATGCCCCCAAATGGCACATGGCGTGCTCCACTTGGATATCTCCGATAGAAATAGGGAGCGTGAACATTCCAGGGTCAGCTTTCTTGGAGGGGAGGTCGCTTCTCTGGATCACGGCAGAGACGTTCTCATCTGTAATTAGTCTCCCTTCCACGTTGACATTCCCCGCCAAGTAGTCTTTGATGAATTTACTAATTGGGGGCATTTTTAACGCCTTCAAGAGCGGCACCTTCATCTCCCTGTCCTTGAACATGCTTGCCACATCGATTGTGGCGTTTTTCTTCCTTGTTACCATTCCGCGATACGGATATGGCTTGACCTTTTCAGTTTCCTTTTTCTGACTTTCTTCCGAAGCTTCACCTCCCATCTTTTCCTTGCCTTTTTCTTTCGCCTGATCCACTTTGCTGGATCCTCCCTCTTCTTCACGGTTGGGTCCAGAATCAATTGCTGGAGACATTGCAGGATAATTGGGGCCTTGGTAAACTTTTCCTGACCTCAGGGACACTTCGCTGATGTGTTCATGACCAGGCGTCTGTACAGTAGCTAGGATTTTTTCTTCATTCCCCCTTAGCTCACCCAGCGACATCGCAACTTGAGAAAGCTGTTTTGTTTATCTCTCCAACGCTGTCTGCTGCTCTTTCTGAGCCTCGTGGATTTCCCGCATCGCATCATTAGGATGATATGGTACTATCATATTGCATTGGTTACCGCTGGGGTGGCGGTTATATCTTTGATACGGCGGCCCCCCTCCGTGGTTGGGTTGCGGGTAGTCAGATTGCCCGTGGTGTTCCTGTTGGTATGGCGGCTGGTTGTAGAGTTGATTTCCCGGATATTGGTTTCCTCATTGATGTGGCAGGACATAACCAACCATCTGGAAGTTTAACTGAGAGCCTTGCTGTCTGTATCCCCAATTTCCTTCCTGTTGTCGGCTTGACCAGTTAGACTGTCATCCACTTAACCAGTTCCCTTGAGGTCCACTTGACCACCCTGCATGTCCTCCCTGCATTCTGTTCCCTCCAGTGTTTGGCCTATCCTGGATTCGAGCCTCCAATTTTTCATCGTTGCTCGTCTCTGCTGCGTGCACAGCTCCCCTCCTATACTGCCCTCGAGATGTCTCATACGATCGCTTGGCCTCGATCATCCTCTCCAGTATATTCTTGGCTTGGCTAAATACGGATTTCGAGAAATCCCCTTGAGCTGCGAGGTTGAGGTCGTTCTTGTTGTCTACTGTGAGTCCGCCATAAAATATCGAGTTGATCTCTCGCTCCCCAGCTTGTGGTTAGGGCATGCTTGAAGCAGCCCTTGGAATCTGTCCCAGTACTAGCCGAGGGGCTCATCGTACTCCTGTCTGGCTTCTGTAATCTCCCTTTTCAGGGCACTCGTCTTCGATGCTGGAAAGAAACGATCGAGAAATATCATGCGGAACTCGGCCCATGTCCTGATGGATCCTTCTGGCAGCCTTGACAGCCAGACACCCGCTTCGCCCTTCAAAACGAAGGGAATAGCTTTGATCCTGTAATCTTCGGATGTGGATCCAGCCGGCACGGGCTGAATATCACAGTATCGACAGAACTCCTCCAGAAAAGCGTACGGACACTCCTTCGAAAGACCGTAGAAGTGGAACAAAACGGCCAGCACTCCTGACTTAATCGCGATGGTCCGCATCCCAGGAGTAGCGGCAATGGCATGTGTGGGCTCCCTGTCGCCATGAGCGTGTAGAGAACCGATTCCCGAGTCGTTATCGGCGAGGGCCATCTCTGCTTCTGTTCGTTCTGGTGGTGGTGGTTGTGTGTTCTGTTCAGCGGCTGCTGTTGGTTCTAATGCTGCTCTGTAACGAGTGGTGACAACGCCGGCTTCCTAGACTCTCCAATGAGCGTTAGCGCCTCTGTATATAAGAGGGTGATTCCAGTGGCCGCCGCGGTGGTACCTTCTCATCAACAGCAGGAAAAACAAATGAGAAAAGAGAGAAATAAAATTATATACTCCTACGCACTACGCACAAACATAAAATAACACCATGCTTCCTCGGCAACGGCGCCATTTTGGAAGGCCTCGAGAGGGGCGCGAATTCAAACCAAGTTATATTGAAGATAACCGAACCGATTGGACCAGTTAGCAAATGTCGTTGCCACTTGATTGATGCAAACTCCCTCTCACTCGTTTCCTACCAACGTAATTTGTAAACTCCCAATTTTGCACTACTTTAACAGTAAAGCGGCAAGTTCGGGGTCGATCCCACGGAGAAGTTGGTGTATTAAGTGTGTGAATAGTGAACAGGGGTTGGCTGCTGCCACGCTTTAACTTGGGAGTTTTTAACTACTGATTTTACTCTAGGCAGAATTGAACTTGCTAACTTGATCAAGGTAACTTTAACTACTGGGTCAAGTGCATCGTAACGAAACTGAAACTAAAGCAGTAAATGCGAGGATGAAAATGAAAACAACTTTGATTAAACTAGAACAGTACAACGTGAAACTTAAACTAAGCTAGCACTTCGGAAAATAAGAAAGCAAATAAACCGAGAAGATCCTCGGCGGGAAACTTAAGAATACGCCGACAGATAACAAGTATTCTGCAGCGCTTCTTCAATCGCCCTCTCTAACTAAGCAACACTTTATCTAAGCTAAGCTAAGCTATCTAGAAAACTGGACTAAGCTAGAGAACTGAACTAAGTTAAACTAAGACGGAAAGTAAAGGATCGGATCTACTTTCATGTGGTGGCACATCCTCTATTTATAGGTCCGGCACGACCCCCAGCTAGATAACGATCTTGGCAGAGAATATTCGCTCATGGTGAGAGTGAGCGACTCATTGATTGCTACGTGCTCTTCTTCTAGAATGACGACGCTTTTCAGCAACAGAATCGTGACTTAACTCCGTCCTTGCGTCTCATATTTCAGCACGTGTCCCCTTCTAGAACGTTGTCCTTGATAACAGAATGCTGCGCACCATCTAGCTCATAGCCTCGCGTGTCCTTCTTCTGACATCCAGTGGTCCTCTCCTTAACTGCTTGATTACTCCCCTTGATCAACTTCTCCCGAAATCTGGCCTTTTTCGCCTATTGTACTCACTTGATCAGTTTGGCCTTGTTGCCTTGGTCAAGCGGCATTCCTGCACATTTAACACTTGCTTTGCGCGATAAACTGATCAAGTAGAGTACATTTTACTCTTAAACTGATGCATGCAATGAGCCTTATCAAAAATATTTAAAACGGATATAAACGACGTCCACTCGCGGGCTGGCGAGTGGGCATCACGGACGAACTAGAACTCGCCACGTGGCCAACAGGCGTGGCGAGCTGGCGCATCACTGTCTCGATGGGGTCTCGTCTCTTCGAGACGAGATAGAGCCCGCATCGAGACGTGATGCGGGTGCTCTAATCATCTCTTTTTCTTACTACTAAAACGACAAATCTCGGTGCTATTTGTTAGGATTTTCCTTACAGAAGTCATCGCATACTGCAAATTTTCTCTTTTATTATATGTATAGCTTTCATAGAAGAGTTCATGTTTTGGATGCTCCTCTGCTGGGTATGAATATTTGGCTGCTACATAATAGACATGAGCGGAATCAAGTGAGGAGGGGGAGGGGCTTAAGCCCTCATTGATATTATTTTTTAAACCTTTTTCTATTAATTTTTTAAAAAAATTATTAAGATTTTGTGTAAATTATTATGTAAAAGCCCCTATAAATGATCTAATTTATTCAAAAGTATACTTTAGAGTAAAATTTAGAAATTCCAGTCCCTATTAGTAAATATTTCTGCATCCGTTATTGATTAATTGTTTCTTACTTGCAATAGATTCTTTAATTTTTTTAGTTGTGCCCAGCTTTTTTTACACCAAAAAGAAAAGGTTTAAAACGTGCCAAGTAATAAATAATGCTTGCAAAAGTTGGGGTAGTCATATAAGAGTAAGAAATAATTTTTTTTATTCAAGTAAGATCAAGAGGTAAATATAATATCATGAACCATAAATCCCAAATCCCAAATCCACAAAAGTTGTTAGAAATAAAGTTTAGACATCAGTGGCGTATGGAAGTGGGAACAAGGGGTCCAACTGTACCCCAAATGCATGATATTAATACTACATTTATTGGAAATTTACATCAAAGCTTGGTGCTCTAGTGGTCTGTCGCTCATAATGCCTCTCCACTGCTCCGAGTTCAATTCTCGGCTGGAGCAAAACTTTCAACTTTTATTCTCCTTCTCTTTTCCTTTTCTTTTTGATTTATGAAAACTACTACCTTTTTATTTCTATACTCAACATTTTCATTTTTGTTATGCATTCTCCTTTTCATTGTTTTAATTATGTTTATATTTGAATACATTTTTATTTCTGTACTAACATTTTCATTTTTGTTAAAGTACGTAGTAATTAGTTTTTTTAGTTAGTTAATTATTTGCACTCCTACTAACATTTTCGTTATTGTAATGTAGTACTCCAATAATTAATTTTTAGTTAGGTAAAAATTTGTATTCCTATTTTATTTTATAGATATTAGGATTGTTTACTTTACTTTAATTATTTTGATTTTCCCTATTATGTTTGTTATTTCATTTATTTTAATTGCTTTATTTATTATATTGATACTCTTTTTTTTTTATCATTTTAAGTAACTTAACTCGTACTTCAAATAAAAAAATTCTAAGTTTTTTTATTGCTTTTATTTTTTAATATGAAATTCTTATTTTTTAATGTAAATAAAAGTTGGTGAAAAATAATAGTGGAATGTGAGTCTCATTTTTATATATTAATATTATAATAAAGTATGAGTGAAATAAAATTAGTAGAATGTGGGGCCTATTGCCATTTATGGAATATTTTAATCGAAACTCCTAATGTGGGACATACTAAAATGGTGAACCGAGACTCCTAAAATGGGATGGATGGAGTATTATTTTTAGTACAACTCGCACTTCATATAAAAAAATTCTTACTATTTAAATTATTTTTATAATAAATATTATTTTATTTATAATAATTATTCTTCATATAATTCATACCCCAAATCAAAAACTCTGGATACGCCACTGTTAGACATGACCCTAGAGCTAAAATACGCCAAATTATTAATGACGTGACACATCATGTAAGTATAAAAATTATAAATAAAAATGTTGTGAGATATTCTAATAAACAAAATGTACGTACGTATTTATTGTTAGAATTAGAATTGAAAACTCAAACTGAACATGTGATCCGTGATAGCGTGGTAGCTATAGTGGGTGGAAATGTTTAATGGGCCACCGTCAATATAATTAAAAAATTAAATTTTCATAAAAGTTTTAATAAAAATACTCAGTACATAACTAAAATACAATTGCAGTATATCTCAAGGGTTTTAAGTGTTCAATTTTTTCTTTCTGGATAACCATATATCCATTTATTCATGATCTGTCAAATGTGAGATACTCTAGCTCAGACACTTTCTTTCTCAACTGTTGGATTTTGCCATCGCATATATCAGTACATATTGAATAAATATTAGTTAAAATTTTAATACACGCCAATAATTAAAGTATAAAATAAAATAAAATATCAAAATATAGAGTTTAATTAATGAATCTCACTTGTTCTTCCATAAGACTATAGAAAGATAATGAAAGCAAAGTTTTTAATGGTAAGACATGACATAATCATTAGAAATCTTCGCTCTAGAATCTAGATTATGGAGTAATAAAACATAACGATGACCTCATTTAAATAAGATCAAAATGGAAAATGTAGTTATTTTATTGAGGTGTTAAAACATGGAAAATATAGTTATACTATTATTTAATTAGTTGTTAATACACTTAAGAATTAAGACCATCTTCCACCATACTCCAAAAATGAATTTTGGTGTAGAAATCTTCTCCAATCATACACCAAACTCAAACTCATTTTTGGTGTTTTTTGTGAAACAATACTAAATATGATGTTACTGCAAAAATTTTGTGAGACAAAAACTCAAAAATAGTGTAAATTTTGAATTTCGTGTAATGGTTGGAGTAAAACTACTTTTTGGTGTAACGTATACTAAAAAATGAGTTTGAGTTTGGTGTAAATGATTGGGGATGGTCTTAGTACGAATTGACTTCAGATTTATTATGTAAAAATGAATGAAATAAATTCTATTTCTTAAAGGCTTAAACAACTAGTACTAATTAGTGAGCTTTTATACACCTCATGGCGTGAATTTTCAAGGTAAAATCATACATCTCATAATCACACAATTTTGATAATAAAACCCTAATGTCTAATATCTGCAAATGAGCAGACTTACATGATCAATCAGTACTCGTAAAACCCATTGTAAATCATAGTAGAATTGGAATGTATCACTCAATGCGGGTATCTCCATCTGGCTCTATGCATTTGCCTAAAGATTATCATGCAATATATCAAATGCAAAATAAAGCAAAATTGGAATGTACTTAGCACTCAGCGTGACAACAAAGTGTAAATTATACTAAGTTCTACTACTTTCTTACACGAAAGATTGATATAGGATTCATTGTTCAAAGTGACAACAAACAGATGGAAAATGTAATGGAAAGTGGAATATAAAAAATAAAATAGTAGTACTATTAATTTGGGTAAGCTAATCGAGTAATATGAGTATACTTGATAGTTGATACCCCAAACCCTATCAATTTTAGTATCTAGTCCCGTACCTGAAACTCGTATTTACACAATTAAATAACCGAGATCCTATATTTTCGGTCGGGATGGTCCAGGTAATACATGAAACCCGAGATTTGAATTACAAGCCCTAATCTCAATCTCAATCTCAATCTCAATCTCAATCTCAATATTTGCTTTTTAAAATTCATTCATGACAAGTAACAAGATAAATGCACTAAAATACGTGACCTTTGGAGCGATTCTCATTTTATAAATAAACTTTCAATTTTTTCAAAACATATACGGTATAAACATCATAAATTCTCCATATTTCTGTGATTTGCGACTCTCACCAAATGCAAACTAATGCTAAAATCATTTAGCTTCAAACATAGTTTTTCTGTAATATTCAAGAAAACATTGAAGTCGCGTTGGATATGAAAATATCTAAATCACTTGACAGCAAATAAATCATCCTTCTTACGTTAGGAAAAAAGTCAGTGAAACAAATTGGAGAAGTTGCAAGAAAAATAAAATGCTACTACTCCTCATCATTTTAACCAATTTAAATATCTGATATATTATCGTTACCATCTCATTCTACTTTTATTTTATTATTATTATTATAATATGAAAACTTAAATCATATTTACATTTCTTATTATTTATATTATGTTATTACTACTGTAAAATGAAAACTTAAATCATACTACTCGTATTCTATTATTTATTTACATTCCTTATAATTTTTATAGTATTATAAATTCATGCTAAATGAATGTGATAGACAAATGGAATATAATATTAATGCTGTAGCTCTAAGCTTGAGAGCCACTAGAATGATTTCAACAACTATGACTCCATTCCTGTACACAAACAAACAAACAAACAAACAATCTTTTACACATGTATTAAAAAATATATATATAATTAAAAAATGAATCAAGGCGAAGAACCCCAAAGAACTTCGGCAACAATGGTGGCGCATTCCGCTTGCGCAACACACGCTTGGCGCACTCTCTCCAATATGCGCTGCTTCATCGCCCTCTTCTCTCTCTGCCGCAGCCCTTCCCCCACCTCCATCTGCACCGCCAGCCTCGCCACACACCGCGATTCCGAGCTCTGCAGCTCCACCAGCTTCCCAATCACTCCGCCCTCGATCATCGCCTCCACCGCCTCCTTCCTCCCGAAGTAGCCTATCTCCATCACGCACTCCATCGCCGCCGCCCTCACCTCCGCCTCTTCCGCCGACAGATGCGCCACGATCTCCGCGATTCCGCCGCAGATCCTCATCTCATCCACCAGAGGGCTCTTAATCGCCCTAATCAGCGCCGAAACAACTTCCAGAGAGCACACCGAGCCCATCGACACTATCGCCTTCACGCTCCCTCCGATTAAAACCGCTGTCACAAATACGTCCTTGTTGAACAGCACCAGCTCCTTCATCGTCACCGCCGCCTTCTCCCGCACCTTAATCGCGAAGCCAGGATTGCAGAGAATCCCCTGCAGCTGCGAGAAAACGGCAGATTTCAGCACGAGATCCTGCAGATTCATGTCGAAGCCGCGCGAGAGCCGCTCCTGCAGCGCTGAAATTCCGTCGAACACCTCATCCTCATCGCTCGATTTCGCGCCCGATCGGGGGAGCGACGATAGGGTTTTGGTCAAATTAGAGACGATTTTGCAGTCGATCAAGGCGTGGAGCTCCGATTCCGCCTCCGCGGCGAGGCGAGAGACCTCGTGCGACCGGAGTCGGCGGGTGACGAAGGAGACGACGCCGCGGCCCGACGGTTTGGAGTCGTGGAGCTCCTGCGCGGCGTCGGCCAGCTGCGAGAGGCGCTGTGAGAGGGAGAAGTGGTTCGGATTCGCCGCCAGGATCGAGCTCGAAGCTGTTCGGAGCTCGATAAGCAATTTAACGGCGGAGGCGTCGCAATCCGGCGAGTCGAGACTGAGGCAGACGCGGTCAAGTGATTCTAGAATTTTGAGTAGTTGTTGATGCGTATCCATTTTTGCCATTACTACTCTCTCTTTTTGCTCTCCTCTTCCGTTATAGAGAGAGGGAATGGAAACGTGTGCTAATAAGGGATCAAGGAATATACGCATTCAACATCCCATGGTTGAACTTGAAGTAGAAGGCTTTCTTCAAATAATTTATATATTTACAATTAAAATAAAAAGAAAAACACACATAGAGTATTTAATATTTGGACGTTTCTGTATAGAAATTTCAGTGAAAGGATGTTTTGAGGAATTAGGTGATGGCATTTCGTCGCCAATTTGGACAAGTAAAAGCTGTTGGATGGTTTAATCGTGGCAAAAAAATTCTGGTACTACAAAATGATAACGTTTGTCCCCACTTTTCATTCTTGGCTATGATTCGTATTGATTATCAAAGTTAATAAGAGCATCCGCCTCGGTGATCTCCGGGACGACAGTGTAGCAGGCTGACGTGGCGCGACGGGATTGGCCAACGGCATAGCCGTTGGCATTTTCAATTTTTTTTTAAATTCGAATTTAATTTAAAAAATCATTTTTAAATAAAAAAAATATTTTCCCACTTCCCAATAAATTATATCCGTTTTCTCCCCACTTTTAATTTATTTTTCAATTTTTTTCCCCAAAATTCACATTTTCATCTATAAATACCCTCATTTCCACACAAAAATTTCCCACCACACTACACAATTCTCATCTAAATTCTCTCATCAATTCTCAATCTTTCACTCTCACAAAAAAATGTCCGGCTCCGGCAATCACCCCTCCGACTCCCGCGGTTGGAACCACGAATGGTTCAGCTCACAACCATTCCCTAGTCCGGAAACGCAATTCTCGGCCTCTCCTCAAACCCAAGGTTCTCAAATTCCGGGTGGCTACCGGCCTTACCCAATGGACGACCAAGATGCCCCCGATGGTCGATATGGGTGGGCACCCGAACCCGGATCGGGAGGGAGCGGCGACACTCAAAACTCCTCCTACTCCTACTCCTACTCCTACTCCTCGTGGTGTTCGTGTTCAGGGTCGTGGCGACAGTCATCACGTCCACACCCCATACACTCCGGCGAAGATGGATCAGTTATTCAAAGCCTATTTGATTATCTCCGAATATCCGGAGGTTGGCACGAACCAAAGCGGGGATAGGTTTTGGTGGCGCTTCTCTCGCCGGTACAATGCGAACCGCCGGATGGAACCATCGAGCGCAATGAGAGTATGGTGCGCAATGTCATCTTCAGAGCCAACGAAGAAATCCAAAAGTTCCAGGGATATTACCTCTAGGAAGAGCGGTCGGCGTGATGTGGTAGGAGCGAGCTCGACATCATCAGTGCCGCCTTGGCGACCTACCAATCCCAACATTACAAACCATTCAAGTACCTCAGCGCTTGGCAGGAGGTGCGTGTGCATCCGAAGTATAATGGAGGCGTATCATCCTCATCCAGCAAACGGTCAAGATCGGTATCCCTATCCGACGCCGGAGAGGATGAGGTGGCTAGCCAGCTTGCCGGAGCTAACTTGGGTAGCCCCGACTCCGGCCCAAGTAGATCCAACGCCGGCCGCAAGGAAGGAAGGAGGCGACGGCCCACCGCCGTCGCGCCGCGTCTCCATCCGCCCCCGCCCCCGCCCCCGCTCCCGCTCCCGCTCCCTTTGTGCCACCTCAACCCCTACCAACTCGTTGTGGACCCTTTTGGCTCAACTCAATTTGGTCGATAGGTCTCGGATGACTCCCGAGCAACTTGATTCACATTTGGCAATGATACGGGGTCTCCGAAAAACATTGGGGATAGGGCCAGATGACTAGTATTCTACGGGGGTATTTTTAATTATGTAATTTTTAATTTGTATAATTTTAATTATGTAATTTTTATTTTTTAGGATTTTGAGTATGTAAATTTTATTTTTTAGGATTTTAATTACGTAATTTTTATTTTTTAGGATTTAAGTATGTAATTTTTATATTTTTTTAATTTGTAATAGTAGTTTGAGTGTTTTTAATGTATTTTTATATTGTAGGAGTGTTTTTAGTAATTGAAGTATTTAAATTAAATAATAGAATTGTGAGACCCTTGAGCATGTCCTTGCGGAAGAGCATGGACGTAGGTATTATGTTATTGGGGAAGAACAGTGAGTAAAAAATGAATAAAAATGAATCCGGGCCCACTTCCATACTTTTGCCCAAAAACATGGGTGGGGATGCTCTAAAATGCAAATTGGATGCTAGTTTTAATTATTTATTTCAATTCCAGCCTAAATTTGAAGGTTTAAACTAAAATTTGAACCGTCTAACTTTAAATAGATGTTAATCAAAGCACAAATTAGCAATTTAATTTTATATGATTATCTCCTAACAGCTAACATCGGTTTTTTTTAGTAGATTGATTGTTTATATTACACATTCATATAATATACTCCAAATTAATGAGAAAATTAAATAATAAGTAATTCCTATAATGAAAAACACAGATAAATAAGTTTGACTGTTTGAGGATGCTTTATTAAAAAAGTTTCAAGTAGTTGCATTATTGGATAACAAAATAAGGGTCAAGAAAATGAGTTTTACCGAACCAAATATATAAAATTCAATTCTAAGTGAAAATATACATTTCAAAGTCGATTATGGGAGCAATATTATTTTCTTTTTAAAATGGAAGTCATGCATGCCACATGTGCTTATTATAATCTTTTTTGTGTTTAAAAGAACAAACAATGGATTAATGGTGTGTTCGTGACATGCGGGAGAGAGACAATACGTGTAAGTTCATTTTAATAGTAGTAGTATGATATTTTATTATTAAAAAAATCTGAATTATAAGAAATACAGTATTTAATGTAACGATAAATTATCGGCTTTGTATCAGAAACATTATACTTTCATTTTTGGGCTCTGGAATATTGGCTCAACCTATCATTCTAATTTCTAGGGAGTATTTTATCACAAAACGCGACGTTTTTTTTTGTCATGATTTAAAAAATTCAAAATATAAATTACATTGCGGAGACCGAAAAGGCAAAGAGAATATTTTAGAATTTAACTAAATACGTATTTCTTATAATTCTGAATAATTTTTATAAAATAGATGATAGGCTAGTTTTCGTCACTCGGAAACGATCACTTTTCGCACTTATTAGTTGAATATTTGCATGAAAAAAGATGTTTTTTAGCAGGGTATGGATCATTAAGTTCGGAAGCTGCTTAATGAAGGCGTGAAAAGGAAAACATGCAAGAAAGAGGGTAAAATGTGAAAAAATGGAAGAAAGTGTAGGAAGAAGGCAAAGAAGACTCAAACTGCCCAAGCTGTTGGACTGGCCAGTTTGAACCTGACGGGAAAATGACTAAAGCCACTTCCACACACTTATGAAGGATGTATCCCACTTGCTACACACGCCCATTTCTTCCCTTGGAAAGTAAAAAGAAAGGAAATATCTTTTATTGGATATATGTATTAAAAATACTTAACTTTCCAAGGACAAGAACCACTAGTCACTTTACCACTTAGCTTTACTTTAGTTTAGTTTTATTTCTCTCTCTAGGAATATTTCTCTCTTCCTTAAGAAGAGAGATTTCAACTTCAAGGCTGCCAAAATCTTTGTTCACCATGGGTTGAAGTAGTAGTAATTTAGTAGTAGTGTTTATTTTCTCTAGTTGCTTGTTCTTAACTTTTGGAGTTCTTTTGCATCTTTCTTACTCTTAGTTATTGTTGTTGTTCTTGTTTCAAAAGCTCATTTCAAGTAGTAATTTCTCTAAGTGTTTGTGTATTTAATGTGCTTTAAGTTTAGCTCTTGTTTGATTTCCGGTTTTAGCTTGTTGTTTAGTTTTAGTGTTGGTTATGTTCTTGTTTAGTTAAAACTTCTTTCAAGCTTTTAAAATCAGTTTCTTAAGCATTTTCTTTTCACCATGTTTATGTGTTATGAAGCTTTCTTTATCTTCTTCAATGAGTCTTTAACTTTCAGCTTTTAATTTGGTGTTTTCAATGCATGTTTAGGTAGTTTAATTGATGATTTTGTGTTTCTCCTTGTATTTTTAATTATGTAGCAGCCAAGTAGTCTCTTCTCTCACTTCCTTTATGTGCTTTTAGTGTAGGATTAGTAGTTAAAATTAGCTTTTAAAAAGTCAAGTGAAAGAACCTTTAGTTGTAGGCTTTTATCCATTGGTTTTACACCTTGGGTAATAGGGTTTAGGAGACAACTAGTACATGTTTTCTTTTCACTTTTGGCAGCCATTTAGCTTAGTTAATTTCTGCACTCCACCTTCCACTTACATGTGATTTAGTTTAGCTTTTAGGAGTTAATTAGTTTAGCCACTTTTTAAGGTCACAATCCTAGTTTCTAGCTTCCATTAGGTGATAACACTTACTTTATTTCCTTAGCCTTTTAACTTAGTTTCTTTTGCTTTCTAATCTTAGGAATGTTCATGCAAGTTGTTGCTCTGTTTTTATTTCCGAATGTTCTTATTTTCGCTAAGTGTTGTAATTTTCTCGCCACTGCTTTTATTTTCTCTGCCAAACTGCCCAGTTTATCAACTTGCCCAGTCTGCGTTCCAGTTTAAATGCTTTCTTTTACTTGCATGTTATTTTCACTTTTAGTTCCCAATCTTAGCTTAAGTTTTATTTGCATTTCGTAGTTTAGTTCCCACCCCAATTTAGAGCGTGGCGGCATCGCCAAAACCTTTCTAAGTGTGGAAATACATAACGGATGCTACCGTTCCTCGTGGGTTCGACACCCTAACTTACCATATGCTAATTAATAGTATGTTGGAAAGTGGGAACTTATAAATCTTGTTGAATAGGAAGGGACACGCGCTTACGACACGCGTGCGAAACCCCGTCCTTTCAATAGACATAGTTCATACTTTAAAGTGATATTACCAAAAAATAATGAAACTGTTGGCAATTGAAACTAAAAATATAACATATAACTGTCTCACATCGGTGTCAAGAGAAAACTGAAACTAGTATATAAGTCTCATGGACCCCTCCTCCTATCACCAATTGGTTTTAGGATGGAACCCATGGATTTCTATCATGGTATCAGAGCGGGTCGCCGACTGTGGGTCATATTTAACTGACCCAGCAGTATATCTGGGCTGAAACCGAAAAAAATGACTGACCCAGCAGTATAACTGAGCTGAAAATTTGGGCCAAGTGGTCCCAACCGATTGAAAAAAATTGGACCGATTGTCCAATCGATTAGAAAAAAGTCCAACTCCTCCAAGGTTCACCTTGTAAGGATTTGAGGGAGGGTGTTGGCAATTGAAACTAAAAATATAACATATAAAATAAAAAATGCAAGGTTGTATTCGAAATTAAGAAATAAAATACCAAAACTGAACTTGGTTAGCGTATTTAATTACATCACATATTCATAATAGTCACTTAAAACATGTATAGCTCAATTGTTGAAAAGGTTGTATAGCTAAAAATTTGGATTGAAACTAATTGCAACATAGAGCAATTCTAAAAGGGAAAAGCTACGGGACCACGTTATGGACAACCATAATCTGGTTTAATAGTAAAAAACCAGTTTATTTATTACTTTTGGTTTAATAACAACTTAAGTGACTTTTTTATCCTTAGTAGTGAAAATGCCGCCCCTTCTTTCCCTCTCTCCCACTTCCTTGTTTATTTAGTTTTCTCCCATATCCTTCTCCCCAAAATTGCAACTTCCCGTAATTATTTCTATACTAGTATTTACACCCGTGCTATGCACGGAACATAAAAGTTTCAAATTATAAATACAAAATAAATGAATATATAAAACCATAAACCATGTATGGCTATATCTTTCACCCAACTATTACATTATTATGCACAAAAATATGACCATTTTCATTTGTGGAAAGTTATCCCAATTTATTACCCATATACACTAAGTTATTTATAACTTATACCAACGTTAAAACATTACTTCAACTACTCTTCCCCCCTCTCATACTTTACAAGTTTTATATTAATTTCGATAGCATATTATATGCCTATATTTTTATTGAACGAAGAGAGTAATGTACATAAATATAATATTTTAAGAAGCATAAAAGAGAAATAGGAATCAAAGTTATAAAGAACAAAATCTTATAAAAGAGAAATAGGAATCAAAGTTATAAAGAACAAAATCTTATCTCATAAAAGAAATCAAAATCAAATAAATTGTACATTTTCATACTACCTTTAGTGTCCACAATCTTATCTCATGACGCAAATTATTTTGTCACAATCTCATCCTATGAATATCATCACCCAAACACTATCATTTTACTTAATTAATATTTTAACATTTCTTGAATATATGTACTATGCAAGTTTAGAGAATTTATTTTTCTTTCATCCAAAATAAAATTATAATAAAATTTTATATAGTTATACTATCTTAATAATAACTTATAAAAAACCAAATGTCTCAATAAAAAAATACTTAAATCGCAACAAATATTATAATAGTAAGTACCAAATGGATCTTTAACACTATAGGTTTTAATGACTTAGCATAACTTATGATATATGGCCAAAGACTAAATACATAGTAATTATTTATAATAGATAAAATAAAATCAACTCAATTAGAATTATGTATACTAAATTTAACTGTAGAATTAACTGTAGAATTATGTATACTAAATTTTATATTATCCGATAATCACATTTTAGTTGACTATTTATTTCTTCCGTTTAATTTCAGACCGTAGCATAACTTGATATATATGGCCAAAGACTAAATGAGTTGTTAATATTGGAAAGAATAAATTTCTTACTTCCCACCACATACACGTATAAAAAGTAAATTGTCACTTAAAATAACGATAATATTTTATGCATCTTATTTGTTTTGAATAATATGAAATTTACACCACTCTTATATTTAGAAGTTATACAAACTTTACAAGTTAGATTTAATTTTACATATATGTATAATTTCATCTTATTCCGTAATTTATACAACTCTTTAGTAGTATTATTTAATTAGTTAGAGACTAATTAAAATATATGAGCTAAAAACTTTAATTGAGTAATTATAGGATGAAAATTGTAAACATTACATATTTGTGTTGTCGTTTAGTTTGTGAATTAATTCAGAAAAAAAAATATTTCAATAAAGGATTAAATTACAATTTTAACCTAAATAAATGGAAGGCAAACTAAACTCTATAGCACAATTCCAATTTTAATCCAAATATAAGGCTAATTAACATATACTACTACTTTTATAACTAAATTGTAAAAAAAATGAAAAATATATATGAAGTATATACTAAATCCAATAAATTAATAGTCCAAATTAAATCTAACTTTTAAGACACAATAATACTTAATTTAGGATTATATTCAATTAAAAAGAAAATCAATCAAATGGAGTATAAAATTTTCCAAAAATCCAACTCAATAAAAGCCTAAATAAACCATACCAACCCTACGATAAAAGTTGCGCCTCCTTATTCTCCATCTCTCTCCCAATCACGCCTCTCTCTCCCTCTCCTGCGCCTCCACACTCTCTCTCAATCGGCCTCGCCACCTCCCTCTCGTTGCCTTGCCTCGCCACCTCCCTCTCTCTGCCAATCGACGCCGCCACGCCCACCGTCGTGCTCGCCGGGTTTCCTTCCATCCTGCTTAACTGTCTGTTTGGTCGGCCATGGTGTCGCCGGATGGCTCTTGCAGAGTTGCAGTTCCTGCACCGCCGCCGTTGCCTCCGTCCCTCCCGCCGTCCCCGCTGCCTCCGTCCCTTCTGCCGCCGCTGCCTTTACTTTCCGGCCATGCATCTCCGGGCTCCGGCGCTGGCCTCATCCCCGATGAAGTATCTTTTTCATGTTTCAGAATATAAAATTTAAAACCAATATTAAGTTATTCAAAGTTTCATAAATGTATAAATTGAAAGATTCTACATAGATTTTTGCTAATTTGATATGTTTGTTCCTTTGCCAAAGCCATTGCCGGAGTTCTCGCCGGAGCCATCACCGGATTCCAAGCAGAACCACCCCCTATTTTGCAATCAGAAAATTAGAAAATTAGTCCATGATACATAAATGTAGATTCAACTAATGACATACTCTATTTAAAAGTGTTTCAAAACTTTCTCAAGAAGCTAGAATTTTATTGAACAATACTCAAAATAAAATAAAGAAATAAAAGCCACTTCATCTCTCCATTTTCCCTCCAAAAAGGGTATCATTGTCTTTTTACCAAACTGGAACTTTATATTATGATAGACGATAGATTCCCATCTCAACTATCGATATTTACTCTCTCTCTCTCCCATTTCATTATTTTTTTTCATTTTATCCCTCTTTCCCATGTCCTTTCTCCACAGTCCACACAAATAGTTACGGCTCATATTTATTCCTAGTGAAAAAATAATTTTACATAATATTTTCTTTGCATAATACTCTTTAATTTAGTTCAATTATTAGAATATAATCCATAATATTTTCTTTGCATAATACTCTTTAATTTAGTTCAATTATTAGAATATAATTTTATGACTAGCGTATCCTTAGTCTATAATTTGTTTATACTAGTATTTAACACTAAATATCATTACTTTAAATTATAAAATAATTATGATAGTATTTAATTTTGAAATAATTTATAACTTTATTTAGAAGTATATACTTTAAACTCAATTTTGGTGAGGTGGAGTATAAATCATTAATGCATTAAAAATAAAATCCTTTATCTTAGCCTAATGAAAAATAAATAATTAAGTATTTTCTTTATTGAAATGTGAATTAGATAATAAGATAATATAAGGGGTATGAGCAATTGCTAACTCACCCCTTAATTGCTAACTACAACTAATCTAAGGTCATAGAAGTTTGGAGATCTAATGGTCTATAAATTGTCATTTGTAATTCCATTTTTTATTTTTTAATATTGAAAATATAAAAATAACTACCAAATTTAGGGTTAAGGAACATTCTGTCAATATAGTGTATTAAATATGTCAACACGAATACATGAAAACGTAAATACAGTTTCATGTTGACATTATCCATGTATTATATTGACATATTTTGCAAGTTGTATTGACATAATCTGTTGCACGAATTAGATGAAAATTCACGAAAATATTATTAAATTTTGACATCGAAACATATGCATGTATGATCTCTTTGGAATCCTTATTAAATTATATTTAATTTTATATATGTTGTGTTAAAAATAATTTAAATCGAGATAATTATATGCATTTCAAGTTTTAAGATATTTTTAAAAAGTTAGTTATAACTAACTTTTTGTTAATTGACATTAATACCCTTAATTGATATTTTTTTACATTATATTGATATTCATGGCTTAATGATCTTGTGCCTTGATTTAATGACCATGCCTATCATTTAGTTGTAGTTAGCAATTTAAGGGTAAGTTATCAATATAACACACCCCATATAGTTATAATGATTAAGTATTTTCCTTTTGTGTTATCTTTTTATTTTTTTTATTATTTTTCTTTGGTTTGTTTTTTTTCGTTAATTATCCAAAAATATATTATGTGAGTATTTTTATATTTTAATTTTAGAAATGAGTATTTTTATAGTAAAGAAATATCAATCATTATCACTTCCTTGAGTATAGTTACAAGTGGTCAATTTTATATTTGTTATTTTTAAAATTACTTTATAATTAAATAATTAGATACAAATGATTATTCACAATTTATTTTTTATACTATCATGTATCTAATTTATTATTTTCAAGTAAACATATCAGGAAATCAGTTAATAAAAATCAAATAGTTGGAAGATATAACTAATAAGTTAGGTATATATAAATGTGGTTGATTTTATAATTTATAATTTTATGAACTAATACTAATAATATAGTTGGATGTGAATGACTATTTTTAATATATTATTATTAACTAATAAATATATAGTATAAAGTAATTATATTCCGTAATTTTGACTCAATATGTCGAGTGCACAAGATGTTATTCGACAATGTTAATAAATTAGTTGAATAGTAATATTAATAAATTAATTATATACCCTATATTTGGTTGGCTTTATAATTTATAATTATAAGATTGTTTAATAATAAAATAATTGAATGTAAATCACTATTTACCGTATGTTTTCAACTTTATCTTATACTTCCTAATTTTATTTGTCTTTCATAATTTTTAAGTCAAGATGAGTACAGAAGAAAATATACATGATTATTGTCGATTAGTGGATAATAGTAGCATGAAACGATAGTGATGCTACTATTATTCATCAAACGAGAGTGATGCTCACATAACAAGCTCACTTAAAATATGTAGCATATCATTCCTTTCACGTTTAGTGTTGTTTGTTTCGATTTATATATTTAGTTTGTATCTAATGTCATCCGCATCCCTATCTCTTAACCGTCTCATATCTTCACTATTCATGGGCCCCACTGTACTTTTCACCCTATCTCTTAACTAACAGCACCCACAATGGGGCGCCCGATGGCACGCCCGATGCGTGCCATCGTCCTCGGGCGCGCCCGATGGCTCCATTGTGGGTGCCCGGACGATGGCACTCCCTACGCCCACGCCCTAAGCTTCGGGCGCGGAAGAAGCGCGGACGATAGGCCATCGTCCGCGCCATCGGGCACCATTGTGGGCTCCGCGGACGATAGGCACGGACGATGGCACGCGTTTTTTATTTTTTTTTTCCGAATCTTGTCTATTTAAACCTCGTTTCTCATTCACTTGTTCATACGAACATCTCGCCTCTCTCATTCTCTCATCTCTCACATTTCTACCTCTCTTACATACCAAAATGAACCACGACGACACCACTAGTTCCTCGGAAGAAGGTAGTCCGACCGGGGATGCCTTAGATGCAATCGTTGAAGAGGCCATGGCGGAATGCTTAGCCGAACTACAGCGCGAGGAGGCGGCGACGGCGGCGAAGCGGATCCACAGGCCTATTCGACGTCGGACGGTTGTCCGACGCGACCACGCGGCAGCTCACCAACGTCTGGTTGCAGACTATTTTACCGACTGTTTTCCGCCGCCGGTTTAGAATGTCGCGTTACCTTTTTCGCAGCATTGTCCGGACGTTGGAGTCACGTGATGAATACATGACTTATCGGGAAGATGGCATCGGTAGACCCGGCCTTACACCGTTGCAAAAGTGCACGGCTACACTCCGTCAGTTGGCCTATGGCACCACGACGGACATTTTCGACAAGTACCTCCATGTCGGGGAGACAACAAGCCGGGAGTGCCTGAAGAGATTTTGTAGGGGAATTGTGGAGGCCTACGGGGACACATATTTGCGCCGGCCAACTGCTGTTAATTGCCAGGGCCTGATGAAGATGCACGATATGGTGCACGACTTTCCTGTGATGCTAGGGAGCATCGACTGTATGCACTGGGAGTGGAAGAATTGTCCGAAGGCGTGGAGAGGCCAATTCACTAGTGGATACAAGGGTAGCCACCCGACGATGATCCTCGAAGCCGTCGCTGACTATCGACTCTGGATCTGGCATGCTTACTTCGGTGTAGCCGGGTCGAACAACGACATCAACGTCCTCAACTCATCCACCCTCTTCACCGAGCAATGCAATGGCAATGGCCCGACCATCGAGTTCACTGCCAACAGGCGCCAATACCACATGGGGTACTACTTGGCCGATGACATATACCCACGGTGGCCTGTTTTTGTGAAGACGATCAGCTGCCCAATTGGTGAGAAGAGGGTTTTATTTGCGCACAAGCAGGAGGCGGCGCAGAAGGATGTCGAGCGGGCATTTGGTGTGCTCCAAGCACGGTGGGCAATAGTGAAAGGGTCGGCTCGTCTCTGGTTCAAGGAAGTTATCGCCGATGTCATGTATGCGTGCATAATCATGCACAACATGATAGTCGAGCATGAAGGTGGGAGAATCACCGACTGGAACGATGATGAAGGCGCATCTAGCTCGTACGGCACGACGACCGCGCCCGCCGCTAGAGGATTATCCACGGGCTTCAATGAGGTTCTATCTAGACAGGTCTCAATGCGCAACCAACAAGACCATGATCAGCTCATGAACGACATGATTGAAGAAGTGTGGGCCCGTAACCGCCGTCGCTGAGTTTGCGTATTTTTTAAATTCGTATTGTAATGTATTAATTTTTATAAATGAAATGAAGTTTTTTCCCAATTTTTGTAATTATTTAAATATTCAAATAAAAGAAAATGCATAGGGCCCGCCTTAGGGCGCCCCATTGTAGGTGGGAGGGCAGGAGGATAAAAATGATGACGTGGCGGTGCATAGGGCGCGCCTAAGAGCGCCCCATTGCTAATGCTTTAAGAGACAACACATGCATTCATCCATCTCTTAACCATCCTATCCCTTAACTATTCATTCAATTTCATTTTTTATTTTTATTTCCAACAAATTCAATTAATAAAAACACACTTCATTAAATAAAATAAAATTACAATTTAAAATCTGAAAAAAAATAAAAAAACACATAATTAAAATCCTAAAAAAAATTAAAATACATAATATAAAATATAATTTTATATAAATTATAAAAACTACTCCGCCGGCGAATCATCTCCCGAAGGCGGTGGCGGTGCACTCAAGCTACTTGGAGGCGGAATACCAATTTGTCTTGCCATATACTTAATTCCGGCAAGATGGGCTTGATATTAAGGAGGCGTCATGCGGGAAGTGTTAGCCATCGTGGCGACCAAGCACATGGACATTAGGGTGTTCGAGCCCGAGCCCGCCTGGCGGGCCCCCTTTGGCTTATTCTCGCAAAGCCGCTCTCAGAATGTCTGCTCCACTGGCTCCGCTTTGGTAATTCGCAGCTTCATTCTTGTAGATCCCGCAAATTTTTTTGACATCTCTGTCAACTCGGTCAAAATGATTGCGGAGCATTTTAAGGTGGGCGGCGGCCCCCCTTTGGCTTATTCTCGTTGTAGGCATCGGTGACCTTTTTCCAAAAACACATGCGGGTTTGTTGATTCCTGACGATGGGATCGTACGAGACGCTGACCCAAGCGTTGAACAGCGTCATCGTATCCTTGCGGCTGTATGGACGACGACCTACATCCTCCTCGTCCTCCTCCTCCTCGGCCCCGAATGCGCGACCCCCGGAGCTTCCACCGCCTCGTGCTCCTTCCGGAGTGGGTTCATCCGGAAAATTCTCCCTAATTTGGGATAATCCCTGCGATTGCCCATACCTCGGGGCGGAGGGACGAGAGTATGCATCCACATCAAAATATCGAGACGCGATGCGGATGGCCTAATACATTAAAAAATGTTATTGAAATTTTTAATTTCATAAAATTCATAAAAATCAAAACTTGATTTGCTCATTTACTCTATGATTTCAAATAAATTAATAAAATAATAAATCAAGTTTTAATTTTTTTGAATATTGTGAAATTAGAAATTTCAATAACATCTTTTAATGTATTATAATCAAACCAAATATATAAATCGAAACGAACAACGCTAAACGTGCGCTAAATGAGAGTGGTACTCACATAAGGTATGTTGCTTATCATTCCTCTTAGTTTAGATACAGTACTCCATATGTCGCAAGAAAATTGAGTAACTTCTTTTTTGCACTCGTTTTGAAAAAAATTATACTAATAAATAGTTAAAGTGGATAAATAGTAAATTAAAACAAGAATAATTTAGATACGAATCTTATCTACATTATTCTCGCTTTTACTTTACTATTTATCCATTTTAATTATTTGTTACAATTTTTTTAAAACGAGTATAAAAAAGAAGTGACTCAACTTTCTTGTGACATGGCGAGTACTAGTTAAGTATATAAATTGTGAATAGTCATTCACATCCAATCATTTTAGAATTAATAGCTCTTAAAATTATAAATTATAAAATTGACCAGATTAATATCTATATTTAAGTTATTAGTAAATTTACCAACTAGTATTTGATTTTCGTTGAGTGATTTCTTTGTATATTCGACAAGTTGACTAAAAAATCACGATACATAATTAAGTTAGACATATGGTAGTAAAAACTAAATTGTGGATATATAATTATTCACTCCAACTATTGAATTACTCTATTAAATAAATTTTAAATTTGTAAATTATAAAATCGAATAGTTTGTATATGTTTCCCTAGGGAAATTATATGCTGCATACATTATGCGAGCACCACTTTCGTTCGACGCACGTTTAGTGTTGTTTGTTTTATTTTATATTAATATACTCACCTAATAATTAAATAACATTAAATTGGTCATATCAAAATAAATTCAACTAATTATCTTTTCAAAATAAATAACTTTAAATAAGGAAGTATTTAAGTAATATAAGTATTAGATTTTGCATAGCTTATAATTGATCAATTTTCTTTAGTTGGGGTTGACTATATGTTTGGTTTCTGGGGATTACAAGAGATAACAAAACCGGGCGTAATACAACCCAAAAGAAGAAATATAGAAGATGAAACTGAACTACAAAGAAAATTACAGAATTTGAAACAGTAACCGTGAACTAAGTTTAGCCGAGTCGAGGAGGCCTCTTCCCGCAAGACGAGATACGCCCCGGTAGTGCTCTTCGGTTTGGCGTGTCGTCCCCAAAGGTAAAACGACTACGTCTCTATTGATGCAGCACCGCAATCAGTAGAGCTCCGACGAACGGGATGGAGGAGAGAGCAGAGCTTCGACAGAAAGACAATGCAGAGAGAGGGAGAGAGCTTATGATGCAGAATGCTTGTATGTGTGTCTCCTAATGCAGTGGTATGGCTAGCCTATTTATAGGCCAAGCCACCATGCAGGGTCAACCAGCCATTGAAGGCTCATCATGGCAATTCGTAACCGACGTCAGTTACAGGCGTGTGGCTGGAGTGTGCCACCCATGTGTGGAGCGTGTGGATTTCTCACGTGGCAGCTGTGACTGTGCCTCGCTTGACGACGTGTCAAGCCACTTGGATTGCTGACTCGGCGGTGGTCTAAAAAGAATAGTTTGGGCCAAGCACCAAGCCCAAAGACCACCCAAAGACCAATTGCCAAGATCCAAGTCCAAGATCGAGATCGGGATCGGGATCGTGCCCGGGCCCGCGACCGCGAGCGCGAGTGCGAGCACGAGCACGAGCACGGGTTCTTTCACCCATCTTGGTCCACTATAATTATTAAGTAACATAAAGTCACTTAATTTATACACATTAAAAGATGTGTTAATCCTCCAATGTGGGATAATTAACACTAGTTAATTATTCCCTAAGCTCCAACTCCAAGCTTTAATTAAAAGCTAATTATGCCCAACTTTAATCCACTATTTCTCACTCACCGGAAATCGGATTTGAGAAAGTGAATATACTACATTTATCTACGTAAAATGTAGATCGACGCTATGTCATTTAATTTCACAAAATTAAATGACTCGTCACATTTATTATTTGGTCAAAATCCATTGACCGGGCATATTTAATACCATGATTTCTACAATCCCCCACATGAGTGGAAATAGCCGAATGCATATGCATGCAGACACAAGCTCAACCCTCGAGAGGTATATAAGCATAAGGATAGGTAGTTGTTGGCTTTGAACCTTCCATAGTCGATACCATCGGATACACAGGCGGCTTAGTAGCGCGATGCTTTGAACTAATCCCCCACGGCGTGCACCGAGACAATGGTGTTAACGCTTAAACACCTCAACCTCATCCGTTCTCACGTTTTGTGTCCATTGCGGTCTTGGACACCACTTTGGATTCATAAGTGCATTTTATGAAGCGACCACACTTCGCACTTATATAGGTGACTCTTACTCAAGTACCTTGCCATACTTGGTCTCTTTGAGAACTCCATCTCTTTGAGATTCTTAAGAACCATTAGAAGTCATAGACTTGGCCTTTACCACTAGGCAAGTTCTCCAACACTCTATTGCTCTCTAGGGAATAGATATAGTTGAGTGTTTCTCATGAACTCTCATAGCTTAGTTGTCCCTTTGAACCAAGTTCTTGGGATCTCCAGTCATCATGGTTGGGTTACCACTATGATAATTCTTTAGTTTGTGGATTTCAAACTCATTCCCTCTAGCAACTTATTCATTTGACCACGGTTTAACCCTTTGGTTAGCGGATCCGCTAGATTATCTATTGACTTCACATAGTCAATTGTAATCACGCCAGTTGTGATCAAATGTCTCACGGTGTTATGTCGTCGACGTATATGTCGAGACTTACCGTTATAGAAACCATTGTTTGCCCTTCCAATAGCCACTTGGCTATCGCAGTGGATTAGCACTGGTGGCACTGGCTTAGACCAACATGGAATATCTTCAAGGAAGTTCTTAAGCCACTCGGCTTCCTCACCCGCCTTATCTAAGGCAATGAACTCCGATTCCATTGTTGATCGGGCTATACATGTCTGTTTTGTGGATTTCCACGATACAGCACCACCCCCAATAGTAAAGATGTATCCACTTGTTGAAAGTGAGTCTCTATTATCGGATATCCAATTGGCATCACAGTACCCTTCAAGTACCGGGGGGTATCTCGAGAAGTGTAGCCCAAGATTTTGAGTATGTTTTAAATATCTCAAAACCCTCACAAGAGCTCTCCAATGCTCTTTGCTTGGATTGCTCGTGTAACGACTCAACTTGTTCACGGCACAAGCAATGTCAGGTCGAGTGCAATTAGTCAAGTACATAATGCACCCGATGACCCGTGCATACTCTTCTTGTGCAACGGGCTCGCCTTTGTTCTTGCTCAAGTGAACGTCGAGTTCAATTGGAGTCTTAACCGGCGCGCCATCATAGGCTTTGAATTTATTCAATATCTTCTCAACATAATGTGATTGTGTTAAGATGATTCCATCATTCGTTCTTAGAATCTTCATTCCAAGAATTACATCGGCTAGACCCATGTCTTTCATGTCAAAGTTTCTCTTTAACATGGCCTTTGTATCGTTAATTACTTGAGTGTTGTTACCCAAGATTAACATATCATCAACGTAGAGACACACTATAACATGACCGTTATTAGTGCTCTTGATGTAGACATATTTGTTGCACTCGTTGATTTTAAACCCATTTGATAACATCACATTATCAAACTTCAAGTGCCACTGCAATGGCGCTTATTTCAATCCATATAGAGATTTTACTAGCTTGCATACCTTTTTCTCTTGTCCAGGTACTACAAACCCTTCGGGTTGTTCCATATAGATTTCATCTTCTAGTTCACCATTTAGAAACGCGGTCTTTACATCCATTTGATGAATCTCAAGATTGTGCAATGCAGCAATAGCGAGAAGCACTCGGATAGATGTAATCCTTGTTACAGGTGAATAGGTATCGAAGAAGTCATGTCCTTCCTTTTGTTTAAAACCCTTTACTACTTATCGGGCTTTATACTTATCCACTGTTCCATCGGCCTTAAATTTCCTTTTAAGTACCTATTTGCAACCTAGAGGTTTCGCACCTTCAGGTAGATCTACCAACACCCAAGTGTGGTTTAGCAAAATTGAATCAATTTCGCTTTGAACAGCTTCTCTCCAATGCAGCCTGTCTGGGCCAGCAAAGGCTACTTTTATCGATGTTGGTTCTTCATCCAACATGAAAGCAATGTAGTCAGGACCAAAAGTTTTTGGTGTTCTGACTCTATTACCACGTCTTAGTACTGTATCTTTTGGATCGGGCCTTGCACGCTTGCGCGATTCAGGTTCAGCATCCGCTGATTTAGAACTAGTGGCTTCTTCTTCCACTGGTTTAGAACTAGTGGCTTCTTCAATTCTTGTCTCAGAATTGGTTGAGACTTTTTCCTTGTCTTTGCAAGGAAATGTATTTTCGAGAAATACAGCTTTCCTCGACTCAATTGTTGTTCCTACTGTGATAGTCGATATTTCATACTTGTGAACAACAAATCAATATGCACTACTGTTAAGTGCATATCCAATGAAGATGCAATCAACCGTCTTAGGTCCGATTGTAACTTCTTTGGGCGGAGGAACCATCACATTTGCCAAACACCCCCACACTTTGAGGTATTTGTAGGATGGCTTCCTTCCCTTCCACAACTCATAAGGAGTGACATCTTTTCCTTTGAGAGGGATCTTATTCAAGATATAGTTGGCTGTCAAAACAGCTTCCCCCCACATGTTATGTTGTAATCCTGAAGTTAGAAGCAGTGCATTCATCATCTCTTTTAGAGTTCGATTTTTGCGTTCTGCAACACCATTAGATTGTGGTGAATATGGAGCAGTTGTTTGATTAATTATACCACTTGCGTTGCATAACTCATCAAACGGGGCTACATATTCTCCTCCTCTATCGCTTCGAATCATTTTGATTTTACAACCAAGTTGATTCTCAACTTCGTTCTTATAATTTTTGAACGCCTCTATTGCTTCATCTTTACTTCTTAAAAGATAAATGTAGCAATATCTTGTGCAATCATCTATGAAAGTGATAAAGTACTTTTTACCACCTCTTATTTGCACCATCTTTAAATCACATACATCCGTGTGAATTAATTCAAGGGGTTTTGTGCTTCGTTCAACCGAATGAAACGGCAACTTAGTCATTTTTGCTTCAAGATAAATTTCACATTTATCTTGATTATCCACTTCATTAGCCTTTAGTAAATCTAAATTTACTAATCTTTTAATGGCTTTTGAATTTACATGTCCCAATCTACAATGCCACAAATTTGAACACTCGGTCAAATAAGAGGAAGTAGATGCTTTATTCTTATTAGCCAATGGCTTTGGAACACGCAGTGTTGCTACACTAAGCTTGAAAAGTCCGTCGGTTACATAACCTTTTCCGAGGGACTTCCCAAACTTATACAATGCAAACCTATCGGATTCAAATACAAGTTTAAAACCCTTATTCACTAGTATTGAGACGCCAGACGTCATCTTAAGGATTACATCACCAACTCCGAGGATTTCAGACGAGGCTTGATTCCCCATGTTTATCTTTCTCCCTTCAACGTTGTTGTAGGTGGAGAACATACTTCTATCTGCGCAGACGTGTGCAGTAGCGCCGGTATCAATATACCAGCCACCTTTATTGTTGTTAACAAGGTTGACCTCTTCAGTGACCACAGCAATGAGGTCGTTCTCATCCCAGTCCTTGAACTCCTTCTCAACGACGTGGGCAACCGGCTTCTTCTTCTTGCTGCGGCAGTCTTTAGCAAAGTGGCCTGGTTTGCCACACTTGTAGCAGTCGCCTTCAAACTTCTTTGAAGGCTGCTTTCCCTTC
The DNA here is from genome assembly GCF_004379255.2 of Salvia splendens. Classification (NCBI taxonomy): domain Eukaryota; kingdom Viridiplantae; phylum Streptophyta; class Magnoliopsida; order Lamiales; family Lamiaceae; genus Salvia; species Salvia splendens. The sequence goes on along the minus strand of NC_056036.1, from coordinate 15,594,685 downwards.
CCTTTGTCGTTTGGACGGTTTGGGCGAGGGCGTTTGTTGGAGGGACCGCCCCGCTCCAATAGGTTGGCTTTGGCTTCATTTGGGGTGAATCCCTTAGCCTTTTGGTCGCTTTTGCGCACATCTGCCTCAATGCGCAACTTCACGATCAAGTCTTCAAAGGTCATCTGCTTTCGCTTGTGCTTGAGATAACTCTTGAAGTCCTTCCAACTTGGAGGGAGTTTGTCAATGATCGTGCACCTTAGGAACTTATCGGGCAAGGTCATCCCTTCAGCCACTAATGAGTGGATGATCATTTGGAGCTCTTGGACTTGCTCCATGATGGGTCGAGAGTCGACCATTTTGTAGTCCATAAACTTGGACGCTACGACCTGTTCAGTCCCTGCAGCATTATCTATGCTATATTTCTTTTCTAGGCTTTCCCACATTTGTTTAGATGTGGTTACATTGGAGTATACATTGTAAAAACTATCATCTAAAGCACTTAGAATGAAATTTTTACAAAGGTAATCTCCTTTCCTCCAAGCTTCATAATCTGCCATGACTTCGAGCCTAGTCTCTTGGTCGCTTGGTGCGGGCGGCTCGTTTTCAGTGAGAAAGTTGGCGACGCCCAATGTTGTCAAGTAGAACAACATCTTTTGATACCACCTCTTGAAGTCTGATCCTCCAAACTTGGGTGGTTTCTCGGCAGGTGGCATCATTCTTGGTGCCAAAGGTGCCGCAGTTGGTCCTTGGAAGGAACTAATTCCGTTGCCCCCGAAGGAGCCAACAACATGGTTGGGCATAGGGCCCCCACCATTCATGTTAGGCATAGAGCCCGCCATGAACGTACTATCTCCGAAGGGACTAGCACTCGCATGAGACCCGAAGGCCCCAGCATTCGTGTGAGGCCCGAAGGCCCCAATACTCGATCCATTAAAGGATCCGAAGGAACCACTAAAAGTGGAACCAACCGATCCACTCGAGGTGGATCCACCAGTGAGCCCAAGGGGGTTAACGAACTCCCAAGGGGTTGTTGATGAAGAGGGATAGCGCCCGGGAGTGGGCATCATCGTCGGAATTGACGACGTATTGACCGGTCCAGTGGTCGCCATGGTGGACGGAATGGCGGCGGTGGTGGCGGCAGCAGTGGTGTTAGATTCCGTCGACATCTCCAGCAAAGGTGTTTTAAGTTTCGAAATTATTAAGTTCAGTTTAAAAGGTCCAAATCCCTTCAAAGGCAAGTTATCTCGTCTTGCGATTGTTTGGTTTCTGGGGATTACAAGAGATAACAAAACCGGGCGTAATACAACCCAAAAGAAGAACTACAGAAGATGAAACTGAACTACAAAGAAAATTACAGAATTCGAAACAGTAACCGTGAACTAAGTTTAGCCGAGTCGAGGAGGCCTCTTCCCGCAAGACGAGATACGCCCCGGTAGTGCTCTTCGGTTTGGCGTGTCGTCCCCAAAGGTAAAACGGCTACGTCTCTATTGATGCAGCACCGCAATCAGTAGAGCTCCGACGAACGGGATGGAGGAGAGAGCAGAGCTTCGACAGAAAGACAATGCAGAGAGAGGGAGAGAGCTTATGATGAAGAATGCTTTTATGTGTGTCTCCTAATGCAGTGGTATGGCTAGCCTATTTATAGGCCAAGCCACCATGCAGGGTCAACCAGCCATTGAAGGCTCATCATGGCAATTCGTAACCGACGTCGGTTACAGGCGTGTGGCTGGAGTGTGCCACCCGTGTGTGGAGCGTGTGGATTTCTCACGTGGCAGCCGTGACTGTGCCTCGCTTGACGACGTGTCAAGCCACTTGGATTGCTGACTCGGCGGTGGTCTAAAAAGAATAGTTTGGGCCAAGCACCAAGCCCAAAGACCAATTGCCAAGATCCAAGATCCAAGTCCAAGTCCAAGTCCAAGATCGAGATCGGGATCGGGCCCGGGCCCGGGCCCGCGACCGAGAGCACGAGCACGTGCACGAGCACGGGCTCGGGCGGGCGGGCGGGCGGCGGCGGCGCGCGCGTGTGCGCGCGTGTGGGCTCTTTCACCCATCTTGGTCCACTATAATTATTAAGTAACATAAAGTCACTTAATTTATACACATTAAAAGATGTGTTAATCCTCCAATGTGGGATAATTAACACTAGTTAATTATTCCCTAAGCTCCAACTCCAAGCTTTAATTAAAAGCTAATTATGCCCAACTTTAATCCACTATTTCTCACTCACCGGAAATCGGATTTGAGAAAGTGAATATACTACATTTATCTACGTAAAATGTAGATCGACGCTATTTCATTTAATTTCACAAAATTAAATGTCTCGTCACATTTATTATTTGGTCAAAATCCATTGACCGGGCATATTTAATACCATGATTTCTACACTATAGTCTATATAGTATTTGATTGAAAATTTCTTTTCCAAATTGAACAGTATAATTACATACTATTTTTTATTTATAGAAACATTTTGTAATTTTATAATTTAATTTCACATTTTTTTGTATATTAAAATAATTATTAAAAGAGGAAAGTCTTGTCGAAAAGTCGTGAGCTTATGCAGAAAATAATTTCACAGTATATATGAGAGATGGCATATCACAAATAATTTATCTACTAAGAGCATGTCCAATGGGAGAGGTAAATGGAGAGGTAAAGTTATATAACTACCATATTTACCTTTTTTCATGAAAAATCATTCTCCAAGGGGAGAGGTACTTGAGAAGTATTATACCTTTTTCTCATTTTGAAAAGATATTTTTACCTCTCCATCAATGGAGTGGTAAAATTTTATAACTACCATATTTGCCTTCTTTTCATGAAAAACCATTCTCCAAGGGAGAACGTATTTGAGAATGTATCACACTTTATCTTTCTTTAATGAATTTTGTACTATTATTTTATGTTTAAAAAATCATTTACATTTCTATATACATTTTTCCTTTGGAATATGTTTCTTTCTGAAATGGTATATTTCACTTTTTGAAGAGGTATATAGATGATATACCTCTTTTATTTACCCTTCCTTATTGAAGATGCTCTAATATGCCTTCTAAATGACTAATCTAGCTAAATAGTAACATTAATTAATTAGATATTTCAAAAGAAACTCAATTAATCGTGTGACTGCGCTTTGAATTTGATTCAATTTCCAATTTAGAGTATTAAATACGCCATGCACCTTTAATTCAAAATTTGAACATGTTGATTTCCTTTCTTCCGAGAAAAATGAAATGGAGGGAAGTTAAAAACAAAAATAAGGTAGAGGACACATGTGTAATTTTAATTCCTCCACAAACTATGACTTATATCTAATCTATTAATTAACACTGTAATTTACCAATTTAACCTTGTGTGGTTAACCATAATGTGGTCATTTAGCATCACTGAAAAGGTTTATTACCAAAGAAGTTCAAAATTCATGGATCTCCCAATTAAATTATACACTTTAACATAAGTAGGGAGTAGCATCTTCACAAATGTCAAAACGAATGGAATAATGGTTTTAATATAAGAATATGAATAGTTTAGTGTTAATGTGGTAATAATAAATAAAAATGAGTGGCATAAAGGAATTAAATAGTACGTCTAACAACCATTTCTTATTTTTATACTTTTTTTTTAAGATATAGTCAAGGCTTTCCAAGTAAACACCATGTTGTGATTTTTTGGATTTATGTGAAGCAATGGAAGAAATGCCTAGGAAGGAAGATAGTGATTAGACAGAGAACGTGGACCGTAGATTTTGAGAGATGACACATTTTCAAGTTCTTTTATCATTATAAATTTTGAGAATCAGAGAAAAACAAAACATATAAATCAAGATTATGCAAAATATGAATTTATAAAGAATACACTGTTATAAGAATTATAATCCAATTATCCTTTACATTGAAAAGTTATGGTGTACTAATTTTAAGCATACATTTTCAACCCAATAATAACACGTTGGTGAAACATTTTCAAGTCATTATATCAAATAAGAGGAGGCAAATTGAAATATATATTTGAAATATTACATTATATATTTGAAATATTACATTATATAGTATAAGACGATGTATTTGTCTAAATTGTATGAACCTCTCACTGAACAGAGATGAGCTTGTTTCCAAATTTGGACCATTCCTCCAATCTATATACATACGATACATACAAATTTTACTTCTAAAACCACATCACTGGAGATTATTTTTGTTGACGTCTCTGGAAGAATTGGATATGTGCCTAATGGCTTTCCCTCTGTACATAGATTAATATATATAGCTGGACATGCTCAATAGCTTGATTGGATGTGGTATCTACTACATCCGGTATATCGGTTGTGGAGTCCACTTGAGATGCAAGTTGAGTTTTCCCGACTTAGCTCCATCGAGAGGGATGCAATCTTTGTATTCGCCTTCCATTAGAACTCTCGTCAATGTTAAGATGCATCTTCCCATGTAATTCTGCATTAAAACCAAATGTTGCAACAAAACAAGCTTTATGATCCTTGAAAAGTCAGGTGTCAGTAGTTAATTCAACTGTAAAACTAATGACAGATGCTTGTTTTGGAAAGCACGATCGAAACTAATCACTCACAGTTGAACTATATCCGTCAAACCAGAATGAAACAGATTCTCGTTGAGATGAATCCATGTTTCCCGTCTTGCAAAAATGGGCTACTCAGTCTCTTAATCAGTATCATGCAACTTAGGTAGGTATTAGGTAAGGATACTTGATTCAGCCTCTTAAACCACATAACTTCCTTCACACGATTGGAGTTTATTTCTATCTATCTCCATTCTTCATTAATGTGTGATAGTGCTTCAATAACATCTTTAGGATTTACTATGTTTTGTTGCTAAACATTAATAAGCTTTCTGTTTTGAGCATTTTATATGAAGAACTGCCAATATCTTCATACTTTACTCCTATAAATATAATGCACCAATTAATTACGTAGGAAAGAATGTACCTTCCCAAATGTATCATGGTCCCATAATTCGAGAGTAAGCATATCGTGTAGCCCATCCTCAACAACAAAATCGAAAGTCTGATTCCAGACGGGATTCAGACATTCATCCACAACCTAGAAACACAAAGCACGGATAGTAATAATTGACATTCAGAACAACAATGGATGATCTAATCAAAGATATTCTATAAAAGACAGCATAGTGCAAAGAGAGAAGAAAACACTTGATGATGTTTTCGGGTGAAGTACTTGACCAAAGAGCAACATACCCTGGTTTTATTTTTCGATCCTGTTTTCTTCATAGTGAGAACCACATATGGGTCAGCCTTCCCCATCAGGTCCAGCTGGCTCCAAGTCTTCGGCAGAAATGACCGTAACAGAGAGTACACCTCTTACAATCACCTCCCTTCCATTGTTGCCTTCACCTCCATTTCCATTTATATTATTCCCACCATCAGATCCATTTTTAAATACCTTCTCCAGTGAAGTCATGGAGTATTTCTGGGCAAAGGGATTGATTAACCCATTCTGCATGCCGTTAGGGCAATACAAAAGCTCCAAGTGCACCTAGAACAAAGAACATAACACCCAGGGGTAAGATGCAGGCATGCACCGTGTAAAATTAAGACAAACAAAGCTTCATACAATAAAACTGATAAATATAACTCACTAGCTTATTTAATATAAGAGCTATGAGAAACAAGTGTGCGAGGTACTTATATACTGAATAGTACCATTAAAAAAGTGCATCAATTAGATGTTTTCTCATCAACTTCCTCATCCTCATATTGATCAACTTCCTCAATTAATCATGTTGAAACTTGTTTCGTGTTCCAAATCTACTTGATAATGATCTTGTCTGTTCTATAGCAACTTTTAATAATCCTCCCCTCTTATAAGGCCTTTTAAGGGGTATCAGAGCAGGCTGAAGTTGATAATGGGTTTATTTAATTCAAGTGTAGAAGTCCAATGGTTATTATTCCGGCCCACGCGTGCAGGGGCACATTGAGAACTTGGCAATGATGCAGTTTATTCTATATAAGAATGAATATGTGTGGCCCATATCTAGACTCCCCTAGTCAATTTCAGTCCCTATTTCATAATCTTCTCCGGATCCACTCTCTTCATCTGGTACGAGGGGAGCTTTATAATTATCAGTCGGATTTCATTTTAAAAGGTAGGTATTAAACCAGCAATCAAGGTTTGCCATTAAAAGCCTTTCTTTGATTAACAAAGTAAGCATGTGATTTATAGTTTCATGTTGTTGTTCTCCTCTTCCCCATCTTGTCTACACACTACAATCACTAACGCTACACAGATATCTGCCAATTTTATGAATTAAAAAAGAAAAAAAACTCATGGAAAAGATGTAGGTGAAAAATATAGTTAAATCTATTACCTCCCCCCTATTTTTAGTGTCTCTCTGAATCTCCAAATCTTTCACCAATTTGAGCCACACATCCTTCACCTTGCCAGACTGAAGCTCGGATAGCTGAACTTCAGCAGCACCAATTAGTTCAGCTGCCTGAAGCCCTTCATCATCATAGATTTTTACAGTCAAATGCTGAGTTGCAAGATCTTCAATTACAAACTCAAAATGTTCATTCCAGACTGGACTCAACTGGTTGTTCTGCAGAAAAAGTGAACAATTGAACGGATACATCTCTCTGCTCTGAAGTAATGAAGGAATCATGGAGAACTATATATTTTAAGCAGATTAAGAGTCTTACGATAGTCCTGCTTTTCTTCATTTTATCACGCAAAGGCCGCACATACATAACAGCGTAAGGATCAGATTTCCCTATAATGTCCTTATTTGTTAACTCCTTTGCCTGCACGAGCTTCACCTCCAATTTCCCAACAGGCTTCAGTTCAAGGTCACTGAGGAACAAGAACTTGAATTTCATTAAAAGCTATTTCAGATAAAAATAATAATTCTAACTAACAATGCCACAGAAACATAAATAAATAATCAACCGAGGTAGCAGTTTGAAACAGAACTACTAACCACCCCAAGTCCCCAACATATACATATATATTTATACAGGGTTTGGTTCAAATAAAAATCATTTTTAACCTTTAAAATATGAACGACGTTCAGCCCTTAGATGGCTATTATCTAAAGGGCAGATTGTTTTAGATCTCCAACTTGTTATGAATTCATCATTTCCACAACAAATTTATCATCTTTCAGCAGTTATTATCTAAACCTCTAGTCGTTGGTTCGAGTCCCATGGGAGGCATGAATACACTTAATAGTTCATATTTCATGGAGTACTACTTTAAGTGACATGTTAGGGAATAATAATAAAAGTAATCATGAATATAAAACACAAATGTGTATCTACATCTTGGGGCGATGTGGATTTCACGATAAAATTTTCGGATATACAATGAGAGAGCAGATATATATAGGAAAAAGCAGCAACCCTAAAAATAGCAATAATCCCGAAACCTCTAGCTTTTACACAGGGAAGGTCCACCACTTGGCTGTCCCCGAAAGGACATAATGGCCTCTGAAGCTTGTTTGAGGATTGTGAATAATCCTGGAAGAACAAGTTTTCGTACTAACAGGTGTTACTGCTAGCTAAATAATGCATCTTGACAACATTAGAATCTCCTCCCCTTGGTTGATGGTAAAATGCCTCGGTAAACCTCTTATCCTAATGAGATTGAACGGTAAATATCTCAAATATGGGCTACAAAAATTGCCTTGTATCTACTTTTCAGGTTTCATATATATTAGCCTTATTATACCTTTAATGTGTAAAGAAATTTGCTTGATTGGAAAAATATCCATGTATGGATTACTAAAAATGATATGAGGCAGGCTCTCCTCACTAATGGCACTGGCGCAGAATGAACTCTTCTTGTTTTTTTCCACTTTACTCTTTCAAGCTCCTTGATTCTTATGTTGGGCAATAGTTGTTACCATAATTATATGACTATTGTGAAAATAAAAGCAATCAAATAAGTTAATGAACATGAGACTTACCTATAATCTCCAGGCAATATAGGGATTACTTTTCGAACTGGCCATGTAATAGAATCTTCAACAGCATCTCTTATAGTACTCTGTATAAGCAAACACTCCTCAATAATAAATGTGAAAAGAATATTTTCAATAAATAAATCAAAAGTAGGATTTGTGAGAGAAATGGTAAGGTTGCAATGGGTAGCTTATTATATGAATATTTTGGAAGGTACTAGATCTGGAAATCATCAAGCAGAATCAGGCAGTGAAAAGACCAGACTTCAGACCATAGATTATAGTAGCTATTAAAAGCAATGATAATATAATGAAAACTGCATTTCCTTAAAATGACTTTATTTCATTATTAATAACACAGAGTCTTATAACATATTCAGCTATGGCATTTCAATCTATGAAAAAAATAATCTAAACACCACTTTCTGTATGTATTCTGCATGTGCACAAAATAAATACATGTGCCAGAAAATTATGTAGGCATCAAAAAATAAAAAATTTAATGATCGTTGGTGCCATTGAAAATTCTACACATGCTGAAGCAGATTATTAAAGAGTAACAACAGTGGAAGAGTCGTAGTAGTGAAGACTAAAGAGCTATGGTATCCAAGTAGGAAACAGAATTTTATAGTATAAATTTAGTTGTCAACTTTCGATCCAACTACTGATTACTGAATAAGATTTAACAATTCATATAAAAGTTCTCTACTTGGGCATTTCCTAAATTTCCCCATAAGTGATCTGATAGACCCTTGATCTATCGGACTAGAGCACCAACGATTTGTAGTGAGACGAAAAACAAGATAAACCCTAGTTGAAGTGTTAAGGGGCGATTTCCGCCAGAACCGGAATGAGAATAAGTTTTAACTTTATTTCTCAATGAATAAAAGAGTAGACAAACCTCTAATTTATAGAATACTAACTAGACTCAATAAAGATAAAGATTGCATAAAAATAACTAACTAAAATAGAAGATATGCTAAATAAATAAAATCAAGAAGATATGTTGGAGATCTTGCACGAGATATGCTTGACGAGATTCACAAGATCGAGGGCCCTATCAACTCTACCCCGGTTGAAATCCACCTTGTCCTCAAGGTGGGAAATCCGAATTGCAATAGTATGTCCACGGAAATCACCAAGCCGCTGCCGAATTCTCCATAAGCTCCAATCAGCATCTGCACTAAATGAGATAAGTATATTATCGTGATGAAGTCTTCTCGGGTTCATAACAGCATCAATATCATCCGACTCAAATATTCCTGGATCAAATACGTGAACCCCTATGTCTCCACCAAATTGAAGAGTAGCACAACTCCATTCGCCATCAAGAAATTTAGGCCGCTCCAAACAATCTCCACTGCAGCAATATTTAAGCCCTTCATTATCACACACCACCAGATCCTTTAATCCATTTTCAACCTTAAGTCCCTCGGCACCATCAAAGCACGCATCTAGTTCATTAAATTCCAACACTTTCTTCTTCTCAACAAATGGTGTATTTGCGACCAAATTTTCATAGTTCCCACAAAATATGTTACTCAAACGTCAGTGGAAATAAGATCATCGAAATCCACTCGATCCGTCGAGACTTCTCTTGGCAGAATGGGCTCAGTAAGAGCCTGAACTTGCGCAACTTGCTCCGCGTCATACCCAACACCTTGGATATCGTCGCCAACGATGATTTCACTAGCCATATGCAATGGCTCACTACAAGTTTGGTCAATGAGATCGCCATCTGCGTTGTGCTCCTTAACGAACATAATTGTCTGCTTAACTTCCTCAATTCGATGAAGTGGCTGGCTATCGGGATCCTGGTTCGCTATAGGGTTCGCTGTTGTGCGTATGGGTTGTCGCTGGTCTCGGCTGGTCCCTCCAATCCTCCTAAACGGCCCAAATGAGACGGTCGCTGCATAGGGCTTATAGAATTCGGGATCAAACCGATGCTTTACGGCCAATAAGAAATCATCCCAACTCTTACCTTTGTTAGTTCCACCCAATATTCCCTCCAATCTGATGTCGGATGATCGAATAAATATTGTGTAAGATAAAGACGATCATCTAGCGGTGTGTAGTGGTGGTTATATTACCTTTGGATCTTACCGATCCAATCCAGGGCATACTCTCCGTCAAAACGTGGTGGTTTGAGGTGGAGGCGTGGTAGGGCTTCGGGCTTGATACCCAGCGGTGTGGTTGTGACCAATGGCGGAAGAGACCAGCCCCGCTGAGGTCCTCCGGCGGCCGAGTATTCCACGGCTGATGTGTAGGTGAGCACTCGGCAAGGCTTTCCGGAGCCTCCTTAGTATGCTGTCCGAACTTGGCTAGAAATTCGCCATGAACAGCGACTAGACGGCGTAAGTCCATGAGAATCTCGAGAGCGCGTTGTTGTGATTCCATAGTTTGTCGAGAATATGAGCGTGATTTTGTGATGTGTAGAAAAATGGAAGATTGAAGAGAACGTGGCTTGAGTTTTTGAGAGATTTTGGGAGAGATTTGACGTGAGTTTGGGAGATTTTGAGAGATCAATTTGGATAGATGGAGGAAGAGTAATCAATGAAAGCGTCAATTTGATAGACCCTTGATCTATCGGACTAGAGCATCAATGATTTGTAGTGAGACGAATAACAAGATAAACCCTAGTTGAAGTGCTAGGGGAGAACCGGAATGAGAATAAGTTTTAACTTTATTTCTCAATGAATAAAAGAGTACATAGACCTCTAATTTATAGAATAGACTCAATAAAGATAAAGATTGCATAAAAATAACTAACTAAAATAGAAGATATGCTAAATAAATAAAATCAAGAAGATACGTTGGAGATCTTGCGCGAGATATGCTTGACAAGATTCACAAGATCGAGGGCCCTATCATAATCATACTTTTACATCCCTGTTAATCTCAGTTTGCCTTGCATGCAGTTCTTATAGTCTGAACCAAGCCAAGCAATATGAATGAAAATGGGCTTAAAAATTCTGCCAAATTAGTGCCTTATATAGTTATACTATTAAAAGCATTCACAGCCATTTGATGTCAAACCATAAATGATCAAACAAATCATGTGAAATAAAAACAAGATATACAGACCTCAATGGCATCAGAAAGGCCAGGTATCGTTGATATGTCTCCTCCCACAACTTTGAGTGTGAAATCTAGCTTTTTCTGAAAGTCAAAAATGAATTTAATTGAGATGTTTTCAAGTAAAAAAAGATTTTAATATAAATGGGCAACATAATATCTTGTTGAATGTGCAATTAGTGCATGGTACAAAAACTTCAATTTTTATTAACATGACCACTAAGGTGTCATTATGGAGCATTGACATGTCCCAAAGAAAGTAATGCTACACCTGTGCTATTTTCATGATAATAACAATTCCAAAATTATAAAGAACCAGAAACTGGATGGATAGGTACTGTACTTTGTGTCGTAATGAAAAGCAAACAGCTCCAAAGCAAGGAATCTCATCCACTAACGGTCTGAAAATCAACCTGAAGACACCAGTGAACCCAATATTTTTCACCTAAACAAAGAGCAACCATTACAAAATTAAGGACTACAGTTTTAATAAAAAAAATTACTAAGCGAACATAAAATTTGGTGAAATAGCAGTATATCAAAATGTAAATGGCGCAGCTGAGTGACTACCAAATGCAATGGTATTGGGTATTTTATACTCATGCCGAATAAGGTTATGAGTGGATGAACTAGATCCTCCTATGTTCATGAATGATTCTATAAGCAAACATTCTTTTACATGCAAAAACACACTCGCACTATGTGCAGGCAGACTCTGATAGCTATATACTCCGATGAATTTACCATGAAGATATTACATAATAGTAGTAGTAGTATTTGTTATTAGCAGATGAATTTATCATGAAGACATTGGCAGATACGGCGAGAAATAGAAAAAAAAATAAAGCATCTTGATTCCTTTTGTACATCTAGATTGAAGAATTTGTTATTAGTATCAACATGACATATAGTGCAAATATATCAGGCTTCCAGTTGAAGCCTTTTATATATTCTACCATCTACAGAAAGAGCATACACGGCAAGAGAAATGTTTATTGGCATTATCAAATACGGAAAATCTCTGTTAAGAGACAGAGAGCACATGCACAGTTTGCACACACAAAAAAAAAAGCAGTGGTTGGTTGAAACCATAGTCACTGTTACCAGTAACCACATGCACTTCAGATTCAGAAAATCCTAAGGGTTTGGCCTTTAAATCATCAATCACACTGCTGGGCTTATTCCAACAAAAATGGACAAATAAAATTCTAAAGACAGAGAAATGTCAACAAGATACCTGCACGGGAAGAGCAACGCCAAGGTAAGTCTTGATATCAAGTACTATATTGGGGTTACCATCCCACTGCATTTCTAATTCCATAGTGATTCCATCACTTCCATCTTCTAGTATTGAAACTCCTGAAGCATCATAACTAAAGTGTCATAGTGCAATTTGCAAGTAAGATGGCAGCATTTCATATCTTTCAGCTTGAGCAGAGAAAGGAGTGATAAGCTCATGAATGAATATCCTATTTTGTGACATTACATTTTCTTTATCCAACCTTCAGCAATAATTCCTCAACTGCCCCCTCAATTTTTGTTGTATATGCACATTAAATTCAAGAGAGTAGGAGCGGGGATTTTGTACAAATAAAAAAAGAACAAGAACTAGACCAGATAAAGTTGATATAAAACCAAGTAAAGGGAAATGCAGAATCAAACCTGTGAATTGCGGGGCTACAGTTCCAAGCGTGAACTTGGAAAAGGTCAAAGAAGCTAATATAACTGGCCTATATTGCTCGAGGACTGGCTCCACATTAGCCTTTATCAGCTCCGACGCCGCCTTCAAACCGCCATAAAATCCAACATTAACACAATTCCGCATCGAATTAGAAAACAAGAACTAGATAAAAGTAAAAATACTTAAAATTGCACCTCATTCACATATGGCCAGATCTTTTCGAGCTGAACATTAAGCCAAGTCAACTGAATTTCCATTTTCATTCGGAAAAAGAATCCATCAGTCTCAACGAACCCGCATAGATACGAATTGAATTGAACAGGAAGCAAACCTTCTGGCGCTGCGAAAACACGACCCAGGAAGGATAGTAATCCGGCGACAACAACTTCCTCGAGTCCTCCACCGTCATTCTCGCAAATGACGTAACCGTAGCAGCCTTTCAAAAGTTAAAAAAATCATAAATGAATCAATGAAAGTGTAAGATTCAACTACGCAGAAAACAGAAATTCAACTCTAATTTGAAAGGTGGAATAGGAAAAAAGAGGTTACGAGATCGGAACGGTGCTTGGATCGGGCATTTTCAGAGCGGACAAAAGCAACAATAAGGGCTAAGCCGACAACCAATCCGATCACCAAACCAGCTACGAAGGACATGTGGAAGAAAATGAGCTAGCTCAGCAGCTTCTGATTTATGAATTCGAAGGTGGTAGTGAGAGAGTGAGTGGTGTGGATGGGGACTTGATTCTGACTGTCTTCAACGTTTTGTGATTTAATGGCGGATTTTCAGTAGGCTTTCCGCTTCTAATTCTGCCGTTGCAATCATGCTAAGGCAAGAAGTTAAAACAAGGGGCAAATCATTTATTTCCACATGCGAAGTTTCAACCTGAAGTTTCAAATTTCTGGTCTTATTTTCTCATTTATATATTAAATCCACAACTATTGAGCAATCAATCGGCCGAACATTTTTAAATTAAATTATTTATGATTGTGGAAAATAGTGTTTAGCAATCAATCGACCGAACTTTGCAATTCTCTTAAATTAGTAAACTTTCTTGGTTTACTATTTTTTTAATTGTAAAGAAGGAAATACCAATAATTGTTATTTGCAACTAATTAACTAACTGGAACTTTCTTTAGCTAACTACTAAATTCATTAATAACATAATCCCTTAAATCCATTCTTCTACTACATTATTCATGGTATCACATCACTTTTATCTCGTTCATTGCTCAAATAATAGCACAATCCACATTCTAAAATTACAATTTATTTTAAGCAATAACATATACTAGTATAATCTAAAATCGAAACATTAATAATGATCGTCAAATTTCACCCAAATGTGTTGGATTAGATCTTCCTTGAGTTGATCATGGGCGATGAATTGTGAGACAACTCCCGACTCTTGACGTAGGTAATCAAATAATCCAATTCATCATCGGATGAATTGTTACCATCTGAGGTCATGCTTGAGTTGAGAAAAAAAGTGCTTCGGAAGAGTGAATGAAAGAGTTTTTTAGTAAAAAATTTGTGGAATACATGAGTTTTTGAAGTCTTAGAGGATTAAAAATGAAAAAAATGATAATAAGTTGGGTAACGAATTTAATTTGAATAAATTTTGATTAAAAAATATTTAAAACGTTAAAATTGAAACTTACTTGGAGTCCAATAGAAGGTTTGCCACATGGGGGGGAGTGGGGTGGCGTGACAACCCGCCTCCCCTAACCCATCAGCGCAACTCGAGCCGAGAGGGGACGCATGCAACACGTTCCCCCATCCCGTTCCGCCGTGATGGAACGGTTCAGTGATACTACCCATTGTTGTTCATCATCTTTTCTTCCTTTACGTATGATATACATGATGGTAATTTATTGCTACTTAGCCAAATTAAGTACTAATAATCCATCCGTCCAAGTATATAATTTCGATTAACATATATTTTTAGAAAATAATTGGTATACGTATATATTTTTATGGATAAGTGTATTACCAAGTATTCCACTAGGTAGAAACAAAGTAGTAGTAGTACTTATATAAGAATAATGATATAGTCTTTAAGAACATAAAAATAGGCAATTGTTACGTAATGGTGATGCATGTTGGATGAGCACAATAATTAATATTTTAAATAATAAATTTAAAAATCTCACTTAGGGTTGATAAAGTTATGAATTTTTAAAAAAAGCTCGAGGCTTGACTCGATAAATCAAACTGGAATCGACTAGGCTTACTATTTAGCACTGTATTTGTGCAACTACACTAACTAAACTTAACCATAAACATACGCCATTCATCTAAAAAAACACACTAACCAATATGGAGGGAGAGAGAGAACTTTATAAGGGTAAATATGAATGTCATCGATGCATGAAGAAACTCTATAAGAATAGTGATTGAGCAGCAAACAAAGCATCAACACAGCACAACTTACGTTCACCATCTCCTCTCACTCTTGTAGTCCATCCTAATCCCCCACAACTGCTCTCCCACGGCTTTCATATCCGGCCGATCCGCTCGTGTTGGTGCAGCGCACTGGATAGCCAAACCAAACATCTTCCCCAATATCTCCTTGTCTATCTTCTCATGTACCAGAGGATCCACCATCTCCCAGAATCTCCCTTCGTTGTACTTGCGAAAAACCTGCATAACCAACGACATCATGCTCACCAACCGGACGTATGGTCCCAATTACGGTTCACCAATCCAAAATAAGCTGACTCCGGACACAAACTTACCCATTTCACTGTCACCCTCTCATCTGGCGCTCCTTTGGGGTCCACGGGCCGACGCCCAGTTAATATCTCTATAAGCAGTATCCCGAACGAGTACACATCGCTCTTTGTCGTAAGTTGATACGTCTTCATATACTCGGGATCGAGGTAACCCACTGTCCCTTTTACTTTGGTCGATACATGAGTTTTCTCCGTGTCTTCTCCCAGCCTAGCAAATCCAAAATCCGCGACTTTGGCTCTCAAGCTCTCCGTCAGCAGAATGTTCGAGGACTTAACATCCCTGTGGATTATCTGCTTCTCTGCAAAATCATTAACATCATCAGCCATCGAAACCTCCATAAAATCAAATCAACCAGATACCCAAGCATACAAAACTAACACATACGACATTGCAGCACCAGAAAGTAAATCCAAATGAATTTACAGATTCAAAGCTGTTAAATCTAGTATGTAGAATTTGAGCTGTTACCGGCATATAGATGAAGATACGTTAAGCCATGAGCAACATCAATGGCAATCTCGAGTCGCTGATTGAAATCCAATATGTTTCCCTTGTTACCTACCAGAAACCCCAGCCAAACATTGTGTATTTAACATCACATAACAAGTAAAGAATTGGCATTTTCCCAAGTTTAGAGGTTTTACCGTCTAAATACTCCCTAAGGGTACCATTGGGAACATATTCCGTGATGATCAGGCGTTCGTTTCCTTTTTCAAGATAACCTAGAAGCTTCACTAGATTGCGATGCTCGATTTTAGCTAGAAGTTCGACTTCACTTCGGAACTCAGTCCGCAGGGCTTCAAAATGCTCCTGCACTCAATCCCACAATAAAATTAAATATACTATTTACCAGAAGAAGCATGACATAGGGTCAAAATAAGGAAATTTATCGTTACTTCAATGTGAACGCAACGATCAATTTTAGAAATCCACACTAACATTTAGAGTTACGTGTAGTGTATCTGGAACTGCGTCTTTAATGAAAATAAATGAATCCAATACCTTTCTTGCTCGCTTGATAGCTACAACCTGGCCATCTGGTAGTTCGCCCTTGTAAACAGTTCCATACCCTCCTTCACCTATTACTAATAAAGAAGAAAAGTTTTGGGTCGCCCTCAGAACTTGGTGCATATTTAAACGAACAGAGCCGAGCCTATTGAGTTTCGGAGACATTGAAAATCTTGAAGGACTTGGGGGCACTCTCAAGGGACTCGGCGGCACTCTTTGTGGGCTGCCAACAATCTTTTCAAGTATAGGATTCATTTCTAAAGATGTAAATGCATCAGCTGCAAGAACAGTGCAATGTCAGCAAAAACAAATAAAGAAACGCAGGATCCTTGCTTGCAACTTAAATATGAATAAACGCAAAAAGTGTTCTGCCACTGTCATATCGCAGCTTGTGCATACGTGCTGTATAAAATAGATGATGAAAGTAATCATCCAAATACAGACGAACTAGTCTAGAAACACAAATTATTGGACCATCAAATTTCAGAGCTTAATGTACAAATTAAACTTCAAAGAAAAGAAAAGAACCACAGTTAACAATCAAGAGAAAGGTATGCGATAAATTTTTCTAGATTCAACCCTAAGCAAGGGTAGCAAAGACAGAAGCTAGACTCAAAAAAAAGTTCACCGAAGCCGAAATGTCAAAACATACACTCATTTTCCTTAGTAATCACTTATAAAAGTGAGGATTAAGCCAATCCACCAAACTCAACTACACAAGAAAGAATAGCTGATTGTCCAGTTTAATCAAACTTAGTTCCAACATATGCTTATCAGAAGAAAACATGTAGCAACAGCCCCACATCCAAAAGAAACAAAACAATAAAAAATGAGGGAAAGCATCTTAACAGAGTTGGTGATGTATGTAACTCACTTGAATTTGGTTCCCTGGAGAGAGTATGACCAGAATCCTTTTTCCTTGCCTGAAAGCACGGACAGACTATAGTACAACACAAAAGAAAGAAAGCCGGCGCTGCCATGGCTAGCATTTTCGGTTTTAATATAGGATTGTCATGTTTATCCTTTCCACCCAAAGTTGTTGTATCAGAATCAATCTCACTATATCCATCTCTAGCAACAGCGTGGAGTGATTTTCTGCCAGACAGCAAAGGCAGTTTCTCTGCAAGATAAATGATTGGAAAAGTATCAAGTATAAGAACAAAATCTAGGTGAATAATACTGAAATTTCAGTTTTTTCATGGAAAGCCACAAATATGAGTATTTATAAGTTGATATAGTACCTAATGACTGGCAATACTTGTTTCTGACATTGTCCTGAACAAAGCATTGTCTCTCCTGGTAATCGCGCATAGCCTTGCAGAATAAATACCGCTCTACCAAATTGCCGTCAATATAGAAGAGTTGGCGACTAGGATCATTTGAGTTACTAACATGGTACTTGCCACAATCCGTTTCATGCTCCAACAAGCCAGAGGCAGCAGATTCCACAAGCAACCACAATGTTAGCAAAACTAGTCCCATTTCGTTTGGAAGGGCAGAGCAGATGAATCTTCACAAGCTTGGCTGGCTACAACCTAGCTAGATGAAGCCATAACAAAACTGAATTTCCATTTTAGGTTCAGAAATTCCTTTTCTCAAACATACACCAAAGTGAAAAATCATCGGAAAGTGCTGCAGAAACCAATAAACCAGATAAATAAGCACAGGTTCACAGTTTTTAATGGCCAAAATAAACCATTAAATAGATTAATTTTACCAAACCACCAAGCAAGGCTCTATCAAAAGACGGTGAAGAGTTGGTATTGATCCTCTTTAAAAAGAAGTAAATGAAGGCTTCATCAAAAATCAAGATTAGTCAAACCCACAAACAACACCAGAGCATAAACCTTTGAAATCACAGAAACACAATTAAACAGAAACTATGCTCTCTCGATTTAAGGACCCAAGAAAGACTGCAACTTTATCATAAAATAAATCCATATCTCACTTAAAACTTTGTCAATAGTAAATAGCGTGACAAGCATTTATTGAAGTCAAAGGATCAGACCTGAATAAAGGCGGCTGATAGCAGAGATACGATGAAAGATATATATTCTCCCAACAAACATGCATCACTCTATGTCCAATTTGAATATACTATCGAGTGATGATGGTAGTGCTAATGTCAAAGAAGAATCAAATGGGGGCTTAGATAAGCCGGCCGAATGCGGAAGGATCCCGGAAAAATTGGTGGGACATTATTCAGTATTTTTTTTAATTAATGAAATTCGGAGTAGAATATTCAAAGCTTGTTTGATGGGGTACAGTGCACATTGAAATTTCTTCATTCTTCATCTCGCAATTCTTGGTCAATTGAATAGGCGTCGCCGTTCAATCGATATTTATCAAATCTGTACTTTTCATATCAATCTCTTCAATTCCAAGTTTGACTAAACTATTGCACACGATTGGGAAATATCTTATTCTTACCTCTTCAAATATCTTTGTACTATATTTATAGTACTATGTTTTTTAGTTTATGAAAATTGTATTTGCAAAAAGAATCAACTTGCAATATTTGAGATAAGAGTTAGTGTGTCACTAGATCGTGGAGTTCATTTCATTAAATGGAAAGTTTCTATTTTTAGAAAACGAATCAAAAAGAAAAGAATTTTTATTTTTAGTAAATGAATGAAGTATAAGTTTTCTAAAACGAGAGCGAAAAAGAAACGTCTCGCTTATCTTTGGAGGAAAGAAAGAGTATCATTTTCCAAAGACAAGTGCTTAAAAGAAGCGTTTCACTCATAGTGGGACAAATGAAGTATTACTAATTACTATGCATCTATTAAAATGAGGAAGATACTAGAGGTGCCCATGGTTTCGGAACCGGTGGTTACGGTTCCAGTTTTGGAAATTGCCGAACCGGAACCGAACCGCGAGGGTATTTCGCGTTTACGGTTCCGGTTCCAAAATCGCCGGTTTCAGTTTCGGTTCCGAACCGACGGTTTTCTGACGATTTTTTATGGTTTTTCACGGTTCCGAACTGTCGGTTTTTTGCGGTTCCGGCTTGGTTTCACGGTTTTTCGCGGTTCCGGTTTGTAACCGCCCGGAACCGGCGGTTCCGTCATGGTTTCCGTTCGAAAATTTTTGAACCTTAACCGAACCAGGGTTCAAAAATCGACGGTTTCGGTTCGGGTAAATTCTCACGGTTTCGGTTTGGAACCGTAACCTACGGTTACGGTTTCGGTTTTAACCGCCGGTTCGATAAACCTTGGGCAGGTCTAGAAGATACTAGTATGACATACAATATTAAAAGGGTCACACCGTACACCATATCGAATCTAATGCTACGAGTATATATCATGGATCATTTATTGAATCTAATGCTACGAGTATATATCATGGATCATTTATTTTATAAGAAAATTTAGATTATCTGTCAAACCCTTGTGTATATTTTCTCTCATTCAAAGAAGAAATCTACTCCTATGAGATTCTTTTTGATAGTGTTCTAAGTAATCTTTACAATTGCTTAGGCAAAGATATGGTTATTAGTTTTAGTGCAGTTATTGGATGGAGTAGGTTGCTTGGTGAAAGACTGAAAATTATCTTCCCATCTATTCTCTTTAATCTAGCTAGTTTTTTTCTATTGATTGATTGTAGGGCTTCGCAGCATAGGAGAATAAGTCTTGGACAATCTAATTTATGGATCAATTGAAGTAGATTCACATCATGAAAAGATTTTAGAGACATTCGTGTTGCATGCATGAATGTAAACATACAACTCCATTAATATAAACATACATGCAACGTAAGCAAGGGACACGCGCATGCAATATTGTGTTAGTTGATGACGTGGCGTTAGTTAGGAGATGCATCAGCCAATAAGAAGAGAGCAGTGACGTGTTGCTAGCCAATGAGAAGGTAACAAGTGGAGAATAACTCATGTGGAAGAAGGCGAGCTAAGATGAGCTAAGATGCAGAGAGTATAAATAGCCGTAGTTGTTCTTCTTTTGAATTATCGTTGATATTGTGAGTTGTATGTTGTTAAGCTCCGATCGTGGATCGTGAGCTCCTCTTTGCTTCTATTTCGATTGTAGAACATTATCATTGTTAATGCAATCCATTCTATTGATCATTCACGTGTTGAGTTGCATTTTATCGCGGAGCTTCGGTGGAGTTGAGCTAAGATAGGTCGATCGCGGAGGAAGATCATAACAATTGGTATTCAGAGCAATCGATCTCCGGACGTTGGAACGGTGACTCGAGGCGCAAAAATGGAGAAGAAAATGATGGAGGCAATGGAGCAGAAAATGCAGGAGATGCGAGAAGAACATAAGATTGAAATGATGCAGCTCTCTCAATCTATTGCTGCACTTAATTTGCAGAATCAAAGGAATAAGGAAATGGAGACTGGTGAAGGTAGTAATAGAGCTAATCGGTATGAAAATGGAACCGATTGGGGAAGATCTACGCGCTATGAATTTCTAAAGTTTGACGGTGACGGCTATGAAGGATGGATGATGCGAGCTGAGTATTTCTTCCAAGTAGCTAAAGTACCAGAGGAAGAGAAGGTGAGGGTGGCTGCAATCCACCTAGAAGGAAAGGCATTACAGTGGCATCGAGGTTTTGAGAGCTTACATGGAGATATGGCGTATGCGGATTGGTCGTGCTATAGCTCCTCCTTGGCTGCTCGCTTTGGTGCTCATGCATATGAAGATCCATTGGCTGATCTCAGGAACCTCAAACAAAAAGGTACGCTACAAGATTACATGGATACTTTTGATGAATTATATCCTAGAGCTGGAATTAGAGAGGATCAAGCCTTAAGCTTCTTTTTATCTGGATTAATTGATGAGCTACAAATGCCTGTGCGTATGTTTAGACCTAAGGCATTATCTGAAGCTTACTCTCTAGCTAAACTACAAGAGCTGACTGTAAGAGCTTTAGGTGTTAAGACTAAGATGAATCAGAGCCATGTTCAGTCGAGCAGTAGCTACTACTCCAATAGTAAACCTATGTCTGTGACTGCTACTAATAAGGTTGGAACCTTGAGTAATTGGAGTGGATGTAATAAGGATGGTAATAAGTATGGAGGAGTTAGAGCTAGTGCAAACTTAACTCCTAAGGAAATGGATGAGAAGAGAGAAAGAAAAGAATGCTTTTGGTGCACTGAGAAGTTTACTCCAAATCATCAGTGCAGCAAAAGGAAATCGTATGTGGTGCAGCTGCTTGAAGTAGGAGAGGCAGAGGAGAAGGCAGAAGAGGAAAGTGATGAAGAAGAGACAGAGGAGAAGTCTGAGCTGCAACTCTCCTTACATGCTGTGTGGGGAAAAGATGGACCTCAAGTTATGAGAATTCGAGGAAAATGTCAAAAGAAGGTCTTAAGAATATTGATAGATACGGGTAGCACTCATAATTTCTTAAGTGCTAAAGTGGCCAAGAAAATTAATTGTGAGCTATCTCTTGTTAATTCAAAAGCTGTGGAGGTAGCTAATGGTCAGATTCTGCAGTGCAATCAGAAATGCAGTAGGCTGGAGTGGGAAATGCAAGGGTTCAAGTTTCAAGGAGTAGTCTATCTTATTACTCTAGAGACTTATGATCTCATATTAGGAGGTGAGTGGCTGTCTACTTTGGGTGAAATCAAATGGAATTTTAATAATCTCAGCATGGTGTTTTGTCTCAATGGTAGGGAAGTGAAGTTACAAGGGGAGAGGTGGACACCAAAGGCTGAACAATTAAACTTTCTACATATATTGAACCCAGAAGAGGTAGATGTGAGGGAAAGAAAATGGAAGCAGTGGATACCTACAGCTGAAATGGAAGCAGGCTGTTGCTATGAAATTAGTGTGGAAGAGGTTTGGCCAAATCTTAATGGTATTCTTAAAGAATTTGTTGCGGTGTTTGAGGAGCCATTACCTCCTCAAAGAGAACAAGATCATAAAATAGTCTTGAAAGAAGGAGCAGAGGCAGTCAACATGAGACCTTATAAGTATGATGCTCACCAGAAAGATGTAATTGAAGAGATGATTGAGGAAATGCTTAAAGCTGGAGTTATAAGGCAGAGTGAGAGTTCTTTTGCAAGCTCTATTGTGTTAGTTAAAAAGAAAGATGCTACTTGGAGAATGTGTGTAGATTATAGAGCCTTAAATGCCATCACTGTCAAGGACAAGTATCATATTCCTGTGATTGAAGAGTTATTGGATGAGCTGGGAAAGGCAGTCTGGTTTTCTAAAATTGATCTGAGATCAGGCTACTGGCAAGTGAGGATGAGACCTGAGGATATTCACAAAACTGCCTTTAAGACTCACTCGGGGCATTATGAGTTTTTAGTCATGCCATTTGGCTTGACAAATGCTCCAGCTACCTTCCAGAATTTGATGAATACCATTTTCAGAAGCTATCTGAGAAAGTTCATATTGGTTTTCTTTGATGATATTCTTATTTACAGTGACAGTCAAGAAGCTCATGAGCATCACTTGAGAGTGGTTATGGAGTTGATGATGAAAAACAGATTATTGGCCAAAAGAAGTAAGTGCACTTTTGGATGTAAAAAAGTGGAGTACCTAGGCCATGTTATATCTGATAAAGGAGTTCAAACTGATGAGGGAAAGATAGAAGCTGTAAAAAATTGGCCTCAACCTAAGAATGTTAAACATGTGCGAAGCTTCTTGGGTTTAACTGGCTATTACAGAAGATTTGTGCACAATTATGGGGTGATATCTAGGCCATTGATTGAGGTAATTAAAGGAAATGTATTCAGATGGACAGAGGAAGCTCAAACAGCTTTTGAGAAACTTAAAACAGCCATGATTACAGCTCCTGTGTTAGCCTTGCCTGATTTTTCTAAAGAGTTTGTGGTGGAGACTGATGCATCTGGAATTGGAATTGGAGCTGTGTTGATGCAAGATAAGCATCCCATAGCCTTCATTAGTAAGTCTCTATCCCCTAAATATCAGACTTTATCAGTATATGAAAAGGAATTGTTAGCTATTTTGATGGCCATCAAGAAGTGGTATCACTATTTACAGAGTAAGAAGTTCATCATATTGACTGATCATCAGAGTCTTAAGTACTTGATAGAGCAAAAATTGACTACTCCTACTCAACAAGCTTGGATGACTAAGCTCATGCAATTTGATTATGAGATCAGATATAGGAAGGGTACTGAAAATTCAGTAGCCGATGCTTTATCCAGAGTACCAGAGGTGATGACCTATGATCTGACTTCCTTTGTAATTCCTCTAGAGTTAATTGCAAAAATTAAGGATTCTTGGAAAAAGGATCCTCTGATACAGAAGCTGATAGCAGAAAAACAACATAATGTAGATCTGCATCCAAAATTCATCTGGATCAATGGAGAGCTAAGGAGGAAGGGAAAGCTAGTGGTGGGAAATGACTTGAATTTGAAAGCTCGGATTTTATCTATTTTTCATGGATCTGCTTTGGCTGGGCATTCTGGGGTGTTGGGAACTTTTAAGAGGATAGCTGCTCTAGTGTATTGGCCAAAGTTAAGAAAAGATGTCAGAGAGTTTGTTAGACTGTGTGTCACTTGTCAGAGATACAAGCCAAGCAACACCTCTCCAGCTGGATTACTACAGCCACTTCCTATACCTGCTGCAATCTTTACAGATATCTCAATGGATTTTATTGAAGCCTTACCAAGCTCTCAAGCTTATGATACTATATTTGTGGTGGTTGATAGGCTGAGTAAATATGCACATTTCATGGCTTTATCTCATCCCTTCACAGCAAAGAAAGTGGCTGAGGTCTTCTTGGATTCAGTTTTCAAGCTCCATGGAATGCCAATGAAGATTGTGAGTGATAGGGGGGCTATTTTTGTGGGAAATTTTTGGAAGGAATTTATGAGTTTATTGGGTGTTGAGTTGCTATATTCCACGGCCTACCATCCAGAGACTGATGGTCAAACCGAAATAGTAAATAGAAGTTTGCAATGTTACCTACGGTGTGCTATGGGGGAGAGGCCACATACTTGGGTGCAATGGCTGGGCTTAGCCGAATATTGGTACAACACTACCTATCACTCCAGTGTCCAAATGACTCCTTTTGAAGCTTTGTATGGATTTGAACCCCCTCTACATGTACCCTATCTGCCTGGTGACTCAAATGTTGAGGCAGTGAATCTTGCTCTACGAGACAGAGAGGAAATGCTTGCTATACTCAAGCGAAACGTACAGAAAGCAGCTGATAGAATGAAGAGACAAGCTGATCCACATCGAACGGATAGAGAATTTGAGATAAGAGAATGGGTTTGGCTGAAACTGAGAGAGTACAGACAGAAGTCTATCCGAGGGAAGCATCACAAATTCGAGCCTAAATACTTTGGACCTTACCAGACATTGGACAAAATGGGTGCAGTGGCTTACAAGCTCAATCTACCATCCTCGGCCACAATCCATAATGTGTTCCATGTTTCTCTATTAAAGCCAGCTTCCCCACCATCCGGCCCTATCAATGAATTACCTGATGTATCTCACATAAATGATGCCGTTCCTCAAGCTATTTTGGATAGGGAAATGGTGAAAAGGCAGAATCGCGCGGTGACGAAATGGCTCATCCATTGGGAAGGGAAGTCCCCGGTCGATGCTTCTTGGGAATTTGCCGATGTGATTCAGGCTCGCTTTCCATGGTTCCTTGAGGACAAGGAACCCTAAGAGGGGGGTATTGTTGCATGCATGAATGTAAACATACAACTCCATTAATATAAACATACATGCAACGTAAGCAAGGGACACGCGCATGCAATATTGTGTTAGTTGATGACGTGGCGTTAGTTAGGAGATGCATCAGCCAATAAGAAGAGAGTAGTGACGTGTTGCTAGCCAATGAGAAGGTAACAAGTGGAGAATAACTCATGTGGAAGAAGGCGGGCTAAGATGAGCTAAGATGCAGAGAGTATAAATAGCCGTAGTTGTTCTTCTTTTGAATTGTCGTTGATATTGTGAGTTGTATGTTGTTAAGCTCCGATCGTGGATCGTGAGCTCCTCTTTGCTTCTATTTCGATTGTAGAACATTATCATTGTTAATGCAATCCATTCTATTGATCATTCACGTGTTGAGTTGCGTTTTATCGCGGAGCTTCGGTGGAGTTGAGCTAAGATAGGTCGATCGTGGAGGAAGATCATAACACATTCGTCGTTGTAATTTTGTGGCGATAAGAATGCTTGCGTTTATGGAGATAAGAATGCTTGCGTTTATATGGAGATAATTTTCCATTACTGGTTGTAGCAGATTGGATTAGTTTTGTTATTTCAATCCTGTATTTATTTCTTCTTGTTACTGTATATCTGAAAACACAGCAATGATTTATTTTTTTGGTTGACTCTTCCAAATAAATTTGATGTTTCTTTGTGTAGCTTGAAAACTCTCATCTAGAAACATGAATGCACTCATTTATGCAATTATTTGGCGTGCATAATATGAATTGATTGAATTTATTGTATGCATAAAAAATTTGTGTGCAAGTGACCTGAGTTGACTTATGTAACAATGTACAGACACAAAGCAACGTGTTAATATACTACTCCCTTCGTTCCACGTTCGGCGTTTCTTTTCGTCACGAGATTTAAGAAAGTTATATTTAATGAGTTAAATAAAGTAGAAAAGAGAATAAATTACGAAAGAGGAGAGAGGATAAAGTAAAAGAAATAATAAAGTAAGTGTGATTAGAGGTTTTGTTTTTAGCCAAAAAGAGAAATGACTTAAATAAGTTGAGACAACCCAAAATGAAATACGACTCAAGTAACTTGGGACGGAGGGAGTATGAATTTTGAAAAAATAATACTACTGTATACTATATTGAAGCAGAGAGTCAAGGATTCACGTTAATATAAGTTAATATTGCAATAACTAAGTAACTAACACCTTCCAACAGTTTTGCCGCCACATTCTGCAGACACATTTAATTTTAGATGTATCGAGACTCAAAATATTATGGGGGCTCTCATTACTCAATTAATTAAACATTTAATGGAATTAATTATGTTATTTTAATTAGAAATTCAAACAATTAATGTAAATAATTATGTTATTTTAATTAGAAATACAAACAATTAATGTTAATATTTATGTTATTTTAATTAATTAGAAATGCAAACAATTGGTCAAGCGCTTACCAATATTCCGTTAGCAAATTTTGATTTAGCACTAGCATTTTGTTTTTATTTAAGTAGTTGGGGTCTTGGGGGTTGGTAAAATAAATGTACTCCATACTATATGATTGCCTTTACGTATATAACACTGATATAAATTTTGATGATGTGGCGAATTTTTGATGGGAGTAAATGCAAGTAATAAATGATCACAACACTGAAAATTACGTGGTTCGATTTACTGAGGTAAATCTACGTCCACGGGAAGAAAAGAGGGCAAATTTGTATTGCTTGGTCTCGCTTACAGATTACAATACTGATTTGCTATAAGATTCAGAATCTAGAGAGCTTAACCCCTGTCTATCTGATCTAGGTTCTATTTATACATTGAACTAAGATCGTGGTTTGCAGCACCACTCACTAGATCGTGGATGGTTGATAACTGCTTAACACCACTAAATAGATCGTGGGTGTAATGGAGGTCGTGGAGATCCTGCATGGGTCCACTATCTCCTTGTTCGGTCGAACACTGAGACCGAACTGCTGAACTTTGCCGATTAGCTTTTGCCGATCTGAGAGTAGAGCTTGATTGGTTGGCTTTTACCGAGCTGTAGGCTGCGACCGAACTCTTTGGTTGTGCCGAACCGAACTCTTTGGTCATGCCGAACTGATACTCTTTCTCGGGTTTTGAGAGTAGAGCTTGATTGGTTGGCTTTTACCGAGCTGTAGGCTGCGACCGAACTCTTTGGTTGTGCCGAACCGAACTCTATGGTCATGCCGAACTGATACTCTTTCTTAGGTTTTGGGCTGATGGGCCGTCACTGTTATTGGGCTCGCAACTAGGGTTTAGTTGTTTAGTTCGTACCCCATCACCACCCCCCCCGAAAAGCGAAGTGAATCACTTCGGCATTTTGGATAAATGTAAGGGGGAGGCTGACGTCAGGGGACGTGCCATGCGCGTGTCTGCATTAAATGTGACAGTAAATCCGGCCGTTGAATCCAGAAAAAGTGGGATTTGGAACGGCGCGACGGATTTGAAATGCCTTTGCGAATCCGATAAATATTTCCTTTCTTCATCATTGGAAACACTTTTGCGATTATTTCTTCTGTATTCTCTCCCTTTTTCGAAAAATTTTCTTCCGCTTCTTCAAGACTTTCTTCAGACTTTCGACCATCAGAGAGTAAGAATCATGTCTTCTTCTTCTGAATCTGTTTCTGAATCAGGTAGCGGTAGGAAGGGGGGTAAGGGGTCTTCTGGCCGGAAGAAGTCCGGGGAGAAGACGGTAGAATATTTTCCGAGCATTTTGAGTAAGGATACTGTGATATCCTTACACGAAAAATATTTTCTACCTGGGGGTTTAGTGGTAATTCCCGACGACCTTCATAGGGCTGATTCGCCGCCGGAGGGTTACGCCACCGTTTACGAAGCCTGCTTGGAATGCGGGCTTCGTTTCCCTCTTCCCCCTGCCTTTGTAGAGCTTCTTG
This sequence comes from Salvia splendens, assembly GCF_004379255.2. Classification (NCBI taxonomy): domain Eukaryota; kingdom Viridiplantae; phylum Streptophyta; class Magnoliopsida; order Lamiales; family Lamiaceae; genus Salvia; species Salvia splendens. The sequence continues at coordinate 15,566,722 of NC_056036.1, read as the reverse complement.
ATTTTTTTCAACTCCCTTTAGGTCAAGTGACTCCGAATTCTTGGAGGCACTTATCGGCCTTTGCTGCCGAACTGCGTAGATTAGGAAAGGATCTGTCTCTGAGGGCAATCCTTAATTTCTTTCAGTTTAAGAGGAAGGGATCCTGGTTTTACTTGATCCCTTTACAGCCCTTTAGAGCCTTTTGTAAAACCAAATGGCCGAAGTGGCAAAATCGTTTCTTTTTTTACAATAGGACAGCGGCTCCGGACTTTTCCTGGAGAGGGCCGAAGTCCGTAATTCCTCATCCTCGGGTAGAACCGTTGGACGAGCTCGAGGGCGAGCTCAATAAGATTCCTATGATTAGGAAACAGTACTCGGAATCTGAGCTCGTCAAGGGTGACCTCGTGTTCGATATCTCGTCTTCGGACGAAGAGACTGAGGGTGAGGATTTCTTTTTTATGCTTTACTGCTTTAACGACGAAGACTAACCTTGTTTTCTTGCTTTTTGGCAGTGAACATGCTAAACAAGCTCGGTCGCAAATCCTCCGAATCTAATGAGCCGGAGAGACAGAAAGCCACCGGCTCGGCGTCTGATGCCGAGAAGAATCCGAAAAGGCAGAAGACCTCTTCTTCGGATCCAAAAAAGCCGGAGTCGACTTCGGCAAAGGGGAAGGGGAAGATTCAGAAACCCCCAAGAGCGCCGGAGAAAGACATTGTCTTGGCGGCCCCTTCGGAACATGTCTGTGAGCCTTTTGCATGGCCAACGGACTTTGTAGAGGTGAATTCTCTTCTTGATTTTCTGGCCTTGCTTTTTTCCTATATTTTTTGTGGCCCCTCTGTTGACTTTTTCCTTTTTCCATTTTCAGAGGAACAATATGCTCTCCAAGCTCGTCGCCGTTGAACTCTCCAAAGCGTCCAACGATTATACTGAGATGCAGAGGAAGTTGAATGCTGCTCGTCACCAGGCCGAACAGGCTCGGGCAGACTTTGAGAAGGCAAGGGCCGCTAGGATCTCGGCTCAGGATGAAGCTCAGCGTGCCAAAAACCAGCTCATCATCCAGAGAGAGCAATCTAAACAGAGGGAGGCTGCCGCCGTGGTTGCTCAGGGGGAGGCTCTCCGTGTTTTCGCGGAGAAACTCTTTTTGAGCAATCAATTTTCGGCCTTTATCGGTGATCTGCTGAAATTGATGACCGATAACGCTGAGCAGGGACCCGAAGTCGTCCTGCCGCTGTATGGCCGAGAGATTGCAGCTCGTCTCCAGAGTCTGCCGCTCCTTGAGGAGCTTGCTTCTTCCTCGGTCCTGCTCTCTGCTGAAAGAGTCCGTAACTGCCGCGCTGACCGGGACGAGAACATGGAGGCCATCTTTGCCTCCTTGGGACCTGTTTCACCCGCTTCAATCTTTAACGAAGAGGGTGGGCAGGAAAACGAGGCCGGCAAGGAGACCGAGCAGACGGATCAGCAGGCCGGCGACGGGCATGCCGAGCAGGAGGTGCAGCAGATCGGCGATGGGGGCACCGAGCAGGCTGGAGGGAGTAGGGAGGCCGAGGCTGAAGCCGAAGTAGACAAGGAGAAGGAGGCTGAAACCCACAGAGGAGCCGGAGACGAAACTGGCGGAGTATGATTTCGTCTCCCTTCTCTTAGTTTAGTTTCTTTCTCTCCTTGTAAAATGGCCTTGAAGCCCTCCTTGTGTAAAAAAATTTTCTTGTGAATGAAAAAATTCTTCTTTCTACACTCGTGTCTTCTTTATAGCTTTTCGTAATCTCTTTTACTCCTGTTGTGGTTTACTGCCTGCTCGGTAAACTGAAATGCCGAACTGACATAGCTGCTTTGTATTCTTAACTCTAAGGAGCTGGAGGTACTTCACTGGAAGCGGCTATACTCTTCGGCTTTAAATGAAGCTGAGAAAAAAGCCAAAGATGACCAGGTGAAGTATGACGAACTCTTGGCTCGGTTAGTGGAGCTGGAGTCCAACAATAAGGACTTAAAGTCCATAAAGAAAGATCTGGATGCCGAGCTGAACACTGTCATCACTGAGAGGACTGCATATGAGGATTTCATCTGCAGGCGCGGGGGAATGACCATATCTGAAGTTCAGAATCAAGTTGATGAACTGTGGGAGGAGCTTCATGTACTCCGGAAGAACAATGCGCTGGAGAGCTCGGCTTGCCAACAAGTTGTGAAGTCATTGCGGCGCTTGGCTTCTCGGTACGACATCATTCTTTCCCGGCGTCCCTCAATCGAGAGATTCCTTGGGCGTTTCCCGCCAACAGATGCTCACACTCCAACTCAAACCTCTAATCCACTTGCTCAAGATTCTACTCCAAACCAACAACGGACTCAGGATGAACTGGAAACGTCAAGACGAGAACGTACTCCAAGTCAGCAACGGACTCCGGAGCAACCGGAAATGTCAAGACGAGAACGCCCTGAAGTTCGTAGAGGAGTTGTGATTATGAGTGAGCAAGATCAGCGGATGCTTCGTGAAGAGACTCTTCGCCGCCGAGGTGCTAGAACTTCCCGGACTCAGGGAAGGGGCGGTAGGTCGATCAGAGCATCTCGTCGACCTACTTATTCTTCAACTGTTCGGAACACCCGAACTCAGCATCATGAGGATTTTTTGGATAGGTGGCTCAACTTTAGCAACTGTGGACAGTAGGATAGTCCTTTGTAATGGTGTAACGCCTTCTCGTAGGGCAGCGAAATGGTATGCCGAACAAGACTTAATAAATGAAATTTTTTCATTTCGCTTTTATCACTGCGTATTTACAGTTCAGCGATTTTTTATTTCATTTATTGTACTCGTCCGCGGTCTTATGAAGAAAACTCTTCTTTGACCGGACTCGTCTTCGGTCTTATGAAGTAAATTCTTCTTTGACCGGACTCGTCCTTGGTCTTATGAAGTAAACTCTTCTTTGACCGGACTCGTCCTTGGTCTTATGAAGTAAACTCTTCTTTGACCGGACTCGTCCTCGGTCTTATGAAGAAAACTCTTCTTTGACCGGACTCGTCCTCAGTCTTATGAAGAAAACTCTTCTTTGACCGGACTCGTCCTCGGTCTGATGAAGAAAACTCTTCTTTGACCGGACTTAGTTTGTGTCCTTATTTGGCGAGTTTTATCGCTTGGATTGGACTTTCCCTTTGTGTCCTAATTTGGCGAGTTTTATCGCTTGGATTGGACTTTCCTTTTGTGTCCTAATTTGGCGAGTTTTATCGCTTGGATTGGACTTTCCCTTTGTGTCCTAATTTGGCGAGTTTTATCGCTTGGATTGGACTTTCCCTTTGTGTCCTAATTTGGCGAGTTTTATCGCTTGGATTGGACTTTCCCTTTGTGTCCTAATTTGGCGAGTTTTATCGCTTGGATTGGACTTTCCCTGGTTGACCGAAGTGGTTTTCGGCTTATTGCAGTCCGTTTCAGACGAACTGCTTGTTTCTTAAGCTGAATTGTGGTCTTGTATCTTCCTTAGAAGCTTGGACTCACAATTGTCTTTAATACATGATCTAAAAAGGGGATCAGCCTTTGAAGATCAATATACCTCAGTAATATTTATAAGAGACAAAACGCACATAGAGACTAAACGCACATAAAGACAAATAAAAAAGACGAAAAAGATTTTAAACTTTTATAAAACGACCAGCATAAAGGACAAATAGAAACATGAAAGCACATATCCCTAGGACCGAACTAGATACAAGACTGACCGGACCTTGTCTCTTACAAATGGAACTTCTTGAGGTTGGAAATATGCCATGTTCGAGGTACTTGTTCTCCTGACATGTGAGTCAATTTATAAGACCCTTTTCCCAGGACTTCTGACACCCGATACGGACCTTCCCATGTGGGTTCAAGTTTGCCCAGCTTTTCTGCTCGGCTTACTTCATTGTTTCTCAATACGAGATCTCCCACTTGAAACTGCAGCTTTTTCACCCTTTGGTTATAATACCGGGTTACTTGCTCCTTGTACTTGGCTGCTTTTATGCAGGCCAGTTCTCTTCTTTCTTCGGCAAGATCTAGTTCGGCTCTCAGTCCGTCATCATTCAGTTCTGTTGAGAAATTGAGTGTTCGGGGGCTGGGTATGCCGATCTCAACCGGAATTACGGCTTCAGTGCCGTACACTAGACTGTACGGAGTTTCACCGTTGGAGGTTTTTGGTGTAGTTCGGTAAGACCATAGGACTTGAGGAAGATTTTCTACCCATTGTCCTTTGGCTTGTTCTAACCGAGCTTTTAATCCTTTCACCAAAATACGGTTTGTTACTTCCGTTTGTCCGTTTGCTTGTGGGTGAGAGACCGAAGTGAACCGCTGTTGAATATTCAACTCTTGGCACCAATTCTTGAATGTCTTGTCGGTGAACTGAGTCCCATTATCCGAAATGAGGATATGGGGTATGCCAAATCGGCAAACTATGTTCTTCCAAACAAAATCCAATGCCTTCGAGCTCGTTATCGTAGCTAATGGTTCAGCCTCCACCCACTTTGTGAAGTAGTCCACGGCAACGATCAAGAATTTCATTTGCCGAGGAGCTTGTGGTAGTGGTCCTACTATGTCTATGCCCCATTGCATAAAAGGCCAAGGGCTTTGCATAGCACATAGATCGGTCTGCGGCATCCTTGGGATATTTGCATGGATTTGGCACTTCGTACATTTCTTAACGAGCTGTGCTGCTTCTTGTACCAAAGTTGGCCAATAATATCCCCATCTCAGAACTTTTTTAGCTAAAGCTCTAGCTCCGATGTGGCTGCCGCACGATCCTTCATGAACTTCTCTAAGGATGTAGTCCGTCTCTTCTGGTCCTACACATCGCAATAACGGTTGAAGGTAGGATTTTCTATATAGGACTCCTTCATGAAGTTCATACCGAAGTGCTCGGCATGTGATTTTCCGAGCTTCTCTCTTATCCTCGGGCAGTTGTCCTTGATCTAGATACTTTGATATTGGCGTCATCCAGTTCGGCGAGCTGGTTACTGAAAGTACCTCAGCATCATCAATGCTTCTGTGCGGTAATTCCTCCACTTTTGAGCTCGGATATGAGGCCAACTTGCTTAAAGTATCTGCTCGGCCATTTTCCGCTCTGGGAATGCGGATTATCCGAAAATAAGAGAAACTTCGGCTAATGCTTTGCGCTTTGTCCAAGTATTTTTTCATCCTTTCATCTCGGGCTTCACTTGTACCCAACATGTGATTCACTATGACTTGTGAATCACAATGGATTTTGAGAGATTTGATAAATAGACTTTGCGCTAACCGAAGTCCGGCAAGAAGGGCTTCGTATTCGGCTTCGTTATTAGTGGTTGGGAATAAGAACCGAAGTGAATAAGTTACCTCGTGTCCGTCGGGAGCGATAAGTAGAATACCAGCTCCACTCCCCGTCTTATTCGAAGCTCCATCTACGAATCCAATCCAACAGTCCGGCGGCTCTACTTCGGGTTCCTGGGGCTGTGTTGGTTCATCATTGGTAGGGCTTTTCTGTTCGGCAATAATAGGGATTGCTTGATCGAACTTTGCCTCTACCAGAAAATCTGCCAAGGCTTGTCCCTTGATGGCTTTCCGAGGTAGATATTCTATTGAATGTTCTCCCAACTCTATGGCCCACTTGGCAATTCTGCCTGATGCTTCAGGCTTAGTCAAAACTTACCGAAGTGGAAGATCGGTTAAGACGCATACCTTGTGAGCATAGAAATATGGCCGCAGTCTCCTTGCTGCATTTACTAATGCCAGAGCAATTTTTTCCAGAGGTTGATACCTTGTTTCGGGACCTCTTAATGCTCGGCTTGTAAAGTAGATAGGACGCTGCTTTAGGCCTTCTTCTCGTACAAGTACCGCGCTAATGGTTTGATCTGATGCCGCTAAATATAAGAATATCACTTCGGCATCTGTTGGAGCAGAGAGAATAGGGAGTTCGGCTAAATATAAGAATATCACTTCGGCATCTCGTACAAGTACCGCGCTAATGGTTTTCTGTTCGGCTCCCCACTCAAACTTTGGTGCCTTCTTCAAAACATTGAAGAACGACAGTTGCTTTTCGGCTGCTTGGGAAAGGAATCTATTCAGTGCGGCTAGACATCCAGTTAGCCTTTGCACATCATGTATGGACTTCGGCATTGCCATGTTCTGAACAACTTGAACCTTTAGGGGATTTGCCTTGAGTCCGTCCTTTGAAACCCAACAACCCAGAAACTTTCCCGAATCTACCAAAAAGGTACATTTTTGGGGATTGAGTTTGAGGTTGGCTTTTTTGAGCACGTCGAGAGTTGATTTGAGATTGTCTTCGTAATCCGAAGTGCTTCTACTTTTAACAACTATGTCGTCAACATAGACTTCAACCTCTTTTCCGATCAGGTGCCGAAATAGCTTGTCTACCATCCTTTGATATGTGGCTCCGGCATTCTTTAAACCGAATGGCATCTTTTTATAAGCAAAAATGCCGAAGTCAGTAATGAAAGCCATTTTTGAAGCATCATTCTCATCCATTAAAACTTGGTGGTATCCTTTATACAAATCAAGAAAACAGAAAATTTCGAAGCCTATCAAAGCTTCTACTTTTTTATCTATGTTCGGAAGGGGGTAGCAATCTTTAGGACAGTGCTTATTTAGATCGGTAAAATCTATGCACATCCGCCATCCTCCTCCTTTTTTCTTGATCATCACAGGATTGGCCACCCAAGAAGGATATTTTACTTCGAATAATACATCCGCCTTCAGTAATTGGCGGACTTCGTCATGGATGACTTGATTTCTTTCTGCCGCAAAGAGTCTTTGCTTCTGTTTTATAGGCCGGACTGAAGGATCAATATTTAACCGATGTGTGATTACCTCGGAAGACACTCCGGTCATGTCCAACGGAGACCACGCAAAGACATCTTTGTACTCTTTGAGGAGCTGGATGGTCTTTTCCCGGAGCAGAGGTGTTCCCGCGAAACCGATCTTGACCGTTCTGGATGGATCATCTTCGTATAACTGAACTGTCATCGAGTTCGGCTCCGGTGTGACTTCGGTCATTTCGCCTGCCTCTGACTCCGGCTGCTGTGATTGCTATGCTTGATGGTGCCGATCTGATTGCTCGGCACTTTTAAGCGCAATCTGCAAACATTCTTTTGCTCTCTTTTGATCACCTCGGATGACTGCAATCCCTCCTTTAGTGGGGATCTTGATTGTGAGGTGATAAGTAGAGCAAATGGCCCGAACTGTGTTGAGCCAGTCTCTTCCCAGGATGATGTTATACGGGGACCGAGCTTTTACCACAAAAAACTCGATCATCGTACTGGAGCTAGTAGGCGCTCTTCCCACCGTAATCGGAAGGCTGATAGTACCTTCAGGGCGGGTGTCTTCCTGGGCGAAACTTTTCAGAGGAAGTGGGGCCGGACTGAGCCGAGCTGGATCCACTTCCAGTTTATCAAAACATTCTTTAAAAAGAATGCTAACCGACGCTCCTGTATCCACAAACACTCTGTGGATCAGTTTGTTTGCCACTCCGGCTTGAATGACAATCGCGTCTTGATGAGGAGAAATGGCCGGGACGGGATCTGCATCTGAAAACGTGATTACTTCCTCCTTCTTCAGCCTTTTATGCATAGGCTCCTCTCGATTGACGCCTCTGCGTTCTGCTTTTAGAGACGACTTAGTCTTCCCGGCTGGGAGAGCGTCAATAGTCTGGATTACTCCGTCATATTGCGGCTCGTCATCGTCTTCGGGATCCTGTTGCCTTTTAGGATCCTGAGGAGCGCCGTTCGCACCTCTCTGTTTCTTATTCTTCTTCGGCAGCTTGCTTTGGTATTTTTTTAACGTCCCTGCTTTCACAAGAACATCAATACCTGCTGCCAAATTTCGGCACTCCTCGGTATCGTGACCGTGGTCTTGATGGTAGAAGCAGTACGTATCCTGACTTCGGCGCGTGGCTGATTTCGTCATCCGCTTGGTTTTTCGAACATATCAGAATGCAGTTCGAAAATTTCCGCTCTCGACTTGTTCAATGGTACGAACTGAGCGGGCGGTTTCTCAAGATCGAGACGTGGTCCCAATCTGCCTTGTACCGGTGCCCTTTGAATTCTTTCAAAAGGAGTTCGGCGAGGAAGCCCCTGATCGCTATGATCGGGCTTCTTTTTGTCTCCTCTGGATGAGCTGTCTAAAGACCGTTTTCGACGGTCTGCCTCATCGGCACGAGAAAACTGGTCCGCAATGTCCCACATCTCTTGAGCTATTTGCGGACTGCACTCAACGAGCTTTCTGTAGAGAGCTCCGGGCAGAATTCCATTTTGGAATGCCGAAATGACAAGTAGATCATTGAGATCATCTACTTGTAGGCATTCCTTGTGGAATCTCGTCATGAAGTCGCTAATTTTTTCATCGCGACCTTGACGTATAGAAAGCAGCTGAGCCGAAGTGATTCGGGCTTCCGCTTTCTGGAAGAATCTCCTGTGAAAAGCATCCATTAGATCTCTGTAAGATCTAATGCTCCCTTGAGGGAGGCTGTCAAACCACCTTCTTGCGTTCCCGATAAGCAGCTCGGGAAACAGCTTACACATGTGAACCTCATTGAGACCTTGGTTCGCCATATTATACTGATAGCGTCCCAGGAAATCATGAGGATCCACTAACCCGTCATAAGTCATTGACGGAGTTCGGTAATTCTGTGGCAATGGAGTTCGGGTGATATCATCCGAAAATGGAGTCTTCAGCGCTCCATACATGGCGAATCCGACATCTCTTCGGTATGGTGGAGATGGAGTTCTCCTGTGATTTCGGTAACAAGGAGGAGAAGGAACATGTCGGTGGTGAGGATTCTTTCTCCTGGAAGATACGACACTACTGCGGTAGTGACTTTCATGTCTGGAGGGGGAGGGAGAATCCGCCGTTTTCTTCTCCGGCTTCTGGTCCTTTTGCAGGAATGTTAAGAACTCATCCTGCTTCTCAGCCAAGAACGACTTGACAGCCTCATTCAAAGCGAGCTGCTGGGGAGGCTCGGTGCGATGACTTTTGGAGTGGTTTGTTCTTTCACCGTGAGAACTGGAGGCAGATTTCTCCCGAGGCTGTTTTCCGGGCCTACGGGCTGGACTAGCTTCCTCACGTTCATCACGGACGGAAGTATGGGTATTATGTGATCTGGTATGCATTTTTTTTTTTTGGTGGAAAAGGATCAAAAACTCGCTTTTATCACAGTTTTGGTTCTCTGTTTCCCACAGACGGCGCCAGTGATGATGTGGCGAATTTTTGATGGGAGTAAATGCAAGTAATAAATGATCACAACACTGAAAATTACGTGGTTCGATTTACTGAGGTAAATCTACGTCCACGGGAAGAAAAGAGGGCAAATTTGTATTGCTTGGTCTCGCTTACAGATTACAATACTGATTTGCTATAAGATTCAGGATCTAGAGAGCTTAACCCCTGTCTATCTGATCTAGGTTCTATTTATACATTGAACTAAGATCGTGGTTTGCAGCACCACTCACTAGATCGTGGATGGTTGATAACTGCTTAACACCACTAAATAGATCGTGGGTGTAATGGAGGTCGTGGAGATCCTGCATGGGTCCACTATCTCCTTGTTCGGTCGAACACTGAGACCGAACTGCTGAACTTTGCCGATTAGCTTTTGCCGATCTGAGAGTAGAGCTTGATTGGTTGGCTTTTACCGAGCTGTAGGCTGCGACCGAACTCTTTGGTTGTGCTGAACCGAACTCTTTGGTCATGCCGAACTGATACTCTTTCTCGGGTTTTGAGAGTAGAGCTTGATTGGTTGGCTTTTACCGAGCTGTAGGCTGCGACCGAACTCTTTGGTTGTGCCGAACCGAACTCTTTGGTCATGCCGAACTGATACTCTTTCTTGGGTTTTGGGCTGATGGGCCGTCACTGTTATTGGGCTCGCAACTAGGGTTTAGTTGTTTAGTTCGTACCCCATCAAATTTCATTTTAAATTGACTAATTAACATATATTAATGTATGTTTACCGAGATGGAAGGAACTGGATTGCAAGTTTTTATATATGTGGTTATTTATGTGTGCAAGAAATTGTGATCCATAGCTTAATTTGGAGTTTCTTAAGGGAAACTCATTTTTTGCAAAATGTAACAACTAAACGTTTCTTCAGCCAAACTTCGAGTTCGACTGATGAAAAAGATAAGCAATGGAGTGTATATTTTCGTTTTTTTAACAATAAGTTTAACTACCAAAGCACTCAACATTTCAACAAAGTATTTCGAAGGTAAACCATTTTTTCACTTCTTATCGTTTATTGTGAAACCAATATTTCGAAGACACAATATTTCGACAATATTACGCTAGTAAAAAAATAGTTTAATAGGGGCCGTTAATTTGGTGCTGTTACCGATTGGCATCATTAGAGAATATATACCTAATTATTTTTTTCCCCATATGTACAGTACATATTTTTTAATATTATTAACCGGTTGAGATCTATGCTAGCTCAACACCAAGCCTTACATCAACAACTCTAAGAAAATATGTGTATATAGGTATGACAATTCATCGATAAAATTTGTAAAATACATCATCTACGGCTATAAGGAAAAAAATAACATGGTAGGTGTCCTATAATATCTTTGGTAGTAATTAGCAATTAGGACAACAAAAAGTGTTCTCATTCTTTGAATTAATAAATACTATAATCATCTTTAAAATGTAATTAACCACAGACTTTTTCGTAGTGGCATTAATTACTTTTTTTAATTAATAGTAACATAATCTTGGAGGACTGCAAATTTATTAAACTCTGCAATAAAAACGCCTCCATATTGCAACAGTTTTTTTTTACATATTAATGTATCATCACTCCAAATATAAAATGTTATTGTACATGATTAAAGAAAACAAGGGTACCAATTTAAATCCCCTCTTAGCTAAAAAATAAAACAAAAAATCACATACTCCGAAAAGATGCAATAATTAAATCAAACATTAAACATGTGATCACGCAACAAGCTGTATATATTAATTTACAATAAAATTAAATAACACAATCCAAAAATACAGAGAAGTATATATTACAATTACATAATAATATCCGTGCAATCAATGTCGTTTGAGATAATACATGTTGTATGTATGTCCACAAAAAATGAAATGAATAAGGCATGGAGAAGTTATTGATAACCTACCCATACGTGAAAACCTAACTCTTGGGACAGTCAAATAATTGAAGCAAGCTACCCTTTATATATTTGGGTTGTTGGTGCAGTTAGTTGCTCATTACTCTCTTCTCCACACACACACACTATTCTCTCCCAATATTCTCCAATCCAAAATTTCCAATCCCACATCCAAACCAAAATACTATTGCAAAAAACACAAAATTGATCAAAGCTAGGGTTTCAGATTTATTGCTAAACTCATCAAGATTACACCGTGCATGATAAAACCAGAATGATCACTGTTTGGAGGAGGAAGAAAATCCAGATGGATCGCAACGAGAATCAGAAGATTTTTCTCTTGAGTGAATCGAAAGAAGTGATAGAGCCAAAGATATTGAAGAAGGCGAAGACGAATAAGAGGACTGATGATGATGGGAAGAAATACCGGCTTTTATCATTCAACGAGCTGCCGGATTACATGAAGGATAATGAATATATCTTGGATTATTATAGGGCTAATTGGCCTCTCAAGGAAGCCCTCTTCAGCATTTTTAGGTGGCATAATGAGACACTTAATGTTTGGACGTAAGTCTCAATCGATTTCTGAAATTTCATAATTTCTTGATATATGAAGATAATTCCATGGCCTTAATATCTGCATCAATTTTGATTTTTTTTCAGGCATTTACTGGGATTCTTGTTATTTATGGGATTGACAATAGCCAATGTAATCCATGTGCCTCATGTGGCAGATTTCATTGCCATGATTTCTGAGTAAGATTTCAATTTTCAAGAACTAATCATATTCATGATCTGATTGAAATGAATTTAAGCAATAATTAATTATTCCTCTTTTTTAATTTGGAAATGAACTCGAACTTGAGACCTTTAACCTTATGCATTATACTCTATCACTAGGCCAACTCACACAGACTTGTGAGACCTTTAGCCTTAGGCATTATACTCTATCACTAGGTCAACTCACACAGACCTGTCTGTGTAATTTATGCAGACAGTTTCCATTGAGTGCAGAAGCTAACGCGTCGAAGAAGCTGTCAGCGGTGAGCGATGACTCATTATTCATACTCCAAGAAATAGAATCAAGTCTCCTCGAAGCGAGCGGAGCATCAGCGGAGACGCGGTGGCCTTTCTACGTGTTCCTGTGCGGATCAATGATGTGCCTCCTGTGCAGCAGCGTGTGCCACCTCTTCTCGTGCCACTCGCGGCGGCTGAGCCTCCAGCTCCTCCGCCTGGACTACGTAGGCATCGCGGTGATGATCATCACCTCCTTCTTCCCCCCGATCTACTACATCTTCCAATGCAGCCCGCGGTGGCAGCTCATCTACCTCACGGGGATCTCCGTGATGGGGCTGTGCACCATCGCGGCGCTGCTCTCCCCATCCCTCTCCACCCCAAGGTACCGCCCCCTCCGCGCCCTCCTCTTCGTCTCCATGGGCCTCTTCGGCCTCTTCCCGGCCCTCCACGCCCTCGTCATCAACTGGCGGGACCCCCACCGCGACATCATCCTCACGTACGAGTCCGCCATGGCGGCCTCCTATCTAATTGGGACGCTTTTCTATGTGGCCCGAATTCCTGAGCGATGGCGGCCAGGTCTATTTGACCTGGCAGGCCACAGCCACCAGATCTTCCATGTCTTTGTAGTCATGGGGGCCCTGGCCCACTACGCCGCGGCCCAGGTCTTCCTTACCTACTGGAGCAGGACCGGCTGCGGCGCATTTGCTTGATTAATTATTTGTTAGATTGATTGATTGATTGATTATTTGATTACGTGGCTATTTTAAGTGTACACTGCTGGTGATTCTTTTGCTATTTTCTGTAATTTGATTGAGATACTATGGGAATAGTTATATGTAGTGTCTCTGTACATGTTCTGCTCAATCATTTATATAATCTCTTTGGTTTATGCTACATTCATGGTTATGAAATTGAATATTAATTATTATTTGATGTAATGTTAGTGAAAATGACCATCTGTTTAATGATATTATTAATTAATGAAGTAGTATGATTTTGGTGGGTTTGAAACTCGGCCACGAAAATACTTGGTCTAAAATAAAACCTAAAAATTAAGTGAACATGAAATACTTGGTCTGAAACAAAACCCAAAAATTAAGTGACATGACCGGTTAGGGATGCGAGCAACTACATATATATGACAGAGTAACCAACATAGTTGTTGGTGGGAAAGTTAACCTAATGAGATCTTCTATTACCAATTTATAGCTAAGTTTATTGGGTGGGTTGTTCTGAAATATTGTGAATATATAGCGTACGTCAATGTGAAATTTGAAATGTGAGATGTCATGTTTTATACTATATGTGTGTTTTTTTATTTATTTTGTATAATTTATTATTTTATCTTTTTATGGCAATCATTATCCTCTTAATATTTTTAGTTGTATATTTGATATTTGATATTGATTTTATAGTAATAGTGTTTTAGTATTGAAGTGTGTATTGTTAAGGATGATATTTTTCTTTGTTGTAGAGATCTATATATATATATGAAGTGTTGTAACTAACAAGTATTTCATGTTGATATAATTTTAAACTTATTTAAATTTATATTTGTAATTTTTTAATATACAGTTAGTATATTGAGTACAGTTTTTTTATCATGTTGTTTCTTATTTTATTTAATTTTTTATAATGTCAAATTCTAGAAAATATTTTAAGTTACGCATAGCGTGGGGTTAAAGTTCAGTGTCGCATTGACTAGAATTTTACTCCCCTTAAACCGTGCGAATTTCAAGTCATTCCGATATCGCGTAACAATTTCTTTGTTAGAATGACTTGAAATTTGCACGGTGTTTGCGGCACGTTGCGTTTTATTTAAATTAAAATGATGAATAAAATTTTAGTAGATGCAATAATGTGCACTACAAAGTTGAAAATCCATTCACATTATTTATTAAGAAAATCTACCTCTTTTAAGAAACTCGAATGATGTTTGCTTCAACACATTTCCAAAGCTAATTCGGATTATATAGGAGTATATTCCGAAGCAACAATGAAATTAGTATTCCGAAGCAACAATGAAATTTTGATATGACGTGAGGGAATTAAATTAGACGTGTCGCACTCACACATAGCAACTAATATTCTCGAGCGTGATTAATTTTAATTAACAGACATTTAACTAAGTCATTAACAATATAAATCATCTTTGGTGTGAAATGTGTTTGTTATGTTCCTTCAACAAGTGATAGAGATTATCTTTACACATGGACATGACAATTTAGAATAGACAAATCTTCGCAGGAATCAATACCACTTTGAGTGAATGTCGGGATAAATTCATATCATTTCTCATTTCTTGGGTGATTTATTGAAATTATTTAGCCATAATATAACTAAGTGACACTCCATATTTTATTAGGAAAATGAAATAAAAAATAGTACTCCTAAAAGTGTAAAATTTCAAAACAAATGCACATGGACACACATTAATTAGGAGGCGTGTAATTACAAAGCTTAACAATTTCATACTAAGAGTAATTTTTCTTGTTGAAGAAATTCCAAATACAAGCAAGCAAGCATTCATCAAAATGGAACAAATCTTGGTACGAATAAACAAGATTTACTGATTTACATTATTAATTGCGTGAAGACATTTATGACCAATCGACCTTTTTTTATATAAATATGGTGTAGCGTTTTTTAAATTTTTATAGGCAGACACAAATACACCATAATATACTCTGCATGCCATCGTATAATATTACTATGATGAAAGCATTGCTCTTTATTCTTGTCATCGTTTCAATCGTTGATAGCCGGTTCATAATTCCTGCCCATAAATCTGAGTTGGAAAGCTGGTTCGGAACCATAGTGGGCGATGTCTCGAGCTCTCCAAAGGTGATCAATGCCCGGGAGGACGGCACAATTTCAAGACGATAACCGATGCCATAATTAACGTCCCTCGGTAGTGCCACTAGATTTCGGTCGGAAAGTTAAAATGAACTGTCCAATGACCATCTATGTCGACCAATCGGGTAGAGGCAACTTCAAAAGCATTCAAGCAGCCGTTGATTCCGTCCCTCCAAACAATTCGAAATGGATTTGCATACATGTTAAACAAGGGGTGTACAAGTACGTGTATACATAATTATTCAATGTGAAACATGTCTTTTTTTATACAGTATTGTGATATGGAGTATAATCGTTTTATCTAGGGAAAGAATATTCATCTCGAGAGATAGGCCGTTCATATACATGGTTGGAGAGAGGCTGTGTCGTATCTAACGACACTGCTCCGATTGATGCAACTGCTACTTTGATTACTCATGCAGCCAACATTATTATTGCGGGCATAAGCTTCACATTGTAAGAAACTACTGCTACTACTACTCCAATCATGACTTACTGTACAATATAGTCATGGCAATGATATATTGGTGTATTAGAAAATGGAGTATGAGATGTATTAGGTTATCCGCTTTGCAATTTTTGTGATAATTTTAATAGATAATTTTAATTTTAATTACTATTATTTCGGTGACAAAATAGTTCATAAAAATTTTCTATATCCCCCCCCCCCCGTTTTATACAAATATTTTACATTTTTATGTGTTTTAGAATTTTAAAATCAGCAAACTAGTCACTAATCAATTATAGTAACTGTTTTTAATTCATTTTTTATTTTGAACAATTATTTTTAATTCTTGGAAGTCCATTTGTGCTTCTATACCTCAAAACCCTAGCCTAAAGCCCCGATCTTATTCATTTTGGAAAGAGTTGTTAATATAATTTACATTTTTATACTCTCTTCGTCCAATAAAATTAGAAAATATGAAAATAGCACATGTATTAATTTGAAAATGACACGAGTTTATAATCATTAATCAACAATATCTTACCTAAAGTTTCAAGTCAACCCGACACTAAAAAAGTACCTACTTGAACAAATTTCTTAGTTTTTACTTTTGTAAACCCGTCTAATTCATTTTGGAGAGAATTGTTGATACCATTCAAAATTTTATACTCTCTCCGTCCAATAAAATTAGAAAATAAGAGTATGAAAATAGCACGAGTTTATAATCATTAATTAACAACATATTTATACTTGGGCTGTAATTTTTATTATTGGGCTAAATTGTTTTTTTTTTTTAATTTTGGGCGGAGTTGTAGGATGATTGATTGGGCCTAACTTCGAGAACTCCATTTTTGAGCTAGGTGGGATATGTTTTCCTTTATCAGCAAAGAAATTAACGTTCCAAAACTATACTACTTTAAACAAAACTTAATTTACGTTCCAAGAGTAAGAAGGAATATTTATTTAGCGTATCTTATATTATAAAAAAAAATAGCACAAATTTTGTTGTGTTATTTGCCTTCAAAATCACATAATATAATAATTCCCTGCAATGTCTCCTAATTGAAAAATGGCTTAGCGTGTGAACACACACAAAAAATAATCCTAATCAAGAAATTCTCAAAAAATAAAAATTATTTTAGTTCATTTTCTTTGTGATTTAGTTGACGCCGGAAACGTTTTTAGTGTTAGATTTACTTGAATTTTTTCCTCACAAATCGTGCGAATTTCAAGTCATTCTAATATAGAACGTTGTCATCACGTAACGGTTTCTTTGTCAGAATGACTAGAAATTTGCACGCCGTTTGCTGCGCGTAGCGTGTTATTTAAATTAAATTGATGAATGACAATTATAGTAGATGCAATATTGTGCACTAAAAAGTTGTAAGTCCATTCATATTATTTATTAATAAAATCGAATATACTTTGCGTGAACACATTTCCTTTAGCATACTGATACTAATAACTATTATTGTTATATCGTGCACTAAGAAGTTATACTAAAGGGCTACACTTTCCACGTAGTTGATGGTCAGGGAGTTCACGTATGCTTTGAGGTTGCCTTTGATCTCCAGATTAATCAAGGCCTTGTTCCGCCCTAACATGCGGGCTTGGGTTAGCATCCAATCTCATGCTGGGATCAGGACTTGACTTGTATCGTTCCATGCTTTCATCAACGTATGCATAGCTTCGAGATGATAGTCATTAAAAGTATAAAATTTGACCAAAGTCTAGTCCGTCTCATAAAATTGACTATCACATCTACTTTATTAATTACCTCACTGATGTCACGATCTAGCGTTGCTTCGCATTTAGTGATGCTGCACACCGCAAGCGAATCAACCTTCAATAGTAACTCCAAAACTAGAACTACGGACACCATGATGAAGTCATGAATTTTCATATTGTCTCACTTTTACTAGGGGGTTTTGTAATATTTTTAGTGTATACGTTTTCACAGTCCAAAACTAATTAGGATTATATAGCAACAATGAAATCAATATTCCATTCACATTGTTTGATTAGGATTATATAGCCGCAATGAAATCATGAGTAAGATAGTCGAACATAAATTTTTTTAGTTATGGATGGTCAACAGGTGGAAATTAAGAGATTAAGATTTAGTGACACTAAATAGTGTTAAAAATGATGAGTAATTATCCTTTTTGTTTAATTCTTTATTATGATAGATTTTTATCTTCCTACTCCATGATTCAACGTTTAAACATTATATTCCGTGATTTGTTTTAAATTTATTATGCTTCAATGTTGATTTGTATATATTTTTAATTCTCATATAACTTAAATTGTTACTCATTTAGTTCATTGTTAATATTGATTCTAATTTTATTTAATTAATTTAAAATAAAAAATTAATATTTTTAAAATACCTTAATATGTGCGTGTGATACTAGTAAATAAATAAAGCCTTAATCATTCCAAATTATTGCAAAGAAATGAAAACAACAATCTTGACAATTTGATTTCCAAACAAATTAGTACCATATTGGAGTCTCCTTTCATCCATTCATATATACAAAGAGTAACTCACCAAAAAAAATTTAAATTAGTAGAATGAATTTATATTTTGGGTATTATATATTATGAATTTAAATAGCAAGCATCATACTCTAGAATAATTTTGCAGCATGTCGTCATGGATCATCAACTCTATAATTTTTGCAGTATTTACAAATGGAGCGATGTGGCTAGGAGTCAAGATTTTGATTTTGGGGTCAAAAATATAAATTCCAACTCCAATATCATTGTTAATATCTGTGAATTATCTTTTAAAATTAGCTCCGTCAAAAGCAATTGTGGCTTTAGTGTTAGGAAAATATACTCATTTTGCATTAAAACAAATTTCAAACCATTTTTTCAAAATTTTGTGACTATAGAAAGTTAAGTGTATAGAAAATATTCTTTTAAGTTTGAATTTAGTGTAAATTTTTGTAGTTAAATCAATCTTTGATAATATTTACACTAAAATGAGTTTTAATTTGGTGTAAATTGAGTCTCCTAAGTTTTGCTCATGCGATACAAACGTAGATTACTTCACTAGGGGTATCAATTCTAGATTTATAACTCTCTAAAGCTCCTAAGACCCTTGAAAAGTCTTCACTCTCAATTAACAGTGCCGTTTTAAGAGAAGTTAATTGTAGTGTCAACTAAGCCGTTCTAACTCGCCAACATCCTCTCACGATTATATAGCAAGTCAATAGATCATCACAGAATGTGTCACTCAAATGTGAAGCAATTATCCAGAACTTAGAATAGAAACAAAGTAAAAACAAAACAGATATTAAATAAATAGAACTATATAGCCAAAGTCGTTACTAACACATCCCTAGAATTCTATGAGTTTAGTTACACACGATGGGATACTCTAAAAACATAGTTTGTAGGGAAATCATAAAAAACATAAGAACTAAAACAAATAAAACCCAAAGATTGAATCCTTGTATCCTTGATCTTCTCTTGATTCCTTCTTCAAAACCCTTGAACTTTGATGATCAAAGAGAAACTCTCAAATATTATGCTTTGGAATTATTTTGCAAAAAGAAGATCCTTGTTGATGAGGTTTGAGGGGATATATATTGCCATAAATTCGTGCATCCCCAATTAAGGCAAAAAGTAGCCAAATATGGTAAATCTTGGGGAGAAAGTAGGTTAAATCTGTGCGCCGCGTTTTTCCAGCTGGTCGCTGCATCTTGGCCAGCGGTCGCTGTGGGTTGATCCGTAGCATCTGCCTCTTGAACATCGGTCGCTGCACCTTGTTTCAGGGTCGCTGGCAATCATCTCGTAGCTTCTGGATCACTTGGAGCGGTCGCTGGACGTGTTCTTATTTTCAGCACAACTTTCCCGGAGCGGACCACTATAGGCTCAGCGGTCGCTGGCTGGGTTGTAGCGGACCGCTAGACGGCTCGAAAGCTTCAGATTTTCAACTTCGACTTTTAGCTATCTTTTTAGGCTCTAAATTTGATATTTCTCACAAAACACATCAAAATACCAAAATCGATAAAATATGCAATTAATGGACATGTAATGCAACTTTGACACTAAAAACGAACAAAAAAAGTGGCCTTAAAACAATGCAAAATCCGAGCGTATCAGTGTATTTAGTTATTTTGATTGTTCGTCAATGTTTCTACATAAAACAAATACTTCATGAGATTGATTAATGTATTTGTTATAAGACAAATTCACATGCATCGTTTTGTATATTTACAAATCTGTTCTATATCCAAAAAAGGTTGTTGAATTCCATTTGACATTCACAATAATTCTATTTATTGAAATTCCTTCAAAGCTATAACAACCGACAAAGATTTACTAAAATATTGTTATCTTTGGTGAGTAGATTTTGGATTTAGATGCATTAATCCTTTCTATTTTCTTCGTGTCGCATCGCAATTGTAACTGGAATATTTTTAAAAGATGTGGTAAGGGAAAGAACTTTGCTGAGTACTGAAGGGTCTGGACAAATGGCGTCGATGGGTCTGTGGTAGTCGGTTGTGGATGATTTATTTGATTTTACGGCTGATATTGACTAGCTTAGTCAGCTTCCTAAAACCGTCAAATTTAGAGAATGATGACATGTAAATCATTGTAAGGAAGATATCTTTAGTGTTGTTGGAAATTTTTTTGCAAGCATGATATAGATAGTGCAAAGATTTCTCAATGTTCTTATCGTTGGCCAATTCGAACCAATTTTTGGCTGTGTTTTTTGTTAAGTTTTGTAGGGGATGTCGATTGTGTGATTGATACGGACCCTACACTAGAGCCCCAAGCACCGGATGAAGAGACAACACGGGAGGCGGAGGCGCCGGTGGAGAGGAACGTGCCTCCGTCAATCGCGACGACCAAGGGACGGAGGAACCGACGGCCACCAGACTTGTTCGGAGACTACGTCCCAAAGTAGCGTCATTTTTATTTTATTTCCTTTTATTTATTTCTTATTTTTAGTAATTAGTTTATTTCTGTTAATTATTTATTTCGGGTTTTCTTTGTTGGTTCTTTCCCGAGATACGTTAGGATTAGGAGTCGAACCAACCCTAGGGTCCTTAGTCTATAAATAGGGCTATGTTCATTAATTCAATTATCAATAAAAACTTAAGCTATTTGCCCACAAAAGTCTCGTGCATATTATCCAGCCTAGCTCGCCGCTGCCCGACGGAGGAACCGCGCACAGCCGCCGCTGGAAGAAGCCGCCGATCCTGCTGCAGGACGCCGGAAGAAGTACCGCTCGTCGAGCCAATTCAGCCGTCGATCGGGTTTAGGGACGTGAGACCCTTCTCATCTGGTGCTTTCATCCAGTACTCATGCCACGTTTTGAAAACAACAGCTACAATCACAACAACGACAAAGCCGTTTGGGGCGCCGGACGCCAGGATTCATACCCGGCGTTGCGGTTTGGAGGCCGTCCACCGAGAGCGCACCGCCGCGAGGGCGGTGGATACCGGGGTCAACATGGGGACGACGGCGAGGCCGAACCCCGCCAACCAGAGGAAGCACGGCTTGAGGACACGAGCCCCGCTACCCTCGATCTTGTGTTAGAAAGATTGGAGAGATTGGAGAGATTGGAATTCGACACGGAGAAAGATGATAGGGACCGTCGTGTCGAGAATCTTGACCCTTCTTGGCCACGTGAGACAGACTAGCCATCGGGTTTTGGCGTCGGAGATGACTGGGGGTACGACGAGCCGCGTCGCATGCGACCAGGCGACAGGGAGCCTCGCGGCCGAAACCCTAATTGGGGTTTTCAAGAAGGTTCGCAGGACGCCAGGCCGAGACGCGATTCCGTTGGTCATAATGGGCCCGAATGGACTAACCAAGGCAGCCGTCCTACAAAGCAGGCGCCTGGGGGGTTCGATCATACTTATAATCGCCCGACAACGTGTTGGGATCCCCCTCAGCGATACCAGGGTACTGGGCACGGCCTCGAGAGGCACAAGGGGTGAGGATGGAACCACCGCGGTTCGACGGGTCGGACGTGACGAATTGGATCTCTAGGGTCCAATATTACTTCAATCACCTTATGATGCCTGATGCTCAACGATTACATTATGCCGTAATGTTATTCGACCAGCCAGCCGCTGAGTGGGTATTTAATTATTGTACAAACAACGACTTCGTTACGTGGAACGAATTCCTGGAAGATATTCGCCACCGTTTCGATAGGAGGAGTTTTCAAAATTATTTCGGGCTGTTGGCCAAACTCACACAAACCGATTCACTATTGGAGTATCACAATACGTTCGAGAAATATTTGAATCGGGTCCACGGGGTCCCGGAGTCGGAGTTGTTCACCTTGTTTGTGGCAGGTCTCAAACGCGACATTCAGGAGCGCGTGACGTTGCACAGACCAGGGTCTTTGGCAGCCGCGATGGCCTTAATTTTAGAATGGACGGAGGACACACATGATCGTCCCCCACAGCCTGCTCCTTCTATCGCGCCATGTCGGCCATGGCTGAACCGCGACAGCCGAGGGCAGACAGGTTACTCCGCAACACCCACAGCGGGAACAGGCACCCCAGCCACGGGACAGACCCCGGGAGCCGTGGGGCGCAGTGGGGAGAGCCCGCGTCCCAGCGCGGTTCGGGTTTCCCAAGCTGAAAAGACAGAACGCGCGCGTCGGGGCTTGTGTTACTATTGCCCCGAGAAGTGGATTGTCGGCCACGTGTGCAAGCAGAGACTGCTATGCTAAGCAGAGGACGACGACGGAGGCGATGAGGAATCAGATGAATGTCCGGCGGATGAGACGGTGCCCACGGACGTGTCACACGTTCACGCGATGGACGGGGGTCGCCGGTCTCGCCCAATGAAGGTCGTAAGAGTGATACACGATCGCGAGGTATGTGTCCTAATTGACACGGGGAGCGACCGAGATTTTCTCCACCCGAAGGTGACAGAAGCCTTGCACTTGCCACTCTCACTTATTCGCCCATTCAAGGTGATTGTGGGCAACGGGGCAGCCCTTCTTTGCACACATGTTTCCAGACATACAAAATTGGAGGTGCAGGGCTC
The DNA here is from genome assembly GCF_004379255.2 of Salvia splendens. NCBI lineage: Eukaryota > Viridiplantae > Streptophyta > Magnoliopsida > Lamiales > Lamiaceae > Salvia > Salvia splendens. The sequence continues at coordinate 15,544,295 of NC_056036.1, read as the reverse complement.
GGTTTTCATGGTGGATCTCCATATTCTCCCTATTCACGGTCCGGATGTGATTCTGGGTATGGACTGGCTGGAGTCGTTGGGGAAAGTAACCGCGGATTTTGCGGGAAAAACATTAGAATTTGTTCACGGGGAGAGCCGTATTAAGCTGACGGGGATTACGCCACCTGCCAGTCAGATCGATGGAGCCTCATTGGCAGCCTTAATGTCCCCGTCGGGATGTTTGGAGGTGTACGAGATCATGCTCCTGGAACCAGAGACCACCATCACCACGCCCGAGGTCCGCGAGGAGTTTTCGGCTGATCTTCCACCGACCATAGCAGTGGTTATGGAATCTTACAGACCGGTTTTCAGCATGCCGTCCGGGATGCCACCGTCACGACCTTATGATCACCGCATCCATCTACTGCCGGGCACGAAACCAATCAATATCTGACCGTACCGCTACCCTTATTTTCAGAAAAACGAAATAGAGCGACAGGTCAAAGACATGCTTGACCAAGGGATTATACAGAGAAGCAACAGTCCATTCTCATCACCAGTACTACTGATTCGTAAAAAGGATGGTTCCTTTCGCTTCTGCATTGATTATCGTGCGTTGAACACCGCAACGGTACCGGACCACTTTCCCATACCCACGGCAGACGAGCTTTTCGACGAATTAGGGAAGGCACGCGTATTTACGAAGCTTGATTTGCGGTCGGGTTACCACCAGATCAGGATGCAGGAGGAGGATGTGTTTAAGACGGCCTTTCGAACCCATGACGGCCATTTTGAATTTTTGGTGATGTCTTTCGGGTTAACAAATGCTCCATCCACATTCCAGGCTGCAATGAATGCAACTTTCCAACCGATGCTAAAGCGGTTCGTCATTGTTGAAGAGGTTTACGAGGTGCGTAGGTGTCGTTCAAGCGAGGATATATCCTACTGGCAGGATAAAGATCCTAACTAAGCCTAGACCTCGTCTTCAAAGATTCCTCAACCCACTTCTACTGATCAGTATAGTGGAGGTAAGGGTCGAATCCCACAGAGATGGTGCGTTTAAACTACTGCGGTGATGTTTTGGAGGGTTGGTTAGCTACCACGCTCGGGTTGAGTTTCTACCTAGGCGAGTAATTAAAGGGTGGCGTCCTACTGACTAGGATGGGGGAGCAGATCATGGAATGCAACTGTGTACGTGGAAATGAGGGGACATGGTGTAACAGAAATTGTTTGGAAAGGACGGTATTTCTATTTTTGGCTAAACAGAATATTCAGAGTGTAGTGGAGGTAGTGGTGACTAGGCTGACAGATCTGCAGGTACAACCAGAGGTGAAGGACAAAAGAAAGCAAAAGTAAATAAAAGTAAGGTGGTCCCCAATCTGGATGTAGACATCGTCTTCTCCAACAACACAACTTAAACTCAGATAACAATTCCAGATCCAACCCGGCAAACGCAGATTAACAACTCGCGAACACAGATCTAAAACTAAGAAATCAAATCTGAAATCAAACGCTGAAACTGGACTTCTGCATGCTGGTCAACATGAAAGATCGATTCAGAAAATAAAACGAATCCTTGCATGCAACGATCTACTTCCAGATCAAATAGTACATGTTTACCTATCCTAAAGAAATTTGTTACGTAACAGAATTTAGAGATTTAGCACTTAAAACACCGAGAAATCTTAGATCTAAGCTAACTAGACAAGGAAAGAAAAGAACATTACAATGAACGAAACGGAAATCAACTTCATAGCATTAACACGTTCGGATATCCAAAGCAAGCATTTCAAAACAACAAAATCCCAAAATGTAACAGAAATCCAACGTAAAGACGGAGAACTAATTAAACTACGAAAGCAATTTAAAGATTGTTTGCCACTCCGGGCGATAAAATCTCTGACTGGAACTACGATCTAGCTAACTGGAACGGACGATGACTGGAACTCGGGAACATTCTGAACGTCAGGTGATCATGGCTCGGCGAGGCAAGAAGTGGACACGGCTGAAAGACTGAAATTACCGAGAGAACTCTCTACCTAAGGATGATGGTGAATTTCTCCCTTCTCTCTCCAACTTGGCTACCTTTTATAGGGAGGCTACCCTTGATTTTAGGGTAAATCCTTGCTGCAATTTGACTTCTTTGCCCTTAATTGTGGGTAATCCGTCCCAGCTATCCGTCTTCTTCATCTCAAGCCGTTTTAGCACGTATACGGATCAGTATGAGACCATGCTGGCGCTTTTTCTACCCGAACACTCCGGAACTTCCCTACTGGCCAGAACACTTATCCTGCACACTTTGAGCAACTGCTTTGCAAATATAATCATTTAAACCTGTCATACTGACCAGTAACCGAGGCCTAGAATTCGACTTATCAAACTGCTCACACTTACCACATGCTTGCCCTCAAGCGTGAAGAACAAACAAAAAGCAATAAGTCGCATTCTAGCCTGGTTACTTCCCTGCCCGACTCTACCTAAAACTGGACTCTAGACTACAACGACGAAGAAAAAAGAAAACACAAACACAAACATAGAAATACATAAAACACTAACAGATTGGGCTACATTTTCAACCATCCCTCCCCTCGGGATCAGGTGCAATCCGGCCTTAGACAGCCTTGAACTTCTGCCGCCCCCCTCTTTCTCTCCCAGTCAGTACATCTGCTTGTCAAGATCGCCCACACTCTCGGTCAACCACTAGGTTCACTCAGTCACTCGCACCTCACCAGGAACGTTAGGACTGAATTCTCTCATCATGCTCAACCACAATTGCTTTGGACTTAGATCTCACGTGCAGCTACTGAAGGACTTTAAGGCTTGTAACGGGGCTGTTGGGTTGTAGTGTTTTGGGTAGATGTTCCTAAGGCTCTAAGGTTCAAAAACTTCTATTTAATTTATGAAGGGGGATTGTGTGCATCAGGCTTCTGATCAGTTGCTTTTCTTAGCTGGTGCTTCTGGCTTGAGTTTCCAACTGGTTAGTAGGCTTCTTGTGGCTTCGCCACCCTTATTCCTTCATTTTTTTGTGTGGTCAAATCTCTGACCATTTTCTTCTTTTCTTTCTTTCTTCCTCTCTTTTTTTTTTTTTTTCGTGGCTTTGCCACCCTTATCCCTTCCTTTTTTTTTGGACCTGGAATGTCTCCCTGGTCGATTTTCTTCTAACTTTCCTGCCCAGCTGGTTTCTGCTTTTTTCACACTTCTTCCTAGCCAGTAAGCTCCATTTGTTTCATGCCTTACACACAGTCCCAGGGGCTAGGGGTGTTTATCTGGGTATAAAAGGTTAAGAAAAAAGGGTTCTAAAGGTGGTGGTTTTTTTTTTTTTTTTTTTTTTTTTTTTTTTTTTTTGGGGGGTTCCTACTGCCTTCAGTATTTGCTACCCGTGATCACTTCACCCTAGGCAAATTGTGGCAGCCTCTCTTTTCTTTAAGTGTATGTGGAAAGTGGTTCCACTTTAAGGCTTATAACTCACATTTTAGAGGGCTTTCGTGTTTGGCTCTAAGTGTGGGCTTTTCTCTCATACTCACATCATCCATACTGGTCAGGAGGTACTAAGGAGAGTGGTTTCGGTTTTCCAGCTTGTCTTATCTCCCTCAATTCCCTTCACCTCCAGCTCAGGACGGTTGAGTTTTAAGCCCAAATCAGCACACAACATAAAAAAAAACTAGACCTAAAAAAACACAAAACGAGCACAAACACAGAACACACATATATACATCATACTGGCCATTACGTCCCCCCTCCTACTTCACAAGTGTCTGCCCCAGATAAGGCTGTGAAGTGGAAAAAAAAGTACTGGCCAGTATGGTAGACACACAGACAACAAAATAACAAACCAAAATAACAACTCAAACAGAAACTTCTCACACTTAGGCTATGGAATAGGCTAAGTGGGAGAGGTTTGAACACCGGACAAAATCCACTAAACAAAGAAACACGTATATGCAAAGAAACACAGAAAACATGCTACCAAGAAACAAACCCTAACTTCTCACACTTAGACTATGGAATAGGCTAAGTGTTATGAAGTGGGGTTTGCTCGCAAACACAGATTATACTACCTAACCGAATACCACAACATAACAAAAATACGAAAAGTTAAAAAAGCTTAAAAAAAAAACTAACTTGGTCAGTAGGGGGGGGTCTATCGAAGTCGCCTGCTCCTTCGTGGGGCAGGTGGTGCAGGTTGTTCCTTCGGGTTGTCCTCTTCCGTTCCAGGTTTCATTTTCCTTCGCCGGCTCCTCGGCTCTTGCCGGCACCTCGGCGTCCGCTGTCTCTTGCTCATCTTCTACTCCGGTCTCTTGGATACGTGGTTCATCAGTCCGGCCACCATGGCCACTCGGTCCTGCAGCTTGCTCCTTCCTCAGGTAGGTCATTTCTTCTAAGATGTTATCCATATTGGCTAACATTCTGTTCATTGCTTTTTGCATCTTGGAGTTTTCCTCCCCGAGATCTGATACTATAGCTTCCATGGCCGCCTGCCTCTGATGCATCATATCCTGCTCTGCAGAGCCCTTCAACATCCTTTCCACAACTCCTGCCAGCTTGATCACCTCTGCCTTCAATTGCTGATTCTCCTCTGCCATTTCAGTGACTGTCCTTTCTAGAGCGGCTTGCTTCTGAGTCAGTATTCTCTGCTCCGCAGACTCCTTCAATACCTGTTCCATTGCTGATGCTAAACGAATCATCTCTTCCCTCATCTGTCTATTTTCCTCAGCCATCTTTTCCACAGATTGTTCAATTCTGTCTCGCCTCTGGTCATGTCCTGGTGCTTCCTGAGCTGTTGTTATCCGAGCAGTGGGTATTGCCTCTTCTCCCATCGCATAAAAGTAGGGCACGCCCTGCCTCATGTACACCGTGTTCGTTCGGACGAACAGAGGGATGTCGAACAATCCTGGGGCGCTCACCATCGTTAGTGGGGTTAGGTCTTCGTCCTCCGAAACGGTGATGTTGTTCCTCATGAAGATTCCCAATATATGGCAGAGGGAAATATTCCGTGCTGGGTGAGTTGCGACGAGGTGACATGTGTATGCAGTCCAGAACCCTAAGTGCAGCTTCTTGCCCTTTTTTGCACACCATATAAGGTACAACTCCGTCATTGATGTCCGGACTGCCGAATTAGACTGCCCCAAAAGATTGTAGTCTAAAAAAAGTTGAACCAGGCGTAAAACGGGGTCGCTAAGGTGGATCGATCGGGAGATCGTGGATTGGAACTGCCCTGCTCCGGGGTGAGTAAGTTCCTCCCAAGCCGACTGGGGCTCAAATTCCACATGCCGGCGGGGAATCCCCCGCTCCCTGTTTCTCCATTCAAGTCCTATTGCCTCCTCCAAACTGCACATACCCAACCTCACAGTCCACTCAATCAGATTCATCCTAATTTCTCCTCCAAATACCCTGAAGCTAACACACTCTATATCCAAATCAGTTGTGACTTCGAATCGAAAAGTTGCGAAAAACTCCTTGGCCAAATCGACCGGGACACTTAACTTCTCATCCCTCAACAACCATTCAAAACCCAACTCATGCAAAAGGGCTAGAAACGATTCACTAATTTGCATCTCATCTAAGGATGGGAGATGAATTACCTTTCCACACTTAACCTTCTTGCCTTTTGCGTTCTTTGTGCGGTAAACTGACTGGAGCTTCTTGTCATCAAACAACTTCATCTCTTCCACAACGTCATCCGTGAGTTCCACCGTCCAACGCTTATACCGGAGTGGTTCGGCAGGTGGATGCAACAGTTCTCGATGATCGTTGGGGAGTTCCCGCTCCTTGTATTCCTCCTCTTCCATGGTTGTGTCGCTATCTGATTCAGATTCTTCACTGGCCTCGTACTCACTATCGCTCTGTGTCTGCCGGTTTGATGGGGTCCTCCGGGCAGTCTCAGTGATCACTATGCCTGTGTTCGGGGTACGCATTCTTTTGGTTTTTGATTTTTTCTCCACAACGGTCTTGCCCTTTCTTTTCCTTTCTACTTGGTATCTAGCTTCCTCTTCCGCCTCGGTTGGTGGCGTCTCCTGGGTAGCGGAGCTACACTCTTTCTTGGCATCTTCCTTCTCCAATTGTTCGGGGCTCACTGACTCGGGTGCGAGGTCCAGTCCCTCAGCCACCCGCTCGGCTTCCACACCCTGATCCTCTTGCGCCGGACAGGGCTCGTCGTCACTCATGATCTCTAGGGGATCCTCCGCCGTGTTCGGTTCCGCCCTGTTGGGTGCCCACTTACCCAAACAACGTTGCGATTTCCTCTGCGGTTTGGGTGGCTCTGCCTTGGAGCCTGTCTTCACTACCAGTTTCCTTCTGACGGGGATCGGTTTAACTACCGAAGGTGCCCCTGGGGTGGATGCCTCTACCTCTGGTTCTGTTGTCTCTGTTCCTGCTTCCTTGGCTTCACTCTGCTTTTCCCTCTCCTCTTCTCCTTCAGACTGGGATGTATTATCCTTCGGTATGGGTTCTCTAAAAGCTTGTTCATTCTCTCCTACTGATCTTGGTGCGAGGTCCAGACCCTCAGCCACCAAGTCAGTTGTCTCCTCTCTTCGGTTTACCCTGTTCATTATCGAGTCAAACTCCTCGTCCGTCATGAGGCCCTGTTTCCTGGCTGATTCGTTCAGATCTATCTCTGGCCGTCTTACTTCTTGAAATACTGGGTCCTTCTCGGGCGTCATTTTTGCTCCGCCACTCTCTCCCTGGGTTTCCCTTACTTGGCTGGACTTTTTCTTTCGCTCCTCAGAGTCGGAGCTGTAAAACGCGGCGATAGCTTCCAGGTCTGCCGAATCTGGTTCCGAGGGTTCCGATGCCGCGGTGGCTGAGGGAGATCCTTCCTCCGACTGTAGTTCTGCGTGTCTGACCTGTGCATGAGGAATTTCACTGGGTGCGGTTCCTATGCCCCCCGTGTGGCCGAAATTGGTCAATGCCGCCGTCCAGTCCCTAGTCGGGTCTTGTTGGCGAAGGAATACCATTACGGCATCCAAAGAAATAGTGGCCGGCGGTTGAGCAGTCGGTGCGGGTGGTTGGTTCGACTGTGGTTGGGCCTCCGGGGTATCTTCTCGCAACGGCTGCGTATCTTGGGTGTTCGCACGACGGGGTTTGATTTTCCTCGCGATAGCTTTCTTACCCATGACTGTAATTTGTGATTTGACGGTAGAAATTAGGGTTTGGTTTGAGAACGATGGTTCTGTGAGAGGGATAGAGGAGAATTTCTTGAAAGGTATTTTGGAAATGAGGGTTTTTTTTAGGGAGAAAGGGAGGGTCGGTTGGTTTAGTTCGGATTAGAAATGGCAGTTGCAGGTGGTTTCAACCGGCTATCACTGGTTACCGGTCATGCCGCTTCATCTGAAAAGTGGTTGGGCGACAGGTGTTGGTTCCTGATTGGCTAGCGTGTGTACTCTCTCTGCTCCACACCATTCCAGCACTGCCACCCTGCAAAAGCTGCACACGCTTAATTCAAATTTACGTCCTATCCACAATTTCCCTCTATACTTACCTATTACGGAAAATAATTCAAAATGGCACTTAAATACAAATTGGAGTGACACTAAATAGGTAATCTCTTGGTCAAAGTGTACCCCAACCTAAATTTAAGGCCCGAAAATATATTTTTGGATTTTTAGAAAATTTTCAAGCATGCAAAAATTAATTACGTATATACAGTATTTACATTCTCCTTAGGTAATTTGGAATCCTACCTGGCCAGTATATGCAGAATATTATCAAAATGAAACTAGCCACGTGGAATTCCAAATTCCTGTCTTACTAATCAGTATGTGACCTTAGTATGTGGTGGTAGTGGAATTTCATCCACTACCCCCACCTCACTATTATCCCTAAAGATTTTCAACCTATGTCCATTCACAACAAAAGGCTCAGAGTTAGAAAGACTCCCTGAAATCTCCACCGCTCCATTAGCTCGGAGGGCTGTTACGATGTACGGTCCTGTCCACTTAGATTTGAGTTTCCCGGGCATTAACTTCAATCTCGACTGGAAGAGTAGTACTTTCTGGCCAACATGGAGCTCCTTGGTTCTCAGATTTCTATCATGCCATAATTTCGTTCGCTCCTTGTACCACATGGCCGAGTCGAAAGATTCCAATCTAAGTTCTTCAAGCTCCTGTAATTGCAGCTTCCTTTCCTCCTCACAGGCTGTAGCATCCATATTCACTTTCTGTACTGCCCAGTATGCTCGGTGCTCGATCCCTACAGGTAAGTGGCACATTTTTCCAAAAACTATTCGGTAAGGGGACATACCAATGGGGGTCTTGTAGGCGGTTCGATATGCCCAGAGAGCATCCTCTAATCTCACGCTCCAATCCTTCCGAGAAGGATTTACAGTTTTCTCCAAAATCTTCTTTATCTCTCGATTAGAGATCTCGGCTTGGCCGTTAGCTTGCGGGTGGTAGGGGCTTGAAAGTCTATGGTGCACACCGTACTTTTTCATTAAAGCTTCAATTGTACGATTACAAAAGTGTGTACCTTGATCAGAGATGATCGCCCTTGGGACTCCGAAACGGCTGAAAATGTGACTCTTTAAGAATTTGGCCACCTCCTTTGCTTCACACGTACTTGTGGCCGTCGCTTCTACCCATTTGGAGACGTAATCCACCGCGACTAGGATATACAGATTGCCATAGGACGAGGGAAAAGGCCCCATGAAATCCATTCCCCATATGTCGAATAATTCACAAACAATAATCGGTACTTGCGGCATCTCATCTTGGGCAGATATTCCACCGGTCAGTTGGCAACGCTCACAGCTCCGGCAGAACTCGTATGCATCTTTGTTGAGAGTTGGCCAGTAAAAGCCGCTATCCAGAATCTTCCTTGCCGTTTTCTTGGATCCGAAGTGCCCTCCACATGCTAACGAATGGCAGTGGGTCAACACATCCCGCTGTTCCCAGTCAGGAATGCACCTTCTTATCACTTGATCGGATCCTACCCTCCATAGGTAAGGGTCGTCCCAAAAATAATATTTTGCCTCACTCTTGATCTTCATTCGTTGGGCTTTGGTAACACTTGGTACCTCTGGAAGTTCTCCAGTTACTAGGTAGTTGGCCAGGTCCGCATACCATGGCTCCTGCCCTACCTTCTCTTTTCCTTTTGCTGCATCATTCTGACCAGTAAGTTTGTACACTTCTTCCCAATCAATTTTTCTGGGTGCAAAAATCACCTCGCATAAGTGTTCCTCTGGAAACTGGTCGTGCACCTCCTCGCTGTTTCCTTCTTGCACTATTCTGCTCAAATGGTCTGCCACCTTGTTTTCGACTCCTCTCTTATCTTCCACCTCCCAATCAAATTCTTGCAACAAGAGTACCCATCGGATCAAGCGTGGTTTTGATTCTCTCTTGGTAACTAGATACTTAAGGGCTGCATGGTCAGTGTATACTACGACCTTAGATCCCAGCAAATATGGCCGGAACTTCTCGAAAGAAAACACCACTGCCAGCATCTCCTTTTCGGTGGTATCGTAATTCCGCTGGGCTTGATTTAGAGTCTTGGACGCATAAAAAATTACGTGCCTCCTCCCATCGATCTTCTGACCCAGCACGGCCCCTACCGCAAAGTCGCTGGCGTCGCACATTACTTCGAAAGGATGGTTCCAATCAGGAGCTCGTATGATAGGTGCGGATACTAATTTTTCTTTGAGAAGATCGAAAGCTGCCTTGCATTGCTCATCAAAAACGAACTCCACATCATTTTGAAGCAGTCTGGTAAGGGGTTGGGCGATTTTGGAGAAATCCTTTATAAATCTTCGATAAAATCCAGCATGTCCCAGGAAACCCCTTATTCCCTTCTGATCAGTAGGGAATGGTAATTTGGATATGACATCCACCTTGGCTCGATCCACCTGGATACCTCTTTCTGAGACTACGTGTCCTAGGACTATCCCTTCGGTGACCATAAAGTGGCACTTCTCGAAGTTCAAAACCAGACTCTTTGCTTGACACCTTTCCAAAACTATGTCCAAATGATGAAGGCAAGAGTCGAACGAGTCTCCGTAAACCGTGAAGTCATCCATAAATATTTCTATGCACTCCTCAATCAAATCGGAAAATATGCTCATCATGCATCGTTGAAACGTACCTGGAGCGTTGCATAAACCGAAAGGCATGCGACGGTATGCATAGGTTCCAAACGGGCAAGTAAAAGTGGTTTTGTCCTGGTCCTCAGGATCCACGTGAATTTGGAAGTACCCGCTGTACCCATCTAGGAAGCAGAAAAATTTTTCCCAGCTAATCTCTCTAATATCTGGTCGATGAAAGGCAAAGGAAAATGGTCCTTCCTTGTTGCGTTGTTCAGCTTCCGGTAGTCGATGCACATTCGCCAACCCGTGACCAGCCTTGTTGGAATCAGCTCGTTCCTCTCATTCTTGACAACTTGGATCCCGGATTTCTTTGGAACCATGTGGATCGGGCTGACCCACTCACTGTCCGGCACTGAATAGATAATCCCTAGCGACAACAACTTCAAGATTTCCTTTAAAATTTCCTCTCGCATGTTAGGGTTTACCTTCCTTTGAGCATCTCGATGAGCCTTCGCTCCCTCTTCTAGCCTGATGTGGTGCATGCAAACGTCGGGGCTTATCCCTACTAGATCTGTAAGGCTCCATCCGATTGCCTTCTTATTCCTATTCAACACAGTCAGTAGCCGCGCTTCTTGTTCTTTTGTGAGACTGCTGTTGATGATTACGGGATATGAGTTCTCCTCCCCGAGGTAGGCATACTTCAAGTTCGATGGTAACTTTTTTAGCTCGACTTGGGGTGGAAGTGTGTCTTCGGGTAGAGGGTTTTTCTGGGCCTCCCCGTCTTTCTTTAAGCCTTCCCCTGAAGGTTCTTCCGTACTGACTGGAAGCTTGGCCCCTGCGGCTCCAATGAACGCCGACTTTTGACAGAATTCCTTGATCGCTCCTTCTATTTCTTCGTCGGTCAACCCCTGGCTACTGATCAACTCACACCACGCAGCAGCTTCTTCGTCGGCCTGATCACAAGCATCTAAAGCCTGGAGTTTTTCCTGTAATAGTTCGGTCTCAAGAAAATCTTGGACTAGAGGGTCAATCACATCAACAAAGCATAGATTTTCAGAATCAATGGGTTTCTTCATGGCATCATTTATATCAAAAGTAAACTTCTCACCATTAAAATCAATGCAAATAGTCCCCTCGGCCATATCCACTATTGTCTTAGCCGTTCTCAAAAAAGGTCTCCCTAACAAGACTCCACTAGACTCTCTCGCTTCATGCTCACTCATTTTGATCACATAAAAATCAGCAGGGTATGTGAACTCCTGTACTCTAACCAACACGTTCTCTAAAACTCCCTCAGGGCTTATGCACGACCTATCAGCCAGCTGGATCAACACCCTAGTGTTTGACAGCCTCACTCCTTTCAGTCGGTTATAGATTGATAATGGCATGACATTAATGGAAGCTCCAAGATCACACATCGCATGTTCAACCTTCACATCCCCTATAGTTATGGGTAAAGTGAACATACCTGGATCGGCCCTTTTGGGCGGCAGTTTCTCTTGCACAATTGCGGATGCGATCCCTTCCACCATGATTTGTCCATCTTTTTGAGCTTTCCCGGCTATGAAATCCTTAATGAATTTTCCGAGCGGGGGTAGTTTCACGGCTTGGAGGAATGGTATGGTGACGTCCAACCTTCCAAAAATCGACAAGTAGTCGACCGGGTTCTCTTTCTTCCTCTTTGTAACAAATCGGAATGGGAATGGTTTCTCTCCTTTTTTCTCTTCTACGGGTTCCTCAGCAACTTTCTTTGGTAGCTCTTGGGTCCGAGCCTCCATTCTGGGATTTTTCTCTTGAGGAGGTTCCTTCCTGGTCAGTAAGGCATCGGGTTCACCTCTTATACTTGGTGTATCATCCAGGAAGAATGGATCCTGCATTCGAGGCATGAAATTCCCTATTTCCTCAGCTGAAATTGTCTCGCCTCCTATCTTCGTTCCATTCGATCCTTCACTCGGCTGTTTCGGTTGAGGGTGCATCATAAGTAGTTCCTGACCTCAACGTGACCTTACTCACATTTGCCTTCTCGGGCATTTGGACTGTAGATGGGAGTTTTCCTGCATTTCCCTTCAAATCACCCATCGAACTGGCCAGTTGAGCTAATTGCCTATTCATCATATCCATGTTAGCCTTATGTTCTTTCTGGGCATTTTGCATCCCCTGCACGACCTCATTATGGGCTTGCAATTCTCCTTTGATGTTCTGTTGTGATGCTAGCATTTCACTCATCATGTCCTCAACGGATCTCCTCGGCCTGTTCGAGTTTTGGAAATGACCCGGCCCTTGGTGGTTGATAGTTCTGGAAGGTTTGCTGTCCTTGATTAGGCGGGTATTGGTTATATTGGGCAGGAGGAGTGTACTGATCTTGAGGATATTGACTCTGGTGCTGGGCTTGGAATTGATTCTGGTTCTGATGGTGTTGGGATGCTTGGTTTGGTTGATTTTGGTAGTTTTGGAAATTTCTCTGATGGGGTGGCACGTAAACAGGGTTCGAGTTTGAGCTTTGTGGGTATAGTTTTGGGCTTGTTGGTTTCTTCCTGACCAGTTGGGCTGGAAGTCTGGGTTTGCTGGTCCACGGTTAGGGTTTTGGTTCGGGTGAGGGTTATATTGGTTCTGGCCTTGACCTTGGTTCTGGTTTTGGTTCCCTTCTCCCCATCGAAAATTCGGGTGGTCCCTCCATGGTGCGTCCGTTGTCTCCCCTGGATCCAATTCCATTCTGGTTAAAATACCCAGCAGCATTAGCTTGCTCCGTACTGATCAAGTCATTCGGATGCTCGTATTGGGCCCCTTGATTCCCCTGCTCTGCACCCTTGTAGTTCCCAGTTGGGAGAGGTGGTGGAGTGCTCTTCTCGATGGCACTCAAAAGTGACTTCTTCAGTTCATCCATCTTCAAGTCCATTTTCTGCTCCAGCTTGTTCTCCTGATCAGTAGTCGATGCAACCGCAGCCCGCTCTCGGTTGTATCCTTCCCTTGAATGGTCATACTCTTTCTTTGCATTCAGTAGCTTCCTTAGGACTCTCTTTGCTTCGCTGACCCGTAATTGCGTGAAGCTTCCTCCCGAAGATGAATTGGCCAGGTCTTTGGTTACCCGCGTTCATGCCCTCGTAGAAAGTATGATGTACTTCAATGTCCGCCATGCGATGGTTGGGACACGATTCCAAAAGACCCATGTATCTTGCCCAATAGTCGCTCAAGGGCTCGTCATATCCTTGCTTCACATTCGTTATTTCTCTCTTCAGTGCGCTTGTCTTAGATGACGGAAAAAACTCGCCCAGGAATGCTGACTTGAAGTCGGCCCAAGTCTCAATAGAGTCAGGGGGCAAGCGCATGAACCAGGTGTTCGCTTCCCCCTTGAGCACAAATGGCAGAGCTTTCAGCCTATATCATCTTCAGTCGCTCCTGCTGGTCTTCTCTGCGCTCTACAAATCTTACAAAATTCGTGAAGGAACTCATACGACCCTTCATAGCTTTTCCCGCAGTATGTAGGTAGAATCGCTATGACATGAGGCTTCACGTCACAAGCAGTCTGTCCCGGGGTGACCACGATAGCTTGCGGTGGTTCTCCTTCGGTATGCGCATTCAGCGTACCGATCTCTGGATCTTCGTCCATGTTGGCAGCCATTCCTGGATTGCCTTCCAACAGTGGTAACTCCACGGGAATTGGTCCTTCTATGGTGTCCTGTTCTTCGTCGCTACTCGTGTCTAGGTCAGACAGAGTTGTTGACAGGCCAGAACGAGTGGTCACAAGTATGGATCCTCGCGGAAGTATCTTCGGTTTCCACGGATTAGGATCCGAACTGCTTCTCATAAACTGAAACAAAAGAAAAAGAGAAAAAATTATACACAATATTTACGCCAAAGTATCACACACAATAGTATATAAAACGCCATCCATCCCCGGCAACGGCGCCATTTGAAGAGGTTTACGAGGTGCGTAGGTGTCGTTCAAGCGAGGATATATCCTACTGGCAGGATAAAGATCCTAACTAAGCCTAGACCTCGTCTTCAAAGATTCCTCAACCCACTTCTACTGATCAGTATAGTGGAGGTAAGGGTCGAATCCCACAGAGATGGTGGCGTTTAAACTACTGCGGTGATGTTTTGGAGGGTTGGTTAGCTACCACGCTCGGGTTGAGTTTCTACCTAGGCGAGTAATTAAAGGGTGGCGTCCTACTGACTAGGATGGGGGAGCAGATCATGGAATGCAACTGTGTACGTGGAAATGAGGGGACATGGTGTAACAGAAATTGTTTGGAAAGGACGGTATTTCTATTTTTGGCTAAACAGAATATTCAGAGTGTAGTGGAGGTAGTGGTGACTAGGCTGACAGATCTGCAGGTACAACCAGAGGTGAAGGACAAAGAAAGCAAAAGTAAATAAAAGTAAGGTGGTCCCCAATCTGGATGTAGACATCGTCTTCTCCAACAACACAACTTAAACTCAGATAACAATTCCAGATCCAACCCGGCAAACGCAGATTAACAACTCGCGAACACAGATCTAAAACTAAGAAATCAAATCTGAAATCAAAACGCTGAAACTGGACTTCTGCATGCTGGTCAACATGAAAGATCGATTCAGAAAATAAAACGAATCCTTGCATGCAACGATCTACTTCCAGATCAAATAGTACATGTTTACCTATCCTAAGAAATTTGTTACGTAACAGAATTTAGAGATTTAGCACTTAAAACACCGAGAAATCTTAGATCTAAGCTAACTAGACAAGGAAAGAAAAGAACATTACAATGAACGAAACGGAAATCAACTTCATAGCATTAACACGTTCGGATATCCAAAGCAAGCATTTCAAACAACAAATCCCAAAATGTAACAGAAATCCAACGTAAAGACGGAGAACTAATTAAACTACGAAAGCAATTTAAAGATTGTTTGCCACTCCGGGCGATAAAATCTCTGACTGGAACTACGATCTAGCTAACTGGAACGGACGATGACTGGAACTCGGGAACATTCTGAACGTCAGGTGAGCATGGCTCGGCGAGGCAAGAAGTGGACACGGCTGAAAGACTGAAATTACCGAGAGAACTCTCTACCTAAAGATGATGGTGAATGAGTGAATCTCCATCTCTCTCTCCAACTTGGCTACCTTTTATAGGGAGGCTACCCTTGATTTTAGGGTAAATCCTTGCTGCAATTTGACTTCTTTGCCCTTAATTGTGGGTAATCCGTCCCAGCTATCCGTCTTCTCATCTCAAGCCGTTTTAGCACGTATACGGATCAGTATGAGACCATGCTGGCGGCTTTTCTACCCGAACACTCCGGAACTTCCCTAACTGGCCAGAACACTTATCCTGCACACTTGAGCAACTGCTTTGCAAATATAATCATTTAAACCTGTCATACTAGAAA